>NC_135572.1:189895501-192395501 GCF_965152235.1 Eretmochelys imbricata | reverse complement strand
AATAAATATATCTGTGCTGTGGTGTTAAGCAAAATGGTCCTGAGTTGAATCTTACAAACTGTGATGTACTGTTCCTTTGCAAATTGTAAGCCTGGTAATTCTGAGAGTTCAGTGGGTGCTGCAGGGAATCCTCTTAAGTTTTTGGGGGTGGTGTGCCTACAGAGAGAGAACAAGGCCTGGAAGTTGCCGGAGGCTGGTGGTTTCAGGAAGCTGATCCACAATGGGCACAGACCAGACTGCTGCACGCAAAGGGAAGGTGCAGCGCTGCCTCACAATGTTTTCATTAATTGAAAGTTGGTTGTACATAGATAATACCCATTTCTTTCTTAAGGGTCCTAAAAGGTCTTACTAAGTGCTCACTCACCGCTAAAATGTACTGAACTCCGGGGTGAAAATTTGCATCTGTTTTGCACTGACAACAGTACGCATATGTTAGGAGTGGCAACGAGCAATTCTCCAACTAAAACTATAGTTAAACTTAAATAGTTCAGTTTTAATAACCTGTAGTGGAAATGGGCCATAATTCCTTACTCTGGGATAAAGCTGACCTGGCCATGTATTAGTCATCAGTTACTGTAATTAAGATCAGTGCTGGTACTAGAGTAGAACCATTCCCAAAGTACAGGAATTTGAAGTGATTAGCCAGGCTTTTTTGTCTGCTGCAGTCTCTGATGGTATTTTATTTAGTTGTCATTGTTTTTGAGAAACTGATCAGAATAGTGAAGTCAGGAGAACCAATCTTTCTGTTTTAAGCAGTGACTAAACACTAGGTAGCAGATACCTTCTTTGGTCCAGGAATTTTGGTAGACCCTATGAATTACAGCTTTCTTCTTTTCTCCAGTGTTCGTAAACCAATAGTTATTTTGTAGTCTGGGTTATAAATGTATGTCCAAATTTATTTTTAAAGGTCATAGTAGTGTGACAGTTTCAAGATATGCAATGTATGGCATGCTAATTCAGCATATTCAGCTTGAAAAATTCAGGTTTTTTTTTATATAGAAGGCACAGCTGTTGAGAGGGCTTTAAGCTCAAACTTTAAGTATACAAGCAAGTTTAAAATAAATATGGATCATTTCCCCCAAAAAACTAATGTTCAATCTTGTCTGGAATTTCTTTCCTTAACAAATACTTCAGTATATTTCTTCCCTCCATGTACTGGTGTTTCCAGTTAGCTGGGTGAAGAAAATGTCTAACTTCATAGATTTGGGCTTATGGAGACCTCACTGTTGATTGAAAAATGAATAAAGGAACACAGGACCGCTATTCTAGTCTTTCCGTTTTGTTTAGCTAACTTCTGTCTTCCTGTCTACATTTCTCTTGTTTGTCCACGTTTCATCCTTTTCGATCTTGTTTTTCCTTTATTTTGTCATAGTGATTGTACCTAAGCATATTACTCTTTGTACTTAAAGCATGTCTCCTTTTGATGGTTGCTCTGTTCTTGAGTGCTGGTTATTTACAGTTACTCTTTGGATGGGTGGCAGGACAGGAATTTTGGCAGGAGGTGATGAATGCATGCTCGACTCACTAGACCAGAGTTGGGCAAACTATGGCCTACTGGCCGTTTTAACCAGCCCTCAAGCTCCTGCTGGGGAACGGGGTTGCAGGCCATTCCATGCAGCTCCCAGAAGCAGCCACATGGCCCCCCTCCTCCAGCTCCTACACGTAGGGGCAGCCGGGGGCGTCCACTCTGCACGCTGCCCCTTCCCCGAGCGCCGCCCCTGCAGCTCCCACTGGCCGGGAACCGCAGCCAATGGGAGGTGCAGGGGCAGTGCCTGCAGATGGGGCAGTGTGTAGAGCCACCTGGCTGCGCCGCCGCGTAAAAAGGGACATGCTGCTGCTTCTGGGAGCCACTTGAGGTAAGCGTCGCCTGGAGCCTGCACCCCTGAGCCTCTCCCCACGCCCCTGCCCCAGCACTGATCCCCCTCCCACCCTCCAAACCCATCAGCCCCACCCCAGAGCCCCCTCCCACCCCCACACCGCACTCCAGCGCCCCAGCCCGGACCCCCCTCCCGCACCCTGAACTCCTCATCCCGGAGCCTGCAACCCCTCCCATACCCCAACCCCAATTTTGTGAAGTTTCGTGGCCCGCCATACAATTTCTATTCCCAGATGTGGCCCTCAGGCCAAAAAGTTTGCCCATCCCTGCACTAGACATATGTACTTCACGTCTCTCGTGCTTATTTATGCATACATATTCTTTCAAATAGAGGGGAGACAAAGTGAATTAGAATGAAATGGAAAGGTAGCAATTCAAAATGGATAAAAGCACTTTTTTCACAACACAATAGCATGTGGAACTCAGTACTACAAGATGTTGCTGAGCCCGAAAGCTTAGCAGGATTCACAAAGGGTCAGACGACATTTATAGTGGTAACAAAAATATCTAGGATTAATCTAATGAGTATAAAAAACCCAAGTATTGAAAGCTATTCAGTGTCTCATGTTTCATAGTATAAATCAAAATTTTAACTATTGGAGGTCAGGGAAAAAACCTTCCCTGGGCATGTTATGCCATAAGGTGGTACTATGGGGTTTCTTCTACCTTCCTTTGAAGGAACTGATACTGGCTACTGTTTTAGACAGGATATGGAACTAAATGACTGGTCTGATCCAGCGTGTGAAATTCATATGTTCCTTTGCCAGTTCTGTCAAAGTCTATAAACAAGTGTAATACTAAGATCGGTTTATCTGCAAATGAATGACATTTTTTGGAAGTTAATAGAATAGTGTAAATAAACATACTGGTGTAATATCCTAGAGATGGAAGATCTTCATTTGCTTATAGAGTAGAAACAGAAAACGTCCCTCCACACCATCCTTAAATCCCAGTCCTGATTTGTATGAGACTAAATCTTAATTTGAAAACATAGTTTAGTTTCCATGACTATTCAGTCTTTCAACCATCTGCCAAAGGCGCTAATTGTGCCTGAGGTGTTCATGTTGCAGACAGATATCTGCTACAACCAGGACCGATGCCACCTACTCATATCCCATAGGCCAATGAACATCTTAGTCTGAATGGATTTTGGTAACTACTGATTTGATCCAGAGGCGCAGAAGTGAAAATTTTCATATCCCATCACCCAGTCCACTCTAAGTAAAGTAGGAAACGCACACAGTTTCTTCTAGACTCGATCTGTTCTGAATGTGTTATAATCTGAAATGAAAAGGAACCCCATCACAGCTTACCTCATCCATTCTACTTGGCTGTTTGTGTTACGATTCAGTGTAACATCTGCTCACCACAAAAAAAATAAAGGAGTTTATTCTTTGCATACTTGTGACACACAAAAGTAATATTCCCTTTTAACAGTTGAGAATTGAGGCACAGAGCAGTCAAGTGATTTGCCCAAAGGTATCTGAGAAGTCTGAGGGTATGTCTACACTGCCCACCTTACGGCACTGCAGCACTGTAATGTGCACAGTGTAGACATAGTTTATCGCTGGGGGAGAGCTCTCCCAGCGATTAAAAAACAAAATAAAACAAAAAAACACACCCCGAACGAACGGTGGTAGCTGTCTATCCAGGTGCTTTTCAGCGCTAAATTTTTTTGTCGCTCGGGGGGGGAGGGGGTGTTTTCACACCCCTGAAGGACTAAAGTTTTAGTGCTGAAACTGGCAGTGTAGATACAGCCTGAGTCAGAGGCCATTTTGAATCTGCATTTTTTAAATCAGTCCTGTACTTTTGCCACCAGGTAGCATCACCTTTTTTTCTGCACTGCCATTTTTGGCTCGTCTCTAACCATTTATATTTGCATACAGCATATTTAGAATTGTTAATGGTAATCGGCTAACAATATTTTGCCTGTCAGAGATGTAGGTGGCACATGGTTGGCTTCCTGTAAATGGTCATGCCTTTTTTTGTATCGTAGAATGGATACCCTATTCATGTTTGCGTAGCTGGTCTGGTTGGTCCGCACAGAGCTGTGAGAACAGTGGTAGGACATCTGAATGCACTGCCGCCCAGTGTACATGTTTTCTGAACATTCTATTTTTCTTCATTTAATTGCTCTGATTTTTCCCAGATGCCCTGAAAGGAACATAGTTAGACAGTATATGGTAGTTGTAAATGCATGAATACTGTTGTAGCAGGAATGGTACTGTATGGACACAAATGGAACAGAGTTATTGGTCACTGGTTAATGTGGCCATGCTTCTGCCTGATATGGGGATTACAGTTGAAAACTGTAGCATGGATATGGCCTTGGATGGGAACTAAATGATCTTCATTTTAATCTCACATTCTTTATTGTGCTGATGACCTATCCTAAGTTTAATCAGTTAAGGAATATTTTTGATGTATTTGTAAATTTGTGTTGCATACAGTCTTAGATACAGTAGTATATCATTATAGTTCCATTTCTGATAACTTTAGGCTTGGAAGAATTAGATTTTTATCAATTAAATGTCAGTAAATGTCAGTTTCATTGTACACATACAAAATAACAAAACACAAATTTCCATCAGTGATAACAGAAATTTACAGATAGGCAAAAAAAAAAAAAAAAATGCCACTTAAGAACTTACTAGGGTTTTATTCAAGGATATTTACTCTGTATATTCTGATATGTGATGTTGATAGTTTGTGTTTTAATGGTTATAAAGCTTTAACTTTTTAAATCCCAATATCTCCTTTAATTAAATAATTGTCTGACCTCCCCATAATTTCCCACAAGTGTGAAAACTAACATTGATAAAAATTGAAAAAAAAAGAATAGAATTCTCTAAAGCCTACTTAGAACGTTGTAATACTGTAGTGCTATATAAGATTCATCAAGAGTTTATTTTGTGTTCCTAGTATGGCCACAGTCTCAGTTTTAATTGTTTGGGGTTTAGTTTGGACGGGCTACATTTTACAAATGTTGTTAATAGTGTAAAAATATAAAAAGCCAGGACTACTTAGGATTCAGTAATTAACAGTTGTAAACCTCTTGCATGCAGACACGAATCAGAATAAATAAAATTAGGATAACTCTATTAATGCAGAGGAGTTAAACCAAGGATGATTTTGGCCTCATATTTTAACTGGCCAAGGCTTCGAACTGGTGTGTTCAAACTAATTTATCAAGGGAGGGGTATGTAGTGTGCGTACATACACTTGAATTCTTTGTATTTTTAAGGTGAACCTGTTGTCAATAATGCTTTGGCAGAACATACAAGACTTGACCATGAGAACACATTAACCTGTTCATGCTTATATTGAGGGGCACTTAAGAAGTGTTTTATAATGATGAATACATTTAGCTATCAAACCCTTTATTTTTACTTGTATGTACTTCATATTTAGGAAAGAGTCATTTCTGCAGAAAAGTACATTGTGCTAGCAGTATGTATTTCTTTTTCTAAGTACTTCTCTCTTAAATTTGTTTTCCTTTCTCTAATTGTACTTTTTCTCCTACAAAACTGGAGTAGTCAATAAGTTTAAATGTGACATACATAGAAAAAATGTTGCACACAAGATGTGAACTTCTTTTTAAAGGATTTTCTAACCATGAAACCAACCAACAAACATAGGTTTCAGAGTAACGGTCATGTTAGTCTGTATTCGCAAAAGGAAAAGGAGTACTTGTCCGATGAAGTGAGCTGTAGCTCACGAAAACTTATGCTCAAATAAATTGGTTAGTCTCTAAGGTGCCACAAGTACTCCTTTCCAACAAACATAGTTTATCCTGTTTGGGCTTTTTCATAAACAGTTAACTGAAATGTCCTGTCTATTTGGAAGAAAAGCCCGTTAGCTAAAATTCTGCCCCCTTGCCTTGGAAGCGGTGAGACTTCCAATTCTCCATGTTTTTGTGCCTTTCAGGGGAAAAGTCCAGACTTGCTCTTGACTTTAGGAATAAGGAATGTCAATCAGAAAACAACCGTTTTTTCCCCTGCTTAGTGACATTTAAAGTGGTAGGTCTTAATATGGCTGCAGACTATACCTTTTTCTTCTGTTGCAAAACAAAAGAATGTATTTAAGCATAGAACATAATTGCTAATCTGATAGCATGTGAGAAGAATTCTTCCTCCATTGCTTTTTGAAAAGAATCAGTCAGAAATGATTTTTGGTCCATATTTTGTGGTGTAAGAAGGACAGGGCTTCTTCCTTTATATTTTTGCTTTATCAAAATGAAAGAACACGAAAAAATTTACGTATATGAAACATTTTAAAACTGTTGCATTGTAGAAGAATGAATTGTGGTTTTATATTGATATCCTCTATTAAACCTGATAATTAAAAGCCTTTTTTTCCCTTTAAACTACAGACCTTTTTTACTATTTCTGGTATAAGAGAACATTCTCTGTTGTAATACAGGTTTGTGACTGTTTTCCCTATAGATTGTTGAAGACTATGCTGGAAGATGGCAGGTTCCTTTGCCTCAGCTTCAGGTGCTTCAGACAGCTCTTTGTTGTTTCACGTCTGCCTGTGTATCATTCCCAGCTGAATGTGAGCACGTACAATATGTTTTGAGTAGCCTTGCTTTGTAAGTACATCCTTTTTCCTATTAACTCCATTTATAGGCTAACTGTTAGTGTTCTACTTTTGTAATGAAAGCAGCATGTCATAAGAGGTCCTGTTTTGTAAAGGCAGTCTTACTTTCTACTATTTAAATACACAAGACCAAACTTATCCCTGGTGAATTAAATAAAGGAAGCTCTGAAAGGGATGACTTTAGCCTGTTCTTTTTGTATCACATTTACTCAAAGAACATGCTCAGGTCAAACTTGTGAAAGTGTGTGGGGTTTCTTTTAACAAAACCACCTAATTAACAATAGAAGTGTGCCTGTGATCATTTTATATTTCCACTGACATTTTAAATGTAATGTTCTGAAATATTTGCAAACCAACCCTTGTGGCATTGTGGCAATAAATGGCTATGAACAAAAGTGAAATTGACTGGTACATTTCTGTTGTCCAAGCAGTGAAATGCAAAAAGTAAATAAACTAAAAATTATTGAAATGGCCTAACATTTATGTAACAGGAAAAAAACTGTTTAAATTGTGACTCTAAATCTGATTCTTCAACAAAACACTTTTTGGAGAAGAGTTTGTTACATAAGAAAGTTAAGAAAACATTTTTCTTTTGAGGAAAAGATTTGCTTAGGGTTAATATACACATCTTGAACTGATGATTTTGTTATCCTATTAATTTGCCCTAACAAAATCCTTCTCACCATAACATTTATTTTCTGACTCAGTAAAGTAGATGCCAAAAACTTGAAAATGTCAAAATAAAAACAAACAATTCTTGTATCCTATAGATATTGGCTCCTGTCATCAGTAGGTGGACAGAGGAAATTTGAAAGCATACTGAGAGTTGCTTTCACAAATAAGAGCTAGTTCTGGCTGAGTAAATGAGTTAATTATTTTGTCCAGCAGGTGGAACAGCTCTGTCTTGCTGATCTCTGGTTTTAACTGTTCTTAGTTTGTTTTTGTTACTAGTTTTACTTGGTCAGAATTAGTCATCTCAATGTGGGTTTTTGTGTTAGCTCCATGAACTGAGGGTTAGAAAAATATCTGTAGGGGAATACTTTATTGGTCTTCACATCTCCTGCATGCATCTTCAGTGTGAGCTGGCAGACCCACCTTTTTTACCTAGTCTTTGAACTATCATCACTGATCCCAGGAGACATGACGCTTTTATTTTGTGCACTCATGATATACTTAGAAAAGTGAAACTGAAGAATAGAGTAGATTTATGTGGAAATATAACTCTTAAAAATGAATAACTGTTGAGCGAAACCAGAAAAAATAGATTTATCAAGGTATGGTGGTCATGTACCTGAAGATAAACTACTTGCCCCTATAGAGTAGAATGAATATAGTCATAGTATCGCCTTTTAGAGAAAGATCAGTTATTTTCTGAAGCATGATTCAAGTTGTTTAATACTTGGCTCATAGTTGATGCTTATTAGCTACTGTGAATCTTGTAAAAACAAAATACATTCTAAGAAAAATGTAGTGTTTCAGAGTAGGGACAATACCTTCATACGTGTCTGTATAGCACATAGCAGAATGTCATTTCGATCCTGAGTGGGGCCTGTGGGTACTACTACAACACAAATAATAAATAACAGTGACACCAAATTTAGTGTCTGTCCTAGTCTAGATTAGGTACTGATCAGAAATTGGGGCTAATTGCCCAAGAAGGGGGTGGAATGAGTTTCTCAATCTGCTATCACCCCTTACGTTAAACCTATGCACGTGAGTTTGGGAATGGATTGTCCTTAATTGCTTGCTTACCCCCAGCTTACGAATTTTAGGAGCACTGAGCACAAAACAAAGTATTCCCCCGTTAAAAAAAACCTGCTTTGGTTGGCTTAGTTTTGCTGTGATGTCACAAAACGATTCTGGGGCATAACAGTTACCAAGGAAACATTGCTGAAGTATGCTAGCCCTAAGGGTGTTGAAGTCTCAGTCTTTCAGAACATACACCACACACAATACAAAGTCCTAGCTCTGAAAGGAGAGAGGGGGAGAGAAAGGGGGGGGGGGGGGAGAGAAATAAAAACAGGAATCTGCCTGACCCCATATGGGCTTTCTCTACACTTGAGCAGGGTTTCCTTGGTAACCAGATGGTAAACTACTGAGAGCAGAGGCTGCTGTTCTCTCTGTGCACTTACTAAGCAAACCATTCATAATAAATGAGGCAACATCTATATTCACTTTAATACAGGAGCTGTGTACTGGGGTCGTTGGTAAACAAACGTATACAAGCACTGACTTGTAGCACCGATGTTGTCTGAAAAGATGGTGTGGCAAATTGCAGTAAACAACACGAATGTAGATACCTATTTAAAAAAGGTGTGGTGTGTCAGATCACATTTTGGAGCATCAGGAGAGATGAAATTAGCTACTGTAATTTTGATATGTATGTAAAAAAAATCGATGGGGAAGGAAGTTTTCAGTCTTGTTTTGAATGGCTGTCTGAGCCTGCTGATTTAAGCTTGCAGCGCATGTTGAAGAAATGTGAAAATTTATATCTGCAATTCACTTTTAATAAAAACTAGAATGAAGGTATTTGCAGGTGATCCCAAATTCAGTCAGAAACCAAATAAAAACAGATAATTAGCTCGCGTTAGTGTAGTCTTTCCCAAGCAGTGTGAGAGTTCCCGAGGCTGGTAGTTTTCCAAACAGTCACATGACATGTGACTTAAACTTACTGATCTTACTTCAGAATGGCAGTGAGAATTTGTGGTTAGCAGGAGGTATTTGTTGTTTCAATTAGCAAAATTGATCTGATTTTCCTTTAGGATTGAGATTAAAGGGCCCTTGTGCAAAAGAACCACTACAGCTTTTAGTATGAAGGAAGGTACAAAAATTGACCATGCCGTTTTAAAAACAGAGACTCTAATGTAGAATATCTTTAAATATCTTTTTTTGACCAATTCAAAGTAACTTTTTGATTCATCATTGGATAGAGAAGAATTAGGTGCAGCTTAGTGTACAAAGAGCTCAACCATACTTCCCTTTATAAAGAACGTGACTTTTACAGAAATGTTTGTTGGCCTGGTCTATGTTTAAAATGTAGATCAACCTAGCTGTGTCACTCAAGGGTGTGGAAAATTTATACCACGAGCACTGTAGCTAAGCTGACCTAACCTCGAGCGTAGAAATGACTTAAGTCGACTGAAAAATTATTTAATCAACCTAGCTGTTGCCACTTGGTGAGGTAGATTACCTACATTGATGGAAAGACGGCATGCTACAGCAGTGCCGCCTGTAGCGTAGATATTCTGTTCACCTTCGATTTTCTTGGCATTTGTACCTACCTTTAATTCCTTTCAATCGGTTTAGGGTTGAAGCTAGAGTGAAACAATTTCCTTTTACTTTAGGAGACATTTGGAAAATGAATTTCAAAAGTAGTGAATAGAGAAAGTGAATTTTAATTGGTTATTTTCTAGGTAACTTATGAACTGTTAAGTTGACCAAAACTTCTAAGCTGTTTTATAATAATTTTCTGAAACGGTCTTTCACTACTTAAAGTTTATCTGACACCTACAGTTGAAGGAATAAATGTTCCAGGCAGAGAAAGTGTTAAAGACAGGGATAAGTTGTCTCCACCAGTACGTTCTAAGATCAGTCCCCTCTTACCTTCAGCAGCTGCAAAGGCAGAGCATGCTGGGACTTGCACAGAAGCCCTGTTTGGGCCTTAATATTTCACGACCGCCCATGATTGGCATCAGTCTGATAAACTTCAAGCTCCATTCTCACTAGCTTCTCTAATGAAAAAGGAGCTTTGTCTGGTCTTGGGTACATAAAACTATTTGGGTGTGAGAGAAAGGACCTTTGCTACTCTGGCCATGCTCCAGAGCTTTGTGGCTGAAACACTTAGTGCCTTCATTACTTTATTCCCTTTCCCATACTACTCTGAATTTGCATCCTCTGAATAAATAATTCAGCTGTCTTGCTCTAGTACTCCTCATAACTTTCCCAATCAGGAGCTGCATGTAATATGGGCATGATTCATGGGAATTCCTCTGACTCCCAAAGAATTCTGAACAGCAGAGTGAAACTGATCAGAATCTTAGAACAGGTTTACACTTAAAACGCTGCATTGGCACAGCTGCACCACTGTAGCACTTAAGTGAAGCTGCTCCTACGTCGATGGGAGGGCTTCTCCCGTTGGCGTAGGGATCCGACCTTCCCGAGAATCAGTAGCTATGTCAATGGGACAAACCCTCTTGTTGACGTAGCACTGTCTACATGGGGGAGTTAGGTTAGTATAATTACATCGCTCAGGGGTGCGGATTTTTCACACTCTGATAACAATGTTCCTAATAATGAACCTTCAGCTATAATAAACCTGGTCCCTGGATCCCACCTCCAGCCCCATGGCTGCAGCAGCGCTGGAGGAGCTATCAGCTGTATCACCCCTCAAGGCGGTGGGGCTCTTTCACTATAACGAACCCCTGGCTATAACAAACAAATGGCATGGATCCCAGTGGGTTTGTTACAGCAATGGTGTGCTGTATTGGCAAAGTTACTTTTGGAACCCCAAAGGCTAGAAATTTAACTTTCTTCAAATGAAACCTTAAAATCAGCCCTTTTGCTACAGTTACTCATACTAGTAACCTGATTTTGGAAGCCATTATTTTTTTTTTACTGTTTGTTTAGGAAGTTTTAACAGGTTTACAAATCCTTGCTATGTAAATATCAGAAAGAAAATAGTTATTACAATAGTAAGATTTGTTTTGAGAGACACTGTACAGTAATATAGTCATCGGATCTCTGTGTAACATGTTCTAGTGAGTATCATTACAATGCCCATAATGTGTTTCTAATGATTACACATTTAACAGACCAGGCATGTCTATTAACTGTTAATATTCCCCCCCCCCCCCCCCCCCCCCCAAAAAAAAATAGAATTATGCTTTTTTTTTTTTTTTTTTGGCTGATGAATGTACTTTGTCGGAGCACTGAATAAATGGTAAACCAAATATGTTTGTCCTCTGTCTATTTTGCTGGGTACTTCATTGGTGCATTAATTTTTCATGACAACCTCTGATATATCTTTGAACCATTCTACTAGAGTTTTTTCAAGATTTCTAACACTGAGGGTGATTTTTAGTCCTGTTGCCTTATCAAATAGCAGAATTTTATTAGCAGTTAAGTTGGTTAATTTCTGTACATTTATTTTTATAGTTAAGGTACTGAAAAAAAATTTAGTGACTCTTCTTTAGAACTAGATGTAGTGGACCCCTACAGAAATCCGCTCAAGTTACGTGGTAAGCTAAAATAGAGTAGAGTAGAGTGGCAGAGCAGTGCTTAGCTGTACTCCAGCAGTTCTGTGTCAGGAGGGAAGTTAGTCTGCATCTTGCAGAGGTGGGAGTTTTGCCACGGGATACTTCACTGCTCTCCTTCTCTGCTCACATAGTGGCAAGTGAGTTACTTCTAGCTAGAGACTGACTTACTGCAGGATTTGTCAAGGATTGAGCTGTGAGTAGAGCACAGTATCTTATTACTCTGCAGTTTTCCTTACAAAAAGAAATTTTAAATCATTTTTTTTTTTTTGTGAGAAAGGGATTGAGTGAGGGGAAAGACATAGAAACTATACAAATATAGGGGAGGAGCAGTGAAAATAGGTCAGAATTAAGACCTACCAGTTTTGTATTCATTTGTATGCCAGTTTGAATTTTGTCACACACAAGCTAAATTGTCTCATTGGGTTGTAAAAACAAAACATTATTCTTGAAAACGCCTTAAAAAGTTTTCCATAGACAATACAAAACAAATTATCAACTGTTTAGTCATTTTTCTGGTACAACAGTTTCAGTCACACATGACCTTGACAATTGATAAGTATGTAGTGACAAGATAAAATAAGGAATGGAAAACTTGTGGGTGAGAAAGTAAATTACTTGTGACTTTGACATTTAATAGAAAGGAACATGTTAAGGGTTAAGTCTCTATCACCCAAAGTCCTATGCAAAGTTATCAGGCTAACTGACAAGAGTTGTATGTTTCACAAGGACTTGAATTATACATCATGGAAGTATATTCTAGCATTTGTGAAAATTCAAATTGCTAATTTTTCTTACACTCGAATACTCAGGCTTGTAGAAATACAGCTTCAGAGGATTTCATGGAGTCTTAGCTGTGACTAGTGATAACTCAGGGCTAAATCTTTGTGCAGTGCAATTAAAATTAATCCCATCTAGCAGCTGCTGTTAATGAGATTCAAAAATCTGAAAAGAAGAAATTTGTGAATCTTTTCCTGAGTGTTGTGGCTTTGAGTTTCAAATATAAATTATGCAATTGTATTGCCATCTTTTTGTTACAATGGCACACTATGTATTTGGAAGGGAGACAATTTCACCTCATTCTATTCAATTTCCATCTCCACCTCAAATGCCTAGAGTGAGCAGAAACCAAGTTAAATGTGTTATACACAGTTCTGCTTTAATTTATAGCATCATCTTGATATATAAAGGAAATCAAAAGCATTTTCTGTCCCCAAAGGGTTTTTTCTGTTTGTGTTTAGAAATATCAGATAGGTCCAGTCCTTTGTTCTCTAGCAAAAAGAGTGGCCTGAGATCATAATCATATTGGGAATTTTCAGATCCAAAAGTTGAGGAAGTATCAACTCTTCAATCTATTTTCTTGCTTTCAGCAGCTGTTTGAGTTAACACTAGAAGTAAAAATCTCTAATTTGGTTTCAATCATATGAGTTACACAGTAGTTTGAGTTTTTAGGGGTGGGCCAGACCTGAGGTTTCTCATTTACAGCCAAAAGTATTGAGTTAAGTGGTGCAGAACTGAGGATAGTTTTCATACATTATGGGTGGGATTTTCAGTGTTGAACATTTTTTGCCTAGCTCTTACTATTGGTATAAATTGGGTCAGAGTCAAACAAATGGTAAGTGCTTTGGAAAACACTACACTCTATATTTTAACTGCTGTGATATGTAATACTGTTTGTAATAGAGTTTTTGTAGTTTGCCTAGGTACCAAATAATTTCAGGATCCCTAGCTCTGAAGACAGCTGAAATGATTTGCTTTAGTTTTTGACTTGTCATTACTTGTGTTTGTAGGAGTTTTTTTGAATTGCTGCTGTTCTTTGGAAAAGATGAATTCTATGAAGATCCTTTAAAAGATATTCTAGGTTCAATCCAGGTAATAACAGTTGCTGCTTGCTTCTATGTTTGTAAAACACAATTTTTGTTTTTTGAAGATCAACCTGTTTGTAGAAAGTCATGCTTTCATGAGTGTTGGAGGATGCAAGCATTGGTAGAACACTTCAGTAGAGTGAAGAAAGATAGTGAGTCATTTTATTTACACTTCCCCTCTCTAATTTTATCAGAGGAAAAATCTTTTAGTTCGCTTGCCATTGGTACTACTGTTCATATCAAAAGCCTAAATAAATTAGAGCACAATCCTTGTTTTGTAATGATGACTGATTATTAATAAGGTTCTATTTTGTGAATTTCTTGAAGAGACAGAAAAAAAATTTAAATACAGATACCATCACCAGACTAATTTCTGACAGCTTTCCTTTAAGTATCTGACCAGAGTTTAGTGTCATTCAAGTAATCAGGTGTTCCAGGTTATGATTTAAATCTACAGTTTCCTCATCCACAATTTTAGACAGTGGACTGGAAAAGCAAAACTGTCGTCTTTTGTTGCTTAGGACTAGGCTGTGTTCACACTTATGTGCCTTATGTGTTTAGTATTATAGGATGCGAACATCTAGTAACTGCTTTATAATTGAACAGTAATGTTCTCATTAACCATCTGACATGAGTTACCTAGGCACATGCTGCAGAATTGGGTGGGGCCAGTTTAGACACTTAAAGAATGCAGCATGTCATGGTGTAGTCTGTTTAGCTTAAGTTTTGTGGGACTGTTTTTTGTTAATATTTAGGGCACCTAAAGGTATGGTTGCTATGTCAGATTCAAGTTGAGACTAATCCTTGCCGTAAAGAATTTATAAAATAGAGAAGGGATGTATGAGGAAACTGATAAAATATGGGCCTTTTTTTCTTTGCCCTTAAATTGTTTTTATTTTAGCTTTTTGGGTTTGTCCCTTTTTATTTGATTTGCTTAAACCATTTGCCTATCAGTTGTCATTTTGCATTTTGACACACACTAGTTTGATTTTCTTTTAAATCAATAGTGCGTTAATGGTCAAAATGGTCTTTTTATGAGGAAACTTGTAAGATTTGTTTTTCAACCAAACACCTACATGCAAATTGTCTTGATGAAAATAATTTTCAGTTCCTTGACCATCAGACACAACTCACCCAAACATAGTAGACAAACTTAGGAATGAATTGAAGAACGTAGTAGCTAAAATAACCTAAAGCAGCAATGAATGTTAAAGCAGTGAATTGTAAATGCCTGGAAGCTGTTTTCTAGCTTCCATGAAATATATGGATTGTCCCAAAGACACTTCAGTATGCAATAAAATGGAATGATAGATAAATCCTATTGAATAGAATGATCTGAAAAGAAATTCAGATACCATCTTACTTTCCTTTTAGTACCTTGTTTCTTTTCGCAGATGACTGATACCAGGTTGTGGTGTTAAGTTATTAATTGATGCTGGTGGCAAAGGCTACTTTATACCAGTAAATCACAAGGAAAGAATAACTTGGGCAGCATAAAAATTGTGGCTGCTGCTATCAGATACTATAAGTAAACATTTGGAAGTAGGTAAACTTGGCTTGATATAAGAGTTATAGGGTTTTAAAACTCTACCTGCTTTAGGACATTCCAGAATCACCAGTTTGTTCCAGGATAACTTCTTTTTTGTACTGTTAATTTTAATGGCAGAAGTGAATAAACTTACCAGAGTATAGACTGCATGACTGAACCAAACCTCACCTGTTGTAAATCAGTGCTGATTTATGCAAGCTGAAGAGCTGCCCTACTATGTGTGCCACTTAAATATCTCTTAATTGGAGTCTAGAAGACAGCTTCCCAAACGTTTGGGAAATGGCACAAACTTGTCAGACTTAGTCGACGGCATTGTTAGGATGTTTATCGGGGTTTGTGTATAACCTGTAGATTACAGAAAAGCTAGATGGGTACTATTTTAATATATAGCTTCAGTCAACATGTATACGATATCATAGTTTTAACTCAAAATAAATATTTCTTAAAACTTGTTTACAATATTTTATAAAATGTATTTAACTCGTATGGTAACTTTCAAACCCTTCTCATGAAGTTGGACTTCTTTCAGCCATTAAATGACTAAACCAGGTCTGTCAGACCTCTTGACAGTTTTAAATCTAATGCACTTTTTTACTCCTAGGAATGCCAGAACCTCCTATGCAGATACGGAAATGTGAACCTGGAATTAGTGACTCGAATTATCAGAGATGGAGGGCCATGGGAAGATCCAGTATTACAAGCAGTTCTTAAAGCAAAGCCTGTATCTCAGGAGTTAGGTACTTGATTTAACACACACACACATTTTAAAAAGAGTTTAGAACATGCATGTTTAAGTATTATTTTATAAAATATTTTTGCATATTGGGGCAATACTGACAGGGAAAGTGTGGTGTCAGTGGTACTCAAGTTGTACTTTTGATATAATTTACTATACATGTTATACTTGGTGTCCTATATAATAGGTACTAATTTGAAAAACTTGTTCACTGTTAGCTCACCCTGTGGGGAATAATGAGCCAGTTACTCTGATGTATGTTGATGCGAGAGACCCTGAGGCTGTTTTTTTAGTTGAAGTAATCACATATAATATTGTTGAAGCCAGGTATTTACCTGTCAACACAATAGTTTGGGAGGAGGGGCAAGCTCTTCATTAAATTTCTATCAAGACAAGACATCAAGGTAATTGACGTATGCATAGCTTTATACAAGAAAATAAAACTGATTTTGAGGTTTGAGGTGATTAGTGAAAGGTTTGTACCACTAACCTTATGAACTATATTAAACAAATTATTTTAAATAAATGTCTTTGCTAACCTAGGGAATGTGGTCTACGGCACCTTTTTACCTCTTCCTTACTAGTTCAAAAGTGGCTCAATTTGATATTGACTAAAGGATGTCACCATCTTTCACTAGTTTTCCAATTTTTACTTGTCACCATAGTTTCTTGAGACAAACTGGTTCACTCAATGGACAAGTGTGTACATTATAATTCTCACCTTTTATGGTAGCATTAATTAAGAGGGTAAAGACTGAAAGGCCATGGAAACTGAGTTGCCTCCCTCAAGCATAGATGGTTGTTCCAGAACAAAGTGGAGGGAATTTAGTAAGATAATGTGGGGAAGCTTTGACTGCTGTACCTCGTCTGTGGACAAAAGGACTTGGGTCTTCAGAGGTGTCAGTAGTGTACCTTTCATTATAGGTACATTTGTCTGAAAGTGGAGTAGTGATGGGTGGGATGGAAATGTTTGAGAGTTTTGTATCACGCTGCAAATTCCACCAGGATTTCTGGTTGTACTGATCTGAAGGTAAGGGAAGTACTAGAAGCAATGGAAGGGATAGAAGTCCAAAAGGATCTGGGCTTTTTATAATATCAACAGGATGTTCTGAGAGTGCTCAAATACATAGCACGTTCACTTCAGTTTTGGACACTTCAGGTGGCTTGATCCAAATTCTTGGCCTTCAAAATAAATAAATAAAATAAATGCAGTCCTTTCCCTAAGAGCTATCTATTTTCTGATTTGGCTGGCTAGTCATTATGTAGAAGCTTTTCCCCGGCATACTTTCCTGCTACCTGGTTCTTTGTCTCTCCCACAATAAAATTAGCTGTAGCCTTCAGATGATCATTTTACCTAAGATGACTTCAGGCTGGATCTCCCTTCCTTCCGGTTGCTAAGTATTTTAGCTCATATTTTCTACTGGCTTTCTCTCACACATCTATCTCTGAGGTGGTAGCATATCCTTATACTTTTCCTTTCAGGCAAATATCTCCTTGTTTTTAAAAAAGAAAAAAAAAGTGTTGCAACTTAAATTTGGCTGCCTCTAAAGCCCAAATCTTCTGGAAAGAGCTTTCAGTGAGCATAGGAGGATTTTTGAATCCTTAGTGTGAGCAATTCAGTACTACAAAAATAATACATTTAGGCTATATTTATCTTTCTAAACATTACCAAACTGCTCCCGCAGTGGGTACTTTTGGTCAGGGTGGTTTGATTTAAATCATGAGGTTACATCAGGAAGCAGGGAACCTTGATTTAAATAATCAATTTTAA
The DNA here is from genome assembly GCF_965152235.1 of Eretmochelys imbricata. Classification (NCBI taxonomy): domain Eukaryota; kingdom Metazoa; phylum Chordata; order Testudines; family Cheloniidae; genus Eretmochelys; species Eretmochelys imbricata. The sequence goes on along the minus strand of NC_135572.1, from coordinate 192,377,853 downwards.
CCAAGTTTTGTGTTTGTACTTTGTTATTTTCATTATTTGGTAACTTAAAACATGTTTGCAACTAAATGTAGCCTTTACACTAAATGTGGTGCTTCTTTTTGTTAACCAGGAGGATACTTTATCTTTACACATTTAGTTAACAATTTAAATAGCTTATGTTACCTTTATTCAGATTCTTAATTTTTGCGTTTTTCTTGTTACAAAATGGCAAACCATGCATTTTAGATTAACTTTTTTCTTGTGATTTTATATTAAGCTCTAGTTAGAATTCAAATTCAGTTTAAAAATGCACAAACAGCACTGCAACGTTCTTCTTAAATAAAGGTATTAGATTCATTAAAAGTTTCAAAAAGTTGAACTAACATGATTTGCATTTAAAACTGACTTGACTAATCAAAGGCAGTATTATCTCTAGTTAATGAACTGGTTGTTTCTGGTCATCATGTCCTTCAAGATTTTAGAGCCCATAGATCTCACCAACACCTAGTTTTTTATTCATAAGGATTGGAAGAGGAAAACAAGCTTTCCTGCATTTTCTTCAACTCCCAGTTGGTTTCTTAATTTTGAATGAACTAGTCGTCAAACTGAACTAGTTGAATAAACTGAAATGAAGAAATGAGATTCTTCTTCAAGTGCTTGCTCATGTTGATTAGGTGTGCACATGCCATGTGTGCAGTTGCTGGAGATTTTCCCCTTAATGGTCTCAGGTCGGGCCCTAGCGCCCCTGGGAACCCCGCACTTATGCGCTGTTATAAGGGGTGCCACCGGCCCCCCCTCTGTTCCTTCTTACCGTCCATGACTGTTGCAGAAACAGCTTCTTGCTCTCGTATGATTTTCTGACCTGGTGGTTTGGACTAGTTTCTGTTATGTATAGTTCTCTCTAGTTATCTTAGTTAAAACAGTAAGTGTTAAAGTATAGATAGTTGTCCCGGTCTTAAGGGACTTTGTCCCAAAGACTGGCATATTCCGGTCTCCACGTTTCAAGCCGTGCTCCACCTGCAGTAAAGCCATGCCTGTGAGTGACATGCATTCAGCTTGTCCGAAGTGCCTCAGGGAAGCTAACATCAAAGACAAGTGCAAGATCTTGAGGGGCTTCAGGCCAAGGAATTACAGCTTACCTGAGACATCAAGGCATCCAAATCTTTCCGTATCTCGACGATTGGCTGATCAAGGGCCATTCGCAAGCTTAAATCCAGTGCAACGTCAACTTAGTATGGACTACCTGTCAAGAGTTGGGCCTGTTAATAAACGAGAAACAGTCAACGCTAGTCCCTGTTCAGGTAATTTATAGGGGCAATGCTAGACTCAACAGAGCCAACCTACCAGAGGCCTGGTTCCAAACTGTGTCAAACCTAATCCCCTCATCAGGGTGCACCCACTCACAACCACTGGGGTGTGGCTCAGGTTGCTAGGTCACATGGCAGCGTGTACTTACATAGTGCAGTATGTGTGGCTGCATCTCAGACACCTATAGATGTGGCTGGCCTCAGTCTGTTTTCCAGGCAGGCACCATTTGGACATGATTCTCTCAATTCCATCGGCCATCTTAGTGTTTTGGACTTGGTGGGTGGACCCATGGTCAGTGACGAATGGCGTGCCCTTTGCTGCCCTGTATCCTTCAGTGACCTTAGTTTCAGATGCTTCAGACCTTGGACAAGGGAGCCCATCTCAGCAGTCTCGGAACCCAGGGCCTCTCCTCCCAGGAAGAACTTTCCTTGCATATAAATGTCAGGAAACTCACATCCATACACTTAGCCCACTAGGTATTCTTTCCCCATCTGTCTGGTGGAGTAGGGCAGATCTTAATGGACAACAGGACCGCCATGTTTTACATCAAAAAACAAGGGCAAGATGGCTTTTCAACCCTGTGTTAGGAGGCCCTCTGGTTGTGGGACTTTTATGTGGATCATGCAGTCCACTTCAAGGCAGCGCATCTCCCAGGAGATCAGAATGTGCTAGTGGATTACCTCAGCAGGTTGTCGTCCTCTCATCACGAGTGGTTCCTTCCAGAAGTGACTGACCCCCCCCCCCCCCCCCCAGTTGGACCTGTTCGCCACCAGACAGAACAGAAAATATCAGTTCTGCTCAGCAAGGGCTCCTTCTCCAACACCTTCTTGCTGTCCTGGTCTGTGGGGGGACTGCTGTGCGCTTTTCCGCCAATACTCCTGGTTCACGAGGTTCTCTTAAAGATCAAGACTGACAAAGTAAAGGTTACCTTAATAGCCCTGGCATTGCCTCGTCAACATTGATTTGGCATGCTTCTGGACCTCTCGGTAGCGGCTTCACTGGGGCTCCCACCACCCCCGGACTTGATCTTGCAGAACCAAGGCTGGTTACCCCATCTGAACCTCTCCTCCCTACATGGCATGGCTGCTGTGTGCCTGAACCCAGAAGAGCAAGTCTGCTTGGAGCAGGCCCAGCAGATCTTGTTAAGCAGCAGGAAACTCTTCCCATGTGACTTACTTGGCAAAATGGAAGCATTTCACTTGTTGGGCCTCATAATGGAAATTCTCTCTGTGCCGGTTGTCCCTACAATCCATTCTGGGCTATCACCTGAAGCATCAAGGTCTGGTTCTATCGTTGATCAGGGTTCATTTGGCTGCCATCTCAGCCTTCCATCCTCTGGTCCACAGTAGATCAGTCTTCTCCCACGAGATGATGGTGTGGTTCCTGAAAGGTGTAGAGAGGCTCTACCCGCAGGTTTGCGAGCTGATTCCACCATGGGACTTAAACCTGGTGCTGTCAAGGCTCATCGGGGTCCCCCTTTGAGCTGTTGGCATCTTGTTCTCTACTGTTCCTCTTGTGGAAGGTTGTCTTCCTTGTGGCAATTACCTTGGCCAGGAGGGTCTCCAAGTTCAGAGCCTTGACCTCAGAGCCCCCTTATACCGTGTCTGAGAAAGTTCAGCTACTTCCCCTCCCAGCCTTCCTACCAAAGGTGGTATCGTAGTTTCATAACAGCCAGGACATTTTTCTCCATGTCTTTTCCGAAGGCTCATGGAACCAATATGGAATGCTGGCTGCATACCATAGCATTTGACGGGCCCTCCCCTTCTACACTGAAAGGACTAACCCTTCCAAAAGTCAACATAACTCTCTTTGTAGCAGTGACAGACAGGATGAAAAGTCTGCCAGTGTCATCCCAGAGAATCTCATCCTGTAATAACCACCTGCATCCAGGCTAGCTAGGAGCAGGCGAAGGTTCCGCCTCCGGCCATCCTGACAGCTCATTCTATGAGAGCTCAGGCTTCGTCAGCAGCATTCCTCATGTAAGTACCAATCCAGGACATTTGCAGGGCCGCAACATAGTTGTCAGTTCATACCTTCATGTCCCACTATGCCATCACTCAGCAGGCCCAGGACTGTGCCAGTTTCGAACGGGCAGTGTTGCAGTCAGCACGTCCGTGAACTGAGTTCACGTCCAGTGGTACTGCTTGTGAGTCACCTAATGTGGAATGGGCATGAGCAAGCGCTTGAAGAAAAACTTTTACCAAACTTTCATAACTATTCTTCGAGATGTGTTGATCATGTCCATTCCACGACCCATACTCCTAATCCTCTCTCGGAGTTATCGGCAAGAAGGAACTGAGAGGGCACGGGGCTGGTGGTGCCCATTATACCAGCACATAAGTGTGAGGGCCGGCCCTACGGATACCACTAAGAGAAATATATCCGGCAACTGTGCACATGGCGTCCATTCAATGCTTGATGTGTGTACACATGAGCAACACATCTTGAACAACAGTTACGAAAGGTTGATAACCTTTTTTTACTTCTGTCAGAAGTTTAGTACTTCAATAGACTGGTTCCAGGAGTTTACCTCGTGACTTCCCCAATTCAGTGGTTTGACTTTCTTCAAAACTTGGCAACAAAGTTTGTGAGTTAATTGGATTAAATCTCCTCTTCTTGAATTACAGAGGGACTAGGCAGGGATGTCCATTGTCTCCTTCACTTTTTGCACTAGCTGTGGAGCCTTTTGTACAGAGAATAACAGACAATGGATCCATCACAGGAAACAAAGTTGCAGGAACACATCAGAAAATAGCAGTATATGCAAGTGATGTAATATTTTTATCTAAACCAAATATTCCAGAAAACATTTGGTTACAAATGGGCAACATATTCTGTAAGAGACCTGGAAATTCAAGTTTCAGAACAACCTAGAAGAGCTCGATGATTTAAATGTCAAACACTATGCCAGCACTCCAGATCTCTGTTCATTTGCTGAAAAAGTATGCAGTTCCTTGGTTGTGAAGAATAGCAACAGTGAGAATGAATATTCTGCCAAGGATATCTTTATTTCAAAATCTTTCTATAAGAAAAATAGCTTAACCATTGCAGAATGGTTCAAAAAATGGAAGGTTATGGAAAAATTCACACCAATTATATACCCAGTAAAATAGGCAGAGGACAGATAAATACTTAGATATTTGCTTACCCTTTTGTCAGTACTGAAATTGTGTGCACGTGGCCAAAAAAACCCAGCACACCAATCCAGTTTTTTGGATCTTAACATTTGATAGACATACCTGGTCTGTTAAGTGTGTATAAAGATTTCACTCAATTTAATAATATCACTAGAAATGTCATAGATATTGTAATGATACTTACTTTGTAATATGGTAATACCCTGTTAAATAGAAAGATCTGAAGGCTATATTCCTATATGTCTCTTTAAACAAAAGTGAAGTCTTTGTTTTGTTCTGATATTTACTTGGCAAGGATTTGTAAACTGGTTAAAACTTCCTAAATACATAGTTTAAAAAAAAACTTGGCAGCAAACTTACTGCTTAATTTTATTCTTTGTATTTTAGTGTAAATGATAATAGATCATGTAAGTTTAAATCTTTCTATATGCTGTCATTACTTTAAGTAGGTTTATTTTTAAAAAGCACCTGTATTTAAATAAATAAAAATCAATTTAAATTTAAAAAGCCCTGTTTTTTAAAATCATGGATTTTTATGCATTTTGCCTTTGGTTAACCCGTGACGGCTGTCTGTCATCCATCTGTCTGTGGACTTAGGTTTTATCATTAAGTATTACATCTATGAAAATCACCTGGACAGCGTGTACTGTGTGAATAACTATTATGCTGTGTTGGGTCCCGCAATTTGTAGACAGAGGAGTAGGCTAGGACAAGCAATGGTTGCTTGCTCTCATGCATTTCAGCAATATTTCCAGATGGCCATGCAGAAGGGCAATCTTTAGAAAAAGATCTAGGCTTTACTATTGGGGGGGAAAAAGTGCTTTCCTGGATACAGAGATACATGGACCTTTTAGGCAGATGATTGAGTCTCCAAAGCAGCCTGCCATGAATTGCAGGAGGAGTTAAAATTAGACGGGGCGGAGACTCTGACATAAAAGCTTTCTGCTACCAACCTTTATAATCAGAACATTCAGTAAATTCAAGCAAGATTCTGCATAGTCCTTGTCTGGATTAGAATAGATGCTTTATTTTATTTTTGTCTTACCTTTCTTAAATTAACACCTGTTAAAATACTGCACCTGTAATTAGGATTTATCTGTTGCTTTGGGGCTTAGATCAGCAGCATGTGTATTCTTGCCTGGGAAGGTAGGGCCCTCTATGCAAGAGAGGAGAGGAAAGAAAAACAGGTGGGGTTAATCAACCAAAAAGCACCTAAAAGTCTGAGAAGTGAATGGCTGTGGTCAGTCCCCATGTAGGTGACAGAGTCAGTAGTCAAGGGTTCCTGCTGTGAAATTGAACTCTCTCACCTTTGGATGCTGGGGCATGGTGACCCATGGCTGTATCATCTGAAAAAGGGAACTCTATAAATTCGCTGAAATAGTACTGCAGACTTTCCATTCATTACTCAGAAAAAATGGATGATGTACCAAATCGTTATGCTCAGTCTTTTTGACATGAGCAGAGGTAGGAGTTAAATATGAAATCTCATAGCTTGTCAGGGACTTTTTTTTTTTTTTTGCATGTAAAATAGGTGGTTGAGGGTTGGGTTACCTTTAATACAGATTTAGCATTACACAAGTAGTTTTTAATTTAATTGGAAATATCAGTGATTTTGGTTCTAGTGGTAGTCTGCAGTAACTACTGTAGTTCATGCTTGAATTCTGCCTTCCATTTAAATCCTTCCCACTCCTTTTTCACTTGCTCATAACTTTCTCATACAGGTACCTTTGATTTTTTTTTTTTTAAAGTTGAGGTAGAATTAGTCTAACTATTTGCATTACATAAGATTGTCATACAGCTGTGTACACTTAAGTAATTTACTTCACTATTATGATAAACCTGTTATTTCTCTGTTTTGATAGCAGCTAAGAATACCTCTAAAAATCAGCCTCATTGTCCAAGACATGTAACTAACACAGTCTCCGCCCCAGAGTACTCGCAGTGTACACAACAGACAGGATGTAACATATGCTCCTCAAACTAGAAGCATCACACTACAATTTTGTAGTCTGGAATGAGTCTTAAACTGTTCAAGTTTAAAGAGAATATGTTAATGTAAGCTTTGATCTAAAATCTGCTATGTTACACGTGTGCTTTAGTTTTTTCTATTTTTATTAACACGCTTAAGTTTTTTCCATTTCAAATTGAAGAAATTAAATGTAAAATCTAGCATGAGAACAATCTTCAGATTGAAAATTGAGTACTCAGTCGGGGGGCCAGATTTTTGAAGATAATTAGGTGCTTTTGAATGTCTACAAAGTGCCTTTTTGCATTTTTAGGCTCCTAAATGTCTTTAGAAATATGTTCTAAGGTTTCTACTGCAACTGTAACTTGGTTGTGTTGCACATAAGTAGTATTCTAGTGTCCTTGTTGAAAGTAAACCATAACGTACTCTTTGTTGTTTAGTGCACCTTTAAGGCTGAGATTAACTTAATCCTAATTATAAGGACACCTTGGGTTGATGCAATGAAGTGATGAAATAAACTGTATATCTAAACATTTGTCTTTTTGTAAATGATATGTGAGGGAATTGTGGCTTGTGGAGATATTAATGAGAACTATATATTGACTAAAGTCTGAGGTTATCCTATAATTTCAAATAGAAATGCATTTTGACAGTAGAACTGGGGTGATCTAAATCAGGGGTTCTCAACTTTTTTCTTTCCAAAGCCACCAAAACATGCTATAAAAACTCCACGGCCCACCTGTGCCACAGTAACTGATTTTCTGCATATAAAAGCCAGGGCCAGCGATAGGGGATAGCAGGAAGGGCAGTTGCCCAGAGTCCCATGCCAGAGGGAGCACCATGAAGTTAAGTTGCTCAGGCTTCTGCTTCAGGCACAGATGGCGGGGCTAAGGGCCCCAGGCTTCAGCCCCATGCAGTGGGACTTCAGCTTTCTGCCCTGGGCACCAGCAAGTCTAACACTGGTCCTGCTTGGCAGACCCCCTGAAACCTGCTTGTGGCCCCATTGGGGGCCCCAGACTCCTGGTTGAGAACCACTGATCTAGGTTAGCTTTGGAATTGCTGTGTGACTCATTAAATCTTGTAGGTAGTCATTTAATACTGCACAAATGCCCTAGCTTTTACTTTTCTTTTTATGGAATGTATTTGTGGGGATAACAGAGCTTGAACAGTTCTGGAAGTTTCTAGCTTTTATTTAAATTCAGTTCTCTGTAACAGTTCAGAATTTCAACTTCAAAATGTTTCCACGCCCCACCGTATTTACTGAAAAGAGCCCTGTGTAAATCAGAATCTTAAAAATAGTTGTCAGAAGCTATAGTTTTCCATCTATCTAAGCAGATAAAATACATTTGTATTAAAAACTAAAACATGCAGTATGTGAATTGAAACTAAATTATATTTGATTATCTTCTCTCATTCCCACCTTCCCCATTTTTATGTATAACAAGAACATCCAGGATTGTTCGACATTTTAAAGAATGTTTTGGAAGATAGATGTACCCTCATGCTTCAGGACATGAGCCACACTCTAACTATTGGGGGTGAGAGAGAAAGTCTGAGTGCAAGTTATCCCATAATTGCCTACTGCAAGGTTTACTACACATTCCTCTGAAGCAGCTGATACTGGTCACTGTTGGAGACAGGATACTAAATGAGTAAGACCACTAGTTTGGTCAGTGTAGTAATGCCTCTCACTCCAGACTTGAAGCTAAATACCGGAATATGGTACTTAAATACATGATTGGCTTCATTCGCAGATAGTTGAGTATACAACTTGTAGATAAGGCCTGTAAAGATGTGTGTAATTTAAATATTTTTATGGGGACTTGAGATTCTAATTACTTCTAAATTTTTCTTTTCCATACAGTTAACAAATATTTAAGCTCTGAAAATCCACTGTTCTTTGAACTACGTGCCAGATACCTTATTGCCTGCGAACGCATCCCAGAGGCAATGGCTCTTATCAAATCTTGCATAAATCATCCAGAAATCAGTAAAGATTTGTATTTCCATCAAGCTTTTTTCACCTGTCTTTATATGTCTCCAGTAGAAGATCAGCTATTCCAGGAGGTACTGTGTGTCAGTGTACATTTTTATGCCTCTAGTAATATACTCTTCTCCTGTATAGTCATCAAGAGAAACATATGAAACTTTTTATTCATACTGCAGCCAAATGTCCGAACAGCAGGTGACCTAATTGGTATCCACTTGAATTTATTTTGTGAGGGCTGAAGTCTGAACCTACAACTGCTAGTGACTTCACTGGTCGTTTACATATACCTACCTGAAGGCACAATTTTCCCCAGATATTCTCTAACAGATTCAGAGACATTTTGTAACGAAGTAGAATAGTTGTTTTAAACAATGTGGCTATACCAGAAGAGGTTAATTTTAGATTACTTTCAGTTTAATTCTTTCTGCCTTGTCAAATTTCTTAAACTTCTAAAAAAGTGGTTTCTTTCTGTTTATGCTGGTATGTGAAATGGCACTATATAGTTTCTCCTTTTAATAGGAGAAACTTGTAATATTGATAGTACATGTTACAACTGAGTGTGTTTTGTGTCTAATTTGTCAAAAATCAAGCTAAAACTTTCAGGTGGGCTTCCAGGGCAACACAATGCCTAGAAAGAATAGGTTTTATATGTACTAACCCCTAAATCCCATTGAAAACTTTACCCTAAATATCTGATGCCTAACAGATAAACTTGTCTTAGGTTTCAGAGGGGTAGCCGTGTTAGTCTGTATCAGCAGAAACAACAAGGAGTCCTTGTGGCACCTTAGAGACTAACAAATTTATTTGGGCATAAGACAACTTGTCTTAGATGATTATCTGCAGAAAAACACGAAACCTTTGCCAAAGAATCCCTGTCAGTAGCAATTCCTGGAGATATCAATGACTACTTTAGTATAGCAAGGTGTGATCAACTTCCCCCCCCTGCATTAGCAAACCTATCTAAACTGGTCTTATTTTAATTGCATAGCACTTATTGAGGACTGATTGCAAGAGTGGAATTGAGATCATCTGCAACACTGAAAAAGAAGGGAAGACTACCTTAGCCTTACAGCTGTGTGAATCGTTCCTGGTCCCACAGCTCCAAAATGGGGACATGTATTGTATCTGGTAAATACTTTCTTTCTGGTTAAGGAGCTTAGAAGATAAATGCTTATTGCCAAGATGGAAGTGAAGTGTGTAAACTTTAAGATGCAGCTAAACTTTAAAACTGTAGTTGTAACTGTTCTTTCTTTTCTAGTATGCATGTTGTGCATATCTAGCCTGTCTCTATATAGTTATACATGGGAGGTAGCTCTTGTAGTGGATGCATGCTACATTCATTATACTTGATGATAGCTTCAAAGTAGCAGCAGAAGGCTGAGTGTCTAAACTAGAGACTTGCACTGCTGTCAGTATCAGTAAATATAACCTACTTCTAAATTTTCTGGCACCACAAGTATTCTGCTATCCAGCTTTTTAAATAGCCGCACCAACATTATTGTAATTTACCTACAGCATCCCATGGATGTATGCTTTAATATCTAACGGGATCTGTAATCTGTTCTGAAAATCTGCTGTATTTGAGAATTTTGTTAACTCCAATCTAATTTATTCCCTTGGCGATTGTGTTACAAATCCAAAGAACCTGCAGAATCACACAGTTAAATGTACCCATTTAGATAAGAGTCACATAATTAAAAAAAATCTCCATGCCTTCAGAGGAAAAGATAGGGCTTGAGATTGTTTTGATAACATGTATTCTCTAGAATACATCAAAGCAAGTATTGCTCCAACTCTGAGGTCCGAAAGGTGTCTGAGCAGAGAATAATCTGTTTTACTTCTGAAATTTCTTCTTAAACCAGGTAAAATTTGACACATTTATTAAAGTACACTTAGTTTGTGTGTCTAACATGGTGGTGAAGCAAGAAGATTCAGTTAGTTTTGCTGAATCCTACTGATCTGCTTTGTGACTGATCAAAAGAGGGTTTAAAATCAGATTCAAATATGGATCCTCAGATCCCAATATTTTCCTGGCTTATCAAGGGAGATGAGAAAGACAAGAGAGGGTTTTGCCTTTTTAAAGAGGAGTTCACAGAGATTATGTGAAACTTTATTTTTTCTGGCTAAAGTTTGTATTATATCTCATATGTAAAAGTTACTACGTACAATGGAGCAAAAAAGTTGAATTAATTCTGAACCTGAAATTATTTTTTTGGCATTCATACAAAGATACAGATGCAGACTTTACCCACAATTCATGATTACAAATGAATAATTTGTCTACTATTTGGGTTTCAGACATGTTTTTCACTCTGTTTCCTTTACCTTAAGTTTTTTAACAGTTTCATACAATTGATCTTTGGCTTAGCCACTGTACTTAGTCAGTTGTAAAAACTATAACCAAAGATCTCCTCATCCTCATGTTTGCTTCTGCATTCAGGGTCAGAAATTCCAGTAAAGGTGCTTCATGCTTTATCATTTGTCTTCAGAATTGCAACACTTTACCATTTTTTGGTGCTTGGTGTCCTTAACCAGAAGCAGCAAAAGCTTCTGAATTTTCTAAAAGTACTGGGGCAAATAATTTTGTCCACACCTGGAATAATTACTGGGCTGTTTATAAAACTCTTAGCTATCTCAGCTGCGCACATTTCAAAATAACTCTTCAGACCTCAAAAAGTTAAGTCATCATGGGCAACATTTGTGAAGAGATCTGAGACTCACAGTGCCATTATTAGAGGGCTGGAGACCATAAAGATAAAGTACCCAAGTCTCAGCTTTTCTCTGAGGCTACTGGAATGCCTCAGCTAGTGTCATGCGTAGCAAGAAACCATCTTGCCCCCAGTCAGGATCCAGGGCCCTATGGATCTAGCAAAGAGGATTTGCCAGGACCAACAAGTATCTGCAAGGATGTTGGGCTGATGGCCACATATATTGTCAGTATCTGTGGCACACCTCCACCTGAAGCAAGCCTGGTCTATCCTGAGATCTCTTAATATGAGCCATTCACTCACATACCCTCACACAGAAGGATGGCCTCTGAGCCAGTCCATCTCTCGGCTGCCATCAGTCTAATCTGCAGTTAAGGATGAACAAAGTCTGCTGATCCAAATGTAGTTAATACAGATGCATCCTGCCTGAAATAAAAACACCCACGTATAGGTGTTTTACACAAAGCTGCACTTGGTCTCTCCAGGATCAACTGCACATAGATGTTGTGGAGGAGAGGGCAGTCCTTGACACACTAGAGGACTAAGGACCTTCAGAGCCCAAGAACATAAGACCGGCCATATTGGGTTTAGAGCAAAGGTCCATCTAGCCCAGTATCCTGTCTTCCGAGAGTGGCCAGTGCCGGGTGCCCCAGAGGGAATGAACAGTACAGGTAATCATGAAGTGATCCACCCCGTCCATTCCCAGCTTCTGGCAAACAGAGGCTAGGGACACCATTCCTGCCCATCCCAGCTAATAGCCATTGATAGACCTATTCTCCATAAATTTATCTAGTTCTTTTTTGAACCCTGCGACAGTTTGGCCTTCACAACATCCTCTGTCAAAGAGTTCCACAGGTTGACAGTGTGTTGTGTGAAAAAATACTTATTTTTGTTTTTTTAAACCTGCTGACTATTTATTTATTTCATTTGGCGGCCTCTAGTTCTTGTGTTATAAGTAGTAAACACTTTATTTACTTTCTCCACACCAGGGATGATTTTATAGCCCTCTCAGATCCCCTCCCCCCCCAATTGTCTTATTTTTCAAGCTGGAAAGTCCCAGTCTTATTAATCTCTCCTTATACTGCAGCTGTTCTATACCCCTAATAATTTTTGTTGCCCTTTTTCTAAACCTTTCAATTCCAATACATCTTTTTTGAGATGGGGCGACCACATCTGAATGCAGTATTCAAGATGCGAGCATACCAGGGGATTTATATAGAGGCAATATATTTTCTGTCTTATCTATCTCTTTCTTAATGATTCTCAACATTCTGTTCACTTTTTTGATTGCCATTGCACAGATGTTTTCACAGAACTATCCACAGTGACTCCAAGATCTTTCTTGAGTGTGGTAACAGCTGATGTAGACCCCATCATTTTATATGTATAGTTGGGATTATGCTTTCCAGTGTGCATTACTTTGCATTTATCAACATTGAATTTCATTTGCCATTTTGTTGCCCAGTCACCCAGTTCGGAGAGATCCTTTTGTAGCTCTTCACAGTCTGCCTGGCACTTAACTATCTTGAGTAGTTTTGTATCATCTGCAGATTTTGCCACCTCACTGTTGACCCCTTTTTCCAGATCACTTATGAATATGTTAAATAGGACTGGGCCCAGTACAGACCTCTGGGGGACACCACTATTTACCTCTCTCCATTCTGCAAACTGATCATTTATTCCTACCCTTTGTTTCTTTTAATCAGTTACCAGTCCATGAGAGAACCTTCCCTCTTATCCCATGACTGCTTACTTTGCTTAAGAGCCTTGGTGAGGGACCTCTTCAAAGGCTTTCTGAAAATCTAAATACACTATAGCCACTGGATCCCCCTTGTCTACATGCTTCTTGACCCCCCTCAAAGAATTCTAGTAGATTGGTGAGGCATAATTTCCCTTTACAAAAACCATGATGACTATTCCACAACGAATTATGTTCATCTATGTCTGACAATTTTGTTCTTTACTATAGTTTCAACCAGTTTGCTTGGTACTGAATTCAGGCTTACTGTCTGTAATCTCTGGGGTCTCCTCTGGAGCCCGTTTTAAAAATTGGTGTCACATTAGCTGTCCTCTGGTCATTTGGTACAGAAGCTGATTTAAATGATAGGTTACAGATGACAGTTAGTAGTCCTGAAATTTCATATATGAGTTCCTTCAGAACTCTTAAGTGAATACCATCTGGTCCTGGTGACTTATTACTGTTTAGTTTATCAATTTGTTCCAAAACCTCCTAATGACACATCAATCTGGGATAGTTCCTTAGATTTGTCACCTAAAAAGAATGTCTCAGGTTTGGGAATCTCCCTCACATCCTTAACTGTGAATACCGATGCAAAGAATTCATTTAGTTTCTCTGCAATGGCCTTATCCTTGAGTGCTCCTTTATCATCTATCGTCCAGTGGCCCCATTGGTTGTTTAGCAGGCTTCCTGCTTCTGATGTACTTACATTTTTTTTGGCTATTACTTTGAGTCTAGCTAGCTGTTCTTCAGATTCTTTTTTGGCCTTCCTAATTATATTTTTTTACATTTCATTTGCCAGAGTTTATGCTCCTTTCTATTTTCCTCATGAGGATTTAACTTCCACTTCTTAAAGGATGCCTTTTTACCTCTCACTGCTTCTTTTACTTTGTTGTTTAGCCAAGGTAGCACTTCTTTGGTTCTCTTGCTGTTTTTTAATTTGAGAACATAACATAAGAATGGCCATACTGGGTCAGACCAAAGGTCCATCCAGCCCAGTATGCTGTCTACCGACAGTGGCCAATGCCAGTTGCCCCAGAGGGAGTGAACCTAACAGGTAAAGATCAGTGATCTCTCTCTTGCCATCCATCTCCAACCTCTGACAAACGGAGGCTATGGACACCAGTCCTTACCCATACTGGCTAATAGCCATTAATGGACTTAACCTCCATGAATTTATCCACTTCTCTTTTAAACTCTGTTATAGTCCTAGCCTTCAACCTCCTTAGGCAAGGAGTTCCACAGGTTGTGCGCTCAGTAAAGAACTTCCTTTTATTTATTTTAAACCTGCTGCCCATTAATTTCATTTGGTGGCCCCTAGTTCTTATATTATGGGAACAAGTAAATAACTTTTCCTTATTCACTTTCTCCACACCACTCATGATTTTATATACCTCTATCATATCCTCCTCCTTAGTCTTCTCTTTTCCAAGTTGAAAAGTCCTAGCCTCTTTAATCTCTCCTCATATGGGACCCGTTCCAAACCCCTAATCATTTTAGTTGCCCTTTTTTGAACCTTTTCCACTGCCAGCATCTTTTTTGAGAAGAGGTGACCACATCTGTACGCAGTATTCAAGATGTGGGCGTACCATGGATTTGTATAATTAGTCTTATTCTCTATCCCTTTTTTAATAATTCCTAACATCCCGTTTACTTTTTTGACTGCCGCTGCACACTGTGTGGATGTCTTCAGAGAACTATCCACGATGACTCCAAGATCTTTCTCCTGATTAGTTGTAGCCAAATTAGCCCCCATCATATTGTATGTATAGTTGGGGTTTTTTCCAGTGTGCATTACTATACATTTAGCCACATTAAATTTCATTTGCCATTTGGTTGCCCAATCACTTCGTTTTGTGAGATCTTTTTGAAGTTCTTCACAGTCTGCTTTGGTCTTAACTATCTTGAGCAGTTTAGTATCATCTGCAGACTTTGCCACCTCACTGTTTACCCCTTTCTCCAGATCATTTATGAATAAGTTGAATAGGATTGGTCCTAGGACTGACCCTTGGGGAACACCACTAGTTACCCCTCTCCATTGTGAAAATTTACCATTTATTCCTACCCTTTGTGGGATTTAGGTATACATTTAAGTTGTCTCTATTATGGGGTCTTTAAAAAAGTTTCCATGCGGCTTGCAGGGATTTTACTTTTGATGCTGTACCTTTTTAATTTCTGTTTCACTAACCTCATTTTTCTGTACTCCCCCTTTTGGATATTAAATGCTACAGTGTTGGGCCGCTGTGATGTTCTCTTACTCCTCCTCCTCACCCCCCCCCCCCCGATGTTAAATTGAATTATATTATGTTCACTATTTGCAAGCAGTCTAGCTATATTCACCTCTTGGATCTGATCCTATACTGCACTTAGGACTAAATCAAGAATTGCCTCTCCTCTTGTGGGTTCTAGAAGCAGTCATTTAAGGTGTCAAGAAACTTTATCTGTGCATCCCTTCCTGAGGTGATATGTACCCAGTCAATATGGGGATAGGTGAAATCCCCCATTATTGTTGAGTTTATTTTAATAGCCTCTCTAATCTCCCTGAGCATTTCAGTCACTATCACCATCCTGGTCAGGTGTTTTTTAATATATCCCTACTGCTATATTCTTATTATTCAGGCATGGAATTACAATCCATAGAGATTGTATAGTATATGGGTTCATTTAAGATTTTTACTTCATTTGATTCTATGCTTTCTTCTACATACAGTGCCACTCCCCCACCAGCACAAACTGTTCTGTCCTTCTGCTATATTTTGTACCCTAGTATTACTGTGTCCCATTGATTATCCTCATTCCATCAAGTTTCTGTGTTGCCTGTTATATCAATATCGTTATTTAATACGAGGAACTCTAGTTTACCCATCTTGGTCCTCTGCACTTGTCTGCTTTCCCCCAGCCCTTAGTTTAAAAACAGCTCTACGACCATTTTAAGTATAGCAAGGTAGTCATGATTCAAACTGACAACGAGGATGTTGACCTAAGCAAACTTAGAACAGGATCACACTTTCCAGGTGTGTGATTTGATAGTTTCCAGACATTTGTCACGGTCACTTGCTTGGCATGAAAGAAATACAGTTGTTGATCTGTTTATCTGATCTGCTGTTGACCTTTGGCTCCTTGGTAGTTAGTTCAATATCTTTTGTGTAGGGTACACCAGAGGGATCAACTTACAATCATTCAGAACGGACATCTAGTGTTACCAATATCTATGTGCAGGGATGTTTCTTCCATTTACTGGAAATAGGTCACATTTGCCTTTCCTCTTAACATAGGTAGCAAAGGTTTTAGGTCTAGGTCAGGAGAGAGACAGCCTCAAAAAGCCTAAATGCTGTTTGCAGTGGCAAATACTGTTTTCAGCATTTGTTAAGGATGGTGATAACGGATCACGTCAGGCTGAATGTCTGGCTACATTGGTCAGAGAACCAGGGAAGCTCTGCACCATATCCTGTGTTCACACTTCTTGTCAGTCTGGCCCCCGAGAGGATAGAGGCTTAGAGTAAAACTTTCAAAAGCATCCAAGTGGCTTAAGAACCTACGTCCCATTTTCAAAAGTTACCGAGCCACTTAGTCTAGATCCTATTCACTTTCAGTTAGACATAAGTTCCTATGTGCCTAAATGGCTTGAAAATTGGACTTAGGGTTCTTGAGTCTTTTGGATGCTTTTGAAAATTTTACCCTTGGTGTTTATAAATAGCAGGAAAACTGACAATGAGTATTCTATTTGGTGGACATAGGAATTGGAGGCGAAAAGTTTCAAAATCCTGTGCTAAAAGGCCCATATGAATACTTTTATATGCCCCACGCTAGCTGCTCAGCTTTCTTCTCTTGGATGTTTAGGTTCTGAACATCATCTTCTCTTAATGTTTGTGAAGGGTTGAAATAGCTATTTGATTATGCAGAAGATAATCAGTTTCTCTGTGCTTTCACAAGCTTTACAAGTGAGTGGTTCATAGATTTTGTTTAATCCTTAAGGCAGGAGGTTTTTTTCCCCTCGTGAAATTTGTTGGAACAATATTTTTCTGCATAAAAATGGCTATCAGTTCAGGCTCTTTTTGGGGGGCTGGCTTCACGGTATAGGTAGTTCCAAATGCAAAGAGGCTAAAATTATTGGTCTTTTTTTTAGCTTCGTACTCTTACACAATGATAAGATATGCGATTACACTGAGGAAAGCTCATTTTTAATTTAGTCCACTACCTGTGAGCTCAGATTTTACTTGGAACTTAATGTTCCTGGGGGAAGTGACTTAAGTTCTGAATAAGTGAGATTCAAGATCTAGTATAGGAACCAACTTGCATTGTGTTTTTAAATGTATCGTGGAGCTGTCGAAACATCCCAAATTCTCAAGTGATGTCTGTGTTCTATCCATATTCAGTCAATCCTGGCAATGTTTTTTCCTCTGCTTAGTGAGGCTGTTCTTCAGAAGCTTGATGTCAAACAGTTTGCTAGACTTATATCTGGCACAGATTAAAAAGTCAGCCAAACCTTTTGGTTTTTTTATACTAATTCACTAGGTTCTGTGGGATTCACTAGAAAAAAATCCAAATGGCGTGATCGCATCTCATTGTTAGTTTGATAGGACTGCAACCTGGTCATGACAAGGCTCATTTCATAAAAGTTTGAGATTCAACCAATCTTGGCTCTTTTTTTAACCCATGAGATTTGGAAGGTAGTTCTATGTAATTCTTTAAATTATTAACTAAGGGTGTGTGACGGGGTCAGGACCCACTGCTGGTGCCTCCCGCTAGTTACTCCAGGAATTAGCTCTGTCCAGTCATGGAGCACCTTTTGCGTGTGGTGCCTTGCCCTTCATCGGCTCTGCTGCTTTGGGGACCTGTGTTGCTCCCTGCTCGGCGGCGTCCTCTTCAGGACACTGCCATCCGGCAGTGCCCACTGCTCCAGTCTCACCCCCTTCCGGGGGTTTGGTGGTGTTAGCAGTCTTCTGTCTACACCAGCTCTAGTGGCCAACTGCAGCCTCAAAGTCGAGCCCCTTTGTCGCAGGGGTCCGCCACAGCCTGTATCAGGCCACGCTCCTCCTCAGCCAGGTGTAGTACAAGGGGTAAGGGGGGGACCCATGTTCACCCACTACTCTAGGTCCCGACCCAGGGACCTTCTAGTGGCAGCCTGTCTGCCTGCTCTCCTTTCCCCTTGTCAGACTGTTGTCTCTGGGCTGCTTCCTCTTCGGTCCTGTGCACCTGCTCAGCCCTTTGTAGCAAGGCCTGCAGCCTGGGGTTTTCCTTGGCTGGAGCCCCCCAGCTCCTTCTGCCCTTCCCCAGCGCTGCTCTGTCCCAGGTGCTACCTTTCTGCTCAAGAGCCAGTTCTCCTCCCTTGCCAGTCAGGGAGAGACTGCCCTGCGCCCTAGCTGGGCAGCCTTTATATAGGACCTTGCTCGGTCCTGATTGGCTGCCCCTCCCCCGCCCTGATTGGCTCTCTCCGGGCCTTCACTGGTTGGCTGCTGGTTCGCACAGCCTCTCTGGCCTGGTTCAGCCCTTTTCTCGGGGTGTGGTTCTGCCCCACCACAGGGTGGTTGCTTAGGTTTGTTCTAGAGGTGTTCAAGAACCTCTTTCTGGGGTATAGGTGCCTTATACTTTATTTTTAGGCTTCTTTCTTTTGAAAGGTATCTTATATTGAATCCATCTCTCAGGAAGTCACAGTAGTGACTCCATAGTTAAAGTTGGAAGAAATTGTCTTTATTTCCTGTTGCCCATGTGCTCTACCAGTTTTCAGCTGTGAAGCATGTATCCCAGTGAAAACTCTGCCTACTATCCTGTTTTATTAGTTGGCCCCTGAAATCACTTGGCTTCCAGGTCCTGTGGATCTCCCCCTTAAGCTGGGGGGGACCCCTTAGCGGTGGGGAGGCTTCCGCCCTCCCACTTCCTGGATCTCAGTAGTATCCTGTAAATTGCAAATGTACCTGCTCATTAGAGGTTCACTGGGTTGTCCACCAAGATGGTACAGACCTCATTTCCTTCTTCACAAGATTCCACTCCCCCTGCACCCTGCTATGGGATGGATAACATCAAAGAGGTCAAGCTGCATGGAAAGGCAGGAGACTTTTTTTTTTCTATATTCATCCTGAATATGCAGGCCAGAGACTTCCCCTAGCATCCTCAACAGATGGCCTGATATTGCCATATACATGTTACAGGCTAAAAGGGCTAGTACAGAAGATAGGCTGGATGAGGTAATATTTTATTGGACCAACTTCTCTTGGTGAGAGAGACAAATTTTTGAATGCTTGTCTCTTTCACAACAGAAGTTGGTCCAATAAAAGATTCTATCTCACCCACTTTGTCTCTCTAATATCCGGTGACCGACATGGCTACAACAACATTGCATAGTACAGAAGATGTCACTTGTCAGAAAAGGACAGTACAATAGTGATATAGACTTGCACATGGAAAACATTGATATCTTCTAAATGGTAACCCATAGGCTTGCCCTAATAATGGAATGGATTAGAGTGTGTCCCTACCATCCTTTCATTTTGTCTCCCTCAGACATTTGTGCCCCTGAAAGTTTCCCCACCTTAAAGTGAATGTAATTTAATCCCAGAATATATTGATATATTGGCATGGCCATCCTGACTGTCATCTTCCCTATAATCTTGGGAAAGGAGGGGTAAATGCTATAAGTTTTTTGTTTTGTTGTCCAGTTCTCTATGATACTAAGCTGGATCCATTAATCTTCTGTTGCATATTGCAGTTGGTCCGTGATAGGGTATACCATAGATGCTTTAAAAATGACATTTTTCCATCATGTAACTTCATGCATATATTTGTGGTTTTAATTAGCTTTGCTCTTAACTGTCAAATATGATTATAGTTACAGAATTACTAGCATGCAAACAATATGTATAGTCAAGCTGCTTATAGAAACACATCTTGCTTAGGGCCAGCTCTATTTCAACCATAGCTTAACAAAGCTGTTTTGTTTTATATTTATAGGGACCTGATATTTATGTGGAGTAAACTGCTGCTTAAATCTAACCCTTCGAAACAAGTATTTGTTGATCAGTGCTACCAACTTTTAAGGATAGCTACGAATGTCAGAGTAATTTTCCCTTTCATGAAGGTCATTAAGGATGAAGTAAGTGGTGATATTTTTTCTTGTATTACCAATTTAACTTAGTCATTGCGACCTCATTTTTTTGTGTGCTGGTCCATTGCAGCAAAGGGGGAAAGAAGGGATAGCTAGACAATATTAATTTCAAATTAAGTCAAGACCCAAAAAACTAGCTAAAAGAACTTCTGGGTACTTCATATGACCCTGAGTTCCCTTGTCCATTGTTGTGGTTTTACAAATGCACTTTTTCCTATTATTTAAATTGTTTTTCTCTCCTATTTCTACAGGGTTAGGAGGAGCCCACATAAATAAAAGAGGAAATTGACACAACGTAATGTTGCCATTTCTAATAAATAAATGCACAAAGTAAACAAACTAGAAAAAGAAAAATTACTTGTTTTCTAATTTAATTACTGTTCTCATAATCTTAAGTGTTGTAACGATAGTAACATGCTTTCATGCAGAAATCAGATACCTTTAAGAGTTCCTTCCGCAACAGCCACTCTACAATAAGCTATAATAGAATACTACAACACAATAGGTGTCAATAGATCAATACAAGTAACTTATCTGTAGCACACGGAGGGGAGTTAAACTTCCAGTGATCTAAATGATCAAAGCATCTGTAGACTTACAAAAGAAAATGGGAATGAAAACATTGTAGGCTTATATTTCTCACCGAGAAGATGGGTTTGACTGATTTCTTTCGTATTCGATCAATTAGATCAAGATTAGTAGAAGATCATTTTGCAGTATTTTTGTTGGGTTTTCTTCATTGTGGCTGAGATTCAGTTGTCATTTTGATTAAATAGTATCTTCCATAGAATTGTTTACCGCTTGGATTAAATGTACCACCATTTATTGTTAATGGCTTTCACTGGGCCTCTCATATCTGTCCTGTGTCCGTTGGCATCCTAATTCCAGAAGAGCACATCTGCTAAAGCTTTTTGAAGTATTTTCCCAAGCAAGCTATATATATTTACCATTTGGAGGCGAATAGAGATTTTTGAATGGTCTCTAGGCAGGTGTTATCCGTTAAATCAGTAGTTGCCAAACTATCGTCCCATCCACTACAAGTGGCTCCTACAGCACTTGCTGGTGGTCTGCAAACACCTGGCTGGTTACATGGTGCTGTTTGCATTGTTTGTATTAAAAGGAGCTAAAAATACTCTAAATGCTTTCCTAATATTCCTTTGCAATGTAGGCAATTGCTGCAGTTGACAGAGGGATGTTACTTGTTTGCTGGTGGGAGAGCTGATGACCCAGGCAATCTCAAATGAGAGAAGGTGTGATCTATGAGGCAGCCTCTACTAAGACAAGTCCCACACTATATACATTTGAGACCCCGTTGAATTAAGAAACTGACATGATTAATTGTAGCCTTGTTATTGGCAATATATCTGCTGAAGAATTGGACTATTTAATGTGGTATTACTTACCTTTGGCTAAACAAGGTTCTACGCAGAAGACATGGTAAACTTAGTTGGTTCTCTGCCTTTTTGTCTGTAGTCAAGGTATAGATCTATTTCTTTTAACATGAATCTTGAGTTTGTATGATAGTGGCAGTGTCCTGAGGGATTATTAATCAAGCCTGGATCCTGGAAAAAAGAAAGTTCTACAAGCTCTATGCAAAAGAGCTAATAGAGTAAACCAAGATGCTAAAACCCATTGTATTTCAGACACTCATTTGATGGTATTTGGTACCAGGTTCAGCCTGTACTTGTCCTATATGCTTTCCCATGTCTCACAGAAGTTTGTAATAAAGTGCAGCATTGCTCATCCTAATGTGCCAAATAGCTCAAATTCCACATCTAGTGTCTGACTAACTTTACAGCTGACAGCAGATTTTATAGTAGTGGAAATGTATTCTGTCTTCCTGGCATTCTGAGACTTAGGTGGATGAAGAGTATAATCATTTTTTTCACTTGAACCATAGTAAACCTATTTTGTTAATGTTACAGTATAGTTATACACAAGTGAAACAATTCTATTATGTTCACCATGTCTTGACTCTAAGTAAATACTCCAAAAAATATCCCTGATGGTTAGGTTAATCTAGTACTGCTCTGTTAGTAAGATTTAACTAAACACTTAAGTGCCATTTAGATTTTTAAATGCCCCAACAAATATGTGAATATGTATGTACTTGTTAATACATAGATATTGAAGATGTATGCAACATATAGTTATAATAAAAGCTTGTTCCCAAATTTTTCCTTTATCAAAATATCTTATATCTCAGATAGGAGGAATTTTCAGAAACACATGTTAATTATAAATTTCACTTAAGGGCCTAGTTTAAATTTCAAGTGATTAGTATTTTTCAGGATGATAGCTCACCGTTTCTGAAATATCAGGCCATTATGATAAGTCAAGTTGGGCACCCAAAATCACTTGTCACCTTTGAAAAGTTTTGTAGTTTTCATTTTTTATGCAGTACAAGTTAAATGAGTCAAGATGGAGACCAATTTAGAGAGCCCAAGCTTCAGCAAACCTTAACCAAAACACTGCTGTCTCTTTGACTACAGAAGTGTGCAATACAAAAGTATCTGAAGCTTTGTTGACAGCACTAGATATGCAGCCTGCAGTGCAAACCAAATGTTATGCTCAGCATAGCTGTAGTTTATTTTATTGCTTTATTTATATTAAATTTTATTTAATTTAATAAAATCTGCTTTTGGAGGACTTTGCAACTAAGATGCCTTCTGAATTCTGCTTAGCTTTGAAATATTTTAAAACAAAGTTATGTTGAAATTCAAGTATTGTTTTAGAACTGAATTTTTGTTTGTTGCTCCTGCTTTATTTTGCATTCAAACATGCCTCTGTCGCAAGCCAACAATAAAAGCAGGGGATGATGTATAATTAATCTTAATTTCTTTTCTGCAGGTTGGAGAAGATGGTTTGCAGATTTGTGTTGAAATATGTGGATGTGCTCTGCAGTTGGACCTTCGTGATGATCCAATCATGAAATGTCTCATATATAAAACGATTGCTCACTTTTTGCCAAATGACTTGGAGATACTCCGAATTTGTGCGCTGTCTATCTTTTTTCTTGAGCGCACCTTAGAATCATATTACACTGTTGAACATCTATATAAATGTGCAGATGAAGAGTATAATGAGCACACTAGTTCTGTTCAGAACCGTGTACGTTTTGAATTGCTTCCAATTTTGAAGAAAGGTTTGTTTTTTGATCCTGAGTTTTGGAATTTTTTGATGATCAAGCAGAATTGTTTATCACTGTTGGGGGATAAAGCATCTGTTGGCTTAGGTGAAAGTACACTGGAAAATTCTATTGCTAATACAGAGAAGCCGACGGAACATCAGGCTTTGAGTGAAGAAGTTGCCTCTTTAACAGATCTAAGTAATGGGGAGCTTGACCCCGAAGATCCCTCTGAAGCCCAATCTAAAGGTCATGCCAGAAAGAACCATGCAGCTCTTGGAGCATCTAAAATAGATCATAATGTACCAAGACACCGTTGTGCATTATGCAACAGGGAATTTCTTGGTGGTCACATTGTGAGGCATGCACAGGCTCACCAGAAAAAGGGCAGTTTTTCATGTGTAATATGCTGTAGGAAATTCAGGCAAAGAGGAATCATGCTGAAGCACTTAAGGAATCATGTCAAGAAAATACAAAGACAGCATCTTGCTGCTACCCATAACGATGATCAGGAAACCCCTGCTGTAAGTGAAGTAAATTGCTCTCATGCATCTGTCTCTTTTGAAAATGGGAATTTTAACTGTTCTAAAGATAATGAACCAGAGGCTGCAGTAGTTCCAAGTACTGATACAGAAGTACAAAACCTTGACCAGGAATTGGATGTGGCTGAAAATCATATAAGCAAACAGGATAATGTTATTGAAAATGGCAGTTGTGACAACTGTTTAAATAATACTCCTGAACCTTTAACTACGGAGAGTTTGCCTGAGGGTGGCGATAGCCCGAGTCAAGAGTCTCCTATACTTCACAAAGTAAATGGAGCTCTGTGCTCTCAAAAGGATCTGGATGTTATGGATCAAGAAGGTAACTTCAAGTGCCCTGCCAACAGTTGCTTTAGAGTGTTTAAAAAGATAAGATTTCTCAATAAACATGCAAGAAAAGCTCACCCAACTGATCTGAAGGTGCAGCAGCATATAATGAAGTGGAATAAAGGAAAATGTCGGTTCTGTCAGAGAAAGTTTGCAGATTCTCAGCATTTCATAGACCACCTGAAGCGACACGTATATCCAAATGTTTACTTTTGTTTACATTTTAACTGTAATCAGAGATTTAAGCTGTCCACTGAGCTTGTGGAACATACAAAAAGTCATAGTGTTTTTAAAGCTCAGTGCAATTTTGCAGAGTGCTGTGAGCTTTTTGAAGAACTTCCTTTGCTGTATGAACATGAGGCTCAGCATTATTTAAACAAAACAGAGTGTTCTGAAGTAAATGAAAAAAATTCATCAGATACGCTATCAGAGTCACTTTGTGGTTTTCAAGAAAAAGATGCATCTAGTAGTGAAAAAGAAGCTGTAGATTTACCAGTTCCAACTTGGAAGGCAAGGAAAGACTCTACAGAACCAAAGACATATATCCAGAGTATTGAGAAGAAAGCATACAATGTAATTCAGAATGGGAGTGAAAATTCATCTGATGTTACTGCTACAGTTTTAAGCTTGATAGACCAAAAGATGCCTATAGTACAGCCAAATTCTGAAAACTGTAATGTTCGTGACCAACTGGTCAATGGGCACATGGAACTAGAGCAGACTTGTTCAGCTTCATCAGATGCAGCTTTGGACAGAGTGGCAGATGAAACAAGGACAGAAAATGGGTCAATACCAGTTTTACAGAACTGCAATGATATACCACAAAACAATACTGCTGCAGTCTCTCAGTCACCTTCCAAACCAAATCAGACAACTGAAAATACTTCATATGGCTTAATTGTGACAAAACCATATGTTAGACCGTTGCCTCCAAGTTACCTTGATGAACGATACATTAGCATGCCAAAACGTAGAAAAACTGTCACAGATAAAATAGATGCCCATTCTGAGCAAGATAAAGCTTGTAGCAAATCAGCAGAAAGATTTAGATGTGGGAACTGCCTGACCATCTACTGTAACTCAGAAGCACTTGAGGCTCACCTTGCACAAAAGAAATGTCAGACGCTCTTTGGATTCGATTCAGATGATGAAAGTAAGTCTTACAATGCTTCTAGATGCATACATTTAGAGATAGAAACTTACAGAGAAATGGTCCTTGGAAACAGTCAGGCTTCAAGACAGAGCAGATTTAAAAAAAGACATTGAGTGGTAATGACCTGAATAAAAACCAAGTATTTTAATAAACCAGAAGATAAACTCAGTCAAACTAAGTGTTTAGGAAAAGAAATGAGAGTTGAAAATCAGCCAGACAGCTTTGATGAGAGAGCATTCAGACAAGATAGACTTGGGTAGTTTAATCTATGCATTTTCTACTTACATGTTCAAAACTAGGCATGTTGACAAACTCAAGTAAAATTCCAATTTAAAGCACCATTTGCATGGGAACAAAATGAAACCTAACAAACTTAATCTATTTTACAGGTGCCTGATTAAATGTTGCGGGAAGATGTATCAATTGAGGAGTGGTGTGAGAAAACACTACACGAAGAAGCATCAGTTTGCTGTTTCCCAGATGGCCTTAATCATAAAGCAGACTCAGATTACTAAAGAAAAATGTGACCTTGATAAAAGACAAAGCACATTTTCGAGATAGAACTCACACAGGAATAGTAGGAGCTGTGCAGGTTTTGAGTCCAGAAAGGTTGCTACAAACTCCCCAAAGTACCAGTTATCCAGAAAGCCCCATGAATTATCAGTGTATGATCAAAGAACAGCAGCACAGTGTGTCTGGCATGAGCGCTTAAGAAAAATAAAACACTCAGCTGAGCAGGCCGAGAAGAGAAGTGGCTGTTGCCTTAGAGAAGAAACACCACTGTAACCTGTTCACTGGATTAAAAAGTTTTGATAAGAGACCCTTCCTATCCATGCATGTTCAGAGGGTGTCACTCCACATTATTAAAAAGATTTAATTTAAAGAAACATTACATTTATTTTCATGGTATGGATAAAAATTTGATAGAGGAAATGGACATTCTTTTTTCAAAGTTTGTGTCTTTAACGAAAACTCACGGAGGTCATTTAATAAACTTGTGTTCAGAATCCAAAATGAAGAGTGGAGAGAGAAGTCTAAGATGGACAGTGTGTTCCAATAGCCAGAAAGTTAAAACACAGAATATAGAGTTTGATATTAGATATATCAGCTGTACAAGACACAATTCAGATGCACTTAAAAGCCCACTTAAAGTATAGGGCAAAACTACACATACTGACTTTTTGGAAATGTTAAATAAAAAGTCCATTACAGGCACTGTGAGATTTAACACAAGGCGTATGTGTACAGCAGCTGCTGGTACTAACCC
Source organism: Eretmochelys imbricata (assembly GCF_965152235.1). NCBI lineage: Eukaryota > Metazoa > Chordata > Testudines > Cheloniidae > Eretmochelys > Eretmochelys imbricata. The sequence continues at coordinate 192,351,509 of NC_135572.1, read as the reverse complement.
ATACAGATTGAGGCTAAAAAATAATGTATACCCGGAGTGAAGAAAGATGGATTTGAACTGGAGTATAGCGCTAAAATAATATCCAAATATAAAGGTCCTTTAATTCTTAGTATGACTGATGGATAAAATTTAATAGAGATGCTTTTCTCTCAAAAATGTGAGTTAAATGAAGATAGAACAACAGAGAACAAAGCAAAGAATGTCAGTTATTAGCAAAAATAGATCAGGAAGAAACTTCTGTACCCACTCAGCATCCGTCAGTGATCAGCACTGAGTTTTGATTTACCAAGTAATGCTCTGTCATGTAAAGGAGGAATGGGAAAATGTTAACAGATCAACCTTAAAACACAGTACAGCCAGCAGTAGCAGTCTCTCTGAAAAAGGTGGTGGTCCTTATCAGAAACCAATGAAAGAGCTCAGCAATGTAAAGCAAAGTGTTTAAGTACTTCGGGCAGCAAAAGGTTGCTGGTAAAAGTGGCATCCAGAGTGAGTCTGTAAGGATGGAAAGTTTCAGTATGTCGCCTAACAGACCTAAAGACACACAAAACAAAAAGGCATTTCTGAGTTTTACTCATGAGGGTATTCTGCGCCAAAAATTCTGTGCCAAAAAATTAAAAATTCTGCACACAATATATTAATGTTCTGCAAATTTCATTTGTGAAATAAATGTGGAGGCTCCAGCATGGCATTGGGGAGCACAGGCCACTGGCTGCACGGAGATGGAAGATCACTGTGCAGCTCCCCTCCACCCCAGGATACGGACTCGGCGATGAGGCTGCACCCACCCGTAACATAGTGCAAGGACAGGACCTGCCCCAGAAACAGCCCAGGGCCCTGTCTCTCTGTGCCAGGTGCACCAGGTGTGGGCAGGCAGACTCAGCCAGGCAGGATCCAAGTGTGGAGGGCCTTAGTGTGTGGGCATCCAGATTTGGGTTGAAAGGTTTCTGGGTGCGGACAGCTCAGTGGGGGATCCAGGTGTGGAAGAGATCTGGATGCTCAGGGGCTTCTTAGTGGGTTCTGGGTGCAACAGTAATGGGACTCTGCTGGGGGGTCCGGGTGAAGGTGGTTGGGGCTCAGTGGAGGGGGGTCTGGGTGTGGGGAGGGAGTAGAACTTAGCAGGAGGGTTTTGGTGTGGGAGGCTGAGGAGGGGGTCCAGATGCTGGGGGAGTGGAGCTCAGTGGGGTGGGGGTCCAGCTGTTGGTGGTTCGTCTAGGTGCAGAGGGAGTGGGTTCTGGGGTGGGAGGTTCGGCGGGAGGGTCTGGGTATAAGGGGGTCTGGATGCATAGGAGTTGTGTGGATGGGGCAGTAGCAGCTCCCTGTATAGTTAACCTCCCCTTTCCCCCATCTGAGGAGTGATGGGCTCAGGAAGCGCAGCGGGGAGAGTTTTCAGAGCTTCCTACAGCCAGGGGAGAAATTGGGGGTGGGTCTGACATGGCCCCAGATGCCATGCAGGGTAAGAGGAAGTCCTGTCCTCCCCAACCCAGCTGGGCCTAGCAGCTGAGCCCAACGCAGGGTAGGCGCCCCCAGCCAGGGCTTCCCCAGTCCCGCCCCTTGCCCCACAGTGATTTATCTTTCTGCTGGCTGCCCTGGGCGCCCAAAACATATTGCTAGGCAGGGTCTCATGATTGCTCTTTTTGCTTCCCTGTGAGAGTCATTTTTCTGCAGGGAAGCAAAGAAATCTGCAGGGGACATAAATTCTGTGCATGCACAGAGGCACAGAATTCCCCCAGGAGTAGAGTTTTCATCAAAGGAGAATGTTGCAAGTGCTCAGACTTTCAACTGCAATGAAAAATTACGCACTCACTATGCTACCTTGTTTTGTAAATTACACAAACTATATGTTTATTTCAGACCCTGCTTGGTGCTGTTAACTAAAAGGTTGGGTACATTCAGAGAGGCAGAAGCTATCGTTGATAAAAACAAGAGGCATGAGTCAGATTTTCACAGTAACCTAGGACAATACAGAAGGGCTTTCCCAGCTCAGTTAGTTTGCTCGTTGAGTGATTCATCACAATATGTGTACAGTACAGTAAGGCAGTTGGCTCACTTACTCAACAGATTATATGAGAATTGATACCACTTAAAAATATGGATACAGGATCTGTTCATTGTAGCAACAACTCACATTTGCAAACACAGAAAGGTTTCATTGTAAAGTATGCTGTTCTGACACTTGAAACACTATAGTTGAAAAATGACTCTGGTAGTAATCCTCTGTAAAATCAAATAGATGTTCATATAACTTCTCCTTCCTTTTCCCCTTGCTTAGGGGAAAAAAGAATGCTAACTCAGATTCTTACTTCTTGAATCCTAGAAAATGGTTCTCTAACTTGGGTTTGGCCAAAAGTAAAAGGGTATAAAATTATGATCACAGATATGTGTGCATTACATTAATACCAATGACTGGGGCACTTCTAGAAAGATCTGCATGACATTTGAGGCACCAAAGAATGCATTTTTTGTTTCATATTTAAAAGATAAAGTGCATCGTGTATAAAATTTTTTAGGTTTTTTTTAAATAAGTGAAACTAAGGAAACAAGTCAGTCAAATGTATTTCCATACTTATCTACTGTAAAGTTTTTACCCAACTAACTTTTAAGAACCTGGTTATCATCTTTAGAATATTCCCAGGCTCATCTTTGTTTTTTAGCTTCAGTTTTAGCTTAAATACATCTGGAAAAAATAAAGGTTATTTTAGAGTATTAAATTATAAAAACTTGAAAACTTGGTCAGTAGATTTAAAAAAAAAATGTATTAAATCTTTAAGTGTACTTAATCTTTGATGCTTTTTCGCTGGTACTAAAGCGCCGTGTGTTGCTTCAAAAACACGATAGGGATTTGTATTTTCTTGGTTTAAAGTGTGTAGTTTATGTGCATCTATGCACATGCATAAACTGTGACCATAATTTTTCTACCTGTTAAACTCATCTTTGTTTAAAGATTCTTGTGCTGTGCACACAACAGTCTTTATATCACATGTGTTCAGTATATATAATTTTGAAAAATCTAGATTATTTCACTTAGGCAAACACTTAAAGGAGTAAGTGGCAGGTAACTTCTTGAAGTACAGATTTTCGTTCAAAAGACATGTTGTCCCTTCTGTAAAATGTTACCTGTTGGCATACTCAGTTGAAGTATTAAGCAACTACAATTTGAAAATAAAATATTTCTAATGTGTGGGATTATTATACATTCTTTATGGGATTCAGAGACATTTAAGACACCATCCTAAATTGAGTTGGCAATTTTTAGGGTTTAAAAAAGTTCCAAATCTAGGATTTGTTTTTTTCCAACACTAAGTGTCATATTGTGTAATATAAAATACACTTACTCCAACATTGATAAATGATTTTGATCCAGCAAAGAATGTGTGTAACTTTAAGCATGCAAATAGTCCCATTGAAGTTAATGGCAGTATTGATGTGCTTAAAGTTATTCATGCACTTAAGTGCTTTGCTGGATCAAGGTCTGTGTGCTTTTTGTGCAGATTATCGTATTTTAATCATCTTCCTCCAAGTGGACTAAACTTGGTTTGACTTGGCAGTTAGCTTTTTAGAGCTCATCTGTTACTACTTGAACACACTCCATTATAAAGGTCATGTAAATTCTGATTTTCAAAAGTTGCTGCTTGATAGGCACCCTCCACAAATAATTGTGCTAAGTAGGTTGAAAATGGTCATATCTGTGGGGAAAGGTTACTGGTACTTGGGTTATTTAGCCATATTCATTTAAAAAAAAAAACCTATAAATTGTATAGTTTGGATAATTTATAACATTAAACTTGTGATTTTAATATCACAATGAAGGTTCAGCTGTACTCATTTACTTGTATTGTTTAACATCAGTGGTATGGATGAAAGACTTTTAAGGGGTAGTATTGTTTTTTTTTAATTTATTTGGTACTGTATAACACCTTTCTGACTAAATGCAGTGTATGCATTTTGGGACTCTGTTAATTTGTAAAAGCTATTAAAGGTTCAGCAAGAAAGGAAATTAGTGCTTCCTTGTTGAATGTTAAATTATTTTACTTTTCATTTATATAAGAGTACAAATTAAAACTGAGCCATCAAACTGCAATAAATCAACAGTAGTGTTTCATTTTAAAAAACTTTTTGTACTGTACATAGATTTGTTCAATAAAACATTGTCTTTGTTGTTAATATTAAGTGAGCTTGTGATCTCTTCGGGAATGTGCCTGATAAAATTATTTGACCACAGTATCTAGCATTACTTGGCACGCAGTGTGATACTATATTGTATAACGTCCATACAAAACTAAATTGGCACTCCTCAGTCTGTCTGTGGCAGCTGTTCTCAAACTGTGGGTTGGGATCCCAAAGTGGGTCGCAACCCCCTTTGAATGGGGTCGCCAGGGCTGGCTTAGACTTGCTACCCAGGGGCTGAAGCCCTTGAGCTTCAGCTTTGTGCCTCCCCACCCACCCAGAGGGGTGAAGCTCAGGCTTTGGCCCCCTGACCTGGGGTAGTGGGATTCTGGCAGGCTCAGGTTTTGGTCCCCCTCCTGGGATCATAAAGTAATTTTTGTTGACAGAAGAGGGTTGCGGTGTAATGAAGTTTGAGAACACCTGGTCGATGGGATGGTGTACACTAGGAACTTATCAGCCTAGCTTTGTGTGTCAGGGGGTGTGAAAAATCTACACCCCGTGAGGTAATTATGCTAACCGAACCCCCAGTGTAGACTTGCTAAATCAATGGTAGAATTCTTCTGTTGACCTCACTACAATCTCTTAGGGATGCAGATTAACTACAGCAATGGGAGAACCCTTCCCTACCCGGTTGTGAGTGTCTACATTGAAGCACTTATATGTGCAAACACAAGGTTTGGATTAGAGTATATTGTGCAAGTACAAACCAAACTTGTGGCATATAGAAGTGAAAAGTGGTGATATGGAGAATGTGTTGGGTCTTTTTGTTTGGTGTTTACAAGTCATATACCTCTCAGATTACCTGTGTGATATTATCCTGCTTGAGTGCATAGAGTTGAATCAAAAGGGTTGTTAAATGAACCTAACAGAAATGACAAAATAATGAAAAATGGATAAGAATCCTTGAGGAAAAACATGGGGAAAGGGTTTATTGGCGAATGCCAATTATTTGGCTCCATCCAGAATAGAATGGCTTACTTCTCCCATGGCTAAGCCTAGGATCAAAGAGGATCCAAAACCTTGAAGGTTCCTTTGGGAAGTGTATGTGTGGTTGGTGGGGCAGGGCTTAGCTGCTCAGTGAGTAGGTGAGAGCTGACAAGCATGCAGAGCATCACACACACGCATACTTCTTCCAGTTAGAGATGGACGTAGCTGGTCTGGATGAAACATATTAACGTTTACAATAAAAGATTAAGGATTAGGTAAGGGGAATCATGCACGTAGACTTTTGTTTTAACTTTTTGCTCTGCATGCTGTGTATATTTAGGTGAAGATTTAAATAATGCTTGGTTTTAAAGAAGCTGGTTTTTGTCACTTTAAACAACCACAGTCACAGGATTCTGAAGAAGAAAATTTACAGATGTCATACTCATTTGGGCCAGTCATATTAACATAGTTGTGAAATGGGGGATGCAGCCAAGATATCCAGTGGTAGGGTTGCATATTTCCATCTAGAGAGGTGCAGGAAGCCAAGTTTGTCACCAGACGCTTGCGCTTGAGGAACAAAAACGGACTAAGGTGCAGCTTGCCTGGTAACTGAATGCTAAATGAGGGAGAGTGGGTCAACATAGGTTAACCAGTAGGACAAGTGAATAAGATTTGACATGTAGGTAGGGAAAGAATTATACACCCGAGAGAATGAATCCTGAGATATTAATAAATAGCCTTGAAATTAAATCGGTTGCAATGAAAGGCTGTTTCAGCAGACAAGGCTATTGAAAAGCCATGATCTGTTCCCCACTGTGAAGAAAAGCCAGTTTTTAAAGAGCATTGGTAATGTACAGGAAAGTAAGAGATTGAGGATTTGGAGGCAAATGGGAGAATCTTTTAGAGTAGATCTTTCCATTAATGCTGTGAAATAGAAAGGAAGTCAGTATAGATATCCGAGAATGGGAGCAGGGTATTTACATTCTTTGCATGTGTACAAAGGAAGTTACTCAAACTCATGTCTTTACAGCGTTTGTCTGAAGACCAGAGGAAGACTTGAATAACCAGTCTCAGAAAAGGGCTACCAAAGCGTTTCATATGGGCTATGTTCTGGAGACAGACATGCCCATGACCTATTCAGATGGCTGCATGATAGTTTGGATGATTTTACAATAGGGAAAATAACTTGCTTTCATGGCTCCCTAATAGTCTGTGTTTAAATTTTCCCCTGGTAAAGGTAGTCTTGCTGATTCTTGCTTATAGAGTTTATTCTAGGTTCTATCCCATTCTTTAAACAAAGTAGTCTCTTGTGGTGGGAAAATGGGTAAGTATTTAACTAGCTTAGTCTTACACTGCTACTGACCTATTCGTGAGAATGCAAAACTAGGAAAATGCAACTTGAAGCAGGCTTGGAAAACAAAAGCATCTGAAGAACAAACACTAAAGTAATAACTCAGGTTAGCAAAATTAACTGGAATATTTCCTCTTGAAGTTCTAATCTCCAAATTATCTCACCCACTCTTTTGTCTACAAAAATGAAAATGATCTTGTTGTGTGTTTGAATTTAATAAGGATTGGAGATTGTTAAATAACAGGCTCAAATGGAATTATTTAATCAGATTATTAATCAAAGATTAATGAGCACAATACAGAACGCAGAAAGAAGACCTACTTTACCAAGTCCTGTAGATGAAGAGAAGTTAGTTTGTTCCCTTCCTCTGTACGTGGTGGACAGTATTCATTTTCCAAACTAACTTTCCAATCCTCTTTCCTTTTATAAGGTATGAGACAAACTCCTTTTCTGAGGGGAAAAATAGTTCCCCATGATTTAATTTCACCATGTATACTGTTTTTCTAATTACTTATCGAATTTCTTTTATGATCCTCTGTTTACCTGCTTGAGTAAAAAAGGGGAATCTACAATTCAGTTAGTAATAACAGCTGCGCCAAACAACAGTTAGAGTTAAATATCTTTCAAGGGTCATAACCATTATAAAACCCATCTGTAATAACAAGTACCTCTTCTCAGTCACCCAGTTTTGTTTATAACCTCCTTCTGTAGACACTTCTCATCAGGTTGAGGGATCTCTTCCCTGTGCTCCTGAACTATATTAGTAAAATCAGGACAAAAAAGCTGGGTTAAAAGATTACATTTCATTTTTGAGTTAATCTTCCCTTCACACTTTAGATTCAGTTGAAGGACAAAACTTTAGTTTCAACATACATAGGGCAATAAATATATAGATGCACCAAAAAAAAAAAAAGCATATAAAAGAATTACAGTAGTTTAACATAAAAAAATATGAACTACCTCTTGGCCATACAGTCAAATGCATAGTTGCATGCCAAATTTCCCATTTAACTTAACATCAGATTACTAGAGCTGTTAGAGATGTGGCAAAAGAGTATGGGGGTGGGGGGTTCCTAGATTTTTCCTAGGTTTTCATAGATTCCAAGGCCACAAAGAGCCTCTGTGATCATCTAGTCTGATCTCTGGTATAACACAGGTTACAGAACTTCTCCAAAATAATTCCTAGAGCAGATCTTTTCAAAAAGCATCCAATCTTGATTTAAAAGTACCAAGGTCATGGTGGATTCTCCATCACTGGTAAAAGTGTTCCAATGGTTGGTTAATCTAACTTTTTAAAATGTATGCCTTATTTCCAGTTTGAATTTGTCCAGCTATTGGATCATGTTATACCTTTCTATGCTAGACTGAAGAGTCCGTTATCAAATATTATTCCCCATATAGACAGGCTGTAATCAAATAACCCCTTAATCTTCTCTTCGTTAAGCTAAATAAATCGAGCAGCTTGAGTCTGTCACTATAAGGCATGTTTTCTAATTCTGATTCAAATACCTAAATTCCAGGTTATAGGGGGCAAAGTTGAGATCTGAGTCAAGGAAGGAGGTGAAGGTGGTAGAGTTTTGGATGAGTGGAGCTCTTAACAATTAGTAAAGTATCAAAGATATTGAGAAAGTTATGATAATGTTAAATGCAGCCTTGATCTGAAAAAAGATGTAGGAGGTGGGGTAGGTAGATAGAAGACCATGAATGGCTTTGAGAAGACTAGATTTCTTGTTGTGAAAAGAGCAAAAGCCAGGCTTGATACAATGAAGGAGGTTGTTTTTGAAAGTGTGTTCTATATTGCCTATTAACATTGATACTGGAAAAATGGGTAATAGAATGTCAGGAGAGTCTGGCTGCTATAAACATAGGTCAATTTAAAAATGAACATGAAAAAGAAGTTAAGTCTGTAAGTTAAGTTGGGCACAGTAACAAAGTAGTGTATCTTGAGCTTTAACATAGTACATAGTTGCAGATGATATACGGTGTTTCAACAAATAAGGTATTAATATAAACAATGTGGATTGATATATGTGTGACCCATTTTGTTTGGACATTTCGTATAGAATAACAAAACGGTAAAGAGAAGGTTTATGTAAATCCCAGTATGATTTAAATGTGTTCCCATGTAATATCCTAAAATTTTGCACTTACGCCATTTGTTGTAGTCCCTAATTGTGCCCACTGTAAAATACAATGCTTACTCTAACAGGTGACTGTAAAATTGACATGATCAATATTTGTTTAGTTTCAGTAACTTCCAGATCAAATTTGCTTAGTTTTCAAATAAAAAGCTGTTTCCAAATTGCAAGGTCTGCACTCTAACTGGCATCCTAGTCAAGCTGGGTTCTTCTCAAACATAACCACCAGTAACTGATAGGATACTACAAGCCTGGTTTTGCCCTCAAGATACATTTGTGCAACCTTATTGACGTCACTGGGGATGTACACGTGAAACAGCAGTGTTTGTTCCTACATTTGGAACTATATTTATTCTCCTGCATTGGTATTAAAGTTCAATGCTAGTCTATACCTGAGTAAGCTTTGCAGCATCAACAGGAATAAATGACAAGTTGACCATTTAAGTAGATATGACTGAATAAGAACAGGAATTACCTGTTTAATAAGAGTGCCATTTGTAGTTACTCTTCAGAGCACAAGTGCACTTTGAAGTTTCAGCCCAGCTTCTTCAACACACGCTTGTTTTTACAGGTTAATAATTTTCCATAGCTTTCACCTTTGGACATGTTTTGCATTCTTGGTCACTAGCCAAAGGCATTTTTAATGTAAAGTTTGAGCAAAGTCTTTATAGTCAATTTTGAGTTTGGGCAAGTGGGGGGAAAATCCTTTTCATGTTGTAAAAATTTTAACCAGTTATTTTAAGAGGGCTACAGCAGAAACAGCTGAGGTTAGTGCATGGGTGAGCCAACTTTTTGGCCCAAGAGCCAAATTTGGGTATGGAAATTATATGGCAGGCCATGAATGTTCATGAAATTGGGGGCTGTGGTGTGGGAGGCGGTGAGTGCTCCAGCTGGGGGTGCGGGCTCTAGGGTGGGGCCAGAAATGAGTTCAGGGTGAAGGAGGGGGCTCCAGACTGGGGTGCAGGCTCAGGCTGGGGTTGCGGGCTCTGGGATGGGGCTGAGGATGAGGGGTTGGGAGTGCAGGAGGGTGCTCCAGGCTGGGACTGAGGGGTTTGGGGGGCGGGAGGGGAATCAGGGCAGGGGGTTGGGGCACAGGAGGGTGTCAGGGGTGCAGGCTTCAGGTGGCGCTTACCTCAAGCAGCTCCCAGAAGCAGCAGCATGTCTCCACCCCAGCTCCTTTGCGGAGGCACGGCCAGGTGGCTCTCCATGCTTCCCCATCCACAGGCAATGCCCCGCAGCTCCCATTGGTCCCCAAGTGCTGCCCCCACAGTTCCTGGCCAATGGGAGCTGTGGGGGCAGCGCCTGGGGCAGGAGCAGTGTCGGAGCCCTGACAGTAAGGCTGACAGTACGCGTAGGAGCCAGAGGGGGGACATGCTGCTGCTTCTGGGAGCCGCATGCTTCCTGGCTAGAACTTGAGGGCTGGATTAAAATGTCTGAAGGGCTGGATGTGGCCTTCGGGCCATAGTTTGCCCACCCCGGGTTAGTGAGTAGATATTGCCATAGTCCTGCTAAGGAATACTGCCCTTGCTTAATTTTTTTTTAAATCAGCCTTTCAAATATCTATCTAAAACACTAGAAAAATCACTTCTGAACATCAGCATGCTGAATGGTCATCTAAGAACTTAAAGAAGCTCTTCCTACTTTGTGTCACCAATGCACGTAAGCTCCTGTGTGAGATAAGGCAAGGATGGAGTGTTGCTGGAGCGATACGCATGAGGAAGATGACTATCTTATTAACACACTGCATAATCTTCTCCCGAAAAAAGTGTCTTTATCAGAACAAGAAAATTATGGGTGTGGAAAGACCAGAAATCACTTGATTTTTAATGGGGTCTTAATTTTTTTTGCTGAATTCAACAAAATATTCAGAATCAGTCTTCATTTTTTAAAGTTAGATGTAAGTACCCACACCCAGCTGGAAACATTTAAATGCAAACATTATTGAGCTCTTATATATATGTGCTTATATATATAAATTTTATATATATATATAAAATTACTGTGCAGAACCATCTCTTAATGCAACCTTAAGACTGCACAGTTAGTTTTAATTGTATGGAAATGCAAAAATGAAGGTCTCAACAGCAGTCATCTCATTTGCACATAAGTAATGTTTTCTATTCCTGCCTTTCTAGTTGAATCTGTAGCTTTTTTTGTTGTTGTGAAATGTGTATGATGATGTGCTCAAAGTGGATGAGTTAATGCTGCTTTTATACACTGTGAACCCGATTCTAATTTACACTAATGCTGCTTTATGCTGCCCTGACAGTGAAAAGACTCTTAAAGTAGGTATAGATTTAAACAAAGTTTGGGCATGGTATATAGCAAACAACTTGTGCTAATCAAAAAAATGTTAGACTGAAAAGGATCTCAGTAGGTCATTTAGTCCAGTCCCCTGCACTGAGGCAGGATCTAGACCATTCCTGATATATTTGTTTAAACTGTTCTTAAAAACCTCCAATGACAGAGATTCCACAACCTCCATAGGTAAATTGTTCCAGTGCTCAACAGCTTAGTTTTTCCTGATGTCTGACCTAAATCTCCCTTTCTGCAATTTAAGCCCGTTACTCCTTGTCCTGACCTTTGTGGATAAGGAGAACAATTTATCACCCTCCTCTTTATAACAACCTTTTATGTATCAAGACTGTTATCGTGTCCTCCCTTAGTCTTCTCTTCTCCAGACTAAACAATCTTTCCTTGTAGGTCATGTTTTTTAGACTTTTTTTGTTGCTCTCCTCTGGGCTTTCTTCAGTTTGTCCACCTCTTTCCCATAGTGTGGTGTCCAGAACGGGATGCAGTACTCCAATTGAAGCTTTATCAGTGTTGAGTAGAGTGGAAGAATTTCTTCTCCTGTCTTGCTTACAACACACCTGCTGACACATCCCAGAATGATGTTTCCTCTTTTTGCAACAGAATTACACTGTTGACTCATTTAGTTTGAGATCCACCATACCTGCTAGATCCTTTTCTGCAGTACTCCTTCCTAGGCAGTCATTTCCCATTTTCTATACGTGCAATTGATTGTTCCTTCCTAAGTGGAGTACTTTGCATTTGTCCTCACTGAATTTCTGTTTACTTCAGACCGTTTCTCCAGTTTGGGCAGATCATTTTGAATTCTAATCCTGTTCCCCAAAGTGCTTGCAAACCATCCCAGTTCAGTATTATTTACAAACTTTTAAAATGTCCTCTTTCTGCCATTATCCAAATCATTTATGAAGATATTGAATAGAACAGGACTCAGGAAAAAACTCTGTGGAATCCTGCTGGATATGCCCTTCCAGCTCAACTGTAAACCATTAATAATTACTTAGTATAGTTTTCCAACCGGTTGTGCGCACACACCCACACACCCTTATAGTAGGTTTGTCTATGCTATATTTCCTTAGTTTGCTTATGAGAGAGTCATGTGAGACAATATCAAAAGCCTTACTAATGTATACATATATCACTTCTTCTGCTTCACCACTTATCCATAAGGCTTGTTACCCTGTCAAAGAAGGATATTAGTGTGGTTTGATGTGATCCATGTTAACTGTTACTTATCACCTTATCTTCTAGGTGCTCACAAAGTGATGATTTGCTCCAGTATCTTTCTAGCTACTGAAGTTAAGCTTACAGGTCTACAGTTCCCTGGATTGTCCTTATTCCCCTTTTTATAGATAGCTACTATATTTGCCCTTTTCCAGTCCTCTGGGATCTCTCCTGTTCTCCACGGTTTCTCAAAGATAATTTCTAATGGCTCAGAGATCTCCTTAACCAGTTCCTTAAGTGTTCTAGGATGTGTTTTGTCAGGCCCTGCGGACTTGAAGACATCTGACTTGTCTAAGTAAAACTTAATGGAAGGTTACAAAGTCTTCAGGGTAGGCAGTGCCTTTTATTATCACATTAATATTTTTAATATTTATTTATTTAAGATTTAGCATTTCTGTGCATTAGAATTTTCAATTTGATTTCTTCCTGTTGCTTTTAACCTGGAGTGGTTTAAGGTGGAGGAAGATTCCCTTGTCTAGACTCAGGACTATGCTTAGTGTTATAGTGGTACAAACACAATCTGTTTAGAAATCTATGTAGTTAAATCAATAGAGACCTTAGTGCGTATAAAGGTTCTTATCTCTCCATACCTTATTCATGTAAATATAAGTACCATTATATTGATATTACTGTGTTCATGTAAGGGGATTGTACTGATTTAATTATCTGTTTATAACCTGATATAACTATGTCTAAACTATATCTAGGAGTCAGAAGACTTAGGATTTATTTCTAATAGCTGTCAAAAGACTTCCTGTGTGAACTTTGGCAAGCTACTGAGTCCATTTCCTATTCTGTAAGAAGGCGATAGAACTTGTTGAAAATTTTCAGAGGAAACACTTTTCCATGGAAAAATGCTGATTTGATGACATTGAAATGTTTTGCAGGAGCATACTAATTTTGTTTATATTTTTGATGAAAAAGTATCGAGACATTTCTGAGTACTTCAATAAGGTCACTTAGATATTTCTGAAACTATTTTTTGAAATTTCCAGTTTGTGGAAGATAATTTATAATATAAAAATCTGAATGAAATGCTTTGACATTGTTGAAACAAAATGTTTTCAAATTTCATTTGATAGGAAATTTAACTTTTTGTTCTGATTTGGGATGAAGGGAAGGGAAATTTTAAAATGTCATTTCCTGTAGAACAGAAATCCTGAGTTTGGACTAGCTCTAGTGATAACTTGTGAAGCACATTGAGACCTAGGTGAAATGCCTAGTATAATGCATAATATGCATAATATGTTTTTTCATATTATGTCAACTGTCTTCAGTTAAGGCTTGGAAGTTAACCCTTTTGCCACACTCTTCCCTTTCAGGAAAAAAGGTAAGTTTAAAATAAAAAATATAGGCAGCACTGAGTTGAGAAATCAAATTCCAAATTCAGCTAACTGTGGTACTGGAATCAGAATATGTGGGTGTTTAAGACTGCATATTTTAATGTGTAAATGAGACTCCTCATCAAATCAAAGAATGTAGGCTAAGAAATGGTACTTTTGGATTATACTGATAAATGGAGAGAGAAGTGGTGAGCTTGTGTGTTAATGGGCAATAGGATTGGAAGATCCAAGTGTCTCTCAGCTGGCTCACAAATATGTGGAAGGGGAGGGTAGGTATTTTATCTACTGTAATAAAAGGTAATGTTGGACCAACTGGAGCCAAAAATGTCACTCCAGTATTGATCCTGATAACTAATCTCAGTGCCAGTTCTTTATCTTCATTATATTTTCAGTATGGCAGTTCAGGGTTTGTATGGGAAGCGTAGATCACTTATGGTCGTTTGGTGATTGGCTGTTGCGGGTAGGTAGATTGATGGAAGATAGGTAGAGGATAAAACATAAGGACAGTCATTAGTAAATCCTGTCCCCACAGTAGTAGCAGGAGCCCAACAGGAGGCTACTACTGAAGCAAAGAACCAAGATCTGGCTGCAATGCAAGGTTTTTTCCTCACCATTTGACATAAGAATTGGCATTGGGTCAGATCAATGGTCCATCTAGCCCAGTATCCTATCTTCCCATAGTGACCAATGTCAAGTGCTTCAAAGGAAATCAACAGAACAGGACAATTATCAAATGATCCATCCCATGCTGTCCAGTACTAGCATCATTTACTTTGTTCCCCTATGTTGCAGCCTAATCAGAGCAGAAACAGTAGACGTTGGACAAAGCTGGCAAATCCCTGTGCACATCCCAATTACCCAATGCAGGAAGACTTTGATTCTCCTGATCCCACAGGAAGAGGAAACTAGTTGGCAGCCTCCTCAATCTCCCAGTCATTGACTTATCTCCTCATATGGTAGCTATTGGCGAAGACAGCTACTGCTATCCAAAAAGGGATAGAAAGGGGCTTAGGTCCACAGGGAAGAGAGGGCACAGGGAAACAGGTAACTTGACAGGGAGGGAGTGTGGCTTATAACAGACACCTTGAATAAGACGAATGGTTTATGGACAGGTGTAAACAAATCTACCTTACATAGAGAGGGATGTTAATCTGCTGATATGAACACAGGACTGGGAATCAGGAGTTCAAGTTCTTATTTGGCCTCTGATAGACTCCCTCTGTGGCCTAGGGCCATCCCTTAACTTCTCTGCCAGTTTTGCCTTCATGCTTCAACAATGCCTACTTCACAAGGCTTTGAAGAGTAGTTAATGTATGTGCTTTGAACATGGGAGGAGCTATACAGATTATATTATGTTCTTACACAAAGTTTGGATGTGCAATCTTAATTACTAATTTCCAAGTTACCAATTGCTTGTTTTTTGTAATAACTTTATTCAGTACAGTTTGTAGTGGAAATTCTCAGCTCTATGTCAATGCAACTTCTGAGAATTTCTTAGGTTTTTTTAGAAAGTAATTAAAAACATTTCTGGAAACTGCATAGACTGACTTCTTAAAGTATTTTGCTAGAATTGTGAAAGGTTGTGTAAATCAGTGTTTTTCAAAGTTCAGGTCGCGACCTAGTACTGGGTGGCAGCATGTAAGGCACTGGGTCACCTTGCTCAGAGTATGTATGCCCAGAGACCGTAGCGGCTTTGGTCAGCACCGCTGACTGGGATGTTAAAAGTCCCATCGGCGGTGCTGCGCAGCTAAGGCAGGCTAGTGCCTACCTGCTCCAACACCGCCTTGCACCCTGGAAGCGGCCAGGAGTGGGTCCAGCTTCTAGGCAGGGGAGCCCTCTGGCTCCATGCGCTGCCCCTGCCCCAAGCACCAACTCCGCACTCCCATTGGCCTGGAACTGGCCAATGGGAGCTGGGAGTGGGGTGGTGCCTGCAGGTGAGAGCTGCGTGGAGCCACTTGCATGCCTCTGTTTAGGAGCTGGACCTGCTGCTGGCTGCTTCTGGGGTGCAGCATGGTCCACAGTGCCAGGATAGGCGGGAAGTCTACCTCTGCACCCTGGCTGTGCTGCTGACCAGGAGCTGTCAGAGGTAAGTCTGCATCCCAATCCTCTGCCCCACCCCCTGAGCGTCCCCCCAAACCTGGAACCCCCCCTCATGCACCCCAAACCCCTCATCGCCTGCCCCAGCCCAGAGCCCTGACACCCAGCTCCAACCCTGAGCTGCCCCCCAAACCTGAAGCCCTTCCTGCACCCCAAAGCCCTCATCCCCAGCCCAGAGCCCTGACTCCCTCCTGCACCCCAACCCAGAGCCCCTCCTGCATCCCAAACCCCTCATCCCTGGCCCCACCCCAGAGCCTGCACCCCAACACAGAGCCCCCTCCCACACCGTGAACCCTGGCCCTGAGCCCCTCCCAAACCCCTCATCCCAGCTCCAGTGGGTCATGGGCATCAACAATTTTCTTCAACTGGATCCCCAGAAACAATGTTTGAAAACAACTGTTGTAATCACTAAAATGTAAGAGAGGACAGTCACTGAAACACACATGGTCTGTGACAGAGTTTGTAACTTCTTTTTAACATGAGCATTTCAGCCAGTGCCAGAACACTTTACAAACTCTATTAGCACAGTGTCAAAATGTAAAAACCTTATAAAACCTTCCATTATCTGATGGGTGGTCAATGCTCAAAATACTTATTCTCAAATTTTGTGCCCGACGTCATGAGAACTAGATCTCATACATGTCTAATGAATAAAACTCATTTTAAATTTTACCTTTTTGTTTTACAAAACAGTTAAGTACACTTTACTTGTTGAAGGGTCCCATAACTCAATACCTCATCTAGATAACCCCCAAATTACTTTCAAAATTCTCTTGGTAGAGCCCACACATGTGAAGTTTAAGATGGAAAGGATTTTTTTTTAGTAAATAAAGTAGCAGGAGATTGCAAAATTTAGCTGGAAAGGCTATATTATTATATATTAGCTATAGAATTATAACCATATGTCTATAATTTAACCTGTACTATGCAACATAGTTCATGTGCAATATTAACAGGTTATAACCATAACATCAATTTCTGGAATTTCTTTACTCAAACCTCTTTTTTTTTTTTTTTTCCCAACCATCATCTTGTATATAATTCTTGTTTGTGTCAAGGGCTGGTCATCAGAATATAAACATACAGTACAATCTACAAACACTCTCCAAAGCATCTGAAGAGCAACATGCACTAATAAGCTAGGTTAAATAGTGTAGAGTTGCAATTCATCCTTTAGCAGGAAGAACGTTGTAACTTAAACTATAGAAGATTGAGTGCTCTTCCCATAATGACCAGATAATCAGTTTATTCATAGAGCTATATTTCTGTTTTGGTTCTGTCATGGATGACTGCACTACCTGGTTAGAACCACTGTTCCTGCTTTTGGCACATACTGCCCAACTTCTGTAGTAGTCAAAAGGCATCCTCCTCAGATAATAATACATAGTACTTTGCAACTCATCCAATGATCTCTAATTGTTTTAATAAATTAACTCATTTGGTAGTGTGGCATACTGAGGTACATGAATGTGATATATTGAAATGAGAGGAAGGAAGATAATAGCATTTTGTATACAATGAAAAAGGCAACGTGGATGTCTGAGAGGCAAAAAAGAGGGTAATTGAAGTAATTAAACATGAGTTGGTGAGTTAGTATAGTTACGTTGTCCATCATCAGACTGGGTTAAACTAGCGAAACCATTGCATATGGTTTTCATTGGTGCTGAACAGGTGACATTAAGATACAATCTATTCCTATTTTACCAGTTTATCAATTTCTACCCAGAGACTTGAATTTCAGTTATTGAAGAAGTGATTCCTGTGTGTGTATATATAATTGAACAAATGCGTAGGGAAAATACTGTGGAATAGATTTGGATTGAAGGTGCTCTCTAAATGATCATTATTAAACATTAGACCATTTGAATGATTAAAAATTTAGTTTATTAGGAAGATGCATTATTGCCAGGGATTGGTAATGGGGTATGGAGCCTATACCTGAAAGGAGATGCTTGAAATCAAGGTTAGGTCCAAAGTGACCTAGATGCACAGAGGTTAAGGCCCGAAAAGATCACATGATCAGCAAGTTTGACTTTCTGTCTGTTAGAGGCCACCAACATCTGCACACTAACCCAACATCTGAAATTAGAACACAGAAGTAGTACAACCCCCAGGAGACTGAACTATTCTGTGCAACAGGTAGGGACCGAGAAGCACCACTGCCCAAGGCTCCTGCAAGGGCAAGAAAATGATTAAATTCTGTCAAGTGACCTATAGTGCAGAGAAAGGCAACCCCTCTCTCTTCTCTTCCCCCCTCCCCGCCAATCTGGCCTGGAGAAAATTCCTTCCCGACCCTACACATGGTGATCGGTTAGACCCTGGTCATGTGACCAAGAATTAGTAAGCCCAACAAGTGTGAGAGAGGTTGCACTGTGCCACCTCAAAGCCTACAATTATTAGGTGGCTCTTTCCTCCCAAGGGCCACGACAAGTAGCCCCGTGACCAAAAAAATACCACCGTGGTATGAAGCCCTTGTGGGTAACTGTAGCAGGGCTGAGGTGAGAGTCAGGCAGGGGTCTGGACTACCCTCTGGCTTCCCAGGGAAGTGGCACAGGGAGTGCCTGCCTGTTGCCTTGGTGCAGAACTGAACTCAGCCCCTAACCAAAAGCTCTGAGAGGAGAATATTTGGGCTTGTCTCCATATACAGTGCTCCGCCTGTACGCCTCTGCTACTCCCTTGGCTACACTTGAGAGTTACAGCGCAATAAAGGAGCCCTAGGTGCACTAGCTCACTACCTGTCCACACTGGCAAGGCACGTAGAGCACTCTGACTCCACCGCTACAGCGCTGCTGGTACTCCACCTCAGCCAGTGGAATAATGTTTGCTACGTGCCCCCCGCTCCCCACCCCCGCTGGAGCGCCGTGGCGCCATTGTGAACAAGGTGTTGCATTGTTGTGCTCTGACTGATGTTGGGAAATGTCCCATAATCCCCTTAAATCAAGTGGCCACTCTTGTCATTGTTCTGAACTTGTTGTAGGAATGCTGATATGCCCTTTCAAAGCTCTGTTTCTGACAGCTGGCTGCTTATCTACTCTGGGACAAAGGAACCATTACTGAGGAATGCTGCTTGCTTTAAGTGTGTGAGAGGGAGAGGGAGGTGGGGGGGGGGTCTGCTGCTGTCTGAACTTACAAGACAGCATGCTGACATGCTCTCAGCTCCCCCAAACCCCACTCTCTCTCCCTCTATATACACACAACACACTCCCTGTCACAGTCATCTTCCCCGCCCCCCCCCCCCACATTTGAAAAGCACGCTGCAGCCACTTGCAAGCTGGGATAGCTACTACAATGCACTGCTCTTTGTGGCATTGCAAGTGCTGCTAATGTAGCCACAGCAGTGCACTTCCAGCTGAGAGTGTAAACACGCGGCAGCGTTCTCCCTGCTGCGGTCTCCAAAGGCTGGTTTAGCTCCTAGCGCTCTACAACTGCAAGTGTAGCCATGCCCTAAGTAAAGATGCCCCTACGCTTATGGGAGAGCTTCTCCACTTGGTGTAGTTAATCCATCTCCCTGAGAGCCAGTAGCGATGTTGATGGGAGAAGCTCTTCTGCTGCCAGGGCTGTCTAGGGGGGGTGTTAGGTCGGTATAACTACATCACTCCAAGGCGTGGCTTCTTCCCACCCCTGCCCAGCATCGGTCTAGCGCAGCAGGGTAACACCTGCCCTTTGTCCTCAAACCTCTACTCTCTGCGCAGAGAGAGCGGCTGAGGCTCACTCCCCTAGTGGAGAGAGGCGACGGGGGGGGGGGTGTATCAGAAGCTGCCCTGGTTTGGGGTCAGGGTGTGGGTGTCTGCAGGGTCTCCCTTCCCCTGTGAAAGCACCAACACCCCGCCCCAGCCAGCTCCTTCCCCCGCAGCCGGCCTCGAGCGGCCTCCAGGGGCGGGGCTTAGGAAAGGGGCGGAACCACAGTGCCGGGAGGTGCCCGTTTCCAGCCGGGCCCCGTTAGCGGCTGCTCCCAGGCGGCCCATGAGGGGCTGTTTACTGCCGCCCACGCAGGTTGCGGAAGCTTCGTCCCTTCCGCTGGCTGGTTGTCAGGGTTGCGCGAGCCAAGAAGGGCGGGGGCTGCCGACAGCCCGACGCCGGCTGCCGGTGGGCGGACGATGGGGCTGAGCGAGCGGGAGCGGGCCGGGTGCCGGGCGCTGCTGGAGCTTCTGGAGACGGAGGAGCTGACGTCGCTGACGGACACGATCACTAACCGCCTGGTGCTGCCGCAGAGCCGACAAGGCGGGTGGGGCCGGGGCCGGGGTCGGGGCGGTGCTTGGGGCCCGCTGAGGGGGAGGAAGGGGCGGGCTCTAGCGCTAGCCCCGCCCCTTTTGTCAGGCGGCCCCTGCCTTAGCGGCGGGGTGGGGGGGGTCGCGCGGCGCCTCGCGCTGCCGGGTTCGGCGGGTCAGTGCCCCGCCCCTCGCAGCCGCCAACGCCCCGCCCACTGAAGCGGCTCCTTGGGGTTGGGGCTTCGAGGCCTCGGCCGGTCACGGGCTGCGGCCGCCGCTCAGCTCTCGCGGGCTCCTCGGCGCCGGCGCAGTACGAGTCTTGCGCTACGAGCTGTGCCCCCACGCGCCGCTGCCCCCGGCCGCCCGCGCGCCCGGTGCGCGGCCTGTGGGCGGCCCTGCCGCGTTCGCCCAGAACAGCGCCCAGCGCGGCCCGTGCTTTGGCCAGTCACCTGCCTCGCGCCTGTTAACCGGGGGGGGGGCGAGCGGGGGCGGGGAGGAGGCTGAAGCCTCTGTTGATCTCTGAGGCCTGCGAGGTTACCCAGCTGTTGACTTCATGCCGGTCTGTCAAGTCATCGCGCCGCTGGGGTGCCTGAGCCTCTCAAGCGTGACGCGGTATTGAAATAGGAAACACGGGGGGTAAACGGACTTTCTAGATTTTTTTTTCATTTGATGATTTCTGATATTTTTCAAAGAAAATGTGGGAGGGGCAGCCATGTTAGTCTGGATCTGTAAAAGCAGCAAAGAGTCCTGTTTAGCACCTAATAGACTAACAGATGTATTGGAGCGTGGGCTTTCGTGGGCAAATACCTACTTGGTCGGCCCACGAAAGCTTGTGCTCCAGTACGTCTGTTAGTCTGTAAGGTGCCACAGGAGTCGTTGCCGCTTTCAAAGAAAATAATAATTCATAATTCCTTGTTTAGGTAAATGCCATAGCTGTTTTCGTAGCCCAAAAATTACACCATGTGTGAGCCCTCGACACTTGATTTGATTGTATCCCTGTTTAGAGCCTCTTTCCTCCATGGATCTTTTTGTGGGTTAAGTCTGTTTTTTATTAGTGTATTGTGGTGGTATCCAAACAGCATCAGTACTCCATTATGCTAGGCTCTACACAAGCAGGAGAAGGAGTATTTGTGGCACCTTAGAAACTAACCAGTTTATCTGAGCATAAGCTTTCGTGAGCTACATCGGAAGTGAGCTGTAGCTCACGAAAGCTTATGCTCAGATAAATTGGTTAGTCTCTAAGGTGCCACAAGTACTCCTTTTCTTTTTGCGAATACAGACTAACACCGCTGCTACTCTGAAACAAGCAGGAGAGATGTTCATACCAAAAGCAGCTTTCAATGGGTAATATCATGGATTGTGCTCTTCTGAGAGGCACTCAGGCTTCTGAACAAATTACCAAGATAGTCAATGCTTACTGTCTTCTATGTTTGACAGTGAAATGCCTTTTCATACTTTATGAAGTAGTGTGTGTGTGTGTCATGTAAGTTCTATGTCCTTTAAAAAAAGTAGCGGGGGGGGGGAGGGTAAGGTGCAGGTCTGCATTACAACTAACTGAAACGCCAGTTAATGCTGCTGCTGGCATGAGTAACTTCTACTCTCAGTTGTTGAAAGAAACATGCACAGTCAGGTGGTAAATAAGTTACTAGCCCATAGGGCAAAGTATCTCTCATTTGTATATCTTCCGTTCCTTTTTGAGGACTCATTTTTATTTGTGACTGTTTTGCTTTGCTTTAACTTAAGGATTTTTGTAGTACTTATAGAATACAATAAGGATAAGTAAAGTTAACTTTAACTAAACAGTCTTTTCCTAAATATAAGGTGTTCTGAATCAAATACTAAAGTGCTTGGTGTGTAACATCAGCTAAAATTAGAATTGGCTACTTTGACTTCTTTAAAGGCCAAGTTTCAGCTTGTAATATTTCCTGAGCAATGAACCCCTGAAAAATAAGGGTTTCCAATAGTAATGTGCTTTCTGTCATAAAAATTGTATATTAAAAATGGCACCTTCCTACATTGCACAGTGCATCCCCCTGGATCTTAAATATTTGGTTATTGTACATTGTAAACATTTATACTTTCATCAGCCTTCACACCTGTAATGGCTTATGGAAGGCGAATCTCACTGAACTGTGTTCTGTTTATTGCTGGCAGAATCACCACCTAAGTTCTGATTCTAGAAATCTGCATTGTTGATGTGTGAGGTAGAAAGAACACAGCTTTTTAAATCCCAATTTGAGTTTACAGAACTGGCTGGTAATTAACCAAAATGTTGTTATGTATTATTGATAAAATCTAAATAGGGAAGTTGTTGACGGCAAGCAGACATTAGAACATTAGGATTTCCCTCTTGAAGATAAACTTTTCTGACTGTAACCTCGCAGAAAAAAGTATCTATCCAGGCTAGTAAAATAATTATGCATTGATTAAAAACTCAACTGTTCAGAAAGACCATAAAAGGCCCTCTATTCTGTTAAATTCTCCTCTCTTTCAACCCTGTATCTATACTGTTCCTTTCCTGGGAACACAAAGAAGCCTTGCAGCATGTTCTGAAGGACATCAGATCCAGGTTTAGTCAGACCAATGGTGGAAGTGACTTTAGATTTGATTCAAGTGATCACAGCTGTTGCAGTATCATTTGGGGGGAGGAAGCTTGCGGTATCAAGAGCTAAATAATTTAGGTCAAAGCCAACTTAAATATTAACCCAAAGTAAGTTTTTAGCTAATGCATCTCAGTGAACATGTGCAGGGCTCCCTTTGCCTGAAATAAGTTGGCTGCTGTGTCCTGCAGCAGCTAGAGTTTCCAGATCACTTGAAAGTGTAGTGTCCATTTGGAGCACATTCTGTGAGTGGCAAAATAAACATCGTAAAAAGGTTGTCCTTTTTGACAAGCTCAAATAAAGTCCCTTTGGCAGTCACTGGACATCCAGAAGGAACTGGGGGCTCCAGCAAGACCCTCTGCTTGCATACATGATTAATGTATGCAAGCAGAGAGTTTGAGCCAGTGGAGTTGTTACGGCCAAGTTGCTTCCACAACCTATAAGCATTTGTCTCTGTTTTGCATGGTTTGAATTTCATCTAGACCCAAGTGAATTATTTTTCCAGCAAATAGTTTGCCCAAAAATGCAATTTCAGGGCACCAAAACTGTTAGCATATTAGGGAGGAATTTGGTGAATAGTTCTGGCTGGAAAAAAGAGAATTTGTTTGAAAAAATCAAAACTGTATTGACTGTTTTGAAACAATGTTTTGATGTTTTGTTTTAAAATGTTTCATTTAGGAATTTAGCTTTACTTACTAAAAACAGCCAAAATGGTGGTAAACATCCAAAAACTGGGTGGGGAGGGGAAATCCTTTTGAGTACAAAAATATGTTGTTTAATCCAAAATTAATATATATATTTTAGGTTTTCTTTTTGGTGAGGAAAGTTTTTAAAAAAATTAGTTTAGATTTGAACTCAACTGATTTTTTGGGGATCTTCAATTCTCCCCCCAAACAAACTGTTCAGCTCTAGTTTCAGCCAGTTAGTTCTGATTCAAGGATCGGTTTCTGTTAGGCCATTGAGGCAACAGATACATTTCAGGCTTTTGCATATGGCTTGCTGAATGTCTTTCAACGATATGTGCATGAGTTTGATACTGGTCATCACTGAGAAAAATGTTCAAGTTGAAATTTTTACTTTAGTCAGAAAATCAACAGATTCATTTTCTAATGAGAGAAGCAGTTGCTGACTTAACTTTCTTTATTTCCAGAAGCCATTCATGCAATTTTAGTTTACAGTCAAAGTGTAGAAGAACTCTTGAAACGAAGAAAAGTCTATCGAGAAATAATTTTTAAATACCTGGCAAAAGAAGGAGTTGTGGTGCCACCTTGTTCTGAAAAACACCAGCTCATTCATCATGCAAAGCAATACTGGAGTGGGCAGCTGACAGATCGTGTTGCAGAGAGAGAGGATATTAATCCGAATAAACAGGTGAGCTTTACGTTCTGAAAGACCTAAGAATATTGCCTATGTGGAACAACTATTGCTTGTAAGTTCACTGACATTTTTTTCTCAGCCAAACTGAGATAATAGAATCATAGAATATCAGAGTTGGAAGGAACCTCAGGAGGTCATCTAGTCCAACCCCCTGCTCAAAGTAGGACCAATCCCCAACTAAATCATCCCAGCCAGGGCTTTGTCAAGCCTGACCTTAAAAACCTCAAAGGAAGGAGATTCCACCAGCTCCCTAGGTAACTCATTCCAGTGCTTCACCACCCTCCGAGTGAAAAAGTTTTTCCTAATATCCAACCTAAACCTCCCCCACTGCAACTTGAGACCATTACTCTTCGTTCTGTCATTTGCTACAACTGAGAACAGTCTAGATCCATCCTCTTTGGAACCCCCTTTCAGGTAATTGAAAGCAGCTATCAAATCCCCCCTCATTCTTCTCTTCTGCAGACTAAACAATTCCAGTTCCCTCAGCTTCTCCTCATAACTCATGTGTTCCAGTCCCCTAATCGTTTTTGTTGCCCTCCGCTGAATGCTTTCCAATTTCTCCACATCCTTCTTGTAGTGTGGGGCCCAAAACTGGACACAGTACTCCAGATGAGGCCTCACCAATGTCGAATAGAGGGGAACGATCACGTCCCTCGATCTGCTGGCAGTGCCCCTACTTATACAGCCCAAAATGCCGTTAGCCTTCTTGGCAACAAGGGCATGCTGTTGACTCATATCCAGCTTCTTGTCTGCTGTAATCCCTAGGTGCTTTTCTGCAGAGCTGCTGCCTAGCCATTCGATCCCTAGTCTGTTGTGGTGTGTGGGATTCTTCCGTCCTAAATGCAGGACTCTGCACTTGTCCTTGTTGAACCTCATCAGATTTCTTTTGGCCCAATCCTCTAATTTGTCTTGGTCCCTCTGTATCCTATCCCTACCCTCCAGTGTATCTACCACTCCTCCCAGTTTAGTGTCATCTGCAAACTTGCTGAGGGTGCAATCCACGCCATCCTCCAGATCATTAATGAAGATATTGAACAAAACCGGCCCCAGGACCGACCCTTGGGGCACTCCGCTTGATACCAGCTGCCAACTAGACATGGAGCCATTGATCACTACCCCTTGAGCCTGACAATCTAGCCAGCTTTCTATCCACCGTATAGTCCATTCATCCAGCCCATACTTTTTTAACTTGCTGGCAAGAATACTGTGGGAGACAGTATCAAAAGCTTTGCTAAAGTCAAGGAATAACACGTCCACTGCTTTCCCCTCATCCACAGAGCCAGTTATCTTGTCATAGAAGGCAACTAGTTTAGTCAGGCATGACTTGCCCTTGGTGAATCCATGCTGACTGTTCTTGATCACTTTCCTCTCCTCTAAGTGCTTCAGAATCGATTCCTTGAGGACCTGCTCCATGATTTTTCCAGGGACTGAGGTGAGGCTGACTGGCCTGTAGTTCCACGGATCCTCCTTCTTCCCTTTTTAAAAGACGGGCACTACGTTAGCCTTTTTCCAGTCGTCTGGGACCTCCCCCAATCGCCATGAGTTTTCAAAGATAACGGCCAATGGCTCTGCAATCACATCTGCCAACTCCTTTAGCACTCTCGGATGCAACGCATCCGGCCCCATGGACTTGTGCTCGTCCAGCTTTTCTAAATAGTCCCGAACCACTTCTTTCTCCACAGAGCGCTGGTCGCCTCCTCCCCATGCTGTGCTGCCCGGTGCAGTAGTCTGGGAGCTGACCTTGTTTGTGAAGACAGAAGCAAAAAAAGCATTAAGTACATTAGCTTTTCCTACATCCTCTGTCACTAGGGTGCCTCCCTCATTCAGTAAGGGGCCCACACTTTCCTTGACTTGCTGCTTGTTGCTAACATACCTGAAGAAACCCTTCTTGTTACTCTTAACATTTCTTGCTAGCTGCAACTCCACGTGTGATTTGGCCTTCCTGATTTCACTCCTGCATGCCTGAGCAATATTTTTATACTCATCCCTGGTCATTTGTCCAATCTTCCACTTCTTGTAAGCTTCTTTTTTGTGTTTAAGATCAGCAAGGATTTCACTGTTAAGCCAAGCTGGTCGTCTGCCATATTTACTATTCTTTCTGCACATCGGGATGGTTTGTTCCTGTAACCTCAATAAGTACAGCCAGCTCTCCTGGACTCCTTTCCCCCTCTGTTCTCCCAGAGGATCCTGCCCATCAGTTCCCTGAGGGAGTCAGTCTGCTTTTCTGAAGTCCAGGGTCCGTATTCTGCTGCTCTCCTTTCTTCCTTGTGTTAAGATCCTGAACTTGACCATCTCATGGTCACTGCCTCCCAGGTTCCCATCCACTTTTGCTTCCCCTACTAATTCTTCCTGGTTTGTGAGCAGCAGGTCAAGAAGAGCTCTGCCCCTAGTTGGTTCCTCCAGCACTTGCACAAGGATGGTTGTGTTTTCCTGTGTTTGTAGTGGAACTGAAATTTTTCTTGGTTTAAAAGCTTCACTTAATAAAAAAAATTATCCTCTCATATTTGCAATTCGGAATCTCATATCTGGAAATTCTGTAACTATCTTGATAGATAAAATGCCCTTTGTTCATTGGTGTCTGAGTACATAATTAACATGTTGTGTCTTCCTCACAACAACTGACTTTGAATTGCAATGAGTGGAATCAGTAGGTCACAAATTAAGACAAAATAGTACATCAGAGTCTGGATAAGTCTAAAGATGAACATGTGACTCCCATAAAGTTAATGGACATGGGAAGCGCCATAAACTTCATGGTCACAAATGTTCTGAGAAGTGTTCTGAAAGTTTAGTCTCAATTGTTGGGAAAATAAACTGTGCTTCTCTCTCTTTTTTTTTTTTTTTTTTTTTTTTTAAGCTGCTCTTCTCCCACTTTGCCAAGTGACAATAGCACCGAAACAGCACTGCTGCCCTTAGTTTTTAAGTAACAGGTCACATGGCAAATCATTTGGTTAGATGGTCCAATTGCTGTTGGCTTGCAAAAAGTAATCTTCCTTTCCATTTCTGGTATCTCTGGAAAGTGGAGAGTGAAATGCACTACAGATGTTGAAAAATTGTCACTCTTCTGAAACTTTAGGACTGGCGGCAGCGCTACCCCTGCTACCGAATAGGTCTCTTTCTAACCTCTGCTTAATATGCTGTGACTAGATATGCCTCATTATCAACAAGTTTGTGTGTGATCTGAACTTCCTCCTCATTTTATTTTGCAAAATATTTTTGTTTGGTTGGTTGGTTTTACTAGTTTATCATTCTTGGATGTAAAGTTTCTAACTTGAGGTAGCCATGATTACTATTAAGCAGTTATGTGACTCAGAGACATAATGGTCATCAATCTGACTATCAAAGAGCTCTGTAGCTACTGATGTGCAATTTTGCTGACTTGTTCCCTTGGGGAAAGTAATTTGTCATGTATATATGCTACTGTTTAAGTGGCAAGAATATGCTTGCTGTTGTGCACAACACTCGCTGCCCCCACAGAATTTACAATCTAAAAGACAGACCCAGAAGATGGGACATGCTAAGGAACCTAGTTCTTCTGTTGTCTCAATAATGTACCATACTGTAAGGCTTGTGTTATTGTGACTCTGTTTTGACTGCTTTCTATAAAGCAGCAAGAGTGAAAACAACTTGCAATATTTAAGACAGTGAAGGATACATGACTGGAAATTAGATACAGTAAAAGTAAAGTGAGTTAAATACTCATTCAGAGAAATGCAGAAAGAATGGGAAATTCAGCTGTGCTTTATGGTCAGGCTTCTCCTTCCACTTACCCCTTGCGGCAGGAGTGGGGGTGAGAAGTCATGGCATCATAACTCTGGAGTATATATTTAATCTAAAATATGAAATTCAAACACAGAAGTTATTATCCGAACTTTGATTCCAGAAGATAATGATCACGACCTTCACAGTAGCTTTGTTGAACTTGCTTCTGACTTGATCTGCTTTTAAGGAATGCTGTTAATTGGCAAGTACCAAAAGATGTAGATGTGCATTGTTGGTATCTCACTCAACAAATGCAAACGAAAAAATGAGCAGTTCATCCTATAGATCTAATTCCTGTTCGTAACGTGGGGCTTGGCATTAGTAGGCTAGAACTTAATGGAAAATTAAGGATCTTTTCGTCACAAAGTGTCAGTCATAAAATATTCAGTGAAGAAACCAGCCTGTATTGTAAGAGAAAGCAAAGGATATGTCCTTAAGAACAAAGTTGGTTCGAGAGATGTGCCTACCTGGGCGACAAATGGATAACTGTCTAGTGCTCCTCTGTACAGATCCCTGACTTGCATGAATTCACTCTCCCTTTATCTGGGAAAGTATTTTTCCTCTAGATGACAGAAAACTTCCTTTTCTGAATCCCATTATCAGCCAAATGTATCTTTAAAAGTAACCCGCCAGTCTGTACTTAAAATATAACAACTTATTTCCCAAATATTTAAGTCTTCATATTTCTTCCTCCTCTGTACATGATAACATACACAGCTATAAAACACTTAAAGTTCCAATTTTCATTGTCCCCCAATACCTTTCTTAACAGTTGCTATTCTTGGTTTCATTTTATTAAATGTATTGCAATTTATCCCTATTCTATCCTCAACGAGATCTTCCCCTTGCTACTGGCTACGTATAACAACTTAGTTTCTGCTTTCATCTCCATCATTCTCCGCTACATTTGCAGGACAGACTGCAGCCTCGCCGGGCTGCTTCAAGGAAATAACCCTTCAGGTTAGTATTGGTTTAGTCCATTTGTTTCTAATACTTAGCAGTTACATAGGTTCCTCCTCTGTATATCTTAAAAATGCTTTGCAAAGGCAGGTAAGTTTAATTTCCCACCTGTAAAAACCAGGAAACCAGGGATACAGAAGTTGAGTGACTTGCCCAAGATACACAGTGAATTAGCGGAGAACCTAGTTTTAATACCGTCCTCTGTTGGACCATGCTGCCTTGAGATTTTTTAAACAAATTAAATTTAGTTTTGTGTGAGGAGCTGTGTTGATCGCTTCAGACTATTTTTTGTATTCTTTCATGCTGCCAGTGTTTGTTTTGGGTTACTATTTTAAAATATTTTTTCCAGTAGTCTTAGAGCTGATGAAAGGGTGCAGTTATGATACCCTGGGAGACTGTGATTTGGACACTTTTCTATTAGAAACATGGTGAAGATCAGACTCCCTTCACATAGGTGACCAAACAGCTTTCCGGTGGTATTGACTTTCTGTCACTAATAAAACCGATCTAGGTTCAAGTAGGTAATCTAGAGGTGAAAAGTTTTATCTCCCAATAATCCTAAACTATCCAGTTCTTCCTGGGTTAGATTTTCTTTTTGTTAGCATCTTCTGCTACCTTGGGTTGAAATATCAGGTAGGTTCTGAGATACTCCAGCAGCTTCAAATGTTGCATCAAGGACACACTTAAAAAATGGCTGATACTGATCAGGACTGGTTGTGTCCATCTGGTCATTTGAGGGTCCAAAGCATAAAGGTAGCTTGCTAGTATCTGTCAAAGACAAATACAATAAAGGGAGACATTGAGGGTAGAGTTAATTACTGTGGCCACCTTTAGTATGAGAACTGCTACCATTGCTCCCAAGTAAATGGGGATATTTGTTTATTGAGGATATGTATTGTAAGCCATTTGGTTCTGTATTTTATCTTGGTTTGACAAGGTATTGCCATAATCTTAGGTTTTAAGTGTAAATCTTAGCTAGAATTTACTTGTACAGACAACTCCTTTTTACACAGCAAGACTAAATCATACTCTTTAGAAACAGTGTGAAAAATGTTGGCCCCATTGAAGTAAGTGTCAGAACTGCCATTGACTTAAATTGAGCTAGGATTTCATCCAGAGTTGTTGAGCTTATTCCTCAAACCAATTTTAAGTACCTTTCTTATTTCTCTTAAGAGTAACTACTTCAAGTATTTCTAAAGTGACTATTGAAGAGGTTTCTGGGCACCAATTATGGACAAGTACGCAGAATCTTCATTATTTAAGAATAGAGGTTTAGGTTGGACTTCCTTGCTTTATTCCTTCTCAAGCATTCTGTCTGAAAAGCTCAGGAATGTGCAAAATAGAAAATAAAATTTTAGCACATCAAATTTTTTGAGCTGTATTAAAGACTTGTGTATAGTAAGTACCAAGCTTCTGTATTAATGGCTGCTAAATTCTTCTAAGAAAAATAAGCGAATCTTTTTTTTTTTGATTACAGAGCTATGAACAGAGACAAAAACAACAGGAAGAGAATGATTGGCACAGACTAGGAAGAGAATTCTGTCAGTGGTTCTTTGAACTTCTCAACTCTCAGCATCCTTTGGGGAGACAATCCAAAGAACAGTGGGGACCACAGCATTTCTGGGAGGATGTCAAACTGAAATTTTGTTACAACACGTTAGAAAAAAACATGGAAGAATACGTTGGTGCAGAATTGGTGAGCCTCCGTTTACTCTCACTGGTGAAAGAAGAGTATCTCTTACTGAATCCCAACTTGGGTGCTGGTGGACTGAAGTGTGTAATTTCTCCACATGGGTTAGTAGTGGTGGCAGTAGCTGGCACAGTACATAGAGGCAACATTTGCTTGGGCATCTTTGAACAAATCTTTGGACTCATCCGCTGTCCACTTAGAGAGAATACCTGGAAAATAAAATTAGTGAATCTTAAAATAGTTGGAGAAAATGCTCTGGAGCCTGGGACACAAGTGCAAAAGCCGTCCATAAAATATGAATCGAACGAACTGCGAGAGCTATACGATGGGAAAGAACTGAGCTTGCTTGAACCTAAATTCTGAGCAATGTGCGTACAGAATTGGGGGAATAACGATTGTTTGAAAAACAATACAGCAGTTGTGCATATTTGAATGTTTAAATGACTTCAGACTTGTGGTGATGTCTGTTTCTTTAGTCAGGTTTGCTAAGTTGATGACATGCCAAAGTACTGAGTGAAATACACTTAAAGAGCTCCACTGCTTTTGGGTACCCATCTTCCATACTAACATGTAATTGAGGAAGTTGCTTCAGGACTTAGAACTGCACAACACATGTTTAGAAATGAAGTAACTTTATTTTTCTTTCTATTTGATGTGTTCCTCACTTACAAAAAATGTGGCTGTATTGGAATGTGGGTTGTGACAATTATGAGGAACTGGACGCCACAGGGACTTATTACAGCATATGGGGCTTCTCCCGAGGCCACTAGTTAAAGTTGGACCCCAACTATGTTGGAAAGTCATTGCCTTCAAGTGGCCGCTTAAAAGTGCATTAGGATTCTTGGTCTAATTTCTTAATGGGCCAATAACCCCCACAAAACTGGCAGCCTTGTTGGTAGTTTCAGGAGAGAAGTCAAGCACTGAATGCATGAAGAGATTTTTTCTCTTTGTCCTAAAGTTGATTCCTTCACTAAAAAATAGAGAGAACTTAATAAGATGATGTGGGGAAGCTAGCCCTGCTGCTTGCAATGTTTTTCCTGTTCTGAATCAATAGTTGTCATTTATTTTTCATTTTCCAGTAGCATTTACCTCACCTCTGCAATAAAAAACCCCCTGCTCCCAAAATTAAATGGTTGCCATTGCATCCATTTCTTGCTCTGACTCTCTGTGGGATCAAGGAGTTAACATTGGAATTTAGTCAATTTAAGCTTCCTATAAAGCCAGATGCTTTGATTGGGTATTTGTTTTGTATTAACTTACAGGAGAGTTTAATGTAATAGCTTACATGTGGTGGTTCCTGTACATTCTCTCAGAATCAAGAATTGTATCCAATTACTGCAGACTTATTAAACTGGATATGTCAGTTTTTTTAAAACAAGGAAGCTGGAACAAGAAGTAGATTTTCCAGATAAGCTCGCTCTTCCATTGCTACAAGTAATAGCAATTCAGAGGTTAAAGGGAATTCAGGTAACTTCAATAACTACACTTCTCTGTTTTCTTAATGTGTTTAAAAGTAACACAAAAGATCACGTAAAATCTTTTCTGTTTACTTGCTTCGAGTATTTGACAGTTGTTTGTCTACTCAATTTCATTATTTCTCCAATAATTATTTCCTATTTGTGTGGTCTTTCACACAACGTGGGAGAGAAGTATGCACTTTAAAGAAATGCTTAAATGTGGTTAAAACTAGTAATAAGTAGCAGGAAGACACGAGGCAAGTGTGGCGCCGAAAAAACTACTCTCGAACTCACTTTTGTGAACCAACTGATTTCTAGTTGTCCCTTTAACAACAACAACAGGATTTGTTTAAAAAGAATGTGATTATATACTGAGTGAAGGACAATGTTTGAAACATTGTTTCCTAGTGAACTGTTGAGATGAGGGCTTTCTCAGCTCCTAATTTCTAATAAGAAAAAGTAGCTTTCATTCTGAAATTCCTGTGAAGCACTTCCCTTTCCTTGCACAGGTGTATTCTACTAGATTCAAGTTGATTGGTAGCCATGCATACCTATGAAAGGGGAGGGAGTGGGGGAAGTCTCTACATGCTCATGATTTTGACTTTTGCAGTGCAAAGGAGGAAATAACTGCAAACCGAAGACTAAAAACAGTGCCTCTTTTGATTATGTAGTGATACTACCTCCCTGAATATTAATTAAAGCAAATATTTTGTCTCCTGTAGGAGTGTACTGTGCTTTCCCTTCTTACTAAAATGCATAGTATTTTTCTAAACATGCACTAATATGAACATGACTTTATGAACATTACATTCAAAATGTAACTAGTTGTCCTTGCTAAATTAAAATTATACCAGTGTTTATGCTTTATGAACTCACTTCACTCACATCGACAGAAAGTGCACAAACAACTTCAGAAGAGAGGAATACAGCCAAACAGAACATCTGTATTAAATTCATGTTGTACAATTGTATTTGTGTTAACAAGCATGTACAGAACTCTCTTCCATTACATAACATTGTAAGCATTTTGTGCTCCCCTTCAGGTGTCTAAGACTTTCCCAGGAAGAGAGAATGGGGAAAGCAGAGAGCAACACTACCATACAAACTTGAGGGGGGAGTGGTTACCTTCAGTTCTTTCTGTATATGTCTGTCTGCTGTTAGTTTCAGCTTTGCTAACCACCTTTTTGTGGAAGGAAAAGTCAGTGACGGATTACATGGGAGAGAGTCAAGGGACACCATGGGTAATGAACAAACTAGCCTCAAATTAAAATATCTGAACAGAGGGCATGGTATCATAAAGATACTTGTAAACGCACAGCTGAGATAAAAATTTTGGTATTAATGTTAAATTTTGGGATAAGAATTTTGTTACTGATGTTAAACCTTATGATGATGCTACTTTTCAGTTAATACCTGTAAACAGGTTTAAAGCTTATCACAGCAGAGAAACTATTAAAAAAAAAAAAAAAGAAAACCCAGTTTGCTGTGTGAGAATGGAGAAACTGAGGCACACTGCCTCAGGGCCTTAACTGCTGGATGCCAAGAGAACGATAACAAACTAACAGTGACTAACTCTCTTGCAGTAAACTAAGAGGGGAGGTGTGATGCTCTGTACCTCGGAGGAACACCCTCCACCCCCCATGTTCATCTTTATAAAATGATTGTGTGGTATCCATTGCAAAGTTTGTCATGTTGGGTGTCCTTCGGAAGGCTTACAATGCACCGAGCATGGTTGCTATAGTGCGGTTATAGTACTTGTTACAGTAATAGTATAGTAAGGTTATAGGTTATAATTATAATTTCTTGTACATAGTTATGAGGCTGAAAATGTGTCCTCGTGGCTTAAAGCAAGCCCATGCAAAAACTCTCCAAGAACAGAGAGGCAGTTCACACCTTGTCAGGGCATGGATGGGACAGACCATACCAGCCTCACAGGAACAATGGACACTGGCTTAGGTAGCAACAAACGAATCTGTTAGACCCTCGAGGGAGTCACCCCCTTCCTTTGGGCAGCTTGGGACTGTGATGAGGTAATGTCCACCTGACTCGGGGGGGGGGGGGGGGGAGAAATGAGCCATTCAGGGAAAGAAATGATGTGATAAAAGGGAGAGACATTTTGCCATGCTCTCTCTCTCCTACCTACATCTACAGCCACCACCACCACCAAGCAACTGAAACACTGATCAAAGGGGAGAGCCTGACTGAAAAGTAACCAGCCAGTCTGTGGTGAGAAGCATCTAAGTTTTTAAGGACATTGAAAGTGTTAAGATCAACTTAGAATGCGTTTTGTTTTTATTTCATTTGACCAAATCTGACTTCCTATGCTTTGACTTATAATCACTTAAAATCTACCTTTATAGTTAATACATCTGTCCTGTTTGTTCTCCCTGAAGCAGTGCATGTGTTTTACAATGTGTCAGAGACTCCCCTTGGGAGAACAAGCCCGGTACATATCAATTTCTTTGTTAAATTGATGAACTTATATAAGCTTGCAGCATCCAGCGGGCATAACTGGACACTGCAAGACGGAGGTTCCTAGTGTTGGTCTGGGACCGGAGATATTGGCGAGTGTCACTGGCTTACAAGTAGCTGGGAGCAGCTTATGTGCCTGAGGCTGTGCATGAACATCCCAGGAGTTGGGGTTCTCACAGCAGAGCAGGGTAAGGCTGGCTCCCAGAGTCAAGGATTGGAGTGACTTAGCAGATCACCAGTCCAGATAACACCAGAGGGGAACATCACAATAGTTGAGGTGAGTGTCAAAGTGTGTGGCAGGTTGTCTGGAATGGCTCACAAACATAGGTGCCAAACTTAGCACAGACTGTTACAAACCAGGGCACAAACCCCAAACTGGTTGTGTTTTCTATAATTTGATTCACCAGCCAAGTATCAAGAGTGAACTCCTCAAGCATTATATCAGCCTTAACATGGAGTAATAGACAGTCCTCTTTGGCACTCTAGTCTGTCTTGCTGTGCAGGCAAGCCTGTCTTTGTGATAGATGTTCCCTTACATCAGAAATCAATAATATTCAGCTTACTCCGAGTCCCAAAGGACCAGGTCACTTGTACCTTAGATCTTTCACCAAAGAGAATGCTTGTAGCCAATCCTGTGATAAACTATCTAAAGATTTATTAACTGGGAAAATAAAAGAGGAGAATGGTTTACAAGTTTAAAGCCCGTAAACAGAAAGAAATGAGTTAGTCTTAGGTTTAAAAAGGTAATAGAAGCTGCTGTATTATGCAAGCTCTACATGTCTTTTAGGGCTAACCCAAGCTAAACAGCTTGGGGGATACCTTGCTTAAGCTT
The DNA here is from genome assembly GCF_965152235.1 of Eretmochelys imbricata. NCBI lineage: Eukaryota > Metazoa > Chordata > Testudines > Cheloniidae > Eretmochelys > Eretmochelys imbricata. The sequence continues at coordinate 192,316,600 of NC_135572.1, read as the reverse complement.
AGAAGTATTGCCATCTCCAAATTCCAAGCAGCATAGTGATACAGTTCCTTCCGATCAGGTACTTTTATTCCCTTCCCCCAAAATTCAAACTGTGATGTGATGAGGGTTTGTGTATATCCGTGGGTGTCAAGGAGCTATCAACAAAGTCTTTTGTCCACTGATGTTCCACAATGGTTTGTCTGGTATCTATAGAGATCTGCTCATTTGGGGCAGGAAATGACAGCTCTCGTCCTAAACTAGTTTCAGAGTAACAGCCGTGTTAGTCTGTATTCGCAAAAAGAAAAGGAGTACTTGTGGCACCTTAGAGACTAACCAATTTATTTGAGCATGAGCTTTCGTGAGCTACAGCTCACTTCATCAGATGCATACCATGGAAACTGCAGCAGACTTTATATATACACAGAGAATATGAAACAATACCTCCTCCCACCCCACTGTCCTGCTGGTACTCTTGGTAATGCTTCTCTCCTGACTGTGGGACTTTCCAGTTTCAAAGCAAACACTTAAAGGTTCCCTTATAACATGGGAAACAGATATTATAAGAGAGATTAATGCCTGCAGCAACTCACTAGCAGTTCATAAAGTTCAAACATGACACACATTCTTATAAACTTAACATCTATTTTAACAATGCTAGCACACAGGTGAGCCAGACTGGTTTCCAGCAATGCATTTGTCAGTGTTCAGTGAGGCCTAGGGGCCTTGGCAGGTGCTAGCACCTGGTCTGCCAGAGTGTCAGTGAGCTTTCCCCAAAGCAGCATATTAGGAAGTGCACAATTAAAAGATTTTTTCCTTTAGCCTTTCAATTAAAAGCGAAAAATTCAAGGGTTATTCATCTTCCTGATTCTGACATCTTTCTATTCAAGCACTTTCACTGTGCTTGGAGGCTGCCAGATTTCCCACTGTCATCACACTTCCACCACCTGCTGGCATTACCATTCACATATGGTAGCATTCACTACCTCTCACCCATAGTGGCCCTTCAGGTTTTAAGGTTACAGCTGTTATGCTGCTTCCTTGGGAGAAAACATCCTGAAAGGAGCTTATTGTACAGTGAGAGGGGACAAAATCCAGAATGGGAGCCTTTGGTGGCTCATGCTAAACGTGAGCATTAAAGAGCTGTGTGGTTGTGGGGGGATGCCTTGCTGTGATTTCCAAGTTTTTCTTATTTTTAATAACAAAGCTGAAGCATTGGCTAAAATGTACCTTTTCTCCCCTACACCATGCTGACATGGACTTCATCAAATAAATGGGGCTCTATATATTTCATAGCTAGCCCAAACTATTGAGTTATAAAGCAATTTTGTTTTCTTTTTATCTTGTATGAGCAACACTTAGAAGCATTGCTGTACTTGAACAGATAAGACGGCAGATTTACAGAGCACTAGACAGCCCAGACTGTAACAGCAGGATCTTGGGAGCTAGAGATGAAAAGACTTGAGAGCACAGAGCCCATCCATCTACCAGGGCAGTTACATTCTCTGATTAAGGACATATCAGATATTTAAGTGATATATATGTAGACAACATGCCACCAAGAATGAAAGATCGGGTGGGGATCAGAATGCTGCTATTATAATAGTTCTTATCATAGAGGGAAGGAGAACAATGATTAAATGATGGACTATTTATACCAACAAAATACCCGTTGTCCTTGAATAGTTCATCTCAGATTGTAACATTTTGAAATTGTCATTGACCTGGATTTGATTATCTTTATACTAATTTCATTGTTCTTGAATTAATTAGAATTTGTTATGTAAATTGCTCCAAATGAGTTGGCAATGAGTTGCTGAATGCTAGGACAAACTATTAGCAAAGAACCACACTTGGTTTTTATTCAGTTTTCAAATGTCAGGACTATTAAGGAAGATAGGCCCAATGCACATGAGGGAGAACAGTTGTACTGTACTCTGCATTCCTCCACTCCTTGCATGGAGAGCAAGCAATCTTGAATAATCGACCCCCAGCTGTTTACAATATGCATAATGGCATTTTGGTGACACCTTGTGGCAGTTTCACTGTGTGCTTATATTTCTGGCTTATCTTTAATCCCTGGTGCTGACATAAGAGAGGAAGCAAGGAAAATGATTGGAATGTGTTTAGGCTTGATCAGAAGAAAAGCACGAGGCTTCTCTGCAGGAACAACATTCTGTTTTATCCTTCCAGTTGGTCAAGTGCCTGATATTTCTACCCCATCAGAGTGAACGTTTGGAGGCAAGCCACCTGCCATTGATAAAAATCATAACACTGTCTCACTGTTTTAAAGATCTGCCCTTCTCCCTTCTAGTCAATGAAGTCAAGCTGTGAAAAGCAGGAGACACACGGTGTTGCTAGGGTCATGTGGGGAAATGTTATCTGTGACAGCTGTCAAAGAGAGGGCTGCCTGGCAACAACATTTCAACTGGCCTGTTAAACACATTTCTTAGAGTCTGGCTCTCAGTAGGTTTAGGATGTCAGGACTGAATGTAGAGAACCATGATGGCAATAGAATAGATATTCCTTCACTTGCCTACTTCCGTGCCTGCAGATCTTCACAATCGCTTCTCAAACTAAACTGGAAGAGGAATTGCTGTCAGTCAGTGGTAGCAAGTGGCTGGGGTACCTGATGTGGTATACAATTGTGATGCTTCCACTATTTGAAGTTGACAAAATGCATACTCAGGAACACCTAACAAAAAATATACTCTCACATTCAGGATAGAATGTGACACGTTAAGTCCTTTCCATTTTGTTTTTAGGACTATAGATTTAGAAAGAATTTAGCCATGACTTACTAGAGCTACTAGGTTCTGTCCTCTGAAGGCCTATTTAGAGAGAGAGCAGGTAATATGTAGATCATTAGTGCCATAGATCATAGTAATGTAGAGATTGTGGTCTTCTGAAGGAGTGTAGAGAACTATGTGGTCAGATGAACTGGCTCCTGCTCCTTTCCAGCCTTTAAGTTGCATTATAAGACAGCTAACAAAACACTAAATACTTTACAATTATTATTAATAATTTGCAGTCGCTAGTATTACTTTTCTATGTAAGCAGCTGCTGTAATTGCAATCACAAGTGGGAGGGGAGATGATATGCGGGAGGGACTGCAACTGGAAGGGGAGGTGGACCCCAAGACAGTCTTAGTTTTATCCACTTGTGCATCCATCCTGTACACTGAAGGAGCCAGAGGTCGTGCAGGAGAAAATAGTAGATGTCTTATAATTGAGGACTTACAATGCATATGCACCCGGGAGGCAAATTAAGGTTGCATGGGCAAAAGTAAATCTGGCATTTCCTAGCTTTCAAATGCTTGAGTTTGTAACCTCAGTTTTATTTTGGCATGTTAACAAAATGTTGCTGAGCAATGCAAGTGACAGATGAGGAAATGGCCATTTTTTAACAGTTTGTAACTCAGCTAAACCTGAATAATGGAAAGAAGCAAAGGCTTTTCTTTAGTGCAAGGGCTGTCTCCCTGTCAGATTTCTAAGGACTGCTGCAAACAATGGAGTGTGTTGAAGTTCCTCAAAAAAAAAAAAAAAAAAAAGTTGCGATAATTATAATGGGAAGTTTCAGAGTAACAGCCATGTTAGTCTGTATTCGCAAAAAGAAAAGGAGTACTTGTGGCACCTTAGAGACTAACCAATTTATTTGAGCATAAGCTTTCGTGAGCTACAGCTCACTTCATCGGATGCACGTGATGAAGTGAGCTGTAGCTCACGAAAGCTTATGCTCAAATAAATTGATTAGTCTCTAAGGTGCCACAAGTACTCCTTTTCTTATAATGGGAAGTGTTAGGCAATTGAAGTATAGGGCACACTAGCAGGCTGCCCTGTAACGTGCCAGTTACCTGCACAATTGCATCAGAGTTGTTCCAGTTTTTAATCCTCATATCTGTGTAGTTTTGCCAGCTGGTATATAAGGTTGGTTGTTTCCACCCCGCAGGCTAGATTTGATGTAGGTCATGCCAGCCTGAAGTTTCTTCAGAGCTGATGCAACATCCTTGTGTTGTATTATTGTGTCACTAGGCTGAAATGTTTGCAAGTCAAGGCAGGGGTGTGTGTGTGTGTGTGAATGCTAGCATTGTTGCTTCAGGATGCTCTTGTCCTGCAGCATATGTTTTATTCTGAATATTTTCTTACCTTTTCTGAATTTTAAAATGTCACTGAATACACTAATTAACAGTAAAAGGCATACAGTAGAACCTCCATTTTACAAACATTGTTATTACAAATGACCAGTTACTGGAATCATTTTTCCTGACTGGAGAAGGGAGGGGGAAAATACATAAGGAAGGTAATATAGATGAAGATCCCTTGATGTTCTGATGTCTTTAATGCATTGAAAATTTCTTTGCAGTGGTTTGAAAGACGAAAAGAAAGTGATGCAATGTACCATAGTGCACCCTAGGTCCATACCTACTGAAATTTTGAGATGTTCAATTTTATGAACTTTTCCATTTTTATGAACTCCTCAATCCACAATTAGTTTGTATAAGTGGAGTTTTACTGTACACGCTACCAAAGAGTCATCATATTCAGAAAACCAGCCCTTGACATACCATCATTATAAAGTTTGCGGACGCTACCAAGTTGGAAGGGGTTGCAAGTGCTTTGGAGGGTGGGATTAAAATTCAAAACCATCTGGACAAACTGAAGAAATGGTCTGAAGTAAATATGATGAAATTCAATAAGGACAAATGCAAAGTACTCCACTTAGGAAGGAACAATCAACTACACACATACAAAATTGGAAATGATGCTGTCATAAATATAAAGGGAAGGGTAAACACCTTTAAAATCCCTCCTGGCCAGAGGAAAAATCCTCTCACCTGTAAAGGGTTAAGAAGCTAAAGGTAACCTCGCTGGCACCTGACCAAAATGACCAATGAGGAGACAAGATACTTTCAAAAGCTGGGAGGAGGGAGAGAAACAAAGGGTCTGTGTCTGTCTATATGCTGCTTTTGCCAGGGATAGAACAGGAATGGAGTCTTAGAACTTTTAGTAAGTAATCTAGCTAGGTATGTGTTAGACTATGATTTCTTTAAATGGCTGAGAAAAGAACTGTGCTGAATAGAATGACTATTTCTGTCTGTGTGTCTTTTTTGTAACTTAAGGTTTTGCCTAGAGGGATTCTCTATGTTTTGAATCTAATTGCCCTAATAACTCATCCTGATTTTACAAAGGTGATTCCTTTACTTCTATTTACTTCTATTTCTATTAAAAGTCTTCTTGTAAGAAAACTGGATGCTTTTTCATTGTTCTCAGATCCAAGGGTTTGGGTCTGTGGTCACTTATGCAAATTGGTGAGGATTTTTACCAAACCTTTCCCAGGAAGTGGGGTGCAAGGGTTGGGAGGATTTTGGGGGGAAAGACGTGTCCAAACTACGTTTCCCAGTAAACCCAGTTACAGTTTGGTGGTGGCAGTGGATATTCCAAGGACAAAGGATAAAATTAATTTGTACGTTGGGGAAGTTTTAACCTAAGCTGATAAAAGTAAGCTTAGGAGGTTTTCATGCAGGTCCCCACATCTGTACCCTAGAGTTCAGAGTGGGGGAGGAACCTTGACAGATGCCTAGGAAGGAGTACCGTGAAAAGGGATCTGGGGGTCATAGTGGATCATAAGCTAAATATGAGTCAATAGTGTAACACTTTTGCAAAAAAGGCAAACATCATTCTGGGATGTATTAGCAGGAGTGTTGTAAGCAAGACACACAAACGTAATTCTTCTACTCTACTCCATGCTGATTAGGCCTCAACTAGAGTATTGTGTCCAGTTCTGGGTACCACATTTCAGGAGAGCTGTAGATAAATGGAGAAAGTCCATAGGAGAAAAACAAAAATAATTAAAGGTCTAGAAACCATGACCTATGAGGGAAGATTGAAAAAATTGGGCTTGTTTAGTCTGGAAAAGAGAAGCCTGAGGTGAGACATGATAACAGTTTTCAAGTACAAAAAGGGTTGTTACAAGGAGGAAGGTGAAAAATTGTTCTCCTTAACCTCTGACGATAGGACAAGAAGCAATGGGCTTAAATTGCGGCAAGGGAGGTTTAGGTTGGACATTGGGAAAAACTTCTCAACTGTCAGGGTGGTTGAGCACTAGAATAAATGGCCAAGGGAGGTTGTGGAATCTTTGTCATTGGAGATTTTTAAGAGCAATGTAGACAAACACCTGTGAGGGATGGTCTAGATAATACTTAGTCCTGCCTTGAGTGCAGGTCCCTTCGAGGTCCCTTCCAGTCCTACAATTCTATGATACTGTCGGTGTCACAGCTCCAGCTGAGATTTCTTTGAGGGGGTCAACAAGCATGTGGACAAGGGGGATCCAGTATACCTAGATTTTCAGAAAGCCTTTGATTAGGTCCCTCACCAAAGGCCCTTAAGCAAAGTAAGCTATCATGGGACAGAGGAAAGGTCCTCTCATGGACTGGTAACTGGTTAAAGCTAGGATACAAAGGGTAGAAATAAATGGTCAGTTTTCAGAATGGAGAGAGGTAAATAGTGGTGTCCCCAGGGGTCTGTACTGGGACCAGTCCTATTCAAAATATTCATAAAAGGGGTAAACAGTGAGGTTGCAAAGTTTGCTGATGATACAAAACTAGTCAAGATAGTTAAGTCCCAGGCAGACTGCAAAGAGCTACAAAGGGATCTCTCCAAACTGGGTGACTGCGCAACAAAATGCAGATGAAATTCAGTGTTGATAAATGCAAAGCAATGCACATTGGAAAACAATCCCAACTATACATACAAAATGATGGGGTCTAAATTAGCTGTTACCACTCAAAAAAGAGATTTTTGAGGTCATTTTTGGCTAGTTCGCTGAAAACATCCACTCAATGTGCAGCGGCAGACAAAAAAACGAACAGAATGTTGGGAATCATTAAGAAAGGGATAGATAACAAGACAGAAAATATCATATTGCTAGAAGCTGGGAATGTGTGACAGGGGATGGATCACTTGATGATTACTTGTTCTGTTCATTCTCTCTGGGGCACCTGGCATTGGCCACTGTTGGAAGATGGGCTACTGGGCTAGATGGACCTGTGGTCTGACCCTGTATGGCCATTCTTATGAGATTCCCCAGCTGACTGCCCCCAAGACTGCTGTGAGGGGAATCCAGTCACTGAATCCCTGCATGTTTTAAGTCTGGAGTCTGAACAGAGCCCAAGACACCTTCCCAGTCTTGTTTCCTAGGCACATTCTTGGAATACAGATCCTCTTTCTAGCAGTCCCCTGTCCAAGCCCTGGGAGCAGTGCTGCAGCCCCTTATAGCTTAAACACACCCTTTCCTAGAAATCCACTGAAGATTTGATCCTTCTGGGTTACTGTTTAACTGTCTCAGAGGGCACATGGTATCTATAGCATATAACACATACAGGCACTTGGCACAGAGTTCTACAACCCTGCTGCTTTTTATGTAATCACGTGAGAAATACACATCCTTTAAAAAAACCGCACACACATTTCCTCTCATTCTAGCTCATCCTTCCCTTGCAAGTCCTTGGGGGACCATCTGTTTTCAAGTAGGTAGGCAGCCAATGTCCCCATCGCTTTCCAAATAGCAGCTTCCTCCAGTTCCTGCAGCAGCTTCCCTCTTCTTAAACTGGTGAAAAAAAGGCCGAAAAAGTAAACAGAGCATTTTCTACCTTTATAAACTTTGACTCTCCTCAGTCAGGTAATCACCTGGTCAGGCTCAAGAGGTGACCGTAAAGTCCTACCAAGTAACTTCATTTCTAGAAAACTCTCCCCTGCCACATTGCTTCTCCTGGTCAAGGCAAGTCATTTATCCAGTGTGTTTATCAGGGGTTGGTTGCTAATGTCGGTGACTCTTTTGTTAGCCTGATTCCAACCTGTGGAATTTTAATCCAACATGGCAGCAACAGGACAACAAAGAAGGGGGAGAACCCCATTTACAAAATGGAATCTGCTGTCCGGTAAAGGTGCACACAGAGTTCATAATGTCACACAGAATTCATAAACTGTACACATTTTCCAGATCATCACAGTAGGTCGTTAGTTCAGTGGTTTATCCCATTAATTGCCAATGCTCAAAGTGCAGGCTGGGTTCAGGTTGTGCAGAAGGGGGACATGGCAGCCACCTAGAAGTTCCAGACATGTAGCAGTTTTAAGGAAAATTAAGACAAATGCAGGGATTTCAGCGTTAACAGCTCTCATCTCTGTTAGACCCTAAACATAGTCCCTTGGTGGGGTCAAGCAGACAGCCCTCTTGTAGCAGATCAGGTATGGGTCCTGTGCACAGCCTGGGAGGTCTGTGTAGGGAATGTGCGCTAGAGCCCACTGGTGATGTGAGGGGCAGGTTAGGTGGATATGCTGCTATTTGGATCCACCAGTCACTTCCTCTTGTACTGCAAGGGAAGTATTGTGCAGGCTACTGCAGCTCTGAGGCGTCAAGACCAGATTCCCAAAGGTTAGGTACCTAAAGATTCAGGTAGGTGCCCACTGGGATTTTCAAATGTACATAATCAGGTTAACAAAGCATGTAACCAGGGAAGTCAATGGAAGTTAAGCACATAACCGCTTTGGAACTTTGGTAAATCCACTAGGTGCCTATTTCTATCGTGAGGTGCCTAAATACTGTTGAACATCTGACCCGTAGTGCTCAGGCTGTAAATTGGAGTCATCAGTGTTTGCCTCCTCTAATGTTTCAGTGTTGTCTTTCTGCAGATTCTCTATGAGAACCCTGCACTATTTCCTCAGTCAGTTATGTTCACAACTGCACGAGATGGAGACTTATTTTTCAATTTTATTTTTTAATGAAAGCCTAATATCTTCAGAAATGGATGGGTAAATTCCCCACTCACCAGAGGAATCTTCCTACTCACCACTAACATGTGAGAGAGTGAACTTGTCAAGCTGTGATTACAAACAATTGCTAAAACTAAACTATACAACAACTATGAATGAGAAAACAAACACAAAGTCTTAAAAACGGCAAACCTAGTTATGTTCATCGCTAAGCAGTTTGGTCAGTTCCCTGACAAAAGCACACAGAATAGTACTTATAGTATGAGGACCTCCAGCCTTCCAGCTTTGCTGATGCCATAAAGTATTGAAAGAGCCCCTCCCTCCCCCTATTTCTTAGCATATGCGCAACATGCCTCAGGTGGCTCATGACCAGGATTCATCATCTAATTTGGTCCCCTAGTTGGATCATTAGCTTCCCCGGCCCAGGCTGGGTACTGATGGGGAGTGCGATGTGAACGCTGATCCATGCCTCCCCCACCCCACCCCACCCACCATTTAGAGATAACATCGCAACTGTGCTTCAGAGATAATGCAGAAGAACCACAATAGCATACACATAAGTGGTTAAGGTGAATCTTGCATAACAAGGCACATAGGAGAGCAGGGATGAGACAGATGCTTTTTTCCCTTTTTTTGTGTGTGTGCTGAATCCTCTACATTGTGTTACCTTGACCTCACACCCAAACCCACCCTGTTCTTCTTCTTTTTGTCCATCAGTCACTTCCCCTCTGATCCTAGACTCAGCTCTCTGGGACAGAGACAGTTTGTTTTGCTATTTATACAGCAGTTAGCATGAGAGGGACCTGTTGCTTGATTCCTGTGCACCACCAATGAGAAGGACCTGTTGCTTGATTCCTGTGCACCACCAATGAGAGGGACCTGTTGCTTGATTCCTGTGCACCACCAATAATGCAAATAAATCAGAACAAGATAGAGTGTATCTTATGTTAGAAATAAGAATAGACCACTCTCACCTATTTACAGAAACAATCTTTTTTCAGATCAGCTCTTCTATCCTCCCATGCTCTCAAGAAAGGAGGAAAGTGGCACAGAATGTTTTACATTGCAATCCGCAGCCACTCCAGCCTTAGCAGAAAAACATGTCCCACAGACAGTTTGTGTCCCAGCATGACATGATCGTCCTGCTTGTATCAAGGCTGAGCATCCGCGTCGTGGGATCTGTCATTGCCACATGCCACACCTTGGCAGTGCAGACAAGCACAGCAACTACAAGTTCTATTTTATGCAAATTAGTGACCTAATCCAAAACCCATAGATGTAAACGTAGACTACTATTGACTCCATGGACTTTTGATTAGAGCTTGGTGTGTTCTAAGGGCCTCTGGCAAGTTACCAATGTGTTCCTCAATTGAGCAGAATTTGAGGAGATCTCAAGACAATCACATAGGGCCGTTTTTTATTTCTAAAATACCAGACCATATTTTGTTTAGTTCTGGATTCACTCACTGCAGAGGCTCCCACAAGGATTTGGAGGCGGTGAGCAAACATCATTCTGCCTTCTGTGATCTGTCTCATCAGCTCTCCATCAATATCCACATCCATTCAGTAGATGAAAGACTATTACAAACCCCTTCACCATCATATGAACATCCAACTGATGTGGTTGTATGCTATAGGACATAGAGTTCATTCAAATTTCTGAGCCATACGATGAATTGTGCCTAAAAAAAATTAGCCCCGGATGTGAACCATCTGTGGTACTTAATATGCTAAAATTGTATTATATTCTTATTAAGACTCAACTGGTTGGCTGTCTAATTAGTTGGACCTCCCCTTTAGTTGAGTCTTGATATATATTGAACTAAATCATTTATTTTAACAAGAGCCTTCACTCCCACTCCCCAGCTGTTTCCTCAATAGAATTTCACTTCAAACACAGTAATTGCCAATTCTTCTGCAATAGCAATAAGCAGGCGACAGGATGTCAGTTCTTGTTCACCTGTTAATTTCTTTTCTCAGTTCATTAATATTATTTATTGCTGGTCCTGATTTCAAGTATTAAAGAACGGTTATAGCAGTTTGCATTTTTTATTGAATTGGATTGGTCTTCTGTAACATCTTTTCAGTAATTACTGGTTAGATCTATTTACACCATGCCTCAAGTACTGACAAGATTAATGGTGAGAAAACCCCATTCTGATGCTTAGTGTGATGCATTACCTTGAACTTTAGGATTTTCTTTAATCCATTTGATTCTTGCATTTTCACCATAGAGCTTTAGTACTGAAATAGACTTTCTGTCTTGCATTACTCACAAGACATGGCATGTGTCTGACAATTATTTGACATGAATAGACATTTTTAAGAATTTTGTAATATGTTATTTCCAAGGTAAATGGATGGCATGCTTCCCAGGGAGCTAGTTTTAAATTAGAAAAACAAATGTTGTAAATAGGGCTGCAACCTTGTGAGCGTCTTGGCATCTTCAATTCATAGTGAAGTCAAGAGTAGTGGAGATGGCTCAGCATCAGGCCTTTGAGGTGTAGAATTTGCTATAGGATACTGAGTACTCTCACTTTTAAATTCTTGGGGCTGGGACCTGGATTTGACAATGTTGTAAACTATAGTTCGTTCAAATCCAAACCAGATGGATTGTGAGCAAAAATTATGTGCTGCTGAACTCTCTATAATGGCTTATAGGAAACAAGGCAGTGGGGTCACTCTTGTTCCTATTGGACAAGTAATTATAAAAAAATTACCACCACTACTTGTCCCCCTTGTTGGCAATCTCAACAGAGAATGTGTATGGAACAGGAAGTTCCATCTCCATGCCCCATCTGCATTACAGGGACTAGCTGTTCTATTTGGAGCCCTGTCTGTGCTGAGGAAATGTTTGGAACATTTTACACACTTGCTAACATTTGTTCTGTTGAGTGTCCCAGTCTAGACTGGGTGTCAGCTGTTGCACCGTTTTCAGTACTCAGTCACTTAGACTTGCTTCTGAGGAAAAGGTTTAACTGACACAGTGGGAGATATGCAGGAAGCTTTTTAGGGCAGGAACAAATTCTTATCTTGTCTTTGTACAGCACTTAGCACCATGGGGTCCTGATGGGATCCCACGATCCCTCCCATAATACAAAGACAGACAATAAACCACCAGAGTCTTGTCTACACAAGGGCTGCCATTGGTGCAGTTGAGTCAATGATGGAACTCATCGGAATATTCTTCTACAACTCCCTACTGTCAACGAAGCCTTATTGTGTGTGGCTATAGAAATAGAAGTCGTCAGCCTCCACTGCTGTTTAGTCACCAGCTTTCTCAACCACTAATATTAAAACACGAGGAAAGGGAAAAAAAAACCCTGTTGCAGTTACAATTGATTATTATGCAGCATATTCCAATGTCAACTAATAGTAAATAATGAGTATGGCTGGGGTTTTCAAAGGTGTAGAAGGGAGTTAGACACCATACTCCCAGTGAATTGAATAACAGTATGAGTTAGGCACCTCACACCATTGGCTTAGGCTGGGAGTTTCAAAGGAGCCTATCAGGCCTTATTATAAACTAATTAAAATCAATGATGCCTAATTAACCAGTTCAGTTATTACTGAAAATAGCCTCCTCCTCCCCCGGCCTTCCATTTCTGAGAGAAGTTAGAAGAAAGCAATTGACAAAACAGCAATTATTTCAGTCCAATGTACCATTTATTTATCAGTGGCTGGCAAACAAGTAACCACACACATAAGCAATCTGGCAATTATGCAGTACAATTACAATAAAACAATTAGGTCATAATAAGAAGATTCTCATTAAGAACTAATTAAAACATTGTAAACATTGTAAAACATTTTTTTGCATTAAGGAAAAACAAACCTCAAGCAACTTAGTACTAGGAATACAAATGATTGATTTGCCCTCTCATACTTCTCTATCCCATTTCAGCAAAGGAAGGCCTTGTGTGAAGCTCAGTCTGAGTGGGTGCAGCCAAGAGAACCTCCTTATTATGCTACCGCATTAATCCAATAAGAAGCCAAAGACGATTCAAAAATTTTCCTTTGTGTAAAACAGGCCAATAGAGCAGGTGAAATGAGTACAGATCACTGCCCCCATTTGGCTGGCCTCTAGCTTACCAATAGGGGTGAGTGAGCTAACTCATGCATTTGCCAGATAGCATGGGTATCAATGTTGTTAGACTGCCTGAATAAGTAAATCCCATTCTGAAAATATCTGACTGCTGTATATTCTTGTCACCCATTCATCAGTCTGCTGCTGATAGCAACAAACTCAATGTATGAGTTCAGGTCAGCGCTCTTGTTATCTCTGCCTGAGTGGTGGTTCTCCTACTGGGAGAAGGGGAGAGAATACCTCCAGGGCAGCTCCCTCTGTTTGTGCTCCCCTCCCTAGGCTTCAAAGGGGAGAGAATTGAAGATCTAGCTTTCACAGATCCTCCTAAAGGAACAGGGAAAAGAAATGTTTGCAGGTAGACAATAGGGGAGGAGACTTCTCCTAGTCCCCACAAAGATAGAAATATATTTGCATTCTAGGATTGGAATGTTTGCTACATCGTGTTCAAATCGGAATGTTAGATGTTCATCTGATCCTGTTTATTAACGGGGCCCTAAAACTTTCCTTTCCAATACTTTCCTTCAGAATTACATTGACAGCATGCTCAGAGTTGCATGCAGTGCCGTTGTGGCTGTGTCAGTTCCAGGACATAAGAGAGACCAGGTGGGGGAGGTACTATCTTTTATTGGACCAACATCTGTTAGTGAGAGAGACGAGCTTTCGAGCTACACAGAGCTCGTCTTCTGGAAGCTCACTGTTAGCTCGGAAGCTTGTCTCTCTCACCAACAGAAGTTGGTCCAATAAAAGATAGTACCCCACCCACCTGGTCTCACTAACACTCTCAGAGCTCAGTTAATCTCTCAGGCACGTCTACGCGACAGCAGCTACAGCAACATAGCTACAGTGCTGCAGCTATGCTGGTGTATTGGAAGGGTGTTTTCCACTGATGTAGGTAATCTACTTCTTGGAGAGGCGACCGCTTTTTCAACGGAAGAATTCTTCTGTCGACCGAGCTGCATCTACAGTGGGGGTTAGGTTGACCTGACTATGTCGCACTTGGTGTAAACTTTTTCACAGTCCTGAGTGAAGTAGCTAGGTCAATCTAATTTTTGGGTGTAGGCCAGGCCTCAGAGCCACCAGTGTGTGGCATTCAAAAATGGAAGCATCCATACAGCTGACAGGCTAGTTGCAGCCCCTATGCCTCCGCAATGAGTTACTGCAGTTTTCTAGATCGTGCTTTTGGACAGCTACCCACATCTGTCATCACCATGATCAGACATCCCTTTAATGGGTTAGGGTTGGATCCAAATAGGGAAGTTTTAATGTTACACACCAGGTACTTTTATATTCCCTTTGCCTCATACAGCCTATAAGCAGGCCAGGCAGAGTTACAATCCCTCCACTTGGAAGCACCAGGCTTGCACTAATGTTAACCTCAAGCATTCAAAAATCAAGAGATTGGCTTAAAATCTCCAGATTTCTTAAAAATAATACTTTTAGTATTATTATTTATTATTTGCTTTGCTTTCTACTTCTTGAGCCTTTAGGTCACAATTTCAAAGCTGAGTTTCTCACGTAATCCCTTGACTTCAGGAGCTGCAGCTTCAAGAAAAACACCAACTATCATGAGAGACAGGTAAAAACCACAAGAATCAGCAACACTGGGCCTGCTGTGACTCTGCTTCCCTGGGGAGTTCACAGAGGGGAGTAGTAGCAGGCATGCCTCCTCTTCATGGCAGAGAGGATGATCCAGTGGTGTTGCTTTGCACTTGCCAAATACTATGGGCTGTCTAGGAATAGGTGATTACTTCTGTGAAAATGAACAGGCTGTACTGGAGTTTCTAACGGCCACACAAAAGAGCTTCCTTCAGTACTAGTGCTTACAAGCACCACTGAGGAAATACTCTACAGTAGAGTGGGGTAAACTATTGGCAAAAGAAGCATTGGAAAGTCCAAAAAACATTTAAGTTTTTATTACAGAAACATAAATATCTAAGGAAGACTTAAAATCAAAACTATTACCCATGCTCCAGCTGTTAAAGCTTTAGTTTAGCTCACACCTAACTCCTTTGGCCTCAGAAAGATTCAAAATCAAGCCCATCCCTAAGTACCAAACTCCCCAATATACCTACATGTTCTTATTTAAAACTTTTCCCAGGATCCCTTTCTGGTTGCTAGTCCTTTAAATTTGGGAGCAACAGGCACTTTCTACCTTAAGGTGGCCATATTGCATGTGATTTCTGTGGGCTGTGCCTTCCTGCTTTCAGCTGGTGAGTAGGTTGAGTTCTTGTTATTTTTTCTTTCTGGTTTTCTTTTATTCCTGTGATGATGCATTTGTAAAGGCCTCCCTTTTGTATCAAAGTTTAGAATCTGTGCAGGAACATAAAGATTTCATAACAGAAGCTGGACTGATTCTTTTCTCACTCTAGTGTAAAGTTAGGTGTAAACCTACCAAAGTCAGCTGAGTTCCATGGGTGGCTGTTAAAGTAGATTGAGATAGGAGGGGAAGTTCTTGCCACGCTTGTCAAGGAACAGGGGTCGATGAAGGGAGTGCTGTCTACCTAAACCAGAGAGAACAAGGGAGCTGAAGTCTGTTTTGAGTAGAGGAGGGGGAACCTTCCCTTATTTTTTCTTATTTTAACTTTTTTACATGGGCATAAATGAGAGGAAAATCAGAACCTTCGTGTCTGCATGAAAATCTGTTTTCAAAGAAAACTTCTGTATCTCTTTGTAAACATTATCTTCAGAGCTAATGTAGGTCTCAATCCTTCAAGGTGCCCAGAACTGGGGTTTGAGTTCCCTGGTTAAAGCATTAGCAGGAGGACCTAGGCAAATCAGCAAATGTGTTCTGCTTACTTGGCTGCAATCATTCAAACACAATCATATACTGTTTTGCTGTTTCTAACATTTTGTTAGACCAGCAACTCTGCTTGCACTGTAATGCTACTCTTGAATTTTACTAAAAGTTACTACCATTTTGGTGAAACCAGATATCTGAAAGCATATGCAGTAATTAATTCTTTTTTATGGTAAGCAATTAAAGGGTCCACAATGAAAAGTTTGGTCCACAATGAAAAAGGACTGTTCTGAAAATCTCAAATAATACAGAAGTCATAATCAAGTGCAAACTTTTTGCTCCCATTTTCCCAAATCCACTCTGGGCTGAAACAGAGCTTGAAAGATTTCAATTCTAAATTTAATTACTTAGAAAGTTATGAACATGTGAAAAACGGGGAGTAATTAATTAAGTTCTGATCACCTGGTATTCAGATGCTACTGAGATGGATGTAGTGTAACACTTTGGGTAGAGAGTGAGATTCTTAACTGCTACTATCCACCATAGTTATCTGCTATATTATATATATTTTTCTGTAGGCAGGGTTTTCAGTTAGGTACATGCCAAAATTTGTGTGTGCCTAACTTCAGCATGCGTCTGCAAATTGTGTGCATGCAAACTGGGAATTAGCTAATGGCCAGCTATGTTCATGAACATATATCTGATTGAACACGTGTGTGTGTGTGTGTGTGTGTGTACACATTTTTTGCTAACGTAGGTGTTGGCTAAGATCGCCAGTGTTTTAATTTTCAGCTAACAGCGGTAGGTTCTTTCCCCCTCCCCTTCACATAACATTAATCTCAGTCACTATGTCCAGTAAGAAAATGACTTGTATGTTTGTCTGTCCTGGACTGCTCAGTCAGAATGAGGCATGAAAAACACAGAGGCATGTGATGCAAACAGCACACCCATCTGGATGGGTAGAGAGAAAAGTTGAACAGTGTCTCTCCAAGTCATGTCGGCATTTCTGAAAATTTTACTGTTTCTGACCTGGAAAATCTGAACCAGGTTAGAGAAACTTTCTCAGATGCACTAAAGCAGTGGTTCTCAACCAGGGGTACATGCAGGGGTACATCAGGTCTTCCAAGGGGTACATCAACTCATCTAGATATTTGCCTAGTTTTACAACAGGCTACATAAAAAACATTAACAAAGTCAGTACAAACTAAAATTTCATATAGACAATGAGTTGTTCAGACTGCTCTCTATACCAGTGTTCCTCAGACTTGGGTCCTTGCGGGCCCGTGAGAGTACTCCAGTGGCTTCACGAGCCCTATTGATCAACTCCTCCCCCTCCTACCAGTGCCTCCTGAATGCTGGGGAACAGCTGTTCAGGAGCATGAAGGAGGTGCTGGGAGGGAGGAGGAGGAGTAGGGATGGGGTGCACTCAGGGCAGGGGGTGGAAAGAGGTGGGGCAGGGGTGGAGCCTTGGGGGAAGGGGCAGAGTGGGGGCTGGGCCTGGGGCTGAGGTGGGGGTTTCAAGGTCTGCAAAAAATTTTAAATCAAAATGGGGGTCCTTGAGTTGCTAAAATTTGCTGCTCTATATACTATGCACTGAAATGTAAGTACAATATTAATATTCCAGTCCATTTATTTTATAATTACATGGGTAAAAATGAGACAGTAAGAACTTTTTCAATAATAGTTGCCATGACACTTTTGTATTTTTATGTCTGACTGTGTAAGCAAGTAGTTTTTTAAATGAGGTGTAACATGGGGGTACTCAAGACAAATCAGACTCCTGAAAGGGGTACAGGAGTCTGGAAAGGTTAAGAGCCTCTGGACTAAAGCAAGAAGAGTGGTAGAAAGGGTAAATTGTGTTGCCTGTGGACGTATATAGCAATACAGGTGATTTTTCTAATCGCGTACAGTTTCTGAACAAACATCCGAATCAAGCATTGGTATATAAACTTTAATTCCCAAGCCATAAAGTGAAGGTTTGTTTAGTGCTGTTGAGTTAAATGTCTATTTTACAGCTAACTTTTCATGGTCCAGCTATTTATTTTTAGTTGCAAGTTGTCTCAGAAGTAAATGAGTTTCTGCACTCTCAACTGATTGGTCTTTAATGTGGCTTAATTTCAAATCTCTTTTCTTGGTTTCATGCTTTTTTGATTTGTGCCATCTGCTGTTGTGTTTGGATTGGGGTTTCTTATTGACTTGAATATCTTCTGAATATGCTCTTCCAATTTCTACCTGTTAATTGTGGAATATCTCAGCTGGGGGGTGCATGCCAAACAACATTCTCAGGACACAATGCCAAATTGTGTATTGAAAGCAATTTGGCTTTCTGCTTTTTTCAGCCAGAGATGTATCCTAAAAGCCTCACGTTGAAAGTGACACAGAAGTAAGTCTGGTCTTGCTGTAGCACTGGCAATGTCTGTCTTAGTTGTTTTCTGATCCTTGCAGTCTTCATACAGCCTTAGGTCACCATTTTTCATCTAAAAATAGTAAATTTATCCAGTCACTTTTCTATTCCCCTCATTGTCCCAACATTATTAGTCAGTCAAGTTTCTTGCAAAACCTGCCTTTTATACCTACTGACACCTTTCTTACAGTATTGTGTGTCTACTTTCTCTTCTTGTAGGGCAGTCTGCATCTTTGAAGACATCAGAAACTTATCAAGTAGTGTCATTGCATCACTCACAGGAGCCGTGCTCTTTCTCCTTTGCAGTACCTCCTAATATCACATTAGTTACTTTGTTCTTTTTAGGCTGTGTCTGCATTAGGAGCCAGGGGTCTGATTCCCCTGCTTGTGTACACATATTCATGCTAGCTCATGGCTCAGCCATGCCTCCACTGCTGCTACTGCAACTCCGCTGCTATCTACACTCATGCTAGCTCAGTAAGAGTCTGAGCCCTGATCTGCTGAGGTCGCCATGGTTGGTACCAGGGGACTGCCGCTAGGGCCCAGTCTGAGAATGGGAAAAAATAACATGATTACACCCTGAGAGCTGGAGATGGCCCAACGCTTGAGACATAGAGGGGGTGAACTTGATGGGACCAGAAGCAGGTCAGAGGTGCAGTTTGTCCAGTAACTGACACACCCCAAGTAGAGAAAACAATAATACTGAAGTGCAATAAACACTTTCTCATTAAAAAGAAGCTATGTGATGTGGGTGCAATAAATGCAGGATTTTCCAGGCTGTGTGTATCTCTTATTGTATATCTTCTCTCTTCTCCTCCCCCAGTGCTGTACAGTTCACATCTGTGCTAAGATTTGGATCTGCATTGTGATGTGTAGAGTTCTTCTGCTGACTCCATTTCATCTCAGGTGCTAGGACCCCGCACAGAGATGCAGGCTTATACTGCTTACTCACCCTAGCAGACCAGGTAGTTCTATTAGTTCTAACCCAGGAGAATGAAAGGGTTTGAATGTTTGGAAGTACAGGGAATTAGGGGCAAGGTATAGAGATGTCCAGCCAGGGAAAACCTCTAGGAAGAGCCATGCTCTGGAGAAATTGTGAGCTGAAGTTTTTATTGCTGTTTCAGTTAACAGAGACAAACTTAAGGAAGGTGGTAAGTTTGGATGAGATCTGTCTGCATATACAATGCTAGGAACAAGGTTGGAATGCCACCCCCTTCATACTAGAAAGGAGAAAACTGGGTTTTATAAAATTTTGTTGGCAAAGGTTTTTTGCATTGTAAATCCAAATGTCTATATTGGGAGTGATTCAGATCCAGGTCCTGTTAATTCAAACCACTGAGATTTTGTTTCTTGGTGTCTGGGGAGTGGTTCTTGCTTTGGTTCATCTCGAGTTCTCTGAATGCAAAGTAGATAAAACTGAAAAACAAAATGTGCACATTTTAAAAAAAAAAAAAAAAAAAAAAAAGAGAGAGACCAAACAAAGGTTGTAGCAGTGGATGCTAATTCAACTCTATTTCATAGAAAAGATACTACACAGAGTTTGCGTGTTCATTTCTTTGTGTAATTAGGGTGATATTTGTCCAAATCTCAGATATTTGAGTTATTTGGTTTTGGCCAGACTGACACAGTCAACTGCATGGTATATAATCTTTAGTCAATTGACTAAAAGAAAAGGAGTACTTGTGGCACCTTAGAGACTAACCAATTTATTTGAGCATGAGCTTTCGTGAGCTACAGCTCACTTCATCGAATGTTCTGCAGTTTCCATGGTATGCATCCGATGAAGTGAGCTGTAGCTCATGAAAGCTCATGCTCAAATAAATTGGTTAGTCTCTAAGGTGCCACAAGGACTCCTTTTCTTTTTGCGAAGACAGACTAACACGGCTGTTACTCTGAAACCAGTCAATTGACTGACAGTCAATATTTAGTCAACACATCACCACACAAAACCAAATGTATGAATTCAGGATAATTCTTTCTATTATACTTTAATAGCTTGCTGTTGTAATTGTAACATGTAGTGAAAAAACTTATAGCAGATACCAATTTAAGACCAATTAGATTTGCTACCTGGAAAGTTCATACCACCCCTAACCACAATTAACGATTATTACCCTTTACCAAAAAAAGACAATTGATCATTCTATCAATTATAAAAACAACTGTTATGTTGTGACTATTTGGTATTTGATCAATAAAATAGACTAATGCACTCTGGAATGTTCAAAGACCTTACTTAAAATGCTCTTCTGCTTGTACTATTGAAGTAGGGGGCTAATATAAGTTTAAATGAGGGTATTCAAATCTGCCTCCTTTAAGTAGAGGTTTAATGGTGGTAAAGAGCTGCTATCAACATGCAGACTGCAAGAGTGAGGAATGAGACTAGTAGCTGCTCTGAAGACTTCGGTGCTCATCCTGCTCCCACTGAAGTTCACGGAAAAACTCTAGTTGACTTCAGTGGTGCAGGATCTGGCCCTATAACCAGAGTTCTGATCTAATTTGTGATCTCAAGTTTCTTACTCACCCCTAAGCGGAGGGGACAGTGTGATACCAGAAAAGTGGGTATTGCAGAAACATCTGGAAAAGGATCTTACCAGGACTGGCCATCAGGAGGAGAGACGGAAAAGCCTCCTCAGCATCCCAAGGCACGTTGGGCCACCATCAGAAGAGGCCCTGGAGAAGAAGTAATCAAGTTTGCAATAGCACTGGCTGAGGAAAGTGGTGCTTTCTTCTAACTATTGAGTTTCTAAAAGATATCAGTCAAAGCCAAACCTCAGAATTCTGACTCGAGTTCAGCCATTTATCTGTTCAAAGCCAAATTGCCATACAGCTGCAGTGAGATCTGCAACAGCATGGCTGTGCTTCAGGATGTGGAAAACCAAATTCAAGATCAACTCTAACAATGTAATAAAAGCAACTAGCGTGGCAGAATCGAATTAGTGCAGGTGGAATTAGAGTACTCTGCATGTTCAGCACTGTTTTTAATGCGAAACATGGGCCTTTACACTTTGGGA
The DNA here is from genome assembly GCF_965152235.1 of Eretmochelys imbricata. Classification (NCBI taxonomy): domain Eukaryota; kingdom Metazoa; phylum Chordata; order Testudines; family Cheloniidae; genus Eretmochelys; species Eretmochelys imbricata. Next base: position 192,295,614 of record NC_135572.1, on the reverse strand, counting down.
CATGTGCTCTAATTCACGAATTTATTTTACTCAGTCCTAGTGGAACATTATTGTCCCTCATTCAAGTCTTCAAGCAGACAGTAAAAATTTGTTGTGTCCATTAGGGCTGTGTTTTATTTTAACACATTGAGGAGAGGAGGAGAAAGGGAGGAAAAATCAATCCTTGGGAGTATTTGACCGTTCCCTTTTATTTAAGCTTTTCTATTTCTTAAGGTTTAAAAGCTATCTGGACTCTTTGTTGTTTAGGGAGCTTGATTGTTGTTTTTCAAACATAAAAGCAGCTGATCATACAGGAGAGGATCTGTTGAAGGCAACAAGATGACAAAAGCATGCAGCTTCCTGAGGAAGGAGTAAGAAGAGGGTGTGGCTTGTTGTGATTACACAGAAAGGGGAAGAGGCAGGGAAGATAGAGGATTTCAATGGAAATGGTAAATTATCAGGGAGAGGAATATCTTGTCATCTAGTAATGGGGGAAAAGTTAGTATTACTTAAGATGAATGGGCTATACTGACTGCCAACATAAATGGACACAATTCCATTGCCCTTAATGGGATTGTGCCTATTTGTACCAGTGCTGAACTTTGATTTGATATATGTAATGTGTCATTCACGGGTGGTGTGTGTACACATCACTGGCCTCTGCAGGGCAGAATTTCTGAAATATGTAAATCCTAACATAAGTACATAGTATTGTAGATGAGAGTACAACACACCAGTTGTTGGGCTTCTAGATATATTACAACTAGGGGAGCAATTCCTTTAACACAATCAGAACTGGGTGGTGTGATATTTTTGATGTGGAAGATCATGTGTGTTAAATACTATTTATGGCCGTGAAGTCCATAGGTGTTTCGTGAATGAATAGCTTTGCGCATACGAATACAGAAGAATATCAAAGACACTTATCTCCACTTCCTGAAGTTCATATATGGGACAAAGATGGAAAATGAGGGATGCAACTACTAAACAAGGCTGCAGAAAGCATTCAGTGATGTGAGATTTCTTTTGCATAAGTGATGTTGTCTTGTGAAGCCCCTTTTTATGATATAATGTCTTGTATATAAAGATACAGTTTAAAAAAAAAAAGAGAGGGATGACAGAGCTACAAGGGGGGTGGTCCTTGTACCAAGGGAGAGTTCAGACAGTAGTTTCAATTAAGGTTAAAAAGAAAGTTCAAACTCAGAGTATCCTGTTTGTCATTTATGGTAAGATGATATGATTCATCGAGGTGGGTGAGATTTATCAGGGTTGATGGTGAAATCCCAGGCTGCCTGGTAAACTAAAGAAGAATTATAAACTACAGCTAGACTTGTGGGAAAGTGAGCAATTTCTGTGAGAATTTTTGACTCTAAATATAAATAGGTGTATAATCGGTGGTGGAGTGGGAACTAAGAAAAGCAGGAAAAAATAGCGTAGGGAAAGAGGGATGGGAGAAGAAGAGACCAGAAGAATACATTACTACTTTGCTCTAGCTCACACTATCTTGGTGAAAAGTACTCTGAGAAGCTCCCAGCCAGGCCAGTTGTATTCATTGTTGTTTCTGGTAGCGCCTAGAGCATTCTGTACAAATGCTTAAGAATTTGGTAGGTCTTACTAAGACGAAGGCTTGAGCAGAACATTGTGTATGGAGAGTGCTGCACTCCATTCCTCTTCGGCCATAGAGAGAAAAGCTGTCTGCAACGAAAGTGCTGGCACGGCCTTTGTAATTGTGAACAATTCCTGTCGTAACCGCTGTGTGGAGCTATTGCAACACAATCCCACCTAGGCAATGTCTTAGTCACATTGTGGTCTCGTCAGGTCTCGGATTGTCACAGGCTCCACTGATTTTCCTGTCAATTATATCGCTTCCTATCATAAAGAAATGGCTCTATTTTCCTGTTTCAACTAATAAATGCATATGGCACACATTTTCCTTTGTACAATGCAGATGTTCTTGTGCATTTGGCAACTCTGGTAACAGGCCACAATCCCCCTATGCTTTCAAAGCATCATTCAGGTTTTTTTAACCATGTAATTCCCATTAAAATCATGGGCGCTACATGGCAAAACTCCATACGCCAGTTTGCATACTAAAACATCTTACTGACGTGACTGGATGTGCCTCTGAGGTTTTTACCCTCTTTTTGCAGCAAAGATTTTTGAGCATTACTTTTTTTTTAAAAAAAAAAAACTTTTCTAAAAGTAATTTTCAAATAAATTTACAGACTAAGATGTGACTTATTGGGGAATTAAAGAGCTTTTGAAATGCATCAAATTTTGTGTGTCCTGAATGTTACACTTTATTTTCGCCAAACAGTGTGTGAGGCTTTTGGGTCAAATTCTGAGAGAATCTGGTCATCTTTTGATTTTTGGAAGGAATGGTGGCTCCGCAGCAGGTGCTCAGAATTGAATCCTATTATAATTTGTATTGCAGTTGTGTGTAAAGAACCCCGCTCAGGGCTATTGGGCTAGGCACACAGAGCAAAAAGACAGCAGACAAACCCGAACAGCCTCCAAAAAGTACCATGAATAAGTCCAAACACAATTATATTTTGCAATTAAGGAGATCTAACAATAAACACTGCTGGAATGAGATAGAGAACTGCTACCTATGGTTGATCAAATTTGTTTCACTGCTTATCACAAAGGGGGGAAAATGAGGGGAGATTTAAGCTTCCACATGTACTGCAAGTACAACTGTGTTACTGTAACTACTTCTGACTGTCACCCGACCTGGTTACTGCAAACATGGTTAAAAGTTGTCCTCACAGCAGTGTGCTTTACATCATCACAATCTGTCAACTGAGTTTGTGACTTCACACCTATCATGCTGCCTATCTATTTTTATCAGTGCATCCTGTGATGTTCTGGTCTGTTACTTCACAGCATCCTCTCGGCAGAGGACAGCACTCTCGGAGGACAGGCATGCAGAGTGATACCAGCAGCACAGGGAGAGAATGTGGTGTCCTACTTTGGAGAGAATAGAAGGAAGGGATGCTGACCACACCTTTTAGTTAGGCCTAATTGTGGCATCTTTCCACATGGCCAAAGGAAGCATGCAAAACCAGTTGCAGAATGGCCCCCGCAGCATGTGTATATTACCCACCTGCTGAGACATAAATAATTGCTCAGCAACGTTGCCTCCAATGTTACTTGTTATTTGTATTTGTTATGCCTGTGTATTTCAGCAAATACAATTACAATGATCTTGAATAATCACAAATCTACCATATTTACCTGATAACAATCAGGGCTCTGTATACCCACGAAGGAGGAGATAAGGGCAAGTAAGAGGCCATATCAAATACCATTGCTAAAATTCTAGCCCTGTGGAGCCTCGTTCTTTTGCAATATCACACATTGCTAAGGGTATTCTTTACTCTGTCTGTGACTACAGCTATGGGGGGGGGGGAGAAATGCTTCTCCCCCCCCCATTTTTGGTTACCAAGAAAACGATCAATAGATGGATAAATTTTAACTCCAGAAGGGAGCATTAGATGGTCTCCTCTGACCTCCTCTATAACATAGGCTGGGGAATGTCTCCAGTTACTCCTGTATTGAGCACAGTGACTTGTGTTTGACTAGAGCATATCATTTAGAAAGGCATCCAGAGATGGAGAGCTCACCATTTCCTGTGGTAGTTTGTTCCAATGGTTAATCACTCTCATTGTTAAAAATTTGTCTTTGTTCTAGTTTGACTCTATCTAGCTTCAGCTTCTAGCCATTGAATCTTATGCCTTTCTCTGCTCGACTGAATAACCGTTAAATACCTGGTATATCTCCCTACGACGGTGCTTATATACCACAGGCTAAAGTGATTGACAACTATTTAAATGAAAGTTAAATTTAAAAATGATTGCTTGAAGTATCAGCCTGAAATCTGCTCACTAATGTTCACGCTGCATTCCTCATCCCACTGCAAAATCCTAGTAGCGCTGGTGCTGTGAAAAGGAAGCTGGCAATTCTGAAAGTAGAATATCACAACTTTCACACTGAAAAGCAGAATTCACCACTGGAGATGGTGAGCTTTCACCTTGGCTCACCCCTCCCTCTGCCCCTCTCCCAACCACACAGTTTCTTCACAATATTCCTTTCACATGAGAATTCTTGCCAAGGGAAGACTGATAATTTCGCACTACTTGGCTTGTGTATGGCTGGCACAAAGGTCTTGTACCCCTGTATATATTTAACACACAGGAAGGGAAAGGAGTTGATTTTGTATATTGGCTACTGTAATTAGCCAGCAACATGCAGAGATATTTTTTTTTTTTTGGTGAGGATAGGGGGATGTGAAATTGGGGGAGATCTATTGACCTAAATTCTCAATCATCAGTTCTCTGTTTAAGCCAGAATCAATAATTTTATAATCCCCTGCCTCAGAGTCACTAATAAGTCGAGCCTGCTCCATGCAGAGGCCCAGCCAAGAAAGCACACCTGCTTTAAGGTGCCACAAGTACTCCTCATTCTTTCTGCTGATACAGACTAACACGGCTACCACTCCAAAAGAGAAGTATTTCTGTCACTGCTAATGTGAATATCCTGCATAAGGTTGGAGTGGTGTTGGGTTGTGGGTTTTTTTGGTTATTAGTGCATCTGGGTGATCAGGATACAAATGTGAAATAAAGTGACAACCTACGGCCAGAATGCAGACAGTTCTCTGTGTTGTGGGCCCTAGCAAAGTCAGTTGTGCAGAAAGACACCTGGGAAATCTTACAACATGGAGCAGTCTCTGGTGCAGGGGTGTGTGAAGCTGTAAAAATCTTTCCCTAGCACTGGGGCAGGGAGTTAGTGCCCTGATTACCTTCTGCTGCTGACATCCAAACTGGTGGAAAGGTTTGAGATGATTGAAGCAGGGCATGGTCAGTAGGTAAGAGCTTAAATCAAAGAGCCTTATAAGGAGAGTCACTTGGGAGAGAGAGATTATAGTGAATTAGTCACCAAGAGTCAGGGAGCCTCAAAGAAGGCAACAATTTTTATTCTCCCCTGTTAAGGCTGCATGGGGATTTGAATGCCTGATTTCTAGCTTCAGAAGGAAGAGCCATTCCCTGACACCACCAAGCCATCTCCCAAAGAAGTGGTTTGATCTGAGCTGACGTTGGCCTTCCCTCTCCCCCCCCCTCCCCCCCCGGGTTTGAAATCCCTCATTTTAAACCCATTTGATTGTTCCTGGACAATAGCTCTCTTGACAGAGCTCCCCCTGTGCATCAGCATGATATCGGAGTGATTCTGACAGTTTACAAGGGACTCAAAGGCATTTTTTTCTTGGTGTTTTTGTCTTCTTGTTGCTTCTCTATTTCTCTTCCTCCTTCCTTTCCTATTGCTTTCTATTCATCCCCTTCCTCTTGCCATTCCTTAAAGGTGCGGTTAAAGAGCTTGTAGACACTTGAAAACTTCATGATTCATTTTAAAAAGTCTTCAAGGTTTCTTAAAAAAGAAAGAGCAGCAGTTTTTGTGTGTCTGTGTTTGGGGGGGCGGTTTCATTAGAAATTGAGGTTTGTAGGCTCTGTGGGGACAGGGACTATAGTTGTTCTGTGTTTGTACAACACTTAGCAGAATGGAGTCCTGGTCCATGACTAGGATTCCTACAGTATGTCTACACAGCCTGGGGGCAGCGATGCTCCCAATCAAGATCAACAGACTCAGGCTCACAAGAGTGCTCTAAAAACAACTGTGTGGGCAGCTGTTTGAAATTGAGGCTTGGGCTCTGATGCTGAGAAAAGCTCTTGTGGAAAAGTTCACAATTACTGAAGAGTTTTCCACCAGACTTGCTAGTCCTTATACTTGCAAAGGGAAAGAACCCAACCTTTTGTAGCTTCATTTTTTAATACCATAAATAATGAGAAAAGAGGGCAACGTATTTTTTCCTTTTAAAAGCCATCTTTATTAATATTAAGAAGTACAGTTGGTGTGAAAGGAGGAGAAATTTTTTTTCTTCTGAAAATGAAATTTTTCACTCTGGGTTTTGAGAAAGATTAACCTTTTATTTTTTTTGTGTGTTTTTTGTTTTTTGCAAACCTTTTCATAGAAAATTTTTGGTTTTGATTTTCCTGGTGTGGTGTGTGTGTGTGTGTGTGTGTGTTCATGTTGTCACTGAGGGGGCGGGAGAAACAGATTTTCCTTTTCAGGTCTGGTTGAAAAAGGAAAATATTTAAAAAGATAATTTTTGGTGAAAATGTCCATTTTTAGAAAGAGTCGTGGTTCAGTGGAAATAGTTGTTTTTTTCCTTTGGTGGGGTGGGGGGGGGGAAGTAATATTTCCAGACAGCTAGCTTCTAGCTGTTCTCTGCTTTGGGCTAATTCTCTGCTGCACATAGACTTGCAGGAGGAGATCTTACCACACCCAGGAACTTCTTGATCAGGAGAAAAAAAGGACCGATTTTCCAACTAGCATAGTGTGTCCTCCTCTGTCCCCTGGTTCCTTCTTCGCTGAGTATTTTACTGCCCTCATTTTTGCTTGCCACCCCCATTGTTCCGTCTTTCCTTCAGCACTGAATACCTCCCTTCCCCTCCTGTATCTTCCCTCCCCCCCCATCCCTTTTGCAACTTCCTGCTGCTCTCAGGGTCTTCAGTGTTCCTGCTGTTGCTCCAGCTGGGTTGGGTAATGGAAGACATGACTAAAGGTGAAGGAATGAGCTTGTAAGAGAGGACCAGTGGCCTGGGAAAGGGAGACTTTCCCAAGGAGGTGGCTTGAGGTGGCAGGAGACAGATTTTGGAGGTGGGAGAAGGAAGAGACTCCCTAGGGAGGTAGAGGGAAAGATGTAGGAAGGTAGAGAGAGGGTAGTAGTGTGCGTCTGGGAAAGAAAACACAAAGGAGGAAGACTGGAGGAAGGGGGCTGTAAAAGGGAAAGGCAGGAATGCTGAGTATTAATTAGTTAATGTTTGCAGAGTGCTCTTGAGGCTGAAATGGCGTGTGTGTGTGTGTACGCTAACCTGCCAAGAAATAATCATTAGTATCTTGTTGCCTAAGATCATACATCACTACTCAGGGCTATCTCTTCAATAGCTGTGACAAACTGCAACATGACATGAAAACTAAGCAGAAATTAAAGCACTGATCATTCTCTTCCTCCTTCCCCTCTCCACCCCCTCATCCCACGCCAGGGGGTAGATGGCTATGGAAAATGAGTCTAAACTTGCTCAATTCCTCCTGCAAGAAGAGAGTTTACTTTCTGTAAAAGGGCACTGGGTTCTTGGCCCTAAAGTCACACTGTCCTGGGATATCAGTCTGAAGGACAGCCCCCCCCACCAGCTGATGTTAATTGAGCTTGTCCCCTGCATCCCCCCTCCAGGAGGGTGGTAGGTAGGGTTGCCAACTTTCTAATGGCAGAAAACCAACCCCCTTGCCCCTCCCCTTCCCTGAGCCCTCTCTGTCACTCACTTCCCCCCCCCCCACATACTCGCTCATGTTCACCAGGCTGGGGCAGGGGGTTGGGGTGTGGGAAGGGATGAGAGCTCTGACTGGGGGTGCAGGCTCTAGAGTGGGACCTGGGATGAGGTGTTTAGGGTGTAGGAGAGGGTTCTGGGGTGGGGCTGTGGCTGAGGGGTTCAGAGTATGGGAGGGGGCTCAGGGCTGGGGCAGGGGATTGGGGTGTGGGAGGGGGGATGAGGGCTCTGGCTGGGGGTGGGGGCTTGGGGGTGCAGGCTGTAGGTGGGACCTGGGATGGGGGGTTTGGGGTGTAGGAGAGGGCTCTAGGCTGGGCCAAGGGAGTTGGGCTCTGGGCATCACTGACCTCAGGTGGCCCTTTCGTTTCCCAGGGACAGAGGAAATCTGAACGGCTCCCAGCTCCTAGGTAGAGGGGTGGCCAGAGGGTTCTGTGCATTGCCCCCGCCCACAGGCACCACTCCTGCAACTCCCATTGGCCATGGTTCCTGGTGACGTTCAAGGTGGCACCTGTGGGCAGGGGCAACATGTGGAGCCCCACTGGCTGCCCTCCGCCTAGGAGCTGTAGGGACATGTTGGCCACTTTCTGGGTGCGTAGAGCCTGCCTGCCCCGCTGTGACCAACCGGACTTTTAGCAGCCAGCTGATGAGAGTCAACGGTCCCTTTTCGACCAGCATTCCGGTTGAAAACCGGACACCTGACAACCCTAGGTAGAAGGCAGAAATGCAGGAGTTAGTGCTGCAGTAAACAGCATTAACTTGTGCAGCAAATTCTGCAGGTTTGGAGGGAGATGACCATGCAAAACAGTAATTGCCTGTTCTCTGCCAGCCACAGCCTCTTCATAACTCCCTCATGAGAAATTTCAGAGTCTCCTCCCCATGCAGTGGATTCCTCTGGGCCCCATGAAATCTGGGGTTGGGAGAGGGTTATGCTGCATGAGTTTCTTCCCACTCTGCTCCCTATACAAGTACATTTGGTGTCACAAGTTGGACTGACCCTTTAAGACTTATACTCACCTCTTCCTAGTTATCAGTTTCACAGGTGATGGATGGATTTGGGTTTGGTGGGCTCAGGTGACCAGGCATCACAAGGTGATAATGCAGGGTGTGACACATGGCTAGAAAGGATTAAATATCCTGCAAAATAAATAACCCCAAAAGACATGTGGAGGCATAATGTTTGTGTTTTTGTGTATTTACATATGAATGAGTAGGGTCGACAGTGTAATCAACAGTCCCTGTCTATACTGTATTCTGATAATTCAGAAGTCAAAAGAACATCCTATCATTTAAATTAATTGTCAACATGTCCTATCCTGGGACTGACATGACTACAACATTACAAACATTCCTTTGCTCTGCAGTATGGGTTTCAAGGTAGTGCTCCTAATTGGGAGACAAGTTCAGTGACATAATAAGCTACATGAATCAATGTAGAGAAGTGAGATAATGTCACACAAGTTCACAGCCACTTAATTGTTAATGAGGGGAGCCAGGCAGCATAATACGTAATATATATTTCTGGAAAACTCTGGCATCTTCCCCCCTCCGGAAGCTCTCCCTCCAGAGCCATCAGTGTTGCTCTGAGAAACCATTGCAGTGAGTACCTTGAGAACAAATCAGGTATTTGAGCCAAGGTCTAAGTTTGTAACCTGAGCTCCGTATACCCTTCCACGGCAGCACCACACTTCCTAAGTCGTGGAAGGAAGAAATTCTGTGTTTCCTTGATGATGTTGAAATTTACCATATATTCTCTAAGGGAAATTCTTAAACATGTCAAAGCAAGATATATCCTGGTAGAGACTGTAATGTAGCCATCAGTTCTTCTCTGGCTTATACTGGTGACAGGGAACTGGCAGGACTGCTCTGTTTCTCTTGGATTATTGCTAAGGGAGGGAAGGTGGCACAGTCTCCCTCTCTTCCAGGGAGTGGGTGGAGAAAATCAGCTAGGGTGACAGATCTTCCTGTGTGGAAGAGGTGGCTATAGTATTCCCATCTTGGATAATTCTTCTTTCATGTTGTGATGCTCCACCTACTGGAGCAAGAACACGAGAAACTGCCCACCTAGGGAAGAGTTGTCTTCCTGCTCCCACATCAGTTTCTCTCATCTGAAGAATCTTGATTTCATCAGTCCATTGAAGAAGGTGGTGGGGGAGCTGAGCTTCTTCAAGCACAAGAGGGGATGCGGTGTTTTTGTTTGTGCAGCTTTATTTTAATGCCTGATGAGCAGCTAGGGCTTCCGTACCAGGGGAAACTTACTGTTGTGATGATACCAGTATAATTAGGCTGGTAAATTTCCATTTGGAGACCAAGTTCTAAATTGTCCATCTGAAGTCTGTAATTGGCTTTTGTGAGGGTACTGGTTCAGCATCTCTATCTTGTTTGTTGATTTTTACTGGTTAAGTGTGTCTACTTTCTTGTGTCCCTAGCCTATACAATCCAAACAGTCGGCTGTAATACTTGTTAACTTAGTTTAATTATACTCCTTAAAATATAGGCTAGGCACAAGAATGCCATTAATTTTAGGTACATGGAAAGTTTCAAGAGTCTACGGACTGAACAGAAAGCACCTGGGACTCTCCTGTGTCACTACAGCCATGTGAACTCCAATTAATGCAAAAGACTTGTCCTCCTTGATCATCTTGAATTTACCTAAGACATTGATTCAGTCTAGCCATCTCTATTCTTGTAGAGAAGAACTCTATCAGCTCAGGGAGGGATCCTGTGGTATTTTGGAATGACCTATATACCTATATCCGCTCGGTTTTATTCCTGTATTCAAGTACTGGATGGACAAACTAGTTAAAATACTATCTTACAACTATGGGTGAGTCCACTAGTTTCCTTTCCAAACTGTGCTGAGAGATTTGGATTATCGCTTGACCTGCGCATGCTAAATGAAGCAAAAACTCAAGTAAAAGAGATCAATATTTGCTGTTGGTGAAGCATTTAATGAACTAAATGGGGTCAGGGCATTCTTACTCTAAAAAATTTTAGTTTGATGGCAGCAGCAACAAAAATTAACTTTGAACTGGAATCTAGAACATTATAATCGTATGTTTTTTGCAAGCAGAGGCCTTGCTGTGATGGATTTGGAGGTGCTGTGTAATTTATAAATACGGTGTGTTGACCTGATGTTTAGGATGTTTGCTATATGGCTGTCCTGGTGGAGTTTAATAGTAGGCTGTTAAGAAAACAGAGTGGGAAGGGAACAGAATGGCTCAAGTTAAGTGCCTTCTTAGCAAACATTTGAGGGATGTTAAGAGAAAAGGCTCATTGAAAGCATTGATCAAAAGGCCTATAGCAGTTTCAAAAGGGACTCTGTCAAAGGTGTGTGTGTGTGTGTGGGGAGGGGGGAGTTTGGGGTACGTGATTTCCCCACTGCGGGTGTCTGAGGAAGTTACCCCCCACTAGGTATTGGGGGATGGGCCTTTAAGGGGAATAGACTTGTGTAGACTTTTTTTTTAAACTCCTTTTTTCTCAGTGCTTTATTCCTACTGTTAAAATAAACAATACTCAAATTTAAGAACCACAATTGGGTTTGGTCACTATGTTCACTCCTATCTTCCTGAAGGGAAGACCTGTAGGTACCAGAGCTCATTTGCACTTACTGGGTAAGCGTGGGCTCTAGGCTGCAGTACTCCATGTATGAATGGGAGACCCCCAGAATCACACCTACCACACTATGTTAATGACTGGGTCCCCCAAATGTAGCTGGTGGACTATCTGTAGGAACTCTGAAAGCATCAGATGTAGCTAAGGAGTACGCATGTTCTGTTGCTCAGGAAGTCGTGCCAGAAGATTTAGCCAAACGGTTACTTTTCTGATTTCCATTCCACTTTTCCTAGTAATATCTTGGTGCTAAACATTCCGCATGCTAAACAATTCTTGATATGCGGCCTCTATGTGCTGCCCAAAGCTGGACCATTTTCCCCCTTTTTGGGCCAGGTTACATGGCCAGGTCCTATATCATTTGCTGTCTGTTTTCATCTTTATGCTTTTAGATAGGTGCTGGCCATGCAATAGGGCACAAAAGGCGGGGAAAAGGCAAGTTTGGGGCTACACACAGAGGCAGTGTATCAACATCTCATCGTTAGTTTTTTCCAGAATTTCCTTCCTTCTGTTTTTGTGCAAGGTCTGGAAATCAGACCTCTAAAAATGTGCCTTGCAGGTCAAGACTGGACATAGGGTACAAAGCAAATGCATATGGATTTACTGCAAATAATGACATAAAAATGTGATCATTGTAACATAGAGCACACGAGTTCCAAAGGCCATCATGGCATTATTGAAGGAAAGTAAAGATGACTCCCAATAGAGACTCAGCCTGGTCTGCATGACAGAGTTAGGTTGACATAAGGCAGTTTATACTGACCTAGCTGTGTAAGTGTCTGCTCTAGAATGCAACTCCCCCCCCAGTGTAATTTGCCCACGACACCGACTTAATAACTCCACCTCCACGAGAGGTGTGGTGCTTAAGCAGATATAGTTAGGTCAATGTAGCATCAGTGTAGACACTGCATTGCTTACATCGACGGCTGCCTTTCAGAAGCCGTCCCACAATACCCCACATTGACAGTTAAATCGGTGCAAGTGCTCCAGGTGAGGATGTGCATCGCTGATGCAAAGAGCGCAGTGTGGACGCTCAAAAGCAATTCAGCCACCGCAGTAATTATAAGTGGATGTAACTTAGGTCAACTTGATTTTGTAGTGAGGACCTGCCCTTAGCTAACACATTATTTGACAATCCTATCATTTAACTTTTGTCTCAAGTAATGATTAAAACAGCTTGCTCATCAGTGATTATGGATGATTGTTCATAAAAGCCACATTTACCCTCAATCAACTCAAGTGGCTATTATGACTTGTAGCAGTCCTTCTCATGGAGACATTCACACAAATCTCTGGGCCGAGTATAATAATCGGAGGGAAATGAATAAGAATTGCTAATAATTCTATTTTAAAGGGCCATTGTTTCATAAAACCTACAGGAAGTTGGAACTTGAGACATATTTGTATCTTGTGATTATGATCTATGCAACAATTTACAACCCTTAAATCCTAACATTAAATGACAAAAATGGGGTTTGCCTTACGAAAACGTGCATTCTACTATAGATAACCTCCTTAGCATTTGTCTGTGATGTAGTCGTCATGATTCCCTTTGCTAAAAGGGGAGAAAAAATGAGGGACTTGAACACAAAGCTTTGATCTTATTGAGCAGAAGATTGAAATGAAAGACAAGTTGTTTCTTCACACTTCAGAAAGGTCTGAAAGCTAAAATTGTGACATCAATTGACTGTAGTTACTGTAACAATTAATTTGTCACGATGAAAAGACGGCAGGAAGAGGGTGGATCAGATCATCCACCCCCACAGAATATCTGCATGTGCAGGTGGCAGTTTTAAAGCATACAAGCTGCCACGGGTACACTGTTAGCTTTACCCGATGTGACAGACATTTGTCTCCTGTGCTTTTACCCCCTTCACCTCTTCCCCACCCCTTTTGCCCAAGCCCCACTTAATAAAGAACCATACCATGTTCTTTAAACACATACCAGTAAACTTTGCAAAAAACCCCTGTGTCTTTACCTGTGTCTTTACATGTCATTAGCTCCCAGGTTCTGTTGCTTTTTGCCTACTATTTGATCTGGCTTAGTTGGCTGGGCTGTTTGTGTTTATACAATGTAATAAGACATCTGCTGCCCAGCAGAACTCATCTGTGTATCGGTGGAGCTTTGCAGTTGACTGCTGTCCTATTTTATATTAATTGAACATGCCGTATTCTGCATACATCGCTGATTATCCTAATTTATTTCAGCTCCTAAAGACCCAAGGATTTTTGCTGCTTGCCTTTACAGCATTGTTTTATTCATTTGGCTCCAATTAGCCTCAGCTAACAAAAATACATCATACTGAATCCTCTTGTTAGCCATTGCTGTTCCTAATGACATAATTTGTGAGTTCTGAGCTCTTTAAAGTAAAGACATTAGGAATTAAGTTACATTCTCTTCAGTGGTATTGAGAAATATTAAATTGGAGGCATCTGGGGTCCTTCCTTTAAAGACTATTTGTGATTTTTACTTAACTAATAAACGTTGACATAATCAGAGAGCTATCAGCACCATATGTCAGTCCTTTGTGAGAAACAGATCATACCTCTACCCAGCTGGGGAAGGAAATACTTCAACATTAGCACTGTCTTGGTATATTTTTAGAACATTATTCAGCACAGGGGAGTTGCTGTGGGAAAAGCTGCAACTTACTTCAAAAGCCAGGTGTTTGTTTTTTTTTTTTCCCCAACTACTCAGGTGAGGTTAACTTTAATGACCAACAGATTCCAGAAGTGTATAAAACTGCACTTTAGTGTGATATTTTCAAAAGCCCTCTGTGTTTGCCTAACTGCTCCTCCTGTAATACGTACATTGACTTCAATGGGAGCAACATTAGGTCACCACTGAAGGCTTTTCAAAATCTCTTCCCGATTTTGTGTGTGTGTGCGCGCTGAGAGAATACATGCTCTTGTGGTGTGAAGGTTTTATTGGAGCGAATGAGTTTTGAGGGCAGCTTTGAAGGAGAGTGAGTTTAGGTGTTTGTGAAGGGGCGATCTTCTCTCCCTCCCCCACCTCCCAAGGCAATTTGAAAAACAAAAGCTAGCTGACAGTATAATTTATCCTTATAGTAGAATGCAGGAAGATCACAAATCCTACAGATTCCACAGACATGTAATACATGTTACTGAAAGGGGAATATCTCCCCTATTCCTATTCTAGTTTAGGTGCTGGCACTGTACAATCTTCACAGTCTGGTAGGGTATAAATTTTGTCATCCATCTCTTTCATTATATACTATCTTTTCTTCTGTGACATGGAGGGAGTTCTGCAATCTCTTCAAGTCTTTCTGTGTCCTCGATTTCATGCCTCTTGTGCTGTTCCTATGCTGCTTGTGATTCTGAACCCCTGTTTCATTTGTGATTTCCAAGGCACCCCAAAGTGCTGTGCTCATGCCTTTGTGCATGTCAAAAGTTAGCAGCAAAAAAGAACCAGTTAACAAACTGTCTTTTCTATACACTCCTCCAAAAGCATGTGAAAAGGATCATTTGTTGGATTTGATATATTTCCTATTCTTTATTTTCAGCCTAATGGCTGAAGCATCAGGGACATAAGCTGCAGAGAGTTAGCTGTGAAAGTTGCTTTACTTAAAAGACCAGCCTCTCTTTTCTTTCATATTCTTACATTGGTAGTGCTGCTTTCACATTAACCCCTTGAGCACGGCTCTACATACTGCGTGATATGGTGTGGGAGTACAAGCATGGCGGTGCCCTTATCGCACCACTTATATATATGGCTTAATCACTTGCGTTCAAATTAACTGACACTTCAGAATGAAGACACAGCATTTGCCTATTCCACTGTTGCAGAAAACAGTAGCAAAAGGGCTAACCAAGTCTTTGTGTAATGGGCACAGTGGTACATACATCTGGAGAGGGGGTGTTATGAAAACTAATTTGACTGGTAAGTAATGTGGGTACCTGATATGACAACAAAAGCCGGCTAATTGTGATGACAATAAAGCATATTATATTTTGGAAGAGAGTTATTTCAGATACTTCTGCCACCTGAGAAGCACAAGTCACTTGACCTGTTCATAACTTGAAATGTCCACAAGGGCATATGATGTATCCACATACCTACTGTAATTATTAGGACTGGGTGAAAAATTTATAACCAAGTGTTTTCCATTGGAAAAGAAGGCTTCTTTGAAACTGAAATATTGTACAGTAAAAGATAAGACTATAGGCAGAATTTTCCATCGGGGGGAAAAATATATTTCCAAATTGCCACTTGTCTCTCCATCTGCTTGCATTGTCATGGTGCCTCATGGAAGCTGTACTTTCCTGTCACAGGAGCTGTTGTGGTGGATCAGCCCCACGAGACATTGTGATGCATGATGAGAGGCACAGTCCTGCTGAAGAGAACGGGGATCTGGGGGACCTGAAACCTCAACTCCTGTGCGGCACTACAGGAGCTCAGATTGACCCAGATAAATAAAACACGGGGACACTTCTGAACTGAACCTTTTCAGAACTCTTCATTCCACTAAAAGTTTGGACATTTTGATTGAATCCTGATTCAGGATGAAACAATAAAACCCAGACTTTCTCAGGAGATGGGAATTCAATTTTTTTGGATCCACTCTGGTAGTAATAATCTTACTCCTCATATGAACACAGGTGGCTTCTGAAAATTTCCTAAGTAGATGGTACCGAAAGCCATTGGTATCCATCTAATATTAATTACCTTTTTAATGAGCAACAAGAATAAACAGAAGTTTCAGAGAGAAACCCTATAATGCTTTATTATGTTAACAATATCGTACAAGAAAACTCGATTTCCTCTTCTGTTTTAAGATTTCAGTAGAGTTTGTTGGAGCTACATCTCTGAATTATGTAATTTTTTTGTCTCATCAATGTGTATAATTCTCATTCTCTCTCTCTCTCTCTGAATCTACAGCCAGAGCCAACTCTGATTTACAAATAAAGTATAGCATTTTCCCCAAAGCTGTAAGGTTAAAAGAAAAGTTTTAATTACTCATGGAACTTCAGCAATGTAGTGGCAGTCACATTGCACCTATACGTGAAGCAAACCAGCTTTGCGAGGTGGTGTAACTGCCACCTCACTAACCAGCTCACCTGTGGAATTCTCCTGCTCCTCTCACAATTTGTATTGGGTGATGTAGTGAACAGCTAGTATTCTGTGTGTGTGCATGTGCACGGTAAGCGTTGTGCCTTTATGAAAATCTCCCATTTCCAGGGTAGAGGTGCGCTCTCATCTCCCATTAACCATTTAAAAAAAAAACCTTTCATTGGGTTTAAGAAACATACTAGATTTGTATCCCTAGAACCTGAAGTTAATATTTACTGAACAGTTAAAGCCCAAAGAGCAGCACTGGTTTCCTCATGCTACTCAGCAAATTTGCCTCCAGCCTAAATCTGAGGAACTGCCATCTGAAGGTAGTTGACTGTCCCTGTCCAGTCAGTTCTTGACAATGAGATTGCTAATAATTGAACTAGAATAGTGTGTTTTTGCTGCATCCACCAGGATTTAAATTTCTACCATCAAAGAGATGGCTCTGGTAACAAATGTTGTTCACTACGGCATGTGCTATATTTGAACTGTGGTGACCTAGAGGTGAAAGGTTTGGCATATTATCAAGCCCGTGATCCTGCAAACTCTATATGGGGTTTTACATCAAGCGGGATTCTTTACTACTTGCACGTCAGGTTCTGCAGGCCAAATGATGCCCTCGTCTTCATGCTCCACTGCATTCAGGTTATGCTCATTGACACCGATGTCACTCTGCTGCTCTTGGTGGGTCTGTGCAGTTTGTAACTGACTGGAGCTGAATAAACAATGCTGTTGATGAAGCACAAGGACTAGTAGAATCCAGCTCAGTTTTCCTCAGTGGGGGGACTCTGCAAGCCAAACAGGAATAAATAGTAGTAAAAACTAACTTTAAATACTGAAGTTGGCAGATATTAAGAAGTTACCTTTCAGAGCAGAAATACAGTTTAAATGAGTCATAGTATTCTGCTTATTTAAGTGTATGTGTGAGTGCTTTTTCAATCAAGTAATGTAAAATTGTACCACCACCATGACTGTGGACCCAGCATAACTAAACAAATCAAATGTACAGTTGACACAACAGAAGGCATGGTGTTAAGAGTACAAGAACACATTATAAATGATCAGACCAATCTTGCCCACCATGTACTGTACCTTTAAGAAATGAATCATTCCACAGAGCTCAAGTTAAGTAGGCGGAGAGAAGTAACAAAGGCTGAAAGAAGGGCAGACTTATTGTTCTGGTAAGAGGTGATATTGCATTGATGTTCCAAAGGCAGTGCCACAACAACTGATGCAAAGGAATGAAGAGTTCTGGGGCATTTGGGTGAAGGCAGGGATCTTTTTACTGGGTGTAAAATAACTTACTTTAATATTGTGTAAAATAACTAAAATTTTATTGTGAGAACTTGCTATTCAGGGCCACCCATCGAGGTGGTGGACTAAGTAGTTGCCTATATTGGCAATTGGTAAAGCCAGCCCCGTTTCATATATTTGCCATGCTAACAATTCTGGGTTTGTAAAATCTGATAGTAGTGTCAGAACAGAAAAGAGAGTTCATGAGGTTACTGCACTAGCCTTGCTGACATATGGGGTGGGGGTGGGGAAAGAGCATAGAAAGCAATTCTCCCCCTTGTGCTTGAATGATAAAGTCACTGGGAAACAGGCAGGTGTTACAATAAAATGCTCCCAAGGATAACAGTACACCAGATTGCTGTAGGGATATGAATACATAGAAGGCTAAATTCAGTTGTCATTGAGGTGCGGGTAACTGGGCCAAATTCTTTTCTCAGTGTAATGTTCTACATAGCTTTTAGAACAAAATTATACCTCCTATTAATAAATGATGTGCCCAATCTTGCACCCGTTATGCAGGAAGAATCCTATCAAAGTAAGTTGGCCAAATTTGGTGCTGAATGGATGGAATTCCATTGATATATCAGTGGTGTTTGTCTGCTTACATGAGGGATAAATTTAGTCCTGTGAAATTGGCCTGTGCGGTGCTTGAGGAGAAAGTCCAATGGGATTATTTAATATGCCACCAACGGTAGAGCTGCATGGGGTCAAGACAGCTCCTCCATTAGATATTTGGGTTCTGTTTCGTTGAGGACTGTTGTGGCTGAAGATATTTTACACTAGCACATTAATCAAATGGGAAAAGTTTTTTTCAGAGTTTATTTTTTAAAGGTTTAGTGTCACTGTTCTTACTGAATTGATAATCTTAATGGGATATGTTTGGAAGGGATCCAAATTCTAACTTTGGAAATTGAATTGTTTTAGTGATTTACCAAAGTAACTGAGGGCATCACCCTATTAAATACAATATTTCATGCATGTGATTGATTGTAATCTCAGTGTAAATCCTTTTGATTTAGAGATTAATGTTGATTCTTTGCTTTGAATTTACTGTCCATTTGTTTTGTTAATTAAAATTAAAGATGGAAGACAGACAGCTGTGGAACCTCTTCAGGATGCTGATGTTCACTTTGTTAAATAGGACACTTTTCATTCCTATAGTCAAAAAAATAATGGACTTGGTATAGCTGTATTAACCCTCAGGCACTACAGGATGAATGCAAGGGGAGACTCATGCAGTCTTTTCTACTGATTGATAAGCTTGTCACATTTCATGTCACTTTAAAAATACCAATAGCTAACCTTTTGGCTTGAGTGCAGTTTTATCTTCTGATTATTTATTTATTTTTTTAAAGAAGGCAAAATGTTTGAATTTTTTTTTAAAGGGTGATTTTTCCTTGTCCTGCTTGGAGTTTATGCATTTCAGATTAAATAGCCATCTCAAGTCAAAAGAATATACTGCGGAGAGGGGTGTTTAATTTTTTCACAAGTTTCATGCAGGGGTTATATACTAGGTTCCAGTCAAAACAGATCCAATTATCTCAGGAAGTTTCCCCAAATACTGAGCGTTATGTAGTATTCAGTTGATAAGAGTGTTATACATTCAGGTACAAATAAACAAAAAATACCTTATGTCCAAAGTATGAAATAGCTGCAAGATCTCAACACTGATTTATCTAAGGCATTTCTACTATACATTAGCTAAGTGAAAGGTAAAATACATTTTTAGTTAGTATAGCTAAAGCCTTATAACACAGGAAGAAATTAAAAGCTTTGTCTTGCTTGTTACAAAGAGGAATTGAATAGGCAGTTACACACCATAAGCTCTTCAAGGGAGAGACCTTGTGTTCTTTGGTTTTTCAAACACTGTATGTTTAAAATGCTATATTAATAATAACGATGCAAGTCTGCTTTATATTGATCTTAATTCCATATTAAGGATGCAAATTATTGGGACAGCAAGACATAATTTGAGATCAAGTAATAGCATGCATTTCCCTTGGGTCACTACTTTTAGTCCTAGTTGTTGTTTACAGGCATGGCACTTGAAGTTTCATCTGAAAGGAACTTGCAGATAAACAATGTTAGTTGATTAGCTATTGTGAAGTTGAGGTTTGTAAACCAAAATCTGGAGTTAACAAATGTTCTGGTTCCTTGATTGACAAACTCTAAACACCAAACAGTATAGAAACATCTAATTACTGTTCTGAAACTGTCCTTAACACAGCCAGACTTACCTAATATTGAGAGACTATAGAAAAATTGATTTAGCTCAATAATATAAATATTTTCTGGATCATTGCTTACTCAACAGAATTTCACCATCAAAATCTTCCAACAATTTGAAAATTGGCCTTATGCTCTATAAAATTATTCATAGTCCTCTGCCTGGCAATCAGAAGAGAACCCTGAAAAGATATGAATAATGTAAGCTGTAAAGCAGCATTTAATGCAAAATAATGCAGACAGTGATTGGTTAGCTGACCTTTCACCTAATGTTTCAGTTCTGTGGCAGTAACCTCTTACTCAAGATTCAGAACTCAATGTTTAAAAAGTGTACTTCATTGAATAGCAAGTTCTTTCAGGTTGTGAAATGTTATTTTTGTTCGTCTGACACAGTTAAAGTATTAAGGTCAGTTTGTGCTAAGGGTGCGCAAGACACTGAAAGAGTCACTAATCAGGGCTTGAAGTTGGTGTTCAAAGTAATAATGTGAAGAAAACAAATATTAATACTTAGGGCTAGATTGGCTAAAAGGTACATAGCAAGGGTCAGTGCAAAACTGCATATGAACACAGACATTTTCTGAAAAATTTCCCCGCAACTTCTAGATGCCAAGAGGCCACATGCATGCTGTTTAAACTTTGTTTGGCTGGGCAGCTTCCCCACCCTGGTGGCTGGTATGTAGTTGAGGGAGAATGGGACGTTAACTTTTCCATCTGCCCCATTTACATGTTAGGAAGGCAGCTTGTCTTGTCAGGTTGGAGAGGTTTTCTATGTTCTGTTTCTGACTTTCCTGGGTGACATTGAAAGAACCACTCATCCTAGTCTGTAAAATGGGGCCAAGGACCTGAATTCAGCCCTCTGAGACAGAGATTCAAACCACACCTTTCTGCAGTTGAGGGGTTGACTCCTGGGGAAAGACATGTGGTGATTGCACTATCACCTGCGCTCAGGGTTTATATCAGTGGAAAGGCAGTTAGGGTCTGCCAGGGCCTGCCAATTGAACCTGCTGTGGATATGGGCTGAACCCCCTAGAGATCCTGGCTGTGCTCCCTCGATAGCACAGCATACTTCAGAGGTACATTAGCAGCCCATTGGGCTAATCCAGAAGAAGGAAAGTTGAAGCTGTTTTGTGCCGCCACCACCACCTTCCATTTGTGACGCTTTCTGCTGCCTTGGGCACTATTCCTTTGTTTATGATCTCAGTAGCTAACGTACATAGGGGATGATTTTAGTCCAATAATGCTTACTGCCTTCCTTTATTAAAGCACTGAGATCTTTGTGTGAAGCCACTGCGTAAAGTGTAAAGTATAGGTGAACCCAGATTCAGGGACATACCTGAAATTCAGATAATTGGTGTGAAGATATTTAGAATTTACCTGTGATGTTAGATTTTTTTAATAGCTCTGTAAATTGCTTTATTTTGCTCCTCTCTGAAGTATATTTATTCTTGCAACCCATGTACTTTGTGTGTGAAATCCTTTAGCACTTTAGAAATGCCCTCATTAATGTTTGACTAATTTTTGCTTTGCTTGAACATTGTGTATGAAATCAAATTCCAACAGGTTCTAGGTTCGGCTGTCTTAATATCTGTTTCAGGTCCTTAGGCAATATAGACCTTTACCAGAGTAGAAATCTCTTTTAATTAGTACCAAAAAATGTCGCTATGCTTTCTTATTTAATGTGTTCTCTTTTAGGCTAGTCTGTGCTGAAGCTTTCTAGGGAAAACCCTGCTTTGAAGTCTTGTGAAACTAAACCTGTAGCATAACTATTAGATTTGACTTAACTGTCCTTTTTCAACTCTTGGATCATGACATATTTTTAATGGTGACCTACAAAGTGCTGGGGGAGGGAGGAGGGTTGTGCTTTGTTTTTGCTACTTTAAGATGTAAGGAGAAAGCCTGAAAGTTTGTGGGTTTTTTGTTGTTTTTGTGTTTTTAGTAATTTTTGTGCTTGCATTTTATGTTATGTTTTTACATTGCATCTCATCCACTCTTGAAATCTATGGTTGATTGGAGAAATACTACTATGATAACATAGGGGACACAAGACCGTGGACTAGGTGTCCTCTGGTGTAAATAGGTGCCTCTCCACGTAACTTGTAACACAAATTCACACCAGCTGAATTTTTTGTTGGAAAAATTTAGCACATGGTAGGGAAGGGAGGACTCTTGGATACACTGTGGGGCACACTCTGAACCCCCTGTTTTCACCAGTGAGCCATTCCTCAAGTAGTCCATTGACTTCTATGGGACTACTCAGACAAATAATAGTTTCAGTGAGAATAAGTGTTTGTGTTTTTTTTTGTGTGTGTGTGGTGGTGAACACCCATTTAATTCCACTGCCTAACCAGATTGGGAGAAAGTTGGTGTGATTGGGGCCCCAGGGGTGTCAACTGAGGTCACTCAATTAGGGTGAACTGCAAAGAATGGGGCAGACAATCCCCAAAGCTGGTGGATATTCCAGTACTTAGATTTGCCAAGCTAGCATAAAACAGTGTCTATAATACCTCAGGGTTACCCAGAAGCCAACAACACAGTTCCTTGAAAGCAACACAGCCTCAGGCCTCCTCCCAGACACTCAAGTCAGATATGATGAGGATTAATGACAATCTTATTCATCATATAAAAAAAGTTCTACCAATCCCAAAGGATCAGACACATTACCCACCAGGTTAATGAATATTCCAGATCTCGCCTGCTTACAGCCAAGTCTTATTAACTAAACTAGAATTAATTAGAGAACATTGGTTAAAAGATCAGTATGCATACAGATAAGAGTACAATTCTTGAGATTCAGATTCATAGCAGAGATGGTGAGCTCTGTAGCTGTAAAGAGTTTTTTCATAAATAGTTCATAGGTTATAGCCCAATGTTTATATTCAGGGTGGTCCAGGACTGGGATCTCAATCCTTACAGTTTCGGCTTCCCCTGCATGAAACCTCAAGCAGATCTGAGATAACAGGAACAGGACCCAGGGGTCTTTTATACAGTTTCAGGCACTCTTGTGACAGCTGGGAGTCCTTAGGCGAACAATAGGCCTCATGGGGACTTACAAGTGGACCCATTTCCTAAGCATCGCTGATAATTATCCAAACAGATTAACATAAGGCAATTGCCCATTTTTCATCATTCTCAGGAGATTTGTTATACATTTCAAAGAGAGACGAACACAGCAATATCCTATGTTTACAGTTCATTTAAATGTTAATATTCCCTTTTTGATCTCTGAATCAATAGCTATGGTGACAGACAGGAACTGTCTGTTTACATAGTGTGACAAAGTTCCTCCTCTACCTTGGTGGGTCTTGTGCTTATTGGCAGATTTGCTCGCCTTGCAGCTTCACTGCAGCCCTCAGTTTGGCCATTTTCGTGAACCCACTGTCCAGGTCAACTCCTCCTGTGTCTGACCAGGAGTTGGGAGGGTTGTCATCTCTTTGCTGGTTGAACTCTCACAGGGCCAGAGACATTTAAAGAAAGGCAGATATCCCCAAGGGTTATCCCATGGTCTGCCCTGGAAGACATTTTTGAGATGACAGATTACCACATCTGCCCTCTTTAGGACTCTCAGATGGTAACTCATTTGTGTGTATATGTTTGCTTGCTTTAACCTATAAATGATTCTTATTCCTTTTTCCTAGCTGTTAAACTTTTAGATAGTTTATTACAGGATTGGTTACAGGCATTGTCTTTGGCATAAGATCTAGAGTACCAGTTGTGGCTGGTTTCTTGAAACTGGAAGGAACCTGAATATTTTCTTTTGTTTGTTTGGGTGTGAGTGACCATTTATCACTAAGCCCAGTTTGTTTGGATGGGAAGATAGACTGGATGTCATAAATATAAAGGGAAGGGTAAACCCCTTTGAAATCCCTCCTGGCCAGGGGAAAGCTCCTCTCACCTGTAAAGGGTTAAGAAGCTAAAGGTAACCTCGCTGGCACCTGACCAAAATGACCAATGAGGAGACAAGATACTTTCAAAAGCTGGGAGGAGGGAGAGAAACAAAGGGTCTGTGTGTCTGTCTATATTCTGTCTTTGCCGGGGATAGACCAGGAATGGAGTCTTAGAACTTTTAGTAAGTAATCTAGCTAGGTACGTGTTAGATTATGATTTCTTTAAATGGCTGAGAAAAGAACTGTGCTGAATAGAATAACTATTTCTGTCTGTGTATCTTTTTTGTAACTTAAGGTTTTGCCTAGAGGGGTTCTCTATGTTTTTGAATCTAATTACCCTGTAAGGTATCTACCATCCTGATTTTACAGGGGGGATTTCTTTATTTCTGTTTACTTCTATTTTTATTAAATGTCTTCTTGTAAGAAAACTGAATGCTTTTTCATCGTTCTCAGATCCAAGGGTTTGGGTCTGTGGTCACCTATGCAAATTGGTGAGGCTTTTTATCCAACATTTCCCAGGAAAGGGGGGTGCAAGTGTTGGGAGGATTGTTCGTTGTTCTTAAGATCCAAGGGTCTGGGTCTGTAGTCACCCAGGCAAATTGGTGAGGCTTTTTACCAAACCTTGTCCAGGAAGTGGGGTGCAAGGTTTTGGGAAGTATTTTGGGGGGAAAGACGTGTCCAAACAACTCTTCCCCAGTAACCACTATTAGTTTGATGGTGGTAGCGGCCAATCCAAGGACAAAGGGTGGAATATTTTGTACCTTGGGGAAGTTTGACCTAAGCTGGTAAAGATAAGCTTAGGAGGTTTTTCATGCAGGTCCCCACATCTGTACCCTAGAGTTCAGCATGGGGGAGGAAGCTTGACACTGGATAATTCTAAGGGGACTATCTGTGACTCCATGGTAAGACTGTTATTATGATCCAGAAATTCACTTTCATTACTGGCTTGTTGAAATCTAATTATAGAACACACCACCAGCTTGGGGTTTCTGACTTGTTTCTGACAGTCTGCCCCGAGGTAGGCGTGCTCAGTCAAGGGCCAATCCAGGCAGCGTGACAGAAGTTTCCCAGCAGCTGACTGGGAAGAAGCTGTGAGGAGCTGAAAATCCATGTTGGCAATAAAGTCCACAAACCTTTGGAAGATGCTGACAAGCTGTGAAAAGGCAGGAGCAGCCCAGGGAAGTGGCAAGGAATTGAATGAATAGTCTTTACCTGATTAAATTAGGATCCTTGTGATGGAACCCAGAGGACAAGGTGGGCCCGTGTTCCCCTACTGCTCCCCTGGACCAAGAAAGGGAGAACAGGTTTCAGGACCAGAAGACAAGATTGACTAGTCCCAGATGGGCCAAAGGCCTGGCATGGAGGCCACCACACTTTGGGTTTTCCTGATTAGGACTCTTCTGTTAATTCTGGAAGGAGACTAGACTAAGAGATGACCTGGCTGGTAGGCTAGACTATGGAACCTGCAGACCATTGTGGAACCGGGAGGACAGACAAGGGCATGCTAGAATGGAAGAACCCGTTCAATGCAGAGTGCTGATACAAGATGGTGCTCTGGCAGTCAGTGTATCCCATAACACATTTTTTTTATATCGTACAGAAGGAAAAAGGGCACAAATCCATCTCTTTTCCATTTGCAGGTCACTTTTCAAATCCTTCTGTATTGGTTCCAGCCTGTTTCCATTGCTTTATTAAGCTACTGTTTGATCGTCAGTGACTTAAAACTGTTATTAAACAAAAGGATATTTTCAGGTGATGGGTT
This sequence comes from Eretmochelys imbricata, assembly GCF_965152235.1. NCBI lineage: Eukaryota > Metazoa > Chordata > Testudines > Cheloniidae > Eretmochelys > Eretmochelys imbricata. The sequence continues at coordinate 192,270,405 of NC_135572.1, read as the reverse complement.
TGTTATGTATCCCCGAGGTCAAACCCATAGTAGTGTATTGTGTCAAAGATCTATTTTTATGGCTCCATAGAAAGCTTTTACATGGCATACTGTAATGGCTCCTCCAGAGCCTTTGTGATGGATCATGTTAGAGATCCACATTGTAGTACTGACTCTCTCTAGTACTGACTGCCACAGTACCCCATAATGGCTCTAAAGAGTATTATGTCAAAGACCTACTTGTTCATAGATCTACAGTTTGCACTGACATGGTACAACATAGTAGTGAACACCAGTTATTATGTTGTAACATGCTCAAAAGCCATGTACTTCAGCAAAGTGTCAGAATATGCAGACCCTGTGCATAATCAGCCCCACAAAATACTTTGTAAGCAACATATCATTGCCTGGAAGTAAAGTGCCATTTATCTATCTCCCTGGGGAAGAAGTGGGGGGGGCGGTGGGGGTGGGGGTTTGGACTGTAGCACAATTGAAAAAAATCCTGTACTTCCTTACTTTCAGTGGCTCTAATAAATTCGGTCAGTCCAGCCTAAATATTGGTAATTTTTTCAGTACTCTGATAATCTTGTGAAGCTGTAAAGCTATGGTTTCAATATTATCTACTGATGAGTTTTCTGGCAATCGTGAAGGATGTGGAAGTGAATGATAACAATACACATTCAAGGATTGTGTTCAGTGGTCTGTTGCTTGCATTTGCTCTGCCAAAAAAAGGGAAAGTAAGAATTCTAGTTTAAAAAAGAATAGTCACAGTACACTATTTCAATTACACTTATTTTCTGTTAGAAAAGTGGTAAGTCATTGTTGTTAGTGTAAAAGCACATGAAGGTAGCAAAAATCCACACTGAAAATGAGACAAATTGTTCAAATTAATGGAAGACTCTGATTGGAGGGGGAGCGGGGACAGACACGTGATTTTTTGCAAAGCAAAAAAGTGTCCGTCACACTTCTTGTGCAAATTATACCTGTGACAAATTTTAGTTCTAGGCCAAGTTTTTCAAAATTAACTAATGACTTTGGGTGCCTGTTTTTGGGAGTCCAATCTGAGGCTGTACTGCCATAAGATCTGTAGTGAAGCCACTGTAAGACCTTGAAATCTTTTTATTTTCTTAATTATTATTTTCTTTGGAGTCTGGACCAAGAAAATTGGACCTTGGCAAAAAATTGACTACCCCTGGTTTATAGTAACATGAAGTGAACTTAGGTCCAACACACTGTGTTTACAGATGGCCATGTTGCAGTGCACAACTCTGCCTACAGAAGTTAAATGGTAATATTTGCTCAAAGTAATATTAACCTACTATATGCTTTTAAAAATGGGTATTTTCAAGAAGAAAAATAATATAATCACGGTTTTCTATTGCTCACATGGTGCATATTCTAACAATTCTAATGACTGCATCCGTCTTCTGAAGTAAATTTGTGAATTGCCCTCCCCCCTGCGTTGAACAGTTAAAAAAATTGGAAATATCTTGCAGGAGTGCGGCCTGGGTAGCTAGGTGGCCTGTTCCCCTGTAGCTAGAAGCCCTTGGAAGCTAATGGTTAGGCTGTGTGGGTTTGGTGGTCAGGAGGAATGTACACTGAGGCTGAATATCCCAACTCATGCATGTAAAACAGCCCTTTTGCTCCCACAGCTCTATAACGTAAATTACACTCCTTACTGAAGGCAATGACTCCCCCAGCCCCATTGTTGTAGAATGATCCATTACCTGGTGGTTAGCAGTTCTGCTTGCGATTCCTGTAGAGCTCAACATGGAGCATTGTTTTGAAGATGTTTTTCGTCTGTGGCTTGATTCCTTGCTGATACAGTAATTAGTTAGCCTGGCCAGACAAGAAAAAGGGGGAAGTTAGGTTAAAATCAATAACACCTGCATAGCAACTCCAGTGGTGATGAACAAAAGTGGTTCACCACTGTCCTTTGTTATGATTAAAAATACATGGATGTCCTCTCTTAAAGGGTGACTTATTTTACTATCATATCAGTTGTAATACTATCGTAACAAGTAAGATGCATAGCTGAATAGTTTAAGGTTACAGCTATAAAAATGTCATCCTTTTAAAATAGTGATACATGGCAATATGATAATGAAGCACTTTGATTAAAAGCCTCCAACATTCCGTGATGTATGGGAGCCTGCAGGAAGGGCATTGACGTGGAATGAATAATTAGCTTTTCTTTAGAGGGTCTAGTTGTGCTCCATGGAATTGATTTTTTTGAATAGTGACAAAGAATCAGGCTCTTGTTTGTGTTTGCTGCACAATTAAATATGTGGCTGTTGGAAGGCGCAGCTGGCTCGGGGGAGTGGCGTTGGGATACAGAGCCTTTTACCTCCTGTCTGCTTTCTTGAGTCAGAGCCAGGTGGGTTGGTGAGGTGACCAGAAGTTCTTGATGACTCTTTGGTTGCCTGTGTGAAATGAGCTGGTGGTCTATGTCCGGTTCATGGCGGATGTGTAGCCACATTGCACTTGGCACAGGTGGATGGCATCCTTATTGGTAGTGTAACAGGGAGGAAAAAAGAGTGAGTCAGCATGGAAACTGGACTATTCAATAAACTGTAAAGGTGGTATCTTTCAGGTAGGATTGAGGCTGATTGGTAGACCAGCATGAGGAAATGTGCACTCCTGCTACTCTGGCCTTATCTCTTCCATGGTTAAATAGAGGAGTTCAGTTGTCAGTTATGTCAATCTGGCCCCTTTTGTGGTCACTCGTGCTCTAAAGTTTATTTTCAAGAGGAAACATTGTTAACGTACTAGAAAAGACCCTTCTAGAAAATGACTCTAGTTTCATAATCTGTTTCACACAACAATGGATCTCCAACAGCCTTCATTGTCAGAATGTTTCACTTTAGTTTCAATAAAATGAATAAAGCAAAGCAGAAATAAATCAATAATTGGTTTAGTACTTTTAGCTCACAGTGGAACAGTGCTGTCAAGAAAAAAGGAAGAAATTCCCATTTCATACCCGTTGGAGTAGAGGGGGAGGAGGAAGCAGACCTTAGAGTTTTTAGTCTGTTTCAGGTGGAGATATGTAAATATGGTTACTTTTTTTTTTTTTAAATGCAACACAGATAATATCTGGGTTCCTTTGTAACATCAGCTATTTTTGGATGTTCCAGATGCAGCAGTAGCTCCATCTGGTTTGGAGCGTTTAAGTGTACTTTTTGGATGTGAACCTTTCTGCAGTTGTTCATGCCTTCCTCATGTCCAGGTTTGATTATTGTGTTGAACTCTACTTTGGGCTTACTTTGAAGACTACTGACCTTGCACATGTGGACGCATCCAATTCACATTGAAACTATTAGGAGACTTTCCAATGAGTTCTATAGGAGTTGGATAGGGCTGTGAAAGCAGAATATTATTGAGTAATGATTCTCATGTGGAGTACATTATGTCAGTGGTTTGGGCACCCTGTCTTCCAACTAGTTTTGGAGAACAAATCAAGGTGTTGGCTTTGACATATAAAGCTCTCTGGGGGTTTTTGTCCTGATATGTTTGAAGATGCAACGCTTGAGCTTACTTTCCCTACATTTGTATAGTTGGGAGCTGGTGACACGGCACACTTGGAGTAGAACCCTAGCTCAGGAGACTACTTCCTCTGCTTCTCGGTCTGACCACAATTTGATAACCTCAGGGCATGTTGCAAAGCTTATATTTATTTTAGAGTTGATGGAGTTTTTGGGAAGGCTTGGTTTCTGTAGATGATGAGGGTGTGTGTTTTTTTTTGTTTGTTTTTGTTTTCCCCCTCAATTGCTGGCATCTTGCCAATTCAGCTGACTCTTAATGTGTATTTATGCCTTTATTGTAATTGCATCTAGAGATTTGGACCTTTATGCATTTGCGGGGGGTAGGGGGGGGTGGGAGGGAAAGCTTCCTGCCAAATTTTCTAAATTTTTTAGTATGTAGTCACTACTTCAAAAACTTCCACTGATGCCCATAGGAGTAAGTAAAAGGGGACAAGGAAGAACAGAAAGCGAAGTGTCTGACATACGAGGGTTGCTGTCTAAATGATGAAAATACAACTGAGGCATTTTAGCACACAATTTGAAACAAAAGCATTAGTTAGGCCTAATACCGTCTGATTTAAAAGTTTTTAAATAAGAGGCTCATTTGAACTAGATAGGTAGTCCTAGAAAGTTGTACAGAAATGTAGCACGTGAGGAAAACAAGGTGCGTATCCCACAAAGAGCAACAATAATAAGCCAGAGAGCACAGACTGTCAATGCAGAGGCACATGGATTGCTGCCTTCTGCAGAAGTGTCTGCATGACAGAGCCCTGGGGAGAAGACACTCCCCATGTAACTCCTTGTGATGTTTTCCGTGATTATATATATATATATATATATATATATTTTTTTTTTCCTTGAGGGAAAAGATGGGGAAGAAACACTGTCTCTGTTACAGGAAGAGCTGAGGTTTTGCACCAAAGCACTTGGATGCTATGGCTATCTGTGTGGAGACTCTGTGAGCCCACTGAAGTTCTCCAGCTGAACCAGGGGCTGCTGTAGAAATCCCCCTTCAAGGATGATCCAGGAAGTTGCTGTGTCTGGTAGAAAAGTCTAGGCAATCTCAGTGTGATATTAACTTTCTGCCACTTTCCCCAGGGAGCTGGATATGGCATGGTGGGCCAATCCTTATGCATACCGTGAAGGCAGTGTGATCCATTGCATTTGGTCTGGACTGGGAGTTGGAGCTCTGCCGTGGACCTGGTGCCAAGTCTCTCTCTCTCTCTCTCTCTCTCTCTCTCTCTCTCTCTCTCACCCTTCTTCTGGTTTGTTTGTTTTAGTTTTTTGGGGTAGGTGCTGTCTCTTAAGGTGTTTGTACAATGCTTAGCACAATGGGGCCCCAGTCTTTCAGCTGGGATATCGAGATACTAGGTAATACAAATAACCGTCCCTGTCTCCTAACTCTACAAAGGGTTCTGTGCAGGGTCCAGGCCAGAGAAGGAATGGTGCTGCAAAGAGATACATGCCTCCTCTGCACAAGAAGGGGAAGATGGGTGTTTGGAAGGGGTTATGTGTGGGGATGCGTGGGTAGGAAGGTGTCTTCCTTGTTGTTCATTTGGCAGAAGGATTGGACCCAGCAATATTAATCCAGCGTGTCCTCTCTTCCTAAAACATGATTAAGTCCTTTACACTTTGAGGTCATGCTGCCACTTTTCATACGTTTCATTCCATGTATGAAAATAAAAATTGGAAAATGACAGTTGTGGCTAGCTTTTGCTTATATATAATAAATAGATTTGTTCCCCAGTAATTCCACTATTATGTGGCTATTTTGGCCATTCAGATTACACAGTATTTAAGGTTCTAATTAAATAAAATGAAGTACATCTGGTTCCTACAAAACCTATGACTGTGGAAACCTACAAAACCACTACAAAACCTATTAGACTGTGGAAACCATGAAATAAATTTGTGGGCTTCTGTGGTCTCTAGCTGGCTTTCACTGTGTCTGTTTACTCAGGCCCTACATTGAGAGTAACCATGGCAAACTTTACATTTCAAAAGTAACTGCTGCAAGAAGTAAGCATGTAGTTATTAGTTAATTTCTGTCGTCCTGCTGTTAGTGCATCATCTAAATGTCACAAGTGATGGAGTCTCTACCACTTCCCTCAAGAGAATGTTCCGCAGTCTAATAGATCTCATTGTCAGGAAGTCTTTGACCACAAGTTATATATATCTTTTCAGTCCATGCAGAATATGCTGCAGGGCACCAAAATGAACCTTGTTTTTAAAAACAAAATAAAACTGTCACCTTATGACACAATAGCAAAAACACAGAAACCGAAGAAATCTATAGTTAATGACAGAACAGATTTGTATTTCTGGTGCACTTTATCTTGTCCATATATTTGTGTTAAACAAATCTTTGAACCTGGCCTGTTGAATATTCTTAAAGGGGGAAAAAAAAATAAAGCAGGTTAATGTGAACTCTGGTGGGGTGGTTTCCAATTCTGGGATGAGCAGCAGAACTGCCAAGTAAATTAATGGTAACCTGAACAGCTCAAGAACAACAAAAAGACAGCTTAATAGTTAATAAGTCTTGCCTTATCTCCACTGGCAGACTCTGTGCAGTAGGGTTAATCAGGGGGCAGTACTGATATCATCATGTTAGTGTGGTGGTGAACTTTCCAGTGAAACTGCAATTGTATTCTCTATTCTTCCTTCCTTTACAGATCCAGGTCTTCAAAAAATTTTTTTTGTTTCACTGCCCCCTGATTGTGCCTGATTTCTTTATTTGCACAAGGCTTATATTGGTGTAAATATCTTGAATTCAAAAGACTTATTCTTGGTTTAGGCCATAATCAGTGGTGCTAGTAGATATTAATTCATACCGGTATGGCCCGGCCCCCTCTCCCCCACCCCCACAAATGTTCTGTGACTTGAGCCATGTGCGGATGTAAATTTATACCCATGGACGCGGATATCCGTGGATAGAAATCAGTATCTGCTGAACTGCAGAGCTCTCCCAGGACCTGCAGCGGTGAAAGGAGCAGAACATGGGGCTGCTGCTCCCAAGAGCCAGCTCCTTCCGCACGGCTGTACTGCCCCCAGCCCTCCTTCCATGCAGCTGCCTCTCCTCTCCGGAGTCTGTGCAGCCCCACCGGAGGACAGGGCTTGGGACTGTACAGCCACACCGGAGGAGTTGCCAGTGCGGGACGCTGGCCCCCCGGGAGTGGCGGCCCCACATTCCGCTCCTTTCACTGCTGCGGTTCCCAGGGAAGCCCTGCAGTTCAGTGGATACCGATTTCTATCCTCTATCCGCGGATATCCGCATCCATGGGTATAAATTTATATCCGTGCTGGGCTCTACAATTCATTCTTGAAAATGACTTTCCGGTACAGTGTACTGGCAATAAATGTCTTAATGGTACAGCGTACCTGACCGTACAGCTTACTTGCACAACTGTCCATAATCCTTCACTCTGGTCCACTAATGCAGACTTCTGCACTCAAGTGGAGTTGCATTGAAATCAATGACAGGTTTCAGAGTAACAGCCGTGTTAGTCTGTATTCGCAAAAAGAAAAGGAGTACTTGTGGCACCTTAGAGACTAACCAATTTATTTGAACATGAGCTTTCGTGAGCTACAGCTCACTTCATCAGATGCATACCGTGGAAACTGCAGCAGACTTTATATATACACAGAGAATATGAAACAATACCTCCTCCCACCCCACTGTCCTGCTGGTAATAGCTTATCTAAAGTAATCAATGGGGGTGGGTTTTTGGAGGGGGGTGAGGGAGTGAGAGAACCTGGATTTGTGCAGGAAATGGCCTAACTTGATTATCATGCACATTGTGTAAAGAGTTGTCACTTTGGATGGGCTATCACCAGCAGGAGAGTGAATTTGTGTGGGGGGGTGGAGGGTGAGAAAACCTGGATTTGTGCTGGAAATGGCCTAACCTGATGATTACTTTAGATAAGCTATTACCAGCAGGACAGTGGGGTGGGAGGAGGTATTGTTTCATATTCTCTGTGTGTATATATAAAGTCTGCTGCAGTTTCCACGGTATGCATCTGATGAAGTGAGCTGTAGCTCACGAAAGCTCATGCTCAAATAAATTGGTTAGTCTCTAAGGTGCCACAAGTACTCCTTTTCTTTTTATTGAAATCAATGGAACTAATCATGGATGCGGAGGTCCTTGCTAGCAGATCCAAGACAAGACCAGGTCCTGATACCTAGATAAGTGAGAGAAGAACCAGGCACTTTACGTAGGGTCACCAATTTGCTACTCAAAAGCACTGGAAATCATACTCTTCCCCAAAGTATATCTTTAATGAGGAGCTTGCTAGTTCATTTTTAAAAGGCATTCTAAAAGCAGAAAGTTTTACTTGACTTTAAATGTTAACAAGATGTTTGTCTAGGTTCTGGATCGTTTGCTTATCTGTATGATGACAACTCTTTTAGCTTTGGGCTAACTCAGCTGTGACTGAAGTGTGAAATGGTAAATACTCGTTATCTGAAAAGATGTTTGAGACTTTATCTGAGCTCTTTGCATGATTAAGTGGCTGTTTCTACCAACTAAATGAGGGGGGAAATAGAGATTTTCCTCATGCTGTCTTATGCCTGGTCGTAGAGCTATACTAAACATCAAACTTGCATTGCAATGCACACACTCTTACAAATAGAAACATAACGTACAAAATGCCTATTGAACAAATTCTGAGAGTCATGGTTCACATATAGCCATTGAATATTGTACCTATGGGCATAGAATACATACACTCCAACTCCCAGGATACTGGAGGCCCCAAGACTTAAAGATGACTTCAGAGTTTCCTTAGATCCTGCTTGCAAGCCCATCAAAAATAGAATCCAGCCCCCGATCTCCCTCCTCCCTACAGACATTTTTCAGATACTGTACTACTTAGCTTTGGCTCTGCTGGCCCCCAATCAGCTGCTTGATTAGGGAATGGATGTGAGGCATGCTTCCCTACATAGCAGAAAACTACCAAAGCCATGGTGGCAGCTGGACTTTGTGGTTGCCTCTGGGATTACAGGAGTGCAATGGAGCATCTCTTCATGCAAGTTTGGGTTTGGCCATGGCAGAGGGTGTGAGGAGGGAAATGGGAGAGGAACCAGGATAAGGGGAGAGGCTGGTGAATAGTATGGGAGAAGTCAAGGAGTACCCCTCTCTGAGGAAAAGAGAGGTGAGACGGAGGAAAGCTGAGTCCAGTTTAGGCATCAGACCTGGAGCTTTGCTGTTGAACTAGGGAGATGAGGAGAGAGGAGCTGTGCAGTAGGTGAGTACACAGTATCCCAGTAAATCAAGCCATGTACAGAAGCTGCTTCTGGTTCTACCAGTCATCCAGATGGTCATGCTGTTTCCAATTAAACATTTTAACTATGTGGATTTCACATGGGAGGATTTCTGCCTGCCTGGGGATTTGGGTAGTAGGCAGTGTATGCCATGCTCCCCTACTTTGTATGCTTTCCACCAGACATGTCATGTCATGTTCCCTTCTGTGCTGTGCAGTGGAGGGAACAATAGGGCATAATAATATTTAGTAGAACTGGCTGAAATATTTTGTTTTGGGCGAGGGGGGGCAGAGAGAGTATCATTCAGCAATGACGTTTTGATGAAATGAGTGCTTTGCAAAAAAAAAGTTTTAAAAATTTGAAATTAAAAATTAGTGTAGCTTTTTGTAGACTCCAGTAAATTTTTTTTTTTTTAATTAACCTTTATTTTTCCCCCCCTTTTTGTGGTGGTGATGGGCGGGAAGCTTACTTTTTCTCCCTTTAAAAAAAACAAACAAATAAACCCAAAACCAAAAAATTTTCTTTCTCCACAGGAGGAATTTTTTTTCCTCTACTGAAATGAAATAAGTTTCAAAATTTTGTCAAAATACGAAAATTTTGTTATGTGCTTGGTATACAGGATGTAGAAGTTCCTATCTGGGTTTATTTTTGTTTGTGTTTTTGTTTTACTCCCTGTAAACTACAATGACACCTAAAAGAAATGAACAATTCTTAAGAATACAATATCAGTGAAGTAAAGCCCGCTTCATTTCTGAATGAGAACATCCACAGAGGAGAGTGTACGCTTTAACTAATGCACTTTAAATTCACACCTTTCGTTAATTCAGCTTAAATTTCCTGAGAGTCTGTCTAGACATGGCCTTAGACTAATTTTGGGTCCAAGCATTCAGTTGTTATGCTGACACAATTCCCATTACAGTCAATGAATAATTTGCATGTATTAGCGTCTGAGAGAGAACAAAATAACTTGGTTTTTTCTCTTTCAATATGAGCATTGTCCAGGTTTTGCTGCAGTTTCTCTGTTCCTCACTAATGATTTTTATAACTTTTATGAACCCCATTCTGTGCGTTAACAAAGAGGAGGGAGAAATCTGACATTTCTAGCTCTATGACTTTGTCACAGTGGTCACCATTGAAAGGTCGTTGTGTTGCCTAGAGATACCACTTGTGGTTATGAGATGCCACAATATTTCCATATTCTTACAACAGGAAATAACTGCTAGATCTCAAATGTCGCTGTTGGAGAATTGCGAGTGAACGCTACAACTGCAATATTGGTAACTTAGATATATTAAACATAAACCGCTACCGAGACCCACAGACATTAAATGTACAAAGCAGTGTTGCTAACTATTGGAATGTCGTTGCAACCCTTGCAGTAATTGGTGTTTTTCTTATACTCATGGAGTCCTGTGATTATTTGAGACTTTCACCTCTCACATAGTCCCATTTCAAACAGTACTAGGTTAACACATGTAAGAGACTCTTAATGTGGGCCAAGATGACATTTTCCTCGGAGATAGAAATATATTTTAACTGGGTAAGAAACATTGCATGCATTGGAGAATATTAATGAGGATAGCAAATGGACATTAAAAAGGTGTCCCCAACATTGAGTAACTGCAGAAATATACCAACAGCACATCCAGTTGTGAGCTGTAGAGAAATATGATGGCAGTAAAACAACAAACCTCTACTGAGTTTGTTGTGTTCTCCGCCAGGCTCCAAATACACTGTTATGTACAGTGTATACACCACAGAGTAAAATCCCACTCTTACGGTACAGTACTTGAGACTCTGTAAGGGACCGTCAATTCCTCAGCAGTAATACATTATTATATTGCTGTGAAATTACACTTTATTCCCAACCCTCTCCACCTCCACACAAACCCACATAATTATAGCTCATTCTCAGAAACACTAACATGTAAAATTTGCCTATTTTTGTTTTAAAAAGAAAAGGAGGACTTGTAGCACCTTAGAGCCTAACAAATTTATATGAGCATAAGCTTTCGTGAGCTACAGTTCACTTCATCAGATGCATTCCTTTTCTTTTTGCGGATACAGACTAACATGGCTGCTACTCTGAAGCCTTTTGTTTTAAAGTGATTATTTTTGAGGATGCGGGTTTTCTCCACTATCTTGAACAATTTTGCTTAGACCATATGCTCCTGTGATGCTGTCCAGCCAATTGAGTTCAGAACCCCTCCTTTCCTTCTGTGTGACAGGGAAGAGAGGAGACTATAGCCAGCTTCATGGACTTCTCTCGCTGGTTCCCTAGACTTCTGCTAGCTTAGTTTACCAGTCTACACTTCTGGCTCCCCACCCTGCTCCCTGGATGGAAACGAGGCTCTAGCTCTGGCTCCTTGATCCTCTTCTGGCTGCAGGAAGCATGGTCTGTAAATCAACTTAACACCCTCTTGTGGGGAAAGCTGGAGAGAGAGGGGGACAAATGCATACAGGTTCCAGCAGGGCACAGAGTCAAAAACAAAAAGTCTGGTGCCTGGTTGCAGCAAAATAGATCAGATTTGCGGGTCTGCTGTCATGTACAGGGCAGGATGGCTAAGCACGGTGGCGTTTGTGAAGTGCATTGTACTGTAGCTCCAGAAAGATTGAGTATGCCCTTTCCTCCAATACATTCTGCAAATAGCACCATAGAGTAGAACTGACTATGCTCCCAAGTCAGCATTTCACACACCATTGGGTTGTAGCCTGTTCTCTTCTTGGTGCTGACTTAAAAACCCTCACACTGTGCTATGAGAGAGTGTCCAGTTCCCACATTCCATCCCTAGGATGGAAACAGAAGGAAGAATTTTTGTGGAAGAAACTCTGGTGTTTTTGTTCTCCCTGTGTAATTTTTTTGTTTGGTTTCCAAGGAACATACTATCAATAAGATGTTATATGAAATATTTGTTATGAGGTTATCTGACCAATATTGAATGTTTAGGGTAAAGAAAATTTTGCTATAAAAACTAATGTGGTGTGTGTGGGGGGATGCTGTATATTTATACACAAACATATGCAAGAGTATTTTCAGTCCTGTAATTCTCAGATCTGTCTTAAATGATTATCCAAGTGACCAGGTAGAATTGAATATCTGCTAGAAGCAACTTTTCTACTTTAAACTAGACTCTAAAACCCCAACACTGCTGTTGTGAGTATTTAGGCCTGACAGAAGCCTGCTGTGGATTTTAGGAGTCTGTTAAACATCATCAGAACAATGTAAGTGTATACAAAACTGTGTATGTATACAAAATTGCAGAGTAATCATCAGTGGTGGATTAATGATTTTGCTGCCCCTAGGCCTTGAAATAATTGCCGCCCCTCCCCCCCCCCAGCAGCTCCCGCCCCAGCTCACCTCGCCCTCGCTTCCGCCTCCTCCCCGGAGCACGCCGCCGGGTCCTGCTTCTCCCTCCTCCCTGCCAGTGCTTGTGCGCGAAACAGGTTCGCAAAGGATGGGGGGGGGGGGAGAGGATGCATCCGATGAAGTGGACTGTAGCTCACGAAAGCTTATGCTCAAATTTGTTAGTCTCTAAGGTGCCACAAGTCCTCCTTTTCTTTTTGTTAATCCAACAGTTAACCCCTGGGAGTGTTTGTTAATATTGTTTAGGCTAGGTTCTGCTCCTGGTTCCACTGGTACAGTTCCATTTAAATCAGTTATACCTTTCTAAGAGAGAGAAGTATAACACAATCCAATGGTTAGAATTTGAAGTTAGACAAATTCAGACTGAAAATAAGGTGTAAACTTTTAACATAATCAAATACATAACCACTGGAACAATTTACAAAGGGTCATGGAGGATTTGCCATCATGTGCAATTTTTAAAATCCAGATTGTTTTTCTTAGATCTCCAAAATAATTCTTTATTGCGTGTTATACATGAGATCAGATTAGATGATTACAATACTACCCTCTGGTCTTGGAACCAGAGTTAATGGATGGGTGTACAGGAGAGCAGAATTTGGTTTTATATTTGTTTCTGCATTCAAATTAATGGGGTTGCACAGATGTAAGTGAAGGTACACTGCATCTCTTACTGGCAATGATGCACAAAGAGGAAAGAATGCAGCTTCATTTACAAATTCCAGGTTGTTTGCTGGGCTGGTAGGTAGAGGTCCCTTACACTAGGAACTGAGGGCATCCGGTAAGAGCAATGGAACAGCTCCTCCTCCAGCAAGTTTTTCCCGACAAGTCTTCACTTCCTCTTCAGTATTGCCAGAAGCTATCCTTTGCAGTGCTGTGCAAATAGCCATGTTGTTCTGGTTGGTTGGTTCAGTGGCCAGACCAAAAATTTAGAAGGAAAAAATTCAGGTTGATCTGAAATTTGCTTTGTTGGGTGAAACGAAAGCTTCATCTAGCTCTCATGATGTCAAACAAAAAAACCCCCACGAACTCCTCCAGCCCCTTTTTTCCCCCTCTAGTGCATTGGCACCATTTCCTTCTTTAGTTGCTCATGCACTCTGCTAAGGTCTTTCCTGCTTCTGCTTACAAGTGTTTCAAACCTGAACTATATCTGAGGTTACTTGCTCTTTGACTCTAGAGGCATGATTCCTTCCAAAGGGTCCAATTTTGCCAACTCTAGGAGGCATAGTGCATTCTGCTGTGAGTAAGCCCACTGACGTGAATGGAACTGCTCAGTGTAATAAGTACTATCTCTGGTAGTAAGTGCTTGCAAGGTTACGTACAGAGTGTGTATGTGTACTTATTTTAAAAAGTATACAGTGTAAATTTTTCAAATACACAAGCTCCACTGACTTGCAATTAAACTTAGGCTACACATTATTGAAAATTTTTCCCCTTCAGTGTCCTGAGTAGTATTTGGTTCAACAGTCTTTTTAAAATGAGTGTGATGCTAATAAGACTTGTCACCTGCTTGTTTCTGATTTCTCCTGTGTTATAGTCTGAAGCAAAAATCAAGTGGTGGTGTTTATTTCTATAGTAACCTGACATCTAACATGCACCCTATTCCCTATTAATAAACAAACATGAGATATCTAATTAGTGGGTTAGATCTTGGACGGAAGCTTTAAAAATATTTCAAGTAAATTGAATTATCTTTTTTTTTTAAATGTGGAGTGAATACAGCTGGCTATAAGACAATGACTGTCATCTTTTTGCTTGTTGTCAACCTTTAGAATACCAGTGTTTAAAGCTGAATAAATATCTAACTAGCAGGAGATAATAAAATACAATATTTGATATTGTGTTCCCAGAGGCAGAGGAAAGGTTATAAACCCTGCTATCTGGCTAATGGCTCCGATGGTTTCTAGCAAGTTATTTAACTAACCATTTATTCATTCTAATTTATAGTGCAGTTAATGGGAGTTAAAACACAGCCGCAGGATTCAGGTTTCCAGAAAAAATAGTCATAAATTATGGCCAGGTTTAAAGAGCATGACTTATCAGCCAAGCTGCCCAGTAACCTCTGGGGATATGGTGTCTGTACCACAGATACTTATGGATAGTCAGTTCTGTGTTCCGTAAGATGATTTTTCTTTTGGTCTTCCCTGCTGTTTGACCAGTTCAAAATTTTCCTGCCTTCAAGACAAAAGAATTGAGATAGACAGTGTGAGGTGCAACTGAACATCAGTTTCACACATGTGGTAGATGTTTTGTAAACCACTGTGATCGCTTTTCTGGCAGAATCCCCTGCCTTTTGTTGGCTATATGGTTGGTGTGTGTGTGTGTGGCGTGCATAGGGCATCGAGAGACCTACTAATTTCCAATCTGTTTAATTCTTAAATGTTGTAAATGCACCCCACTACATGGAAAAAACTACAGATGTGCTTAACTTTTTAATATAGTTTATAAGCACTTGTGGGATTGGAGCAAAATGTACCAGCAAAAATTAATGATGAAACATGTACTTTTTAATGATATATGGTGACACAGGTTTATCAAATCCAACCTTCAATAAAGTGAAAGAGAGGGATAAGACTTGATTAAATTCGTACCCAAGTATTTTAAAAACTACTATTGTCTAGATGTACACAAAGTTGATCCCCCAAATGTACACAATGTAAATACTATTACATATTTATCTGAGTTGCTGTAATCATAATCAAATTTGTAGCAGGTATAGAATGCATTGTGGGGGGAAAATGAAATTAAATAGGAGATAAAACATTACTCTTTTTCTTACTCCTCATGCTGAATTGCTGTTACCGTAGATATAAGAATTTCTAGAAGTAATAGAATAGAAACTTGAAGTGTTAGCTATCTGGCAAACAAACGCAAGATTACTGTACAATAGCACATTCCGAGGTATGTTAATATTTCTTGACAAATTCTGACTTTTTTCCTTATTCAGTGTTCATTGCTTACTTAATTTTAAAGAGCTCTAAGAAAAGGAGTACTTATGGCACCTTAGAGACTAACCAATTTATTTGAGCATAAGCTTTCGTGAGCTACAGCTCACTTCATCGGATGCTCTAGCTCACGAAAGCTTATGCTCAAATAAATTGGTTAGTCTCTAAGGTGCCACAAGTACTCCTTTTCATTTTGCGAATACAGACTAACACGGCTGTTACTCTGAAAAGAGCTCTAAGGAAACCCATGTGTGTTTTCCTGAAGTCTTGAGAATTTTCAAGGGAGTGGATTTGTTTGGTTATGATCTGTTCTGAATACCTGTGACAAATGAATTTAATTCGGACCATGGCTGTGGCTGATTATGTGTATGGAAGCTGAATGGGATCTCTACTTTTTGTCTAGTTCTAATTCCCTTGAACTGTTTGTCTTTCCCCCCCATTTACCATGAAATAAACTCCTTTATTTGGAACTCTTTTTTTTTTTTATAGGACTCTACCTATGTGCCAGCATAAGCTACTCACCTTTTAGGGAGCAGAAGGGGGGCAAAGGGATCTGAGTCAAGACAGTTGGTGCTTGACGTTTTGAGGTGGGGGGGGGAAGGGGAAAGAGGCAGAGGGAGAGAGGCAGAGGCAGGCATGCTAGCTACTTTACTGGCCAATCAAACATAATCCCTACCCTGAGGTGTTTCAGAGTAACAGCCGTGTTAGTCTGTATTCGCAAAAAGAAAAGGAGTACTTGTGGCACCTTGGTTGTGCTTGATCCTTCTTAGATTGTAACGTGTAGGGATGGGTGGGCAGCAATATTAAATAATGGGCTCTGATTCAGTGCTGTGCTTCCTGGAGGGGTGAGGGCCAAGATGTGTTTTTAAGCCATATTTATGCAGCCTGGATTCTGAGATGGAGGTTGTGAGAGGTGTAGCCTTTTGGTGTGAACTCGAGTGGGCCTATGGGTAGTTGTGACTATTTTGGTAGCTTTTCAAGGGCTGCCGGTTGATGATCACAGCATAGGATCTCTGTAGCGTCATATGTTACACTGACTACAGTGACGCTCTCTCCTGCTGTCGATACCTCCCATCCTGGGGCTTTTGTGGGGAGCAAAGTAAGGCTCAGTACTACGGCCCTATCTTTTCATTGCCCTGAGAGAATTCTCCTCTGTTCCCTGGTGGCACAATTATGGCTCTTGTAAACTTCTGGGGCAGTATGGATATGTGCTAACACCTTCTAGGGAGAAGAACACAACCCTCGAGGGTGTATGGAGTTTTCTGCAGGAAGCAAACTATATGGGTGTTCTGTTTCACATGCTCCTTGTTACATTTTACAGCTGTGTTTTTTAATTAGAGTGTTCTGTTTAATTCAAAAGCCTTGGGTTGGTTACCTTGAAACTGCATTCTTGGTTTGTGTTAAGCAGAGTCTAACTGAACAGGAAGTCTAGTGGAAGGGTGGTGCCTGAGTTGTCTTGTGGACAAGATGTAAGGGTATCTGAGAAAGTAGTCATCCTAAACCGAGGTTGAGTTCTATTCCCCTGTGATATTCCTCCTCCCCCAAATACTGGAAGAAAGGGTGTTGCCTGGATGAAGATATTTAGGGGTGTTGCAGGCATTCAGCACTGGAGTAAACATTTACTTTTCTCATGCTTGTTTTTTGAGGACTATGTTCTTGTTAATGACTATATAAACGTGTCCACTAAAGGGAGTTCTCACCACATGCGATTTATTTTATTTATTTATTTTTTACACCCTTTCAGTCAATTTGTGGATTCAGAGGCAAAATATTAGAAAACTTGGGAAACCGGGTGGTAACTTCTCATTCAAGTTTCTCCTTAATAGTTTAGTAGTCCAACTTTGGAGAAGGGCATTGCAAATCATTGGGTAGCACAGAAAAAAGCCATGAGGTTGTACTGGAAAAGCATGAAGTGGAACATCCTGAATAGGCATCAGTAACAGTGGAGGAGGGTGGATGCATCACTGAAAGAGATTAGGGCAGAGGCGTAGGGACGGCGAGAGATTGACAATATTGTGAAGGTGAGGACAAGTAGTTTGAACGTCTTGCAGTGGATAAATGTGTGGTAGTGGAGGCATTCCAAGAAAGGGGCGATATGTGTTTTGCATTAATGGGCAAAGAAAATGATCTTGCTGGCTGTGTTCGTATAGACTGGTGGGGAGGGCCTTAAATTGTGCTGGCCCAGAAGATGTTCTGGGATGTTGTCAGTATTTTGAGTTTCAGTTAGGGCCTGATAACCAACCTCTACTCAAACTGAGTAGCTTCAGTAGAAGCAGGGTTGCAATTTGAGGTTGTTGGTTTATAGGAAGTGGGATGCTCCAGTTTACGGTAGGAGTGCCCTGTGAAAAATGGAGACTGATGGGAACTGTAGCTGAATCCTCCAAATACATCGTATTTAAGGAAATTAAAATAATCCTACTGTGGGCCTGCAAGGCGCTGAATCATTTACAGGTTACCTGTGTGTGTGTGTGTGTGGTGTAATTCTTCTTACTCTGCTTACCTCGTTACCTCTTCTAGAACGGGATTCAGTTAAGATTGCCCTCAAAACCTTTAAATATGAGCTTAAATGTTAAAGGTAAATTGATACTGTTGGTTTGGGCTATTTGTATTTGTGGAAAACATTCAATAAATTTTTTACAAGAGAAAAATTCAGACACACAAACCCCTTCTGAGAAGCGTGGTAATAATATCTAGCTCTTATGTAGCATTTTTATAAATACATCTTGACAGAGGAGGGCAGAATAATTAACCCCCCTTTTACAGATGGGGGAACTGAGCTTTAGAGAGAAAGTGACTTGCTCAAGGTCACCCAGCAAGCCAGTGGCAGAATTGATAATAGGATCCAGGTCTGCCGAGTCCCAGTCCAGTGC
Organism: Eretmochelys imbricata; assembly: GCF_965152235.1. Classification (NCBI taxonomy): domain Eukaryota; kingdom Metazoa; phylum Chordata; order Testudines; family Cheloniidae; genus Eretmochelys; species Eretmochelys imbricata. The sequence continues at coordinate 192,252,466 of NC_135572.1, read as the reverse complement.
TCTAGTCATTAGGCAACACTGCCTCCCCTTTTCCACTTAAATCTTAAAGATCATGGTAAACATGTAGGAAGATTGAGGAGAGGTCTCTTTTAAAAAAGAGCTACCTAAAATGTGTACGTTGCCATGAAATCAACAAAACCACATACATAGCAGTAACTATGAGTTATGCAGGATTCTTTGGACGGTTTTAGTAATGTGGGCTCTCTGAACTTCTGCATCAAATCACCTACCCTCTTGCTCAAACAAGTGTGCACTAATGCATGCTTGGTGGTGGGGGTGGAATCCGATGGCTTTAATTTTAAGGACTTGATACTGCCTCTAATCTTGAATTTATCACCCAGTATGGAGTAGTGGATGCTTTGGTGAAGAGTCTCTTTCTAGCCCTTCAAATCTACTATTCTGATGGAATCCTGCCATTTCCTGACAGCTTGCTGATCACACAAACAGTTTACTTAAAGTTGTATCTTTGTGTCTAAAAAGCTTCAAAATGGGGCATGGTTAGACCAAAATAATTATTCCTACTCACCAGTTGAGCTTATTTCAGATGGTAGGATATGAATTTTGGAACAAACGTAAAACATGTTACTTGGGTTAAACCTTTGCTGTAATCAACTGTGCAGACCCAGATCTCTTTAAATGGGTCAACTAAAAGGAGCTACCTCCCTGCATATGGTTTTTACACATCTTCAGCCAATTTGCGGATTTAGAGCCAAAATATTAGAAAAATCTTCCAGATGTATTGTAGTGAATCATCCCGTTACTTCAGTACTATAAACATACGATTACAGTTCATATCCACTCCTAATTATTTGACCTTACACCCTCAAGAACATATACCTCCTTCTACTGTATTATGAAGAAGACTTGACTCCAAAATTGGGGATTTAAGCTTTGCACACTGTACTTAATTTTCTGGTAATGTTAATTAGCTAATTTGAAACATAAGTAAAATACAATTAATGTCATACTTTGATATTTTATTTCTAACAACAGGAAGATGATTACCTTCAAAAATAATAAGATTGAAATCTAAATAAGGATCTAAATTATAGTTGTTGGGTTGTGAAGAAAAGCAAATTCAGTTAATCCCTATTTCAATGTGCCAATTAGCAAGTATTAATCAATCTCCTATATAAATGGAAATGAGGATACTAAGCTCTCTTTGGTAAGATAATGTTTCTCATTAACACAAGTACAATCCTCCTAACACTAATGTAAGGGGAAAAAAAATCTCCTCTTCCTAGTTGTCTTAAAAAAACAAACTCAAATCCAAAGTCACTTGATGAAACCTGCACATTCTAGTGTCCCTGTAGTCTGTCAATATTGCTTGTAGAAACCTCTGCTTCAGTATGAGGACGTGGGAAAGGGAGAATTTTATTTTGAACACTTAAAAATATAGTGTAGATTTAAAAACAGTCTCTAGGGATACCATAATTTACATGAATGCATAAAACAGGACTTGCATAATTATGGATTTTTTTATGCTTCTGTGACTTAAACAATTTTTAGTGGAAGTTTGCCTCTCAGATAATTTGGGCCAGAATCTTTTGGCAGTTTAAAAATGGTCAAAATAGTTACCGTAGTGTAGTTCAAAAGATAAATGATACAAACCCTGCCCTATTACAATCCTCTTAGTATGTGTACAGTTGCCTAATAAACCAGGGTTTATAGGGTTAATGAATGAGGGAGGCAACCTAGTGACAGAGGATGTGGAAAAAGCTAATGTACTCAATGGTTTTTTTTTTTTGCCTCTGTCTTCACTAACAAGGTCAGCTCCCAGACTGCTGCGCTGGGCATCACAACATGGGGAATAGATGGCCAGCCCTCTGTGGAGAAAGAGGTGGTTAGGGACTATTTAGAAAAGCTGGACGTGCACAAGTCCATGGGGCCAGACGAGTTGCATCTGAGAGTGCTAAAGGAACTGGCGGCTGTGATTGCAGAGCCATTGGCCATTATCTTTGAAAACTCGTGGCGAACAGGGGAAGTCCCGGATGACTGGAAAAAGGCTAATGTAGTGCCAATCTTTAAAAAAGGAAAGAAGGAGGATCCTGGGAACTACAGGCCAGTCAGTCTCACTTCAGTCCCCGGAAAAATCATGGAGCAGGTCCTCAAAGAATCAATCCTGAAGCACTTAGAGGAGAGGAAAGTGATCAGGAACAGTCAGCATGGATTCACCAAGGGAAGGTCATGCCTGACTAATCTAATCGCCTTCTATGATGAGATTACTGGTTCTGTGGATGAAGGGAAAGCAGTGGATTTATTGTTTCTTGACTTTAGCAAAGCTTTTGACACGGTCTCCCACAGTATTCTTGTCAGCAAGTTAAAGAAGTACGGGCTGGATGAATGCACTATAAGTGGGTAGAAAGTTGGCTAGATTGTCGGGCTCAACGGATAGTGATCAATGGCTCCATGTCTAGTTGGCAGCCGGTGTCAAGTGGAGTGCCCCAGGGGTCGGTCCTGGGGCCGGTTTTGTTCAATATCTTCATAAATGATATGGAGGATGGTGTGGATTGCACTCTCAGCAAATTTGCGGATGATACTAAACTGGGAGGAGTGGTAGATACGCTGGAGGGCAGGGATAGGATACAGACGGACCTAGACAAATTGGAGGATTGGGCCAAAAGAAATCTGATGAGGTTCAATAAGGATAAGTGCAGGGTCCTGCACTTAGGACGGAAGAACCCAATGCACAGCTACAGACTAGGGACCGAATGGCTAGGCAGCAGTTCTGTGGAAAAGGACCTAGGGGTGGCAGTGGATGAGAAGCTGGATATGAGTCAGCAGTGTGCCCTTGTTGCCAAGAAGGCCAATGGCATTTTGGGATGTATAAGTAGGGGCATAGCGAGCAGATCGAGGGACGTGATCGTCCCCCTCTATTCGACATTGGTGAGGCCTCATCTGGAGTACTGTGTCCAGTTTTGGGCCCCACACTACAAGAAGGATGTGGATAAATTGGAGAGAGTCCAGCGAAGGGCAACAAAAATGATTAGGGGTCTGGAACACATGACTTATGAGGAGAGGCTGAGGGAACTGGGATTGTTTAGCCTGCAGAAGAGAAGAATAAGGGGGGATTTGATAGCTGCTTTCAACTACCTGAGAGGTGGTTCCAGAGAGGATGGTTCTAGACTATTCTCAGTGGTAGAAGAGGACAGGACAAGGAGTAATGGTCTCAAGTTGCAGTGGGGGAGATTTAGGTTGGATATTAGGAAAAACTTTTTCACTAGGAGGGTGGTGAAACACTGGAATGCGTTGCCTAGGGAGGTGGTGGAATCTAAGGAAGGAGAAGTTTTTAAGGTCAGGCTTGACAAAGCCCTGGCTGGGATGATTTAATTGGGGATTGGTCCTGCTTTTGAGCAGGGGGTTGGACTAGATGACCTCCTGAGGTCCCTTCCAACCCTGAGATTCTATGATTCTATATATTGAGATACTGTTGCAAGGGTGTGTTGTGTTGTAATTGAATGAGCGAATTTTTTAGTGGTCTGTCCTGTATAGAGTTGCTGCCTAATCTACAGTCTTTTTCACCCTTTTTGAAGGATTTTACAAATGTAAATGAGTTAAGACTTGGAAACCTTCCTATGAGCTAGGTGGACAGTATTATACCCCCATTTTATTGATGAGGGAAATGGTAGAGGATGTTAAGTGACTTGCCCAAGCATATAGAGAAAATCTGTCTCATAGCCAGCATTAGAACTTGGGCATTCCCAGCTCTATCCCCTGTACTCAAACCACTAGGCTACATTCCTCTAACTTATCTCCTCCATAAGCATGTAGGCTCTAATCATCTGCTAGGATTTCTGCCTCCCTTAAGGAAAGGAAAAGAAAAACACAAAATCAGGCTGTGGATTTCATGGGTTTGTTTTTTTCCCCTCCATTCCAAAATAAGACAATGTTTGAATGAAAACAGCAGGCAACTGATGTGAGAAAGCCATGTAGAATATTAAGCAGAGGATTATACTGATCATGGAATGTATTTTTACAGTGCAGATCTGGATATATTTGGAAAAAAGTCAATGTGCTTGGAAGTAATGGAATAGTCTGAGATGGATAATTTGGTATTCCTTCCTGAGTTGACCTAATGTTCATAATTGCACTGTTTGCTAGGGTGTTGCTAGGTAGATGAAGATTTGCTAGTGATTATGTTACACCCTTGTGTACAGAAATGCTTACTGAGGTGTCACTATGAGGAATGCACTCAGTGCAGTGTCAGCATTTGCTGAATATGCCAGTCTGTGAATAATAAAGTATTGGGGACAGTTGTGCATAGACTCAATAGGGAGATGAAAAATGCTGAAAATGGTTATCGGATTTCATTGCACACTATACATGGAATATAGGAAAATATACAAATTAACCCCCCCACCCCACTACTATATTTATATTACTATTTTATCCTCGGAGATAGTGAATTGACACTTCATTGCATGGGGGCCTAAATTACAGTAAATACAGGAATAAACCTAAGAGTAACACAAGTGGTGAGCTCTAGGAACCAATGGTTGTTTCTCTCACTATTGTATGTTTCAGGAAGGAAAATTATTTGGTTATGTTTTTTTAAAAAGCTTTTTGGTTTGCTGTTGGTTACTTGAGTTACTCCAGTATATACACCCACTCATTAATTATTAATTATTATTATTATTTAAAATATTAAGGGTTAGGTTACACATCATAACTATCTTCTTTACGAGCTCCCTCAGAGGCGATATATTTCCCCTTCCCTAGGCATAGTGAGTAAAGTCACTGTCAGAGAGCAGGCCATTCGTGACTGATGAGCACTGTATCAGCAACAGATACTAAATCTACTTTATAGTAGTCAGTAAAAACTGTGCTGCAAAATAAGGGTTGCTTAATCTAGCTGTATCTACCCAACGTTAATTCTGAGAATAATTGACTGGGGGACAAACTGAGTTTGGAAAAAAACTGGTGTATAGTTCCAAACTGGGAGGGGTCAGTGTTTGTTTGAAGATTCCTGCAAGAGCCAGGTAAATATGTACATATGCATCAGTTGCTGTTGGATAATTCAGAGGTAGAGCTGAGCAAAATCTTTTGAGTTTCATTGTATGGCCTTCATCCTGCTCTGTTACGCTAATGGAAGTCTGAAGTAAATCTTCCGAAGTCAGTTGAGTTGCACTTGAGGGAAGTGCAAATGAACTGGGTATTAAGCCCCATAGCACTTTTAAACACAAAAGTAATGGCTGCATCTGCTCTCATATGCTTGGCTTCTATTTTTCGGTGGGAGCCATGTCAATGCTTTCAAAGACGGAATTTTTCTTGAATCTTGTGAAGAAAGCTGTTTAGGATACGCTAACTATAATATTTCTCATCAGTTTTTTAATTGCCACATTTTTCTTGCAAATGAATTAGGTGTGACAGCATCAGCAGCAACAGAAATCTGTTTAAAGAAAAAAAAAGAAAAGGAGTACTAGTGGCACCTTGGAGACTAACCAATTTATTTGAGCATAAGCTTTCGTGAGATACATCTGTTTAGTTGTTATGGTTTAAGGGTTAATTAGATGTTGCTTAGTGCAAAAAGGCTAGTGCTAAAAATGCAGGGATCTCTTGAGGTTTCAACCTCGTGGACTTGATTCTGCTCTCCCTTTCAGCATTCTACATCAGGCGTAAAGCCCTTTTGAAGTCACAGGGATTACATTGGTATAAATAGCATCGATGAGGACAGAATCAGGCCCTATATCTCTATTTACTTAACATGCAGGGAAAATTGCAGAATAAAAGACCAGTTTTTCTCTCTTAACCCATTACTTAAATGTTACGTTAACTGGCTTTGAACCAAAACTCAGCTTAAATCTCAGTTCATCAAGGTACTTAAGTATGTAATGTTAAGATTTGGAGTAGTCCCATTGAAGCCAGTGGGAGTTTCCCATGCTTAAAGTTACAAACGGGTATCTTGCTGAATTGGGGCTTCAATCACAACACTGTTAGATTTCATTTCACTTGACAATATTCAATCACAACACCGTTAGATTTCATTTCACTTGACAATGAAAGAGTAAAAAGACAAAAGAAGTATGCTGTGTGAGAATGCTCCTTTCTACAGAGTTGTTCCTCTCTGCCTTTGGGAGCAGCCTGGTTTTTTTTTTGTTTTGTTTTGTTTTGTTTTTTTTTAAATCTAACTTCTCAGTGTGCCATGAACATAACAATCCTGGGTCTGTCTCAGTCAGGTTGGAAGACTGAATCAGAGGCTTGATTCCATTGTGGGTAATTTCCAGTCGGCAGGAACAAGCAAAGGCTAAATCCATGGTCTTCTAGGGCTTGCTGTTGAATCTGAGAAACAACGTGGCCTAAAGTGCAATAGGCTTTATTTCAGTGGACTTTAATGGACAGTGGTGAACCAGCAGAGCAGTGGAGTAGATGTATTGAACTGGTTAACTGACAGTCTTCTGAACTGCTCAAAAGTCTGTCTTAAGGCCAAGAAATATCAAATTGTTCCAATAAATAAATAAAATTGTGAAGAGTAGATAATGTACCTAGAGTATAACATATTGTGCTTTCTCTATCCTTAAAGCATAAAAGCTTTTTCAATAACTACTAAAATCTTCAGACTAGACTACATTATCTTCAAATGCATTTTCTATTCCAAAATATCATGAAATGATGGAGTTTGTATCAAAAATCTGGAACATCATACAACAAAGGAATCTTTAAGTGGTATCATTTTTATCATTGCTTCCTGGGGAAAGCAGCACAGAATTGGAGCCAACTTTGATATTACTACAATAAACCCACCCTCTTCTCTTCACACCCCCCCCACCAAAAAAAAAAAAACCCTAGAAAAAAATAAAAACCACATTTTGTTTGTTTGCTTCTTAGACCTGATATTGATCTCACGCAGGTTTCCCACTTTAACTTCGACAGAATTATTCTTGATTTCATACTTGAGAGCAGAATCATGCCCTTTTAGGTTAGGTAAGTGTAACTTCTCACTCTTGTTTTCCAAATATTCTGTGGTAAACATTCCACTAACTACTGATAGTAGATGGGATTCAGATTTTGTGTGTGTATGACCATGTTCTAAAAGAATAAATTAAAAGTCCTGGAACCATGGTCCCCAATATCTTTAGCATTAAAGATGGATACAACCAGATTAGCAAACCTTTTTTATGTGGCATGTGGAGAGACTTGACATGTGAAGGTAATTAGGGGGTACTTGTAAGTAAGCTGTATGGTGTCAGCTTCTTGCTGTCCTTACTACCGCCTGTATTACTTTTGAGCCTGATTCTGCCACTCTCCATTGCATTACCTGGTACCTTACTCCATTAGATCTCAAACTGACCTCATGAAGATTTCTCCTGTCAGTCTTTGTGTGACCATTTTTCTGCATGTTTTGGAGACTGGTTTCCGTGAGCATTTTTGCAAATAACAAATTGCTTGTACAAACCCGTCTCAAAAAAATGAAGTTTTGAATAATGTCAAAGCAAATGTGTGAATTTTCACCAAATAAACATGGACTGAATACTGAAGCACAGAGGTTATGTAACTTTCCCAATTTCACACTGTGTGTCCGTGGTGGAAGTGGGTATGTAACTCATGCTCCTGACAGAAAGAGGTCCCTGTTCTAACCAACAAGACATGCTCCCTCATTGGCTCAAGGAAGAAAAGAGACTAGGATAACCTTTACCCAAGTTAAGGGTGATATCTAACACATTTATTAACTGAAAACTCCCCTTTCTTTTCAGATCCTGTGATGGACTTTCCTATCACAGCTTCGCCTTCTCTGCAACAGGCTGCTGATGTGACGGTAACTGCAGAGCTAGGTTGGAGTGTGGTGGCAGCACAGATGAGTTCAAGTAGGTGCTATATTTTTATTAACTGCTGTTATTTTGTACAGTTTCACTTTTAATTTTGTTTCCCAAAACCTGCATGGTTTTAAATAGCCTGAAGTTGTTGACTTCAGGAGATGGGGAAGGCACAACTATTTTCTCCGTGACTGAAAAGACAGAGATCGGATGGTTGGTGAATTAAAGAAAAGGAAGTTTATTGTTATACCTGGTTCATTGCTGGATGGTTTTGCTGTAAATTGGTTGAATAGGCTAGTCCAATTTTTTTTGTTTTTGTTTAAATTTTGCTAGTTTGTAGAGCTTGAGAGGGGATTCATTGATCAAAATTTGTATTAAGTAAATAACATTTTATTCTTGTCAACAGTGATTTTAAAATCTTAATCTATGTAATAAGATTGCAGGAATATTAGTGTGTGTGTGTCATTCTGAAGCTTAAAATGACTGAGTCCATGTTTGAAGTGACGTAAGCAGCTACAAGCATGGTTGAGTGCTCTTTGTTCAGAATATCACCATGTTCAATCATCACTGGGATTCACGTCTGTTATCATCCAATTTTTAAGTTCTCAGCCATTTTGGGCTTTGTTATGCAGGTGACTTTATTTAACCTATGAAATAGTATGGGCTTTCACCACTAGTATTCAAATAAGTGCCCTAATTCATGCATGGTGGAACACCATTGGCCTGACAGATGTCAGTCATCACTGTTTTTACAGCTTGGTGACATTTTTTACACTTTTTTTTTTTCAGCAAAAAATGCAGATGTGGCAGCACTGAAACACTTCCCAGATCTGTGTCAGTTTTGCCAAATGGTTTCAGTTGAATTTTTTTTTAATTAAAGTATTTTTTAAATAAAATATTTTGGTTCTAAATGACTTTTTAAAAATGTTCATAAATTTTATTTTAGCCCACTCTCTAATTTACATGCTCAAGAGCTATGAAAAGTTTCAAGGTGCATCAAAGGAAATGTTTTTGTTTGACCCAAAACTATTTTCAGAATTGCCAGTGAACTGGAAAAGAATTCACTCTACTGTTGTTGAACCATTGCCCCATAGTGTGACACATCCATAGACAAAGACAAGGTCCCTCTTTTGAAAGACTCCAGTGCTGAAAACACTGGTATGTGTAAAGTTACTTATTTCATATCAGCTCTCCCATTGACTTGGCTCATGTATGCATCTGCAGGATCAGGACTGAAGTTACATCAGTGACACGTGAGACAGGGTGCTAAGCAATAAGGTAAAGGGGTAAAGAAAGTCAATGGTCATAGCAAGCTGATTTAGTTACTTAGCACTGTAACATCTTGAGGTTCCTTGAGCTATACCAGGGATGAATTTGGTCCCAGATCTTAAATTATGTTAAGCTTCTTTTTGCCATTGCTGATTTCAATAAACAGGTAGGAACTGGTTTATGCTGTGACAGTAAGCTCTATGAGAGAGGTGGTCTCAGTTTTTCAGCACATTGGCCATACCAACCAGAGGCATGATGATACCAAATGCAACTGAAATCTGTATTTTTCAAACAAAATCCACAGGTCATTCCAAGTGTGATGCCCTTAACCTTATGATTTTTCAGACTGCTGTGCTAAGTTGTAATTGGGATGGGGTGGGTGGGTGGTGTGTGTGTTGTGTTTTTTTTTTTTTTTTTTGAGATTATAGTATGTCTATGATACAGCTACAACAGTTTGCAAACACTTTATAGGATATATCACCACAAGGAGTATGACAGGCTGTCAAGGCTCTTTCCCCACTCTGAACTCTAGGATACAGATGTGGGGACCTGCATGAAAGACCCCCTAAGCTTATTCTTACTAGCTTAGGTTAAATGCTGCCACCACCAAAGTGTTACACAAAGAACAGGAGAAATGCCCACTTGGAAACGTCTCCCTGCCAAAATATACCCCCAAGCACTACACCCCCTTTCCTGGGGAGGGCTTGATAAAAATCCTCACCAATTTGCATAGGTGAACACAGACCCAAACCCTTGGATCTTAAGAACAATGAAAAAGCAATCAGGCTCTTAAAAGAAGAATTTTAATTAAAGAAAAAGTAAAAGAATCCCCTCTGTAAACTCAGGATGGTAAATACCTTACAGGGTAATCAGATTCAAAACACAGAGAATCCCTCTAGGCAAAACCTTAAATTACAAAAAGACACAAAAACAAGAATATACATTCCATTCAGCACAATTTATTTTATCAGCCATTTAAACAAAACAGAATCTAACGCATATCTAACTAGATTGCTTATTAACGCTTTTACAGGAGTTCTGACCTGCATTCCTGCTCTGGTCCCGGCAAAAGCAACACACAGACAGAGAGAACCCTTTGTTCCCCTCCACTCCCCCTCCTCCAGCTTTGAAAGTATCTTGTCTCCTCATTGGGCATTTTGGTCAGATGCCAGCGAGGTTATCTTAGCGTCTTAACCGTTTACAGGTGAAAGGGTTGTTCCTCTGGCTAGGAGGGATTTAAAGGTGTTTACCCTTCCCTTTATATTTATGACACAGGCCTCCAGCATAAGGTAAACCACACGTTCAACAAAGCTTTATTTTTAGAATGGCCTTCACAGACTTGTTTTTACCCTTTGATGTTGGCAAACTGTGAAGATAATCATTATCTTTCAACTATTTTCCTTGCTTTTCTGTATTGATATAGAGCCAGATTCTGCTGCCCCGTCTCATGCTGAATGGCATTTTATTCCACAAGTTGCCCCATTCATTCCAAGGGGTAATGGTATCGGAATTTGGCACATATTACTGAATTGTAATTCAATATACACACATACTTTTAGCAGGGAAAAGGAATAAAACAGGTCTTTCAACAATAAGCTGTGTAACTATTTAGGGAAAAGATGTAAAAAATGAAACTTGGATAAACAGGCACATTTTATAACCGGGTCTTATTCAATACCTATACGAGTTCCTTGCACCAGGTAAGTTTCATGATTGCTACAACAGCACAGCATGCACCATGTTGGCAGACCCCACCAGAGCAAGAAACTGGCTCTGAATTTGAAGGATCTAAAATTTAATAAAGGCTGATTTAAAATCACTTACAAAATGTCCCTCTGACCATTTTGGGCATTAAGCACAAATACCTCCTTGTAGCTCATAAGGGAGAGTTGATCACTGTTTTTAGGTTGCTATTATTTGCGTCTTTGTCAGAACAAACAAGCTTAAAAAACAAAAACAAAACAAAAAAAAACCCCAAACCCTGGTAGCTTCTTTCCAGGTGATGTTGGGTACTGAAACATATTTGGCAAAGAGATGTGATTCTTGATGTAATTATCAGAGACTTTGATACTTGGATGGGAAACTCTAAAGAGTAAAATTGGCTTAGATCTGTCAACTCTTGCTTAGCTTTACTTTGTAGTCTAGCTGATTTTTGCTTCTGTCTTTTCACAGCTTCCATACATATTGCCGGGGTGTCTTTAAAAGCCTGTTAGAAAATCCCAGTCTTTTGAATGGTTTACTGCTTTGACAGTTCTATCTATGTTATGTGGAGAAATTACAGCTAGGTGTCTAGAGTTTTTTGCAATAGGGTTTCAAAGAGGATAGAGAAGGGAAACCCTTCCTATTCAGATGTATTGGCAAGGAGTGGGTGATCCAGAGGATTAAAAATGCTACATCTTAATTTTTATTCTCAACCCTCTTCTTTGGTTGTGTTTTCATATATCAGTATACAGCATTTATTTGATCTGTGTGGAAGTTATAACCCAGTGACATCAGAATAACTTCACAGAAACTCTAAAAACAAAAAAGCCACAATATTAAGAACTTTTCATTCCATAAATAGTGTGTTTCAGACAGAAATGTAATTAAGTTGTCTTTGCCTTTATGATCACCAGAAAACCTATTTGGCTGGAGAGGAAAAATTCCTGAAGTCTTCTATAAACTGAAAACTTGTAAAAATATTTTTACCACATAAGATCACTGTATCTGAAACAGATGAGAGGAAAAATGTAGTTTTGCTCCTTTTTTGTTTTTGTTTGTGTACTTCGTGCATTTGACGACATTCTGTGTGGAGACAGTGTCATTGTTTTCCTGTGGTGGCTGATGTGCTTGCAGTCAAACTTCCTTTTAGACACCTTTTTGTCCCTCTCAAGCGTACCCCTTTGAGGACAGGTTTCAGTATCTTCACTCTTCTCTGGGTGAGTTCATGCAGTCCAACCATGCTTAAAATTAATCTCTGAGATGTTGTCCATGTTTACTGACTCTGCTAACCCAACAGGTCCCTGTGAATTTGGCACTTGTAAGGCCTTTCGTTCCAGGAACTTGTGACAGCAGCTCCTTAAAATGATTCAAAAATGACTTCTTCAAAACAAAGCCTTATTTATTCATTCACCCCAAAGGTATATAGCAATCAGAGAAAATGACTAACAATGAAGGGCCACATGAATATTTTCTCTTATCTAACACTTAATCTTTCCTTGTGAGCTGTGGTAAGTTCCATTCAGCCCAGCTACCTCTATTTGTGTTGGGAGAAGCAGACCGCCCTGCCATAGTGCGGCCTCTGTGACTGTCTCCTCTTGTGTCCTTGTCAGCGCTCACTGATGCTCCCTGAGTAGCCATGGCAATTCACTCTACCCGCCTGTAGCAATGTGCTGACTCACCGGTGGGGTGCCTCCTGCTGGTTGTCTCGGGAATTAGCTCTTCCAGCCCAGGCCGCCCTCTGCAGGCTGGTGTCTCACCTGCTTCTGGCCCCTGTGTCCCTCCCAGATCCCGGTGCCCCTCTATGTCAGGGTTCTGCCCCGAACAGTAACCCACACAGTCTCTGGATCTCCCCTCTCTGGGGAACCCCCACCCTCTATCCCCACCTTGCTTCAGTGGCTACTGCCAGTCACCATCTAGCCCCTGCTCACTGGGGCAGACGGCAGTCTGTAAACCACTCCTCATTGGCAAGGAGGGTTGGGACCTGCTGCCTTTGCCTAACCTTGGGCTGCCCCTCTGCAACCCCAGTACCTGCTTCGGGCCTTCACAAAGCCCTGCAGCCTGGGGGTTCTCCAGGTTGGAGCTCCCCAGGTCCTCTGGCCTTCCCCCAGCCCTGCTTCACTCCAGGTACCCTTTTCTCCCAGGCACCCAGTCCTCCTCTCTCCAAAGTGAGAGAGTCCTTCTGAGCTCTGGCTCACAGCCCTTTTACAGGGCCAGCTGTGGCCTAATTAAGGCGTGGCCCCAGCTGTGGCTGCTTCCCCAATCAGCCTAGCCTATTGGCTCCCCAGGACAGCCCTTTCCTAGGGCTGTTTTAACCCCTTCAGGGCCAGAGCGGGATCACTGTCCCGCTACACCGCCCCACTTTTCTAGGTGTGAAGCTCTCTAATATAAATCAGACGTCAAGAATTATAACCTTCAAAAACCAGTCGGAGAACACTTCAATCTCTCTGGTCACTTGATTACAGACCTAAAAGTGGCAATTCTTCAACAAAAAAACTTCAAAAACAGACTCCGAGAGACTGCTCAATTGGAATTAATTTGCAAACTGGATACAATTAATTTAGGCTTGAATAAAGACTGGGAGTGGATGTGTCACTACACAAAGTAAAACTATTTCCCCATGTTTGTTCTTCCCCCACCGTTCCTCACACGTTCTTGTCAACTGCTGGAAATGGCCCACCTTGATTATCACTACAAAAGGTTCCCCCCCTCCCCCGCTCTCCTGCTGGTAATAGCTCATCTTACCTGATCACTCTTGTTACAATCTGTATGGTAACACCCATTGTTTCATGTGCTCTGTGTATATAAAATCTCCCCACTGTATTTTCCACTACATGCATCCGATGAAGTGAGCTGTAGCTCACGAAAGCTTATGCTCAAATAAATTTGTTAGTTTCTAAGGTGCCACAAGTACTCCTTTTCTTTTTGCGGATACAGACTAACACGGCTGCTACTCTAAAACCTAACAGTTTTTAGTATCCTTTTTGCTCCTGGGTTCAGTGTGGGAAGAATAAACATGACCAGCTTGCTGGGATACAACTGGGGAATTATGGTTTCCTCAAGGTCTGTATTCTCTGGATTGTACCTCATCTTTGCCATTGTTTTGTTTCCTGTTGGTTTTTCCCCCAGCATCCTCCACTGATTTAACTCCTTGGAGTAAGGCAGGATAATACATAGGTAACCTGAGGAACATAAGGTATTTATTAAAAAAAAAAAATACAAATAACTACCTCGTTCTCAAAAAGAAAAGGAGTACTTGTGGCACCTTAGAAACTAACAAATTTATACCTCGTTCTCCACATTTATGTAGGGCCAGATCCACCACTACTTATGAACCGCCAGCTTGGCAGACACACTGGGGATGGAACCAGGGCCCTACTGAGCTAGAACCATGAATGGCTACAACTTGAGCTAAAGAGTCAAGGCTTTCTAGCTGGGGCTATAACAGACATGTATCCTCTGTGGATTGGTCACAGAGGGACTTGTAACACTCACTCACTCACCAGTGGATTACACTTACACCCAGTAGTAGCTTGACTCATGCGAGTTATCTGACTGATTTTAGTGTAAAAATACTCACATGCCTAAGTGGTGGAAGGTTTTGGGCATGTAGGGTAAATCCTGTGACGTTTTATGAATAGTCCCATTGGCCTCAATGTGAATATTCACAAAGCCTTGGTTGGACAGTTTGTCAGTTTCTCCATTTTGTGTGTGGGTATTTCACCCACTCACCCAGGACATTAATTAATTAATTCTCATAACCCCTATATGAGATAAGTAAGAACTGTTATCCATATATTGTTAGATAGGGGAGCTGGCACATGGGAAAATTATTTAAACTCATGGAGGCTGCACAATAAATCAGTAGCAATGCTGGGAAAGGAACACACCCAAACTGGCTCCCAGTTCTGTGTCAACCACAAAAACATCCTTCTCGTTAACCCTCCAGGGCAGCTTTAGTTTTGGTTGCATGAATTAAATGGGTAATATCCACAGTGTTCTGAACATATGTGCAGAAAAACAGGTATGTTAATTCTCTCCAGAGCACTAATAAATTGAATTTGATTTCAAAGCTGTCTTAACAGTAAAATTTTACAAAATCAAAATGTGATGAACTTGTCAGCAGGTGTACAGGTGAATATGCTGTGGTAACAACTGGACACTTTAGAATGTTCTAATGTATTTTTTTAAACAAGTTACATTGACCAAACGTACAGTTGTTAACAAGTTTTTCAGTTCCTTTTGTAAAAACATGACTTTGCTGGTTGTATTTGAGAACTGTAAGCTTTCCTTTTAGCTGGATGGGGCAGTGAAAGGGTATGTACATTAGCCATTTTTTCTAAAATTTCCCACTGGTTCAGCACCATTTGTAGCAATGCTAATATAGGCAGGTGCTTGTGTTTTAAACTCTCTGACTAGGTCGAGCAACGTAATGGCTAAAATGAATGGCAGCCATCAAAACCCTACGCCAGCATTGCTCCAGATGAGATGGTGGGGAGCAACAATGGAGAAAATTAAGGCAAATAAGTCAACTGTGAACAAGGGGTGTATGTGCACGAACACATGCATATGAGTGTGAAAAAGCAAGTCTGGACTCTAAACAATTTTATCCAGCCTGACCTGCACTTGAGAAAGTTTATCCCAGAAAGAGGACTCCCCCTCCTTCACTCCCTGAAGGCATTCAGCTCAGGGAAACCTAATAGCTCCCACCTGAACTAATGAAATAGTGAGGAGCGATTTTGACTTTAATCCTCCAGAACCAAAGCTGGCTAATTTTTAAGGCTTCATATAACAATGGGGGTCCCTTCCATCTGAATTATAGCCATATGGACAAATAAAATATACATGCTTTGTAGATTGGCTACATATCTTTTGAAAACAAAATAGACTGAAGATGTATTTAAAATATATTTGATAATTTAAAGAAAATGTGTCTCGCCACTTGGGTGCCCTCTGGGGGCACGTAGTGCATATAAAAGAAATAATGGCACCTGCACATAATATCTGACATCTGAATGAACCATTAAAGCTTCCTGCACTGCATTTGATTCCTTAGGAGCCTGTATCATTCCATACTCCACTCCATGAGGGGCATTAATGGGTTAAAGTTCAGTTTTGCAAGAGTCTGGGTTTCATCCGATGAAATATTTTTTTCATGCTCTCTTTTACAAAGTTAGCATTCAGTACTTACACATGTATTGACCGTATCTAAAGTGAAGCTGAAATAGTTTAGGTTGTGGATATGAATAGTTAGCTTGAGAGTAGTTTTACAAGTGGGTCCTCTGCTCACTCATCCCTTGCCCTCTCCCTCCTTCCCCTGCCCACTGTCTTGGCTGCAAAGCAGAGTGTTAGCAGACTTGGATGCCTGCAAAGAGCTGGAACACCACAAGGTCTCTCTGTTATCTTTCAGTCTGCGGTCTTGGCAAAATAAATCCCAGCCTATAGAATTGAGCTGAAAAAGCAACACTTTGTGGGTGTTAAATTGCCTGAAATTAAATCGTGAAACAATGTGTTAAAGAAAAATCATAATTTTGCATAGCCTTACTTAACGTATACCTCTGCCGTAAAGTACTGAGGGGCTTGTAAGATGGATTGATCAAGTGCATAGCTGGTTATAAATTGGATTGAAATCTAAAATAAGGATAAAATATACAGTATGTCTAAGATATAGTCATGGACAGATTTTCCTGTTTTTTGTTTTGCACATCTCAATTATAAATATTGTTGCAGGAGGTACTTCAGCTTTTAACTTTTCCAGAAAGTCCTAAGGACCTGAAATAAGGGCTTTGGTATTTCCAGCCCCAAGCATTTAAATATTGTGAGCCAGCCTCACACACCCCCAATTATGAGATTGACTTAAAAATCTGATTTTTAAAAATAATGTTGGTGTTCTTTATTTGTCTTGTTGAATGTTTAGGGTACAATTGGATTATGTTTCCAAACTTTTCTCTGCAACTGTGACAAACTTATTTTTAATGAAAGATGAGATTCTAAACTAATCCTAAAAAGAAAAGGAGTACTTGTGGCACCTTAGAGACTAACCAATTTATTTGAGCATGAGCTTTCGTGAGCTCTGCTCACGAAAGCTCATGCTCAAATAAATTGGTTAGTCTCTAAGGTGCCACAAGTACTCCTTTTCTTTTTGTGAAGACAGACTAACACGGCTGTTACTCTGTAAACTAATCCTGTGCTTCCCAGAGCTGTGGCTTTTAGAAAAATATTCAGTATTGTGGGATTTGCAATAAAATTGTGAGTTGACAAAACTGGGCTTGTAATAATAATAAATGCTAACCTGTTTCTTTTACTCTCATTAGTATTTTCTGCCACTTTTCAGATCCAGAAGGGAAAGTGGTAGTAGGTGATGTTTTTGATCATTGTATATTAGAAACTCTGGATATTGTTCACATATGAGACCTACTTTTGTTGTATGAGGGACAACCCACTGGCTAACTGGGAGTCAGATCCAACTCCTGTTGAAGTAATTGGTTATCTTTCCATTGGCTTCATTGAGTTGGGTCAAGCGCTTACTATAGAAGAGGAGGGGAAGGGGCAGTGGGAAATACGTTAGTACATTGGTGATAGCCTATTCTCTGTGTGGTTATGTCTAAATGAAGAAAATAGGTAGTTAACTAATATGTTTTTAAAAGACAGATATAGACAGAGTTTAAAAACCTTAAAACATGTTAGCTGATCATAGGCAAGCCCTTGGAGGTTTGAATTTATATTAGTGGAAACATGTTGGCTAATACACTTTTTAGCATGACTTACTTTTAGCCTAGATAAGGCCTACAAGTGCTGCTTTCTCATCTTTTCTGTTTACTGTTCCTTCTTTATTCTGTTTAAATGAAGCTTAAATTGCTGTATCCATACCACCAGTTTGCTCTGCTAAATCACCCCCTCTGGATATGTTCTCTGAAAGGAACACATTACCTTGGGAAGTGTTGTTTCATTGTGGTAATAAACAGCAAATTTCCCTCCAAGAGCAAAAGATGGGCTAAGTGGCATTGATAGGGAACTTTTAAAACTTGCAGTTGTCTTCTGTGCCTGGGGTTCTTATTAGGTATTCAAACAGAATTCCCTGGGACACTCCCAACCCCTTAAAAAAAGCAAACTGGGGAAAAAACAGTAGGCACCATGATATTTTGCCTCAGGGACTTGTTCTGGCATTTCAAAATGGAGATGCCACTCCATGGCATTTGGCAAATTTTAAATTCTGAACAGCAAACCTGAAATTGCAGCCAAGATGAGTATTAATAACAATTCAGGGCAGAAGTTAAATTTCCCCCCTTGTTTTCTGAGTGGCATTGAAGGACTGATACAGCAAACCACAGATGCTAAACTTTTAGCTGTTGCTATGTCTTTCCTGAAGCAGATCAATGAAAGTTAAGTAAATCCTATAATAGTAATTTCCTCACCTAATTTCCTCATCTAGAATGGGGGGATCTTTTTTTTTTTTTTGCCTTTTCAGGATAATAAATCAGTTGAGTGTGCCATTCTAGGAAATGCTTATTTCCTATGGGGTTACTTATATCCTCTAGATTACATATATTTTCCCTCTCCTCTCCTTTTACCTGAGGCTGAAAGTATCATGCAGGCTGGGTAAGAAGAAAGGGATATTTATTCTGTGCCTGTAACCATCACATCCACATGTCATAGCTTGACAGATGAACTTCCATTTAAAAATAATCCTTGCAGTTTGAGCCAAGATATGCTTATTTGTAGGGCTGTCAAGCGATTAAAACAATTAATTGCGATTAATTGCACAATTTAAAAAAAATAATTGTTTAATCGTATTGTTAAATAGAATACCGTTTATTTAAATATTTTGGATGTTTTCCACATTTTCAAATACATTTATTTCAATTACAACACAGAATACAAAGTGTACAGTGCTCACTCTATATTTATTCTTGATTACAAGTATTTGCACTGTAAAAAAACAAAATAAATAGTATTTTTCAATTCACCTAGTACAAGTACTGTAGTGCAATCTCTTTATCATGAAAGTTGAAGTACAAATGTAGAATGATGTATCAAAAAACCTGGATTCAAAAATAAAACAATATACAGTTTTAGAGCCTGTGGGTCCACTCACTCCTACTTCTTGTTCAGCCCATCGCTCAGACAAACAAGTTTGTTTACACTTGCAGGAGATGCTGCTGCCTGCTTCTTGTTTACAAGGTCACCTGAAAGTGAGAATGGGCATTCTCATGGCACTATTGTAGCCGGTGTTGCAAGATATTTATGTTCCAGATGCTTTAAAGACATATGTTCCCTTCATGCTTCAGCCACCATTCCAGGGGACATGGGTCCATGCTGATCACGGGTTCTGCTCGATAACAATCCAAAGCAATGCGGACCGATGCATGTTCAGTTTCATTACCTAAATCGGATGCCGCCAGCAGAAGGTCGATTTTTCTTTTTTGGTGGTTCGGGTTCTGTAGTTTGCGCATCGGAGTGTTGCTCTTTTAAGACTTCTGAAAGCATGCGCCACACCTCGTCCCTCTCAGGTTTTGGAAGGCACTTCAAATTCTTAAACCTTGGGTCGAGTGCTGTAGCTATCTATCTTTAGAAATCTCACATTGGTAACTTCTTTGTGTTTTGCGAAATCTGCTGTGAAAGTGTTCTTAACATGAACAACATGTGTGGGTCATCACCAAGACTGCTATAACATGAAGTATATGGCAGAATACGGGTAACATGGAGCAGGGGATATAAAATTCTCGCCCAAGGAGTTCAGTCACAAATTTAATTAATGCATTAATTTTTTTAATGAGCTTCATAAGCATGGAAGCATGTCCTCTGGAATGGTGGCCGAAGCATGGAGGGGCATACGAATGTTTCATATATCTGGCATGTAAATACCTTGCAATGCAGGCTACAAAGGTGCCATGCAAATGCCTCGTTCTCACTTTCTGGTGACATTGTAAATAAGAAGCGGGCAGCATTATCTCCTGTAAATGTAAACAAACTTGTCTGTCTGAGCAAGTGGCTGAACAAGAAGTAGGACGGAGTAGACTTGTAGGCTCTGAAGTTTTACATTGTTTTGTTTTTGAGTGCAGTTATGTAACAAAAAAAATCTACATTTGTAAGTTGCACTTTCATGATAAAGAGATTACACTACAGTACTTTTGAGGTGGACTGAAAAATACTATTTCTTGTTTCATTATTACAGTGCAAATATTTATAATGAAAAATAATATACACTTTGATTTCAATTACAACACAGAATACAATATATATGAAAATGTAGAAAAACATCCAAAATATTTATTAAATTTCAATGGGTAGTCTATTGTTTAGCCATGCAATTAAAACTGCGATTAATCACGATTAATTTTTTTAAGTTAAGCACATGAGTTAACTGCGATTAATTGGCAGCCCTACTTATTTTCATTGTGATAATGCTGCCTGGGTTTGGTACACTTTTTAAAAATAAATTTAGGCAAGTGATGTTTTCAAGTGTCTCAAATACTTTTGTCAACTTTTTTTTTTCTTCTCTCTCCCTCCAGTATAGTGGAGATGTTCAGCAGGAGTATCCCTTTGTGACTGTATGGTTTAATGGGAGGAAAGGGGGAAATGTCTGTTTCGTACCACCATTCACCTGCAGGGGAGCATATCCTGATCAGGAGGTGAACCCATTCAGACAGTCTATGTTCTCCAAAGTTGCTGTAGTAGATTCCCTTCCCTCTTTGATCCTCGCTCTCTCGGTATGACACAATGATTAGAACCTTTGGAGCTCAAAGTTCTGAAGCAGCATGCTGCCTTATCAGTGGATGCTTTGGGTCTCCTTAAACTTATGATAACATGAGCTACCTTAGATGGATGGGAATAGAGCACTTTCCCTTAGTGTGGTGCAGGACCTAGATTCCAAACTAAGCAGTGTTCTGTAATCCCTAAAATAGGTAGGTTGATTAAACAGAAACTGGAGAGTGAATCTCCAAAAGACTGGGTGTAATGGTACTCCACGACTGGAGAAAGATTGAAATCAAGATAAACTCCTAATTCGTCAGTCTTTGTGCCCACTGGAGTTCTTGGTAGTTTATAGCATTGCTGAGATCTCAACTCTAGCAATCTAAGTATTTAAATACCTTATTTTTAAAGTTATTTTTAGGTTAATAAAAAATTAACTTATTTTTGAAGGGGCAGGTTCTACTTCTTTTAAACACCTTCAATGCCTTGATTTTTCTCTTCGTACAAGAAGGCCCTCTGGATGGTACCACCCTCATCCAGTCTCTAAGAAGTCAGGTGTAGTATACATGCCAGTTTGGTTCATTTAAAGTCAGATTGGCCTGGTTACTTTGATTACTCCAGGTTGCAGTCTGGACACGACTTCCCTATCAGACCAGACACATATGCTCTCTTCTGGCTTCCTCATCATGTGAATTGCAGCAGGTAGCATTTGGCATGAGATCAGAAATCAACACTTGATGTGGACACAGCTGCTTACTCTAGCCAGCAAAAGGAGGTGCCAGAGAGGTCAAGTAAGGTTACCCTTGTTTGATTATCTAACCAGCAAAGACCGGTGGGAAGATTGGCATGGACAGGGCATACACAGAATGATCCATTACATAGCTTGTAGAGGACTTTGTTGTACTTTTCCAGAGACAGCTGAGAGGAGAGAGGACTGGCAGGACCTCTTATTCTGCAAAATAACCACGGTTAGATGTGACAATCATGTTAGGTCCTTGACTGGTGGCAGAGCCAAAATACAATACACCAACAAATTTAGGAACAGTGTCTTAATCGTGGTATCTGTCAACATAAACTACACTTGGAGTCAGCCTCGTCATACCCTCATTACAAACCCTGGGAAAAAGCTGTAGTGTAGACGATTCTTTTGTCTTTATATAGCACTTGACACGATGAAGGCCCTTAATAAGAAACATTAATAATTGCTTGTTGCAATACACTACTTAAAAACATAATTAAAATGAAAGGCAAAACACTCAGGAAGCTTATGCCTACCTAATGGGAAATGTGTTTGGACTATTATTGCAATGACAACAAAAGTCTAATATTAAATTGCCATTTAACTTCTTGCTCCATTTCAAATAAAATTCCTGAGCCTAAACATTTGTATTACTTATTTGTATTACTTATTACTTGTTTGATGCTTTCTATAATTGGTGCTGCTAAAATCTGAACACTGGTGTTTGCTTTAAAATGGCTACACAATGCATCTAATCTAGAGTAGTTTGAATGTAAGTGACATCAATATACAAATGCCATTTGGTAACTTGGCATCAGATGCCTTCTTCCAGCTTAGTAAAAGTTGTAAGGACTATGATTAAGTGTTGACATTTCTATTCCTCATTTGCTGTTTTCTTCTGAGGAATCTCAGTGCGGTTATCCCAGTGTTATTTGGCTATGCTGACCCATAGGGCTTTCTTAACCTTTTTGTAACTTAACTGCCAATCATGAGGCTGGATATAATTACTCTTTGGTGATGAAGTAGACCTTTTTTTCCAACTTTGAAGGCCAAAAGATAGCCTTAGGTGTTTAGTTAACTGCTTGAACTTTTCTAATTGGTACAAACTATCACCCAACAGCTTTGCTATTTTAAATTTATGCACTTTTATACTAATGTTATTCACTGATATATGATATCAGTATATGAGCACTGAAGCTCAATAAGATTGTGAAACATCCCTTGAGGCCATAGAACCAAAATTATATAGTAATAAATAACTTGGTATCAATGCATTTAAAGTTTGTGATGCATTGGCCAATTTAATGCTTAAAATTGGATTCTGCTGTGTTCCTTTTAAAATGCCACTGAAGTGTTATCACTTTCACCTTACCAGTTCATATGAAAACATATTAGGGAGCTCTCTGTTAACTCCACAGTTGCAAGATAGACTTGAAATACAGAAAATGTCATAAAGATTAATCTTTGCTATAGAACTATAAGTGGTTTTAATTTAAATGATGCCTTCACTTAAATATTGACTTTTTTCAGTCCTATAATACATACTTCATTTAGTTAATGACAGTAAATATGTAATTATTGATTAAAATAGGTGGAATGAAGAAGGATCACAGGCTAGTAATTTTCTGCTGCAGGAGGTGAAGCAGAGATGATAATAGAAAATAAATGTCAAGGCAAAGGCTACGTATTTATTTTTCAGTTCAAGAGACATTGATCCTGTGACAACATTCTATTTCAGTGACTTTATTTTTATTACACCGAATGATTGATCTGTAGATGTAATATGAACATGGTACATTGTGATACTTTTTATTGGATCAACACATGCCAGTAAGTTAGAGTATACAAAAATGATCTTTGTATAATATACCTATTCTTTTTGAATAGTAGTGAAATGCATTTTTACAGAAGCTTTATTCTACCTTTCTTCCTTTGCTAAACTCTGATTAACATAGAAAATAGACTTATGTGATTCAGCAATTGGAGATTATTTTACCCACAGCAGTTTTGAAGTATGATTACTTGTATTAATCAAGCATACTATATTCTTAAAAGAGGGAGGCTTTTCTTTTGGTTCGTGCACTGGACTGGGACTCAGGAGATATGATTTCAGTTCCCTGCCACAGGCTTCATGTGTAACATGTGTATCATAATCATTCTGTGTTTCCATTTTCTGTTTGTAAAATGAGGATCCCCCCCGCTTTTTATGTAGCCTCCTTAGCCTCTGATACTGCAGGTGGATACCTAAACTTGTCCGGAGCCCCATAGGCTTCAATGTGGCACTGCAAGGGCTCAGGAATCTGCGTATGTGGAGAGTTGCAAGATTGCACCGTCAGATGCCAAGTTCTGCGGGACATTGACTGTCTCTTACTATGTGTGTTGTACAATAATTAGCGCAATGTGATTGTGATCTCAGTTGGAGTATTTAGGCACTGCTGTAGTAAAACTACCTTGAGGTTTGTTTAAAACTAATTGGTTTCACAAACAAATATGTCCTTCAATTTGGTTGGTTCAGATTCTAGTTCATGTAATTATGTCTTTATATTGTTAAGTTACAACTATGAAGTTTATATAATATAAACTTGAACAATAAAGCAACTTTATATTGGTATTTTTTTTTATATCTTCATATAAACATCATAGAACTGCACTTCTATGGATCTGATTGTGGTTTAACCCCTGTTTTACACCCGTATAACTTTTTCCTTCAGTGGAAATAACAAGACCATAAGTAACCTGAAAATGGGGAGTCAAGTAAAATAACTAAAGTGAAGAAATAATGAAGTGAAGGCACACAGGGAATTGGAGTGGATAAGAAAGGATATGAAAATAGTCCTCCATTCTATCACCAACAAAAAACTAATTGCAGGAAGGGCTGGCTGAGAGACCAGGAGTGGATTCAAATTGCTCACCATTTTGTTAGTGGCCCGAACTAGCTCAAGTCTATAATCACGGAAAGCTTTTTGAGTGATTTATGGGAAAGAGTTGGCTATCTTAGTGCATTCCTGGGGGGAAAACGTGGCCACTGCTAAAGCCACCCATTACATCTGGCACTGTAGACAGGTGGATCAAGATTTGGATAGAGATGGAGAATGAACTATACTTCTAACCCTAGATCTGCTCCCTCTCTCCATGACAGGGCTTATGGGTGCAGAAGCATAGCTTGCATTGCAGTATCGTTCTGTCCATATCAGGCCCGCAGACCTTTGGCTGTCCACTGACTAGTGCTTAGCTAGCTCTGTCTAGTCAAGTGAATCATGCACAAATAAAGGCAGAACAGGAGTACTTGTGGCACCTTAGAGACTAACAAATTTATTTGAGCATAAGCTTTCGTGGGCTGCAGCCCACTTCATCGGATGCGTAGAATGGAACATATAATAAGATATTGATATACATATAGATCTATATACACACACATACAGAGAATCATGAAAAGGTGGGAGTTGCCATATAAACTGTAAGAGGCTAATTAATTAAGAAGAGCTATTAATTAATTAGTTTCCTCAGCAGGAGGAAAAATAACTTTTGTAGTGATAATCAAGATAGCCCATTAAGACAGTTGACAAGAAGGTGTGAGGATACTTAACATGGGGAAATAGATTCAATATGTGTAATGACCCAGCCACTCCCAGTCTCTGTTCAAACCCGAGTTAATGGTATCTAGTTTGCATATCAATTCAAGCTCAGCAGTTTCTCCTTGGTGTCTGTTTCTGAAGCTTTTCTGTTGCAAAATTGCCACCTTTAAATCTGTTACTGAGTGGCCAGAGAGGTTGAAGTGTTCTACCAGTTTTTGAATGTTATGATTCCTGATGTCAGATTTGTGTCCATTTATTCTTCTGCTGAGAGACTGTCCATTTGGCCAATGTACATGGCAGAGGGGCATTGCTGGCACATGATGACATATATCACATTGGTAGATGTGCAGGTGAATAAAGAAAAGGAGTACTTGTGGCACCTTAGAGACTAACCAATTTATTTGAGCATAAGCTTTTGTGAGCTAGGAATCATAACATTCAAAAACTGTAGCTCACTTATGCTCAAATAAATTGGTTAGTCTCTAAGGTGCCACAAGTACTCCTTTTCTTTTTGCAAATACAGACTAACACGGCTGTTACTCTGAAACCTGTGCAGGTGAATGAGCCCCTGATGGCGTGGTTAACATGATTAAGTCCTATGATGGTGTCACTTGAATAAATATGTGGACAGAGTTGGTATTGGGCTTTGTTGCAAGGATAGGTTCCTGGGTTCGTGTCTTTGTTGTGTGGTGTGTGGTTGCTGGAGAGTATTTGCTTTAGGCTGGGGGGCTGTCTGTAAGCAAGGACTGGTATGTCTCCTAAGATCTGTGAGAGTGAGGGATCATTTTTCAGGATAGGTTGTAGATCTTTGATGCGCTGGAGAGGTTTTAGTTGGGGGCTGAAGGTGACAGCTAGTGGCGTTCTGTTATTTTCTTTGTTGGGCCTGTCCTGAAGTAGGTGACTTCTGGGTACTCTTCTGGCTCTGTCGGTCTGTTTTTTCACTTCAGCAGGTGGGTATTGTAGTTCTAAGAATGCTTGATAGAGCTCTTGTAGGTGTTTGTCCCTGTCTGAGGGATTGGAGCAAATGCGGTTGTATCTTAAAGCTTGGCTGTAGACAATGGATCATGTGGTGTGTCCTGGATGGAAGCTGGAGTCATGTAGGTAAGTATAGCGGTCAGTAGGTTTCCGGTATAGGGTGGTGTTTAGGTGACCATCGCTTATTAGTACAGTAGTGTCCAGAAAATGGACTGCTTGTGTGGATTTGTCTCGGCTGAGGTTGATGGTGGGATGGAAATTGTTGAAATCATGGTGGAATTCCTCAAGGGCTTCTTTTCCATGGGTCCAGATGATGTCATCAACGTAATGCAAGTAGAATAGGGACATTAAGGGATGAGAGCTGAGGAAGCATTGTTCTAAGTCAGCCATAAAAACGTTGACCTACTGTGGGGCCATGCAGGTAGCCATAGCAGTGCCGCTGACTTGACGGTATATATTGTCCCCAAATGTGAAATAGTTGTGGGTGAGGACAAAGTCCCAAAGGGCAGCCACCAGGTTTGCCGTGACATTATCAGGGATACTGTTTGTGATGGCTTGTAGTCCATCTTTGTGTGGAATGCTGGTGTAGAGGGCTTCTACATCCATAGTGGCCAGGATGGTGTTTTCAGGAGATCACCGATGGATTGTAGTTTCCTCAGGAAGTCACTGGTGTCTTGAAGATAGCTGGGAGTGCTGGTAGCATAGGGCCTGAGGAGAGTGTCTACATAGCCAGACAATCCTGCTATCAGGGTGACCATGCCTGAGATGATGGGGCGCCCAGGATTTCCAGGTTTATGGATTTTGGGTAACAGATAAAATACCCCTGGTTAGGGTTTTAGGGGTGTGTCTGTGCGGATTTGTTCTTGTGCTTTTTCAGGTAGTTTCTTGAGCAGATGGTGTAGTTTCTTTTGGTAACCCTCAGTGGGATCAGAGGGTAATGGCTTGTAGAATGTGGTGTTGGAGAGCTGCCCAGCAGCTTCTTGTTCATATCCCGACCTATTCATGACGACAGCACCTCCATTGTCAGCCTTTTTGATTATGATGTCGGAGTTGTTTCTGAGGCTGTGGTTGGCATTGTGTTCTGCATGGGCAAGTGATGCTGCTTTTCCACAATTTCAGCCTGTGCACATCTGCGGAAGCACTCTATGTAGAAGTCCAGTCTGTTGTTTCGACCTTCAGGGGGAGTCCACGCAGCATTCTTCTTTTTGTAGCGTTGGTAGAAAGGATTCTGTGGGTTAGTATGTTGTTCAGAGGTGTGTTGGAAATATTCCTTGAGTCAGAGACATTGAAACTAGGATTCTAGGTCACCACAGAACTGTATCATGTTTGTGGGTCTGGAGGGACAAAAGGAGAGGCCCCAAGATAGGACGGACTCTTCTGCCGGGCTGAGAGTATATCTGGAAAGATTAACAATTTTGTTGGGTGGGTTAAGGGAACTACTGTTGTGGCTCCTTGTGGCATGTAGCAGTTTAGATAGTTTAGTGTCCTTTTTTCTTTGTAGAGAAGCAAAGTTTGTGTTGTAAATGGCTTGTCTAGTTTTTGTGAAATCTATCCATGAGGAAGTTTGTGTGGAAAGTGGGTTATTTTTTTTTATGAGAGTATCCAGTTTTGAGAGCTCATTCTTCATCTTTCCCTGTTTGCTGTATAGGATGTTGATCAGGTGGTTTTGCCGTTTCTTTGAGAGTGTGTGGCACAATCTCTCAGCATAGTCTGTGTGGTATGTAGATTGTAATGGATTTTTTTTTTACTTTTCATCCTTTTGGTATGATGTCTATCTGTTTCCATTTGGAAAGGAAGATGATGTCTGTCTGTATCTGTACGAGTTTTTTCATGAAGTTGATGGATTTCCATTCCATATGGCTAAATTCAGTGCCTTGCATAATGACAGGTTTTAGAGTAGCAGCCGTGTTAGTCTGTATCCACAAAAAGAAAAGGAGTACTTGTGGCACCTTAGAGACTAACAAATTTATTTGAGCATAAGCTTTCGTGGGCTACAGCCCACTTCATCAGATGCATCACCTTTTCATGATTCTGTGTGTGTGTGTGTGTGGAGCAGGCGGGCAGTGCAGGTGGTGGGAGCGCGGCAAACGCGGGCAGAGGACTCGGGAGGAGCACCAGGTGGCCACGCACCCAGCCGGGGAGAAGTGGCACTTTGAAGGGGAAGCTGCCGCTTCTCTCCGGCTGCAAGGCTGCTCCTGCTCCTGCACATCTACCAATGTGATTATATGCCATCATGTGCCAGCAATGCCCCTCTGCCTAAATTTGGCCTCCAGGGCCTCTTTCCTATCCTTCCCTATGTCATTGGAACCTACGTGTACCACGACCACCCGCTCCTCCCCTGCACTACACACACATCTATCTAGATGTCTCGAGAGATCCGCAACCTTCGCACCAGGCAGGCAAGTCATATATATAAAAAGGCAATATATACAAAGCACTTATAGAAATAGGATTTTAAGTCGGTCTACACTCATGTCTATCTTCCCTTAAGTCTTAGGGCAAGTCTACACTTAAAACACTGCATCGCCACAGCTGTGCCTTTGTGGCCCTTTAATGAAGATGTTCTTAACTGATGGGAGAGAGCTCTTTCATTGGCGTAGTTAATCCACCTCCCTGAGCGGCAGTAGCTATGTTGGTGGGAGCTCTCCTGCAGACCTAGCACTATCTATATGAAGGCTTAGGTCAGCATAACTACTTAACTTGGGGGTGTGGATTTTTCACACCCCTAAGTGATGTCATTATACTGATATAAGTCTGTTGTGTAGACCAGACCTTACTGTTCCTTGATGGTACATAGGCAAGCCTAACTTATTCAGAATTCCCCACTCCCCATATTTCTGTTTTGTTCCCTCCAACCTACTCATTCTCCCACCGCACCGCCCACCCTTGAGTGTTTTAAAAAGAGTTTTTTTGATCTATAGTGTGTCTGGGACTTTTCCTGTCTTAGTAAATACTTGAGTTGTTAACTTGAGCCATATTTTCCTTTTCTGCTTGTTTTGCCCAGTGGTCCCTTATTAAACTAAGCAAATATATTCATACAGTAAACATCCCCAATAAATACAGCAGTCAAAGTATTACAGAGCAACTCCACTTCTGCCACAATATAATCATTTCATTAAAGGTTAATGAAAGTAAAAACCATAAACTGAGTTAATATTAGTTAGCTACTGTTTAAAAAGAAAGAGAGGCAGATGGGTCTGTAAATATTAGTTTAGACCATTATTTACATGCTATATTGAAGTTTTCACACAGTGCCAAAGTTGTGAAAAAATCACTTCTGTTGGCAGAATGTGGAAAATCACTTGGAGACACTTTTGTTCATGAACAGTGTCAAAGTGCATGTCAAATCAGTCACTTTTCTCCATGACACAGGATTAAAAATGGAAAAAGCATCCCTGTTCCTGCTTTAATCATTGATATAAATAAATTGTTATGCCTTTTGAATAAAGAGATTAGCAGAGGGACAAGCCAAGGAAAGCAGCAAGACAAGGTTTGGAAATGACTGTACCTGGAACTGTACAAGTTGAAGGATTGTGACAGAGAGAAGTGATGGTTCAGATGTTTTCTGGATAGAAATAGACCTTAGAACAATGGAATTAAATTGTGGTTACAAATAATAATAAACATAGTTTGTATTAAATCTAATACAGTGGTTTAATGTGGCCAGACATCTGTAACAGTGATAGCTTCCTTCTCTAAACTAAGCTCCAAGTAAGGAAAGAAGTGTAGTGAAAGGTCAGTGTCTTCTACAACAGTGGCATGGATCGTGGAGTAGTTCATTAGCTCTTACTCATTGCACTGAAAACAGGATCCCATTTATATCAATATCTGGTCTATAGGTCATACTTTTTTTGTATTAGCAGATAAAAGCTAATTGAACACTTCTTTGAGTTGCGTGGAAGAAGGCAGAACTCTTTGTGTCTGTACACGCTGCGCTATACGATACATTAGGACTCCTTGGCAGTCATTAATCTGTGTCCAGATGCTGACTTGTTTGCACGATATATCACAGCACATACATAATTAAATATGGAAAGGAGATGAAGCCAGAAGTTATCACTTCTGTGCAACCAACAATTCTTGGTCTCCCCCACCCCCACTTAATCTTTTACAGCTCTAGATAAATATCTAATACTCAAAAGAAAAATAATTTTATATGCAATTTGTTACACCTCTTTCTAACTGATTGCAATACCCACAGCTGCTACAGAGGCATAAGTTCACAGCTTCTGGAGCAATACTACTGTTGGGTCAAATGGTGTTTCACAGGTCGTAAGATTCTGTGTTCATACAAGTGGAGGGAAATCATGACTCCTGGTCTCCCAATGAATTATAAAGCCTGTATTAAGTATCTTAGTCCTGGAGAATTTCAGGAGCTTCCATTCATGTGACTTTAGAAGATATTTGTGGTAGATGATGGATTTAATCAGGCAGGATCTGAAATTTGCACGTGATACGCCAAATATATTGACTTTAAAATTCTTTTCTATTGGTGTGTGTGTGTTTTTTAAATTGAGCATTCTGGTTTCATTAATTGCACACAATATCTGTTTGAAGCTAGGTGTAAATGAACTAGAACTAAGAAACATGTTCAAACTTGTACAAAAAGTATAGGTCATCTTGATTGGGGAGATTATGTCAATACAAATGTTTGAATTTATTTCTTCATAACAGGAAACTTTCATTTTCTGTGCTCCCAATCGTTCTGTGTTTAGCAATATAACTGTTCTTGATCTTGTTTTCTGTGCAGTGCATTTTTAAGACTCTGTCTGTTGGCAGCTGCTATTGTGTGTTCGAGTCAGATGCACCCCATTACAGAGAGATCACGTTGTGCTCTCTCATGGAGACTTTTGTTCTTGGTTGGTTTTCCCCTAAATCCAAAACAAATAAATTTAGATTGTAAGCATAGTAGAGGTGCAGGTTGCTGCACACAACCCTACTGGGTTCAACTAATAGTTTGACTAGCTACGGCCTCAGCTATGGAGCAAATTCTTCCAAACCATCTGTGGTCAATGGAAACATTTAAGCCAAAATGTCAAACTTCTTATTAGCAAAAGTGATCAAATATTTTGAATTCAGTGAAGAGAGATGAGTTTCTTAAAAGAATATGAAATTTAACAAGTTTCAGCTGCTAATCTAGAGTTCCTTGTGGGACGATAAAACAAATACCCCTGTGCCCCTCCCCAAAATCCCCCCCCGATCATCGTGGTTGTCTGTAGGAAGGAGCTCCACATTTTCCTACTTAGTTCCAGATTTGTCCCACTATGGATGGTATCAGTGACAGGAGCATGACTGAGCTTCACAAAGTGTCGAAGGTGACTACAATCCCATTTCTTAGAGCCTGTGTCAGTGGAGTCCTTCCTCATGCACCAATCTGGATTGGCACTCCCTGACAGACAAGTTACTCTCTTCAACTGCCATGAAATCTTGACTCCACTCAATCGAGCATGCTCATTATATAGCGCATGCTTGCTCTAGTGTGAGCTGTCCAAGAATATGACCAGTCCCTTTCCCTACAGTTTAGTGGAGGAAAGGGGTGGGAGTGGTGGTGAGTAAAATAGCTTGCAACGGCTCTGTGAATATAGAACAACATCACATAAACATAAATCCTCTTCCAGATCCAGCGCAGCTTGAACTTTGACACATATCTGAGGACCAAGAAGTTTAATCCACCACCTGCCTACCTAATTACTATTATTAGTAATGGGAGTAACATAGTATGTAAATGGATTACCACACTGGACATATGAGATTTGAGCAAACCATTCCTATGACTCATTTAATTGGTGTGATTTCATGCCCCTGAGTCCTGTCAAACTCTGGAAACTAGCAAAGCTATACAAAACCGTGTTCACAAACTGTTATGATGCAGTCACATGAATTGGATGTCTTTACTTGAAACTGGGCCCAGCCTCTTGATGAAGCCAAGTTTTGAGTGTGCATTGAACCCCCTAAACTGTAAAATTTCACCTGTTTTTTCTGCTTTGTAACTAAAGTTTGTTTGCGGCTTTATTATGTATGAATACCAATGGTGGCCTAGATTCTTTTACTTAGTTTGGTCTTTTTAGGTATATATGGACTAGAACATGTTTTGAAACAACTTTCAAAAAAGCTAGTTTATACCTTCGTTATATTTTCTGTAACGATTCCAGAATGCTGAAGGATTTGGGAGCTCTCTGGCTGATAAGCCTTCTCTCTCCTTCTTTTTTTGGCTTTGGACAGTGCTGTTGTCTTCTAAAAGCAAATGCACACACATTGTCTGGATTATTTGACAGTGCATCTGCTCTTTTCAGTTCCTGCAAATATTTATATAAATCTTAATGATTCCCTGTTCACTGTAAGATTCTACTTGTTTGCTAATCCTGATTACATTTCTCTCTCTTTTTATGTCTTTCAGTTCAGGGTATGAAAACATAAATAGGGAAGACAAACACTGAACATTTCAGATAGATTCTTCCATCTGTTTCATTTTGGCTAATGCCTGAGAAAAAACATCAGCTAATGTTTATGGGCTCCAACACCTTAGAGAAATACTTAAAAGGCCTAATCAAACCCTCTTTCTGTTACTTCTGTATTGAGTTAGTCATCAGATGGGACAGAACTGTCCTGGCTGTGAAGCAGCTATCTTTTACTAAGCACTCATTGTTCACAATATTCAAGCTTTGCTATAATGCAGCTGTCATCAGATTATTCTGAGTTTTTAGTTTTGGAAATTATAAAGTTCAAAGTCTGCTTGGACTATCTTCCTTTTGCTATT
This sequence comes from Eretmochelys imbricata, assembly GCF_965152235.1. Classification (NCBI taxonomy): domain Eukaryota; kingdom Metazoa; phylum Chordata; order Testudines; family Cheloniidae; genus Eretmochelys; species Eretmochelys imbricata. The sequence goes on along the minus strand of NC_135572.1, from coordinate 192,220,009 downwards.
GCAGTATATCTCCTCCCTCCCCTTCCCCCCCCCCCCCCGCTGCCCTTTTTACCATGTACAGTGCCAAAGTGCTTTGAACTGGAAACTATAGTGGTGATGAAAAGCCGCTATACTACAGCTATAAGCTTCTCCACAGAGATGTCCCTTAGTGTGCATTCTTACCCACACCAGCACTTTTAACTAATTAAGCTTTATGAATGCTGTCTTTAAAACCTGAGATCTTATCTTTGTCATGCTGTGGGAGGGGGTGAGAAAGGTCCAGACCACATCACTTTAAAAAATGCTCTTGAAGTGTGTACTTTATGTTTAACAAGAGTAGGTCTTCAGTAGTGGATATCAGATGCTATTGAATTTCTGTTCCTGAAGCTTTATGAAATTATGTTCAAAAGAACTTGAATTAAATTGAAACAGATGTGTCAGTCTTTAATTACGGTGTAACAAGTCCTGCAACTGTAGGCTTCTTATCAAACAGTGCACTCCAGCCTTTATATGGTAACAGGTCATGCAATTTCTAAATAATCAAAACACAACGTTCTGCTTTATACATGCCACTTTAGGTTTCCAATTGGGTTTAATTCATGCAGGCTATAATGTGTAATTAGTGTCATGTTGTTGCCTTTGATGCCCTCTGAAGTCTAGAGAATATAAAGTTTATGCTCTGTTCTGAATCTGAAGTAGTAGCCAAAATCCATTTCCGGAAGGGACAAATATCCAATTCAATGAGACAGTATTATCCAGGGGGTGAGGCACTGGAGTGGAAGCTAGATTACCTGTGTTCTATTCCAGGTTCTGCCAAGGAATTGATATTTGTTCCTCAGCAAGCCGCTCCTGTGCTTATTTTATACACAGGGAAACTGGGGTATGACAGGAATGGAGTGCAATGTAATACTATGAATAATGAGATGTAACAATTTTATGAATTGTGTATATGACCTGGCCAATGAGTGGAGGTTACTCTATACCAGAATTATAAGATTTCCCTGAGTGAATGCCTTGATCTAGCGAGAGAGGGCTCTGCAAGGAACAAACAGGGAAGCAACACAATGACTTCCCACATAAGAATATCTAGGTAGACACTTGAAAGAGAGTGGGGGCTTCAAAGATCTTGTATCTAGTCTCCAACACACTGTAAGCCTTGCTTTGCCTGATTGGGGAGCTGACAGATCAAAAGCGCTATAGCTAGCATCCTGATTTCTGGGAAGATGGCAGTGGGAAGTGGGAGAATGGGCTGAGTTGTCAGGCTGTTGTCAGTAAGGTCTAACAGAGAGACAAGCTGACAGAGGCTCCACAGAGGGAGTCTAAAGGAATTGGGCCTTTCAAGATCCCAGGAATGGTATGCGTTGGGGAAAAGCTAAATGTACGTATGGTGCATGGTGTTTTTAAGGTATTTTGTCTCTGAAGTGCTTTAATGTTAAATAATATGTTGCTTTAAGGAGGTTTTCATCACTGATTATCTTTCATTGCCCCAGAGGGAATAGCACTGTGGGGTCTGAGCTGAAATCGGACCTGCTGAGGTAACTGTGGTTATTGCCCCAGGACTGCAGCCAGCGCCCAGTCTGAGTGGGAGAATTGCATGATACTGCTCTAGGCCTGAGACTTGTGGATGGGATGTACACAATGAGACCATGAGAGTCTGTATGAATCTGATTTATGATGGCTAGCATTTACTCAAGTGTTTTATACAGGTATTTGTTTTACTAAACTTGGGAAATAATTTGTTACCATTTAACTTCCATTGTTTCCCTTCAAAACCTTTTGGGCAGATATTAAACTGTGTTTCTTGTGATCTCCGATATCCTGACTGATGAATACATAGATTTGCAATGGCCAGGACAGCCGTTAGAGGACTAATTACCCTCTTTGTAATCGCACAACCATAACTTCTGTTCAGATGTTGCAATGATGTGATTTAGGCTCGGTCAAGATTAACCTTCGGAAGAAGCGTGGGACAGCAGTCACAAGTCATAGCATGACTCTTTCTTTCATTTATGTTGTTGGTGTGTATTACCAACTTTGATTCAGAGAGCCAGAGTCCATGTAAACTGAGTTCCACTGAAGTCAATAGAAGTATAACTGACACAAACTAAGAATCTGACCCAGTGTGTCTTGGAGTTGTGTTCGAGGGAACTGTTGATTTTAAACACAACGTTTCCCTAGTGAAGACAAAACCCTGTAAGATGTGATAATTTGAATCTCAGGTACCCGTGCCTACCTTTGAACACTGGTGTCTTATTCCTTCCACTGTAAATAAGCAGTTTTTTCAGTGGGTTAATATATTTCCATCTGGAAGGTGTAGAACGGGGTGGCAAAGGACATCTCGCTGTTTGAGAGGCAGCTCTAGCAGCCTATGCTGCTCCTAGGTTGGCATCTCATCTTCAGGGACTGTATGAGCTTTGAACTGGAATTTTGTTGGGCGTCTTGTGTGACTTGGTATGTGTTCCCAGGTGATGGAGTCAGAAGAATGCATGAGAATCTTGATTTCATTTGAACAATCTAAGTAAATTTCTAGCTTTTTTTAACTGTGGAGAAAAGCTTGCAGATGTGATCCAACTGTGTACCCTGAAGTCTCGGAAACCAGAAGGGAAAGAAGGAATCCTGAATTTATTTAATATCTCATGATTTGGGGAGGGGGTCCTGATGCATATTTTTCAAATGTTTTGGGTGAGAAAACTGGTTCTGTTATGCTGCTACCTACATGTAGAAACAGTGTATCTTCCCTCCCCCCCCCCCATTAGTGACATAATTCTGATGGGCAATGCTCTAGCAGTATTTGAGTGGTTTTGCTTTTAAAAATCCTATGAATGAAAAATAGAACAGAAGCGGAGAAAGATAGTGCTGTACCTTTTATTGCTCTTCCTAACAAATCAGAAAAGTAGCGTCGACAAATTTTGTGAAATCAAACTCTGATGAGTGAATTCATTCTAATACTCTGGTTGGCTCAAGTTGCTAGAGCATAGAAAGGAACAAAAAAAGATTCAAATCTGTTTAAAGAAACAAACCAAAGTATAAACATACTCCTACAATAAATATATCTTACAATATCCTGTAAACGCCTTTAGTGTTCCTGAAGTTAAAGTTCTTTCATTTCATCAGTTCTTTCACATTTTTCATGGTCCTGTAGCTGAAAAACATTCTTTTGTTAACATAACCTCAGTGCTAAAGTAAACCATGCACAAAGCCCCTCGTTTTACTGTAGCTCAGGCAACAAACCCAGAACACACTAGCACTGATTTACCATGGTTCTAATCAGCATTTTGCACATGGAAAACTCACCATGTGTCTCAGAACCCTTTGACACTCATCTCTTTCTAATACAACTGCCTGTTTCTCCCTCTGCTAGTTTCAGAATAAACGCCTTGTCAAAAAAAGAATTAGATTTTGACAGCTTTTTTCCTATGGTTAATTGAGGTGATAGATACACTTGACATTTATCTAACCGCAGAAAAGTAGATTAAGACCTATTTTTCTACATGCATTCTCTGTATTAGAGGAGGTCACTTTCCGGGGTCTTTTTAATATGCCTGTGCAATTAATAGTGGTGATAATTCCGCTTCATATCACAGCGTCTTTAAAGTTCTCTTTCAAACTGACAGATAAAACTCTCTCTTCTGTATATAGGGCTTGAATTTGACTAATCTTTTTCAAGTTCGCCCTCCAGGCCTTCCCCTTCTCACAGTCCTGAAAATTAATACTGGATGAAAAATACAAAAGATAGTGTGTTAACTCACTCACTTCAAAGAAAATGGGAAAAAGTCATATTTCAGATTTATTTAATTATTCCCACTAAATTTTTGAGGGCATTCCCCTGAATTGTAACTCTTACAGTAATGCAATTAGAACGTTCCATGTGCTAAATGTCCCTTCATATTGTGTAGTGGTTTCTGTTCCTTACAATGCAGAGTGGCTCTTTTGACTTTCTAAGAAGTTACAGTATGAGTGCTACAGTTCAGATACACTCAGCTTATGTAATATAGTTATATAATTTCCTAAATACAATTAATGCATTTTTATAAGAGGAAATTATTCATTTATACAGAAAACCTTTATAAGCAGAACTGTTAAAAGATCAAAGCCAACAAACTGCCCTTTCAAGCCCTCAGAGAATGCAAAAGTTCTCTAGGTCTCAAAATTACGCAAATAAATCTTCGGGTTAAGCAGACCAGAACCTGCTATGTGGCTGATATTAATATTTTAAACTCCACTTTAATATACAGTCTTATAGTTTCTTTCTATAGAACTGTTTAATGAAAAAATGACATTTAATTTTAAGATGGGTGTTGTATACTTTCCAGTTTTCAAGTTCTGACTTCAATAACGTTCTCCACTTTTGAATTCTATTTTACTCTTGTTGGTGTCTTTCATTTTGGTCTGGTGAAAGAGCCTGTACATTTTAGGATGTTGAAGTGTGCTTCCCCTAGGATATCCTGTCTTCAGAGAGTGTAGACAAATTGTGTGGTTCTTTAGTTCACTGTGTAACAATCAATGTCACAGCATGCAGTGTCCAAAGAGCTCAGATTTTTGGGTATTGTTTTTTTTGAAAGGACCACTCAGTGCAACAAAAATAAATCTATTAAGATTGCAGGTTGGGAACTTGCTGTTTGATTTAGCTGTGTCACAAGAGTGTTCGTAAGGGCAGTGTGGAGCATGGCTGTCCCATAACGCTGTGGGTAACCTAGTTGTGGGTAACCTATTGTGACCACTTTACTACAGAGGGTATGACTTTTATAAATGCAGTTCAAATTTGTTCTAGTTTCCAAGGGTTTGTAATGCACCCATTTGTTTATATTGAAAACTTGTTTTTGGTAAATGAGAAATTTTGGCAGCCGTTTCAAACATTTTCAATTTGGGGGCGGAAAAAAACTGCTCTATGTGGACCGGTTCCTGCCTGTTTGGAGTAGGAGGCAAATACCTCCTCAGCACTCTCCTGTACCCACTTCTATAGATGCTCTGTGTGGAGAGGAGATGGCCAAGGGTTGGAACGCACATTTAACCACCCCATTCCCCGGCTCTGTACAGAAGTTCTTCAGAATGTAATACTCTGCCGGAGGCTCTAATTTTACATTTAAAAACGGGTCGAGACTTTAATGTTGCTAAGTCTTAGACTCTAAGGACAAGTATCTGACTTTCACAATGCAGATTGTAACACCTATATTGGATGACTGATATCACTCAAAGTACTGTAATGTTTTCCCACATGAAACATGTTTAATAGTTGTCACATTGTATGTGACCAGAGTCACAATAAGAGAGCAACAAGCATTGGAGAGACAAGGATTTCAGCATCAATACATTGTCACCCAAACTTTTTTCTTTTATCTTTCATTGTTTAACTACTGTTAACTTAATTTTGCCTGTCATGTGGAGTTTATAATCCTTCTTCGTTAAGGCCTGGAGGCAAGGAAGCACTTTAGGTGTATGCTTAGATTCATTCCTATTCAGGATGGCACTGAAACACATGTGTAAGTCCCTCTGATTTGAAAACTACTTAAGCACATGCTTAATTCTGAACATGTGCTTAACTGCTTTCTTGAACTGAGGCCTTCAATTATGTCTTGCATTAAGACCTGATCCTGCCAACCATTAGCATTGAGTATAGGGCCTGCTATTATGAGTAGTCCCATTGAAGTCAAACTCTTATTGGTTCCATGTCTCAGGTCCAAAGTGGTTTTTTAACATGAAATGGGATGATAGTTAAGCTTATGCTCAAATAAATTTGTTAGCCTCTAAGGTGCCACAAGTACTCCTTTTCTCTCCGCAATAGACACTGTACTGTGTAGTAAGTGCTGGCAGGATTGGCCTCAGAGGTGGGGTCTTCACTAGAACTGCTGCAGCTCTTCAAGGTAGACACACATTACAGCAACAGGAGGGGTTCCCATGTTGCTGTAAGCAATCCACCTTCCTGACAGGTGGTAGGGAGGTCAACGGAAGAATTCTAGCTGGTGCTCTCTATACTGGGGCTTAGGTTGGCTTAACTATGTTGCTCGGGAGTGGATTTTTCACATCCCTGAGCAGCATAGCTGGGTTGATCTATCTTATTCCAGAACAAACTCAGCTTAACTCACTTTGAAGAGGACAAGGCCTTCATGACCCATAATAAGAGCTTCCACACATGGCATTATTCAAGAACAGCTATTGTGCTTCAAATTCATATACAACCTTAATTAGTATTAACTTTCAAGTGGAATCAAGTCTTAACTTGAATTCATCCTGTCTTGCTAGCAAACTATCATCCCATTTCATGCTCTCAAAAGAGCATCTGACCTGAGAGATGAAACTAACAGGAGTTTGCCACTTAGCTGCTGGTCCCTGTTTCCATGGAAATGGAACTTCAAATCAGGGATAATATATGAAGATGTTAAAATATAGATGTCATCTTTGTAAAAAAACAAAACAAAACAAAAAAAAACTTCCTCGTTTTTTATGGAGAAAGGGGACTGGATCAGCAATTCTGTTCAGCAGTTGATGGACTGCTGGCAGTCAGTGGCTGAGACTGAGAGCTCTCATGGTGAGATTTCAGTTGTTGGCTGCCTGCTAAAACCCCGAAAGTGATGGCTTCATTATAATAATAAAGGAAACCCATATTAAACAATGATTTGCAAGAACAAAATAAGTTGTTTTAATACCATTCATTAACATATGCTGACATATTTTGTAATAAATGCATTTACCCGCTTGTAATTTAGTTACAACACACATCCACACTTCTGAAGGCATTTGGGCATACATTTTATGTACTTTGGTGCATCTGACCCATGAAGGGTAGTGGTTCTCAACCAGTGGACCGGGGCCCCCTGGGGAGCCATGAACAGGTTTCAGGGGTCTGCCAAGCAGGGCCAGTGTTACTCATTGGGGCCCAGGGCAAAAAGCCGAAGCCCCACCATGTGGGGCTGAAGCCCAGGGTCCTGAACCCTGCCATCTGGGGCTGAAGTTGAAGCCTGAGCAACTTAGCTTTGCAGGGCCCACTGTGGTGTGGAGCCCTGGGCAATAGCCTTGCTTGCTACCCCCTCACACCAGCTCTGGTTTTTATATGCAGAAAACAGTTGTGGCACAGCTGGGCTATGGAGTTCTTATACCATGCTGGGGAGAAGGGAGGGCTCAGAAAGAAAAAGGTTGAGAACCCCTGATATAGGGTGTATGATGGGAAAAGCAGGAGTGGCAGCAAGGGGAGAAAAGGAGTGTGTATTTCCATTCTAGAAGAACTACTAGAGTTTCTACCTAACTTGTATTTTGGAGACTTCCACGCACACCTAACATACTAAGCAACTCTAAGCAAGGGCAGAATCAGCAGTTGTACAAAGCGGTGGTGTCATCTAAGTCTTTTCACTACTCCCAGAAACCAGTTACTACATGGGTAAGGAATGTCCTTTACCAAATTCAGCCAGGATGATCATGATTGCTATCCCTCCCTGCTGGTACTCAGTGGTTTGAGCATTGGCCTGGCTAAACCCAGGGTTGTGAGTTCTGTCCTTGAGGGGGCCATTTAGGGATCTGGGGCGAAAATTGGGGATTGGTCTTGCTTTGAGCAGGAGGTTGGACTAGATGACCTCCTGAGGTCCTTTCCAACCGTGATATTCTATGAGACAGTGCTGGTTCTCAGATCTAATGACTGTCTGAATTAAATCTCCAATTAAATTGTCTTTTCACCCATATGTGAAATCCCCAAAACAAGAACAGATTTTCAATCCAGATCTACCTTCCTTGCACCTCATGACATGGATGCTGGCTGGTTAACATCTGAGGTACAAAACACCTTTACCCACAGTATAGAAGACTCTACTCTTACTCAGCCAAGTGGAGAAGATTCACTGTCTGGGCTCAAGATCATCCATAGTCTCCATTTAACATCTAGGTATCTGACACCATTTAATAGTCTTTCTTAAAAGAACTTTGGACTAGCCGTGAACTCCCTTGAGAGGGTCCACCTAGTAGCCATCTTACTTTCCACCCTCCAATTTAGGGGTATTCCACATTTTCACATCCTAAGACACCCAGGCCCTTCATGTACTTATATCTCCTAGTCAGAGAGCCTCCCCCTCCATGGGATCTCAACATTTTACCAACAAATTTAATGGATCCATGCTTTTAACTTCATGTTGTCTGTTCCATCCATCAAAAACAGCCTTTTCGGTAGCAATAACATCTGTCAGAAGGTTAGGGGAGATAGAAGATCTTGTGGCAGAAACTCCACATACGGTTTTTCATAAAGACAGAGTAACCCTGAGACCTCACCTGAAGTTCTTCGCGAAGGTAGTCCATGTCAACCAAGTAATATGTCTACCTGTTTTCTTTATGAAACCACGTTCTAGCAAAGGGGAGGCTAAACTTCACACCTTAGATGTTCTTAGGGTATTCTCCTTCTATCTCAACAGGACTAAGCAATTAGGGCATCTCCCAGATTATTTGTATTTTACAGGAATATGCCATACCTTTCATCCTGTCAATGCAAATACTTTCTAACTGGATTTCTGCATGAATTATGTTGTGCTATGAAATAGCCAACTTAGACTTGCCATTGAAAGAGGCCACTCCATGAGATCTCAAGCAGCTTCTTTAAGAAACGTTCCAAATACTAGAGATGTAAGGCAGCTATTGGGGATCAGTGCATATGTTTACTGAGCACTTCTCCATAGCAGAACCATCAAGATTTGAGGCTCATTTTGGTAGGGCTGTCCTACAATCATCATTTAGGTAGACTTCTTGCATCCACCTCTGGTGATTGTGAGTAATCAACAGTGGGATATATATATGGATAAGCGCTCAAAAAACAGTTACTTACAATGACTGTAGTCATCCATGATAATCATCAATGTTCCTGTATTTTCACTCCATGCATCTGATGAAGTGGGTTCTAACACATGAAATCTTATGCCCAAATAAATTTGTTAATCTCTAAGGTGCCACAAGGACTTATTTTTGTAGCCGTCAACATATTCCACAACCCACCCTCCTTCCTTGCTACTGCGGAGTCCCATAACGCCTGAGTTCGGTGTTGGTTAATGAATTTATAATGGCTGGGATTGCTCCACCTTTGAAGCACAAGGGCACTCGGCACAGGAGTAGCCCCAGAGGGCACTGCTGTCCAAAGGAATCCAAACTTGAGTGCATATGGTGCACATGCACCATCAGTGGAATATATGTGGGCAACACATCTCAAAGAACTATTCTTATTGTATGGTAAGAAACACTTTTTTTCCTCCTGTGTGTGTCGGACAGATGTCCATCCCATCATGAGTCATTAAATAATGAGTGAAATATTAAAAAAACCTGGTCCAGTTCTATTGCATCACCAAAGGGATGGAAAGAAGCTGGATCTGGCCATCTGAAAATTCCCTTGCTGTTGCAGGAGCTCTCGGGTGCTGCATAACTGGTCACAGCTAGACAAGTGGGGTGTGGCCAGAGCCTGTTGCATGCTGGCTATGCTCCTCTATCATATGGTCCCTTGGAGATCATTGCCAACTGGCATAAATTAGTCCAGATTGATTCTGTAGGATTAACCGAATGAAGCCAGCCTCTACTATGACTTTCTGAACATGAAGTATACTATTTAGGAGATGAATTTAGCAGCCTTAAGGCTGCTGTGTACACTGTGTACATGACCCTGAAGCTCCTTGAAATGAAATTGAAGGGGATCAGAGGGAAACTCTGTATAGAGAGTTTGGGAAGGAGCTGAGAGGGATCAGAAGTATAATGGTTCTTCTGGTATTCAGCAGCATAGAATGGCTGCAAGAGAGCTGGAGCCTTCTTATGAGCTTAAAGGTTGTTATTTCTGAAGAGGTGGATTTGGCAAATGAAGAGATTTCAGAAATAAGAGATGCTCTGATGAAAGAGCTAGGAGAGAAGGAAAATAGGAAGCTAAGGCTTGTAGGCATTTTAGTTGCCCACAACTGATTTGTCAAAAGTAATAGTAGTAGGATTTGTGGCCAAACCGAGATGAAAGATTGAAACCCTTAATGTTGAGCGCTCATAAAGGTCCTATCTTGCTCCTATACAAGTCCATCTGTCACAGTTACAGGGAAAATTACACCATCGACTCTCTCTCATCCCTCTCGAGGGCACCCCTCAGGTGATGGGCCTGGCTTCCTTCATCTCATTCTAGGTGGAACTGTGTAAGCCACTGTGTAAGCTGAATCTCTGGGTTGCAGCCCCCTTATTTTCCAACCTAAAGCAGCGAGGTTGTTGAAGAAACTGAGTTACTTGAAAACAAAGTATTGTTTGTTCAATCGCCCATCGGTACAGAACACAGAGGACAAAAAGAGTAGAGGTCTATGTACGTGTTTCCCTTTACCTAACCCTTAATCTCTCCCTGCAAACATGTACGTTTCCATTTAGCCAATCACTTCGATCTCTGGGTTGTGAGAAGCAGACTGCCCTTGCCTGCAGTGTGTCCTGGCCAGCCCGTGAGCTCTCTGAGCAGCCCCTCCACCCACTCTTCCTTAGACCAGCATCTTTAATGTTTAGGTTACCCTTTGATCCAAGGGTTAACCTTAGGGTATGTCTACATAGAGGTTTTAGTTCCAGCTCAGGTAAACATACCAACACTTGCTGTGATTGAGCTAGTGTACTAAAAATAGCAGCACAGCTACTGTAGCACTAACAGCCGGAGAGGCTAGCCACCCAAATATGTACCTTGGGTTTCAGAAGGGATCGTACTCAGGCCGGCTAGTTCGTCCCACCACTTGTGCCCGTGCAGCTACATGGCTAATTTTAGCTTGTTAGTTTGATCAGAGCTAGTGAGGGTATGTCTATCCAAACTGGAAATTACATTGGCCAGCTCCATTGTAGACATACTCCTCTGTCATTGTCTCGACTTTGTTGCTTGGTTTGTTTAACAACCCCTTTGACTTAACTTTATGCCTTCAAGCAGGAAAATACCACACAAGTAACCTGAGGGGCATATGATATTTCCCCTGCACCCTCCCCCACCCCCCAAAAAAAAGACACCCAACTTCCTTATCTCTATGCCATCTACGGCAATACTCCCATTAATTTAATTATTTCCTTGGTCTAATTTGAATCAGGAGGCGTTAGTTTTTAAAGTTACTAGAGCACCATCATGCAGTTAAAAAATAAAATAAAGTGAGGTCTGATTGTTGCGGTGGGAGACAGCCATCTCTTTATTTTTAATCTCTGTTCTCAGGGCCTTTAATTCCAAAAGAAGTTAGAATAAAATGACCTTTAACTTCCTGCCTCAGTTTTCCCATTTGTAAAATTAAGGCTACCTCTCATAGGTGGTGTGAGAATTAATATTTGTAAAGGACTTCAAGACAGTTATACACACAACCAACTTTGAGGGAGATTTTAATATCCCAGTCTAGTAATAACAGTAATACCTTGCTCTTCTGAGGATGACAGAGTGCTCCACAAACACTACGCCTCTGCCAGGCAGATATATAATATTATCCCACTTTCACACCTGGGTAAATTGAGGCACAGAGCACTGAAGTGACTTGGTTGAGGACACATGGTAAGTCTGTAGCAAAGCCTCAAATCACGGCTTCCAGGCCCAGATTAACCAATGTTTGCTTGGTGCACTAGCCCAGGGAGGGGATTGGAGTGTTTAGCCAGCGTGGTACCAGTGAGTGGACAGGAAGGGCCTGGGGGGATAATGGAGGATGTTGGGGGTGGGGCTGCAGGGGGTGGGATGTGTATCAGGGCTCCTGAGATATGTGAGGGAGCTGTCAGGATAAGTGGGGCTAATGGAGGGTTGGGAGGGGCATTTGGTGGTCTGTGTGGCATGGGCTAGGGGCATTCTGGTGTCTAGTTAACTGACGGCCGAGGCCACCCAAATTCTTATCAAAATGTAACATCTATGTATTTAGGACAGGGTAAATGTTAGTAGCACACTTTCTTCTGGAAGAGTGGTTGATGAATTTCCTACATTGGCTAAACACTCTGCAATGCTTGGGACTGCAGTGCCATCTTTCTTGTTTATTAAGGCATGCTGACAGATAAAGTAATGAAAGGCATAAAATCTTTATTGAAAAGCTCCATAATTTGATCACAAACAGCAGAATGTCTTTGAATACCTTAGAAAGACAAGGTAACAGTGACTGATTTGAGAGCCTGAAGTGTGTGACTGACAGTTATTTTAGGTAGTTAGTTTACTGCATCACAGCTTGTGCTCTGATATCACTGATATGCTCAATTTAGGTTTTATTAGGATGATCATGTGAAGTGTATCAGGGTGGTGGTGATCATAAATGATAAATTAAGCAGATACAGCAAAGACAGCCATGCTTTAAAATTATTTTTGTAAAATTACTACCATTAATCAATAACCAAAAATAGATGGGTAGGTTTTTTGTTTGTTTGCTTTTTTTAAGGCCTGGAGGGACTACCAGGGTCATCTAGTCTGACCTCCTGCATAACTCAGGCTATAAAACTTCACCCAGAAATTCTTACATCAGGGCCAATAACTTGTGACTGAAATAGATTGTGCCTTTTAGAAATTATAATCCCTGTCCCACGTTGGTGGCTGTTGGCAGGGTGAATAATCAATGTGAGCTAATATTTTGTAGAATAGCTTTTGCTTTGCATATCTTGCAAGTTTCTTATTGGAAGTGTGATGATTTGGAGAAGAGATACAATTCATTAATTTGGTGGGAGATTATGAACTCTGTGTGTATCTTTATCAGACTGCAAACTCCATTTTGAAAGCACAGTCCTTTTTGCCGCCTTTTTCCTTTCACCTCTGCACTGGACTGACATTCCCGGGGGTAGTGGCACATAGCTAACAATAGTTTTTTAAATTGAAGTGGTTCACTGTTCAAATATGAACATCCTAGATAATAAATGGTATCCCTTGCAGAAGAACTGGTTTGTAGTGGAGAGACCACCAGGTCTGGGATCACCTGAGGAGGCTGATCAGGGAGTAGAAAGTTATAAAGGGTCAGAAGCTGATCTATTTGGGGTCTTTGGCTGTTTTCACCAGCTCAGACCAAGGAAAGCCACTTCAGGAGCCTGATGAGGCAGGAGTCTGGGGAGACCCTCACTACCTTAACACAGAGGTGGCTCTCCAAGGAGAGGGCAAGCTAGAGTGAGGGGCACTGCGTTCAGGTTGTGTGTTTTCTAAACCATCTGTTCTCTCTCATGCTATTGAGTAAAGAGGAAAGATGTTTTAGAATCCTGTGCAAAGACTGTGTGTGTTATACCCATCATGTACCCTTAAAGAATTATCTGTGGACCTAGAGCACCCATGTGGCTGGAGTTCTGGGACGGGGAGGTCAGAACTTGTGATCCAACTCTCTAGTCACTGGAACCAAGGTCTCCACTTTCAGGAGATGGTGCCAGAAAGAAGATCTGAACCTCTAAGAGCATGCCTAGGACCCTAGCTAGGGTAGTACCTGGAGTCCATTCAGACTTTGGAGGCTTAAGGAGCATTGGGATTCAGTCCTTGGATTCCCTCACAGCAGTCTGAGACTCCAAGAGGGGGCATGTAAGTAGATATGTGACAGCAAACAAGTGCAGATAGATGCCACACAGAACTGTGTACTTGCTGTCTTGCTTTCTAATGTGGATCAACAGCCAAGAGTATCTTCCTTGTGAGTATGCTGCAGCCTCTGTAGTTCAGGAAACCAGAGTGAGACCAGGGATATAAAGTCTTTAAAACCAGAGCTCTCTTTATTAGATACTTAACAAGATGGCTCCAATGATCTCTGAGCAGTCAGACCCAGTGTGTGTCTGCATCATGTGTGAGATCCCCCCCTTAAAATTACATATGATAAATTTTGAAGAGACAATACCACAATATGCTCCACTTGCCCAGGGTCAGCTCACTGTTTCCGTGGTGAATGCCAGTGGGGCTCATGCTGCATTGTCCTGCTCATGACTTGCAGAATGACAGCATGTCTCAGGCACTGAGTCCCGTCTCCTAACTGGCAGTTCCTAAAGGACCAGGACCTTTGAGTTCTGGGTGTTCATCCAGAAAAGCAAGACATGGTTTATTTCACTTAGATGGAGGTGCCTGTGCTGGTCAGTTCTGTCCACCACAACTTCCTGGAAACTTCCAGACCTCTCCCAAAGCTTTCATCACATAGAGCAGCGTTTCCCAAACTATGTTTCGCGGAACACTGATGTTCTGCACGATGTGAATAGGTGTTCCATGAAAGAATCTAGAATTTAATTTTGACTCTTGCACTTGATTTTTGTACTACTTTATACACACTTTCCAGTTAGAAATTGTTAGTTCAAGTTATTTTAAATTTGTATTTTTGCTTTTGTTTTATAAAATAAAATATATTTGAGCATAAATAACACAATTTTTTATTGGAAAACCAAATGACTACAAAATATTATAAGTGTTCCGTTATAGGCTAAAAAGTGTTCCATGGCCAAAAAAGTTTGGGAAACGCTGACAGAGGCTGCCTCCATAGTCTCCTGTCATGAGCTGCCTCCACTTCATGGGGCCTGCTCACAAAAAAAAAAAAAGAGGCCTAGCACTCCTGCATCACCTGGGTCACAGTTCTGAACACCTCTGTGGAAAAATTAGCCATCCCCTCTGGACTGGGTCTAGTCAGCCAGCTGTCCCAGAAACCATCATTAGATGCAAATGCCAGCATCCCAAGAAGAGTAGAATGCTTTGAGCACTAGCTGGAAGTTATTAAAAATCTAGGTTGTGGTCATGAAGTTGCTGCACAAAATGTTGGTTTTCTGGGAGCAGAGAAGAGAGATGGGATTTCTTTTGTCCTAGCCAGCCAGTTGCTACTCTATCTAGTCTGAATTTTTTTAAGCAAAACTGTTTATTTCAGAAATTGATATTGTCATTTTAATAAACCGAGCCTTTCGCAACTTAATTTCCTGTGCCTGATTATGAATTCCTACTTCGAAAACAAGTTACTCAAGCTAGTCACGTCCACTGGGCTACTTTGAGGGGAATGCAGGCCTCTATGTTCCAGGATCCTATGTTCCTGAGTGAAGTACAGCCACTGCCCCAGTCTTGGGTCTCTAGGCACACTCTGAGTGCGCACAATGGGAGCAGCTGGAAGCGGCGCGGGCCGAGGGACGTACTGGCTGCTGCTTCCAGCAGCTCCCATTGGCCTGGAGCGGCGAACCCGATCGGCCGAACCTGCGGACGCGGCAGGTAAACAAACCAGCCCGGCCCACCAGGGGCTTTCCCCGCACAAGCAGTGCAATAAGTTTTGGGAATCACTGCCCTCGCCCTTGGGCACAATGGTGACCCTTCAGCCTCCTCTGCACTTAAATACACCATCTTCCAGAACCCCTCTCTGAAGGTGTGAAGCTTCTGGTTTACAGCTCAACTCTTTAGAGACATGCAGTAGTTGGAAACATTTAATACATAGAGACACACTTTGCCCTTACTTTCTTTTTTTCCATACATGGTGGTATTAAGACAGACCATTCATTTCCCAAATATTTCTTCATTCCATTTAATTGAGACTGTCTCCTTAATATCTGTGTGACCCAGGCAAAAAAACCAAAACGGAAAACCTCCCACTTAGACTCTCTTATACTCCTGGAATTTCATTATTAAAATTAAAATTAAAATTAAAATATCAAAATTAAAATTATTACACTATTAAATTTACGCAGGTTATAACTACTTCCGTCCTCAAATTGGAGAATCTTTCTTTCTCTGTGTTGGCAGATCAAGGTTTTGAGCTCCGCATAGTGCTGACCAACAATTTTCCAGGCCTTTTTTTAACAGAAAATTGGGGTTTTGACCAAAATTATATTGTGCATGGAAAATGTCTCTGAATTTTTATTTGAAAACCTAAAAATGTGTTCTAATTTTCATCAGAAAACCAGTAATTTTCATCATTGTCTTAGCATGGAGAGTTAGGATGCTTTATAAATCTTGGGCCAAATTGGTCTCTGGTGTGATCATCGTGAAGTCGTACTGGAACTAATTCAGCCCATTTCCATGGTCTTTGCTCAATGTCTACCTATAATTAAAGCTGTACAGGCGTTGTCATTGTCATGTTCAGGCTCATTTTCATTTTCAGCTCTTTTCAATCTTGTGCCTTGCTTGCTGAAAGTTGGCGGCTTTGTTTTCAGTCTGGGAGTAAATATTTTTAGGATGTTTGAGGCAAAACCATTTCAGACATTTTCAAAAGCAGTACGAGGATAGGAAGGGAAGAAATGTTTCCAGTTACAAAAGATGTGTTGTGACTTAAAAAAAATGCTGTATCATGCCAGATGGAAAATTGAAATTTGGTAGGAAGATAATCTCTCGGCCATGAATGTTCCTTTCAGAAGGCTGGTGAAAACTGGTTGGGATATATTCAAGTATTTTGCACATGGTCACTAGATTTTGTAATGCATCGTACTAAGTTTCTGATACAGTTGTATTGGTTTTGCGCATGCATGTGTAGCTTAGGAAAGTTCATTGTCTGCAGGGTCTTTGTCTACAATGATGTGTATGGAAGGAAGCTGGACTTAAACAGAGTTCTGCCTTATTTATTCTTTGTATAATATACAATAATATCTAGGAGATGGACTCTTAGACCAGGACCCCCGTGTGCTAGAAGGCAAGGTCTCCTGCCTCACTAACAGTATAAAGAATTCTACTGCTCTCTAGCAGATACTTGTATACAATAGAATTTATTTTTCAACTCACATAGAAAATTTCATACTTACAACTATATTGAAAACTGAGCAGAAGATTCAGAAGGTAGCTGTTTTGTTGAAGGCACTGGACTGGGACCCAGAAGGTCCAGGGTGTGTTTCTGCATCTGCCACAAATAGAGCTGGTCAGGAACTGGAATTACAGTTCTGCAGAAAATTGACATTTGGGGGGTGAGGAATTGTTCCCGTCCAGATAAATTGAATAATGTCAAAACTTCTTGTTTCAAATTTTATTATACTCAAATAGTAAATTTCATATAGACATTATATATAAACATAGTATATTATTAAATTACTATTTCAATATAATATAGTTTGAAATGATTTCTCTTCCTATTGAAAAAATCATTGAAATTGATTCCCACAAAATGTTTTGATTCAACAAAACTGCATTTTTTGACAAAACTTCTGTCAATTTTTTTTTTTTTTTTTTTGGGATCACCTCAGGCATTGGTGCACCGTAGTCTTTCCTATGCTTTGTATGTGGACCACAATAGTTAAATCCCCTGATGGTTGCGATACTTAATCCAATCCAGATTATTGGGGTTAGTACAGGGGTAACTGAGTGGAGTTTAGTGTCCTGTGATATACTGGAGGTCAGAATAGTTGACCTGCTGGTTCTTGCTGACCTTAAACTCCTATGACTCCAGTTACAAACCCTAAATAAGTCATGTTAGGCAAGTCAATGTCTGTGTGCCTTGGTTTTGCGTTTGTCAAATGACTACCATGATACTTTCCAATCCCAAAAGTGTGTTGAGGGTGAATTCATTAATGTTTTGTATGGCACCTGGATATTGTGCCAGTGAGTCCCATAGAAAAGCTACAGTGAGAAAATACTTCACTAGTGCAGTTTTTGGATGTTGTGCAGTAAATAAGGCATGGCACCCCATGCTGTATGATGATGTTAAATAATATTGGACAGCAATCTCATTCACTGACCAATATTCATCTTGAACACCAAGACAAAGATCCTGAAGAAAAAGGAATGTGATAACTTAATAAGACGGTCATAATGGGTTTGAATTAAGGCCGTGCAGTCTTAACTTTTCTCCATTTCCTAACTTTCGAGTGTTAGATTAGAGATGAGTGAATAATCTGATTTCCCCCACCCCCAGTTTGCTGGCTATTCTGAAAAATTGAAGGTGCAGGAGGAGGATTAGTTTCAGGTGAACACAAAAATGAACTCTGAAATCTTCAGTGAGTTGAAAGTTTTTTTTTTTTTTTTAAAAAAGTCTGGTTGAACAAAATGTTTCATTTGACCCGAAAGAAAACATTTCATGTCCATTTCAAGCACTTTTTAAGTGTTTGCATTAATAACATTGAAGGAAATGCCAAAAGGAATTACAAATAAAAAAAGAAATGTTCAACTTGTTCATTTTTTTTCTTCATAAACAATTAAGTAAAACTGACACAAATTCAGGAAATGTTTCATAGTCACTGAATTTTCATTTGTTGCTAAAAGACATTTCAGCCAAAAAATGTCACCTAGCTCCACACTCGAAATTGCAGATTTTAACACTCTATTTTAAAGTGGCTCTTCAAATTTTATTTATTTATTTGTTTCATTTAGGAAAAATAAAATGAAGAAACAAATTCTACCATGCTCAAATACTTTTTATCTGGTAGAATTATTATTAAATGAGCGGAGTGTCCCTTGGAACCAACCAGGGCAGAAGCAAGGTGCTTCATGATATTAAGGAGAAAGGAAACCCAATCAGTTTCGTTTACCTTAGGGGATGACAAAATTAATGTTTATAGTAAACAATTTAAAACATGGATTTTTTTTAGTAATATTAAAAAAAAAAAAAAAAAGCCAATGGGCCAAAGTCGGGTATGAAGTAAGCACATGACTTCCTATGGACTTCAAAGGTAGTTATGCATGAACCAGGTCCAAATTTGGTCCATAGTTGGTCTGTAATTGTGTTGTTCTCTTCTAACTTTTTGGTTAAAGCCCCATATGCTGCCTTTAAAAGTACCCCATAAATGTACAATATGTTTGATACCAGCCATATAAAACATGTGATGGACTGTTGTGTTGTGGAGCTACTTTTCATATATCTTTCCTTCTCTGTAGGAAAGGAAAAGGCAAAAGAGAAATTTTATGTGTCAGTCTCAAAAGGAAGACGTTACATAAAATAAAGTAGTTAATTAAAACCTATTTTTTCTGCTGCCATCTAGAGGAGATGGATTATTTAATATCCTACTTAAAAGCACAGGAAATATCCATTATAAAACAGGCCAGCTATCTTCAAAAAACCCTTGATCATCAAGTACCAGTTGAAGAGCTGTAAGTGGCCTGTAGGCAATGCTATGCCTCCATGCAGTCACTGAGCTGTAGTAAACTGTACTCTGTCCTGGGATTTGAGCAGTCTGCATGTTAACAGGAGCTCACTCCCTTCTGTTTTGATGTTTTCGTGGTTTCGTGATTGGTACCAATTTCCTGCAGCCAAAACATAAATTTGTCATAACTTTAGGCCTGTGAAAACTAATTGAAATAAATCAGCCATGACCACTCAGGGCCAATTGTGACAGTTAGAAAGGGGTAATGGAACATTATAATTAGCTGCCTTTATACGGGTGCTCACCTGAAATTTCTGCACAGATTTGGGCACACTGGATTGCTTAAGTAAGTATTTGCACGCAAACTAGTGATATTTGATCCACCTCAGTGTCAAGTGCCTCCATAACTTAAATTTTTAAAGAAGCTGAGAGTCTCAAGTGGATTTCAGTCAGCAGTTGGATTCAGATTTTATTATCAGCAATGGGTCTATAATAAGCATGAACTGTCCTCTCAGATTAGCTATGCCTCAGCAGCTACCCGCTCCACTTCTCCCTCCTCCCCCTACCTTTTGCTGAAAATGGAAGAGGCCTTTTGCAGGCTTTGACTTGCTATTCAAGCTGGCTGCTAGGAGTCTCGATAGAACAAGGCAATACATGTGCCTGTCTTCACACAATATGATCAGTCTCTTACGCCTGACATTTCCCCCCCTCCTGGGACTGTAAATACTAACTAACAGTGGGTGTAACGATAAATACGCAAACGTGAAATTTAGCTGAACGATTGAGCTCTTCCATTAAAAATCCGTGGTATTTGTTCCATAAATATCAGCATGAACCGTAATAAGGCGTTTTAACTATAAAACCCCTTCCTTACACAGTTGCATATATTCAATTTGTTTAGCAAAAATTACACTTTTAGCACACAATTTCATCTGCTTTAGTCTTAATGGAGAATTTAACAGCTTAGAACTAGACTGGCATGTAGAATTTTAAATGACTCATTTAATAGTCCAAAACCCATTTTCTTTGTCTAGATGTATTTTATCTTCCGGAAGGTTAATTACTCCCATGATTAATCTCTGGTGAACAGTCAGGAGCTTATTTTTAATTATCTGTTATGTGCATTATCAACTTTTTACACTGCTCTTAAAGTATACCCACTAAACACTAAAATTAACAATTGGTATAATCAAAACTGATAAAAGCAGAAACAATATCCAGCTTCCGCAACAACTGTAACAGCAGTGACACGCTGAGTTCCTTAATGACAGAATCTATACCAAGATTCTGAGCCATTGCATGGTATAGGAGAACTTGATGTTGCTGAGGCAGTGAAATCCCTTTAAAATGATTAAATCAATAAATCTTTGGGAAAATGGGGGAGTCTCCAAATGTCTTAATGCACTACATAGCAAATGACAGAAATTCTGATTTGAAATGGTACCTGTGTATCAAACATAATTTAGAACTTAGCCTAATTTTTGTAAGAATTTTTTTTTAATAGCAAATTGTGATTCACTGAATATAAAGGGAAGTTTCTCGGCTTAAGTGGATGATCATAAAGATCCTACATTAGAGAGGTTGCTATCATCAAAACCCTGCCTTTTCAAGCTTCAGCTTGGTGAGAGCATACTGGGTAAAACTACAGATGTCCTCCAGGTAGTATATTATTTCTGGAACTTTTTAAGGTCATTATGTAAAAAGAAAAATGTTGAGAACAAATATGTGGTAGTCTGATATCACTGTGCCATAAAACTTCTTTATGTAACACGAGTGGATATAATTTAAAGATGTTATCACTCATTTTGCCTCTGTGGGTTTCAATAGTTTGCAGTATGTAAATGGTAAATTAGTAAATGTGGATCAGACTAAATTAAGAGATGCTGAATTGTTTTCATTTCAGCTAACTAACTCGTAAGGCGTTAAAGGTATTTTTCACTTAGAAAAACAAATCATAGTTTATGGAAAAGAAGTCTACAAGGAAAAACCATATTATCTAGAATGTAGGTTTATGCTAAATTACACATTTTTTTAATATGTGAGATAAAGATTTTCAACAGTTGATTAGTGGCTTCTGGGTTTTCAGTTCCAGACATCTTAGAAGCCTGATTTTCAAAAAGTGCTCAGTACCCACTCTAAAAATCAGACCTCTGTGAAGGGGGTACCAAGTATCAAGAGTTAGTTCTGAAAATCTCTGCCTGGAAGAAATATTGTGGATGTTCACCCTGTTTCCCATTGATTAAACATTTAACCACAAATTATATTTACAAGGTTCTTCCTTCCCTCTTCCCCCCCCCCCCAAAAAAAAAAACCCGCACCAACAAAACAGTATATTCTGAAAAAGCAAGATATATATTGGTTTTATTTTAAAGCAGATGCTAAGTAAAGAAAGCTCAAAAGCTTAGAAACAAGAACAACAAGGAAGAAAGCAACATTGGAATGTCATCTTTTAAAAGCATAACAGAAACCAAACAAAAACCCCCATGAAATGGTATATTTCATCTGCATATTAAGACAGTTTAAACAATGAAAAGTCATGAGGCCTATACAATATTGGGAAAGCTTTGTATGTGGCTTTGATACAATTATTGGTGTTTTAAAATGTATTTGCTGCCAAGACATCCTGTATAGTACACTAAAGAACTATTAGTCATTTATCACCCTAACGCTCTTGCTACTACATAGCTCGTATGTCTGCTAGGCTCAGATGGAAAGCTCTAGATCTGAATGTAGATATAAATCCCGTTCCATTCATTTTGATTTTGTTCTTTTGAGCCTTTATTTTACTATTAAAAATACATGACTAGGAAGATGCTGTTTCATCCTACAAACTAGAACAAGCCTTTTTTATTTTAATTTCCGAATTAGCCAGTATTTCTTTTTTTGTTGTTTTGTGTATGTTAATGGTCCTTAAGTGTGTGGGTTTTTTGGAAAAGCAAGGCAGGCAAATAATTTAGAGTGCCATGCCTGTCTTGCTGAACTCTCCCTGGTTTACTGCATTATTAAATATTACATAAATTATTCAATGTCCTTTATATCAAAAAATACTTCTTGCAAACGGAACCAGCTGAACAAGTGGGTATTAAGTAAAACCCCCAGATAGAAAGGAAGTGGCATTTCCCCCCTTTTCCCTATGAAGAGCCACCTCTCCTTTATTAACATCCCTGAAACACTGGGAGAAAAAAATGGTGACAGAACTACAAGAGCCACTCACTTTGTGTGATGTTAAAACACCTCCTTTGCCAGCCAGCATCCAATACAGTTCATTAAATTCACTGGAATTATAAGTACAGGATGGAAGGACTGCATGCCACTTTGTCGCCGGACTTGTCAAGTGTCTAATTGCCTCAAGCAGACGAGGTTTCCCTGTATTTTCATATTTTGGCAGGAATAAATCATTTAATACATAAGGAGCCTAGCTAGCTAAGAAGCAGCATGAGAATCTGCTGTAAGGTGGAGAAACGGTTCCTTGGTAGAAGAGGGTGATGCAACACAGTAAATAATCTGTCCATAGATGTATGCATGTTTGAATCACATTAACATGTTAAAACCAGAGAATAAATATTGCGTGCACTTTGTCTATTCTCCTTGGTCCCAATCCTGCAAACATATAGGCATTTGAGCAACTTTACTCACTTGAGCGGTCCCATCAGTTTCACAAAGATTACTCTTCTGAGTAAAGTTCTTCTTGTGTGCAAATATTGGCTGGTTCAGGCCCTACAACATTGCTCGTATCTAAGAGGATTTTGGAATGGGGGGGAAAAGTAGAGAATAGAATTCAAGTGCTTTTAATGGGGTGTGTGTGTGTGTGTGTGTGGACAAAAAGGGAAGGTTCCTTGTCTGAGCACTTGTTCTGAATATTGCGTGGTCAGATTAGCCATGCTGCACTGAGCAGTTTAAGGAGGTCTGGGAACGTTGCAATATTTACCTCTCCTCCATCTTTCCATCCCCTCCCAATCCCTCCGCACCTCCTCCTTCCCAAGCAACAGCGAGGAGATGAACTAAAGAGCAGGGAAATAAGGAACCAAGGATGAATAGTGGCCCTTAAGACTAGAAATGAGGATTTCTGAATGCATTATTGAGCTTTGTGCATCTGTGTTTTTCCATTTAAAATAATTGGAAATATGTGCGGGAATTGGCGGGTCCGGGGGACAAGGGTTATTCTCTAGGTTTTAATATTGGATTTTGGTTTTTGTTACATTAGCTCTTTACATACGAAATAGACTGGTGGTTGAAAATTCTGATGTCTGATATGCAAAGAGCTGGAAAAGGAAGTCTCAGCTTATTAAAATTCTCTAGTGTCCCTTTTTTCCTTTACAACAAAGGTGTCTATTTTAGAAAGGGCTAATCTGTGATCTTTGTGGAAAGTATTTTATATTTTGGCTGCTCTGTAGTGTGACAATCTGAATTGTGCTATAGTTTCAAACACACTTTTATAGATGTTGTGTTTTTGCTCGAGGGAGCGGAGGGCTGATTTTAAAAATAGCTGAAAATATGCAGGGTACTCCACCACCAGTGAACCTGTGTAAACTGCCAAAAGATGACATTTGCGATCAACAACATTTATATTTGTGGCAACAGAAGATGTAAATGAGGTATTGTCAAAACATTAAATATTGTGCTGCTGTTCAACATATTAAAAAATAAAAATAACTGGTAAACAGTCATCTTTCTTTTTTAAACATACTATTTATTTCCTTAACTATAGTTGCTCTTATCAACAGACATTATTTACAAAGGCAAACATTTCTATTATTTAATGTTTGATTGCGGTAATGTCCACAGGTTGTGATCAGGAATGGGCCCCCATATGGCAGGCAGTGTACAAACACAGATGAAATCATAATTTGGCAGACAGTGTATAAACACACATGAAAGTTTACAATCTTCGAGTTTTAAGTTCTGTTGATTTATCCTGTAACTATCTAATCCTAACCACAGTTTGAATATACTATCGTTTCAATAAGCAGTTTAAGGGCTTTACAAAATCATTGTGATTTGGAGTAATTTCCAGCAGAATATCACATGAAAGCTATTAATGATTCACATTCATTTCCATGTGCTATCAATACTAGATTTAATGTAAAACAATAACACAGCAAAAAGAATGGGGTTTGGGTGGGTAAGATTTTCAAAAATAAACATCTAAAATAGCTCCAGAATATGAGTTTAGGAGCTTAAATAAGTGGCCTGATTTTCATAAGTGCAGAACAGTGGGAGATGTTCAATGCTGAGCGTTTGTGAAAATAGGCCACTTATTCTGTGCTGCTTAAATCTGGGTTTAAGAGCCAAATTTGAGGCACTTATTTCTAAAAGTCTTGATCTCAATGAATTTTGTTGATTCAGTTTTAGTACTGCAGTAATCTCAGATCAATATAGGCCTGACCCTACATTCTGTGGTTACCCCAAACTCACGTTTATTCCAGGTGATTTCCCACTAATTACAGTTTGGCTTTGTATTACATCAGTGGGGCAAGTTAAGGGAACAATCCTAGGTAGAGGGTAAGGCTTTCAACAATCAGGAGTAAGTAAATTCCATTTTCAAATTTGTGCTCTGGGGCAGAATACCTCATCTAGAACAGTATAAATCTGGAGTAACCCCAAATGAAATGGGAAAGGGCCACTCACAGATGACCCAGGATCCTTGAGGTTTGGGGTGGTTACCATAACCTTTGCTGTGGTCAGGGGGAAACCCTAAATCCCAACAGGACACAGTGGTAGGATCTGGCCCAATTTATGTGTTATCACCTTAACATGACATTATTTTGTTAGTTTTTTAACCAATGAATATAAGCCACACACAAAGCTTCTTCGATTATTTCCAGGCACTTCAATTCCATTTGGAATTCTTTTGCTTAGGGAGATAGATCTGTGGAGTGAGGAGGAGAGTCTGGTTTCTGCAACATCAAAGGTCAAGAAATGTATGCTAGACATTTTTTATTTAATTGCACCAGGTCCTCAGTTAAAATCTTTCAGATCACATTGTCTTCTAGCTAAAGGGCATCTGAAAAAATTAAATTTCTGTTCTTTACTTTTCTAAGTTAAAAACAACATAATTGATTGATTTGCTCACTGACTGAACTGCTTCCAAAAATGGGTTGATTTGAACAAGTTATTAATCATTTGCAATTAGGGGATTATAATGGAAATGCTGGAATATATTTTTAATATCCTTAAAATATTACCAAATGTTGCTGTACCCAAAATATTAGTGTTTTTTTTAATCCCAAATTTTCATTGTGTACATTTACAATGAAGCTTCTATTGATTTATTTTTAAAACAAAAACCATGTCCAGGCTTCCATGATAAAAACAATAGTTTAAAACTATTTCACCAAATCATGGGGCATATTTTTTTTCATTGTATCTTGTGGTAGTTGCACAAATGTAAGTACAGAATTTATCCTCTATTTTCTAAGTGTGAAAACAGGGGAATCTGGGAGGTTTTTTTTAATAAGAGATGATATAGAGTTGAACCAGACCTTAGCAATACGTTTGTGCATGTTAGTTAATTAAATCAGCAAAAGTAACAAGTTAATCTAATGATTGTGCTTTTATAGTATACTAACAAATAACCCGATCCTGCAAGTGTTCCATGCTCAAAACATTTGACTTAATGGAGATTGTGCATAAAAAGTGCTTGAAGGATTGTATCCAATAATCGGTATGTGACATTAATAATTGTACTTCTATATAACCGTATACTCAATATGCTGAAATATACATGTAGTAATTCTTTTAGCTTCAACAATGATTTAGAAGTCCCTACAAAAACTCTAAGTGCCCTAACAATTAATTAGATTTAAAATCTTGGGGCTCCATTCCTGCAAGTTGTTCTGCATGTGCAAGCCCCCTGCGCTCACACTGAATAACTTGCAGTATGAAGTCCATAATAAACACACAGCAGCATAAAAATGATCACGTAGAGGAAAAATTGTTACAACATTCTATTTAAATTCTGTATCTTAAAAAAAATCACTGATGTACTATTTATGCTCATCAAAACAAGCTAATATATAATGGAGTATTAATTTGTTAGGCTCCATTTGGCATAGGGAATAAATCTCATGTATGTTTCTAGTGCTTACGGATTTCAGATTTTTGCAGCTTAAATAGTTCTCAATTTTTCCACACGTTTCTTAAGTCATTAATTTTGCATTGTCAGCATTTTAGGAGTGACTGCAGTTGTGGTTCAAGGAAAGTATGTTCAAAATTTTGTCACTTTCATTAATGGTATTAAAAGATGAAAAACCCAGCAACTGCCCATTTGATGATTGATTAGTTTTGACTGTGTACCATTTTTATAGGAAAAATATCCAAACTTTTAGTTACATTTATTACTTGTTCCTCATCTCTTATTATTCCTTAATCTATAATCTTTTATTCTATGAGAACAGTTCCTGCACTATTGTTTCCTTAGTAGAAACCTCCCATTTTTATCTTCAGATGGTGGACTAATGGGAATAAGAAAATAGCTTCAGGAATTTGATTTAATTACATTATATCCGCATGAACACCAAAAGAATTTACCATGATTAACGTTGTTAAGGCATACTAGGGTCAGTAACAATGGTTTGACGCTTATTTGACAGTGATACAAATTTTTTTATTTGGTCCTGCTTTGAACCAACTTCCTATAAAAATGCATGAAGTTGGAATACTTAAATTAGCATTTGTGTGGTCAAGGAAATAAAAATATAATAATTTTAACTTCAGAATACTATCAGACATACCACAAATTAATAGTGGCCAGTGACAACTCTAGTTTAACTCCATTGTGGAAGAAGTTAGAGGCTGCTGGAATAAACTGGAGAATTATGGGGTAAATTATCTTTTTTTTCCTCTGTTTAGATTAATCTAAAGTAAATTACTCCAGATTTACTCCTCTGTAAATAAGCAGAATTTGGCTATTAAGAAAATATTCTTTCTATGGCAGTCTGTTCAAAGGAAAGGCAAACCAATCATATATGTTACATTTGTAATGGGATTGTTTTTAGATCCATCATGATCCACTAAACAAGAGAAGCCTAAGCACACTCAGAGATTGCCATTGTCATAAATAAATGCCTGTTAGTGACATGTAATGCCAAATTCTGTTCTTGGGTGTGGGTGATGTGTATCTGGATTTACATCAGTATAATTGATAGAATTGGGCTCATGAACACACTGTTCTTGATGCTCTGTGAAATGTGTGGAGTTGTCATGTCTCTCTCTGTACGTGTATATATTTATCACAAATTACTACTCAAATGATATTTGATATTTATTAATGAAGAATTTGATTGAAATAGTATTCATAGCCAGATCAATAGCTGAAAACTTAATTTTTTGTCACATGTAACACAATTTTTTGTCACATATGAGTAGAATTGCGTTTTTCCATTTTAGTACCACTGGGTGACAGCACTTCTTCCCTTTCCTGTTGGGATAAGCTATTTAAGTCAAGAGGACATTTAAGTATGTGCTTATGTGCTTTCCAGAATCAGGGTTTTAGTTTCCAACTTCACATTCCTTACTCAAGCAAAAATCCCATCAAAGTGAATGGGAATACTGTGTCAATAAGGACTGCAGGATTTGTCCCCAAATGCTTTTCTCCCACTTCTCACAGAGCATATATGTAAGGCAAGCATATGTTTAACTGTAATGGATTAATTATTATGTAAGGCATTATGCAAGGCAATGTTGCTAATAGATGCTCATAATCCAAGGAGTCCTAGCACTTAAATACTACCACAGTTGGGTGCTTTGTTAATATATAGAAAAGTATTACTTCTCTGTATTGCAAGGTACTGTCCTACTGACAACAATCATGCATGTTACGTGTGTATTTCAATCTTTCTTTTAGTAGAGGTGTTCAGCCTTCTCATTCATTAGGGTGTGGTTTCACCTGATGGTTGGGTTGATTTATTTTTGTACTCCTGTTTCTGTAAGACTCTAATAAGCTTGAGAGATATTTTTATTATTCTTAACATTTGTTAGTTCACATTCCCTTGTCTTGGAGAGTCACGGTCTGGTCCTACCATCTGCCCCCTATATCCTTGTTTCTCATTTTAGAAGTGATAGGAATTTGCTGTACAGAGGCTATTAAACATAGCTCAGATCCAGTCAGAATATGGACAGCAGTAGCATTTAAAAAAGAAATCTGATGAAGTAGTTGGAATTCCATTAATCACTTAATCATGATGGGGCCATGACCGAATCTGAATGGTCTCCATCTTTGGTGAGATTGGGTAAGATTTCTTCTTATACTGCACTATGCATTTTATTCTATAAAGCAGGAGTGGGCAACTTTAAGGTAGTAAAAGGCCATAGTACCCACTAAAACCTTTGGTTGGCCAGTGTGATGCATGGGAGAGGGGGGTTGGTTCTGCCCCAGGGGTTGGGATTTCAGCTGAAGTTGGGAGTGCTCAGCCTTTGCAGGGTTGGGCCCCTAGAAAAATAGGATTAACTCTGTTGTAAATTGCTCATATATGTTAGTATTGCATCATTAATCATGATGAATTCTTGACTGAATTTTAATGTGGAAGAGAAAGTTCTTCTATGAGGTGCATGGTGTATGTCTCGTTTTTTTAAGAAAAGTTACTATAAAAAGGCACTCTGACAATAAAGCTTTTTTTATTGTTGTTGCTTTTCTCGAACACAGAAATAAATGGAGAGAGACTGTGATGACTAGTGCCTTTGTGTTGCCACTGGTTTTGTTTAATTAGCTATTAAATGTACTCATGCCTTCAACCTCAGTTTTTATTCATTTGTGGGGGTTGGAACATGCTCACAAGTCAAGCAGCCCAGAGACTTTGTTCACCTTGCAACCTGTAATTTGACTCGTTTTAGACGTGTGTGGTTTCTTTAAATGTGCTAGGGTTGGGAAGGTGCTGTACCGAGGCACCTATCTGAAAACCCGTATCAGCAAGTGAAGTGTAGACAAGAAACTGACTGTTCCTATTCTGGTTTCACCACAAAGTTGCTGTCTAGACTGTCTGGGACAGGAACTGTGAAAAGCCATCTTTTTTTGCCTGTGCTTATTTTAATGAAAAGAAAAATAAATGTCCATAGAAGGAAATTTCCTTACTTGTGCCATGAAAAGCCACGTTTGCAGCTTGAAATGATGTTCTTATTTTTGAACTCTGTACCGGAATGAAATAGGCTGTATTATATTGTATTTCTTTATTCAAAAGATACACATTCACTTAAATTGGTTATCTTGTGGTATGTTAGTATCAAACCTTAACACCTATCAAATTAATAGGAATTGCAACTGTGAACTTCTCAGTGAAGTGAGCTACAAATGTTTGTGTTACCTGGAAAGAAATACTCTGAGACATTGATTAATCCCACAAATTTATATTTAAATTGGGGGTAGGATGAATAGTTTCCATATAGTAAGATGCTGTCTTTTGCCCCAAACTACTACTCCATCACTTGCAAGTTTTACTGTATTATCTCTGAATGTATTCTATTCCTATACCTGGGGTATCAATCGGAGCTGAAACCCAATTGTGCTGGTCAGAAAATTGATGTAATCAAATGTTCATGAAAAATGAAGTTTTTCAGACGTTTTTATGGTACGTTTTCCTCCCAGCTATTATAAGTAGTCAAAACACTTCAACAAAATTAAATTTCAGAGGAATAAAAACTTAACAAATTTGCACACATTCCCATCTTTCCAACTACTTCCTACTAAAGAAATTCAGGGGGGAAAATGCAGAGGTTTTAAAGATCCTATTTTGTAGTGTGAGATTTGGGTCAAGGTATGGTACTTGTAGGTGCTTAACTCAACCTCTCAACTCTGAGTTTCACCCAACACTAATGTAAGTAACAAAGGTTTTGTCACTAGCTGACATAAACAAGTAACTGAAACTTTAGGCCACTTTCATGCTCTTGGGTTTTTTTTTTTGTTTTTTTTTTAAAAATGAGCACTCTCCTATATTATCAGTGGGAAGTTCACAGATCTATAGCACAATGTGGACCTCTCATTTAGTGGGGGTTGCTAATTCCTTGGCTCACCCAGCTTGTGCCTAGGTAGTACAGTATACAAGGGACCAGTTCCTATGGTTCTTTCTTAGTCAGAAATGCCTAGAATTCTTGCCTCAGTAGGGACTGCAGGGCTGATTTGGTTTAGTACTAAACTTCGTGCATTGATCTGACACACAGTATTGTCATCTCCGAGCATTTAGAAATCATAAATCAGGTCCCCAGCATGAGACTGATTTAGAAAACAAGATTATTTTAAAATAAACTTTTTTTTATTTACCTTCTGCTTCTTGAGCTTCTAGGATTCACATTTTCAAGCTATTTCCTGAGGATCATGAGGGTTGAACAACTTAATTTTTATTAAGATGAAAGCTGAGATTCACCGGACTCTAGGAGCGAGGCTTTAAGAAAACATTAACCATTTTGAGAGAATGATCAGAGTTGGCAGTACTGGTGTGCAAATGGGTGGGTGCACTTGGGGAAAAAAAGGGTAGACTGTGTAGCAACATACATGGAATTTGGAGGGAGGAACACAGGTTGCAAGAGTCTGGAGGAGGCACAAGGAAGTCAGCCCCTGTGCACATGGCTGGAATGCTAGCTACAGTTGTGACATCTCTGTAAATAGTTACTTTAGTAAACAATCAGTTTAGTTTTACAAGCATGGAGTCCTTTCATGTTATTTACCCAGCAAGTGGTACATGAAAAAGACTGCAAGCAAAAGGGATTATTTGCATGAGCTAAGCAAGACTGATTTGAGGGGCAAGCAGTGGTATTTCTCCTTCCTTCCCTTAAGAGGCTCTGCTGAAAGGGAGTAGCTATAATTTATGGCTGGGTCTGCTCAGGAGATGTGCGGGGTGACCTGATCACACCTCCTTCTCTAACTGGCAGACACCAAGCAGGTCTTCATGTGTAAGAATGGGCCCTTTTAAGTGAGTGAGTGACAAATTGCCATTCAGTTTGTATAAGAATAGTGCCATTTTGTGGTTACACATATTCACTCAATAGTGCTCTATAAACTAATACAAGTACTAGATAATAACAGGGCTCTTTGTGATCTTTCATTGGTGACATTGCATTCAATCCCTGAGTCCTATAATGCATGACACATCCATCTCCTAGGATATTGCTGAGTGCAGCCACCAGATGGCTCTGTAGAGTGTACCTATCAAATAGTTATGGTTATCCATATATGTTCTAGTTTCACTAGATAAAATATATGCCATGAATCATTTTCATATGACCTTTTCAAAAGCACTGTTTAAATGTAATGTAAATTGAGATGTGGAAAAACATTTGTTTTTATACCAATGATATTGTGAAGATCAGAGAGACAAACAAATGTGATATATCAGTGAGCACGAGAAGCGACTTCTTAGTAATCAAACACTGGAAAAAAGTGGTTTTGTCACACCCCTGTTTCAGGTGTACTTGTAGTTAGTTATTCCTGTTTACCCATTTCACCCACAGAGCTGAGAAATGGCTCCCTCTGAATTGTTACATTTCTATTTATAAAGAAGTAGCTCGAAAGTTGTTGTTAGGGGTGTGTGGGTGTCTGTCGGCTGGTGTGTCCACACCTCCAATTTGGGTAATATATGTGGTTACCTAACTTGCCTTTGCGTGCATAAGGCTCTTGCATATTTAAAGCTTGGGTATTCAGGGATTATCTGTCATGCTTGTTCTTTTTGTTCTGATCACGCAAGGAGAGGTTTTTAGCCAACATAACGAGAAGAGGATTTCTTCCCCCTCCCCCGCCCCAAGCTTTACTAGTGCTACACATCTTGCTAAATCTTGCATATGGGGGAAAAATATTTCCGGTTTACATGGGATTTTTTTTTTAAATTATTATTATGTCTATATAGCACTCCTGCAATAACACTTATGAAATGTTTAGCCTGAAGGTGCAATATTCCTTTTCAATTGGCCCTTGTCAATTAAACTGGAGGAGCCTTACAGAAAAGCTCATCAAAGCCGGAACACATTTGTGAACAACAGCTAATATGAGAAAAGCAAAAATATTATAAAATACAAATAGAATTCAAGGGATACATGGTTAGAAAATGTCTTATGGTGCAGTGGTAAATTAGAATTTTATGCTTAAATGTGTCTAAAAAGAAGAGCTAATTTTTCTCTAGAAAAGCTACAGAAATGGAAAACACAGACTAGTGTGTAGCAATATTTATCTGCATGAGTGAGTCCTTAATTCTTCATTTCAGGTTTGCTGCTCCAGCTGTTTCTTCTGGTCTTCAAAATATTATATAATTACTTAAAAACTGCACATAGTCCACATCTGTAGTCATGTCAACCTTACTTTCAGGAGATTAGTAGCAAGTACAGTACTGAGTGATCAAACTGATTTGAAGAAGAAAGTATTTCTCTTATAAACACAGCTTAATTAATTTGTAATTAGCCTACAGTGCACTTCCTGTTCTAATTATTCTATGCCTCTTGGTTTTTAATCAAGGTAAGTTTAATTTCATTTTTTCCAAATGAATCAAACTAAATTAAAAATACTACTCAATTGTCTTTTTTTCCTCCCAATATGTTAAACTATTAATCCTATTTTAAGAAACAGCAGTGCTAATGGTTGTTGACAGTAATTATTGTGTGTGTACTTTGATTCAGAAAAATCAGAGTTTTAGAGATATCACACCAGTGTTCTTTGTTGCAAATGGTTGGCAGATGAAAAGAATTGGGAGACTTCAGTCTGCGGATTTAGTCCGCATACTTATGTCACAGATTGAATAATAAACTTGATTGTACAGAAATCAAATATCCTTTAAAGATTATTCCCACTAGCTGCACTTGTCAAAATGTACTGTGAATAAAGGACTATTCAAGCTGTGATTGCAAATAAAATTCGGATGTGGTAAGGTTTGCTTTGAATTTATTTCTAAGAATTCAATAATTTTGAGCATAAATATATACTTAATTTGGTTACAGTCCACTTAATGGATTTGATGATTTTGCAGTAATTGAGATACTAAAATCAAATATTTCTGTTTAAAATCTGTTACTTTTCACAAGAAAATTGGGTAATTTCTTTCAAGAAGGAGCATACTATATTAGATTCATTTATAAGTAAATTTTGGCTTTGCATACTGCATTACATAGATGTGCAAAAGCTAAGCATAAAGACCACAAAAATAAATGTTGCTTGTGTGCTCTGTAATGTCAGCGTTAATAACAATTGCCTTTCTCCTGATTACACAAAATGTGAGTGTTAAAATGTCAAAGCAGTGTCAATTGCAGCAAGGGCTTCGTAACTCTGTGGATAACTAGATAAATTAGGTTAATTTGGATATTTTACCCTATGGTACTCAGTCCCACAGCTTTCAGAGTAGCAGCTGTGTTAGTCTGTATTCGCAAAAAGAAAAAGAGTACTGTGGCATCTTAGAGACTAACCAATTTATTTGAGCATAAGCTTTCGTGAGCTACAGCTCACTTCATCGGATGCATAAAAGTGGAAAATGCAGTGAGGATGTTTTTATACACACAGATCATGGAAAAAATGGGTGTTTATCACTTCAAAAGGTTTTCTCTCCCCTCACCCCACTCTCCTGCTGGTAATAGCTTATCTTAAAGTGATCACTCTCCTTACAGAGTATGCATCCGATGAAGTGAGCTGTAGCTCACGAAAGCTTATGCTCAAATAAATTGGTGGCACCTTAGAGACTAACAAGTACTCCTTTTCTTTCTCCTTACAATGTGTATGATAATCAAGGTGGGCCATTTCCAGCACAAATCCAGGGTTTAACAAGAACGTCTGAGGAACGGGGGTGGGGTGGGAAGGGGTAGGAAAAAACAAGGGGAAATAGGTTACCTTGCATAATGACTTAGCCACTCCCAGTCTCTATTCAAGCCTAAGTTAATTGTATCCAATTTGCTCACTAAAGCTCATGCTCAAATAAATTGGTTAGTCTCTAAGGTGCCACAAGTACTCCTTTTCAATTTGCAAATGAATTCCAATTCAGCAGTCTCTCACTGGAGTCTGGTTTTGAAGTTTTTCTGTTGTAATATCGCAACTTTCATGTCTGTAATCGCGTGACCAGAGAGATTGAAGTGTTCTCCAACTGGTTTGTGAATGTTTGTTAATTCTTGACATCTGATTTGTGTCCATTTATTCTTATGTAGAGACTGTCCAGTTTGACCAATGTACATGGCAGAGGGGCATTGCTGGCACATGATGGCATATATCACATTGGTAGATGTGCAGGTGAGCGAGCCTCTGATAGTGTGGCTGATGTTATTAGGCCCTGTGATGGTGTCCCCTGAATAGATATGTGGGCACAGTTGGCAACGGGCTTTGTTGCAAGGATAGGTTCCTGGGTTAGTGGTTCTGTTGTGTGGTATGTGGTTGCTGGTGAGTATTTGCTTCAGGTTGGGGGGCTGTCTGTAGGCAAGGACTGGCCTGTCTCCCAAGATTTGTGAGAGTGTTGGGTCGTCCTTCAGGATAGGTTGTAGATCCTTGATAATGCGTTGGAGAGGTTTTAGTTTCGGGCTGAAGGTGATGGCTAGTGGTGTTCTGTTATTTTCTTTGTTAGGCCTGTCCTGTAGTAGGTGACTTCTGGGAACTCTTCTGGCTCTATCAATCTGTTTCTTCACTTCAGCAGGTGGGTATTGTAGTTGTAAGAATGCTTGATAGAGATCTTGTAGGTGTTTGTCTCTGTCTGAGGGGCTGGAGCAAATGCGGTTGTATCGTAGAGCTTGGCTGTAGACAATGGACCGTGTGGTGTGGTCTGGGTGAAAGCTGGAGGCATGTAGGTTTCCGGTATAGGGTGGTGTTTATGTGACTGTCACTTATTAGCACCGTAGTGTCCAGGAAGTCCCACAGCTGTCTCAGATTCTCATTGCAAGTGTAACCTGGAATGATGCACTTTTGGCTGTAAAATGTTGAACACATCAAATGTGTATATTTCTTCCACTTCAAAATAATGCCAAGGAAGATAGGAGCAGCTCTCTCCTCTTATATTGTCTTCATTCCTTTCTCCTACTCTCTCCATATTGTTAAAAACATTTTTGATTTGCTCACTTTGCATATATAGCTAAAATAATCACACTCTTGTAAAATATTGACTTATAAAATATTTTATATCGACTTCAAATGTAAGGAAGAAATTATTGTTCCATTGCTTGGATAAAACTCAACAGCAGTTTGTTGCTTTATGTTGTACAGACTATGAAAAACAAGGATTTGATTGAATCTCATTCTGGCCGAACCCTAAAGTGAGCTAATAAAGAATGGCATGAGTTCATGTTTTTGCTGCAATACCTACATTTAAAAAAATTTTTTTTACAGTGCTGTATAGTCTGTTTCCACAAAAGGCATACTACTAATGTTGTATTTTTAAAGAAACAAGGATTCTAGAGAATTTTATTTTATACACTGGTTGTGTGTTGGCAGAATCATTTGGTATTTAGTAACTTGAGTGTCTGGTTCCAGTTCTCGTATACTGTAGAATGTGCCAGCTGAAATTATTTGCAAAGAATAATCTTTGAAAACGTTGGCTGGAAGATTTGATCAACTGTCTTTATTGTATTTCAGTGGCATCACGCAATTTTCTCACATCTAGCAGTGTAAAGTAGACTGTATGAACGTTATCTGCTTGTTGCAGTTCAAGGTCACATAAATAAAAACCATGAACTTTTTAAGTAGGAAAGCATGACACTTTGGTAGTTGTATATCACAAAGGGGACATGCTAATCTGTGCTGCATTTAAATATGGGTTCAAATGAGATTAGAAATCTAGACAATGCAAGAGAGATTTTCAAGTCCAAAAATCAGAAAACACACTGAGATAATAGGAAGGATGCACAAAAGCTTAGATAGTTGGAAATCTACTTCTCCTTAAAGTAATCATTCTAGTCCACCAAGACGGTGTTGGCCACATCTTTGGTCCCACTGGTAGTTGAATTACAGACTGGCAGTTGGACTAGAAAGGCTATAAATCCCTGTTACAAAATCAAAAATAAAATACAAACAAAAGCTATCCTTGAAGTTTTAAAACATAAAAAACCCCCAAACCTTGGCTTGTTGAGAACTGATGAATTGTACCTCTTAAAGTAGTATAGGTCTGAATGTCTTCTATCTTGTGCTGGGGTGAATCAGGAGCAACTCTGACACATGCGGCGTAATAGTGATATGTAAAACTAAAGTATGAAGGAGAACCAAACCCTATACTATCATTTAGTAGAGAATTGATCCGGATATCCTGGGTCCTTGGTGAGTGCCCTAACCCCTATCTTAATGCTTCCAGTTTCTCAGGTACTTTTTCCAGAATGCTTGAAGTGTCCTGGGCTTTCATTTCAACAGCCATAAGGCTTAGCAGTTTAGCTGCTAGAGATGTTCAGCATTACTTATGGGGAAAGTTTTCCAACTGAAAAAACGTTTTTTACTTAAAGTAAAGAAACTTTTGTGGGGAAAAAGGGAATTTTGATTTCTCCCTCCCCCCCCCCCCCATCCTGCCCCAGGAAATGTTGAAATGGCACTTTGTTTTGACATAAAATGTGTTTTCGTTTCATTTTTAAAAATATTTTTAGTTGAAGCAAATGAAATTTTTTTTCAAAATGTCAGTTTAAACCAAAATTTTCATTTAAAATCGGCCTGAAACTTCCTCCATGAAAAATTGGAATTTTTGATGAGATGTAATATTTCTACAAGATATAATGCTATATGGATTAGCATCTATTCTGTGTTGACCAAGACCAAAAAGTACAGTGGAATGAGTGCTCGGTGTGATTAACAATAGAGTGGGTAAAGAATTTTATCTCAATATTTTTCAATGGAAATTGTGGCTTCCATGAAATGTACATTTTGAGGGGAAATGTCAGTTTGGCCAACTCCTTCCTCCCCCCCCCCCCAATTTTCTTGATGGAAAATTGAAACAAAATATTTTGGTTTGGGTCAGTTCAACAATAATCTCTCTTAAATTTATCTGCTGCTATACTTCAAGGGACCTGTAGTTTATGTAATTCATGCCCCCATAATCTCTTATGGACTGGACTGCATCTCCCATGAGGTACTGCAGCTGCTCAGGCAAATGCAGATTAGGGTTGACGTGAACCAGAATAGAACACTTTTTTTTGTTTTGTTTTCAGTTGACAAACTAAAACATTTTGATATTGTGTATCATTTTGATGGCTAATGTCAAAAGAAAACATTTTGACGTTCCCAAATAGAAAATTTTAAAACTTTTTTCATTCCACAAGAAGTTTTGGTACTTGTTTCATTTTGGGAGGAAAATTGTCAAAATTATTAGGGTTTTCCCTAGAATGGAAATTTTTTTTTATCAGCTCTAATGAACAGAGCTTGGGGTGAAGAGAAAAGTCAAACAAGTGTGCGTTCTATCAGAGCTATTCTTTTATTCAGTGAATGTTACTGACATTACTTGATTGTTTCATGATAAACTCATTCAGAACAGTAAATTACTGGGGGGAGGGGGAATCCTCCACTCCAAGAAATAGATCCTGTTTTGCCGTCAAGTTGGCAACCTGGCTGTAGTAGTGTTAGTATTCATTTTTTTAAAATGATAAAATTTGAGGGGGGAAGTAGGTGGCTGAATCAGGCCAGAGTGCTTAGTGCCCTGTAGGATTGAAGATCTCTTCCTCTCCCGCTCCTTTTTAAAACATGCAGCTGGAGATTCTGGAACACAAGACAGCAACTTGGTAGAGGTGTCAATATATTATACCACCACATACTAGTTGATCCAAGCCTTGAAAAGAGTGCCTTTCTGTCATTTGTATGATTTTTTTTTCCACAAACCTAAAAAATGTTGCCACAAAAGTATCTCCTTTTTATGTTTTGAAACTATGATCATCTTAACCAGACAAAAGAGGAAAGCTGTTCCTCATGATTCTACCCAACCTTGTCCAGAACCACTGAGTCCCTGAAGCACAGAGGTGTTAGGTGGAGAAAGTTGCTCTTATCCCATTTTCTCTAGTTCCTGCTATTCTTCAAATCCATGAAACAAAATGTCAGTCTCTCTCTTGCTTGCTCGCTTGCTTGCTCCTTTTTTTTTTAATAACACACTTAATATAACCTTTAAGTGTTGGGATCATGTCAGTGAAATCACAGTTTATACCCTAATAATCACTTAAAGGAGAGGAAAAGAATGTTTCCTGGCTTTGTCTAACCATTTATTTCAGCAGCACTAGCTATTATCAGGGAGCAAACTCAGATCCAATTAGCTTTATCACTTAATTAGAGACACATTTTAGGATTCATGTCTTTCTGGCCTGAACTGAGTTGAAACTACAACATGTAACTTCTGAAGAAGCTCATTAAGTCATACCTCTACATTCATTATTTTGCACTACTTTGTACCATTAATTCCATTGTACATTGAGTTCTGTCAATAATGTGGTGAATCAGGAGTGGACTATATTTTGCTGGGTTCTAGGGATTCACAAAAATGACTTCACCTAGCAAAAACTATTGTGTTTTGTAAATTTTCCTTTCAGTTGAATTATTTGCTGACTGGAGAAAGAAGAGGGAAAATCTGGTTAGAGCATCTTTCCTCATTCTTCAAAATCTTCAATCACCTTCACTAGTTTAAAAATAACTAACCTTCGAGTTTTTCAAATTTTCTTAAATGTTAGTTGTGAATGTTACATAATCAAGAAACTATGATCTAGTCTTCTGAAGCCTTTTTTTCTTGTGTATTGCACATTTACAAAACATAGGATTTGCTGGGATTGGTTGATTTTATGTTAAGCTATTTCATCAAGCATTGCCTTTGTCTTTTAGTTGTGATTGGAACAGCTCAAATAGAATATTCTGATGAGATACTAAGTTTGGCTTTTAGATTAACTTCTCATGAAAGTTTGAAATGGATTCTCTTTCAGTACAAACAATAAAGTAATGTCAACAAATTCACTGGGTATCTTAAGAGAAATTCCTAATAAAAGAAGAAATTAGGACACTTGGCTGTTTAGTGTAAACTAGAGACTAAATAGTGGCTCTACAGAAGTCAGCGAGAGCTTCGCTGTTTACTTCATTTGGTTTCAGGATGTAGCCCTGCTACTTCCCTCTTTTATTACCCATCTAAAGCTGACTTTTTTTTCACTCAATACTGGAACTATATGAAACTCAATGGTTTTTGATTTCTGGGCTTGATGTGAACCTGTTTAATTTTGATTCAAATTGGTTTGTTTTTCAGTTTCCCTTGGAAAAAGTTGAAAGCTTATTCAAATCCCCCATTCCATCATGTGGTACTTAACAGAGAGATTGCTTGGTGAATGTTTACAACCTCATCTAACAAGCAGGGGTAGGTGTGGGGCAAAGCCCCGCAAGCTAGGGAAAGGAGGAGCTTTCTCTTTGCTTTTAACTGATGAGAGAGCCATTTCCACCCCCCCCACCCCGCCCGGTACCCATAACTTGAATTTCTTTCAAAAACAATGAGGAGTCCTTGTGACACCTTAGAGACTAACAAATTTATTTGGGCATAAACTTTCATGGGCTAAAACCCAGTTCATCAGATGCATGGAGTGAAAAATACAGTTAGCAGTACAAATATTATAGCGCATGAAAAGATGGGAGTTGCCTTACCAAGTGGTGGGGAGGGGGGCAGTGCTAACGAGGCCAGTGCAATCAAGGTGGAGTCACCCATTTCCAATGTTTGAAAAGAAGATGTGAGTATCAGCAGAGGGAAAATTACTTTTTGTAGTGACCCAGCCACTCCCAGTTTTTATTCAGGCCTAATTTGATGGTGTCCAGTTTGCAAATTAATTCTAGTTCTGCAGTTTCTCGTTGAAGTCTGTTTTTGTATCAAGAGTGACTGGGGCACGGTGCATGTGACGTGAGTGCATGGATAAAAGAGAGCTGGGGAGCAAGTGAGGGGATGGCAACCTGGGGTGTCTGATTCATAGAGCAACTGGGGAAAGTGATGAGGGGAGAGACATCAAGGAGTGCTGTTTATTATTTTCTTCCTCCCTTGAAAAGGAGGCACTTAACTCTGTCACGTTCGTGTGCCTGCCATGTGCCCCTACGACAGTAGTTTTACCTGGCTTAGAAAAAGGATGCAAGCTGGGTTTTGTTTTATAAGGCCCAGGGGGTGCAAGAGAAGAGGGACTAGAAACAGTGAGAGGAGTTGGGAGGAGAGGGGGAGAGAACAAACGGGCAAGTGTTGAGGGGAGAGCTGCTCCCATTTGTCCTGGTAGATGATAATCTTGACTGTGGCCTGATGATCGTAGTTGTATGGTACTACCCATAGGGATTCTCTTATTTGAAAATCAAAGCAATTAGGATGCATTCTTAATGTCTGGTCCAGACAGACTTTGTACTTTGGGGAAGTTGGGGTGATGCAGGTCTGTTGTTCACCAGAACTGTGCACCCTACTCCTTTCCCCACCTTTGCTCACAAAACAGTTTGAGTATAAAGATGGCAAGAGAAACAGAATAGAGTGGAATTTCGGATAAAGGAATGTGAGGTGACTAAAAAAGGAGAGTGGATGGTATGTGGCAGGCACCCAAAACCATGAACATAGGGACAGAAGAAGAGCTTTAACAGTGAGGCGACTCGACCTTTGGTAGCAGTACTGGTCAAATTGAGAGAGACAAAAAGGATGAATGTGTGCACTGTCCCTTGGAAGTTAAGAAGGAAGAGACAGTTGCTTGGAGCATCTAGGCTGGAATAGATAATCAAATGCATAGCTGAACAATCATACCGAGGAGATTTGGCCACCCTAGAAAGGGGCCTATGATTTTTAAAGTTTAATTGTTGTGGTTTTTTTGTTCTGTTTTTTCTCCTGTTGTGTGAGAAACTCATCTCTTTAAGTAGATGAACATGTTTCAGTGCCCTTCTGAGTAGTTCCAGTTAATGAGTCTCCTGGCAGTCCTTCAAAATCCATAAGCTTGTTGGTTTAAAGAAATTTTTTTATTCACATTTTTTTAATCACTTTCTGTTGTTTTCCATCAAAATGCAGAAAAACCACATTAGTAAAAAACCCCTTAACCTCATTTTGCCAGCTGCAGAGTTGGTGTGTTAATATGAAATATGAGACTGTCAGCTACATGAATGTATTAAACATCCTTACAGAATCAGACCACTATCAGGGTTCCCGCTGTTACAGAAAAACAATAACTCTCTTTTTAGTTTCTTATATTCTGGCATGGAACTTACAGTTCTTTAACTTATTCACTGTAGAAGTAGGACAGCATTTTTAAAAGGATGTACTGCTAACTAAAAGGAATGACTAAACCAATGGTAAGGTCCATGTGTAACCAATTAAATTATCCATGATTTAGACTGTGTTCTCACGTTTTACACAGTAAAATGTCTATTGTTAGACATGCAATGTAATCAACAGGTTCCCAAAAACGTAATATGGTTCTTCATGAGGTTCTTCTTATTGTTTGCACAGCTGCCAGATGGTGTGCGGCATATCCCATTTCACCACATTATTATTATTTCTGTCTAAAGGTTGGTGAGTGCTACAAGCAGTATGGAATTTTTCACACTTTATGCTCATTTGTGAGTTTGATCCATGTGTAATGCAGATTGAACTTCTGAAAAGCTCCAGACTGTGTGAAAAGTTCTTGTACATTATTTTATGAAGAGTGTAAGTTCTCTGGGGCAGGGATGCTATCTTCAAATCTGTCAGTAAAGCACCTAGCACATTACTAATTTCACTCAGCCTCTCTTATCCTGAGCCTCACTCGAAGTAAGTTCCTTCCCCTGCCATTACAAGTATGCTGAGGTATCTATATCTTTTTTAAAAAAAGTCCCCCTAAAATCCACCTCATCTTCAAAGGATTGTCCACTCTCTCATCTCTCCTGCATCTACAAATGCTGTCTGCAGTTCTTTTCCACAAGTTCCATTCTTTACCCTCTCCAATCTGGCTTCTGCCTTCTATACTCCATTGAAACTGCCCTCACTCTACTGAAACTAGCCACCGTCTGTCCAAATCTCAGGGCCTCATCTTTCTTGACCTCTTGGCAACTTTTGACACTATAGTAGATACTTGTTTGCAGCAATGCCTTGTAAAAGCAAATGCCACTTATGAGCAACATTTCCCCTGGGAACACTTTCCTTACCATGAATTGCCCACTCAGTACCAACAACATAGCCGCTGCATAAGAGCAACATTTGTGACATCCTCTGCTTCCTTGCATCATTCTTTTGTGGCAAAAACGGACCAAATGCCAAGAAGTCTCCCCCAGAAAGAAAAATGTCAAATTTTGGGGGCTTTTCAAAACCAAGTTGCAGTCAAGGGGGGGTTGCATACGTTGGCTGTATACAGAATGTGAAAGCAGAAGAATAAGCTTCTGGCTAAATACAAAGACGGAGAGTTGAATAGCTCCCATAAGCATGGATGTGAAGGAAAAGCTGCTGAGGCTGACCATGGTTCAAGAAGGCGGCGGCGCAGGGAGCTCTGCTTGCTGGACCTGCAATCAAGGAAGAAGCCTTTCAGCTTTCCCCTTTGCTTGGATTGAATGATTTTAAGGCAAGTGATAGTTGGTTTACCAGATGGAAGAAATGCTTCAATGTCACTTACAAAAAAGAGCATGGTGAAAAACAGTCAGTGGACGAACCAGCAGCTGAGCAGTGGCAGGGCGAAATACTTCTTCACATTCTTGGAAAGTATTTTTCCTGGCTGACATCTACAATGCTGATGTAACAGGACTTTATCTGAAAGAGCTCTGACAGAGGACGTGTAGGGGGGAAAAAAATGAAAAGCTGGAAGGGAGGGAAAGCTTCAAAGGACAGAGTAAGTGTGCTCATCTGTGCCGAACGCCCACTGTTCATGATCGGGAAGTCAAAACAACCCAGATGCTTTCCAAAGGATTTCAGTAAACTTCCCCTCAATTATGTCAGTTCAGCGAATGCCTGGATGACAGGTGAGATTTTCGTCAACTGGCTAAAACAGTGGGATTGTCAGCTTTGCTTGCAGAGCTGTAAGATATGCCTCTTGTGGGATGAGTGCTCTGCACACCCTCAAGGAGTGGTCCTCACTAATATTCAGCGCGAATTCTTTATGTTCACTATATCTTTGATGCAACCTATGGGTCAAGGTGTGATTAAGAACCTGAAGGGACATTACCAATCAAAAATTGTCAACTGGATTATTGTTCTTTATGTAGACCAGTGTTCCCTCTAATTTTTTCCACCCATGTGCGGAATGAATTTTGTTATGTGCAGCACCAATATCGAGGTAAGATGCGGATGTGCACCATCACCTCCGTACTTCCATGGCAAGCCTTATCCCACCAAGAGCTCACAACATTGTACTTCTAGGACCTAGCTGGGTCTTTGGGAAGGTCTGTCTTCAGGTGATGTCTGCAGTAACCCTCTGTTCATTCCTACAGCCTCCTTTCACACACTTTGCAAACTATATATAGAAATGCACCACTGCAATGCAGCCACCTCTGGGGAGGAAAGTC
Organism: Eretmochelys imbricata; assembly: GCF_965152235.1. Lineage (NCBI taxonomy): Eukaryota > Metazoa > Chordata > Testudines > Cheloniidae > Eretmochelys > Eretmochelys imbricata. The sequence goes on along the minus strand of NC_135572.1, from coordinate 192,176,796 downwards.
AGCAGCCAGCTAGGCGAAGAGCACAGAGAGCACTGTGCAGTAATTTGGAAAGAGAAGGGGAATTTTGGATAGGAACAACCTTTTTCCTCTTATGCAAAATGTTTGAGATATTAAATGTTCAGACAGGGCTTCATCTGTAAAGGTCTTATCTGAATGTAAAATATAATACCACAGTATTAGAAATCAAAGTAAATGTTTATTTTTATATCAGGACACTAAATTAAAATAATTTTAAAAAAACTCAAAATCCCCTTACTACCATCCTTTTGTATTAACAATACAAAGCACTTTAAAAGTCTTATAGACTATTCAACCTTCCTTTTTAATTGTCCAAGCTGATCCAGTGTAAAGATATAAAGTAGCACAATCAAGTTCACCCTCAGACTCTCATGCACACATGCAATGTTCCAGTGTCTCAGTTATTACAGTGAAACACACATAGCTGTGTACATTTACACACCACTTTACAAACATATCGGCTCAGGCAGACGTTCATGTGACATGAAGTTCTCCCACTTCTTTCCATGAGGCCACTCACATGAGTAACCGCTACATGAGTAACACTTATCAGGATCAGGCCCCTAGATAAACCACATGTCTTCCTGCCCACAAAAAGCTTTGCAAACACTGCTAGGGGAGGTTTAAATCCACAACAGAGAATGTTGTCATTGGAAATCAGACAAAAACATTTCTATTAATTCTAGTTTTGGTAATTTCCTTTTAAAACACAAATCAAAAAGCCAACAATATTTGATATTTAGAAATGAAAAGCACAACGTGTTTTACAGAAGATCAGTATCATTATCCCCATCTGGAAAATGGGGAAAGTGAAGCACAGTGTGGAGTGAGGGGGGATACAGAATAAACATCCCAGCCTGTGGCCAGAGCAGATACATACCCTCTTTGCAGTTGCTGTACCAGATCCTTTGATTCCTGCACACTGGTCTAATAACATTCCTTGCTATGCCCACTGGATACATGTAACCAGGGACTTTTTCCATTCCTTGGCCCATTCCTTGAGTCCCTTTCTGTAGTGGCCTATTCATAGCTAGTGTGGAACCCATCTCTGTCCGATGCAGGAGGTACGGTGTCCTCTGTGCATCCACGGAAGTTACCTATTTACATGTAGTGTAACCACGACAGTTCTGCTGCACTGGGGGGACTTTCTGTGCCCATCTATGTTCCTTTCAACAAAAGTGTGCACAGCTGACATTAACCTTAATGTGGGTTGCACATGGCAACAATCAGACCCTATAGTTTTCCCAAGGGGAGCTCAACCGAAATAAACTTGTTTACCATCAGAATTTGTCTTAACTTTATTAGTCTTATCTGTTTGTCTTAACTTTATTTGTCTGACTGTTCCTTTGCAATCTATAAATGGGAAAGGCTCGCTCCTTCAGGCTGATACTTAAAGCTTTCATGGAATGCTTAATGCATGCTCTTACTTCTGAATTCAGAGCACAGTTCAAGTTGAGGGACAATGTAATATTGATCCAGTGACTAACCTCAATGCAAGAAAATTTCTGCCAGCTGATTCAAGTCATTCGTCTTCTATGCAGTGGTAAACCAGGGACACTGAAATACTCTTTTTGCCATTTTGAAAAGCACAAGAAAAAATAATGTAGATAGTGTAATGGAGAAAAAAATTAAATAAGTAATGGCCAAGAATGAGGTTTATAAGACCTTTACATGAAGTTAAAACTTATCAGCTGGTGAGGAGCTGCTAGAAGCATCTCTCTGGCAGACTACTGACTGTTTTATTGAGGCATTATGTCCTGGCTATTCAGATGGTGACAAAACACATTCTGCTAATCAAGATACTGTGCTAACCGGGGGACAGGAGGTCTCTCTCCCATCTCCGCTGCAGGGGCTCCCGGGGCTGGGAGAGGGAGAGACAACTGTCCCATTGCCACCGCAGCCCCAGAGCTGGGACTGGGGGAGGGACAGGCGTCTCTCTTCCCTCTCCCCATAGTCCTGCACACCCCAAGCTCCCCCAAGCCCTTATAACCATCCCCCACTGCTCCCACCCACCCAACACATGCTCCACACTCACCTGTGCGCATGCCTGCGCAGCCCTGGATGGCCTCCTGTGTGGCCGCACAGGCACATGCCAGAGAGGGAACACAGATGTAGACTCCAACGCAGATGTTCAGACAGTCCTGAAAACTGTGCATTTGCTCGATTGTGCTAATCTTGTTGCTGAGGCCTGGCAAGATGTAAAGTCGTCAACCATTTCCAACTGCTTCAGGAAATGCAAATTTGTTGAGCTAGTGGAAAGTGTGCAAGATGAGGATATAGAAGAGTTTGATGACCCCCTGAACAATGTTCTGCTTCCAGTCCATGTGGAAAAAGAGGACTTGCCTAGATGCTGTAGATGAAGATTTGTTCATGTTCAGAGAGCTAACTGATGAGGAATTACTGAGTACTGCATCTGCTGCAAGGCCTGAGAAATGAGCTTGTGTTGATAAAACATATCAAGAGAGTGAGAATGATTTTGATGAAGTTCCACCTCCAATGAATTTTGAGCTGTTGAAGGCTTTGAACACACTTTGGCATTTCAACAGCTAGTGGGACTTGGTGACAGGCTTTACAGGTCTCTTTGGGACATTGAATCCCATCTTCAAAACAAAATTGTGATTGAGAGGAAGCAGAGCAAATTAAGAGTTCTTTCACCCAAAATGAGTGACTTTATCCATTCTTAATTTACAAGTGGATACTGTATAAATAGATTGCACTTTGTGGAATAATACTTAATTTAGGTTATTACAGTATTCGTTTGCTTAGCAGACACCCTTAGCCAGGGTGACGTACAGTGCATACAATGTATTACGGTGAAGTGCGAGTACAAAAAATCTTTACAATAAGAGCAAGAGATTGACTTTGTTGTCATTGTTGATGTTTGATTGTGAAGTAGCCTCTGGTGTTAGGTAACGTAAACCATTGGCACCCAAAAACATTAATACTCAAAAAAGTTGTTCATTTTTTGTCAAATTGAACCCCTTCTTCTCCACTGCACCTCTCCCAAAACACCTTTCTTGCTCCCCCTTTCAGTAGCTCAAACCTACAACGCCAACTGGAAAAGGCTTGGTTGCTGAAAACTTTGGAAAAAAAAAGTTTCCATACATTCTCTTCTTTTGCTGTTTTCAGGTCAGGGAAACAAGTCTGTGGTTTTTTTTTTTTTTTTTCCTATTGGGTGTGGGAATTAAAATCCTGAAGCCTGTGTATCAAACTTGCAATCTAAAGCTTATGCTGAACTTCTGGAAATAACTGCCCCAGATCTTAAGTCATTACTACTGTTTTGTAAATGAATCAATAGCAATAATACAAGTTCTTCTATAGTGACCATACATAAAACACAGAAAGAATGTTCTTTAGTAACTGACTGCTGCTTTCTCTAGTTCTCTCTTCCAGCTAGTAACTTCTTTTAACTACTCAATATTTTCCCTTTCGCATTCCTGAGGGGAGAGCACATTCAGACAAAAGTTAATAAAGTGATACATCTGCATAGTAAACTGATAATAAATCTGCAACGCTATGGGGTGTATTATGCAGACATAGTTATGCAAGTGCAGCCACTTGTATTGTGATGACTTTATACTTAGAATATTGGTTTCAGGTAGCCATAATCCTTACTGGGGTTGAGTGATGTAGCAATAATGTAAATATTAGTTCCATATACAAAACATATAAAAATAAAACCATGGTAAATCATCCTTCTGCTTTTCTGGAGAGCATCCTTAAAAGGCCACTGTGAAGCAGAATATGCTCTGAATGTGACCTATCTTAAAATGAGCAATTTAGTGCCTGATCATTAAACTCAATGTGTCTTTCAATTGACTTCAGACTGACTTTTAATCAGACCTTGGTGGGGAGAGTCCCCTCCCACAGACCTTTGAAATAACTTCTTTTCTTTTCTTTTTTTATTTCCATCACTCTGATGCTGAAAAATGAATTAATTAAAAATAGCAGTCACAGCTAATGCATGACCCTTCCACATTTGTGGTGTTGCTGAAAAAGGAAAATGGGTCAACAGATCCCATACCGATAATATCGGCACATTGCTATGTATTAATGGTGCTTTTCGCATGTGTTTAAGTACCCCAAAGTCATATGGATTTATGCCCTATGGGGGAAATCCTGGTCCCGTTGAAGTCAGTGAGAGTTTTGCTCTTGACTTCACAAAGGGGCCAAGATGTTAAAAGGACATCTCATAAGTGTTTCTCAAATAGAACAGTACATAAGTACAAACCCATATCAGAGTTGCACTGGATTTACACCGGTTTAACTGAAATGATGAAGTTACTGGAGTTACTCATCTTATGCTGGTATAAGTGAGATGAGAATTTGGCTTATAGATATTAAAAAGGAAATGTTGGTTTCGAGTTTCTGAGAGATAATTTCAAATAATAGAGCAGATAAGCAGAAAAACATCCAGAAAAGGGACAACTCAAAAAGGTAAAGGGGCTAGATTATGCAGAGGAGTGGTTTTGGGGAAGACAGTGTTTCACCTCTAGGCCACGGATTCAAATCAATAGTTTCCTAAAGTAGTTACCAGCTGATTGCTTTTTAGGTACCTGTTTCTGGTGGGCAAGTACTGGCATGAAGCTACCATTGTGTTTGGTACTATTTGGCACACGTGTTGGTAGTATGAATGAGAGAGAATCCAAGGACCGAATGAATACAGAGTGAGCCCTGGAAATGGTCCCTATTAAAAAAAAAAAAAAAAAAAAAAGTTGAGAGGCAGCTGTAGGGCAGTTTGAGGAAGCTTGGCCAACCACTCTACATCCTATAAGCTGTATTTTGTAATGTCTGTGACATTCTGTACCTTGGGGGAGCATCCTGTAACCCCCATATTCCTCATTTACATATAATTGTCATATTGCATACAAAGCAGGCTGTGTGAGGTATCAAGGGAAAGGTTATCATCTGCTTAAAGTCACTGTTCATCTAAATATGCATATCATTAATGCATATGAAGTTATGAGAATTTTGTTGTATGGTTGTCACTAGAATATGCTCTGTGTTTGGGAAGGGCCCAGATACTAGCTCTCCAGAGACAATGTCAAGGGAGGTAACCAATGCCTGAGTCAGTGCTGAACAGACATCACCAGTCATTGTCCAGCAGAGGAGTTACAATGCAATGGCTCACCTGCATAAGGCCACACCAGGGGAATTGCTCAACCTTCACCTTGTGACTCAGCAATGCCCACCAGACATGCCTGGACTTGTGCCCTCCAAGGACATGGACCAAGGGTATAAAGCAGAACAGAGGGGGACCATGCTTGCTTGGCCTTTCTCCTGCCTCCACCAATGCTGCATCAAGGACACTCAGAAGACTGAAGACTCCCACAGAAGAGACTGGCCCAGGTTTCAGGGGTGAAATCTGTGTACTATGAACTGCAATATCCAATGGGGTGAGAAAAAACTGTTTAATTGAGACTTTGCCCAGTCTAAGAGGGTTAAAGGTTTAGACTGCATGCTTTTATTTTATTTATTAACCACTCTGACTTTTTGCTTATCACTTATAATCACTTAAAATCTATCTTTTGTAGTCCAATAAATTTGTTTAACTGTTTCTTTACCAGTGAGTTTGCCCGAAGTGTTTGGTAAATCTGCTCAGGTTTACAAAGGCTGGTGTATATCCATTTGCCATTGATGAAGTGGTGAACCAATTAATAAATTTGCACTGCTTGTCTTGAGCAGTGCAAGACTATATATTCCTGAGGTACAGTGCTGGGAGCTGGGGGGATTTGTCTGGTGCCTTTCTCTGTGATTCGTGAGTGGCTCTGGAGCATTCATGCAATCTAGCTGGGTGTGGGGCTCCACATACGGTTGTGCTGAGTGATAGCGCCTGGAGGGCTTGCTGCTTGTCACTAGCAAAGCATTGAGAGAGACAGCCCAGGCTGGAGAGTTAAGGGGGTACAGTGGTCCCATAGTCCCAGGCTGCACTCCAGGGATCCCATCACAATGTCCCAAAGGACCCCTAGTTTAGGCACTCTAAACTGTATTTTCCCTGTATTGTCAATTTGGCTGCTTTCACAAGCACTGAAAAAGAAAGCACTGCTTCAGAAAAGCAGACTTTGACTCCCTCAGGGAACTGATGGGCAAGATCCCCTGGGAGAATAACATGAGGGGGAAAGGAGTCCAGGAGAGCTGGCTGTATTCTGAAGAATCCTTATTGAGGTTACAAGGACAAACCATCCCGAAGTGTAGAAAGAATAGTAAATATGGCAGGCGACCAGCTTGGCTTAACAGTGAAATCCTTGCTGATCTTAAATACAAAAAAGGAGCTTATAAGAAGTGGAAGATTGGACAAATGACCAGGGATGAGTATAAAAATATTGCTCAGGCATGCAGGAGTGAAATCAGGAAGGCCAAATCACACGTGGAGTTGCAGCTAGCAAGAGATGTTAAGAGTAACAAGAAGGGTTTCTTCAGGTATGTTAGCAACAAGAAGAAAGAAGAAAGTCAAGGAAACTGTGGGCCCCTTACTGAATGAGGGAGGCAATCTAGCGACAGAGAATGTGGAAAAAGCTAATGTACTCAGTGCTTTTTTTGCCTCTGTCTTAACGAACAAGGTCAGCTCCCAGACTGCTGCACTGGGCAGCACAGCCTGGGGAGGAGGTGACCAGCCCTCTGTGGAGAAAGAAGTGGTTTGGGACTATTTAGAAAAGCTGGACGTGCACAAGTCCATGGGGCCGGATGAGTTGCATCCAAGAGTGCTAAAGGAGTTGGCAGATGTGTTTGCAGAGCCATTGGCCATTATCTTTGAAAACTCATGGCGATCGGAGGAAGTCCCAGACGACTGGAAAAAGGCTAATGTAGTACCCATCTTTAAAAAAGGGAAGAAGGAGGATCCGTGGAACTACAGGCCAGTCAGCCTCACCTCAGTCCCCGGAAAAATCATGGAGCAGGTCCTCAAGGAATCAATTCTGAAGCACTTAGAGGAGAGGAAAGTGATCAAGAACAGTCAGCATGGATTCACAAAGGGCAAGTCATGCTTGACTAATCTAATTGCCTTCTATGACGAGATAACTGGCTCTGTGGATGAAAGGAAAGCAGTGGACATGTTGTTCCTTGACTTTAGCAAAGCTTTTGACATGGTCTCCCACAGTATTCTTGCCAGCAAGTTAAAGAAGTATGGGCTGGATGAATGGACTATACGGTGGATAGAAAGCTGGCTAGATTGTCAGGCTCAAGGGGTAGTGATCAATGGCTCCATGTCTAGTTGGCAGCTGGTATCAAGCGGAGTGCCCCAAGGGTTGGTCCTGGGGCCGTTTTTGTTCAATATCTTCAATTAATGATCTGGAGGATGGTGTGGATTGCACCCTCAGCAAGTTTGCAGATGACACGAAGATGGGGGGAGAGGTAGATACGCTGGAGGGCAGGGATAGGATACAGAGGGACCTAGACAAATTGGAGGATTGGGCCAAAAGAAATCTGATGAGGTTCAACAAGGACAAGTACAGAGTCCTGCACTTAGGACGGAAGAATCCAATGCACCGCTACAGACTAGGGACCGAATGGCTCGGCAGCAGTTCTGCGGAAAAGGACCTGGGGGTTACAGTGGACGAGAAGCTGGATATGAGTCAACAATGTGCCCTTGTTGCCAAGAAGGCCAATGGAAGTTTGGGATGTATAAGTAGGGGCATTGCCAGCAGATCGAGGGACGTGATCGTTCCCCTCTATCCGACACTGGTGAGGCCTCATCTGGAGTACTGTGTCCAGTTTTGGGCCCCACACTACAAGAAGGATGTGGAAAAATTGGAAAGAGTCCAATGGAGGGCAACAAAAATGATTAGGGGACTGGAACACATGACTTATGAGGAGCGGCTGAGGAACTGGGGATGTTTAGTCTGCGGAAGAGAAAAATGAGGGGGGATTTGATAGCTGCTTTCAACTACCTGAAAGGGGGTTCCAAAGAGGATGGCTCTAGACTGTTCTCAGTGGTAGCAGCTGACAGAACAAGGAGTAATGGTCACAAGTTGCAGTGGGGGAGATTTAGGTTGGATGTTAGGAAAAACTTTTTCACTAGGAGGGCGGTGAAACACTGGAATGCGTTACCTAAGGAGGCGGTGCAATCTCCTTCCTTAGAAGTTTTTAAGGTCAGGCTTGACAAAGCCCTGGCTAGGATGATTTAATTGGGGATCAGTCCTGCTTTGAGTTGGACTAGATGACCTCCTGAGTCCCTTCCAACCCTGATATTCTATGATTCTATGAACATAACCTGTAGGAGAAAATATGAAATTAAGGACTGTCATTCAGTTTAATTGTAAAATTCACTTAATATAATGTGGATTAGAGATTCTGCCAAGTAATAGAATCAGTGTTTGTGCATGATATGTGCTCAGTTAATGTGGATGCACAGGATTTAAAAAAAGAAAAGGAGTACAAGTGGCACCTTAGAGACTAACCAATTTATTTGAGCATAGGTGCCACTAGTACTCCTTTTCTTTTTGCGAATACAGACTAACACGGCTGCTACTCTGAAACCAGTACTTAAAAACACACAGTTATCATCAGTTACACTTGTAGGCATATTTTGTGCAGCATTAGCACTCAGGTGCACTCTCAAAACATTTGAATTTTTTCATACCATTTTTTATCCGCCCCAATCACAGAGCTATATTAATTACTATATATTATATAAATAATATAAGTAAAAATATCTTAGTTTGTTGTGAAACTAACAGAATGCTTTCTTCCAGATCATTGGTTTAGGATCAAGAAAGAAAACGATGCTTGTGGGTATAGTGGATTTTTTAAAAAAAGGTGTGTTTAGTTGAACACAGTTCACTACAAAATTTAGTAGATCTCTTTGTTAATTATCTCCCAACCCTGGCAAGGGGCCTGTACAGACACTTACAAAAATGAACTTCAGTTTATGCCTCAACATCGTTTCTTTGCTTCTTGCATATTCATTGTTACTTACAATTGAATTGATAAAAGAAAAGGAGTACTTGTGGCACCTTAGAGACTAACCAATTTATTTGAGCATAAGCTTTCGTGAGCTACAGCTTACCGATAAAGTGAAAGCTTATGCTCAGATAAATTGGTTAGTCTCTAAGGTGCCACAAGTACTCCTTTTCTTTTTGCAAATACAGACTAACACTGCTGTTACTCTGAAACCTGTCAATTGAGTTGATGTTCCCAGTTCTTGGTGCTTGCACCTCTGGCTACCTGATTGCAGTTTGTACTCTGATTTGCAGTTTACGTTGTGGGCACAAATTGAGTAAACTAAAGGCTAATCAATGAACAAATGTGAAGACACGGTTTTGTAAACTAAAAATATTGTAGGATCTGATCCAGTAAGGTGCTGAGCACCTCTTGCAGGGTACTAAATGTACTAATGTCTTACTAAGCTAATAAATTAAGGTGTATGAGCAGCCCACAGTCATCACTCAGCACTTGGCAAGATTCTTAATGAGTACTTTTTGAATATCATGAAGGAACACAAATATGTTGGATAGTTATTTTGGAGTCAGTAGTACAGGGAAGTTTGGTCACTCAGCCTGATCATGTGGAGATGGCAGAAAGAGAACTACTATGGATCATGGAGATCTCTATGTAAATGAATGGGAGAAAAGACAGATGTATAAATGTGATGATGGTGGCATTTGGAAGGATGTGAAAGTGAAGTTCTTCTCTAGTGGACTGATACACCTAACTTCCAACAATGAAAACTTTTCTCTCTAAATAGAATTGGGTAACACGCAACTTGTGTATCCACTTCTGGGCTAATGTTGACGCAAACAATTTTGCATTTATAAGTTTAATTTAAAGATGGCACTTTGTTCAAGAACTCAAGTTTTTGAAGGCGTTCCAGTGTGTGATTTTCAGCGGCTCTGTTCAAATTTTATTAATATATGTTTAGTTAAGAAAGCAGTGTGTCAGAATCACATTCTCAGTGATTTTTATCAGCCAACATGCCACCCTGACGTGAGAGATGCCCGAAAAGGTAACAGTGATGTGTTAGTATCTCTTTATAAAAGAAGTGTTAATTGTGGTACTTTTTTATGAAAATTAGCTAAAATATTGCCATCTCCTACACTGTAAACTGAAGAGCTCAAAAAGTTTCCTTATCAAGGATGAGCGAAAGAGTTGGTTACTCTAAATAGCTTGAAGACCCATATTGCTTATGCTGACATGTCATCTAGTTGGAATTTCCCTCCATGCATCCAACTGAACTTGAATAGCATCTGTATTCTTGGTTCCTATTTCTCAACAATAATTTGTTGTAAATGAGAAATCTTCTATCCGTGAATACAGTAACTCTCATTCACAGGAATATATTATATATATATATAAAGAAAAAACATGAACTCCCAAGTTCCAGAGTATATGCCAAAAAAATTGTCTGTCTCTTCTTCATCATTCACAAATCTATCATGTGTCTTGTATAGAAAAACCAACCAAACCCTCTCCCCCATGAACAACCCCTTGCCCCCCCCTTCCACATACAACTTTTCTGAAACGTAGTGTGTGGGAAACTTGTTAAAACTGAAGATAGTTTATTGAAAATACCAGTAAATTCGGATAAATTGAAGCAAGTGATATTAGAATATTTCAATGTCAATTGAATGCAGTACAAATAATCTCTTTCAAATTAAATTATCCTCAAATTAAATCTAATGGATAAACCCAGAATAAACATTATGGTGATGTTTTTTTATCTGAAAAACTGTGCTCTGTTTAGAATTGGTCAATATTTTACTTTAGAAGACATTTTTGGTTATAACTGGCCTTTTTAATCAAAATCAAAATTTTCAGGAAAAAAGTTATTTCTTTTGACATTTTTCTGTGCGTTGATAAAACCCTCCACCCCAACATGAAAAATTGTCTTTTTTTCCTCCTTTTCTTTCCCATCACCTCCTCTGTGTGTGTTACCTGAAGTCAGGAGTGGGGGAAAAAAAAACAATCAGTTTGGGGTTTTTTATTGAAAAAGCGAACCAACTTTTGCAATACACTTCTGGTGAAATTTTTACCTTGGAAAAACCATTATCACTTTCCACCCAGCTGTGATCCTATGCATTTTACATGCTATTTTTTGGCATATGTGAAATTATTGTCCTATAAAACGGTAAGACCCAATTCAGATGCCTCCTCTACCCCCTTCACAGCACCTTGACAGCATGGGTAGAAAACAGACAAGCCACGAGGGGCCAGATGAGAATTTCCCAATGCAGAAGCATGTAGGCAAGACAAGGCTTGAATCCATGTCTTCAGTTTCAAGGTATAATTTATAAATGTGAGGTGGGCATGGCACAGATTCTGTCCTCTAAATATTTTGTCCACAGAGCCTGTAGTTCAGAGTGGCAGGGTCCTTGCTCTTTCAGAGGTTCCTGCTCCTGCTGTTGTGCACCCACAATTCACTTTGGTCTATCTCTTCTTACCACCTTCTGATCTGAGAAGAAATGTCCTCTAGTACTTTTCTTCTTGACCTTCTAGGTTTCTTGAAGGGACAAACGATAATTATTGAAGATGTATTTTATTCTAGGGCTGAACATTTGGCTAGCTGATCTCTTCTATTTGGGTTCTGCAGCAAAGCAGTAGTGATGTGCTCATATCCATGATAAGAGATGAAGTGGTAGCAAAGGCACTGGCCTGGGTCTAAAAAGATCTGGGTTCAGTTCCCAGCTCTGTCACAGATTTTGTGCTTTACCTCGGACACGTCACTTATTTTACGTGCTTCCACTTCCCTTCTGTAAAATGGGGAGAATAGTATTTCCTTTCCCCACCCTTTATCTGGCTTCTATATAGTCCCTTCAGCAAAGAGGCTATTTCTAACTACACGTATGTGTAGTGCCTAGCACAATCTGGTTCCGATCTTAATTGAGGTCCTCTAAGCACTACTGTAATAAAACAGCATATTCGCTATGATTTCACAGACACACAGGTAAACTTAATTGAGGATTAAGGCGAAAGAAAAACTATTGCTATCCAAACATTAACATGGAGGGTGTGGTGGAGGCTGGGGTGGAAGGCCAGTAGTTTTCTGTATTCCCTTTGCTAAGAGAGTTCATTTTGGTATGAATGTTCTCCTTCTAGCTACAATTATTTGTGCTTACAATGGTTTCAGATATTGCCAGTGGTAGTAATAAAAGAAACTGAGAACAATTTCTAGAGACTACTGGCGCCAATAAAAATTAAACTAAGGCCGGGGGGGCGGAATGTTTTTTACTTTTGTGGAGGATCTCCATAGCTGCACCAAAAGTGCCAGCATTGTTGATTCTTTCTTGATTTATTAAAGTACAGGTCCTGCCTTAGGGTCCTTTTTAAAATAAATCAGAAATGAATATCATATGCTGGAGTGAGATCCCTTTGGAAGTGGCATGCTATACAAGAGTTTCTTACACTCTGATGGATAAAAAGAAATTTTTGTGGATACAGACTAACATGGCTGCTATACTGAAACCTCTGATGGATAAGGTGTTGGAGAAAGGAAGAATTTTGCTGGTGTGTATCTGTAGACACTACATGCCAGGCTAAATTCAGAGATGAATCTAGGGCTGAATCTAATGGAGTATAAGGTGATGTAACTGACACCTTCATGTGGTCTCTGAAGCATATACATGGCAACAATTACACTCTCTTCCACTTACCAATATGTAATTTAGGTCTCCTTACATTTTAGCACTGATTGTCATCCACAGAATTGAAGGGAGGTTAAATTGGTCTAACTTACATACTGAAGCACTAGAAGAGAGGAGTGTAGTAGGAAAAGCAATAGCCTGAAAGTGTGCACTGTTTTCACAGATTCCAAGGCCAGAAGGGACCATTGTGCTCATCTGGTCTAAGCTCCTTTATAACATAGGCCATAGAACTTCCCCAAAATAATTCTTAGAGCAGATCTTCTTTCTTTTTTTTTTAATATTGAGATTTAAAAATTGCCAGTGATGGAGAATCCACCATGACCCTTGGTAAATTGTTTGAATGGCTAATTACTGTCACTTAAAAATTTACACTTTATTTTCAGACTCCATCAATCTAGTGACTGCTTCCAGCCATTGTATTGTGTTATACCTGTGTGTGCTAGACTAAAGAGTCCCTTATCAAATGTTTGTTCTCCATGTAGGTACGTAGGGCATGGCTACACTGGAAACTTCGAAGCGCTGTCGCGGGAGGGCTCCCACGGCAGCGCTTTGAAGTGTGAGTATGGTTGTGCGCGAGCGCTGGGAGAGAGCTCTCCCAGAGCTCCTGGTAATTCACCTCCACGAGGGGATTAGCTCAGAGCGCTGGGAGCGTGGCACCCAGCGCTTGGAGCCTGTTTACACTAACGCTTTAAAGTGCTCTGACTTGCTGCGCTCTTGGGGGGGTGATTTTTCACACCCCTGAGCCAGCAAGTTAGAGTGCTATAAAATGTAAGTGTAGCCAAGCCCTTAGACTGCAATCAAATCACTCCTTAGCCTTCTCTTTGTTAAGATAAATAGATTGAGTTCCTTGAGTGTCACTATAAGTCAGGTTTTCTAATCCTTTAATCATTCTTGTGACTCTTCTCTGAACCCTCTTCCCATTTATCAACATCCTTCTTCAATTGTGGATGCCAGAACTGCACACAGCATTCCAGGCGGGGTCAGACCAGTGTCAAATACAGAACTAAAAACCTCTTTACTCTTGCTCAAGAGTCCCCTGTTTATGCATCCAAGGATTGTATCAGCCCTTTTGACCATTGCATTGGACCTGAGAGCTTATGTTCAGATGATTATCCACCATGACTCCCAAATCTTATTCTCAGACACTGCTTCCCACAATAGTCTCCAGCCTGCAAGTATGGCCTAAGTTCTTTTTCCCCACAATATATATATTTACATTTAGCTGTATTAAACCCATTTTTTTTTTCAGAGTAACAGCCGTGTTAGTCTGTCTTCGCAAAAAGAAAAGGAGTACTTGTGGCACCTTAGAGACTAACCAGTTTATTTGAGCATGAGCTTTTTGAGCTCACGAAAGTTCATGCTCAAATAAATTGGTTAGGGCATCCGATGAAGTGAACTGTAGCTCACGAAAGCTCATGCTCAAATAAATTGGTTAGTCTCTAAGGTGCCACAAGTACTCCTTTTCTTTTTGCCATTTTTTTTGTTTACGCCCAGTTTAACAAACAGTCAAGATTGCTCTATATCAGTGACCTCTTCACTGTTTACCAGTTCTCCAATTTTCATGTCATCTGCAAATTTTATCAGAGAAGATTTTGTTTTCTTCCAAGTCATAGAGAAAAAATATTATAGTGTAGGGCCAAGAACCCATGCCTCCACACACCCACTAGAAACACACGAGTTTATAAATTACATTTTGAGACCTATCAATCAGCCAGCTTTTAATCCATTGTATATGTTGTATTAATTTTGTACCATTCTAGTTTTTTATTCAGAATGTCACATGGTATCAAGTCAAACGCCTTGCAGAAGACTAAGTATGTTACATCAATACGATTACCCTTACCAGCCAAACTTGTAATCACATCTAAAAGCTATCAAGTTTGTTTGACAGGATCTGTTGTCCATAAACCCATAGTGATTGGCATTAATTATGTTACCCTCCTTTAATTCCTTATTAATTGAGTTCTATATCAACCGCTCCATTACTGCACACCATTCTGCTTTAGTATTTACTGTTCCTACTCTGCTCCTCCTTTCTGTCCCCATAGCATGTGAATTTAAACCAACTCAATATTCTTCACTGGAAGTTAGTATGTTAAATTTAGTGGCCCAGATTGTGCCTCTGATATTTGAGCAGAGCAGGCACCCTTCATGTACGGATTTTCTCTTACCGCACAGAAACGAAGGGTCTTCTGTAGTAATGATGCCCACTCCCGTTAGGATCCTAGAGAGGTCTATGGCTTGGGGGTGTAAATTGCCTGGGCCTGGGGCAAAAATTGGTATGCATGGGGCATAGACTGTGCCTCCAATACCACAGAACGAATCTGGAAAAGATTACTGTCCAGGCCTGCATTAGTTTTTTGGATGAGGTTTTCACTCTGTGACATCCTGAGCACAGCTGCATCTAGGGTAGCATGGGACACAGGGTGGAAGCCACCAGAGGTCATAAAGGCACAGGGTCTACATGTAGGTAACCCTAGTATCCTGGGGTTCTGCGAAGTCTGGGAGTAAGTCCCATGGCCTGTTCTGCTGGATGATGTCAGAAGATGCTTTATCAGGGTTTTTTAGTCCTTTCCTAGGGGGTGGGATGATCTGAGCTGGTCCTACCAGGCTGCGTTATTTAACTGCTGGAAGCAGGACACAGGTGAAGGGGGTGTGTGTGTGTGCAAGTAAACCCCAAAAAGACACATTTTAACAAAAGCTGGAGTTTACTGTTCAAACCATAATTGGTGGCCTCCCTATCCATGAGTAAAGCAAGCAAATCTAGTTCCTCGAGAAACAAGCAAACTGAAGAGCACATTCCATTCATTTGCATTATGACTCTCCAGGTGCAACACAAGGGAAACTACAACAGCAGGCCCCAATCATGCCTTTCTTGTACACCTAAAACTTACACTGAGAATAGATTTGAGTGCGCAAGAAATGCAGGATCAGGCCCAAGTCTTATTCAGCTCCAAATAGCTGAAACACTGAGTTGTAGAATTTGTGCCTTGGGGGGAGGGGGAAAACACCTTTTCTGTATTTTTGACTTGATTCTGTCATTAGAAAAACATCTCTTTAGTATCGAAGGTACTAGGAAACACACATTTTGATATCAACATGGTTTTACAACGTACAGTAAAATGGAAAATTATTTGAACAGAACAGCCTGAACAGAAAGCCCTCCTGAAAAAACAAAGGCAAAAACAAATTGTACAAGGCTCAGAGGAAAAAATAATTTTTACAAACTGAGCCATGGTGTGACATTTAGACAACCTAGTGATAAGTGCTTTTAGATTTACTAAGATAAGCTATGCAGACCAGAAGCAAAAAGAATATGCTCTGCTAATAAGGACAAAAATTAAATTCACTGATAAAATGGTTTATTTCATGATTTATGAGGGCTGTAATATTACAGAATAATATCTCCAGGGGTAACATTGATTTGATTTTCTTTGTTCCTTCATCTTGATAAACAGGTTTCTTGCCAAAAAATTCGGTGGGGACTTCACCATACTTAATTTTTCTATTTGTGCGCACTCCCTGCATTCACTCACCTCACCTTTTGCTTAGTTTAAAATAATGCTAACAACAAAATCAAGAATTAAGCTTTTAAAAAACTTTTCAAATGTAAAATGTTTTTCTCACACACTGAGGGATTTAAATAGTCTATTGCCTTTTCCTAATGTGCTGGAGGAAATCTGGAGAAGGTGTGGGAAAGTGTGTGTGTGTGTGAGAGAGAGAGAGCGCGCTCAGTCATTCTACTTTCCTAATATCTGCAGTGATTGGTGTATGGATGACAGATAGCTAGCTGTCTGCTGTGAAATTTGATGGCTTCCAGGAAATGACTGGAGGAGAGGGCAGAGACCATCTCTGCCCTTGTTTGGGTGTGGGTGAAAACTGGTATTGCCACTGCCCATGCTCTGCCTGTTTTGTTGCTAGAGAACTATAGTTTCCAGAGAAGTCAGTCTGACTCATTCCATGAGTATTTTTTTAATTGATGGAATGGAAAATAATTTAATGCCCAGCAATGTAATAATGATCCCTAACTAAAAGTGTCTGTTTGTTTGTAAAAGGGAATTGGAAGGAACGAGGAGAAACTGTTGCCCTACACCCACACCTCCTTTTGCCGGGCACGTGTATAATTCCATTCACCAGCCAATTCTTCTGTGCTCACTTTCCTTTACTTCTCCAGTGATGATGCCTAAAACCTGGGAATCCAGATGTACAGAGCTAAAGAGTCATCACATTTGTGATTTTATTTTCAGTTGCTTTCTAATGGATTTTTGTTAGGTTGCGGATGAAATGGTTGAAACAAAAATAGACACTTTTTGAAATGCCTCCTGCGCTATCCCCAATCCTTTGAAACTTGAAATCTTTGACTGAATCTCTGATTTGAAGTGCAAACCACCCCAGGGTGTGTGACCTCCCCACTGACCCTATTGCCTTTCATTATAATAATTTCTTTGGACACATTTTGAGACCTTGCTTCATGCAGTTTTCTCTTGCCATTATCCATAAGTCTTCTTTCCTATATCTCATCTAACTCAAATCCTTTTAATAAGAAATCTGCTGGGTCTCCTTAGATGCCTTGTATCACATCTCTTGACAAAATAAACAAACTTCTGGTCCCTGGTTCCTTATCCTATTCAAAGCTTCCTATGTCTCTTTGCTATACCTGTCATTG
Organism: Eretmochelys imbricata; assembly: GCF_965152235.1. NCBI lineage: Eukaryota > Metazoa > Chordata > Testudines > Cheloniidae > Eretmochelys > Eretmochelys imbricata. Next base: position 192,159,537 of record NC_135572.1, on the reverse strand, counting down.
TGCTAACTATTGTTCCCCCGTTGTTGTGATACTACAAAACTTGGACAACCTGAAACTATTTGAGTTTTTCAGAGTAATTTATCTGAAGGTGTTAAACAGAATCAGTCAAAACAGCAAATCCGCTGAGGCTTCAGTGGTTACACTTCTCACTCAGTTGTGTCATGTTGCAATTTTATGGCAAAGTTGTGCCATGATGCAATTTTATGGCAAAGCACAGCTCAGGTGATGTGCCATAGTAGAAAACATGTTTCTCACTTCATTGACCACTGTAACATGCCCAAAAGTGTTGCAGCCCTTTTTGCTTTTGGGATATGTGGTGTCTGAAAAAATAAAATAAACTATCTCTGTGGATATAGTTCTAAAGGATTTGGAAACTTCAAAAAGATGCACAAAGATACTAGTTAAATATAGTTCTAAATTAGTTCTCTTGTGGAGGGATTACTTACCCCTTAAAATACTCCTTTGGTGGAGACATGTGGGTCTGATTCTTTTCTCAGTAAAACCAGTTCAACACTGGTGTGACTCCATTGACTTCCAAGGAGTTATTCCTGATTTACAGTAGTTTAAATTAGAAGAGAATCAAGGCAATTATATTATTCCCAGACACAGACCAAGTTAAAATGGAATTAAGGTAAAGAGTACACTACAGTAACCTAATAGTTAAAATATATTCCAAGAACTATGCAATTATACCCAAAATTATTATCATAAACCCAGGAAATGCGAAGTAGTTAAGATGAAACTTGAAAGAAATTGAAATGTTTCATGTCTAGAAAAGCACATTTAAGGCACCCAAATAATTTTGGTGTTACTACAGTACAGAGTCAATCTCCAATCTTACTTTCATGTAAATACTTTATGCTCCTGTTAGAGCTGGCTGGGAATTCTTTGGGAAATTTTTCCATCAGAAAATGCAGATTTGTCAAAACTGAGCCTTTTTGGAGAAACATATCAGTTTCAATGAAATGTCCATCAGAAAGTTTTCTCAGCTCTAGGATGAAAGCTAGTTCTACCAGGCTGTTGGCTACTCTTGGGTGTGTTTCTCATATTTGTTTCATTTGCATTTTTTAAGTCTCAATTTCATTCTGAAGAAGATTTCAAATTTCAAAACCTCAAAATTCTTCATAAAACAGAATTCTTGTATTCTGGTCAGCCCATAGTTATTTGGGAGCAGGAAAGGGGTGTGTAAGGTGGGGAGGAGAGAGAGAGATTCATATATGTATAGATGAAAATAATAGAGCAGTGAATGATTTGCCTTCATGAGACTCTGTTTAAAAGAAACATGAAAAGTACATAGCATTCAGTGAAGCGTGAGTGGTTATTAAAAATAAATAGACAAAGTTTCTAAATAAACATATGATTGAATGATTTCTAGTGTTTGCAGTCCCAGAATAGATTTAACAGACTTCTAATGATTTGTTTTTTCATTATTTTCTTCTTGGCATCAGTACAAGGCAGAGTAACGGTCATCTTTGTCCCTTATGGTATAAATATGTATCTTTGTTTCAATTAATATTTAAAAAAAAGTAAATTATTATCCTTTTCCTTGTGAAGTTAGCTGGGAAATATAAGCAAATTGATGACTAGAGTGACAAGATTGTCACTGAAGTTTGAGGTTTTGGAAAGACCACAGACACTGGTCCCTAGATTTTTAGCTCATTCGCAGGGAGGTGGTGCTTCTCAAGCTACTGCTGATGGTGCTCTCTAAGCTGTTTCCCAGCTAGCTGCCTAAGGTTCAATCAGTTCGTTGGCAGAACAGCCAGCATGGTCTCTGGCCAAAAGCAGAGGCATTTTAATAGCATGAAAAGCATGATGATCTCAGTGGACCTATCCAATAACTAATCCCAGCTCTGAAACTGGTGCCATTTGTGGTCTCTATCCATTTGCGTAAACCAAAATCTTCAACTTGGGTGTCTAGTTAGGTGCCTAAATTCATAATGCTGAAACCTGAAGCTTCGATTGACTCCAGAGCAAGCTGCAGCTTGCTCATCACCTTTGAAAATCAGGCCAGTGACATAGGTGGCTACACATGGTTTTAGATGCCTAACTTTGGAAAATGAAGCTTAAGAACTTTGGCCTCAAATTCTGCATGCATCTCTCTGTGTATGGGAAAAGGCTGGCTTAAAGGCGTGGTCACTGTGAGACTTCATGAAGGGCAAAGTGGTAACATAATTGTATGATGGACATGAGGGCCTTGGTCTCTGAGGTGTACATGTGCTCACCCTGTTGGTTGTTAGTTTCACCAGCTCATTACCCAGTGGCTCCTTCCAATATCCTGTCCGTTGGGAATTACATATACTAGGACAAAACACTTTTGTCTGACAAACTGACAGTGACAGGACTTGAAAATAGGGAGATCTTTCAAGGACGTGTGTGTGTGTGTGTATTTTTAAAAAAGGGTTATTCATTTACATGAACGCAGAGTGGGATGTGAGCATTATAGCAAATTCAGTTGACTTTTTCTGATGGGCAGGAGGTTAGGACTAGGAATCAGTGGCTTTTTATTTATCTTTTGAGCTAGGGGACAATGAGGGTTTGGTGGCTAACTGTTTTACTGGCTTGGTAAAAATGCTAAAACGCAAACCGCTATTAGGAATTAGACTGAAATTCCCAATTCTTTTTCAACCAGAAAACAACCAGATGATAACATGTTTCAGTCCCAGTTGCAATGGTCTGGTTTTGACTTTGTACCTTGGTGGTGAAAGGCTTGCGAGAACGTAGGCTTAAAACCTGTGCAGCATTCTTCAGCCTTAGGAAATCATGCTTGATGTGGTATTTGTATAGCTATGCTTTATAGTACATATGGCCTGTCAACAGTAAGTTAAGAGCCCTTAAAATTGATGGTTGATCTAACATATACTGTAATTTGATGCTTTTGTTTAACTTTGTTGTCCTCTTCAGCATCATTTCTAGTTTAGAGCTGTGAGACATTTACCCAAAGGACTCTTCTGATAGCATTTTCTCCAGTTGTAAATATGAAACTATGAACTCATTCAATAGGTTTAAACATTTTTTTTAAATCTCTCCAAAACACAATGCCTAGTCAGTTCTTATTTTGTGTAATTTTATTTTCAGAATATAAATATGATGTAATTGACTTATTGGCATTTCCCAAAATGTTCATTTCTTATAATTTGACAAACTTTTGTAAAACATCCTGAGTCATATGGTCTATGTGGCACATTTTCACTTTGTTCTGGTCACATGAAAAGCACAAATAGTTTATTTTAGATTTCAAATGGCGACTTTCAAGTGTTGATATGTTTCACACTAAATGTATTATAAATTTTGCATAAGTTCGCTATTTCATGTAATACAGAAGACATGCAAAAACTGTCCTGCTTGAAACAACACAAAAATGAAAAGTATTCAAGAACTCTAAGAAGTCTTTTGGTGATCTCTTATTGGACAATATTGAATATTCAGAGCAGAAACCGTGTATTTGTGTTTATACAGCCTCCAGCATATTAGAGTTCAATCCAGTTGGGGCCTGAGGTGCTACTGAAATATAAACAACAAATAACTGCTAAATTGCTTTCAGTTTTTCATGGTATTTAAAATAAACTACTTTTTCTGTCACTTTTGTGATATTCCATTCTTGATTTCGCACAACAACCAATAAACTGTAATATAGTTGTCATTTTTTCTCACTTTTCTCTTTTGCCACTCTACAATTTTTCCAAAGTTTAGAAAATTCCAAAGGGTATAAAAACGGGAAAATTATATAATTTTATTGCTAAAGTTTTATAAAGGAGTAAACAAGAGGGGAAAATACATATTTTGGTTTAAAAAACAAAGAAAATATTTAGAAAATACTAAATTTGGTGGGAAATTTTTAGTAGTAAAGAAGGCAATTTGTCTTGGAAAATAAGTTTCCAATAAAAATGTTGATCATCTCTACTGGTGGTAACAGCTTCCAATAACATGGCCTGTTTTGGAATCTCCTGGGAAATCATTAGATTTCATGCCATTGTACGCATAAACCTGTGTCACTACAGTTGAAATCTTTGTCAAACTCCCTTTCCACATCTTGCATTTTCCCCTGCATTTTTCGAGACAGACACGCTTTCAGGATGTGAACCGAGTGACTCAATTGAAGCTCATGGGTAGTTTAATTCACAACTCTTGTGTAGGGAGAGCAAAATCATTGAGAAGCCTGTATCCCTTTCATTTTCTCAGCTTTTGCAACTGTGGGTTTCTAGAACAGAAGCCTGAGCACGACAAGAGCAGATAACAGACACCTCAATGATAAAAGCCAAAGGTATCTAGCTGTATTTCAATCAGCGTGTGTTCTGAGCTATTCTTCTTACTTTAAGATACTTTTTTTCATTCCAGGTCTTGTGAAAATTGAACAAAAAAGTCTGAAGGTGTTTTAATATATCTAGGAAGTATTGTTTTTAAAATATGTGCTGCATCTCAGGAAGGCAGGGATTTTTCTGTAAGCAGTTCAAATGCAGTGAAGCTTGTAGTTTGTCAACAATGTGCAAAATGAATTTGTGGAAAGATGCAAAAACTTTCTAAAGCTTTTGTTGCCAGACTGTATAGCCAGAAGGTGAAAGACCGACATAATGTCCCCTTATTAGTAAAAGATATCAGTGTTTTTCATTATGAAGAAGATTTGCATGATATACAGATGGCAAGACCAAACACCTTAGTACTATATATTTAAATTCTTGGATGAAAGACACAAAACTAGGAAGTATTTTTCGATTTCTCCTGTTCAATAAAGGTAAACAATGTACTTAATATAACGTAATACTAATACATATACTTAATATTATTTAAGATATGACAATGTATTTTCTTGCTACTTCCTGTGAACAAAATTCCATGTAATTTAGCAAAAACACTTTTTCAAATACTCAAATGTTGTCTTCAAAATTTCTGATTCATAACTTATTTTTCTCAGATCTGCTTGCAAAAGTCAATTTGCAAAGACTGCAGTCTCTTGAGTTAATTTTATGCATTAAATGTTTTGTGTCGAAGCACTAGGTCAGTACAAAGGGATAGTACAATACAAAAAATCTAGAGGCAGTTACACAAACATTTATCTTACATATACTGATATAGGTGCATACATGAAGAGACCCCATTTCAGAGCGGGAGAAAAGTGGCAAGTGATGTAAATACATTGATAGCACAGCCAAAAATCATAGGCTCTTTCATGCTATTCCTGTTTTTTCCACTTTCTGGTCCAATCAGAAATACGCTGAGAAGACCGTTTTATGTTGCATTTGGACCCAGGAATTTCAGTGGAACCAGGAAGTGCAGAGGAGCACAAAAATAAGTGAAATAAACATTTAGGGAAATTATTGCATTTGAATTTTGGGTGAATATTGTGGGTTGGATTTTATTTTATCCAAACTGGTTCACTTCCAGGTTCTCCCTGCAAAATATAATTTATCTGGAAACAAAGTGTATGAAGACAAAGTCAAATTTAAATTAAGACCACCACTCTGAATTGAAGGGGTTTCTTTCATATAAAGTTTGCTCAGTGTCAGCCCCAGAGGAAAAGTAAATTAAAAGTTAACGTAAGCTCTTGACAAAGCAAGTTCCAGCACATATCTCCCACTCCCGTCCAGACTGTTTTGTTTTGTTTGGTTTATCCAGGGAAAGGATCAGGGAGATGTCCAGTGAGACTTTGGAGAATAGAGGAATGGAGCTCAGTAATAAAGGGGGCATCTACGCAAATATGCAACTGTCTTTCCAAGTCAAATTCTGAGTTTCAACAATTCTATCTCATGAGTGGAAGAAAAAACAAAAGATTCCCAGCTGTATCATTATGGGCTTTGAGAGAATTCTGAAGAAACCAATCCCCCACGTACTGTTGTATTTTGTTACCAGTAATCTATTTTCTGGTTTCTAGATTGACATTGGTTATACCTACTTATTGGGCTGTCCTTCTTTTCTACTTGGTTAGTGTATCAGTTAGGCCCATTTGCTATGGCATGACATTACGTAGATTCAGGGAATGAAGACATGATTGCTGACACAGCACTTCTTCTGGATGCTCCTATCCAAGAAGCACTTACCTTACTGATGACACATCTGTTCTATTTTGAGTTTCTTTCTGGATCATGATCATTTTCTATTCTTGCCTGAGTGAATGCTAGAGCTGGGTGAAATTTTTTGACCAAAATTATTTTTGAGAAAAATGCACATTCAGTGACACCAAAGCAATTAGGCAAAATTGACACACATTCGCAAAATGTTTCAGTCAATGAAAAAACTTAAAATATTTTTTGAAAAAAAAAATTTTCCAAATGAAACATTCTAACTTTTTAATTCAAAACAAATTTTCATTTTTAAATTCCTAATACAAAACATTTTTCAACCTACAATGTTTTTTTTTGTGTGGTTTTTTTTGTTTGCTGAAAATGAAAAAAAAATTGGTCTTGGGTGAACCTGAAACATTCTTTAAATTATTTTTTTCAGATTTGCCATCAAACAGAAAATTCCATTATTTGCACAGCTGTATTTATTCCATGACACCATCTCTCTGTCAGAGTTTCTTGGCCAAGTTTTCTGAAACACGTATGATCGTCCTCTCATCCTGTGAAGCAATATGCTTTGGAACCTCCTTGGGCTACTTTAATTGATTTTTCTATTTCCTCTCATTTTAGAAAAGAATAATGAAGGAGACAGTTATTTCTTATCCCTTTGATTTTTCTGACTTTATATGCTTCAGGGGCGGCCTGAAAAACACCACTTCAAATGATGTAATGACATTTTAGGTCATAGGCAACTATTCTTTTGCCAAGTATAAGTTACTATTGCCTAGGTGCAATTATACTAGTTTGCAGGTCACTTTTTTTCATTGCATCCCAATGTTAATATGGAGCAGTACCTCATTATTTACTTATTTTATACTGTAATAATTGTTGTAAAGAAACAAAATCGAAGTAGTTACTAATAAGGAGCTCTGATGGCACAAAGAGGATGGAAAGCAGAATTTTAAACAAACAGCTGGAGTTTCCCCTTGAGTAAGGGAATCTCTTCCTGGTGACATAAAGGTAGCTTATCCAGTTCTGTGTTACCTGATCTTGCCCCCTCCCCCCATCCGAGCTAAGGGAACATTAGGGGTATGGCCAGAGCACTCTGGCTTTATTGGGCTGGTGGAGTAGTTATTGGGCTGTTGTTTGGATAATTTGCCAGGGGCTGATTTGACCCCTGGTTGTCCCCGCTCCCAGGACTCTGTGTGAGGGGGGGTGGGTAGGGTGGAATAACATGCTGAACTCCCTTTCACATACTCATGCACTGAACAACGGTTGGCTGGAGCTGAGGACTTGACCCAACAGAGAAGCACAAAACTTGGGCCGCTTGGAACAGACATAAATAATGTGAGAGAGTTTTGGTATTGAACATTTTGAACAGAAAGCGCTTCTCCCAGCGTGAGAAAAATGCTTTTCTGGAAGCTGTGGTGGGAAAACATTTAAATTACAGGGATCTTGGATGGCTTGATACTAAACTCTTTGCTGCTTCTAACACGTTGTTACTGTCCTCCTAGTTCTACCTCAAGGGATATTCTCTGCTGACTCATCTGGTAGACCTGCAGTCTATTGTACATTCCGCAGTTACTCACTGCGATGTATCACTTTTATGATGTAAATACCACCTTTAAATGTTGTCCTTTGGCAGACATTGTGGCCAAAATTTTCAAGGTAAAATTAAGCACCTAAATCATGTTCAGGTATTGTAATGGGGGATGCTGAGGTGCTGAACAGTGGTCTCACTGGGCGCTGTAAATCCATGGATTTTGGTGCCAAACTTTAGGCATCTAAGTTTAGAAATGTTGGTCTGTGCCCAAAGCATGTTCACTGTGGGCCAGATTCTGACACATTTATCCTCTTTGTCTAGCACTTTCTTGTTCAAGTGGCCTCACTGACCACACTGTAGGTGTGAGTGGCAGAATATGGCCCTAAAGCAGTAGATATAGTTTGCTATGCATATATAGTAGTATGTTCTTAAGAAGCTCGATTAAAAAAAAATATGCTACCTGCTTAAAACTGTATACCATCATGAGTATGGCATATATCTGCTTACATCCATGGGGTGAGGGCTTTACTGTTTGGTGATAAAGTTAGAAAGGTGTATTTCCTGTTATTACAATACTCCTTTTTTTGTGGGGGGAGGGACATAATAGGCTAACATATATTCCTTGCTATTGAGTATCCAGTGAATTAGGTTTTATCTTTCAGAGGGGTTTTGTTTTGTTTTTTTGCTATAAATTGGCCAAAAAAAAAAAAGTTTGAAATTGTTTTCACTAGCTCTATTTTTAGAGGGTCAACTAAAGAACCCTTTTATCTGTTTTAAGTCACAGACTGATGAGAAGGGTGGCTGGGCCCAGTGGTCAGAGGAGGGCTGGGAACAAGGCAGACACAGGAACAATCACAGATGAGGGCATTAAGATTAAACAGCTGTTGGCCTCATGCTGCTGCTGGGCTTAAGAGCGTGTCTGGTTCCTTCAGCCAATTGGGTGTTATGGCTAATCAGGTGATTGCGCTGCAAGCCAACTGTGATTCAGTTGTGAGTCCTCTGTTGCTTTTTAGAGAGGTGGAGCTAGCTGGTCCCAGACTCAGCTGCAAGCCCTAATTCCTAACAATTTAGTTCACAGTTCATTGGGGGGAGGAAATCTATATCTGTTCCAGATCAAACTTGTCACTTTTGACACTGCTGTGACTTTTTTGTAGATTTCAGGTAGGAGGGAGTCAAATGTCTTTTAATGGAAACTTCTTTACAATCCTAATTATGTAACTGTTGCTCCATAATCCTTACTGTATATGCTTGTAGCAGCCATAGCAAAAAGCCCATTATATTTTTGCCGTGTATTGTGTTTACTCAAAGCACAGGATGGTTCACAAATATCCCTGAAACAAGTTTGAGAAGATGGACTTTGGGAATATTCAAAATCTCAGATCCCTATTTTGTGCTCAGTTTATAAATAGCCAAATCAAAACCCAGGAGCCAGGCACTCCTGACCTTTGGGATGTTCAGAATATGGATCTGCATTTTGTGGCTTCAACTCATCTTTTGCGCAAATTTCCCTTTGGGGCTAACACTGCAGGGGGTAGACTAACTAGAATTGTTTTCTGATTAATTCTTCTTGAGGGTAACAGTGTAAGAGAATTTATGCATCTGCTTTTCCCCCTGCTGCATATCCAAGATGCTTCTTGAAAAGCTCACATGGTTTTTCCATCAGCAAAGCTGACTATAGCCTCCCAGGGGGCTTGTGCAAAATATCCTCTTGGGAATTCCAGTCATATCAAAATGAGTAGAATGACAGCATAGCTTTTCAGTAGAGTTAATCCTGCTTATACTAAATAAATATAGACACTTCAGGTAAGGAAAACAAGAATGGTGTACAGAATAAAGAGACAGCTGGGGAAATTGTGTCCATAAAATGTCCAGCGCAATCCCTGCCCCTGAAAGTCTTACAGAGTAAGAAGCAGACTTATGAGGCTCCTGACATTGCTAAGAGGGGAGGAGAACAAATAGCTAAAGCCATTAATTCCGATTTACATCACAGCATGAGTACAGTCTTCTAGGATAACTTTACATGAGGTTTTATAGCCCACAATTCAGTAGTTGGTGTATCTCCAAAGTGTATGTTGTGGCCCAGATCCTCAACAATGGCTAAGAAATGCACAGGGCAGCTCAGAAACTGGGCCCAGAGGTGAATTTTCCAGACCCTTCATCCTGAAACTGTGTGCCAAGCTCGATCTGAGTCAGCTGCCCTCAGCTCCAAAGAGCAGATATGGCAGGTACAGGGATGCACTTCCCTTTTATCCCCAAACTGCTATGCTTGTAGGGGGTGGCAACATGAGTCTTATGCTACTGGAGGATTCATCAATATGAAGATGATCCTCCCAATGTGGAGCTCTGCCAGGTTTAGGGCCGTAATCCACTGGGGCTGCAATATAGTGTGTGCATTGCACCAGATGATCCGGACCTGTGGCTGTCAGTGCCATTGTATGAATGGATGTTGTAGACCTGCCACAAACAATCATTTAGAAAGAGAGAGACTATTCTGTCCTCTGTGCATCGTACTGTGCAATGTGACAATTAGGACCAAATGCTGCTCAAGTAGACATGAAATGTACAACAGCTGCTGCAATACAGGTAGCTGAAAACATCAAGTTAAGTTACTGACTCAGCACTTGAAATGAGCTCTTGCGCTGATTACAAAAATTAGCAGATATATATACCAGCAAATAAGTTAATTTCTTCAAAATATGAGAGATCAAACTGAATTCCTGGATATACTGTGTGGTATTTTTGATACTTAGATTCTCAACTGTTTTACAGAAATGCTGCATTAAAAAGTATTCCTGCCAGCTATACAGAACGCTTGTGCATGGTCACTGTGGCAGCTGCTGTTTTGTTTCTAAAGAGTGAGAGAAGTTATTCCTGATCAGCAAATTAAAAACTGAATTTCAACTTGCGAAATTTCCACCACTTCTGTGTTTGTTGCAAATATTTCAGTGACTGAGGGTTTGTTCAGAAAACTTATTTTGAGCACTTAACTGAAATACATTTTGTGACTTGATTCAGGGGGAAGTAGTAAAAGCCAAGTGACCATTTAAACAAAAATAAAATTTGCAACATCTTCTAAGTCTCATTTTCAAAAGTGGCTTAAGAGCCTAAGTCTCGTTGAACATCAGTAGGACTAAAGGTCTTAAGTCACCAACAAGGACTACAAGAAGATCATGATGGTGGACATCACAGTGTCCTTCGAAAACAGGACCCCAGCCTTCCATGATGCCCGAGCTCGAAAGCTGGAGAAATATACCCCTCCGGCTGACACCCTGAGAGCTAGGGGCTATGAGGTCCAAACTCATGCACTGATTGTTGGAGCCCTGGGTGCATGGGACCCCGGTAACAAGCAAGTGCTGAGAGAATGCGGAATCGGTCAGCGCTACGCTCAGCTGATGCGACAACTATAGTGTCAGACGCCATCAAGTGGTCGAGGGACATCTACATAGAACATATCATTGGACATTGGCAATACCAGGAGGGATGAGCTGGAGAGCCGATGAGAAGCGCAGTCCAGAAAGTAACTGAAATACTTTCCTGATGGACTGGTTTTTTTTCCTCTAAATGGACAACTTATCCTACTTCTCAGTAACTGAGAGAAAAATCTCCGCTCGTTGATATATTTTGCTTTCCACAACCAAATCTCTGTATAACTTTTCATGAGTGATGTACCCGAGTATTTGGATTCTAATACCTAAACTGTATTGTTAAATCTATTTGACTAAATGTTGGGGTATTGCTGATTATGTACTCTATGTATCATATGACGTTTTAAAAAAACAAACTTTGCATTTGTGGAGAATCTAAGCACTATACCCAGATGTACAGATACTCTTTTCCCAACCTATGTATTATATAATTTTTAAACATTAGTTTCACTGTGCTTTGTCACTGTCAGAAGCGCTAGGTGGTAAGAACAGGGCTATGCTACATGTGCCCAGGTTAGATCTGTCACTTTGTCTGCACTGGGCTTGAATGTGCTCATTTTTGCAAACTCCCTTGTGTTTCCATTGCTAGTTCTCTTGGTCACTGTGCATGCCAATGGTGTGGAAAGGCAGGCACAAATAAAACATGTGACCCAGAGTTGCTTCTTCGCTTGTACTGGGCATGCTCAGTAACATCTGCTGAAGCCACTGTCCTCACTCGGACCCCTCCTCCCCATTAGCGGCAGGCACAGGTCTGTGCAAAAAAAGAACGGGGAAGAGAAGACTTCTTCAATTGCTGGGCCATCTGTGTATTCTACACGTGGGGGATATGCATGTACACGAAGCACCGGAGTCTGGAGCCGGTAACAGGCAGTGTTTGTTGGCCTGCACATGTGCAGTACATCTCCTTGTGTTTCTGAGCAAAGGCGTAAGAGGCAGTGCAGGTCAATGCCCCCTCAGTTCCTTCTTACTGCCTTATGGTCTAGGTCAGAATCTAGAGTCATCTCCTTTAGCCTTTCAGAAACCTTGTGAATACAATTGTAAATAGTTTCTCTTTTTAGCCTGGGGCAGTTACTTTAGTATAGTTAGTGCAGTTTGTTTCCCTGAGTGGGAGCTCCTTCTTCACGATCAGGGACTGTGCCAACTCCTGGGCTTCAGAAACTGCATCTCTTGAGCTAGATCAGGGGTCGGCAAGCCTACGGCACGCATGCTAAAGACTGCATGCGAGCTGATTTTTAATGGCAAGCTGCTGCCTGCTGGGTCCCAGCCGCCGGCTCCGCTCAGCCTGCTGCCAAACCCAGGCCGGGACCCCGGCAGGCAGCAGCGTGCCATTAAAAATTCTCCCCGCCCAGGCCTGCTCTTCTCCACCCTCCTGCACCGCCTCCCCGCAGGGGTAGGGTGAAGAAGCTTGCTCTGTGGCGGCTGCTGCTGCAGGGCAGGCAAGCACCCCCCCCACACACCTTTTCCCCCAGCATGCTGGGTTCCTGCCCCTCCTCCTCTCCCTCCCTGCCGCTGACCTGCTGATGGCCCTTGAGCGGGAGGGGGAGAAGCAGAGCTGCAACGCGCTTGTTGCTCTGGGGAGGAGGTGGAGAAGAGGTGGGGACGGGGCCTTGGGGAAGGGGGGTGGAATCAGGGCATATCCCCTCCAGCCCCCTGCCATGAGCTGCTCTGGGCAGGGGGCTGTGAGCACCCCCACAACCCTAGCCCATGCCCCCAGCCCTCTGCCCTGACCCCTGCACCCCCCCCACATACTCCCAGCCCTCTGCCCTGAGCCCTGCACCTCCCCAGGACCCCAGCCCTGACTCCAGCACCTCCCACACATGCCCCCAGCCCTCTGCCCTGACTCCTGCACCCTCCTCACACACCCCCAGCCCCTCCCACTCCATGCCCTGACTCTTGCACCCCCCACATTCCCACCCCCACCCTGAGCACCAAATGGGAGCTCCTGCACCCCCCAACACATTCCCACCTGCACCCTCGCACCAAATGGGAGCTGCCCACGTAAGCACTCCACACCCAAACCTCCTGCCCCAACCCTGAGCCCTTTCCTGCATTCTAGCTCCTGGCCAGAACCTACACCCCAACCCCCAGCCTGCTTCTTCACCCCTAGCCCTGTGTTCAGTGCACTCCCACCCTCAGCTCAGTGCAGACAGAGAGGAAGAGAATGGGCCAGAACCAGGGAGAAGGTAGGTACCCACTCTATGTGGGCAGGGCCGGGACCCCAGACCGGCAGCGGGCTGAGCGGGGCCGGCAGCCGGGACCCTGGCTGGCAGGAACCGGCGGATGGAACAGCAGACCGGCAGTGGGCTGAGTGGCAGCGGGCTGAGCCGCTCAGCCCACTGCCAGTCTGGGGTTCTGGCTGCTAGCCCCTTGCCAGCCAGGGTCCTGGCCGCAGGCCCCGCTCAGCCCGCTGCCGGCCTAGGTGAACGGAACCCCAGGCCGGCAATGGGCTGAGCGGGCCAGAGGAGTAAGATCAGCATTTTAATTTAATTTTAAATGAAGCTTCTTAAACATTTTGAAAACCTTGTTTACTTTACATATGACAATAGTTTAGTTATATAATATATAGACTTAGAGAGAGAAACCTTCTAAAAATGTTAAAATGTATTACTGGCACGCGAAACCTTAAATTAAAGTGAATAAATGAAGACTCGGCACACCACTTCTGAAAGGTTGCCGACCCCTGCGCTAGATCCTTTCCCATTGGTCACAGACACTGCCTCTACTGTCTGGGTGAGAGAGATATTTTGGCCAAGTGCAGCGTTTGTTGCTTGTTTCCACTGAGAACTCGTTAAGTCCATGAGCTTCACATTAGAAAATGTTTAATGGAGAAGGCTATGAACCCCTCTCCGATCTGGGCCAGGGAGACCTCTTGTACATCAGCTTCACCAATTGAGCAGCACCCCTCCGAGCACATGCAGGAGCCCCCTGATTCAAAGCCCGAAGACTCTTCCTCCAGGGCTTCCCGAGAGAGCAAGGGGCATTCTCATGGGCATAAGGACAGATACCTGTTGAGGACTGTCCATAAAAAACGCATGCCCATCGAGATGCATGCCTTGTGCGTGGACCTTAAGAAACCGGCTCACCAAAAAAAGTTAGACTGGTGGATAAAGTGGGTAGGAAGAAGGATCTGCCGGTTCCATTGGAGACTCAGAACGGAAGCATAAGGACCAGCATCTGCCAATTTCATCCTCCATCTGAGCACTCTCCTGAGCGATGCAGTTATACTAGCCACTGGTGTCAACAGTACCATAGGCACTGAGTTTTGAATCTGCCGGGGGGTGCTCCCCTACTGCTCTGCCCTCACTCCACCCATTCCCCCAATGTCCTATCCCCGCCCTTCTTCCCCCCTCGCCTTTTCCTGTCCCTACCCCGCCTCTTTCCTGCACAGTTCCGTCCTCTCCCCCGAGCGCACTGTGCTCTCACTCCTCCCGCCCTGCCCCCCAGGGCCTCCGGACACCGTGAAGCAGTTGATCCGTGGCAGGTGGTAGGCACTGGGAGGGAGGGGAAGGTGCTGATCGGCGGGGCCCACTGGCGGGCAGGAGGTGCTGGGGGCGTGGAGAGGAGTTGATGGGGGGGCCGGCGGTGGGTTCTGAGCACCCACCATTTTTTTCCCATTTTTTTCCAGCCCCGGAGCACCCACGTAGTCTGTGCCTATGAAGAAAACTATCATCTCTGGGGGAGGTGGATTAACTACACCAACAGGAAAAGCTCTTCACTGCAGCGCTGTACATAAAGACAAGCCCTGAGAGTAGCTTTTTTTGGTTTACCTTAAGCCCCTTCCCAAGCAACATAAATTAAACGGAATAAAGACACACATATCAGAATAAGAGTGTCCACATGTTGAGTTATGTCAGTAAAACTATATGGCTTCAATTCACACCATACTGAAAAATATTCCTGTGTATATAAGGGATAATACTTTACAAGTTGTAGGATATTAATATTTTTATTGCCTGACCAAACTCCAGCTATGTTATGAGTCACTGAAATGTATGTTTAACACAGGCTGACTCTATAAACAGAAGCTTCAGGAACAATAAATGTTTGGTTCCCCTTTCCCCCATAAAAAGTAATTAATTATTTTGTATGCATCGGTGACAAAGTTGATTTAACACTTCAATATTATTTGATAGTGCATTGTGTGGGACAATTTATTAATACATTTTCAGAGACCTAGGTTTAATAACTAGCATAGGTCATAATTGAAATTAGTTTCATAGGCTCATCTGAGGTTTAAATGGACATTTGTCCACATCATAAAGCTATCAAGCAAGAGAACACAATTAATAAACACTGCTGAGGACAAACTCATGACCAGAGTAGCAGAGGTGTTGAGGGGCATGATGTATGCTCACTGGCAAAAACTTATTCTGGTTTATTTTCACTGTGACTCATTTTTAAAATCTCCATCAAATTTTAACAGTTTTAGGGTGAAATCATGTCAAATGTGGATAAGAACGTTTACTCACATCTCTAAAATAAAGATAATTTTAAAAAAATTGGTCTTTATTATTACTTATTTGTATTACAGCACTACCTTCAGGCCCCAGTCAAGATCAAGGCCTTATTTGAAACTCTGTTAAGGCAAAATTACAGTAAAACATTGACATGCTACATTGAATATTAACTTGTAGTAATGTACAAAGAATCAGCCTGCAAGCCAGAATATTTAGCCAGGAAAGCCTTCCTCCTTTGAGTATGCTAGAAAGGATGACCAAATTTCAAAACACTTATCCCTTTTTTGGTGCTTTTCTTGTGCACATACTTGGTTTGAAAGCTTTTTGCAATACAACAGTCCATATTTTACTATGCCAGAAAAACGTGACGACTCCTCTGTAATTGTGGTAATGTGCAATACTATACAATGTCTTGTTGCAAACAATAAGAAAGAAATTCATTTGTTCTGTTTAAAAGGAAGATCCTTTAATGGTGCATTAAGTAAGGAGATCAGGGATCTGTAGGAAGATGGCATTTGGTCATAAGATGCATCTCTTTAATTTCCTTCCATAACTGTCTAATTCCTGGATGCAACTGCCAACCTTTCCCTCCAGCCCCTCCAGCAGAGCACCTACCTGGCAGCAAAAATATGATAGCATTTGACTCCAGTTAAGATCAATCTATAGAGTCGAGAGTTATGATGGTGACAGTCAGGGTCCAAAAACCCCAAGGGGAGAACAGAGGGTCTGACCTCCTCCCCGCCCCCAAGAATAAGCAATTGAATGAACTGATTGTATACAATCAGTTATTGTGGATAAAAATATGTTGAGTTTGAAAGATTGTAACATTCAAAACTTAATCATTATGATCTAGGTAGACAGGTGTGGTTTTGAATACATGTATATAAAGAATAAGGTTTATAAAGCTTTACCTCCATGCAGGGGTGCCGGAACTGACGGGGTGAGGCGGAGGGGGAGAGGGCGCAGAGACCATGGTCCCTCCCATTTTTTACCAGCTGTAAGGGGAAGTGATTGGGGTGAATGGATGGACAGGACCGAGTGGGGGACAGGGTCTCCGAATTAGAATTTCTCCACCATAAATAACCGAGCGTCACCATGCCAGGAAATAAATAAAGGAAGGAAGAAAAGCTCTTTTTTAAAAGGAGTCTTGAAACTGAAGTCTTCATCCAGAACTGAGGGACAGTCTCAAAGGAGGGGACTGTCTATGAATGCTGGATCCCCTCTATGGCAGGGGACGCTCCGGGAAACTCTTCAAAGGCAATAGGTAACTTGCATTGGAAGAGGTAATTTATCCGATGTAGAAGTGTAAAGCCTGAAGCTGTCTTTGTTTATATTCTGTGTAACTTGTATACGTTCACTTCCTTTGCTAGTTCATCTTTGAATCTGTCATTTTTCTATCAAATAAGATGTTAGTTTGCACAACAGACCCCTATTTGGGGATAAAAAGTAAACAATCTGGAGTGTGTGCATGTGTGCACGCGTGCCAAAGTGAGGTGATAACTGCGGTGCTAAATGAGGTTTCACAACTTCGGGGGTGAGGAACCAGAGGGGAAAGGACCAAATATTGGGTAGTTTGGAGCTTGCGGTAAATGGATTTGGGGAGACTCAGGACTGGAAGAGCTGTTGGAGTCACCCTGCAAGGAGTAGCGAGGCTAGTGGAAGCTAGGGTGAGACCTTCGTGCTTGTGGGCTCGCTGCTGGGGTCTGAGCCGTAGCAGCATCCCATTACAGCACACAAAGTTACAAGGCAGGGAGTGATGACCCCTTACTGGTCTGGGTGATCCCCAAAATGTCGCAGTTACACAAACTGAAGATTTGTAGTCCCCTTCCCATAGATCAGGGACTCCTTTGGTAGGCCCTGTACAAATCTATAGTAAGCGATGATGACAGTTCCTGCCCTGCAGAGCTTACAGCCTAAATGGGCAAATAGGTAAAGGCTGGGAGAAAGGAAGTAATAGTAGAATCCTTAGGTTAAAGATGCGGGTCTAAGATGCGTGTGAGAGAGTAGATGTATCTTGACCAAGGTCGCACAGGAAATCTTTGGTAGAACCCAGAATTGAACCCGGATAGTCTTAACTACCAGGCCAACCGTCCTCTCTGTGGCTAATCAGTGTTTTATAATTATTTTACCATATGTTCTTTAATTTTCATGAGCAATGTAAATACGTTACATGCTGTGCAGCAAAAAGGAAAAGCTAAGTAGGAACAAACAAGGACTTGTCAAATACTAATTTGAGTCCACTCCTGCACCACTTACCCATTAATTGAATACCCCGGATTTCTCATATGAGAAAGGTTTGTAGGATCATCTCAGTACGTTTTCTCTGGCTTTGAAGGGATAGCTCTATTTTGACATGATCTTAGTGTAATCGTAGGAAACATTGTTGATGGATATTAAAGGGTGAGAGAGAGAGAGATGTCCACCGATCTCTGCGGACGCATACAGGGGTGTTTATGTCTCGTCCATAAACATGAGGTATGAGAAGAGACCCCAGGGAGGCCAGTGTATTAGATGCCTTTTATTCAGAGTTGGTATTAATTTAGACAAAGCAATGTGGAACTGTCAGAGAGAGAACCTCTACATTCATCTTTGTAAATAATCATCGACCGTATCTCCATAATAAGAGGAATTTGTGTGTGTGTGTGTTCAGGGTGAGTCTTGACTTATTAGGTTATCATTGGCTTGAATGGACACATTTTTCTGGAGTATTTTAATAAGATTTCTTTTCATGTTGTTAAATGCTAAAATATGCAAATTTATTCTGAATATAAGCTTTTGATAATTAGCCAGCAGGTTAAGGTCCTATGTTGAACACAGCTACTGCACAGAGCTATCTGAAGGAATTATATATAAGATTTAAATACTTGTGCTTATTTGTATTACTATTAAGCACAGTTTGACATCTGAAAGGAAGTTAATGATGGAGGTAGGGAATTCCTATCTGTTCTCCTGGAGACAGTTACACACACAGCTATTAAATATTGAGTAAGACAATTCACCATGTCCCATTTTACCCCTTTACAAACAGAGGACCTTCTCACTTCTGAGATGTACAACCTGGAGAGAGAGATCCCCATTCAGTTGCTCAAGATTTCACCTCACTGATGTCGCAAAATACATTTTTCCAGTCTTGTTCATTACCCCTGCCTTCTCCATACCCATATACTCTGTATACTCTCATCATTCAGTGTTCCACTTTGATATGAGATTCACTGAACTGTACTTTGGCAAAGAACACTCCTTCCAAGTGTTCTTCCGGAATGTGAAAGATTCTGGTACTTTCGCTCTTTTCTCTGATTGTATGCACATCTGGGCTGTGTATTATGAGCTATCCATCAGCTTGCATTCATAGTTTCCTCTATATAGAACAGGACTGTGCTTATGAACCAGAGGATCTGTTTCTTTGTACTTTTTGCTGCTATACCACAGACAAGCAGAAGTGATTCTATGGTACTTTAAACAATGGCCAAGTCCCTTCCTAATTTTTTGCATTCTAGGAAACATCTCTCTTGTATGTCTGTGTCCCTAATTAGTAATAACAATTAACTTTATTTATAGAATTGCTCCCATCTTGTACATAATATATTTAAAGAATAAATTTAAAACATTAAAATAAATAACCTCCTATAAGCTTAGAGCCAAACTCTACCACATTTATTTATATTGAATAGTAATTTACTCTGATAATAGTCCCAATGGGACTGTGTGTGTAGTGAGATACTATTCACTGAGAGAAAGGGAGGCAAAATAGGATACCTAATAAATAGTCATTTAGTGTGTCTCTGTGGGCATTGTACAGCTCAAGCTCAACAATCTTCCTACCCAATGAATAACTTCTTGCCCAGCATTTTGCCTCTAAGCTGGTTTCACAAACCAATGTATCTGAGCAATTTACCCTGTTTTTTTTTACATAAGTTTTCTTATCAAATTCACATCCATTGTGCAACTTACAGTCTTGTTTATGTTACTGCTGCATTTGGCACAGCGTTTCCATGGGAGCGGTACCAACTTACTCCATACTGATCTGCTCCCCATGTGGCAGGACCTGAAGTGGTAAGGGCTTCCAGCTTAATATAAAGCTCTCGGAGAGCTGCTGTTTAAAGTATGTCTCCACCTCAATTCTAGTCTATATAGGTTTTTAGATCTTATATTCTCATTCACCTGGAGGAAATAATGACCATCAGTTTTACTCAGGCCAGCACTAAAGGGTATGCATCCGATGAAGTGAGCTGTAGCTCATGAAAGCTCATGCTCAAATAAATTGGTTAGTCTCTAAGGTGCCACAAGTACTCCTTTTCTTTTTGCGAATACAGACTAACACGGCTGTTACTCTGAAACCAATAATGTAAACCAAAGTGTGCTCCAAGGTCCTTTGCTTGGTAAGAATGTATTTTTCTTGATATCACACCTGACACCTAAAAACCTTAAGGTTTTTAGGTATCTTTTGAGGAACTGAGGCCTATTTGTTTCAGCTTTTAAGGAATCCGGGAAGGAGGGTTTGCAATTTTGCCTGGAAATCATGTTACATACTCCTGTGGAATGTGTGTATTTGGTACGTGTCATTGGCTGGATTTGGGAAACCTAAAACCTCAGTTGCTGAAAGATATGCAAGGTAATGCTAGTGTGTCTTTTTGGTATGTTGTTTACTCCCAGCTGCTGTAAGACTATTTATTATGAGATTCCAATTCACTTCCTCACTGCAGGAAGCCAGGTCCTCTTCAGGAACCCCCTAACATTTTGACATGTCTGCCTGTGTTACTGACGACTGCCTCCGACACTGCTTCCATAGTGTGCTAATATTTTGCATTATCTACTGCATTTCCAAGAGAGTGTGATCTGTTTTCATGAATATGAATATATTGAGTTAAGGTCAGTAGAGAGAGATTTCTTCAAATTCACACACACTTCCCATTCAGATTGAGGCTTCTCTAGTTACATCCAATGTACTCTGAAGCATCCTAAGATATACTATCCTTCAGTTCAATGGGCAGCATTGGAGAAGCATCTGAAGCTTGCTTCTGCTGAGGGAAACAGAAGAAAACAGTCGGGCAACTCTCAACTTTTTTCCAGGTGGATAAGAATAGACCTGATTGTGCTTTTATTTATAGTGGTGTAAGCCAAGAATAATTTCACTCAAAGGAATTATATTGATATAAAAATGTGCAATGGAGAACAGAACTAGCAAAAAGATAACCCCTTTCCCCCTCCCCCCCAAAAAAACCTTATAAACTTTCAACAAAAGCCCCAAAGGCTAATAAAGTGAGATACAGCAAGTAGGACCAAAAGCAAAGCAAGTCCTTTCCCAGAAATACCTTTTTCATTGACTTTCCACTCTCTATTACTTCTCCGTACTGCAGGATTGTCCTGTTATAGAGTTTTTCCTAGAATGCCTTTCTGGGGCTGGTCTTTGAATTTTGGTAGAGAGAAACAGTGGTAGCCTTAATGCGGCCATTTTGCCAATGGTGCAGCTTTCTCTCTTCCAGATGGTAAGTACTGTACCATTTATATTACTCTACCCATTCTTTTTGCAGCAGATGATACATTCTCTTAGGGGGGGTTTCATGTCACATTTAACTATTCAACAACAAAAATGGAAAGTCTTAATGTCCAAACTGGGAGGATAGGGTTTTATTACAATCTAAATTTTCCAATTAAAACATCTGAAAAGAATAAGTTTTGACTATGGGTTTATCTCAGATCTATGGAGTTGGTCTTGCTTTCCCCCCCTTGCTTCAATGTATTTGACAATGGAGACACGATAGTAAATCAGATGTCAACCACTCATTTGTGAAAAGGAAAGGATTTTCTTACCACTATCCTTCTAACAGATTGGAGCCAATGATGTTCCAAGCTGTTTTTGTTTTTTTCCACATTTCTCCACCAACAGGAATATAACAGAATGAAGTGCTGATGCTAAACGATCTCGCTATTTTCCTAATTAATGTATTATTTTGTATTTTAACCTGTTTTACTTTGATGCTGTTGGATTGACTCTTCCCTCAAGTGCACTAAACAGAATTTGGCAAGAAAGAATGAGATTATACCAAACTCATTTCAATTAAAAGCTAGCAATCCAAATCATTTCTTTTTCACCAGCTGACCCAGAGCTCTCTTTGAACCACTGAGACATCCTACCAACTCACATGGAAATAAATAACAGTATATTTGGGTGGCTTAGCCCTCTGTATATGTCCAAACAAACAATGACTCATCAATAAGACCAATCCTGTAATTTTGCTCTGTTTGCATTTTTTCAAAATGGAACTCTCAATTACATGTATTAAGCTTTCAGATACTGCTGAAGTAGATATCCATTATTATGTTATCAGTCAACCTGTACTGAAGGAACATTAGGTCTTTATGTGGCCCAGGTGCACATTCTTACAATTTAATCAACACAAAGCACCCTCGTTTCACCAGAGAACACTAATTCATGCTGTAAAACCCTTCCAGCTTCAGTGCCCCCACCCCAGTGAGTAAATTATGGCCAACAATACATAACTGAATTACCTGCATTTAATCTAGTGACCTTTGCAGTCAGTTCAGCCAGCTTCCCTCTACAACCCAGTAATGTTATACAGAATGCGATGAATCATCTTCTCTGAGATCAAAGTTGTCAAAAAGGACAGCTTTGAAAAACATAGTAATTGGGTTTAGGGAAATACATTCCTGTTGATCTCTGGTATGGAATGGCGTTACTTAACTCAGGAAGAAGGAGGTGGGGAAGGAAGACAGCAAACTCTCTGCCTGCCTTTCTCATTCTCTTTTTCTCCCCCCTCACCCCCTCCTCCCATTCTGTCACAGGCCAGTAATCAGGTCAATAGTGTGAAGAAAAAGCTATCTTGTCTGGGTAAACTAAACTTTCGTGACTAGAACCCCCAGCAATGAGATGTCAAATACGGAAATCGGAGGGGAAAAATCTATTTAATGATCTCTTCAATTTATCCCAGGGAGCAGCTGCTGCCAAAAAAGCACCGCCAACCTGACTGACAGCAGGTAGTTTCCATGAAAGAAACCGCCACTTTCCAGCTCTCTCTCCTAGCTTATGTTTTTGTTTTACCGTGGATGCAGCTCAGGATTTTTCAGCGAAATGAGTCGATAATACCTGCTGTCAACAGAAATGTTTCTTTTTTTGTCTTTTTTTTTTCTTAAAGGATTTTTCTGCCTGAAGCGTGGTTTTGAGGAGCTTGGCTCTGAAATACACTTCAGTGTCAATATGCACTATTTCCTGCCAATGGTAAGGAATAGCTACAAAGAGCAGGATCAGATAGTGTCATGACGCCTGCAAGCACAGATGAGGCTAGCTGCCTGCCCGCCTGCAAACATCCTTTAGGAACAGGAGAGTTTGGGTTTTTTTTCCTCAGTGCTACAGAAAATGTTTAGAAAAATAATTGCACCCTTTCCGTTCTAGAGTTGACCTTGTTTATATTATTGAAGAATGGCGCTGGAAACGTTAAGGCTGAGATTTTTCAAAGCAGTTTAGGGGAATTTGTATGCTCAGTTTACAATAGAAAATAGTGGGAACTGAGTGTTGGCTTTGAAAATCACACCCTGAAAGAAGTTGTAAAATATAAGAATTTCTATCTTCAGGAATTGCAACTTTGCATGGATTAATATACTCTAGATGGAAACAACCAAGCTTTGATGCTGGTGAACCAATCGCAGCTTTAGAAGCATGAGTTCAGGTTACGGATGCTTCATGGGTAGGGTGTGTTAGAAAGGCATTAAGGTGACCAGAAAGGCATTAGGGTGACCACCCAATTTTATAGGGACAGTCCCAATTTTTGGGTCTTCCTTATATAGGCACCTATTACCCCTCACCCCTTCCCGATTTTTCACACTTGCTGTCTGGTCACCCTAAAAGGCATATGCGATTGCCACTTAAATTTGTGTAAGCATATTGACGTCTTTATAGTAAGGACCCCAATCAGAACTGGTGTAGGTACAGCTCCATTGGGTTATATAGTTCATATTAGGACAAATTTGGTCAAAATTATTCTTCCTTGCATAAATCTGGTCCAATATATGTAGCAAAAGGATTATTATATACCCATAGTCTGACCATAACACTCCTCCCTGAAAATTGTTCCTACTATGAGCAAGAATAATCTACTTTGAAGATGGGAGTAGGGAGCATAGTGCTATTGCAAGGTGAGGGGGTATATAGATACAGTAATACACACAAACGCTTGGATTGCTATGCCTCAGGATGGTATTCACACCTCCTCCCCCTGCCCCGGATCTTCCTGCATGAGCTTCACAGTTATCTGCTGGAAGGTTGGGGATAAGAATACAACTTGTTTGCACTTTGTCATCCTCTTTTGTGAGGTTTTCTGATGGGCGCCTGTGTTTGTCCAGCACCTGGATTTCAGCTCATTACTGAGTATTTTAACTGTGCCTCTTCTCTTAAGTTTTTTTTTTTATATTGTTTATAACGCTTCTTGTGCTGGGAAGGTTATTGCCCTTTCAGTATTTGAATAGAATGTTTTGTATCTTAAACCAATATCATTAATTTCTTAAGGACTGTACAATACATATGTTTAGAGTGAGGGTGTGTGGAGCCTGGTGTCACTTTGGCATATTCGTTTGCTTAGCTTTGAACATGCAGAGTGGGATTTTGAATGATATCTGGTCTCTTAGATCTCAAACTAGTTCTAGGTGCCTATTCCTGTGATGATGCACAATGCTCCAAAGATCTGAGTGGTTCATGTCAGAGCAGCTGCTGGTTGACTACCTTCTACTTCATTTGAGATGAAAATTGTATGTTGCCAGGCAAGTGATATTAAAGAGTTCATTTGATATGTGCAGTAAGGAAAATCAATAGTTTATCCATACGATTTATTGCAGTGTAATCTGTGCTGACTGTATATGAGTACATATTTTTTTATTGAAAACTTAAAGCTATTTCAGTCTCCGTGAAAGGTGCCAATACTTTAGCAATGGAGACTGAGAGTTCTTCATCAGCCTCCAAACAAATGTTACATAGGAAGCAGCAGTGCCGGTTTCCTTTCATTGCTCCACTGAAGTATCTCAGCTTCGTTTTGGAGTGGCCGCATCTGAGGATGAGAAGGTAGGCCAAGAATTGAATAAGCTTGGGCTATCTTCTGCTTTCACTGCCAGAAAGAATGCCACTTGGGGTGACACTTTTTCATGTGGTTACTATATCTGTAATACAGCAATTGGCCTGAGACCACAGCTCAATTTCACAGAAGTCACAGGACAGGAATTAGATGGCATTGTTTCTTGGTTTCTACCAGTCTGCTTCAGATTATAACCTAGTGATCAAGGTGGCTGGTAATGGGATACACAGCCTATCCCCAGAGTCACACAGTTTTCTCATGTGAGTGATGTAAACAGTGGATACAGGATGTTGGCATTCAATAGTTAGTTTTCCCATCATGTCCTAATAGTATTTATTCAGATACATTAGAAAAGTTATCCTTCAGAGTCTCCTCAGACAGAAAATAGATATCTTTATGTAGCTGTAATTATAAATTCTTGGCCAGATCCTGAAGTCCTTATTCAGTTAACCTTTCACCTAAAGCCAATGTCCCGAGCCAAAGCTAAGGACAAGATTTGAGTTTGTAAGTTGAAGAGTTATCACCTGCAGAAATGTACTTGATACAATACACATACTACAGTTTTGATTCCAAGGGAGTTTTTCGAAACTTTCATACTCCTAACTCCTTTCTGTTGTGTGGATTTCAACTCCATTTCTGACTGCTGCCTTCTCACACCTTTTGCTTCTTGGCATCCCTTGTTTTGTGTAGGTGGAGAGGGGTTTGAGAGTTGAAGGCAGGGATTGAAGTAAAAGGGATGGAGAGGTTGAGGCATGCAGTTTCTGCTTCTCTGTTAAAAGCAGAAGGAACTCCCCATCCTGTCCCTGGCTTACTTGCTCTGTCTTGTGCCTTTTACACAATATTAAAAATATGTAGAAACCACCCAGGCAAAATTGAGTCCCAAATACATGTTCACTAACTATATACAAACATACAGGGTCTAGTTACATACATACCACTGCTCTGACTGGTTTATGGTCGCTTCACAAATATAGAACACAATGAGTGCCACTAGATTTCTCAGACAATTTAAAGGAGTACTACCCTATTCCTGTACACTCAAATAAGCAACCCCTGTCAGCAGCAGCCCTTCATCCTCAGATGGGACCTCATCCAAAGCCTATTGAACTCATTGGAAAGTTTTGGATCAGGTTCCTGGTAAATTAGCACTTCCCCTCTTGTTTCATTATACTTTAAAACTCAGTTGCATTGTAATCCTTTGGGCTGATTCACCTCTTACTTACACTGGAGTAAATCTGGAGTAAATTCATTAAAATCAAGAGCTACCACACTGATAAACCTGGTACAGTTTAGATTATTTTATCATTGCCAAATTCTACTTTGTTATTCTAATGTAAATCGTGGATAACCTTGTTAACTTCAGTAGAGTTGCTCTTGATTTATGCTGATATGAATGAGAGCAGAATCGGGGCCCTAGAGTTGATAATGGGTAATTGCTAGCTTGTGTACAACTTGTAAAATATGATAAACTGATTGTGAAAAGAAAATTGGCTCCAAATACAATTAAACGGTTAATCTGTTTCCATGTACTCCCAAGTATTTTTTATGATATGACTCCAAATATCTGTCAGCCTTGCAGGAATTAGTCATTTCATACAGTATCAGATAGCTGATTTTTTGTTATTTTCTATTCATACAGTGTGAAAGTTGTCATAGATTGGAAATGCCATGAGGAAACAGCTTTATGGCATTGTCCTCAATTCCCTTCACTGATAATGAATTGTACATTTAAAAATGTAATTGGAAGCACAGGAATAAATACGTGAAGATGCACAAGACCTGTAAACAAGATCTTATTGAGCTGTGCATTCAGAATATCCACATGCAGTGCTAAAAATAAATAATTCAGATAAACTGCAAAATAAATCATCCGCATTTAATTAAAGTGGGCAATATCTGTATAAAACTATAAAAAGAAAATATGATCTAGTTTTTCCTAGCACTAGGAATAGCTAAACTTGCTCTGGCTAGATGTATCTGACCGTTTTCTTTTCTTCACCATTGTTATTAATATGGAAATGGAAAGACAATGTACTTTTTTGGTTTCTCCTTATATATTACTGCATAACAAATGTGTACTAGGCGTGCAGAGGTTCACTAAGGTGGACTACATTTTATTGGGAATGTCAAAAAGAAAATTGCCTAAAGCCAGGAACAGCGTGAGGGTGAGAGGAAAAGCTACTGTTTCAAAACAGCCAACAATAAAAAATTAAATAGGGAACAAAGGGGAGGGGGAAGAGAGTATGGTTTATAGCATTGAATGCCAGCCAAATAAGGGAAGAACAAGCCACGAGTAAAGCAGCTGACTCAGAAATAACCATTTTTGAATTGTAGACTCCAAGTAATGGGAATTTGAAATGGACTCGGTATAGGGGAAGGAATCATGACTCCTTTAATATAGAAATAGAAAGGAGAATCCTTGATCAGTAGAATGGACTGCTTTAGTTAACTGCTCTTGATAAGTAGTGACCAAAATTTTTTTTATAATAAAGACAAATTTCAGAAAACGAAAAACAAAGAAAAGCTGTAAAAACTCCATTGCACCCCAGAATTAATACCTTCTTTCCTCCCCTCAAAAAAATACAAACCATAAACATAAGCTGGGGAAACAAGTTCAGGCAGCCAATTTAAGTGCATGATGCTTAATTGCACAATCTATATCTGTCTAGGATTCAGCTGGATCTGTTCAGCCCGTTTTAGATTACATGTTTTGCTACTTCAGTTACTTTCATATCAGATAATTACATAATTAGGTTATTTACATACCAAATGGAGATACAAGTGCTGCTGTTAAAGATATGAATAGCGAGAGTATTCAAAATTTTTGTCCATTGTTATTTTTGTTAATGCAGCTGTTAGTGCAGTAAAATGTGAAGTATGTATCCATCGGATATATAAAAATGTTGTGGTTTTGTGACAGACTTCACTGTAATGGTGAGAAGAATGTGCAAATATTTTATAGCGTGCATTTATAAGATTGTCCTTGTGGTGGTCCCATGACCGTATCTGCTAAGCTAATCAACCATTGATGTTTAGTCTGTTTGTTCCTGTCAATTGATGGCCAGGCAGTACCTTGGAACTAATTAATTAGCAAAATGCCTGTCAAGGTTCCTTCCCCACTCTGAACTCTAGGGTAGAGATGTGGGGACCTGCATGAAAACCCCCTAAGCTTATTTTTACCAGCTTAGGTTAAAATTTCCCCAAGGTACAAACTATTTTACTTTTTGTCCCTGGACTTTATTGCTGCCACCACCAAGCGTCTAACAAAATATAACCGGGAAAGAGCCCACTTGGAAACGTCTTTCCCCCCAAATCCCCCCAAGCCCTATACCCCCTTTTCTGGGGAAGGCTTGATAAAAATCCTCACCAGTTTGCACAGGTGAACACAGACCCAAACCCTTGGATCTTAAGAACAATGAAAAAGCAATCAGGTTCTTAAAAGAAGAATTTTAATAGAAGAAAAAGTAAAAGAATCACCTCTGTAAAATCAGGATGGTAAATACCTTACAGGGTAATCAGATTCAAAACATAGAGAATCCCTCTAGGCAAAACCTTAAGTTACAAAAAAGACACACAAACAGGAATATACATTCCATTCAGCACAGCTTATTTTATCAGCCATTTAAACAAAACAGAATCTAACGCATATCTAACTAGATTGCTTATTAACCCTTTACAGAAGTTCTGACCTGCATTCCTGCTCTGGTCCCGACAAAAGCAATACACAGACAGAGAGAACCTTTTGTTTCCGCCCCCGCTCCAACTTTGAAAGTATCTTGTCTCTTCATTGGTCATTTTGGACAGGTGCCAGTGAGGTTATCTTAGCTTCTTAATCCTTTACAGGTGAAAGGGTTTTTCCTCTGGCCAGGAGGGATTTAAAGGTGTTTACCCTTCCCTTTATATTTATGACAGTGCCCCATGACTTGACTGGTCTCAGTGGGCTAAATTCATGTCTGGTGTAACTTTACTGTAGTCACTGGACCAGATTCTGCCTTGGGTTACCCCAGTGTATTTTATCAATTTCACTGATGTTGCATAGGTACAACTCAGAGCAATCTCTAGGTCACTCTGTGTGCTGCCTTCATGTTTTCGTGGTTGGGTCTCTACCTGGTGAACAAAGGGAAGTCTCACATGGACAGATCATTAATGACTTGGATAGACTTATTCATTATCTTGGAAGTCTCTCCAGAGGGCCCTGAACACAAAGGAAACAGTGTGCAGGGTAGAATTTGGGAAACCTGGACAAAGGGTGTCCTCCCACTGTGTGTTCTGGAGCATAGCTGTGCCGGGCTAGCACTGCACACCGACAAAGAAAGACAAATGAGGGTGAGGTATAATTGGGAAGATATTGCCACTGGATTTCCAGCTGATCAGTCCCTCTGGAGAGGGGAGCTCAGCAGCTATGAGGGAAACTGTGACTTTCCATAGAGTTCTCTAGATTATTTGATGACCTGGAATGGTGATTCTTGGACTCTGACCCCAACAGACCTCCTCCTCACACAGCCTGGTCACCCAAAATGTTCACGGGGAACAGGATTTGGTGCTTTCTTCAGATCTATCTAATTACTTATTCATTCTCTTGTTGTTTAAATCATGGTCCATCTCGGTAATATCTGGCTGCCAGATAAAATTATAAAGCCACAGTAAATTAAACTATGTGGAAAGGTCTCTGGTTT
Organism: Eretmochelys imbricata; assembly: GCF_965152235.1. Lineage (NCBI taxonomy): Eukaryota > Metazoa > Chordata > Testudines > Cheloniidae > Eretmochelys > Eretmochelys imbricata. Next base: position 192,130,363 of record NC_135572.1, on the reverse strand, counting down.
CTCTCTCTTTCTCTCTCTTAGCATGTCTACGGTTTCATTTCCAGCCTTCTTCTTTCCATCTTCTTCTACCTCTTTTACTTTTTCCTCATCTTTTCCTCTTTCCTCATCCTTCCTTCCTGCAAATTGACTGGCCAGTGGATCCATGAAGTTGCAGGTCCACCATCCTTGCCTCTGCCCTTCCCCCATAACTGGGTTATCATGGTCCGTCTGCATTAATGGCTTCTCTGCAGCCATCACAGAGCATAGTTTGAACTCCAGCTCAGCAACGGTAACTCGCAAGAGTGGCATGAAGTTCTTTGGCTTCAGACTTGTTGACATATGAATTAAATCATTTCATAGTGTTCTGCATGCCTTTGTTCAGCAACACATGGCAGAAGAACATAATTATAATGTAGAATCAGTTGGATTGCTACAAGTTGTTCCTTTAGTCAATTTCATGGCATGTCTTTCCATGTACAGTTTCTATTTTTGCAATATTTGTTTTCAATCCAACTTTTTTATTTAGGAAAGAAGCTGCAGTTAGTGTGCATGATGTGCCTGCAGTCATAGAGAAATTCAAAGCTTATCGCTGTACTTTCTGCATGAAAAAGACTAGTAGAATAAATTCCAAAGCCAGATGAGGAAAAGCAAGTTTAATTGAAACTCTCCTCCTTTTTATCTTGCTTCTCACGAAAAGTGGGCCTGATTTTCCAACTGCTAAAAGCAACAGGAATATTGCAATTGACTTCCAGCGGTGCAGGATTGGGCCCTAAATGAGTGAGGCTTACGTTGTTCAATATTTTGAATGTAAATATCTATCTTTCTCGCAGATCCAAAGGTGCTTCAAAAACTTTGCAAGCTCTATTATACATTTGCTGCATACAGGACTCAATTCACCTCCCACTGGTGTTAGGATATAGATATTCAGGCCTGTCTGCAAAGGCCTGTACTTTAAGAATTTAGGGGTATTCTTATCACTTGGCTAGTTCCAGAGGTATAAAAGAAAGAATCAAAACCACTGTCTGCCAGTGTAAGGGCCTTCTCTTACTGTGACAGTTTGTGGCCCTGTGCTTAGGCTCAGGCCTTTGGGTAAGCAGCAGAGGCAGCCATAAGCTGGGAAGCGAACAGTCACATCCTCACATTCCAAACTAGTCACACTGAAATAAGGTGCTATTGGGCTGTCAGGCACTGTCAGGACAGGATTGTATTCCTATCACCTCCAGAGAAAGGGAAGTGCCTAGAAAATGTAAAAGGAAACTTAGTTTGATAGCATCCTGTCTGGCAAGAACTCACTTATCAATAGCTGGGATGTGAAATCCTCACTTCTGTATTGTTTTGTCATTATAGTTCCCACTTTGCTGTTGTTTGTCTGTATAATCTCTGTCTGGTTCTGTGATTGTTCCTGTCTGCTGTATAATTAATTTTGCTGGGTGTAAACTAATTAAGGTGGTGGGATATAATTGGTTACATAATCATGTTACAATATGTTAGGATTGGTTAGTTAAATTTCAGGAAAATGATTGGTTAAGGTATAGCTAAGCAGAACTCAAGTTTTACTATATAATCTGTAGTCAATGAGGAAGTGAGGGGGTGGGGGTGGGGGTGTGAGATGGGAACAGGGAATGGGGGTAAGAAAATTGGAATCATGTTTTGCTAAAGGGGGAGATGGGAACAGGGAATGGGAGTAAGGAAGTTGGAATCATGTTTGGCTAAGGGTAGGAATGGGAACAAGGACACAGGTGTAAGGCTCTGTGGTGTCAGAGCTGGGAAGGAGGATACTAAGGAAGGAAACTGGAATCATGCTTGCTGGAAGTTCACCCCAATAAACATCGAATTGTTTGCACCTTTGGACTTCGGGTATTGTTGCTCTCTGTTCATGCGAGAAGGACCAGGGAAGTAAGTGGGTGAAGGAATAAGCCCCCTAACAACTGGTATGCACTGTAGCAACTAGTTAACAATGCATAACAAGAATACACAGTGTGATAGGACAGAAAGTATGGAAGAATGTTTTACTTAGAATGAATTTCAATGAACTTTTTTGTCTGTTACAGAAACACTCTGTTTCACTCAGAGGCATAATAGCACTTCCATATGTTCATTTAAAAAAATAGTAAATAGGTTGGTAGTTATAAACTAACGTATATTTCAGGAACTAGATGAGGCAATGGCCATAACTCTTGCTCTTTTCTAAACAAAGTTTATTATGATAAAAGGAAGGGTAAACACCCCTTCCCCTCCACAAAGTAAAGATGACATTATCTCTCTTAATTGGGTTTTAAGAAAATCCAACCGGTGTTTGTAAAAATCTGTTATGATTTCTGTTTTCTTTGAAAATAAGAACATTGATATGAGTTCTCTACTGCTGATTTCCTAAGGGAATGGCATCACTCACCTAACTCTCATCCTTTTGAGTGACTGTTGTAGGCTACTTAAAAATACAAATAGGAAGCACGTCCTTTCAGTCAGAACACTCTTGAGTTTATGTGAAGAAAATGGCATAAAAGAACAAAACTAAGCTCTTTGAGAGAGCACAGTGTGGGTGTGTCTCTCTCTCTCTTCTGCAGTAGGAAAGGGCGCTTAATGGACCAGGGCAGAGAAAAGCCATAAGAGAGACCAGAAACTGACATAAGATTGTAACCAAGAGAGCAAGCCCAGCTGGAAGGATTTAAAGACTCTGACACCGATCAGACGACCTCCTCCCCCACTCCACACCCATGCAGAAGATGAGTAAGTTTAATGTGGGTTTAGGCGTTTTATTGTTTTGTCGGCGATGCTTTTTTCCTTTAAATAAATGTACTTTGCTTTGTGAAGGCTGTCTGGTCTCTGGTAAACCACTGTCGTAGCATCCTGAGAGGGTATGAAACTGCAGGTGCTGAGCAAAGGTCAGACCTCAGTTGGGACTGCAAGCCTAAATCTCCAATCTGGAAGAGAAGTGTCATGGGACTCTGACTATAGGAAGGTGAGAGCTGGAGGCCTGAGACCTAAAGGGGCATCCCTTGAGCAGACCGCAGGAAGGGACAGAGGCACAGTCACTCTTTACCTGTGACACGCATAGTAAGCGAATGAATGCTGTCTTAGATGGCTGATGGTTCTAAAGTTTCTTGGTACATGAAATAATCCAGTCTCAGCTGAAATGTGGAAATTGTCGGTTGCTCTTTGCAGGCTGATTCATAGACCTTTCCCATTTTCTTAATGTTATTAACCCTTCCTGCTTTCATTGTGTGCTCAAGGCTGCATTGTGTTTTAGGAATTGTTGTTTCCATTTATGCTGTAGCCATATGCCCATCTCTCTTGGCTTTTTAAATATTTTTGTTAATCATCCAAGGAATTTATAAACAAGATGCTGCCGGATATGTTCTGTGCAACTGTATACTCTAGTATATGTGATAACAGTGACCACACCGTAATCAGGAGCAGAAAGCTAACTGTTAAGGTGTAGCAATACAACTTGATAGTGCCACCTGACACCAGAGACTAGAACAGCAATGATATGAAACTAAGCATGCCCAAGAATCAGATTTGTGCTTTAAAAAAAAAAAAGTCATAAGTTTTTTGCTTTTGTATCTGACTAGATAACTAAATGGCTCTGGTCATCTTAGCATCCTGAGTGATTCCCGATCTATGTAAAAATAGAAATAACAATAACATTTTTTTGCTTTGTTTCCCTTTCCAGCATGTAACTAAAATACTTGATTGGTTTACTGGAGGTTCTGGGAGTGTGTGTGTGTGAAAACGTGAAAGAAACTTATTGAGGGAAACCTCTGTCAGAGACAAGATACTCATACAGGCTCCAGAGTTGCAAACAGAATCATGCAGGTGCATCCCTGTAGCTTTCACTGCTGGCTCAGGGATGTAGGCCTGAATTCAGCAAGGGCTGTGGATGTAAGCCTTTCCCTAATCTGGGTCTAGCTCCTGTGAATGTTCTCCCTCCTGCCCTCATGAGCCTTGTCCTTCCACAACAGTGTCATTGCTCCAGTGGAAAGTGGTTGGCTGTAGGAAACCCTGGTTGCTGATTGAGAAGCGATCTCTCAGGTTGCTAGGTTCATTCCTATAGGGCCTTAAATGTCTCAAAGACTCTGAGAGATGATAATTCTCTGAACTGGCAGCACGCCTCAGTTCTGTGACCTGCCTCATTTCTTTTTTCAAAATAATTTTAGAAAGTTCAATATATTAAATGCTTCTAAGGTTGGGATTTTCAAAGTATCTGAAGGGAATTTAAGTGTTCAGTTCACTTGAGTTGATGGGATTGAACACCCAGTTCCCTTACAGGTCTTAGAAAGCCCCAGCCAAAATGCATATTTTACATTATGGAAGCTTTGTGTGCTGTGTGTGGCCCTGTAAATAATTACGATATATAAAGTATAATGGAGACAATCGAAAAGTAGCAATACCTTCGTTAAGGGGTCTACAAGTAACCAGCTGTAAATAATCTGCATTATGTTACATTATTTTCTGCACTGAAACCCTTTAAGGGTCACTTAGAAATGTTTGGTTAGTGGGTCTGTACTTTATGATGGATTTCCAGTACTTTTACAGATTCACTTTTGTATTAACCCTGTAGTCACTCCTGGATTTGGTCAAGATCACATCACATTTTTCAAGGCCCTTAGACAGGATGCATCCCTTGCTGCAATCTTTAGGGTTTTTCATGTGTTCAGTTTCTTCTCAGCCAGTGTGATGTGTTGTATGTCCAACAAAGTGACACTTTGTGTAGCCTCATCCTCACTTTAAAAATAAAAAAAACTCAAGACAAACAAACAAATTATATTTAAAAAGTAACAATGCTGTGAATGTGCTCTATGTTGAACAGAAGAAAAGATAAAATTTTCACTCTTCCTTGCTTGGTTGGATTTCTCTTTTAAACCTGTAAAAATCTATGGTACAATGTTGGGGTAAACTTCTATTCAAGGTCATTCCATTTACAACATAGTTTAAAATTGCTCACTTCCGTTAAAAGTCAGAAGGGCCCTACGGTGTATAATGGTAACTTGAGATGATTATTCTGATCTGGAGTTTTGTGTTTAATAATTAAGTGGTTAGGCACAAGCAGGAGTGTGTTACTCTGAGATAACACTCCTTGGAAGTGTCACGAGGCATGAGGTAAAATCAGTGCCACCAATTACCTGGGAAATGTGTTATCTCACCACAGCACAAGTCTTAGGGTGTATTATTGCTGTATACAAAATAATGGACACACTATTTGTATTCTGATTGATTGTATGGTGTAAAACATATGTTTAAAACCTGTTTGGTGTTGTGCAATTGTAATGGTGTCTGGCTCCAAAGTACCAACACACCAATTGTGAAGTGATATATGCGTGAAGCGTTAGCTCTCGACTGAGTTCTGCAAGAGTGGTGAATGTCTGGGGAAGTCTGTCTTAGCTCTGGAGCCCTAATACTAACATCTGTAATGCAGTAGACATGAAACACATATATAATACTAGTAGATAAGATGTAACCATCTCAGATAAAATACTCTTTATATGGGTGTATATTATCTTTTCATTCTTTGCCTCTATAACTTTAGGTCTTGTACGTGCAAAGGTGAAAAAATACTGATTTTCGTAGGGAGTTTACTTTTAGCCTATGATTTTTCTTTTTGTGCAGCCCACTGCTGCCAGTTGCTCATTTTTTCATTTGATTGACAGGAACCATTTTCTAGTTCGGCCAACATCAAACATCTTGGCATTCTATCCAGGAAGCTGTTTCTCTGGTTAAAGAGACCATGTCAGACAAAGGCTTTTGTAAAGCTTGCTCCTTCTCACAACTCTACAGTGAGATAGAACATCAGACAGAAAAGAAGGCCTATCTTTAATCTGAGCTACTCAGGGAAATCAAAGGGAGTGGATTAAAACAAGAGCAACGTCTGATTCCCGTAGGAGATCACTTTTCTGTTCCATTTGTTATAACAAACAGGATAATCAAAGCCAGGCAAGCACAGGTTAGAAACCTCCTGTACCTTTTCCCCCCTAGGATTTTCTGTGATGTCTGTTTACAAGGTATAATAATAATTCAACACAGATAAGATGATTTTAAAAAAAAAGTTTCATTCCTCATCCTGGGAATAATTTACATACAATTATTCTATCATGCTACATGTCTTTGAATGCAGTCACCTGAGTTGTGGTCAAATGTGTTTAAAAGTATTATACCTGCAAAATACTTCTTATGGAAACAAGTTGCACTGTGCATCTGACTACATATCAAAGGGGTTTGTGATGGTGTGTTCGCATTTAAGGATAAACTGTTAACTCTTCTCCTTGTCCATACTGAGCTGAATGATGGCTCCCAAGAACACAAAGGGAGAAGAGGGAGCACTTTCAGTGAATGATGTTGTGGAAGGAGACACTGTGGTGTTGGGGGTAATGCACTGGGCTGTGGCACTTGCTGGGCCTTGAAAAGGGGGGTGCTGGCAGGTCTCCGTGGGCTACTTGCCAGGGCATGGCAAGAGGCACAGATTTTTGTCCATCCCCTGCCACACGTTATGACTAAATCTAATGTAAGTATCTTTACAGATGGATCATAACTATCCTTGCCTCAGTGCACAAAGCAAGGGTAGAAGTCCAAAAAGAGCTCCCCACCAAAAATTTGTGCTCTATCACCTGGAGTTCTGGCCATCCCAAAAGGATGGAGCAATCTGTGTCAACTCTTCCATCACCAACTGGTGGACTACAGATAGCAGAGGGGATTGTATGCTGTACCTCCAAGAAGCAAGTGTAGGAGATGCCTTTGAATGCACTCACCCCAGTTAACCAGAGGTGTTGTACTTGATGGACAGAAAATCTCCTTGGACTAGTGCTATAACACAGCGACCCTGTATTTGCCTCCACACGCTCCTTCATCATAGCTGTGTATCTTGTGAAAGCACCAAAGACCCCTTAACATAAATAGAAGCATTGTGTCTTTTACTGGCAATACCTGCCATCTAAAGCTAAATTTACAGCTCTAACTTGCTTTATGCAAGTTAGTGATTTTTATAAAATAGGGTTAAGGTGATTAGGGCAATGAATGATCTTAACTAATTCTACACTGGTGTTCTTCATGCTTCAGTTGAATGCACATGGGACACTGAGATTCAGCTCTGCATTACTGCTATTTCTCACTTTAATGACCCCCTGTAAATCTTTAATGATTGCCATCACTGTCAGAAGGGCACAAAGGGCCTTCATCTGTCTTGGTGCAACCTAACAAAATATGCTCACAGATGTCAATTAAAATAATGGCACTGGAAGTGGGTCATTTTGTATTTTTATGGATGCTCTACCCCCTCTTTCAGAGACCAGCATTAAAATTCCAGTCATAGTCATTATACTTGCTACAAAAAGTAAATGTAGATCAAAGTCTTTGCTTAACAGAATAGCATTGCTCACACAAAATTGAATGGAGATGGGCATTTCATAAAGGTGGGCTTGACCATGTTTAATAAGTTAGAGCACCAAAACTTTTAGCTATTCCTTAAAATAAGAAAGATACTCTGAAGTGGGACTCTTCCATCTTTTAATGCTTGCCTGAAGTTCCTTGTTAAGATTAAGCTAGTTTAATATTAGAAACGAGACATTTTTTCCACCATTTAAGCATTGTTTCATCACGAGTGATTTTTCCATCACAATGCAGTCTTTAAGTCATAATTCCCTCATATTATGGGGTACGTTTGTAGCCTGGTGAACTGGGAATTAGGCATACAACTTCTATCTCCTGTTTTTGTTAATGGGAGTTGGATGCCTAATTTCCTGAGCAGCAGAGAGAAAATGTACCCCTGTGAGTTGGCATCAATAGATTTACTGATGACTTCACACAGTCTCCTTAATGAGAAGTCTGAGTGCTGATACCTCAATGACCCCTGATAGGCAAACCACTATAGCACTATTGTAGAGAGTTGGTAGGGAATTCTCCAATAACTTTATGCACCTTTTTCACTAGTTTTCTGAGTTCAGTGAATTGTTAAGTGTTTAATACCAAGTGGGTATTTCTTGCACTTCATTGTTATAGGCCGCGGTTCTGCATTTGGATCCGTAGTTTTCACCTTGTTTTAAAAATGTTTTTTATATTAATATAGTATAGGTGGATGATGCCAGTATTGAAATCTAAGCCCTTTATTTATTCCTGGCACAGCCACTCAGAGGACAATTTGTGTTTTACACTCACCTGCCAATATGTTCTTTTTTAAAGGATGATCATTTCTACCCAGAGTAAATGTCAATTCAGTCCTCTGCCCCTTTGGACAAACTACCAACAAAGGGCTCAGTTATGTCTTTGTTTTTGACGTGTGGAGACTTCTCCAATAGGGATTGCACAGAGACCCCCCCCCCCCCCCCCCCCGCCAGCTTCATTTCACTTAGACCTTCAGATGTAAAACTTGAAAGAATTGTTTAAAACTAGGACTTCATGAAATGCCTCATTTCAGTCTTGCTCAGAAATGGCTTGATCTGTCCACTGATGCCAGAGGCAAAAGAGGAAGGCTCAAGTCTGCTAGTGCTTTGCATGTGGAACTTTGTTTACATGAGGTGCTAAACAAACACTAAACTCTTGGAAAATGTGACTTAAAACTCTATACGTATTGTAAACTTAGAAGAGAACCTGAAATTCTAAATTGATTCCAGTCAGTTCCAAGCCATGTAATCAACATGATTAAATTCACTCAATTCCTTTTGCCAGCTGAGCGTATTTTGCTTAATCTAATAGTTTTAGGTTGCACGAAGAGCCTTAAATTATATGCTATCGAAATAGTCAAGGAATCTCACATTTTAAAGGATTTTCATTTTGTTTTTGTGTGCAAGTGTGTGCGTGTGTTCATTCGATATTCTTGTATGAGCACCATAGTGGCCCCAAAGTTAAGGTTGGATTTTTTAAAACCTCTTCGTTATGTGTGAATAATACAGCACTTACTGATTACAGAATGAATTCACAGAGAATTTACAAGATATTTAATTCAGATGATACATTTTATTAGATATAATTTTCTAGCAATGTAATTCTTGAAGTTAGAGAGCTGAAAATTTGCCTGCTTGGAAATTAGTCCAAAATCTTAAACATGATGTTAGTTATTGTTTATTAAAGTGCAGATTTTATTTGGAAGCACCATGAGTAATAACCATTTCCATTTTTGCTGCAGTGTTCGCCACATAACATTTCTTTCTTCCATAATCCTATATTTCAGCAAATAATTGATTGTCATTTTAGTTTCAGTGGAGAATGTGTTGTATAATTTAGGATATAAATCACCTAGGGGGAAGGTAGAAGCTGACAAAAAACATTGTTAATCAGGGGCTGGAGCCGGTAAGGTGCTAAGCACATTAGTCTCAATCCAGCAAAGCACTTAAGTACTACTTAGCTTGAAGCACCTGAGTAGTCCATGTTGACTTCAGTGGTGACTATTTATGTGCTTGAAGTTAAGCATGTTTGTGAAGCAATGTACTACCTCTTTAAGGGACAGGCTCCCCACTCCTGCCCTGGTCACACAATTGGGGCTGGGCTATTTAAACAGGAAAAGGAAGTTGAGCAGGAAAGAGAGGACTAGAAGCCATGCAGACTGTGGTATCTCTCGGGTTCCTGGGGATTAGGTTGACAGGGCCCAGAAACTTTTGTTTGTTGATTCTAAGTTTGTGAGCCCTGAATCAGTGCCCTGAGAAAGGAATTTAGAAACATAAAACTGAGACTTCTCCTTCCTGAAGATCTTGTTAAAGGTGATATATTTTTAAACTTTTTTTGTTTTTTTCTTGTTGGGATTCTTTGCAGTGTTCTTTAGTGATTTGCTCGTTCTGGGCCTGTGTACTTAGCGCTTTGAGAGATTAATACCAATAGAACTGCCTTGCTGCTCAGTTGGTTATGCTAATCAGTGCTTCACTGGTTGAGTTATAAGCAAGCCAGAGCATTAGATCTCTGTTGGACCTTGGGGTGACTGATGGTGGGGTACTGCACTCTTACAGGCTGGTTCTCACATAGTTAAAGGTGATGGATCAGTATAAAAAAGATACTTTCAATATTTATAGCTTATTCTATAGACATGCCCTAAGGTACTTTCATGTAAGCAATAAAAAATAGTACTAAAGCGAGCCCTTCTGCAGATAGAGGGAAACCTGACCGGTCTTCCTCCTTTCCCATGCTGCTCTCCCCTGCCCATTAATGTATTGTTTTCTACTTATAAATGACTTTGTCCATGAGTGTTGGATGCACAACTGTTAAAACCTCTAAACATTTATACACATGTAAGAATTGCATACAGAAATAAATTATATAAAATTTAATTTTCCTTACTTGGTGGTTTTTGGGTTGATGGGAGGAGGTATGCCGGAGCAGCCTTAACAACAAATTAACAAAGGATTTTGTCCATGTAGGAAAACAAAAAGGGTGTGTGGGGGAGAGAGATTGCGGCTTGTTATGGTAGCCAAACCTTGCTGGCAACCCTTAGAAGATAATATCAAAGGAAAATTCAGTGAAGAAGCCGGGGTGTTGGGCCCAAGGGGGATTATGTGTGCATTCTGGCAAATTTCAGCATGAATATAACCCAATGGTAAGTATGTCACAGGTCCCTCTTTCTGCTGACCTGCAGAGCAGATGAGTCTTTTGGTCCCAGCTAGTGAGCCTTAATTCTTTAGCTCAAGTTGTAGCAGCTTGTACTTGGTTTATCTCTGAAAGTCCCTGTTTCCCCTTTTCACCACTTTGCTGGCATCTCGTAACAATTGAAGGTAGACCTCAAGGACATGGTTATATGTAAGAATAATAAGTCTGTAGTATCATTCACTGTTTGTGGGATGATGGGATCCTGCAGGAAAAGTCCTTTCAACAAACGGAAGCTCTGTGCACAGAATTCCTTTGTTTTTATTTATTACTGAAGGGTTTCTGGTTTTCATTTCTTTTCCTCAACATTGTGTTCAGAAAATAAGCACACACAGGTGTCAAAATTTAAGAAGTTGGAGTGAAGTTATGGTCAGAAAAGTGACTGTGGGAAAAAATAGCACTGATACTTCATAGAGGATCTGCTGTTTGTGTTCTTAAACACTATGTGACGAGTTCAGTCACGGAAACCCCCTTAAGACTGTCACTAAATGTGCTGGGATACCACCGAGAACAAACCCCCCTGCTAGAAGAGGCTTCCCTCTACTCCTGTCTTGCTGAGTTAGACATTACAGTCAACTGCAGCACGGACCCAAGGGCTGGGCCACACCTCTCTGCAGTTCACTGAAATTGAGATCCACTCAGCTCAGGGGCTTCTTAATTAGCAGGGACTTTCCCAGCACCCAGTATTCAGTCTTTTTGGGAGCCTAAGCCCCGAATAAATCCATTATACTGGCCCCCTTGGGACTGTCACCTTGTGTGTTGAGACTACCTCTGAGCCGATTTTCCTTGCCAGCCTGGGACTCCAGAACCTTGCCTTGTTGAGCAAGACATGCCAGTCTACTCTAACACAGACCCAGGGTCTGAACCACATGCCCCAGAGCTGCAGACTAACTGAAAACAACTTAAAAATTGCTTCTGTCTCCAGCACTCAGACACCCAACACCAAATAAATCTGTTTTCCTCTGTATAAAGCTTATATGGGGTAAACTCATAAATTGTCCGCCCTCTATAACCCTGATAGAGAGACATGCACAGCTGTTTGCTCCCCCAGGTATTAATTGCTTACTCTGGGTTCAATGATAAACAAAAGTGATTTTATTAAGTATAAAAAGTAGGATTTAAGTGGTTCCAAGTAGTAACAGACTGAACAAAGTAAGTTACCAAGCAAATGAGACACAACATGCAAGTCTAAGCCTAATACATTAAGAAACTGCATACAGGTAAATCTCACCTTTAGAGGTGTTCCAATAAGCTTCTTTCACAGACTGGACTCCTTCCTAGACTAGGTCCAGCAATCACTCACACCCCCATGATGACTGTCCTTTGTTCCAGTTTCTTTCAGGCATCTCTTGGGAGTGGAGAGGCCATCTCTTGAGCCAGCTGAGGACAAAATGGAGGGGTTTCCAGGGCCTTTTAATATTCTCTCTTGTGGGCAGAAACCCCTTTGTTCTTCTGTGCAAAGTCACAGCAACAAGATGGAGTTTGTAGCCACCTGTCACATGTCCATGAATGATTCAGCTTTTTGCAGGCTGACGCCATTGTTTGCATGTTAGTTTGAACATTCCCAGGAAAGCTCAGATGTGGATTGGCATCTTCGAAAGTCCATTGTCAGTTAAGTGTTCCTTGATTGGGCACTTATTGAGACTAGTCCTATCTCAAGAAGCTGACCAAATGCTTCACTGAGGCTACTTAGAATCAAACACATAGAGATGCAAGTACATAGCCAATATTCATAACTTCAAATACAAAAATGATTCACACATACAGACAGCATAATCATAAACAGCAAACTGCAACCTTTCCATAGACACCCCACTTGACCTCCTCTGTACAAGACCTGGTGCAACCATAGGACCCTGGTTGCAACAATGATCTATATGGTCACAGTTCATGTCAATAACGTCACACACTAGTTTTCATTACTCTAGTACCCTGTGTACTCCTATGTTGTAGTTGAGTTGCTGGGATGAAAGGAGAGATGGGGAAGGAAGTCTAACATTCTAATTTAACACTGCCTCTGAGCCCATCAGTACATTTTTGTTTTATTTCCTGTTTACCCTTAAAAATTCAGCCATTTTAACTATGCTGGCGTGGTAAAGTAGCAACCCTTCTCCCTAGTGTAGCTGCAGTTCTGTCAGTCTAAAAGTGCTTATACCAGTATTCAGATTGCAAACCCGAGGAAGAAAATGTTTTGATGTCTGTGTAGACCCGTTTGTATCTGAAGCATTTAACTGATATGTGCTTGTTAAAATCATAACATAAGATTTGACTACTCTTGACTCCTGCCAACCCAATGCAGCTCTGGAAGAATGACTTGGATTGAATGCCACATCATCAGCAGAACTCTTAAATTTAGAGTGCAAATTCTGTGTCTCTGGTGATGAAGCACAAGCCAGCAAGAACACAGCTTGAGTTTCTGATCCTAGGCAGAGTTTTCTATTAAGATAAAAACATCTTTTAGCTATATACCTTGGATGTGAAATCACTGAAAGAAAATTAAATATGGCCCTGGCCACCAGGTCATCTTATAGTCACTTTTCAGAGTGTAGCTGCACTTTAAAGCTTGCGATCCAATGTGAGCTTGGTCATGTTGAAATCAGTGGGCTTTCACAGGTGTAAATGAAAACAAAATGTGATCCCAGGAGTTTGTTAATAAGTCCTAAGAATAAATGTCTACTTTTTGTGAGAGAGTTCTACATACAATTAATACCAAATTCAGTACCAAATTAATTCTTTACATAAGTGAGTCCAAAATAGGTCTCAAAATGTAGCTGTAAATGAGGAATTATCATGGGTCTGTTTCTAGTAGGATCTTGGACCTACTCTATATAAAATCTTCATCAATGACCTGGAAGAAAACATAAAATAATCACTGATAATGTTTCAGATGACACACAAATTGGGGGAGTGGTAAAAAATGAAGAGGACAGGTCATTGATTCAAAGCAATCTGAATCGCTTGGTAAACTGAGTGTAACCAAACTCTGTGTTTTAATATGGCTAAATATAAATATATTCCTCTAGGAGCAAAGAATGTAGGCCTTATTTACAGGGATGAGGGATTCTATCCTGGGGGAAAAGTGACTCTGTGGTGATCATGGTGGATAATCAGCTGAAATTAGAGAAGGTTCAGATAAGAGCTATGAGAATGACTAAAGGATCAGAAAACATGCCTTACTGTGATAGAGTCCAGGAGCTCAATCTATTTAGCTTAATGACGAGAAGGTTAAGAGGTGATTTGATTACAGTCTAGAAGTATCTACATGGGAAACAAATATTTGATAATTGGCTCCTCAACCTCTCAGAGAAAGGTATAATACGAGCCAATGGTTGAATCTATATAAATTCATACTGGAAATAAGGTGTCAATTTTTAATGGTGAGAGTATTTAATCACTGGAACAATTTGCCAAGGGTTGTGGTGGATTCTCCGTCACTGACCATTTTAAAAACAAGACCGGAATATTGTCTAAAACATATATGATCTAGGAATTATGTGGGGGAAGCTCTATGGCCTGTGCTATAAATGCATTCAGACTGATCCCATTGGTCCCTTCTGGCCTCAGAATCTATGAATCTGGATTGAAGACCATAGGAGTTACACCCATTTCCACCACAGATGAGTTTGGCCCTCACTCTTTTCAATCCATGTCTGTTGGACAAAGTGAATAGAATAAGTGAAAATACACTAATTGCTTTCTTTAATTGTTGGACCTTAGGCTGCTGAGCCAGGAAATATGTTAAGTGCTTACCCTTCTTTTTCCTGATCTTTCTTCATGGTAGTTTTCATGTTTTCCAGTGTAGACTTTTGCTTAAAAGACCAAGCACTTTCAGTGTTTCACCTTTAAGACAATTTAGGGAATTTTCCACTCTTGATATTCACTCCTTTCTTTCTTTACGTAAACTTGAAGTTACTCTCCTATCTGTTACTGGCAGACTGCCACATTCTTCTGCATTCATATTTCCATGTTTCTTTGTTTCCCTGCTACCTTCTGATGCCTTTTCCAAGGAAGCTAACAGGAGCGCCTCTGCTTACACTAAGGCTGAAATTGGTCTGTTGATTCCTACAAAATTTGCTGTCATGTATGTTCTGTTTTTGGAAAAAGTCCTGCTCTAATATCATGGTTATCACTAGAGTTAGTTAGAAAATGGTGAATATTTTCCATAAAATTTTTAAAGAAATGAGACGATTAGGTTTTTAAGTAACTTTTTGTGTAATTTTTCATTTTTTTTTTCCATGTGGAAAAACTGAAAATTGAAGAAACAAAATGTTCGGGTTTTGGTAAGACTTGAATGAAATATTTTCTGTGGTTTTGTTGAGTTTAACCCTTCCCATTTTCAAAAGAGACTGACTCGTGATTTTTGAATATCGTAATTTTTGGATGATCAGTTGAAGGAAACCTTAACTAAGCCTGACTTTCTTTCAGTGCTGATAACCCATCCTCTGAAAATCAGGCACCTTCAAGGAGTCTCAATTTAGGCCCCCAAAATCGCTATTAACTTTTGAAAAAATTGGCCTTGAAATCCATCCTATTTTAGATTACACAAATGAACATTAATCTGGTGGTCACAACCTAGTCCACAAGAGACATTTGTTGAGATCACAATAACCTCTATGCAGTTTGGCAAAATGAATTTTTTCCACTCAGAAGTCCAAGTCTTGAGTAGTAGTCCTTTGGCAAATATGGCTAGAGGTACCTTAACAGATTTAAGCAGAGAAGTTTGCATACCTCAGCTCTCAGGCCACACCTCAGCTCTCGTCATTGCAACAAATTCGTAGGCTAAAGATTAAAAACAAAACTGTGTTCAAGGATTCTTCTTTCCCTACTTGCAAGGGATAATGCATTATGTGAATTTATTTGTATTGGTTAAAACAGGGAAATGTTCCTGTGGACTGTATTTCCTGAATGAGGCTTCTACAAGAGCCTGGAGTTGTGATGAAGAATGTAACGGCGTATGTAGAGGGGAATCAGAAAAGTTGTAAAACATGCCCCTGTGTTGTAGTTAACTTTCAAGGCTAAAGACAATTGCTCTTCATCATGATCCCAAGCTGTGTGTAAGTGTATTGTGAGAGGGGAAAAAAGGACAAACACAATCTTTTTCTCTCCCTACACATGGACACACTGAAAGAAGCTCAATTTTTAAAGTATGCCTTAATGCAACTAGTTACAGTTGAGCTGACAATATATTCTGATTGCTGCTCTGTGCAGGCTTGAGTATTTGTGATTCAGGTTCTTATTTTACTTTCCACAGGCATTGTTTAATGCTTCAGGGAGCCATAATAACACAAGGTCTGGTCTTGTCATGGCATTTCAATCTTGGGATAATTTCTAGACCTTTCATAGCACTTTATACGCTCAAAAAGCTGTACCAGCATTAATTAACTACTCACAATATGACTGGAATTATCTCCACTTCACTAATGGAGAGATATAGCATACAACCAGACTGGTAGAGCTAGGATTAGAGCTCAGGACTTATTGACTTCTAACTCTGTGAATATGCCTCCAGACCATTGCCTCTCTCAATGGTATAATCGCCATGAAAACATCAGGTTGTACATGTTTTTGGCTTCATAAATGGAGTGGAGGTATAATCACTATGTATGTCTTCGCACAACATAACACAAATCCTTCTCACAATAAAGCAGGTATTAGCGTCAGATCAGAAACATGAGGAAAAAGCTGATACTCTGAATGCCCCAGCTTCGAAATATGTTGTGGGGTTCGTTCTCTCTCTCTCTCTGACAGACACGCGCACACCCACACACACATTTTGTTTGACCTATTGAAACAGCAATTGGGACCAGTACTGTTGTAGTTTTTGTGTATTTTTTCTTAGTTTCAGTGTTTGAATGTGTAGGCAATGCATCAGGGGAGGGAAGGGAGAGGAGGGGAGGATGAAGGGGGAGAACAGATGCCGTGGGTAGTTAGGCCCTGAAGAGAACATTAAGAAAATTCAGAGCAGTTATTTGCACCAATAATTTTGAATGTTACCTGTCTAAAGAAGGGAATGATTATTCTTGTAAATACCATCATAGTGTATTGCTGTTCTTTGTTACTATGTATTAATTTTTTGGTACTACAGTAGCTTTAAGAGGCCCCAACCAAGAAAGTCTCAATTTGTGAAGTACTGGACAAACACGTAGCTCTTTGTGTCAGGGACTGTTTTTTTGCTTTCATTTGGATTTTAAAAAAAAGAGAGATTTCTGAAAGGTGATAGGGAAAGCGAGACGAAATGACTTGTCCAACGTTACTCAGCAGGTCTGTGGCAGAGGTGGAGGTTTTCTGAGTCCCAGTTCAGTGTCCCATCCGTTACAATGCTGCCTCTTATGCTGGACTACCCTGCTTCTCACGTTTCTCCAGAAACTTTCTTCGTATTGTCAACGCTAATGTTAATTATATTTAACAGTAATACCATGGCAATGTGTAGTGACCAATTAGGTAGGCATCCCACTGTGTTAGGTGCTGTGCAAACATATAGTAAATGACTGTCCCTGTTCCCAAGAACTTCAGGTCAGTAGCAGTGACTGTAGTGCAAAGGAAGTATGGTCTTGTAGTTGTTTTGTAATGCGTTGGTTTGGGACTCAGGAAATCTGGGTTCAATTCCCAGCTCTGCCTGAAACTTCCAGAGTGACCTTGGATATGTCATGAACTCTTTGTCTGTTAGTTTTCCAGCTGTAAAATGGGATAATAATGCTAATTTTTCTCTTGCATGTTATGAACTGCTCAGATACTATAAGAACAAGAGTTATATGACTGATAAATTCTGGCATTTAGAAACCCCTGGAAAAACAAACAAGAAAAGTAGCAAAATATCTGTCAGAAGAATTCATATCAGTTTAATTTCTGCATCTGCCAGCCATTCTCCCTTTTTTGTCTTTCCACAAAGAAGTAAAAGCAGCCAGACCTGGTTTATCTATTTGTCTTGGTATCCCAAATCTTGGAGCATGTGCTACTGATTTGTCCAGATGTTTTGTTATTTTTTTAAGTACATAGTAACATTTTCATTGTAACTGAGATCAATGAAATCTGATTTTGTAATTCTGCAACAGACAGGGAGTTCTGCCAAATTATTCAGAAATAATTTGAGCAGATGGCAAACTGTGGCATTTCAGACGTTTCAGAAAGAAGTCTTAATATGCTAAAATGACTATATTTTTACAGCTTAAAAATACTGATTGAGACAAATTATGCAATGTGATTGTTTTAATATACTTTATTGATGGCTTTTATTTCTTACAAGCAGAATTGTGGTTCTATGTAATTAATAGAAACTCCATGACAAATTTCACAAGCAAAATAAAATAATACAATGCATGAAGTTTGTATTCGGTTTTATGTACTGGAAGGAACGAAGATGGAAATAATTTTTCACTGTGTAGTTGTGCTTGTTTTTCACCCTGCGTGAAAAGCAGGCTTTGTCCCCAAAATCCGTTTTCACTGGGGGTTGCCCAAATTCTCATGTCAATTCCCAGCTGAATTGCTGGGCTTCACTGAACAGATGCACAGGGGAGATGAATCTAAGGTGACCAGATGTCCTGATTTTATAGGGGCACTCCTGATTTTGAGGTCTTTTTCTTATATAGGCTCCTATTACCCCCCGCCGCCTGTCCCGATTTTTCACACTTGCTGTCTGGTCACCCTAGATGAGTCATACCTTGCAGGCTGTAGAGTCGCTGAAGAAGTTATTTCAGCCTACTAGCTGAAATAGCTCTTCATGCCCTTTTGTGGTATCAAACTTGTCAGGCTCCCATTGCTGAGTAGCTCTGCCCCATTTCCCGGTCAGGATGCCTTTCCGTAGCTGCAAGTGTAGAACCGGCAAGGCCAGAAGGACATTCCTGGCAGTTACAAGCTGGTAATGCTAATTTCAGTACCAGGCAGTTTGGTGGAACCTATAGTAAAGAGCGGAATGATCTGACGCATAGATGAACACAATATGATGGCTCACTAATCTGTTAGAAGTTTTTGCTGGAGTCAAAAAGCATATAGACAAGGGTGATCTAGCTGATATGGTGTACTTGGACTTTCAGAAAGCCTTTGACAAGGTCCCTTACTGAAGGCTCTTCAGGAAAGTAAACAGTCATGGGATAAAAGGGAAAGTCTTCTCATGGATCAGTAATGGGTTAAATGATGGTCAATTTTCACAGTGGAGAGAGGTAAGTAGCAGGGTCCCCCAAGGATTTATACCAGGACCTGTGCTGTTCAACATATTCATAAATTATCTGGAAAAAAGAGAGAAATAGTGAGGCTGCAAAATTTGCAGACGGTAAAAAATCAAGATAGTTAAGTCCAAAGCGGACTGTGAAAAGTTTCAAAGAGATCTCACTTGGTGGGTGGGAAACAAAATGGCAGGTGAAATTCAGTGTTAAGTGCAAAGTAATGCACATTGGAAAACATAACCCCAATAATACATTAAAAATGATAGGGTCTAAATTGGCTGTTACCATGCAAGAAAGATCTTGGAGTGAGTCATTGTGATAGTCCTCTGAAAATAGCTGCTCATTGTGCAGCAGCAGTCAAAACAAAACAAAAAAACGAACAATGTTCAGAACCATTAGGAAAGGTGTACATGATAAATCCGAAAATATCATAATGCCATTATATAAATCCATGGTAAACCCCACAGCTTGAATATTGAATTATGTTCTGGGTGCCCCATCTCAAAAAAGATATATTAGAATGGGAAAAGGTAGAGAGAAGGGCAACAGGAATGACTAGGGATATGGAACAGCTTCCGTATGAGGAGAGATTAAAAAGACCGGGACTGTTCAGCTTAGAAAAGTGACTGGCGGGGGGTGTGTGTGTGTGGATCTGAAACAGGTCTATAAAATCATAAATAGTGTGGAGAAAGTGAATAAGGAAGTGCTGTTTACCCTGTCATGTAACACAAGAACCAGGGGTCACCTGATGAAATTAATAGGCAGCAGGTTTAAAACAAACTAAAGGAAGTACTTCACACAAAGTAGAGGCAACCTGTGGAACTCAGTGGTGGTGGTTATTGTGAAGGCCAAAAGTTATAACTGGGTTCATAAAATAATTTGATAAATTCAGGGTAGATCCATCAATGGCTATCAGCCAAGATGGTCGGGGCTGCAGCCCCATGCTTGGGTGTCCCTAAACCTCCAATGCAGAAGTATCTGGCCCAGGCCACTGAGATTTTTCCATTATCATTGTCTCCTTGAAGTGGCAACTTGAATTTGCCCACTTGATGCTTTTATATTAATTTCCTTTACTTGTTAACTTATTAAATGTGTAAGTTAGCGTCCGGCATGTTATGTGCGATGAGAGTGAGTTAACACTGCTAGCAGAAACTTCACTTTTGTATATCCCAACCAGAGTCTGCAGAGCCTGAAATTTGCATGCTAAATAGCGCGGCATGCATCCAAAGCATGCTGCCAGGTTTTCTGATGGTCTTTAATTTCTCTGTTATATACTGTAATTGAAAGCTGCTTGCATTGTATCCTGAAACCTACAATGCAGCCAGGCAGTTGCCAAAGTAGTGTGTTCTTTATATTTCACTAAGTCAAAGTATTGCATTTGCATTATGCTTACATCTTAAAATAATACTGACATTGAATTTTTACTATATCTACAGGAGAAGATAAATTGAGATTGTTAATAAAACAAAACTTTGTGATATTAAAGCAGAGTATATTATTAATGGAGCAGTGTAGGCTTTACTGACACAAATCTGAGCTTAACATATGGCTGCAGCCCTAGGACAGGGTGTTCCATTTGAATTATTCCAGGTTTCTTCTTAGAATGCTGTCCTCCAAACATGAATCCAATTACCAACTGCAGCCAGGCAGTTGAATGGCTACTGGAGAAATACTCTAATAGATTGGGGGGGAGCAAAGGGCTATGATTTGTGTGATAATCAAGAAAAGAAAGTCAATTATAATAGAACAGGCTGGTTTTGAAGACAAAGCTAATGCAGGATGTCTTTCACTGTGTTGAGGGACGCTATTGATACATTTTCCTTTCAAAAAAGGTCACTTACTGACAAGATCAGTGTAGGCAGAGAGAGAAGGGTTTTTGATAGATCAGGTGATTGCAGATGAGCAATTAACAAACACCAAACGGATGACTTGTTTGAGAACTTAAGTATATGACTAAAGGAACAGGGAAGCAGTGCACACGCACCCATAGTAATTTTTGATTCATGACATTGCATAGACTTTTACATTTGTTTGAACTACTGTCAGATATTGAATGGAAATACTGAAAATGTGTATTGTCTCCAGGAAGAACATGTTTTTATTAAAGGTTCTGTTGCAGTTTAAGCAGCTAGTGTTTTGCTACTGTAGAGGCAATGGAAATAGAAATTACTTGCTGATCACCATTTGTATGATTGCATGTGAGAGCTGTTTAAAGCCAAGTTTGAAATATATGCTTTGTCAACAGTGGAATGCATGTCTTTTGAAGTTCAGTCATTCATTTACAACATTACATGTAACTGACACCCAAACTCAAAAAAGGTTTGGTTCTTTTCTTTTCTTCGTATAAGATTTGGAAAATCTTAAGGGCACGCTTTCCATTGGGATTAAGAATTGTGATTTTACTGTTCTGTAGAACCCTCCACCCTATAGATAAACTCATAAACCTAAGGGATAAAATTTAGTTACCAGTTAGTTACTGGTATGTGCGGGTGGGTGCACGTGCATGTGAAGTTGAACCAATAAAAGATATTACCTCACCCACCCTGTCTCTGTGGATAATAAGGTGTTTATTTATGGCTATTTATAAAATGTTCTCTAAGAGCCTTCATGCAACACAAATTAACAGAAACTTTGATCAGCTTTAAAACACTGACATTTGTGAATAAGAATTGATTGGCAAAAAGCTTCTAGCATTGTGAATGTTTAATAGAGATTTTTAAAAGGTCTGGAATTTTTGTAATTAATTTTGTGGGGTTTTTTATAGTAAAGTACATTGTATTACTGATGTTCCAAATTAAAATAGGATGTAGGAAAAGCACAAAGACTTTATTGGAAACATCTGCAGTTTCTTTAATAAAATCAGATTTTAAGAATTGGGGCATCAAATTTATATTAAAATGTCAAAAGCTATTTATCTGATAAAAACATATGGTGCGAATGTATCCATCAGTGCTGATAATCCATTACATCGTAATATGTTGTGCACAGTGTGGTAACACAAGACAAGAAACAGCCATCTGCTTACCATATTGGATTGCTGTTCTTTGCACAAATACAGTCCTGTTTCCAGCACATGAGTGATTTAGCTGTAACTTATGGCACTCACTGCGGTGTACCCACTGAGTAATTACCAGAGAAATGGATCATGGGAGCATCTGAACATGGGGGTGAAATGTTAGCAACTACATTCATGGCAAGTTTAAAGTCTAACAAATCTTCTTCCATATGTACCCTGGGGGAAAGAAAAGGGCCCAGCATGGAGTTGTTAAAGGAGGTAGACACCCAGTGTGGGCTTTTTCCATGATTTCTTCTGCAAAATTTGGAAAGCTGGTTTCCTTTTTTTCAAGGCAAAACATTCCTTGATTAAAAATGGAAAGGTTTTAATTGCTCTTTTTCTCACATGCCCAGCTCAGCCACTTATTTTTCCAGTAGTCACATCTGTCTTTTATTGGCTCTTTGGCGGGCACCTCTGCTGACTCTCTGACAGGATTTTCTGTTGTGTGTGTCTCCTAGTCAGGCTGTTCTGGGGTTTGGTGGTGGCTGGATCTGGAAGGCATTGCTGCCTTAGAGCAATGTTATGCCCTATTATAAATTTAAGGGCCAGCTTTCATTCAACTATTTTACTAGAATAATGTCTGATATTTTTGAGGAGACCAATTTTTCATGAGGCTTAGATTAAAAAAAAAAATTAATTCAAGAGACCTCTTTCAAAACCGGAACCCTCCCCAAAGCCCGCCCTGTCACTGTGGTAGTGTACAAACCCTGTTCAAAAGATGTTGGCTTACACTGCAGTAGATTAATCATATGAAGAAAGAATATGCATTTAGAGTGATACCCCTGTGCAGAGACCCAGCATATGACCTGCATGGCTCTTTAAGTACTCGTGATGCCCTATTTTGAATGCCTAAGTAGGACTTAAATGTTGCTTAGAACTTGTGCTAGCCTTGTCCCAAGAGGAGAGTGTCACGTTCAGTATGTACGTCAGATGGTTTCTCTTCCAGTTCCCCTTCCTGATCATCTAATGCTGACCATTTTTTTTGTCTTTTCCCATGATATCACCACTGTTCTCTGCAGTTTTGTTCTTTCAGCTCCATATTTTCTTGTCCAGTCTTGCCTAAAATACATATTTTTCTTTCTTATATTTCTTAATTTTTTGCTCCCTCTGTTGGAGAGCAATTTATAGTGGATGAAATCCACTGCTTATGCATCCCCTCAAAATAGGGCTTATTTGGGACTTTAATGCAGCATTTACGTTGTCCTTCTGCATAGGATTTCCCCTTCAGTGTATTTAACTTTGTAAAACATTTTGGGATACACTCTATATGAAAGATCCAAGATATCATCTAAAATGCGTACCGTACACCCTGTTTACATGTTCTTATAAGGATCAGATATATCCTACAGTTGTTTGGGATGTAAACCATGTCTAGAACACTGGCTTTTCTTTCTGAAATGGGAACAATCCATTCAAATTGAATTGCACACTTGTTGCAATGCAACAAGTCTTTGAGCACTGAAAAAAGCTGCTTTGATGCCTTTTTTAAGAAATAAGCTACGTTGTCCGAGGTAAACAATTAGGTCCAGAGTTAGAGCACATTTGTGTTTTTTTTGTTGGCACAAAGCAACCCTAAAGCTGCAGTAGCTGACTGATGGAGTTTCTCCCAGTGTAAGGGATCCTTGAGGGGTGTATGCCACCTTACAATGTTATGAATAATCTGGTCCCAAGGTAACTAATTGATTTATGTTTGTGGCCAGTATTGTTGTTTTGATTGTCTAATGATCTGATTGCACCAGTGATACAGGATTAAGACTAAATTGATTTTTGCTTCTGCATAATCAAGAGCTGCACATTTGATAGGCAGATACAATAGACCAAATTTTCAAAGGCATTAACTGTCCACCAAATTTACCTGCACAAAATTGCATTTGCATGCCATTTTTTGTGTGCAAAGGTCATGTTTGGGGGGGAGTGAGGGAAATCCACAATACAGACACACTCTGCAGTTACACATCTAACTTTCCAATTTTGTGCGCAAATACAGCGTTTGTGCTTGTGCAAGGGAAGGCATGCATTTTTTTTTGTGTAGGCAAAATGGGGGATACTTCTTGATATTGCCCAGTTTTCTCAGTATTGTTAACCTTATATTGTGCAACCATGGATTATTTGCTATATAATTGCAACACCTCCATGGCATACACACATTTTGTGCTAATTTACATTTCAGGTACATTAAGGCATTGGGGAGCTACAACCTATTTCAATATGATGCATGAGTGACAATAATATGCCCAGAATAGGGGGAATATCAAGTAAAGGGAGCATAGGACAGTGGAATGGTGGGATGGGATGTTTCCATTTCATTCAGACATTGCTGACTGCCACATTAGTTTGTGATGACAAGCTGAATACTTGTCATCTATGGGGAAATACTAGCGGCCAAAGTGCTAAGTCATTAATCAATAATGAGGTCGGTCTGAGGACGAGGAGAGAGAAAATTGATGATGATTTTATCTTGCAAGAATCCGTTTGTGGAGGCCTGAGTCAGAGTAAGCATGAAAAGACTCTATCAAATAGGAATTGAGGACCCAAAATAGGGTAGCTGAATAAGACTGAGGAGACGAACATAACACTGAACACTTGCTTGGAATACATGGGAACACACAGAAAACAAACCTGTCTGACAGTCTGGGGTATGTAAGGAATTACAGAAAAGTCAAACAACCAATAATCTTACTTGCATCAATCTAAATGCTAATTTTGTTGGAGTGACTATTCTTAAATCTGTCCAGAAGGCATTAACATTACTTCAGCTTGGAATAAAATCCTGGAAAACAGGAAAAGGAGTCACATTTGGGGCATTCCGTAGCCTTAGAGAATTTGTACAGGCAGAGTTTGATCAGAGGATGTCACAAACCAGGGATCTTGATCAGATTCAAACAGATTGCATTACTGCCAAATGGCAAATTTTAGGTTTTATTGATAAGCACCAATAAAAAAACACAAAACAAAAATAAAAAAATCAGTGTTTGTCCAGTAAACATCAGAAACCCCCATAAATTGTTACTCAATTTGTGTTGACTTCACCCCTTTTCCAGTGCAGTTTGTTTATATAGGCAGTTTCCCTGCTCCCTGGCTTATATGTAAGGATTTGCCACACACACACACACACACACACACACACACACACACACACACACACACACACACACACACACACACACACACACACACACACAGCAGTGATGCGGGCTACAGGAATGTGATTTCTAAAGTGAACTAATGTGTTGCTCATTGGTTTATGCTTTATGTAGACCCTGCTGGTGCAAACTAAAAGTTCTATAGTGAGCTTGAATGTAGTGCTGTTTGAAACAGTAATACCTTAAAGCTCACTGTGGAACAAACACACTAAACAGTAAACCATGGGTTCTGTAACCAAGGTACAAAGTTTAAACATGTAAGTCACTTTTATACATATAATAAAAGTGAAAGTAGACCTTATTTAGAGAAGGCTTTTGGGACTCCCCCCATTTTTTTTCTCACTGTATCAGAGGAAGCCATGAAAAATGGAATTTTGGACATCAACATAGATCTCAAAAATTGCTAAGAATAAACCCTGGAAAATGAAATTAATAAACTCCCAGAACAGAAGGCTTAAATGGCACTTCCTCTTTATTGCCCTGCCCACCAACTCACTATGGGGTGCTGCTTCCCTGTTGGCTATTTTCTGAGACTACTCTAAACATAATTTAGTCCAGTATGTGACCTCCCACATCAGTCCAATATATGATGCTTCTGAGGAAGGCTTCCCTCTCCCTCGGTATTTAGGCAATTTTGTAGCTTGTATGTTAGGGACAGATTCTTTCCTGACCTCTCCAAGAGAGCAAATATGATTAATGAAATAAATTATTCATAATGCATCGGTGTTATTCATTGAATAACATATTTGACTGGTGACTATGCTGGTTTTTAGCTGGTTAAATACTGTTCATTAAATAATCTCACATTTTTTCCACAGATATTAGGCTGTTTCTATTTTTAAGTGTCCCCCTTATTACCATTCATCCAGTTTGCATAGCTGTAGATGTCATAGTAGTAATATTACCCAGACTTTTCTGAAGTCCAGCCAAAGCATTTGCCTGGATGACCTTCACCAGTGAATGCCATGTGTAGTTTGTATGCTGTGTGAAGTACTGTGGTTCTAATTTACTACCCTCAAAGTTTTTTGAATCACCTCTTGTTGTTGCTTTCTGGGGTGCACTTAGAATGGGGTCCAGGAAACAAAAATTCAACAGTACTTGCAAAAATAATCTCTCTCGTCGAAACCAGAACAGGGAGCTTGTATTCAAATTAAGGGACCTAATTGTACTCAGAAGATCATGAAGAACCTACTACTCCTTCAGGCAGCTCTTAATATTTCTGGTAATGCTTATCCAGTGTAGAGCTCTGCTTATCTCTCTCTGCAGACAGCCTGACATAACGGGTTTGAGCCGTATGAACTGCTTCACTCGATTGTTGACTCTGAACCTACTGATGACATCTTAAAAGTTGAGATTAACTATTGAACTGCTGATCATTTTTATCAGATAGGGACAGCTAATTTATTTCCCCCACAATCTCACACCACTCTGTAGGCCCTCCTGAGTGCCACAAGCACCCAATTTTCCCACATCAAGTTTCCAGAACTCCAGTTTTCCCCTGACAACTTTTATATTGCAGTTACAAATTCACAATACAAATCTGACACACTAAAAATATATATCTACAGCTGACATTTTAAAACCCAGGTGCCTCAAGTTAGGTTCCTAAATGAATGGTTAGACACCTACCTAGAAGTGGCTTGATGTTCGGAGATTCTGCAAAGCCACTGCTTCCACTTAATTCTTTTGTCCACTAGGAAGTGGGCTGAGAGAACCAACATTTTTCTTTTCCCTTTTTAGCCCTAGAATTTTCCTCTGCCATCTGAGATGGTGTTTCTGACTGGCATTGTGAGTTACAGCCATCATAGCTAGTTTATTGGTGTCAGATTAACTACCTAGCTTTTAATGGTTTTAATGTAAATGTTACATTTTTGTGCTGTCTCCCCTAGTGGTATGTCATATTCTTTTTACTAGCCACATGAATTTATTCCATAATTGTAAGATCCATAAACTCTGAGTTTGAAATAGAATCATGTGGAGGTTCTAAGAAGTTATTTTCATTGTAGAACTCATTTGTCAGGCAATCAGTTTTAAAGTCTTGTATACTGTGGTCTCAATGTGTAGGTGTTATTCTTATAAACGTTAATAGGATTTACACGTTGCTACTGAGTGGAGACAAGATGCTTTAATTTGCTTTTTATATTTTGAAAATATACTGTTAAGTTGCATTGATCTGGGACAGTGTAAAATATTATGGTATACAATATATTAGCAAATATTTTCAAAATCCTATTTCATCAGCTTTGTCACACATTTTGCTCTATTTAAACACAACAGTTAGATATAACAGCAAGTCATTCTTATCAGCTGTACTACAAATTATGTGAAAAGAGAACACCAAACTCTCTGGGTTTTGTTTCATAGCTTAGAGATGCAGAAGGGTACAAAACTGACTCCTCTATATTGATTACACAGCCCAGGGAAAAAAGATTAAGTCGGTTAAAATTCTGACATGGAATGTTAAGGTCTTTCCTGAGGGAGCTGCTGTTGGAACAATCATACAGGCAAATCAGAAGCCACAGCTTCAAGGGAAGAGATGAGGCAGGTTTCCTTCAAATAAACATGGGTGAGAAAAGGAGCTACAAACCAGGCCCAAAGATATCAGATATAAATGTTGACCATGTTAAGAAATCCTTGGATATTCGGACCTGAGAGAAAATGTACCTTTTTAAAAAAGACTACTCAAAATACTAGATGTCCTAGGCCATATTCAGACCTGGTGTGAGTGGATGTAACTTCACTGAGGTCCATAAAGATGCACGCTTACAATGCTGAATTTGGCTTCCTTGTTTGAAATCAATAAACGTAGATACAAAAATAGCCACGTTCTGTCAATGCTTCCAAGTTATCTACTGAAGGAAAACATAACCAGATTTTTAATTTCCTTTAACTCTAGTCCTTTTGAGTCCTTCTGCAGCTCTCACTGAGGTGAATCTCCTCCCATTTGTTTCAACTCTAGTTGTGCTTGGGTCAGGATTTCACAGTAGCACAAAGTTAGGATATCAGAACAACTAGAGAAGAGGTGACTTATTAAGAAAAATGAAGTTTCTGAGACTCTATCAGAGACAATTATTAAAATGATTGTGATTCTGTCTGCAGTGCTGACAACTTTTATGCCTTCCATGGCTTCCATTTAACAAAATACTTTCTACAGATTTGAATGGATTGCTTCAGAGTCTGCCTGTTGAAACTTACTATATGTCATAGCCTTTGCACATGCTTCAATCATGTTTCAGACACATTTATATGATGATGAATAACTATATATATATATATAAAATATATAATGTAAGAGCAAATTACTCTTCTTGTACAATCACAGAAAGGAAATATGCTCTTGTTTGCTTTCCACCTTTGATTCAGGGCTTGACTGATCATTTCTTTCATCAGAGGTCATCTGTGGTGCTAAAAGTGAAACCTGTGTGGCCATTGTTTGTTCAGTTGTTGCATATTAGCTCCTCAGTGGTTAAAAAGATCTGAACAAATAAGAGGGCTTACACTACATTATATTACCCTTTATTAGTAGGAAATTGAAGTCTAGTGATTATTATTAAGCCTCAGCTGCTGAAGGCTGCCCATACTCTGATAAAGACCTTTCAAACTGACCTCTGATCAAGCTGCATTAGAAGGATTTTACCCTTGTTACTAATTAAATAAACAATTCTGTTGGTATTATTCTTCCCCATAGCCATTTCATGACATCAGCTCTCTTGTACCCAAGGACAAAGGGAATCAGGTTCTTCTTTGAGATGAACAGTGTATTTTGCATATTGAGGGCCTGACACTGGGACATCCACTGTTTAGTTGCTTTGTTGTGCTTAACACACAAGTGTATCAGATGTCAAAAGGCTTTTCATCGAAGTTAAGGGAGAGTAAAGGCAAGGTTTCCATTAAAATGGAAACTTTGCAGATTTTGTTTTTTAAATGGAAGCAAGGCAATTTAATATAATGTATAAAGGCCCTCTGGAACCAGAACAGTGGCTCAGAACATTAGATCACTGCTATATTTTTCTGGCACACCAAGAAATAAGGAAAAAGTTTGATCTATTTCAGAGATTTAGAGATCACAAGAGAGAATATTTTGGTAAACCACCTTGCACATCTGCTGTGTTCAACCAACTTTTGTATTAAGAACAGCTCTATGCAAATATGTTCCCTCACTGTCAATATGAGCATGTAATTTGCTTAACAAACCTTTAAAATTTTGTAGGTTTCCAAAAGAAAATTCCACTTTTAAAGGGCATGTCTTTCTGTGTCAATATAATTTTTTTTTTTAAATCCCTGCTTAGCCATTTATTGCTTATTGGCCTGAAGTTAGCTTTTCTCTAAAAACTATAGAGTTGATTGGAATTAAAAAAGGAATGAATTTGATCTTTTTATGTTTGGTTCCCTTGCCAGAATTAATAATGACATATTTGTATAACTCAGTCGTCTCTATTTACATTATAAAGGAAGTCATATAATTTGGTTGCATCATAATTACAGTCTGAGCAGAACAGCCAATCTGGATAACCAAATCCGTTATCATTGTGTGAATATAGTGTAAAGAATTATAGTACTACTCTGCCGTAAGACTGCTATGTTATAGGCTTTACTATCTAGAATGCACAATCATCAGGATCCAAAAAAAGAAATGAATTTAATCAGAATATATGATGGGGTTTCTTTTTTCCAAACTTAGCAGTTACGTTTTTTTATCCTTCACATGCTGCAAGGAAATAACATGTCCAAGGGTCCGATCTTGCCAGCTCTGAGGCATGTGACTAACTTAATTCAGTTTCAGTGCTATAACTCACGAGTCAATTCAGAGATAAGGCCAGAAGAGACCACTGTGATCATTTATCCAATCTTCCGAATAACACAAGCCATAGGACTCCCTTGAATTATTTTCCTGTTTCCTCTTTTAAAAAAAAAAATAAAAAAAATCTAATCTTGATTTAAAAATTTTCTGCGATGGAGAATCCACCACAACCCTGGTTAAGTTGTTCCATTATGTAATTACCCTCAGTATTAAAAATGTGTGCCTTTTTTCCCCATCTACATTTGTCTAGCTTTGAATTCCAGCCATTAGATCTTATACCTTTTGTCTGCTAGACTGAAGAGACAATTATTAAATATTTGTTCCCCATGTGGACTGTAATCAAGTCACCTCTTTACCTTCTCTTTTTAAGCTAAACAGATTGGGCTCCTTGAGTCTCACTATAAGGCAAGTTTTCCAGTTCTTTAATCATGCTCCTGGCTCTGCTCTGAACCCTGTCCAGTTTATCCACATCCTTCTTGAACTGTGGTCCCCAGAACTGGACACAGTACTCCATCTGTATTTGATACCAGTGCCAAATACAGTGGTGAAATAACCTCTGGACTCCTACTTGAGATTCTTGTTTGTATAGCTAAGGATTTCACTAGGCCTTTTGGCCACAGCGGTATACTGGGAACTCATGTTCGACTGATTATCCACCATCACCCCCAAGTCTTCTTCAGACTCGTTGCTTCCCATGATCGAGTACCCCACTGTGTAAATATGGCCTATATTCTTGCAGCAGTGTGTAGACTAGGTGCAGCTACAGGTTGCTGCTGTGCCCACACATGCAGCAGTGAAAAGCTCTGGACCAGGAGAGGCAGTGGGGAAAGGATCTGGCAGGGGAGAAGCAATGAGGAGCTCTTCAAACCTTTCCCAGCTGCCTCCCACTTGCTGGAGTCTTTGACTGTCATGGGGAAAGGCTGCAGGAGCAGGAGGCAGTGGGACACTACACGGCTAAAAACAGGCCGTGTAGATGGGGAGGCATAGCTTGGGTGACGAGAAAGCCATGTGGGTTATATTTATACCCACGCTAGCTGGGCCTGTAGTGTCCGTGCTCTTCACGCTGCCATAAGTGTAGATACATCTCAAGATTTGGCCATATTAAAATGCATATTGTTTGATTCAGCCCAGCTCACCAAGTGATCCATAGGGCTGTGTATCAGTAATTTTATCCTCTTCATTATTTACCACAAAGATATGTGCATGCGTCTGTGTGTGTGTGCAAGACAAGGGTATAAAGTTCCTAGAGGCAGAAGGATACTAGCACACAGGCTGCTTTTTCCAAGCAGTAGTGGCTGGAGATAGTTATACCCATGTAATCCAGGAGCAATCCTGATGCCTTGTACAGACATACTGAATTGAAAACACACTAGCCATGGGTCCCTTGTACTCCTCACAAACAAGTCTTCCTCAGATACCACAGTGGTGAAAGTATAAAACCTAGACAGTCGTCCTTATAGTCTAGGAATATAAGCATTGCCTGGGCCAGGGAGGTGAATGGGGTTATGACTAATGCCCAGTGCAGTCAATATAGTGCCTCCTTTCTCCCACCCCCATTGCTACACCCCTTTGTGGTCATGAGCATGGGTTATCACTGCCTCCTGTATAGGAGCATAGGGAGTGGGAGAGAACTGAAACTCTGTGTGCTTTCTCACTTCTATCACACTTGCCTAAACCAGTCGTTACTTGGCACTTAATTAGCAGAACCACAAACGCATTTTTAACAAAAACTGTAACTACACAAGACTGACTGTTTCTTGGGTTTCAAGGTTCACAAAAGTTCACAAAAGCCAGACTTGTTGAGAAATCCACTGACATTTGCAATCCTTTAGAGCAACTGGGCCCAGTTTCAAGGAACCCAGACCAATTGATAGCTCATTTGTTTGGTTTTAGATTTTGGTATCACTGGAATCTGAAGCTCAAAGCAAATGTTAGGGGTTGCAAATCTTTATGGATTATTATTAGAGCTGGTCAGAAGTTTTCCAACTGGAGGATTTTCCGATAAAAATGGTGAGTTAGCACCAGTGGAACATTTTTTTACAGAAACGTGTCTATTTTGACGAAATTTTGATTAAAGAAAAAGATGAGAGAGAGAGCATTGCTAAAATCAAAGCATGATTTCTACACTTTTGGAAGGGAACATGTCCATTTTTTTTCACTTTACGATGACTTTTTGTTAAAAAATATTTTTTATATTATAAAAAATTAAAGTCAAAATAAAAGTGAAATATTTTGATTTTATAGAAATGAAACTTTGATCTTTCCCAAATTCATGCTGAGGAATTTTGGTTGTGTTCAGGTTTCACAATGGAAAAATTTTCAAAATTCTGGAATTTCCCCTGAAATGGAAAAATCCGGTTTCCTATTTCACATATTTTATCGTGGTAGTGCCTTACAGACTTCCATTGAGAACATAGCCTTGTTGTGCTAGACATTGTGCAAACATGTAACAACAGGCCCTCCCTCTAAGAGTGTACAGTCTCAATAGAAAAGGCAGCGAGAAAGGAAGTATTGCAGATAGGAAACTGAGGCACAGAGAAGTTAATCAATGGAAGAAAGATGCATTTAACCCAGATCTCCTGTGTCCTAGTTGAGTTCCTTAACCACAAGATGAGCCTTCCTACCTCAAACAGAAGCAGATATCCACATGCTTCCTTCTGAAGCAAAAATCTAGTACTGAGGTCTCCATTAAAAAGTCACTAGTCCATAGTTAACAAGCGTTGGTATCTGAGATACTGCAGTTATTGATTGTTCTGAATATATGTTGTTTTTGAACAGTGACCGCCACAATTAGGCTTTTATAATCTTTCCTAACAGCAATCAATTGACTGAAAATAACTTAAAGTAGCACAGGGAATATGTCTTGAAAATTACGTTTATATCTGCACACATTGATCATTTTGTTACACTACGTAAGTTCTCATAGTGCATTATACAGTATTGTAATGTTATATAGTTTATACTTGTCTCACGTAAATGTCAGACACTGTCACAATGAAATAGTAGTGCTGTCCCAGGGCAGGCCGTACTTCAGGTTGTTTTTTGTTTTTTTTTTTTCAGTGAAAAAGAAAAAGTGAACCCTGCTGACCTTGTTGCCTCAGCAGAATGTGTGTTCATGACTCAGCCTGCGTTCTGATACTGTGAAATACAGTGCAGTGTATGTAAATCTGTCTTGGAAATATAGCGGGGCTGTTCGCGGCTATGACCGATAAAATGCTTTGGAGCTAGAATGAATCATAACAAGGTAGTTTTGAGGGATGGGAAATGTAAATAAATCAAAGTAGGGTATTAAAGCAATCTTTTATCCATCCAGTTTCTCAGGAGTACTGAAGCAAAAGGGGAAAAAAAATCAGTGGTTTTCTAAGTTCATCTGTGTGTCAGTTGGTGTTCACTGTTCTCTTAGGAATTCTCAGACATTAGGATGTGCTGAGTGAACTCCGAAGCGTACTTTTGTGTCTAGCTTTAGGGCTCCATCCTGTCCTCCAATTCACAGCATGATTTGCAGTGTACCTTGGGGGAAAAAATCACTGTCCACTTTCCCAAAATATACAACCATATATCACATGTACCAGACACAAGAATGAGCCTTCTGTGTGTCATTACAAGTGGGCTTATTACTGTGAATGGAGTTGGTCATCTCATTCCCCTTTGTCCTCTCTCCTCAGACAAGTATTTCCAAACTAGAAGAATGGAAATCTTTATTCCATTAGGCCAAGACTTTCGTATTTCATATGTAACATATTTTGGGTGCCTCTATTTTTAGATACCAGCTTGACATCTTAAAGGAGTCTGATTTTTCACAAGCTGGAAGCTCAGAATGTTCTGAAAAATCAAACTGCTTTGAGGTGTCTCAAATTGGGCACCCCATCACTAGTCACATTTGGAAAATCATGGCGTGTGTGTGTGTGTGTAAAATTAAAATTGTTTCTAACATGTCTACCACCTTGTTAATTTTGTACATTAATAATCATCCCATGTTCTACTGGATGGATGTTCACATCAAGAGAAACCCAATTGGAATTGGCACTCTAGTTGTCACAATCCAGATGTTTGTGATCTGCACATTCTGCATCAATATAAATAAAATGACAGTTTAAATTAACTAGAATTTTTCTGTTTCATTGGAAATCTTAATTTGTTAATAGAAAAAAATTGAGACTAATTGTTCTATGTGTATTTTGGTTAATTCAGCTGTAGCTTTCACCTACAGCTCACTATTTGTTTTACAATAATATTCAAACCCTGCTAGGTGGGGTCTTTACACTTATAGACACAGTCTCTGTTCTGGAGAGCTAACAGTCCAAAGGATCCAGTTCTGCAAACACTTAGTACAAAAGTAGTTTTAGTACATGGCCCCACTGAAGCTGGAGGATAAGGGAAGGACTTGCTATTTTGGGAGTGGAGCAAAAATTGAATTAGTGGACCAGTTTGCCATGAAATTTGGGGGCATTTGGCTTTGGATCTGAATGCTGTGACTTGATCCCATCTCTAATACAAAACAGACTTTATCAAAACCTTCTGTAAATCTTTAATTTACAATTGTATATTATTGTAATACTTTTAAATTGAGACCTGTCTTGCTTAAACACGTCCCTACTTTTACAGAAAGTGCAGCACATGGACAAAACGATTGGTTTTTAAAAGAACATATGCAGGAAATATCTGAAATCATGGCTCCTTTTTCATATATATAAATAGTGAGCAGTAGCAATCACCCTTGGACTCCAGCTTCTCATTTTACCAAAGATCAATAGCTATCTGGGCTTTCCTTTTTCTTGTTAGCACTTTTGGGGACTTATACTTAACTTTGCCTGTTCAAAGCCCTGATTCAGGATTGATGTTAATGGAACTTAAGCACATGGTCTGTTCTGAAGTGCTGTTCTGAATAGGGATGGACTTAAGCATATGTTCAAGTCCCTTCCTGTATTGAGGCCCACATAATCTCACCCAGTGCAAACCAAATGCATTCCTCACTCATTAAACATTTCGAAAAATGTGGGATTCTAGGTCTCTCTCCACCTTTCGTAGCTACTATTTACCTGTTTCCTGTCCCAAAACTTTCCCAAAAAGCCACAGATGTCCTAGTTGGAGAGGGAAAGGGGGGAGTAATGGGCTGTTAGTGGACCAGTCAGCAGATCAGTCTTGATTAAAAAACAACAAGGAGCTTTAGAAAATCATGGTTTTCTAACATTTTCCCAGAAAATTCTGATGAGTAGCCAAAAAATAATAATAAAGTGATCTTTTTAATTTATTCAGCTGTACATAGGGAAGGGATATTTTCTGAATGTTAGTTTTGCTCCAGTGCCCATGATCCGAACTACTTCTTAAATGTAATTAGATCGGTGGGTCCATCATGGAAGGTGCAGTCTCCTTTTGCTCTTAAAAGGAGAGTTAATACTGCGCCATTCATTCAAAAGTTGTAATAATGGGAGCCTTGGTGTCCCAAACTGCAGGAGAATATGAAACACCATAGGATGTTCATTAGCAGTTCTTAGGTCTGATCATGCCAGTGTGGCACGAGGCCACTCTTTTGATCTGCCAGCAATGCCCAGCTTATTGTGTTTTAATTGTTGGCAGTGACTGGCCTCTTGTTATATATAATCCAACTCTCAGTGGGCCCTCTATTATGGATTGCTGGCAGTTCTGAACTACTCATGGCTCCAGCAGTGATTGCTGTCATAAGAAAGTGCACCTTTGATATTATTTTCACTGTAGGTAGAAAATAATAGTTGTTATTGGCTCTATGCCAGCAAATAGAAAGTGACTTAAGTGGACGCTACTGTTGCATCAAGTACCTGAAATTAAACGGCGCTTGTGATATCCAATGAAAAGTGGCATGGGAAAAACACAGGGGACTTCGTCATTCACAGGAAAGCATACCTGACTGGACAGCAGTGCAGCACATTGCAATTCACAGTGGGAGTAATGAGATCATGTGACAAACACAGGTCTCCCATGATGGCATTAGACTGCCCCTGTGAGTGGGGATTCCTAGGTAGTGCAATGGAATCTGAAGCACCATTGTTAGTGACTGGAAACTCATTGGGGAAGAAAGAGTACTTGGGTGCCTTGCTTGGGGGAAAACAGCTGTTTGAAGCTCAATTCCTGATGTCTGACTTAATTTAAAAAAGGCAGAAGTCATGGTGTGCCATCCTCCCTTTGTGGGGAAGGAACAGAGGGGCAGCAGAACAACCAGCCATAAATCCATATAGTGACTTAAGACTGACTAGTTGTGTTTATATCAAATCATGGTTTAGGTTAGCAATTGTTGGAAATGTGGTTCTGGAAAAAATGTCTGTAACATTAATAGATCTATATGGGAACAGCCCTCTTAGGTCCAAGTGCCAGATCCTGGTCCCTGTGAAGTCAGTGGTAGTTTTTGCCATTTGGCTTCAGCGCAACCAGGATTTGGCTTTAAGTCACTTGTCAGATTCATCAGTTTCCTTGTTACTAAATTCAACCACCAGTGAAACTATATTTACAAGCATTTAATAAATCAATTATAAAAAAGCCTAGAAAATGTCAGGGTGGAAACTGAAATATGACTTCATGAAAAAATAAAATCAAACATTACATTTTTAGAGACCTCAATTTGGCCTCTAATTTTGAGGTGGGAATGTCTGTGGATGTTTTCATTTGCACACAGGTTGAGAACTTTGGTCTCTTTCTTCCCAATTTGACATGAAGCCAAGAGTGCAAAAATTGGTTTCAAGCAATGGCGTTGAAACTAAATAACTTAGAACTGCAATTGATAGTGATGAAAGATAGGTGCATACTAATATTTTTAATATTAACAGAAATGTGAGTAGGATTTCCCAATTTTCTAAAAAACAGTGTGTTGAGGGACAGCAAAAAAGAAAACTGGGGGGGAAAAAAGTGTATGCAATGTTAAAACCACAATCCTTCATGTATAACACACACTGGTCAGGCAATCATGTGTGTTTAACTTGTAATTACACACACACACACACACAGACACAGTTGTGTGTGTTTAATGTAGAATTACACACACACACACACACACGCACACACACATCTCAATATTCACTTTGTGGCATAGGGCCTGAAAGGAAACCTGGGGAATTCAGACTCATTCAGCACCTTTCATTCTCAGAAGGAAAATCCATTAAGGGTTTTATGGACCCACAGCTGTGCATTGTTTCTTTACACAGTGGATTAAGCAATACACTTGATTCAGCAACGTTGCTGTTGTTGACACACAGTTGGTTCTCCTTTTGTGGCAGCTGAGGCCAGAAGATATTAAACTCTTGGGATTCTGTTGGGATTCTGGAAAATGTTACTCAGATAAAGTACATCCCCCATGGGATGCTCGATATCCTGCATGATTTTCAAAGACTTTGGCTCGTGTTTTCAATGGACATACTGGTGACAAGTATGAGAAGAAGTAATAGATATGTAGTGAGCTATGGGTTTTGCTAGTGAAACATGAATGGACAAATTCTTGACCGCAAAAGCAGGTTCGACTTCAAGCTTTGAGGTCAATTGCTTTGTTTTCCCATAACTGAGGTAGCCCTTGAGGCTTTGAAAGACAACGCTAAAGCAACCACAGTCATCCTTTTCATGTTTCATTCTGCACAACAGGTCTTTTGGTGCCAAACCATTCTCTGGTTCATGCTCCTGCCCCAGATCACATTGCTTCATATGACTGAAGAGTTTAAACATTCAGAAATCTGGAGACCAACATAAAGAAGGATAAGTTTCAGAGTAGCAACCGTGTTAGTCTGTATCCGTAAAAAAGAAAAGGAGTGCTTGTGGCACCTTAGAGACTAACCAATTTATTAGAGCATAAGCTTGTAGCTAAGGTGCCACAAGTACTCCTTTTCTTTTTATAAAGAAGGATGACACTGGAGCTTTAGAATAAATGAAGGTTTTGAGGTGCAGAGGAAATAAATCCTTTATGTGGATTTGTTGGATTTGACAGACCTTATCCTATCCCCCTCCTCCTTTTTTGGAAAGACTTGAGTAGTTATATCAGCATTACTACTATGAAGTTGGTTTAAGTTATTGTTACCCTTTTTAACTCAAGCGGCTGGTCAAAGTTCAGCGACCTGCAGGTGTTCTAGTAGGAAGAAGAAATGGATCTTGAGGCTGGCATTTCTTTATTTACCAGGAATGAGGATAAAGTACTGCTGCTCTGAATGCAGGTGGAACCAAAACACAAAAGGAGATTGTTTCTTTGCTTAAAGCCCCATTCAACTTTTAGCCAGCATCAAACCCAGAAGTCCCTTCTCTCTCTTCTTCCAGGATCAAACTCCATGCACGCGCGTTCTCTCCCTCTCCCTCTCCCTCTCCCTCTCCCTCTCCCTGACTGGCCCATGTATGTATGTACATACATACACACAAAAAATTTTCACCAGTCAAAGCCCTAGGTCATGCAGAGACCAGGATTCACCCTCCAAGTTTGACGGAAACTTCACATCCAGGAAGCAGGGACTGCTGCAAGGGGCAGAAAGTATCCTGCTTTGGGGACTAGACGATAAAACTGGACTCTTAATCAGATTAGAAAATATTAATCGGTATAGTTATGTCATGTGGATTCAATATGTTGTACCATTTCTGTTGTAAGTGATGTGTTCCTGTCATATAGTTTAAATTTGAGGTCCCCTTAATGAACTCAGAGTGCCATTTCCACACTACATTTGGGAAATTTGCACCAGTGTAGCTATGCTGATGGAGCTATGATGATGAAAAGCCCTAGTATAGACTCTCTGAAACTGTAAAATTGGGCTTCCAGTCATGCCATTTCCTTTACTGAATTAGGGAAGTAAGTCATACCAAGTGCTATCATTTTTTCACCTACCTTAGGAATTTGTACTGAAGTAGTTACACTGTTGCAAATTTCCTGAATGGGGACAGGACTACAGATGATAACATTTCTGGGAATCTTACAGGCTAGAAAAATCTTCACACCACAAAGATTATTTAAATCCTCCTCTGCATAATTTGTTTCAGGGCAATGAACGTATGCACTGAAGAAGGGAAATTAAACTTTAGGACAAAGGGATGTGTGGGACAGTGTTCCCTCTAATTTTTCCCATCCACATGCAGAATGAATTTTGCTATGTCTACCATTTATGGAGGTGTTGTGTGGCAGGGGTGGGGCCCAGGGGTTTGGAGTGTGGGAGGGGGCTTAGGGCTGGGGCAGAGGGTTGGGGTGCAGGGGGAGAGAGCTCTGGGGTGGGGCTGGAGATGAGGGGTTCAGGGTGAAGGAGGGGGCTCAGGGCTGGGGTAGAGGGTTGGGATGTGGGAGGGTGAGGGATCTGGCTAGGGGTGCAGGCTCTGAGTGGGGCCAGGGATGAGGGGTTTGTGGTGCAGGCTGCCCTGGGACTGTGGCGGGAAGAGAGGACTGCCCCCAGTCCTCTGTCCTCACAGCAGCACCTGGGCTGGGGGAGAGGCACCTCTCCCCACCACAGCAGGTCTGGGGCTGGGGGAGAGGCGTGTCTTATCACTGTGCCATTGAAGGTGTGAGTATTTGTGTTTTTCATTCTTAAATGAATTGCTGTTTTTAATTTTCAGTGAAAAGTCCTTTAGATTCTAAAATTATACAGTTAGAGAGAAGCAGCTACTTGTGGGTGGGCTGAGGGAAATATAAATGGTTAAAATAACTAGCTGACCTGCTTATTTAGAGCATTTGAATTGTATGTCTTGCGTTTCACACCTGATGACACAAGTCTGCCTGTTGTGTGTTTTTTCACCTCTCCCCCAAAAAGAAATGATCGAGGGTGAAAGTTTTCACTGACTGAAATACAAACCACATTTTTTAAAAGTAGGAATCATTCAAATCAGTAATTAAATAAACAAAAGTGGTGTTTTGGAATGTTAGTGTCGGTACAGCATCAGGTATGCTTACTGCAGAAATCACATAGGAACTACTAGCCCATGACAAAAATATGGATTATTACTTAAGAAAACATAAATGGTGAGATTTTATTTATCAATAGAACCCAATAGTGTTAGTCTTTGTGAGGGTTTGCGGGGGAACGGTGGCTCTCTCCAAAGTCAGTACATTTTGCTCAAGACCTTAAGAGCTATTGCCGATCCCTGTGCTCAGTCCACACTAGCCTGTGGACTGAGAGAAGAGACTCTGCCAGGCAAAGGAATGATGCACCACTGAGCTTGGGGAGGCGGGGGGGGGAGGGGGGTTGGTGGTGAGGGGGGAGATTCTGTTCTTAATGAAGTGTAATCCTTCCTGGAGCGCCTACAGTTAGTGTGTCTGCATACATGTGCACAAATGTCCATGCAGGTCACTGGCAAATTGTAACAATCTAGCCCCTATTTGGATATGTTTCCTATTTTTTCTAAATGGATTTAGACTGTATTAACCAGTCCAAAATACATGCTGGTGAGGGTTTTTTTCCTCCCCATAAAACAGTGGCAAATCAGTTTGATTTCCTACTTATGATTCTCTAGTGGTGTTTTAGCCTTATGTGAAGTTTCTGTACTCCTAGGACTTGAGGAGACCCAAGGAGAATGTCAATCACAGCCTGATTAGCATGAGCTTCTTAAACTGAGGCTTCAACTTTGACAACTGTGATACAAACTTATTCTTCCAAGAGTAACCAGAGGACAGGTACCAATAGATGTCATCCATCACCTTCAGATCCACTGACTTACTTGCAGCCTGCCTTCATAGGCTCTGTTTATATTCTTTTGACCTTTTTTTTAGTTTGACCTTTGTACTGGACAAGTTCTTTACCATAGGGAATAAGAATATTCTCTCCCTTAAGGAAGATAAAAGGAAGCTTTGGAGTACTAAAATCCTCACCCAGGATGGTTTGTTTTGCTTTTAAATAAAAGAAATATTAGACACCCATAAAAGTACTGTAACGCATGGCTAGAAAGGATTAAGGATACTGCAAAATAAATACCCCTCAAAAGTCATGTGGGGAAATAATGTTTGTGACTTTATGTATTTACATATGTATGGGTAGGGTCCACAGTGTAATCAACAGTGCCTGTTTATTCTGCATTCTGATAATTCAGAGGTCAAAAGAACAGCCTAGAATTCAAATGAATTGTAAACACGGGATATCTCGGTATTCATCTCTCCTTGAAATGTACTGTGAATGGTGGAGGAACAAGCAAATGTCCTTTTGTTAATTAGCCATTTAGCTAAGTACTGGTGATAGACCTCCTTCAAAGTCATTGTAATTATCTTTTGTTCCCTGAGGAAATCCCAAATTGTCAAAAAACATGAAATTGTATAAAAAAATTGTATAAAAAATCCTTGGGTCCTGATTCTGACATCTCAGATCTTTTAACCATACTCTCTCTCTCTCTTGTTTTTTAATAAATTTTAGTTTAGTTAATAAGAATTGGCTGTAGCGTGTACTTGAGTAAGATCTGAAACATTCTTTAACCTGGGAAGAACGTGTCCGATCCTTTGGGATTGGTAGAACCTTTTCTTTTATATGATGAAATAAGATTTTCAGAAATCATCACATTTGACATGGGTACTTGGATGGAAGCCTGAGGCTGGATCACTTTAAGGGAACTGTGTTTGGACTTCCGAGTAACCAGTGAGGTAATAAAGAAGCTGTTTTATGATGGCTTGGTAAATCTAAGTATTGTAATATCCACCAGCTTTTGCGGGTTTGGCTGCCCCATTCTTTGCAGTTCACCCTAACTGAGTGACCATAGCTGACTCCCCACTAGGACCCCCACACTTGACTGTTGTACCAACTTGCTGTCTTTGAAACATTAAGGGCAATAAGGAGACAAACATTAAGGAGACAAACTAGGGGAAGCAAGGAGGTGAGTAGGAAGGGGGAAGCAAAGAGGTGAGTAGGAAGGGAGAAGCATTATTCCCACCTATTCTCAGATAACATTCAGTCTCTCCCTCATGGGTGCCCTGGAATCTGGGTTCCATGGAAATATGGGGCAAGGAGCAGTCACTCTCAGCTGTAATCAAAAGTTAGTATCTGAGCAAGAGTAAATGTTGCCCCGGTCATTATCGTCCCTCTTTTACAGATAGGAAACTGTCACGCAGTGAGGTATAGGTGAAAATTGTGAACTGTTTTTGGTTTCTTCAGTTTCTTGGTACCCAAATTGCAGAACATAGTACCTGATATTTCAGAGGCAGTTCCTGATTGCTTCAGTTGACACTGTGGGTTCTTGGCACCTCTGAAAATCAGGCCCTAACTGTCTTAAATTGAGACCCGAAATTTAAGGCACGCAAAAATAGTGGAACGTTTTTTTTGAAAAATTGGGCCAAAGTGATTTATCTAAAGTCATACGCAGCGCAAGTAGTAGAGATGGGATTAGAACTATGGAAATTCCTGGCCCATTCTTAAAGTTCATGGCCAAAATCCCAATGGCTTCTGTGGTCATACTATCTTTAGGCAGGATATTGCTAACAGGGCACTACTTCATTGAACGATCCCTTAACATCAAATAACCTACACT
This sequence comes from Eretmochelys imbricata, assembly GCF_965152235.1. Classification (NCBI taxonomy): domain Eukaryota; kingdom Metazoa; phylum Chordata; order Testudines; family Cheloniidae; genus Eretmochelys; species Eretmochelys imbricata. The sequence continues at coordinate 192,088,243 of NC_135572.1, read as the reverse complement.
GTGCTATCAATCCTGGAATTGCTACACCCAGAATTTGTCCTTTAGATTATAGTATCGTCGCATAATGTCAGACAATTAAGTCTGGGATCAAGAGAAAACCCAACTGCACCAGCAAGTGCACAGAGACTTGTTTCTGGCTGAGGCCTTAATACAACAGCACCAGCTCTTGGGGGGATAAGTGCTTTTTACTGCAACAGATACGCATTAATATTCAAGCAATATCCGTCTTCCCTGTCAGTAGGGAATTAAAAAGAAATTAGCTACTCCCCAATTACATACAATAACATAGGGTCCCCGATCCTCTGACGTGCTTTCTGAGTACCCACAACCCTCATTGAAATCAGTGCATTCTCAGCACCTCATGTGGTCAGCTTCAGATACTAACACTCACAATGTGTTTAAGTAGGATCAGGTTGCTAGTAACTGTGATTACTTCTGGACTGTGAATTGGTTTGTTTGTGAATGCTTCATTCTCAGACATTTAACCTAATATGTTTCAAAATCCAACACTCAAAGGTTCAATTTATTTCACTTTCTTCCAAGAAATGGCTGGATAGGAAAATGAGGAATCACTGTAAACATGAATAAGTACCTGCACACAACCACAGCCCCATACGCATGAGTAGAGGGCCCTTCAGCCTTACACATAAAGCTGTCAATATTATGTGTCAAATGTGCTACAGATACAGGCAATGGTTTGGAAATATGAAGACCAATGGAGAAAGACATGAACATCTGTGAGGACAATCAACCATTTCACACACCACCGGTAATATTGAATGTGCTGTGTGTTATTGGGAATGTACTAGCATATAGGTCTTATTTTACTATTTATTCATGATATAGTTGACCCCAATAGATACCTATTAATGCAGTAGAAGTGTCCTCCAAAAGTGATTTTTAAAAACCCAGATTTATAGGAAAAGTTCAGTAGGGTCATCTTTTTAGGAAAGTCAGTTTCTCAACATGTTCTAGCTTAGTAAGAGTTTTGAGATTGATGATGTTGATTCTTTTTTGTAGCTTGTGTAACTGTGCTGCATTTGTTTGATGCATACTGTATTGTGTCATTCTTTCCATCATTCAGTTATTCCAAATCTATTTCTTGTGATAGATTTCTTAATTACAGCAAAGAGGATTTTATGTTTGCTCTTCTTTAGATCCTCCTTCAGACTAGCCATACGACCAGTATTTTTGAACCTTGTGATTCAAACTCAGTGAAATACAAAATAGAAAAAGCTCCTTTTATTTGTCCTCTTAGAATTGTGTAGTTTCTGAAAATATTTGTTTTTTTTCCCTTTCTTTTGAGAGTTGGGTGCATATCAAAACTCTGGATCTGCTTCTGGATTTGAATTAAAGTTTGAAACTGGTAGTAATTTATATAGCAACACAGCTGCACATTGAATTCCAATGCCCCAAACGCCGGAAAAGACTGGAACTAGATAGGAGCACTTGAAACCAAAATCTCTATCTGGTTTTGATTCTACCCCTTATAGAGATTGACTAGGATTGGTTAACATTTTTCCATCAAAGCTGTTTTTGACAGAAAATTGGGTTTTCAACTAAATGAAACTTTTTGCAAAAAAATGTTTCCATGGAAAACTTCTGGTTTTTTTTGACAGAAATTTCAAAGTTCTGTTTTTGTCAAAAAAAACCCAAATATATGTTGTTCGTGAATGTGCGGCTGCACCTGATGGGACCTAGTTTGGTTGCCTCATGCCCTCATTCTCTTCTGTGGGCTGTACTTCTTGGCCACATCTCCCAAGATGCACTGTAGTGGCTCAACAAAAGTGGGGGGACCGTGGTGTATTACGGGATGTGGGGAGAATGGATGCATGAAGTGTACACATTACAATTTCCATCAGTCATTGTGGTGGCATTTTTTAATTGAAATGTTTGGGGTTTGATTTTTTTTTCTTTTTGCCAAAAATTAAAATTTTCAGTGGGAAACAGAGGCTAACATTTTTAAAAATTTTTGTCAAAATTTTCTAGCCACTCTAATTTTCTGACCCAGCTTCTTCCCTGTGCAAGTGCTTATTCTCTCCTGGGCTCAGGCTGCTTTGAGCTATGCTACCTGTGTACATTGGCCCTGCTGCCATGGGATGATCACCCTGGTGAAGGGAGTATCCTTTGGTGGTTTAGAGTCAGCATACTGTTTGCTACACCAGTCTCCCTTGCTGCAGCTAAGTAAACAGGGCTTGTCCATAGAAATAGGTGTAGCCAGTGCTCCCTAGATGCTGTTAAAGCCTTTGGGAGTGTTGGCAGCTGATGTTGGGATGAGTTTCTTTAGTGAGGTGTCATCATGCATGGCACTCATGAACAGCATTCAGCTTGTGAATAATGCATGTAACTCTCAGACCACATGGATGTGTTTTCTAGAGGGGTTATCATTCCCTATTCTGTATCTCAGTTTTTCTACTCTCAAGAGGGCCAAAATTTGGAAACCATTGCAAATGTCACATCTCAAACCAATATACCAAGGCTTAACAAAATCAGACTTCTCTCTCATGTAGTTTTGACTGCAGTTATAATTCAGATGTGCTGCCACCAGGCTGGATACTTTTGCCATATAAGCAATGATGTGAGTCAGATCTTTGGATTTCTCGGTGGCTTGCATGTTTATACAGCATGAACAGCTGGGCCTTTCTCCAGGAAGAAAAATGTCTAGGAAGGAAAGGTACTCTGAATCTGCTAAAGCTATCAATGACAGAAAGCTTCCACAGACATCAAATTAATATAGCAGCATCAGTTTACATAGGGAATTTGCGATGTCCACTTTCCAGGCCTTGGCCCTTATGTTATACATGTATTTACTTTCCTAATATAAATTTTTTTTATAGCCAAGAATTCATGCGATGTCCTTTGCTTTTGAATAGATCCTGCTGGAGCAGCTTTGTCACTCACCGTCTGTTATGTACTCTTTTTTTTTTGTTTGAGAGCACTTCCATGCTTCCAAGAATTATAGTCTTGCTTTGAATATTTTTTATATGTAGAATTATAAAGCAAAGTCAAGATATTATGTTCCACATGTTCCCTGTTTAACATACGTTGACATGATATTCATGGAGAACGTTCCTTTACTTGTGCAATCTTATCATTCTCTGTTTTGTTTTACACCTATGATATAGTCACCTGTACTCTGCCTACTCATCAGTTTGCTGGACCTGCTAATAGTCCAAACCTTTACCATTGTTTGTTTGTTTTTTTTAAATCTACTACAAAAATGTTTCTGTGGATTAGATAAGAGCCATTAGGTATCTCAGACCTGAGATCAGACTTTAAATTCATGTTACTAAGCTAATTTTCACTGAGTGCAGTGGAGTTTAACTTGAGTGAAGACCATTATCTTTGGTCCATTATGACTTATGGAAAGCCTAGTGTAGAAATCGTTGAGTGTTAGAAAATGTGTTGGTACTAATATTTCTATCTCTAGAGTCCTTTATATTGTATGTAAACTAAGGCAACTTAGCTTTCCAAGTGGAAGGATATGAAAATTAGAACTCGTAGTAAATTAAAAGAAAACTGAGTATATTTTTTTCCAAAATGTAGTACAAACAAAATATATGACGTGTGGGTGAGTAATGTGGTAATGCAAAAGTCATTCCAATAAAACCTTTATACCACCACACACCACCATGCATTGCCTACATAACCATAAGACTGTTACTCTATGAAGTGTACTTAAAAGCATAGTATAAATCAATATTTTCTCTTGGCAAATAAAAACTATTAATAGCTTCAGTCTTGCCTTCATTTGGAAAATAAAACGTTCTCCACTTCTGCTGAAATGGCGCAGTATAACTATTAAGTATTATTCACTTTTTCTCGGCCCAAGCAGTTGCATCTAAATTGATTCCCTGGACTAAAGTACTCTCTTGATAAATATTTTATCTATAATTTCTCATGACTCTCATTTCATTATATTGCATGTAATAATGCAACAGGATTTTGTCACAGCAAGAAAGGGTCTTGCTTGCTATTTTTTCTTTGTATTTTATATTGATGTAGTATATTTAGACATGTAGTAAGCGGTCATGAAAACCAGCATGCACGTTTGCCATTTCAATCCATTATATAAACATAACTTTATATTGCACTTGCAAATATCATGAAGCTCCACCCATACCTGGTGATCTTTGTTGCCATAGTAACAAATGTACTTAGTATTAAGAGCACAGGAAGACTTTAAAAAAAAATGGGGGCCCAAATCAAGCAAAATAAGTGGTGGTGTCAGGGCAGTAAAGCTTTTGGAGCCTGTGCCAGTGGTGATATTTCGGTTAGGAAAAATGAGAGATTCAGCTCAGCTTCTTCGGTGAAGAGTGATTTATTGTTGCAAACAAACAGTCAAAACAATAAATATTTGGGCAATTTGTAATCTTCCCACACACGTGCTATATATAATTATTTTCTGTGCATAATGCTAATCTCTCGAAATGGAGAGCTTTTCTACTCTTTTCTCCTCCCACGTTGGTGTAACTAAGCTTGCCCAGTGAATATGATCTTATTTGCACATGCACAGGTTAGAAAATGAGGCATTGGAAAGGATAATCTCAACTACACATCCACTTAATTGAGAACCCAGGAATATGTAACTACTCAGGAAAAAGACCTGGAGGTTATTGTAGAGAGACCTATGAAAACATCTGCCCAGAAGTGGTCAAAAAAGCAAACAAAAGAAAAGGATGAATAAGAAATGGGCTAAAAAAATTAAATTACAAAATTTTTTTTGCACTTGATTTTGAAATTTCTTGCCCTGGCCATTGTTAGAGGCAGAACCTGGACTAGACAGACCACTGGTCTGAAAGGGTATGAGAGTTCCTCACATTGGATTCTGAAAAGTCACTGAAGAGCTAGTAAGATTTTGCAGCTCCAGCCCCTTTCAAATAAATACTTCAGAAACATACATAAATATACAATCACTCCTGAAATCAGCCATAGTAGGCACTGAGGTCAACTTCCAGCATGACGGTCAACAGACATAGTGGACAAAATCCCCCAGCACTTAGAGAGTAGGAGAGGAGCATGTGTTGTGTAGCTTTGGCAGTCTCATCCCACAGTTGGTCACTTCTAAACCTGTGGGACAGTAGTTTTCCACTCTTCGAAAGGCTGCTGATCTTTTCTGTCTCAGACCCCCAGTATTTACTGTGAAATAGTTTTGGTCCTCACGAATCAGAGCCAGTGTCCTGCTGTACCTTTCTGTATAATACCTGCAAATTCTTTGGCTTCTTGTATTTCCACAGCATGCCATGTTATTTTGCCAGCAGAAAATACTAAGTTCAGCAACTGCTGCACCAATTAGCGCCTCAAGACTGAGAGTAGTGACGCTGGTGACAATTTTTTGGATGCATGATTGGACCTATTGGAGAGTTCATGAATCAAAGTGACATTTTGTTTTTCTTTACTGGTTTCTTTTGTGTGTGTGTGTTTGATTCTTTTAAAAGATAATTTTATTTTGAAAAAGACAATAACCTAGCATTAACTAAATAAAATATTCTGCATCACTCTCAACCTTGCATCATTATGTAAACAGAGGTGTAGCGTCATGGACATGGGATTAAAAGGCCCCTTTTACTATCTGTGCAGGTCTGATTCAACTGGAGGACCTCCTTAAAAGGAGATGCTGGTAGATAAGCTGAGGAAAAGTGAAGGGGAGGCTGTCCGCAGAAAGGAAGCCAGTTAATCGCTTCTGGGACAGAGAAGTCTGTGGGGGGAAGGATCTGGGTTGTGGGTACAGCCTGGCCTTGATCCCTTTTTCTCTCCCATTTTCTTTGGCAAGGAAAAATAAGTGGATGCTGAGAAAAGAGCTAGGAAGCTCCTATTGACTGTCTGAATCTTTGAGACTGTTTTGTTTGAGCAACCTGCAGGGAGGGAAGCACAGTGCTGTGATCATGCTTCAAAGTTAGAGAGAACAGGTGAGGTAGGAAGTCGTCCAGGTCTGGTGTATCAGCTAGACAGAAATGAGATGCTCGTCATCCCTTCTTTCTTGGGCCATGAGGCCCTACCTTTCCTTCCACCCTTTGTCCAAGCAAGAGACACTGGGGAACGCCGGGGGACGAAGGACTATAACTCAACTGCATGGCTCTCACAATGCCTGGCAAGGCATTTCCAGGACTTTGGGGTCTATTGAGCCATGGCCTGCCCACTGGGCCTGCTGGCCCCTAAGTGAAGTCTGCTACAGGGACCTACAGCTTGGCCATCGTGTTACAAAAGGGGAGGGAGTCAGGTGGCCAGGACACCCAGAGAATGCAGAAATTCACAGAATCTCTAGGCAGCCCACTGTGGCTGATCTTCTGTGGAGCTCCAGTCAGTAGTTGAAGATGCTAATATTGACTGCACTTGTGTGTAGGTGAATACCCCAACCTCCTTACATGTATTGAACCCCACTGGCTGTCATAGGTAAGTCACTTTCTAAAATAAAACACAAAGTCAATAGGCTGTTTGTCCTGTATTATTTTAAACCAAATTAAATATTGGTTATATTCAATGGGGTCACATAAAATATGAAATTTAGATTTTGCCAGAGATGTCATCAATCCCATGAGAGAAGGTCCCAGATTTTATTTAGAAAGTCTGTATGCCTACATTTAGTGTCACGGTAGCAGCAAGGGAGTGGCTAAAGTGGCAGCAGAGCCCTACTGTGATAACAGCACTATATCTGGTACCCCAGCAGGCTTTGCCCCGCCTTAGGGCTTACTAAGGCGTGTGGGGGAAGGTTAGCAGAAAGCCCTTTGGCACTACATGTCAGAGCACTAGGTATGGGTTGCAAATATGGCTTGCATTCTGCCTAGTGTTGCTTTTAAAAAATGAATAAGATCTTTGGTAGGATGCGAGGAGTGTGAGATCGGGAGATGGACAAGATCAGGGGCTAAGGAATGCAGATGAGATATACATTTGTGTATGTTGGGGTCATGTGGGGTTCTCTTCCACACACTATATTAGTTAGAAAGACAGGATGAGTCAGGGTACAGGAGCTGCAGGAGGCAAGCTGGGATGAAGAAGGTACTCATTCCATTAGCAGGACCGGGAGGAGGGACTTGTAGGTGCCTGGAAAAGCAGAATTCATCTTGCAGGGATGTGTAGACATAGTAGGACCACGTGACCAACATAGTTTCTGGTTTTGTGTTATTTGCATTATCTCCATTTATTTCCAGTGCAAGGTGTGCCTACAATCTGTATTTCAGACTGCAGAATCTCTACAGCTGATCTAATAAATTAGAGCATTGAGCTGGGGAGGGAGGGGAATAGTAGAGATCCCTTTTTGTTTTGTGTCAATATATAGTTGTTCTCTCTCTGTGCATGTGAAAATTGCCATTGGAAATCTGGGCTGAAGCAGAAACACAGAGGGCTTGATTCTGACCCCCTACAGGTGTAACTCTATTATCATCAGTACAGTCACTCTCAATACCAGCGTGGGGTCAGAGAGCAAGCTTCACAGTGCCCAAAGTGACTGGCACTCTGCTGCAAAAGAGAGTGGTCGGCAGCCTGAGTGTCAGTCTCTCACACTGTTTTGCAGTCTCATAACATGATCAGGGACCCTGTGTCTCCTTCCACTGATACAGGAATGTTTTGTGACAGAATTCTGGTTTGGTACAATTTATGGATCTCACACTGGTGTGTGTGTGTGTATGTATGTGTATATAATCTCCATTTAAGGCAAAAAGAAAAGGAGTACTTGTGGCACCTTAGAGACTAACCCACAAGTACTCCTTTTCTTTTTGCGCATACAGACTAACACGGCTGTTACTCTGAATCCATTTAAGGCAATGAGACTAAATGTAAAATCTTCCTAATGAAAGGAAAATGAGGATCTATATGGTTAATATTTTTTCTGTGTTATGAAACTCAACAAATGTTACAAAATGAAGACAAAATGTGCCTTTCCTAGAAAATGTTCCTCTTTCTCATTCTTTAGCCTTTTGGCTTGGTTTGCATTTCTCCTTCCTTTTGGCTTCCTGTCAGTGTTTTAGTGTTGTTGCTTCCCTTTCCCAGTGATGCTGCTGACAAAGAGGAGAAAAGGAGACTCCTGCAGATCACTGTTAGCAATGGAACAGCTTTTGAATTGGGCAGCGTACAAAGGAGCATACTTGAGCATGCTATTTAAACAATAACACGCAACAGGCAGTGCATTTCGAAGGAGGACTCTGTATCACAGGTGTGTTGTGAGGCATGAGGCAGGGAAGGACGAGTGATTTTAGTCCCCTGAGTTGTACAATAATCCTCCAGCAATTCACTGTAAAACATGTCATATACTTATTATCAGAACTGATTTTTTTCTCAGCTGTTATACCCAATTATTTACTGGGAGTTATCACCAGTATGACATCATTGATAACAAATCTGAAAGCTCCACCTGTATCCAGAGCTTAAAAGCCAGTGCAGGTTGTGTTACATTGAGGCACATCATGAAGAGTTGCATAACAATTTTCCAGTGTAAATTTGAAGGGCCTGATTTTCCTCTCAGTACCTTTTCTGCCTTGGTGTTAACTCTATTGAATTCAGTGGAGAATCAGGACTGAAGCTCTAAACTCTAGAGCTTAAAACCTAGACAGTTGATGGAATTCAAAGGTATTTTAAAATTGAAGGAAAGGAGAGATTCTGGAGGCAGCTTTATAATATAAACATGATTTCATTTGAAATTTTATAGCCAGGGCTGCCGTCAGTCAGGGCAGACAAAAACAAAACCAACCACTCTAAGGCTCTGCCCAACTTCCTCATCCCAAACCACATCCTTTATGGTAACCACACTCTTCCCCTTCCAAATGGAGCCATACAGAAATGCTCCCTGTGACGGCTTTCCCTTCCTTTTCCACTTTTGTGCTCCCCACTCCCACTTAATGCAGTGACATCCAGGATCTGAATTTGATATGAGCCACGTAAAACTGTCAGGATTGAAGAGGGGTTGTTTTTTGTTTTTTGCCACAAGTGGGGCAACTGACCTATCCAGAGGAAGTTTTGAAAAAAGGAAACCACCCGGAATCACCTGATGAGCCTGAGTTTGGAGCCACAAGTATCTTGGCCAGCCTGCTGATAACCAAACCAGAGGAAAACCACTTAAACTGAAGGCACCACTGAGACCTGTAAACTATCTAAAAATGCCAAAACAGCCCAGCTTATTTGAGATCACATTTGCAAAGGAAAGCAGGCTACCCTCTCAGAGCTTCGCTGACTACAGAGGAATTTCAGATTAATAGAGGAGCCAACAGAAGCCAACACAGTCATGAGAAGTATTATACTGAAACCAAGAAGAAATACCAGAGCTGAGCTGAGAACCAGCCGAGCTATCTGTGGAAACCAAAAGCAAGAGCTGTGAGCCAGAAGAAAGGCCTTCAGCAAAAACTGTAGCAAGCAGTGAACAAATTGTCTACACAGGGTTACCAGAACCAGAGTCCAATGAGGATGCCAGACTGAGGGCCAGTATGAGGGCCTGACCCAGGATGTCAAACCAGTAAATTATTTTAAAAAAATACGCTTCAGAATTTTATTGTTTGAGCCACATCCTGAGTGGCCTTACTCAGTTTTTTACCCAGTCCCAAATCAGTTACTGAGTCTTTCCTGAGAAAGTGAAAACTGAGGTCTTAATTATGTCCCTGAGATCTGCACAGGTAGAGGACCCTTCATGTGTGGAACTAAAAATTGCTGCCATGGAAAGGCTGAGGGGTTCAGCTTCCTACACATCACTGCCTTCCTCCCCCTAAACCTTGTGAAGAGCTTTTTGCAAGGTTGGGACTCTATGTATAAGAAAGAGAGAGGCCGGGATGGGAGGGAAGCCATACTTGGCGTGCTACACACGACATCCCTATGTGTATTTCAGACATTCGGCTAAAACCCGTGCAGTCTCCCTGGCTTTTTTCAGTTTTCTCCAGAACTGGGGAGGATCCAGGGCCAGTGGCGGACGGAGGAGTACCCACTGCAGCATGCCTCCTTTGGGATTATGCTGCCTGGAAAGTGGAGGGGAGCCACTGCAGAACCCATTTTTAAATGTCAGTTATAGCTATGTACTCGAGTCAAGCCAAGTACCCTCGGCCATGTTCTGCCCTCAGATATGCAGGCATGGCTGCCATTCCATTCATGTGTGTGGGTAGAATTTGGTTTCTATATGTATGTACATTACAAAAGTACAGCATTTCCCAAAAGGGGTATCTGTAAAATACCAAACAAAAAACCATTCCTGATCTTATAGGGGTCTTATTGTAACGAGAAACTATTTTCAAAAAGAAACAGTCACTGTCTGTGCTGAAAGTAAAGGTCACTCAGCAGCCTTCAGTTCCCTTCGCTCTTTTTCCCTCCCTGGCACCCATGTCTGTTTCTGAAAAGGGACCCTGGCGGCTCCAGACTGCACCAGTGACCGGGCCGTTAAAAGTCCGGTCGGCGGTGCTGTGGGGGCTGTTGCTACCTGTCCTGGCATCACACTGTGCCCCGGAAGCGGCCAACAGGTCAGGCTTCCAGGCAGGGGACCCCATGGGGCTCCGCGTGCTCCCCCCGCCCTGAACACTGGCTCCGAACTCCCATTGGCTGGCAAGTGTGGCCAATGGGAGCTGGGCAAGGGGGTGACTACGGGCGACAGCAATGCGCAGAGCCTCCTGGCCCCCCCACCTAGGAGCCGGACTTGCTGGCTGCTTCCGGGGTGCAGCATGGTGCCAGAAAAGGCAGGAAGCCTGCTTTAGTCCCTCTGCTGCGCCACTGACCAGGAGCCGCCTGAGGTAAGCCCACACCCCAACCCCCTACCCCAGCCCTGAGCCTCCTCCTGCACCCCAAATCCCTCATCCCCGGGCTCCAGAGCACATACCCCAGGGGTAGGCAAACTATGGCCTGAGGGCCACATCTGGCCCTTCAGACATTGTAATCCGGCCTTCAATCTCCCGCTGGGAATTGGGGTTCTGGGCTTGCCCCGCTCCACGTGTGCCATGGCTCTGCACAGTTCCAGAAGCAGAGGCATGTTCCCGCTCTGGCTCCTAGGCATAGGGGCAGCCAGGGGCCTCCGCATGTTGCCCCAAGTGCCACCTCTGCAGCTCCCATTGGGTGGGAACTGCGGCCAATGGGAGCTGCACGTGCAGCGCCTGTGGATGGGGCAGCATGCAGAGCTGCCTGGTCATGCCTCCATGTAGGAGCCAAAGGGGGGGGCATGCCACTGCTTCCGGGAGCTGCTTGAGGTAAGCACTGCTCAGAGCCTGCACCCCTGACCCACTCCCGTGCCCCAACCCCAGCCCTGATCTCCCTCCCACCCTCTGAATCCCTCAGTCCCAGCACAGAGCACCCTCTTGTACCACCTACCCCTTATCCCCATCCCCACCCCAGAATCACACCCCCAGATGGAGCCCTCACCTCCTCCTGCACCCCAAACCCCCATTTTGTGAGCATTTTATGGCCCACCATCCAACTTCCATACCCAGATGTGGCCTCGGACCAAAATGTTTGCCCACCCCTGATGTACTCCCTCCCCCCAACCCCTGCCTCAACCTGCAGCCACCTCCCACACTCTGAATCCCTTGACACTCCCCCTCAGCCTGGAGCCCCCTTCTGACCCCAAACCCATCAGCCCCACCTCCACCCCAGAGCCTGCCCCCTCAGCTGGAGCCCTCATCCCCTCCCACACCTCAACTCCCTGCCCCAGCCCGGAGCCCCCTCCCATACCCTGAACCCCTCATTTCTGACCCCACCATGGAGCCCGCACCCCCAGTTGAAGCCCTCACTTCTCCCGCAACCCAATCTCCTGTCCCAGGCCAGTGAAAGTGAGTGTGGGTGGGGACAGTGAGACACCGAGAGAGTAGGAATGTAGTGAGCTGGGGGCAGGGCCTCAGGGAAGGGGCAGGGGTAGGGTGTTTGGTTTTGTGCAATTAGAAAGTTGGCTACCCTAGGAGAGTGCTCAGCACTTCTAAAAATGAAGCCCAAGGGGTTTCTAGTTGGTCTCCCAAAACCAGAGGTAAAATAAACAAGTGGCCACTTTTGAAAATGTAGGTTCCTCAGTTCCTGGCCAAACTCCATGCAACCAAGTTTGAAATTAAATGGCTTTTCAACACAGTGTATTAAAGGCTTCTGGTAACATAGGACACAGCAACTGCACTGCAACTTCTTTAGGGTACAGTTCACCTCATTGCTGATGGCGCACACCAAGCCTATAAACCCTTAACCCAGATGTTATGTGGGTCTCTTGGGGTTCAGAGGGCCTCATGCATGGTCTCAGCATGGAGGTGAATTTCAGCTAAAGGGCCTCATTTTAATCTCTTGACTTTTAACAGAGCGGTCAATAATGGCAGTGTTACCAACTCTTGAGAATTTAGAATGAGCAATGCAATCTTTGTCCCCTGTTCTTGTGAAAATGTGACTTTTTAAAAAATTGCATGTTTTTGGTATCTATTCTAAAACAACCTCATGGGGAGGTGGGGGTGGGGGGATTTCTCATTTCAGTGACAGTTTTGCTCTCATTTATACTTTTCTGCCAATAATTCTTTATTTTACAGCAATACCAAATTACATTCTCAAGTTTCCTTCCTTGTTCTAACATCTCCAGTGCAGCTTGTGTGGTAATTATTTCATGGAGTGCAGCCTAGCATGAGTATAATAGATTTTATAAAAATTTATACTGAACTTTTAAGAAGTTACAGACTACTTCTGGTGCACATTATCATCTCATTCCATTCTGCCTCTTACATTTGGAAGTCAAAAGCTTTTCCCCACTTTTAACTTATTGTGTTAATTCCATTCAAGCTTTGTAAACTTTCCTATATTTATCTCATAATCTCTTTCCACTGAGTGTCCAGGAATAAAATTGTCTCCACGTCAGTTATTCCACAAGCTATTTGTTTTTAATCAGTTTTTCTGTGGCAAAACTGCTTCACTGGTAATATAAGACAAAGGAAAATATCTAAGATTGCCATAAAGTATAGAGGTGTTTTGATTTGTTTTCAAATTGACTATTTCAGCAGTCCCCAGCAGCCCCCAAAATTAATTCCTCTTTTCATTATTAATAGAAATTCAGATAGTTTTTAATTGAAATATGAAGGAAGTTTACATACATTTGATGTGCTCCAGTGGCAGCTCTAGGTCAGAAATTTAAGTTAGCTGTGCCTGTAACTCACCTTAGGTTTATGTGTTCTCACTATTAAAGAGCCCTTTGGAAAATATGGCACAGCAACTGCACAGATTTCCAATGAAGATTTTTTTTCTATTGTTTTGGAGCTCCTTAGTGCAATGTTCAGACCAGTGCTATACCATTTGGGGCATCAGAGCTGATACCTTGCATGGTTCTTCCATTGGCCTGAGTTTCAGCCAGCATAGGTCACTGAGGTTCTGGATATGCCCAAGGAACTTTGAGATATGACCTGCAATTTGGATTCTAGTCCTTGTGGGTGGGCTAAAGGGAAACTGTGGGGTTGTTTCTGCTTCTACTTTCACTTGGGGGTAACCCTGGTGATTCCTTTGTGGAGAGTGTCAGCTGTTGGGTAACTTTTTCATATTTGGTTCCATTTTGTATGTTTATATTTTGCTTTTAGAGCTCCAGGTTGGTGTGTGTATTCATAAATTAATTATATAAGTACTTATTGCTGTGAGAATCTTCTAAATTAATGGCCATAAATAGAGCATAGACTAGGGATAAAGGTAAATGTATTTTATTCTGGTTTTTCCTCTCTTGTCTAATTGGGATAGACTCTCAATGGTAGAGTCTTGCTGCAAAGATAGAAATCTAATAGCCTGCAAGTATTAGATTTGAATCCTTATGATAAATGTACAAGAAAGAGTTCATGAGATGCATTACCTATTCATGCTAATGAACAAAACTTGCAAAACAGCTAGCTCCCAAGAAAGCTTGTGGGTAGCAAATTTTAGAATACCTACAAAAAGGGAAAACTGAAAGGTATTTGTATGCTGAGGGCTTGACCCTGCAAGACACTTAGCACTCTTGCCTTGATCAAGCAAAGCATGTGCTTAACACTAAGTGCATGATTAATCCCATTGAAGTCAGAGGGACTACTCCCAAACTATTACCTCCGTGCTTAAGAACTTTGCAGGGACGAGGCTTAATATGTGGATATGAGGCTTACGTATCACTGCAGAATACAAAGTACTGCACTTTTATTTATCACATCTTTATAATTCTTCAGAAGAGCTAAAGAAGAGACATGCCAAAGACGCAAACAATGATAACAAAAAGAATATTGCTCTTTAAGCACAGGTTCTTAATAGGAAATAGTTGCCCAAGTGAAATATAATTCCAAGCACTTGAGAAAAGGGGTTCGGTAATGGAGGTAGAAGGCATGTCCAGTGCTGTCAACTAATACATAATATGTTAGGAGAGTTTCCTATCCAATAGGCATCCCTTTGTTTGACCTATCTCTCTCATTCTTTCTTTCCAGATTCTTGACTGCTACTTGCATAGGTACCAGTGCTGATTTTCTCATGGGTTTCCCATGCTTGTGTGTATTTCCTAAATACTTCATTGTTCGAGTGAGGTTGCAAAAGTGTGTTTGTATAGTGAATAATGGCATAAAGTATTCATTGGGCTAGTAGATTGTATTCCCTCTGATGTCAGTTACTCTCACTGACTTTCTCTCTCCCTCTCCTGTTGGATATGTTTAAGATTAACAATGCATTAGTCATTAACCAAGAAGGTTTCTATAAATAAATATTTAATCATAATGAGCTGTGTAATTGAATTAATAGTATTTGCTCTTTTCATATTTGCACGATGAATGGGTATGAGTCCTGGAACAGTGCTGTAATCTTAACTGTTGGTGCTGCTGTGAACACAACAGAACTCAGGCAAAAAATTGAAATGCTCAAGTCAGCAGTACTCCGGCAATCTTTAGGCTGTGTGTACCTTATTTTTAAAGACAGGTTTCAGAGTAACAGCCATGTTAGTCTGTATTCGCAAAAAGAAAAGGAGTACTTGTGGCACCTTAGAGACTAACCAATTTATTTGAGCATGAGCTTTCGTGAGCTACAGCTCACTTTATCGGATGCATACTGTGGAAACTGCAGAAGACATTATATACACAGAGACCATGAAACAATACCTCCTCCCACCCCACTCTCCTGCTGGTAATAGCTTATCTAAAGTGATCATCAAGTTGGGCCATTTCCAGCACAAATCCAGGTTTTCTCACCCTCCGCCCCCCCCCCCCCCACAAACTCACTCTCCTGTTGGTAATAGCCCATCCAAAGTGACCACTCTCTTCACAATGTGTATGATAATCAAGGTGGGCCATTTCCTGCACAAATCCAGGTTCTCTCACCCCCCTCCAAAAACCACACACACAAACTCAATCTCCTGAGAGTTTGTGTGTGTGGTTTTTGGAGGGGGGTGAGGGGGTGAGAGAACCTGGATTTGTGCAGGAAATGGCCCACCTTGATTATCATACACATTGTGAAGAGAGTGGTCACTTTGGATGGGCTATTACCAGCAGGAGAGTGAGTTTGTGGGGGGGGGGCAGAGGGTGAGAAAACCTGGATTTATGCTTGAAACGGCCCAACTTGATGATCACTTTAGATAAGCTATTACCAGCAGGACAGTGGGGTGGGAGGGGGTATTGTTTCATGGTCTCTGTGTGTATATAATGTCTACTGCAGTTTCCACGGTATGCATCCGATGAAGTGAGCTGTAGCTCACGAAAGCTCATGCTCAAATAAATTGGTTAGTCTCTAAGGTGCCACAAGTACTCCTTCTCTTTAAAATGTGAATGATAATCAAGGTGGGCCATTTCCAGCACAAATCCAGGTTTTCTCACCCCCCCACCCCCCTCCAAAAACCACACACACAAACTCACTCTCCAGCAGCACAATCCTGGATTTCTTATTTTTAAAGGCATTGCACTGTTGCTATAGTAACTGCCTGTGGTTAATGGCTATTATAGTAATGACAGTTATATTACAGTAAATAATTGCCTAAAGTTCAGTATGTAGTATATGGCCAAATATTAAACCTTAGGTGGGGCTGACCTAGACCTAGACAATATTGGATCTACTTGTAGTGCTAGTAATTACATAAACTTTGCAAAGATTGCTTTTTGTCTTAGTTTATATTACCTAAGTGCAGTTTTATTCCATCATAGTTTTATGCCTCCTACTTAGTATGAAGAGTGAAAAACTTCTGTATAGGTAAACAGAGGCTTTGCTTAAATACTAGTGTGGGCTTTACTTGGTCCTACTACTTCCTGCACCTTGATTTTGTGTAAATTCTGCAGAAAAGGAATTGACAAAGAGTTTAAGTGATCAGCAGGTGTTATTTTCTGCAAAATATAGTGCTGCTTAGAGCTGGGTCAAGAGAGGAAAAAATGTTTATGAAAGGTCTTATGAAAACAATCCATAGACTGACATGCTGCTGATTATGATGACCCCTTTTTATTAGTTAATATTCAGAATAGCGAGGCTTGACTGGCAAGAGCGTTCATGTAAAGCAAACGTGTCACGAATAGCAGCATGCACAATCACAGGTCTCTGGGTACCCATAGGGCTCTTATGGATATTTTCGAAAAGCACTTTATTATTTGCTTGGACTGTGCGTCGAAGAACTCTGGAGCGTTAAAGGATAGGTTTTAAAAAGGGACTCTTCCTACTTTATAAGGCCATCCAAGAGGAGAATAGAAACAGTGTCTTGTGACTCAGGTAATCGATCATATGGTGTGAGTAACTCATGAAAAACAAATACTGGTTGCAACTCTTCTGTGAACAGTTCAAGGGCTAAAATGTGTTCATACAAATTATTCGTCCAACAATTACAGTAGGCACATTTTCAAAAGTTGGGGGAAGCGGGGCTGAAAGAGAACATGTTTATGAAAGATTCCCTAAAATGGAGACTAGTGTTGGAATCAGTATTATTTCTAGAACTAGAATGAACTTTTTCAGTGGACCCACTATACAAATACAGACATTTTGTATTTAAAAAGCATCTTAATAGATAATTCACAAACAGGAAAAAAAAAGGGCTAAACTCGTAGAATAAATTAACTGAATACTTTTTTTCAGCTTTATGTTGTATTATAACATGTGAGGTAAATATGTAGTTTAGTGCTCACACAACATTATACAATCTTCAGGACATAGATCAGAAGCTAAACATCTGCAGAAACTTGACAGTCCTCCTGCACATAAAAGGATGTACTTTAGACCAGTCCATTTTTATGTCCTCGTGGACACATAAAAGAGCAATATGATTGAAGAGAGCTTGTCCCATGGTACATCTCCGCCAGGATTTCAGTCGTCTTGTGGCTCCGAAAGATCACTCAGCTGTTGCAGATGAGTCAGGAGTTGCTAGCATAAGGCAAATCAATCTGAGCAATTTTTTGAAAAATATCAAGGTCTTGGATGCACTCAGCGGTGTCTAATACTGACCTATAGCACAGGAGAAAATCATTGTGCATTTTTAATTCATACTAAAGCAAGTGGAGTCCCCTGTGTACTTCATGGGACATCACTGGGTTGTCTTTTAAAGGAAAGCTCTCTCTGAGGATAAGTAAAAATTAAACCCACTAAAAAGTACCATGGTTTGAGCTAGCACAACAAACACACTTGACTCCATCTCTGGAGTAAGCGAATCTAAGTTCCAATATGAGAATCAGAGCATTCTAACACTCTGTTTTAAAGAGATGCCATGGTGATGAAAATTTTTAGTTTGATTACTATAGAAACAGGCCACCAAATCCTCTTTTTAAAAAAGGTTATGCGAGAGCAGTGCTTTATTATGCTGACATTCATGGACTCATATGGTGGACACTTGTGCATTAGAGTGGTATATTGTATGCATACAGAATCTACTGGATGAAAACTGCAATTTCCTATTCACATTGCAGTTTCTATGCTTTCTCCATCCTTCCTGTATTCTCATTTTGAAAAGCACTCAGAATTGATATCCCATCCTCCCCTTGCAACCGTACCGCTTCTAAGTGGCGTCCACTGTGGCAAATAATACATATGAGGCTAAATTCACCACTGACATAAATGGGAACAAGGTACTATATGTCAAAGCCAATGGCATTACATCCGCTTATGTCAGTAGTGACTGTGGTACCTGCTGTTAATTCAAAACATGATTCTGTTTAAAGAATCTCTAACAATACATTTGTGTATAGTGTGTGTGTGTGGGGGGGGGAAATCTGTGTTGAAAGTAGGAGGTGTTAAACTTAAATCTGCCAACTAAATTTTTTTTTTAAGTGATTCGTGGCATGGGTAACATGACACCTGTTAAAATTCAGGCCAAACTGGCAGAATCCAAAAGTCGTTAGCTTCCAGGGACTGTTTGGCCTCTTCTTAAAAATGAATTTATGGTCTCAGTCCAATTCATAGTGACCAACTGTCCGCTTAACAAGAACATCACCACTGCTGTCTTTATTAGCAGCAGCAGTGCAGAAGACTGATTTTGATTTGGTAGTGCCTTTTGTACACTAGAAAAATGACAATTGCTGACAATAGCCATTAGCAGGAGGGCTCATTCAAATAGCTTTGAAAAACGCTTAGTTCCAAGAGCAGGTTGGGTGAAAACATTTTCAGTAACGCTACAGAAAAGCATAGATAACATCAGGTTCTACCAAGTCTCTGCTTTCTTGGAACAGTCTTGCCCTAACTAGCAACTCTGTAATTTTGGCACCAGTGGAGGGAAGGCAGAGGAAACCATTATTAACAATCTCCTGAAGGCAGTGCAGGGGGTTCGTTTTTCTAGTGTAGGTAAAGATTCCCTCAAGTCTCAAATGAGAATTGCTCTCTCTTTCCAGAAGGTGCTTATTGGTCACCTTTCCCCTAGAATGAAGCAAATTAGTTTGCAAATCAGAACACATGTTTGACTGAATATGTGTATGTAGTGTTGCTGTAGCAGTGTCGGTGCTAGGTATTGGAGAGGCAAGGAGGTAATCTCTTTTAGGGGACCAACTTCTGCTGGTGAGAGGGAGAGTCTTTCAAGTTTACAGAGAACTCTTCTTCAGCTCTGTGTAAGCTCAAAATCTTGTCTCTCACCAACAGAAATTGGTCCAGTAAAAGATAATATCTCACCCACCGTGTGTCTCTAACTGAATATATGTAATTTATGTTGGATGTCAGCAAATGCAAGGGATTTCTTATTCTTCACAATATCCTCTTCTTCCCCCCCCTCCGCCGCGCAGCATTCCTGTGATGTCTTTTATTGAGGTTGCATTGCATGTAATTACTTCACAGCCCTTTAGCTCAGGCTGATAGGATTTTCAGCATTTTTATTACAGTAGTTTGGTGATAAATGGCATTAAAACTATTGCATTTGGTAGTGGACACAATGCCACATGCCTATTTTTAGAGGGTAGACTGTTGGGAGCGAAGTCGTACTTAGGTCTCTCAGAAGCCTGCTGTGGTTTTTAAGAGGTTGTTCCGACAACATTTAACAGCATAAGTACAAGTAGAACTGTGCATGTGTAAGAAACTGCAGAATAATCATGTTTGTGAGAAAAAGAAAAGATAAAGTAACTAAAAAGCTAGAAAAGACAGGCTTAAACTAACACTTAATCTGTACAGATGTGGGAGGAGAGTTAACATGAAAATAAGACTAATACATATATACAAGGAAAGATAACAAAAAGTTGGTGTAACAAAGGGAGGTTGAAGCTATATTGTCTGGTGCTGGAGGTGACTGTGATGAGGTATTCCTGATGAGCTTTCCACTTGGGAGTAACTGGTCACTACTTGCTGAGTGTTTTGCCTTAATAAACATTTGTTAGACTCACCTGCTGAATAAATCAATCTCAATCCAACACAGACTTGCAATTCAATGTTGCTTGTGCGCTGTTCCCTTTTTCTATTGCAGTACATACTATCAGGTTTCAGAGTAACAGCCATGTTAGTCTGTATTCGCAAAAAGAAAAGGAGTACTTGTGGCACCTTAGAGACTAACCAATTTATTTGAGCATGAGCTTTCGTGAGCTACAGCTCACTTCATCGGATGCACTTCATCCGATGAAGTGAGCTGTAGCTCACGAAAGCTCATGCTCAAATAAATTGGTTAGTCTCTAAGGTGCCACAAGTACTCCTTTTCTTTTTAGTACATACTATGGGACTTTAAACCACACTAACACCATAGCTTTTTGTCACTAGTGTAGTCTAGTGACTCTACCATGTATGGAAGTTTTGAGTCTGCTTTTGAGCTAATAGACCTGGCAGTAGAGGTCCATGCATCCAGGTCCAGAATCCAAAATTCAATCCCTACAGATGATCCTGGAGGAGGCTCCTTATAGCGCAGCATACGTGTTTCTATAAATCTCACAGTACAGTAGTAAATTTACCAGTGCATATAATGGGAATAATAATAATACCACTCAATTGTTTTGCCACTTAATGAACTGACATGCCTTGATTAAAGATACTATAGAAGGGCAAAATAGTATTTGTTCTTACTCAAATTGTGAACAGCCGTTGCTTGTCCCTCTCTGGTTTTTATTAAACTTAACTTCAGAATGTGAACTTGATGAACTTCAAAATCTTCTCCTGGGGGGGGCAGGGTGTATGTGCATGAGGGGAGGCAAACTTGTGTTTCACCAAGCATGGCTGGCTTTTGATTTCTCTGTGTCTGCAATATGATCTCTAGGATTTGTTTACATGAAACAAGGTACTTAAGCAGGTGTGAGTGTTCTGAGGGAAGACTTGGCTGTATTTTCTTATACGGAAATATTAATGAAAGCATTAACAGGGACAAATGTTTGACATTTGTTAGACACACTACTGTAATGGTGCAATATGGATCACTAAAGAAATTAGGCAGATCGTTTAAAAAATACTTTTCAGTGAAAGTACTTAAGCTTTATTTAGGTGGAGCAAGGAGATGAAATCCGTCCCTGAAACCCACAGTCAGTGTATAGGGCTACAGGGCAAAGCCTGCATAACTCTACGCCTGTCCATGGGCTAGAAAAGTGGCTGTGACCTCTCTGCCTTTATTGTTGGGTATTGGAGCCACTGGAATTATGTAAACATACCTCCATGTTGCTTAAATCAGCCTCTGTACCAGATGACAGGAGGAGAGCTAATGTAACATTGTGGGTTTTTTTTTTTGTTTTTGATTTTTAAAAAGGCTCCAGAGATGATCCTGCAAATTGCAGGCCAGGAAGCCTAACTTCACTCCCAGGGGGTGGAGCCCTGCATGGGCTGTGGCCCACCCAAATCTGAGCAGGGGTGTAGTGCTGCCACAGCGGCCCAGAGTGTCACTCGGGTTTGTGTGGGTGGGGGGTGGGGTGAGAAAACCTGGATTTGTGCTGGAAATGGCCCACCTTGATTATCATACACACTGTAAGGAGAGTGGTCACTTTAGATAAGCTATTACCAGCAGGAGAGTGGGGTGGGAGGAGGTATTGTTTCATGGTCTCTGTGTATATAATGTCTTCTGCAGTTTCCACAGTATGCATCCGATGAAGTGAGCTGTAGCTCACGAAAGCTTATGCTCAGATAAATTGGTTAGTCTCTAAGGTGCCACAAGTCCTCCTTTTCTTTGTGTGAATACAGACTAACACGGCTGTTACTCCGAAACTCGGGCACCTGAAATCCAGGACGGAACTATGCACCCGCCCTTCAGAAAGCTACACTCCAGCAGCTCTGCCTGGCCATTTTCTGAGCTGCCCCATGCACATACCCAGCTCGGAAGGTGAAGCTCTGTGTCTGTGGGCCAGGGTTAGGGAGAGGGTGTGGTGTCGGGGGAGAAGCTGAGCTAGTACAGACTGTCATTACCCGTCCACCTATAAGTCGGTGCCCACCAAAATTTCCACTCCTAGCTGTGCTGCTGTTTAGTACCAGGCAAACTGGTTGAAACTATAGAAAAGAACAGAATTATCAGACACATAGATGAACAGAGTCTGTTGGAGAAGGGTCAACACAGCTTTTGTAAAGGGAAATCATGCCTCATCAATCTGTTAGAATTCTTTGAGGGTGTCAACAATGATGTGAATAAGCTGTGATGTCCTGGGTCTTGAACCCAGACCTCGGAGTCCCCCGACAGCCTCCACCCAATGTCTGCTAAAACTTGGTGGGCTGAGAAACTACTAGGACTATAGCTTCAGGCAACGCACCACCCATGGGAGCGCTGATTGGAGGATTGCTGAGCTCCACCGATTGGGCCAATTATGCTATTTAAGCCAAAAAAAAAAAAAACCACAGGAAGTTTGTTCGCGTGGCAAAGTGATTTCCTTTTGTGGCTACACTGGATCCTGCTTGTGCCTGCTTCCTGCATCCAAACTTGTTCCTGGCTCCTGCCTCACCCCCACCTTTGCTCCAGTTTATGCCGTGCTCCTGTTCCATGCTTGATCCTTGACCCTCCTTCAGTTCCTGCCCTTACGCCTCATGTCCAATCCTCAGTTACCAGTCATGGCTCTGACCCCAGCCTCCAACTTCTGACCTTGACTCTGGCTTGAAACCCGGCTCTGGTAATTGGCAGCTGACTCAGGTGCTGACCCTTGGCTTCGTTCCCCAGCCTGGACACCTGCTGCACCCACTAGACATGACTTCTGCTCTGACTACTAGGCCAGACTATCCCAGTCCATAACACAAGGGTGATCCTGTTGATGTAATGTACTTAGACTTTCAGACCACCTTTGACAAGGAACCACAACAAATGCTGTTAAGCAAAGTAAGAGGTAATGGGATAAAAGGGAAGGTCCCCTCATGGATCAGTAACCATTAAAAGATAGAAAGCTGGGTAGGAATAAATAGTCAGTTTTCAGAATGGAAATAAATAAATAGTGGAGTTCCCCAAGGATCTGTACTATGAGCTGTACTATTCAACATACTCATAAATGATCTGGAAAAGGGGGTTAACAGTGAGGTGGCAAAATTTGCAGACAAACAAAGCAGAGTTTGAAGAGTTACAAAGGGATCTCACTAAACTGGGTGACAAAATGGCAGATGAAATTCAATTATTGATACTGATAAGTGCAAAGTGAATAGGGAAGTGTTATTTACCCCTACACATAAAGCGAGAACCAAGGGTCACCTAATGAAATTAATAGGCAGCAGCTTTAAAACCACCATAAGGAAATACTACTTCACAAAACACACACTCAGCCTGTGGAACTCATTGCCAGAGGATGCTGTGAAGGCCATGAGTAGAACTGGGTTAAAAAAAGAATTAGATAAGTTCATGGAAGACAGGCCAATCAATGGCTATTAGCCGAGCTGGTCAGGGACACAACCCCGTCTTCTGGTTGTCCCTAAGTCTCTGATTGCCAGATGCTGAGACCGTACAACAGAGGATGGATCAACTGATAATTTCCCTGTTGTGTTCATTTCCTCTGAAACACCTGGCACTAGCCACTCTGAAGACAGAGTACTGGCCTAGATAGACCATTGATCTGACCCAATATGGCAGTTCTTATGTTCATAGCTCTGCCTCCAAAGTGGTCTGCAGCAGTGGCCTCTATAGGGTGGCACAGAGGCTATTTTTGTAACTCAGATGGGGTGTAAATAGCCTTTCATGGCTGCTCAGCTAGCTGACCATCCATGCTGTTCCTATTCATAGATTCATAGATATTTAGGTCAGAAGGGACCATTATGATCATCCAGTCTGACCTCCTGCACAACACAGGCCACAGAATTTCACCCACCCACTCCTGCGAAAAACCTCTCACCTATGTCTGAGCTATTGAAGTCCTCAAATCATGGTTTAAAGACTTCAAGGAGCAGAGAATCCTCCAGCAAGCGACCTGTGCCCCATGCTACAGAGGAAAGCGAAAAACCTCCAGGGCCTCTTCCAATCTGCCCTGGAGGAAAATTCTTTCCCGACCCCAAATATGGCGATCAGGTAAACCCTGAGCATATGGGCAAGATTCACCAGCCAGATACGACAGAAAATACTTTCCTATTTAAGACTTAAGAGATGTGGAGGGCTTTGCACCAGTCTCTGCACAAAGGCTAATAGCAGAGACAAAAAAGAGAGTCCTTTTCAGCTGGCTGATATTGGAGCCAGTTGTGTATTGACCCCAGCCCTTAGAGCAGCCTGTGAGTTGCTATGACCCTCAAGGGGCCATCCAGGAATCTCTCTTACAGCATGCTCCTGCCCTTTGCCCTCCCAATGTGCCCCTCTGGCTCCAGGGCATGGCATAGTAGCTGACTGTACTGGCTCTATGAATGCTGAGGAAATCGCCAACAGCAGAGATGTAGCTGCTTTTTTGCTGCTTTTGTACCCCTGGAATGGTGCACAGGTAGAAGAGTAGACCAGAGAATCTGGTCCCAGAGGTGAATTTCATCTTTTATGAACTACAATTAAATCAGCATGACATCTCAAAATCGAGCACTGATTTGGATATTTATAAATCTAACATCTGCATTTCTGCGGATGGAACAGTTAACAGGTTGACTAATAGCCAAATTGCTGCAGGAAATACAGAGGAAGAGCATTTAGAGGTCAGATTATATTTAATCAGGGGACTTCTCAGCACATCTTTGATGTTCCAATTAATTTTCTCTCTCCCCCAATATATAAACAATATCCATCTGGAGAAATTTAGACACATTTAGTTATGTTTTATTAAGCAGAAAATAATTCCCTGGTCAAATATTTTCAGCAAACCACACAAATTTTTATTTTCAAAGAAAATTGACCGCATGTCTGCTAAAATATCATTTCCTTTCATTTATGTTTCAGCTACAACTATAGAATTTTCTGGTATTGCTTAACTGTTGTATCGCCGGACAATTAATCCATGCACCAATAAAACTGCATGTTTACCCTGTATGTCTGGAAATACCACGACTCTCAGGAATCACTTTGTTTTATTTAAATGGTATGTACTATAACTGATTCCAGTGCTTCATGACATTTACAAAAGTGCCTTTTCCAAGAAAGCTGTTATTATGGGGGGAAGAAGAATACATTGGTTTTATTTAAAAAATATTTTATATATTGAAGGTATTGTGTGTGTGTGTGTGTGTGTGTGTGTGTGTACATGGAAGATGTAAATTTGCTGGAGGATACAAGGGAAAATGGGCTTAAGAGAACTGGCCACAAAGGACGTGAGGAGATATGCTGCACTCAAAGATGTAATGGATACCTGATCAAAATTCTGACTTGCACTGTGAAACAGGAACCAGTTCTGAAATATAGCCCTTGCACTGTAGGGATACTCGCCTGTAATTAAATAACCACAAGAAGCCATGCACAAATACACTTTGACTGTCTAAATGGAATCTGTGTATAACACTTTTAGGATGCTGTCTATCACAACCCTTTAATGTCTTACATTTTAAAGAGATTACTAGGTGCTTTATTAAACCCTTTAAAATTCATGGTTTTCTTATGCTTTAACTAAATAGAAGTAAGTACCTGATATGTTTTAAACTTAATTGGAATTAACAAAGCCCTAAAGCAGTGTTTCCCAAACTTGGGACGCTGCTTGTTCAGGGAAAGCCCCTGGCTGGCCGGGCCGGTTTGTTTACCTGCCGCGTCCCGCAGAAAGCGGCGCGGGCTGAGGGATGTGCTGGCCGCCGCTTCCCGCAGCCCCCATTGGCCTGGAGTGGCGAACCGCAGGTAAACAAACCAGCCCGGCCCGCCAGGGGCTTTCCCTGAACAAGCGGCGTCCCAAGTTTGGGAAACACTGCCCTCAATAATAAGAGGAGGTCAGATCCTATCCCCTGCTACAGCCCCCTTTCATTGCTTTGGGGGTGCAAAGGGTTCATAAATCTGGCCGATTAAGAAGCCCTTTGGGAATCTCTTGGTGGTGAAGAGCTGGTGTAACAGGCCCTATGTTATAGCTCTCAAAATAGCATCTCTTGGGGACAAGGTTGCATTGCAGCTCACATTCAATCAATCCTCACCTGGTGTAAAAAGCCATTTTGGGGCTGTTACCAGCTAGTGGATCTTATATCAGCACTGAGGCTGATCTAAATTGCACCAGGGGTCAAATGTTGGGGGTAGTGTGAAGATGGTATATAAATACTTTTGTCCTTGCCTTTTGAGTCCTGCAGTATGCAGAGCTCTGCTAGATTCAAGGATCCCCCTTGAAGCCCAGGAAAAAAACCAGCTGGTGGCTCTCCTTAAAATTTGATTCATGCATAACACTGCTGGATTTAGAGGAAACCAAAACTTTCCCATATGACTTTGTAGATGTGGTACCATAGATGTTACTTTTTTTTATTATTATTATCTTCATACATTTGGCAGTGTTCAAATTCCAAATGCTTCAAAAATAGCAGGCTTCTGATTTTAAAAACACATTTTAAAGCAGATTTCCCCAATTTTTGTGCAGTAAAAAAGCTCCCTTTCTAATTAACAAGTTATATATTAATAAGATCTTTTGTGAAATTGTATTACTAAGCACGTATTTACAATGTGAGAATTCTTTATCTCTTTTTAAACCAAGTTTTATTTTATATGCATTTGCACATGCAATGAGTTATGGCACTGAGCAGAAGTGGCAAATATATGAAAATAATAAATCCATTGCAGTATGTCCTATTTAGAGCACCCCACTGGACTTAGCATGCTTCTTCACTAGGCCCTGCTAACTCACAGTGAAACGACAAACTTGTCTTTACTAGGCTTTTACCTTGTGTTAATCACCATGTTAGTTGATGTGGTAAGCACACAACTTTTTTTTCCCTAGTAAGAACAAGGCCTTAACTGACTGAAGCCTTTATTCAAGAAAATGTTTAAGCATGTGTTTAACTTGAAGAATATCTTTTGATTTAAAAATATACTTAAAGTTAAGTGTGTGCTTAAATACATGTCTTTTTTTCCAAGTTAGGATCTTCTTAAAGTGCTTACTTGAATAAGGATGCTGAATGGATGTCTTGGTGCTTATGGCAATTAAACAGGGAATATGGGGAATCTTAACTAAAATTAGTTAAATGCTGCAAACTCTTAATATTATTTGAATAATAAACCACTCTTTAATTTGACAAATTTTGATCACCCATTTTCTTACTGCTTGGTAACTTTTGCTTGCACAATGCTTGTTCTCTTTATGAACTCCCAAGTTTGCATATACAAGGTTGTTATTCCACAAATAAGTGTTTGTCATTCATTATTTGCTGTCTGTTGCTCATTATTTTACCAATAAAAATATTTCAGTCATCCAGTTAGAAGGAGAAACCATGTGATGTAATCTAAGTAACAAATAGCCAAAGTGAGACATTTGTGAACACCATGATAAAAAAAAGTTCTTCCACACTATTTAGTGTATAATTGAGAATAATTAATCTGATTTTCAGACATCAGGATTGGTTTGTGAATGATTCATGCAGAGAATGGGGCTAAACTTCATATATATTTTAACTTGCTCTAATCACTACAACACTGTCTCATCTATGGTCTCAAAAGCATAAGTTCCTTTCAGATATAATTGTTTGAAATTGCTTCCTTTGTGTTAAATGAGTGAACCACAGACAATATGGCACCTGGATATGATTGGATTTTTTAAAATAACAAATGTGGAGTTAAGACACACAGATTTTGCAATGCTGTTGTGGACATGTACAGTCCAGCTGGAACTTGTAGACATGGCTATTTTCTTGCTGTAGCTCTGAAAATGTTTCTACTGTTAAATATGTTTTGCTGTTCTCAACGGAAATGTTAATAGGAACCCTGAGCCATAGTCAGTTCTTGCATATGTGTGTACCATGCTTATCAACTTCAATGCAAATTGCATGAGCATATCAAACAGTTGAATTTGGTCCTGTATGCATAATGTGAGTAAAATAAGGATAGAAAAGACTGAGTCAGCTTCTCTTTATTGTTCCTCCAATGAGGAATAAACCTACTTCAGAAGGCCAAACTTTTTGTGATTGCTTGGAGAAATTTTTAAGAGATCTGCTTGGAATAGATCTGATTTTTTTTTTAAAGTGACCTTTTGAACCAATTGTTTCTCCATAATTTGTAATGGGAAAACAGGGTAGCCTTTTAAAATGCGGTGTATTGAAGTGCTAATCATAGTTAAGGTTGGGCTGAGTTGCACTTAAATAAGGAGTACTTAGTCTCTAAGGTGACACAACAAATTTATTAGAGCATAAGCTTTTGTGGGCTAGAGCCCACTTCATCGGATGCATAGAATGGAACATATAGTAAGAAGATATATATGTATGTGTGTATACACACATATATATACACACATAGATATACACACACACATATACAGAGAAGGTGGAAGTTGCCATACAAACTGTAAGAGGCTAATTAATTAAGATGAGCTATTATCAGCAGGAGAAAAAAACTTGCTGATAATAGCTCATCTTAATTAATTAGCCTCTTACAGTTTGTACGGTAAATTCCACCCTCTCTGTATGTGTATATCTATCTTTCTATCTATATCTTCTTACTATATGTTCCTTTCTATGCATCCGATGAAGTGGGCTGTAGCCCACGAAAGCTTATGCTCTAATAAATTTGTTAGTCTCTAAGGTGCCACAAGTACTGCTGTTCTTTTTGCGGATACAGAATAACACAGCTGCTACTCTGAAACTTAAATAAGGGATTCAAACACTTTGTTACATATGAAGAGCACTGAATATCCCCCCCCACACACACACACACTTATTCTTTGAGTATAGAATTAATTTTTGTAGAATTCACAAATAAATTGGTTAATTAGCTTAAAATGGATTTTTTTAAAGAGTGTTTCTCAATGACCAGTCCATGGACCGGTGTGGTCCCTGATCTCCCTGACACAGTTTAGGAAGGCAGCAAGCCAGTCCCTGGTATCAGAAAGGTTGGGAAACATGGCTTTAAGACATTTACTATGCTATGTTAGACATTTTCTGTCCCAAACGATCTCAGTAACAGTACAACAGAGGCCCTTTTAAACTTCCATTTCTGTTAAAACTCACTGAAATCTTTGTTACATATGAAGACTTTTTTTTTCAGGATTAGTGATTTTTTTCCCTTCTTCTTAACTGAATGTTACTACTTGAGTCGGAGCTGAACAACAGTATTCTCTTACCAAGAATTCCACAAGTAACCACCTTTTTTCAAGCAAGTCTCCTCTTGCTCTCAATGGAAGTGATGCCACAACTGCCTTCAGTTTGGTGGCAGTTTTCAGAAGGACTCTCTCATGTTGTTCCCCGTGGAACTGAGCATCTCTGCCTCCTTAAATCAGAGGGGCAGTTTAGCTTTATTCTCATTGGGAACAAAAAAGATATGGGGGTCATTTTGCCGGAGAGGAATTCTTTGTGAGAGAGATTTTACGGCACCAGCTTCTGCTAACAGATTAATTAGGAAAAATAGTGGCATAATTCATGTCTCTCAAGTGTTATAACAACCACTGTTCAACTGTACACAAGGATCTGGCCCTTAATTTTGCTTTTACTTGCAGAACCAACCAGCAATCGAGTTGGAAGCTTCAAGATCATGGAATCCTGGTACTTCACTCTTCATGTCCATGTGTGGGAGGGCTGTCCTTTTCTCTCACCTCCCATTGTCAGTGTCCATACAATTACTCTTGTTATGGCAGGAATCACCAGGTGACACTGTTTCACCACATAGTATTGCAGGTTCTTTTTCTGAGTGTGAGAGCACCACTGTTCAGCCTTGAAAGAAATGCTGCATTATGTTATTTCTGTGATGGAATTAATTTTTGGGAGACCTGCTGCAAGCAACAGGCGAGTTTTCTCCTTGCGTTAATCTCTCTATCTAGAGTCAACTTTTGGGACAGTTGCTCCCTGGGAGCCAGGCACTGATATTTTGGAAGTGATTCCTAAAACAGGTTTTTTTCCTGCATGTTGTTTGACCACCTCTGTTCCAGGACTGTGTGTAGAGTAAGCAACAACAACAAAAAAGTTGCATTTAGGATATACCCAGACTCAGCATTACTGATTTCTCTTCCACTGGAAAATGAACCTTCAGTGTTCTGAAATCTACTACTGCTCAGCATAAGGATGATACAATTCAAATCTGGAATTTATCTGTGCCTATACCAGACTTTCTCTGATCCTCATGCATCTCCAGCCTCAGCTCTGTGCACTGTACATTTCTATTTCCCATACGTTTCCAGTGGGCTGCATGCAATGTGTTCACACAACCAGCATTGACTTTTTAATGGAGGTCATGGGCCAAATTGTATGAGGTAATTCCATAGAGGTATTGAGTACTTTTAACTCATTAATTTTTATCAGAGCTGCAGGGGTTCAGCACCTCTTAGGGATATGACCCTTAAAAATGTAAGCGGGAGCCAATGTCAAAGGATTAATAAGGTGTTTTATTGTATGTCCTAGATGTCATGTATTGGGGCAGATTTCTAATGAATCCTTTTGTCTGGGACATATGCAAATAAATTACACATTGTATGAAATGCTGCCAGCAGCCACCCATAATCCCAGCAGATTTTTACTAAATCCCTATTTAAGTAGGTCTTTAATAAACTTTGGAACAAGTTGAGCACTGGAAATTATCTGGCCTTACTGTGTTGAGTATGATACTCATGTTATATATGGTAAACTGCACTTAATTTATTGAAGCCTTAATTCCAAGTCTCCTGTTTGTCTCGGTGACAGTATCAAATATATAGTGATAAAGAAGGAAAAGTTGCATGTAATTAATCTCTCCTCACCATCCTGCTCTCTTATGCTCTCACTGTCACTTGGAAATCTTAGAGATGGAGGTGCAACCCTTAGTAATACATTCCCATACGTGGATAACACCTCTGCTTAACAGCCCCAGACTTCCTCACGCACAACCGTCCCTGGAAGTGTGGATTTATTCTCTTATGAAATCTTACAAAAAGGTGCAAACTGAAGTGTAAATAATGTTCATCTCACCGAATTGATTGGAATGTGGCTGCTGCTCTTAAGGTGGATTGGAGTTTAGGCGAAAGGAAAGGAATTCCTAACTTGAGATAGAATAAGAAAATGCTGAAGTACAGAAGACTGATAAAGATCCAGGGTTGGTAGGAACCACTCTGCTTTTGCTCTTGGGAGTAGAGAGGAAAAGGGCGGGGGGAAGAGAGAATAAATTGAAAGAAGAAATTAATTGGCTAAGTGCAGATGTGCCCAGCAAGGGCCTGTGAATATGTGCTCATGGAAAGTAGCAAAATGTGTTGGGTTTTTTATCCTCAGGTTAAACACACACACACACACACACACACACACACACTACAGCATGAGTTCATCTTATTAGTAATCAGTTTTTATGCATGAGAAAAGAAAATCTGTTTCATATCACATCAGATGGTAAAAAGGAGACATGCCAGAAATATAAAATGAACACCAGCATCAGAAACCAGCAGTGGCTGCTCACAGTTAATTTTTGTGACCTGGAGGAGAATGAAGCGACAGTATCTCTGTCGCCCCATGTATTACTGATGTACTGAATTTATTTTCTAACTGTTCAGCATGTCTCTCGCTGTCAGCACACTGGGCCTGATCCAGAGCCCATTGAAGAGAATTGAGTCTTTCCACTCATTTCAATTAGCTTAAAGTTAAAACCAAATAATACAGTGGTATTATTATTCTTCTTTTATTATTAGGTTGGGAGTGGATCATTAGTTTGGTAGCAGATCATTTCTGTTTCCTTGTTTCACTGCTTCATGCTGGGAATTTGCAGCTATGAGGTTAGTTGTGAAAAGTATATTTTATTATAGAACGGATAAATGTAAAGACATTTGGTTTAAATTTAAGTTTCGGCTCAGTCCACCCATAGTTGCTTGTGTTTTGTCGTCATTTGCTGATACAGTATTTAAATTCTTCCTGTAATTTGTCATTCTGGAATTATGTGCTGCTGAATGTAAATGAACTCAAATGCAAAATCTGTAATGTGTCAATTTCCAGTAGGAAGTCCAAAACCTCCATGACTCCTTTTAGATGCTTCACTGTATTATGTACTTCCAGAAATGCATTTCCTGAGTTAGATATTTTTAAATGAACGGGGAAAATGCCAATGTATTTCTGGAAACTACACCTCTCTCCCCTCTCCCCCACTTACAGTTCTGAAAATCCGTTCTCTTGGGTGCCTTCTGTGAACGTGTGCTGCTTTGCCCATTTCATTTTTGAATATGGAATTTTTAAGCTGTAGAATAACACAGCGCTAAGCAATTATCTGGGAATTGAATAAAATTCAGAAGTCCAAAGTCATTTCAAATAAGTTACAGCATGATGAGTAAGTCTTTCAAATAATTCTAAAAATAAAAATATGTATTGCAAATCGGGTTATCCTCCTCCATGCAAGAAATGATCCATAATTGTGTTACCAAGCTGTGCAACGTTTTGAGCTGCAATAGTTTCTTCTCCGTACCTTTTATATTACATGCAGAGGACTGGCTGTGCTAACTTCATGTGCAGATATTGCTTTGCTATTTTGAATTC
Source organism: Eretmochelys imbricata (assembly GCF_965152235.1). Taxonomy (NCBI): domain Eukaryota; kingdom Metazoa; phylum Chordata; order Testudines; family Cheloniidae; genus Eretmochelys; species Eretmochelys imbricata. The sequence continues at coordinate 192,056,032 of NC_135572.1, read as the reverse complement.
TTTTCTTGCTCAGTGCCCGGACTGCTTAGAGGTTTCCTCCTGGCACATTCATTGGGCTGGCAATTGAGATAAATGTCATCCATGTATTTTTTTTTTTTAATTGGTGAATGTAGTTAATAGAACCAGTCAAGCAGATGTCACAGAACTCCAAATCCACCAAACTGAACCCCTGGCATTCCTGGTGTGAGACTAGCAAAGCTGAAAACAGATCCCAGCTCCCGTACCTCCGTATTAATAATTTGTGTTATCTGATTCTAATAGTGGATATTGCAGACTAAAAGTAATTGGATGAGGAGACGGATTTGTAAGATGTCAGATGACTGGCATTTTGGATTTCCTGATAGTTACCTTTTCAAATATTTGCAACTGAAATGTGTTTGGGGCTTTGGACAATATCAAGGTGAGGCCCTTAGCAGAGTGGCGTGAAACAGGCATTGAAAAATTAGGCTCATGTTTTTCAAAAACCTTTGGGTGGACCTGAACCACATCTTAATGAGCTTGGGTTGATTTTTGGTTCAGAATGAAAACCACACGTGATGACGAAACTTAGGAACAGAGGAAGAAAGTGTCTTGTCACATTCAGCCAGGCTTAGAACTCGGGTCTCTTGCATCCCAGTCCTGTGTTCTAGCTACGAGACTACACCAACTCTCTCAAGGAAAGAGGTCATAGTGCCACTGCAGTGCGGTGATTTATAGTACAGGTGACGTACAATTGTGTCAAATGCATTTAATACTGACGGTTTTCAGCCAGGCCACATAATATCCTCTTCATACCACCTTTAAAAAAAACTTGACTTGGCCTCTTTCAGTCCTCTCTACTCTCTTTATATCACCCTGGCTGCCTCTCTCTGACTGTCCTGATAAAACTGATAGAGTTTATTGTACGTGGCTGCATTTTAATCTTCAATAGGTGTCTGAGAAATTGTGGACTGGGGACTTGTCACAACTTGTAGTGAAGGCAGTATGCAACAGAAGAATTACCAATATCAAAATGAGGGGGTTTTGACCTCTAGTCCTTGTGCTACGTGCTAATGAGCGAGTTAAATTCCTTATTCATGATTTGCTTGGAGTCGGAGGCTTTCCTTATTCTGTGCGCATGAGATTTAAAAGCAGGAAGAAGGAAATAGTGGAGAAGTGTAAAGATTAGTGGCTAACAGCTCAGTATTTCCTGTCTATAGGATGTGTAATCCTCCACTAATTATTAACACACTAGTCTAATGGCTTAGCTATCAGCATAGAGCACTGCCAGGTGTGAGACCCAAGTGTGGGGCAGCATGGCTCTATCTCAGACTGCTGGAGAGCTCAGGTTAGAGGGTTTTGATGTATTTGTTCACTCAGTTGCAGTTTACAAAGTTAGTGCAGCGTATGCGGCAACATTAATACTTGACTTTTGTGGGATATAAGGCGCATTACCTGCGAGACCAGCAAGAATGATCCTCGCTGTTGTAAAACTTCAGAAAGTGAGGGAAACAGAAGTGAAGTGATTTTGTTGAAGGTGTATGTATTTTGCTATGATGTGGATGCCTGATGGCTGCCAGGAACAGAATTAAGGAATCCTGAAACACTATCTCCTACTTGAATATTAGTTCCCAGGCAGTTTTTGTGGTAAAATATCTGGGGGAAAGGGAAGAGAGGTCATATGGTGGGCCAAAGGGCACGGGCTGAGGAAAACCCTCTGCCCACACTTGGATAAACCCCATGCCTTAAGTTACTGCCTTAGGCATGTGTAGTTTTTTGGGACAGTGGAGAAGGAAACAGAGTGATCACTTTTCTGTCTGTATAGTGGAGTATCATAGTCTGAAAATTACTGATCATTTATCATCCATATGTCACATTAAGAGATCACCAATACCTTTGTATGTAAGCAGCAATATTTAGGGGTTTGTCTTGGTTGGGTGTGTACCTGTGTCCTTCCTCATGTGCACGTGTCTGTGTGTTAGCTAAGCTGCCGCCAGAGTCCATGCTGCAGAGCCGCCTGCGCCTCGTGCCCCATATAGCCATGTCCACTCTGATGCTGTAACTACACATTGTTTGAGGCTTGGATTCATGGGTGCGTATCCCATAGCCCTGAGTCACCTCCTCACCACCTGGAGCCATTCCAGTGTTTGGTTTGCAGTGTATTGTGGGAGAACTTGCCTTCTGTGCAGAAGTGTTTCCTGCCCGCCGCCTAGTGAATGCCATTTTCTCTGAGTCTCTTCTGGCTGTGCAAGCAGCTCCCTTCTGTCCATGCTGATCCAAGGACAAACCATGGATCCATTTGATCAGCTGCTCCTGCTTGAGGGTGAAGCGTTTATGCTGTGGAGCAGAAATTTGCTGAGATGCTGGATGGCATCATGGGAACAAAAAGAAAAGGAGTACTAGTGGCACCTTAGAGACTAACCAATTTAGTCTCTAAGGTGCCACTAGTACTCCTTTTCTTTTTGTGAATACAGACTCACATGGCTGCTACTCTGAAACCTGTCATAATGGGAACAGTTTCAGAGATGAAGGCGGTGGGACTTGGAGGGGAGTCCATTCACAGTGGACTGCACTGTCCCAATTAATGCCACAATTGGTGCTTCCTTTCCATGTGTGGAGCAGAGTTTCTGGTGCAGGACAGCTCGCGTAGTGTGGTGGGACCACGTCATCCTTAAGACCTGGGATGACCAGCAGTGGCTCCAGAAATCTGTATGAGGAAGCAGATCTTCCTGGAGCTGCGTGAAGAGCTTGCCCCAACCCCTCAACACTAGAACACTTGATTTGAGGGATGCCATACCAGCACAGAAGCAGGTTGTGATTGCCTTTCAGAAGGTGGCTACCCCTGAGTGCTACAGGTCTGTGGTTTACTAGTTTGGTGTTGGCAAACCTTCTGTCAGTCTTGGAGTGATGGTGGTGGTTTGCCAGGCAGATGCTACTGTGATTTACCCATATGGGTGGCACTAGAAATGTGCTAGAAATAATAGTTGGCTTTTAGGGAATGGGTTCCCCATCTGCTCTGAGGTCATCTATGGCAAACGTGCCCATAATCTCCCCACCCTGCCCCCAGGGAGCAAGTGATTATGTAAACTGGAAGGGGTTCTGCTCCACCATACCACAGGCCTTGTGAACCACAGAGGGAGGGCCTGGGAATGCCAGTACTACCCCTGTTGCCCATGTGCAGGATGCAGAGGTTTTCAGGAGATTTGGACTGCACCTGTTGGGAAAAGAAGGAACCTTATTCTCTAATAATATAGTTATTAATGGGGATTTGGTGCTTACTGTTGTACTGCTTGCCTGCTCCTACCACAGCTGATGAAACCAGACCCTTGCCACAAAGGACCAGGCAGGAGAAGGTTCAGTTACATGCTTAGCAGGTGTAGGATGGTGGTGGAGTGCGCATTTGGCAGGCTGAAGGCAAGATGGTGTTGTTTACAGAACTGTTTGGAAGCCAGTGTGACCAATGTCATCCTTGTGATTGTGGCCTCCACAACACATGTGAGGTTAAATGCAAACATTTATATGTGGAGTGGACTCAAGACACCACTGACTTGTAGGCCAGGTCATGCAACCAGAACATACACCTGTCAGGGGTGGAACTGCCTCCTGGCCTGCAAGAGAAATAAGGGATGCCTTGTGTGCCCACATGCTTCCTTGAAAAAAATGAAGTGTGATGCTGTAATGGGGCCCTGGGCTGTGTGGATTCTTAATAAATGTTACCTATGCTGCCACTTTTCCCCTGTCGCTTCCAGATACATGTGTTTCTGCAAGGGTAGGTGGGGGGACACTTTAATTCTGGGGGCCACACATGCCCCCAGCACACACTATGGGTTCACTGCATGGGTGACCATATCCCAATATTCAGCTTGGTGATGTCCAGTTGACTGAAGGGTCAGTGGACAGTGGTGGATATGGGAGCCACAGACAGTTACATAGGAGTATGGTACCTCTGGTTAGAGGAGGATATCATGGCAGATAGTGGGCGCTACACTGGGGACACTGCCAAGCACCCAATGAAGCGTCTTGTAGCAGGGGCATGTGCTGGGCATATTACTGTACATGCTGTTGGAGACCTTAGCCTTTCAGTATAAGTATGTGAAATGTCTGTCCGGTGGATGCCTGCTCCACCTGTCTCTGAGATCTTCTCATAAAGGTGAATGTTCTGTGTGATCCAGCTGAAACTGTGGTTCTAGGTGGTAACCAGAACCCTGGTGTGGTTCTCCAGCTGGTGTGGATGCTTTGAAACAGTGGGGCAGGGCTGAGCTGGAGCAAATGGTGGGAGCGAAGCAGTCCACCTGTGCAAAATGGGAGAGGTAAACTTGTGGTCCAGGGAGGGAAGTGAGGAAGCTGAAAGGAAGGAAGATAGAGCAAAGGGAATTCTGGGAATGATACTGGAGGATTACATTGAGTCAAGGAGGGCTCACTGTTTCATTGCGACGTCCGTACCGCTAAATGGGTGAATAGAGGGGTGGGTCACATGTCAATCTCACCCATTTCCCCAAGCGGGTGTGCTAACTCGCATTCTGCACACCTCTGGACACATGTCTGAGGCCTTCCTTTGCGAATGATAGCGGGGTAGGAGCAAAAACCAATGGCTCGACACATGTCATGCCGCAAGTGTAGATATATCCTTAGAGTGGCAGAAGGCTATTATAAGGTTCTGCTCATGCTCTCCTAGGGTTTATTTCTTTATTGGCTTTACTTCTTCTTATCCTTTTCTCCCCCTTCCTACACTTCTTCCTTCAATCTGTTTTTCCTAGATTTTGTTCCTCCTCTTTTGCTCTTTGATTGAGAGTGGTCTGTCTATTTCATTGGAGTGACACCAGGAATTAATCTTGACTCAGTGTGTCTACTAACTAATCTATAAAATATAGAGCTGGTTGATGCTTTTTGCTGGAATATTTTTGTCAATAAATGGCTTTTAAAAAAAATGAAACTTTACATAAACAATTATTGATGTTACCAAACTTTCTCAAAATATTTATTGTAGCATTCTTTTATTGAAATATTTCTTTAAATAGCTATAGCCATTCTTCATATTCCAGTACCCATGGTCTCAGTGAAAACCAGGTTTTCAGTAAACAAAGTGCTATTTAAAAGATTCCAATATAATTTTGCCAATATTTTTATTTAAAAGTTTCCTGAAAAATTGGTCCATTTTTCAAAATGGAAACAACTTAAATTTTTGAATTTTTTCATGATGTTATGTCTCCATTGTTCAACCAGCTCTCAAAAAATATCTGTGGTGCCCACCACCGTATCTTGTTTATTTTATGGGGGGATAATTAAGTGAATATAGTGTATATGGAAGTCATTGATTCAACATCCTGTAGACTGAAGGCCTCTGTGTAGCCTGGTGGATACAGCACTGAACTGGGACTCAGAAGGCTTGGATTTTATTCCTGGCTCTGCCACTGGCCTGCAGGGCGACCTTGGGCAACTCACTTTACCTCCATTTACCCATGTGTAAAATGGGGATAATGATCCTTCACTCCCTTTGCAAGGTGCTTTGACATATACTGATGAAAAGCACTCTGTGGTAGTGTGGTGGACTATTGCTGCAGAACAGTTGGGTAACAGTGCAGGCCACCCTGCTAATCTGCCTCAGCCAGGCACCATGTCCCCTCCGTCCTGGGTTTCTCTGCTATGACCTGCCAGTGCAACAGGGACATCTCCTGAGAACTGGAAGGATACCACAAACTCATTCCACACAGGCATCTGTGCAGCCAGCAGGTGCTATTGGCTTTCTGTCCATACGCACTTGGACAAGGTTTGAACTGAGAACCCCATGACAACACATACTGTTTGTGTCATATTTGTGGTATTTGTGTCTTTTTGTAATCAGCGCCTACCATAAAAAAAACAAATTTTGAAAAAAGAAATGGGCCCTTTTTCTTAGGTGCCTTTAAAATGCCTGGCAGACAAAAATGCCTGGCAGACAAAAAGGTTGTCTCCCTAATATGAATCTAGCCCGTCCTCATCAAGAAGAATTAGGCTGTTTACTCAGACTGGCATTTTATTTCCTAGCTGGAGATATTCATTTCTTGTTTTAATCTGTGTAAACAGGAATTAATCTCTCAGAACATGCCTGGAACAAAGAGAGAGACAGAGACAACACCCAGGCAGAATAACCCTCCTTTCCAGAGACTCTAATTAATAGTCTCATTACTTTTCAGTCTAGGCTTGTGACACGCTCAGAAGGGGAGCAATGAAAAGGGGAAGGTCTCAGATAGTACAACAAAAAAGGGGCTGAAAAGAAGAGATTTGGCCACGGAGAATGTTAGTAATGCATCAGTGTGCCTGGAAATTGATGTAACCAGGAACAGAACCAAAGCCCAGTGCCAGAGGTGGCACATGTACAATGAGACCAAATGAAGAGGCTCATTAGCCTTACAAATGGTGAAGAGCTGCCTGTTCCCTCCCTTATTATCTCTCCTCCATCTCCATTATGTATGTGTGTATGTGAAGGGATGGGGAGGAAAAGCGAGCATTATCACGTTTAGAACGTGAATTGATCAGCATAGCCCTACTGGGAAATTAAAGAAAATCTAGATGACTTTTCCCCTACCCTGCAATTGAATGGAAAATTGGAAATGCTGTAATCTGTGGAAGACATAGAATTACAAATGGAAGCTTTGGGTTTTTTTTTGTTTTAGTTCGTTTGTTTTGTTTTTCCTTCAATCAGAAAAGAACTCCAGAGGAGAAAAGAAATAAAATACTGGAGTTTGTGCTGTTTAATTTAGGTGCCTGATGAACTGTAGATATGAGACAGGTTGTAACATGCAGTGAAGCCGACTCAGTATGATTTACCAAAACAGAAATGAGTTTTGACCCGGAGTGATTGGAAGTCTATGTGAATGACCCTTGGATAAGTTAAAAGCAGAACGACATTCAATAAGCTATTGCAAACTATTTTTTTTTCTTTTTTCAATTTTTGTTCACAGCTAAGTCAGGCAAATACTCCAGACTAATCCCAACCCAGATCAAATGGTAAAAGCAGCCTTTTCTGCAAGTGCTGAGAGAAAACATTCAATTAAGTTTGGTGCAGTGGCTTAGTGACAGAAGCCTTTCACCTCTGGAAACCTAGCCTGTAGTTATCGTCCTCAGGTCACAAGGGAAAATGAGTTTGGTGTTTTCATGCAAGGCCCTAGGGCACATTTTATCCACAACCCTGAAAGAACTGTATAATTTGGCACTCTTGGCAATACATAATCACGAAAGGTCCAGGACTGGATAGCAGAATGCTCCAGATTAAGCATGCTAGTTAATGCTCCAGGAACTATTGTAGGAAAGGCCATTTCTGTCCCTTTCATGACTGAATGCATCCGATGAAGTGAGCTGTAGCTCACAAAAGCTTACGCTCAAATAAATTTGTTAGTCTCTAAGATGCCACAAGTACTTCTTTTCTTTTTGCTAATACAGACTAACACAGCTGCTACTCTGAAACCTTTCATGAGTATGAGATTCACCCATACTTAAGAACTAAAACAAAAAGGTGGGAAAAGGCAATTTTAGGAACTGTTAAGCAGTGATAAGTCTTGGGAACAGAGAGAGTGATTCGGAGCCAAGAAGGAAAGACCTTAGGATATAGACCGGGAGGGGGGAAATCTAGGGAAACTGAGGTAAGGAACTAGGAGGGAAATTCCTGTTTGCATTGGAGCAAATGTCAAGTGGTCACAAAGTGAAATAAGGCACTTGTAGGGACTATTTAATTTCTGGGGACCCCTGCCTGTGGGAGTGAGAGAAAAAAAATCACATGTGCACACAAGGTGCCATGAGGGGAGGGCTCCACCTGCATGTTGTGGCGAGAACCAACAGGCCGGAGCAAGGAGACAGGCCAGTCCCTCAGGATAGGAGTCACTGTGCAGTGAGTGTGGGGCAGCCAAGATCTGCCCCCCCCCCCGCCCCCATGCAAAGAACTCCCACTGCCTGAGTGCAGGGAAACTTGAGGGTAGTGGTCTCCAATTACCATAGTGCATAAGGTCCCCAAATGCTTTGTTTTGAGCGGGGCTAGATGAGTCATCCCCCCCAACACAGGCTGTGTCAGCAGCATGACTGGGTGTGCCTAAGATCTAGCTATTCTCTGGTAACACAACAGCTAGTAAGGGCCATTATATTTCGGAGAGCAAGTTAGAGTCCTCTGGGCTACTGTAATCTATGCAGGGGCCACAAGTATCCCTGGCAACCCCAGGAACAACAGTGGATGCATCACATCCCTCCTGGGTCCCTTTGTGGGGTTCTACCCCAACATAGGCACAGAATTGCAGATTGTGGTAGAGAGTTTAGGCAAAGAGAACCTGGGCGACCAAGAGGGAATAAAGATGATGACGAGAGAGAGAAGATAACCTACAGAAGTATGCAGCCCCACAGGAAGGAACTTTCTCCTTGTCACAGTTTTCCAAAGGAATCTAAACTTAGAAATTTTTTCTAGTGGAGGGAAGGAATTCAAATATTTTGCCTTCATTTATTTTCTTTTTAATCTCATAAAGGTGTCTCTCTTGATGTTAAAATATTCGGATGTGAAACTGGAGGCAATATTGAAAATCCCAGGGCATCCTCATTGCATTGTCAATCAAATATTAAGCATTGGCATGCTTAGCTAAATATAAAGCATTGAGGTGCAAAAGTTGTCAGTGATGTTCTGATAATATGCCAGTGTCTTCCATTCTCACCTTCCTTAGACCAGCTCTGAGTTGCCACTCCTCTGTTTTACCTCAGTGTAACAACATTGCTTTCACCAGCGCGAGAAGAGAATCAGGCCTTCTCTTCCCAGCACAGGATTTGGGCTTTGAGTCACAAAGTGACCAAAGAGGAGAAAGGAGTGAGATACAATATATATATGTAACCAGACTATTTCAAACCAGCCAGCCCATTTAGTAGCACTGTCATTAAATTTACTACAGGAACAGGATTTACTTTTGCCTTCAGTTGTATGCAGCGTATGATTAAAAATGGACTGTTAAGAAATAATGAAATTCCTTTCGAACAAGGATACTATCAACATCTCCCCATCTCTTTTTCCAAAATCATTTGATTCTGGCCTACGGTAATTTGAACGAAGGAAGCACTTTGGCAGATACTACTACTACAGGAAGGAGGGCACCTAACTTGAGATAATTCTTTCCCTTACATTTTGACCACAGGTTGTCAGCAAATAGGCTTTATAATTTAATTAAGTGATCAAGATTGCTGAGGAGTGTGAAAGACAAAAGATAAAGTAAGTAATGGAAGGCAATTGTTTTCACCTCCTTTACACTGGGGCAGCCATAATTAAAGTTAAAAATGCTGCCTTCTTGCTGGAAACTGAGTTAGAGAAGTGAATTGTAATTGCTGACACTGTTTGCTCAGTGACTCTTGGCAATATCAGCATGTTAACCCAGTCTTTGGGTCACCTATGAATCTTCCAGACTGATGAAAACATCTTTTCTTTTCCAATTTATCACTGACTTCAGAAAGTCATTATAGAATATCAGTAGAGCAGATTGGGATCTGGAGTAAGAAATCAGTTATTGCCAGGAAGTACCTTCACAAGCACTAATTAGGCTCGGATTGACACTTACAGTATTCCATTATACGTATGGTCAGTTGTTTTACAGACATAGGGCTGATTTCAACGCTGGACTGACAGACAACTGCTGGTAACAACTGGAGACACACCCATTTACACCAGAGCTGAGGTTAGCCCAAAGTTTTAGAAACTTTAAATTTTCACGTAAACCGAAAAATTATATGGTAAGGGTTTGACAGCCATGCCAGCAAGAAACTGAACTTTATCTCTTGGCTCCAAGCATGTGACCTAGGTCAGTGTTCTGAAGGAATTCATGTCTGTAATGTGATGGAACAGTATGCACTGACTCCCAGGATTACTGGACATTATGACCAACAGCTCCATTTCACAAATGGTGATGGAAACCGTAACCAGTCGTGGCCAAGCCAACACCACAAAGGGGCTTAGAAAACCATCAGTGCTGTTATAAAGCCAGTCTTTTCAGACAGCCAATGCACAGAATGCAGAGTGGACATAATAGGATAGCTCAAACCAGTGCACAACCATTGTATTCTGAACAAGCTGCAAGAACCAGAGCATCCACAGTCCCAGCGTGAGAGAATATGCCAGTAATGTTGTTTGAAGGCAAATGGGATGCTCTAACTTTGTTTCTTTAAAGAAAAATAATTTACTGGGAGAATGAAACACATGTACAGGAGTTAAACCATGGGCAATACTGTCATATTAATGCTACATGGGATTAATCTTGTGCATAATCCTCGGCTCCCAGGAATACAGAAGCAGTAGTTGGGAGCAATTTCTCTCTCTAGTTGGTCATTGCTCACCACAACTTTGCAATGCTCCATGATCATTTTTATAATTCTACCTGTGTTAGGGACACAGTCAGGGCCTAACACAGACATAACCTTCTCTAGCTTCTCCTTCTCAATCCTGGTAAAAAGGCACAGCTGACATGCTTCCTGTCCCAAGGAAAGTCACAAACCCTTTGTGATTCTGCAACAACATTACCTGAGCCTTCCTTTAGAGGAAAGCTTTTCAAAGGTCAGAATAACTCTGGAGAAACTGGTCCAGCTCTTTATCTCCAAACCACCATTAGTAGCTTTACAAAATAAAAGACACCACGGTGCTGGTGGTGATCACCCTCTCTTGGCTGCTCAAAAGGAGTTGCCATTGCAGCTCTCTAACAAAAGTAAACCACCTTATAAACAATCTTAAATTGTTATAAAAATTGTTAAAAAAAACAGCAAACCTAAATATAGCATCAGTGTAAGTGATAAGGTACTTGTCCTAGAGATACCAATGATGATGTGGTCTACAGTGATTCTCCATCACATCTCTTCCCACCTCAGGAAAACAGCAATCTAGTCTGTAGGACAGAATGGGCTAGATTCTCCATTGTGTTGTGCCTTGTGTGGACATTTAGCTATGTGCAAAGTGATAAACTGCTACAGTACGGAGTCAGGAAGGCTGTGTGTTTGCAGCTGCATGTCACAGGTGTAAATGGTTACCCAGGATGCTAGGTGGTGGAGAGTCAGGGTCACAGGCTGCAATTTTGTTATGAAAAACATTAAAGCTATGTTACATGACTGAAGGCCTGAAGTGCAAGATACCAACAAGTTAATGCAGGATTCAAATCTTCAGTATTTCCACAGGGACTAATGAGCTGTCTGAAATGGAAACACTTGGCCTAGCAAAAAGTAGACACTCCTGAGACAGGGACAGTGTGGGTGAGTGGGAAGTGGGGGGCTTTGAGCACTTGAACCTGATGTACCATCCTCTGGATGATGATCTGAGGTTAATGATGTACCAGTTCCTATGGTTGGTTCCTTTAGGATGTGCTCTCATCTATGGAGACATATTAGAGCTGACTGGAGGATGACTATTCCATTTCACTGTAACTTTTGAGGTAACATTTGCTTTTGTTCCCCACTGGAACATGGACAAAACAGCTTGGAGTGTTTTTGCAGACACAGCATTGTATTGAAATGCCTGGTTTTGAGTTGGGAAAAACAATGAGTCTCTTCCTCCCCCCCACCCCCAAGTGTGTGTGTCCATGTGGGCACTGGCCTGTGATTGTAACAAACTAACACCAAGTTGCCATTTATTTCCAAGTGAGAGGTAGAGATGCAGGGGGTTGCCTAAGAGTTTGTGAGCTTCAACAAGACCTAAAATCTGTGTCTATAACTTCTGGAGCCCTCCCTACTTATATGTACAGGGGAACATTTTCAAAAGGAAATAGGAGATCAGCTTACATGTGAAGAGGTATAATAGTTCCATAGCATCCTCAAGCAGCTGAAAACAGCAGGTACAGCAGTGCTGGCAAAGTTTTTGGAGTTCATTATTAAGTTTCCTTATTTGTACTGAGTGTACATTTGAAAGGGCCCCTGGTCTGTGTCTAGACGGGAAAGCTAAGTGATGACCAGTTTTTGCACAAAATACATTTCTCTGAAAGGCATGAGGCTCTGTCTACCCCTTTATCCTTCAGAAATGTTTGCCCATAATCCACCAAGCTTATGGTTGAGGCTTAAGCAGTGAACCATACTTTTTGGAGGCACAGGAATTCTTCTACAGTATTGTGTGTCTCTAGTGAATTCGTTAGAATTCCATTCTTCAAGCACGTTAATTATACTGCAGATTTCTAAGCTTTTATATTGCATTTGGTGCATGAGAGAACAGGAAGCACCCATTCTAAATAACAGATGGGCCAGCACATAAATGGTGGAAAGTCAAAAAACCATGTGATTTTGCTAATAGGATATGACCTCAAGTTGATCTTTGTTTTATAAAGAAAATTTTGCTCTGCAAATCATTGTTAACTTAGTCACACGTTATAAAGAGCTTGTTTTTTTTAAATTTATAAATCCCAATTTCCTCTGTTTTGTTGCAAGTTATACTTCCTAGGTTCTAGTAACAGTGACACATGAAATATTTCATTTGTAAGTTGACATTAATTCCTGATGTGTTTAAATTAGTTCCAATAGCAACAGAAAGATTTTTATGGTGATATATTTGGCAACTGTATTGCAGTGCTCCATTGAAATTGTTGTTTTGTGACTGTAATATCTTTCTTAATAAACTTGTGTGAACATGCGTTTGCTAAAGCCTGAGAGGGGGACAATGGGTATGTCTGCACTGTGATAAATGACCCATAACGTGACTGTGGCAGTCCTGAGTCAGCTGACTTGGGCCAGCACAGCCACGGCTGTGGGGCTCTAAAATTGTAGTCTAGATGCCTGGGCTCTGAGACCCTCCGCACTCACAGGGTCTCAGAGGCCAGGCTCCAGCCTGAGCCTGAACATCTGTACTGCAGTTTTTAGCCCAGCAGCCTGAGCCCCACAAGTCTGAATCAGCTGGGTGCCGCAGGGGTGTGGGTGTGTGTGTGTGTTGACGTGTGGATGTACCCAATGTGTCTAGTAAGCAGAGCAAGGGGGTTTGGAAGTGAGATTATATTCCAAAAGTCTTCCACTGACTGTGAGCAGGTCTACACTTAAAATGCTGCAGCAGCAGCGCTGTGGTGCTTCAGCGAAGATGCTGCTTACACCAACAGGAGGGCGCAGGTAATCCACCTGCCTGAGAGATGGTAGCTATGTTGACAGAAGTCTCCCATTGACCTAGCACTGTCTACACTGGGGGTTCGTTTAGTTGAACTGTGTTGCTCTGGGGTGTGGATTTTTCACACCTGTACACAATGTACTTAATTTCCTAGTGTAGACCTGGCCTGCGTTTGACTATTGACAAGTCACTTAATTTCTTTACCTCAGTTTCGCCATCTGTAAAATTGGTATAATTGTTAGTTTTAAGTGCTTGAAAGCTGATATGCAGATGTAAGTTAACAGTTATATTTATTAGTTCAGTGGAATCCTAAAGGCCTATCCTGTTGACATCATTTTGACTTTTAATGTGAACTTCATGAATTTGAACTGCCTGGGTTCATTGTCTGTTTGTACTGGTCATTTAAAAAACAACAGCCGCCTTTTCTGGTACAGATTGAGTTGGTAAATCTGAGTCCATGGTGGAATGTTTTTAAATGTATTCAAGTCCTCCCACATAAGATGCTTTTTGTCTTAAATGCAGACATTTTATATGTCAGTAATACAAAATATTAACTTTGTATCGCCGTGTAATTTATTTACCACTCATGGAAAACCATCACATTTCATGCGAATATATAAACTGAATAACCAGGTGCTGGAAAGGCTGATCAATGAATGACCCTCTAAATAACTGCTGCAAATTTTGATTATGTAATTTATTTATCCAGTTAAGCTGTGCACAGATGCACTATTTGGTAAGGGCCATGAGTTTGCCTTCTCCAGCTTGACTGAGGCACATTGAGGTCAAGTGACTTGCTCAGGGTCATAGAGCAGCTCAGCCTGTATTATGATGTAAGATCGGTTCATTTTCCTAATCCTCATCCTAACCTGACTAGACCATGAAGCCTCCCAAACCTTGCATTGCTACTGTCAACATTAATTTCATGTCACTGTTGGTCCATGTCAGTTTCAAGTTTTGTACATATAATTGTTCAAGGGCTGTAAAAAGGCTATAAATCTTTGTCTGAATAATGGACATACCCTACTGTGTGTCTAGTTGGTTATACGGCTCCCATTACTGTAGTATCTTGGTACTATAGAGAACCCTAAATGTGGCATGTGTGGACACTTCATTGGACTTTTTTAAAAGGTGGCTTGCCTTTGGACTGGAGAGCCTGTGGCTAAGCAAACCTTGATTATAGGATGAGACCTACCTGAGGGGGATTAGGTAATTCTTCTATAAAAAGCAGCTGGAAGCTAGAGTGGGGAGAGATGCCTGGGGAGAACTGAGACTGGTAGGGGTGAGCAGGCTCCAGCAGAGTCCTGGGATTTGGATCTAAGACTCCAGCCAAGGGCTGGGAGCAGCCTGCTAATGCAGGAGAAACCCAAAGCTGTCAAGGGAAAGAGGGCAAAAGCTCTCCAGGCAGGGAGCCCTGGGCATAGGAAGGGAAACATTTGTTTGTGGGACTGTCATTTGGGCCTTGGAGTTGTATTTTGAGTTATTTTCTGTAAATAAAACCAGACTCCAAAGAGGAGTATTTTCACTTCAGAAAAAGCATGTGGGATCTGAGTAAGGAGCTCTTTGAGGGAGAAACTATTAGCAAGGCAAGGCAGAGGAAACCCTGGCCATGAGGAGATACACGGGGGGCAGCCAACCCTGACACAGATTTAAAAAACCCCACATTTCAAAATAAGATACATGTTGAGTATATATTTGTACATCATTTGTACTGAACACCTTAGGCCTGATCCTCCACTGCCTTGCCCCATAGAGTGGCTATTTTAACCATGCAAAGTAAGCACGGCACCTTATTGTTTGGATCTCTGCACAACCCAGTGGAGAATCAGCCCTCCAGAATTCTGACCATATGTTCCAAAACTGTGTTTCAACCTAACTGGGCATGTTAATCCATCAGATTTCTAACACAGTAGGAAGTGTCAGGGAATGATCCAACACCATAGATTCCAACGCATATGGCCTTGGCTCTTTGCTCGGCAATGTTAGTGTTATGCTGTCATTCACAAGGAAAGTTAGAAGAACACATTTCTGAATAGTCAGTAGTCTGAGTTTCCAAAATCGTTACAATTTAATTTTGTTGTGGGGAGGGGGAACGCGTAAGGCACAGGGGATTATGTTTAGTTTATGAGCCCTGACCTTTCATGCTTAGCCATTTCTCCAGCTTAATTTTGGAAGTACATATTTCATATGGCTCTGGTTGTAATTATGTATTTCTTATTATATTAATACTACTTGAACATATACGGGAGGTGATCATTTGCTTTATTGCTATGGGAGACAGCATCCTGTATCCGTCAGGAAGCACATAGGGAGGGCGTAACAGTTCATGTTTTCTGTACTGTGACAAGACTTGATTTTAAAATAAGGAAATAGAACTGATGCTATTTATCTTCTGGACTGTTTGTACATACACTATTAGAAAGGATGGCTTGCTTTTAAATAGCAGGATCATGTGCCTTGCCTAGCCTCCTCACACACTACTGATCTGCAAACCATCTGAACGGGTATTCAGCACCTCATGGAACTTTCTCCTCCTACAGGCATGGGCAACTTTAAGGTAGTGGAGGCCTGCAAAATCCACTACTACCATTTGGCGGGCTGGGAGTATGATATGTGGGCAGGGAAAATGGGTCCTGCCCTTATGGTGCATGATGTGGGGAGGGTCTAGTTCTTCCCCGGGGTAGGTGGGAGTAAGGCCCTGTGAGCAAGTAGAGAGTGATCCCCCATTTGCACCACAGCAGTGGCTTCTGTCCTGCAGGGCTGGGCTCAGCTCCCTACTCCAGCCTGTTGGCTTTCACTACAGCATCACATGATGCTTATGGCTCGGGTCTCTCGCTGCAGTGTCCTGTCCCACATCACCCTCTTCCTGGCACCACCAGTTTGCCTTCCCTGGGTTGGGCTGTGGTGGGACCAATGAAATGATCTGGCTAACTAGATGCAGCTCCTGGCAGGCAGTGGCCCCTCTCTCTAAGAGATTCCATTGCAGTTGACTGCTGTTTCTTTTTTCCACCAATGCTTTTGTAGCTGTTCAATCAGTCTCCATGGGTCACTGTTTATTATCTCAGCTTCATGATCATGTTATTCCTAACAACCCTTCCCCCCACCATCATTGTTTTCATTCCATTCTCGCTCTCACTCCCTCACACTCACTTTCTCTCCTTGAACATTTCTTATTTCAAGACCAAAAGAAATAACTGTGGACAATGCCAAAATAGTATGTCTGGGCAGTAGCCAGATCCCTAAAATAAAGGAAAAGAACCCTGTGAGTTCATAGATGTATTTCCCATCAGAAAAAAACATCTGGCTTAAGATGGATTTTGCACAGAAAGTCCTTGTGTCTCTGCTTGTAATTTAAATCTTCCAAGAACAAGTAGAGCAAGGGAAGCTCAGGCCTATCAGCTGGTCTAAAACACAACTGGTAAAACACTAAATCAACACATTCCAGTATTATGTAATGCAAAAGTAATGTCAATCATGAGCTACATATTTCACTACACTATGCAGCATGTCTGTCTGTCTCTAATTTAAGTAGAGGGGTGTGAAAGATGCCATTCAGAATCTGCAGTTTTTATAAAAAGCATCTATACTTCAGACAAGCTCCTATCTATCCATTTAGCTTCTTCCAGCAAATTAATGAAGGGAGGAAAGGTGAAAGGAACTCAGTAAATATGCCCGAAATTGTCAATCACAATGCCATGTGGAGTGGAAATAGGTAGGAGGGGATTAAGGGATCTTTACATCAATATGTGATTTACAGTAGGCATTCTTTATAAGTAAGTTCTGTCTGACTCGTGACAGGTGGGTTGGCTGTGCAGCGGTCATCAACATAAAATCCTGGAATACATGCCATTTAGTAGTAGCATCTGGCTATAGTTTGGCAAACCACACCTCCGAACACAGATTGTGCTAATTTCTCACCAGATTAAAATCACAAACCATATAAAGTTCATTAATGACTGGACACCCGCTGAGGAGAAGAAATTCAGAGTTCCAGCTCAACTTTCATATGTAATGAGCCCTGTTGTGCCTAAAGCATTGTTGCTATATGCTTATCCCCCACTGCTTTCAGCCTCAGCAACACCCAGAAATTACAGGACCATAAATCTGAGTTTCAAGCTCAAAATTTCTTGTCTCTAATAGGTTTTCTTATGCTCAGAACAGTTTAGAGTAACAATAGCATGCAGCTTGTTTAAACTACTTTATTCTAGGGACTTCTAACCAACAACAGTCTGGTAATCTTAATAGGGCCCTGTATACTCAGCAGCAATCTGGATCTAAACTGCACATTGTGTAAAGAGTTGTCACTTTGGATGGGCTATCACCAGCAGGAGAGTGAATTTGTGTGGGGAGGTGGAGGGTGAGAAAACCTGGATTTGTGCTGGAAATGGCCTAACCTGTTGATCACTTTAGATAAGCTATTACCAGCAGGACAGTGGGGTGGGAGGAGGTATTGTTTCATATTCTCTGTGTATATATAAAGTCTGCTGCAGTTTCCACGGTATGCATCCGATGAAGTGAGCTATAGCTCACGAAAGCTCATGCTCAAATAAATTGGTTAGTCTCTAAGGTGCCACAAGTACTCCTTTTCTTTTTGGATCTAAACTGTAACATCCCTGGCTTGTGTGATTCTCAAGCTGAGTTCAGCAGTACCTTCTTATTCAGCAAAGCATGTAAATGCTTGAATACGGATAGACTTTAGTATGTGCTTAAATCCTTGCCTGAACTGGGCTTCAGTGTAGAAAAATGGACATTCTGTGGCCACTCCGTTTATCTGAAAACATGGAGATGGATGAAATATATGAAAATGTGTCACCGTTAAGTAGCCTGTGCTTCATTTATCTTGATGGTAAATTCAATGTCATACCATCAGCAGGTTGATATGCTGCAGACTTTTTTGTATTGACAACATGTAACTGCAGCAGAGAAGCTGTCATGGGGAAGTTGGGTGTTTTAGAAGCTTGGGTAGAGGATAACAGGACTTTTGGTAATGTAACAAAGCTCTGTCCTTGCCTTCATGGGTCCTGCATTTCCTGGCAGATTTCGCTAGCCTCAGAGGCTCACTGTGACCCTCCACATAACCCTTCCTTCTCTAGAATCAAGGGTCACAGTCTACTGAGCCATTTTCATCATAAGCCAGCGAGGGAGGTGAGGAGAAGTTATCCTTCCTTGCACAGGGTCTGTTGTCTCCCAGTCTCAGTGATTAATCAGGGGGCAAAGGTTGGGGGGGAGCCCAGGCCCACCCTCTACTCCAGGCTCCAGCCCAGGGGCCCTAATAGTATCAGCTGTGGTAGCTGACCTTTTAGAAACATGACATGTACAATTCCCTGGGCTGCTTCCCCCACAGCAGCCCTCACTTCCTCAAGCTCCACTTCACCCTTACCTCAGGGCCTCCTTCCTTGTGCCTGGTATGGTGTGTACTGCTCAGCCTCTCCAACAACACAACTTCCTTCCACAGCTCCTGACAGGCACACTCACCTGACTGACTGGGAGGCTTTTAACTAGTTTCAGCCAGCCCCTGATTGGCTTCAGGTGTCCCAATCAACCTAGCATTCTCCCTGCCTTCTGGAAAGTTCTTAATTGGCACCAGGTGTCTTAAGTGACCGGGAGCAGCTTCCATTTCACTTAACCTGGTACCAGGGATTTGTTTAGCCTGGAGCTAATATATCTATCTCCAACTACTTTTCTATAGCCATCTGGCCTTGCCCCATCACAGTAATTAGAGAGGTATGGGGGGCAATTTGGCAGTATGGGATAAGTTTGATGCCTGCATATTTCTACTAAAATAATCAGTGGTGAACTAGGTAATTGTTTACATTTACTCTAAAACCTAAAGAAGATAATTTCTCAGAGCTGCTGTATCAAACTGTCTTTGGGCTCAGGAATATTACACTGCATGAGTTTACATTAAGTTTAAATTTTCCTCTATAACTGTGAGGACTACAGATATACAGTAATTAAAAAAATAAGTTTCATTTCTGAAGGAAATTTCATGTCTATGGAACTGGGGAATACATGTGGCCTTTGTAAGAGTAAAGCAACATTAAAGTACATTCTAAACTATCTAGCTAACTGCCAACAGCTTTTACTGTTAGAGGGTATAAAATATCTACCCTAAAAACAAAAAATGTTTCCAGTGAGGCTTGTGAGAAATATCTTTTGCCCAATTTAGAACCCATGTGAAAATGATGGGTTGTAGATTGTAACAGAAATCAAAACATTTAATGCTTGAACTCCTTGTGGCTCTGGCAATGGATGTTAACCTCTCCTACATATCAGGGATGTAGTCTCTTTTAATCCTGATCCTACATCGCATGACAAGGAGCATCAAATCAAGTGTGGTCTCTTACCAGCACTTCTCTATGTCGCTTTATATGGCTTCTCATAGTAAATTTCTAGCAAAGCACTTAGAGATTTTTTGTTCCAGAGATAAGGAACCCAGAACCTAAAAAAAGAGGTTCCCAAGTACTGTTCATGTAAATTAACTGTCTTCTTCCTCCCACAGGTATATGAGAGATACTAGTGTAGTGGTTGAGTCCATAATGAAAGACAGAGAGCACCTCAGCCAACTTTTCATGTGCAGCGAACAAAGGCCCAGACCCCAGAGGATGACATAAAAATAGGTCACGAAACCCCAAGGGACATCGGCAAAATAGATTTTTTTTTTTTTAAAAAAGGCAAAATTATTACTGATGAAAGGGTAAGAACTGAATTCTTCTCTGCAGATAAGAGCTGGGTGAAATTTTGACAGATTTGGCATCACTGAAATATTTTGTGAGTTTGTCAGTTTCACTGAAGTGTCAGTCTTGGTGGGTGAGGGCGAAACCCAAACCCTACAATTCTGA
This sequence comes from Eretmochelys imbricata, assembly GCF_965152235.1. Classification (NCBI taxonomy): domain Eukaryota; kingdom Metazoa; phylum Chordata; order Testudines; family Cheloniidae; genus Eretmochelys; species Eretmochelys imbricata. The sequence goes on along the minus strand of NC_135572.1, from coordinate 192,036,175 downwards.
AAAAGTTGCAGTGAATCGTGACTTTTTGGTGCAAACTCTATTTCCATTTTATTAAATATAAAATATAAAAAACACTTGAAATTGAAAATAAAATCCTTTTTTAGACTTCTTGGTCCACTGAACATTTCATTTTCTGGCAGCTATGAAGTGAATTTTTGTTTTGTTCATTGGCAATACTTTAAAAATAATTATTTGTGCAGCCTACTGTGGATGAAGGTTGCAGCATCATCTGTAGTTGTGCAAGCGTGCCACTTTCCTCACTAATAGGATTCAACCTTGGCTTGGAGAGTCTGTAACTAGGTGTAAGGGGAACTCTCCATGGCTGTTAATTGATGGGTTCTGAGACTGCAAATAACTGCCAATATGGATGATGTGACAGGGCTACTCCTCAATTCTTTGGACCACCATAAACAGTCTGGATGCTTTCCAGGCTTATATGGACCAGTGTATTATTTATTAGGTTTCCTCCACCAGTTCATCAGTACAGTCTTGTGCAGCAACATGCAAGTGGATATGAACTTCCCCCTTAGCCCACTTTCCAAGGAGGGAGGGAGATCTCCTCATCCCAAGATCCTATATCGCCTGGCCCATCAGCCTCCTCCCCTTGCATTTCCTTCCTCACCTTCAACTGTTCCCAGCTAATGGGTCGATTGCTCTCAATAGCTTGGCAGCTTGTCAATTAAGCCACTGAGCACTCATCTCCCAATTAAGTCCACTCCAGAGCAGGACAGCTAATACCTTAGTGACCGAAGTGCTGGGTCAGCTGTTGGTGCCTGATTTTGTACCTATTACCCTCACTGCTGACCCTGTTATTCATCAGTTGTTCCCCATCATTATTTGAATCCCAGGCCCAGTAGCTCCTGCCTTCAAATGCAGGAGGACTTGTGCTCGCCCACCTCCTGGACTTCAATAGATGCAGGTGCCTAGCACTCTGTTACAGTTGTCTACACTTTTCCCCTTCGAAAAGGACAAAGGCTACAAACCTATTTAACTTACAGGACTGAACAGCCACTGAATCTGTTTCCCTGAGATATCTAGGCCTATCCTTAGTGCTAACCACAAAGTAAAACACACCGAGGGAAACCAGTCACCGCTGAACAGGTAGCAATTCTCAAATATAAAAGGGAAGCTAATAGTCAAGAAATATAGTTAATAAGCTTGCATGGTCTCATTTAGAAATACAAAGTTAACTGAGTAAAAAGTCCCAGGAATAGACTATTTTTTTGTTTGTTTTTTTGTTTTTTTAGATCAGGTTATAAAACAGCCTTAATGCAATCTGTGACGCAGAGTCAGTGAGGTAATATCTTGGACTAACTTTTGTTAGCGAGAAAGAGAGAGAGAAAGAGAAGCTTTCCTGCCACACACAGCTGCTCTTCAGGTCTGGGAAAGGTACTCCCAGCAGCACAGCAAAATACAAGGTGGAAGAGACGGTTTAGCATAAGTAGTTAGCACATATTGTAAGGGATCATTCACGGTAGAGTGGCCTGTTAACATCTCTCCAATCATAAAACAAAAAGAGGGGTTAGTGGGTTTGATTGACTCTTCTCTGCAGATAGTATCTGAGCGCCTGACTGTGGATAGCAGATTTCTTGGTGTTTTGGGTGTGGTTACTGGATTTGTGAAGGTAGGTGTGGTGGTCTGTGGGTTTCTTGTATATGGTTGTCTGTAGGGTTCTACTGTTGAAGCTGATTGTCTGTGTCCAGGAAGTTGGTGATAGTATAGGACTGTTCCAGAGAGAGTTTAATGGGTGGGTGGTGGTGGCTGAAGTTGTGATGGAAATCTGTGAGGTATACATCAATGTATCTGGTTTTGTGGTGCATTTGTCCAGTAATTCTTCTGACCCTTGAAGAAGTTGGCATGTTGGGGAGCCATCCTAGTGACCATGGCTGTTCCCATGGTTTGGACAAAGTGTGTGTTGTCGAATGTAAAATTGTTACGGATGAGGATGAAATGGATGAGTTTGGCCATGTGTTTGGGGTGGATATCAGAGGGTTGTCCATTGTCCTGTAAATATCTGAGGTAGGCAGCTATGCTGTCATTCTTAGGGATGTTGGTCTTAATGCAGTCTGCTCTTGCCCAAAGTCTTAACACTGCCCTCCTGGTACCCTGAAAGCTGCTCTCTCATCCTCCACTGTTTAGTGCAGTATGCAATCTCAGAGGCTGGGTCAGTTAATGGGGCACACTATATATCTTCAAAAGAGATCAATTTTAATCCCCCAAAGAGTGCACTGCATTACCATTACAGAAAACACTAAACTGTAGCAAGTTGCTGCATATCAGTGGACACATGTAACTCCTCTCTCCACGTCATCCTCTTTAACAAAATAAAATAAAATAAAAAATACCCCTGAAAACCAAACAGCCATACAGAGAGAGGATTGAATGAGATCATGTTCCCACGCCACAGGTACTGTGTCTGGAGCACGAAGAGACCAAGACGTAGGAGGAGGCCGGAATTTTCCTGCCTTTGTCTGAAATATGTGTTTTCTTACAATGCAAAGAGGAATAATAAGCAGCACTGTTAGGTGTTTAAGTGTATGTGCATGAATATTTAAATGAAAGACAGCATTTCAAAATAATCACCCCGGTAAAGCAGATAAGGGCAATGTCAGGTGTGGAATATTGTGAGGAGACAAAACTTGATGTTTGGCCCAGTAAATGACTGAGACATTATAAAGACTTGTGAAACAAAAATACAGATATAAATACGCTTGAATTCCAAGTTCCCTCAAGAACATTCTGGTTGAACTCTTTTTCTATTGCTGAGTTGGTAATTTACATTGGACCTGTGGTTATATAAAGAAATTTGGCATTCTATTGAGACTGACAACAAAGATGCCTATTAGTCATAAATGGGATTGTTTTTTTGTTTTTATGATGTGGACAGGTGCCTTTAAGGAGATGACTCATTTAGTAAGTTATGGAACAGGCCTCAGACACTAATTATTTTTGAACACTAGTGTCTAAACATCATCAACTGTAGGAGCTTCTCAAACTTAGCTTAATAGTCATGACAGTAGAAGGGATGAAGATAATTGTTTGAAAAACAATACCAACTGACTTAGCAAGGGACCTTAATCACATGTGTAACTTTAAGCATGAGTGGTCCCTTCCAAGTTTATCTGCTTGAAATTACATATGTGCTTAAATAGCTTGCTGAATCACAGGTCATACAGAAATAATAATAAGTCTCATTAAAATAGATATATATTGCACTATAATGCTGACCTTTCTCTACGTCATTTTAAGTGTAGTGGAAAGTACTGTAGATAGCATGGTAAGTTTTAACCACTAATTTAACTACGTTAGTTTAACTAGTAACTAGAATAATGTCCAGTTTTGAATGGTGTATCACTGTATGTTGATATGGTAAACAAATAGTAATCAAATGTTTCATGAATGAGGCTTCACACAGAGGAATAAAAATGAAGGCTTAACAGGGAAATGCAGCATTGCATGTTTTGAGGAACATAGTTTTTGCACTGGGTATTATTTGAAGAACAGGAAGATTGTGAGAAAAATGATCAGTGCACATTCTGCTTGCCATCCTTTGAGTGTCACTTAATGATAGAATGACTTGTCACAGCTACCGGGCTAACTGCCCTCCTTACCCCTTCTGGTCTCTTCGGGTGCACTCCCATCAGGTGTCAGATCTCAATCTGCCACCTCTTCCATCCCAAGAGAGCACGTGATTCTTCCATTCTCAGACTGGGCCCTGGGCAGCAGTCCCAATGTGATCAATTGTAATGACCTCAGCAGGCGTGATTTATCTTCGGTACCGGCAGCTCTGTTCCCTCCGGGAGCAATGGTAGTGGTAACCAGTGACCAGACAGCCTTCTTAAAGCAAAATTTTATTTAGTTAGGGCTAAACAAATCTTGAAACAATAAACCAGCCTATACGCCCTCCTGCCTCTCCCTAAGGCTAACTATTCCCTGGATCTGGGAAGGGCCCAGCTTCTTTCAGGCTCCCTTCGCAAAGCCTCTATCAGCCTGTCCCACTGGATAGCCTCTGACAGGTGATTCCCACCACCTCTTCTCTCCTCAGAGGGGCTTTCTAATTGTTCAGTGATCTTTTGATTCCGAAGTTTCTTGCATCTTTGTTGGAGACTGGATATAGTGTCCTCAAACTAATGGCTTTTCCCATTGTCTTTCAAGTGTGTGCTAAGATATTCTTACCTTGGAAGCCAATTATGTTGTCTTCCTGCTTGTTCTTCCAACATCCCCCTTTGAATTTTAGCAATATAGCCTGTATAACAAACATCCATTAAGCCTAGTCTAGTTATATAGTTATCTCAATAATTAGGTCACACACAGTATTCATAAAACTATTACTCATCAGCTCCACGTTCACCACAGAATTAATTTCATCTTAATTTTCCCAATCAAGGACTACAATTAAATTCCAATTATAATTTACAGGAACAATTTTTAAATGAAATGACATTTTATGTCTAGACTGGCCATACATGGTGTTCACACAATGGGTAGATACAACTATATGGTACTATGTAGCAAGGCTATCAGAAATAGTAATTTGCTAGTCATGATTATGGTACCTCAAGGTATTCAGTTAGTAATGTTGACTAGTATGCAAAATCTGAGAGTGGTAATTCATCATCTAACACCATTGAAAAAAATAGCTTTAGTAGCATACATAATGACTAGATTGTGGTAATTTCCTCCATTTTCCCTAGGGTATGAAATGTGATTATAATACTGTTTGTTTAAAGGCTAAGGGATTTGCCAATAAAAAAACAAGATTTCTTTATATAACCACAGGTCCAGTGTGTATGAGTGGGGTTAACTTACTCAATCTTTATACCAATGAACGTATGTACTAAGGATTTCCAGTAGACGGCACAAGACCATTAACAATAGAAATTCCAGTTATCAATTCTTCTCTCAGATGTTCATGATCCTCCTACGCATCTCAGTGCAGAAGATGTAAATAGGGACATTTTGAGGATAATGGCACGCTTCTGCAGCTTGAAAGCCAAGGCCAGCTCAAACACCCGACCCTACCCCAGTCCCAAAGGGGTGCTTAAGTGTTGTGGAGAGTTTTAACTCTCTGTACTGGACGAACTGGGGCAAAGTTTTTGTTATGATTCCTTAGGATCCAATAGATTTCACTATGTTGCAGTTTCTGAATGGCGCTGTTTGGATGGTAAATTCTTCAGGGTAGACAATCTCTCACTTTTGGGGAGAACTGGTGTAAATGGTCAAGGTCCAATTAAAGTCAGCAGGCCTGTGACATCAGCTGAGGATCTGGCCCTATGTGATTGAACGTGGCCTGGCACACCGAGACCCAGTTCTCAGTTGGAATCTCTAGATAATACTGTTCAGTACAAGCAATACATGGTAAGTATTTTAGATTCATAAACGTCTAGAATTTTTCAACTCATAATATTAAATGATGATGCATTGTTCAAAATTGGTTTAACAACAATAATAACAACAAAGTTTTTTCTTCCAAGGTTCAAACCTTATGATAAATGCAGAATTTTAGCCCACATGAATTTTCACATAGTTGACAAACCACTGAAAGCTGGATTATAGAGTGGAAATGAAAATACTAAAGTACACTGTGGTTAGTACTATGCTTATCCAAAACTAGCTTAGTGCTGCTCTCTTCCCTAAATTAACCACAGCCAAGAATTTCAGCCAAACCAGAAGGAAAGGCTGTGAAGTTTCTAGATATTGTTTACAATGTCCTCTTGTATTCATCAGTTGCTTCTTTTATCTTTTCTTCTTTTACTTGTATTGAAAATCATTACAAAGTAATTGCAATATTTAGTTAAATTAGATGTAAGTAAAAATAACTTTGAACATCAAAGTGGTCTGTAAGTGTTGAGCACATATTTACTTTATAAAATTAGGACCGTCACCAATTCTTTTCTCAGACAATTCTCCCATTTTCTCAGACAAGATGTTGATTGTTGTGCATTGCCTGGCATTGTGTATGACAAAGAGGCAGTCCTTTCTGTGGTTGTAGGAGGAGCAGGCAATCTGAAATCTTGGGTTCTTTACTTGGTTCTGCTAGATTCATTGTGGTTTTTTGGGTCACTGCATGAAAAATGGACATTGAAATATTTATCTACCTCATGTAGATGTGAAGAGGTTTATTGTGGGGAAATTCCTAGGGTGTGGACAGGGCCTAGTATAGTGGGGCTAGGTCATCTAGGCTCTACCACAATACAAATAGATTATAGTGTAAAAGTAATGACAGAAGTACATACTATTTATTTTATTTATGTCCACTAATTCAAATTTAATGAATGCTATATTCTGTTACAGCAGATCATAGAATCGTAGAATATCAAGGTTGTAAGGGACCTCAGAAGGTCATCTAGTCCAATCAGATCATGTGATATCAATGAGACGTAGTTCCTCATCAACTGTTGTGTTTTGGTGTCTCTTTAAAAATGAACCTATATGACAGCCGTAACAGTCAAAAGTAAGACTTGTAGTACAGTACATCTCTGGGCTCTTTATATAGTGCCTGGACAAACAGAGTCCAAAGCAGACATAAAACAGGCATAGTGCTCTGCCTGTTTCTGGTCTCTAGGTCCCATTTTTACACTGCTATGTCTAATACTCTGTTCTTTTAAAGGGATAACTTTTATAGGGGCTGGGGCGATCTGGCCTCAGCCATCTCAAACATCTATTGAACTCCACTTGTATCATATGTGCATAGAATGGTTTATGTTGATTTAGTGCTGTGGGTTATTTTAGTGCACTATGGCAGCGGGGGCTGGGGGGACGGACGACCCACCTCCTGGAGATAAACCTGTATCACTCAAGACATTTTTGTAGTTGGCTGGCCATTACCAGATTTGTTAAAGATACTTGGCTTCACAAAGCAATCTACCTGCTCCAAAGCATTACAAATCCAACTACCTGCTCTGAAGCATTTTGATGTTAGCAAATGCTCAGAGACTTCTGCTGCTGCTACTTATAACAAGTAATGCTGAATCTGAACACTGGATTCAAAGGGATACAAGTCTCAGTCCTTCATCCATTCAAATTAGGCCCCTTAGGAACAGTATGAAGAAAATAGGTCCATTTAAATTTTAAAAATGAACAAAGCAGATAATTGGACAATTTTTACCCACTTAATACTTACATTTTCATACATGTAAGACCTCTTAGGTCTTAAAATCCTATGTTTTAAAACCTTTACTTAAGTCTAATAAAACTTATGTCACTATCCATCTCTGTCCCTGTCATAAATATAAAGGGAAGGGTAAACCCCTTTGAAATCCCTCCTGGCCAGGGGAAAGCTCCTCTCACCTATAAAGGGTTAAGAAGCTAAAGGTAACCTCGCTGGCACCTGACCAAAATGACCAATGAGGGGACAAGATACTTTCAAAAGCTGGGAGGAGGGAGAGAAACAAAGGGTCTGTGTCTGTCTGTATGCTGTGTTTGGCCAGGGATAGACCAGGAATGGAGTCTTAGAACTTTTAGTAAGTAATCTAGCTAGGTATGTGTTAGATTATGATTTCTTTAAATGGCTGAGAAAAGAATTGTGCTGAATAGAATAACTATTTCTGTCGGTGTATCTTTTTTGTAACTTAAGGTTTTGCCTAGAGGGGTTCTCTATGTTTTTGAATCTAATTACCCTGTAAGATATCTACCATCCTGATTTTACAGGGGGGATTTCTTCATTTCTATTTACTTCTATTTTCTATTAAAAGTCTTCTTGTAAAAAACTGAATGTTTTTTCATTGTTCTCAGATCCAAGGGTTTGGGTCTGTGGTCACCTATGCAAATTGGTGAGGCTTTTTATCCAACATTTCCCAGGAAAGGGGGGGGTGCAAGTGTTGGGAGGATTGTTCATTGTTCTTAAGATCCAAGGGTCTGGGTCTGTAGTCACCTAGGCAAATTGGTGAGGCTTTTTACCAAACCTTGTCCAGGAAGTGGGGTGCAGGGTTTTGGGAAGTATTTGGGGGGAAAGACGCGTCCAAACAGCTCTTCCCCAGCAACCAGTATTAGTTTGGTGGTGGTAGCGGCCATTCCAAGGACCACGGGTGGAATACTTTGTACCTTGGGGAAGTTTTGACCTAAGCTGGTAAAGATAAGCTTAGGAGGTTTTTCATGCAGGTCCCCACATCTGTACCCTAGAGTTCAGAGTGGGGGAGGAACCTTGACAGTCCCCAGGAGATTAGAGGTAAACAGATAGATTCCCTTCATAAAATGTACTTTTCTTGCATTTTCAACAGGTACTTGCCAGAGCAGGGGTCTAAGAGATAAAGGTAACTGTATTTCGAGCAGTAAGAAATTCTCACCATGACAAATCCTGCAATAAAAAGTCTTATTGCATTAAACATTCAGTATGACAAAGAACAAAAGAATTCCTAATGCCTGTAAATCCACCAAAAGTTGCTCAGAACAACAGTTTTATTAAATTAATGCTTTGCATTGTTGGGTTATATTGTCCCTTGGTGCTTTTATGATCTCGCATCCATCATGATGCAAGTCTGAAGGAAGCATGAGTTGCAAATTCTCTGCTGCTAGGGTAAGGGCTCAAAATCATAACTTTACAATTCAGTGTTCTACAGCATGTTACAGTAGCGTGCCTCCCTGCACACCTACCCAATCATAATGTTTACTTTGCTCTGCAACTCAGATTAGAAAAGCAGTTAATATCTGAGCCTGCCAATGGCTGAGAGTGTGGCGATTGCACACTTGCTTCTGCGGAGAAGGTTTCTTGATGTGGGCACATAGACATCAAAGTGAGATTATCTCCCCTAAATGGAGCAGGGGGAGAAGAGGTACAGTTCAGAGCAGAAGCAGGAGCCTTGCTTGCTCTGTTGCCAAAAAGAGCACTTGTCAGTCACATTAGTGCTCATCCTGGGCCATCTGCTTGTGCAGTATGTATTGCCACATCCTGCAAGCACCACAGGGAAAGAAGAAACTGCTGCCAACTAGTGAATTTACCACTATAGTAGCCACCACTTCCATTCCCAAGAGGGGAGAGAGAATGATGCCAGTTTGAAAGACCAGAGCCGTGGCTTGCCCAGAGATCAGGTCCTGATGGTCTGTCAAAAGAGTTTTGATTCTTCTTTTACTTTCTTCTTTCGTTACTATTCATTAGTAATCGTGATGAAACTATGGCTGAACACTCGCGAAATGCCTCAGCTTCCGAGTTAGGAGCAAGAAGCATCAAGCTTCTCCTCAAGTTCCCTCAAGGCCTGGGCCAATCTCTAAATGACATGGAGAGTGGGCAGCCCTCGTGTCCAAGCCAACATGACCCTGGAATGTTTGCTATTTAGGTTTAGCAGTTGTAACCCACTGGGCTTTTTATCACTCTTCCACCAAACTGTGGGCTACTTTTCAAGGAGGTGCTCCCAGGACAAGCTATTAGTGCTGCACCCTGATGGCTTTATTTCATCGAGTCATCAACACACTTGGAATAACGAAATCCAAGACCAACTTAACTTCCACTGAAATTTTGGAGGAAGTTAGTTTATTAAGCCCATAATGCACTGCTTAAACCATGGGATAATTGGCCCTTAAAGATTTGTTCCCTTGTTCTTAGAATATTTCGACAACATTATCTACCTCTCATCATCATTCAAAGAACATCACAACACTTGTGTTTGTAGAGCTGGTAGGGTTGTGCATTGTGCTGTGACCTGTTTTCTTTATACTCATGTCTTCTGTGTGTATATTTCATAGGTTAATTTTACTTAATAATGAAAAAGAGATCGGAGACTGATGTCAGAGAAAGGGTTAAACCCAGAGTGAGGTAACTTTCTCCCTTACAGTACATATGGTCTCTAAATATCAAAGCATGAAAACATCATGGAGTTTGACTTGCAGTTTCATCCTTTTCCATTTTTAACTAATTCCTGTATGCCGTTTTATAAGATAGAGCAGGAAAACCAGGTGCTTTAATTTAAGCTTGTGTTCAAGCTTATGGTGAATCCAAAGAAGTAAATGAGTGCATAGAGGCCAAGATTTGGAGTATAAATGAATGCTAAAGTATTTTGTCTCCTTTTCTTTTCTTTTTTTTTTAAACTGAAGCTTAAGATCTGCTAGCTAAGAGGGTGGGGGCTGGTGTGGAAGAGTGTTGTTCCACAGTGCTCAGGGAAGTAAGGATTTTAATTCTCTTAAATATTCATCTGTGTCTGAAAATTGACTTATCTTGCAGCCAGATGCTGAGTTGTATCTGAGGAGTGCTCAGTGCAGACAGGGTGCCATTTACAGCCCCTGATACTTGTCTAGTGCTTAAATGCTTTGCTGAAATGGGGCCTCTATCTCTCTCTGTGCCTCAGTTCCCATCTGTAAAATGAGAATAATGGTATATTCTCCCACCCTTTGCTTTGCTTATTTAGATTGACAATCATTGGATAGGGGACTGTTTCTTACGATGTGTTCATAGAGTGCTTAGCTGAATAAGGGGGGAGGGATAGCTCAGTGGTTTGAGCATTGGCCTGCTAAACCCAGGGTTGTGAGTTCAATCCTTGAGGGGGCCATTTAGGGATCTGGGGCAAAAATTGGGGATTGGCCCTGCTTTGAGCAGGGGGTTGGACTAGATTTGGGGGGAGGAATAGCTCAGTGGTTTGAGCATTGGCCTGCTAAACCCAGGGTTGTGAGTTCAATCATTGAGGGGGCCATTTAGGGATCTGGGGCCAAAATTGGGGATTGGTCCTGCTTCAAGCAGGGGGTTGGACTAGATGACCTCCTGAAGTCCCTTCCAACCCTAACCTTCTATGATTCTAAGGGTCTGAGCTTCATTAGGGCCTCTAGGTACTAGTGTAATACAGATAATATTTTTGAGATTCTGAAATGTGAAGATTTTTTGTTTTGTTTTTGTTGTGTATCCCCAGTTTTGTTTTTGATTAGCAGGGCTGTTAAAAGGTTATTTAGGGTCTGATTCTCCTCTCACCCAGGTATAAATCAATAGTAACACTACTGAAGCCAGTGGAATTGCATCAGTGTGAAACTGGTGTAAATGATGGGAGACTCAGGCCCACAGAGCCTTAATATAGCACAAAGATGTTTAATAACCACCGAAAATTATGTCATTGGAATATCCCACTTTATGAAATAAAAAAGCTGCACAAGGATAATGCCATAATCTGAGCTAGCTATCTTGTTTATCCTCTGAGTGCGACCCCTCCCCTTATAAATTAAAAATATTTTTGTATATTTAACACCTTTATAAATGCTGGAGGCAAAGCGGGGTTTGGGGTGGAGGCTGACAGCTCGCGACGCTCCATGTAATAACCTGACGACCCCTTCAGGGATCCCGACCTCCAGTTTGAGAACCCCTGATCTATAGTTTCTTTTTCCCAGAGGAGTACAGTAGGTGAAGAACAGTTAATTAACATGATTATAAAAGGTATACTTGATGACGATAACCCCATAATCGGAGGGATGGTAACCGTGATTGAGCAAGGTACTTAAATGCGTGTGTAACTGTAAGCACTATTACTCACACCTGCGCTTAAGTACCTTGCTGAGTCAGGGGCAGCACAATTAGATAACTGTACTTAGAAAGGAAACCATGACATTTTGAAAAATATGCTGTTTGCTGCAAGCAAAATCTTGAAATAAGGATGTTGACTTAAGTAAGTAGTGAACCTCAAATGAGTCATAGTTGCAGTGATCATTATGGGAGCATTTTTCAGTAGTTACTAGAAATTTTCCATGTGAGGATTTTAAAGGATGATAGTACTAATTTTAGAAATCATGCAATTGTCCTCCCATTACTTGAATTTTAAAGAATTCAAAGCAAAGCCGAAAAAGAGTCAAAGGTTTTACATTAAAATCGTGTTCAATTCGTAACAGCTTAAAAACTTGAGGCCTGATTCTTATCCTTTAGCTAGTATAAATTCAAAGTAACTCTACCAAGGTGAATAGATATTAATGTATGTGATAAACAACATAGTCCAATTACAGAATTTAAAGCAGAGTACATGTCACTTGCATGATTCCCCGGTGTGAGACATACATCTTTTCCTTTTCATTTTTGTTGTTCTTGACCAGCTGTAGTTTAAATTATATACGCCTCATGCATTGTATACGCTTTCCAACAAGCTAAAATTAAACTGTTACTGAATTACAGTATCAGGGCAAAAAGGATGTAGTGTGCCCCTGATAAACACATGCCCTTGTTCATTTATAATAATTCCAGAGGCTGATGGATTGTATTGCCGAGGGATTTTGGTATGTAAATCTGCCTGACTAAACCTTTGTTGAATTTTATAAGAGCAGAACATTGCCTTTGTGTTACTAAACACACTAGTTAGTGGTTCTTGTGACCTTGCTCTCTTGGGATTGGGTCTTTTAAAAAATGTAATGGGGGAAAAAAAACCCTCAGTGCACTGTGGAGTATAAATGAGACCCAGGAGATTCCTAAACCAATCTGGGAGTTTACAACAAAAATTTGCAAATGGGAAAGAAATGGGGACAAAGGATGAATAGATGATGTCTGGATATTGATATAAAAGGAATGAGGGTTCTCAGTGAAGTTTTCATTCATTAGGAGAAGAGCTGGAGGTGACAGTTCATGAACTACATGCAGTCTGACTAGAGGGTTGCTTAGGTCTTAAAATAGTAAGTCAGGACAGGTCAGGGGATTGCACTAGCTGATTACTTAAACGACTACAATGCAGCAAATGAGTTAAGTCATTCACAGGCATGTCGCTGGGTTTTTTAAGCAAGGTGTAGAATCAATGGCTAGTTTCTTTTGATTGCTTTTTCCTCTCATACTTTGACTTCTCATGCTCATACTCTTCTTTCTAACAAGCCCAAACTAAAACACCCAAGTTCTTGGAAACAATTTGTACTGAAAATCAAAAAAAAGTTAGTTTCAGTTTTTCATTGGAAAATTCTCAGAAAATGTAAAAAAGTAAAAATAAAAAGAACTAAATTTCCCACAAAAGGTCTCCTACTTTGACTAGCTCTAGTTTTTGTCCTCCGTCTTTTCTTAGACAAACTATCATTGTCTCTGAGTAAAAATGAGGAAAAAGTCAGGATTTCACCCATTTGATGCAAAAAAAAGCCAGAGAAGAGTAGTCTGGAAGGCATATTTCCCATTTTACCAAACAAACTGAATGTTTTGATTTAAAATATATTACACACAGCAAGGATCTGATTGGTACTGCGATATGGCCTGTCATAAATATAAAGGGAAGGGTAAACACCTTTAAATCCCTCCTGGCCAGAGGAAAAACCCTTTCACCTGTAAAGGGTTAAGAAGCTAAGATAACCTCGCTGGCACCTGACCAAAATGACCAATGAGGAAACAAGATACTTTCAAAGCTGGAGGGGGAGGAAACAAAGGATTCTCTCTCTCTGTCTGTGTGTTGCTTTTGCCGGGACCAGAGCAGGAATGCACGTCAGAACTCCTGTAAAGAGTTAATAAGCAATCTAGTTAGAGATGTGTTAGATTCTGTTTTGTTTAAATGGCTGATAAAATAAGTTGTGCTGAATGGAATGTATATTCCATTTTTTGGGTCTTTTTGTAACTTAAGGTTTTGCCTAGAGGGATTCTCTATGTTTTGAATCTGATTACCCTGTAAGGTATTTACCATCCTGATTTTACAGAGGTGTTTCTTTTACTTTTTCTTTAATTAAAATTCTTCTTTTAAGAACCTGATTGCTTTTTCATTGTCCTTAAGATCCAAGGGTTAGGGTCTGTGTTCACCTATGCAAATTGGTGAGGATTTTTATCAAGCGTTCCCCAGGAAAGGGGGTGTAGGGCTTGGGGGAATTTTTGGGGGAAAGACGTTTCCAAGTGGGCTTTTTCCCTGTTATATTTATTAGACAATTGGTGGTGGCAGCAATAAGGTCCAGGGACAAAAGGTAAAATAGTTTGTACCTTTGGGAAGTTTTAACCTAAGCTGGTAAAAATAAGCTTAGGGGGTTTTTCATGCAGGTCCCCACATCTGTACCCTAGAGTTCAGAATGGGGAAGGAACCTTCACATGGCTTAACAATTACTTCACAGTCTAGGGTAAGTTGTTGCCATCTGTTTGGCAACCTATGGCATTAGTTGGTGGTCTGAATTCAGTTCTGAGGAACAACTTCACCAGGCCATAAAAGGATCTTCCCTGTTGGCATTGTTCATTCGCAATTTCAGCAGAAACCAATGTCTGAATGGGCCTGGAAACTGAAGTAATTCATTATCATTGAGGAGGTCTCTCCTGAACCAGGTTGAACACCATGGGGAGGTATTGTGTCAGAGTTTGCCACTGTCCATACTGCACCTTCAGTTTCCAGCATATGCTGTGCTGTGTGTGTAGCTGTATTGCAGTCAGAGCTAAAGTCAAGCCAGCTCCATTTACAGGCACTACAATTCTCTTTAAGAAAAAATATTTAGAAAGTAAGCCTGGGATTTTCAAAGGAGCATTAGAGAGATGCCCAATTTCCAGTGATGTTCAATTGGAACATCTCCAGCTAAATGCATGGTGATGGCTTTGTCTGTCTGTCTTTCTTTTTTTTTAATCTTTATTTAGAGCAATGTTGCTGAAGAGACGTTGGTATTTACCATAACAAGTTCAGTCATCAGAGTAAATATCTGCAGCGTGCTTCATTCTACTTTGACTACATGATTTATGATGTTATTGCAACACCAACAGTAAAGCTTTAAACACTAAAACAATACTTAAAACTAAAACAGACACTAATCATCCTTTGAAAAGGTTGAGTGCTGTGATTTATATGACTCATTGAAAACAACCATTTATTCTTAAACATTTTTATTCAGAACCCATGTCTCATTAATTGCAAACATTAAGCTGAAAACATAATAAATGATTGACGCTACAGAAGAATCAAATATACCACATGCAGGAACATATTAAGCTATTCCAAATAAATATATAGTATCAATCAACGAAATATTTCCTGTTAACTTGAAATTTATCACTTTAATTTGCCTCATCATGCCTTGCTGTAGTGAATGCAGTATGCATTTTCCCCCATTTCCCTTTACTGAAACACTGAGAAATATGGAAAAAAAATAACCCTAGTAAGAGAATTTAGCACAGAATGTTTGTGACTTGTCCATTATGGCAGAGCTAAGAACCTAAATCTCTCTAGCCCCAATTCATTTGCTACCCCAAGACCATCCTTTCTCTCCAGTGTCTTATTAAAATTAGATTAAGACAGTTTGGCTATAAATTAGGAAACCATTACATCCACTGTTTGGAGATATGCGAGTTCAGTGGATGCTTTCTGACCTCTACACTTGAGTATGTGATTGTTAAATAGGTAAGATCACTAGTTCAGTGTATTCCTGGGGAAAGTAGCAACATTACACACCTTTCTGCTCATATCAAGACTTTCCTCTGCTTCAGAAGCTATAATGTTTCAGTCAGATCCCCAGCTTGTGTACATTGATAGCTCCATCAGCTTCAGGATCTGGCCCCCTTTTTTTGGATTTCTCTTCCTTGAGGGGACTGAAGTCCCATTGAGGAATTAGCTAAATCACCAAACCTTTTTTTATTTTCAGCCTAACCCCCCATTTTGAACCTAAGTTCAAAGAGGTGCACAGGGTTTAGCCTCTCAACTCCCACTAACATTAAACAACATCTGCATGCTTGCTATCGTCAATTGTGGATATGCGCCATTTAAACATTTGTTCATCTCCACTGTATTCCATGTATATGTTGCTTTTGTTGAAGCAGTTATAGCCACGTAAAATTGTTACTTTCTTACTCACTGGATCTGCTTCCTTTGAGTATTGAGTCATATTTACTTCCTTTGCTGACTAGAATAAATCTTTATTCTTTCCATTTTAGGTCTGCAGAGACTGTACAACATGCTTGTAGAGTGTGTGTGACACATCCCCTTCTATTGGCTAGTCCACAGAGGGTAACAGCCTACTACTGTGGGCATCTAACTGAAGTCTGATTAGGTGCTGAAAGCAGGTCTTTTGTATGGGATTCCATTTTGCACAGTAATTTCTTTACTATGCATTAGATCACACAAGGGACTGACCATTTATATGAATTGCTGAGTGCCCTCAGCTCCCGTTGGAGGTAGTGGTGGTTGAGTGTGCTCAGTACCTTGCCTGAATGAGCTCTCTGGACTTGATTCAACATTTCTATCACAGTTTTATTCTGTTGTGACTCCCTTAAGCTAGTGGATTCAGCGCTACTGTAACGGCGTGTTGAGACAGGCCCAATATGCTTTGTATTCCCTAACGCTCTCAGGAACTTTTTCATATCTGGTTATCCATCCTAAACCATGGTTTAAAGTATCTGTTGTATTTTATCTTGCTAGTTGTATCTTGGTATGTGGGGCAGATGCTGATCTGACACGTGGAGGAATTCAGCATAGCTAATTTTGTTCAAAAGATTCTCTCTTGGTAAAGGATGTCTGTTTTTATTGGGATTTTTTTTTTTAAATTTATATTCCTTTTAGAGTGATTTATTTTTACTTGTGTTTGATTTAATAGAACTAAAATCCTAAAACCGTCTCAGAATTTCTGACACCTTGTTTCAGGAGACACTTTTCCAAGTAACAGCAGGCTTTATTGAGCACAGTGTGATAATGTAACCAATTTTGCAATCTGGAATGTCCACTAGGTGGCTATACATGTTGAGGTTTACTGGTCATTTATGTTCTAATTCTATTCTTATATCTATGTAAATCCGGAGCAGCTTGACTGAAATTAACCAGTTTGCACTGATGTGATGCAAGAAGCAGGGTTGTAGGACACTTTTGAGGAGGGTATATAGGAAGCAGTGGTATATATGAGGCAGTGCAGCAGTCTAGTGGACAGGGGACTGTACTGGAGACTTAAAGACCTGGGCTCTATTCCTGGCTCTGGCACTGACCTGCTGTTTGACCTTGCAAGTTGCTTCACCTCTGTTGTGCAGGTTGTTCCTTCCGTCTTCCACTCCCACCCATTGACTGTCTTCAGTATTTAGAATGTTCTTTAGGGAAGGAACTGTCTGTTGGTACTACCCCTAGCATGGAGCAGCATCTAGGTGCTACAATGTCAGGCCCCACAGGTCTTGAAGAACCCAGGTCCTTGGCAGTCCTCACACTCCAGTTCTCCACCTGGCAGCTCATAGACCGCAACTGCTACTGCTGAGGCACAAACGCCACTCCTACACTCTGATTGGGAGAGAGCCAGGGCTCCTGACTGGCTGCAGCCTCTATTTAAGCGAGAAAAGGCAAAGAAAGTTGTCAATACAAGTGGGCTTCATCCTGCTGTAGCTTGCTGGTCTGGTGTTTACCTGTTCCTGCCTTCTGACCCTGACCTCCTGGTATCCTGACTCAACCTGACTCTTGATTATTGCTTCCTGGTTCCTGCCCTCTGGTTCTGTCACCCGAACCTGACATCCTGACTTTGTCTGACTCTTGGTAATTGACTCTCTAACCCTGCCCTCTGGTTTGTCTCTTGATTCTGATCTCCTGGTGTTCTAACCCAGCCTGTTTGCTAGTGTAACTGGCTCCTGGACCCTAGACCTTCAGCCTGCACCTGATACTAACCCCAGGCCAAGCTGCTCATGCCCTGGCTCCGACATACAAGAATATAAATAAGTAGAGCTTGTTGAACATTTGAAATTGTTTTTCACATATTTTTTTAAAACTTTTTTTTTGTGTTCAAAACATATTTCTCCCCGTTTCCAGTGGCAAAAGTTAAAAAAACAAAAACACAATAAAAAAAGCCCCTGAAACTTTGAACAAAAGGGAATTTTTCTGCCAAAATGTGTTTTAAAATAAGTAATTTCCTGTCAAATTATTTGAATGGCAAATTGGACCAGTTCTAATAAGAATATTCATATAAAGACTTTACTTAAAAATATTTTCTGGCTATTCACAGAACCCATAACTGATAATCTGAATGCAGCCCATATCTATTTTCCCGTTATAGAACTGTACTAATACCAAAAGAAGCACCAGCAGAAGATTTAACATAATGATGGCAGGTAAAAATCACATTTAAATTGCCTGTATGACCACACATTATGGCAAATACCATACTGAAGTTGGACCACAGGGTAGCAATAGCTATTTTCTGATCATCAAAGCTTCGACTTGATTATATCTTTGTTTTTCACTGGACTTCTAATTCATCCACCATGTAATGGGTATATGGATTTGTGTTCTGACTGATCGCTTTCCAGGGAAGCAAGATAGTTTAGCAACTTGTTGTACACACGTTTTCCTAGCAGAATTCCTCCTCTGATTTGAATCTGAATCCTTTCCGTGATGTCAAGTGTTACTTAGGACATAAATAAGGTTCTACCATGAGGCTGTGTTTTGCATGTCCTCAGGTTGAAAAATCCCATAAATTTTATCTCCGAGTACTGTTCAATGGAGAGATTCTTTCAGTCAGTGCCCTTTTACATGTTCCTCCAACTAACCAAAGGCGCACTTGCCATGGCGACCGTGCTGGCTTCTTAACCCAGGTCCCAGATATTTCTGTCTTCTTTTCTGGGTAACTTTGGAGATAAGGGATTGTTGAACTCTCTGAAATCTCAGCATTTGTTATAAATTCATTCCATTTAATACTTAGTATTTTTCCTGAAGACTCTCCTTTTGAAGGCATATACATGTCCATCTATTCCGTTGGTGGATTTCCAGCTTTCACATCCATATGTTAAGGTAGAAATAACATTTGAGTTGAAGATTCATATCTTAAGGTTTTAGACGTCCAAATCTTGCTTAAGATGGTGAATGCAGCTGCTGCCTTACCAATCCATGTAATTATTTCCTCCTGGACAATCCCAGTGGCTTGCACATGACTGCCAAGGTATGTACATTGACTCACCCCTCACGTTCCTTTGCCTTTTAACATTATGCTTGAGTTGGGGGTTGCTGGGGTTCTCCTTACAGTTTTTCATAACTAATTAATAACCCTATCTTTTTTGTGATGCTGGACGGTCTTTATCAGTCTTTGCATGCGTGGTGGTTGAACTGTCATTTAGAAGAGCCATACTGTCAGCAAAATCAAAACCTTCTATTATGCTGCTACTGAGCCGTGCCTTGCCTGTGTTGCATCTGTCTACGCTTTCTCAGAACAAACTCAACGGCAAAGCCAAACAGGAGAAGTGAGAGTTCATCCTTGTTTGACACTAGTGCCTGTTTAAACCATTAATCCAAATCGGCATTTATTGTAACCGTGAAAGCCACACCTTGACGATGTTTACTTCTTTTGGCATCTCATAACATTTTAAGATGTTACAGGGTGAATCGTGATGGCTGTTGTCAAACGCTTTCTTAATCTGTGACGTTTGAGGAGTGATTTTTTCCATTCAGTGCTCTCTTCAATGATTAATCTTAGGGTGAAAATCCTGTTGATGTGATCTTATGTGAAAACTAGATGGTTCTTCCCTTAACTTTGCCTCAGTCACTTCCTTTTTTCTGCTTAGGATAGTGCCTATCACTGAAAGGAGTGTAATGCAGTCACTCAGATCACCTGTCTCTGGAATTTTGACTGTGATGCCATTTTCTATTCTTCTGGAGGTTTTTCATTGTCCCATATTTTTTGAAAAATTCAGTGATTTTTATCGATGGTCTCATCACAAGCTTTCAACATTTTCCCCCGTGACTTGGTTTTCACCTGCAGCTTTCACATCTTTTAACCTTTTTTATTGAATCTTTCATTCTTTGTTTGCAGTGCAAGATGTTACGATGTCTGGTTTTGTGTGTTAATTTTTTTGTCTGAATCCATGTTTTGTTGTGCTGTTGGTCTGTTTAGTACCTCTTGAAAGTGCCCTGCCCCTCCTCAAATAGTATTTGAAAGTGCTTTGTGCTTCGCAACCAGCAATTTTTATCCAGGTAAGTTAGACTTTGTATTTTTGATGATAATGTACAAACCCATCAGATGGACCAGAAATTCAGCAGCTGTTGCTTCCATCAGATTAGTGTAAACAGGAGAAGCAACAGTTGGTACTGAGAAATCAAGTGTAACTTTCACTTGCTTTTAATAGGCTTTCTGGGAACTCATTTGTAAGATTTTTCTTTCTGCAATACTTTTTGTATGGTGATACAATAGGAATATTCAGGGCTCAATGTAAACCTAGTCCAAACCTCATTGAAGTCAAGAAAAGTTTTTCTATTGTATTCAATGGACTTTTGATCGTGCCCTAAGAGATCATGTAGAAAGTCCATCAGTATTTGGGCCTGCAACCTTAGGATATAAAAATTAGCCTATATGTTGTCATTCTACTGCCAAACATATATAATACAATGATGGCTGATCTACAAAATAGAGCCACCCCTGCCTTGTCCTGGTGTCTGGTGCACAAAGGATCCAGATTGACTGCTGCCTGAGCACAAGCGTGGGAGCAATACATTCTGCAGCACTCTACATCTGTGATGAGGATGGAGGCATGGCCATGGCTTTCCCCACCTCATTTTCCCCCAATGCATTTTAATGCCTGAACAGAAGAGAGCACATGCTAAGTTCTGTAGCAAGAGTAAGGATGGAGCACTTTGCAGTACAGTATAGTGCAGAGACCACTGGTTCTCCTTAAAGCATTCTGCCTTCGTCTACCCTGTGTAGGGTGACCAGATGTCCCGTTTTTAAAGGGACAGTCCCGTTTTTGGGCCTTTTTCTTATATAGGTGCCTATTACCTGCCACCCGCTGTCCCGTTTTTTCACAGTTGCTATCTGGTCACCCTAGCCCTGTGTAAGAATAATACCTCACTGCACCACCATTTGGACATGATAACTTTATATGCGACTTGCTTCTAGTTTATAGTTGTACATTTTAATTCTCTGTTTTCCAGGAAATGATTTCCAGTTCATTCTTGATATTTCTTAGACCACTTGATGCCAGTGCTGACCCTGTCAATTTATTCCATGCTGTATTTCAACTACCCTTTGTGTACTAAAAAAACAAAACAAAACTTCTGCCTGAATTGCTTATAGGTTGATCCTTTCCTCATAACTTCAGTCCCTGACATCTGGCTTTTGAATTACTTACTATCATTTTGGTTGACCTTTTCAATCTCACCAGTGTCCTTCCTCATCTCAGTATAGTCTCTCATGCACCTTAACTCCTAATAATAGTAGTTCTGTTTACTCTCCAGATTCCAGAATAAATGCCCCGTAACACTGTTGGCTTTCTTACTTTTTTGTGTTGCAAACACTGTGCATGTTAATTGGGGCTTGTCTATGCATACAGCGCTGTAGCACTCAGTGAAAACCCTACTATGCTGACAGGAGAGCTTCTCCTGTTGGTGTAGGTACTCAGCCTCCCTGAGAAGCGGTAGCTAAGTCAGCGAGAGAAGCCCTCCCATCGACATAGCACTGTGTCCACCGGAGGTTAGTTCAGTTTAACTGTGTCGCTCGGGGGAGCGGAACTCCATACCCCTGAGCGATGTAGTTGTACCGACATCAGTCTGTAGTGTCAACCAAGCCTTGGTTTATCACAAATAATGAGAGATTTTGAGAGACAGGAGTGGAGCGTTATAACTCAAGCACATCTTAGTTATACAGTTACATTTCAGCTATCCATTGCACAGCCACACAGCATAGCAGGGGATCATTTCCAGGTCCAAGCTGCTCATTTTCTATGCTAGCAGGAGCTGTGAATGTCATGTGGGAAGCTCGCTTAATATCTGGGGAAAGGGACAATCTCCTGTTGCTCAGCAGCATCTGATTGAATTAATGGAATTGACAGGTTCTGAAAGAATCATTTCCCTCTCAGCCGGAAGGAGGGTTATGGAGCAGCTGATGTTTAAAGGCACAGGAGAATATATCCTCAGGGTTCTGACAGACGTGGAACAGGCACTTCCTTTTAGAAGATCATAGCCCATATACACAGGATAGCCAGCTCCCACAAGTGATAATTTTCTTCAGGCCCCAGATCCTACAGTCATGTGATTATGTGAGAATCCCAGCTTCAATTTTTAAAAAAAGTTCCTAGCCCTTTGGCTGTGCAAAAAATCTTGAAAATATGATTGTTAAAGGTTTTAACACCAGAAAGCAACTTTCATTTGAAAAGAATCCCAAATGTATTAATTTAAAAAATCTTGTGATTTTTGGGGGCCTACCTCAGGATTTTTGAAAGTTTAAGACTGGCAATATTGCAAATGTACACATTCATATTTTGCAGGAGTTTCCATCTAGAGAAAGACTTGTGTATCGTTTTTGACTTCTTTTGCAGCAGGAATAGTATTTAATCAGAAAAATTTTACCTGAAGGGTTATGTTTTCCAAAGTCTAGCCTCTGTAATTGATTGCAAGTGCTATTAGTATTTGGAGTGCTGATTTATGGGCCCACTATGGATAAATTGCCTACATAATTTTGTAGGAATAATCAAGCTTGGTTTTTTTCCATCATAGCATGAAACAGTGGTTGAGTGTGGGGATAATACGGATAGTTGATTAACTATAATGGGTGCCTCTAAAGTATAATGTATAGAGAGAGTCTTGACATCCAAACATCCCCAAACTCTGTAGCCAGGATGAGTTCTAATAATGTCTCCTTCATTTCACATCTATGGATCTTTTAAAAAGGTTTTGATAAGTGACAATTGTATTCCTGTACAGTTTCTAGAAACAACAGAAAGCAATTCCTTTGTCAGTTTGTTCTGTGCTGGAAATCTAATGACATTAATTCCTGCTAAACTCAGGAAGCATTGAAGAATTTTTTAAGCAAGTTGTACTGAGGCAGGAAAGCAAACAGAAGTGAAGAAAGATGGTCCTGTGGTTAGCCTAGGCACTTGGGTTCAGTTCCTTTCTCGGGCACAGACTTCCAGTGTGACCTTGGGCAGAGCACTTAGCCTCTCTCTTTCTCAGTTCCTCCTCTGTAACATGGGGATAGTAGTCCTTCCTTGCTGCACAGGGGTGTAGTGAAGATAAATACACTAAAGATTGTGAGACGAGGAGATACTACAGTAAAGGGGGCCATTCAATAGAATTCTCTGAGAAAATGGATGTGCAAGTTAGACTAGCACAATAAAGCTGTTCCTTGGATTATTTTTGGGTTAGTCACACTGAAGGCCAAAGGGCTGCTGATTGGTGGATAAACAGGTACAAGTATTTTGGCAGTGTGTGGTGGGAAATGGATTTTTAGTAAACTAATGAGAAATATGCTCCAGATTTGCATATCCCCACAATAAAATGTATTCCTATCAAATGGAGATAAGCAAACTGTTGGCATGTGGCACAAGCAACAGCACAAATGAACTATCAGAGTGAACGTGCTCTGATTCTGCACACTTGAGCTCACAGTAATTTCCTTCTCCAGACTAGGAGACCCATTGCACGAATAGACTGGCATGTGATGGGGTCCCTCCTCTGCCTACCTCTGCCCTCCCTCCCAGCATGACCGAGGGAAGCTGCTCTTTGCTTTTTTTATACGGGTTGGACAGCAAATGTTTACCTATCTGGATTTTCTGTTCTACACAATCAAGTTTTAAAGTAGACCCACTTACCATTTCTTGCAGGGGCAGTTCCTGCTTTAATAACTCACTCTGTGATATCAGCAGTCATGAGCTAATTCACAGGGGGCTGCATCTGTGGAAAGGGTAAAGGACCCGCAGTCTATACTGTACCAGAGATGCCATGTGTAGCCTTACAGTTATAGAGCTACCTGCATGGCAAGGGACCTCTCTAGCTAAATCCTCATGCAAAGTGGTGAGACTGTATCCATTTACAGTCACTATTTCCAAACAGTTTTCAATGTATAATTGCTCTATGACATTTGAGGCTACTTAGCAAATCGTAGAGCCGGCTGCATATTGGTTCAACATGCCCTCCATTGTGTGTTCGATCTCATCAAGGACTCTTTCACCTTTTACCACAGTTACTTTGGAATAATGAAAGAATATCATAAACACAATTTCCTGCTCGCTGAGATAAGGGAGCTGGGAGAGTGTTAACATGATGGATACACAGTCCAGAAGATCATGCAGATGATTGTTTTGTTCGGAGGATAAACACCACTCAGTATTCAGACAGAATCTGAACTTTGCCCTTTACATCTGACATTCAAGGACTGGTAATGTACATAATGGTACTGAAAGTATGAACATCAAAGTACATTATATGAATTAAAGTGGAAATCTAATAAACCAGAAAGAAAAGTCAGAATCTATAGCTAATGGGGCTAGAATATTAAGAGGATAAGATATTCTCCTTCACACACCCCCCCGCCACACACCCACAAAAGGAGAAACCTCATTGTGTGGCACTATGTTGTACATTTTGCTTGAGAGCGATTGCTTTGACAAAACTTTTTACATCATAAATCAAATTTCTTACTTACTCAACACCACATGGAGAAACAGCAAAGAAGAAAGACAGATCTTATCCCCCAAACGTGTTGGCACTGTTGTGGCTACGCACCTGATTGTGATGAAGTTTGTTGCTGATAACCAGTGTGAGAGGTGATAGGAACTATTAAAATAAGGTGGTGGGAAAGGAAGACATGCATCAGACATGTTTTAAAGATGCTGCTTTTGGCTAGTGAATTGAATCTGGTGTAACGTCCTGATTCAATGAATCAGTTAGGATGCCCTCTAGTGGTTGGCCCACAGGGAAGAAACAATATGGATTGATGTCTAACTGCTGGTTTTTAACAGCTGTGAACTTGAGAAGCCTCAGCTAATTTTTCCCTTGAAGTCTTTAAACCACGATTTGAGGACTTCAGTAGCTCAGACATAAGTTAGGGGTTTGTTACAGGAGTTGGTGGGTGAGCTTCCTTGGCCTGCATTGTGCAGGGGGTCAGACTAGACGATCATAATGGTCCCTTCTGACCTTAAAGTCTATGATTCTATGATAGTCCCACTCCCCCTGCAGGTGTTCTTGAATCCATTAATTGCATCAATGTACATTATATGCTGTGAGCGGGGTCCTAGTGGGGAGCCAGCTGTGGTCACTCAATTAGGGTGAACTGCAAAGAATGGGGCAGACAATCCCCCAAAAGCTGGTGAATATCCCAATACTTAGATTTACCAAGACAGCATAAAACAGCTTCTTTATTACCTCACAGGTTACTCAGAAGTCCAAACAACACAGTTCCCTCAAAGTGACCCAGCCTCAGGACTCCATCCAGGTACCCATGTCAAATATGATGATCTCTGAAACTCTTATTTCATCATATAAAAGAAAAGGTTCTACGAATCCCAAAGGATCGGACACGTTCCCTCCCAGGTTATTGAATATTCCAGATCTTACCCAAACACATGCTGCAGCCAATTCTTATTAACTAAACTAATATTTATTAAAAAAACAAGAGAGAGAGTATGGAAAAGATCAATATACAGACAGACATGAGTTCAGTTCACTGAGGTGCAGATTCATAGCAGAGATGGTGAGCTTTGTAGTTGCAAAGAGTTCTTTCAGAAATAGTTCATAGGTTATGGTCCAATGTCCAAATATCCTATTCAGTGCATACCACCATAACTGGGATCTCAGTCTTGTGACTCAAACTTCTCCCGATGAAGCTTAAGCTGATCTGAGATGAACAGCATTGGGACCCAAGAGTCTTTTTATATAGTGTTCTAGCCACATGACCACACAATCCTGGTTAAACAATAGGCTTTTGATGTAACTTTTGCTTTCTAAACACCACCAGTAATTAGTTACACAAATTACCATAGAGCAATTTATCCATTAGGTAGTCTATTACAAACTTCAAAGAGACATATAGACAATGACATTATTTTACCCAAGATTCATCTCAATGTTAATATTCCCTTTTGATCTCTGAATCAATAGTTATAGTGACAGACAGGAACTGTCTGTTTAGGGGTAGAATCTAAGGGCTAGTCTACACTGGCAACGTTAAAGCCCTGCCATGGCAGCGTTGCCATGGCAGCATTTTAACGTGACTTGTGTAGTCAGGGCAGAGCGCTGGGAGAGAGCTCTCCCAGCCCTCTAAAAACACCACCGCCACGAGGGGCATAGCTCTCAGCGCTGGTGCACTGTCTACACTCGTGCTTCACAGCGCTGAAACTTGCTGCACTCGGGGGAGGGGGTGTTTTTTCACACCCCTGAGCGAGAAAGTTGCAGCGCTGTAAAGTGCCGGTGTAGACAAGCCCCTAGATACACACAATTAATATTACTTCTAACAATATAGGTTTGCATTTCAAAGTTCTAGCCTGTTTAGCATGAATGGCCCTAATTATCATTCCCATACCTTTCTAACATGACTTTAAAGGTGGGCTTTGGGTCATTCAGCCTGCAAGCTGTTTAACCCTTTCTAGCCATGCATCACATATGCATTATAATGGTCTAAGAGTTGCTGTCCCTTAGGTCTCAGAAGAAAGAGATTTTTATACCATTGAGTTGATATTTCTTTTTGTTCTGCATATACCATCCTTTGCAGTTTTTCTGGAAGGCAGTGGACTTTGTTAGCATGCTTTGCACCTCTGACTGGAGGTGCTCCTTTTTACAGATGTTTCCTCTGGGGCTGTAATTCTTTCTTTCCCCTCTGTGACCTAATCTCCATTAATCCATGTGTCTTTTAAAGTTGACTTCTCTCCAAGTTTCTGTTTTTCCTCTGACTCCAGAATCTTTCTCAATAATAAATAGCCCAGCTTCGTCACATGTCCGCCGCTCTTTATTTAGTTTCCAATTTATTCACTTTGCCTATCGCAATAATCTTTCTGTATGCATTCCCAATAACATTTAAGAGTCCAGGCTAAAAAAAAAAAAAAATAAGTGGAAAGATAATATAAATACTGTACTCTAAAGGGGAAGCGTTGCCCATAAATTTTACCAGGTGCCTGTCAGTTGTTCCCATGTTCATTCACACCCACTTTCTTTCCCTTATGTAGTGTCACTACAGTCTCTTTGAGCAGAGCCCATGGAACACAGTGATTGACCATACATTTTGCAGATAAGCATGACAAGTTAGTTCTACAATTATTTCTGGCATCGTATTATTCATTGTTTGTGAGTATTGAAGCGACCACTAGTTTATTCATGACAATGTTTGCAAATACTGAAAGTTTCAAGAATTTTAGAATGAGTGACTTGTGTGATTGAAAATTCTTACTTGAAATGCTTTTTTTCTATAGTCATCACCTGTTGTTCTCCTGCTTCCATACAGGAAGTAGAGGCAACATCATGTAACTTAGATGACCAATAAGACACCAGAAAGGGTCAAGAGTTGAAGTGATTAGTTATCACTAGGCAAGGCATTTGGCAGATCATATAATCATAAGGCTGGAAGAGGCCTGGAGAGGTCATCTATTCCGTCCCATCACATGGAGGCATGACCAAGTCCTAGACCACCACTGACAGACGTCTGTGTAACGTATTCTTTAAAACCTCCAGTGATGGGGATTCCACAGCCTCCCTTGATAACCTCTTCTAGTACTTAACTATCCTTAGGATTTATAGTTAGAAAGTTTTTCCTATTGAACGTCTAACCTACATTTCCCTTATGAATACATCCCTGGAGAAGAGGGTCACACTTTGTTAGATACATTTATAAATGGTTTAAAAAGGGTTAATAAATAATAGGTGTTACAGACAAAAGTAGGATGTATGCTTATAAACATCTTACTGGCTTATTGGACTCTAACCCTTGATTATTAGATGTTTGAATAAGTGATTAATTATTTATTAATGGATCCTCTTAATAAAAAGTGTGGCCAAAATGATATTTTGGTGGGTTTTTTCATGAATGATCTGAGAACAGCAAAAAGGGCTACATTATAGGAATACTTTTATTGTAAATATTGTGATTAGCTTTAACTGTGAGCAATGCCACTAAGTCCTGCTCCTCCTCTTAGGTTTTGCTTACATATGGCTACAGCTGGACTAAGTAAAGGGGTCATTGACAGAAAGGTAAGGAGCAGGGTGAGCAATCAGAGAAAAACTCCTGGCTTTTACAGAGGCAAACTTACAAGGCTAACTTTCTCAGGAAAACCTTTCAAAATAATAATACATAACATTTAAATAATGGTGTTCATCTGTGGATCTCAAAACTTTTTTACAGAGAGGTAAATATCATTACTCCCATTTTACCTGTGAATAAAAAGAGATGCAGAGAGGTAAGGAGGACTCTCTTTAGAGACCATTTGATCTTTATATTCTTGGTTCTTCTTTTCTGCCCCATATTCTTAATATTGCTATGGTTGTTCCCTTGAAAAAGGATCTTACCCCTTTACCATTTCATCTGGTGCTTCACAATAAATTGCAACACCTTGTCTGACATTTTAACAAGCACATGTGGGCCCTGGGCTGTAGTTAGAAGGGAAAGGGTTAAGTTTAGAAAAACCACAGCTGACTATGGATATGAGGTGGGGCCAGCTGGAAGAGTGATGGAAGGACTTCCTCCCAGAAAAAGGTAGTGGAGAGTCAATGCATGGTTTGTTTGGGATGAAGGTTGAAGCAGAAAAGAATGCTAAAGGGTGGACTTGGTGGACTAGGCTGAAACAAACCATGTTATCCTTGGTAAGCCCCCTTATTTTCTTTTAATATTTTTAATTGAAGTTTGGCTAAAGTAGGCTGAGGAGGACTTCCTTTGCTCTTTAAAGGTGCAGGGCTTTGTTGGGTTTCCTATTTCAATAGGACAGACCCTCCTCAAGGTTCCCTGTGTGAGCAAATCGTTCCTGCTTAGACAGGTCTATTGCAGACACCTCATCACCTTGACAGGAATTGGTGACGTAGGGATTTGTTTCACCTGTTGCCCTCCCCAACCCTGAAGGTACTACCATTCTTATGAGTCTAATGGAGAAGGTGAACGTCAGAGCTGGCTGGAACATTTTTCAATGAAATTTTGGTGTGTCAAATTATGTTAAAAGAAAAGGAGTACTTGTGGCACCTTAGAGACTAACCAATTTATTTGAGCATGAGCTTTCGTGAGCTACAGCTCACTTCATCGGATGCCTCCGATGAAGTGAGCTGTAGCTCACGAAAGCTCATGCTCAAATAAATTGGTTAGTCTCTAAGGTGCCACAAGTACTCCTTTTCTTTTTGCGAATACAGACTAACACGGCTGTTACTCTGAAACCTGTCAAATTATGTTGTTTTCTCAAACCGGAAATGTCTGATGGACATGTTTCAGTTTCAACAGACTTCATCCAAATGGTTTTAGATTTTTAGGCAGGGAAAGACGGGCAGTGTGACCAATCGAAACACTCTAGTCGAGTACTTAGGGCACTCACCTGGGGATGTGCGAGACCCAGGTTCAAGTTCCTGCCCTACCTGCATTTGAATGATCTTGGATGAGAAACATTTGCCTTGAATCAAGCACAGCAGGGATTTGAACCGATATCTTTCTCAGGCCAGTGCCCTAAGCACCAGGCATTACTTGCTTGCTCATCCTTTGATATCTGTTCCCGAATTAAAAACATCAGGGTTTTTGATTTGCAAATAGACACTTGATGGCTGTTGTTTTAATTAATAGTTAAAGGTGCCTAGAGTGTGGTGGCTTTTGTTAATTTTATCAATTCAAATAAATATGTAAAATTAACAATATATAGTATACAGGCAGATGATAACTATTTGGCAACAGTCCCCACAATTGAACATAATTGCAAGTAAGTGTCCAACAATGTCAATTACTGAGGAAAATGTACTCTGTTTGCAACATGTCCCTGTTTGCAACAAGAAAAACTTAACACTTACTTACCATAGTAATGATCACTATAAAAATGAGAGAATTCAGCAAATAAATTAATTTCAGTTTATTTGCTTAGCTCCAGTCTAAGTCCTATGCATAGAACAGACAGCTAGGCTGTGCAATAGGATGTTTTTACCCTTCAAGATGGGGCTATAAGTTCCAACTTGAGGAGAAATAGCTCTAAAAAACAGAGCATCGTCATGGTAGTGTGAGTAATGAAAGGTACTAGTCTCCCCAAGAGCTAGCATGGGTATGTCTCCTTGAGCTGGATTTTATGTTTCCAGCTGGGAGTGTAGACATACTCTTCATGTTCTATTAGTATGTCTGTGTCTCCCTCCAAATGCTCCAGCACTAAAGTCCTGCTTTTCACTGCTCCTAACTGGAAACATTAGAAAATATCTGTGTAACCAGAAACTGATCTTACAAATCATTAAAATCACCTTGAATGGAACAAAAGGACCCGCTGGGTTTGAATAGTGAATAGCACATCTTACAATAAGGATGTGGCTTAATGATTGCATGGTAGCATTTGAAATGATAAAGGGTATTATTTGTGAAGCAATCTATTTTTGTTTGTTTTTTAGAAATAACTTCAGAAGCTTATTGTCCAAGCCCATTCTCCCCCTTCCACTGTCCAAACTTGTTTATGCTGAAATCCAAATTAATTCTCAATGGCTACCTATTTATAACATTTTATCTAAATGCTCCTAGAGTTTCTTAAAGCACAATATGAAGAGGATTATCTCTTTTCCTTGGAATAAGCTAACTGTCTTAAGGGGGGGGGGAGGGAATCAGTAATTAGCTTACATTCTATTTAAACTCCCCTATTTAAATATTTGTTTAATTTCAAGAGTGAACTTTTCAAAGAATGAGTTGAGAATCAGGCTTATACACAGTGAAATTTGATATGGAAATATACCATTTATGTCATTAAAAGCAATAGTTAAATGTCTAAACCATGTTTAAATGCCACCTTTAATGAAAGCTATGTTCTTCATTCCTGAGACCGCCACCTACCCAAACATGCTTTCTTGCCCTCCCAAAAACAAAACAAAACAAAAAAAAAACAACCCAACTCCACCCCCCTCCCCAAACCTTAAAACAAATCAAACAACCCTCCACCCCAAAAACCTAACCTCAGACCAAACAGGGACTTTTTCTTCCAAAAGGAAGGGTACCAGCCACTCCATGCAGTCCACTTGGACTTTGCTATTGCTATGGATTTTGAATGGAAAGCACTTGGATACTAAGAGTGATGTCCAGCAGTATAAATTCTTAAGAGATTCTACACAGCTCAGGTACACAGGAACACAGGGCAAAAAGGGGATTTGGTGACTCGTAGTTGTTAGGTACAGCAATTAAGTTTCATGAATTTCTAAAAGCACTCAGTACTAGAGCTGGGTGAAATTTTTGAACAAATACTTTTCATTGAAAATGTCCATTTCAGGTCAACCAAAATTATTACTAAATTTGTGTCAAGTTCACTGAACACCTTTCAGTTGAAAGTTGAAATCTTTTGGTAATGTAAAAAATTTCTGTTTTTACTTTGAGGAATTTTGACAAAAGCAAAGAAGCTGCAAAACAGCAGCAGGAGGAGGAAGTGGTAGAGCTGCTTCCCCCCTTACAGGCTTTAGCCCAGTGGTTTGGGCACCGAGATGGGAGATCCAGGTTCAGTTCCTCTCTCTGCTTCATGAGAAGGTATTTGAACTTGGGTAGTCATGGCCAAATGACTATCCATTCCATTTTCGTCATGAATGGCTACAAATGACAATGGATCATCTCCGGGCAGAAAGCTAGTGAGAATGACTCTACAGTCTGGTAATTAGGGCTCTGAGATGGGAGACCCAAGTTCAAGCAGAACTCTTTTTACCTACAGCTTTTTTGTGTAGCAGATCTAAGAAGCTTTTCAACTAAATAGTTACACGTTTCTTTATTTTCATAGAGTGAGTTCTGTGTTACACTTTTCCTTCTGTATGGTGCACAAGACTGCTTTGTTCACTTAATTAGTAATAAAATACTAATTATGTATAGAACAAATATTGGTGTGTCCTCAACTGGCTTAAAAGACTGCAAGCCTCAGTTTTAATAAACATTTCTGGTAATTAAATAAACCAGGGCCTTAAATTCTTAAAAAATGTGCCATGCTTTGACATACAGCTGAGCAGAGCTATAGATTTTGTTGACGTTGGCAGCACTGGAGATAGTGTTAATTGTCTGAAGGCGGGGGGGAAGCTCTAATACGCTTCTTTCTTGTGCTAATAGGACAGAGTTTTGCAATAGGAAAAATTAGTTACAGTGCAAGTAGGGGTGGTATCAGACTTGAAACTAGGAGGATGCAGTCATCTCAGGGGGCCTATAAATCCATTACCTGTTTATGTATAACATATTGCGTATAATATATGTAAGAAGGGGATTAAGGAAACAATTGCTTCAAAATATAAGCTAAATCAGGTTAGGCTAGATAGAGGGGCATATCTTCCCCCAACCCACATCATCCTCCAAGTGGTTGAAAGACCTGCCGTCTTCTCTCTCTTCCCAACTAGGGAGAGACAATACACCCCAGCTAACTGAGGCAGGGAGAGCAAAAGCAGTGATGAGCTGCTCTGCTACCAGGGTGCACTTCTTCACCTATATCTTCACATATGGTACAGCCCTATTATCTTCTCCCCATCTCCTGAGCAGGATGAGGCAACATGCTCCAACTCCATGTTTCAACATGCTCCATCCACATCTTGATGGGGGCTGTGAAAGCACTGGTGAGCTGCTCCACTCCAAGGGTGTGCTTCCCCATACCTCCGCCCACAAGGAAAGTGCTCAGATATCAGTTTTCAACTGGGTGAGGTTTTTGTTAGTAGTATGGAATAGACTGATCCAATGACTTCTCTGAGAGTTGATGGTGTTAGTGAATTTGTCTAGACTGGAGGAGCATTTATGGAACAATACTACAGTGAAATCTGTCTTAAGGGACTGATTAAATTTGGATGTTTATCTCCTATTAATTGATTTCTGTAGAGTTATAGTTTGGGGATTCCTTGAAGCAGGCTAGATTGGAAATGATCCAGGGTAGACTTTTTCAACGTTCCATCATGAAAGTTGTCTTAACTTTCTGTTGTAGTGGAGGTCAGCATTAAGTCAGGACACAGCCAATCACACACAGACTTCTCATGTAGAAACACAGTATTAAAGGGAAGCAAAATATTAAGTGTCTGAAACACACCTAGATCCAGGTCTGGAAATATCCAGTTTCCAGCATATCTTTAAGCAGCCATATGTCATATAGTGCACAGAAATCTGTAATCTCCCCTTTTTTGGTAGCTATCCCTTTTTTTAAGCAGAGGGAGGCAAAAAATAGTTTTGTTGGCTCACTCAACAATATAAAATCCTCCCCTGGTAATCATCTGCTAAACTGAAACATCTCATCACAGTACCTTCAGTTCTCTTTTGAAAAAACCTCTTTTGAATTCATTTTTAAGAGCTGCCTGGGCAGAAAAGCATGTGTTTTTGCTCAAAGCCTAAGCCTTGGAAATATCCACTGGGAAACCAGAAAATGACAAAGGCAAATGCAAGGCCTGACAAGGTTGTTTGTTTCTTTCCTGTGGAAGTCCTGAAAATTTCCAGAGATGTGAGGTTTAACAAAAAGACATTCCAGAATGGACTCAACAGTAGCCACCTGCAAATTTTGAGGAGAAAAACAAGGCAAGTCTGCTTTGATGTGTAAGGGGGACAAAGGAGATACTTGGTCATCCTTCCCTAAGGAAGTAAATGGCTAGCATGTTTGCTTCATGAAAAGAGGCTCCTTAACAAGTCTTGGTTGAAAATGCTAAAGAGAACTTTGGGTGAGATAAGCTTCTTTAGGGAGCAGGTTAACATGTCAGTTAGTTAGTCTCTGAAAAGTGGGTTATGATTTTGTTTTATAGGTAACCATTTGTTTCCAGTATTCTTGCTGAGTGGTGCCATATCTCCCCAACCTTCAAGTTAGGAAATCATTTTGTGGTCAGCTTTTGTGGCTATATTTTTTAAAGGGATCCCAAAAAGACCAAATTGGCACTGAGAAACTTCAAAAATATATTCCTTGCCTTGTTCCTAAGTACTTAGAATGCCAGCTGGATTTTTTTCCCTAATCAGTTTATATATTAAATAACTAAAGAAGGTAGAGGTGGTTTAATGTGCACTTCCAAACAAGAAAATATTATTCATAGCACTGCTGACACCACTTTATTTCTACATTTGCAGATGGAGGTAGGTGTTTAAGAAAAATTCCCATAGACTTCAACAGGGCCAGAATTTTACTCCACAACTCTATCCCAAGTAGTCCTACTACAGAAACCTTAGGGACAGTGAATTGTCTGTCATCTTTCTGCCTTTGTGGTAGATCAATGTTTCTCTCTGAAGTGGTTGTGCCCTTTAATCCATGTTTAGTCCCTGTGTGTGTAAGTGACAGAAGATCTGCCTTTTGGAGTTTTTTTTTTTTTTTTAATTGAAAGTGAATCCCTTCAATAGGAAATAGTATTTATAATCACCTAGTAACGTTATTTTGGCTTTTGCCTATAAAAACAGCCCAAATCTATGTAGTGTTTTTAATTTGGGTAGACTGTGCATGTTGGGACGGAAAGGCTCCACGCCTGGCCTCGGATAGGGTGACCAGACAGCAAGTGTGAAAAATCAGGACCGGGGTAGGGGGTAATAGGAGCCTATATAAGAAAAAGACCCAAAAATTGGGACTGTCCCTATAAAATCGGGACATCTGGTCACCCTAGCCTTGGAGGAATGTCTTGAAAGCCAGCCTGGGGAGGTTTCTCCTCGTGTATCTCTTACATATTTGTAATTTAGTTTTGATTTAATGGCAATAAAATTTTTCTTCTGATGGCAGAACCTTACTGATATTATTCCTAAATTATTTCTGTTGGGTTACCCATCATTTTAAAGACTTACAATTAAGGGAGAAGAATAAGTATTATTTTAATGTCAGTTATGTAATATATACGCCATATATGTCTGCTGTGATTTGCACTTATAAATTATGTCAATTGTCAAGGCTTATAAGATTAAATTGTGAGTTTCTACTAAGAAATTATTCTTAAACCCATTAATAATGGAGCTATAGAATGATGTGTGTATTGACCAAAAATACACCTTGTTTTAAAAAATCTATTGTTCCCAAGTATTACTGATTTGAAGGTGACAAAATATCTACCTATTAGGCTTTAAGGTTTAATTTACCCCCCTCCCCCCATAATTAATCTTTCAAAGATGCAGCAGTGTTAGGTACTATTAGCTTATGTCTAGTGATGTAGTCTCACATAGAGTTCAGCAATTTCACTCAGGAAGCTGCACAGCACGTCAGGACCTGGAAATATGTTGGCGTGTAATGTCAAGACCTGACTCAATAAGCAGTTTTTCTTTTAGCCAAGAACAGTAGGATCAAAAACACCGAGGTGGTGAGCCCTTGGCACCTTTTGCCCTGAAACAACCAATCTCTTACTGCATGAACTAAATTTGCTGCATCCTTCTTTCTCCATCATCTTAAACGGCTAGGGCCAAAGACACAGACACACATGCATGCACGCACACACGGAGATAGTGCAGAAAGGTGTGATTTGAGAATTTCCACCATTTGCCTGTGTCTTGTGTATTAAGCTGTCAGGGAATATCTAAATCACTTCCTTTTCTGTCACTCTATCCTCCGACTACATCCTTCGAGACACAACACCATTCAGAAGCAACCACCAAAAAATACCCCTTAAAATGATATGTAAATCCTGCAATTCATCATGCCCTGTGTAGTACAGGTTTAATTCTTCCTGCTAGGCCTCAATCTGCTGAAACATTACTCTGATATATAGTACAAAAGCAGTAACAAAGATGTTCATATCAGCCCTTTGTGAGCTGGTGGCAGGGAGAGAAATCAATGAAGCCATGAGGACAATAGCTGCAGTTTAAACAGGCTGCAGAAATTTGCTAAGACGCAGACAAAAGGCCTATGTTGAAAAGGGGGCTGCAGTGGAATTCCTCGGGCTCCATTATGTTGCCGAAACAATCCTCACTTAGAGAGTGGATTTGCATCTCTAATAGAGTTCAGGCTCTGTTTGTGAAGGGCTTTCGCTAGGCCTGACCCCATCTCTCAAGATCACATTGATACCCAGCGCCTTGTCTCTCCCCTGTCCTGCACCACAGAGAGCAGTATCATGGGAAAATTCACTAACTTAAAAGAAGGCAAGAGGAAGGGGGGTGGGGGGGAACTAAAGGCTTGAGGCAGTTTTGGTGGTACTTAGCAGTGAAAATTACTTTGGCAAACAATAGAACCTACTGCTGGTAATTACAGCTAACAAGCTTCCCCCAACCCAAATGTGACACTTGGACTGATGTGAGAAAAGCTGATATAGGCCAAGCTTATTAAGACGGAAAGAAAGAAAGTAAGAAAGAAAAAAGACTCTTCCATATAAAAATACAGCACTTTGGACCCTGCAAATCCTGTAATCTAGTGTTACCAATTACCCATTAAAATAGAAAATGGGGCTGTAATATTTTAGGTCCTTTTTAGTGTGAGTCCAGCCATATGCTCTAATCTCAAGTAACTTTAACTGGGAAAATATTTTGTTTGATGCATGTACTCCTGTTTAAAAACAAAATATTGGAGGTACTTAATCCATCTTCTGATGGAGATGGACAACTTTCTTTTTTATACGACAGTATTAACCTTTTATCAACATTCATTTTTGCAGTTTGTAGCCTTCATAGTCGGACTCATTTTTTCAAAAGTGAAAATAGTAATGGAAACCTCATTCAATTAATAGAGTGTATAGATGCTATATATGCACTCTTTCCCTTCTGTCACTTGAAGTATAATTCAGTGTTAATATAAAATGTTATCTTCATAACAGAAGATGCTGTGAAGGTTTTAAAGTTATTGGAATGTTTTAAAATAAACTATTGCTATATTGGCTTCCCTAAGATTTGGCAGTGATTTTAAAGTATTATGTCAACCTTTTCAAAGTAGAGTAATTGCTTGTTTTCCAATTCTGCAAAGAGATGGAGCCCACCTGCACCCATCAGTTGGCAGGATCAGAGCTGTAGCCAAATAGTCTAATTTCCCTCCCATTCCCCAGAGATGCAGAGCATCCATAATTCTCATAAAGGAATTTATATCCTCTTACCCAACTGTGAAGGGGCATTCACTCCACACCAGCACCAATGGGGTTAAAGTTGCAAGAGAGGCCAATTAGCCTCATGCTGCAGGTCCTGGAGAGCTAAAGGACAATGAAGCTGATTGAAAATGAAGATCACCTGGGCAGGAACAGGTGGGGCTTCTCGAATGTCTAGAAGCTGAGGGTAGAGCAGGGAGCTGCAGTGAGGTAAGCCTGTAGTCACGCTCCCTGATAAAAGGGGGAGAGTAGGAGCCAGCAAGGAAAGGTAGGAAGCAGCCCTGGGAAGGGGCAGTAAGGACCAAGAGGGATAGACCTGATCTGCTGGTTTGAGGGTCGTTGGACTGGAACCTGCCGTAGAGGGTGGGCCCAGGTTCCCCGACAAGTCATGGCAAGAGTGGTACAATCAGCACAGTGGAGATGGAGCCTGCCTGAGACTTAGGGGAAGGAGACTCTGATAATCCCCAGAAGGGGCAGATGATGGTGATTTGGCTATACAGCTAAGCTACGAAGATGTGCTGCAGCAGCTCTGGACTAGAGAGAGAGCGAGCAGCTGCAGAACAATGGGCTTGGGTCAATGGGCTGAATGACTGCCAGACAGGGTGTGGCCAGTGGCGAGCTAATTCCCCACATGAGCCACAAGGGGAGACAGCCAAGTGGTGAGTAGCAGACCTCCTGACACCAACTCTTTTTCTTCTACTAGAATGAAAGTGCACCCTGCAGGTATTGAAAGCGTTTCTAGCAATGTTTTTTTTGCTTGAGGGAGTGTGCTCACAATTAGCTATGTAGTTTTGTAACTTGACGATCTCTTTGGGTCCGCTGCTGGTTCTGAATGTCCGGCTAGCTGTGATTCAAGTGTCTTCCTAATCATTGAGCTTGTCAAGAAGTTAGTTTCCTTTTCTGTCCACCCCGATGCAGATCTTGATACATGATCCAAGCCTTTGTCTCACCAAAGTTGAATTACTTTAATGAGCTTTGCATGGGACCAAACCTGAAGATCATTCAGTCCCTACAAAGTGCAGATGCTAAATTAATCATCCTTGCCCAATTTGATCAGGTAGTGCCTCTTTTGAATCTTTCAGCTAGCCCCCCCGCCCCCAATCCACTATTACATCAGATAAAAGTTTCATCATCATCTTCAAAAATGTAAATCCTGTCCACATTTAAGTCCCTCCGAAAGATCCAGTTCTGTCAGGCTGTCTACAGCAAACTATATTGCCTTGAATACAAGTTGTATATTTTGCCTGTTGTTCCCATATCCTTGCCCATAACCTCTTGCCGTTCCTTGCATTGTGAGCTCCTCTGAGCAGGGAGTGTCCTCCTGGAGTGTTTAGCCTGCAGTATGCACTACCATAAATAATTATAACACACAGATCCATCCTGAAGTTGAAGATAGTACAGAAATTGGCAACCCACTTACTAAAGGACATATCACACAGAGCATATTACATCTGTGCTCCATGATCTGTATTTAGCTGCCAGCTGACTTCTAATCCCTGGTCTACACTAGGACTTTAGGTCGAATTTAGCAGCGTTAAATCGATGTAAACCTGCACCCGTCCACATGATCATAGAATCATAGAATATCAGGGTTGGAAGGGACCTCAGGAGGTCATCTAGTCCAACCCCCTGCTCAAAGCAGGACCAATCCCCAATTTTTGCCCCAGATCCCTAAATGGCCCCCTCAGGGATTGAACTCACAACCCTGGGTTTAGCAGGCCAATGCTCAAACCACTGAGCTATCCCTCCCCCCAAGCCCTTTATTTTGACTTAAAGGGCTCTTAAAATCGATTTCCTTACTCCACCCCTGACAAGTGGATTAGCGCTTAAATCGGCCTTGCTGGCTCGAATTTGGGGTACTGTGGACACAATTAGACGGTATTGGCCTCCGGGAGCTATCTCAGAGTGCTCCATTCTGACCGCTCTGGACAGCACTCTCAACTCAGATGCATTGGCCAGGTAGACAGGAAAAGAAACGTGAACTTTTGAATCTCATTTCCTGTTTGGCCAGCGTGGCAAGCTGCAGGTAACCATGCAAAGCTCATCAGCAGAGGTGACCATGATGGAGTCCCAGAATTGCAAAAGAGCTCCAGCATGGACCGAACGGGAGGTACGGGATCTGATCGCTGTTTGGGCAGAGAAATCCGTGCTATAAGAACTCCGTTCCAGTTTTCGAAATGCCAAAACCTTTGTCAAAATCTCCCAGGGCATGAAGGACAGAGGCCATAACAGGGACCCGAAGCGGTGCCGCTTGAAACTTAAGGAGCTGAGGCAAGCCTACCAGAAAACCAGAGAGGTGAACGGCCGCTCCGGGTCAGAGCCCCAAACATGCCGCTTCTATGATGAGCTGCATGCCATTTTAGGGGGTTCAGCCACCACTACCCCAGCCGTGTTGTTTGACTCCTTCAATGGAGATGGAGGCAACAAGGAAGCAGGTTTTGGGGACGAAGAAGATAGCTCACAGCAAGCAACCGGAGAAACCGGTTTTCCCGACAGCCAAGAACTGTTTCTCACCCTGGACCTGGAGCCAGTACCCCCTGAACCCACCCAAGGCTGCTTCTTGGACCCGGCAGGTGGAGAAGGGACTTCCGGTTAGTGTACCTTTTAAAATACTATACATGGTTTAAAAGCAAGCATGTGAAAGGATTACTTTGCCCTGGCATTCGCGGCTCTCCTGGATGTATTCCCAAAGCCTTTGCAAAAGGTTTCTGGGGAGGGCAGCCTTTTTGCGTCCTTCATGGTAGGACACTTTACCACTCCAGGCCAGTAACACGTACTCGGGAATCATTGTACAACAAAGCATTGCAGTGTATCTTTGCTGGTGTTCAAACAACATCCGTTCTTTATCTCTCTGTGTTATCCTCAGGAGAGTGAGATATAATTCATGGTCACCTGGTTGAAATAAAGTGCTTTTCTTCAGGGGACACTCAGAGGAGCCCGTTCCTGCTGGGCTGTTTGCCTGTGGCTGAACAGAAATGTTCCCCGCTGTTAGCCACGGGGAGGGGGGAGGGTTGAGGGGGTAGCCACGCGATGGGGGGAGGCAAAATGCGACCTTGTAACAAAAGCACATGTGCTATGTATGTAATGTTAACAGCAAGGTTTACCCTGAAAGAGTGTAGCCACTGTTTTATAAAATGTGTCTTTTTAAATACCACTGTCCCTTTTTTTTCTCCACCAGCTGCATGTGTTTCAATGAACACAGGATCTTCTCCTTCCCAGAGGCTAGTGAAGATTAGAAAGAAAAAAAAACTCACTCGAGATGAAATGTTCTCCGAGCTCATGCTGTCCTCCCGCACTGACAGAGCACAGACGAATGCATGGAGGCAAATAATGTCAGAGTGCAGGAAAGCACAAAATGACCGGGAGGAGAGGTGGCGGGCTGAAGAGAGTAAGTGGCGGGCTGAAGAGAGTAAGTGGCGGGCTGAAGAGAGTAAGTGGCGGGCTGAAGACAGGGCTGAAGCTCAAATGTGGCAGCAGCGTGATGACAGGAGGCAGGATTCAATGCTGAGGCTGCTGGAGGATCAAACCAGTATGCTCCAGTGTATGGATGAGTTGCAGCAAAGGCAGCTGGAGCCCAGACTGCCACTACAGCCCCTGTGTAACCAACCGCCCTCCTCCCCAAGTTCCATAGCCTCCACACTCAGATGCCCAAGAACGCGGTGGGGGGGACCTCCGGCCAACCAGCCACTCTGCCACAGAGGATTGCCCAAAAAAAAGAAGGCTGGCATTCAATAAATTTCAAAGTTGTAAACTTTTAAAGTGCTGTGTCGCATTTTCCTTCCCTCCTCCACCACCCCTCCTGGGCTACCTTGGTAGTCATCCCCCTATTTGTGTGATGAATGAATAAAGAATGAATAAATGTGAAGCAACAATGACTTTATTGCCTCTGCAAGAAGTGATCGAAGGGAGGAGGGGAGGGTGGTTAGCTTACAGGGAAGTAGAGTGAACCAAGGGGTGGGGGGTTTCATCAAGGAGAAACAAACAGAACTTTCACACCGTAGCCTGGCCAGTCATGAAACTGGTTTTCAAAGCTTCTCTGATGCGTACTGCGCCCTCCTGTGCTCTTCTAACCGCCCTGGTGTCTGGCTGCGCGTAACCAGCAGCCAGGCGATTTGCCTCAACCTCCCACCCCGCCATAAACGTCTCCCCCTTACTCTCACAGATATTGTGGAGCACACAGCAAGCAGTAATAACAGTGGGAATATTGGTTTCACTGAGGTCTAAGCGAGTCCGTAAACTGCGCCAGTGCGCCTTTAAACGTCCAAATGCACATTCTACCACCATTCTGCACTTGCTCAGCCTGTAGTTGAACAGCTCCTGACTACTGTCCAGGCTGTGTATGGCTTCATGAGCCATGGCATTAAGGGGTAGGCTGGGTCCCCAAGGATACATATAGGCATTTCAACATCCCCAACAGTTATTTTCTGGTCTGGGAATAAAGTCCCTTCCTGCAGCTTTTGAAACAGACCAAAGTTCCTGAAGATGCGAGCGTCATGTACCTTTCCCGGCCATCCCACGTTGATGTTGGTGAAACGTCCCTTGTGATCCACCAGAGCTTGCAGCACTATTGAAAAGTACCCCTTGCGGTTTATGTACTCGGCGGCTTGGTGCTCCGGTGCCAAAATAGGGATATGGGTTCCGTCTATGGCCTCACCACAGTTAGGGAATCCCATTGCAGCAAAGCCATCCACTATGACCTGCACATTTCCCAGGGTCACTACCCTTGATATCAGCAGATCTTTGATTGCGTGGGCTACTTGCATCACAGCAGCCCCAACAGTAGATTTGCCCACTCCAAATTGATTCCCAACTGACCGGTGGCTGTCTGGCGTTGCAAGCTTCCACAGGGCTATCGCCACTCGCTTCTCAACTGTGAGGGCTGCTCTCATCTTGGTATTCATGCGCTTCAGGGCAGGGGAAAGCAAGTCACAAAGTTCCATGGAAGTGCCCTTACGCATGCGAAAGTTTCGCAGCCACTGGGAATCGTCCTGGACCTGCAACGCTATACGGTCCCACCAGTCTGTGCTTGTTTCCTGAGCCCAGAATCGGCGTTCCACAGCATGAACCTGCCCCATTAGCACTATGATGCATGCATTGGCAGGGTCCATGCTTTCAGAGAAATCTGTGTCCATGTCCTGATCACTCACGTGACCGCGCTGATGTCGCCTTCTCGCCCGGTATCGCTCTGCCAGGTTCTGGTGCTGCATATACTGCTGGATAATGTGTGTGGTGTTTAATGTGCTCCTAATTGCCAAAGTGAGCTGAGCGGCCTCCATGCTTGCCTTGGTATGGCGTCCGCACAGAAAAAAGGCGCGTAACGATTGTCTGCCGTTGCTCTGACGGAGGGAGGGGCGACTGACGACATGGCTTACAGGGTTGGCTTCAGGGAGCTAAAATCAGCAGAGGGGGTGGCTTTACATCAAGGAGTATTTCAGGCAGGACTTCACGGAGGGTTCCAATAAGAAATGGTGCACCTAAGTTATTGTTCTTATTGGAACAAGGAGGTTAGTCTGGCCTCTGATTGATACATGGCTAGATTTACCTCGCTGCACCTTCCCTGTGAGTGACTGCAGTGTGACCTAGAGGAATGAGTCCCCTAGACAGGGGAGGAGGCAAATGAGTACAAAACAAATCTAGTCTATTTCTTGTTTTGATCCACTCCATCTATCTTTTACATCTTTGGCTGGCAGCAGACGGTGCAGAAGGACTGCATGCCATCCACATCTCATGGCTGCTCGGCAGAAGATGGTGCAATAGGACTGCTAGCAATCCGTATTGCCTGCCTGCTCACCATAAGACGGTTCAGTAGGACTGACTGCAGGACTAAAGAGAATGACCTGGTCAAGTCACTCCAAATTTAGCCCCTGCGCCCATGTCTGCCCAGGCGCTCGTGGCCGACGTGGCCAGGAGCACCTCGGACATGACAATGACAGCTACCAGTCGTACTGTACCATCTGCTGCCACAAGGCAAGGGGTTGCTGCTACTGTGTAGCAATGCAGTACCGCGTCTGCCAGCACCCAGGAGACATACGGTGACGGTTACCTGAGCGGGCTCCATGCTTGCCGTGGTCTGGCGTCTGCACAGGTAACTCAGGAAAAAAGGCGCGAAACAATTGTCTGCCCTTGCTTTCATGGAGGGAGGGAGGGAACGGGGGCCTGACAATATGTACCCAGAACCACCCGCGACAATGTTTTAGCCCCATCAGGCATTGGGATCTCAACCCAGAATTCCAATGGGCAGCGGAGACTGCGGGAACTGTGGGATAGCTACCCACAGTGCAACACTCC
Organism: Eretmochelys imbricata; assembly: GCF_965152235.1. NCBI lineage: Eukaryota > Metazoa > Chordata > Testudines > Cheloniidae > Eretmochelys > Eretmochelys imbricata. Next base: position 191,993,240 of record NC_135572.1, on the reverse strand, counting down.
GGAAGTCGACGCTTGCCTCGGTACTGTGGAAGCACTCCGCCGAGTTAATGCACTTAATGCACGTAGAGCATTTTCTGTGGGGACACACACACTCGAATATATAAAACCGATTTCTAAAAACCGACTTCTATAAATTCGACCTTATTCCGTAGTGTAGACATACCCTTCGTGAAGTTGTTTTCAATCTAACATCCTACACGGTTTGGACCTTGGCCTGGTATCAAAGGTGTGGTCTACTGGTTCAAACGTATCAGAGCTGGTGCCAGCTCAACATTCTTGGTGTTGAGTCCTTGGCTGTGGAATCAATTTCTCATCTGTCAAAAGCCTGGTTCTGACAACCTTCAGATCATGCTTCAAGGCTATTTGGACATGTTTATAGACGACAAATCTACAGTCATCATGAATTCATAGGACTGTAGCCTGTTCTTTCACCAGTGTAAACATCAATTAATTCTTTTGCCTTCAGTGAAGTGATGCTGGTTTTACATTGGTGTAAATGAGTTCAGAAATTGGCCCAAAGTTTTTGACGACTCCATTATTAAAGACTCATGGAACGTTTGTATCTAGCTAGGATGTAAAGGGTTTTCTAGGCATTGTAACTCAATGAAATACTGATGTGATCAGGGATACTCAATGAGTTAGCCACATTCTGTAACCAGCATTGAAATCAGTAGGGATGCCTTGGTGTAACTAAAAGCAGGATTTGGCCTGACCTTCATTTTTTAAAGGTCAATTTGTACTTTACATTTGATTTCAGCATAATTATGGATTCTTAATGAACTTTTACTGTGCAGAATGAACACACTGTTTGTCTCTATATGGCATTTTGTTTGTTGATAAATTACACAGTGTGCATGGCACAATATTAAGTGCCATTTTGTAGATTTTTTTTTCTTTTAAAAACAGGTCCAGTAATCTGTCCTTTCCTTTCTGTTTCAGAATGATGTTGTTATATTTTTAAGATGGAATCTCACTGTTGTGCATAATTGTAATTATGTAAAAAAGGTCACTGCCTATCTTAAACTTAAAAAGCCAAAGGCAAATGGCTGTGATCTAGTTTTAATATGATGACAATGAATTCAAAAAGATTGGGGCTTGTAGACTTAGGTTTTTTCTGCTGAGCCTTTCTGTAACATTTCTAAACACTCCTGATTTCTATTAATCTTCCTAATACAGTTTGGGTGGGCGGGATTGACCAATTATTTTTTTCAGCTTTATTCATCTCCCATATATTGTAATCACTAAGAAAATATGATCAATTGATCAGATATAAATGCAGAAATGCATAATTGGTCAGAAGTTGACATTTTTTGTAGAAACATAAGAATCACCATATTGTATCAAACTAATGGTCCATTTATTCTAGTGTCTTTTCTTAACAGTAGCCAACAGCAGACAGTTCAGAGGGATGTCTAAGATGCCTCATGATGGATAATTGTGCCATGAGCTATCCACATGGGAGGTTTCCTCCTAAATACCAAGCAGTTAGTGATTGGCTTATGCCATGAAGCAGAAGGGTTTATCACACACACTGTTTAATTACATATCTTACAGATGTGACTGTTCTTATTATCCATGTTAAAATGAAACTTTCCTTGATTCCAGTGAAGCTCTTGATCTCTGTTATGTCTTGTGGCAATGAGTTTCACAGATTAACTGTGCATAGTGTTTCCTTTAAGCTTTAAAATTTCCCGTTCACTTTCATTTGTTGTTCTCTTGATCTGAATTATAAAAAAAGGTAAATAGGAGCACCCAGTCCACCATCTCAACACAACTATTTCATATACCGCTATTATGGGTCCACTTTAAACTATATTGGCCTAATTTTTTCCATCTCCCCTTATTTACTGGAAGCATGGAAAGACTCCCAAATTTCATTAATCTGTCCTTTAAAGTTAAATGACTCCTAAGAAGAACATTATATCCCCAATTGAAGAGTTTTATTAACCTTCTCTTCCCCAAATGCTCAGAGTTCAACTCAAAAGTTGACTTCATACCCATGCCCCTCTGGTCTGCTAAGGTCAACTTGCTAGTTCTCTTGTTTGCTTCTAAAGTATGTACCTTCATATGTTACTTACTTTCAGAGCTAACTGGAAAAGGAAATTCACATTTAGCATGACATTCCAGGTCATCAATATGTCATTTCATTCTGCACTGGAATAAAACGTTTCCATCCCAGAATTTCTGGCAATATAGAGCAATCAGTTGGCTGGCAAACTATCTGGATGACAGATAAGCAGGTGGGCTGCAAGATTCCCCTGCAACCTGGAAGGGATCCAGGGAATTGCCAACCTGCCCACTTGCCGCGTTTCCGTCAAAAGTTTTGACAGAATTAATACATTCCCTTGGACAAATTGAACTCCATCAAATCAACATTTTCTGATTGAAAGCTATTCTGTCTCAAAATGTGCATCTAGCACTACTTACTTCATGAATTAATGTTTGTCGTATATGTTTGTCTTCAGGGCTGTGACCATCTCAGGTATTTGCATAGCACTGCACAGTGGTATTATGATAGTCACTGGGGCCTTTGGGTGCTACTGCAGTACAAATTTGAGATAAGAGCAATGCAGAAACTACTTACCATTTGCTTTTATTAGTAACTGAGAGGAGCAGCTGCTTTCCCACTTAACAAAATGCCCTTTGCACTGGAGCTAGGTGGGCTTAGCTTTTTCCACCTCTCAAATTTTTTCAAGAGTTTGGAAATGTTTTCCCTTTCTCAAATCGGGACAAGTCAACATTTTGAAAATATTCACAAACTGAAAAACAGAAACTTTTTAAATTTTCAGACAATCAAAATGTTTCATTTTGATCATTTCAAAACATTTCATCTTGAATTTGGTCTTTTTTCATTATACTTTTTCTCGGTCTAATTAGTTTACATTTCTAAACGAAAGTATATTGAACCGGAAAAAACATTGCTGAAATGTTTTGACAATTTTGAAACTTTTTTCTCGACTTTGGAAATGTGTCAAATCCAGCCTTGTTTCTAACATTTTCAGTTTTAACAAATCTGCATTTGTGATTTGAAAAAAACAGTCAAAAACCTCCCGACCAGCTCTACTCTTTGCTGTTTCAGTCCGCCAACGTTGCTAGCCAATTTGAAGTGGACTCTGCAATTTGCTTGCGTAAGTTACATAAGTTGGAGAGTAGCTTCTGCATCACATGATCAGACCAGTATCTTCACCCTTTTCAATGGTAAAGTATGTAGCATGATTATCTCTTTCTTCAGAGTACTCCTCTTGATAGACTGATGAGTCACCCTGTAAAGTACTACTCTTATTTATATTTTGCTGCTATTGTGAAGCTATTTATTTCATGTCACCTGGCTACAAATGCAATTCACTAATACTAATTCCTAGTTGTTTTCATCAATACACCGCAAATGCTTTACAAAGGGAGGTAGTGTAAATGGTGGGTTGTCTGCAACTTGAAGTCTTTAAATCATGATTTGAGGATTTCATTAACTCAGTCAGAGGTTAGGGGTCTAATACAGGAATGGATGGGTGAGGTTCTGTGGCCTACAACGTGCAAGAGATCAGACTAGATGATTGTGATGTTCCCTTCTGACCTTAGCCTGAGTCTAAGTATCATCCCCATTTTGCAGATAGGGGAAACTGAGGCGCAGAGAGGGGAAGTGATTTGCCCAAAGTCACTCAGGCCAGTGGCAGAGCCAGGAGTAGAACTGAGGTCTCCTCTCCTACCTCCAGACACACTCCTTATCCCAGCGTTTCCCATAGTTTTCAAAGCTGAGGCCACCTTCAGGAAGATGAAACTACTTGCAGCTGCCTTGTAACCCTGCCATGTGATGATAAAGGCCTATGGATCTTAAAGTAGGCATCTTCCATATCCTCCTGGATAATCCTTTGTGCCGTTCCTCTACCTCCATTTGGGAAGCACTGGCATAGATGTTCATCATATGATATGTCTGTTCCTTTTTTATACAGTTAACTATTTCACTGCTCAAAACATCTTGATATTCAAAGTATCAACATTGGCACTTTAGCCAATTGGCACTTTAGTTCATTGAATGAAGAGGGGAGGTGACACCACACAGGGGTTTTTTAAGGCTCTCTGCAAACTTAGCCCAGCATCTACATCAGTTGCTTAGCGTTTTGAAAATTTTCTTTACAACCGTAATGGTGAAAGGATAATCTTCTGACATTAAAGCTGAGACTCAGAAGAATGAGAGAAGTCTGGCTGGCTGTGCTGCTCAAGCTAGTCTGAAGGTGTATCCCACCTTTAGGTAACTCAGACTTAACAAACCTGGGTAGCAATTGGATAAGAGAAAAGCCTTCTTATATCTGTTTGCTTCCATTCCCATCCCAGAAAGAGAACCAGGTCACAGTCCTCTCTCCAGACAAAACCAGAGCAGCTGCTACTAAACAGATCACTGAAACGTAAGGGGAATTTACATGTGAAGGGTGGCATCTTTTTCACGTTGCCTCTCCCTCTCTCCATCCCTCTTGAAATGTGACAGTTACCCTATGGCTCAATTAACTGTCAGTTTCCAAGTTTTTAAATTAAACTCCCTTAAGCTGTATAACATAAGGAAAATAAGCACATAGAAATTTTATAGCGATATAACTTGGTTTTCAAACCTTGCCTGATGAAACTTTGAGAAATTAACTATACCAGTGGTCTTCAACCTTGTTTCATTTGCAGACCCCTAAAACATTTTGAATGGAGGTGCAGACACCTTGGGAAATCTTAGACATAGTCTGCAGTTGAAAACCCCTGTTCTATGGTAATGATAACCTTTTGTGGATCCCTTACACATAGTCTGCAGATCCTCAGGGGTCTGCAGGACCACAACTTTAAAACCACTTAACTACATTATCATTGATAAGTATCACCTGGATTCTATTTGACAGTCCAGTACTATCTATTCACATGGTTTTCCATTTCATATGAAGATCCCAAAGAATTTTACCAAGTGCTCACAACACTCCTGTATTAGTTTTATACCTTTTTATAGGTGGTTATATTGAGGGACAGAGAATGTGGTTAAGAAGTCTGCCTAAAGTCACACCACAGTTAAGTGAATAGCTAGTATTAGAGCCCAAAAAACCTGATGCCCTTTTCTTCCCTTTACTCTCTACCAGTTTTACCTAAGTCCTAAAACTACCAAATTCTTTTAGCATGATTAATAGTCTGCTTATTAAGAAAGGCCCTGGGAATAGCGTAGTTGAGGTGCTAAACCTAGCTCTTGCTGATGCTATCAGTTCCCTTTCAGAAGCACAAACTTTCACTATATATTACTCAAAATATTTCCCCCCCAAAACGTAAATTCTTTCATAAAGGGGAAAAAGTGAGATTTCAGGCAATTCTGTTTTATCCAATCACTGAAGCCACTGGTTCTAAATGGTGATCCACTTAGTATTAACAGGGATTGACAAACTAGAGTGACCCAACCTTTGGCTCCCAACAGGCCTTTTTGAGAGGTCTGCCTAGACCTAAACCACAGAAGTCACATTGTGACATTTGGGATAATGAGGCCAGAGGCCAAACTTCCCAATCTCATAAGTGAGCACCTCCACTTTTGGAACAGTGCTCTCTGAAGGGTCTGCTAAACTCTTCAAAGCATCCCAGGAACTTCTCGCCATAGACACTGATGGATGCAATCAAGTGCTCTGATCACTGCTCCACTAATTCTATTTAAATACATTCCCCACTCTATCAAGAGACTTGATGGCATTTGAATCTCTGGATCATCTTCCTACTGTCGAATACATGAGGAAGGTTGACAGCCAAAAGTGGGTCTCTGCGGAGATAGGAGAAGAACATGCTTTAGAAGACCTCTATCCTTTACTCCTTGTGGTAGAAGATAGAATTCTCTCTCATATACTCTCCAACCAAAGTTATGTGAGTGGTTGTGAAGAATCTACTGTGACATTAAGACATGTAAATGTTAAACCCAAATTCACTTGAATATATGTCATTATCCCCAATCTGAATTCTACAAACTTATGAGTTTTGGGATCTATTTACAACATTCCTATGATTGGCTATTCAAGCCTTTGACTGTGCATCTGAACTTGTTAGCCTTTTGATTTTCCTACATCAAAAATATTTTCTTTAGGTCACTATTTATATATATTTATAGTTGCTTAGGTCATTTTATGAGGCTTGTAAGGTATTTGTGCACAAACCTACAGTGAACTATAAACTAGGGCACCTACAAATACTGTGTGTGCTTCTTTAAAGGCACTGAAAAAATATGTATTTAACAGTATGACGGTAAATAGTGACTGAAACAAGCATTCAGCACGAGTTTCCACTCAATGTTTAAAAAAAAAAAGTTAAAGGCCCATATGTTCTGGGTACTGTTTGATTATACTATTCCATTACTAGAAATAGTGTATTTGTTGTTATTTTCACAGGCAAAGGATGGGCAACTTGTAGCCAAAAGAGTGACCGCTCCTTAAGAAAATGTTAGAAGTCTCTCTTCACACTAGTAACATGTAACCTCCAATAACATCAAATGGTGTTTTACGCTCCCATGAAGAGGGCAGGTTTGTTACAAAGTAACCTTTAAGATCCAAATAATGTGCTCGAATTACATGTTCTGCAACAAAGACTAGGTTGATTTTTGCATTGTAATCTGGCTGTGACAGAGTCAGGCTGATCCCCAAAAATGCGCTTACCAAGAGACTTTTGATTGCAGTGAAACCCGTATTGCAGATAGTCCTGCACTGCAGCATAACCTCTGGAACACTGAATCTTCAGGGCTGACTAAAGATCTAAAGATGCATTGCAATAAAAAGGAAATATGCATCCTTCGAGGGTACAGGTTTTATCATTTGACCATCTCCTTTCTTCCTGGAGTATACTGTAATCACTTGCAGCATTTTCTGTTACGGTACATAGATTTAAAGGAAAAGTTTCATTCAATGTCAAAAATGGACTAAATGTAGGAGTCCTCACTCAGTCAATACTTCCCATTGATTTAGAGTGAGAACTATAAAATTTGTTTCAATATGATCATCTTACACGTTTTTCAAGTGAACAATACATAAGGGTATAGAAAACGTTACTTGATTTTCATTGATTGAAAAATTGTCTTCCTTGGTTTTATCCTTTCTCTCCTCCTCTTCCCCCGAGTATATATATGGTGTGTTCCAGTAATTGGCTGCTAGCGGAAATCAGGAACTTCTAACTTTTGACAGAGTACTTGGAACTGCCCGACCAGTTACAAAGTTGGATGGCCTAGAATCAATGTAGAGCTTTCTGGTGACAACAATAGGTATTTCATTCTGCAGTGGTGGCAGTTACTTAACTTGTCTTCTAATACAGAGTTATTTCTGCCATAGCTATCTGAATAATACACTTCGGGATTGAATTAATTCAATCCAATCTCTTGTAATCATAGGATCAGGAAGAGGAGAAAGAATTACCTTTGGAGTCTTCCATGCAGTACCACACCAAAGCAAAGTCAAATAATAAAATTATTATGACATATTTCATTCCATGCCAGACTCCATTTCTGCAATAAAAATAAGTTATGAGACATGTTCTTGCAGCTGGTTTGGGATCAAAGAAATTCAGCAGCTTTGTATTTGTAAATGTCATTTCCTCTGCCTTTCCTTTTTCATAACTGAAAACTGGTGATTTAACTTGGGAACTTATAGGTAAAGCTGGTAGCAACAAGAACTGCTAAGGTTGTCTAACATTTTTTGTTGTGTATACAAACAATGATGTACCTTTAGCCTGTATTTTTATTGAAGATTTGAAACAGCTACTAGTAGAGTGAAATATGAGCCATTTGCTTAAGACACAAGATCCTTGCATTACAAATAAATCCTATAAAATAACTTCAGTTTGTTTATATTTGGATATAAACGTCCTAATTAAGGATCAGATTCTGTGGCCCTTAACTAAACATTCTATAGAAGTTCTGTGTTAAGAGTCATAGAACTTAAGAGCTGTGGGACTCTTGGGTTTTTTAAAGCCACATAATTTGGCCCCAGGTTACTCTTACAAAGTTTTAAGGTTTATTTTTTTTTAATTGCTAAGAGCAGAGTAGCTTTCACCAGTGCTCTCATTTTGCTGAAGCCAAACAACAAAGAAGGCAGGGTGGTTTCTGTGTTTATTACATCAATGACCATTTGTAACATGCGCCAATCTATTAACATAAAATATTTTGTAGGTTTGTGGGTTTTGTTGCCAAGCCTTACAAATACTATTGTGTGTCTAAGACTCACGTAGAGTTTTTTTCTACTCCGGCATCCACAGTAAAAAAAATTGTAACAGTCAAATTGGGCCCTCAGCCACTCATGCAACATTCTCTACGTAAAAGAATAAATGGACACAAATCAGATGTCAAGAATTATAACATTCATAAACCGGTTGGAGAACACTTCAGTCTCTCTGGTCACGTGATTACAGACATGAAAGTTGTGATATTACAACAGAAAAACTTCAAATCTAGACTCCAGCGAGAAACTGTTGAATTGGAATTCATTTGCAAATTGGATACAATTAACTTAGGCTTGAATAGAGACTGGGAGTGGCTAAGTCATTATGCAAGGTAACCTATTTCCCCTTGTTTTTTCCTATTCCACCCCCCCCAGACGTTCTTGTTAAACCCTGGATTTGTGCTGGAAATGGCCCACCTTGATTATCATACACATTGTAAGGAGAGTGGTCACTTTAGATAAGCTATTACCAGCAGGAGAGTGGGTTTGTGTGTGGCGGGGGGGTGAGAAAACCTGGATTTGTGCTGAAATTGGCCCAACTTGATTATCATACACATTGTAAGGAGAGTGATCACTTTAGATAAGCTATTACCAGCAGGAGAGTGGGGTGGGAGGAGGTATTTTTTCATGCTTTGTGTGTATATAAAAAGATCTTCTACACTTTCCACAGTAAGCATCCGATGAAGTGAGCTGTAGCTCACGAAAGCTTATGCTCAGATAAATTGGTTAGTCTCTAAGGTGCCACAAGTACTCCTTTTCTTTTTGCGAATACATACTAACACGGCTGTTACTCTGAAACCTGTTGTGCAACATTGTCTTCCAATTAAACCCTCCGTAAGAGCTGTGCATCCCTCCAGTTGTCAGTGGGATTGCACAGGTGTAGCTAATTGGCACTTTCTAAACAATTGAGATGCAAGATGGAATAGAAACTGTAGCTCACACACTCGTTGCTGTGTTGGCTCTGCAAGGCTAGCTGGAGTAAAAGATAGGACTCCGAACACAGGAGGAGCACATCTGTTAATTAAGAAGGTGGTGTTTTTACTTAGTCACTTCCCAGTATAAAACTACACTTTAAAATGTGAACAAAACTAACTCTCAATAGTCTACCGCTGGTCTAGAACTCACTCACCATGGATAAAGTAATTTCTAACATTTCAGTAGCCCCTGCAAGTTGTTTGGCAAATGCACCCTCCCTCCCCTCACAAGTAGTTCCCTCATCTCCACTTCCACAATAGAACACTTTCTGGTATCAAGGACAACATGACAGGCAGTGGCTGAGAGTATTAGCGTCTTCCTTGCTCCTCAAGAGGAAAGGTTGAACTCACTTCTCGGGTGTCAAAGTATTGGTGGGGGGGGGGGGGGGAGGAAAGCATTGACCCACCCTTAGGAGATAGCAAGTAGACATCTGTTAGAGAGAGACATTGTTGGTCTGAGTAATAATAAACAGGCTTCAGTCAGAGAGATGTACTGCTTTCAAGGAGCTATAGGCTACAGCACCATTAAAATGCTTTAAACCACCTGCTGGATCCTTCCTCCACACCCCTCCCCCCCAATTTGGGTGATGAGAAGTGGCTGCATTTGGCTTAGGGTGCAGCAGCGAACAAAGCCAAAGCCTACCTGAACTTGACATTTTAGATCATAATAGCTTCTCGTTGCTTTGAGGTTTCCCTTCTTACAGATTGGACACCTTTATTGATGGGGATAAAGGGAGAGGGCTTCATACTGAGAAGGGACTGATCTCATTGGAGAGCGACACTCTACAAATGACCAATTGTACAGGCAAGCACACAATGAGCTTTCATGCAGGGCTCTGTCCGAGTCATGCAGCCCTGCCGGAATGGGCTACCCTCATGTGAGTGATCCTTCCACCCATCACGCAATGTCCAGTATTTTTTCAGCAGTGATGGAGGAGATCTCTTGCTACATTGACGACTGCCTGCTGAGCGTTGCTGAGCCTGAGAAGTGATTGGGAAGGGGAATCGGAACGCATCACCCTCGTATGTTGGGTTTGAGGTTATGAAATACCCAGAAATGGGACAAAATACAATAATGTTTCAGAGTGTTTTTTTAAAGAAACTTCCTAATTTTGGCTTTAGCAGAGAGAGAGAGGGGATAGAACTTATTATTGTAACAGCGCAGAAACAAATCTCTCCAGTTTTAAGTATGGAAGGCAGTGTCACAAAGTAAAGTACTGGGTGCATTTTATATTTCAAAATGATCTGTTTATTTAATACCATATAGAGGAGTTGATCTTGTGATACTTGCAAGATTAAGATGGTAGCGTATGTACTGGATGTCCATGAATTCTTTAGAAATACTCCAAGCTTTAAATGAACTGTCACATGTTAAGACAGTTCAATATTTTCAACTACCTTGTGCCTAAAGATCCTTCTTTAGAAAGACTGATTATATTCCATAGTAATGCTGCAACAGAGAGGTCTGCCCCTTTGAGGGCCGGAAGCCCTTGGGTCTGTCAGCCTTGATCAATTAACCCTGCCCTGCTACACTTACAGTGGGTTTGGACTTAGGAGGAAGGAAGCCCAGTGGCGTAGGACTGGCTGGAGAGGAAAACACAAAGCTCTGATGAGTGCACAAGGCAGGTAGAGGTTTGTGGAAGACTCTAGGTAGGCAGGTGGGGGTGGGGTGGCTGCTCAGGAGAGTGCGGAGTGCAACCCCAAGGGAACAGGTTTTTTGTACCTCAGATGTGGTAACCTTCGTTTGAAAGGAGCCTAGGAAGGGTGCAAGCTGAGTGAGTAGAAGAGTGCTTTAAACAAGAGGAGAGAAGACAGGCCCTCAGGAGGGAGGGGCTTGTCCCAGTTTGAGACTGTGTGTTTTATTTGTTTGGGACTTGGATACCCAGGAAGGGGTGGGCTTATGTTAATGACTTCACTGGAGGGCCAAGTTACACCTTTACATCAGGAGTAGGCTGAAAATCATTGTGGGGAAATTGATACAGAACTCTGCAATGGCAGGTCTTGCTGCAAGGGGTCACTCTGGGATGATGAGTCTTGTACAAGTGCCTACAAAGAAAAAAATAGTGCTAATTTTTTTTCCAAACTTGCGTGATAGAGATATCGTCTATGTATTTGCAGTGTACACTGGTAGAGAAAACTAGTGCTAACAGCTGTGAAGTTAGATTATCCTCCAATTACTTTGGTCATTCTGGTACTATATAGTGCAACTATCATGATGTTCTCAACTTAATATTGGAATATTTGATTGGATAGCTCTGTGGTTGAATACATTGCCCATTCTCACTATGTGGGTGTCAGGTGTGATCAACTACCCACTCAGTAAGTAACTGCATCCCACTGCAGAGATTCAGAAATGTAGCTGCTTGCTCTCTGCCACTCTCAGTCTGTTTCTCAACCCTACTTAACTTGGTAACGTTTTCCAGGAGAAAATGCAACTCTGTTAATTTTAGTTCTCATGATCACTGAAGTTCAGTAACAAGCACTGGTGGGAAACTTACAGGCATTTATGGGAAGGTACATTTCTCTGCCTCTTTTTCTACTGGAATCATGCCATTTTTACAGATTTTTCCAAAAACCTTTACCTGACTGTAACGTGCTTCTGGCAAACACATTGTGCACAGCTTGTTCTATCTTGATCTATATCTGATGAGAGTCTCAGGACAAAGCATATTCCACAAATCTTAAGCATAGCAGACGAATGAAAACTGGAGACAATACCTCTGTGTACTTCCATTTCTTTTGTCTGAAAATCTAATACGACGTTTTCCGTTTTAAAAAGTTGTAATCAGCATTTTCCTGAGATCAGTGGCTTTTCCACTTAAATCTCTGGAATCAATGCAAAAATTTGAGGGTTTTCCCTGGGCATAAGAACATTATTGTGCACAACTACAGAATTCACAGGGGCGCCTGAACTTCAAGGGAGAGGGTAGCTCAGGGAAGTGATAATGGCATGAGTAGTCTCACTCTATCACTATAGTAGCTCCAGTCTGACCTGGTTGGTAGTGATCAAGGCCCATGTTTTCCAAACTGGCCTCTAATTTATGTGCCTCAGTTTTCTATACCTAACTTCAAATACCATGGAACTGATTTTATTTTTAACATAGTTTGGGAACCCCAAAATTGGGAACCTAATAAATTTGTTAGTCTCTAAGGATACCACAAGTACTCCTTTTCTTTTTGCGGATACAGACTAACACAGCTGCTACTCTGAAACCTGTCAATTAGAAGCTGTAATGGGAAATTTTGGTCAAAAAGTAGCCAGCATCCTATGGCGTATCGGTGGCTTGTACGAAGTGACCTTACTGGTTTCACCCCAATACACAGAGGACAAGAACCCACATCAATACATAGTGACCTTTCAGCCTTCTGCTTCCTCCAGAGGAGGTTTGGGGGATGCTGACAGGACAGTGTGGGGAGACCTGCTGTTTGTTATGCATCTGCTCTGCACTTCGGAAACACTTTTCAAAATGGCCTGTCTGACTTAGACTCCTGAGCCTCATTGTAGGTCAGTGGGACATAAGCACTTTTGCCAGTTTTACTCTTTCATTTCCAGCATTTCTCACAGCACTTAACTCACTGAAGTAACTCAAGAACTGTTTGTGAGGAGAGAGAGAGAAAGGGAAAATTTTAAAAGTTTCCCCTGACAGTAATAGCTATTTCAGGTACTTAACTCTAATGGTAACAATAGATGCTGCTTGAATATTGTTAGGTGCAGAATCATTTAAGAGGCATTCAGTTTTTTTTTATTTTAGAAAGAGCATATGTATTGTGTCATGTGATATATATTTAGCTCAAATGAGTACTTGGAGAAGCAGCTGTTACAAGATTAAACAGGCACATAAAACCTGAGGAAGGTTTTATACAAATTAAAGCTGTCTCCAGATAGTCTTATTTTTATATGCGCTTTTTGTGTAATTTTCCTAGGAGTTTCTACCTTGGAAAATTGACTAAAAATTCCTAAATAGTAAAGAAGAGATTTCAACTAGCACAGCTTGATTAAGCTGGCAGTCATCAAACGTGGGGCACCTGAGGATTGTGGAAGAAGGTCAATGTCCACATTCAGTTTGCTTTTTCACTTGGTCTTATACTAGACTTTGCTTATGTGATCAGCCACGCGTACACACAAAAGAGAGACCTGCTCTGGGAGAAAGGTTATAAGAACTACAGGGGAGGACAGAGAATAGTTTGAACCATTTGCTCAACAATAGATGACGACACTTGCCTTTGAGGAGATGGAGGGGGGTTATGAAGTTGCTTCTTATGTGTCTCAAAGAAGGTTGCAGGGCTGGAGCCCTACTTGCCTTAAGAAAAATCCTGCTTTTCAGAGCCTCTTTATTTATATCTTAAAGTAGCTCTGTGTCCTGCATTTTCATGTTTGCATTTCCTGGGTGTGATGAAGGGGTAGTTGCTGGTTTATCTAGCTACTTAATTGTTTGAAGGTGCATGTGTGAGTGCTCTTTCAACTAGTTAACTTTTATAATCATTATGTAAGGCTACTGGAGGCCTTAGGCATGGCAAATCTTTTTTTAAAAATGTAAATATTACAATTTTATTGAAATAAATCCAAATTCATAAATTAGTACCATGGGGATTTTTTTGAGATTGTGGGAAAGAAGGTGTGGGGGTGGTGGGAGGGAGGCAAAGTGCTCCAGGTATATAAAACAGGACAGGAGAATGAAGGTTTAAATTCTTTTCTGTGCCTCCAGATGGCGCAGACCAGAAGAAGAAGGGGGTGGGAGGAGGTCAAAGATGGCTCTTTAAGGGTATATCTGCACTTCAATTACAAACCTGCAGCTGGCCCATGCCATCTGGCTCAGGCTCCCAGAGATCGGGCTAAGGGGCTGTTTAATTGAAGTTGATATTTAGGCTCAGGAGGAGCCCAGGCTCTAGGACCCTGCGAGGTGGGAGAATCCCAGAGCTCAGGCTGTAGCATGACCCCAAATGGCTACATTGCAATTAAGCATCCTCTTAGCCTGAGCCCGGTGACCTACATGGGCCAGCCAGAGGTTTTTAATTGCAGTGTGACCCTAAGTCACAGTTGGGTGATCAGGTTTCTGGGTGGCCCCAGTGTAAATTAAAACAGCCAGGGGTTGCTCTAATTTACTTCAGCCTCCCTGCAATTGTCTGTAGGCTGCTCCGTTGTCCAGAGCAGCCCGGAATCTTCGGCTGCGTTCTGCTATGGCCACACCCCGGCATATTCCCCTGTACCAGGGTTTACAGGGGGCCTGTAGCGACCCAACACAATGCCTGCTCACTGCAGGCTGCTTATGGCACGCAGGCTGCCATAGTGGCAATAGGAATCAGTCTGGGGGAGAAACAGTATCGTGAAAGGCAAGTAGAACACATTTTAAATAATGAGATATAAGGTAGATTAAAACATCAGCCTCTAAAATTCTCTGTGACCATAATCCTACAATGGGGTCCACCAGAGGTGGGTCCTATTTCAGTATTGGGGCCATAAAGGCAGTTGGCTATGAGAGCACTAGTACTGCTGGGTCCCTATCTGTATCCTGGGGGTAAGGCATAGATAGCACATGTCCATCTCCTTTTGCGCATCCTCTCACTGAAATCTTCAGAGAACCACACTTGCAAAAACATCATGGTGCAACAACAGGGCTTGACGCAAATTTATTGGAAGCAGTGCCAAAAATTAAAGAGCAAGTAGTAGTGGTGGGTTCAGTTTGTGATTTACTAACTTATTTTTGTGGTACTTTCCTATCTCAGTAGAAACATTAACCGTTTCAAAATTTCCAGGAATGAACAGTTTCATTGAAGCTACTCCACCCATCAGATTCAGATCCCTTGATATTGAAACATTATGTGTCTGACCCTGGAATAACACTGCTTTTTATTCAGTGCCTCTGGAGTTGCATACTTGAAATTAAAATGCATACCCGAAATGCAAATATCTTTAGCCTGTATTTTTTTTTTTCAAATATTCAGGACTCTTCTATTAATGAACAGTACATCCATCTGTTCTTCAGGACCGCTTTTAGCATATCCCTATGAACTATCACCCAGGCAACTGCACCATAGTATAGGATTTGGTAAGAAACCTAGAATTATTGCAGGCAGTTGTGCCCAAAGATCCACTTACTCCATACCTCATCTCATAGTATCTACAAATGGAGGATAACCTTATTAGGCCACCCATTTCAGATTGAGTATGAAACCTAATGGACTTGACTCTTTTCCAAAAGAAGTGTGTAAATGTCCATATATTTATCAAGTTGGTATTGGCAATTATCACAGTTACCATGTGAATCTGGTATTATGTATGCAAATGTACCATGAGGATAATTAATTATCAATCACTGTAAGTGGGCACACAAAATAGGTGCACAAATGGATGCTCTTATTGCATGTAAATGTGTGTGCCTGACCATACAAAATTAAGGCCAAATGGGTGGTGGTGGTTTTATTCTAGTGTTGTTTGTCTCCTCTGACACACTGTGATATCCTGAGAGCTGAATTGTCTTGAAAATGCTCCAAACATGATGGGATTATGTGCTTGGGTTTGGTCCTTACAAGACCATGTAAAATATTGGTGGTCTGGGAAATAACCTTGAAGACTGATGAAATTTGTATTGGGCTTCAGAATGTCTATTTACTTGAAATGGGTGTGGGGGGTCACTTTGGATTAAGTGTCTTTCAGTTCTTTCTTTTTTTTTTTTTAATTCTAAATCAGCATTTGAGCTTCTGCACAATTTGAAGGGGCAGATGACTTGTTGGGGGAAAACTAATGTGAGAATGTTGAGTGAGATTATGAGGAGGACAATGTCTATGTGAGTTTTTACATCTGGGATAGTGAAAGTGTTGGTCATCAGTAATTGCTTTTCACGGTAAATAGAAAACAGTTAAAACTAGTGTGTATTTCCCAAACAGTTTGTGATTTTTATTCATCTTTATTAATGATCTGGATGATTGGATAGATTGCACCCTCCACAAATTCGCTTATGACACTAAGCTGGGGAGGAGAGGTAGATATGCTGGAGGGTAGGGATAGCATCCAGAGTGACCTAGACAAATTGCAAGATTGGGCCAAAGAAATCAGATGAGGTTCAACAAGGACATGTGCAGAGTCCTGCACTTAGGATGGAAGAATCCCATGCACTGCTACAGGCTGGGGACCGACCAGCTACCACCAGTTCTGTAGCTAAGCACCTGGGGATTACAGTGGATGAGAAGCTGGATATGAGTCAGCAGTGTGCCCTTCTTGCCAGGAAGGCTAACGGCATATTGGGCTGCATTAGTAGGAGCATTGCCAGCAGATCGAGGGAAGTGATTATTCCTCTTTATTCAGCACTGGTGAGGCCCTATCTGGAGTATTGAGTCCAGTTTTGGGCCCCTCACTATAGAAAGGATGTGGACAAATTGGAGAGAGTCCAGCGGAGGGCAACAAAAATGATCAGGGGGTTGCGGCACATGACTTACGAGGGGAAGCTGAACCACCTGATATCAGGAGGAAGGTAGCAAGCCAAAGGGAAAGATCACAGCGGATGGAAGACTCAAGGCATCCACTCTATCGTTAAACAGGAGTAACCAAACACCTTAAATCTCAAAAGAGTTTTATGACCCATATTGTGCCTTTGGATATGACAGCTGGCAAGGCATGACTGAGGTTATGGAATGGAAGATTACACACAGTCAGAACCACTGAAATAGATTGGGAACTCCAGGAGGACTTTCCCGGAGGGGCTGATACAGACTTGTCAACGTGGCAAAGCCTGAACCCCCAGGGCACACAAACTAGCAGATCAAAGACTAACATGATCAAATGGGGCTACTCTAATGACATGAATATATGAAAGTGCGGTGAAGTGCAGACCCTGGAGCACCAGCTTGTTTGCCGACTCCTTGGAGAGACTTATACGAAGGAAGACCTCGCCGCAGCGATGGAAAGAGCCATTGCTTGTGCACAGTTCTGGAAAAACATCTAGTTTGTGACAAGGACAGAAGAAGGGCTTCGCCCAGCTCCTGGCTCTGGGAGTTGCAACTGAGCACACTGATTCGCAGCACCACTCAGGTTTGGCTTGGAGATCCTTCTGTCATGATGGAGGGCAACTCAATCAAACCTGAGTGGCACTGTGATCCCAAGTACCAGGTTGCAGCACCCAGATTGAGGAGGTGGGCCCACCCCTCCAGGACAGGAGCCATAGCTGCAGGGTGAATGTGGAATGGGCTTGCTTTCTAAACAACCACGCACCCCTGGGGTCTCCTCTGTACATGGGGTCAGGGGAAGTGTGTGTTTGCCTGTTTATGCACTCTTGGCTTCACGATTTCTGTGAGTGCAACTGAACCCATGCTAAAGCCACCCCTGAATGGAAGCATCTCCCCTGTTTACAGTGACACAAATGCTCTAACCTATTCTTCTTCCTGTAGTTCTCTTTAAGGGTCTATGATCCTATAGTTGCTCATGTTTCCCATGCCAAAATTTCATTGATGTGAGCAGCAATTCCACATGTGGAGTGGCTTTAGAATACTTCCTGAAGCTTGTAGAAATGATAAAAATGACAAATTTTGTTAAAGTAATTTCTCAGTTAATGACAAACATTTTGACATTATCAGCTTCCTTCTTGAGGGGAATCCACTAACATCTTTCTCCTTGTCCCGCTCATCCATCCCATTGTAACACATTTGTTATATTTACGGTAGAGATTGGCCAAAATCAGAATCACTTTTGGGGCCTTTGGATAATTGGCCCCAGGATCTTGTCCCTGCTAGAACAAATCTTGATCGGTAGACTTGCAATACCAACCCGGGTTTTATCCATCTTTAGTTCACATCCCGTGTTATGTACATAGTAGGAGGGAGCAACACAAAGATGCTGCATCCCAGCCCTCTTGAGGTTTGGAGTGGTTGAGATCCACATCCCAATTTTGCACCTTGAGCTAATCTTTTCTTGTTAGATTTATACTACAGCATAAAATATATTAACACGGCAAAGTTTTATCAAGAACACAATCTCTGTACAACACAGCGTTTGCATGCACCTTATAAATCTTTTTTAATCTAAGCTCTTACAAATATTGCTTTGTTTTTAATCAGTTTAATGCCTACCTTTCTATCTCTAGTTAATCGCCATTTCATATTGTGACCACATTCATTTTCCCATTTCATCAGATACGATGATGTCTGGAATGCCACATTGCTTAGCAATGTGAATACATATAAAATATAAAAGGAGTCTAACTTATTGTGCATTCAGAGTGGCGTCACAAGGACACCTCTCCGAGGCAGCAGAATAACTTTTGGGCAAGATGTCGAATGTCTTTGCGTGTTAATGTGTTTCACTCCTGTATTTTTTTTAAAAGGGAGCATTTATAGTATATTTTAATTACAGCAGGCTTATGCTGCATTATACCTTTTTCACTTAGCTTGTTGAAGCCGCATTAGAAGGGATGACAAACACAGTCTGTCAGTCTTCTCAATAAACTGTGCTTTATATCCCTGTTACCAAGATCAAGCAAACTGTCCAATCTCAGGAGAATTTTCAACCCCTTTGAATTTACATATTTAAGCAACCATTTCCATGAGTCAAAAGAATGACAAATACATTGTAATAATTAGAACAGAGTTTAAGGGTATTCTTGGAATTTACAAGATGTATTCACGAAAGCCAGTTGTTGGACATAGTTCTGCAAGCTCTGAGTGCCTATACACTTTCATTGAAGTTGATAGCAGTTCTGTTCATAGATGGTGACAATTTTCTAAAACCTAAATCTGCTTCTTTTGGAGTCAGTGGTCAAATTCCCATTACTTAAAAGCGAGCAGCACTAGTCCAATGGTGAGCACTCTTGAAAATCCCATGCCGAAGTAGAGATGATTGAAAAGCAGGAATATACCTGCAGAAAAATCCCCTTTCAATGTTTTGCTATCAGGATTAAGTTCTGTTTTCCCGCAGGAATTTTTGAGGGAGTTTTCTCCCCACTTTCCCACACACTTTTCCCTGCTGACAGAACTTGGAAAAGAGTCTGAGAATTTGGGAGTCACCACACTTACTCTTGGAGGAAATGAGAGGAAAAATCTACTTTCTTGCATTGACTTTGTCCCCAAGTTTATCAGTTTGAAAACAAGCTAACTGTTGAAAGTTAGTTTCAGAAAGAAAGGAACACTACAATCCTTAAAATTTCTCACACTTACTATTTCCTAGCCGAGAACAGTAAGGAAGTGTGGGGATAAACCCACAATTTTAAAAGGAGATGTTTGCGGATTTCTCCTGGTGTGTGGGTTTGGTTTTTTGGGGTTTTTTTAATTGGAAAAATTATCAAACTAACTTTTCCAGAGGAAAATTTTCATCATCATCAAAACACCATTTTCTGACCAACTTTTCATCTGAATATTTTCAATCAGCCCAACTCAGAACCTACAAATCCAGCTTTGTTTCATATATATTTAGGTAAGTTTTTATACCTTGAAAGCCCATGGTTCTGGAATTCTGCAGAAACAAATGCTGGTTCTCTAATTGTTATTTTCTCCCTTCTTCAATAGGGAGTGGATTCTAGTAGTACAAGTGCAGGTTGCATTTTCTGCTCTGTTTGTTTGAAAGCACAATTTCTCCCACTCAGTTGATAACAACGTAGCATATTTAAGGGAGAGGTCTATGGAGGAGAAAAAGTTTCATTAATCATGAATCATTACACTTTGTCAGTTGGCAAAGGGAAACTTCCTCATTTATCCCTTTAATGAAATTAGTTTCAGCCTAGGCTGCAGTAAGAAATTCTAAATTGCCTTGGCATCTTCCTGCAGCAGTTTTGTGTACATGCCATGAAATGGCAGATGGAGTTATATTAATGGCAAATGAGTTGACTTTGAAAGATAGTTAAACAAACCAGATACAAAAAGGTAAGTAGGTACCAGGCAGACTTTTTTCTCATTACCTTTATTTTGTCAGCATTCGCACATGCTAATTATTAAAATAGAGTTTCAGTATTAAGCTTGGACCAAAAGCCAAAGGCCAAGCACACGCTCATCCAACCGCAGCTAACATTCTACACCCAGCACAATCTGAATTAAGACCAGGACATGGACCTGAAACAGCTTTAGTGGCACTGATGGATGATCTTGTCAATGACTGAAGGACAGACATCTATTCTCATCCTTGTGGGCTTCTCTGAAGCTTTCAACACTTTTGACCATGAGATACTGCTGTCGCAACTGGCAGAGCTGACGGGGTCAAGGGTAATGTACCAGTACCCAGTGCAACCAAGAGATAGTAAACTACTAGCTTAATAGGAATATATTGATGCTAATACTTAAGTTTATTTTTCACACAAGCCAATAAGTTGTGTCATCCAGGTTACGAGCAGGGTCTTTTTCTACAGCAATTTACTCTGAAGTACAAGAAAGATGATATGTCTCAACAGGAAAAAAGGTAGCATACAAATGTTTAATTCAGAACATGTCTCTGTACAGCCACAGTTGAGACTGAGAGGCCAAGAGAGATGAGCAGTAGTGACTTGTGTAAATCTTATTGAAGTATGAGGAAGCCTGTGGTTCTGACACAAGATCACTATTGTATAAGATAAAAATAAATGAACACTTCAAAATCTAACGTAGGAGCACAGATTCCCCTTTACGTTCCAGTTAAGCACTGGTAGTCTTTAACCAGATAGAAGTTCCATATGAAGCTATCCAGTAGGATAGTATCATAGCCCAACATTACGATGGTATAGTTTGGTGCTCAAATAGTTTTTAAGCCCTTGAGGGAATGTAGAAGTTGTTCCCTTTCCCCAAAATTTCACCAGCAAGTTACTATCTGATGTGTAATATGTTTGGGCACCAGAATGGGCTATCACTTGTGACCCATATACATCTAATAGCTGATGCATCCTAGATCAGACAAGAAGGCAAACAGCACTGTATTAATTTTTCTCTGCAAACATCAAATCCAAGAGAGCTGTCTTTGGTAAGACAACTTCATTCAAATTCATTCATCTGACAGCAGAAACCAGAGCCAAAGCTAACATAGATCTTATACTCATTGACAGACCACTACAGACTGAAGGATTCATAAAGGAGTTCATTGGTGATGGTGGTGAAGTACCCCAGATGTGTTGCCCTGGGAGATGAGAGAGCCCCAAAACTCATCTCTACACTTGCCTCCTTAGGCTATTCACAGGTCATCTATGGAACAACCCACACAGCTGGTCACATTCTTGACCTGATCTTTGACCTAGATGTCAAGATAGAGGCCATCATAACCCAGCCATCATCTTGGGTAGACCATCACCTCATTAAGACAGTGGTGAGAGACCTTCCAGTGCCTAGGCAACAAGAAAGACTCATGAACTCCAATGAATTCCAAAGCCTGTTAAAGGACAACAGCATTCCATCCACAGGATGAGGAGTTGAAGGCCTGGTGAATCATTTATCACTGTATGCTATCCTCAACCACTGACACGTTGGCTTTGTCTCTCAAACAGACCCTTCTTCCCCCTCACTCACTCAGACCTACTTGGTTTTCTGATACCCCATGCTGGATCAAGAGAGGGGTTGAAACTTGAGCACCCATAGTAGGAAAACAAAGGCTGTTTGAGCGTCATGAAATGAAACTTCATGAATTTCTCAAAGCTTATGCTCAGGCTGTATTACAGGCCAAAAGAAACTCCTTCTCAGCCTTGGCTGAAACTGCCAAATCTTGCCCCAAAGTGGTAAACCATTTAGTCAATCCTGAGTGTATTAGAATCGAGTACCAAGGTGTTTCGAAGGACTATCATATTACTTTGCTGAAAAGATCACACACATTCCGGGAGCCTTCTCAAACCACCTATATCCACTACACCTACACCCTCCCCCACAGCAAGCAGTTCAATACATTCACTCATCAAGAAGTTTTTGATATCCTAGGAGCCTTTGTCCAAGACTCTTGAATCTGACCCAGGCTTTTCTTCATTAGTGAAAGAGTAATGAACTGGTGTGTCTCATGATTGAAATAGCCAAAGCCTCATTTAGAAAAGGAATTTGCCCTCTCCTTCAAACACACAGTAGTCCAGCACTGAAGAAACCCATTTTGAATACATAGGTTCTAGCCAACTATGGCCCAGTACCAAATCTGCCATTCCTGAGCACGCTCATAGAGAAGCTAGCCAAAGGCCAAGCACATGCTCATCCAACCACAGCTAACATTCTACACCCAGCACAATCAGGCCAGGACGTGGACCTGAAACAGCTTTAGTGGCACTGATGGATGATCTTGTCAATGACAGAAGGGCAGACATCTATTCTCATCCTTGTGGGATTCATAGATTCATTAATACTAAGGTCAGAAGGGACCATTATGATCATCTAGTCTGACCTCCTGCACAACGCAGGCCACAGAATTTCACCCACCCACCCCTGCGAAAAACCTCTCACCTATGTCAGAGCTATTGAAGTTCTTAAATCGTGGTTTAAAGACTTCAAGGAGCAGAGAATCCTCCAGCAAGTGACCCGTGCCCCATGCTACAGAGGAAGGTGAAAAACCTCCGGGGCCTCTTCCAATCTGCCCTGGAGGAAAATTCCTTCCTGACCCCAGATTTGGTGATCAGCTAAACCCTGAGCATATGGGCAAGATTCACCAGCCAGATACTACAGAAAATTCTTTCCCAGGTAACTCAGATCCCACCCCATCTAATATCCCATCACAGGCCATTGGGCCTATTTACCATGAATATTTAATTACCAAAACCATGTTATCCCATCATACCATCTCCTCCATAAACTTATCAAGTTTAATCTTAAAGCCAGATAAATATTTTGCCCCTCACTGCTTCCCTTGGAAGGCTATTCCAAAACTTCACTCCTCTGATGGTTAGAAACCTTCGTCTAATTTCAAGTCTAAACTTCCTGGTGGCCAGTTTATATTCATTTGTTCTTGTGTCCACATTGGTACTGAGCTTAAATAATTTCTCTCTCTCTCCAGTATTTATCCCTCTGATATATTTATAGAGAGCAATCTTATCTCCCCTCAACCTTCTTTTAGGTAGGCTAAACAAGCCAAGCTCCTTGAGTCTCCTTTCATGAGACAAGTTTTCCATTCCTCGGATCATCCTAGTAGCCCTTCTCTGTACCTGTTCCAGTTTGAATTCATCCTTCTTAAACATGGGAGACCAGAACTGCACACAGTATTCCAGGTGAGGTCTCACCAGTGCCTTGTATAACGGTACTAAAACCTCCTTATCTCTCCTGGAAATACCTCTCCTGATGCATCCCAAGACTGCATTAGCTTTTTTCACGGCCATATCACATTGGCAGCTCATAGTCATCCTATGATCAACCAATACTCCAAGGTCCTTCTCCTCCTCCGTTACTTCTAATTGATGCGTCCCCAGCTTATAACTCGAATTCTTGTTATTAATCCCTAAATGCATGACCTTACTCTTCTCACTATTAAATTTCATCCTATTACTATTACTCCAGTTTACAAGGTCATCCAGATCCTCCTGTATGATATCCCTGTCCTTCTCTAAATTGGCAATACCTCCCAGCTTTGTATCCTCCGCAAACTTTACTAGCACACTCCCACTTTTTGTGCCGAGGTCAGTAATAAAAAGATTAAATAAGATTGGTCCCAAAACCGATCCTTGAGGAACTCCACCGGTAACCTCCCTCCAGCCTGACAGTTCACCTTTCAGTAGGAACTGTTGTAGTCTCCCCTTTAACCAATTCCTTATCCACCTTTCAATTTTTATATTGATCCCCATCTTTTCCAATTTAACTAATAATTCCCCATGTGGCATGGTGTCAAATGCCTTACTGAAATCTAGGTAAATTAGATCCACTGCGTTTCCTTTGTCTAAAAAATCTGTTACTTTCTCACAGGAGATCAGGTTGGTTTGGCACGATCTACCTTTTGTAAAACCATGTTGTATTTTGTCCCATTTACCACTGACCTCAGTGTCCTCAACTACCTTCTCCTTCTAAATTTTTTCCAAGACCTTGCATACTACAGATGTCAAACTAACAGGCGTGTAGTTACCTGGATCACTTTTTTTCCCTTTCTTAAAAATAGGAACTATGTTAGCAATTCTCCAATCATACAGTACAACCCCTGAGTTTACAGATTCATTAACAATTCTTGCTAATGGGCTTGCAATTTTCGTGTGCTAATTCCTTTAATATTCTTGGATGAAGATTATCTGGGCCCCCCGATTTAGTCCCATTAAGTTGTTTGAGTTTTGCTTCTACCTCAGATATGGTAATATCTACCTCCATATCCTCATTCCCATTTGTCATGCTACCATTTTCCCTGAGATCCTCTTTAGCCTTATTAAAGACTGAGGCAAAGTATTTGTTTAGATATTGGGCCATGCCTAGATTATCCTTGACCTCCACTTCATTCTCAGTGTTTAGCGGTCCCACTTCTTTTTTCTTTGTTTTCTTCTTATTTATATGGCTATAGAACCTTTTACTATTGGTTTTAATTCCCTTTGCAAGGTCCAACTCTACTTGACTTTAGCCTGTCTCACTTTATCCCTACATGTTCTGACCTCAATAAGGTAGCTTTCCTTGCTGATCCCTCCCATCTTCTACTCCCTGTATGCTTTCTGCTTTTTCTTAATCACCTCTCTGAGATGCTTGCTCATCCAGCTTGGTCTACAACTCCCGCCTATGAATTTTTTCCCCTTGCTTGGGATGCAGGCTTCCGATAGCTTCTGCAGCTTTGATTTAAAATAATCCCAGGCCTCCTCTACCTTTAGGTCCTTAAGTTCATCCCCTACAACCAAGATCATCCCCTACAACCATTTCTTCTATGAGGTCCTCACTACTCACAAAAAACAAATCTAAAATGGCATCCCTTCTAGTCGGTTCAGCAACTACTTGATGAAGGAATCCATCAGCTATCGCATCTTGGAAAATCTGAGCTCTATTATTATTACTAGCACTCGTCCTCCAGTCTATATCTGGAAAGTTAAAGTCTCCCATGATCACACAGTTTCCATTATTATTTACTCTATTAAAAACATTAAAAAGGGCTCTATCCATATCCAAATTAGATCCCGGCAGTCTATAGCACACCCCAAGCACTATCCCAGGGGAGGCTCTAATAGTTTTCTTCCCCAATGTAATTTTTGCCCAGACGGACTGTCTTATCCATTCCATCACTTCTTATTTCTTTACATTCTACCTCATCATTGATATACAATGCTACTCCACCACCTTTATCTTTATTTCGGTCTTTCCTAAACAGCACATACCCTTCAATACCTGTAGTCCAGTCATGACTACTATTCCACCATGTTTCTGTTATCCCTATAATATCTGGTTTCACTTCCTGCACCAGTAGCTCTGGTTCCTCCATTTTGTTACCTAGGCTCCTCACATTGGTGTACAAACATCTTCTCTGAAGCTTTCAACACTTTTGACCATGAGATACTGCTGTTTCAACTAGCAGAGCTGACAGGGGTCAAGGGTAATGCACTAAAACATTACAGGGATGTATCCAATGACAAGTGATGGGAAACTACACCTCCGACACTAAACCTCTCCCAGGTGGAGTCCTACCAGAATCAATTTTCTCTTGGCTCCTTTTCAGCACCTACATGCAACCACTAGGTGAGCTGATCACAGGACATGGACTCATGGGCCAGATCTGCAGATGATACACAACTTTACCTATCCTTCACCTATGACCACTATACTACCAACAAACATGGCCCATGCTTAGATGAGATCATCTCATGAATGAAGAAGAGCTGCCTGAAACTGAACGCAAACAAGCCAGCTGATGCTGGTAGGCAAAGGAAAGAATTTTTAAGAGTGTGAAGCCCTGGTATGGCCTCGTTTCGTTGAAGGCCATATGACAGACTTATAGTATTCTGAACAAACCATATGGAATTAATATAAACCTTACTCAATCAGGGCTAATAGCTTTAGGATAGATTGTATTCAAATACAATTGTGTATGTGCTGTTGTGGCTTTGAATGTTCCTTCTCTAGTAGGTAGGGGAGATGTTAATTTACTTCCTCCCTTATCAACCCTTTGATAAGCCACCCTGAGTGTGTTAGTGAGACACGCTAGCCAGACATCTACAAAGAGGATTCTTTGTCCCATCTCAGGGTCTTGATCTACCCCATTTGCTTTTTTGTGTCCAGCTGTGGCCAATCAGATGTTTCAGGGACAGGTGGGGAAAAAACCCTATAACCTATCCACTGCCATCCAGCTTACATCTGGCCAACTGTGCACTGGAGAAAAAATGTCTTTCCTGACTTCTGTAGGTAACAAGCTGACGCCTTGAAGAACGAGCTTTGATTATAGTCATCATCTTATTGCAGCGCTGCAATGTTGTCATAAATATAAAGGGAAGGGTAAACCCCTTTGAAATCCCTCCTGGCCAGGGGAAAGCTCCTCTCACCTGTAAAGGGTTAAGAAGCTAAAGGTAACCTCGCTGGCACCTGATCAAAATGACCAATGAGGAGACAAGATACTTTCAAAAGCTGGGAGGAGGGAGAGAAACAAAGGGTCTGTGTCTGTCTGTATGCTGGTCTTTGCCAGGGATAGACCAGGAATGGAGTCTTAGAACTTTTAGTAAGTAATCTAGCTAGGTATGTGTTAGATTATGATTTCTTTAAATGGCTGAGAAAAGAATTGTGCTGAATAGAATAACTATTTCTGTCTGTGTATCTTTTTTGTAACTTAAGGTTTTGCCTAGAGGGGTTCTCTATGTTTTTTGAATCTAATTACCCTGTAAGATATCTACCATCCTGATTTTACAGGGGGGATTTCTTTATTTCTATTTACTTCTATTTTTTATTAAAAGTCTTCTTGTAAAAAACTGAATGCTTTTTCATTGTTCTCAGATCCAAGGGTTTGGGTCTGTGGTCACCTATGCAAATTGGTGAGGCTTTTTATCCAACATTTCCCAGGAAAGGGGGGATGCAAGTGTTGGGAGGATTGTTCATTGTTCTTAAGATCCAAGGGTCTGGGTCTGTAGTCACCTAGGCAAATTGGTGAGGCTTTTTACCAAACCTTGTCCAGGAAGTGGGGTGCAGGGTTTTGGGAAGTATTTTGGGGGGAAAGATGCGTCCAAACAGCTCTTCCCCAGTAACCAGTATTAGTTTGGTGGTGGTAGCGGCCAGTCCAAGGACAACGGGGGGAATATTTTGTACCTTGGGGAAGTTTTGACCTAAGCTGGTAAAGATAAGCTTAGGAGGTTTTTCATGCAGGTCCCCACATCTGTACCCTAGAGTTCAGAGTGGGAGAGGAACCTTGACAAATGTCATGAGCATGCCTGAGAGTAGTGTAGTCCCTGCCCTCTTCCCATGGCCATTAAAGAAGGAAAAGAATGGGGAGGACTCAGATTCACAGATTCTAAGGCCAGAAGGGATTGCTACGACCATCCAACTGAAACACCTAGCACATGCAGGCTGCAGAATTTCTTCCTGAACCTGGATTAAAGCATATCTTCTAAAAAGAGGTCTAATCTCACCTTTAAAGATTCCAAGCAATGGTGTGTCAACCCTCTGGTAAGCCATTGCAAAGGTTAATTACCCTCACAGTTAGGAAACTGTCTTATTTCAAGGTTGAATTTAACTAACTTCAGAGGAAACCTGCCTCATTCCACATACCTTCTCACAGATCACAGTCCAACTGCATGTACACATTTATGAAAATTCCACTCCTGTAGTTTGTGCATGCATGCCTAGAACCCATGCATTTTGGGGATGTTGGTGTAAAAAGTTATTGTGTAACAGAATTAATGGGCATTTGCAAAGCATGCTAAAAACCTTAACCTTATAAACAATCATACCAATCAAAAGCACATCTTTAACTATCTCTCTGCCAAATATTAAGTTTCTACTTCCACTCACTCACTGAGCCACTGGAACTGCTCAAAAAAGTGTTGCAAACTTGTTTTAAAAGACGGCTTATACTGTATTTTTTTTCATTCTTTTTGTGTTCAAAAATGGTGGAATTATTTTTTCTTCAAATTAAAAAAAAATCCCTCAGGGTAAGACTAAATGTGGAAAATTTCTTCCCAAAGAGGCATGAGTTTGCAAAAGTTACAAGCAAATGAATTCGGGTCGACATACTAACAAAATGATAGCTATAGATATAACAGTAGGTTTTGTCTATAGTGAACTTTCACCTCTAATAGGTTAATAGACTTATTCTTAAAGCTTATAAAATACTCACACTGCAATATAACCAACACTAAGCATTTAGAGGTGAGACAATTGACTAGAAATTTGTTATTTAAAAAAGTGAAAACTGAGACACAGGCTGATTATAATGTCAGGCCAGTTTTCATTTGGCAAGGAAGACAATGACAGGAAGACAATGGAGATACAGATGTGAAAAAAAAAAAAAGAAAATTAATCAGTCCAGTACCTATTATAAAAGGAAAGACAAGGAGAATATTATCCCCATTTCAGATATGCTTACAGTATTTCTGACCCTCCTGAGAGAAGACAATGTGTGTGTGTGTATGTGTATGTCTCGCTTCCACATTGTGCAGGAACAAGGGGTCAAAAGCGTTTTGCTTTGTGTTTCAAGCCTTCAAGTTTGTTTCATTGCATGTACTGGATGCTGAGACCTGTTTGCTTGGTGGCTTGTGTGTTCCCATGTAAGGGATCCTGTGAACTGCTAATTTTACTGCAGGTTAGTAGGTACTCATAAAGGCGTCTAGAAAGCCGTCAGCATCTCTTCTGTCTTGTCCTCCAATTAACTTTGGGAAGGATGGTCTTGTGTTTACATCACTGGACTGGAATTTCTGAGATCTGCTCAACTCCCAGTTGTTCCACAGGCTTCTTGAGTGATATTGGGCAAGTAACTTAGTCGCTCCGATTCCCTTGTGTAAATTGGGGATAATAATATATCCTCTTTCATCCTTTGTTTTGTCTGTGTAAATTGTGAGCTTTTGAGGAAAGGATTATCCCACTATGTGTATGCACCGCACCTAGCACAAAGGGGCACTGCTCTTGTTTGAGGCCTCTAGCTGCTACTGTAATGAACAGTAACAATTAGCCCTTTAGTAGGACACACATTTTCCAGCACCTCAACATTGCACCTAGCACCAATGCTACATTTTTTTTTAATTCCTTTCATGAAGCTTGTATGAGAAACATAATCTTTGTAACCAAGGTCAGATATATAATTAGGTGAGGCTATAAGCTGCCCATGTGATGCTGAGATAATTTTATCATTTAACAGACCTTTCACCAGACCTACCAGAAAATTACTGCAAGGTTAGGATCTTTGCTAGGGATAACACCCACTCCTCATCTCCAAATGACTACTTATATGAGTGGTCCCAATTATGGTAAGTGGGTCCCTCATGTGACTAAGGACCTGCCTTGTAGTCGGTAAGTTTTCACACACATAATGCAATGCTACATTGGAACTCTTCTACTTTCCTTTAGCTTCCTTTTAGAGTTCACTTGTAACACTCAGGAAGGTACTGATTTGTTACTTCATTTCTGTATTCTGCTGCTTGATCTAAGGGTTAACACCACCCAAGGGAAATTTGGCACTGAACATATTTGAGCCTTTATATATTCTTACATTTATTGCAAAACATTATTGGCATTTCCAAATTATTTGCTTTGGAAACCCTTAATGTCAGACAGAATAAACACACTCAGGGAATCTTATATCCACAGTATTTGCCATCCCTTTCTTTTTATCACCTTTTTTACTTTATATGCACATTGCAGACACATTCTCAAGGTAACAAGCCACAGTACACACATTTGCAGTACCTTACAGCAACCATATATGCTTGATCCACTGCAGACACTGCCATTAGTCACTTCTTCTATAAATATAATAACTTGGGTCAAGTCAGACACATTTCTGGAATTCTCCTCTATCTATACAGTGACTATATCGAAGAACAGGGGACTCAAGTTTTCTGTGGTTCTAACATCCCAACCACACAAGGACTATAAGGTAAAAGCACAACCTAAAATGTTGTGAGATTAATCCTTTTAAAAACCTTCTCTTTGAAATACTGAGTATGTTGTTGGTAAAAGATGTCAGGATACTAACTCGAGAAAACGAATCACTTCAAGTACAATTAGGGTGATGATAGTTTGCTTCAGCTCTGTTCTGAAAGGGCTTTTTGGAAATCAAATCTTCATTTCACTTATTATTAGCTGAGCTTTAAATTGTTGGCTTCCAGAGCCAATTTGTATCATATTTAGTCATCTTGTGTCCCATGTCCATTCCTGTCATTTTATTATTGATTTGCATAGTCCCCTTAATTCACGTTTGAACTTTATACTTTGTCACACACACATCAGCTGTTTCATACTGTCCTGAAATGTGAATAGTAAGTCTCATACCTACTACCCCTTCCTGGTGTTTCAGTAGCAGCTCAGATATAACCATCATCTGTTCTAAAGCCTTTAGTATTTCTCCATGTGAAAGAGTGATACACGTTTTGGGTGTGTCTTGCTTATCAGAAATGACCAGAGAGCTTTGGACCTCAAAAAACTTCCCTTCAAAAATTTGAAATGTATACATCCCTCTTCTCCCCCCACCCTACCAAAAATCAACCATTTTTGGCTTTGAAACAGGATATTTTGATGAAAATTCATTTAGTCAAATGTTCCAGTTGACTCTAGACATAAAGCTATCTCTACAGCTGGATTCCACACGTGCCAGTGTAACCTATTGTCCCTATAGAATTATTAGTGTAGGAGTCATCAGATGGTGATGCAAGACACTACACATTTTACATATAACTGATTTGTATAGTGTGAAATGTTGCATTGTTTAGTGCTAGTTTATTTTGGGGGAGCTTCGGCAAGCATCAAGGAAATTTTCTCTCTACCTTAATCTCTTGAATGAGTCAATTTTTTAGGCAGAGTTGCTTTGTAGAAAACAGGCACTGGTGTTTTCACTGAGATCCCTATGGAAGAGGTGGTTGTCTGAATGCTGTTTGTGACCACCTTTGTTCCAGGACTGGTGTGTATACATGCAAATAAATGAAGATGCACTAAGAATATACCCAGACTCCACTTTACTGATTTCTCCTCTAACAGGAAGCTGATCTAAAACGCCAGAGAATCTGCTACTGTTTAGCAGTGGAATGACGGTAACTAATGTACTTCAAATGGGAGAAAAAACACAGACTACCAAACCAAAATGTTGTTAAAGACAAACCTCTGTGGAGTAAACAAAATATGTGATGGTTTAGGGTGCTATAAAATATTTTATTGTCAATTGTCTGGGAAGTCTTGCATTAATCACAGATGGAGTGGAGCCTCTCATGAGTTATCCTGGTCTTCCTTTTTTTAAAAAAGTGGTAACAAAATACTTTATAGCCGTATACACTATAATTTTTCTCTGTCCCTACACATTTCCCTCCCCTCCTACCACACAGCATACAATTTCTTTGTAATGTCTGAACTGGAGATCTAAGTTGTTTTTAAACAAATCCTTATTTTAGTTTGGTCACAACTATTGTTTTTATAAAGTCAATCCTATCCATCTCCCAAGACGATTTTAATGTTACTCCACGGCGGTGTTCTACATCCTGAAGTCATTGTTTGTTGCAGGTCATTAACAAACTAGTGAGCAGACTATATTTAACAAAGATGCTAAATGTAAATTGTCTATGACAGCACCCAGTGGTATCCTGCTGACAAATGATAATGTCATTTCAACATGTCCGTAGAGCACGGTAATTACTGCTGCATTCATGGATGCATCTAAGCTTGAAGTTTACCTGATTTGAATATGAAGCTCTCCCTGAAAAAAATCATACGTGCTCTGTGCAAGGTGCATGTGCTGCCTAAAATGTGTTAGGACTAACTATCTATGGAAACAATTAAGTTTCAACTGACCTCAGGCATTCTACTGTGTTCTCTCTGCAACACCAACACAAGAATCTTTCTGGAATGCAAAATGAGACTGCATTATTCAAATGTTGCTTTAAGTTCCTTATCTTTCAAGATAAAATGAAAAGCATTACTATAACAGATTAGGCAGTGCAAGTCTTGCAGAGTAAACCAATAACCTTTAAGAAAAGGAGTACTTGTGGCACCTTAGAGACTAACCAATTTATTAGAGCATAAGCTTTCGTGAGCTACAGCTCACTTTATCGGATGCATACTGTGGAAACTGCAGAAGACATTATATACACAGAGACCATGAAACAATACCTCCTCCCACCCCACTCTCCTGCTGGTAATAGCTTATCTAAAGTGATCACTCTCCTTACAATGTGTATGATAATCAAGGTGGGCCATTTCCAGCTTAAATCCAAGTTTAACCGGATTTATGCTGGAAATGGCTCACCTTGATTATCATACACATTGTAAGGAGAGTGGTCAGTTTGGATGAGCTATTGCCAGCAGGAGAGTGAGTTTGTGTGTGGGGGGGGGTGAGAAAACCTGGATTTGTGCTGGAAATGGCCCACCTTAATTATCATACACATTGTAAAGAGAGTGGTCACTTTGGATGGGCTATTACCAGCAGGAGAGTGAGTTTGTGTGTGTGTGGGGGGGGGGGGGGGCGGAGGGTGAGAAAACCTGGATTTGTGCTGGAAATGGCCCAACTTGATTATCATACACATTGTAAGGAGAGTGATCACTTTAGATAAGCTATTACCAGCAGGACAGTGGGGTGGGAGGAGGTATTGTTTCATGGTCTCTGTGTATATAATGTCTTCTGCAGTTTCCACAGTATGCATCCGATGAAGTGAGCTGTAGCTCACGAAAGCTTATGCTCTAATAAATTGGTTAGTCTCTAAGGTGCCACAAGTACTCCTTTTCTTTTTGCGAATACAGACTAACACAGCTGTTACTCTGAAACCAATAACCTTTAGTGTCACTTTCTTCACTCTGCACATAAACATGCTTTGTTGATGGTTTAAAAACTCAGAATAAAATGTGCTATGGCATACTCAGTATGTTGCTTCTGGAGATTGATGTTTTCTATGGAAGTTGGTGTTTTCTGTTACTTCAGTGTGATCAGTGGTGCTGTTCCACTGAACCTTGCAAGCAATCTCCTGAGTATTGTATGAATTTTGGTAGGAAGAAAATGGAGAGACTTAGCAGAATTGGTCTACAGAGGTCTTGACAGAGAATAGACAACTGTGTGCAGGTGACTTACAATTGGGGGAAAAAAGTAATCCCAACTTAGAAAATGGTAACCAAGTAAGAGTTCACTGCTAGTACATTAGAAGGGAGAGTAAAAGCTTCCAATGCCTTCTGTAGATATTCGCCGTATATATATCCTCAGTAAACTGATCAAGTGTTAACATTAGCCCATTCATTAAATGCATCATTATGGTTTTCAAACATTGATTTGTTTCCCCTAATGTATTATGCTATTTTTGTTCCTTTTTTTTTTAGATGTGTACTTGTCTTCTGTAGGTGTTGGGTTAAAAACCACAAAATTATTCCAAAAAGGGTGCAATTATGGTTAAACTAATACCAAAACTTTCCTAAAGCTCTTCCAATTTAAGACAGACTAGACCAACATCAAAACAAATTTAAAAATCAAGTCTAACCTATATCCTATTCTCCACCCTTACCAGACAAAGCCTGAGGAAACAGAGTAGTGACTGTAATTACTGGAGCTTCTTTGGTATTTTTCAACAAGACATTTTGTTGGAAAATGTTGATTAGTCAAAACCAAGTTTTGATAGAAATGTATATGTTTTGATGAAACTTTTGGCAGGAAGGTTTCTCATGTCTGGGATGGAGTTTCTGAGAGAGACACCCCAAAATAGCCAAAAGCCTGTTATGAATTGAGCCCCGGTGAGTGCCCTTATCACCTGGCTATTAGCTATTCTGTGGTGGGTCTCTTTCAATGTCTTCTGTTGGAGCAGTTCCACTTTGCACAAATAAAAGAGAAAGTGACTGTATAGGCTAGTGGTTAGGGAAGTTACCTGGGATGTGGGAGATGCAGGGACTTAAACCTGGATCTCCCACATCCCAAGAAAGTGGGTATTTTGGGGTGGGGCTCATGCTCTCTCTACAAATTTTGGAAGGTCTCCATTTCATTTAAATGCAGCACAAGAAACATTTTTGAAAATGTGAAAATTGTGAGATAGGAAAACCATTTTCTACCCAGGTCTACTAAAGTATAGATTTAATATTTTTTCTACTCCATTTAAGAATGATGCCCTATGAACGGATTTTAAGAATTATTGTCTTGTCCTGATCCATGAGTCTTATTGAATGCCATTCAGTACAGGACCCAAGGCTGGGGGGAACAAAAGTTGCCTTTACTCTCCTGATTCCTCAGGTTGGCTTCCCCAACAGCATAAGGACATAGTTTTTAGTTCTATTCATTTGTGAGCATGTCTTGGTGAAAGAAAATAAGTATTTAAATGAAGTTTTCCACCCTGAGTAGCTCCAGAAGCTGATAGCACCCACAGATATCCTCCAAAGGCTCCACAGAGGCTTAGTTTCCTGAAGCATCATCAGGAATTCTGCAGAGCAGCCATCTGTGTTTTGCCACGAAAAGAACTGTGAAATAGCTGCTTAACAGAACCCTACTTGATTTATTTATTTATTTATTTATTTATTGTTAAAAAGAAACTGGGGACTCGTTTTTAAGAAGATAGATTTCTGACAGATGGGACCATAACACTTGACTTTTACTGAGATTTGCTTAAATATTAAAAGGGGCGATATCTGTGCCACAATTTTTATTATTCTTTGTATGGTTTGAGTCCTGTACACACTCAA
This sequence comes from Eretmochelys imbricata, assembly GCF_965152235.1. Lineage (NCBI taxonomy): Eukaryota > Metazoa > Chordata > Testudines > Cheloniidae > Eretmochelys > Eretmochelys imbricata. The sequence continues at coordinate 191,958,439 of NC_135572.1, read as the reverse complement.
GTCTTTTGCCACTTGCCTTAAGATTTTTCAGAGATAAGGGCCCAATCCTGAGGGAATGCTGCATTCCCTCAACTACTGGGCACCGCCACAGCAAAGCTTTATATTGGAAAGTGATGAGTTATTCCTGTCAAGTGAAGAACCACTGCTTCTCTACTTCAGTCAATCTGCTCTGATGACAGAGCACTTTTCGTGAAATGCTCACCACCTCAAAGGATTGGATGTTTTAGACCCTGACCTGATTTGATGCAATGGCAAGATTGTCATGGACTTAAGTGGGAGCAGCAGCCAGCCTTTAACTGACAATTGGGAACACAAAGTACCTCAGAGGATATGCTCATCTGATAGGATCAGATCATAAGAGACTAGGCTTTCACCTACCAGCAAACACCATTCTAGAAGCAGCTGCTTTGGTCTGTGGAAGACAAGCTGAGAAAAAAAAATCCCTTCAAAAAAGCTTCAGTTCAAATATTTTCACAGTAGCCCATTCAGTTTAGCACTAACTAAACCTTTTCGAAGTAAAGGAAATACAAAAAGGAAAGAACACGTTGCATTTCTCCAGAATGCCCAGGCATACTTTCCCACCCCCTAATCCTGGCCTTCCTTACCTATTTCTTTTGGGTTTTTTTGGTTTGAAACAGAAGTACAAAAAAGATTAAAGAAAAAAGGGCAAGACTCGAAACAAAACACTTGATCTCACCTTCAAATGCAAGAGCAAACCTATATGCCAGTAAAAGCAGCTACAACGTGGAAAAACAAGAGCAGTGTGAGATTTTACCAGATGTGTGCCCATGTACTGGAAGCAGAATCAAACCACTATGTCCTTATGCTGTTGGGGAAGTAAGTATTAGTATTTCAATATCAGAAGTAAATTCTGCTTTCAGCAGGAGTAATGAAGTGTCCCCTTAAACCATAACCACGGGAATGTACGCAGCTTTCACACGCTGAGAACAGAGGAATGCCCTAAAACTCAAATGTGTACTCATGGCCACTATCCTGACACTACATCAAGTGGCAAGATTGTGTTAGCAAATCAGTACATGGCCATTGTAGGAAGGAGATAAAGAGGCAGTAGAAAGTGACCCTAATTACCTGATGTGACTCTTGTTGATAACTCAGTAAATCAGTGTGCTGCAGATAACAATGATCTCCTTCAGCTTCAAAAGCACAGGCCTCTCCCATAGGAGCTGAGGGAAATCTGAACTCCTGCATTTAATGACTTATCTAGCGATTGTTTGACACAACTGAATTTGTTAAAGCCAGTTTAGGAAATGAGTGACTAATGCCCCTTCCTTTCTGATAGCTCAGTAGTCTGTATACACTAATATAGGTGAGACCCCTGTGAACTAGGCAGCAACTTTATGATTAGGGCCAGTGACCCTAGTTTAAAGCAGAGTTGTACTGAATTATTCACCACTATCAGGGTAGGACTTAGAATCTATATGTGGTGGCTGCTACCCCCACTACACCTTTTCCTCCCCTACAAGTACTTTTGGGCCTACTGTCCTGTAGTGAGGCAGTGTGGTGCCCCACCAGCCCACCAAGGGAAGAACCTCCCCAGACACCAAATTGGGTGGAGCCAGTGGATCCTGCGCCTGCCCCGCAGAGGTCAAGGTGCAGGACAGGAAGTATAAAAGCCCAACCCCGGAGCTCAGTTGGGCGACAGCAGCCTGGCTCCGGCTTGGGAGACCCCGGCAAGCTGCGGCCAACCCGAGAACTGGCCGGCCCAGCCAATGCCTGACACTGACCGACGCCCAGAGGAGTGGCCAAGCCTACCCCTCGCCGGTGACCCAGAGGAGCCCATGATCCTGGAACCCTCCGAGGACACCACCCTGACCCAGGTACCCTGGGAGAGTCCGGAAGTAGCCCGGGGCAGCCGAACCCAGTCTGGCTCCAGCACTGCCAGAGCCAATGTCAGCGTGCTGCAGCCAGGATCCCCACTGACAGAGCAGCAAATCTTCGGCCGCTGCTAGGACCCCGGGCTGGGACGCAGTGGAGTGGGTGGGCCTGCGTCCCCCCTGCCACCCACCTCGTGGATGGCAGTTTCCCCCTTCCCCCCAGTTGCTAAAGCTAGGTGCCTGAGGGCCTGAGCCCCTGACTACTTGTTTGCTGTCCCACCCTGACCCAGGGCCTGGGCTTATATTGAACTGCTTGCGGGACCCAGCCTGAAGGTCTGGGCCGTAGACTGGGTATTCTCCAACCCAGCAGAGAGTGTAGTGAGGCTGTGTGGTGCTCCACTGCCCCGCCAAGGGACGAGCCCCGGCTGAGTTCCCTTACATGTCCCTATCCCATCTTGCTGCTTCTCCCTCCCTCCCCCAGCACACACCCATTCAACTTTCCCTGTGAAGCTCCCATGGCCCACAGGAGCGAAGCTGCTGCATACACCTTAGTCCTGGTTAGTAAAGCTCAGAGGAAACTCTCTCCCAAGTAGAGCTAGCTGGAAAGTTTTCATGGACAATCAGCTACCGCTGAATGCGTCTGAAGTCCTTGTGAGTTCTGGATATGTATCTAATGCCAAGAACAGGACTCAGCGTCTTTTACCAAACGTTCTGCAGTGCATCTTTAAATATCTTTTGTTGTACTGCCATATAGAACTCTCTGCAGTGTGTTGCTTTGGTGCTCATGGTCTATTTTACTAGCCTCATGTAATTGTGAGTGAGAAACTTCAAAACTGTAGCTCTCAGAAACTTATCTGTCATTCCTGTGAGAAAGCACATGGATGTGCGGCAATGGTTTTTTGGGTCTTTTTCTTAATATCAGGGGGTTTAGCACTATGGAAATGTTTGTTTGCATATTCTGGAACTGTGAATCTAAAGCTTTTACTGTGCAGTGATGCTGGCACTGTATATCACAGATAAGTAATTGATACAGAAACTTAGCATGCTACACAGTGAGACTTATGTAAAAAGGGAAGCGAGTTTTCCCAAGATGACTAAGCACCGAATTTATATGCAACACCTATCTTGGCCAACTGCAATTCAGGGCACATTTGTGCCCTGTGGAATGCATGCAGGTGGAAGAGCTAAGCATCAGTTTCACATTAGACACAGCACATGCTAAGCCATGGAGGATAGCTGAGTCACCAGAGCCAGTACTCTGCTTACCAAGAAAGTTGTAAGGGAAGAGAAGTCAAGCTTGCTTACTCCCTTGTTTTGCAGTTTCATCCCTTTAATGCTAAAATGTTATGGGAAGGATTTTCTCCCCTGTGCTACAGCCATTCTTTACTGCTGTGAAAGCCCCAGATGTGGCTAAGGAAGAATTCCCCGAGGCTGCTGCCCTAGGAGGGCTCTTTGCAAGCCCCAGACTAGGGGTCTATTGAGTCAGGCCGGTGTAAGAGGAGGTAGGGCCACAGCACATATCGTGGTGGGGATTCCAGCCAGTGCTGGCGCCTATGGGGAGCAGGGGATAGACTGCCACATTTTAGGCATTTGTCCAGCTCGGTCTACGTTGATTTTGCGGCCTTTGCTGCCACAAAATTAGAAGAGTGCAATGGTGGTTTCAAATCCACCCTAGATCTTTCCTATGAGCTGCAAGTACACCTCTTACCTTAAGGGTTTGATCTTCCTGTCACCAATACTGGGTTAATACCAGTGTAATTCCATTGATTTAATGGAATTGCTTCTGATTAACAACTGTGTAAATCAGGCCCCAATTTCTAAATGTTATCTAAATAAAATTGGATTCATTGAATGCTGCTGCTTCTCAGCAATAAGAAAACAACATTTTAGTCAGTGAAATGCCTGACAGAAACAAAAAATGACATCAATTATCCTGTAAGTGTGATGCTTCTCAGGCTCGAAAGTACTCAGGATTGTGAGTCCCCTTGCTACCACTTTCCCTTAGCGTGAGCAAGTATTGTCTGTCTGCTGTGGATCAGTTTCCTGAATCCACCAGACTTTGGTAGCACAAGCACTGTCCCCCAGGCCTCGGGCTGTCTCCATACAGATTAGCTATAGGCACATATCAATGCTTAAACCCTCCAAGACTCCTCTTGGAGTGCCCAGCCCCTGTTCAACTGAACACTCACAGAACTCAGATTTGCTGCTCCCAAAGGAAGAGTATACACCAGCTTACCAGACGTCATAATGACCACTCCACTTAACACGCAGCACTGAGAATAAGTGTATCAAAGAACAAAGATTCAAATGATATAAAATAAGAATATTGGAAACACATGGTTACATATAAAACAAAATGATAACTTGCTTGCTAGAGCCTAAATTTAAGTCGTAAGACCTTCCCCTATCTCTTAGGATAGCTTCCCCCAAGTCTTTTTCCCAGTATTTTCAACTAAGATGGCCGAGATCTGTCTTTTCATGAGATCAAGTTCGCTGGCAGCTTGTCTTCATAGATAGACAGATACCAGAGCGTCTCTCTGCGCCCTGACATATCTGAGACCAGACCTTTTAATCTTCATTTGAAAACAGGGTACCCCTGCTGTTTACCCCTTCTTGTTAATTTCCTTCTGAAGTCTTCCTAAACTCTTCATTAGCATTTGACTCAGTATGCTAATAGACTTCTATTGTAAGACACACAGAGGTCTGCCAGAGAGAGAAACATCTCCCACCTCCTGTCTGGAGAAGCTTGAGTGATGACGTGCCTTTAATTGTGGATTTTGAGAATAATTTTTTCAGCATATATATATAAAAACACCTCTCATATGTTCCACACATGCACCTTATAATGGCTATGATGAACAGTGTGACACAAGCTTTCAGTAGAGACCTTACATGACATTCTTTTGGTGAACGCAGGGGATTCCCAAACCCTCAGGTACCTCTATGCCTTCTGACAGTTGGCATCAAGAGGTCTTTGGATCATAATATGGTAAACTGAAGTTCTTAAATATATTGCTCCATTCTTTTCCATCATGGAAACTTGGGCTATATGTTGGAATGCATGATTGCTAAGTAAAAACTGAACTGATGTTGAAATAAGTCGATTTTATTAATAATTTTTTGCCATTTCTTAAAACACTGAAATAACTCACTGAAAAGCAAGTCCATGGATTTGACAAATGAAAATATGGTGCAAGAAAATGAATTTGTAAGTCTCTCCCCTTCTTTCAAAATAGACAACTGCAGCTGAGGATCTGAAATTGACAAGAACAAATGTGACTGTGTAGCAGTAACGGTTCAAATACACAATTGCTGTCAACCTAGCGCTCTTGATTTTGATCAGAAGGTAGGATAAGGAGGTCCGTGGGCTTCCCTGGGAACATGAGGTAAATTCTATGTGGTTTCAGGTTTTGTTACAAACATCTCACACAGCTCTAATCAGAGCATGTTAAGTTCAATGGCTTGTTTATATTGCCAGTCTCACAGGAAGTCACAGAGCAAGGCTTTGTTTTCCATGCTAGAAGCATCAGTTGGAAATACAAATGCATAATATTTAGGTCCACCAACCTTGACATTGTCCCTTTATATTTACAATGACCTGTTTTGTAAGTATAGTGCTACACCATTTCTGTATATGCATTTTCCCGGTCCCCTGACTCTTGTATAGATTACATACAGTACTAGCAAAAAACTCTAGAACTAGTCAGTTTTAATACTTATGGTCCCATGATGTGTAGTGCAGGCACTATCTGCTCTTTCCAACGGAATTAAAAGGTAAAAGAGAAAAGCTGGGTAAAATGCAGCTGATGCTGTGACCCTGCAAGTATTTGCAGAGGAGGTGGTTGTACGTTTAAGACACCAGAGAGGCCATTTTCATGGTGGCCTGTTCTTTATACAGTTAGCTGCTTGCTTTATGATAGCAATTAAAGGAAAACATCAGACATTATCAAACTCTTTTAGGAATGTTTATGGATTTTTAATAGGACAGTTGAGGATAAAGCACACAGTAATCATCCCAGGAACCTGGGACATTATGGAGTCAATGCTGTATCCATGCTTGCAGGCTTGGGCCCTAGGTCAGGTCAGTGTTGCGAATACATTTCCTTCTGTGTAAAAGATATGGTAGCTGTAACATTTAATATACATCTGCCGGATGACTGCATCTGTTTTACAGGAAATTATGCTTGTTCACTGTAATTAGCAAAATATCAGAAGACCCATCAAAGATGAGTCTAACAGGAGCATATTATACATATTCCCATAACTATGGCAGAACATACTGTTTTATTAAACGTTAGTCCCGTAACAGCTAGTTTCTTATTGAAAATAAACAAAGATCTGTAAGAGTTCCTACTGAGAATTTAACATCAGATTTATTTCAACTTCTTTTCTTTCAGATTTGGGTCTGCGGTAACAGTTTTTAAATTTAAACGACTCCAATAAGTATTTTTTAATTATGGTAAGAATAAACTATAATGGATAACTGACAAATTGAGATCTATATTTTCCCTTCCCTTATGTGTCAAACTCGTGTGGATATCAGTAGGAATTCTAAGTGTGGAATAAGATTTGACAGTCGTTTTTGATTGACTCAGATGTGTTTATATAACATTTTGACTAATTGTATAAAATGCCTTTCTCATAAGAGGCCATACTTAATAGGTATGTTTTAAAAATTGATTATTTAAAATATGGACTTTGTATTAATGGTAAATTGGATCCATATTGTAGATGTTTCATTGAAAGTGTTACTGGATTTATTAGAACACAGAGATTGTCTCAGCTGTCATTCTGAACCTTAAAAGCTTGAGCTGAAAACTCAGATGGATTAAGGAATTCTCAAAAGTGTTTAAAAAAAGTTGGTGAATCAGGCATGGAAGCCTCATTGCATCAGGAAATGTTTGTATTTTTCAGTTTAACGTCATCTGTGCAGCAGTAAAAATGTGGTAACAAAATAAAGCTCTCTCTGGTAGTAACCAGTCTTAGTTTTATCACCATACTTACCCGCTTTGGAATAAAGCAAAGAGAGTCCTGCGAATGGACGTGTTTAGAATGGATTTTGGCTGAGATTTTCATACCTATCTAAGAGATTTGGCTGCCCTGTGCCATCTCTGCCTTCATCTTTGGCTAAATCAGTGGATGTGGACCTTGTTTCTGTTGTCCCTGCCTTAGGCATCTCCAGATGAGGTATCCACACAACACATTCTGAATTTGGTTACCATTGACCACTCAAAAGTGACTGCTGGTGCCTAGATATGCCAGCTTGTTTGCTTTGTTTTGTGCAGGAAATATGTTAGACTATTGCACTAAAGACTACCTGTTCACTTGTAAGTGCAATTAAAAAACTTGGTATTGCTCTTGAAAGCCTTTATATAGTTTGACCATACCCCCTCAAATGGCCTTTCTCTCCTTGCTAAAATCATTAAAGTTAACATGCCCTAGGTTTGAACATCTGGGTGCACATGGTGCATCATTCTCAGCATATGTCCTCAACTCTGAAAACTAGCTTTCCCTGTTTTTTCCAGAGCCCAAGTTCATTGTTTCTGTTGTTCATTCTGGTACTTACAGGCCCCATCACGTTCCTGCTGTGCTAGCCACAGTAAGAGAGAGTTCCTGTGCCCAAAGAGCTTGCCACAAGTGATATAAAACAATCAGAAGGCCTCTGGGTATGTGGACAAAGGAAACAGTAATAGGGACATGTATTTACACTGCCCAAGTAAATCCCTACTTTCCATGAAATAAGGCCCTACTGGCCCTGTACCTAGTTGTTATCTGTTGGTAGTTTCCTGTTGATGCCACAATACAGTCCAGCTAATCTCTGGTTTTTGGTGACATTACCCAGGATGCAATCTGGACTGTTGGACAGATGTGTCCCCTCAGTTCTCCAAACTGGGGGCCTTTTACACTGCTTCGCTGTGAGTGCAACCACTCCTGGCCTTTGTCACACACAGTGTCTAGCATGTAACTTACTATTATATGAGTGCTCTTAGCTAGCCACTCCTGAATTGAATTGCTGAGTGACAACAGAAAATTTCCAGTCCCAGACTTGTCCGAAGAAATGTGCATCTTGTACTGCCCGGAACTCTTCTGGACAATACAAACCCATAGAAAGTCTGTAATTTCATGAATAGAAAATGATATGCACAAACCCTGTTCTCTCAAATGGAGGTTCCCAAACACTTCACTCCAAACACACTGTCTTAGGTAAAACAATAAAACAAGTGTATTAACTACAGAGAAAGACTTCAAGTGATTACAAGTAATGAGGCATAAAAGTCAGAATTTGGTTACAAGAAAATAAAAGGTAAAAAATGAACTAATATCTAACTGAACAGGCTAAGTGAATTCAAAGCAAAGTGTCTCTCTCACCACATGTTCTCTTTCAGTCTTATTAGCTGGATGCTTTCCAGCCAGGACTCATCCTGCAGTTCAGTGCTCCTTTCCTTTTCCTTCAGGCATTGTGGATGTCATGGGCAGAGAGAGAAAGAAGTTTGGGGTCCTCTGTTACTTTCTTTTAGCAATTCTCTTATTTGAGAATCCTCTCCAGCTGATATTCAGAGACAGCAAGTCCATTTCCCAAGATGTACATTCCTCACTCAGACACTTCTTCCTGCCAAAGAATGACCCTTTAATCAGGTGATAGTCTATTTGATTATGTTGACACCTGGCTGAGGTGCTGGCTACTCTTTTGTTTCTGGGGAACAGGTTTGAAGCTGTTTCCCTGGACTTGGAATAGATCTTAACGTCACATACAATGTTCCCACACATATTTTACCAGGACAATAATGTTCACCAGACTGAGTTTTCAAATGATACCTTACAAGGCATACTTTGTACAAAATTTATCATGGTCTTGTAAAAAAAAAAGATGAACATAAGGGTATGGACTGCCACACTTTTGCCTAACAGGATGAGAGCAAAGGGATATTTGTGAATTTGTGGTAGCTTCTGATATTGAGCCAACTTGTACAGGTATTCAAGTATTATACTTGGGTCCCCAGGGCGGGATGCAATGGGGCCATTTTTATACCACAAAAAATGCTATTACAAAAATAAGACATCACACTAACAGGTATTCTTGGTCCGTGCTGTGACACCGTTTCTGAAATTAAGGGGTTTTCTACTTGCTGTCACTCAGAATGACCTCATTATGTTACTTGTCATATTGTGGCACATAGATGCCCTCTTGTGCTAAACACTGAACGTATGCCTACCAAGAGACAGTGCCTGCTCAGAGAGCTTGCAGACTAACACAAGGCAGGCAACATGCGGGAGAAAGGGACTAATTATTATTCCCATTGTACAGCTGGGGAGCTGAGGCACAGGAAGTTTACATGATTTGCCCAAGGTCCCACAGGAAAGGCTGGGAATCTAATCCAGGAACCTCAGTCCTGTGTCTTAGCCACAAGGCCATCCATCCTCCCAAACATAGCAGTCTTTTTCATCTGTAATAGCTGTTATCAACTGACAATTAATAGATACCACTGGGCATGCAGATGGGTCAGATACGGTTTTGGAGCCTCTACTTAAATAGAGAAGAAGAATTCTCTGCCAGTAAACCTGCACATTAAACTATTCATGATGATCACAAAGGGGAGCACGAACCACCAAAGCAAATTCAGTTATGACATATCAGACATTGATTGATTATATTCTCCCAGCAATAAGCTCTAATAATGTATCAATTCAAATGCTTATGAGTTCCCCCTTACTTTTTCAGGAGCTCTACTGGGAGTTGGGGGAGGAAAATAGATGCAACTACCAGGGGGAAGTAATGTGTAGAACTTGTATCAAAGCAATGCAACTCAGTCTCATGCCTAAGTGTACTGTTTGGCAGTATTTACATACTCTAAACAAAACTATACAGACTGAGGCTTTATGGGGTTCATAATAAAACTTTCCCCTGACACTTTACCCATTTTACCTTATATCATTTCTTGAACCTGGAATATTGTGACAGTAGCAAACCATGCTCAACTACATTTAAAAAACAAGTATCAATTGTAATGCTGCTGGCTACTTTGCTTTTGACTAGATTGAAAATTCCAATAGTGACATTGAGTTTGTTCTTAGAATTTCTTTTTTTTCTCGAGGCGCAATAAATCTTTACCCTCCCCATTAACCACATTTCAGCTTAGACTCTTACCTTTACCGGGGACAATTTCTAATTAGAAATTGTGCTAGAAAAATAGGTAGTTAGAATGAATATCTTTAGCTTTTATCTGAATTTAAATAACTAGAAATTCATCTGAGTCAAAACAGATCCAGCTGCCACTCCCAACTTTGAAGTTCAGATTTGGATTTGAACTCTGAGCAAGGCCCTCTTCTGATGGCGATGATTTGAGCAAAGCAAGTAATTCATCATTAAAATAGTTAAGACAATATAATGGGTTACCCTACTGCCCATGCTGGGAAGCAAGGCACCATCTTTCTTCTGTGGGTGGGCCACCTGAATTCCAGGTCACAGGGTGCAGGGAGAGCAGCCTCTGTGGGGCTCTTACTCTCCCTCACAGGAAGATTGACATGTAAACGCACGTAGCCTTGACTCTGTTCCCTCTGACCACTGTGTGTAACTGAACCAAAACAGCAGGAGTAGTCATCTACTACTAGAGGCAGATGCCCTACATCCACCCAGAGCAACGAGTGATCCAGGGAGCTAGTTGTGCCAGTCGCAGTTCCCTCCCTGATCTGCTTGTGGAGCAGTGTAGCTATGTACTGACTGTTAATATGGGCTCAGAATTAATTAAGTTGAGCCCTCGATGTATCAGACCTCTTTATTTCTCCATTTTTAAAAACTACATAATGAAGTTTTAGATAAATTCCAGTGGTGTCTTGCTGTTACAACTGTGTTGCTTAATTATTGGTCACAAGAGCTGCATGTTAATGGTTTCTTTTCCCTAATCAGATGAGTTAACCCTTACCATCAAGATTCAGAATTCAATTTCTGTAGCTGAACATTAGAATTGAGAATTAATTGTCAGTGAGCCTTGGAGCTGGTTAGCAGAAATTGAATGCCAAGAGGCTCCAACACGGGTGAATCAAACTTGTTGAAAAATTCAAACTAACCTTCACCAACATTTTCAGGATTCACCCAACTCCAATAATAATAATTCTTTGCAGTTGTATGGATCCTTAAGTCAAACAAACCTCACACTACCTTTGTGAGGTGGGAAATGGTATACTATCAAATTCCCAAATGGTTACTAAGTAAGGGTTAAAAGTTACAACTCTGCTCAAAGCATTTGGCTTGCACAGTCAATGGCAATTGTGGTCACTTACAGCACTGGACCATAATTCAGGGTATCATCCAAAAGTGCTCAAAATTATGCATCTGCTTAAGTGCTTTGCTCAGTTGGGGCCTAAATGACTTGTCCATTGTCTTGCAATGGCTGTGAATGAAACTCCCAAGTCCTACTTTCCAATTCTCCCCTTTATGATGCATTCTCTCTTGTCAACCTACAATTTTCAGTATCAGTTGAAAACATGTTTGTGACAGGTTGGTCTGCCCCTTTAAGGGTCAGAGGGCTGGGACCAGCCAGCCCAATGCATTATCCAGGTGCAGAGGAAAGGAGGTAGGTGGTGTTTATACAGCCGGGCTGTCACTAAGGATTAGAGATCTCAAGAGGGAGCAGGTATGGAAAAATGAAAAGCCTGGAAAACCACAGAGGCCTAGGAGAGGGGACAAGAAATGGGTCTCTCTCTTTCCTGCTCCAGAAGACTAGCTTCAAAGACTTGGTTTGGGGACTTCACATTTGGGAGCTCTGAACCAGGGTCCAAGGGTGAGGACCTTACAAACTGTTTGTTGTAAGTGCTTGTTCCTATAGATCTTATTAAAAGGGACAAGCTACTTCAATTTTGGCTTCTCTTTGCCCTGATCTGTTAAAGTGATCTTATTTATGTACAATTGGGGAAGGTAAGGCAGGGGCACATCCACCTGCCATACAGGGCTGCAAGGGATGGCACATGTCCTTTTACAACACGAAAAGAATTTTGAAAGTACAGTTAAGCAATGTAGGAGTCTGAAACAGCCTAGATGAAATTCAAACCCCAGTAATTATAGGGGTGACTGAGTCATCTTTGACAAACAACCGTGTGATCTTCAGCAGAATTGCACAAAGTGTACACTGGTTATGAATTTGGTTTATAAAAGAGTGTTTCTTTTAGACTGCAAACAACTTATTTACAAACACGCTGTAATCACTAGCTTATAACTTCCCAAAACATTTTTCACTGATTTTTTTCCATGTCCTTTCTTGGCTGGTGAACTACTTTAAAGGTATGAGAAAAATCTGTGGTTCAGTTAGGCATGGTTGGAAAAACATAAACTCTTCACTGTAAAAATATATTGACACACAATTTTATCATGTAGTTAACATCCAAAATAGCTCAAATCCTGATTACTAGAAGCTCCTTAAATCCCTGATAATCTGTGGATTATAAGCAACTTTCATGTCTGTAATCGTGTGAGCAGAGGCTCGTTCACCTGCACATCCACCAATGTGATATATGCCATCATGTGCCAGCAGTGCCCCTCTGCCATGTACATTGGTCACACTGGACAGTCTCTACGTAAAAGAATAAATGGACACAAATCAGATGTCAAGAATTATAACATTCATAAACCAGTCGGAGAACACTTCAATCTCTCTGGTCACGCGATTACAGACATGAAAGTTGCTATATTACAACAAAAAAACTTCAAATCCAGACTCCAGGGAGAAACTGTTGAATTGGAATTCATTTGCAAATTGGATACAATTAACTTAGGCTTGAATAGAGACTGGGAGTGGCTAAGTCATTATGCAAGGTTCTTGTCAACTACTGGAAATGGCCCACCTTGATTATCACTACAAAAGGTCGTCCCGTCCGTCCATCCCCCCGCTCTCCTGCTGGTAATAGCTCACCTTACCTGATCACTCTTGTTACAGTCTGTATGGTAACACCCATTGTTTCATGTTCTCTGTGTATATAAAATCTCCCCACTGTATTTTCCACTACATGCATCCGATGAAGTGAGCTGTAGCTCATGAAAGCTTATGCTCAAATAAATTGGTTAGTCTCTAAGGTGCCACAAGTACTCCTTTTCTTTTTGCAAGTACAGACTAACACGGCTGTTACTCTGAAACCTGTCTTTATGTGCTGTCTTAAAGAGCACAGCAAGCTTTTTGCAGTCTTATACACTGCCAGGCTCACTGTCTGTCTTTAACAAATAAACGCTAGTTAAATTAATTTTAACAAGAGCTCATGGGAACTATTCCCTAAGACCCCTTCAGCACATCACTTCTGTGTTGTGCTTGAGGAAAGAGCATCTGTCTTGGTAACTCATCACTTGGGCTGTAGCGTTGTGCAAAAAACAAAAGTCAAATGTATTGATACTGTTTCCCTGACTTTTCAGGAAACTTCAAAAGAAGCAACAGGACAAGTATAATGTTGCTCTAACATGCTGTCATACAGAAAGGCAAACAAGAGAGGGTTTATATAAAAACCCATTAGATCTGCAACAGTAACATGACTGGATGAAAAGGCTGCACTTTGTATGTTGTTGAAAGAAAATTCCCTGTGGTACATTCCATTCCCTGCCGTGCCCATCAAATTGAATTAGCACTTAGCGATTTGGAGAAAAATGTTGCCTGAATCAATCATATTGGGATGTTTATAGGAAAACTGCTGTGTATTCAGTCCAGAAACCAAAAATCAATGAGATCTAGCTGACCGTGCACATAAGTTATCAGAGCAGCTCAGATTCAGACCCATGTTTAGAGTGTGATGAGAAGTCAGCACTTACTGGATAATGACAGCTATTTTTAGCTCAGACAAGGTGCTCACATATGTACTTCAGCCATGCACACGGATCAGCTGCTGAGCAGTAAGCACTATCAAAAACAGATTTCACACAAACCTAGTAATTACTAAGTATCTCATGCGTCTTGGCAGAAAGCTTATACTTACAAATATAAATTCTGCAAACTCCAAGGTTTTGCTCCTTCTCGGCGCGGGGCGGAGGAGAGAGAGAGAGACCAATCAACTGAAGGGGAAAGAAAAGCACAAGTTACATAAAGCAAAAAGATAGCAAAGGTAAATGTTTGAAAATCAAGGGCCGAATTTAAAACTGGTCCAAAATATTGTCGGGATTTACCAAAGCTGAAAAAAATGCAGATATATTATCATATATCTAGCTAAATATTCTGACACAGACTTTGAAGAAAGGAGACAGATGATCTCACCAAATTCCCTATCACAGAAATTACGATAGGTAGGTTTTTTCTGTAAACTTTCTATAAGCCACCTTTAGATAACAACACTTGGCTTTAATTAAAATTCCTTGCCCTTTGGGGAGAGGAGCCAGTGCAGTCTTGTCGGTCCAGTAGTCATCAGAATACCAAAGTCTACAAGCTGCTAGAAGAGCCATTGCAGGAGAATGGGGGAGGGGGGTAGTCCCAGAACCAAAGCAAGGAGCTGCTTCAGAATTACAAAAATGTCCATCTCCAAATTTAATTGCCTAAAACAGGGATGAGTTTCCACAGATTGTGGTATCATTGACCTTTCCAGACCATTTCACCGTGAATTTGTCATGATGATGAGCCAGGCCTTGTATGATCATGGAGAAGTACCTCTTTCTGTTGGTGAACTCCAAGGTCTGGTGGAGGGGACAAATAATTGGTAAGTAGGACACTAAGAGCATCCCAGTGCCAGAAGGCAAGGAACTCACTGGTATCAAGTAGTGAGTTTCAGCTGGCCTGACCAGTTCGATGTCCTGCAATTCAATTATATTATAATCTGTATCTAACAGGTGTTGTGTAAGATACCATTGGAAAATGAAATAACACCACTGATCATTAATATTCTTGTATGGTGTATGGATGGTAAACACCAAAAGGACGGTGTGATGAGGCGCCAGTCCCACACTGGGATCCCAAGGGTTAATGAAGCCCTAAGGAGGCTGTGCAGAAGGCAGCCGTTTGCAAAAGGGTTTATAGGAGGAGCCAATCAGGGCCAGGCAGGCCCATATAGGAAGAGCTGCAGTACAGACCAGCTTGAGGCACTCCCTGGAGCTTGAAGAGGGAGGATGACTGGCTGCCTTGCAGGCGGAGGGCAGCAAGCACCCAGGGCATAACAGTGTTGTTATCTGAGGCCCTGAGGCTAGGGTTAAGAGGGTGCTGGGGCCACGGGCAAGTGGCCCAGGAAGAACTTCAGAGGGGATGCAGTCAGTGGCGGGCATCTTCAGGGTCCCTGGGCCAGGACCCAGAGTAGTGGGCGGGCCCAGGTCTCCCTCCCCTTCTCCCCACTCACCACTGAGGTTGTACTGAGGGACTGCAATGATGTCACCAGGAAGGTGGGAGCACAGTGTGCAGCACGGCCAAAGGCTGTGTCATGAAGAGGACACTGCGGTCCTGAAAGTGACATGGGTCCCTGCAGCAGAAGTGATGGTGGCAAGATGCCACCAGAGGAGGGTGCACTGGCTTACAGAGCTAATCCCCAGGACAACCAGCAGGAGGAGCCACACTGGTGAGTTGAACCCCATCACAGACTGTACAAATGTGAAGGAAAGTGGAAGGTGACCTTTTGCGTCCTGCTTGTCAGCCTGGGTTTGTCAACCCACACCTGCCTGTGTGATTGCCAGTACATATGCAACCCCTTGTATTAATGATGGTTAGGGCCATAGTGGTCAGTAGTGCTCCCTGCATTGTACCAAAGGGTAGTTTGAAAGTTTTTGTTTGAAACTAAGTTGGAAACTGGCACTGACCAGGGAACGCCAAACTAGTGACGAGATACCGTGGAAGGAATCAAAGGAGTTTGACCCCCAAGACCCAAAATTCCAATAGGCTCTGGAAGGTATCCCACAATCTACCATGAGAAACAACTTGTAATGCATTGAGACCAGCAGTGGAACAGTGCATCCTCGGGGAGCAGCCCTGAATGCTGTGTGCGTGTTATTTTGAAAACACATAGTACTATGTGGACAGTGTGATTCACAAGGAAAGACGCTTCAGCTGCTTTAGGCAGAGCAAAGTGGGGGCACTCTTTTAGCTGAGTTATTATCTGCTTGAAAATAGGGGGGAGAGAAGTGTCAAAAACCCTCTCATGTAGACAAGGATTTAGAGAGGCACCGCAGACTTATATGATGAAATGATGTACGATGGAAAAAAGAACTCAATAAATAAACATTTGGATGAGGAGAAGAAAGCTACACAGGTTGGTAAGTGGGAAGGTCCTTGCACTGCCAAGATGAGTGCATTACAGAAGTGGGAGAAGATACCCTACTAGGGATCAGGCCCTACGGTTGTATGTGGCACCTCCTCAAAGATGTGGAGTGCCCTCAGTGCCTATTGATTTAATTGAGAATTGAAAGTGGGTTCACCCTGCCCTGGAAGGTGAGTTTCCTAGGGAGAAATGGGGTGTCTGCCTTCTGTGCATGGTTAATTCATCCCGAGATGTTTGTTCATTTGAGATATATTTGTGCTGCTGAAAGGTCTGACTGAGTTATGTTGGGTTCAGTTTTTCCACTTTAAATGGGGTTTCAGCCTTTTTGTTTTGTATGAAGGATACAGTTTCTCTTCTTCCCCAAATGTACAGTTCAATCTGTGAATAAAGAGGCGCTGACATTTTTAAAGGCTTTGTAGATAAATCTCTTAATTAATTTGAGTTTTAATTAATTAAAAATAAGATCTTTAGGGGTTTTTTCAGGCCTCTCTCTCATTGATATCCCTTGAGATTTGAAAATTGACTCACTTATAGATTTTAGCATCACCTAAAGAATAGCCTACATAATAAACTTATTATTCATAGCTATTGTCTCACTGTGATATTCATCAAAAAAGGTCACTGAATAGTCAAATATCAAATTTTTAATTCTGTTTTGACATCATGGTTGTGAAGAAAGTCTTGGAAAAAAGGGAGAGGAGCATTTAATTCATCATCTAGCAATGTAATTGTTTTAATTTCACCAGTAGAGGTGAATCCTTTCGCAAACAGGATCACAATAAGTTCCCAGTCAGATCAGGAGCCAAACCCTGTCACTAAGGTTCTGCTCTTTGTGAAAAGAGCCACTGCTGTGCTGGAGTTGCTTTCTAGAAGTAAAAAGAAAAGGAGGACTTGTGGCACCTTAGAGACTAACCAATTTATTTGAGCATGAGCTTTCATGAGCTACAGCTCACTTTATCAGATGCATACTGTGGAAAGTGTAGAAGATCTTTTTATACACACAAAGCATGAAAAAATACCTCCTCCCACCCCACTGTCCTGCTGGTAATAGCTTATCTAAAGTGACCACTCTCCTTACAATGTGTATGATAATCAAGGTGGGCCATTTCCAGCACAAATCCAGAGTTTAACAAGAACGTCTGGGGGGGGGCACAAGTACTCCTTTTCTTTGTGTGAATACAGACTAACACGGCTGTTACTCTGAAACCTTTCTAGAAGTAAGCAGCTGGAAAATTCAAAACTAGTGTGTGGGGTTTTTAAAGGGTGTTGTATGCAACATATCTGATACAACCTCAAAAGCAAGGTTGTGGAAAGTTTAAGCCGTCTAACAGAACACACCCTTTACTCCTTCATCCCGAGACACTGTGGACCGCTAGCACAGCCATGATACTATATTGACAATGCACCATGATGTTAGTTCCACCCCAATAGGAATACCAGCTTTCAAGCATCCTCTTGCACAAACTTGTGTGGTTTTCCAGAACTGTGTAGCGGGTACAAGTAGGGTTAAGTCTGGTCTGTTTGGTAGTGGGGGAGTTTGGGAAAGAAGAAGTTGGATTAATGGTATCCATGCTAGTATGCAATTAAGGCTATGGTGTATTGTGTAACTACTATGCACTACAAGATAATGATTAGGGAGCTATCATGACTACTGAAGTCCAATGGGGGTTTTGCCATTGACTTGTGGAGCCAAATCCATACCCCAGGTGTGTGTGTCTGCGTGGAGCAATGGAAGTTATGGACTCTTACAAGTTAAGTCATCTCATTTTATTGCTTTGAGATTGTCAGGTTGGTAATTATTTTTAAATTGCAACAGTGCCTAGAAAGTCTGAACCCTGTTGTGCTAGACACTGTACAGGTGCAACAAAGGGCCTATCTAAGTAATCTGTGTTATATGTACAGCTACTTTAACTCACACATAGTATAGTGTTTGGATTAATTATATGACTCCATTTTTACTATTAATGTTGAGAGTTAAGCATCTGTACCCAAAAACTTGTATGCAGAGGGCATACTGGGAGTGAAATGACAAAGACAGTAAGATGCACATGCCATATTTTAAAAGGAGAGAGACCTGTCTTAAAGGGTAGTAAAAATTCTCTTCTTTTATTGAAGAGGAATTTTTTATCATGCATTTGATTTTTGACAGCTCTGCAAAATAGACAATCCACTGAGCAGCTACAAAAGCAATGTACCTGAAGATGATTTGATCACTTTTATCCAAACTCCATTGGTAAGAATCAATTCTGGCATTAGAAAAATACTTACTACTTTTCATCCTCATGAAAGACTGGTATTTAATATTGGAGAAAGCACCCAACTTCTGAACACACTTCAAGAATTACACTACATTTGTTTAAGCTGTTGTGCCATTATAATATTGCACGTGAACAGAAACAAATTAAGCACATTAATTGCACAGAGGTGGGAAATTATAACATAGGTGGTGACTACTTTAAGGGTTTTTTTTCCCTCTTCTATTTGTCATGTCAGAACATAGTCACTAACTAGACCCTGTGCTTAGGGGAATACTAGTATACAGATACAACTCCAAACTGTTAACATGACCAACATTAATGTATCTTTTTAATTTTGGGGCCTGATCCCAAGTCTTTTATAGTCAAGGGAGAGACTTCCATTGGGTTGAATGGGCTTTGGATGGCATCCTTAGTCACTAATGTTTCAACACAGAGAACAGTTATATTAGGATCACATCATGCCATCAGAACCACATTAAGACTCATATCGATGTTGTCATTAATGAACATGTGCAGTGGGCAGGGTGTCCTATGTTTTTACCACTGAGTCCACATAGTTCATCCTAAAACAAATGCCCAGAATAACCATTCCAGCACCCAGATTTCCAATATTATTATACCCATATCCTGAAACAATACCTTTGGGTTCGTTTTCTTTGGAGACACTAAAATTCTTTTACATGCTGCTTGGGACTGGATAATGCTTATGGTTTCAGCGACACATTGGTTTTGGCTCCTTCTGCTGTCTAACATCAGGTCACCTGCTCTAGGCTATGCTTGGAGAAAATGAGGTTCCACCAACCTAGGTTTCAATTAATACAAATATATGTTAATTCATCATCTGTATTTCTCTTATTCTGTCCACGTCTTAAATCCCGCCAATTTGCTAATATTAAAAAAGCTGTTTCTTCTGTTCCCTGACAGTGGAGTACCACTACCCTATTTAAAATTATGACTCTCAGAATCTTTGGGTCTGATTTTGATCTCACATACGTGAGGCAGAATGTGGAGTGACTGCATTTGAATGAATGGAGTTATGCCTGTGTAAAATCGGTGAGAGAAGAATCAGGAATTTTAAATTAAATGAAAATCCAACTGAACATTAAGTAAACCATTTTTCTTAGCATTAGAATATGGCTAGAGGAAGGTTAGGGCAGGAGATTGACTCAGGACTCCTCAGTTCTATTTGTCTCTGCAACATGCTCAATGTGTGACAAAGGACAAATCAATTTAACTATGTGAGCCTGATTCTCCATTGCCTAGTATTGACTTCTGTGCAAAGTGGGGGTAGTACACTAATCAGAACTATCCCCTCTGTCACGCTGGCTTAAATGATTATTACAGGGGACACAGCAGTGGAGAATCTGTCCCTGTCCCTTAGTTTATCCATCTGTAAAATTGTTAACTATATTTATCCCTTTTAAAAAAAAAGACAATATCTTTCATCTGTGAAGTGCTATTATACTCAGTCAAAATGTAAAAATAAAGTCTGATTTTTTTTTCAGTGTAACAAATCAAACTATCTTACTAGCATTATGGACATGCACAGAAGTATATGATTCTCATTAGGAATGTAAATGTCAGATAATGTATTTAAAATCGTCATTATGGAGAAGAACCCAAGTATCAAATGTGACATAAATTGCTGGCCAGATTGGATGTTGCAGAAGAGAATTGCTGCAGAGCCCTGTAACAAGGATTAATTGGAATGACAATAAAGAACCACCGGTTTTACGTTGAGATAACAAAGGTAAAAAGGCAAAGTTGAATATATAACTACATATGTGCTAAAACTGACTGGAATGAAATAAGAGTGTAAAGTGCTAACTTTTAAAAAAAGATATTAAGATCTTTCAGTAGCACCTAACACATTGTAGGTTCTACTGAAGTCCCTTCATGTAAGAGCTCTATTTTTTGCTGTAATATAAATTAATACCACTATAAATCCTGAAATTTGGAGTAATGTATTACATATGTATGTTTACTTTGTCTGAAATTAAGATTTAGTCTTCAAATACTAGACTCCTAATTTCTTCATGTGAAATCAAGTTTTCAAAGTGGCTATTGATTTTGTTGGCTTCAATTTTTGAGTGTCCAACTTTTGAGACACTTTGGGTCTGGTTTTTAGATTTGCTAACTTCCTGTAGCTCCAATTGACTTAAATTGGAATTACAAGTATCCAGTGCTTCTTGAAAGTTGCACATGCAGAAACTGATGGACACAAATCCAGTGTGCACTTTTTGAAAAAGCATGAACCTTAGCATCCTAAAATGCTGCATATAATTGCACTAGTTGCTACGTTTCACTTCTAAAATGTGACTGCATTTGAATAAGTCATCATCTCTTCATCTATAGTTTGTATTTTATATCCATTTTTTAAATTTGCAAGGTATTTTGGAGTCCTTTTAGATGATATCTCCTGTCTAAATATAAGATTACATTAAAAAGAGAACTTGAGGATATTTATCATTTGCAAATTAATAATTGTATCTTGGATTGAGTAAACACCAAGGTCAAGGTGCTTATTGTCAATAAATTGTAAAACCTAAATCAAAAGTTTATTCGCACCAGCCATGCTTGTTATTAAGTTTACAGAACCACTTTCAAGCTGCTCCTGTTACTCTTATGATGAAGTACTTGCATATTGAAACTCGAAAGAAAAATAAAAAATACAGATCGGGTAACTGCTGAAAGGAAAACTTTATTTATTTATTTGCTTGTTTTATAAAAAGAACATAAGGTTTTGACCTTCCTCTACCTCCTTCCTATCATTTAATCTCTTTTCTGCTTCATTTTCCTCATTACTTTTCCTCACTCTCTTGTGTCCTAATTGGTCATCAGTAGTACCGGTCAAATTTTTCAGTGGAGTGTTTTTCTGTCAGAAAATGCTGATTTGTTGAAAGCAAAACATTTCACAGAAATGAGTCTGTTTCGATAAAAATTTACTGGGGGGGAGGAATCTGAATGTAGCATATGGATAAGCTTCCATTTTGACCTTTTCAGAGCAGCGTATTTCAATTTTATTTCAGAACAACCTTTCATTTCAATTTTTAATTTTATTTTATATGAATTGTAAAATAAAATATCAAATCAAAACAATTTCATTCAACCCCAATGTGTTTTTTCCCACCAAAAAATTAACTTCATGGGAGATTTTTAATTTTTTGTTTTCTTGATGTTTTGGAACAGAAAAAATATTAAATTACAGAATTTTCTGTAGAATGGACAATCCAGTTTCCAGTCAGCTCTAGTCAGTAGCGTTCTGTTAGTGAGGAGGGAATTTTTGTGGGGGCATGTGGTGAGGAGGAAGAAGAGCCTATATGACGGTGGGGAGGTGAGTCTTTGTGACTGTCTGTGTGGTGGGTGTGCAAGAGGAGAGTGTCTGGTGTAGGGAGCCTTTATAACTGTGCAGTATGTGGAGATAACTGAGTATTTTACTTTCAACCCCAAATTGGGAGAGATGAAATGGTTTACATTTAAGACGAAAAAGGGAAATACACATACTTGTGAGTAACTATTGTGGGTATAAGGGTGTTGGCTTGCAAGAAGGGAGGTAGCAGTAGGAAGAGACATAGGATACAGAAGACAGGGTTTTTGAAAGCACTTTGTCTTCCACCAGTTTCATAGTCCTATTGATTGCTTTGTGATATTTCCCCTCTCTTTTTGTAAACTTGGGAATTTGTCTATTTCCACTGAAGTGAGTAAAATATTTCATTGGAATCTTTGTTGGCACACTGTTTAAATTCTACATTGAGACACCAATGAAAGTAAAGAAATAGATACATTCACAGTTCTGTTACATTATGGCATCCTGAATGCTAAGTGACTAGAAGGGGCTAATCAGACTGCAGTTTTACACACTCCACCATATGGTTAGTCTCAATATTATAACGATGCGAACCTGCCACCCACAACCAGAGTGTAGGGACCTGCATAACAGAGATGCATACACTTATGTATTAAATAACTGTACAACATTCCTGCTTGCTGAGCAGCTGAGGCAAATCCAGTTCAGTATAATAGTAGTCTGCCTCTAGCTTTAAATCTTCATCTGAGTCCCCCATGCACCATTGTCCATATAAAACCATCGTATTGCTTAGCACAATGTGGCATGATTGTCTAAACATCCTGGATTGAACTGGCATTAATTAGCCATGTCATGCTATTACTTATTGTCCATAAATTGCTCTTACCATTCAGATCATGTTTGAATTTGCTAGCAGGGCAGAATGTGTAAACCTTATCTGACTGAAATGATTCTCTGTGGTGCTATTTTACATTTTACCTATTCCAAAAAAGATTTCCTCTTTCAGTTATTGATGTTGTGTAGGGATAGATTCTCCTTTAGAATGAAAGCATTTTCAAATGTTAAAAAGGAAGAAAATAGACTGGAATCTCTTGTGCATATTGGGTTGTATGCGTCTTTGTAAGTATCAAGCCTTTTTTTCTCTCTGTACTACACCTTTAAATTTTTAAGCAGTTTGCCTGTGTGCAGGGAGATGGTCATCATTTTGTGAAATAGAGCTGCTCCAGCATTTCACAGAGGAGAGATTTGCTTTGCTTTCTCATAGATACGTGACTTTTTTCTGCTCTGTGTTTTCCTTTAGTCTCAGACTGATGGCCTGCCTATGTGCAGAGTTGAACCGGTTTAACTTAAGTTGCCAAAAGGCTGTGTGGACACTTTAGTTCAAACCTTTTTTTTTTTTTTTGGTGAAGCTTACATCAGTTAGGAATACAAAGATAAATGAAAATATGTCCATACAGGCGCTTACCCTGGGTTAGCTAAATCTGTGCAAATTTGTTTGTAGTCAAGGCCTAAGCATATGACATGGCCTCTCTCTGCATTCACGAGTGAAGATGGCCAACCTCCCAGAAAATCATACACTGCATACATACTCTACTCCCTTAAGGAGTATGGAAGCCATTGTTCTCCACACCTCCCTTTGCCTCCTGCAGCTGCCACTTGGATAGTGCTTCTCCTCACTGTCCTGAATGTGGCCGGTTAGGACTGTAAGGCATAAATCTGCTCCATAAGTGACCATTTAAGGAAATAACTCTCATGTTGGCCGCCTTAGCATAACACAAAGGAAATTACATGTGTGCCTCCAAAGGGAAACCTCTCCATTTTGTCAATCATTCTGGCTGCCACAGAGCTCTGTGCTTGGTTCTGTATTGTTTTAAAATGCTGCACTGTTATTAAGGATTATGTTTGGTAGTACAGCTTTTTCCGAGCTCGAAATGGAAGAAAAACACAAGGCAGGAAAGAATGAATGTTGGACTTGTCAGTAAAAGTCATCTCCCACACCCTGGCATATTGAAGTAAAAGCAAGGTCAGCTTGCTAAAATGCAATAGCACCTCCTTTAAACATGGGTCTTGTCAATACCGGGGAAAAGCATAATGTTTTAAGTAGGATGAAGTTAAACATGATTACCCATTCTCACCCGCTTTCCCCACCCCCCACTGCATGGACAAAAATAGTTGTGTGTTTTGTTTTTTTAAAGCAGTCATGGGTAACTATGATGGGGGTGTACTGGCCTGGCACTGAAGAGGAAGGGGTTAAGGCAACATTCTTAGCTGCGGAAGCCCTGCCCCCTTAACCCTGCTGGACATGCTCCAACTGCTGCTGCAGTATAAAAGGGAGCTGCACCGCTCAGTTGGGATGAGGAGGGAAGATGCACCTCGCTGGTTGCAGAAGAGGAGCAGCCAGGAGCCCGGACCAAGGGAGCAGGAAACGCTGCGGCCCAGGCAGGCACCCACAGAGGCCCCAGGGAGATACCCACAGCACCCCTAGACACTGAAGACACCCAGACTCAGCTACAGGAGTCAAGGAAGCAGCCCAGGGAGGGACCAGCCATAGTCCCCGCAGTAGTTGGCGTATTGCGGGCAGATTCCCTGCCGACTACGTGGCAAACCACATTACCACTACCAGGGCCCCTACCTGGCCTCCCCTCTCTTTCTAGGGGGGCAGCCCACCAAATCCCCATTCTATTGACTCTGGCAATTGGGCTGCACTTCCCTGTAGACTGGGGAGTCTCGCTGACTCTGGCCATTGGCTCATGCAACCTTGAGGCAGGGTGCAACCCTAGTGGCTGCGCCGCGAGGCTATCATGCCCTCACCCCACCCCAGGGTTATGGGAGTACTGGCCCCGCACCAATAAACTTGTGTCTCCCCTACCACTCCCCAGACAAGACAATGAAGTATAGATGGCATGTTCAGTACTTGGAGCAGTGCCTGCAATCAGTTTCTTGATGTGATCTCCTGTTCTGGGTTTTTTGAGCAGACTTCATTATTGATTTCAACTGATTGTATGATATGGCCCTGGATTTCTAGTCCCAGCTCTGTTTCTGACCTATTGTTTAAACTTTGGCAAGTCACTTACCTCTTCTGTACCTCAGTTCCACACATTTAAAAGGGGAATAGCACTTACTTAACAGGTTGCAAGGAGGCTTATTCCTTGGAGATTCTATAGTAGGTGTGATAGACCTACAGAATAAGCACTGAGTGTCTTCAGACCATTAGGAGCATTTCTCATAACGCCAAAGAACTATCCTTATCCTCTTGACAGAAGCTGGCAGTCCAATATTAAATAAATAAATGTTAAATTGGGGACAGGGAGGGGTATACAATTCTGAATTTATGAATGGGCAAAGGGAGAGGCTTTTTCAAATTGTGAATAATAATCATGCAAAGCAGCCACGTTTCTCTGGTAAAAGTAATCAGTATCATAAATGGGTCACATCACTCATGCTGTTGTACATACAGTACAGGTTATCTGTCCAAATAAAGTTGGTCTCTCACAGCTTGTCTAGTTAATTTAGATTTCCAGACCCGGTTAAACCTCATCCTAGGTACAAAGCCACCGCACAGCTGTAACTGTTGTGACCAGAATAGATACAGTCGTGTCCATTAAGCACTATGTAGACAATTTTCTTATTCTACTTTTAGTTCAATAATATATTTATTCAACTAAATCTTTATTCATTTGGATTGGTCAATAATCTGTTTGGGTGCTAATGCAATCCTGCAGAAACAAGCCACAAATCATAATTACCTTAGCGTACGCTGTCCATTCATGTTGATCTGTGAGGGTCCATCTACACAGCAGATGGGAAGTGGAATTCCCAGCTCTAGTAGATGCACACCATGCTAGCTCTGCTCGAGTTAGGGCCTAAAAAATAGCAGTGTGGCTATGGCAGGGTGGGTAGGGCGACGGGCAAGCCACTTGAGTACAATCCTGCCCAATCCCCTGGGTATGTACTTGGTTGGCTAGCTCAGGCCCCACATTGCTATTTTTAGGTGCTAGCTTGAGCAGAGCTAGTGTGTGCATGTGTACCTGAGCTGGGAATTATACCAGCCACCTGCTGTGTAGACGTTCCCGATTGTCCACTCAGCCTGAAATCAGAAAACAGTATGCCTGATGTTGCATCCCTGGGGCCAAATCTTTGTCCCGCTGAAGTCAATGGAAAAATTCCCATTGACCTCGGTGAGACCAGAACTTGACTTGTGTAGCCTTTTCATAAGGCATCTATATTCTTTCTGCATCTGAGGCTTGTTTTTGTTCAGCAATCTCAGCGAATACTGTGAAATCCCTAGCACGTACTCTGATTTATAAAGGAAATCCTCCAGCATTTCTAGTACCTACATAACCTACAATCAGCATCTGAGTAACACAAAGCAGATGCCTAAAAGGAATATTGAAAGTCTGGATCAAGAAGAGCCTCAAGAACTGTACAACTGTGGTAAGTCTGAAAGCAATTACAGTCCCCTTAGCCTTCAGTGTGGGACATTGCTTTACTGTGGCAGTATCTGAAAGGTTCAATGAAAGCAGTCATCAGTCAGCAACTTTGTTACATGGAGTTAGTTTTACTATGAATGGTATAGATTCAAATAGACTTTAAAGGACTTTAAAATGGACTTTGTGGGTTTAAAGGCTTTTTATGTCCAGTGTTGTTTAGTGTAAATGCATAACTAAACAAAAATGTCTTCCTTTATGGTCAGGGCACAGGAATATGTTTGTACCCCATGGTGTGAGGTGTAACGTTTTCTCTTCGGACAGGATGAGATTTAAGATGGCTGACTGCCACTTTTTCGTAGATGAATCCCAGTAAGACAGAAACCTTCCCACTTCAAGGTCTCAGCATTAGTTAAAGAAAATTTCCTTTAAACCAACACAGCAGTATAAACTGCAAGGCTGCCAGGTCATTGCTATACACTTCTGTCAAGAATCTGGCTGAATTTTGGACTCAGTTTTGACATGCATGTTTATTTTATCACACAAGGTTTGCTTTTTCAAGTCATACTCCTCCATAGGGTTTATTCAGTTTCACCAGTACCAAAAAAAACTATGTATTTGGTACCTGCTATTACCAGAGCCCTCTTACACGTCACTCTCAAAACTTTTCCTAGCTTGCAATAGCTGAGTAAAGAAATGTTAGTTTGGGAATGTATTCCATGGAAAACTGCTTTCCAAGCCCCAAGTAATTTGATCCCATTTTTCTCCTTATTCCATAAGCACTGGATGCCACTTTTAAATCCTGTTTCCTCAACATTATTAGAATAAGCTGTTCTAGATACCAGAATATGTTGTTAGTGCTTTGAATAAGGCAATCGGTCTGTGTTCCTTTGGGACTT
The DNA here is from genome assembly GCF_965152235.1 of Eretmochelys imbricata. Lineage (NCBI taxonomy): Eukaryota > Metazoa > Chordata > Testudines > Cheloniidae > Eretmochelys > Eretmochelys imbricata. The sequence goes on along the minus strand of NC_135572.1, from coordinate 191,931,511 downwards.
TGTCCATCTTTGTACTTCACTTCCTAGGTAAAATTATGCTTGAAAGCTTGATTATTTGATAAGCCTTTTAATTAAAAGCTATAAATTATTGCATTTCTTTAAATTGGTTGTTAACAGTGTCAACTTCTCTTGCTACGAATGTCTGAAACAATTAGGCAAAAGTAATTAGTAGTTAGGTTGGTGGTGTGTTCTAGAAAAACTAGCTCCACAGTCAACCAGCAGGAAAAGTAATGTCTGTCAAGCTTCGCTTTTTTCTGCCTGAGGATGATATAAATGAAAACACTCTCTGGAATTTTGATTGCTTTGGGCTAATCTGTTTATCAGACAGCATTTACATTGTACTTGCATTTATAGCAATGCACCTTCACTGACTGTGCAGATAAATTCCTGTAGGTCTGTGTGTGTTTGCGGGCCAGTATTACAATGCACTGTGTTTCCCAGCAAGACATTTCACTAGGGACTGGCGAATCAAGTAATTTTGCCAGAGTCTAGAAATATTAAGTGTGTTTGGCAAGGTGAATATATTAATTGAAAAATATTCATTCTCCCAGCCCCTATCATCCTAGGGAGTGACAGCTCAAGAATAGATATGAAGCCAAGCTTGTTATCTATCTGTCTTTTTTTATTTATCTAGGTACTTATGGCCCCCATCTTCATATGTGACTGAGTAGACTTCTTGCATGTAAATATGCAGAAAAACAATAGCTAAGCAACTGGGCTATTTTAGTACTTAGCATTGTTAGGCTACAATTCAGCAAGGGACATAAGCACATTTATAACTCTAAGAATGTACAGAATACTTTTGACTTGAGAGGGCTATGAATGTGGTTATGTACCTTGATGAATCAGGAGCTTAATACATGACATGATTTAATTGTTTAAAAACTTGGACAAATACTATTTCTCCTTTACACCATGTAACTCTGACTTCCCTTATATACGTAAATGAAAGCAGAAACAGATCATAGGTTTTTTTAGATTAAAAGTGCTCTGTGTGTGTTTTCTGTGTGACTGAGAAGAAAACGTCAACTCAAAAGCATTAGGCATAGGAGATAGGTGAACTACAGGTCAGTCATAAAAGTGTTTGTGTTCTAGCAATTCTTTAGTAACTATATATTTACCTCTGATATCCATTTGTAAGTTTTTGGAGTGTAAAAACGGCACTACTAAAGAAGCAGAAAAAGCTCCTGATCTCCAACATGGTGATTTGTTTGTTTGTTTACACAACTTGGCTCATATGAGTTATTAACATGACAGGTTGTGAGGACTCTGAAGATGGGCTCTAGCTTCACTGTGGATCAGGCCAAGTGTTTACTGAAATCAGAGAAAGCCGTGCATGTAAGGGAAGAATTTTTGACTGTAGGACTGTCATTTCCTAAGGGAAATTTTCCTGGCAAAAAGAAATATAAACTACTACATTTACTCTTCTTCATCATATGCATCATTTTGCAGCTGCTGCTGAGCAACGCATTCATATCTAGTAGTAAGCATCTGAACTGCCAAGTAGAAGGTGTGTGTTAACTTCCAAGCAGCTGACACAGTATATTGCAGGAGCACATTTGATTCCTGTATGCTTTTTTCTAATTCCAAGAATTAATTGCTGCACACAGAATATTATTGGTTTGAAAAGCTTAACTCTGCTTTCATCTTTGTGGGTTTTTTTAAACTAAGCAGCCCTTTCTTTAGAATTAAATTTTACTGCACAGATTGATCCCCGATATACACAATGACTATTTTTGGTGGCAGACGTGTTGGGTTCCAATTTGTAAGCTCATCTGCTGTGTAAAGAACAGAAAGCAGGGTTGTTACTGTGACAAACTTTGTTTCTTATTCTTTTGAGCAATAACACTGTAGCAATTACTGTGAATCTCTTCATGCCTTTTGCCAACAATAAAAAGGGGAAAAATAGCTGTTGGCTTGATTCCTGTGAAATTTTCTCTATACAAAATATAACCATTTCAAGGAAGTGGTATTCTTCCAATTCTACTGCAACTGGCTGGCAATTGGCCCAAATGCATCAGGGTGCCTCCATTCCCATAAGGGGATAGTGCAATTTTGAATCCTGCTTCCTTAATTTATGTTCCAGCCTAAGTCTGGTTAAAGAGAAAAGGAAATAGCAAAGGATACCTAAACACAACAGTGGAGAGAGGGCTTCAGCTACACAGCTGGGATACAAATTTGAACTTTTCCAAAACTGAAGTGTCAAGATGGACGTGAAGTAAACCCCTTTGGGCCAGATCCTCTGCTGGTATAAATTGGTGAAGCTCTGCTTGAGTCAATGAAGTGCAACTGATCTAATTCAGCTGAGGAACTGGTCCTCTGTCTCTGGTACAAAGAAATCAACCAAATGATTAAGAAAATAATGTGTGGAGCTATAGTTCATATTAACACAATAACCAGTAAAGAATCTAAAGTAGCACCTGAGTTTTCTCAGGTATTATAGTGTGTTGTGCAAGTGATCCACACAATATGGAATGTCCATATTTCTTCTGAGATCTTAGCTACTGTTAAACACAGAAAACTGTGGGCATCTCAGTTCACTTCTAGGACCATGGTCATGTACATGGTGGAGGGGTTCATGCCCAGGTCTGCTCTTAAGGTCAATTGAAACTTTGCCATTGCTTTCAATGGGAGCAGAAACAGACACTTAGAAATAAGATCTTTTTAAAAAATGGTGTTTCCATACGACAGCCCTCAAAATGGCTTTGAGTAGACTTCTGCACTACAGAAACGTAATACATTTTTATATTTTACCAGACACTAAAATGCAATGCAGCAATAGTTGTTTTTCTCTAACCTCTAACCAGATCCAAAATTGTGGGTCTAATTTTATTCCCATTGGAGGGAATGTGGGTTTTCCCATTGAGCTCTTTGGGAGCAAGGGCAGGCTCTTTTGAACTCTTGGATACAAAGGGCCTAATTCTGACCTCTCATACTACTCATACTCCAGTTAGTTCAATGGCGTTATTACAGATTTACACTAGTCTGGAATCAGGATTTGCCTGAATAGAAAATTGGAAGCGTTCAAGTTCAAACAGTTAACATTTTTTGAACATGGTTTGGGAATACCACAAACCATGTACACCGTTTTTTGTCAAATTTTACTTAGGTTCAAATTAAAATAGGGATTACTCTTGGCATTTGGAGTGTGTCTGAGTCCAGCTTCCAAACCAAGTTCTGAATATTTTTTCCTAGTTCTGCAATTTTTTCAGTAATTACAATGAGTTATGCTGTGTGGCTTTATCCAATAATGTCACTAAGTAATGACAATTTACCATAGTCACGAAGTATAACTGTTATTGCCAAAAAGGAAAATGGTACTAGGATGTCCAGGGGACGGAACTTCAGTAATATAAGAGAAGTATGTTCTGGGAAAAGCTTCTATATTTTCTGGTCAGCTCTGACACTACAAATCCATAATATATAACAATTTTTCCATTAACATAAATCTTGGGCATGTCATAACTTTGAATGAGTGCAAGAAGAGGATTCAGCATATAATTGTAAGCATCTTGTGAGAACAGTGCTTAAAAAGGCTGATTTGAAGCCGGAATTGGAATTCTTGATCTCTAGCAGGTGAACAGTTCTCAGATGGTGGGTCAGGACTTCAAAGTGGGTTGTGACCCCTTTTTAATAGGGTTGCCAGGGCTGACACAAGACATGCTCAGGCCCAGGGCTAAAGCTGAAGCCTGAGCCTCACCATCCAGGGCTGAAGCTGAAGCCTAAGCCCCATTGCCCAAGACTGAAGCTGAAGCCTGAAGGTTACAGCCCCCGCATCCAAGGCAGAAGCCCTCAGGCTTTGGCTTCACCTCCCCAGCCCCCGACTGGGGATGGCAGGGCTCAGGTTTGGCTCAGGCTTTGGTCCCCCTTCTCAGGGTCGTGTAGTAATTTTTGTTGTCAGAAGGGGGTTGCGGTGCAATGAAGTTTGAGAACCCCTGCGCCTATGCGCTTATACAAGGTCTCTTCAAGACAGCATTAAGACATAGTAGACCTGAAATTTCCATCCCTCAGGAAATAGAGATTTCAGCATTTGTTTTGTCCCAAAGTGGGATGAAAGGTCCAAAGTGCAGAATTCATTTGCAAAATGAAATATTGCAGAATACGGAAACATTTTGTTGATAAGGTTGAAACATCTTGTTTTGACTTTTATATTATTTTACATTATAATTTTAAATAAAAGTCAATATTTTGACTTTTGTATCATATCATATATACCTCAGATAGCATAACATAAATGTTGAAACGGTAAATTTGAAATGCAATGTTCTGACATTGAAACAATATTTTCCATCAAACGGTGGCAAAACATTTTTATTTAGTCAAATCAGCATTTTCTGGAAGGGAACTGTTCCATCAGATAATGTTTTTTGAGCAGCTCTCCACAAGACATGTAAAGGCCTAGGTGTTGGAGTCATGTGGTGATAGCATTTTCTTAGTTTTGTGGTTTTCGGCCAGTCACTCAGCCTTTCGCGGATTCCTGATCTGTAATATGGGGGAATTCCAGGATCATGCTATTGTCCTACCTCACAGAGGAATTGTAAAGTTTATTTAATTATACCTGTGCAACTGCAGTACTTGAGAGTCATAGGGATTGCACAGGCATATCTGATTGAAGAAGCTTGCCACTTTTAAAATGCTTTGGGGTTTAAAAGCACCACACGCATTTTGGGGTTTTTTTTCGCCCTATCGAAGAGACTTTTTTCCAACTGGTGTAGGACTGTAAGTGGTGTAGTATGTCTTAATGTAACAAGAGAGCAAAAATTCAAAGGGAAAAGCATTTTCTGCTCTTGTTGCCACTAAGAGAACACACATTGCATCGCAGTGGTGAGAACATTAAGAAATGGATACTTTAATGCAGTAAATAGGATGTTGACAAAAGTCCATTAATTTAGAGACTGAGTCACGTTTTTGAACTATCTAAATACTGCTTGCCCTAATGTTCATGGCTCAAGAACTACAATTAGAATATAGTGGCGGTGAATGAAGTGACATTTGACGTATTCACGTGTTTTCTTTACTAATTGTAGATATGGGGAATACGGTAAGGAGGACAGCATATGGAAAGAGCTTTGCCTAACTTCCCTGACAGAAGCTGCAGCAGAGGTAAGCGACAAACTTCACATGCAAATATTGACTCACGTGAATCAGCCCAGAGTCTTCCAGTTTGTCAGTGTAGGTGAAACACTTTACAATATGCCTAGGAAATCAATGACAGAGCCACACATTGAACACTCTTTTGTGAGCTTTTAAAGGTCAGACCAACCTCCCCATTCTGCAGACACTCACTTCTGTTGCCTTTTCCTTCCCCCTGCTATGTAAAAATGTCTTCAACATTGCTCACGTGTTTATGTATCGCTCTCTCAACTCTTTTAATGTTATCACCAGTTAATGTACCTCCAGTAAATGAACTTTCATGGTACACTCATAAATATCTGGTGCAGTCTATTTTTGTGTGTGTTATGAATGGATGTTCCACTAGAGGAGTTGCTGAGAGATGTATATGGCAGGGGCTGTCTTTTAGTTCTGTGTTTGTACAGCACCTAGCACAATGGGGTCCTGATCCTGGGTACTACAGCAATACAAATCATGATGACAATGATCCAAAAGCAGGAAGGGGTTGAGCTCCCTCAATTCCCGTTGAGTGAGTGGTTAGAGTTCCAGGAATATATCCTGATCCATAGAGGTTCAGAGTACGTGCAAATATCCTTGCCTTCAGAGGGAATTGTGGATGAACACAGGATCAGGCCCTCTGCTAAAAGGAAGAATGGTCGCAATGACAGTGTGACTAAATCAGGCGTATTAAGGGAGCTTCTTAGGCAGAGGATCAAGTAATCACTGTACAAGATGGGGTGGCCTTCAGGGGAGGATTAAGAATCCCTTAGATGAAGGGATGGTCTCAAAGGGATGCACTTGGGGAGCATGAAAAGACAGGTGCAGGTATGGTGTTTGACAAGAGAATTGTAGTGCAGTAGGAAACAAAGCAATGGAGCTTGGTGGTATCAGCTCGTTCATGTGTAGCTTCTTAATTCTGTAATACACTCAAATCAGACAATTGCAATCAAATGCTTAGTCTGTTTTAAAGCCTTCTGGTTCGTAGTGGCTTTTGCACAGACTGGATAACAGACAGTTCACACATACATGGACAACTGAGATCAGGATTTTTTGACTTGGTAAATAGCTAAAGAATATTAATATATTGCCAACCAATTACACTTCTCATAAAGCAGCTGTGTTCTTTACCAGGGTCCAGGTGGCTTCTACATAGCCATAGAACATATGTCAGTAAGCTACAGGTGTAACTCAGGTGAGCAGGTAGAGTCACGTGGAGGAGGTGGTGGTGAATTACACTGTGGGTGCATCTACACTGCACGTTAATTCCAGGCTCTGACTCAGATTTGAGCCCAACCCCCTTTCTGTCCACACACAAAACAGTCTGACTGAAGTCACCAAGCACTCAGGACTCAGGCCCTAGGAGGTGGGTCAGAGCCCAGATCTTGTTGTGACTCAGGTCCTAGCCCTGTCATGTTGCAGGACAAGCTACAGACCCGAGTCAGAAGATCTGCATAATATGGTACGGATGTGTTGGCATGGCTGTGAGACTCTGGTCCAGCGATTTAAGCCCAGGTTTATAATGCAGTGCGGACACTCAAGCACGGGCTTGGAAACACCAAGTCCAAAAGCCCAGGTCCATAATGCAGTGTAGACATACCCTATATGAACAGCCTTCTATGTGTTCAAAGTATCCCCTTTAGAAAAGATGTTGCTATTCCCTATGAACTATTGTATAGCAGCCAGTGCTAGAAGAAAAACACAATAGCTCCTCAGCAAACAAGACTCAAGTTGTGGCTTTCAGCCAGAAAATAGTGTGATTTGAAAGGACCATTTACTGCAGGATGTGCAATGATCCATGTTCAAGCCGCTGTTGGAGCATTTTCCTCCTTTGTCATGGTGGTGGTAGTGATCTGCGTGGGTGAGTATATGCATTAAGCATAGCATAAAGATTTTAATGATGTATGCCACAGGGGAAAAGCACAACATGGTCCTTTCCTGTCTGCTGTAAAATGTAGGTAGTGTGTGAGTGACTGCTGATCCTCCATTTTTTAGAGACGTCAGTGATGGAAGCAAAACTTTAAAAGGGGTGGGGGGAGGATTAGGTAAGGACACGAAGGCTGCAGTGTCAGATGGAAAACATATTTTTTCATCCATAACTCTTACCTATCTTTGTTTAACCGACATTTTTTTCTCCAAGTCACTGTTTGTGAATGCTGCAAGGTCTTATTTGTAAAGCAAACTACTTTAGCTAATCTCATAATGACAATATTTAAATGCTATTATATATCATTTTATATGTTCACCGTGCTATACTGGCAGCAACTTATCCCCACAACACCCTTGTGAGATAGATGTTGAGAAAACTCGTAAAGTTTTTAGTTCTCTAGTTCCTAAAGTGGACCAGGATATGTTGTTGGAGGGACTTAATGAAGTGAGCAGTTTACAGCTGGGAAACCATTTTCTAGATCTCTGCCTAAACACATGGACTCTGGTGTGTGTCTGCTTAAACTATCTCAAGCTAAAATTTATGTGCAGATATTTTCCTTATTTTGCAAACCTAGCAACTTGAGACCAAGTTGAAGTGATTTTCCCAAGGTAGCACACTGAGTCAGTGGCAGAGCCAAGTTCAGAACTCACTACCTCCAGACAATCAGTTCCACACTGATTCCTCCAGAGAACAAAAGAAATGTTGGGTTGTGTTCCTTGCCTGTTTAGCCCAGTTTTCTATAGGAAGATGATATTGCAGGTGAGACACTTGATATTTTTTTCCAACTCCCCAGATTCTTCAGGATGCTCTATGCTGTTTGGATTTCTGTTTTCAAAATGCAGTCAGCAACATTACTATGTTTTGGATGCAACTGCAGTAACATAATACCTAGAAAACAAGCTTTGGTCAGCAGAGAAAAGGCAAAACAGCAATTATTGGTTTCAAGGAGAGAAGGTATATTAGCCCAGTAATTCTTGTCAGCACTTACACAGCACTTTATTCAGTCAAATAATTGTATAAAAAATTAGTGTAGTAATCTGCAGAACTCCCTTGTACTATAGGCAAACTGTATTATCCCCCTTTTAAAGTGGGGAAGTTGAGACAAAGAGCAGTAGCCCCTAAGTGAATGGAATTGCAGCTAAATTTAAGGTAAAAAGAAAAGGAGTACTTGTGGCACCTTAGAGACTAACCAATTTATTTGAGCATAAGCTTATGCTCAAATAAATTGGTTAGTCTCTAAGGTGCCACAAGTACTCCTTTTCTTTTTGCGAATACAGACTAACACGGCTGTTACTCTGAAACCTAAATTTAAGGTGGGATTTTCAAAAGTTCAGATTATATAAATGCTTTTGAAGCTGATCGTTATTACTTACGAAGGTGCTGGCTTGACAATACTAGAGACATAAGTCTTCTAGTCACAGAAATGAATCAGCATTGCACACATCCCCCCCACCCATTCCCTGCCCAAACACACTATACCATACCACTAATATTTTCCAGTGCGAATCTAGAGGGACCAAGGTATGAGGGTAGTTCAGTCTCGTTGGCTATTTAGTCTTTAGAGTCTTGGCTGAGATTTTCAACAAAAGTACCAATAATTGAGAGAATTTTGTGGCATTGACACAGTTCCATTAGATAAGGGACTGAATTACAATTCAGTTTCATTGTAAGCCTTGAGCAGCTGCAATTGGTACTGAGTTCAGAGTATTACCAACCTAGACCAGATTCAAAATTACAACCTATAAGTAAAAGGCTCTGTATTCCATTACCAATCCCTTGATCCAGCCAGGCCATAACTGCGTGTTGTTAACATGCACTTCAATACAACATGCATTCTTTTGGTTTCCCAGCAGTCAGTGCTAAAAGAAAAATCTGTCTCTCTCTCTCATATATATATGTATATAATGTATTCATAACGTGGCTAAAAATCTCCTGTAAAGCGTGATAGATCCTTTTATTAGTTTGAGGGAGGGGGAACTCAAATATTTGCTTGATCTATTTGTGCTAATGTTCACTAAGTAAAAAGGTAGCTACTGACAAAAACTAATTTTACTGCCTTTTTTAGGACATATAATCATGAGACAAATGACAACTGTGATGACTGGTAAATATATGCATTTTTTAATTAGTATTGTGTATACCTGTGTGTGAGAGAGAGAGAGAGAGAGTGAGCGCAATGCGTTACTCACCATGGAGTTATTCAAAAGTGATTCTTCGAGGGACCAAGCAGGACAGGCAAAACAATGATACTGATAAGAGTCCTTGAGGAAACAATGGGGAAGCCATTTGCTGGATAACACCCCCATACCACACTCATCCAGGCTCAAACCGTTTATTCTTCCCTAGGCTTAGACTAGGTTCAAAATGAGGATACTAAGCCATTACAAGATCCTGGCCTACTAAAGGAAGGAGGAGTTGATTGAGTCTGGAGGGGTTGCACAGGGACTGAAAGTGAGTGCTGACAGGGATGCAGGGAGCCACCCAGACTGACTGAGAGTCAGTCTTCAGGAAACAGGCAGTTACTTGATCCCAAGAGAAGGGATGAGGGCACAAGGTTAAGTCATGTCTACCTCGGGGCTGGAGGGGAATGCCAAGAGTAGGTAAGATAGCACCCATATAGGTCTCTGTTGTTTAAAATCGGTTTCTGTGAGTGCTATGCACTTTTTGTCAAATCATATTTGATTTTAACGAGGCTGATTCCCTGGCACTGTGTATTATTACTGTCCACAAGTTCCCAAAGGGAAGCTCTTGCTTGTGTCAAGCCCTCTGGGCCTGGTAGGTGTCACTGTTGGAAACCAATGGTTTTAGCCTGGAAACCCAGTTGGGGAGAGATTGGATTGCAGGATCCCACCCCAGAGAGAAGTGGATGTACAGGCCTGCCACTTGGTAAGGGTGCGCATAGGGGACTGGCTTAGGGTCTCAAAAGGGGAAGCCTACTCAGGGGCTGTGACAGTGTGTTCTACCAGTTATTATTTCAGAATTGAAATGTTGGGACCTTTTCTTGAGAACCACATGTAGGTGTCTTGATTAATTTCATGTGTATTTTCCTACACATTTTTACCCTTCATTTTTTGCAGCACTCTTTCTGGTTGAATGATTTAAGTGGCAAACTAGGGAGTCAACCATAGCAAGTAACTAAGCTCTTTGCACATTGACCATTAGTCAATAGTGCTATCAAGACATTTGCTTTTTGCCAGACAGTGTTCTTGGACTGAATGCTATATTGGAAGAAGAATGTTCATTCCTGGAATGAGTACTGCAACAGAAGAGGCATATTCATTCCAACAACACATATGAAAAACCAAAGGCTTGCTCAGAGTTTTCGTTTTTCAAAGGAGACAGCAGAAATCTAACAAAAAGAGACTGTCAAATTAGAAGCCATCTCTAATTCAGAGTACATGACAAAATCACACTTACACTACACATCTTCACAGGACGCAATGTGTTACATTAGTTTACAACAAGCAATGTAAATCAGGCCCTCTGCAGCACACCAGGGGAGCTTGCAATCAGTACTCAGTGCATAACACGGAGAAACAAAAATAGATGTTGCTGGTGGGGCCTAGAAATTCTAAGTGAAGAGTACAAGAAGTAACCAAATAGGTCTCCTAACAACAAAATCAAATATAGGGTGAAATCCTGCTCTTTCACTAAGGAATGATTATTGCCTGCTGTGTATAAAAATAGCTCACGCAAATAGCACAGCTCAGCAGTGCTAATTTAATAGTTGAATGTGCTTATGGCTGTTCAATGGAGCGGAGTGAATAAACCAAACGGAATAGTTTATTGAATGATTTTAGTCCCATTTATTACTGATGGGATAACCTCAAGCAGATCACAATTCCCTTGAATTCATTTGTTCCAATATTTTTGAGGAATAGCTTTTTTTTCAGATACTTCGTACTCAGTGGAGTGACCAGGAATGTTATTTATTCAGACCACAAAGAATAGTTGTGATTTAATCAGGCACATTACATTTTATCAATCCTGTTCATTGATTGGATGAGAGTGCAACTTCCAGGACTAATATTTAAATTCTTTTATCCACATTTGTGCCAGGAAGCTGGACCATTCAAATGTGTACAGAAAGCAAATGCACAGGGACTCAAGTATGGCCAAAGCAAATCCATTAAAAGAGTGAAACAGGCATTCCCAGGAACATTCTTGCATTACTTATCTAGAAGTATGAGGAAGAACAGGAATTTTTCTGAAAATCCCATTCTACTTTATAATTAAGCATAATGTGCTTTAATGAAAGGCTATTGTAGACCGAGACACAATATCTTAGCTAGTCATATTCCTGGTACGATTCATTGACATGGTAAGGTAAACTAATACACACAACTCACCAGCTTTTTCCTTTTAACAAAGTAGAACCTTTTACATTGTACAAGTATAGAAGACAAAAGCAAAGTCTGTGTTTATCAGTTGACCTCCTTTCTGTGTGGAGTTGACTCACTGGATGAGAGCCTGCATTGCTCGGCGTTCCAGAGATGGGAGGTTAGTGTTTGTGGTGCAGTCACGAACAAGAGCTACGGAATAGTGCACTTTGCATTGAATCCTGATAGGCCTGCTCAGGGCATTGATGGCAGGGCTTGGGTGAGGCCATTTGATTGAATATAATGAGTCCAGTGGCACTAGGGTGACCAGATGTCCCGATTTTTATAGGGACAGTCCTGATTTTTGGGTCTTTTTCTTATATAGGCTCCTATTACCCCCCACCCCCGTCCTGATTTTTCACACTTGATGTCTGGTTACTCTAAGTGGCAGTGATCCCTGACATACAGAACAGAGGGCAGTAGCTGTTAGGTTGGAGAAGCTACTATGGAGGACCCAAAGGAGCTATGATGCAGACCCCTGTCCTTCCCCAAGTTTGGAGAGTGGGTTCCATCACTCTCTCTCTCTCTCTCACAAATCCCAGTTGGAATTGTTTGAAAAGCTCATTTTCTTGGGTTTTGTGAGGGGCTCATTGTAGAGCTTGCCACCAAATGTTAGACTGTGTACATTCTTTGGGAAATGGGCTGTCTTTTGCTATGTATTTGTATAGCACCTAGCACAATGAGGTGCAGATTCTAATAGGGATTTGTGGATGCTACTGTGCTAAAGTGATTGGTGGGTGTTCTACCCTTAAACGTACAGCATGTATGTAATATTTGGGGGCTTGCAAACACTAGAGTGCACAATTTTACCTTATCTGTATAAATCATAGAACAATACTATAATTTAAAATATCCCTTTCATGAGCAGTGGGGGAGAAAAATTTAACATGACAAGTCTTGGTTTTTAAAAAGCTGAAAAACATCCATTCTACCTCAAACTTGAGCATGAAGAACATATTCCATTCTTAAATTATTATTGCTTAATTTTATCACTTGTGGTAGCTATTTCTATTTCTAAGCAGGCACTCCAGATCTTGTTGGGTAAGTAGAGTTAATCAGTAATAATGGACCACATCTGAAACATTCCCCTTGCGTTGAAGGGTAGCCCCAAAGCTTATCAGTGTGTCTGTCTTCACAAGAAACACCTAGAGATTTGGTGGTACTCATATAGTAGTTCTATAACAATCTCCAAATCTCTGAACCGCGGAAAAGAAAAGTGAATGAGGACTTGACTTATAACTACAGATGTAGGTATTCTAACGCCAACCACAACTTGCTTCCAGTCTAAGGTGTTGCTATATAGGTATAAAGTGTTCAAGTGAGCTTTTTTCAAAGTTGTAAGCTCTGCTGTACACTTTTTGGCTCACTTCTGGAACAGTATTACTGCTAGACGTAGTGGATGCTCAGGTGTGACCTTGATGCTACTTTTGAGGCAGCCTACTGACATTATGATGAAGTAAGAAGTGAAAATAAATGTGTGCTATGGATAAGATGTCGGATGTTCCATTAATTAGGTGATTTGTTTTCTACAAGTTGGTAGGAAAACTGAGATTGGTGGAATTTTGTCCCCACCTCTCAGGGTCCTACAGCCCAAGCCTGGGAGTCTACACAGCAATGAAACAACCCCTTTAGCCTGAGCCCCACGAGCCCAGGTCAGCTGGCATGGGCCAACTGTGAGTGTCTAGTTCAGGGGTGGCCAACCTGACCCTGAGAAGGAGCCAGAAATTACCAATGTACATTGCCAAAGAGCCACAGTAATATATCAGCAGCCCCCCATTCGCTCCCCGTGCCCCTGTTCCCAGCACCTCCCACCCACCGGCAGCCCCACCAATCAGCTCCTCCCCCTCTCTCCCCGCACCTCCTGATCAGCGGTTTTGTGGCGTGCAGGACACTCTGCGGAGGAGTGGAGAGGAGCGAGGGCACGGCAGGCTCGGGGAGGGGGCGGGAAGGGGTGGAGTGGGGGTTGGGCCTGTGGCAGAGCCAGGAGTTGAGCAGTGAGCACCCCCCGGCACATTGGAAAGTTGGTGCCTGTACAAGGAGCCGCATGTTAACTTCTGAAGAGCCGCATGTGGCTCCAGAGCCACAGGTTGGCCACCCCTGTCTAGTTGCTGTGTAGACATACCCCAGTGACACTGCCTTGTATACAGTATGCTTCAACTTCTCCCACCTCAACAAAATAGCGAAGGATAAGAAACAAATCTTTAAAAACTGTATTAAAATGTGGGGTGAGGGAGGGGAAGAGGGAGATGGGGTGGTCATGCCTCTCAATTCTTAACAGCAAAGCCCTCTCAAACTATCAAGGCCCAACTGTGGGATGCAGCATATGATGAAGATCCAAAATGTATGGGAAACAAATTTTTATTTCAGGAAAATTTTAAATGCTGTAGGATTCATTTATTTAGTGTTAAATAACTCTCTTTCTAGAACAACAGTTTCATGATTATTTCTGAAGTAAATACTTTTAGAAAGTAAGTGATGGGGCACCAAATTTGGGACTAAAATGAATGATGTGCTTCAAAATAAGTATATTTAAGAGGTACACTGGTTGCACTTCCATGGTTCCTTCTTGGATTCTGTAGCACTTTGGAAGTAGTAATGTCTAAATATTCTCTTAGAGTGATTTATGCAACATCAGTTACACCATTAGACATTCCTATTTAATTTTCCTGAACTAATTGAGAGAGCTGTTTGCTGAAATTCTAAAACAGTGCTTCATTATATTTTCTAATTATCTTTCTAGACAGTTGCTGCTAACTTGACCAAAAGTGAATTGCAGTGAGCACAAATAGCCTTAATAGCAGAAAATGAACTGTTTTGTTTAACAGTTTCAGATCTGTTGTTTGGCTAAACTGAGGCTTTTTAGATAAAACCAGAATAAGGAGCATGTGTGTACATACACATCTATGTGTATATATAAAACATAAAATCAGACAATGTGGCTTTGACCAGTCTTTGCTGAACTGAGACTCTCTTCATCCTGCTTCGTAAACTTAATATAATTCGACCTTGAATGAAAGGGTTTTCACATGTGATAGAAACTAATTGTATGTGTGGTGTTCAAATCATAGTGTTAAAATGAAATTAGTACTGCACAGGAGGGGATATTACAAGGGAAAACATGCCATCTTAATGGGCTATAAACCTTTTGAGTGCAGCATTATTTTCAAACCAGTGAGATAACTGTGAAGTCATCTTAGCTGTCTATGACCCAAGTGAACCCCCTGAATTTTTTAAATTATATCTTAAATAAAAAGATTGCAGAGGTTTTAAAACTACATTCTTACACCACAATATTTCCTTCTCTGGAGCACCAGAAAGCCAGATGACATTCTTAGCAACTACAAAGCTTGGAAATGTAAAGGCTTTTTAGGAAAAAAGTATACCTGTACACATGTTCTTTGTACTATGGTATTTGCTAACAGCCTAGGTGCATTCATTTGTCCAGTGTCGAAAGATGCTCCAAGGAGCTGAGTGAGCAATTTGCATGTTTCAGTAACACTACAATAAAGCCTTTGAGGGTCCATGACAGTTAGGATTACAACCAAGATAAATCAAGTGTGTTAGAGACTTTTAGAGCCATGGACTGATATGTAATTTTTTTGTAATATGTACATGGAAGGAAGGTCATGAATATATGACATATGAATATAAAATTTTCCATAGTGTTCTTTTTCCTTCAGAGTACATGTAGAAAATTACTGAATATGGTTTCCATCCATTATTAATTCTTTCTCTGTAAAGCACACTGCACTTCTGTATTGTACACAGAGGTCTAAGAATCTGATCCTGTTTCCACAGAAGATAATAGAAGTTTTGCCAGTGACTTTGATGGAAAGAGCACTTGGCCCAACATCATCTTCTATTATATCTGTAATTATATCTGTATATAGACACTAATACATAAATATTTGCAATACAATTTTGAGGTCAAAATTTTAAAATTTGTAAACACCTGGAAATTTAGGTCTTGATTCTCATGTACACAAAGCTTCCATTACACTGCTTTTGTGGAAAGGGGCATCAAAATTAACATAATCTTCATTTCAGGCTACTTTAAGGTTTCTTTACAGCAACCTTAGTGTACATGAGAACTGGGCCCTTAGAATGAACAGCCCCTCTCTTTCCTCTTGTATTTCATTTTTGTTTAATAGGTTTTTTTTCCCAATTTGGAAAGCATTTTAAGTGTTACACTCAAAACCCTTGTAAAGTACATTTAAACATCTTCAGTATAAATGATTAAAATTTAGACTGTTGAGAACTGGCAAATACCTATATTATTTTGAAAGAATATTGTTCATGCCTCTGTGTTTATGATGGGATATTTGCTATGGAATTTGAGCACAAAAGGGTTGATAAAGCGCACAAGGTGAAATGATAGCCTAGGTAAGAGCATCACAGGAAACTCTCAAACGTAATAGCCAGGTTAATAGCTGCGAAGGGGCGATTTCCAAGTCCCAATCCTGCTGGCATAGCTAGTTTGCCATGGCTGAAAATCTGGAGATCAAAAGATACTGATCTGTTAAACAATATTCCCTACAGAAAGAGAAGAGTAGAAAGGGATGTCAGCTGCTGCAGTCTGACACCTACTGAGTCAGGGGTCTGCAGCGGGCATGCTGTAACTCGGTTGGTAAGACAACAGGGGGCACCGAGAGTTACTCATGTCTACCAATGGCGCCAAAGAGGAGAAATGCCAAGCATAGATACAACAATATTGGGTACAGGTCTCTGTTATTTTAAGCCAATTTATCTGAGTGTTGTGTACCTTTTGAGAAAGGTTCCCCTTTTTTGAACTGAGCGGTGAGTCAAAATTCAGGGTCCTGCAGGGTCTTTCCATTTGGAGGAGAAATGGATGAAACTTAGGCATTTCTTTGATGCAGCCCTGTTTATTTACAAAGCCCTGTTTCTTTGAACGCAGTAGGAATCAGACAACAGGAGATTTTTTTCTCCTCACATTTCCAAGCATCTTTCAGCAAGCACTGAACCCAAAAGCTCTCTGTCTTGGCTTTTTTGCTAACAGTGCTTCTGTGGCTGTGCTTCCTGTCTCCTTCTGTGGTATTTCTCCTGTTTCTCTCTCTCTTTCTCCTTCCCTCCCACCCACACAAACATCTACTAAAACAATACCCAGTGAAGCCCTCCTGCTCACAGAGTTCAAATTTCTGAGCAGCCTCACATGTGCCTTTGTTTTGGGCAGTGACATCCCTATGTTTTGGTTGGAGGCTGTGACCCAAGGACCTCTCGATGCCAACTGGCAGAGGGCACAGGGATGTATAAGGGTTACAGAGATCCTCTGGGTCTGCTGTTTAAAAGCTAATTTACCAGAGAATGTCATTTAAGGTTTCTACTGAAAGCCTGTGTCACACTGGTTGTCACAATCTTTGTTAAATGTATGTGCAGATAATATGTAAGGAGATGTGTGTATCTATTTTGGAAATTATATTCTTAAGAAAAAAATGCATACAAAATAATAATAATAATAATATCCAATATCATAGTCAGCCAAATTAAAATATTGGTTGAGATTTTCAAATCCAACTAGAGGCGCTTATGTGAATAAGAATGGGATTTGTGTTGCTAAATCCCCTAGCTGGCTTTGAAAATCTCAGCCAACATATACATAGTGTAGCTCTGATTGGGGCGCACACCTCCGTTGCTTTCCATCCCCTGTTCCTATAAATGTTGTCATGTGAACTTGACTAGGATGGAGCTCTGTACTCCTTTTAAAAACAAATTATAATGGGGGAAGACAGAGGAGGGGCTGGTTCTTGGGAAAATGTTGAAATATTAAATGCGATTTCCTGTCTCTGAGAAAATTTCTAAGATCTTTAAAAAGACAGATTTTTGCATAAAGTGTTTGCGTTTAGTGTCTTTCTTAAGCCCAAGATCCTGGAGTATTTACATGAGATTCTCAGCTTTGATTTGGGGGAGGAGGGAAAGTTTTTAACCCTCCTGGTTGCAGGGGAAAGCTTGAAAATAGGATCACAAGCCAGAAAGCAAATATAAAGAAACCCAATATTTATTATTTAAAATCTCATGACTTTCAAGCCAGTCTCATAAATTTTGAATGCTTGGGGTTGGCAATACTGATCATGTATTTATCTTTGCCCATCAGGCAGAGGGAACTCTCAGTGGAGGGTCTCCTCCCCACCCTATTCACTTTCAGGGAAGGGGAGGTGATGGCAGGGGTAACTTCCTGCAAAGGAGAGTTTCTAGATAGACACCCAGTTGGTGCACCTCTTCTCCCATCAGGCATTTGCTGGTGGGAAGGATGGATCTCCAGAAACTCCCCAGGGAGACACCCAGATCTTCTACCTGCTCCCCTTTCTGATTCCCCTCAATTCACCAACAAAGGAAAACTCTCGCAAGCAGTGAGTTAAACCAGGGAGAAGGGAGAAGTTTTATCCCTGATTCTAGCAGAGGTGGGGGATCTACCCTGTCTTGTGGTCTCTCTTGCTTCAACACCTGCTCTCCATGATGATTTGTACCTGTTTCCTCTAGTCATAGCAGCATGCAGCAAAAAAACAGCAAAGGGAAGGAATAGGCTACTTGAAGTAAAGACTGTCCACATCTGCTTATATCTACATCACACAGAGAAAAAGAAGTCGGGGAGAATTTTCCTGTGTGGGGAAATATGGATTTTATATAAACTTGGGGAAAGGCTTTGATGTATAAGCAGTGCTTGTGAATAAAGCCCTGACCCTGCAACCTTTACTCACATGAGTAGTCCTTACTGGAACAAGGAATGCTAATGGCTTCACTGGAACTGCTTGCAGGAGTATGGACTACCTGTGTAATTGAAGGTTGGAGGACTGGGTTCCAAACTGTATAGTCTCTTCCATTCCTGTTCTTTATAATCTGTTACCCGTTTGTGATGTTTGTCAAGCACTTTTGGATCTTTGCATTAAAAATGCTAGGTAAACATCAGATGCTTTAATAACAACTATCCAATAGATAATATATTACTGCATGTGATTCCTAACCAGAAGAAAAACTATGATTTTGTTAAAATTATACACACAGTGCCCACCTGCCTACACTAGAATTTTATTTCCATTATTTTTTAGTAAAAGTTTAAAAATGTATCTGACATTTTTTGTTTGATTTCGAGACACCACAGTGTGTAGTCATATATCCCAATAGGCAGTGGAGTTACACTGTACTGTAGTTAATGGCGTGACTGAGCCCAGAGATTATATAGGTGTCAGGGTGGAATTTGGCCCAGTTCAGTGTTAAATTTAAGATACTTATAGGTGAAGTACATTAGCCAATCGGCATACTGTGAACTTCAGAATACATACTTACGTTAATCCAAGTGGTTAAAATAATGTAGAACCAGTGTTTTTTCTTAATGGAATGTCTGTCTGTGACACAATATTCCACATGAAATAATTAGTTTATAATGCTGTAAAAACATAAACATGAGATTTTGTTTTGTTTCAAAGTCAATTGATAGCAGATGGAATAGTCATGTTATATAGTGGCTAGTAGCTAGCTATGCACAATTTTGTAACATTAAAAAAATTCTCTTTTAGACTATATCTAGGCTTGGAGGGATTAGATTTTTATCAGTAAATGTAAGTTTCACTGTACATACAAACTGACGAAAAAATATTTCCACCAATGATGCTCACAATTTACACATAGGCAAAGTAAGAAAAATGCTGCTTGAGAACTTATTATAATCAAAATCCAGTGATTTAGCCTTTTGAATTAGTCTTGTTACAAATGAACTAGTCAACGAATAGTAAAAGCAGGTATCATTTGTTGATTTAAGGATATTTACTTCATATATTTTGATATGTGATGTTGACAATTTGTATCTTAACAGTTTTTTAAATTTTTTGAATCTCAGTGTCAATTGTCATTACATAATTTTCTGCTCCCCATAGTTTCCCACAGCAATTAAAATTGAAATGGATAAAAACTGAAAAAAATGCTTGAAATCCATAATTTTGTGCAACTGTGAAAATTTAAATCGCTAACTTGTAAGCAGTATTTTTAGATTTTTACATAGGTATTATCTATCAAAATGATAAAAAAATGAAATTGGAATTCAGCCAAGACGAATTATATGCTTCTTGGTGCAAGGGCTGTTTATATAGTACAGCTGCAAGCACATTGTCCACACTAAACAAATAATCAACCTAAAATATCACATTTTTGAGGGACAAGAACAACACAAATTCATGGCCTCAAATTCTGAATCATTATTCAGTTTTTACACAGGCAGAAAACTGGCATTAACTTAAATGGGATTTGAGTATACATTTTTCACCTCTGACTCAGTTGTCAGATAACTGGGCTAATATGCAAACATATGGCCAAAAAATTGGCTTAAAAAGAGGATGTTTTTTAAAGTCCAATATGGCCTGTTTTCAAGCAAGGGTGGATTTGCAATGAAAACACAAATGTGCATATTTTCAACATGTAAACATTTTATGAAACATCACAAAAATCAAAACTATCCAGACATAAAAGTGACCCAAATGAAACCTAAAATATTTTCATGAAATAATTATTTTTTAAAAAAATTATTCAGTTTCACACAGCACATTTAATACCTAAATCGGAACAGTTTATATTTGGGATATGCCAGATACCACAAGTAGAAACAGCTGCCCGAGTGAATGGTGAACTCATTTTTCATTCCAGACAGCTGCTACCACCAAATACTGATGCAAACCCTTAGGTCTTAAATCCATGCCTAGAACATTTCGTCTGAATAAGGTTTCTTCAGCTTGGCTGCCATGATCATGTGCCATGTGGAACATCAACTCTTATTTGAGTCTAAGTTGCATGACATAGTATCATGACATCAATAATAAAGGGCTCATCAAAACGGATTTTCCTTTCTCTAGGACGTCACATTCCTTAAACTGGTACTGATATCAGCACAAGACCTTCAGTTTGTAGGAAATTACCAAGATGCTTAAAGCAATGACATTTTACTCAGAGCTGGTTAAACAATTTAAGGGTGGGGTTGACATGCTGGAAAGACTGGACCTAGAGAGAATTCAAGCTGCAGTAATTCATTCAATTAATTCTGAATTAATTGAAACCTAAGAATAGCCCACTCTGGGAGTTCCACAAATATTGTTACTATTAGAGGAGAAGACAAAGCCATCATTTTTAGTTATTTTCCTATAAAAGCAGTGGTCTCAGCCTAGAAAGGTGGCAAAGAGCACCTCAAAAAATTATTAAAAACAATCACTACTGCAACGACCTGAGGCCAATGTAAAACCTTAGATTGGTTTCCCTTAGAAAGGTGTGAAATCAACATAACAAGGAAATTGGAGAGGAATGGCACCTGGGAAAAACCAACAGTAAATCAACTTTGTCCAGATCAAGATCAGCAGAAATTGCAGTAATTATATACTGTCTATATCAACCTAATGCTAAACCAACTTATATTTCGATTTGGGATGAATACAGTGGTGAGCTGGAGCTGGTTTGCACCGGTTTGCTGGAACCGGTTAGAAGCCCTTTTAGAACTAGTTGTTCTAAAAGGGCTTCTAAATTTAACAACCGGCCCAAAGTGGCGCCTTAGGCGCCGACTCCATGGCTGCTCCAGGGCTGGAGCACCCAAGGGGAAAATTTGGTGGGTGCAGAGCACCCACCGGCAACTCCCCATCCCACCCCCAGCCCCAGCTCACCTCCGCTCCACCTCCTCCCCTGAACGCGCCGCCCCGCTCTGCTTCTCCGTCCCCTCCCCTGGCTTCCCACGAATCAGCTGTTCGTGGGGAAGCCAGGGATGGCTGAGAAGCAAGCGGCGGCTTTGTGCTCAGGCCCAGGGAGGCGGAGGTGAGCTGGGGCAGGGGGCGCGAGGAGGGCCGCCCGTGCCGCAGCAGGTAACCCGGGAGGTGCGCAGAGGAACCGCTCCCTGCCCCAGCTCACCTCCGCCTATGCTCCCCCCAGCTATGCTCCCCCGCCCCTAGAAACCAGAGGGACCTGCCGGATGCTTCCTGGGAGCTGCCCCAGGTAAGCACTGCCAGGACTCCCCACCTCGCCCCCTGGCAGGTCCCTCTGGCTCTTAGAGGTGGGCACCCACTATGGTGGCCCACGAGACCCTCCTGTTCAGTTCTGGGGGCAGTCAGGGGATGGGGGGGTGGATGGGGCAGGGGTCCTGGGGGGGCGTGAAGGAACATGGGGGGTTGGATGGGGCAGGAGTCCCAGGGGGCAGGGGTGGGCAACGACCCCCTTGTGGGGTGAGGAGAGAACCGGTTGTGAAGATTTTGGCAGCTCATCACAGGATGAATATACAGATGCAGAATTTGATTATGGATTATGCAGCTAACAGAGCTAAGGTTTCATCTGGGTTTCCACTTATAAACGAGGCTTTTGCCCCCTTCTAAAACCTGCAAAGAAGTCTTATCAGGATTGTTAGGTTAGAGCTGTGAGCAAGGGTTCTGCTACCAAATGTGAAGTAAATCGGACAAAGGAACTATGAGGTGATGTCCTACAATGAAAGGTATGCATTAGAGTTGAAAGAATTTTCTAATTTTTTATGCCACAGGCATTTTAAAATAAGTGCTGAAGACAAAAGGTTTCCTTTAATAAAAATTAAAAAAAAAACACAAAAAATCCCTTTTTCATTGCAGAGAATCACATCCAAGTGTAAACTGATTGGAGGCTTGTCCATGGAAGGAGGAGAATATTACCACCGAAAGTTAAGTTAATCAGACAGGCTCTTGTAAATTAAGTGCATTAAAAATTCCTTGACACAGCAGTCAGGAAGAAAAATGCTATCTGTTTCTGCCTTGAAAAATGGTCAATGGGACTTCGTTAAAATTGAGTTAATTGGATGTACAAATTTCTTAAAGGGAAAACATCTCCTTGCTGTGTTGCAGGAAGTAGCCACCAGAGCCAACCATTTGAAAGTATTCAAACTCTCAGTTAAGGTGTCTCAGTTTTGCTTCCATGGTGACACCCTGAGAAGATGGGAAAGCCATACAACGGTAGGCACCCAGAAATGTTACTTTATCAATGACCACAGAAACTGAGGGCCTAATTGCATTGTGGTGGTACCTTTACACATCCTTTCACAGTCATATCTAGTACGTACGTACGTGTACACACACATTTAACAATTGCTCGTTAAATAGCTCACAGAAGGCAATCATCCTGAGCCCTCTCTTTTTTAAGGTGCTGCAAGATGCTGAAGACACTCAGTACTTCACAGATAGTTCTCAGCTCCTTCCAGGACTGAAGCCTAGTGTCATCAGATAAGAGACTCTCCCTCCACATGAAAATCTCCTATGTCCATGTCATGAAATGGCATGAGACAAGAAGAAACTTCTATGGTGACAGAATCCTCACACTTAGTAGTCTTAGAGATGTATATATGAAACACACTTTGGGGTAGGGACAATTATGGTGTTTATACATTGTCTTGCACAATGGGGCATAACCATGTTTGGCTTTCTGGGGCTACCGCAATGAAAATCATTAATAATGAAACGGAATTATAAAAGCCATCTTTTGCAGTAAACTCTTTCCGTACTCTACATTTAAAGAGGGAAGTGGGTAGTCTGTCATCTCTGAGGGCAGAGTTAAGGTGGTTTTGATGCCTTAACTATGGTCCATATGTTTGGGTTTCTTAGAAATTTGACCTTACCTCTCTTTTTAAATACTTGTTTAATGCCAAAAGAAATATACACTCAACACTGATTTACACCCACATCCTTAACAAAGCTTATATGTGATAAGGAATCAGTGTTAAGGAAGGAAGAATGGTATTTGTAGCAGTTTTTGTTTGACTACTGAACAAATGGGAAGATTACTATTAAAATTAGTACTTGAAAATATTCTCTTTTTCATTAGAATTGAACAGAGTCACCAAATTGCAGCTCTAACTTGTTGCTTTTCACAGAAGCAGCTTAAATGTGATTGTTTTTCCCCATCATAGCTAGAAGTGGTTGTTTGCGCAGAGATCTACCTTCAGAATGTAAAAAGAATGAGGAGTGCTTGTGACACCTTAGAGACTAACACATTTATTTGAGCATAAGCTTTTGTGAGCTACAACTCACTTCACGAAAGCTTATGCTCAAATAAATGTGTTAGTCTCTAAGATGCCACAAGTCCTCCTGTTCTTTTTGCAGATACAGACTAACACGGCTGCTACTCTGAAACCTTCAGAATGTAGTTAAGGTGTATATAAAGTGTGCTGTTGGGTAGGTGGCATTGTCACTTTCCCTGCCAGACCTGCTCTGTGAACAAGTTTGAGGGTTTCATGCTCTATGAAGCCCAGTTTAGTACTATTTGGGAAGCGTTGTATTCACTTTCAGAATTGTTCCAATTAATAATAAAATCACTGGACTCAACAGTGATTTTGATTTTAAATAACACTTATCAAGGCTGGATTTTCAAAATTGCTGGTGGGTGTTAGGTGCCAAACACCTATGCAAGTTCAATGGAAGATAAGTGCTTAACTAGTTTGGTGCTCCTTTGGAAAATCCCAGCACAAGTTCGTAAATTTGGTCTATGTGCAGCAAGTCATAAGTGGCAGACTAATTTTGCTTCGGAAAGCAGTGACTAGGCAGGATTACGAGCAGCAAAAAGAAACTGTTTCGCTGCAAAAGAGCGAAGGTAAGTATTCTACCGTAATGTCAGTGTTTCAAATCTATTTGTCATGTATGTGTATCGATAGCAACTCCTGCATTAAAAGTGGCGCTGAGACGTTGATAGTATAACAATCTCTTCACGTGTAATGTCCCCGGAGGGATTGCTCACTGTGTCAATATTAAGCCATTTTAAAAAATAATGTTCCCTGATTCTTTGACAAGTCAGCACAGGAGGAGACCTAATGAAATGATGATCTAACTTTTTTTTGGTGTGGGGAGTAATGAGTGCGGTGAAATAAGCTGTCAAAAATGTCAAGGGCTTTGTAATATTTTAAGGTATCAATAGAAAATTATTCCAGTATGTATTTTGTGAGCCAGCATCCATCCATGCAACCATTATCAAACTAAAAGATAGTAGTGTGGATAGGTTTTTTTCCCCTCCAGACTTGCATTCAAAGTGTAGCTTCCTTTCACGTACGGTTGTTTTAATCCAATTCCAGTATGTGGTCTGTAACCTCTAGTAGATGGTGGAAGGAGTTAATAAACTTGACCCACTGCTTTTACCCACTATAGTCTTCTTCACCAGCTATTTGCTTGGGTAATGCCCCAAAAAAGCTTTTTAAGAATTTATTTTATGCGTAAGGGGCATCATTATTAAGGTGTGACAAGAAGTTGTAGGAATTGAGGGAGCAATCTGTTTTCCAATCTGTGCTGTCTGAGGACCTTTTTAAAGCTTGGGAGTGTTAATTTCCTGAACAGCTCACAGTCAGTAAAAAGAGGTTGTGACAAAAATACTGCTATAAAAGCTTACCTCTTGCAAATGATTTCTTTATTTTTCCACAAATAATCCTTACTGAGTGCAAGGCTGTGTCTTCCAATAGGAACAGATATAATATCATACTTCCGAACGGAATTTAAATATCCCTCATATTAAACTGAATAGCTCAAGTTAGTTGTAAATGGAGAGAGAAACTGTTTAGTTTCTGTGCCCCATACACTAATTATTGACCTTCTGTTTACCATGTTGCAGGATATCCATCCAGTCTAAATAGAACAAGTGTAGCTATGATAGCTAGCAAAAAATAGTATTCACAACAGATATCATACTAGATATTTCTGTTTGTTGTTGAACTACAGCTCTTGGTCTTGACTTATCTCAGTTTTAATAGCAGTGATCCTACTGGCTAGCACCAAGTGCCTTCTAGTGGTTGTTCCTGCTTCCTTTAGGTAATTCTTCATCAACAATGTAAATTTAACATGGTGTGTTTATCTAGTATAATGGCAAGCCATTCTTGGCTGGCCCTTAGATACTACCTTAATAATAATAATAATAATAATCTAAAGTACAACCAATCTGGGTGCTACATTGGCCTCAGTTCTCTACAATGTTAGGTGCCGGAACTGGGGGTGCTGTGATTGCTGCTGCACGCCATGTCTTTAAGTAGTTTCCATCACATACAGGATTTACAGTTTGGTTTAATGGCTCTGAGCACCTCACTATACAAATTGTTACAGCACCCCCCTACTGAGGACCTTGGCTGTGTCCGTTTTCACTATCTCATAAGAAAATTGTGGTGGTGTTGAAGCACAACTTGCTTTGTGCAGTGGTGCTCTACAGAGATGGATAACTTGCCAGAGCAATATCTATTGCAGAACTGCAAACTATCAAAATTGTGTGAGTCTTGTGATGTTTTCTTTTTCTTAAACACCTGGCTGCTGGAATCAGGAGAATCTCAGACTTCATTTTTTTAAAGTAAGTTTTTAACCCCCATGGTTGTAAATAAAAGCTTGAAAACATAATATGAGTGGACCCCCAAGGCTCAGAAATCAGAAGACAACTAAAAAGAAACCAATTTTTTAATATATATAGTTCTTTGATTTTGGGGGTCTAGCTCAAGATTTTTGAATGCTTGATGTTGACAATATTAGGCTGAAACATGCACAGTTCTAAGGCCAGGAGATCTAGCATCTTAACAGATGGTGGAATCATTGGGCCCCAGTAGGCATAACACCTTGTTGCTAGAAGAAATGGACTACTGAGTACCCCTTGACACACCTTTGTAATAGATGGAGTCTGTACTCCTTTGAGTACAGCCATCACAATATCACTGCGTGCAAGAGAGTGGGGTGGGGCATGGGTTCTATCCATGATCTGGCAGGAGAAATTGTCTGCAGAGCTAACTGGTCTTCCCCTCCCCAGCCTTAAACCTCTCAGTGCTGTGAGCCCAGATTATGTCTTTCCCATGCGCAAATCTTGGGGGCGAGAGTCCCTACTTTTATGCAGGAGGAAGCAAAATTGTAATACTCAACTGATACGGGCAATCTGACTTTTAAATCGGAGTAATTGGTAGCAGTCACAAGCTGTAGAAGATAAACATAAATGTAAAGTAATTAAAACGTTTCTCATGAACCACTCATTGCCTCACTTTCTCTCTTGCTAATTAAAATCTTGGTGTAATTCTGAACTACTGTGTGCTGAATATAATCTTCTTAGAGTCAGTGCAAATGGGGCTTTGCATTATTAAACGCACTAATCGGAGATGGCGTACTCTATCTTTATTTGACTTACCTTGCTCCCAGATCTGGTCTAGTTCTTGGAGGGAAGATAGACTTTTAGAAGAAGAGCGTATACAGTGTCTTGTTGGTGCATGACTCTCATTAAGGCATTCAGTAATACAATTTTGAGGATGTATTTGTCTTCAGTCTGTTCATAATAAGTGTCATGGCCTTGTTGAGAATCAACATGTTTACACAAGCACCTTTCTCATCTGGGTATGCGCAAAGGATATGATTGCTTTCTAACACTCCGCAATCAATAACAGAAGCAACACAGATGCTTGAAAATCGTCATATTACATTGGTTAGTATTTAGAAGGTAAAATACTAAGCCCTCTTTAATCGTATCAAAATATTTACCATGTTCTTTGCATGCACAGTACGTATTATCTAAGCATTGTAAACAGAAATTGTTTATTCTTATGAAACTGCAGAGACATATTACTTAGCTGAAGAACACTACAACAATGTAGCTTTCCTCAAGTCTCTTGGCCGATTCCAGCTTTGGCACATTTGGCAGCCCTGGGAAAAGAACTCGAGATTATTTTGCTCTCATCATCCCATTCCTTATAGAATTTTCAAATTCCAGTGCTAAAAGATGCTCCTGGGAGATATGTGTATAAAAATCATATATGTATAAAAATCAGATGAAACAATAAAGGGCTTAAAAGTAAGAAATTCTTCTTTAACAGTTAGAGAAAATAGTGGCTTGCTACTGCAACGCTTCTGAATAGTAAGACTCAGAGAATGAGTGCTGACCAATAGTGAGGGAAAGGGATCAAATGCATAGTAATAGCCTTCTAGATGTTTATTACCAATCCATTGTTTATAGAATATGACAACTGACCAGAAGGTTGGGGGCTAGGCTAGGGGAGGATAAAAGAGGAGGAAGAAACACATGACTATGGTTGGAGAGGGCCTGAGAGCAGGGAACTAACGAGACTGTCAGCTAAAGATAAGCGCACACCTTGTATTTTCTTGTGAATTTAGTGCTACATTTTCCATGGACAAAGGTCCATTTGCATGTGCAGAAATAGAAACGTTTATGTTCAACTACCACCATGGTGCTCAGACAAATCCATTCATTGTGTGTGCATTTGGATTTGTATGTGTAATTTTAATGGAATGCACAAGTGTGGTGTCTGAATGCACTTACACACTGACTTCAGGCTTCATTCTTTGAAATTATTATCAGATTGACAGCTACGGAGGCAGAATTCCTGTAGATTTCTGTAAATCCTTTTCCTCATACCATGTATCCAGCAGGCACTAACCCAGATAAAGAGGGGTCAGCTCTAGGGGTGAGAAAATAATTGTCTCTTGGAACTTTCAAATGTTCTTTTCTTCTGAGAAATATCAATTGAGGTGTCTTCTTTGCAGTGGACGCTTTTTTATATTTCCGACCGACCACAAAACTCACTTTTGCTGGCAGAAGCCTGGGGGACTTCGCATGTATAACAGATCCTGGGGACTTTAATAAAGAGAGCTTCTGGCAAAAGAATGAGAGGAGGAGAAAAGTGAGAGAAAAAACTGAAGACAGATTATACCCTAACACCAAAGAAGCCAAGGTCAAGGAGTAGTTGGGGACTTGAACCCTGGGAAATTCAGCCTTTGGGGGATTCTAAATCTAACCTCTTTGTTACACTTTATTGTAATACTGGATTCATGGGTCACTGAAGAGATTTTGGAAGCCTTTATTAACAGAATTCAAGTGTCTGTTTTTTCAAAAATTTGAGTGTTCCTGGGTAAGGATTTAAATCTGGATGCTTTTGAATAGGTTCGTGAAGTATACAGTCCAAATTTTACCATATTGGATTGCTAAAATGGTTTATTGGATTCAAGTCCTTTCCAGGTGTGTAAAGAATTAGTGTCTTTTGACACTTCAATCTGAATCAAATTTTCGTTCCTGTGACTCTACCAAAGCCTTGATTTATAGTTGCTCAGCATTTCAACGTACATGCCGAGTATCTATCTGAAGTTGGAGAGTTCCCTTATTTTTCCCCTCTAGGCTTTCTCTTCACATTGTACTTTTTTTTGTTGAGCCTGTCATTTAGCATAGCTTTGCCACTCAGTTTAGTTTTAAACTTCTGTGGAGCTCTTCACTGGAAATGTTTTTTGCAGTTTGGCCCTACTATCTGTTAGGAATGTGATTTAAGTTTTCATTAGCTGGTATTTTCAGTGGCTTTTTGTATTTGTGCTCTTCTTTTAGTTTTTCTTTCTTTCTTTAAAATTTGTGTTGATTAGGGCTATGATTTAGATCTTAGTGAATTTATTTCACTGAAGTTTAGGTCCTTCACACTTACACGAGGCTGAGCTAATGGTAAATCTGCCTAAAGTGTCCTCTTTGCGTCTAGTGCTGCAAATATAGAAGATCAAGATTTGTGTGCATTTTCTTCAGTAGTTTCTTTCCCAGTAGCATTGATGACACTGTCAAAGCTGGGGCCTTAAGCAAGTCACTTAACTGTACTATAAGAGTTCTCCCATTTATAAGATGTTA
Organism: Eretmochelys imbricata; assembly: GCF_965152235.1. Classification (NCBI taxonomy): domain Eukaryota; kingdom Metazoa; phylum Chordata; order Testudines; family Cheloniidae; genus Eretmochelys; species Eretmochelys imbricata. Next base: position 191,902,483 of record NC_135572.1, on the reverse strand, counting down.
TGAATAATGTAGTTAATGTTTGTTAAACGTTCTGATTAAAAGCACTATATAAGCATTATTGTTAAAACTTGGCAGTTGAAGTGTGCTGTAAAAATGTTGGGGCTGTGCTTTCTCTTTGCTTACAATAGCAGATGTAAATTGAACACCAGCAGAGACGTGTTCTTTACAGGCAAGCTGAGGGGCTGATAATTTTTGACTTAACAGTGGGAAGACCTTAAGTAGTTGCCAAACGAGACGCATATTTGTAATATCAAGAAATACTAGTAATTCATCCAGGTGTGAGAATGAATCTGCAGTTCAGACAAACTGTAGATGTAATCCTTTCAAAACCAACCAAAAATAAACAAACAGAACAAACCCACCATCCAAACTTCTTCATTACCCAAATGAACAGATAAGTTTTCGATGCCTTCATCATAGAAAGTCCTGCTATCTATGGTGATGCATCTTACAATTCCTTTCTTCCCAAATAAGCCCTCAAACATCTGAACAAAGAAACTAATGCTTTTCCTCTCATCTCGCTCCTTGCCCCTACTGTTTTTAATAATGTATGTCTGACATGTTAACAATCAGGCACATGTGCATTCATTGTTGTCTGATCTCAGCTGTCTGATAATGGCTTAAGAGGGATGATGAGTGGAGTCGCACACCAAGAGTCTCCTTTGTTGATGGTGTAACCAGGAGTGCATTTCCAATTTGCAGTTTGGCTCTGGGGCTTCAGAAGTGTTACATATTCTTGGTATCTGCTTGGTTGCCTGCCACCAAACTACCAACCTTAGAAGTCGACATGCTGTTGTCGTGGGGCGCAAGAATAGAAAGAAGACTGACTGTGTTTGGAAAGTAAAAAGAAATGTCACAAATCGAGAACTTCCCTCTGGCAAAAATATTGGGCGTGCAAGACTGGGTTTGTGAAAGAGGGGTGGGTGTGGGTGTGTCCGCACGTGCATGTATCTGGATGCATGAACATACATTCCTTTCTTTCACTGACTTTCAAATGACAAAACCATTCCTCGTCTGACTCAATTGCTTGTTATGGATTTAAACCAGGGATCAATTTGACCCGCTCTCAAACTGTTTCCTCATTAGCTCAGAACTCCTTGTGGCAAATCTTTAATCATTTGGAATCAATGAGATTTTAATTCTTGTTTGGCTTCTGCCCTGCAAAGTTTGAGTCTGAAATCCCTCTGCTTTAAGCAGCAAAGAGTGTGAGGTTTTTTTAGTATGTGTCTGACATGTTTATGAAATACTTTGTCTGTTAACCACCTTCACTGAATATTCAATATTAACAAAAGCAGATTCAGGAGTGATTTTCTGAGGCTAACAAGCTGGCAAAGCCTTGTTTTGCTTGGAATTATTGAACTACTTATTCAATTCTTTTGATATTTAGCTAAGGAACATTTTATATTTATTTATATATGTATATATTTATATATTCCATGTTACATGAGAGATGAATTGGACCATGCTGTTTGATTCCTTGTTAATCGAGAATAACTGGTTGCCTTAATGGAATGATCTAACCCAATCCTAACAGAGGTAATTGGTTTGATCAATCACATTCATGCTCCCAAATATAGGTGCATGCATATAAATGTCAGACGTTACAGTAGACTCAGCACTACTTCTTCGGAGATAATTTATTGGATTTATTTCCTTGTCATCCACTAGTTTTTAGCTGTAGCTCATAATGTAGCCCCTTTACAAACTTAATATTACCCCCCTGAGTTAGATTATTAAATGGACAACTCAATATATACCACACTTACAGTGGGGGTATCTGTGTGGATAAATAGCATTTCACTACTTCCTAGGTTCTACTGCCTTTGTTTAATCTCTTCCTTACGATGCACCAGCAGCTCTCAGTTTGAAGGGTTAAATGATGCCAGTATCAGAATAGGATACTTAGAATTTAGTATGCAGTATGTGTATCTTTGAGCTTCCATGAATAAGAACAAAAGGATACATTTACTATACAGCAATTTATTGAAACCTATTTAAATTAATATTTGAAGAGGAATAAACAAATCAAAATGAATAACCACCCATAAAACACATGATGAAATACTGTATTGGAGCTATTAAATTAATAAGCCTGCTATATGCCAATGCTTCAGAAATGAATAGTGACTTCCAAAGTGAACTTGTTAATTGAATACCTTTGAACTTAAAGTATACACGCTTAAGCACTCATTGAACCTGCTTCTTGTGGGAAATCATTTCACCTGCCAAATGCCTGATCAGTTGGTTTTAATCTTTTGCATGCAGAATGATTTCGGCACAATCCAAAATGGCACTAATCCAATAAGGCTGTATATCCTAATGTCCAGTCTAAATGGCTTTATCTTTCCAAATAGCACATGGGGAGGCGGGCCCGGGGGAGGTGTGAACCTGTGCAGAAGCAGTGCTGGGCAATATTCATGAGACCAACCCTACAAGTTGTGGGGATGACATTCCACAGCTAGTAGCAAGCATGTTTGACTGACACATACCCCTCTTCAATGAGTGCATGGGGCTGTTCAAAAAGGTAGTACAAATACAGTCAAGGGCCTCAGTACTATAAGCTGACCTTAGACCAGTGGAGATACCACTGAAGTTGAGGTTTAGGATTTGCCTGTAGGGAACAGCTCACAGCATTATAGCCAAGGTGAGCAACTGGGCAGGGAAAGCAATTGTGTCCCTGGTTATTGGCCGCAACTGACAGTCAGCATCCATTATTGACTGCAGGATTGCAGCACTGAGATCTGGAAGGAGCAAAGGGAATGAGGAATGGCAACATGCTTGTGTGGCCACGCCGTACTGTGAAGTGGGAATATGCAGCAAAACAAAGCTGTGGATAGCCAGCGGTGCATGGGTGGAAGGAGTGAGACTGGTTCTCACAGAAGAAGGGAAATCTGAATCAGCAGAGATTAAACCCCCCAGGCCAAGTATTTCACCATGAGAAGAAAATGGAGAATATGAAGACTAATATTTTTAGGTTTCCACTAACTTGGGGTGCCTCTGTTTTTGGCTCCTTAGCTTTTTGCACATATCAACTTATTCCAATTCATAAATTACTCCGCACCTCTGAGAAATGGACGCCTGGTGTCTCAGGTTGGACATTCAGAATTAGTAGTTACTTTCTAACAACTTTGTCCAGAATTCTGCTCCTTGCTGCCCTCTGGGATGGCTATTACTCGCTGTTCTTGGAGTCCCTATGCCCCTTTTCACCTTGCCTCAGCACAACTTAAAGCTGCCCTTCTCACCAGTTGGAGAATAAGGTATACTGGAACTTCATTCTGCCATGCCTTCTTCCCTGTCTCCTTCGGGTACACACCTCTGAGTCCCTTGATGCTGGGTGACACAGGAGGTGGCAGCTGGGCTGCAGAGCTGATGCGGGAAGCAGTAAAGCTGCCTCCACCTGCTTTAAGCTTGTAGAGAATCCCCTTATGCTGGCCAAATTAGCCAGCACAGATCCCTGGTTGCTTTAAGTTCACTTTGCACCACTTATGCAGCATGAAGTCAACTTAGTGGACCAGAGAATCCAGCATTAAAATTCTACCACCATACGGGATCAAATGTACCACCTGCTAATGTAATTATTTACTGCCAGCACAAACGTTCCAGCTCTTGTCAACTCTGCCCTTCCAGTGGAGCTAATGGGTTTGGTAAAACAGCATATTGAAAGCCAGGATCACATTTGTACCATAATTAAAATTAATTATTACCTTTCTCGCTCACCCTTCTCCCTCTGTTTTTTCCCTGAATATGTTTCCCTTCAACTTGCTTTATGTTTACAGGGTATTTTTTCACAATAGTGCTGTATTTTAAAGTTTGTTTAAAGTATACTTTACCTGATCCTGTCCACCCCTAGGTATCTGGCAGGGCTTGCGGTTCTGCTTAAATACAATGAAAACTGTATCAAAATTTACATCCTATATTTTATTACTATTTATTTCATAGTTAGCAGTGCAGGTTTTGAATAGAAAAGGTTGTTGAGCTGTTTTAAAGTTAATCATACATGGTATTGGGACAAGAGATGTATGTGTTTGAGGAAGGGATTCCCATCCTACCAGCCACTTGAAGCTGGTTGTATTCTAAGTGTGAGACCATACCAGTACCCACAGTGAGCATGATAGAGTTTGCATGCTCTTCTTGGCCTCCTAGTGGCTAGCTAAAGAATCACTCCAGATTTTGGTATCTGGAGAAACAGACTCTGTTTCTCCATACTCTTAACAATTAGTTCAGTGGCCTTGCACTGGTGTAAAATTGATGTTCCTGTGGAAAATTAGATCCACCGTTATCTTTAAAACAAAGGGGGTGAAGACAAGTGGGTTGCTGAAGATGGCTGGCACTACCCAAAAGATAGCTCTAGGATGGATTTATCATAACATCAAAACAAACCCTAGTTCCCCCTTTGTCTTTGGCAACTATCAGTTTTTGCTTCACAGTTCTTCACAAATTAGCTTTCAGATACAGATGTCACCATTTCCAAGAGTAAACCCAGTTTCATGGCAAAATTGGTAACATTCTGCTCTCTGTCAAACAAAGGTTTCTCTAATTTGCCCTCGGCAGAAATGTCACCTTTTTTGCAGAAAGGTGATTGATTCCTATCTATAATAATAAAATGTTGTCTTTGCCAAAAAACTTAGGCAACAATAAAGAAGTATATTTTGGTGCTTCCTCAATGTGCAAACCTTTTTGTTGTTGTTGTTTTTTGTTTTGAAGACTTCATTTCACAGCTCTAATTTTTGGTGATCACCTGAAAGGTAACACTGGCCACTCACTGAGCAAGCACATCTCCCTAAGATCACCCCAGGTTTCATAGTGAAACACTGACAATTTGTAGTTTAAGAAAGCTACTGTAGCATCCACCTCAATCCTGCTGCTCTGAGCCACCATCAGATTAGTATTCTTCTTTCCTTTGGCCTTATCTACACTAGTATTTTCTAAAAATTTCCTGCCATGCCCTAGCATGGTGGTACACTAACATTTTAACCACTATGTCCTTCAGACCTGTCCAGAGGATGTGGTAGTGGGGGCAGCATGGTGTAGTGCCTAGGGCACTGGCCTGAGAGTGTGGAGACTTGGGTTCCATTCCCGGATTGGCTAATGAACTGCTTTGTGATCTGGGACAAGTCACTTCATTTCTCTGTGCTTCTTTTCCCTCCTATCCTTTGTCTTGTCTGTTTAAATTCTAAATTCTCAATAGATTTGTGCTAGAAATGGCCCACCTTGATTATCATACACATTGTAAGGAGAGTGATCACTTTAGATAAGCTATTACCAGCAGGAGAGTGGGGTAGGGGGAGAGAACCATTTTTTCATGGTCTGTGTGTATAAAAACATCTTCTGTATTTTCCACAGTATGCATCCGATCAAGTGAGCTGTAGCTCACGAAAGCTTATGCTCAAATAAATTGGTTAGTCTCTAAGGTGCCACAAGTACTCCTTTTCTTCTAATGGCAGGTGCTAACTTTCAAGAGTGCCTAATTCAAAAGGGCTCTAATCCTGGTTGTGACCCATAGACTTTACTGTAACACGAATACATGATGATAGTTAAAACACTAATATGTTGTCTGCCCAAGTGTTCTCGCTATTAGTAGGATGCACTTATAAACACAATGCTGGGAAATTCTTGGAGAAATACTACTACCAACTAGTGTTCCCTTTATTCCCCCCCTCCCCCAATCTATGTGGAATGAGAAATGATGAAAGCACAAGTTTAATTCCTAAGAGGGCAGTTGTACTCCAGGGGAAAAATCCCTGTAAATAAAGCAATGTCGAAAATGTTTATGCATACAGAGTGGGACTCAGTGTCTGATCTATAATAAGCAGAAGCAGCAAAGAGAAACACAGCCTAGACATTTGTATGGCTGAACAGGCTCCCTGTAGGTAAATGTGAAATGTGCAGTGAGATGCTGGAGGGAACTTGCGGGAGTCCCTTATTCCAACCTGTCGTTCAGTTTTTGTGGCAGAATTTGAATCACTTCCCTGCCTCTGATGGAATCACCCCCTGCCAAAGATGATTTATCCTTTTGGCCCATAAAAATACTTGTGGAGCGCAACATTTGCCCTTGGAATTGGTAAGATTGCTCTGAATGCTCCTCAAAAACATACATGAGGGATTGAGAGCCTTGGCCCCTCTCAGCAAGGTCTCTATGCCCCACCATTTCAAATCATGCAAGTTAAACTCTGTGCCTGTTCCATCATGTACTCCGCATTCCTTTCAGGAGCTGCTACATTGGAGAGCTTGCAGTGGTACAGACGTACTGATGCAGCTGTGCCACCATAAGATCTCTCATGTAGCCCCTCTGTGCAGATGGGGGAGAGCTCTCCAGTCGGCATAATTAAGTCACCCCCAGCGAGCGGCGGTAGCTGTGTCCATGGGAGAAGCTCTCTTGCCGACATAGCGCCGTACACACCACCGCTCGTGCCGGCGTGACTTGTCATTCAAGGAAGTGCTTTTTTCACACCCCAAGCAACATAAGTTTTGCCAAGGTAAGTGGTAGTGTAGAAATGGCGTTAAAAAAAAAAATCCGGCAAAGGGCACTTAAGGCTGTGCCAAATGATGTTGCATTCTTCTTTGACTATGAGAAGTTGTTTTTTTTTAAGTGTGACAAGAAAATGGATAGAGCATCTGGACCTCCTGTGTCTGTAAATGCATATAATGATAAGCAAGTCTGAAATGCCAGTGTACTCCACTCCTAATTTTCAGTAGTATTTAAAAATTATAAATATCTCCTAATTTTGCTCCAATGCACATGTATTGTTATGTACTACATATACACGAGGTAAAATCAATGTCTTACGTGATCTAGATTATGTCTGGAAATGCTATCAAAGGCTCTTGGGTCTGAAATTCAGAGTCTTATTCTTTCACTGGATGATATGGCCCTGAACTGTCACAATCTGCCTTGAACGCAGTCAGGCAAAACTTCAGAATATTGATTTGAATTTAGACACTTAAAAAAATGCAACTGTAGCATTAGATGGCACTTCCACTTGTATTGTTCTGATCAGACACAGAGGTAAGAGACTGCACTTACTGGTACAAATTGAAATTACCATTTGAAAATCCCTGGACCCAATTCTCTGTTTTGTTGAGATGTGATTGATGCAGAGTGGGAGCAGTGGGACAAAAGTGGCATTGCGTTTCTCCATATTCAGGGCTCAAAGGGAAGCAAGAAGCTTACTGAATTCCAGGGAGGCAGTATCTGTCTCACTTTGGTATTTCATTTGCGTGTTTTGGGAGAGTTACCACTATTTTCTTTTTCCATTTCAAACCCTGATGGAGCAGTTGCCCAAAAATGGCAGAAACAGACACATGGATTCAAGCACCTGACGGCTACACTCAGAATTGAAAGTCCAAAATGAAAAGTTGCCCACTCTACATTCTGAGTGAGAAGGTAAATTACAACCCATAATCGATAGGGACCACATCCTGAAAGAAATCTTTCCTGAACCCCCTCTTCTGGCCTTCAAACACCCCAGACTCAGCAAGCTCATCATCAGAAGCAAGCTTCCCACACACCAGGCCACACCGACTCAAACCAGCACCAGATCCTGCCATAACAGATGCAAAACCTGCAGGTATATATCTCCACTGCTATGATGATCAGTACCCTTCCACAACACACCTTACAAGATCCAATGCACTAAATGCCTAACAACAACAATGTGGGTAAAACCAGACAATCACTATGCTCTTAGATGAACTCACACAGAAAAATGATAAGACAAGAACACCCTGCCAACTGTGGGCGAACACTTTTCACAAAATGATTACTCCATATCTGACCTCTCATCCTCAGAGGAAACCCGCACAACAACTTCAAAAGATGAGCCTGGGCGCTTAAATTCATCACTTTGCTAGACACTAAAAATTATGGTTTTAATAAAGACGCTGGATTTATGGCTTCTTACAACAATTTGTAACCCAGTAATCCCCCTTTTTGTCCTGTGACTGCAGAGGCCACTTTGCCTTGAATAGTTTCTCACCGTAGGTGTTAACTACACTAAACAATCTGTCCCACTTTTTCGCTTAGACACACTGAATACCTTTACCAGAGCTGAAGAAGAGCTCTGTGTAGCTGGAAAGCTTGTGTCTTTCACCAACAAAAATTGGTTCAATAAATGATATTATCTCACTTGTCTCTGGGAAGATAAAGTACGTTTGTGATCGGACTGGACTCTTCCCTCCAAAAAACAACATGGTATACAAAACATATTGTCTTCAGGAAGTGAGAGAAAAATCAGGTGAGACATTGCAAGATTGGTGCACCCAAACAAGTTTGCCAGCTTGGATTGTGAAAGGATGCAAATTTTGCAACATTATCATCCAGGCAATTCTTAGTAAGACAGAACTAACATTGGACACGTTATGAGACTGTTTGTTCTACATCCTCTGGGCCTGTGACTCTATGAGCAAAGTGTGTGTGTGTGTGGTAAAGTCATGGAAACCTATAGTTACATCAGGACAAGTTTCAAGATGTAAGATTCTAAAAATCTCATATGTGGTGTGTTGTTATCCCACCCATGAGGATTCTTGGCTTGATCACCATTTGGGAAGAACATCATAAATCTGGCAAGAAAATATACTAGATAGAAAAAAAAATACATCATTGCATCCAGATAAACAGATTTAAAATTCAAGTCAGGGTAAGGGAAGACATTTGCTATGCTGCACAATGCAAACATACATACAACCAAGGTGTGTATTGCAGGTCTGTCGGGCAATGACTACAAGGAAAGACTATGCTGATTCAGAGGGAACTCAATATATTTATGTGATTGGAGGAGAGTTCATGGCCTGTCATAGCCACAGTGCACTCTAACTAGAATGAGAAGCGGATAGGGAATCTCTGGGCTTTTACAAACAGCATTATTTAGAATGTGATGATAAAGGTGAAGGTATGAAAAATGAAGTTGTGAAGATGAAATCTGAAGCCAAGTGAAGAAGCTGGAAGATGCTCTGAGACAGTAGAATCAAGACTTCAAGCAGCTGCTGACTGAAAAGAAAGTAACTGAAAAAGAACTCCAGTTGGTACCGGGAGGAACCAATAGTTTTAGAAACCTGAAGAATATAATGGTGCTTAATATATGTGGAGAATCCGCATGCAAGTGAATATTTGATGGCAAACATAGACAACATAAAAATAAAAACTGCTATTGGAAGAACTCGAGGTGCATTGACAATCTGTGGAGAACAGGCAGTACCAATAATACACAAAGATCTTGCCTTTCATTCCAGGACATTGAGACACCATAAAAATAAACAAGCAGGTTGTTTATGGAGAAAAAAATTGCACAAAATGACAAAAGAGCCAAGAAAACTGGTAAATGTCCCCAAATAATATTAGGCCTACTGCATAAACTGTTAGAGGCTAGGCCAGAAAGCTGATAAAAACATTATGTCTGTACCTTTGTGTGTGCCTGCATTTACTTCTGAAAGATACCAATATTTTTGATGGTGTTACTGTGTGTTTTTAATAGATTTTTGCTTTCTCCAGTAACACAAATGCTCAGAGATAGGAGACTAGTTCTGGCTTTGAGTGCATGGAGGGGAAGAAACAGTAAATCTTGTAGCCACTTGGAATTCACCAGTGGTATCAGTCAGATTTAAGAAAAAAAAATGTTTTTGAAAAAGCTGCCAGAACTGGTACTGCTACTGAGGTAAACAGCAGACTAATGCTTTTAAAATCTGATTTGACTGAAATCTTTCTCCATTCTTGTGGTAACAAAGGTCACTCTGGATTTTCACTGCTGCAACTGAGAGCAGAATTTGATGCTATGCTTTCAGTGGGTGTGGTATGTCCATTGAGAGTTCAGCTCTATTGCCATTATTAACATCTGTTAATTTAGTTTTAAACTGGTTAAAATTAATTCACATAGCAATTGCTTTTTTAAACACTTAGGGGCTGTGAACTCCCCTCAAGCTCCTAAAGGGTGGAGGCTTCTAAAAAACCCAATTCCTCTGTAATGGTAGAGGAAGGAATTTGCAGTCACCTGTCTGTGCCTTGCAGCATTGGGGGTGGGGGGGGGAAAGCAGAGGGAGCAGAAGACCATCTGGCATAAAACTGTATTATTCAAGGCCAATCTTGGAAGAAGCAAAGCAGGCAACTACTTGGCCCCAGTAGCCAAAAACTCGGCTCACAAATTTTTAATTGATAGGCTAACCAACACACAGCCAGCTACAATCATCATCTCTCCCAGAAGCAGCACAGGATGGGAAGGCAACTCATCCTTATAATCCCAATGGACAATAACTTCCCTTCCCTGCCCAGATCACATACCAGGTTAATAAAATTCTTACATCTCAGTATTCATAACGTTATTACATAGCCACTCCACGTCTGTCACAGAAGCTATTCTGATTCTGGAAGATGGATATTATTTTGATTTCTCCCTTTAACACTCTCTCAGAAATATGACAGATTCAGTCTCAGTGACATTCTTTGACAACTTTATTTTAAGTCCGTGATAGAAATGACTAGTAAATTTGGCTTTCAACATTTTTTTTGGTACCATACTACTAACATGCATACATTTTCACCTTTGGTTAGTTGACAGCTCAAGAGACAGCACAGAGCCAATTTTACAAACTCTTATTCAGGTGAGTAATCCCATTGACTTCATGGGGACTACTTGCATCAGGAAAGTCTTCGTGCAAAAGTAAGGATTTTCAGGGCTGGGCATAGGATAGCATAGCAGTGAAAGTTTACCAGTCTACTCTCTCTCAGCAGAACAGGGCGGGAAAAAGGTTGTAATGTTTTTTTTTTCTGTATGTATAGTACACTAGAAATAGAGGTCTTGAACCTCTGTACCTGCTGTCCTGAGATAGGCCTTTTGGGATAGGCAGCCCAGGAGAATACTCCTTATGATGAGGGATAGTGTTCCCATCTCTCTCAACAATTCCCAGCTTTTGTCTCATCCTGTATTTTGAGGGAATTCTCTGGGACTGCATAAAACTTAACTCTAAATGGGGTTGGCGTTTCTATCTTGACTGAACATTAACCAGGGCAGAAAATAAAAGGGAGCATGCATTCCAAAAGCCAAGTCTTCTTGCAAGCTCTGTTTCAAAGCTTAGCCACAGGGAAGAGAGGGGCCCACTGGGCCTTAGATTTTTCTCCGACAATTATGCGTGCGACACTTTCGGGCGCCATGTCCTTCTGCTCCTGCCATCAGTGTGGAGAGGCAGACCCTTCACTACGTGATCTCTCGGCATCTTTTTCTTTCATTCGACAAAACAGTGCCTCTTGAGGCTCTTTTGTGATACTGGTGTCCCCACTTCACATGTGCATGAAGACCCAGCCTACCCCTCATGAACCTGGATTGAGTAAGGGACATGTAATGAGTGGAGCTGGCCCCTTGCCCCTAAGTCCTGGTTGTCTGAAGGATGGAAGAAATCCTACTCCTGACTTCTGGTTGCCAACCCACTTGTCACTGGAGGAGAAGAATATTCCTCTGGACCAGGAGCCTCAGCCCTGTCCAGGTAAAGGTGGGGATTGGTGACAAGCTACCTGGTCAGTACAAGGCCAATAGATTGGCACAGGATCAATGCTGGGAGAAAGCTGCCAGCTTGGTCGAGAGCATATGCTCCAGTAGGATGCAGGGCTGAACATAGCCAGTACCTGAGGCTAGGCCACGGGGACACAGCCATAGCCAGGCTGGAAGAATGAATTGGACTCAGTGGAGAAAACCATGAGAAGCAGAGGGACAGACGGCAGAGACTGGGATCCACCACTCTGAGCTTACACTGTACCCAACCATCAGTGACCAACAGGGACAAAAGGGATGTTGTTTTGGGACAAATGGACATAGGGTGGCTGTAGTTTGGACTCTGTTGTTAGATAGTGTTACTCAGTATATTTAAGCATTGGGGACATGGCATATTGTGCTGCTGCTGGGGTTGTATGTGTGACTCCCCATAGGGAACTCTGAATAGTCCTGTTTTCTGAGTTCTGTTGCTGCCCAGATAGTCACTGATGGTGCATCTGAGTGTGTCTTTCATTCTGGGGTTAATTCCTGCCTCCCCAAAATCCATGTTGGCTATTACCTGTCACCCTATTATCCTCTACGTGCTTACAAACTGACTGTGAAATAATGTGTTCCACTATCTTTCCAGCTATGAAAGCTAGACTCACTAATCTATAATTCTCTGGGTTCTCTCTGTTCCCCTTTGTTAAAGATAGGTACTATGATTGTCCTTCGCCAGTCCTCTGGGACCTCACCTGTCGTCCATGAGTTCTCAAAGATAATCGCTAATAGTTCCGGCATTGTTTCATCTTGTTCTTTAAGTACCCCCGGGTGAATTTCATCAGGCCCTGCAAAGTTGACTATGTCTAACTTACGTAAACAGTCTTGAACCTGTTATTCCCTATTCCGGCTTGCATTCCTTCCCCCTTGTTATTAACATTAATTGTGTTAAGAATAATAAGAATTGTGTTATCCCTTTTAGTTGAGATTGAAGCAAAGTAGGCATTAAGCATCTTAGTCTTATGTGAATGCCTGGTTCCAAAAGCTCAGGTGAATATTTAAATTCTACCCACCCACTTTCTGTAAGAATAGAAAGTGAGAGTATGAATGGTGTCATGAGATATGTTTATTTTTTAGTCTCTCTAAATTTGGGTCCTAAGCTTGACAATATCCTTTGGAAGGAAGCAATGGAATGAATGACAGGCAACAGAACATCATTTCACCTTTTGATGTCCAGTGTGGAAAGAGATGACATTTTCTTTATAAGAGAAATCTCCTGTGAACATTTGCTCCAGTCCTACAAAAATGTAGTGCTATCATTCACACTACTCTCGTCTCGAGGTCTACCAGTACCTCTAAACATCCCCTTACTTTCTAGGATTCATATAATTTTCCAAGTTGAAACTTGGCATGCATGTGCCTATTACCATGACACTTTCCGCCCTTTGCATATATTTCTACTTAGTATTTCACAAGTGTTCATACAAACCAGTAATTCTTTTTTTCTCTTAATTTTTTCTGTTCCCTGAAAACTGGCAATGTTGCAAGTAAAGCTTATCTTTTATGACTAATATACATTTTTGTTTAGAAATAAATAAATTCAGGTAAAGTCAGTATAAGTGTGTGTACTCACTCATTTTTACTGCATACTTAGCAAATGATTCACCCTTTATGGAGAAAATGCCCAGCTTAACTGCAATGCCATTTCATATACTTTCCTAATATATTCCATTGCCATTTTAAGTCACGTGTTTTTCTTGTTATGGAATTTGTACCTAGCCGTTCCTTAATTAAGATTGCAGCTAAGTTGCTGTTCAAAGCTGAATTAATTTTGCTTTCTCTCTAGTTAATCAGATAGTGTTTGTGAATTTTCAAGTAATTATTATGTTAGAATTGATTAAATGGTTGAAGTTCAGTTTAAAATAAGTGACTTTTCATCCTTCATTCATCCTCTTTATTTATTAGATCACTTCCCTTATTCCTTAGCATTCATTTGAGAAATGTTATGATGTTGGTGAATACTGTACAGCATGGAAAGCCTTAGGTGTTTCTTTCTTTAATGAATTTCCCATACAGTACTTAAAATTACCAATTCCATAGACTGGCTGGCTCAGGGCATGGTAATCAAACATGCAGATTTTCCCTGCCTGGTCACCAGTTGTAAGAGTGGATGTGGACTGTTGCCATTTGATGTGAGGGGCTAGTGTCACAGTTCAGGGTAATTGCACCTGTGTTTTCCCACAGTGGTCCTGCAAGGGCACCTGCTTTCAGACTTCCAGCTACCTAGCCATTTCCTCTCTATAGAGGAGACCTGCACCCATCTCCTTTTGACTGGGCTGGGGTATTTCCAGGCTGCACAGTTCCCTGCCTATACTGTGGTATCCCCAGCAGAGACAGGCTCTCCAAGGCCAGCTGCTTGCTTTCTCTTCAGAGTTGGTTAACAGTTGTCATTGCTACAGTTATAAAAGGTACCATGTAGCACTTCTTATACATGCCTTCTTTTATTCTTAAGTTTAAAAGCATTACAGAGGAAATCTATTAAAAAAATTAAAAAGTACATGCATTCTAATTAGGGTTGCCAAGTGTCCAGTTTTCGACCTGAACACCAGGTCAAAAAGGGATCCTGACCGGGCCGTTAAAAGTCCAGTTGGCAGCGCAGCAGGGCAAAGGTAGGCTCCCTGCCTGCTGTGGCTCCGCATGGCTTCCAGAAGCAGTGGCATGTCCCCCTTCTGTCTCCTATGTATAGGGGCAGCCAGGGGGCTCTGCACACTGCCCCTGCCTCAAGCACCAGCTCTGCAGCTCTCATTGGCTGGGAACTGCGGCCAATAGGAGCTGTGGGGGTGGCGCCTGTGGACAGGGCAGCACGCAGAGCCACCTTTGCATAGGAGCAGGAGAAGCAACACGCCACTGCTTCCAAAAGCTGCTTGAGGTAAGTGTCATCCAGAGCCTGCACCTCTGACCCCCTCCCACACCCCAACCTCCTGCCCCAGCCCTGATCTCCCTCCCGCCCTCTGAACCCCTCGGTCCTAGCCCGGAGCACCTTCCTGCACCCCAAACCACTCATCCTCAGCCAGAGCCCTCACCCCTGCTCGCATCCTTAACCCACTACCACATCCCAGAGTCCCCTCATGCAACCAGAACTCCTCTTTTCTGGCCACTCCCCAGATCCTATGCCCCCCCGCCACCCAAGCCTTCACCCCCACCCCCTCCCGCACCTCAGCCCCCTGAGCTAGCCCAGTGAAAATAAGTAAGTGAGTGAGTGAGAGGGTGGGGAGAGCGAGTGACAGAGGGGGAGGAATGAAGTGAGGGTCAGGGCCTCTGAGAAGGAGCGGGTCATGCGCAGGGCTTCGGAGGAGGAGAAGGGCAGGGGGTGGGGAAAAGGGTGTTCAGTTTTGTGCAAGTAGAAAGTTGGCAACCCTAATTCTAATAGGCTCACCAGAGGTCACTGCAACTCTGACAAGGATTTTGTGAGGAACTATCCTTCAGACTTCCCACCTAAGAGGGATTCCTTGTGGTAGCAAGTTCATCGCAGTTTCAGCTCAAAACAAGCACCCAGTCTTATGAGGCCTTAGTAGGCCCAGTCCTTCCAACTTTACCCGAAGAACTCGGGCATTCTCTGGATCAAGGGTCCTGTCTATTTGCTGGATCAGGAAGGAGGGCCTGAGACAGTTTAAAACCAGGCTATTTATCCAAAAGCCTCATCTCTGTCAGTCCCTGGCAAATCCAGTTTGAACTAGTGTATATCCATTCCTCTTCAGAGGGGGGTCTTCAAAGTGTTTCTAACAGAGAGGAAGTATATTCGCCCCCCCCCAGTAGAAAAGGTACATACAATCCCACAATAACACGTACACAATCACATTTTAATACAATGGACCCCAAAGGTATTCACCTTAATTCAGTAAAGTTTATCTTAATTCCAGAATGTTGGATCAGGATATTACAGGATATTTTCAGTCTGTCACAGCTACATTCTGAAGGGCTCAGCACCTAGCAGTTCTCATTATGAAACTTTAGGGCCAAAACGTTGACAGTTGAACATTCAACCTGCTGAATTAAAAATAAACAAAAACCTGGCTACTTACTTTGGTGCCTAAATGGAAACTGAGCTCTTTTTAAAATCTGGTCTTGATTCTGGGTACAGTGGGTTTTTTTTGTTGGTTTGTTTGTTTTTTGGGGGTTTTTTTGTTGTTGTTTTTGTTTTTTAAAGAAAATGTGGCCCTATGTGGCTTATGTTTAATGAGCTGGTGGTGTCGGTCCAACTTATGGTGGCGACGGATCCACCTCACAATATACGCCCAGGAATGGCATGAATTAGCAACAGAGGTTGAAGACTGAAGCAACATGCAGGCAAAAGCATCCTGTCACCCTTAAAGATGATCCCATCAGCACAAGGATGCCAAGCATATTGGCAGGGCATCATGGAGAAGTTTGTACGGGTGCTGCTGTACCTATTAGATGCATAAATGGAGGGTTTCAGGTCTTCTAGACTGGTTAGACCTTTTGCAAAAATTGAGTTTACATTTGACTATGTGCTTTAAAAACAGTGATATTTATTTTGATTTTAAATCTTTAAGATTAGATGCAAGTTTGTGTGGTACAATTAATTAAAAGTACAAATCAAGCTCCATAGACATTAAAAAAGCCTTTTTGGAAGCAGATTGTGATTTATAGTCCCAGTGGATGAAGTGATTGATTATTTCTGTAGTTATTTCTAATAATCCTGTAATATTTTTCATCAGATAGAAAGTTGTTTTCCTATTTTGTGTGAGATCATGAGGTCCAGAGCACTCTGCCCTTGTGTAGTAATCCTCCTCCCCCCACCCCGCATCGTCCTATTACAAGAATGTGTCATTTTCTTGTTTAGGAAAGAAAAATGTCTGAGATAAAATTTGTGTTTAGGAAGGATTTTAATCTCTAATGTATTTTAAAAAAAGTATAATGTTGGCAGAAAACCGTAAATCACGCTTATGTCATTCTCTAGATTGATTTTATGGAAGCTAGAGAGAAGATCTTGCCATGTATACTCTGTGATTATACAGAATACCAGTACAGACTATACATTTTGATATACTGTATTAAGAACAGAAGTTTTACCTTTCCTTCTGTTTGTGAATCATATATGTTAATCATTCTTAACCTGAGATTTATTCCTTGTCAATACATGAAATCCAAAATGGGATCTGAGTGGATTGTCTCACTTGATATTGTGTTCCTGATTGCATAAGTCTTCTACTGTAGATATGGATACAAATCCAAAATTTGTTTTCCAGGAATAATATCTGATATTTGCTTAAAATAGTAACTCTCAGTATTTGGAAAGCTATGCCCCTTAAGCAAAATGAAACCAATTGCACTCCCTGCAATTCCATCGTCTGATGATAAAAGCCTACAGGGGTGCCAACTCTCATAATTGTATTGCCTGATATTTAGGGGTTCCCCTCCCCTTAAACACCTTACTCCTGGAATCAAGATTCTGCATGAGACTCACAGCTTTTTTTGGGGGGGGGGGAACCCTGGAAATGTGACCCCAGTGCACCATAAATACTCAGAAACTAGAAGTCAAAGAAAACTTATCCCCACATATATTATTTAAAAAAATTCTCATTTTGTGGGGACATCCTGACTCATGATTTTTGAAGGTTTGAGTTTGGCAATACCATATATCTCTTAATTTATATATCTTCCATGACCCCCCACTCCAACCCGACTGTGGGAAACACTGATATAGATATTCATAATAATATCCTTCTGCTCCTATTTTACATGCTTTGAGCAGTGAAATAATTAACAATACTGACATTTTAAATTATAATTGGCCTTAAATTAAACACCCATGACTAAGGAAACTACTGCTTGAAAGCTATCGTTATAGGCTCTCTGCAAACTCAGGAAGACATTTCTGTATAAATTACCCTCCATATTTTGAAGGCTCCCTTTGCGATCATAACAGCTAGAGACAGCTACTTTTGGAAAGCTTAGATTCTGGAGAACAATTTAGAGGTCTGTCAGTCTGTCTCCCAGTGCATGTGGACAATGTCGAACACTCTGGGAAATACTGCCTTAAAATGCATTATTTCCAAGCTTATTCCTGCTGGTTAGTTCATTCAGTAAAAGGTTCCCAGAAAGTGATTACTAAGTGGTGGAAACACAAGTGGAATGAGATGAATGTTTAGCTGAGTGAATGTGTAGGGATTGTTTGGAGGTATTGACCCAACTCAGGGTCTAGAAGGAGAGAGAATCCATTCAGCTTTCAAGAACTGCCCTCCTCTTCAAAATAAAACAAAACTCAAACACAGGTTTTTGCATCCTGTGTGGCTATTTTGTGTATTTCCATGGTGTAAACTGAAGTGTGGTTAAATTTGTGGATGATGCCAAAATTAGAGAGAGGTAGGAAAGAGGGCAGAACCAAGCTACCTTTTCTGTGTTATCTCCATGGAGCTGGTAGAGGACAAGGTATATCCCAGTCTGCTCACTACCTGTCCTTGTGCCTCCCTGTCTCCAGCTACTCTGCATGCACACTTACCTAACACATAGTGGAGTGGCAAAGGACTGTGGCAGATAAAAATGGCTTCTGTTAGGCCCAGGTGTACTGTGTAAGCAAAAGGCCGAGAGTGCCCCTCCTGCAGTACTGCATCCCACTCTTGTTTGAGGATATTTCCTTCTTTCTACAGCTCTTGTGCTGTGTTGCCTAACAGCCAACATGGGTTGGCACCAGGTACGCAACCATGGGTGCTACAGACAGCAGTAGCCAGGGAATCTTGCTGACAACCGTGACCAGCGGAGCTCCCAGGGACGTACATCTGTGCTTCTTGACTTACCTGTGTACATCAGCGGAGGGTTGACCCTGTGTCTTAAAGTACCGGATTGGGACTTGAGACTGGCTCTGCCACCGATGTCTTGTGTGACTCTAGGCAAGTAACTTAATCTTTCTGTGCTTTAGTTCCACATCTGTAAAATGGGGATATTTCCTTTCTCTTTATTTTATTGTCTGTTTAGATTGCAGGCTCATCCGGGAAGTGACTGTGTCTTTCTATGTACATGCAAAGCAAATGGATACACAGTCTTGGTGCAAATAATAAAAGTGCATTCAATCCCCCACTTCCCTTGGCCACAAGATGGCTACCTAGTGACAATGTGGGCTGTGTCCAAAAAGAAATCAAAAGGGTGACCTGCCAAAAGTATACAATTCCAGAGCTGGCACAAGCTCTGTAATTGCTATAGGGAGATTAAGTAACCAAGGCAGGGAGGGAAGGTGTCCACAAGAGTGTGTCAATCCAAAGAGGTGATCCACAAAATGAAATGGTTCAGAAATTGTGGCTCTGTAGTGATCCCCTCTGGCAGACACATGGAGTAGCACTGATGAGCCCTAGCAGGAGCTGCCTGTAACTCTCCTCCGGCAGATCCAGAGATGGCCTAATTTGGGGCCTATGATGAGGGAAACAGAGCAGACATTTTAAAAAAAAAGTTGATTGATATGTTGTGGGTGGAAACTTCTGATAGATCAGAAAGCCACAAAAGCCTTAGTGCCACTAAAACAAGCAGGGCTGTGGATAGGGGGACTAAGGGCTAATTCACAGTAGTTTCCATAGGCTATCTCAAAGAGAACATAGTAATTGGGATATGAATTATCTTAGCCCCCAAATCACAAAATTCCTGAAGCAGAACAGGCTACAATTACCCTCGGCAGCACAGGGATTAAGAATGAGATTGACAATTTATATAATAACTCTGCCATGGAAGTATTGAGCTCTGATAGCATTACTACTTTTGCAATTGTGTTCAGCCCAGAAAGAACAGTAATTGAATATTATCAGATTGTAAATGGATGAAATGTTGAACTGAGAGTCCTGAGCTATGTGAATTATGTCATCCTTTATTGCAGAGGCCCTAGGAGCTGCTTAATGCAGCATGTGAAGGGGGTTGCTCCTGTGATTTATTAGTAGATAGTGTGTGTTTGATTTGTATTATGCTTATTTTTACACGTGGCACCACAGAAAGATCACACTGTGTGAAGCTGTGAAGGAGCTGAACACGGTGTTATGAAGGAGCTGCTTGTGTGAATGCTGGACTCTGAATGTGTAACTTTAAGGCCCAAATATTTGTAACCAGATTGGTCTGGGACTTCAGGGGGAGTGGAAAGGGTCCTGAGAACCGACAGGCAGTAAGTGAATGAAGGGTAAGAGGGGCTCTTTTACCTGGGAAATGTACTTGGGATCTTTGTTCTTTTAAAAAGCAGAGGCAAGTGTGACTGGGACAAGGGTTTTTCTCAGGTGTGCTTAGGGATCTAAGTAGTATTATGGTTTGGGGTGGGAGGCAGTTTTGACCCACCTTTAACAATTATTTTTGAAGGAGGGTGACTAACATCTCTGCTCCTATGAGCCTTTGTAAATTACAGGTATGATTGATTTTCTCCTGCAGATGAAGTTTGCCTTTCCGTTCATTATCCTAGGGCTTGGAGCCCGAGGCAACTTTTATTTTGCACTCTGTTTGCTCTTTCTCACTCATCCCATTTGTGAGATGTTTTCCCATCTCTTCAGAGAAGGATGTTGCAAACAGCATTAAAACAAAGCAACCTACATTGAAGCCGGTGCTGCATTTTTTCATAACTTTTGAGATTTTTTTCTTATAGTTTGGTTCCCAGTTTTGCACCTCCCTCCTCTCCTCCCCCCCTCCCCCCGCCCGTACTATGACCACTTGATCACTTCTTGATCTGTGTTACCTTTGTACTTTTAAGTGGAAGGGGTGCACTAGGACCCAGCGAGCTGCCTCTGAAGCAGCCTGCAGAAAGGCAGCTCAGCAGACTCCTCCTTATCTCCAGTGTCAAACTTGACATCAGCCTGCAAGCGGAGCATGGTAACTTCTCCTGCAATCAGCGCTCTCACATCAGTGGCATGCTGCATGAAGATATGCTCCTCTCCCTGCCCTCTGCACCAGCAACATGGATTGTCACATCTCCATCCTCCTCCTTCTCATCTGCTCTGCGCTCAGCTGCGTTGGGGAACTGATTCTCCATCCTACCAACGAAGGTAAGTAAGCCAGGCACAGATAGAGATCCCAGCGGTGACTACACTTTCCGTTTTTCCTAACGTTGGGATCCTGTTTAAAACCGGGTCCGCACCATTTTTTTAAGGTGGTCCAGCGTGATAACTGTTTGTTGAGCGGGTGGACTGAGATTTTCTTTGATTGAACAAATGAGTGGTAAAAGAAACCCTGCAAAATCAGATGGTGGCAGCTGGAACAATTATAACTTTCAATTGCAATGCATAATGGACAGCAGTGTACACAATGCTGTGTGTTAATTTATACAAAGGGGAGGTTGCTTTCTTCACAGTCGTCGTCTTATAGCAAAGTTTAAAAAAGAAAGGTAGCTCCTTTCGTGTGAGCAGCTCGGTGGGGGTGGGGGGAGCATGACATGTTTGGGTGGTGACCGTGACCCATGACACAAGTAAAGGGAGTTTGGTCGTTCGATGGAAGAGCGAGAGAGCGTATCCGTGTGTTTCTGTAGTGGCCGGATTTCACAGACGACGTGGAAGTTGTATATTACATCTCACAAGGTGATGGGCTGCTCCGTGGTACAGGTTATAATGAGCATAAGTAACGCTAATGGGAACCATGATAGTAATGCCCAGTGTGCTTGTCTGCATATAGTGATGTGTATGAAAAGTATATATTCTGTGCTGGATAGCCCAAAGGATAAAGGAGGGAAGGAAAGACTGGGAAAGAAAAGGAAGGAAAGAGAAGTATAGAGAATTTTGTGTTTTCTTCCCTTGAGGTTATATTTTTAAATGCCTTCCCAGCTACACAATTATCAAATTGATCTTACTGTTTATTCACAATTAATGCATGGAATATAACTCATTTATAAAGTAGTCATTTAATTTCCTAATGTTCTCTTTGTATCTAATGTACCTAATTTCTCAGCATCTTTAAAAAAAAATACAAAAAACTTACAGCACCTGTCCTTTTACATGAATTATTTCCTTGCTGATAACTAAACCACAAACCTTGCTTATATGCATAATGATAGTAATATGATGAGTCTTGGTTTATTTCATTTCAGAAACTTTTAATGTAATAAAAAGCAGCCAGTGGTACTGCTCCTTTTAGATAACCTACTTTTATTGCTGTAACAATTTAATTTCAGGCTTTAATTCAAAATAGTCACCTTTTAAAAAAAATCCCTAAACAAGGCATTGGCATATCGTTCTTGTTAGCTTTTGCTAAGTTAATGTGTGAAATTGAATGTGATTAAAATACACAAATTTCAGCAAAATAATTATACCCATTGGACAGTCAGTCTTGAAAGCTAATTTAAAATCTAAGTTGAAAAAGACATGGCTAGCCATTCCCCATGGATAAATAGAAGTGGTGCCACAAGACACTGGACACAGCCTCTGGGATCAGTGTGTCCAAAGCAACTTTTATCTATAAAATCCAGAGGTCAAAAGGTGATGAAGAACTTCTAACAGCGAACAATTGTACAAAACCTACACCTGCTTGATATATATCATTTGCATACAGAAGAAAATATATTAGCTATTAAGATAATTATTTTTGGTGCCCAAGTAATGGTGATGAACTGAGTGACGCCCTAACTGCTTTTGGGGTAAGGCAATTATTGTGTAAAGCTATTTTTTTTTTCTGTAAAGGGGAAAAAACAATTAAAAAAAGATTAAAACTTTACAAATCCAAGTAATTCTTACATCAGCTCTTTTTATTGCTGGGAAGAGTCAATTATATAATGTTATCATAAAAAGTATAGAACAGCTGTAATATATATAGTCTGTGTAAATATTTTTTGTATGGAGAATGCTTCAGAGGTTATTTAATAGAACACACTTTCAAAGTGTTGTGCACAGCTAAGCCTTTCTCCAGCAACACGCTATTTTATAAATAGTGTCGCCCTTCGCAAATGATTTTGGCTAATAAAAACAAGCATGTTCGCAGGGGTTACTTTCTGTGTGTGTTTTTATTACAAAAGATTCTTCACAAAGTATGTAGTTCTGTTAGGCAGTAAGCAGAGCAGCTCCGCTTCCATGATACTTGCAGGCAGACACATAATGTAAACTAAGATAATAATTAAGGCAAAAAGAATTTTGAGAACTGAAGTTTGCTAAAATATCACTAATTTTTCTTTTGTTGAGAATTGCTGGTTTTGAGATTTAATTTAAAAAATTAAGGGAAGTGTGGGGAAAAAAATTCCTATGCAATACGAAATGTGTACTAGGTATAGTTGTCCAAAGAAGCTTCTAATAAGACAGTGTTGTACATTATGACTCCTCCAGTTTGACTTCAGTTTTTTTTTCTTTATCATTACTTTACAAATCTTGTGCAAGATACAGTATGAAATAGATGTAATGTTTTCTGCACAGCCAACGGAAGCGACAACAAAATTGGACAGCAGTGCTTAATCTTCCAGATTGAGTATTATTTTTATATTCCTTCCCCATAATGGAAACTAGGTGTTTCTTCTAAAAATAAAACTAACTTCCAACAATTTAATATTTGTGGTAACTTCGGAAGGCTTGAAATAAATTTTTGATTTGTTTACCATATATTTAGATGGATACAGTGAATTTAAGAATTTGAGTTTTTATAATTTGCTAACATGAGTCACACACACACACATTTGACAATCTATTATCAACATGCATTTTAAAAATCTAAGTTCAAAAAGGTTTTTCTTTTTTTCTTGAAATAATCTTCTCCTGATCACCTTTCTTCTTTCCCACCCCTTTGCTCTAAATTTCCATGGCCAGCACCCCACCCTCCCAAATAAAAAGAAAGTTAAGGGGAAATGTATGTTTATATGATTTTATGGTAATTATTTAGAAAAGTTTTCTTTTTCCAATTGTGAGAATGAACAAACTGTAAGAATTTTAACTAAGAATTTGGTCAAGGGGTGTGTCTGGGTATACCAGTTTTGATACGTGGATAGATAAATAGAACATATGTGAGTTGTATAAAACTTACTGTGGATTAACCAATTAATTTCTCATAGAGTCTTTTAAGAAAGGATGAAACACAATCAAAATTGCTTTACAGTACATGTAACTGCTACTGTACATTAGGCATATTGAAGGTAGTTGTGGGCTACAACCAGAAATATACCAGATTTATTTTATCTGGAAGAATTGTGCAGATTTTTGTGAAAGCGTTTTTAGTGCTAAAATGTTGCTTAAAATATATGGTCATTACAGCCAATACAAACACTGCAACAGCAGGAAAAATAGCAGTAGTAATAGTTATATGTAGGTCTACTTCATTTTTAGTTATTTAATCCAGTTTGGGGGGTTTTGTGCAGGAGAGATGGAACATATGATACTTGTCACCATCACCAAAAGTTTTATTTAAAAAAAACCTGTTCTTTTATGGAAACAGGTAATTTTTGTTAAACTTGTTTCTTAAGAAATCTGCCACATACTGGGCTTTTTTTTTTTTAAACCACACATTTCTTAGCTCTTAAACTATCTCAGTAGTCCCGAAAGAGGCTTTATCAATGTACAGTAGTGAAGTGTGAACCATTCTTGGAGTAATAGGAAAATGTCAGAAAGAATTAACATCTGAATGAGTGGATCATTCCCCAGTTTAGGGTTGACATCTATTTTCAACACACAAGCAGAAAACCCTTAAGGTGAGAATGTGCTGTGCGCTTAAGGTGCATAGAAATCACAGACACTATTATTTCAATTTGATCTAGTTTTTTTACTTTTGGAGGATTACACTTTTTCACTTAGAGGGATGCAGTTTCTTTCAAAACAGTTTATATAGTATCCAGAAATTGAATGAGTTATACAATTCTGTAATTTAATAGCTTTTTCTGATCCTTTTCAGTAACTATGCTATTTGCCTGAGGGTACCAGCAACCTTAATTTCACTGTTTTATAACCCACAACAGTTAACACTTGACCTGGGTCATTAACAGGATTATCAGCAAATTTGTTTAAGCTTTTACTGACAACCTGAATTGCTTCAATAATATTTTGACTGTGCAGACAGGAAACTTCTTGTAACTTCTCAATCTAGCATAAAATTAATTTCTTATGAAAACGATGCTGAAAAGAGGACCAAAATTGTAAATCTGTTTGCAGTACTGAGTTACAAATAGTCTCCATTCTGGTAAACAGTAAACAACTTGTAATCAGTTCCTCTTTCCAGTGTGTATGAGGTTTCATGTTTTTCTCATTCATTACCGTAATGGAACTTTGCATAACTTAGCAATTAAATTACATAGTTTTATTGGTGTGAATATTTACTGTTTACAAAGACTTATTAATATTAATGTGTTTGTTAGCAATGTCAGCTATTACATTTTTAAAAAATGCCAGTGTTGTATGTGCAGTGGCATGTACAACTGACTTTGCAAGAACATTTTTATGTTTTGTTTTAGTGACATTAGGAAATATTGAAAGTGCTGGAAACTTTTCTACAGCAGTGAAAAGGAATTGTATGGGGAAAACTCCTCCTTTTAACAAGCATTATCTTACTCTGTGTCAGCTGTTATTAGATCATGACCAGTTTTGATGTATCGTGGCATAATTCCTGAAGCACTTAAAGTTCAACGGCTGTTAATTTTGTGAGTTTAATTGCAAAAGTGTAATTATAAAGGTAGAAATTTTAACAAAAATATATTGTCTTTTTAAAGTTGGAATTTGGAAGATTTAAACTGGTGAGGTTTAAAGGGCTATTTTTTGTACAGCTGTATCGTATTCAAAGCTGCTGTGTTTTAATCCTTAGCTATATGACCAGACAAGTAATGAGCATGCTTTAATATTCACGCCATGGTGTTTGTAAAATGCAGTATTACAGGGGGGAAAAGTTCAGTGGATTCGTTATTTTGTATGCCTCTGTTTACTGAGAGGTTTTAATATTTTGAATAATTTGTTTCCTTTTCTGTTTGTCACTTTTGAATCTTTCCTGACTTAGCACATTATAATGAAAATATTGTTAAAAGGAAAAATTAAGATGCTTCTCAAAAAATTTACTTAAAATGTTTAAAAAATCAAACCATATCCAAATGTAAGGTTCTTCCCAGAATTTATTTATATACATTTTTTCCCAACAGGGCTAACCTCCTCCCAAAGCTAACATAAAAGTAATAAGCAAAGAGGTAAAAGATTGTGTTTTAAAATTTTCAGTGTATTAAAAAAGCATACGCAGCTACAAGCTTTCGATCATCAGCTATCTGAAAATCTTAAACATGTATGACACACATCAAGTTTAGGCTGTTATTTACAGTAAAATCTTTGCAAGTTCTTGATGCTTCATGAATAACTGTAATTTATTTGCACGTACATTTGACAGGAATATTGGCATTTGTTTAAAAAATTATCATCCTTGGAATAATGCTGAATTCAGCAAATTTGCAGTCAGTATGCTTGCTTTTGATTTTGTTTTAAAATATACAACTTTTCTTCCAGGAAAGCATGTAACTACTCTTGTTCTTGTAATCCGCATTTGATGAAAGGTTTAGAAATACAGATGCAGGTGTTCGTTTTTGTTTTTAGAGATCTGGATTTTATCACCAGTGAGGGTCACTACAGAGCTGTTACCAAATGTGAGAGTACAATCTGCAGACTTTTAAACAGAGGCTGATCTAGTTCTGTTATGCATCCGATAGATTATTATTCATCCAGTTATAATGGTGTCCTAGGCTGCCATTTGATTTCTTTAAGAAATCCTCTGGAGGAGGGGTGACATCCCTCAAAATTCCTAAAGTTCAAAGTTGTGCTCTACAGAACCAGAATTGTGACATTTATTAGAAAATCAGATAGGCACCTAAACTACTGAATTAACCAGGCAAGGAGGAGGCGGTACGCATGTTAGGAAAAGTTCACGGGCAAGGAACAAGTATCTAATAGGTTCTTCACCTTGTGAGACACAATTCCAGCTGACAGAATTTGGTTGCTCCACTGGGCATTGATGTGGGGATTCTCCATTGGGAAAGTCAATATCAATTTTACTTTTTACCAAAGCTCTGTTAGTTATGAAAAGAAGCTCGGCTGCTGGAAAGCATTTACAAGGGGGAAAGGGTAGCAATGGTAGAGAGAAAATAAAGACAAAAATATGTAGGAAAGGGTGTTCTGCTACCCACATTTCTCAACTACAATCTTGTGGGATCTTTAATAGTAAAGTCCAAAGTAAATAGCACTAAGCAAGTAGCACTCTTATGTTATGATCTAATGATAGCTGGTGTTGAGTAAGGTAATGCATGTTAAAAAGAGTTTTCCCTGTTCAGTTCCTATCTATTGCTATAGAAATGTTTCCAGCATTTTCATAATTTCTTTACTTACCAGCAAAATCACATTTAAAGTTATCAGTTTGACTGAAAATCCATTAAAGTGTTACAGCCATTTTTATTTCCAGAAACATTAAATACATTTAAAAAAATAAAAGCTATTGTTGTCAACTGCAGTTATATTCTAAATCATAAACAAAACTTTATAAACTGCTTTATAAATCTACTTTTAAGACAGATTCAAAGGGCACAATCTGATCTTGCGCTGGTATAATTCAGGAGCTGCTTCATTGAAATTCATGGGACACGATTTTCAAAAGCACCTAAGACATATGAGCTTTCAAGGAAACTTGTGCACCTAACTCTGTTCGGAGTTCTTGAAAATCCCAGCTCAAGGAATTCTTTTACCAGTGTGAAACCAATGTGAAATCAGAACTAGGACCCAAAGATTTCAGATTGCTTGTGAAACTCAGTAATAAATGGTGTGACTAAAAGAAATAAAGAACTAGAAATAAAGATAATCCTGTCTCAAAGAAAATGTTGGGAGAGAGACAAAAGAATTAAGCCCCAGCCTGAGAGACTGTCAGCTGGAATGAATGAAACCACACCAAATAAAGTCTTAAACTTGCAGAGATGTTATTAAATGAGACAAACTGTAAGTAGAAACTTCACTGCCAGCCTCCCTTTTTTCTTGAATTACTGTATCCTGCTGTTTCAGGCAAAGTATGGAGGGAAAATCCTATTAATCTGCTGGAAAAATATTGATGAAAGAATAATAGCAGACAAAACGAACAGTAGTAGAAACTTACTAGCAATTAAGAAAACAATGGGATGAATGTTACGGAATAAGGTTCAGTCAGGGCAGTTGAATGTAATATGTTATGGGAACAGTGAAAGCATTTATTTTTTTTGTCCAGCCTGTTTCCCACACCATATTTATATCCACCTCTTGATGGCGAGGACAAAAAGGTTACCTAAGTCCGCATGTTAAAATATTAATGAAAAGACTGCTAGAAAGCTGGTCTCTAATGCCTCCCTGATTTTTAAGTACTTAATTGAAAAGTTTGTTTTGAATTTATTCACTTCAGGAAAGAGAATGTTTTATAGCAAATGTCTAAGGAAGAGAATAACTATCTGAACTGGAAATTTTAAAACCACAAAATCTCCTTCACCGCCCAACTTTTAGGCTTCCCACAGACTTTGCCCAGTAGTAAATAACAAGGAGTGAAGTTATTTTTGTGGCGGAAGTTCTCAGCTGAAACCCAATAAATACATAACCCCTACAGCCGTCTCTCATTAGCTGCATTATTATAATTCTTAATTCAGTGCTCACAGTGTCGCTCAATCCTGAATTAAGGCATAAATAAAGACAGTCTCCCGGTTCCTAAAAATGTTCAGGCTTTGTTTACATTAGCAAGCTTCATGGCTGTGATTCTTCAGCAGTACAGCTCCACAGGTGCCAGTGTATGTGGAAGCTGCAGTGTAGATGGGGTTCAGGCATTTTTACCACCCTATTTAACACTTAAATAACAGGATGGTAAAAACATGCAATCCATGTGTATGCTGTAGTTGCCACAGATGCCATCATCCATCAAGGGGCACTACTGGAGAACTTACAGCTACAAAGTTTTGGGGTAAATAAGGTCTCGGAGTGTAAGGATCCAATCCCGCAAACATTACTCGAGCCCAGTTAAAGAATAGGTGAAAGGAAGTGAGTGTTTGTCCCAGTGAGGGTGAGGGATGAAGTACCCAGGGGAAGTAAAAGGTAGAGAGACTGTGGAAAAAAGGCATTCACTCTGAGGTCAGAACTTGATCTAGAGAACCTAAACCTCCTCAGTCTCCTCTTCTTCTCCATCACACCTCAGTTGCTCCTCTTCACCATCCCTGTCTTTGCTGCTTCCTTTTTCCCCATAATTTCTCCCATCCCTATTTATTCTTTACCTCCCTACCATGATCAGGTAAGCAAGGTAAGGCATATTCTCTTTCCTCTTTTATCTTGGGTGGGAAATTTTGATTTTTACCTCCTACCCGTTCCCTTTCACCCACACACTTCTAATCAGAAGGGAGAACCTTTGGTCCCTGGTTTCCCAGAGGAGGCCATGGCGGAGTACGCTACTCAAACAGTGCACTCTATCAGCAGTACACTCAACAGTACCAGCCTAGCACTCAAGAGTGGAGAGAGGATTGGCAGAGAGTGGGGTTTATGCACAAAGAATGTGCTCAGTTGGAGAAGGGAGGGGCTGCTCGAAGAAGAAATACTGGGAGCTTATGGTGTGTGGGGGAGGCTAATGGTCGGAGGTGACAAAGCAGAAGGTTAAGGTCTGTGAGAAATTGTGATGGGTCGGCGGGTGAGAATTCAACAGCCACATTAGCATTTACCTTTTCTTTGCTATAAATATTTATATTTCTCACATGTGGAAGGAGCAAGAGAATGTTAGCAAGGTTTGGCTTGGAACGGCATCAAATTAAGTCGGGGCAGTTCCATTTTTCATGTGGATAGCACAGCACACATGTTCTGCATTAATTACCTCCATAAATTCAGTGAACCTAGCAAACAATGAGAATAGCATATTGGTGACATCAGTGTATTGGAAAATAGAACTGGTTTTAACATCTTGGTTTCCTCAACATGACACTTCTGGAGCTTTCTGATGCTATGAGCATGTTGTTCTCCCAATTCACACCAAAACATTTAACCATTTGCCCTATGGATATATTCTATACATATGGGTAACTGGGTAAGAGCTCAAACATGTCAGTGCAAGTTGAAAGGTTTGGTTCATAAAAGTTTATCCTTCATAACAATCTGTAAGAGAAGAAGAGATTAATGAAATTATGGGAGATGCACTTGTCTGGATGGCCCTCTGAACATAGTTTAATACATAGATAGATCTTACTAATTTCTGAGCTTTTAAAGAAATGGTAAGGGTTTTTTCTTGCCTAAGCAAAATTTGAAAAGCAACTTCTTCTAAAATCTGTAATAATGCCAGTGTGATTCAACAGTCACTTGCCCTATTAGCTGACAAACATTTGGTTATTTGGGTTCTGGTCCTTGTCTCAACAGACTCTGACATCAAAGAGTGACCGATTACCTAAAACTCCCACTGACTTCACTGGGAGTTGTACACATTGAAGACTCTTAGGATCAGGGTCTTCAGTGTGTTCGCAGTGCAGTAATAAGGAAAGTTTCCATGATCTGGGGAACCATTCTAGGTGTGAATGCTACTCCTGATGAAATCTCTGCTTTCTATGGCATCTGCTGCTGTCAAGAGTTCTAGAGGCTGAGGCTATTGTGCTGTTTCTTGAATTGCTGACATATTTAACAGATATGGGTAGAGTATTGTGATCTAATGCAAAGGGCCCCATCCTATGAGATGCTATGCTGTGTGTCCTCAATCTCTATTGAAGTCAGTAGAAGGCACACAGCATCTTGGAGATGCTCAGCGTCTCTAAGGATGGGGCCCTTTGTAGATCCCAGCTTTATCAGACCCAAAAAGAGACCCATTCTACAAAACTCCTATTGGTTTCATACAAGGTTTCATACAACAGATTTCCATAAGTTATCTCAAGTAGGGAGTGCAGGCTATGGCCAAAGGAAGAATTTTAGGGCTTGATTGTGCAAGGTGCTGAGGCCCTTTTGGGAAGTGTTCAGCTCCTATTGAAGTCAGTTGTGTGGCATTTGGCATTTCATAATGTTTGGTCCTTATAGAAGGGTAAACTTGCCTTTTCCTAATTTCACACCTTCCCTAGTTATGTGGACCTGATTCTGAAATCACCCTGGTTTATATCAGTGTAATTCCACTAAAGTGAGCAGAGTTGCTCCTGATTTAACACGGAGTAACAGTAGAATCAGTCCCTAAGTGTTTCGAACTTGAACTTGAAATCAGGTATTAAGGGATTTGGAAACACTGAAAAAGGGGCAGGGGAGAAAATTTGAATGGCAATGTGAATACAGACATATTGTGCCCGTTTGGGTTTGGAGTGCTCATGTGGGCAAGTCTACTTTTTTTTTTTTTTTTGTAAGTACTGCTCTGGAGGAGGGAGGAAGAATAGGTTTAATTGACAGGAAATCTTTGTGCATTAGAATGATTTTTTTACACAAAAATAAGTTGAAGGTTTGCATTGCAGTTTGGACCTCATTAGGCTCATCCATTCTTAGTTTTTATATTCCTGGCGTAATGAAAAGAACTGGCAGCATAACAACTCTACAGGAAATAGGAGGCTAATAAAACGGAAACTTTATTAGGCCCATTTGATAAATGTTGTGTTCCAGCACACCAATGATGTGTTTTTATACAATTGGAGAGTGAGTTACACACAGTACTAACAGCACTGTACTCCTCTTGTGTAAGAATTTAAGACTGAGAAAAATCAATTTATGTTTCTGGTGGTGATCATACATAAAAATATTTTCTAGGCAAATTGTCAAAATAACACAGACAGGTGTGAGAAAATCCACCATGTATCTCTGCCAAAACTGCTCTCTACTGACTGGCAAAACATCTACTATTTCAGTGTTGATGCTTTCTGAGTAGAGATGCCTACATGTGCCTTTTCTTTTATCCTGGGAGAAATAGGGCATGGTCTTTCTGTGAACCACTGAGTTCAATGGGAATTTGAGGGCATTTGGCACTCTGTAGGATCATGCTCAAAATAGATTAGTTTATACATCAAACTATTTTGCATCTCATGGCTATCCTCTGAACACTCTTCCCCCCCCCCCCCCACTGAGATGAGGGGGAAAGTATTTTAGCATGCAGTGAGCTCTCTACGTTTTGCAGTAACAAAATTTTAGTAACTTTAATTCTTGTTTCCAAATGTTTTCAGCTTTATGGGTTTTTTTAAATACAATAATAATATTTTGCTCTTCTACACCTTTAGTGTGAGGATTTCATAGTGTTTAGCACGCCTTTGGGGGGAGGGCACAATTGTCCTTTGTTCTGTACATGTGCAGGGGAGTTAGAAGGATGTAACTTGACCCTAACTCAGCTGTATAGGTGTTACATCTGGTGGGTCTCAGAGTTGGAAGCAGAACAGCCCTGTGGAACATCTCCATTGCCCGTGCAGGTGGGTGGAGAGTGAATGGGCAGGAGTGAGGAGTGGATAGAGCCTTTGGCTACCAGCTAGCACTAGTTGAGCCAACGAGGGAAGAGGGAGTGAGGAAATGTGTTACTGATCTGAGCCAGCAGCAAAGTACTTCCTGTATGGAGCAATCGTTGAGTCGGGGGAAAATTGTGATTCAGTCACAGGTTCCTCCTTAGTCTGGTCCTAGGGCATTGCAGTTTATAATCTAGCTCTTTATTTGTGGGCATTTCTGTAGTGCTCATCAGTGTGCTGAGTCCCCTCGTTAAGTGCTTAACAACAGTCCCATGAGAGAGAATTACAATGAGATTCCTATTTTGGTACCTTCTCTGATCAACCCTAGGAAGAACAGACTACCTGAATCTGGCTCCACCAGGAGTTCGGGAGCATGTTTGCTGAAAAGAATAAAACTGAGGGAAAAATGAAATTCTCTTGCTCCTGAAGTACAAGGCCAATTGCCAGAAGTTGCAAAATATCAGTGTTGCAAGATTTGACAAGTAACAAAAAGTCAATAAATGATTTAACCTAATATAGAGAACTTACCGTTTAATAAAAATAGATTTCTGGAACACTAATAATTTGAAAGGTAACTTGACACATCTGAATATGGTTGGGCTGTGCTTTTTATTTGAGTTCATAGCAATAACTTTTGGATTTGGGGCATGGCTTATTTGTTATGTAATAAACATCTTTGCCAGAATGATGGAGGCCTGTACCCTCCAGTTTGTTTTCTGTCTCGGTTGCCGCTGCACTCAATTTTACGGCAAGTTGTTTTTGTTTCATTTTTTTGGATGTGGCTTTTTTTCTTTGCTTGTACAGTTCTGTAGTCAGCAGTTTAACCACAGATTGAAAATGGCATTTGCCAAATTTGTAATGCTCTGCACAAAATCCTATTTTGTATTGTTCAACATAAGAGGGGCATAGCAGAAAAACTGCAGTTCTCACTACAATTGTGTGTCTCCCCAAAGGCTATGGCATGGCCTTAATCTGCCAGAAGATTTCCCCCTAAGGTCCACATTTGGAATGAGAACTGTATAGCACAAAAGGCCAAATCTTAGCGGCGCCTGAGCAGGAGAGCATAAGAAATAGCAAGTTTCTACTGGGGTTTCTAGGGCACTTACACCAGTGAAGGATAGGTGGAGTGCAGCATGACCAGATGCCTGACATGTTCCATGTGCCGGAGATTGAGGAGGCAAAGGTGCCAGAGCAACACACTTGGACAGAGCAGACTTCTCCTATACCAGGGGAGTTCTCAGCTGGGCATTTGCAGCATGAACTACGGCCCTTTTATGCCACTTGAGCAGCATAAAGTGGCTCTAATGTCACTACAGAATCTGGACTATTATGAATATATACTCATGTAAATGAGTAGAGAATCAGGCCCCAAGTCAGCTACTTAAAAGGATTTGGGGCAAGGGTAATTTAGAATCACATGTTGTTTCTGAATGCTGTTACTTGAACAGGGACATAGCATTGGTTAGAACTGTTTATGCCAGAATTCCTAATCTCCAAACCGCTTCCTGTCCATAACCAGAAATTCCATAGAAACCCTTTACCTTATTTTTGACCATCATGATGGTTCGTCCCAGATGTCTGTACACAATGGGGCATGTCTTCACCCTGGCCACAACCCAGCTTGCCTGTTTGCAGTTGCCATTTCCACCCAGAAAACAAACTCTGGGTGCAAATCTGAGCAACTGCAACTTCAGCTCCCTCCCTTCTGCCTGTAATCTGGTAGTTTAGAGGAGCCGACCCTCAGACCTGTACACATAGTTGATTAAGTGTATAAAAATTCAGGTGCGGATTGTCCTGGCAACAGGGAGGCTACCATTCTAAAAATGTATGTAAGTATGTGAACAGACTCCACTCTGTCCCACCCCAAAACCAAATCCTGGCTAGGTTCCTGCTTCAAAGTGCCTTCTTTGCTTCCCAGAGAGTTACACAGCATATTTTGGTTATGAACATCCTCGTTTTTTGTGTTGGATAGCCACAATAAGGTTTTTTCCCCTTTGCTAGCATTTTTCTAATAACTAATATTATTCTAAATTAACCAGAGCAGACAACATTTACGTGTATGCGGTGTTTTTTTGTAACCGTGTTGGTCCCAGGATATTAGAGAGACAAGGTGGGTGAGGTAAATCTCTCACCAGCAGAAGTTGGTCCAATAAAAGATATTATCTCACCCACCTTGACTTTCTAACATTTACATGGTGTTGTTTTACTTTAACTTGAAAAATGTTTGAGTAGTTGAAAAATCATTTATTTTAGCCAAATCAGTGATCCTTTCTTACCTCACATGACTGGGGAATGTTTAGTGACAAACAAAGCTGCTGTTATCAAATCCTTGTACTTTAGATCTTGAAAATTGACTATTGGCAGGCTCTCTCCTCCAGTTTTTATGAAACACGGGCTACCTCAGGATGGTTCTCCTTGGCACAACATTTTGGTTAATTGTTTTTTCTTCAGATGGGGAATGTATTTATTTTGTATTCGGTTTACTATAGAAGTTTGAACCTCACGTCTTCCTTGAAGTGCTGCCTCTTTCAGGTGGAGAATGTGATTCTGATCCCTTCCTAGTTTTCTGCCTAACTCTTTTGTCTTCTGTGAAATTACTCCTGATTTAGCATGGTATACATGAGAACAGAAACAAGTCGATAAATTTAGAGTTTCTGTTGTCAGTGGGCCTGTATATCAAACACATCTCAAACCCGTTCATTTCACTAGTTCCTTGTACTACAATACCTACAAAAATGCAAGCAAGTTTGTATTCCATGTGTGTTATATTCCTGTTCCAAGCTCTGGGAAGAGATTCTTTCTTACAATTTAGCACAGCCTGAACTGAGGTAGCTTATTATGGTTTCTCTTAAATTGGGAAGTCGACTACTCTGGAGCCCAAAGCAGCAGGCAAGGAGGCAAGGCTCTTAGGAAAGAACATGTTGTTAATAGACAGCATTGCAGGCACGTTGCCATATGGCATAAATAGCCATAGCATACTGTACAGTGAACAAGCCCGTTATATGAAAGGACTAAAGCCATTGAATTCCCAAAGCTGGAATTGTGATTGTTGCTCATTTTGTAGATCGCTGTGATATTTAAATACTGGCAAGCAGCAAGGTTATGAAGTCCCTCTCACCAATATTTAGCATTGTTTTAAAAACAGTCATGTGTTGTGGACTAGTGCAATGCACTGAGGTATTAGTGAGCTGTTGATTTTTATCTCTGTCTTACAAGAACACTTCTGCGCTCATTTCTCCTTGGTATGATAACTGCCATTCTTTTATGACAATTGTATACCAGTGACACCCTCCACTCCCCAGATGGGGCATAAACATTTTGTAGAGAAAAAAACGGTTTAAAGCAGCAATACCTGGCATTGTCTCTATTCAGCTGAAGTCCACATTACATCTCCCACAGTAACAAACCGACCAAAGAATTAAATATTGCAACGCTAGTAAGGCTGGAGGTTTGAAGGAATGAACAGCCAGTTCTGAAGGCAACATTTTAAATAAGATTCCGGCTCGATAATACCAGCTGGCATGGAAATAGAATCTGTTTCTGAGCACCCTCAGCTCTCAGTGGCGTCAGTGAGAGTTGAGGAAGCTGAACATTGTGCAGGACTGGACTCAGCAGGCTTAAATCTCAGAGCACTTAAAACTTTAATAAAATAAACTTCACAACTCTGAGGTAGATAAATAATCCAACCATTTTAGAAGTGTAGAGACACAAAGGCATGGAGAGCTTAAGTGAGTTGCCTGAGATGATACAAGGTGAATCAATGGGAGAACTGTAAAGACACCAAGAGTTATGACTCTCAGTGCCCTGTCATAACCATTAGACACTTCACCCCTCCTTCCTTCCCAAAGTTAGCAAAACAGGGAGGTTAGTAGCTTGATTTTGGACATGCTGTGCATCCACAGATCCTATTGAAATCAACATCTCTAAAAATCAGACAAGATGTTCAGTGCACTTGCAACAGTTTATGCCACCACTGACTTCACTGTAGTGGTTCCTGGTTATGCTAATAGTGTTCTTGGATATAATAATTTCCCATACAGAAAAAAATACTGTCATGTAAATAGCTGCACACCTTATCTACTTTTTTTCAAACTTTATGCAGGTCACCTGATTTTTCATGTTAAAACACATAAGATTCAATTTAAATATATATTTTTTGTTCTTAATTAAGAAGTATTTTAATTGCATATTTAAAAACCTGCTGGTCTGCCCTGATACACACCAGCTGACGGTCTGGCTGGATGTTGGTTTATATTACATTTAATAAGTTAGTCAGGTTGATTTTATAAATCAACATGCTGTCTTAGTATACTACGGTATATTTACCACCCATCTAATGAAATCTTTGAAGTGATTTCATTATGTGGGTCAATAATCTCAATAATCTGACATATTACTTTATTATAATCCAGTAATTCCTTGCAAAAAGATTTAGGCCACAAACATCTAATTCACATTTTTATTTGTCTTTGTCCTTACATTTTATATTCTAGGAAAAGAATTTCCTCCCTCTAGATCTCTAGCATGATGGATCATGTTGTGACACACGATGTCTAGTTGTATCAATCATTTTCCTCTTCCATGCCTTTGTGCCATGCATTGTGCCTGTTGCAGCCTAATAAGGTCTAGCTGAATTAATTGTTTGCCCTGTATTGAAGTACGTGGAAATGAGATTGCATGTTTTTGCTCTTCCTCTGGGCCTTAGGACAAATGAGCTGAATATCTCATGACTTTTTTTTTCCAGTGAGCAAAATATTTATTTTTAAAAAGTAATACGTGGGGGGCAGGTGGGGTGGAAAGTGGTATATTTCTAGATACAGATAAAGATGTTCTGGGGGGAAAATCTCTTTGAAGGCTGTTTCTAGGGGGAAAATGCTCTGTCTTCAAATTCGAGTAAGGTTCTTGATAACCTAAATCTTTTGAGAAACGAAATTATCTCTGTGTTCCTATGCAGTGGAAGCCAGACTGAGATTTTCTGACCTCCAATATGAATCCCATTAGACAACTGATGACTTCACAGAGCAAAGGGCAAGATGTTTTACCAGGACAATCCATATCCCTCAGGTTTTTTTCTTTGACTGTTTTCCACCCGTGCGCTCTTTCTTCTTACCTCCCACCATTTAACAGAGAAAGAGAAATTGGTTGCATTTATAATGAGTGGGGATAACCTGGTTAGTCAAGTGAGGGTCCATAAGGTTTTCTGATCCCTTTCCACCAGAGATGTAACGTGCAGTAGACTTCTCAGTCTCGGCCCCTCCCAGAAAGTGATGGGGGATGTACAAGATTATACAGTACAAAGTTGATCAATAAGCTCAGCACAAAATCAGAATGACGGGTCTGGAGCATAGCTTTTGCCTTCTTGAATTTATCACTATATAAATATTTGCCAGTGTTAGCGAAATGTGTGGGATGCATGTGAAAGTGGTGTGTCTGGTGTTTCTGTTTTGGGGGATGGGAAAAGTGGAAGCAGGGACAAAAGGAACTGGAAGTTAGATGAAGACCTCTATTGCATTCAGTTTGTGCATTCAGCATGCTGCAGATGATAACCTGGCTGCTACTGCTTAATACTGTGCTTTTCAACACCTCACTCCCCTTTGGAAGAATTCCCACTTCCCCCCCAGATGGATACTATTAGCTGATTTGGTTGCTATTTTTACGTCTAAATTGCAGACTCTCTCCTGCTCTGTAATTTGTTTGTTCATTCTAACTTGGGAATAGTGTTCTATAAATGAATGCTATGTACACTAATGGTTAGGATGGGGAAAACTTCAAACATGTCATTTTTATTTGTATTGAGGTAAAGAGGCCAACTCAGACAGCATATCCACACATGCAGATATCAAACATGTGTCTGAAAGGAATGCAGCTGAGCCACTTGGACATGCAATCAAGTTAACTCCTCAGCTGTGAGGTGTAGGTTAAAGTGAGTGTGTTATAACCACAGGCCGTTTTACCTAGTGATAGCCATAAAATCATAAAATGCACTGGAAAATCCAATGTGCTAGGGGTGAGTAGCTTATCCTCCCCCACATATCTGTCATACCTGTATGCTTCCCTTGTTTATGTCTTGCCCTGAAACTCCATTTCTTCAAATAATAATACCTAGCTTGGGTGGGGTGCAACCAGGCTTGTTGCTGGTGTCCCCTGTGGCCAGTTTCTAGTGTGATTAAGGGGATAAAATGAACAGCTCCCAGAGGTAAAAGACCTGGGATTTTGCTGATGGACTTGAAGCTCAGGAGATCGGGTGAGACATTGTGGTCCTTGTGGGCCGAGGTTGCCATCATTCTGCACCCTCTGCCCCCTCCTTGTATGAAGCTATGATGTTTCATACTCAAGTGTGGTAATTGCTGGCTACTGAGAATTTTTTAATGGCAACCATGGTAGGTACCATCTGAAATAAGTGGAGTGCTATGCTCATCATTAGTCTGATAGAAGTGAGTTTGTGAAGAATGGCAGTTGGAGCTGGGCAGGAGACCGCCGGGACCTAAATGCTTAGTCAGGATGATTGGTGGATTTGCTTTGCTGTCAAGCACTCTGACACAGATGCCACAGCTCCCTGGAGCCCAAGCTACGGAAGAGGGACAGCAGATGTTTCCTCCTTGGCCTGGTGGATCAACACTTTATGGCAAGGGAGCAGATGCTGCAAGCGTCTGAGTACAGACCTGGTCCTTATGCTGCAATGATGCCAGCAGAGTTAATACTGGAGTAGCATGGGAAAGTGTCCTACCGTGGTGGACGAAATAAGGCAGCCCTTCCCAGAAACCCACTACACCTACTTTTGTGTAGATTAAACTAAAAAAATAATAGCATGCAACCTCTACGGTTTGATTGGAAATGTGTACTCACCAGAGGTGCCTTCCCCGGCATCATGTTCCGCTGCCAACTGGTCCTGTGAGGGGGTGGGTTCCAGGATTAAAAACAGTACTTGGCTGTCGGAGAGAATGGATCCTCCACTTGCCTGCCTTGCACTCTCCTCCTCCTCTTCCTCATCAACAGTGTCCTCCTTGTTGTTGCTCGAGGTCGCCTGGGGCTCTTGGGAGTTATCTATGGAGTGTTTTGGGGTAGTGGTGGGGTTGCCACCAAGAATAGCATGCAGCTTCTCATAAAAGTGGCATGTCTGTGGGGCAGAACCAAAGTGACTGTTTGCCTCCCTTGTCTTCTGGTACGCTTGCCGAAGCTCCTTTATTTTCACGTGGTGCTTCTGCATGTCCCTGGTGTAGCCCTTCTCACCCATGCCCCACGCAATCTTGACATAGATGTCAATATTTCTTCTGCTGTATCGGAACTCTGCCTGCACAGACTGTTCTCCCCACACAGCAATAAGATCCACCACTTCCTGTGTGCTCCATGCTGGAGCGTGTTTGCGACCTTGAGTCTCCATGATCAGCTGTGCTGGTGAGCTCTTCATGCTGATCAAACAGGAAATAAAAATGCAAAAGTTCCCAAGGCTTTACCAGGGGAGCAGCTATTTCCTGTGTACCTGGCTGATGTGCAGTGGAGTTGAAAGTGCTCTCCAGAGCGGTCACAGCTGAGCACTGTGGGACACCTCCTGGAGGCCAATTCATTCGAATTACACAATGCAGTGTCTACACTATCCCCATGTCGACCCATAGATGTTGAATCAAGCGCTATGCCTCTCACAGAGGTGGAGTACAGAAGTCAACTTTACAGGCCACTTGGGTCAGCGGAAAGGACTTGGTAGCGTAAACACATACAATATTAGTTCAACTTAACACGGTTTATTTAATCCTAAATTTGTAGTGTAGACCAGGCCTTAGAAAAAATGAAATAAGTCAGAATGTAATTTTCTTTAAAAATGGGTATGTAATTGTCACGGAAGTACTTTTGTTTTCACAGACTGGAGAATAACTCATTCACTATGGAATAACACAATTTCAAAAATATATTTATATCCTTATAATGATGTATTGTTTTTGTCTATTTCTGAGATCATACATCCGTCTTTTCCCACCCCTTTTTTCCCCTGTGTGGTACCTTTAAAAAAAGTTTTAATTGCTTTATTTTCTTAGTAATGGCCATAATTAAATAGCAAGTCATGAAGGATGCCAAAATTAATACAGATAGCTCTACTTAACAGATTTATAGATAATTTCAGGGTTTTCCCCCCTCCTAATCCCATCCCTCTCCTTTCTCTGAGCACCAGTGCCCACACCATCTGGTCCAGAGAACAGTGACAACCCTTCAGGCTTAAAAACAGAAGAACCCTACAATATTACTGCCTAGATTACAGTGGTTATTTCTTTTTGAAAGTCACATCATACTGAGATGTTAAAACTCCCTTGTATATAGAATGAGATTTCTTCCTTTTGTCATTGTCAATAGTTTTTATATTTAAAACAAAAATCCCAAATTGTAAATGATAAATATTAGAGATGCATGGATCCCTGTTGTTGTGCATTAATATGTCTCATTGACTGGTGCTAATGTTAAGACTGACAATGACTCTTTGTCACTAATGTGTGTTGGGCTCATCTGTCCTGGTTCACGTTAATAAATAAATGTGTAGTTTGTGGAGCCATCTGATCAGTTATTTCACTTGACTAGAGTCTACAAATAAAACTTGCTTTTGTTTTTGCAAAATAGCAGTATCAGGGAATAATGGGCTTTATTGGATCTATTTTAGAGCTTAAAAAAAACTCATTTAATTAACTAGATACTTTACATTTCAAAGGTATTCCAAAATAAAATCTGCACTCTTCTACAGAAGGTTAAAAGAAAAAGGATAACCCTGATGATAGCTATCCAGTGGCAGTCATCTTTAAGAAGTTTTCTTTAAGTTAAAGCACCGTGGTTTAAAAATATCTAATATTTTACTTAATATAATTCTGGAAAATACTCCATTAGTGCAAGATGATTTGGAGAATCAATCTGATCAGAAGGCAGAAAGGGTAAAGCCCTTAGTCAGCATTTATTATTTATTTTTGTATGTTGAGAAAAGTATATATGGGAAAATGTAAGCTTTTAATCAAAGATTTAAATATTCACATCTCACCTATGTAGTTAGATGCATTGACACAAATTTCAGGCATATGAGGGGAGAACCTTGCATTGTATGCTGCAGATAGAACAGCTCAATTTCCTCCCTCCTCTCCCTTCCCCCGAGCCCTCTCGCTGTAATGATTTGGACAGAGATCCATCCATTGCTTAGTTTTGCCAATTGTTTTAAAAGTTCTACCTCCTCTGTACTTACAATGTTTTAATATAAACAAGCGGATCCTTTCATCTCTTTCGTAGTAAACCGTCTGACCACCTGAACAAATCAACGACTTCACGAGGCCCCCAAATAAACACATCTTTTAGTAGAGAGTAACTGGTTAAAGGGACAGAGGCAAATGAAACTCATTCTTCTTCTTTTTGTCTTCTTTTATAGTTAATCTGCTGGATTCAAAAGCAATTCAAGGGGAGCTGGGCTGGATCTCCTACCCATCACATGGGGTGAGTTCACTAGACTGTGAAATGGGAAAGTGCTGCTACAGATCAATGTGCTATTTAACTATTGTTTCCTCTTCAGACAACGCTATGCTGGGGCCCTTTGGAGCTTCAAAAATAGTCTATTCTAAATTTGAAATTATGGTTTGTGCTGTATTAGTATGTTACCTTTTCATTAGAACATACATCATACTGCATGTAATCCCCATGGTGAGGTCATCCTTAATGAGAAGAATTAAAGGGGTGGGGCTTCCCCATTTTATGCAAATTGTCTTTAAATCTTCCTCCCTGTATGATGTGCATTTCTAATATGTAGTGTGGAACTATTCTTCTTAGTGATGCTTTTAGATGAAACTAGAACTGACATGGAAATGTGTAGACCAATTTTCAGTAGATATCACAAATGTCTATTTTATTGTTTTTTGTTTTTTGGGGTTTTTTTGCTGGTAAAGGTGCTGTTCTCTCTGTGGTAAAAGTTAGGCAAATATCTGGATACATTTCTTTGTGTGTTTTCTTGTACATTTTCTAATATTGTCTAGAACAAATTCAACTGGATCTCTTATTTGTAACTGAAATTGTCTAGTGTTAGGATTCTTACACTTCTAGCTTTTAAACTTTTTGAAGCAAAAGAGACACGTATAAATTCTGTTTGATTGAGTTTTTTTAAATACTTGATTTATGGCTTACCAAACATTTACCTCTTTATTTGTTATTATTATTACTGAAGGAGCGGTCAGCCATTTGATAGCTGAAACTTTATGATTTCCCAGTAGGTAAAAGAAACTCCAGTACTCCTGTTTCACAGTGGAGGATGGTTCACTTGAGTACATTTTTAAAAAGATTCTTTGCACAGTCAATTTTAAAATCCCAAGTAATGAAGCTTTCTCACTGTCCAATGGGAAAGTAACCCACAGCTTAATATATGTCTTAGTCAGAAAGATTCCCCCTTATATTCAGTCTAAATATTCCTTTCTTTATTTAGTTCCATTATGCCTCATTGTGTCATGCTCCTGGGTACCATACTAAATTATTCCTCTCCATTCTTGGTGTTCACCCCATCCCTTCCCAACTGTAAATTAGAAGAACAATGTACAAAAAAAGAGCCATTTGGAAATCTAATACTCTTTTTATTGCTGTTTGAGTAATTGAATGTGACAGTAAAGCACCTGGGGCCAAATTCTCTCCTTGGATTTGGTGGAGTCTTTACTTGGCGTTGCACACATGCATCTGAGAGCTCCGTTTGGCACACAGCAGATGAAACAATGCAGTATGTTTTAATTGGGGCAGAGCTCTGTGTTCTTTTCCTTCCAGATTATTGGTAGTTTTGATTAAAAATGTTACTTAAATAGCCATTTTGCTTCTTGCTCATGGAGATATTAGAATATAGATTGAAGGTACTTCCATCTCCTATTTTACTATGGGTGATCCATTATCCATACTTCAGGGATCACTCATCTTTATCTGAATGCATCCGATGAAGTGAGCTGTAGCTCACGAAAGATTATGCTAAAATAAATTTGTCTCTAAGGTGCCACAAGTACTCCTTTTCTTTTTGCAAATACAGACTAACACGGCTGCTACTCTGAAACCTGTCATCTTTATCTGCCTTTCTTCCTATCACACCTTGAGTTTGACCGAATGCCCAATCTTCTAGAGTATCCAAAACATCACTATCCTGTGATTCATCAGCTTGTTTGGAGGAGGCAGTGGTATGATTTGAGTCAGGATTCTGGCATGTCCGAGGGTGTAAGATGACTCACATGACTAACATGGGAGTGAGAAGTTATTAGTGTGTGAAGTCTCAGATTTCAAAGTTCTGTTGGGCAGTTAAAATATTAATAAAAAAATCTGACAAAACTGCTCATTTGTCAACTTTATTCTGCGCATCTGTTTTGTTTTATGGATGTTCCCTGTCATCACTCAGCGTTCTCTGTGGGAGCCACTGGGCGCTGAGCACTCCTAAAAAGCAGGCCAGTGGCCACTTCTTTAGATATCTAAATGGGAACTGCTGAGTGCTGAGCTAGAAAATCTGACCTCAGGCCTCCCTATAAATAATGCAGCGTTAATTGTAGTTCAGTGTGTGGTGTTCTGCACTTTCCCCTATCTGAATTTGTTTGAAATCCATTGAATTATGACATGGTACATACATAAATGAAATGATGGGTACACAGAATAGTTAGTTTTCAAACCATCGGTATTGGCAGGAGACTTT
This sequence comes from Eretmochelys imbricata, assembly GCF_965152235.1. NCBI lineage: Eukaryota > Metazoa > Chordata > Testudines > Cheloniidae > Eretmochelys > Eretmochelys imbricata. Next base: position 191,859,033 of record NC_135572.1, on the reverse strand, counting down.
TTTTTTAAATCAGATTTTTCATTTCCCAGGATGATCCATTTTTAACTGCTCAGTATAATGAGTTTTCAATAGGATCTGCTCGGTGCTGAATGCTTCTGAAAACCTGGCCAATACACTTAGATGCCTAGATGGTAGTGTACTATTTTAAAAATCTGCCGCCAATTGTGTGTTCTGATCATCATGTCAAAATCTGGCCCCTGGTTTTAATGCAAGCCTGGGAATTGTGAACGCCACAGTTCTGCTTCTAGTTCTGTGAGTGACTCCTTCAGTAGCTTTGGGCAAGTTGTCTTAGTCTACTTCTCCATCTGTACATTGGAAATAGCAACACTTGTTTCTCTCCCTCACAGGACAGAATTAGTTAATGTTTATGAAGTACTCTGCGAATAACTAGAGTCCTGGAAATGCTAAATAGTATTGTTTGTATGATCACAATGCCTTAAAATAATAGTTTAAAATGTTTACACAAAGAAAATCTCTGTGTGTCCAGATGGGACCATGAATAAGTGTTTGGATTATACTATTCCTCTTCCTACCCATCCCACTCCAGAATGAAAAGTTTCCAATGGTTATTGTCAGACTGTTCAATAAGCAACTTTTGGTGAGTTGGGTGTACAGGACAGAACTTCCCAGCTATTTCCTAGCTCATCAGTTTCTAGTCTCCATTTTGTATTTTTTTTCGAAAGCCTCATTTGGTTCTTTTGGCAGCCTCTCTGCTCTACTCCGCTTCTGCATTGATCTCCCTGCAGCTGTGCCTCTCCTGCCTTGGAGGCCTAAAGCAGCAAGAGGCAAAGCAGCTGGCAGAGGAATGATACAGGGCATCATGATGGCTGTAAGAAAAATAGACTTGCTAGATTACTCTACCAGGACTCTCATATCCCATAGAGCAATTTTTTTAGCCTTTGCAAGTCAGTGTTGATTTGGGTAAATCTGCCTAAGCTTTTCCTGTATGTGCGGTTCCTACCTACCATAGTATCCCTGCGGAACAAAACTGTACAATACACATAGATTTGTACTGATGTGCTTCTAAAATAATGAGATTCTTAGGTTGAAGTCACAGAATAGTAAATTCACTTATATCTCTTATCTTGGTGTGATTGTGGTACAGAACCAGGCCCCAAACTGTGTTCCTTTACATGCTGTGATATTTTAAGCTTAAAATTTTAAATATAAATTTTAAAAAATAGAAATAGAGAAAGAAAGTACTATGAACTGTGCCATAAAAGTGATGTAATAATAGGAAAGTTAAATGGGAGTGGAAACGTGAAACATCCTTTTCATAGTCCTTTATTTATACTGGTTTAATTAAACCCTGTAAATACAGCTGCATCTGTCTTCCAGTTAACTAAAATATGAACTTAAACTTCAGTGGAAAAAACATTATAATAAAGATGTCACATCGTACTGAAGCATTGCTAATAGCGAGGTAGTGATTTACAAGGTAAAGCTAATAGAGCTACACTTGAGGCTGTGATTCACAAATGAGGATGCTGGTATTGTGCCAGCTCTTTTCCAAGATCCAGCAGTATTCCCATCAGAAGCCATAAATGTCAAGATGCTGAGGAGGGTTACTTATATAAATAACCCCCCATCCAGTGATTTATCAAAAGGTATCTCATAGAGATTTTTCAGGTTAATCATTTTACCCGATTCTAGAAAATGACTCGAAGTGATTGTCATGCTCAGTATTCTGTGGTACATCTCATTCTAAAATCTGATTTTACTTGGGGTTATATAACAGAAGCATTGAGAAATTCCTGAATATTTATGTTAAGATTTATAGCTCATTGGTATTCAGAGATCTATGTGTCCCACATAACTCCCTGATGGCAGTGTTTCAGACCCTGGTTAATAATATGGCCCTGTAAGACCGTGATCATTCCTTGAGCCATCCCCCACAATCCCCCGTAATCTTGGCATCAGTGACACCGATCTGGTCAAACTCATTCAGACCAGTTCAAGATAAAACCTTGGCCCATCCAGACGGCAAAGCAACTGTTTTGAAAAATAGAATAGCTGGGTTTGCTTATATCTGAATGTGATCGGCAGCAGCCACAAAGCCTGTATCCTGTGCTGCCACCACTAGCACCTGCCTCTGCAACCTTTTTGTCCTGTCAGTCAAATACCCGCTCCATGTCTGTAGATTTCATTGAACGGGGAAAAAGGAAGAGCTGCTTAGTCTTTACAGAGTATATTATTGATATGCTGATTAAGCATAACGCAACTGATCATTAACTGCAATTCACGTAAATTACAGCAGCACAGATGTGGGGGGGGGGTTGGGAAGATAAAAAAGCAAGTGACTTTTAATAATATACAATACAAACGGGATGGATAATTCATGCAGGACAAAAAGAGTAGAGTCCAAATCCCGTTCTGCATATTCATGTGAGTGGTCATATTGGTTTCAGGGTGATTTTTTGCATAAATAAGCTGACTAGGATTTGGCCCTAGGTTAGTGTTCTTTGGTTTGGTAAACATTAATCTCAGATACCTTCATGTACCCGCCTCATGACATGACCTGAATATAAAAGGTACTAGATGTACTACAGTATCATTAGGGCATGGCCTAATCTTTAAATGTTACCATTAATGTTTTTTGGCTGTGAAAATGTATTAGTTTTCTCTATGGTTCACAGAAAAAAAAAGATAAAACCAGTTCTTGTATTTTTTTTCTGTTACTAACCATAGAAAATAAGCACTCCTTGCATATATGGTTAATATGCTTTACCTATTTGTGCATACATTTGTCTTGCATATAATCACCATTAATAAATTATGGCCAAAATTTTCGAACTTTGGGTGCCTGAAGTAAGGCACTTAAATCTATAGGTAGCATTTATGATCCCTGAGTACCTGCAGCTTCACGCTGACTTTACTGGGAGCTGTGGTTGCCAGGACCGGCTCTAGGCACTAGCAAAGCAAGCACGTTCTTGGTGCGGCACAATTCCAGGGGCGGCATTCTGGTCACCCTTTTTTGTGGGGGTGGGGTGGGGCTTGAGCAGTTGTGCTCTCGGAGCTTGGGGCAGCAAAAAACCTAGAGCCGGCCCTGGTGGTTGCTCAATACTGCTGAAATTCAAGGGACTTACTGAGGTCCCTAATTATAGATTAGGGGACTTACTATAGACACTTGAACATTTTGGCTTGTGTGCCCATTTATCCCTTGCCCTCACACTCATGGGCATTTGGAAGAGAGAACTTACAGATCCCAATTAGGGAGAAGAACAGCATTTCCCACTCCCGCAAAATGTGGGTTGCCCAATTAGGGCTAGATCCTGCACCATTACAGTCAGTGAGAGCTTTTCCATGGACTTGAATGGGAGCAGGATCAACCCTTAATGAGAATGAGGAAGATGGCTTATTTCAGATTTTTCAAAAGGCTGAAAATAGTCTGTCATATTGGAATCTGGTCCCACATCCCTTTGTTCTGTGTCTCTCAGGAATTTATATGGACCGCCCCCATCATTGTCATCTTGGCACGCCTCACAATCTGTGATGTACTTATCCTCACAACACCCTGATGAGGGAGAGAAGGGCTAGTATCTCCATCTTACAGATGGGGAAATGAGTCACAAAGAAGCTAACTGAGTTGCCAAGGTCACATTAGAAATCTAGGGTGCAGCAGAGACTCGAACCCAGGTTTCCCAAGTCCTGGGCAAATGCCTTAACTTCAGGGAGGTTAAGGAATAAACTAACAGGCTCCCAACAGGAAAAATATTCAAAGACACAAATTCAGCGCTGGGTCCTTTATTCATGCTAGTAGTTCCCTTCTCTTCACTGACTTAGACCCATGAAGTCCTACTGAGGCCCTGATTCATGAAAGCCCTTGAGCATGTGCTTAACTCTACCTTGTTCAGCATTGATTCTATCCACTGATTTCAGTGGGACTTTTTTAAACACATGCTTCAAATTAAGCACATGCTTAATCAAGTTTTGCTGAAGTTGGGCCAGAATAAGGAAGGACTATGTGTGCTTTTCCTGAGACCTTTTCCTTTTAAAAGGATGCTGTAAAAAGACTCTCCGCCCCCCCCCCCTTTCCTCCTGGGAAAAAACAATATTTCCATCATACCAGAGTGCTAACTTTGAAATGACAGCCCCCAGCTAAACTTGCTCTGTTTCCTGTCTTTAGCTGACATACTTGGCACATGACACCATCTTCAATTTCTGGTCTTTTTCATGGGATTTGAGAGAGAGAGAGAGGAAGAGGAATCTGTGTAAAGTATCCCTTTGGTTGTCATTCCTAACTAGATGTGGAGGAAGGAGATCTTTGTGGTTGTATTTGCCTTTAGCAAAAGAAGTCCTTGGTGGGTAGTTTGATCAATTGGTAAAAAGCCAATTGATCAAACAACCCACAGGGAAGAGACATCCACCAAGATACATTTTTCTTCCAATATTGGCATCAAAGAAGCAGAGTACTCTAGCCACTGTGAGATCCTTGGTGCCCAAGGGAGTCCTGAGAGCTTGGATACAGCATGGATCCAGATTGGGTCCTTGTCTTTGATAGCAGTCTCTCAGATGAAAAAGGACAAGCTTCATCTGCATTTTTTATTTATTTATTTTCATATTGCAATGTAAATATTTATTAATTATGAAAAAGCTATTGCAGAGATGGGTCATTTCACAGCAGATCAAGGATTGGGGGAGCAGGTGATTGTGTGAAAACCTTTAGAACTATCATATGATCCCATGGAGGAGATGAATTTTAGTCTTCTAGGTCTAAGTTGCTAGGCATTTAAAGTTGACTGATACCTTGGTCTCAGATTCACTCTTTGGCCTTGGACAAGTAACTTATCTTCTCACTTTTTCCCCTGCGTGAAAAGGAGATAGTACTTACACAACTCAGCTGCGTGTTGTGTGCTTTTTTATGAAACATTAGTAAAGTACTTCAAAAATTAAGTAACTAATCATGAATGCTAAATATTGTGTAAGACAAAAAAATAAAATAGAAAATATCTACTTTATTGTTAAATATTTAAGCCTACTTCAGAATGGAAACAGGATGTGTTTTACTGTCTAAAGTAGTGTGTCTGCTTATTCTCTAGAGGTTATTGAGCTCTTATTAAAAATTACGCGTTTGTTTTTTAGGTTCTCAATGTTATGCATGAATTCTGGTTTCCTAACAATTGTATAGGTTGTATACTGTCATTTTAGCTTTCAGTGCTTGTGGATGATATCTGAAATGCAGACAGAGTATTCTGACAACTGGTTGTCAGAAAAAAACCATCTGGGATTCTGTCTTTGTGAATCACACAGTATATTGTTCCTGCATATGCTGAATAGTTGATTGAGGGAAATCAACTTTTTTGACATATGTGTTCTATGATTCTTGGTCACTTGGAAATGTGCTGTTTGGGATATATCTTAAATATAGCATTTTCACCTTTGGGCTGATCTTCTGATTAAATTTGAGAGCAGTGTTACAATTCATACCCTACATATTTTTTCTTCATTTCCTTGAAACTATGTATAAATGTGTGTGTAAATTCTCATTCCTTTGGATTGAAACTTCATTTTCAATATTAAGGCAGATTTTAGTGTTTCTCACCCGTAAAGTGAAGACTTTTGCTTTGTATTTCCATGAAGCTTTTAAAATTTCTCTCAGTATTTTAAACTAAAATGTCATTCATTTAAATTGTCACAGCCATGAGTCAGATTGTGAAGATGAAATTTTTGAGTCGGTGTTTTCTTCATTTTATTAAATGATAGCTGAAGTCAAAGAGTCATGTCTGTACTGTAAACTCTTCCTCTTCAAGGCTACTATACTTTAGAGCTTTAACCGTAGGATATGCAATACAATTTTTTTTAAATTGTTTGAATTCTGATGCGTAAGCCTAATGGCAATATCACTCTTTATCAGATACATGTTCGCAGCTTCTGTTGAAGTGAATGGAAACCATGCACGTACATTCAAGGACAGACTTTTTGGGTACATTAGTCAGCTTTGATGCTTTTTGACCAGTATATTAACCTCAGTTGCTAAAACCAATTTTTAGAATAAAAAGTCCAAGCCAAGGTTTACAAGTTAGAAAACGACATCATCATCATTTTTAGCTGGAGCTAAATGAAAAAGAGGAGGTGTGGAAATAATTTGAAAACATTTTGACATTCATATAGATTTGTGAATTATTTTTGCAGTGCTATGGAATGAGTGAATATTAATGAAAAACCTCTCATTAAAATGTTTGAAAAACTGCCAAATTCATTATATAAACTATTGGACTGCTTAGTATATTCTAATCTTAATCTGTGTTCCTTTGATTATTAAACTGACTGATTTACAAATTCAATCTGATTATAGGAATGTTTGTATCTTGCCACATTTTTTGATAACTCTTTGTGGAGTAATAGAAAATTCATTTTTATTCCAATTCAAATTTGCTCTTTCCCACAGCAATGATCTCCTATTATTATTTTCCTTTTGGACATTAGCCTTTTCAGTTCATTACCACGCTGCTTCAAATTATTTGCTGCATTTCTATTTTAAAAAAAGAATATTACACAAACAAAAAAGCAGATAACCATAGAGGAAGTGCAATTCCCTTATTTAGTTTTGGGGGGCAATATTGAAAGTCCATCCTATTTCATTAGTTATGCAATCAATCATTCTGCTATTTGTATAATAGGTTGTTGCAGGTTGGGTATCATTTTTCTCTGGTTTCAAGAAATGCAAGTTTCAACTTCCATTCCAAGGCCTAAATAAAGATTTTATTTGGAACTAGGATTGTACACGTTCCAGAGTCCCATTTTTCCTTTGAACTTCAAAGCTTAGAAAGTGTATAATTTCCTTTGTGGGCAGGAATTTTATTTCTGTCAGTCTGTCAGGATAAATTCAGACCATTTGTGGTAAGTTATCAGAAAAGAGATGACCATTGAATGTTTTTCTCTTTCTAAAGGAATGTTTTACCTTTACGTTTCTAATGTCTCCAATTCTCTGTTGTGCAGAATTTATTTGCATAAAAGATAATAACTAAATACTAAAGATGATTGGGAAACAAAAAGAAAAACATGGTGTGTCATATAGTGTCTTAAATGCGAAGAGTAGATCATATTTGTGACAGGACTACTCTGAGAAAGATTAGGGAAAAATAAATGTTTTCTAACAAGTTGAGCCATAAAACTGATGGCTATAATTTCTACTAAAAATCCCTTGTAATTTTTTTTCTCTTGATAATGTTGCTGTTACTGCCTCATAACTTTTACCATCTAATTTGTTTGTCTGTGGCTAATTAATCTAATTTTCTAAAATGTCAATAATATCTTTAAAATTAAATGTCTCTCCACAAACAAGTAATCCAGTCACTTGTGAGGACTAGTTTGCATGTGTCGTAGCTGACTTGTGGCAAAAATCAAAGATTACTTTCTAAAGGGACACTTGGAGGTAAAGGAATAAATGGAATAATTTTCTATTGGAGGTGATGTACTGGCAAATGATGGAATTGATAATACAGCCTTCTGGGCCTGAGCCAAGTAGGCATTATCTCTGCTTCGGCTTCTGTGTCCGTCAGGCAATGCTCCTTGATAAGGACTCAATGACAATCCCCATTAACAATCTATTTGACAATGCAGCCATTCCCTTCTACCTTCACAGATACTATTTTCCTCCTTGTTGCTGTCCAGTTCTGCCTATTAATTGATGTGGGCTTCTGTAAACACATTAACTTGTTTTACAAAATGCGGGACTGTAAAGTACATCTTGTACATGGAGGTAGCGTCATATTTTACAAATGCTCTGGAGTCAGATTGGCTGAGGACAAGGGAATAGCACTTTATTAACTGCAGGAGCAGTTAGCTCAGTCTGCTCAGGCTTCTGACAACGTCTCATTCAGTCTGGCAATATCGCATTTGCCCACTTCCTCATGGAGTCTAATTTTGAAGCTGGCAAGTGAAGTATTTTTAGCTGAAGCCCCTCAGCATCAGGAATTGAAACCCTGGACTTCTGGATCAAAAACAATGAGCCTCTCCGGCCTGAGCTTAAAGACGGAAATCTGTTAGCTCAGTAGCAGGCTCATCAACCTCTCTTGGCCAGCCTCCAGAGGAGACCAAGCCATGCCGTGTAAGTGTGCATTACGATATTTTAGGAGTTCAGCTGCTTGTCCCCGGCAATAACTGCACTACTAGCATAACCTCCTTCTCCCTTTCCTCGAGGCCTAGACCCTAGGGCTCCTCTGTGCCTCCAGTCACTTATACTGCTTCATCCTCTTGTTAACCCCAGCAGGCAGCCAAAGACATCCATCTCCACCAGTGTCAATCAGCTCTTCCTCCTTTGCTTCCAGTTTCCTCTCTGCCACCCTTCCCTCCTCTGCTATACCCCTAGCAGTCCCTATCCTACCTAGCCTCACAGGAGGGTGGGATCTGTGTTTCCCGAGTCCTGCTCCTCATGCACTGTGCCACTCTGAAGCAGGGATTGAAAGTAGCAGTGGCTTGTGCTGAGTTCGGGAAATGCTCAGAATGGAATCTGAGCAGATGACCATAAAGAAGTGACTATATTCATCAGATATATGGGGAGGTAAGAAATGTCTTGTGAGTTAGCAGGGGGAGAGGTATGGTGAGCATGTGCAGATAAGGAACTTCATTAACAACAAAGTCAGACATTTCATCTGGCTATTGGATTGGATAATAATCTGGCTGTTGGATTGGATAATTTCATCCAATAGCCATTTCATCTGGCTATTGCATTGGATAATAATCTGGCTATTGGACTGGATAATAATTGGGATAGGATGCTTTTATTAGGAGCATTGCAGGGCTGTTCTAGTCAACAGTCACTCCCATGCTACCATTACTCTGTCTCATTTGCATAGCTACTCCCATATTGTTGACTTGATACTTACACTTATGGTGTATACAGATACTTCCAGGGTTGTCTGGGTTTTTTTGAGGGGGGTCGAAGGAGCTGAGAGGGAGAAAAAGTGTAAAACCTGTTTAGCTGGACATATCAGCTTGCATTCATATTACCGCTTTTCATCCCAAAGGATCCAAAGCACTCTACAAACCATATATATTTGAAGCACTTAGGCCTCTCCTAAAATGCAGTTGCCTATGGGTAGCGTGTTGCAGATATTGGCGGGCGGGGCCGGGGGGGGGAACATGCAGCAACACTAAACAGATCAGTACAGGAACTGAAAAAAAAGAATGTGTCTAATTGCAAGGAAATATTAACATGAAAAAGTGAAATAAGTTATAAATTTTGAATTTGGATGTTACCAGATTTCAGAGAACCTGCAGCCAGACCATTTTATACTGTGATCTCATCAGATCTCACTGGCTAAACATGGTTGATCTGAATCGATACTTAGTTGGGAGATGTTGATTGAATATTTGGGTGCTGCAGGAAGTTGATTTAATGGTTTAGTAGGAGGCAATATTGTAGAAGTGTATCAAACCAGTCCTACAGCGTTTTTAATGGACAGTGTCATGCTGGAGGAATACAGGTAAAACTGATCTAACCACGTTCGAGTGGACATGGTGGTTTTCTTCACTTTTTGCCCTGAAGTTGGTTAGACTTGCCATGTTCTCTTAAGCAGCTGCTATGTTTTAGCCCCAGAGGCAGAGATGTATTGGGTCTGGGCGAAGTAATGCTGATAAGTGGTTTACAGTATATTTCCAACTATCCAAATAGCCTGGGGGGACATTGATTTTATTTGGATAATCAGGAGTTCATACACTTGAGAATTCAGGAACCATTCAGCAGTGGGGTGGCCTCCCCTGCAGACCTCCCCTCCTCCTCCTTCTCTTCCTGCTCACTGGAGGTCTCTGCTCTGCCTTGCCAGGACTGCAGCCTCCCACACAACACCTTGCACCTGCTGGGATCAGGTGTCACCAGCACTGCAGCGGAGCAGAGAGCCCCCTGCAGCCCCACTGTCATGGCCCCTGCTCCTTCCCGCTCATGACAGCAGGGCTGCAGAGGGCTCCCTGCCCTGCAGCAGGAGTCCTCGCTGTACTGGCTGGGGGACTCTGCTCTATGATCTGAACCTATTTGTCCCCATCCAAATCCTTTCATTGTCCCCCAGCATGAGATATGTGCTACAGAACAGTGATGCACAAACTTTTCGAGTCACGCAGCCCCCTTACTATTAATGGATCTGTCTGTGCCCCCCTCCATTACTGCGCAGCCAAGGCTTCCTTGGCAGTGGTGCTTGGGCTGGGAGCAGAACTGGGGATGGCATAGGAACTGGAGCAAGAGGTGAAGCAGAGCCTGGAGGTGTAGCTGGTCAGGGGACAGAACTGGGCTGGACGTGTGACGCTCCCTCCCTGCCCCTTATGGGGGCTGGCTTGAGCCTGGAGGCAGAACAGGCCTGGGGGCTGAATGGGGTTTGGGGAGGAGTGAGGCTTGGGGCAGAGCGGAGCTGGATGTGTAGTGCTCCCTCCCTGCTCCCCAAGGGGGCTGGCCCGGACCCTTCTGTGCACCTTCCTCCCCCAAACGTTTGCGCTCCACAGTTTGGTAACCCCTGCTTTAGAGGGCTTGTATCTCATGCTGGGATTTGGATAATATGGAGGTTGGATAATAGGGTTTCGGATAAATGGGAGTACGTTGTGTATTTCAATTTATGCTCAAAAGGCATCCTTTGGAATGAAAGGTGTTATACAAGTGCAGGTTATTTGTATTATTTATATTCACTGTTCTTAGTCTGTGACTGAACTACCATTAAGCACAAAGTGAGGTGCATGGTGAGGTCAAAGGCAGTATGCATGATATGCAGATACTGTCTTACAACACATAGCACAGTGATGAAATCTGTGAGTTTTGCTGTACTATGCTACATGATATTTGGTCCTTTCATCAATATGTTAGTTTCCCTGCCTAATAGCCATTGATGGCACTCAGACTGGAGCTACATTTTCCAGCTGTTGAAAGAGTTGATTTTCATACACCCCGAAAGGAAATAGAGATGCAGAATGATCATCAGCTGCTGGTTAGTCTGTGTACACACGTACTGACACACTACCCTACAGTGTGATTGGTGAGCTGAGCGCACAACTCATTGGGCAAGTAGAGGCAGTTGATTCAATTCTTCCTCAAATGACTGAGAATGGATTTTATTTAGACTCCAAGGAAGAAGTTTGGAACAGCTCTGCATATGATCTTTGATTTTAAAACAAAATAATAAATTAAAACCAAAATAAAGGATTTTACGTACAGGATATACATGCTAATCGGATGAATGCATCAGATTTGTAGATTCCAAATATCAGCCACATTACATCTCATGTAGAAAAGGGAAATACTTATCTTTGCTGTTGAGGAATCTTTTCTTGCCCCTTAGCCATTCCTTTCTGCTATAATGCCAGTGTACAAGCTCTATAATAAAATTAGCTTTCAACCAGCACTCTACCTGTGTTCAGGTCTGTCCAGGTTTAAGTGTTGTTGCTTTGAATTTTCAATAGTGGCTTTGTGTGCCTTAATTTTTGAGACCTACTTACTTAATTGCTGCTAACAAATATTGGTGATTCTGGGAGTTCTGTAGCTGAGGCTACAACATTTAAATTAGAACCTATTTATCACTCACAATAGTCTGAAATTACTCCTTGCTGCTGAAATTTCTCTTGTGTGGGTGACACAGATGATCTAGCCTGGTCTTGCTAGGTTTTGATGACATGCCCATTACCATGTTAGCTTCCATGGGGGACTGACATGCAGAGAACCCCAGCTGGGGTTGCAGAAGGGATCCAAGAAATGGGATGGATCTGGAGTGTAGCTGCTCTGGCGTTGTCTCCTGATGAAAGTTTCAACACAGAAATTACCTTCAAGCAGCATTCACTTCCATTGTACCCCACCTGTAGTTGCGGTTACTCAACAATGGGGGGACTTGACCAACAGCAGTTTGGTTCCTGAAGGAATGCAGATTTTATGGGAAAGAGGGGACAACAGAACACTATGGATCAGGCCCTCCTTGCAGAGGTTTTTACCTCACAGGTTTAAGGCTCACTTCTCTTGAGCTCCTGGAAAATTAAGAACCCATGTCCCCTACTCACTCTCTGCCCACAAAATGACCCTTTATCAGATGAGGCAATTGTCTAGAAACTGGAAAGTTTCCTAGACCCTTTGCCCCCTCCCATGAATTTCTCCAAGGTAGATCATGATCTAAGTCATGTCTCTGCCCAAAAGAGTGGGGGGGGGGGTTTCCTGAGATGAAGGGTGTGGGTTTTTTATTTAAAAAAAAAATGGAACTAACTTTTGAATTGTGTGTTTGGAAAAATAAACCTATTTCTTGGTGTAAAGAAGAGGACCACATGTATTTACATTTGTCTTACACAAATCAAAAACAGTTGAACGCTGAAATGCGGCAAGGCAATAGACTTCACTGAAGAATATGTTCATGATGTTATTTGAATGAGAAATGTTAGAAATTAACAACCAAATTTGAGAGAACTGAATACGGGATACAGGGTACATGCAAGTGGAAGCTGAAACTAAGTTGTTGGGATACTCGTATGGTTAAGAGAAGCTGGATTTGACACTAATTTGGGAGCTCAATGCACAGAAATCCAGTGAGCATGCATTCTTTTCATTGCCTATTAACGGTAGTGTTAGGCCTGAACCAAAACCCCTAATTTGAAAATCTTAAACTTTGCAGGGTTTGGGATGTCCCCAACATAAGCAGTCATTAAAACTCAAGACATCTCATCCCTCAATGCCCCAGATACCACATGTCAACATCTTCAAGGACACCCAGGCTCTGTCAGTCCTCTCCTGTTCGTGTAATCACGACAGCCACCCCACGCCCTTGCTCTTCCCAGCAGGGACCCCCACAGCCTCCTTGCCTGGGGAGTATCCCTCACTCCTCCTGGCCCTCTCACGGTTCCTCTGAGTCCAGCTGTCCAAGCTCTGAAGATGTCAGTGGGTAAGATCCTCTGCTGTTCCCCTTCCTTCAGCCGTCTCCAGCCCTTGGCTCAGAGCCAGCAGACATCTCTCTCTGCTGCTATTTTTGCCTTCAGACCCCTTCAGCCCTCTGGCCTTGGCTCTGACCTGGGGATGCCAGCCAGCAAACCCATCTTGCTGCTCTCCTGCCTTCAGTCTTTTCCCAGGAACCACCTTCTCTTTCTTTGTGGGACCTTCTCCAGTACAGTCCCCTGTAGTTCTGTCTTTGGCAATTCTCACCTGCCTCTGACTGACTCAGGCAGCTCACTTTCCTTGTTCCTCCAGTCTGTGCTCTCCCAACTCAGTGGGTGTCTCCATGTCTCTGATTTTCCCCATGTTCTTTATCACCCCCAGGTGTGGCCCCACCCTCCTAATTGGCCATATGGCAACCCTTGTCCTGGAACTGGATCTACTTCATTCACTGGAGCATCCACCCCGTGACAAATGAAACCTACAGGATGAGCAACATGGCTAAGCTCATGTTGCTGCTGAAACTTGAGCTTTTGCATTTCCTGATATTTTTGTGGCTCAGCTGTGAACCCTTATTGTTGCATTAATATTTGTGTTGCATTTATTGCTATTTATCCGTGAAGGTAATTTAATTTCACTATGAAACCTGTAATAATTTACAGACTGCAGCGCATTTGTGGAAATATGCTGTAGCCTGAAGGAATGTTTTGTGGAGGAGCTGAACTCTGCCCCTCCTGCTGGCACTGTAATTCAGTGGCATCTATTCAGGAGTAAATGATTTTCAAATGAGAACATTCTCTGACCATGAAAACATCTACAGGGGTGAACATTAGCAGAATTTATATCATCGTATTGTTTGGATTGGGAGGGGCAGGGGGCAGTGAGAGGCAGCTCACAAAATGAATGTACAGCCCATTTGCAAACCTACCCACTACGACACTATCAGCCGGCATGGACCATCTGAATCTTTGTCCTGAATATTAGTCTATTATATGCAAAAAGAGCTCCTCACATAAACTGGTAACCTGGGGGGGTGAGCTTACTTGAGATGTCACTATGATACAAATGTTACGGGCTATTAAAGAAATGAGGGTGTGTGGGAAGAGAGGACAATAAGTAAGGCAACGATTTTGCACAGTTGTATAATTGCAATTGTCATCCTGATGTAGAAAAAAGATAGGATAAAAATACTGTTTTCCCCTGTAATTATAGCAGAGGGTAGAATGCAAGCCACCCCAATTATCTCTGTTTCTCAAACGTTGGCAGATTTATTTTAACTTTTTTCAATGCATGTTGATACATGGAAAGCTGGGAGAAATTTGGGGAGAAGAAAACATGGGGATAGAAAATGAATATGATGGGAGTGCTATCCAGGGGCTTTTGGGGAAATACTAAGGCTATTTCTACATGAGGAGTGCTTTATCAGTATAGGAATACTACATAGTTATAGGAATGCTATGCCAGCAAAGTGCTCCTTGTGTGGATGCAGCTACCCTGGCAAAACTGCACTTTATACTGGTACTTGTATCAACACTGAATCATGGCGCTTTAGCTGCTGTTTACGAGCAGTGCCAGTGGAGTTTCTGGTTTTACTAGGCAGAGGGCAGCATTGGAACCATAGGGCTAAATCATATATTTGGTTAGAACAGTTAATAACACGGATGCACATAAACTGTTGAAATATGTGTGGTTCACTGTATTTGAGCCTGGAACACTGGAGACTATGAGACCTGCATACAGACAATGAAGTCTCATGTGTCCGAGAGTCAGTTTTCAACCTGAGGAGACTGAAAAGTGGCAGGGATCTATTTTGAAGTTGTACAAGGAACAAAAGGGTTTGGTTATGATCAAATAGCATAATCTCTATTTTTAAAAATGAATATGAAGAATGGCAGGATCATGGAAGAGGGACCAGTGTGGTACATGATAATAGCTAAAAGTGTACCGCTGGGTTCTTTTTGAGTAGTTTGCATAGTAATATCATTGGGGAGCATCTGCCAGTGTGTTTTATGTTGCATGTAACATTTGTGTTTAATTGTGTCTGACATGTTTTGAAGTAATTTTTAAAAACCACATGTATTGTAACTGGTGCATACAGAGGTATTTACAAACATTGGTCAAACCTGATGTGTGTTTGTTTAACCTAGTTTAGTAGTTGAGTTGAAGGCATTGCAATGAATGAATGTAAACAAGTTTTGGCATGCCAAGTTGCAGGGCATTTTGTGTAGGAAGTCAGTTCATTTAGTGAATGGGGCCTGGTTTTCATCTGTCTAGTTATTCCTCATTTATAAGACCTGGTTTTAGATATACAGGATCAGACTTTCCTTTTGAGTTCTTTTGTAAAACAGAGTAGTGGGCTTTTTCTTTTTTTTTTTTTAAGCTAACTTTTACTCACCCCTTAACATGTTTTAAATTCTCAAGGATAGTAAGATTTACCCAGCCAGCAATGACTTAGGAAACAGTCGTGCAACAACCTACCCATAATTTGTGAGCTTCCTGCAATCAGAAGAAGAAACAAATGTGGTCACTCAGTTCAACTTGAGCTAGTCTCCTTTCTTGATGAGGGTAAATTTCCTCCTTGACCCAATAAAAGGAAATGTATAACAATAGAACACAATCTTACACAAACAGGACTACTATTTCCTTGACCAATGAACACCTTTGATCCAGTTCTGTGGCCACTTTGCATAGCACATAAGGCTAAATCCTATTGACTTCACTGAGAGAATTCACTCACTAAAGACTGAGCACCAGGACACGACCTCCTCCAATAAAACCACTGGGAGGGGGTGAAAAGTAGGGAATTTTTCCTCTGCTGCTGTACTGTGGACTGTGTTTTCCACCTGTGCAGAATAAGCTGTGGTTCTGTTCTCCAGCCCCAGGAATACTGGAGGAAATGTGGGAGGTCAGGACCATCCTCACAATTGCCCTGTACCTCATCCCTGACTTTAGGATCCTAGTAATCCTCCCCATTGCAATGCAGCTTCAGTTAAGGCCTCACTTCACTGCAGCTCCCCTCAAAGTCCCTTTAAGATGGGTTGTCAACTATGAAGGGGTGGTGTGTGTGCATGTACTATACACACACTCACACTCCTACGTGGATTGATCTGAGTGTGAACACAATGACTGTTTTAGTGTTATATCCTGTCATAATTTTTATACCTCACATTGA
This sequence comes from Eretmochelys imbricata, assembly GCF_965152235.1. NCBI lineage: Eukaryota > Metazoa > Chordata > Testudines > Cheloniidae > Eretmochelys > Eretmochelys imbricata. The sequence goes on along the minus strand of NC_135572.1, from coordinate 191,843,035 downwards.
CTTCAGGGGTATTCCTTATCTGGAGCAGTGGCACACAGCCTATGGTCCATTGGCAGTACATCTGTTTGTTTTAAATTTTTAAAACATGAACATTGGCCTTAGCACATATACCTTTGAAAACTCAACTGTTTGTGCACCTAAGGCATTTAGGTGCTTTTTAAAAATCCCACCCGATGTGGCTTTACACCAGGGTGATGAGCAGCCTAGAAACATCTCAGATAGATAGGCACAGTAGGAGAGCACACTTGAACAAATAATTTATGAACATTGCAACAGAACAACAAAGTCAGCAACATCAGCTCTTACTGACAGAACAAAATGAACTAGAAGCAAAACATTAGGGAAAAAATAAAGGCAAAAGACACCATTGCTTCTAATTAGATGTGAGGTGAGAAGTAGAGAATTTTCAGTTCAGACAAGCATCAAAAGTTATCAAATTTTTACTGTGGAGTTTTCTGTCAATAGACTCCTTGCGGCTAATGTAACACGGAAGCTCCAGATTGTTGGGCAATTTGCACTGGTCTTTGCCCTAGGGCCTAGCAGAGAAGCTGCTGCTGGATTTCGGGTACAGTACTGGAGAAGATACTACTGAAAACATTGAGATGGGAAACATGAAGAGCAATTATCTAAACTGGCAGAAAAAGCTATAAATAGAAGAAATGGGAGTGAATTAAGCAAAATTACATGGAGTGACTCTCAAGGGAAACTTTCCTGACTCTGATGTTTAATAGGATGTAGAATATTTCTCACGGGAGTGATGGAAGCTGCATCATTCAGGGCAAATAAAATAGATTGGACAAAGAAAGTATAATGTTAAATTACTTTGCCTTTCAACTAAGCTGGATTTACATTGGTGTAACTGAGTGTGGAACGTGACCCATTGCAAGATACATTCATGCACTAAGTAGGACAAGGGTGGGCTGGATAACCAAATGAGGGTTTTTCATCTCTGTTGTCTCGGTTTAGTAGTACTCATAACCTGGACTCTTTTGTAAATGTGACAAAAGTGAAGTGAAAATAAAAAGTATTAAATTTCAACAGAGTACATTTTGGAACATGATGGGAAGTTGGAGTGAAATCCAAAGGGATAAAGTCATGGAGAGGAAATAAGTGCCCAGAGATAAGTTATTGGTCTCAAATGGCTGTAAATGCATTTGCTGTGAAAAGAGAGAATGAACACGGAAGTGTAATAAGCAATCAATGATGAGTGGAGTAAGCAACATATAAGATTACAGGATGGTTAACGACCATATAAAATTGATAGTAAAGGAAGTGTGCAAAAAGGTCAAAATAAAGAATAAGAAGGTATTAAATTACTTGAGGAAGAAGTGGTCCATGTAGGAAGTGGTGTAGCCTCTTAGAAGCAAGTGGGATAATTTAATGACCATAAATATTGCTTAATTCAAAGTGAGTTAATGATTTGCTTGAATGACCACAGTTCTTTGGCCAGGAAGATTACAGAAACATGTATACCTTTATAATGCATTTCTCCAGAGATAAAAAGAAGTAGTGAAAACAAGATTGCATTGGAGTAACTGATCATGGACCAGTTCAATATTAATCAGCTTGTTCACTGAGCACCATTCATCCTGTATGCTGAAAGAAGTGGGGTTATTGCAGAAAAGATAGTAGATAATGTAATAAAAGTCTCTAATAAATCTTGCGCAGTCAGGGACATAGTTAAGGCTTTGCAGTTGCAAAGAAGAAAAGTCAGCAAAAAAGTGGAAAAAATAAAGAGAGGTGGGAAAGAAAAATGACAAAAGACAGGACAGAGAAGAGTGAACAGTCAGTAAAGAGAGAGAGAGGTAAGAAGATGGTGGCCACTGTCAAGGGTACAGTGTGAAAGGGTGTGCATCTTCCAGTTGTACCCTATGGGAGGAAAGGTGAAGAACCACTGTAGTGAACACTTTCAAGCCTCAGAAAACACACAGGTCTCGTTATTTGCATATGTGTTTAAAGACTGATCGGAGATTAGGAAGGAATAAACTTTGCCCATAGTTTGCTATGGCAGTAGTGTAGAATTCATGTGGCATCACACCCTTCTGCATGGAAAAGGGTAGTGACAATATGGGTTCTTTCCCCTAGATTTCACAGAGGGCTCTCCATGGGTCTGGGGATGCACACACGAGGGTGTGAGTGAAGGGGCAGGAGTAGTGCATTGTTCCCCACTGGCCCTCCAGAAATTCCTCCAGAAATCTTTGTTAAATGCTTTTGTTGGGGGAAAAAAACCAGAAAAGTCTGTCTTAGCAGCTCAAATTTCTAATTAAAGTTGTTGGGTTTTTTTAAAAAAAACGTTAATTTAAAAAACATGCCATTTGTACTGTTCCAGGTAAAATATGTGTCTGTGTTTTTACAGCTTCAGAAAATAAGGATTTGTTGTATCTGTAGGTAAAATTTGTTCCTCAGTTGTTTGGGGGGAGTGGGGAATTGCTACCTATGTAGTATTCTAGCTACCTGCTTTGGGGGTGCTTCCTTTGCTGCCTTTAATCTTCTGTGTTCTTATCCATGATTTTAAGAGGTATTTTAGCAGGTTAAATGAATGCAAAGAAGACATCCTGGTTTCAACTGTACAATATAAAAAATTACATACTAGATGCTTTTATTAATCTACATTTTCCTAAGCATAATAAAAGCTTCCCCTGCAGTTTTCCCTTACAAGGTTACTAATGCACACACATTTTATATTCTCTCGCTCTCTTTTGCATGATGCTGATGTAGCTGAAACTATAGGCACTTGATTTTTAAAGTCACATGCTGCTAACTCTGTGTGCATTTTTCAGTATATGAACATGTACACTTTCTTCCTGGCCTTCAATAACGTATTTGTTATCTATAAGCTGTATAAATTGACAGTTTCCGCAAGTTTGCAATGAGTTTATTTAATGAATTAATTTTTGGTGAGTTTGTCATATGATTTTACAACCCGAGAGTTTTTGTTTTTGCTATGCTGAAGATGAAACTCAAAATAAAAGTAGTAAATTTTGTTCATGTCCCTGCATTGTGTATGGCTTTATAAAGTGTCACAGGAGTTTACTATTCTAAAGACATACCCTGTGTCCCACTGTCAAATGTGTTGGCATGAAACCGAAATGAAAGCATGAGTCTCTGTCTTAGAAGGAAAAACTTTGTGCTGTCTCTGTTTAAGCATGAGTTTTTCAAGTTGTGGTGATAGATTTCTGAGGCCCAAGAGTTTTGTACAAAACTTTAGCTGTTTGCATTTCTGCATTCAAATCTCAAAGTAGCTGAGTTTTTCCTTTTTCCAGGATTTTTGTGAAAGGTTCAGCTCAGAGCCAGCACTTGGAACTTGATAATTTCAAGGATGTTGAAAAAGGAAAACCATAACATTCATGCTATACGTTTAAAAATGAAAAGTTTCTGGCCCTTTTCCTTGAGAAGATGGCTTTGAAAACTTCTTATAAACTGATTAAAGGAACAAGCAGCTGCTATCCACTTCTGCAGCATTTGGCTGGATGTGGGGAGTTCATGTCCTTCCCCTTCATGTACAGCCCCAAACTTAACTGATTCATCTTACCTAATTGGTATATCCCAAAAATCATCTCACTGCCCTTCCCAGAATCGTCAGGCTGGTCCTGTGCATAAGATGATGACAATGGGAGCTACAGAACAGTTACACTTGGACAAAGAACGGAGGACATTAAAACTTGCTTTGCAAACCTGCCCAAATTACTTTACCAGGCTCTGATAGTCATGACTTCTTACAACTTCTGCCATATCATTAAAATGCAGAAGAAAAGAAAATTATGGGCACGAACTAATAATGGATGTTCTCTATTGGACCAACTTCTGTTGGTGAGAGAGAGAAGCTTTGGAGCTACACAGGGCTCTTCTTCAGATCTGGGTGTCAGAGCTGTGTGTGGCTCCAAAGCTTGTCTCTCTCACCAACAGAAGTTGGACCAATAAAAGATAGTACCTCATCCACCTTGTGTCTCTAATAGCCTGGGACTGACACAGCTGCAACTACACTACATACATTTTCTGAGATATACAGTAGTGGTGATAGGTGCAACATCAAGGGAAACCCCTTCTCCAGGAACGCTTTCTGCAGTGACTGCCTAGTCTCTACTAACTCTCCCCAGTGCATAGCTTCCTTTAAAAAAGAAATACTTATTTCTGGGACTAGCCCCTGAAATTTGGCAGTCCTCAATAAGTCACTTTGTAACTGGCAGGAGCATTCTTCTTCTCTTGCAGCAGCTAAGTGTCATGAGTTTTCCCTTTCTTACTGCTGAGGAGACAGCACATTCTTGCACTTTCTAATTCCACTGTAACTGCATTTACCTCTCTCCCCATCCCCTTCCCTGAGTTTAGTTTATCTGCTGCCCCAAATAACCAAACTGTAGTACCTTTGTAGTACCTCAACTGCTTGTAAGTGCACTTCTCACCCCTTTGTCACCACCTTGAGGGCAACTCCCACTTAGGGGTCAGACCGTTAGCTATCCCAGAACCCTCCATCTAAACTGCAGATTTACGCTGCAAGCCCTCCTGCAATTCACTGTGATCACCTTAGCAAGTCTGAGTTTAGTTCAGCACCTGCAGTTCTGTTGTCTCAGGGACAACGCCATTGACAGCATTAACCAGTCAGCTGTCATAAAGCAAAGGAGTATTCACTCAGCATACAAGCGTTGGAGAAAACATATCTTGAAAACAATAAAGAGCTTGTGTGCAAGTTTTAGGCCCCGCCTGTGCTACATTGGCTTTTCTGTCCATGTGGGTAATCCAAGTCCATGAGAGGTGTTAACTAGGTTAACGGAACGATCCTTCCATCAACCTAACTGCGTCTACATCAGGAGTTAGGTCAATCAAACTACTGTGCCTAAGGCACAGAATTTTTCACATGCCTGAGCCATGTAGCTAGGACAACCTAAGTTTCAGGTCTAGATCAGGAATTAGCTTACCAAGCAGTCATCCATTTTACACATGGAAATACTGATTGGACCCAAATACTTTCCCACCCTTTCCACAGTGACTCTTGGACACAATGTCATGTCAGTTCTTTGATCGAATGACCTCCTTCCTGATGTCAGGTTGCTCACTTTATATAGGTTTTCTTTTTTGTGCGGGGCAGGGGGAGCAGCGGGGGCGGGAGGGGTTGATTTTTTTTTCCTTTGGTAGCTTTCTTCAACAATTCAAGTCAGTCTATGCAGTTTCCCCCAGGGGAGCAGACTCCTCCAGACTTGCTACCTACCTGGGGATTTGGATTAATTCCAGTGATGTTAGTTCCTGCAGGAAACTCCAGAATACAAACTCTAGCCAGTACAGATATCTATCTATCTATCTATCTCCTAGAGCTTGTATTCTGGAGTTTCCTACAGGACTATATCTGTATGGGATATATATATTTATAAAGTTGATACAATAGTCTTTGAACATTTCAGGGTGGACCATTGGATGTAGCATTGGACTGGGACTCGGGATACCTGGGTATCTGGCAACTGGCTTGCTATGTGAATTTTGGCAGGTCATGTCCCCTCCCCGTGCTTCAGTTTCCCCATCTGTAAAATGAGGCTAATGATGCTTACCTCCTTTTAAAGTGTTGAGACCTAAGGATAAAAAAGCACTGCATTAGAGCTACATTATTAATATTATTGTTTTATTTATTATTATTGCTATTTTGTGTTGTTTTATTATTTATTGCACATAAATTTAGTGTGTGTGTGTGGGGGGGTATAGGACAATCATAAAATGCTCTTTAAAACATTGTTTAATCATTAATTATTTTCTTTCCTTCTGAATAAGGGGGCTTAGGTCTAGGGGAAAAATAACATCATAAAATATATTACAATTTTTGCTAGCCCCTTCAGTATCCTGTCCCTGACGCAGCTATGTTCATTCTTCCCCCAGGTTTCTTTTTGTTGGAAGGGTTCCCTCTGTAGAATCCTATAATAATTTCTGACCTATTGAGGACTTATAAAGTCTAGTGGTGTAGGGTTGAGAAGATGAGAAAGAAACTTTTCAATGGATATGATGTTAAAAACTTTCTTTATCTGTTAGATTAAACTGAATCCTGTCTCGGCAGCTGTTCAAGATACTTAGTGAATGTAAATTTGTCTGTTGTACTAATTTCTTTTCAAATCCCTTGTGTCAATTCACGTTTTCTGGAGGCATCAAGTTCTACTTGGGTCCAGGTGGTTCCCCAGTCTGTTTAGTTTTCTTTCCACGTTATTCACTTTCCTTTAACAAGATTTGAAACCTGCTTTCAAGCGTGTCCTATTTTTCAGTCAGCTTGTATGTTCTGTCATGCAAAGATTTCTAACACTGCTTTCTGAGGCCTATTCTCATCCCATTCCTGCAGCACAGGGGCCCTGCCCATAGGAGAACCAGTGCACAGGGTGTAGGATGGTGGGAGCCCAGGCAAATTGTATGTGCTACACAGCTCCAGTTCTATGATAGGAAGCACTGAGGGAATTAAAAGAATGGATGGGGGTGGGTGTCATAGGATTTTTCATCCTATCCAGGCTACCTTCCCTACTGAGTCTGCGGGAACAGCTGTAATGATTTGTGCGGCCTTTTGAGAGGTTGGTTTAGGAGGGTAGAGGAATATTCCTCTTCTACAGAGCTCCCTTACACCAAATATCTGTATGCATGTGCGATGTCACTTCAGGAATATGAGCAGATGAATAAAGTGATGGAATCCACTCCCCTGGAGATGTGGTTTGAAGCTTTTATTCTTGAATTTTTGAGCTACTCTGATACCTTGTTCCCAGATCTGGGCTGTTCTCCTATGAAGGAACAATTTCCAAAGTTTGCTGTGAAAAATGTTTGGTAAATTAAGCAACCAGCTAGGGACCAGTTTATACATGTGATCAGATGTATTGCCACTTAGTCCTCCATATATTTTGTTCTAAAGTTTCAAGCATGTATCACATTTTGATCAGTTTTACAGTTAGATATTAATTTGTGTTGTTATGGTGGGAGTCCCAGATGGTGCTGTTACACACAGCGTTAAACATTTTTTCTTAGAGTTGGAGAACTGTTCATTCGTTACAGAAATGCTTGGATTGTTTTGTGATGTAATTTCGTTTTGGGGGAGTTTTGGCAAGCAGCAAGGAAGTTTGCTTTCTGCTTTAATCATTTTAATTAGATTCAAATCTTGAGGCAGAACCAGGCATTGGTGTTTCAGCATCATTCAAGATGGGACTTCTCTCTCTCTCCTGGCGTGGGAGCTGTTATCAATGATGTGTAATACAAGAGGGCAATTGCTGGATACCTATAGCATATGGCATCCAATATATAGCAAATATTGATCTGAATTATAAGAGACTAAATAGTAATGCTTCTCACAATTTTAACATGTCTATAATATGTTCTGGAAATCTATCTCATTTCATAGTACTAGTCAGTGCATGACTTTTTAAAAAGCATGTGCGCATATGAAAACAAACTTTTAAATATCTCCAAACAGATTAAAAAATGCACACTTTTCATAGAAGTTGGTAGAGTAACAATTATTGAATTGTAGACTACATTGCTCCACAATATACTGAATCGCTAAATATAATACAGAATGGATGAAGAGAAATGTGGCCAAGTTATAGAAAACAGCTTTTATTTTAGTGAAAATGCAAAAATGAAACTAATGCAGGAAAAGCAACTGTAGTAGAATTGAGGGTAATTCTAGTTACAAACCAGACTGTTGTATTGATATTAAGTACTTCATGATTAATGGTACTACAATGAATACCAAATTAATTGAATAGTCATTGATCCTTTACTATAATGGATTGACAATGTAGAATATGATGTCTTCCCAAGTTTGAGTTGTTTCTCATCCTTAAAGTAAGGAAACCTCTTTCAAGGAATATCTTTCATTTTTGTAAAAGAACAGAGCATGCAGCATGAAAAAAGAAAGGAGACCAAACCTTGCTTGCCTTACTCTCATGAACGGTCCTGTTTGATTACTGTGGGACTTAGACAAGGGTATGGCAAGTAGGATTTGACGCAAGCTATTTACCTAATTTGACTTGCACTTTAAAATATTGTCTCTTTTACCATGCATTTTTCCTGTGTCTTTAGATGTGAAACCTTCCTATTCATAATTCAGAAGTTCAGCTTTTCTGTAAATCCTGACTGGGTGACGTTACTATTGATCTTATAGTGGATGTCAATCATTTCATGGTTTTAGAGAAAATAACGTCTGGTAACAACAAAGAGGTCTTAAAGATGTATTATTTGCAGTTACATTTTCTTATGTAACAAGAACTGAACAGCTCACTTCTTATTTATTTGTTGTTTAATGCGTTTATGTCTAGTGCTGCATACTGAATCCAGGAATGTTTAGAGTATTCAGGCCTTTCAGTGCAACAAATTACTGCATTAATCTCACTAGAAACAAAGATTTAGCTACAGAAAATGAAAAATAGATTCCAGAGGAGAGATGCACTGAATGGGTTTGTGATAATTATACAAACGACAGGGAATTTAGGAACTACGCTGGGTGCAGATGATATTCTGTGCTGCACCTAGAAGAGGTATAGCGCATAACACACAGCCCACGGGGAAGGGGCTCTATGGTAGCTTTAAGCTGCTCTTGCGATCCTGGACTGTTCCAGGGCTTGGAGAGGTGAGACCCCAGCATAATTTAGAAACCTCTGTGGGCTTGACTAAGTTATAACAAGGCAGTTATATGGCTGTCTTCCAGCGTCTCCCCATTGGGGGAATCCTCCTCCTCCTCCTGTTCAGTCAGCAGGCTTTTAGGGCCTCTTTCTGCCACTTATTCCTCCTATGTGATGATCTCACTCTGTGTGTGTGTGTGTGTAAGTAAATATCACACATGGAGATTTTACATATAAAAATCTCTTCATATGTGTGTGAGGTTAATAGCCATATGACAAATGCCTTTATCATGTACCTGTGACCTCTTCACCTCCCCTATATTCACTAATCCACCTCCTTTTGGGCTATTTCTTTCATTCTAAAGGTCTGAGTAGTTTCAAGTAGAAGTAGAAAAATCATTTTGACACAGAAATGGGTTTTCCTCACCACAAATTGTGAAATTAAAGCAGCCAACATTTCCCTGGACCCAAGGCCCATGATGGGCTATATTCAATCCTGCATTAGTGTTCAGTTTAAACCATGAGATATTGCACATTAACCCTGTAACACTTTTAGGCAGAGAAAAGCTGTTCTAGGTAGCTTTTGAAGGTTTTTATGGCTTCCTCTAAGCCCTTCATACTTGGTTTGAAAGAATGAATTCAGGGATCAGCTCCTTGCAAACTGATGCTGACCAAACTTTCATGCCACACCAGGTGTCCTGTGTATGTCATATATATGCAACAACTTACAGGGACTCTGCCCACTTGCCTGTCTTAAAGGGTGCCATCATCTTGTCAAGTGTCCTCAGGCGCTAGGCAGGAAACTTATCTACTCTGGGAGGATAACTCAGATGCATGTTTGTTGTGCAGGACTGACCCTTAAGAAGCTAAGCACATTAACTGGAGAGTGAAAAGATGAAGTGCTACATTCTGGAAAATCTGGTGCCTCCTCCTGGGGAAATAAACTCCTCACCCTGAAACTTTACAGAGAACCCCATTATAACCTTAATGGGAGCAATGGTTACAGTAAGGAACTATAACAGTTACAATGGGACTACTCACATGAGTGAAGTTAGGTAGGTGCAGAATCCTTAAAGGGATCAATAAACACCTGGACAGTGATAACCCAGGAGATGGGCATTCAGCACTAAATAACTGTATTTAAGAATGGTAGGAACACTGACAAATAGAAAATTGCAGGGGAAAAAAGCCTAGTTTTGAAATTCTAGATGCCTAAAATTAGGTAGTTAAAAAGCCATATTTTCAAAATGACTTCAGCTGGAGATTCAGGTGCTCAGTATCTCTGAAAATCATAGCAACTTACTTTCAGGAGCTAAGTATGGCTTTAGGAGCCTGGCTTTTTAGGCACCCAGGTTTGGTTAAATTCAAATTAAAAATGATAATAAATAGGATACGCTAAATATGTTTATGCCAAAAAAGCTGCAGTTGATTATTACTGAACAAATACATGACCAGTAACGGATAGTGATATGAGATACATAATATTAGTTTGATGGCTGTAATTGTTAAGTGATTCAGTATGCTAAAGAATGATGCTGACGTGGATCCTGATCCTGCCAGGTGTTGGCACTCAGAACCTGACTGCAAAAAGAACAGGAGGACTTGTGGCACCTTAGAGACTAACACATTTATTTGAGCATAAGCTTTCGTGAGCTACAGCTCACTTCATCGGATGCATTCAGTGGAAAATGAACCTGACTGGGCATTTTGTGCACTCATAGTGTTGTGGTCTTCAAATAAATCCATTTTTAATTTGAAAGTCATGAGGAAAGAATGCACCCACTGACAGACAAGTAATTTGCAATGAGTCTTTCCAAGGCTGGAGAATAGTTTCAATGGCAGTTGTAATCAAGATGTCTGAGGGCTTTTTATGCTTTAGTTAATCTTTTCTGTAATGCAAGTTAATTTAAATATTAATAAGGAGACTCACAGGGTATAATTCTGATCTCACACTGCTTTTATTCTGGTGTAATTCCAGTAACTTCAGAGAAGTTACTCTTGCTATACACAGGTGTGACCATCAGAATATGGCAGTGGTTCCCAAACTGGGGTTCATGAACCCCTGGGGGTTTTCAAAATGTTACAGGGGGTTCTCAGGAAAAAATTCCCTAGTGGCAGACAGAGCTCTTCCAAGGATCCCTGGCCAGCACGGGGCCAGCAGCCCGGAGCCCCTGGACTTCCAAGAGCTAAGCAGATCAAAGCAAGCATATCTATCACACTGAACAGATTTAAACTTCAAGACTCCTTATAAGAAATGGAAAGGGAGGTAGATATTTTTTGCTGTTTTTAAAATTATTATGAAGAACAAGTTTAAGCTTTGTTGTAATGTGCATTGGTTCCCTGGACTGCTCAAGACCTGAATGCTTGTGTAGGAGGAACTCTTTGAGTTGGCTTCTTAAATTCCTTCATGCTGTTTCACATCTGATTCTCCTTCATGAAACATAGGAGCCTTGTTTTATAACAGGCTTATTCAAAGTTATACACGCTACGAAAGTGAGCTCTTGGAAGAGTTTTGCCTTTTTCATAATGTAATAAAAATACTGTAATGATAAATAATAATTAATAATAAATAGTGTGTAATCATGTCATAAAACAAATGTTATATTTCCAAGATCACTGCTTTTATAATTTATACTCAGGTAAAGGAGAAAATCTCTGGAAATATTCATTTTTAGGAGGGGGTTTGCGAGACTTGACGTTTTAGTGAAAGGGGTTCACAGGTTGTTAAAGTTTGGGAACCACTGGAATATGAGCTAATAATAATTTTGTCTAACTTCCTTGTATTTAATCCAATGTTTTCCCCACAATAAAAGTAAATGGGCAATGGTGATATCAGATGTTTTTGATATTTTAGATATTATATATTTTATATATTAGATTATTATTAATCAACATAAACTTTTCTTATAATTACAAGTAGGCAGTTGAATCAGAAAAAAAATAATTTATGGTAGATTTTATATAATTTTGGTTGTTAGGGAAAGCACTTCCTTTGTATCAGGGTGTTTTAGAGGTTAGGTTTATTTGAACATCTAGGAATCTTCCACTTATAAAAAAGCACAAACCCACAAGTAATTAAAATGAAAAATTGGTGGATATTTTTAGACTAAAATGAGTGGTGTATGTTATTCAGTGATGGATACAAAAAAGAGAGGATTAGTTTATCACAAAGCCTTTTTGTGTTTTTTCTATTGTGTGTTTTTTGCAAAAAGGAACCAAAGTGCCAGTCTGTGGCTGGCCGAAAAACTGGCATCAAACCAAAATTTTATTTTGTGGACTACAAAGGACATTTTTAAGGAGAAGCTGTTAGCTGCTGTTTTTTGTATGGTGATTTCTAGCTGTTGAGGTAATAGAAAATAAAATGAACTAATGCAAACATTAAAAAGGCCAAAAAGCTCCCACCTTCCTTCTGAGCGCTAAACTTTTGAGACGCACCCTTTTCAGTGTTACCAATAAACAGGGCTGCAAAAATGCAGTGGTTATTGGCATATCAGCGATGATGTTTTCTGCATCTCCTACCATTGCACTTTGGACTCCTTAGGTTTGATTTTCAGAACTGCTGAGCATCTGCTGCTCCTGTTGACTTGGTTTGGAGTGGTGGGTGCTCCATTCTTCTGGAAATCTCATCTACCATATCAAACTGTGTGTTACGGAGTGCCTTAAAAAAGGGAGGTGTGTGTATGTAAACAATAGGTAAGGTGCCAGTAGATGGTACTTAATAATATGAAGCATTTTTTCTGGACTTCCTAGGATCATCATTGCACCTGTTAAAAAAGTCAGCCAAAATTGTAGGACACTTCTGGAAATGTTGACTTAGTGCTTAGAGCAGGAGATTGTGAATCAGAATTCTTGAGTCATAAGACTCCTGTACTTCACTTTACCAATCTGTAAAATGGGAATGATATTTGCCTCCCAGGAATGTTGCAATGCCTAATTAATGGAGGTGATTTAACATCAGAATTTCTATCTCAAGAGAAATTCCACTATTTTGAAATGTGTTTAAATCCCAAATTGGGATGAAAAGTCCAAGTGTTTGAAGTGTTTGTGGAACGACAAGTTCAGAAAAAATTCAGTTTGGAAAGTGTTTCATTTAGATGTTTTCAATTTAAACAAGATGTTTTAGCATCCCCGAAACATTTTGTTTCCGTTTGTCAAACTGTATCGAAACGTTTCGCTCCAGCCTGGTTCAACATTAAATCTGTGCCCCTTTTGGCTGCTCGTGGAAGTTACAGTTTGTATGCCTCATGCCCCCATTCTCCTGTATGGACTGGTCTCCCGGGCAGACTGTGTTTATATAGATTTAAAATTAATTATACAGATGCCTATCCAAGGCTCTAGGCACCCTAGTGTATCACTAATAAAACTCCACAGCCACTTACCCACCCAGCCATCTATGGAAACTCCTTTATACCTCTTCTTCATTGTGCAAAACATACCCTCTTCCCTCTTTTGCCATGTGCCCAGAAGATCACCAGATTTGGACTCCCTTGATGCACTGTGGTCATATGATTCTCATGATGTACCACAGCAGTTCAGTCAGACTGGGCGCTTAGGTGCATCTTGGGAGATGTTGTCCAGCCACATGTTCTGATTCATAAAGGGGAATGGGAGCACAGGGTATCAAACTACAGCACCCATGAGGCACTATGGCACCCTCAGTTGGAAACAGATTAATGTTGAACTGACCAGAAGCTAAACATTTCAGTTTGGTTTGACAAACTGAAGTGTTTCAGTTCAGTTTGATTTTTACCAATAGAAAATTGAATTTTTTTGGAAAAATTGAAATTTTCAGGCATAAAGTTTTTATTTTGTAGGAATTGCATTTTCTGACAGAAAGTGACTATTCAACTCTATTGTTCGATGCTTCATCCGAAGCGCTTTGGGATCTTCAGATGAGGCACAATGTTTCTTTCACTTATAATTTGTGTGTGTGTGTGAATATAGCTATATTTATCAGTCATCACAAATGATCCAGTCAACAGGTTTTTGATATCCAGCATTATGTTTAATACATTTTGACATATAAATATGTCTCCCTTCATGGTCATTAAGGAACTTTACATTGCCTAGCATATAATTTTTTTTTTAAAAAGAGAGGTAGGAAAAGAGGCATCCTTAATATTGTGTATGTTTAATAAATTATTAAGGTCTTTTTGAGACTTAACAAGTAAACATATTTACTTGTCATTTTTGCAATCTTGTGACCCATATGCTTGTTGAATGTAAGGTGTGGGAAATGTATTAAATTAAACTCTGTCGAATATTTTGTAAAATAGAAGGGATGATACTCTAGCTATATCAAAAAGTTTTTATGTAATTTTTGGTAGGTGGTAGTGTATGAGGGATTCTTTAGCAGTCAATAGGTAAATGAATTGCAGAGTTAAATTCGGATTATGGAAAGGCTGGAATTCGATAGAGGAGCACAGAATGTTCATCGAGGCTATTGCTCCAAAAACAAAGAAGAGTTACTCTGTTCTTGTGTACTTAAAGTAAAACAGAGCTGGATAGGAAAATACCAGGAACTGACCAAAAATTAGAGGGTCAGGAGCTGACAAGATTTGCCTTTGATAAACGTAGGAGGTTACCACTGTGTCTCCAGTATATTTTCTGATTTCCTGTATTTACTATAGGAAAGATCTTGAATAGTGAGATAAAGTTACTTAGCTACTGAAGGTGATTTTTAGGGAACATTGTTACTGGTGACCCCTGTAAATAGATGCTACGTTCCAATGTGTGAGAGGTCAGGGTTGTAGCAAGAGAACTAAATTACAGGGGGTTGTAACACAGTGTGAAGTAAAACAGGCCCCCTGCTTTCTTCCAGCTTTCTTGTAGGTCCCCCCTTCCATTTCAGCCACACCCTTCCACCCTTTGGCACACAAATTACACCCATGTAAATACATGTAATTTATGCCACCATTAACCACATCTTCAAATTTGGTCCAGATTGTGGAATAAATACCTAGTGCCTTACTCACACCATAGATTGCTGTTGGTATGCTTGTGAAAATGAGATCAGCAAAGTTTGGCCTTCACATGTAAGGTTTTTCTATACGTTTTGGTTTATTTAATCCAGATGTTTTCTTATAAATAATTTAATGATGTTACATTAAATAGACATCAAAGACAGCCCCTGGGGAGCAGTACTGTCAGTAGCAAAATCATACATAATGAGACATGGGTGAGAAGCATCCAGTTATCTTTAGTGTCCCAATGGTTAAAGGACTGAGTTTATGTATTCCAGTGTCAATTCATGTGCCTTTTGGTGATATTTAAAACGATTGGGTTTATGTTTGACCGGACAAACAATAAAACTTGTTTTATAAATATATTTTGCAGGGAGCATGCATGAACAAAGTCCAAGAGGAAAAATATTTTGCTTTTTTGATAACTATAGCACAAAAAGTGAGCACTCAGCGTACAAAAAAACACGCTGTGATATTGGAAAGGAACAGGGAGGTAAGAAGGACTATTGGGTAGAGGACCCCTGTTATGGAAAGATAAAGAAGTTCATTATTTGTTACCCTTTCTGTTAAAACCAGAAATATTTATTCTGCTGTAAGTATAACAAGTGTGCTTGATAGTACAGAAAAACAGGGCAACCATAGGAGGAAAAGAAACTCTTGTGGGACACTTGAATATTGTAAAAAAAAATTTTCAGCGGATCAGCACCAAGGTTGTTTTGTGCAGCTGTCTCTGTAAATGTGATACATAACCAGACAATTCCAGCTGTGTCATTTTGTAGTGTGTCAGCTGTGCATGGTACTTCAAGAAAAAAGAAGTGAAGACACGCAATGTGGTTCTTTGCACTTCGCTCTTTTCTGAGCTTTCAAAGAAAAGAACATTACGGGGAGAAAAGGATTTAAAGTGGTGTGAGGCTGGGATAGTCTGACCTTTCAGACCCCAGGGACAGGATCCAGGCATCCAAAATGTCAGTGGAAACTGGGCCCACTATTCCTGTGTTTACTGTAAGGATGTATTCAGACCCAGTGTAGTCAAGAAGTAGTTAGGACTTCATCATGCTGTTATTAACTTAGATGAATATCTATAATTTGCTGGACGTCTATGGTTGGGGGATGGACGTTCTTGGAGACAAACTGAAAAGTCCACCATAAAGGACTGTTGCCAAAAGAACTAGGGGAAACTCCACTTCATTCTAGACTGTTTGGTTGGTTTCCACAGTTTGCTTGCGGAGAAAACAGTTCCTGGCTCGTGACCCTAAGAAAAGTGATTGTAGTTTTGTTGTTGTTGTTAAACTCAAACATATGTATTCCCCAAGGTGGGATATCTTTTTGAACTAAACCCAGCGTGACTGGTGTCTGTTCCCTGGGAGGAAAGCTGGTACTCTTACACTATTTCTTCAATTGTTTCTTATTTATGAACCTTCCAGATGGGAGCCACGTGCCATAAACGTGTGCCACACGAGGAAGCGAAACAACCCTGATCGAACCACAGAAGTGAAAGGTGGAGAAGGCCTTTTAGGTCATCTAGGCCACCTCCCTGACCAGCAGGATCGGTTCCCATAGTTCATTTTTGAGTGTTTCATTCAGTCTAATTTTAAAATCCTAACTAATCCAGTGGGGCTTCCAGCACATCCTTTGGGAGACCATTCCACAGCCTGCTTTATCTCACTGCCTGGAATTATTTGCTGATGGTCAGTCTGTTACGTCTTAGCTTTTTAAATTTTTCCCTAGAAGTCTTTTTTTTTAATTTTACCCTTGTGTGTACTACTTTATATAATTCCCCTGTTGTTTATACTCTTCAAATATTAGACCGTCGTCATGTTTTCACTTTCTTCCTGCTTGGGCAAGTATACATATCTAGCTCTTTCTAATCTTCCCTCCTAAGTCAATCCCTTCAGTCCTCTGATCATTTTTGCTGTTTTTTCTCTGAACTCTCTTCAGTTGTCAATATCTTTCAGATAAAAGTATCCAGAATTGAATGAAGTTCTCCATGTGCATTCTTCTCCCACTGTCTGGAGGAGGTTAAAGATGTTGGCTATATTTAAAAAGAATATGTGAAACGAGTATCTGCGACAGAGGCAATGGGTTATTTAATAATTACTTCAATGGGACTGCTCACGTGAATAAAATTCATTGTATGTAGAAGTGTTTGCAGGGTCAGGGCCTTAGTTCTTATTTTTTAATAAGCTGAAGTTGAAAAACTGCAATTATTCGTGTGTGAGACTTTTACATATAATTCAAATGCAAAAGGAACAAGATAAAATAGAAGTATGAAAAGACAAGGAAACATTGTTTATACAGTGCCAGAAATATAGGGGCTGCTCTTTATCTTTTGAGAGAGGGAAGATATCTGGCATTCACATTTTGATACCACCAGAGGACAGGATTCCTGATACAGTGGAGAGCCATCAACAAGAGCCCTCCCAATTTAATCTTTGACATCTTCGTGTTGCTGGCTGTAGCCTACTTGAATCAGAGCACAACAGGGTGGTGCCCAGCACTTTTGTTTTTTCAGAAATATTTTAAATTAATGTGAATTCAGATATGAACTCTGCAATTGTTCAAATGGGATTTTTGTATAGAAAGCATGTCACACCGCATTAAAATTTATATAATCAACTTCACCGTGAACACTACTCCCATTTTACCCTGGAATTTGAAGTTCTTTCATTTTATGGAACTTGCATGTCTCCCTCTGTACTTATTTCTGCCTGATTCAGGTCAAGCCACGGCAAAGTTGTAGACCGATTTAAATCTTGCTTTTGTTTGTTTGTTTTTGTTAAATTTACTCATGCAAACTCAAATGAGTCAAGCATGCTGATCTTCCAATTCCATTCCAGAACTTATTTGACATCCATTTGATTCCTATAATACATGTGACTTAGTTTCTGCGTTCTCTGCCTATTTATAACTTTTTTATGTATGATTGTATGGGAAAATCTGATTACCACCTAGTCTTTTTTTAAGAATGCATGCAATTTCACTAGTTCCTTTACGTTATTTAATTTTTTAAACTTTACATTTGTCTTAAGGGTTCTAAAAGTAGTCTGTTAGGTCTTGCACCTTTTTCTTGGAGTCCTCTTTGAATGCTGCTGCATGTGGAGCATTGATTGTCCTAGACAGTTTTGATGATTGTGTATCCATATCTGAAGAGCAGAATTCTTTGTTTTTTCTTGTGTAGGCAACATATTTGTTTAATACGTGTCAATGATCTTGTCTCCTGTGGCTTATTCTTAGTTATCTAGAAATAAAATTTAACTAATGGTAAACCTTCATGTTGTTTGTGCCATCTGGAATAACCTTCATGTGTCTCTGGGAGTTACCAATATGCTATCTATTTTCAATTTTTGTGTTTAAAAGATAATCCATGTCTTGTCTTGTCAGTCTCAATGTTTTTTTCCCCAGCCATTATTTTTATTCTATATGGGTAATGTCATTATTTAACTTGGTATACTAAGATGCAGTTCATGATACACTTAGCAACATAGGGCTTGTTCCCGGAAACCCTTCTGCACCTAAATAACTCTATACATGTGAGTCCCTTTGAAGTTCCCATGACTGCTCATGTGTAAAGTTATACCTATCTTAAAGTTTGCAGGACTAGGTCAATTGTATTTTATGAATTTATTTTTTTTTAAATCATGGCTAGTCTCATAATGCTCTCCCCTCCCACCCCCCTTAGGATATATATCTAAATATAGGGAGAGTTCACTCTGTTCTCAATAGGAAGATCTGAATGTAACAGACAAAGTGATAGGAAAAGTAAAAACAAGTTTAGGTTTAGGCATTGGAATTCACCTTGAGGTTGTGGAGAAGTATTTGTCCATTGCTGAGAACCTTGCTTGACAGCTGAAGAGGGATGGAATTCCCACAGTTAGGTCACACATACTGACCATTGCTCTGAATTCATATTCGTGAATTTGTTGGGGGGTTGCAAAATATAAAGGTCTTAAAAGAAAACCAAAAAATAAACAAAACCTACCCATCCTTATTGGCATTTGATTAGAAATGTTTAAAGCATCAGAAATCCACTAAGAGGAGGGCTAAAGGTTGGCAATGAATTAAAAAAAAATCTTGAACTCATTTAAAAGCTGCAATTAACATGGATCACAGGTGGCAAGTAAAAGTTTTAATGATAGACTGGCCCCGGCCTTGAGGTAAATTATGCATAATTATTCATAACTGCTATTTTTGGCTTGCCTGCATTTGTCCTAGACCTCTGCCTGAGGAAACAATTTGAAATAATTAGTGTGCTAGTGCATTGACAATGATGAATGAATCAAATGCATCTGGTGCCAAACATGGATCTTGATAAGAAGCAGATAACTTTGGGAACTGTGGAATTTTTGTTTTTAAATCTTTGGGACTGGAAACAGTTGGTTCTTTTTATTAGGCTGACATGTTCAAGGTAGACCTCTATCAGTCAACGCACCATGATCAAAGCAATATCAGAAATTCTAGCATTGCAGCCACAAAAGTTACATTCTATGGATAGTGTGTCTGCAAATATTCAGTGCAAAGGAACTTAAGGGAATGTTAAGATTGAGAAATCAAACACACACAGCAGGAAATGCAAAAGTTTAAGTTTTTGCATCATTATTAACTCTACTACTGTCTTGTAAGTTTAACTGTATACATGGAATAATATGAATTTACATATGGAACAATAAAGATGGGAACAGAAAAGACTATATTCTGACACATGCATTGTGACCAAGTTTATAGCACTCTAGGAACCTTATTTTTTTTCCTGGCTTGCATGCTCAATTTCTCATCCTTTCCATTTACTTTGGATACATTTAAAAACCCGAATCAAATTTGCCTTTTTTTTAATTGAGAAGTTAAGTTAAAAAAACGAGGGGAGACATTTAATCTTGGTAAATAATCTCTCTAGGTGTATGTTCTGCCCATAAAGCAGCTCCTGAGTCTCCCATGGGGCGAGGAAGAAGTCAGTTCCTGCGCATGGCCAGAATAAGTTGAATAGAGCACTAGAGAATAGGGAACTGTGCTGCATGTAACTTACTTTGAAACCAATATGGCTGCATCATGGTTGAGGTTCTTATGCCAGAAATATGAATTATACAATTGGGAAAAAAATCTCCACGTTGGGGGAACTGAGCTGCTTTCCCACTTTCAGGTTTGGCTATATTAACTAAGGCTGTTATGGCTATTTTGTGACCATTTACATTTTCCTGCGGATCAACTTCTTTTTTAAAAAGCAACCTCTTTGTGGAACTCGTTCACTGCATTTGTTCTTCCTTTGCAATCCAAACTTCATTTGATTTAATCTTTTTAATATCAGTTTAAACTTGCAAAAGATGAAATAGAGTCAGTACACAAGCTTCCATTTGTAATACTTTGCATTTATCTAGTAGTTAGAATACTGAAGTCTCCCCCAAAACTTCCCAAGTTACCGTGTGGACACGCTATCCAACTCTACTGTATTGCAGGTGATTCTGGGGTAGAAGGTGACAGCCAATCAACGTGTTAGGCTAATGGACAGAAAAGAAAATTTTGACCACACATATCTGGGCAAAACCCGATTCCTAAGAAAAGCGCCGTTATGATGTAGTCTTTAACTAAATACTTTTCCATTGAAACCTGTCCTAGGCAGGCCTGAGCCAAAACCCCTCTGAAGTCTGTAGGAGTTTTTCATCTGATCTCAGTTTGTTTCTCAGTTCATTTGATCAGGCCCTTGGTGTATTACATGGATGGTGAACGAGCCAAGAGGATCCTGTGATGAAGGCTATGTCTGCAGAAGCCATAATTTTATCAGTACAGGGGTTCTATGTCTGAGTATGAAGCCAAATATTGAGCAGTTACCTCATAGCTTAAGCACTAACCAGCATGCAGTGAATGAGGCAGGGATTCTAGGGGGGGAAATGTAATATTATTTGACTGAATCATGATGTATATGCCCGAGGGGACAGAGTTAAGTTTGCATGCCCCTAAGATCTTACAGTTGATCGACATCCCCAAAGAACCTGGTAGGTATAAATGGAGTGGTCCTTCCTAGGCTCCATTATTTTCTTTTGAGGATCCAGTGGATAACAATAGGTGCTGTAGATGGGAGAAATGGGAGGATGTTCAGCACAAGGTGCACAACTCTGGTATTTATCTCCCCTTTTGGCTCTACAGAGCCTGCATGTGTGGATTTTCAGGGCATGTGCTGAGGCTTGTCTCTTTCAAGGCTTTCCTTGAGAGAGTAGTTTGAGTGGGAGGTGGGGAAAGAGTAGGGTTCTAGCTTTTAACCGTGTGTTTGATTCTGAAGTAACTTTTTTTAATATGTCCTTGGAGCGCTCGGTGAGTGTGTTTTCCCAAAGTGGACGAAATGAACTAATTTCAAAATACCCGCAAGCTATCTGTGTAGCTGGTCCTTATCACACCGGGTGTAGCCTTTCACTTCTCCAAGATTCTGGCCATGCACTGCAAAATGCTGCAGTCCCCTCTTACTCTTTTCCACTTGGTTGTGTTTTCTCATACACAATGGTCTAAAGTATTACAAAATGAAGAATATTTGTAATTTATATCAGTTTAGATTGAATTATACCCAAACGATTAACTAAATTAAAAAAAAACAACTATATTGCTGCACGTCTGCCTTTCACAGATGAGAAAAGTATGTGAATGGTTGAATGCAATACATTTGTTGGTTTATGATCTCCAAGTCTTCTAGAGAGTATCAGGTATCCACTTGGTGCCCTGTGTGCCGGATTTTGCATGTAGATCTCTGAGTTTAGCTGAAAGATGTATAAAATCACTTGTAGGTAGACAGCTCCCTATTGAGTAAATTCCTGTTAGGGTTCATGTAGATTTATACCAGGAAGTACATGGAATATATTGCACTAATGAAATGTCACTCCTCTCCAGATACCCTAGCCTGTCTGCTAGCTTCAGACAGCATGCAAAACACTGGAGCAAAAGGGTACGCCTTCCTACTTTTGGTCACATTACATGCTTCGTTTAGTATCTTCAGTGAGCGTTTCTTTAAATAAGGTCAGCTATCATAATGTATGCACCGTTTGGAATGAGTGTTTCTTCTAGCCCTCAACGTGTGTTCTGTTCCCCTCTTTAGTAGAATACATGTAGAAATTGCTCAGTAATCTCTTCATCAGACATGTTTATCATGGTGGCCTGATAAACAGATGCATTTAGGGCTTGAAAAGTTCAAGGTTGCTCTGTACTGACTACTTTGGTTTTGTAACAATTCAGTTCTGCTGTTTCTTGTCCGCATTGGGGATAAGGGACACTTAAAAGATTTTGCTTCTCATTGGAGTTGGTAAGAGGTTCCATGTATATAACTGTATCTCTCAAATTATACACAAGCATTTCTAGCAGGCTTTCATGTTCTACATGAAAGCTGGTCCTTATGAATGTTGTTTGTTAAAAAAGTGCATTGTAGGTTAGTATAACAAAAATCTAATATCTTCTGTTGATTATTTATAAGGCCACTTCATGATGGTGGGGACTAAAGCATGCAAGCAATATCAGAAATGCTGCTGTCCTGAGCAATATATTTTTGCAGGTAGAAGCATGGTAGATTCGATTTCATGGTGTCACAACACAAATGTAGATAGTCATGGAAACAGAAGCAACTGTCATAAGTGATCAAATATCACTAATCAGAATTAATGATGTTTTCTGAGTGTCAGAAGAAATTAATGCTATCATGCTGAGTAGTGAGCAGGGTGGTTTCTTCTCTCTCTCTTTCTCTCTCTTAAGTGTTGCTTAAAGACTACACAAATTGATATTTAGTTCTTGAGGATTTTACTGAATGAGTGATACCACAAGGAGGTGGCAGGGAGCATTAAGCATGTGTGTAAATCTACTCTCTGTTTCATAGAAGAGGACTGAACAATAAGGCAACAAAACCAGAAATACAAATTACTGCACGTGGATGCACATAAATATTTGTTTAAAGTGTATCAAATTTTGAATTAAAATGCCCAGAAAAATTAACAGATCATCTTACAAGTAAACAATCTAGTCTTCAAAAGCTATTACATCAAAAGATGATGCTAAAAGTAAACTGACTTCCTACTGGTGTGGAAAATGCCATGGCTCCTTTTTTATCTTCACAACCACTGCTATGTACAGTATTGTACATGCTCTGTTCTGTTCTGAGGAACTTTTGTCGAGACAGCCCTTTCCCTACTTTTGTGCAAATTCTTCAAATATTTATTTTACAATATACATTTACTCGTGTCCCACATACAGCAAAATTGGAGAAGGATAATTTCTCTCAAGCAGCAGGGTGGGACTCCTTGTCAGTTCTTCCCAGATGGAAGCTTAGTGTAAATAGGAGCATCCGATGAAGTGAGCTTTAGCTCATGAAAGCTTATGCTCAAATAAATTGGTTAGTCTCTAAGGTGCCACAAGTACTCCTTATCTTCGGAAAGAAGACTCTAAACCACTTTTCTTCTTCGTAGTGGGTAAGACCTATTTTATTGTCAGTGTCTGAAGCCATCAATCTACTGGCTGTATAGTAATAGCTAGCTTGAAGGTTATTAGCATCTTGTTATAAATGCTAACGGCTGCACAGACACAGAGGATGGGGTTTTGTTGTTGTTTACATTATGAAACTAAATGGGAAAATCTCTCCATTCATATTGTATCCATGCCCCTCATTCACATGTCAGGAGCCCATTGCGTGACAAAAAGTTGTCAGATGTTAGTTGATGCTTAATAGTTGCAGCTTGCCATTCAATGCTGAGAAGAGGGATATAGGGGCAGGAGAGCATGGTGGCACAAGCAGCTAGGTGGTGGCCAACTGGCCAGTAACAAATACACAATTTAATGTAGCTCAGCTGCACCATGCTGCACAGTCAGGGCTGGCCTACAAAAGGTACACATGTGTCCTTAGTAAGCTTTATTAACTCCTTTGGAAGAGGGTATACTTCTCTGACATATTAATTAGTTGCTGTGATTTCTTTTACTCCAAGTTAACCTTTGCATTGGTCACTTGATTCAAATTACTGATAATTGCCGGGCTGTTAGTCCTGTTTATGCCAAGTGTACTTAAAGGCTTCCCTGTCTGAATGAGTAGATGACTGTTTCATATCATTGTAGGGCTGCTGGGTTGTGCTATTTTTATTTTGCTTAGTAATTTATTTATTAAAGAACAAATAAGGATGAAACAAAGCAAAGAGAAGCTGCCAGAAAAATTGTTACTGTTTAGGAAGCCAGACATTCTCTGGAGAAGAGAGGACAATTATAACAAAGGCAGGGTGGTTTGATTCAAAGTTTTCTGTCAAAGAAAATAACTCGGAGAGAATATAGTGCATATTATAGTGCAATATAGATTTCATATTTATATTAAGTTTTTTATATGAATGATCCATAAAATGCTTTACTGAGACAAGCAGAAAAGAGTGAGGACTTGGGCTGTTGATTTAGGGAAGTTATACTTTTGTAGGCAGAATGGGGCTGAAAATCTGTTCAGTGTAAATTGATTTGCAGTGGCTCTTCACATGGGCTTGACAAAAGTTTACTGAATGTTTTGTTTGCACTACATATTCTATCAGTTAAGTTTATATTAGTTAATGAATACTAGAAACCCACAAACTTAGGGCTTGAGTCACCCCTTTGGGAGAATCTTACCTTGTGCCACTATGAGTTATATGCTTTGTGATCCAAACTTCAGATGAGTTTCACATAAGTGCTGCCACAGGTTCTGAGTGTACCCATTCATATGCATAATCAAGTATTTTCATGCACACATAGCAGAATTGCACACCTTAGCTTCCTTAGCCTTAGAGCTATTAAATTCTGTAACTCCTGCAGTGAAACCTACTATGCTCTTCATCTGGGATAATCCTTTATAGAAAGGGGGCACCCTCTTTCTTAAGTCTACACTTCAAAATAATACTAAGTATTCTGTGCTGTTTACCCTGTAAGCTTTTCAGGGCAGGGGCCCACTCTTTTTTTACGTTTGTACAGTGCTTAGTTCAATAGGGTCCTGTCGTGTAGGTGCTACCACAGTGCAAGTAATAAATAACAATAATAGTAACAAAAGGATTTGTTTAAAATATATGTTAAAGATTTTTTCCAGAGTCATGCCCCATCCATGTTGGTAATACCACCATATTTATCTGATGACAGTCACCGGGCTGGTCTTAGGCTCTAAGCCTGATGGTATAAACCACCCTCCACCACAGCCCCTCAAAGGAGCCTGTATAAAGGGAGCAGGACTCAGGAAGGGGTTAAAGTAGCAGGTAAGACCTTAATTAGCATTGCCTGGCTGCACCTGGGGAAGGGGTTTGTGTCTGGCAGGGCAGAGTTATAAAGAAGGAAAGCCCAGCGTAGTGGGGGGTAAGAGGTAAGCCTGAGAGGAAGGGATGAGAGCCTAAAGAAGGTGTTAACTAGGGAGAACAGACAGCTGGTGGCATAGTAAACCTCATCAGTAAACCCTGTAGGAAGAGGGGCCTTGGAAAAAGGTCCAGAAGGCTGAGGATATCAGGAGGACTGCAGGGGGCAGGAAAAGCCTGAGGTAGGACACAAGAGAACTGAGGCTGCAGGAGACAAAGACCCTGTTGGGGTTCCCTCCCCACTGTGAACTCTAGGGTACAGATGTGGGGACCCGCATGAAAGACCCCCTAAACTTATTTCTACCAGCTTAGGTTAAAAACTTCCCCAAGGCACACATCCTTCCTTGTCCTTGGTTGGGTACTGCTGCCACCACCAAGTGAGTTAGACAAAGATTTAGGAAAAGGACGACTTGGAGATCCTATTCCCTAAAATATCCCCAAGCCCGTTCACCCCCTTTCCTGGGGAGGCTTGAGAATAATATACCCACCAAATAGGTAAACCAGATTCTTAAAAAACAGAACTTTATTATACAGAAAAAAAGCAAAAGTAGCACCTCTGTAAAAGCAGGATGGAAGGTAACTTTATAGGGTAATCAGATTCAAAACACAGAGGATTCCCCTCTAGGCAAAACTTTAAAGTTACAAAGAACAGGGATAAACCTCTCTCTAAGCATAGGGAAAATTCACAAGCTAAAAACAAAAGATAATCTAACGCGCCTTGCCTTATTTACTTACTCTTTTTGCAATATTGAGACTCCTTTTAGGATGATTTTAGGAGAAGGAGTTTTCCCATTGGTCCTTTTGGTCAGGTGCCAACCAGGTTATTTAAGCTTCTTAACCCCTTACAGGTAAGGAGGAATTCTAGGCTACCCTTAGCTGTATGGTTATGACAGACCCTCACTATGCTGGATACAAAACAGGGTCTAGTGAGGAACTGAGAGACTGGATTAGACCACAGCAGTGGGTCTGCTGGGGCTGGAGAGATTTGAGCTATCTGTTTTGAGGGTTCAGGAAGGGGGGGCCAAAGGTAGAGTGACTGTGGTTTTGACTTAGGTATTTAGGGACTAGGGATTTTGGTACTCCAAAGGGGGTGTGACTGTGAACGCGAGCTGGTCATAGGGCTTAATCGAAGGAGAAGATGAAGCACTGGATGCCCAGAGGGGCTGCTGACAGGTAGAGCAAGAGAAAGAAACTTGGCTATGCAGTGTCCAGGCACCAGAGGGTAGACAAACCAATAGGCCACTCCTTCACAGACTTTTTTTTTTTTTTTTAAAGTTTCTAGTATATAGAGAGGTTTTAAAGTTATTTCTCTAACTTTTCTCAACAGACTTTTTGTTCCCTGTCTGCAATCTCTGTTGACAGAGTAAATCTAGATTTGTCTTTGTCCTGGTTTAATGTAGAGTAAGTCATTTTAATTTTAGCTCAATCTTCAGCCCTGAAACAGTGCCATATTTTTATGACAGTAAAGCATGAATATAACAAGGATTTGTGTTCAATTGTACAAGGTAGATAGGCTTTAAACGAATTCACGAACATAGAAAGTGAGCTTGTTTTGAAAATCAAGAAATGAGCACTGTATTTGCAGTTTCATGTCAGGATAATTACATTTTTCATGGCAGGAGGTTTGCTAGAAGGATTCTTATTCTGGTTGTTTCTAAAACAAGCAAAGCATAGAGGCAGCTGGTGAATGTCTAAAGATATGCTGTTTATGTATAAACTGGATAAAATAATGTACTGCCACTTGCAAAGAAAAAAAGATGCTTTCAAGCTCCTCTTGCACTCTGACTTCCTAGATAGAAGACCTTCAATGAAGACAGAATGACCTCCCAAATGCTTCTATATTAATTTGAGAAAAGTAACACCTTTTTATATTGGCATGTCAGCATGAACATAAAGGGCACAGGCCGTTTCCTGCATATAGTTCCAAAGGTATAAGAACTAGTAGGAGTTTTTCAGTTTGCTTCTCACCAGCTTGGCGTGGTGAAGGGAGTGCAAAGAAGGCAGATTATTTTGTCTGCCATTATACATCTTTATCATTATGTTAGTTCAGGAAGGCCCTGTTTTACATAGCTGTACAACTCCCAGGCTGTGTCCTGTCAAGGACGGACTCTGAGTGGCTTTTTAGCACGCAGATGCTATAGTCATGAGCAGATGTGTACCGCCTATCCACAGGCAGTACAGAAAGACTGGCCTTCATTATAACGGATAAACACCTGCTTCCATAAGATTACTGAGTGTCTTGCCTGCCTCTCAGGTGCCAAATCCAGAGTACGGAGGTAAGTATCCTGAGTGTCTCACATTTTTTCTGTGCCCCATAGCCCAATTTAATTGAATTAAAATGATCCGCAGGAATAACAGACAGCAGGTGCTCTCTGTGAGTAAGACAACAGCTAGCAGGTTGTTGGTTTGTTTTGCATGGAGAACATGATGGGGTGCATACATATTAGTGTTTAGTCTCTACATTTTACCCTCCTCCATGTCCTGTTCTCACTGTCTGGCTATGTCTACACTTGGAGCTGTGGATGTGATTCCCATATCAAATAGACATACTTGTGCTAGCTTGATGAGTAGCATAGCTGTGGTACCACAGGGAGCAGTGGCATGGGTTACCTGTCCCAAGTACACACCTCCCCTGGGCACGTTACCTAGTTGGGGCGGCTAGCCCACGCCACTACAGCTACACTATTCATCAAGCTAGTGCAAGTTTGTCTGCTTGAGCTGAGAATCACACTCTTACCTCCAAGTGTAGATGTAGCCTCTGTGAGCCGTATGTACCATTCCTCCTTTATGCCATCCCGTCCCCCTTTTTACTAGAGTGATTAGCACCATGGTGGCTATTTGCTTCATTTTCTCTCAGAGGAAAGAAAGATAGCACATGTAATCCTGAAACACATAACAAACACTGACCTTATCTGCATCATTTTCAGTTGAGTAGCAGCCTATGCCACATCATTTCTATTTAAAAAGGGGGAGGTGGGGACCTGTTGGTCCCTGATATAATTTGCTTTTCCTCAGCCAAACTGTGCAATGTCGATTGGTATTTGCGTGCAGCCAATGGTTGATATCATCTATTAGCACAATGGCCAGGTTCTGATGACAGAGTTACGCTGATGATGCCTGGGGACATCATCTCGATACTTACACAGGGTGTATAGCTCTACTTTTTATAGGTCTCCCTTACTACCGCCCAGTCACTGTGTGTGCTGATGGCCAGTAAAAGCAGTTACAAACAGAACAATTCTTAATTAACGCAACAGCTGGCCAGACTTGGAAATGTTCCCCAGAGTCCTGACAGAGTGGCAGTTCCTGTGATCTCATCTTACTCTTCACAGCTAGGATCACACACGAATAGGCTTCCCAAAATTACTAAGTGACGATGACCATAGTGATGCCTGACAGAAAAGCAGAGACCAGTAGATTAAAACTACCATTGGTATATGTATAGATGAGATGTTTCATGTGGGGCAGTGCTTAAAAACAACCCAGAACACACAGAGCTCTGACAGAGAGAGAATTGCAGGGATCGGACTACAGACACTCAGGAGGACTTGGATTCTGTTATTAGCAGTACCTTAAACTCTCTCTGCCTCTGTTTCCCTTCAGACCCTTTGCCTTTTTAGATTGAAAGCTCTTCAGGGTAAGGACAGTTTCTTATTGTGTTTGTACAGTTCCCAATACAGTGGGGTCCTAGTCATGAAGATGGGGTTCTCAAACCCCCAGGTTGGATCCCTACTACTGAGAGTTAAATGAAAAGGTCACATATATGCAAGCACAGTCTTCCTAGCTAAGTCTGCGCAGAATCTTTAGGCAGAACACTGGCACAGAGGCAGCTAAAGCCAAACAAGAAGCTAAAGAAACTGCTAAAGAAACTGGCCACACCCTTGTGGTAGAGACTGTGCATGCAGTTGCCACCAACAATTACTTGGTATGAATATGGTGTATAAAAAGTCATTCTAAATCTAACTCTGGTCTATAATATTACAATAGCCATATTTTCGTAGCAGTGGAATATAGGCAAGCCCTGACTTAAGGGACCCAAGAACCAAAAGGTTTAAAATTGTCAAATTCTTTCCTCTTACAGCTGGCCTAGCTCCTCCCAAGTCCCCAGATTGTTCCCAACCTGCTTGAGGGTGTCAAAAGCCTTGATCACATCATCTCCCTCTTTATTATTATTATTATTGCTCTCATCCAATCTGAGAAGAGCAACAACACCACAGGTGACCAGTCCCAGAGTGGAATCAGTAAATAGTGAGTCCATACAGCTAAGAACCACAGGACAACACATAGTCCATTTGAAGTTACTAATGAATTCCTAGTGCAAAATTTTCATACAATTTTGTAAATATCTCTTTGTGAACAGTGGGACAACAGAAAGGGGGAGAAATAGCTTGTCTGCTTCAAAAAGTTCATCCAGATTTCTGTCCGACATAAACAGCCTGTACCCATGTTTCTAGACCCTTTCCAACTAAGTCGTTAAAAGATATTTTTAGTCCAGTCTTTTTTAAATTGCAAGTTTTGCAGGTGCAGCATACAGTCATTGGATATTTTTAAGAACTAACTTGGAAGTAAGTCAAAGTATATTCTAATACAATATTCAGAGGCACAATTTAATTACTATTGGGAAAAAAAGCTAATATTTTGAACTTCCTGTCTTAACCATTGCAGTTCCCTCCTTTTGAGTTTTCTTAAATCACTTCTCTTTAAGGGTATGTCCACACTGGGAGTGTGCTTTCCAGTGCGTGTAGACAGACACATCTCTCCATGCTAAAGATAATAGTGCAGCTGAGCGTAGGACGGGTGGCAGCTTGGGCTAACTGCATGAGTTCAAACCAGTTCAGGCTCCCAGGTTACGTACTGGGGCAGCTAGCCCAAGCACCCGAACTTACTACCTCCAGCTATGCTGCGATTTGTATAGTGTGCTAGCTCAAGGAGAGCTAAAAAAAGTGGGTAGGATTCAAAAACAATCAAACTAAAGAGGAGGGAGAGTGGGAACAAAGTCCGAGAAAGTAAAGAATGATGGCGGCGAGAAAGCAAACCATGTAAAAAACGATGAGGTAGAGTAAGTGAAAGAGCCTCTCCCAGTTATGCAGAGTTGTGGGAAAGGGACAGAGGGAACAGAGCCTGGAGAACAGGTCAGTCTGGCACTTGCCATAAGAACAGAAATTCACACAAAGTCTGAAAGGACTTTTAATAGACATTGTGAAATAAAATAACACAACAGTAATGTCATCTGTACACATGCAGACAACGTAGTCTAATTGTTCTAAAGTTCACTAAATACTAATCCGATACGCTGCTTTTACACATAGAACATAGTGTGTCACATCTCATTAAAACTGTAACTCTAACAAATTTTGTCTTTTCCTTTTCACCATTTTACTATATTTTTTGTCATTTACCCTGCATACCTAGATAGATTTATGTAGTAACGTTTGTCGATGTTCTAGCTCTGTCAACACATGGTGTACGTTTTTTTTATTTTGTTTTCAAAATCTCGTAGCCAATAAAACATTAAACAGAATTAAATCTGATACTGTACTCTGAATAAGCATGTAATTATTTCTCAGGTTTTTTTACTGACCTGTTAAAAACATCATTAAAACCAACATAAATGGATATTTTCTAAGCAATGGTACATTTTTGGTTATGCAGTTATTTTCCAGTCAGCAGTACTGTTACTTTTTGTGCAGTGCTATGGATATGTTGTGGGTTAGAATCATTTCAAGGTAAGCGTGATGCCTCATTTAATAATTAATGGGGGTTGGTTTTATAGTAGTGGCCTATATCAGTCTAAAATGTTTTTACATCAATACAGGTGTTTGCCAAAGTGCTGGACACAAAATCAATGTTTAATAGCTTCCCATCAAGAGTAGAAGATTGATTTAAAATTTATAAAGATGGCCAACATTTTTTGTGCAAAATTTTTTTCTCCTGACAAAAAAAAAATGAATTTTTTTTGGTCTTTAAACCTTTTTTTTTTTTATGGGAAAATGTCATTTCTGATGAAAACTTCCAGTTTTCCTGCAGCAAGCTTTGACACAAAATTTGGGGGTTTGGTGCCACTGAGGTTACAAAGACCATTTAACGATGATTAATCTTAAAGACTGAATACCTTGGTTTGGATACCGAACTTCTTAGACTTGTCTGAATGACTCTGCCCTAGTCAGTTTCTTCATTGTCCTTTCAAATAGACAGGTTTGAATTTTTCTCAATGTCAGGCCCCCACTACCACATTCCTCCCCGCACACACATTTTCCTTAGTTCTGAGCTATGAATTAGGGATAGATGTTCAGGGTGTTTGTCATGCTACCAAACAGTGCCAATTGTGATGCTGGCTTTTGGGCATATGGACATGAAACAGCTTCATGAACAGTGGTGCAAGTAAGTTGGTACGGTCAGGTATGCTGTACCATTAAGACGTTTGTTGCTGGTACACCATACTGGAAAGACACATTTGGTATACGCTGAACACCGCAGCGCTCTCTTGGGAACTGCAGCAGCAAAAGGAGCAGAACGTGGGGTCACCAGGCGGCCCCATGCCAGCAGCTCCTCTGGCACAGCTGTACCACCCCCAACCCCACCCTGAGCCATTTCATGCAGCTGCATCTCCTGGGGTCTGTACAGCCCCACTGTACAGACAGAGGACTGGGGATGGGGCGAGGAGGAGTCACATGGAGGGGGTGTCACATGGGCAGGTCATGTGCCGCCCTTTAGCAGGTGCGCTCCTTTGTGTCCCTCCCATGAGTCGCCATACGAGTAAGAGTTAAAATCTATTTGCACCACTGTTCATGAAATTCACTTTTCAAAGTATATTGCAACGTTAGTTAATCTGTATCATTAGCTGCATAGTACAGGCTATAAATCAGTAGCAATACTTGTATTTTTCTACTCCTTGTGGACTGCAGAACAGTCTTAATCACCTCTTTTCACATGTGACATTTCATGTTACGCACCGTCTACGTGGCACAAGACTGTTTGAGCTCCAAGAGTATCCGTGATTCTTGACAGTTTAGATTCCTTTCTCAGAAATGTTTGTCTTCTGTATTTCATTCATAGGCTAACTTTCCTAATCAATGTACAGTATATTAAAAAATTTTTATCTTAGGGTATGCATGACTAGCCTTTGCCTTCTGTGACCAGAAATAGAATGAATTTGGTGATCTTATCTCACACCCCTGAGACTGCATTGTTTTTAATCAGAAGCACAAATAATATGACATAGTAACTCAATTGCTAACCTTTGGTCAGCGAAAGTCCAGGGGATTGAGAGAGCATGAAGGTTAAATCACCCCTTATCTTTGGAGCGGTGGTTCTTCTATTGGGGCTGAGGTCATTGTCAGGGCAGTATGGACGACTGTATGGTTAACTACAGTGGGTCCGACTGGTAGACAAAGAGAAGGCTTCATTATATTCTACTGCTGCTTATACTTTAATGTATGGAGCCACAATTAATCTAAATAAATAAAACAATGAAATCCTTGTCTGTCGTCTTCTTTTTCACATGCAGGCACAAACAGAGAGAACAGAGTCAACCACACTCACACTTGTAGATACATGTTCCCAGTAGGGTTTCATTTGTGTTTAGTGCTGCAGGTTGGTGAAAAAAATCTTCCGTGTGTAGTTGTTTTCAGTTTTTGAGCTTGTCACCGTGTGTGATCAGTGTCTCACTGAGAGCAGTGAAAGTTTAACTTCATTTCTTTACCATGAGACCTAGAGACTGGGTAATTTGAATATATGAATACAAAAACTGCAGATGCCATGGTAAAGATTAGTTAGTTATGGTAAAGAAGTAAAGCCTGAGTCAATAAAGTCTAAATTATCTGCAATTTAAAAATATTTCTATAATGAGGACTTCTCAGATCTAATTGTAAGAATTCCTGATACCATATTTCGTCTCCAAATTAAAGCAGCAGCAGTGATGATGAAGGTAATTAACCCTTTGTAGACATTCAAAGCACTTCACAAGCCCTACAATACCACTGGGATGTAGGAATGTAAATATTATTACTTTCAGATGCGGAGGATGTTGTCCATTTCAGAGCTAGACTTATAACTCAGGACTTCCTGTACTTATGCAGATGTCGTCCTGTCTCATACTTAGGTAATAAAAGTACACACATAAAATATGGTATTTGGATCTGTGGTTTTGATCCATGGCTTTTCTAAAATATGAGGCTGGCCTAATTTTAGTCTTCTGTGTGATCCCCTCCCTCTGTAGATGTTTGAGCCAGAAGAACCTGGCCTTATGGTTTGGGGTCTGAATTGGACACAAAACTGGAACTGGCCTGTCTTCCAGATAGGGTACAGATGAAGCACAAAATGTAGGCGATGTCATGAGAAGAACTGCTCTTGCAAGATTTCTGATGTTTTGAGTCACGGTTTTGTGGTAAAAATTAATGATGTGTTTGGTAACATTGGACCCTATATTACACCTAATTGAGACCTGAAAACTGCCTCTTCACCCTATTGTTATGGATGACTGTTGCTTTCTTACATACAAAACTATATTTGCCTCATACTCCCCTCTTTTTGTACAGCTCTGGACTGTGCAAAAAGGACTGTGTATAACTCATCACACAAAGAAATGAGAGTGTCATCTCACCAAGTGGTGGATTTTCAGTCTACTGTATGAGAGGAGCTTGAAAGTTGGTTGAAGGTCTAGTTTGAGTGGGTCCTTGTTGAAATCCTGGTTAAGACAGCTTTGCTTACATTTCAGAAATTGGGATATTAAACTGAGCATGAGTTGTTCTTATATACGTAATGCAGCATATTAACATCAGTCATTGAGTGGTATTCTAGGGTCATGTGAGGTATGATGGGGCAGTCTGCCCTTCAAAGGCAGTAGTGGCTAGTGGTCAGCCTGCCCTGTCATGTGGCGTGGCCTTTCAAGGGTTGGAAAGTTTCAGCAGACAGCTATATCTCTAAGAGCTTACAGAGGAGATGGATAGAGAGGAAGCAGTCCCAGGAATGAGTGGTACTTGGGAGGAAATCCCATCACTGTATTTTTAGGGTCCCAGAACCAGGAGCCTTTCAGAGAGAGCAGGACAAGGCTACCTTCTCCCCAAACCAATTGGGATGACCTGGGAGAAGGGGAAGAGCATAAAGACTGCCTTCTCTCTGATGGTAGGGCAGACACCAGGAAATATGAGCAGGAGAAGGGTGGCCTGCTGAGCACCCACAAGCCTGATGGCTAATTAAAGGAAAGTGGCCAGCTGATGGCGAAGCTGGCAAAGGCCCTACAATTAGTTAACCCAGAACTCCGCTCCAGAGAAGAAAACTGAGGGCTCCTACTTAAGAAGGACAAGTGAGTCTGATTCACAGAACTCAGATCAGAGAGGAGAGCTCAGGAAGGAGTTGCTTAAGGTGAGAGACTGCAGGACTAATTAATACAGCCCAGCTTTAAAGAAGAGAGCTGGGGACTACTGCTTAAGGGAGGGTGGAAAAGAAGTAACTGCAAAGAGTCCTAGAAAGAGAGACTGTTTCCAGGTGCAGGAAAGAAGAGTATCCTGCAGGAAGGAGCTAGGGAGTGCTAGCTGTACTGAGCCTGAGATGACAAATGCCCCTGAATGTATCTGAGTAAGGTCGTAGTTATGCTTATGACTGTTGTTAATCACTGAAACCTTTGCAAAGGAGATGCTCTTTGATAAAAATGTCTGTCTGGATTTGTTTATAAGCTGAGTGAAGGGGAACTGTGGCAGGGCTCACCTGTGGCTTCATGTCTGATTGAAATTGCATGTACCGGGGTGATTTCCACGCCATTACAAGAGGTTAAGGGCAATGTGGCTAGCGGTGCAGTTGATAAAACACCTGGAGACTAGCCCCAAGATTCCTAGTCTCTATTGTTCTTTTTTTTCTGTCTAAATAAAAAAAAAGTTCCTCTTCCCAAAATGTGAAATGTCAAACCACAGTCTTTATGTGAAAGAAAAACATATTTTGCAGTTGAAATAACTGGAAATTTACATGCACGGAATTAACTTTGTCAAATTGCTTAAGCCATGGTGGGGAAAAATAATTTTCATAGCATTACAGTGAAAATATAATTGTAATTGCCCCTTTGACCCAGCATTTGACAAATTTAATAATGGGCCTTCATAGAAGGATATTTACTTATGCAGCCTTATGCATATTGACTCAGCTCTGCTTTCAAAGTGTGGTTATTTTTCAAAACCATAAGAGGTTCATGGATTTTAAAATGTGAAGCAAGTGGAATAAGGAAAATAAATAAACTTTAATATTTTTACTAGTCCTCTTAGTACGACTTTTGTAGCACCAGCCAAGTACCTCATAGTGATCCACAAGCATGACTGATTAGATGTCACTATATGCCTTTGAGGTAGGTAAGTAGTAGTGTCTCCAATTTATGGAGGAGGTAACTGAGGCATGGCATTAAATACCTTGCCAAGAGTTGCATGTCAAGTCAGTGGCGCAGTGAGTAGTAAAACTCAAATCTTCTTTCCTTCAGCATAGAATCATAGAATATCAGGGTTGGAAGGAACCCCTGAAGGTCATCTAGTCCAACCCCCCGCTCGAAGCAGGACCAATTCCCAGTTAAATCATCCCAGCCAGGGCTTTGTCAAGCCTGACCTTAAAAACCTCTAAGGAAGGAGATTCTACCACCTCCCTAGGTAACGCATTCCAGTGTTTCACCACCCTCTTAGTGAAAAAGTTTTTCCTAATATCCAATCTAAACCTCCCCCACTGCAACTTGAGACCATTACTCCTCGTTCTGTCATCTGCTACCATTGAGAACAGTCTAGAGCCATCCTCTTTGGAACCCCCTTTCAGGTAGTTGAAAGCAGCTATCAAATCCCCCCTCATTCTTCTCTTCTGCAGGCTAAACAATCCCAGCTCCCTCAGCCTCTCCTCATAAGTCATGTGTTCTAGACCCCTAATCATTTTTGTTGCCCTTCGCTGGACTCTCTCCAATTTATCCACATCCTTCTTATAGTGTGGGGCCCAAAACTGGACACAGTACTCCAGATGAGGCCTCACCAATGTCGAATAGAGGGGAACGATCACGTCCCTCGATCCGCTCGCTATGCCCCTACTTATACATCTTAAGATTTAAACACAAGACCATACTTCCTTTCTGTTTACATTGTTCACTGTTTTTCCGCTGTGAATGCAGTTTCTGTTTACTGCTTTTGTGTTTGTCATCACACAGGTCCACAGAGTGTTCAGCATGGTTTTGGAAATCTCTCTCGCCTATATTATGTGATTTTTTTTAAAAAAAATTAATTATTGGCCACTATGATGCCTGAATGGCCTGTAGAGATACAAACACTGTTTTCCATGTGTGAGATTTGTTTGTTGCAGGAAAGAGCATTTCTCTCACAGTGGTTACCATAAAAAACTCAGCATTTACCACCCTATTGTAATAGAATATAACAAGGTGACAGGATTCTGTGGTTGAGCCGCCTTGTTACCAGATGAGATGTTATTTGATCCTGCCAACTCATTGTGGCAGATATGACTAGGTTAACTGCAGATCTGATATAGGGAGGTGGGAATGGCCCTCAATGGATAGGGAAGTAAATTACTTTTGTTCTTATGTAGTACTTGTAATCTGCAGATCTCAATGTACTCTACAAAGGAGAAAAGAAATCATTTACACCAGTTTTTCAAATGTGGTCATTCGTATATGAAGTTATTTAGAGCTAATGAAGCTTTATTCAATCAAGCTTTTTTCACTTCTAGATCAGTTCTCCACCTAGGTCATGCTGGCAAGGAGCGGGAGAGAGTTCCAATGAATCCTAGATGTTACAGATGGAAAAGAGCCATTGGGACACATATTTCATTGCCTGAGAGTGGAGAATTGTTCCCTACCATTAATTCTAAAATGCTTTGGGAGTAGTTTGAATATTACAAGCATAACATCCCATTCCTGCAATTGAGTCAGAATCCAAGGGACTCCATGTGGGAGCAGGGGCGCACCTCCTTGAATCAATTGTAGGATCAGGCCACAGTTTGAATATTCCAAGTAATGGGGTTACACCAGTTCCTTTGAAAGACAGGTCATAGAGCTGTAAATCTCAATAACAGGAAACTTTTCTTGATGTTCCTCCTAAATTTTCTTTTGCTAAATGTCCTGAGATTGCTCCTCATTTTGCCATCCTCAATGATCCCTCTTTAAAACAAACAAAAGGAAGTATTTTTTCACACAACGCACAGTCAACCTGTGGAACTCCTTGTCAGAGGGTGTTGTGAAGGCCAAGACTATAACAGCGTTCAAAAATGAACTAGATAAGTTCATGAAAGATAGGTCCACCAATGGCTATTAGCCAGGATGGACAGGGATGGTGTCCCTAGCGTCTGTTTGTCAGAAGCTGGGAATGGATGTTGGGGGATGGATCACTTGGTGATTACCTATTCTGTTGATTCCCTCTGGGGCACCTGGTATTAGCCACTGTCAGAAGACAGGATACTGGGCTAGATGGACCTTTGGTCTGACTGAGTATGGCCGTTCTTATGTTATGTTACATCCATGGTGCATACTGGCAGAAGGCATTGTTGGGTTTATGCTGCTGGCATGAAGATGCCAAGCTTTCCCATTCATTTTCCATTGACAAAATGAGCAAATATTGTTTATATTTTTTTAAAATATAAAAGTTATTTAAAACATAGCTTCTCATCCTGTTTTGAGTTCAATCGTGAAATAAGTACAAGTCAAATTTTTCTTTGAGAAGTATTTTGTACATATTTGTGTTACTTGTCCTTGTGTAGTAGTACTGCCAATTATATTTATTAGCCTTAAATATTAAACACCTGGCAGAATTCCATTGTACATAAATAAGACATTCGAGACCTGGAAGAATGCCATTTCTAATTCAGCCAGCTGGTGCTTTTTACAGTTTCGTTCAGCACAAAACTACTGAATTTCACTGTACGTTCAGTGTCGTGTTAAATAGGAGTACATGCAGTGAATTGGGATTTCTATAGGAAATTCCATTGTGTAGTAATATATTGTTTTGAAAGAGGGAGTATACCAAGAAAATGATGTATTATGCACCTGCTTGTGCAGTTTGATGTAAACACGTTTTTGAGCTGGCAAAAGGAAAGCCAAAAACTTTAAAAAAAATTTCCAAACATGAATTTCATAATGCTTCAGTGTTGCAAATATTTTCCCCTTTTATTATGATGGTGGCCTTTTTTTTCAAATATTCTTTCTTTCTTTCTTAGCTGTACTTGGTACATAAAAGGATACATTTATATTTTTTTAGGTTGGTAAACTGGTATGATCATCTCTTAAATCTGTAAATGTAGGCAGTGGCAGATTAGCCACTAGGCCAACGGGGCCCATGTCCAGAGGCCCCAGCCAACTGGGGGCCCCCGGAAAAATGGGTATCCCTGCACCCTGACCTGCTCTACCCACCTGGTGCTCCCGCTGCTTCCCGACCCCGCTCCCCAGCAAGAATACCAGGTGGGCAGAGCAGGACAAGCCCCACGCCCCGACCCCATTTCCCCAGCATGAGTGTGGGGTGTATGTGTGTTAGGAAGGATTGCAGGCAGAGGGGTGGGGATGGCCCCCTACTTGCTCTGGGCCCAGAGCCCCACAAAACCCTAATCTGCCCCTGCCGCCCCTTATTATGTAGGAATATATTTGGACTATGCCAGTTTGCTAAAACTGGGACAAATTAAGCCACAGACTTTACCTTTGCGAGTTACACTTTGTGGAAATTAACCACGATATAAGTTATTTATTCTGAGCTGCAGGTTAGGACACAAGTGAAATCACAATTTGCCCTTGTAAGGCACTTTTGATGCCAAGATTTGCCTCATTTTACAGATGGGGACGCTGAGGTACAGATGGGTTATTTGACTTGGCCAAAGATACCTATCAAGCAAATGATAGTCAGGATTAGAACCAATTCCCACTCTAACCTGTACACCATAGTTATTTTTTAATCATTTCACAGTAGGTTGCCATCTCATAAAATAAGGAGGGTTTAGCTAGGTCAGGACTTGTCTGGCTGTCTTGTTGCAGGAAGCTGTATTAGTGAATCATCAGACAATTAAAAGGAAAAGCACGAAAAGCTAGATTTTAATAATATTAATAAGTATTGATCAAGAGCCCAGCATCATGCTACGAGTACTACAGATGGACATGCCATTTTTTCACATGAAGTGGAAAACCCAAGGACCCAATGGAATTTTCATCAGACTTAGAATTGTTCTGCTTAGTGCCTTGGCAAGTTCCAACTTGGATAAAATTCGGTTCACTGAAGTACCCATTATGCTAAACAGCTGCTGGATTCTACTCCTTAAGTAGCTGCATTTTATAGGGTAGTGAAGTGTCCTGTGTCTGGTTTGTAAAGCTCCTTAGGATGAAAGGTGCTGTTTTTACATACCATGATAACCGTAAGGGACGACAGCCAAGGGTGGTATTGTGATAGAACACTTAAAAATTTTAATTTCTTTTAAAATAATAGGTTTGCATCCGATGAAGTGAGCTGCAGCTCACGAAAGCTTATGCTCAAATATATTGGTTATCTCTAAGGTGCCACAGGTACTCCTTTTCTTTTTAAAATAATAGTCACTTGTTAAAAAAAATTGAAATCTGTTTCTCAAGAAGTACAGTTAAAAGGAAAGAACTGTAAATATTATTATGTCAAAAAAGCAGGGCAGACACCCCAAGCTGGTTGTACATTCTATAATTAGATTTCACTAGCCCAATAACAAATGTGAACTCCTGAAGCACTATAACAGTCTTACCATGGAGTCACAGACAGTCTCCTTGGGCATTTCAGTCTATCTTGCCAACCAGGCAAGCTGGACAGAGTGACAGCTGGTTGCTATACACTAAAGATCACAAAAAGTTCACGTTGCTCCCAGTCCGAAGAGACCAGTAACTTACCTCAGGTCAGTTTATACCTCCAGTATCACACTAAAGATGACAATGCTTGTAGCCAATCCTATAGTAAACTAACTAAGGATTCATTAACTAGGAAAAGAAATGAGTTATTTACAGGATGAAAGAGGCAACATATAGACACAATTGAATTACTGTCTGTGGTTCCGAAAGGTGACAGAGTTGTAGAACTGACAGAATGTCTTTTAGGGCTAACCCAGATTGACCCTTGGGATCTCTGCTTCGGTTTCATACCTCCAGCCCTGTGAGAGTCCAAAAGTGGGGGGGGTAGGGAAGAGAGAGAGAGATCCAGTTTCTCCTTGTCAGGGATTTGTATCCCCTCCACCTGAGAGTCCAAAGTGATGGGATGAGTTGATGCATAGGTCTCCAGGAGGGAGTTAGGAATGCAGGGCCTTTGTCCTTTGGTGCTACACAATACCTCATTAACTTTCAAAGGGCCATCTTGTATGCAGGATGGGCACTTTACCTTGATTAATGCTGCTTTTCCTGTTTTGGGGGGGTTACATAATTACAGAGGTTTACAATGCAAACACTCAATATAACTTTATACCATGAGGTAAATATATGTGGGATCAATACATGCAACATCCTAACAAGCATTTCATAAACTCTAGACATATTCTTATTAACTTAACATTTTAATATGTATTCTGACAACGCTAACACACACGTAAGCAAGACTGGTTTCTAGCTATTCATTTGTAAGTGTTTAGTGAGGCCTGGGGCCTTGGCATGAGCTGGCATCTGGTCTGCCAGCATCACAGCCCCATCTCACACTATATCATAATGTACACTGGAGGAGTTCTGGACTCTCTTTCCAACTTACATAATACTTTTTGGGACCCCCTACAAAATCCTCAATTGCCATTCTCCAAGGCTTTCTACATGTAATGTTTTGACATTCACACAATCACTGAGCCATATTTACCTTATAATTTCTTTCTCTTGCTCTGTTCCACATGTTGTGAAGCTGAATGATGAAATGAGAGAAAAGATACAGGAACTGCGGTATCATGATATTTTATGTAATGCTCAGTATTTGCTGAAGTTTAGCACTACAGTATAAAACATTCACTAGAAAACTATCATCTTAAAAACAAAAAGGCACCTAATCATTCCTTTTTATCTTGAATCTTTGCAGTGCTCTTTCCAAAAATGCTATTAAAAAACATACAAATCATTTAAAGACTTTAATAGAGTGGAAAGTAGAAATTAAATAGAAGTATTAGTGTATTTCCCATATCATATGGAGACAGCAGTTTAGGGCCTGATCCTCCAAAACCATAACTCACAAAAATAGTCTCTCATAAGTGTGGTCCAGTTGAAACTAACCAGAGTACTGTATTTGAATGAGTGCTGAATATTTGTGAGCATAGAGTTTTCAGGATTGGCACCTTATGTTGCAATGATATACAGTAGATAAGATATTTAATACCATCAATTATATTTTTAACTAATTAAGGAGAAAAGAAGCAGAAAAAGGCAGAAAATTACATGAAATAATTTGACAGTGTCATAAAAATTTAACTAAAAAGAAAGGAGGACTTTTCTGCTGATGACTGTAATGACCATTGTTTGGTGAGTAGGAGGTTTGTTTATTTATTTTGCTGTGCTATTTATCAATATTCTTGTTTTCATTTCTTTGATTTGGAAGCTTCATAGCAGAAAGAGGTCTCTTCCTGTTACTATTAAAGTTAATGGCACAGCTCCCTTGGGGAGTAAGATTAAGGGCCTTAGGTTAGTTTCAGGTTTACACCAAATTGTGTAAGGGCTTATGTGAGATTGAGGATTAATAGATAACTGGCAAAGGGCTCACTATAGCTCTAATGATTATGTAATGCTCAGCTTTCACTCTATGAAATATTTTGTTTACTCCTACACTTTGGGGAGGATCTCAATAGAATTAAGCTTTGGTTAAGAAAATACTGGTTGACTGAATTTCTTTATACTCAAAAAGCAGTGAAATTCAATGGACTCGCTATCGATTAGTGACAAATTAATTTCTATCAACTACTTGTTGAGGGTATAATATAGAACTGGTAAAAAATTGCCATTCAAACAGTTTTTGATGGAATATTAATTTTTTGACTAAACAATTTTTTCACACAAACAATCTGCTTTCCGATGATAATATTGAGTGTTCTAGTCCAGCTTTTTTGTTGAAATCCAGTCTTCGTTTTCTTGACAAAGAATCAAAATTTTCTACCAAGAAGTATACCCATTTTCCAACCAGGTCGAATATAATACAAAATATTATGAATTATGTGCTTGTTGTCCATTATTGGTGACAGGCAATCTCTACCTCTAGAAACTGAATTACATCAAGGATGCTCAGGACTTCTGAATATTAGGCCACTTAGATGCTGAAATGTGGTCCTAGATACCGAACTTTAGGCACTTAAGTTTAAAATGTTAGCCAGAACTGGATTATACAGTAATTAGAAAAAAATAAATAAATAAACCCCACCCATTGCCTACACTAATCCTGTAGTAGTAGGCACCGAAACTGAGCTGTGTGTTAATACGTTCTCTTCTTTTTTGTTTACCTTGTGTTAGTGCAAGTGTTTAGCAACCAAGCAAAGAACATTATCAGTCCCTTTGTATTCAGTTAGTAAAATGTTAATGTTCATATACAGACTATCTGAAATCTGAGATTCCCGCTGCAGTGATTATATTGTTTAGAACAGAAATTCGTTTAATAAATAGCAGAAGGTTGAAAAAAAATAGTATAAAAATGTGTATATGTCCATCTCCCAGACATATGTACTAAAGATGTTTTTCCTTCTTTGCTGCAAAATTTTACTGAGTACGCTGGAGAAAACCATTAAACTGAGAGTTATGACAATTTTGAACATTATCAAATTCTGTTGCCTCTGTTAGGAGCTCGGTGGTGGTGGTCCTGCTATTGCCTGTGTGAGGAGCTCACAGATGGCACAAGTCAATTAGGCTGACAACAAGAATATCAGACAAAATTTATTTTTTATTTGGAATTAAGTGGTGATTTTCCCCTTCTGTCCAACATGTCTGGGGCTTGTTAGGACACGAAACAATCTTCATGTGCCTCCAGTATCTTCCAGTGGGTTGTTTCCTCTTTGATTTTTTTTCTCAGCAATGTTTTCTAGGAGGGTACAGTGCTGTGTGTCAGATGTGTTCGTTTATATATCTTTTAACTGCCAACCATTACAAAAAACAGTAGTCTAAACATGGGGAATAGTTGAAAGGAATCGTGAACAGTTTGTGTGTCAAATCACATCAAATATCACATTTGTAACAAATAATAAAAACTAAACTTGTAAAAATATATTGCTCAACCTATTGCCTGAGACTGTCAAAGAAACCTAAAGGAGTTAAACCCCTGACTCCTATTGAATTTCAATGGGAATTAGGCTGCCAGGTCCCTTAGGTGCCTTTGAAAATCTCAGTCAGATTGTTTAGTGGGCTGTTGCTCACTTACGGTAATGGTGATGCAATAGGAGAGTATTGCAAACAGTGCTATGATCTGAAACCAACCAGGACAGATTCTAGAAGTAATGTAGAGTGGACCAGATTCTCTCCTGAGTTACACCAGTGTAAATGCATGGTAACTCCATTGAGGAGAATGAAGTTGCTCTGGATTGTACACTGGTATAACTAAGACCAGAATTAAGTTTTTGGTCTCATCTGTTACTGCTGGGTACATTATATAAATACAAAATTCTATTCACTTGCCTTGCCAATGTCCCAACTAATTCCCTTCCTCATCCTCTCCACCCAACTGCCACCACAGCCTGGACATTCTACAAGTAAATAATGGCAGTTCATTCCTTTTCTACTCGGTTGTCCCCCTCTAGGTCTTTTCCTAACCTCTGTCTTAAAAGAAAATTGCCTACTCACAATTCCACAGCTCTCTTTCAGTTCTGCCATGAAACTATGTACTGCTACATAATCTCTCTGTCCACCTTGCTTCCTTGACTCAGAATGGACCCTTATTGTGAGATTGCAGAATAGGGGTTTAGTGTAACAGTGGAGATGGTGGCAGCTTATATTGAGATGAGGAATTTTCTTCAATTTTCATTCAAAGAGTGAATGAAAGGATCAAAGAAATGTCAGGGTTGAGTGTGTCCATCAAGTTTCATGCCTAAACAGTTTCCAATGTGTCATATTTTTTCTGGGTTGGACTGTCAGTCTTTGAGGCAAGGGGACCTTTCTTGTTTGTTTTGTACAGTGCTATGTATGCTAATAGCATTAGAATAATCATCTTGAGGGAAGGAGGCAAGAAGTGATCCAGTCCGAAGGCAGTAGGATAGGGCGAGGGTGTTAGGTTGGAATCATCTGAGAAGTATATAACTTCAGACGGGAACACTTCAAAAATAGCTCATTTTGGACAGCTGGGAAGAGGCCAAAGTTTGAGTGGCCTTTCTATGCGGTTGATAAGTTCCTGTCATTTGGCCTCTTTATGCTGATGATACTTAGTTGTAAACATCTCTTGACATATTTTAATTTCTTCTCTG
The DNA here is from genome assembly GCF_965152235.1 of Eretmochelys imbricata. Classification (NCBI taxonomy): domain Eukaryota; kingdom Metazoa; phylum Chordata; order Testudines; family Cheloniidae; genus Eretmochelys; species Eretmochelys imbricata. Next base: position 191,798,839 of record NC_135572.1, on the reverse strand, counting down.
CATCCACCTTTCCTGATTACATTGATGAGGTAAATGTGTGGCTCTCTCCTTCTTTCAACAAAACATGTTCAAAGCTCTCCTCAAGCATAGCTCTGTCTCCTCCAGTTTTTTTCTGAACTCAGACTTCCTGGTTGTCTCAGTCTATAACTATCTGCCTTGAACCTGAAATTTTCTTCTTCCTCATGTCATGCTTCTGCCATGTCATTTTCTATCTATGCCACTGCTTTACTGCCACTTTTGCCTAGATCCTCATCTATGCCATTGTCCTCTCTCATATTGGCTATTGCATTTTCCTTCTCTGTGACCTCTTGAGGTTCCAGCTGTCCAGGCTCATGCATAGTCAGAATGCTGCCCTCTACTTCACATACAGAAAGAACTGTGATCTCATCACTGCAGTTCTCAAATAACTCCACTGGGCTCTGCATTTACTGGCATTTCTGGGTCCAGTTCAAAAATGTCCTTTTATTTGAAAAGACTTCCATACTTTTTTTTTTCATTTTGTCTTTCTAACCTTCTCTCTGCTTTATTGCTGGCCCTTTTCAAAATCTCACTACTAAAGTGACTGTCTTCCCCACTGCAGTTCCTGTTATCTGGAACAGCCCTCTTGTATCTCTACACTTTTTATGCTGTATTTTCAAACCTCAGCTGAAAGCAACTTTATCTCATGTTTATTTGTCTATTTTTTCTCTCCCTTTACTAAGCTTTCTGTCTCCTAATGTGATTTCAGTCTGTAAATCGTTACATGTAAAGTTACATTGACTGTGTAATGATGCCCTGAAATAGGGTGTTTGATTGTTTCTCCTTTGATACTTAGCCTCTAACAAGATCTGTAATCAGAAAATATTCCAGTGGCATTTACCTCTCCCTACCAAGCTAAAGTATCCATTTACTGTTATTAAAGGTTCAGGTAACTATTTATTTTATCTGTTAACAACATACGATAAAAAATAGAAGTACATTTGCTGTTGCCAACAAAAGGTGCTGCATTTTAGGAGACCTAGATTTATTTGAGCATTATCTGATCTGTTTCTATACCAACAGAGCTCAAGTACATCATAAAGGGAGTACTACAACTGCAGTTCTGGAGGGAGGGTGATGGTTTATATCTCAGTGACCTTTACGTTAAAGAGAGCTCACTTGTTCACTTTTCTGATGGTATGAAGTAGGGCATGAATGTAGCACTTAGCAACAGTCAAACAACATGGGGCCTTGGGATTAGCCATGTTCAGAGCAATCTTGTGCATGAGAAGTCCCGTAGGATATGATTGATCAAAAAGGCCCCTATAAATTATGCATATATGCCTTCATAGGATTAGATGTCATAGCAAATGTGGCTGTGCTATTCTTCATTTGAGTAAAATTAGTACTGAGAACAGCTGTCTCATTTATTCAATATTGCTAACTTATGTAATTGTATTTTGAATCTCATGTTTTTTTGCTCAAAGCTGGAATCGTGAATATACCAGAATCTTATTCTTCATTATTTATTTTTTCTTAAAATGAAAGTTTCCAGCCCTCATGGTTGCAGAGATAAAGTTGATTTGAGCATAAGCTTTCATGAACTACAGCTCACTTCATCGGATGGCTTATGCTCAAATAAATGTGTTAGTCTCTAAGGTGCCACAAGTACTCCTTTTCTTTTTGCGGATACAGACTAACACAGCTGCTACTCTGAATCCAGAGATAAAGTTGAATATGTGAACCTTAAAGGTGCAAAAGTCAGAATGCAAATAAAAAGAACTCCAAATTATTATTATTAAAATCTATAATTATTTTAAGATACTTGTAGCAGATCGCAGATTCACTGGTGTGGCACCTCCTGCTGGTTGCCTAGGGAATTAGCTCAATTCCAGCTCTCGGAGCGCCCTCTGCTGGCCAGTGTCTCACCTGCCTCAGGCCCCCATGTCCCTCCTGGACCCCGGTGCCCTTTACCTCAGGGTTCTGCCCCAGCAGTACTCCCACACTCTGGGTCTCCCTTCCCAGGGGAACCCCCAACCTTCTATAGCCACCTTACCTCAGTGGCTACTGCCAATCATCCTCTAGCCCCCTTTCTCTGGGGCAAACTGCAGTCTGTAATGGCCGCTCATCACTGGTAAGGGGGTAGGACCAGCTGCCTTTCCCTGCAGCCCCAGTACCTCCCTAGGCCATTACCAAGGCCTCAGCCTGGGGAGTTGCCAGGCTGGAGCTCCCCAGCTCCTCTTGCCCTTTCCCAGTATTGTTCTGCTTCCGGTACCCTGTGCTCCCAGGCAGCTAGGCCCTTCTCCCTCCAGGGCTGGAGACTGACACAGCTCCTCCCTGAGCCCTTATAACAGGGCCAGGTGTGGCCTGATTGGGTGCAGCCACAGCTGTGGCTGCCTCCCCAATCAGCCTTTAACCTTGTTTTCCAGGACCGGGGTAACTGCCCCACTACAATACTCTTATGTTTTGGGGCGGGGCGCTGATGCATGAGTTTTATCATGTGAGGTTGGCCACTACGTTTTTTGGAAAAATATATTGAATGAAGAGTTGTTGTAGCCATTTTGGTCCCAGGATATAAGTCAGACAAAGTGGGTGGGGTAATACCTTTTATTGGACCAGCTTCTGTTGGTGAAAGAGACAAGACTCAGAGTTGCACGGAACTGAAGAAGAGTTCTATGGAGCTCAAAAGTGTGTCCCTCTCACCAACAGGTGTTGGACCAATAAAAGATATTACCTCACCCACCTTGTCTCTTGCATGAAGAGTGTAATTTAGGGCTCATAACGCTGCTTGTTTGTGCCCAATCATGTATCTATTGAAGTCAATGGCAAACGTTCTGTTAACTTCAACAGAAGCAGGATTGGGCTCTTTATTCAGAAATGCCTCAGTATTTGGAGCTTTCCTGTTGGAGCAATTGGACTGAAATGGCAATCTGCAATCATTTACATGCAATTTGGTCTTCATTACAAATTAATGAAGTGATAATTGCTTTTTGCAGTCGTCTATGTGGAGAAGATGGTGCTATTTGCTTTTTCATATAATTAATATGTCTACATTCAAGTGCTTGTGTAAATTTGGCAACTTAGAAAGTTGTTGGGTTAGGGTTCGGGAAACTGCAATGAAATTACTGCAATAAAATTCTTCTTCTATTGAGCAATTCTAATTCTGCAAATAGAGTTCCTATTTTTGTTTGTATCTACCATAGGACGTGTAAGTATATTAATGTATATATTGATGCAGATAATGGTAAATAAATCAGTTGTAAATAATTGTGAATTACTTTAAATTTCCAGATAAAATACGTGTTGTTTTGCAAGTGCTGGTCCCTGTGTGAATTCCACTGTGGCTATTTATGCTCTCCATGCACCTGAGTCCAGAAGACTTTTGCTAACAATGTCCATTGGTCTCCACCTGTGCCCTTCCTCTCCTTGTGCTCCAGACTGAGGGTATCAGAGGTGGTGCTGACTGCGTGCCTCTCCAGTTCCTTTCTACCTCTACCAGGTAGTGGTCTGAGATGGAACCCTCCAGTGTCCACAGACTGGTCCTTCAACTTCTAATCCGTAAATATTGTAAATATAAATATTGGTTGTTAGTTCTTAGTTTTTAGTAGTTAGTTTAGCTAAAGGTTTTGGGAACCCCTCCTTCCAAGCTTCCTCTCCTCTGCACACTCCCTGGTACGGGACACCGGTTATGTTCAGGATTCTTGCTTCAAAAGCTGAATCTCCTGCCCATGGTCCTTCCTGTTTTAGCAACAACCATTAGAGCTGCCTATACCACCCCAAAGAAGCTCATACGTCCACTAACTGTAGTATCTCCTGCTCTTTTCCCAGCCGAACCTGGCAAGCACAGGAGTTCAGACTTAGTGGACATCTCAGGGAGAGTGCCCTGAGGCCACAGTCTGATCTGGGCTGGGCAGACCTCCCTCCCACCCCCCGTACACTGGACAGAGGTATTGAGGAGTGAGCCACGAGCACTACCACTTCTGATACAGGGGTAAGCAAGGGTAGAGCCAGAGACTCCGTCTCCCAGGCTCACCATAAGGGTAGAAAGCCCTCTCAAAATCCTAAAGAGAAATCCCCCTCCAGATCCACCTCTAAGTGGAGGACTTCTTCACCAGCACCTTCCAAGTCAAAGTGTCTCTGTACCCAGTTCTGGGGGGATCAAGAGTCCATAAGGGTCACTATACCGATCTGCAGACTTCAAAAATTGAGTGCCTCTATATTGGCACCATTGACAGGAGTGGAACCTTTGAAACTGAGCACAGAGAGACATGAGCCAAGGCCAGGACAACTATCAGTAGTGACAAAGTGCAAGCACCAAGAACCACATGCAGCATCATGCTTGCAGAAGCAGACATCAGCTTCCAAGGGCTGGCATGCTTCTGCTCACAGTCTCACTCTCTCTCTCTCTCTCTCTTTCTCTGAGTGGGGATAAATGTCATCCGTCAGGATCCAGAATCTCCCCTCCTATCAGATCTGGTCCTTACAAGGGAGATGCTGACACCATCGATCCACGAACACTATGACAGAAGTCAATCCCGCTTCTGCCAGTCCTGGCATTTCTGCATCACAATGGTCCTGATGGCACCACCATTACAAATGGAACCTACATTTTCCTCTTTGGGTGAATCTGACATTGGGAGGGACCAGTATCATCTCCACTCAGAGATGGGAGTCCAGGTAGGGGAGCCATAATCTCCTGGGACCTACCTTGACTTTAGATGATGGGGTACCCCCTTTGGACTGTTGGTAACCTATCTCTTTGGGACCACTTTAACCAATGCTGGAGCCTCCTCACTGGTCTTAATGATCATCATGGGAGCTGTCCATGCAATATCCTGAATTGATACAGCCAGGGGAGCAGAGTTTTTGTTCACTCATCCTGCCCCACACTTTTTTTGGTGGTTCAAGATGCCACTGAAAAGGGTGGACAACATTTCCCAAGGTCCACCATCTCAGATGAAGAGGCCAAAAATTTGGACCGCCTCAGAAGGAAGGTATTTACATCAAATAGGCAATTACCAGGCCTTGCTGTAAAAGTATGATTTTGTGAACTGCTGTAAGATTTCAGAATTCAGAGGCAAGTTGACTTCGGAGGATAGAGAACAATTTCAAGCCCTTATCAAGGAGGGTAAATTGGTGGCTAGAACATCCCTATAGGGGATGACAGCCTCAGGATCAATGGTGATTGCATTCTTATGCTCGGCAAATCCTGACTTTATTCCTCAGGCTTCCCCAGGGAAGTTCAATCCCCTGTGGAGGATTTGATGAAAATAGCTTATTTAATGAAAAGACTGAATTAAAGACTCAAGGGTGACCCTCTGCTCCTTGGGGATATATATGGAGACACAGAAGAAGTGTCATAGGCAGCCTCACAAGTACCACAAGCCTTCTACCACCAAAGGGGATATGAACTGCCACAAAAGTGGCAGAGGTGCAGAGAAACAAACACAACACTCCTCCTTCCCAGCCTCCTGTCAGGAAATTTTTTTTGACTGGACTCATGAGAGCTGCGATCCACCTCACAGCCACATAGGGCATCACACCCTCCTACGTAGTAGGTACTGCTTGTCAGTCACCCATAGTGGAATATACACAGGAACCATCACTTGAAGAAGAAAAAGAAGTTACTTATCTTGTACAGTAACTAGAGTTCTTTGAGATGTGTTCTCCCTACCAGTATTCCACCTCCTGCACTCCTTCTCCTCTGTCTCAATCCTTCACTCATGATTCGTGGCAGAGAAGGAAATGGAGAGATAGTTGCTCTACACTGCTTCTTATGCCCTTGGTCCAGAGCATAAGGAGAGGAAGAGTGCAGTAGAGGACCAATGGATGTTGCTAGCAAAAATTACCCTGTCTCAGGTGTGTGGAGTGCATGACAATGCCAGAGAAGAATATAGATAGGGACCACACATCTCAAAGAACTCCAGTTACTATAGAGGTTAGTAACTGTTATTTATCATCCTATCTAATTTAATCTTGAGAAATTTCAATAATTGACCTTCTTTGTTCTGAAAACCCTACATTTCGTAGTTAAAGTTCAAGAGTTGATGAGTAACATATAAATAGTTTTTTCCTTTTAGTCTTTGTCCATATACGTAAATTGCACTGGTTTAATTTAAAGCTGCTTTTAAACTGATATAGTTAATCCAGTGCAAACCTCTATGTGGACACTTTTAGTTTGGTTTAATAGTGTCTTATATCTTAAATTAAACCCATGCCATGTTCTCATGTAGACAGGCCCTTAGAAGCCCTGGAATGTGCTTAATGGAACTGGAAGCTGGGATTAACAATTGCTGGGTTTTTTTCCTGACTAGACCACTGACTTTCTATGTGACTTCTGAAAGGTCAATAGACCCTTCTGGGACTGTTTTGCCATCTGTAAAGCGTTGATAATACTTCCCTGTCTCACAAGGGTTTTGTAAGTAGGGTTGCCAACCTTCTAATAGCGCAAAACGGAACACCTGCACCCCCCCTTCTCCAAAGCCCCACCCCCTCACTACATCCCCCTCCCTACATCACTTGCTCTCCCCTCCCTCACTCGAAAACCATATGCCTGGCAACCCTATTTGTGAAGCTTAGTGAGTTAATGTTTACCATGGAATACGCTGAGATCATTGGATGGCAGATGCTGTATCAGATGAATGCTGATCAGAATCAAAACTTAAAGGCAGCACTGATGTGGGTGCACTGAGGAAGGCACTTCTTTGGAAAAAAAAATCCGATCTGTCCTGAAGAATAGTTGTGGTCCCTCTGAAAATATTTACTTCCATCTACTTCACACATTCCAAAATTTGTACCATGCAGGAGCTCTTTTTTAGGACTGAGTATTCCCCAGTTATATTATATCAGGTTGCTGGCATGACATAGGGTTTGCATTTTTGAATGTGTTGTGTGTATCTCTAAGAGTGACAGTGATGTGTGAGGTGAATTTCTGTAACAGCTAAAAACAGCCAGACTTCAGTATGACAACAGTTGTATTCAGTGATGAGCTGCCAAAATCTTAACAACCGGTTCCCTATAAAAAGTTCTGATTTAAGGGATGTGCCCCAGTATGTATTTTTTGTACCAACAGGGTTACCATATGTCCGTATTTCCCCTCCTGCACAGCGATTTAAGAACCAAAAAGCCTGACCTGTCTGGGAAAATATGGATGTATGTTAACCCTGCCTAAAGTTCTTTTTTAAAAAGATGGGCCTGAACTAGAAATGAGCTCTGTTTCACATGTGTGGGTCCCCGTCACTCCCTGGGGGTGTGTTAGGGTGACCAGATGTCCCGATGTTATAGGGACAGTCCCGATTTTGGGGTCTTTTTCTTATATAGGCTCCGATTACCCCCCACCCCCGTCCTGATTTTTTACACTTGATGACTGGTCACCCTAGGGTGTGCACATGTGTGGGTCCCAGCTGCTCCCTGCCCCCCTCATTGAAGCAGGTGTGCAGGGTTACTGCCCTGGGAACTGCAGGGCACCAGTGGATGTGGGGCCAGCTTTAGACAGGAGTGTGGGGCAGGGCTAGCTGGAGGCAGGGGGTGCGGAAGTGGCTACAGGCAGGGCATGGGGTGCGGAGCTGGCTGGAGACAGGAGGGTGCGGGGTTGGCTGGAGGCAAGGGGATGTGGGGCTGGCTGGAAACAGGGCAGGGGCTGACTGGAGGTAGGGGCTGGCTGCAGGCAGGGCAGGGGGGTGCAGGGCTGGCTGGAGACGGGCTGGCTGCGGGCAGGGCAGGGGGTGCGGCAGGGGCTGGTGCGGGCAGGGCAGAGGGTGTGGGGGTGGCTGGAGACAGGGGTGGCTGCGGGCAGGGCAGGGGGTGCGTGCAGCAGGGGTTGGCTGGAGATGGGGGCTGGCTGCAGGCAGAGTGGTGGGTGTTCACAGGGAGAGCAGCAGGACGCAGCCCAGGCCCAGCAGAGCAGCCGGGGACCCACCAGGCAGCATTGGGAGCCCCAGGGCCAGGGGAGCAGCAGCAGCAACAGGGTTTGTGCCCAGGGCCAGGCGGCAGCCTACATGGCTCCCGTAGTGCAGCGCCCCCGGCAGCCGGAGGAGGAATTGCATCACTTCCTGGCCAGAGCCCATCAAAGCCTCAGCGCCCCATGCAGGGAAGCGAGGTAACAACCGGTTCTGAAACTGCTTCAAAATTTAACAACTGGTTTGCGTGAACCGGTGCGAACCAGCTCCAGCTCATCACTGGTTGTATTCCCGTGTGTACATGTAGTCCCCTTTAAAACTATAAGAATAGGTTTCGGAGTTGTAACAGGTAATTTATAAGTCTCAAGGTTGGGTGTATTTTGTCTGTCGGTTTTCTGTTTTGTTTTCATTTTAAAATGTTAGTCTCATAGACTCATAGATATTAAGGTCAGAAGGGACCATTATGATCATCTAGTCTGACCTCCTGCACAATGCAGGCCACAGAATCTCACCCACCCACTCCTGCAATAAACCTCTCACCTGTGTCTGAGCTATTGAAGTCCTCAAATCATGGTTTAAAGACTTCAAGGTGTAGAGAATCCTCCAGCAAGTGACCCGTGCCCCATGCTACAGAGGAAGGCGAAAACCCCCCAGGGCCTCTGCCAATCTGCCCTGGAGGAAAATTCCTTCCCGACCCCAAATATGGCGTTCAGCTGAACCCTGAGTATGTGGGCAAGATTCACCAGCCAGACACCCAGGAAAGAATTCTCTGTACTAACTCAGATCCCAGCCCATCTAACATCCCATCACAGGTCATTGGGCCTATTTACCATGAATAGTTAAAGATCAATTAATTGCCAAAATCATGTTATCCCATCATACCATCTCCTCCATAAACTTATCGAGTTTAATCTTGAAGCCAGATAGGTCTTTTGCCCCCACTGTTTCCCTTGGAAGGCTATTCCACAACTTCACTCCTCTGAGTCTTTCACATAAGTCAGGCTCCATTCTTCAGTTGATGGATATTCTGAAATTGCTAGCAATCAAGAACCTGTCCATGGTGACTGTAATAATGCGTAAAGTGCATGCTGCATGGCAGCAGCCTGATGTTGGTGGTGATGTCCTAGAGCTTGTCCTGTATTGAAACAAAAAGATGGTTAGCAATGCTGAAGAATTCAAACAAATATCTTCAAAGTTCAGTCCTGTTTATACTCCTTATTATTCAATACTTGTGAACATTTGCATGTCCAAATTCTTGTTTGCTTAATGTTTTGGTGGAATGCAGTGTTCTTAGTCATTTGCAAACAGTATTAATATACCAATAAGAGCTGCTCACCGCTTGCTTTTGTTCATTTAAAAAGTTGCTATAGTCATCCATTCAGGGAGCAGAAAAAATACTGGGGTATTGAAGAGTCCAGTCACACATGCTGAGTGACTTAGGGCAGGTCTACACTTAAAATGCTGCAGCGGGAGACCTGCCCTGTGCAGCTGCACCACTGCAGTGGTCCAGTGAAGGTACTACTCCATCGATGAGAGAGCTAATCCACTCCAAGAGAAGCAACAGCTTTGTCAACGGGATAAACCCTCCCATTGACATAGCGATGTCTACACCAGGGGTTAGGCCAGTATCACTGTGTCGCTCAGAGGGGTGGATTTCTCACACCCCCGAGCGACGTAATTCTACTGATGTAAGTTTGTAGTGGAGACCTGGCCTAATGGAGAATACTTAAAGTGAGCACTCCCCGGGTGGTTTTTTTGCTCTGTAAAGTAACCTGCAAATATTTGTGTTTAACGTGATGGGGGCAGACATTGGGACTGGTTCATGAATATTTTGCAAATGGGAAAAATATATAAATTTGCTAGATAAAATATCCAAAAATATTTGTAAGATGGGACCATATTTGTAAAATACCATTGTGATGAGTGTGGTGTAAAATCTTGTCTAGCACTGGGAGTAATCAGGATGCTATGAAAGGTAAGCTAATGTTTTTGTTTTTTTTTTTTAAATAATTGTGGTTGCAAAGCTAAAGTAGACTGGGTCATGAGACCAAGTGAAATGAACAGAAATCTCTGAAGTAGGTTGCTTTTTAGTGAGAGGCATCTAAAGAAACTGTTAAAGTCCTAAAATTTCATTATGAACTAATTGAATTCCAACAGTGGCCAATGACAGACCATGAATTTCTCTTGAGATGTCTGTTTAAACCTTGTAAGGGACTCTTTCAACTTTTTAGAGTATGAGGATATACACAATGATCAGCCTTAAAAAAACGACATGACTGGTTACCATTTAACATCTGGTGCATCAAATGCCCCAATAACAACTGTGTGGATGAAGGCAGTCCATCACTATACTCTTGAATGAACTCACACAGAAAAATTATAAAAGACAAAAACACCAGTGGGCAAACACTTCTCATAAAACAATCACTCCATATCTGACCTCTCAGTCCTTGTCCCCAAAGGAAACCTCCACAACACCTTTAAAAGATGAGCCGGGGAGCTTAAATTCATCTCTTTGCTAGACACTAAAAATCATGGACTCAGTCAAGACGCTGTTTTTATGTCTCCTTAGAGCAATCTGGAGCCCACTAACCCTCCTTTATCCTATGACTGCAGAGGTGTTAATTGCTGACTTCACCTTGAATGGTCTCTTGCAATGTGTACTAACTCCTTAGCGATCTCTTCCACCTTGTGTTTAGCGGTGACACTCACATTACCTTTCCCAGACCTGAAGAAGAGCCCTGTGTAGCTTGAAAGCTTCTCTCTCTCACCAACAGAAGTTGGTCCAATATTTTTTTTACCTCACTCACCTTGTGTCTCTCATTTAAAAAGTCAGCATTTAACAGTTGCCACTTCTAAGTATAGGGAAATAACTATCAATTTTCTTGTAAACTTTGTGGTAACTTGATAAATGTTGACTACTTAATGGTAACTGCTACGTATGCTTAATGTATTCATGGGAACAAGAAGTGTGCGTTTGACAAGGTTTTCCCATCAAATGTCTAGGTAAAGCAGGGCCATTTTCTAAAGTGGAATCAGACCCTTCATTTTGTTGTTTGATCATTATGTGAAGCTCTAAATGCAGTTACTATTGCTGTTGACATAATCAGTATACTTAATATATTTCTTTCTTTTTTTTCAGTGGGAAGAGATTAGTGGAGTTGATGAACATTATACACCAATCAGAACTTACCAGGTATGCAATGTTATGGATCACAGTCAGAACAACTGGCTGAGAACAAACTGGATTCCACGCAACTCAGCTCAGAAAATCTACGTGGAGCTCAAGTTTACCTTGAGGGACTGTAATAGCATTCCTCTGGTTCTGGGCACATGCAAAGAGACCTTCAATCTATATTATATGGAGTCTGATGATGACCATTTGGTCAAGTTCAGAGAACATCAGTTTACAAAGATTGACACTATTGCAGCTGATGAGAGCTTCACTCAAATGGATCTTGGGGATCGAATTCTCAAGCTCAATACAGAAGTTCGTGAGGTGGGACCTGTCAGCAGGAAAGGTTTCTACCTGGCTTTTCAAGATGTGGGTGCATGTGTTGCCTTAGTATCAGTGAGAGTATACTTCAAGAAGTGCCCTTTCACTATAAAAAACCTGGCCATGTTTCCAGATACAGTACCTATGGACTCTCAGTCCTTGGTGGAGGTGCAAGGTTCTTGTGTCAATCACTCAAAGGAGGAAGACCCACCCAAGATGTATTGCAGTACAGAAGGTGAATGGCTAGTGCCCATAGGAAAGTGTTTGTGTAATGCCGGCTATGAAGAAAGAGGCTATGAATGCCAAGGTAACAATGCACTGCATGTTCACCGTTCAGTTATTAACAAGGGTTTCACCATCTGTCTATGTTCCATATATTGGCTTATGTTAATTTTTAGACGCTAATGAGAGATTTATTAGATCACAAAATTGCTCATTAAACTAGTTCTTGTTTAATTTGTGTAAATAATGTTATTTAACCATGTGTATTTATTAGGGTTGAGTAAATAATACACAGCTAATACTGAATTCAGTAAATCTAGCCTTGCATCCCTCTCACAGACTTTTTATCAGCCCATTACAATTTCTTAAAATGTATTTGTTGTGTCAAAGTATTTGCATTTTTTTAATTCTGGCTTGATTGCTTGCAGTCCTCTGTGTTTAGTATTTGATATGTGAGTTGTGTTGGTTAGTTGTGACCGGTCCTGGAAAATACATGGTATTGATTCTAGTTCCAAATTGGTTGTGTGTGCAAATGCTTGCAAAGTGAATACTAATGTTTGCAGATTCTAAGTTACAGTTCCATGAATCCTCAAACTTTTGACTCAAAAGCATTTTCTAAAAACGTGTAAGTCAGTGAACCTTGGTTAAGTGAAAACTCCTAGAAATGGAACACACTGGGGCTTGAGATTGGTTAAAGCCAAGTTACTGAAGCATTTGAATCTAGATTCATTTGCAAATTTCTTTCAACTTTTGCTCAGCTGTCTCAATGAAATTATGATTTTATGTTTTGCATTTTACTCAAAGATACTTGGTTCTTTCTTTTAGTCTCTTGGTGCCTTGGTCAGTAATTTGACTGGTCGCTATGGACTCGAGATGGTCAAAACTCAGAATTTCCATTTTATGGGGAATGCCATTTTGTAATTCATTTTCATTATGAAAAAGTTTTTCTGTTAAATCCTTAGCCTCTTCGTGCCAACAAAAGTGCCAGTTATGACGATTCTTCTTGAAATGTGCTCTTAGAAAAAAGGGTATTACAATTATCCCAGCAAACAGCTAGCGCAATAAGTTGTCGTTTAGACCATTACCTTGAACTGCCTCGAGACTGGTAGACTCCTTTTACATAGGCCATCCAACAGTCTTTATATGTGTAGGAGAAATCGTGGGAGCTGGGAGCACCCGTCTCCGATTCCGCAACCAAAGCTATGCAATTCTGAGTCCCATTCTAACGAAAATAGCTTTCCCACAGAATGTGAGAGAGGAGGATGGGAGACCGCAGGGACCAAGTGTACATTGTGTGTTGTTTCCTTGGAAAGGGTGGCTTAAGGAGCTGAAGTTTTTATTATTTTTTCCTTTAATTACCAATAGACAAATTTAAAAAACCCACAAATTAGATTCTTCTATTAGACCCTGACATGAATAGGAGCTGGAGTTTTATTGTTCGGGCACCCATGATCTCTGGGCCTTCTATAGCCACATTTTAAATTCCTGAAAAGTTTGGGGAAAACATTGGTATTACTCTAACCACCATATATACTCTTGCTATAACATTAGAGTCCTTGTCTCTGTAAATGATGAAAAGCCCTTGGTTTAGAATTAGTCACACAGGGGCATGAAAAGACAGTCACTCCAGAAAGTATCAGGAAAAAAAAACCTGAACGAATGATGAAGTATTCAGTAAAAAAAAAAGATATTTTTTCCCCTTGCGATCAGATTCTGTTCTCAGATGAAGCATGTGCTGTTCCTACTGAAGTCAGCAAAGGTTATGCGTCTGCTTTTTAGGGCAGATTTTGACGGTGAATTTAAAACACAAAAGCCGACACTAACACTGCAATCATTTCTTGGCATCAGGTTCTTCTGTCCTGTTCTTTTGGCTTCAACTGCATATGTTCATCAAATGGGCTTTGTATGATTAGACCATTCACAAAAGTGACGGGACATTCTGGTTTGTTCTGGCTTTGCATGTAATGTCCTGCTGCCCTGACAACTTTTATCGAGACTCATATTTGTCAAATATTTTCACCCTGGTGCGATTTAAGTGGCACTCTCAAAGCAGTTGGTAATCCAACCCCTCACCGCTGTTGACGTCAGTACCGCAGCAGGAATTGGAAAGCTTGGAATGGAGTTCAATTTTTCACATACTTTTTAACTGACCACTTTGGCTCAGTTTGGCTGCTTCTGCCCTTTTTTTGCTTGTCAGCAAGAGAACTAGAGATTCAGGATTGTGGTGTTTGGAGTAGACACAAAATGGGGTTACAGACATAGGCTTGAATGAATGGGGAATTGGAAATAATATAGTTCCCCTACTTGAAATTAATTTAATATAACCTGAAGAGGGAAAAGCAATAATATAGCACTGCTTATCTTCAGAGTGCTTTAAAAACATTTAATTATGTAAGGGATTTTGCCAGTTGAGCCTGTGTGGAAACACTATATGAAGTTCTGATTTGCTTTCACACCAGCAATTTTTATTGTATTCTATCTCTGCTCTAATACTGGCTCTTATAAGGATTTCATAACAGATTTTCAAATACACAGTCAGCTTGCATTAGAAGAATATTGTCACTGGTAATGAAATTAGGTACTCTAATGAGGTCTGATGAGTCCGTAAGGTTGGTTTTGAAATCATCATGCATAACTTCTCTTCATATTGGCAAAAATGTTGTGGCCCAATCTTGCCCTCAAATAAGCAGCACACACACCATTTTTCACGTACATTTTAAAGACAGCCTTGCTTCTACTGCATGCCAAGGAAATGAGTAAGTTTTCGGGGCACAGGCTCTGGACTTAGCTGTTACAAATGTGATTTGAAAGTATTGCTTCATGTTTGTTTCCATGTTGTTAAGTCAAGATCAGACAAATTGACTGACTTAGTTTTTGGCCCCAATCTTGCATATGACAGTGTGTGAGCCTACGGCTGCTCCAGTGCAAACCCCTATTGATTAGGGGGCTTCATGTGGGCTAACTGTCTGCCTACATGCTATCAATTGCATAATCAGGGCTTTATTTTACTTCAGGAAAGCAAAATGTTGTTCTTATTCATATTTTCTTTGTTCTTTCTTGTAGCCACCTTTGTTCAAATATGTGTGAGGGAAAGTCACTTTTAGAAAATGTACAGTTAGTCCTGTTGAGGAATTTGGCTTATTTAATCCATTTCAGGGTAACTGTTAAGATTTAGGCTCTTATCCTGCAAAGGACCTACACCCACATTTGAATTGGGGCACTGTGGTTAGTCCCAGTTAAAGACAGTGAAACTACTTGGTATGTAAAGTACACCCGTGTGTAAGTCTTTGCAGGATTAGGGCCTTGGAATGCTATAAACATTACTGAAGCCTCTTACTGAGTGAGATGCTTGTTATAAAGGTGGACAGCAATATGTGTTTGGGTTTTATTCTCTTCACATAACTTTGCCAGTGTGTTAGGGGACTTGACTTATAGCACTCTTTCCCAATGACAGAATTAGGCTTCGGTTGAATAAAGACTACCAATTTTATGTTGGACTCTGTGGTAGTTTTCTGATGTTTGCTTAGAACTGGATTTTCACCTGACTTGTTCCAATTCAGCTGTAAATCAGATTTGAACTTCCGGTGTCAGTCCCTGGACGTGGAAGATGGATGTGTGAAAGGATTACATGACCTAGCTCCGTTCTTCCAAAGCAGTGACATTTAATTTTTAATTCTTTAGAATGAAGAACTATGGGAAACTTGTGCACAAGTTTCCCAAGAGACCATTATGGATATCTTAGAAATTAGATGTTATGTCTCCTAGTCCGTCCCCTACCAATAAAGGACTGTTCTCTATTGTAATTTTGCTTATATGTTGCATTTAAATGTCCCAAGTGATGGGTGGCTTCCACCACTTCCCCTTGTGATATTATTTTACACACTAATAGAACTCTCTGTTAGAAAACTCTTCCTGCTAGTCATCTTGATATTTCTCTTTCTTAGTTTCGTCCTCCATTCTCCTCGTCATGCCCCTTTCCAGTATGCTTTATAACTCCTTTCCTTTTTTTGGTGTTGGCACCTTTTAAATATTTGTAGACTGTTCTCATTTCTCCACACTTAGTCATCATCTAATCAAGCTGTACTTATTCTTTTTTTAATTTTACCTTCAGTTGTCCATGACACTTCAAAAGTGGTTGTCAGTGGTACAGCAAATTCATTTGGTAATTCTCTATCCTGCATATTGACCATATGTATATCTTTAGCTAATGGTTTACCTATTATTTATGAAGGCACCCTATCCTATGGTGATAGTTGCCATATAAGTACCTAGCTAGGTGAATGTCTGTTTTTATAAACTTTGACTCACTTCCCAATTATTCAAATACATTTTCTGTTTTTTTCTTGGTGACATGGAGGAATTTTTAGTTGTGTCTTAATTATCATATCTTTTAGGATTTCCTATCTGCCTTTTACATGGCTGGACTTTAATATGTCCACTTATCAACAATTACTCACAAAAGTATTCTGTTTCTCTACTTTTGGTCTCCTGCAATCAGGGGCGGCTCTAGCAGTCGCTGCCAAATTGCCGCCGCGGGACACGGGCTGCCACCCAATTCTGAATGCCGCCCTAAGCACCTGCTTGGAAAGCTGGTGCCTGGAGGCGGCCCTGCCTGCAATTAAACACTTTGCACTGCTGCTTCAATCTGTGAACCTATAAGCCCTGCGTCACTGGTTCCAAATATCATATTATCGATCAGTTCCTTTCCATTGGTAAGAGCCAAGATGGTGTCTTCTCCAGTTGGAATCTTTTCTACAGAATGATAGAGAATACAGAAATAGTCCTTCTCCAGTAATACAGTGGACGTTTATATGACTCTGGAGAATCTTCATCTGGTATATTGTGGTCAGTTATGGGTACCTCATAACTAAAAAGATTGAGATAAACTGGATGCTCTCCAAAGAAGGACAAAAATGAATGAGGATAATAAAAATGTGTATAGCATGACTAATTAATACTCTGGGGTGTGTGCGGGGGTCCATGCTAAGTTTATACTCTTCCAGAAATGAAGGAGGGAGATGAAGTAAATTGCAAAAGGTGCAAGGGTTTATAAGTAGGAAGAATGAGATGAAAAACAATTAAAAAGGAAATTTAGGTAAAATATTAGAAAAATTAGCCTGACAACTACCTATGTAATAATCTGGAAGTCTCCCAAGGGAACTTTGCAAACATACAATGGGAAATTGTGTCCCCATTTGGGAGTAAAAATGAACTTACATTCACTTGAGTACTTTTTCAACAAGTGACACTTCAGAGCACAACACACATTGTGTTTCCAAATGGTAGAACAAAAATAAATTGACAAGCCAGAGGAGAGTGGCTCTCTAAGCACACAAGTGCATGTTCCTCTACGTGCTAGCATTATAAACTGCAGTTTAAAATTTAGATGGTGGGTTTCTACTTTTGACTAATCCTGATTTACTGTAACGTTTTGCTTTGCATTGTCAAAATTCAAATTGGTGAGAGGCTGTATAAAGGCATTTATGAAATGGTTTTTATTTTTTGTCTTGTCAATTTCCTGTGCGATAAAGTTTAAAACTTCAGCTACAACCAGCAGACAAATGTTATATAACAAAATACAAAAAAAACCTTTGAAGGACTGAATCCAGTAAACCTTCCTCATGCAGATAGTTCTTACTCAGCTGAACAATCCACTTAAGTAAAAGGAGAAAAATGTTACTTTGGGGGGAAGGTAAATTATGTGTAACATACATGATTATCACAGAAATGCTTTCTCAATTTCTCTACCAACACTAAATTATTCAAACACTTAAGCTCTATGGTGCAATGTCTCAAACTAGATTTATATCTCTCAATTCATGGAAATATGAAAAGAATGCCAAACCTACCTATATAAATCTGAACAATCTCATTTTTGTTGAACTCTTTCAGAGGAATGAATACTGTATTTCTGAGGTATAGTTATGAAAAATTATATTAATAGACTGTGAGGAATTAAAAAGGAATTGAAGAGAGAGATGTTTAAATATAAATAACAATTTTGATCTCAGCATACTTAATTATAAGTTTTCATCTACCAATAATTGTATTCCTGCTTTCAACAAACATTTTTGAATGAAGGGAGGGAAAGGAGCAATTAGGAGTTATTTAATGTGGTGGGAGCACACAGGAGACGGGACATGTAGTGTGTTTCTGAGCAAGGTTTATTGATCTATATGCTGCCAAGATCAGTAGTTTCCCCATGAAATGGCTAACTATCTGACAGATTGCAGATGCAATCAGGGACACTAAGTTAGACTACTAATTACGGTTATGCACCTATCTAGAAGATCATATTGTACTTAATTAAAAACTAAAAGGTTGTTACACTAGGACTGCACAATCACATAGTGGCAACAGTAACATCAAAAGTTAGCATTTATATGGTGTCTTTACAGAAATCTGGAAAAGCCACAAAATCAAGCACTGGTCCTACACTATAAACATTTATTAGGAAACCGGAATTTGAAATGTTATTCATTTTAAGTTTGAAAAAGTTGTTTGTTTTTAACACCAAAACCAAATTTTTTAAAGGAGGATTGCTAAGCTTTTTTGCTATCTATCTAAAATTACATTATGTAGAGATAACTATAAATTACAATGTATGCATTACTTATAACTATGAAATATGCACTGTTCTCATTCAGTTCAGATCCTAAAAGTTCATGAACAGAACTCTAGGCAGGATTTTCCTAAGTGCTCAGCACTGGCCTAACTCTTCTCCCTGAAAGTCGATGGTAATCATATCCTCTCTGATTTGAATGTCATAAGCAGAGCTAGATGAATAATTAAAAAATCAGGTAACTTATTTACAAATATTGCAAAGTGAATTTAATATGTAATTTGCAAACATATTAGTCACATTATCAGACCAGTTCTGTAGATGGGCAAAACTAAAATAGAAAATTCTCTCATTAAAAAAAAAAATGAGAAATTCACTGAATCAGTATTATATAACTAGCTCTAGTCAATAGTATGGAATAGTTCCAGTCATGTATATTTACTTGAGATGATGCCTTTCAATAATGCAGAACAAATTTGCTGCCAGCTGTGATAAAAATGTCTATAAAGATTCTGTGCTTATTTACTTTTATTTACATAATCATTTTTGGTACTAACAGACCAAATCATAATCTTATCTTAGAACATTTTTAAATTCTAATATTTCCCTCCAAAATGATGTGTAAAAGGGCAGTGTCTATATATTTTGTAATTCTGATACTCAGGGCTGGATTTTCAGAGTGCACTTCAAGCTAGCGGGAAACACAATTGTGCATGCACAGAAAAGGCAATATTTTAAGAAGTGCACCTAGTGCAACTTAAAATAGGAAAATTGTACTGTACATTTATATAACTCAAATTTATGTTTGTCACAGAAGGCGATTTTCTATGTCTGTGAACTGCCACTGTTCACTCTGTAACATGCATCTCTAGTAATGAAACGTTTTAAGCAAGAGAAGGCACACAAATTAGAACATCCCAGCCCCTGCTTGAAAATTAAGGGGTATCTGAGGACCATTTGGTTCCTATTTGTGAACCTGCAGTTTGTTTCTGATTTTGATACTGTACAAGATATCCTCAAAGCATCTGCTTTTGGGTTTTTGCTGCAAATGTTTTTCAGCTATGTATGATAAGGGCTCTTAAGGGACCTTGCTGGCATTTCCTCAGCCTTTTTCATTTTAATGGTTTTGCTTCTTTGTTGGCTCTCACAAGATTTTTTTTTTTCAGTGTTGTTGGGTTTTTTGTTTTTTTTGTTTTTTTTGGTTTTGAGGGACTTTTCCCCCCTTGCTTTCTACCTTGCACTAGCTTTCGGGTACTCAGGTGTAATATTTCGTTAATAGTTACACAAAGATTGTAGTGTCAGTTTGAATTCATTGAACACTTTGCAGTCCCCTTCTCCTGCTTCCCACCCAGCAGTTTCTTCACCACTTGTGCCAGTGTTTAGAGTTATTTGACAATCCCTTATTAGTTCCGGAGAGGAACTTATAAAGGCTAATAGGGGTTTGCATTACAACTGACAGCTGGTACTAGACTTTAATAGAGAGCAATTGTAATGAGAAGTGTAAGTTTGGTAACATTTGAGGAAAATGCTCTTAAAGTAAGAACCATCTTGAAAGATGAGTATGAGTAGTTGAGAATCATATATATGACTGCTTCTCCTCAGCTTGAAGTACAGGATGTTGTCAAAACAGGCTGTTGGCAGACATCTAAATAACCAGTAATTGATATCAGACTTTATTGAACGTTTATGACTGCAAGCAAAATTGCAGAATTGATTGTTACTCTGCATTACAAATTGGATAATCAAAATTTTATCCATAATGGTTCACTTTCCTTGGCTTTGAAATTGCATTGAACAGTATTTGGTCCGTAATGGCATAATCTTGATCCAGAATGATTTAGTCTTAACACACTTGTTAGAGGAGCCAGAGTGATTAGGAATTCATTGTTTGTAGTTTCTGCACTGAGTGCTTATCAACATTATATGCCATGTAAATCAGTATACCTGGTATGTCAAGGGAAAAAAAACCCACACTCAGGTCTTGTGTTTAAACACAAATGAAGCTTAGACGCAAACAAGTACAAATACTTCCAGCGTCATAGGGGCAAAATGTGTCACTATCATGTATCTGTAGGTTCAACTCTTGTCTACTGTAAGGTTAAAATTTGATGTGATAATTTAGAACAGCTGCTCTTTGAAAGGAAGATTCATTTTCAACAAGGGAAGAAAAAAACATGGTAAAGGCTGACAATATGCCAACCCTGAATAACAGCATAAATGAGATGGGACAATTCTGCTTAACGATATGGTTGAAATAACTCAGTTTTCCTTGCCATTGGTATTTCCAACCTTTGTGTTTCTGGTCAAGTGTACTGCTTATTGAATGTATCATGTGTTACTCTTGCTGGAATGATTTTTTTTCTTTGTTGAAATTTTGACAGTGATGTACGATGGCACATAGTGGATCGGTAGGTAACATTATAAGCTAACCAAAAAAAAATATTTAAAAAAAATCATATACATCATATCCCTGTCCAACCTGCTGTTAGTACAAACATATTACTGTTTCACAAAATAATGCTTCAAAGCTCGCAAATAGACTTACTGCATTAGGGAGGGATTACATTATGGCCTACATTCATTGGTCCATCTCTGTCCAGCAAAGCATTTAAGTATCCACTTAAGTCCCATTGATTTCAGGCACATGCTTAAATTCTATTAAAGTTAAGCATGTGAATAAAATAAAGTTAAACATGAGTATAGCTCAGCCATTAATGAACTCTGTATAGGCTACAGGCATCAGCCCATATGGAACTACTTGCAGGTTTGGGCATGCTCTCTCTCTCTGTCCCCGTCCCCCCCTCCCCACGCCCCCCTTGGTTTCTCACAACTCTCTGTTGGGAAGAGAATGATAGAAAAGATAAACCACAAGTGTCCAGCTCTCAATCTCAAAGAGAAATGCCATATTTTTCTTTGCTCTCTGAAGCCATATTTTTTCTAATAACATATCATGAAGATATATGGTATGAGTGTGCAAGACAACAGTTTTACATCTCATACTTTAAGAAAAATGAGAACACTTCTGCATCACTTGATTACTCTATTCACAGAATATAACCACTGATGAAGCAATTAAGATACTATGAAACGGTCATCTGTTTGCAGATATGTGAATTAACAGCAGTAATCGAATTAAAATGATGGATGAAGTGCAATACAGCAGAAATTATGTACAATGTACTTGCACCGTTCTCTGCATACAATCATTTGCAAACATAGAATTTACAGGATTTGATCTGATTTTAACATGCAGATCCTCTCTCTGCAGGCATTCTTTGCAATCTGCATGTGCATCTGTTAGTACATGTAAAATTACCCATACACATTTAGAAGCTTTTTTTTAAATTGGTGCCTCAGAGTTATTTTCTACATGTTCTTTTATAACAAAGCTTATTCTTCCCTGAAGGGGGAAAATGTTTTTATCTGGGTGTGTAGAGATGTATTTTTTAAAACTAATGTACACTTGGTTATAAACTAGAGATTACTTATATGCTTTAATATTGAACTGAATAATGTATTAATGATTACTGTACAAAGAAATGCAAGCAAATGTTGGAATGTGAGGTAGGACCAATTAAATGGAGGTATCTCCAGCTGTTAAAAAGTTCTCTTTCAGGTTGTGAAACCACTGGAATTCTCGGAAAGTCTACAGGATATAAAATCCTGCTGTTGGAGCCCTTTTTCTGTAACATGATCATAATAATGATCTGACAGGTATAAGCAATTATTTTAACAAGCAGTTCTTCAAATCTGTTTTAGGAATTTCCAGGTTCAGTTTCTGGAAGACTTATATGAAAAATAAAAGCAACTTCAGGGCTCTGAGACTGCCACTTGAGGAGAACTCTAGGTGTATCCGTGAAGAAAATGAGAGAGGTATAGCCATTCCATCTCTAAATCTAGTTTTCATACTGGAAAGAAAATAAGACTGTGAAGTCGGATGGGAGACATATTAGCAGGAGGAAGTTTTGGGAAATCTTAAACTGCCACTGCAGATGCTCTGTCTGCTCCATGAATCAAATGAAGACCTCAGACCTGCAACCAAAATGCTATTGACTTCAGGTGAAATTTGGTTGTGAGGTTGTTAGTCCAAAACCTTGCATGAGCATTTACAGGTTAGGGGTTACAGGAACAGGAGGAATAGAGTAAAATAATTACACTTGTCATTAACATTTAATTAGCAATAGTGGATCCCTTCCCTCGTGCTCTAAGGGTAAGAAGGACGAAGGAGCAGGCTGCTGAGTCTACCTGCTTGAGGCTGATGGAGTAAAATGGAAAAAGGAAATAGACATAGAGAAACTTTGTCTCATTCACCTGAAAAAATTTCATTATGGTAGAGGAATGAGTCCACAAATTCAGTAGTGATCAGTTCTTCAGTCTCCCCTACTTTACGAGGCAGAGTCAGATGTTTTTGATTGGCTGGGATGACTCTCCAGATAACTTTTCCACATGAGGAACCCCTCCAGAGAGTCTCAAAGCTAATAACTGTCATATCTGAATAAAATACTCTTTCAACACATATTAACAATAACAGATAACATTGCCTAATTCTAAGTTGTTCACACATGTCTGCTACTACTAAGAAGAACTGTGTATCCTAAGGGAAAAAAACTTGCATATCAATTGAGATGAACCCAAAGGACATTGATTAAATGTAAGAACCCTGTTTTCCATCAGCTCTCCCTAAAAGGGTGGGGGGAGAGACATTGCAACACTGTTGAAAATTAACCTCCAGTAAGAAGAAGATGTAAAATATGCAGTTGGATGAATTTATGGACCAATCCTCCTACCAAAATGAGATCTTCAGGTGAGTAAGACAAATTTTCTCATTCTCACTGTAGGGGATGGGTCCACAAGGTGGATGGGATTTTTGTAGGAGTATCCTGCAATCCCATGAACTGAGAGAGAGCTGTGGTTTGTTTCACTCAACTTAAATATATCAAACTTGTAGAATTTGGTGAATGTATGCAGAGATGCCCTGGACACTTGTTCACATGGTGTATTGGACCTGTTGGCCAATGAAGCAGCCATTGCCCCCATAGGATGGGCTTCAATCTTGAATGAAGGAGTTTTCCCCTGGGCTTTCTGTGTGTCACAAATTTCCCAACTAATAGATCTTGCTGTGGAGGACCTGGAAGTTTTCTGTCTCCTAACCGTGTGGTATGTTAGAGTGAACCAAGTGGAATGTTTTTCTGAAGGGTTTTGTTCCCTTGATGTAGATTGTAATTGCTCTCTGGGTGTCTAAGGTGTGCCATGCTCTTTTTTTGGGAGAGTAGGCTGGATGTGGGCAAAAGTAGCAGAGCAAAATCTTCTGGGAGTGTTGGAAGAATTAATTTATCTCAGGGATGAATGAAGGGTGTGTTCCTAGTATCACCCTGTCATTGTGGAAAAATAAAGTGTAGAGGGAGATGAGAGAGGACTCCCAACTCTGAGACCCTTCATGTGGTCATGGGGATGTTATGGCCCCTAAAAAAAAAAGTGATTTTTTTCAGGAAATATAGACACACTTCGGACAGGGGTTTGAAAGGCGTACCCGAGAGTGCATTCAATACTAGGGAAAGATCCCAGGAAGTTACACTAAATAGGAAGAGATCTCATTAGGCCGGTAGCTTTGAGGATTTTTTTGGATGTGAGGATTTTGGGATAAGGGAGAATGACCCCTGCCAGAATTCAGAACATAACTGACACTTGAGTTCTGTATGTGTGGTACTGTAGTCCCATAGACAGATGTGTTTGTAAGAATTCTAGGAGTAATTTGACCAAAGCTGATCTTGCTGCGTATCCTCTTCAGGTGCACCAATAATCAAATCTTCTACATATTATTGTATACCGAGAATCAGTGGAAATTTAGGGTTGAAATCCTGTCATCAGCGTATCCTTGTTTAGTTAAACTGAGCTCTCTGTAACCAGTCAGTCAGTTTCAGAGATGCCAGGTTGCAGTAGCCCGGATGGCCATGAGATAGTAGATCCAAAGTTCCAGAGTAACAGCCGTGTTAGTCTGTATTAGCAAAAAGAAAAGGAGTACTTGTGGCACCTTAGAGACTAACCAATTTATTTGAGCATAAGCTTTCATGAGCCGATGAAGTGAGCTGTAGCTCACGAAAGCTTATGCTCAAATAAATTGGTTAGTCTCTAAGGTGCCACAAGTACTCCTTTTCTAGATCCAAAGTGGACTGTAAGGGGTTTAGAGACTGTAGGGTAGTGGTAGGGGAGGGACTGCAGAAATCTCCATGAGGTCTGAAAACCAGGACATCTAGGCCAGTGCAGTGCAGCTAAAACATTATAGCCTGTTGGATAATGTATGTTGGTATGGGAAAAGGAGAGAATGCATTTAGCACAGCCTTTGGCCATACCTGGGAGAAAGTGTCGATTTTCCTGCACAACAGTCTCTCCTCCTGGCATAGAAATTATTCATTTTGGAATTGGAACTGTATACAAAGAGATTCCAAGTTGTTCTCCTAAAAGTCTGGACTATGTGATCAAACTCCCTCTGATAGAGCCACAGCTCCTCTGGTCCATGATTCTGCTGTTGAGCCAATCTGCCATTGCATTCAGTTTTCTGTTGATGTGCATGGCTTGGACTGACAGAATTTCTTTCTCAGTTTGCCTGAGGAAGGATGTACCTTTTGCTTGTAACAAGCTTCACCAGGTGTCCCCTAGTGTGTTTACATATGTCATGCTAGTAGTGTTGTCTGTGAATGCAGGTATGCGTCTGGGTTTAAGGTAGGGAGGAGTGCTTGAATGCCTAGGTGAATTACTCACATTTCCAAATAATTTATGGTGTAGTGAGATTCCATGTGTGAGCGCTGACCTTGTACCATGTGTTAAATAGTGTGAGCTCCCCATCCTTCCAAACTGGTATTTGTTGTTATGGTGTCTCTCTACACTTCTGCCATCTGAGGTTTTTTTGCGCTTGTTTTTTTTGTTTTTGTTTTTTCTCCTGTGGAGGAAAGTCTTACAGTGCAAGGGCTGAAATTATGAATGTGAGTAGGGAAGCTCAGAAGATAGTACTGGAGACACCCGAGGTGAAACTTTGCCCATGGGAGTAGGTATATGCATGAAACGAACATGCCTAGTTGACTTAAGTCCTTCATGCAGGAGTATAGATGGTGAAGGATTTTGTACATTTGCTCCAAAATCCATGCCTGCCTGTCTTTGGAAAAGAATGCCCTTCGGAGTGAGGTGTCCAGTCAAACCCCAGCTGTTCTGTTGTCTGTGTTAGGATGAGTTGGCTTTTATCCAGTTTTATTATAAACCCATGTTGTTAAAGGAATTGTACTCTCTGTTGGTTTCTGACTGACTTTTATAGGGAGGGGGCTTTTAACAGAACATCACTGAGAAAGATTTACCCTTTTCTGATGTACCCTTTTCCACTGTTACCACTGGGCGCTTTGTGAATATTGGCAGCAGTGGTCCTGCCAAAAAAAAAAGGGCTTCATACTGCATGTGCCGAGTGCCATATGCAAATTTAAAGTACCATCTGTGAGAAGAATGGCAATTTGGAGAAATGTCTCCTTCAAGTCCACTGACGTTAGGAAACCCCCCTGGTAGACTGAGTGGTCTCCATTTTAAACTTGTGGGACTTAATTGACTTGTTGAGTGTCATTAAAACCGGAACTGCCCTGTCTTCCCCTGATTTCTTCAGAACCAGGAATAGCATGGAGTATGACCCCCCAACACAGTTCCTGCTCCCGAATTTGGAGAAGGTGATGGATTTGCCTACATATTACCTTCCTTTCGGATGGGTTGAGGAAGAGAAGAGGGGGAGAATTCTGTGGCAGAGGATCCTTTTGAATTCTAGGTGTACCTCTTGGAAATGGTGTGCCTCATCCATTTGTCTGTGCTGGTGCCAGCAAACCAGGTGGGAACAAATAGAGGCAGGAGGCCCTCAAGGGAAAAGCTAGAGGAAGGATGATAGTCTCTGATTGCTTTTAGGAGCATTCCTAGAAAAGGAGTCACCTTTTGGTTTGTTGGATTTGGCTTTACTCCACCTATTCTTGGATGCCATCTATCTGACAGAGACAATGAAAGCACTGAGCAGATGTTAGGGAATGGCTGCCTGAAATTAGGTTTCTGAATATTTAGGTATCTAAATAAGTGGCTTAATTTTCAGAAGTGCTGAGAGCACAATAGCTCAATTATGTTAGATTGTTGGATAAAGCACTTTTTCATGACATAGAAGCAAAGGGCCAAATCTTGTATTGAGCTCATTTGGGAGTTTTGTCAGGTTAAGGAATTATTTGTCCCCTAAATACACCTTAGCACTGACATAGAACCTTCCATCCAATGGCAGAGTAGGAGAGGACTCTTCATCCCAACCTACACGAGAGGTTGTGAGACTTGCCCATAAGCACATAGGGCTGGATTGTAAATTTACAATTTGCCTTGGATAAGGGAGCTCCAAGGAGCAAAGCAGGGACTGAAATGGGACTTAAAGGTGCAGTTTATCCTTGGGAGGAATTAGAGAGTTCATTTCATTTCATGGAACTGTCGTCTCCCTCCATGCACTCAGCCGGCTGTCCTGAACAATGGCTGGAGGAGGTGGCAGGGGCCCAGGGGCAGAGCTGGGATTCCTCCCACGCTCTGCCCTTTCCCTGCTCACTTGCTTTCAGTGGGGAGTATAAACTGACTAGCCCCTTCTCACCTCCTCAGTCCCAATCTAAGAAGTGAGCCAATGTGTGTGTGGGGGGGGACTTGCTTCTCCCAATCCCCCTATGCAGCAGAGTAAGGGCTATGACAATCTAGCCTACAGTGAGTCTGTCACAGGGTTAGTAATAGAAACCAGGAGCCTGATTCTGATCCCAGTTACACCAATTTTACACCAGTGTGATTACATTGATTTCAGTAATTATTTCTGACTTACTACAGTGTGATATCAAAAACAGGCCCCTGTCTCTTGACTCACTTCCCCATGCTCTTACAAATAGACCTTGCTGCCTCCCTAATAAAACTAGACATTATTGTCTTATCTAATTTAAAAAAAAAACGTATGCTAAAAGCAGGTGTTCAGTCACAAAGGTGTTTAGATGGGGGTTGTGTAAACTTCGATTAAACGCTTCCTTGGAATTGGGGCAGTCTAATGTTGTTTAAGTTGCTTCCTTAAAACCAGGCACGCTAACCATCCCAAATTCTTTTATAATTAGGGAGTACTTTATAGCCCGTCCGTTATCCATCTGTTGAGCTGCCTCTTCTTTTATGGAATCATAGCAGTCAAACTCTTAATTCACACTGAAATGGCTATCAAGTCTGACCACAGAACCACCAGGTTGAAACCATGATCTAGTCAGTGCATTGTTTATTTTTTCTCTATCTATCTATCTTATCTATCTATCTATCTATAATAACATGTATTGAATATAAGTAGTTGCTGACTGTGACTTTTTCCTTGCTGGAGAAAAAAGTTCCTGGGTACAGTTCTCAGGAAAAGATGGAAGAAAAATAGGTCCTCCATTGCAGTGGTGAGCTGGAGCCGGTTCCCACCGGTTGGCTAGAACTGGTTGTTAAATTTAGAAGCCCTTTTAGAACCGGTTGTTCCGTGAGGGACAACCAGTTCTAAAAGGGCTTCCAAATTTACCTGGCCAAAAGTGGCGCCTTAGGCGCCGACTCCATGGGTGCTCCAGCCCTGGAGCACCCAAGGGGAAAATTTGGTGGGTGCAGAGCACCCACCGGCAGCTCCCCTCCCCGCCTCACCCCTGGCACGTCCCCGGCCCCAGCCCCGCCCCAGCCCACCTCCGCTCCACCTTTGCCTCTGCCTCCTCCCCTGAACGCCCCGCCCCGCTCTGCCTCTCCGCCCCCCCACCCACCCCAGGCTTCCTGCGAATCAGCTGTTTGCGTGGGAAGCCGGGACGGGCTGAGAAGCAGGCCGCGGCTTCCTGCTCAGGCCAAGGGAGGTGGAGGTGAGCTGGGGATGGGGTGTGAGGAGGGCCGCCCACGCTGCAGCAGGTAATCTGGGGCGGGGGGCATACAGGGGAACTGCTCCCCGCCCCAGCTCACCTCTGTCACCCTGGGCCTGAGCAGGAAGCCACCGCCTGCTTCTCAGCCCTCCCTGGCTTCCCACTGAACAGCTGATTCGTGGGAAGCCGGGGGGGCGGAGAAGCAGAGCGGGGTAGTGCGTTCAAGGGAGGAGGTGGAGCAGAGGTGAGGTGAGCTGGGGCCGGGTGCGGGGCGGGGAGCTTCTGGTGGGTGCTCTGTACCCTCCAAATTCTCCCCATGGGTGCTCCAGCCCCAGAGCACCCAGAGAGCCGGCGCCTAAGGCGCCACTTTTGATGTGATCATTGGGGGGAGCGGCCGTTCCCCCTGCTTCCCTCCTAGCTATGCTCCCCCACCCCTAGGAGCCAGAGGGACCTGCCGGATGCTTCCTGGGAGCTGCCCCAGGTGAGCACCTCCGGGACTTCCCACCTCGTCCCCTGGCAGGTGCCTCTGGCTCTTAGGGGTGGGGTGGGCACCCACTACGGTGGCCCACAAGACCCTCCTGCCCAGTTCTGGGGACAGTCAGGGGACAAGAGAGGGGTGGATAGGGCTGGAGGGGGGCGTCAAGGAACGCAGGGGGGTTGATGGGGCAGGAGTCCCAGGGGGCAGGGGTGGGCAACGACCCCCTCGTGGGGTGAGGAGGGAACCCGTTGTTAAGATTTTGGCAGCTCATCACTGCTCCATTGTATATAATCAGATATAGTGGGTTCTAACCCATGAAAGCTTATACCCAAATAAATTTGTTCGCCTCTAAGGTGCCACAAGGTCTCCTCGTTATTTTTTCCTGAACAAGTTATCTCTTGTTTTTTTCTTTTCCAATGTTTTTGACGAGGGAAGTTGTGGGAGGCTATTTGTCTACTTGTTTCTAAAGCTGGATTGCCAGCTGGCTGAAGTTTCTCTGAACTTCTCCTTTTATCAATAAGGTTCTACAGGCAGATACGTAGTGAGGCACAGTGTTTTGCTTACACTATGAAAATCAGCCATGGGTTGAAAAGGTCACCCTCAGAAAACAAAGTAATCCAGGGTGCATTGCTCATTCCTGAACACACACATAGCTAGTCGAGTTTAGTTCTATGGAATAGAGTCTGGTAAAGACTGAGCAGACACCATTGCTTGATTATAGCCTCACATTGGGCATATGACAGTACCTTTCAAAGTCAAAGGTTATTGCTTTCTAAAGTAACCCACATCCCACCTGTACAAAACCTAGATGAAAGCTGAAGATTTAGTGTGACACTGAAACAACAATTTTAAAATGTATGCATTTTCCAATAAAATATTTTTATAGTAAGGGAAGATGTCCTGACAGTCAAAAACCTTAGGGTTATTTTATAATTCAGCTGCATTATAAGGATTTACGTCTAAAACTAATGATCGGGTTTTTTTCAGTCCCTGAAATCTGTCAAACCTTTGCTTAACTCAGTAACTCTTCCAGACTTTGATATCCAAAGAATGTCCTTATTTTATGTGCATGAATTTGCTCCTTTCAGCATGTATTTTTCATGTTATAAGGGGATTTGGTGCTCTTTGTTTTTTTGTAAATCAGAAGGCTTCATATTTTCTAGGTTTCCCATTTTACCAAATAATCCCAAAATGGCCATGGAGAAGTTACTAATTTTTGTTTCTGGATTTAAAATGTGCCATGGGTCTCTGAGGGTTTGGTTTTAAAAAGTTTGAGGTTTTAAATACTGTGATATTTGAAGCAGCGACATTCCATCTCTTTTGCATACATTTAAAAGTATTAGTGGTTATAATATTTTTCTGTCCCACCAGGGGATGGGGGTGGAGGATGGGGCTGAAGAGAAGCACATTGTTCAGAGCATCTCTAGCATCTTAGTGGCTGGAATCCAAGTGGTCAACATGTGGGAGCATGTTGACGGATGGCGGGAATATGGCTGCTGCACCCAGGCAAGACACTGAAAAGGCCATTGCTTAACAAACTGCTCCCCTTGAAGGGTATGTAACGTGGCATGAATTCTGGCAGAAAGAGGAGGGGACATGGACTGCGAGAACATTTTCTTAAAGATCACAAGACCCCTTCCCTGCCAAAGTTAAAAAAGATGGCTAGTATAACAGTCCATCAGATGAAATGAGACCTTTTTCACCTAGAACAGAGTTTAGGAGCCAAGGAGCAGCTGCAATGTCCTCGGCTAAAACAACATAATCAAGTTCCCTGAAAGTAGTGGCTTGCGTTTTCCAACAAACTTACTGGAAGTATGCTAGCCATTTACTGACGATTGATTTAAAGTAGGGTCAGGGTTAGCCATCATAATGCCATGATAGCAATGAACTTTTAATAACACTCCACTTCATGCAGTGTAAATTAGTGTAAATTTGTTTCAGAGTAGTAGTCGTGTTAGTCTGTATCCGCAAAAAGAACAGGAGGACTTGTGGCACCTTAGAGACTAACAAATTTATTTGAGCATAAGCTTTCGTGAGCTACAGCTCACTTAGTTGGATGCATGCAGTGGACAGCAGCGAGGTGATGCTGATATACATAAGCTGAAAATATGGCCCATATCTCTAAAAGGTTTCTCAATATAAATTTCAAAAATATATGGTTGTACAGTGTATCTGCACCCAGTTTGGAAGTCTTTAGACTTGTTGTGATAAAGAGATAAACCCTCCAGAAATCTGATGAAGTTTATACTTAACGAAGAAGGGGGATGACATGATTTCTTCCCCTTCAGGATTACTTTGGACTGTCTGAGAAACTTGTGGGTATTGATTGTGAGGCATAATTATTTATGAAGCATAATTATTTGAGAGTCTTGAACGAATGGTGCTCTTTAAATCCAAAGCAGTATTATTAGTAACTCCCAATATACCATGCTGACAATATTCTAAGAAGTCTGTCATTTTTGCTTTCGTTTTTAAATTAGGTAAAATTGAAGAAAAACTCTGTGTGAATATAAATGTTTATCAAGCTATCCAGAACTTTAAAAAAGTCCTTACTGGAAAAGTTTAAAAAGCATCAACATGGTTATAGGGCTTTAAAAAAAACCCAGAAGTATAATGCTTCTATTCAAATGCTTTGCTCAAATCATGGTTTCCTGTTCATTCTGCAGGACTTCCCCATTCAACAAAAACCTGTAAATGTGACTGTCTGGCTGTTGATTCTAATGGGAGTGGATGTTATGCCATGAGCAGCGTGTCTTGCCTTCTGCATCAGCAGCTATTCATAACATCAAAGCATTCATTTTTTCTTTGTTGTTGTTGACATGACTTTTTACTTCTCCTTCTCCTGCTGTGATGGACCCTTAGACCTTTGCACATGCTGCCTTCTCCCCCACCCCCATCTACTGTGTTGCTCTTTGGTATGAGAGCATAGGGTGGGGGAGTTACCCAGGTTTCTCCTCTTCTCTTCTTGGATAGCTATTGCTGGCGGGCTTTGAGACTGAGGATTGATGCTCAGTGCTGGTTCTCAGTAGGAGTCGGTGGAACACATGACTAAGATAGATGACTGCATGTTGGAGTCTGTCGGCTGGAAAAGGCCGTGGTGTAACTGAAGGGGAACCCTGTCCTCGTCGGCTGAGCTTTCATTCAAATTATCTGAAGGGAGGCGGTGGAGGAGAGCTGCTTTGTGGAATATTTTTGTAGTTTTAAAGTGCCAACTCTCTGACACATAGGGCCTGCTCTTGCTCTCATTGAAATCAGTGGCAAAGCTACCATTTACTTTAGTATGAGCAGGATTGAGTAAAAATATGTCAAGAAATGAGAAATGTTGTTTTTTTGTTTTTTGGATAGATGAGGAATTTCTGGGTGGCTTATTATTTTAAAATAGAAACATATCTCCATGCAGGTTAAGTCAAAGAAATGAATCACAATTAGTGAATGAATTTCAATTACTGTTGTGTGTGTGAATTGTCTTCAGATTATGAAATTTTCAAAATATTAAATATCATCATTCACGATCTTCTCTAGCAGATAACTTCTGATCTGCTGATCATCCAAGAACACTTTAAAGGATATTGTAAATCACCATTTGAACCCATGCTAGTTATATTTGTCACATGGCATTGGTTTTGTCCGACAGATGACTTATATAACTAATATGAATGCAAATTGCAAACATTACAGTGAAATACACACTTACAAATTTGTGTAGTATTCGTTTATTATGTAAATTATCCAGTATGAAATCAAAAGAAACTCACATGGAAGTGAACAGCACAAATTACAAATTGTGAATTTTATAATCAAATATACAATTAGAAATTTTCTCTAGCAAATAATCCATTTAAAATTTTGCTTTTTACAAGTATTTGGGGTAGTAGAGATTAAGTGCTGAAATATTTGCAGTAACTATACATGATGGGGTTACAATATGGTGCAAATGAAATTCACTCTAGAATTCAGATGATTATTTTTGGACTGTTTCCACTATTCATGCAGCTCTATTTTGCCACCCTTATTCACACTGAGTTCTTTTGTGAGTGAGCATTGTGGATTAAGGATAACATTATCCGGCTCTACATGTTTGAATATCATTAGTTCCCAGCTTCACCTCCAAGGCTAAAACCCTCAAAAAGTTTGGGACTAAGAGCAAATATCACTATCAGCCAATATGTCTTGTTACGATAGAATCATCTTATTCTGAAACCATTTTTTTCATAGAACACAATCCCCCTAAGAGGAGTTTCACTAAGGCAGCCCTGCAGTACACTGAAAGTTCTTCAGTTTGAAGTACACTGAAACAATGTGGAGCTTTAATTCCTCATCATTATAATTTAGATATGGATCTGAATTGCAAAGTTGGTATGTGGGTCTGAAATTTCTGGAAATCTGAGGTTTTTGGATCTAGTGTTTTGGTCCAGATCTGTCTTTTACAGCACTGAAAGGAGTAACTCCGCTTTCCCTTCCCTCTCTCCACACATATGTCCCAGCAGAGGAGGTGAGCCTTACTCAGATTGCATCTCATGAAAGAGCAATTTATAACATATAGGACAGGGAGATTTATTTGAAAACATATGGAAACCAGGGGGGTGCAGCCTACAGAGACTACTTGTCCCAGCATGTGGCGCTCCATCTTAATCTGAGCGGAAGCCAATGGGATCAAGCTAAAGGGATCCCATGCTGGGATTGGCAGTCTCCATGAGCCAAGATTAGAGTAACCATGAGACACATTTGGGCCCCAGACCGCTGCTGCCATATAGTGTTTTGGCCAGTCTGGAAATGCCCCAGTGGCAGTACTTGCAGCAGAAAAATGTTACTTAATATTAAAGAGTAATGCGTGCACACTACATTTTATTTAAAAGCTCAGGTCAGCTAATATGGAAAGAAATAAGGAAATGGATTTAATTTAATTGAAAAAGGGAGACAAACTATATCAGAAAATAATAATGTCATCCTATCGGCTGAAGGCATATAGGAAAACCAGATTTAGAATTTCATTTTAAAGTGTAGCTATTTACGGAGCCTCTGAACAAGGAATCCGAACTTGACATTAAAATGAAGAATTGTATATTATGTAAATCCCATAACAACCTTAGTGTCTGAAGCAAAGATTGTTTGTGTTGAGCTTAATTTAAACTGTGATTCAATTACCTTCCCCGTGTAACAGCTGTTTTAGTCCATTTTACCCTGAGGAAGGCTCGTAATGTTGTACAGAGCATTGTTTTAAAATAATTATTCGAATGGTGCAATAAATTACTGAAATGTAATCTAAATGAATGACTTTCATTAATACTTCATAGTTCATATTTTCTTAGCTTTGTTAATGTTACATTTTTGTTATGATAGAACATTTTTGTGTCATTTTCTTTTCTCTGAAATATGAATTATTTCCCTCAGGTGCAGGTTTCTGGGAATGTTGCTAGGCTTAAGAACCAGCTGATACACACTCTGTAGTTTTTGCCTCATGAAATGCCATGACATTTTTAAGATGGCAGCACTTCTGAAACTATGGCATATATTTCTCTGGGGGAGTGGGCTGGAGGAGCCTAGAAAGAGAACAGACTATCAGAATTTCCTAAGACTACTGACTAAATGAGAGAGAGTGAATGTTTGCAGGACCTCAGAATTCTAGCTCAATCAGACTTTACATGGAGCGTGGAGCGTCTTTGCTTGCAGTGGGTAATCAAAAGCAAAAAGAATGAATGTTTTTGTAAGTACAGTGAAACTGTCATCTGTGACACATTAAGTGGCCTACAAAACTTGGTTGTTAAGGTGGCCTTCTAATTAAGGTGAATTAAATAGTACTTGACATATTTGGGGATACTTTAGGGTGATCTGTTAAAATACAAAGTTTCCTAATGAAAGGTCTTCTGCACTTGTTTCATTGTACCAATAATTATTTTATCAAGATGTCTTTTCCCTTAAAAATCAATTAGCAATAACACTCAACATTTATGCTGGCTATTTAATTCATAAATCTCACTGAGGTTTGGAGCATTAGTTCAATACCATCATCTGCAGTTTACAGATTGTGGCGGGGACTGAAATTCAAAGAGATTAAATTGTTTGGTCATGCAGTAATCCACAGTAGAGTGAGGAATAGAACCCAGTTTTC
This sequence comes from Eretmochelys imbricata, assembly GCF_965152235.1. Lineage (NCBI taxonomy): Eukaryota > Metazoa > Chordata > Testudines > Cheloniidae > Eretmochelys > Eretmochelys imbricata. Next base: position 191,764,226 of record NC_135572.1, on the reverse strand, counting down.
CTGATTCTCAGTCCATGGTCATTGCACTGTACCATAGCAGCCCCTTGCTGTTTGAGAGTGGTGAATGACTCTGAACACATGCATATGTACTGGTAATATGGTTAAACAATGAAACCTTTCAGTAGTAAGTGAAGGCATTTGTTGGGGAGCCAAGCCTGCAGTCTTTACTCAGGGAAAGATCTTGTTGGCTTCATTCAGGGTTTAGCCTTTGAATGATTACAAGATCTACTCTATGATCTGTATTTAAAATTCTTCTCTCAAATTAGAGTAAGCCCAGGAACATGAAACAAATCAAAAGTGAGGTTTTTCTTCTGTGAAAAGAGAGAGAATAAAACTAGTATAGTGTAGTTTGTATGGTGTATGAAAACCCCTTAGTACAGAGGTTCTCAATCAGGGGTATACGTACCCCTGAGGGTATGCAGAGGTCTTCCAGGGGGTACATGAACTCATCTAGATATTTGCCTCATTTTACAACATGCTACATAACAAGCACTAGCAAAGTCAGTACAAACTAAAATTTCGTACAGACAATGACTTGTTTATACTGCTCTACATACTATACACTGAAATGTAAGTACAAAATATATATTCCAATTGACTTATTTTATAAGTATATGGAAAAAATGAAAACGTAAGCAGGTTTTCAGTAATAGTGTGCTGTGTGACACTTCTGTATTTGTATGTCTGATTTTGTAAGCAAGTAGTTTTTAAGTGAGGTGAAACTTGGGGTACGCAAGACAAATCACACTCCAGAAAGGGGTACAGTAGTCTGGAAAGATTGCCTTAGAACAGTACTTGGTTGTGTGTGAGTTCTGCTTCTGCTGAAATTACATTCTGTAGCTTTAAAGTAAACCATCTAACTCTTAGTGTTCACCTGCTTGGCAAATCATATGATATATTGACTTTATTTGTTCAGTATGATTAAGAGTTTAATGGCTGGGGGGTTGTGAGTTAATACTCAACAAAATAAGATGAAGGAACCCACATATGGATTTTGCAAAGACTTGTTGGTTGCGTCTTGGCTTTGCAAAACCAGCCCCACATTGTGGTTGGTTCAGATCCAGATTCTGTTTTATACAAGCCATCATACTTCATAGATGTTAGGAGAAAAAGTTCTCATTTTGGCCTGTTAATAGAAAGAATTTGATATAGAAAGCACCAGATTGTTTCTGGTGGTTCCTATATATGTGTTTCATGTATGATATATATTGATTAGCTTGTCTCAGAATTTGGGTGGGGTAGGAGATGAGGACAATGCAATTTATTTTTGTAGTGTTAATGCCAGGTATGTATACTGTGTAAGTCTGTAAGAAAGCCTTTTGTGTTTGTGTTTAAATGAATATATTTTGCCCTAGGTAATGGAGTGAGTGTGTTGCCTTTACTATTTTCTTCTTTTTTCCTTTTGATATTTTCTTGTGTTTTATTATTATTCTCCTTGCAAATACAAAGGGGAGAAAAAAAGAAAAATGATGAAGTAGTGCAACATGATATTGAATCAAACAAAACAGATCAGTGGGGACCCTGAGGTACAGGTTACATAAATCAAATTACTTATGAAGACAATACAGGAGAAAGCTAATCCTGGTTCTAGGCTTTTTCATTTCTAGTTCATTTATTTACAGTAGATGAAGAAGCATTGTCAAATAGCTAAATATTCAGCAAATGTCTTTTCTGGAGTTGGGCCTCAATCCTGCAATGACCTCTACTCTTTTAGACCATGCAACCACATGGAGCCCCACTGAACTCAGTGAGGTTCCCTTTGAGGGTCTGGGTCTGCCCACCTAAATGCATTTGAGGAAGAGAGCCATAGTGAGCTTCTCCATACATTGCAGGTACTAGCTTCCAAATTTTTATACATGTAGAATTCAAGAATAAACCGTTGAAAACACTATGAATGCAGCTTCTTCCTGATGAGAGAGGCAAAGATTCAATGCTGTCAGTCAAATAATGCAAGTAATCTGTGCACACTCTGAGAATTCACACAGTGGAGTCTGTGAAAATGCTAGTGTAATTTTATTTTAAGGCCATAAATCCTGCACAATCCCTCCCCATCTCAGCGCTCTCTGTTCCCCTCACTAATGAAGGATCCCACTTCATGCAAACTTTGTTATAATGATACAACACTTTTCAGCTGATGTTTAATACCCCCCCACACAGACACACCCTAACCCCAAATTAAGTTGGAGTATAGTACTGAGTGATCTATGCACAATCAAAAGAGTAATTTTGAAATCCTGAACAGTGTAGCATTCCAGTGGTCCAATGATCTAATTCCAGGGCCTATCGATTATTTTTATGTGCTTTTTGTTAGTCAATGTATACTCCTTCACTTAGACAGTCACACAAACATATATGCGTGCACACATTGTGTCGAATTCGAACTGCATTTTCTAAGGGAAGACTGAAACGTCAAAGTGTTTTTAAAACCAGCTCTTAATCTAAATCTCTGAGCAACTTCAAAGTTGTCATTTTAAAAAAATAAATAAATAAAAAAGGTAAAATGTTGCCTCCTTCTCCAAAGGTTATTTTTTTCTCCTAATCTACCCCGGCCTAGGCCAAGTTCATCAAAATTCAATCAGCGCCATTTTTTCTAAACTTAAAAGTGTCATGGTTTTAAAGTTGGATATTTCACAACACAACAGAGCTAGGATTGGTTGTTTTAGCCCAAGGGAAAGGAAAGATTCCCAGCTTTCCATTGAATCCTACAGCATTTGCTTCTACGCTTTGAAGGGACTGGGATTTAAGGCTGTAAAGCTTTGTCATTTTTATAGAGAGAACTATTTCAGATCATTTGTAAAGTGTTCCTATACCAAGTGTTCATTACAGATACCTAGAGGTTTTTATGGCCCCCTCTGAGCCATAGTTGAATTCACAGTAATGAAAGCACCTGGCTTCATCGGTAAATGCTTACAAAAAAAAAGTCTCCAAAACTTGTAAAAACAAACAAAAGGAAGTATTTCTTCACACAACGCACAGTCAACCTGTGGAACTCATTGCCAGGAAATGTCATGAAGGCCAAAAGCTTAACTGGGTTCAAAAAAGAATTAAACCTATTCTGCATGAACTTACCTATTAGTGGCTATTAGCCAAGATGGTCAGGGACACAAACCCATGTCCTGGGTGACCCTAAACCTCCAACACCGAAAAGCTGGGACTGGATGACAGGGAATAGATCACTCAAAATTGCCCTGTTCATTCCCTCTGAAGCCCCTGACATTGGCTGCTGTCAGAAGACAGGATACTGGGCTAGGTGGACCATCGGTCTGACCAAGTATGGCCATCCTTATATTTATTAAAACATGTTTATAATAATTTTTCAGGAACATATGTGAAATATGCAGAGTGCATGGTGGTATGGGACAATCGTTTATCACCATTTATTTGTGATAACATACAGTAGAACCTCAGAGTTTCGAATACCTCAGGAATGGAGGTTGTTCGTAACTCTGAAGTGTTCTTAACTCTGAACAAAACATTATGGTTCTTTCAAAAGTTTACAGCTGAACATTGATTTAATACAGCGTTGAAACTTTACTATGCAGAAGAAAATGCTGCTTTCCCTTTATTTTTTAATAGTTTACATTTATCACAGTACTGCACTGTATTTGCGTTTTTGTTTTTTGTTTTTGTCTCTGCTGCTGCCTGATTGCATACTTCCAATTCCAAATGAGGTGTGTGGTTGACTGGTTAGTTCATAACTCTGGTGTTCGTAACTCTGAGGTTCTATTGTACATAACTTGCTCATCTCTTTGTCATTGGTGAGGATATTGGTTTTGCTGATTTGTAACCTTAAGTGTTAAATTATATTCGCTTGCACCAACTGACATTCAGTATGTGTGCAAAGTGAATGTTGAAGCAGATAGAAATTAGGATAGCAGGGAAAGCAGCTCCTTGGAAGGTTAAAGATAAAGTGTGTGGGAATGGTGGGGGGGGGGCGCTGCTTTAGCTTATACCCCCCTATTAGTTGCTTTTCCTGCTGTAGCCCCATTTTGCCTCATTGGCAGGTAAATTACACTGAATTGGTGCATGCCCACTGAACATCAGATTGGTGGAAATACATTACTTTACATCTTATACCCAATGTTTAACTTAATCTTGTGTCACCACTTAATTTGGCCCAGTGAATGGGAATTCACACAGCACAGTCTGTAAAATTCAGGGCTAAACTCAGACTTGGTATAAGCAGCAGCAGCTTAAGTGGAGTTCTGCCTGCTTTACATCAGGGTCAGATTTGGCCCTTAAATCTTAATACTAGTCTCCATAATTCTGAATTTAAAATAAATAAATAAATACATATACGCATACTGTTTAAATTTTTTCTGTAAATCAGACTCTAGACCATCAAAAGCCACTTAATCAAGAAGGATTTAGATGCTGAGGGCAAATGCTTTTTTAATTTAGAATTCATTCTCAGAGAATTTCAAGCATGTTGTTGGTAAGGAGGGAAGCAAAATATTTGGTGAGTGACCACATTATCAGGAGAGAGAGAGAGAGAGAAATTAGGTGATTATTAATCAGCTGCCAATATCTTAAGGTAAGATTATTATTTTTTCCATTCCCCCTGGAGCTGTTACGGAGAAATCTGCAGAGAGAGAGAGAGGTCTGTTAATGATCACAGTTACTATTCTAATGTCTCTGGATCTGTTAGGACTGTGTAGGACTGTTAATATTTAAAACATTATTATTTTTAATTATGTAAAGAAAATCTATTTCTTCCTTTTAAAAAATGGAAATGGTTTTGCATGATGATTTTTGAATAAATCATTTGGCATGCCTGAGTCCCAACTGCTGGATTAGAGAGTTCAAAACTGCTATAATATTTTTCCCTGAGTGACCTTTTGAAACAGCATGATTAATCAAGGCAATATTTTCCAATAATTTCTGTGAGGAGTAATTTGCCTGTTTCTTGTCTCTCAAGTGACAGATTGCCAAAGTTGAGCCTCTGATCAGGCGTCTCATAGACGGTTTCATATTTCAGTGAATGTTTCCCTGGCTCTGTTGACTAGATTTATAATAGCTGAGGTAGTACAAAATTAAAAATTAATTAATTTGAATGAATTTGTAATCAAGCAGACTGGGCTGAGCCATAGAGATGCTAATAGGTCTATTCCCTGGCTCGCTCTGGCCAGCTGATCCTCCAGAATATCTGACAGCTGCAGTAGGCGAAATTGACAACTGAGCACAGTCAAGGTGAAGGGTCAAGAGTTTGTCTTCTAACCTCACTGGGGCCAAAGAAGGGAGCTGTTCCTCCTGACATTTTAGTTTAGGGAGGGAAGGCTATCAGACTGTTAAAATAACATGTTAGTGTGACAGTCACAGGGGAAACACTGGCGAAGAACCAGTGATGCTAATCTTAGGATATATGGTGTTGTCTTTTTCATAGGAGTAGCCATCCGGGCATGCTTACAGAGTTCTTCTAGGAACAATGACTTTGTTTTTAATATTTAGAGGTAATGTGCTATGTGATGTACTGTCCTCCAGAAAGAGAACTTAAGAAAATATCACTCTTGCATCTTGAAATACAGAATCTGGGTCCTTAATAGCATGTGTGCATGGCATGCAACATTTTAGAGCCCTCTTTATTGAGTGCACATATATATGCTCTGAGAGAGCCATTTTCACGGATAGTGTAGGGAGTTGAGTTCATCAGAATCTTTACTTACACATTGTCTGAGCCACAGCCTCTTTCATGGCAAATATGTTAAACACGGACATTTCAGTAAAAGTTTCCAAAAGTGTTCAATAATACGACATGAAATACTTCCTTACAGGAGCATACTGGAAAGCAAGGTTACTCGGCGACACAATATAATTCATTCTCTTAAAAACCACTTTTATCTCTTTCTTAGCAGTTAATTTGCTCTAAGAAGATTGCAACATCTAATGCTATTTTCTAGAAATTATGCCATGCTGGTATTAGCTGCAGCAGCAGCAAGAGCAAACAGACCAGAAACGAGGAGGCTGTGATACAATAGATCTATCATCAGTGCCTTCTAGTTTTGCCTCCCTTGTCTATTGCTTTGTGCTGTGACATTTGTTTTTCCTATGAGAGAACAAGGAAATGGTGATTAGTAACATCACACAACACAGGATGATCTGAGTTACCCTTGGGAATGTGCATATAGCGTATTAACGAGATGGTCAGCTAGGGCCTGATTCTGCGAGGTACAGAGTATTCGCAACACCCGCTGAAGTCAATGAAAGTTAAACATTTAGCAGGACTGGGTTTAGGGCAGCATGTTCTCTTCCATGCCTTTATGTCCTGTACCTGAGGCAAAACATTGATTGTGCAATATGTATCAATGTGTGAGCAAAAAAAAATAAGTGTCCATATTAAATCAAATTAACTGCACATTAGCTATTGTTCGTGAATCAGGAGTTTGCAGGTTTCCATGCACAAAATGAACATATACTTATGCTCCTTGCCAATTGCAGGGGAAGAGAAAAATGAAATGCTGGCACAGCATTAAATTGGATATTTGCAATGTTTATTTATCCTTCCCAAAAGATTTGACCAATATGAATTTTGAATATTTTCCTTTTTTTCCCCTATTCTCAACCATATTAAGCAAGTTGTGAACTATAATGTTTAGAAAGTTAAACTATTCTTGTACCATAGGCCAGATTCTGATCTCCATTACTCTGCTGTAAATCCAGTGTAACGCCATTGATTTTAAAATCAGAATCTTTCTGATATTCTGTGTCCCAAAATAAAAGCTGCTTCCTTTTTTATGTTTTGCAAACACTGTTGATTTAATGGAATTATTTATTTAAGGACAGTGGGTGTGGGTTGTTTATGTGCGAGTGTGTACAAAACCATGCAATATTATGCACAGCTGCTCGGTTTATTGTAGCAGGAATTTAAGATGATAGTTGCAACAAGAAGGCAGTTCTGGGTGCAGATTTCAAATGCAAGCCTATGGTTTGATATAAATTTCATTGAGCTTCGTAGACTAAATTAGAATTCCTTTGGGGACCTCTGCCATTGAAAGAAGGTGGGTCGTGGACTATAATAACTCAAGGGGGAGTGCCCTTATTGGTAAGAATCTGAACCTCTGACGAGCAGGGACGTAGGTGCACATTAAGGTTTTAATATCCCAAGAAGTAACTTCTGCAGGATTGTGGAATCTGGTGCTGCTGTACAATTAAGAATCCGCCGGTATTTATTTTCTTAGTCCTTATTTTCAGCAGTTTATAATTCAGGTTTGGGTGGGCCATGTCCCTGATCACTCTGCGTAGAGATTAAACTTGCTAAATCTTAAACCAAGGCTATGTACTTTTCACCACCATAAAAATCAAGTGCTATTGCATAAACAGCTCAGATATAGAAAATACTGAGCTGCTGCTATTTATTATTATTAAACATTATAGCATTCCACAAACCTTAACATACACATTATTAGACTATAGCCACCTTTTATGTGAAGGTAGGGTACCATACTAATATGCCACACAACGGTATCAAGGAGGAGAAATTTTCATCATGGATACCAAGGCAAAATCATACTCCCAGTGGAAAATGCTTTGCATATTTTTAATGTCCATGAAGAAAAGAAACTGTTAAGGATTTTCTTGAAGTATGCCTGCACAGTGAACTGCACGGAAATCTGTTTGTCTCCAAAGGATGGAAAGTTGAATGGACCCCTAAGAGAATTTAAATCTGTGCTTTTAGGCAGTATGAGTGTTTGTAGCTTGATGCTTAGAATAAGAAGAAATCCTTTTATTCACACACCTACAACTCAAAAGCGGAATAATTTATTTTTATTAAATTGGGGAACCTTGTTACATAATGCATCAAATGTGAAAGTCTACCTGTTGATACACTGAAGGACACGTGTATCTCTACTTATTATTATGCTTTATAGTTACTTGGCCTCTTCCAACTATTATTAATAGGAAGGATGAGTCCAAAATATTCCATATAAAACTTTGGTCCAGCTGATAGGTTGTAATGAATAGAAGATAGAAATGGTTCCATGTGGAGTACTCTGAGCCAAAAATAATTTTTCATCTTACGTTTAGGAGACCAGCAATACTTTGTGGGGGAAGAATAGGAGATTTCATTAAGTTTTTAAATTTGCCTCCTTTCCAGTATTAAGAGTTGATCAGGTGTCCAAGCACAACTTGTCTGCCTAGTTATGAGTGAACTAGTTTTAATTCTTAGCCCTAGAAATAGGTCTTTACTCCCTGATATCAAAGAGTATTTTACATAGTCAAGGATCAAGCTTTCTTGTTCTCTCTTGTTTCTTCACCCAACTTTCTCTGTCGATCTATCAGTCTTTTTTTACAAGTTTCTTCATTTAATTTGATCCACATAAAAAAATAGGGCCTAAATTTTCAAAAGTGACTAGTGATTTTTGGTGCCTTGACTTTTAGAGGCCAAGCTTGGGACTTGCTTATCTCATTGCCAGAGGGTGGGTGCTCAGCACTTTCTGAAAAATCAGGTCGCTTTAAGGTGCCTCAGTTTAGGCAACCAAAGTCACTAGTCACTTTTGAAACTGTAGGTCTACATTTTTAATATGGATAGTAGGTCAGTATACAATAGTCCAGAGAGCAGTAGATTTTTTGTTTCAGACCTTGATTTTTAGCCTAACATTGCTGGAAACCATTATAGTAAATGTAAAGCTAATGCAAAGTGTTCTCTGATTCTTCTGACTTGTTATTGTCCTTGCTGTTCAGCACACTATTGTGATAAAGCTGGCTTGGATTCTTCTTTCCTTCGTGTAGTTCCTCGGTTCCACGATGACGTTAAAGGATGAAGGATTGACATGTGCGTGAGGTTGATTAAAATGGGAGTCGTTGCACTGAGACAATTCCATTCTCTCGGCTGCTGAAGCTTGACCCAGTGGCACAAAGACTGTTACAACTGGAGGTTTCTTTAGCTGCAGTGGATAGCCAGGACTTCTGTAGTGCCATGTCATGCCTTCCACATTATGTTGCTGCACTGCTTTTCAAGCTGTTGGACCAATATATGGTCTCTTCCACCTTGGCTACCAGAACAGTCTTCATATGCTTGGGAAAGCAATCCCTAAATCACTGTCAGTTTCCACACTTCCAGTTACCCTCACCTGCTTTAGCCCAGGAGTGTATGAGGTATATGGGAGAGGTAGTACCTTTTGAGTGATTCGAACTGCCTCACTCCTTGCGTGGTTCTTTTTCTATCTGGTCCTCACTGTACACCCAGCTGTCACCTGTGGCTCCAAGTAGCTGTAGGTATGTGACAGCAGCCATACCCCAATAAACCGCCTTGGCAGGTTTAGATTCTAATGTTGAGCTATTCTAGATTCTAGCTGTCATGCTAAGCATTTCTTCCTATGGGAAAAGTGAAGCTTCAAGTACAGCTGGTCAGTGTTTTTAGATTGGAAAATGTGACTGATGAAATATTGTGGTTGTGTCGAAATTGACATTTTCTATGGGAGCTGTTGGAAGGTTTAATTTGAATTAAAGATGTTGGCAGTTTTTACTTGGATATTTCCAAATAGATTTTTTTTTCTGATCTTTTTGTTCTGTGAAAATTGGGGATATTTCAATTTTGTTAAGACTCAGGACAAAAACAAAGGTAACATATAAAAAAAATTAGACCCATTTAGCTATCCAAAAAGGTGCAATCAAACCTGAAACAAATTGCAATGTTATTTGATGAAGGACTGAATATTGCAGCCTTCACTCAGACAAAATTTCCATTGGCTTTGGGCACTACTGTGAACATCAGAATCACTTTTTATCCCTGCTATGAACATCAGAATCTGACCTAAGTATAAGGAGTGATTTCTGTAAGTATGGGTTAAGCATAAATATTATCTTTTTCTTTCCCAGTTATGTCTTTAGGGCTAAATCTCAGTCCCACTGAAATCATATGAAAATTTTCCCTTGAGTGGGACCAGAATTTGGCCCTCAGTAGAGTTGGAACTTGAAAGTCCACAGATCCTGTTATCAAGTTACTAAACATGCTCCCAGTCCACAGAGAAAAATGTGAAGGGACCTTCTTAACTAGCAGTGAATGAATTAACCTTCAGAGTTCATTTTGGTGAGCTATGTGAATCTGACCCTGCTAGGTCAGGATGGCACTTGAGCGGCCTCCACAGGTCTCTTACCATGGAGAGAAGCAACTAGTGGGGTCCCCAATATCCTGTACTGTTCAACCTACTCATTAATGATCTGGAAAATGAGTGAACAGTGACATGGCAAAGTTTGCAGTTGTTACAAACTTATTCAAGATAGATAAGTATGAAGTTCACTGTGAAGAGCTACAAGGTGATCTCTCAGAACTGGGTGACTGGGCAACAAAATGGCAGATGAAATTCAACACTTGCAAAGTAATGCACATTGGAAAAAATAATCCCAACAATACATATATAATAAGTCCTAAATTAGCTGTTACCACTCAAGAAAGAGATGCTGGCGTCTCTGTGGATAGTTCTCAGAAAACTTCAGGTCAATGTGCAGCAGCAGTCAAAAAGGCTAACAGAATGTTAGGAACCATTAGGAAAGGGATAGAAAATAAGACAGAAAATATTGTAACGCCACTATATGAATCCATGGGGCACCCACACCTTGAATACTATATACAATTCTGATTGCCCCGTCTTGAAAATAATATAGTGAAACTGGAAAAGCTTCAATGAAGGGCAACAAGTATGGTCAAGAGGATGGAACAGCTTATGTATTAGAAGAAACTAAAAGTATTAGGGCTGTTCAGCTTGAAAAGAAACAACTAAGCGGGGTGGGAATATGACAGGTCTATAAAAATCAAGAATGGTGTGGAAAAAGTGAACAGAGAAGGTATAATTTATCCTTTCCAACAATACAAAAACCAGGGGACACCTAATTAAATTAACAGGGAGCAGATTTAATACAAATAAGAGGAAATACTTTTTCACACAATATATAGTTAACCTGTGGAACTCATTGTTAGGGGATGTTGTGATGGCCAAAAGTATAACTGGGTTTGAAAAAGAACTGGATAAGTTAGTAGAGGATAGGTCCATCGATGGCTATTGGCCACAAAGCTCTGCGATGCAATCCCATGCTTGGAGTAGATTTAAACCTCTGACTGCCAGAAGCTAGGAGACAAAGACAGTTGAATCACTCAAAGATTGCTCCATCTGTACACTCTCCCTGAAGTTCTTTTACTGGTCACTGTGGGAGACATGATACTAGGCAAGATGGATCATTGGTCTGACCCGGTATGGCAACTCTTACGTTCCTACTTAATTTTTTTTGGAGGCTCAAGACAGATATGTGTTCATGTATGTTTTTTGCTCTAAGTATTGATTTATTTAAGACTCTGAACAGTGAAGAAGCTACAGGATAAAGGCAAATGCCATGCAGCACTCTTGGAGGGAAAGAATTTGTGTACCAGTGAAATTTGCATGTGTATGTGTAACACACATGATTCCTCCAGAGACATGCTTTGGAATTTCCTTTCTGTTAAGGGGAAGGTACATTTTGTGCAGTAAAGATGTTGACTGGGTTGTGATAATTGGGCCTACACATTTATTCTAATTGTAAGCTCAATTGCAAAAGGTATGTGAAAGTTCATAAGATGCCAAAATAACCTGTACTAACAAATGTTGATGGGAACAGGTTCAAGAAAACCAGACAGGAAAACTAAATTATTCCAAACAAACAAGCCTAGTAATATTGTTCAAGGACAATGTTGAAATCATGCTTAGGGGGAAAAACCCAGAATGACTATACCAGATATTAAACCCAATTGGTAGACAGAATAGTGAAGGGATGGGCTCTGGCACCCATCACTCCCTTTTTTGGGTTCTGAAAGAAAAAAGGTTGGGGCAAAATATGAAGAACAGATGGAGGTTATGAAGCAAGCTTTACCATCATATCTGTGACCCTCATCAAGTCCTGGGACCCCAGGCCTTAGTCATCCTCATCCTAAGAGATGTCCTGACAGACCAGGCCGGAGAGAAGGATCCAGATGGCATCACCATCCCTACCAGCTCCAACTGAATCCCAAACATCACCTGAGTGGAAATGGGATTGGACTTTAGCAACAGCAGCTGCAGCTCATACCAACTGACTTCTTCTCTTTTTCCCAAAGGGACAGTTATTACCATCTTTGCTACTACGTAAGAGATAGTTAAACAAGGGTTTTCTTTTCTTCTAAAAACTCTCTTCAGCTAAAGGGAAAAGCAACAATGAATGCTGTTAAAAATGAAAGTCTTTATATTTCAAATGTTTTGACTGGTTTTCTGTCTTTTCTTTATCTTTAATAAAAGGTTAAGATGATGATTAATAATGTATTTGCCATGGTACTAAGCAGGCTGAGGTATCTGTATGCCAAACCCCAGACTTTGTTTAACACTGTTTAATGTTGGTCAGTGACTGGGTAATATTAACATGTTTGGCCCATCTATTCCATCAACAATAATACAACATTTTCCTTTTAATTATATTGCTGTGGAATGGAAGGGATATTTTACTTTCTGTAGGGGAACTTGTCATGCATGAGGATCAGAAAGATACACTAAAAACCCTCAGTCTGAAAGTACTTTATAACATATTGTGCTTCAAGTGCTAACCCACCTGTAATGGTAGCATGGCAAATACAAATCTATAAATGTGAAATGTTGCCAAGTGTTGAACATTCCATCAACAGCAACTACTAAAATCAAGTACTTCAATGGGCGGGGGGAGATAGAAAGTTTTGTCTTTCTTTCTATTTACCACTTAGCGTTACTACTTTTTGGAAGACCAGGATAGATGTACAGCTTCTTGGTTCACATGTGATTTAAATTTGATGGTCTCAGGTTCAGGCTCGTCCAAGTGGCATTGGTTTATCTTAAAAACAAACACACAGATCTGTGACACAGTCTAATAGAATTAGCCAACACCATTCCAAGGGGGAGAATGAGCATTTAATGAACAATGGTGCTTAATGGTTAGGATTGAGATGAATGGGCAGAATTGTGGAGGGCAGCTTTCTCAGCTCCTGCCTCCTTGTTGTATTATTGTCATTGTAAAAATAAATAATCAATTTTTTAAAAAAAAGCTAAAATGGCCCCTATCTGTGTGTGTCTGTCCATCTATAAAAATGGAGGGTGGATTTGCCTGGGTAAGAATGTGCAACTCCCACAAAATTCATTCTAAAGTCTACAAGAGCTCTTTGCAAGCATGAGGAGGCTGTTTCCCCCACTCCCCTTATTTATACTTGTAGTTGTAAATATTACCATCTAGTATACTCCAGGTTATGAAATCCATGTAGCTAGGTCATTGGTAGCTTAGATCCATTTTCCGCAATGCAAATCCCATTTGGCATTATTAATATATTTTATTGCTGTTGGTGGTTACTGCTATTGTTACATTAGTATATTCACTTAATATTTGTAGTAAGGCACACAGAGCTCAGAGGTCTCTATCAGCTTCTGGCACTCCCGTGTGCTCCAGGCTTTCCAAACATATTGGGAGACCTGGTATATTGCCCTGAATAGTTTGCAGTCTTAGAAATGAATGCCAGCCCTCCACAACATTTCCATGCTTTGATAGTCTAAATTATTTCCCTGTTTGTATTTTAAATTCTGTGTTTCAGAGGATTGTAAGTTGACTGAGCACATTCACAATGGGGTCAAATTTAGCTTGTAAAATTTCTTCACCCTCTCCACAATCGTAAGTTTTTACTTGTCTTTTGTTTAAATACTTAGAAGAATTTAACTCGCAAGGACTTTTAAAAGATTAAGGAAGGCAGCATAATCTGCTGATTACAGTGTGCGACTGGACTTTCAAATATGAGAGAATGTGCAAGACAGAAATGTGGGCAATTACGCTACACATATACATGTTCCTAAATTTCACTGTCCACTTTCTGACTGTACAGCATTGCCCAAACTAGACATTGGGAGAGGATTGAACTAAAATCCTGGATTTGCTCACTTCAAACTTCGGGCTATTAAGAATTCAGATATGAATATAGTAGCTTGAGCCCATCTTGAGCAAGTAGTGCCTTTGCAATATCTGGAGGATGACAATAGATTTAAGAAATGATTTTGGAAAAATGGCAGACTTTGTAGATTTCTCACTTATTTAGAAAATAGTGTTAAATTATGGAGATTATGTTGATGAGAATGGGGAAAGGTTTACTAGCTGTTATAAAATTGTTTTATAAAATAAATTTACAGTATAACTAAGTGAAATGTATTAGCTCCATTTTTTCCTTTATCCCATTTTATGAATGCCCGTAGATTAAAATAAATCTTTAAATTAGCCTGACCAAAACATATTGAATCAGTCTCCTCTCAAACTGGTCTGGTATAAAGAAGCGAATGTGGGGTTTTTGTGGTTTTTTGGTGTTTTCTTTTTATCCTTGTTCAGTCCAGTCCCCAGGTGTCATTCAGTAATTCCCAGTGATAATGTAAGATTTATGCATTGACAAGTGGGGAGGTGAAACAGTGGTTAAAGTAGTACTGCAAATGATACTCCTGATCCCAGCAGGAGTTTCTGCCATGCTTGCATTTTTGGAGAATTTTGTAAAGTTTCCCCTTGTGAATAACTATAAATTACTTCCTGGAGTCCTCCTTATGGAGGCTAATATCACCTCCATTTGTGCTGGAGATTCCTGAGTATATTTCTGCTTAGTGGATCTAGATTTTTTTTTAGTATATGAAGAGAGAATTTGCAGACTTAAAAAGGTATGAAAAATTACCAGCACATAATATTCAGAAGACCTTCTTTCCCCTCACCCTTAAAAAAAAATACAAAAGGGAATTTGCAAAAACTCTTCAGGTTCAGGGTAGGTCTTAGTTGTTATTACCGTGCTGTAACTTCATTTAGCCTCTTGAGAGCTGTAATGCATATTAATTCTTTAGATTGAGTGTGTCAACAGTGACCCTATGTATAATAGGGAGAGATCAGGTCCCAGTTTCATGGTGTATTAAAAATAAAGGCCAGCTTCAGGTCTCACATGTAAAGAAAAGAGAGGAGGATTTCAGGGAGATTACTCAGTTCAGGCAGTGATGTTCTCAATAAGCACTTACCTTGATTAGTAGAGCACAAGCTGCCCCTTTAAATACTTGTGGTTTTGAACTAGCTTCAAAGCTTTGCTGATAGTAGAGAGATTCTAGGAAGAAAAAATAAAGTACAAATCACAAAAGTATGGCTGTCTGCTTTGGACGGCAGGGTACAGTGTAAGTTCATTATGGTGTCTTTTATATTTCAGCTGTTCTTTTCAGTAGCATTTGATAAGCAGTTCATATCATCTTGCACTTGATCCCAAGAGTTTGGGGAGCAGAAATATCCTCAAAATAAGCTTCTATGCAGTTTATATGCTCTTTTTTTTTTGTCCTGGCAGTGTGGTGAAACTGAATTTCTGATAGTCTGAGTTGTATGAGAGCTTTTCTACACAGATTGCTAAAAGATGAGCAGCTGAGTTTCTTGCACACGCACATAACTCTGAAATGTTGTGGCAGAATTCTTTCATAGTTAGACTTGAAATACTGAGGAGTTAGTTATTTAAAGAAATTTTTACTAACCCTATTTTTTCTGTTTAAGGATGAGATGGTGCCCTCAAATATTCCAGAGGTGGGAGGGAAGACTAAAACTTCAGTGGTACCAATTTGTACATAATTGATTTGTGACTTTGAGTCATGTGTTTTCAGACCCTGAAATGTGGAAAGAGATGGGGGTTTGAATGTCCTCGATATTCACATGACCAGTGGGTTCACAATGAGATTTTTTACAAAGTTCAGGCTCAGACATGTTTGTATCAATTTACTGATTCTCTGGAAGTAGGTCTAGTGGTAGCTGTATTAGAAAAGAAAAAATCTTGCAACTATTCCCAGCACACACAGCTGAAACTCACAATAGAGCATACGGACAGCAGTTTTAGAATGTTTTTGTGGCTATGCAAGTACAGCAATAAATTATACAGTTTTGACAAGGTTGGCAAAAGCTAGCAGAATTTGGGCTAAACGAAGCACTGAAGCAAGGTTCAGGCACTTGAACCAAGTCTCATTCTGAGTGTGTTTGAGACTTTAGCATCAAGTGTGTTGCACACATCTATATGAAAGTAATATCTTCTTAAAAATAAAAAAAAAAAACAGATGGTGGACCAGTCAGTGTGGATGTGTTCGTATATCAATGTTTTAATGAAAGTTCATAGGCCAAAAGGCCAACACTAGTAAATAACTTCAGCCCTTCCTTCTGTGAAGGAAGAAGGGCAAAGACAAGTACAGGATTCAACTTAATGAGAAATAAAGTAGTTACCCATTCATGAAAGGAGGTCCTTATATTGGGAGATATGAAGCCATTTCAGGAGCTGTTGAGCAGAGAAGTCCATTTAACACTTCCAGTGCTGGTACATCATCCCTACTGCCAGGCTGCCTTTCGTCTTCCTTTTAGTACATACAGTATTATGCTTTTGACTCTCCATATAAATTGTAGATTGAAAACAGGTGGGGCTTTAAGACAGTTCACCAGTCATGAGATGTTGACTCACTTGGTAATAAAAAGTAACACAATCTCCACATGTCTTTGAGCATGATCTTCCTATTCAGATTGTGTTTCATAACATTCAGGTAGTAATTCAGGTTGTCAGTGTGGTTAGCTTCTCCATAGGTCTTCTTGATGTTTGTGTGTAGGAAATCCAAAGAGCAATTAATCCTCCTGTTATATCTCCCCAAAAAACACAGACACCATGCAGAGAAAGAGGGAGATGTGTATCATTTTTGTGACTATCTTACGTATCTCAGTTCACCTGCTTGATATTATTCTGTCTAAGTACACAGAGTTAAATCAAAGGAGGCAGTTAGGCAAAAAGCAAACAGGAAAAGAAACAATGACAGAGGGAAGATGCTTTCACAGAGAATACCAAGAGTCCCTGTGAGAACAATGGTGGGATGTTAATCAGGAACTGCCTACCTACCTGTATCCAGCTAGGTTAGCAGATTTATTCTCCCAATGTCAGAGTTTAGGATCAAAGGGACATTAAACCATTAAAACCTCCTGTATACAGGGGGAGGGAGTGGGGAGGTATGCACAGGAGATGAGACTCTTACAGAGAGACCCTGAAAGAATGCTTGTTCCTCATTGCCCAGATGTAGGGGGCCTAGGCTGAGTCAAGTTTTCCAAAAGCTTCCAAGGGAAGGATAAGGTTTAGGTAAGACCCAGACTTATGACCCTTTTGTTGTTTTGTCCCCTTTCTTTGCTTGTTATGTACCTTTTGTTTGGACAAAAAATGTATGTTTTGATAAAACTGTTTTGAGTCACTTTAATCAGCAGCTGGTCACAGGCTCTGGGAGAAGAATTTTCTTGCAGATGTCAAATACAGTTGGATAGGTCTTGTTTAAAGAGTTGGGAAATGGAGTGTGTGTGGGTGGGGAGGGAGGAGCTATAACCCAGTCCAAGAGTGGTTGAATCTTCAGAAAGGTAAAGAACTCCAACCCTGTCACCTGAGGGCTGCCCTGGAGAAGTACTGCAAAGGGATCTAAAATACAACTTACGTTGTAACTGTGACGAACCCATAATACTGTATGTAAGGAGAGTCAAGAAAACGAAATGGAAAAATTCTTTATTTTCTTAGTAATCTGGAACACAAATGGTAAGTGCAAAAATGAAGTAGGTGAAGTATGATGATCACTGACCTTGTAATTTATCAATCTCCCCATGCATGTCATCTCTCACTGCTTCAGTATCTTATGATATATTCTGTTTTGCTCAGACATCGAGATCCACCTACTCAACCTTTAAAGTCCTTCAAGAATAGTTGACCTTTAAAAAATATTTAAAACAAAATGCCATACAAGGATTTTTTATATTTTTTTAAGTGAAATTTCTTTCCCTACACACTCCTCCTAAACTTTTATCCACTGCTTAGATACATTGTATGCTCTCTTGTGGTGACAGTACAGCCACGCTTGCCTGACAGAAGTGAAGAAGAAAGATTGGGCTATTTTTCTTTGGTAACAAAAATTGGAAATGAAAGGGAATAAAACATGTAGCAGAAAATTAAACTGTGTTAGTGGGAAAAGTAATGTTATCCTGTGAAAGTTAAAGAAAATGTTATAAGACCCCCAGTAGTAAATTAGTGAGCTGGTGAACAACATTACTGTTTGCTTTGTAAATGAATTCTAGTGGCTGTCTGCTAGTATGGGATCTTAAGTTTTCGGTGTCATTTATACCGTACAGTCACTTGAAAGCATGTAATTAATTATCTGTGGGTATTTTACACTGTGGATAATTTAGATGTTACTTGCCCAACAAAAGGAAAGAAATATATTGTTGGGAACAATCCTGCACTGATAAGAGGGATGGACTAAATTATTTAGGTCTAATAGGTCTTTTCCATCTCTGGCTTCTATGATTCTATGAAATAGGCTTATCTGGGCCATGGTATTTTTCTCATTTTAAAAAAAAGTGAGGAATCAGGAACTACTCCTGACATGCCATAGTATGAGCAACAGCATTGTAATTCCCCCTGAAAATCAAGGAGTAGAATGATACAGGAGGAAATAAGTATCAGGAAATACTGGTGTCAGATCTTGGTACGCTAGTTGAGAGAAAGGTTGCAACTGTTGTGCTTTACTTAACCTGCATTGATTTAATTTAAAATGTTTTTTAAAGTTTTTATTGATGAAACTGAAGGAAAAAGAACATATAATGCACAAATCATTTGGTTCCTCTTTACTCCATTGGCCAAAAGTTTTCACAGTTATATCATGTACAGCCATTTTTCCCTATATTTAGAATAGTAACTACTGTGATAACTTGGTTGACAAAGACATCTGAAAGGCACCTACTTTGGCTATTTTAGCAAAATGTTGTTAAATTTGAATTAAAAGAGGAACTGTTTACCTGCCAAGTTCCGGGTTATATGATTCTTCCAAAATGGTTGAAACAAGAGCTGGGCAAAAGACTGGGGACCATTTTTGGCAAATAGTAATTGGACTTCTGCAGTTACTTTGCTTCAACTGCATTTGCACTTCGTGTGGGTTAATTTTCTGTGATTATTTTAGCGACTGGATGTTTTTAGTGACTGATGGTTTGTAAGAATAAGTAATTTTTAAATGAGTATTTTAGAATAGTGGTAGAACATGGCTTTGACCTTAGTGATTTTAACAGAGATTATTGGGGGGGAAATATTAAACTGTAAAACTTGGTCTTGTTAACTACAGTAAATGAATGGGAAGCTAATCTTCTTACACTTTGTTTTGAAATTTATGTGATTATTTGTTAATTCAAATAGTATTTCAGATTTTTTTTAAAAAAATCCACATTTTAGTTTACATTTCAGAGTATAACGAGGAGTTAGACTCACCACTGCGGTGCCTCCTGTTGGTCATCCTGGGAATTAGCTTGGGGTTACCAATGCGACCTCCTCAGGTGGTGACTTGCCCATCATCACTTCTGTCTCCATCTCCAGGACCCGTGTCGCTCCCTGGACTGCATCATCCTCTTCTGGACACAGCCGTCCGGCTGTGCCACACTTGGCTCTTTCCCCCTTTCCGGGGGACCGACAAACCTCAGTCCAACCACTTGCCTCAGTGGCAAACCGCAGTCTAGGTTCTAGCCACTCGTCTCAGTGGCAAACTGCAGGCCATGCATGGGCTACTCCCTTTCATGGCAAGTGGGGGTATGGGGTGAGGGAGGCACCGGGCCTGCCCGCTACTCCGGGTCCCAACCCAGGGACCCTGTAGCTGGCAGCCACGTACTACCCCTCCTCCAACTCTGCCATCTCTTTCCTGGGCCACTTTTTCTGTGGCCCCAGCACCTCCTCTGCCCTTGTATCAATTTGGCAGCCGTTAACCTGGAGCTTTCTCATACTCTGCTGACCCTGCATAGCCCTGCTCTGATGCCTTAGGGTTCTCTATAGTGCCATAGTAACATTTAAATTGCATATCTGAATTATGCAAAAGGATCTATAATCCCCGGTTCACATGAAAGGTTGAAGACTCTTTGTGAAGCATTTGACAAACCTGATCTAAGTGCTGAGTCTTTATGACAACCAGAAATAGTTTTTCATGAAATCTCAAACCAGCTAAGCTTCACATAGTTTGGGTTTCATTGTGAATATTTCACTCAGCTTTGCTTCCAGTAACCATACAGTGTTGATGAAGTAAACTCCTCCAAAAGATCAACTTTCCTTCTTCTCAAAGCAAGTGTTACCTAATTTTGTTGCTGAGAGATGTGTTGCTAATCTCCATTCTTTGGTGAGAAGCCATAAGAGAGGGAAATGTAAGGTAGCTCATCACATTAAAATTTAAAGAAACACGATCAAGCTTGTTGTATTGAAAATTTGGCGGGTTTACTTTTGTTTCATATATTTGTAGAGCATAGTCGTCAAACATTGAATGCCAACACTCCTACCACAATAAATCAGCATGAGATTAAGAGAAAAACTCAGTGTTTTTCCTTTCAGTCACTGAAGAAGTTGTTATAAAAGACAATGAAAATTTATAACATATTTAGGAAAAATGCCTTGGCAGTGTCCTTTTAATTATGTTAATAATTTATGTGACAAATTCAGGATCATAGAAAAAATGTATTAGTTCTCCTAGTCCGTCTCTCTCTTTTAGTGCAGGATTGCTCTTTATAGTGTTGTTGCTGTTGCTTTTCCAATCTTGTTTTAAATATCCTAAATGGTGGGGTTTCCATTGTTTTTCTTGGGAAGCTACTCCAGTCTATTTTGGTATCAGGTTTTTTCCCCAGGAAACTCATTAATTTTCTCCCCATAGTTTCATCCTATTACCTGTACTCCTAGTTTATTTAATATGCCCTTTCGACTATTCTCAGTCATTCCTCCTTTTCCTTAGTGTTGATACCCTTCAAATACTTAAGGATGGATCTGTGCCCACTTAGTTGTCATTTAGTCCCTAGTTTTCCGCTCTAATTAGTAGATTGCCTCTCCTGTAAAACAGACCAGGGGACACAGTATGACTGCACAAACTTCTATTTTTCAATTGTGATTATAGGATATTTTTGAGAGTATTATATTCTTTCCTCTCCAATGGATAGTTTCCAGCTCTATATTTTTTCTCTTTGTCTGTACATATTTGTATATACATGACAGCTCTTCATGTTTAATGTGCGGTGACTTGGAACTTGATTAATCAATATGGAAGTCCAGAGGATGGTCACATAAAACTAAGCTTTTTGTTACGTTAAGGTGTATCCTGTGTGACTACCAGTATGACAGTATAGATGAGCAGTAGCTTAGAGTAGGAGAAATTGCATCAACCACAAAATTATACTCTCAGTTTTGTACTTGTATGACTGCTATTTTCTCATTAGAACCATCATTAATTGGCTGTTTTTTCAGTATAATTAGGGCTAATGATTGTTCCCCTGGCACCTATTCTAATGAAGCTGTTCAGAGGATTCAAGGAAGAAATGCCATAATCAGTCAGGATCGCCTAAGAGTAGTCCAGCTGCAGGGTTGATTTGTCTTTGTTACTGTCATTGTCATGTTCCATCCTCATTCTTTCTGTCCATTGTTCTTTAGGTGTCTCAACACTCTGCGGTGTTGCCCGGCCCCCTTTCCCATTCCTTTCCTTTCTACCTGATTTTGGTACTCTTCTGCAGCGTCTTTTAGCTTAGTGTCTTGTTGGTCAAAATTTTTCAGCATCTCAGCATCTTCACCTGTGAAATGCCAAGCATGCTCCTAGTTCTTCAGATGATTCAAAATTGGGACAATAATCCACCTCTAATTTATTAAACTAAAGATGCAGTGCTGCAAGTTGAAGGTAAGAGAACTGGCCTTCTTGCCTTTTATCTCAGCTAAAACTGTGCAAAAAGGCAAGTAACATCTGTGATGGGTAACCCCCCACTCTGGCCTCCTCCACCAGCCTGGGCTCCTTTCAAGTGTCCTGCTGAGCCAGGCCCTCAAGCCTCTTCCAGAGCACAAACCGGTAAGGACTGAGATCAGCACTGCATGGGAAAGCTCAGCTAGGGAACTGCCCAGCACTAAAGTGCACATCTCCTCTGGAATATAAACCCATAATTATACTGTCTTGCACTGTACAGAGAAGTGTACAGCATAAACTCATGATATTTGCTTCCTCCCTCAATGTGGAGGAAGATATGCACAGCTTATTACCCCCACCCGTCATTCAGTTATGAATCCCACAAACTGGTTTTAGAGAAAACAAAAATAAGTTTGCACCTTAGAGACTAACCAATTTATTTGAGCATAAGCTTTCGTGACCTACAGCTCACTTCATCGGCTGCATAAAGTGGAAAATACAGTGAGGGGGTTTATATACACACAGACCACGAAAAAATGGGTGTTTATCATACACATTGTAAGGAGAGTGGTCACTTAAGATGAGCTATTACCAGCAGGAGAGTGGGGTGGGGCGAGAGAAAACCTTTTGAAGTGATAATCAAGGTGGGCCATTTCCAGCACATTTCCAGGAGTTAACAAGAACGTCTGAGGAGCTGGGGGGTGGGGGGGGGAAGGGAGTGAGGGAGGAATAAACAAGGGGAAATAGTTTTACTTTGTATAATGACTCAACCACTCCCAGTCTCTATTCAAGCCTAAGTTAATTGTATCCAATTTGCAAATTAATTCCAATTCAGCAGTCTCTCATTGGAGTCTGTTTTTGAAGTTTTTTTGTTGAAGAATAGTCACTTTTAGGTCAGAAATCGAGTGACCAGAGAGATTGAAGTGTTCTCTGACTGGTTTATGAATGTTATAATTCTTGACATCTGATTTGTGTCCATTTATTCTTTTACGTAGAGACTGTCCAGTTTGACCAATGTACATGAATAGAATGAATATTCCTGTCTGTGTGTCTTTTTGTAACTTAAGGTTTTGCCTAGAGGGATTTTCTATGTTTTGAATCTAATTACCCTTTAAGGTATTTACCGTCCTGATTTTACAGAGGTGATTCTTTTTACTGTTTCTTCTATTAAAATGTTTCTTTTCAAGAACTGAATGTTTTTTTCATTGTTCTAAGATCCAAAGGTTTGGGTCTGTGGTCACCTATGCAAATTGGTGAGGATTTTTACAATGTCAAGGTTCCTTCCCCACTCTGAACTCTAGAGTACAGATGTGGGGACCTGCATGAAAACCTCCCAAGCTTACTTTTACCAGCTTAGGTTAAAACTTCCCCAAGGTGCAAACTATTTTACCCTTTACCCTTGGACTTCCACTGCCACCACCAAACGTTTATCTGGGTTTATTGGGAAAACGTTGTTTGGAAACATCTTTCCCCCCAAAATCCTCCCAACCCTTGCACCCCACTTCCTGGGGAAGGTTTGGTAAAAATCCATGTACCTAGGTCAAACTGGACAGTCTCTACGTAAAAGAATAAATGGACACAAATCAGATGTCAAGAATTATAACATTCATAAACCAGTCGGAGAACACTTCAATCTCTCTGGTCACTCGATTTCTGACCTAAAAGTGACTATTCTTCAACAGAAAAACTTCAAAAACAGACTCCAACGAGAGACTGCTGAATTGGAATTAATTTGCAAATTGGTTACAATTAACTTAGGCTTGAATAGAGACTGGGAGTGGTTGAGTCATTATACAAAGTAAAACTATTTCCCCTTGTTTATTCCTCCCTTCCCCCCTCCCTCCACTGCTCCTCAGATGTTCTTGTTAACTCCTGGAAATGTGCTGGAAATGGCCCACCTTGATTATCACTTCAAAAGGTTTTCTCTCGCCCCACCCCACTCTCCTGCTGGTAATAGCTCATCTTAAGTGATCACTCTCCTTACAATGTGTATGATAAACACCCATTTTTTCATGGTCTGTGTGTATATAAATCCCCTCACTGTATTTTCCACTTTATGCAGCCGATGAAGTGAGCTGTAGGTCACGAAAGCTTATGCTCAAATAAATTGGTTAGTCTCTAAGGTGCCACAAGTACTCCTTTTCTTTTTGTGAATACAGACTAACACGGCTGCTACTCTGAAAAAAATAAGTTTATTAACTACAAAAGATAGATTTTAAGTGAATATAAGGGATAGCAAACAAAACAAAGCAGATTACCTAGCAAATGAAACAAACATGCAAGCTAAGCTTAATATACTAAAGAAACTGGTTATAACTAGCAATTTCTCACCCTAAATGTTGTTTTAGACAGATTGCAGAGTTTCTTGAAGGCAAGCTGCTCTTGCTTACAGGTTAAAACTCCAGGCATTTATTTCACCGGCCAGACACCTTTTCTAGCCTGGGCTCAGTTCTTCTCCTGCTGTAGTGTCACAACATCATTGTCATTAGAGAAGTAAAACAATGAGTCCATCCTCACTACCAGTGCAGGGCTGGTTGAGAAAAGGCTGCCAGACTTAATGCCATCACATCAGGGTTGCCCCACCAGGAGCAGCATTGACTGCTAGTGAAATATTTACTCCTCGTACTTCAGTATTGTGTAGTGTGGAGGCCAACCTGTTGTGAGGATAACTTAACTGAGAGGAATGATGGTCTTATAATTAAGGTACTGGGCTGAGGATTGGAAGAAATGTGCTAATTTCCCATTTTTGTCATAGACTACCTGTGTGATTTTGGATAAATCATTTAATCTTTCCACCTCAATTTTCCCTCTCTAAAATGAGGATAATATTTTTCTCCTTGACATGGGTATTGTGCTGATGAATTCATTATTTTTGAGAGGTGCTCAGATACTGTGATGATGGGGGATGCGCAAGTACCAAGATTGGGAGAGAGGGCTCTGTTGAGCCTCCTGGAAGTCCCAGATACTTCCCTTTTTATCAAATTCTTGGCTGGGGCACATCACAGGTACGTCTCTTCCTCTGGTTAACTGAAGGTCTCTATCCGCTTTTCCCTTTACTCCCTCCACAAATACCTGTGATTAAACATTTCTCCCTGCCCCATTGGGAATATGTCCCTCAGTGGAGGTTTACTGGGATAGGGAAGAAAGGTACACACTATCTTTGGGCTTTAGAGCCAGGAGGGGAGGGGAGGCCTGATTTGACGTTTTTCAGGGACCTCCATATTTGTTTAAGCCAACCCAGGTCCCCTAATGGAAGACATGTCCAAAAATCAACTTCTCTTTGCCAAAAGACTGACAAGAAAGTTATTCAGATGCAAACAGTAATGTTTTGTATTGACATAGTTAATCTGTGGTGATGTTTTGCCATTTTCATCAGCTTACACTAGGGTGGCAAGACAGCAAATGTGAAAAATTGGGACGGGGGTGGGGGGTAATAGGAGCGTATATAAGGAAAAGACCCCAAAATCGGGACTGTCCCTATAAAATGGTCACCCTAGCTTACGTGCATTTTTCTGTCTCTCAAAAATGGTGAATTTAAGCTGTCTAAGATAAAACTGACTGATTCCATGACCAAAAGTCATGACTATGTTGTGTTGACTGGCCCAGTTTCTAGTTTGCATCGCAAAATCTATCATCATCATTTTCCAGTCTGTTGACAGTCTCAGGAGAGAGGCAGAGGACTGCATGGACGTTGAGACTGAGGATATGTCTACGCTGCAATAACTCATCCATTGCTGGCCTGTGTCAGGTGAGTCTGGCTCACAGGTCTTGGGCTGTAGGACTATCACATTACAGTGCAGATATTCAGACTCAGGCAGGAGCCTGGGCCCTGGTACCCCCTGACCTATCACAGGGTCGCAGAGCTTGGACCGAACATCTGCACTGCAGTTATATAGCCCCGCACCCTGAGCCAGCTGATCTGGTCCAGCCACATGCAGGTTGTTGCAGTGTAGACAAACCCTGAATGGCCCACTCATCTCTTAGAGTCGTTGTTCTAGTTCAGGTTAATGTCACTTTGCTGAGGTAGTATTGGGAAGCTCATCTATAAGTAAATAGAGGTTTACTTTTTACCCTTCAAGGCTGCCAATCTGTAGTCTTGTATGCTTGCTGCTGAAAACCTTTTCTGATTTTACCGTCTTACCTGGAGTTATAGATTCCTAAGAATAGGGTTTTATGATGATAATGCTGTCAAGTAGCAGTGAAAATACCGTGCTATTTAAAAGGCAATTTAATAGGGTTCAACTGAGTCCTCTATATGAGGAAAGTGTCGTATAGCATGCTGAGACTTCACAGCCTGTGTGCATGTATTATTGATTATTCTACCTGTCACAAGCCGATTCTTATAGAAAGGACAAAAAGTGATTAAACGGAAAGGAATTTTTAAATGGTTGTCTGCCTGTGAAGAGAATGGTATTGCAGAGCCTTTCTACCGTATGTCTAATTAAAACTCAGATGATAATGTATGCCAAGATAACGTGCTCTCTTCTATTTTTAATATAGCAATTTGAAATGTGGATATAAATTAAAAAACATAGAAGCCAAAAGCACCAGAGAATGACACAGTACTACTTCTACCTCCTAGATGTTTGAAAGAAAAAAAAAAGCTTCCTGAAATAAGTTTGATTGAGTGAGAGAATAAGTTTTGCCCTGCTTTCTGTATTCGATGGAAAGATTTACGATACTATGCTGAAGGCTCTCTCAGGAAGTCTAGGTTCCCACAGAACACAGGAAATGATGTATTTTTTTCTGTAGCCCTAAAGAACACATTATGTATTAAAGGAGCTATCTGTGAGTCAGTGCTGTGTTGAGGCAGTGCAGCTGCAGTCTTAACTCGGATAGGTTACAGTAATTTTGATCTGCATTTAAAAAATTAAATCAAGGATAGACTTGACTTAGAGTTTCAGCAGTTATATTCTTTTAAATTAAAGCTTCACACTGGGCAATTGGATGGTTAGCTGAGATTTTTTCTGACTTTCGGCATAGAAGGCTTTAAAGGCCACCTTGGCCTGCTTGCTGCCATACAAGTGGCATACATTTTATGCGCTGTGGATAGCCAGATAGGGAGTTCAGTATTCACGTTGGGAAATGCTTTGCCTCTTTACTCAGTCCATTAATCTTTCAGGCTTTACTCCAGGGTTTGTCATGGAGTTGCAGTAGATGGCGATGGAGTGTGCCTAAGGCCTGGGTATACTCCAGCACTTCAAGTAATTTTGAAACTCTGAGTTAAGATTTATTACTTTAAGTTTGCTTTAATAATAAAAACCTCTCATGCATATCATGTATGTTACTAAATGTGAACATATCTTGTTATAAAACTTCCAGGAGACAGTGGCTGTGGCTAGGCCATACAAGTAATTTGTCTTTTTTCCTTTGGGCCAACATTAATAAGCCAGGCTTCACAGGGTTAAACTGGTTGTTTTTAATGCAATGATTATATTAAAAGAAATTGTCTAGAACTTCTCCTAAATTTCATTTTACTTACATGTTAATGGAGTTGTGAACTGATCCTGTACAGTAGAACAGAATCAGTAGTGCACTGCAAAGTAGTGGGCACCATGAGCACTCGTTCAAGTCAATGAGATGGGGGACTCCGTAGTACCTTACAGGGGAAGCTTTGCTCCTGGCAAGATCAGCCCTTATATTGTAAGGGATGTGTACTGATATGTTGCTCCTAAGTAAACAAGGGTTCATTGGCATTAAGTTGAAGGATGAGAATTGGCACCCATCAGCAAAGAAGTGGACTGAAAGAGACAGAACTGGAGATGTCTTTTTGTGTGGTAGTCTTGGGTTATATTTGACTCCGGAGGTGCTCATGAATCAAACTCTCACCAGAGAATGTGTTCCCTTCTCTCTTTTTAGCACTCAAAAGGTCACACAAAGCAAAATCTGTCTGGGAACAGCTACTATGTTTATATGCTTGTTTTTGAGTGGATAAGCAACATTTGCTTAGTTAATGAAGACATAATATTGAGCGTCTTACAAAATAGCATATAGCATGTATACAGTCTATGATATTAATGCTTTATACACTAAAGGGCAAAGTTGAAAGGGTAAGCTATGTACAGTGTCTTTCAATCCATATCAGGGATGCTAACACAGACTGAATGTGGTCTGGATTATCGTCACCCTTAGCAATATGGGCCAGATTCTGGTGTGTAAATTTTAGGTAACTCCATCGAAGTCAACGGATGCTACAGATGAAAAACTGATATGAGAGGAAAATAGCTCCAATGATTTGTTAAAGTGTTTTCTTTTATGCACTTTTCAGTGTAATAATACTGGAGGGTGTCATTGCACTTCAAAGAGTGTTCGCTTTATACAAATAAAAGCTTCAGCTGTTAAATTGCCCTCTTCCCTCTACACATTTAAAAATCACAATATTTTCCATTTATTCTCAAGATTTTAAATCATACCATGATACTGTGACTAAAAGTCAGCATAGCTTGCAATTGCTATTATTCTGTCAGCTTCATAGAAGTTTACATCTGAATCAAGACCCATACTTCCGAGTCTTAGGGAATTCAGATAATCAGAGGTCTGATTCTGCTCTCTCTTCCCCAGTGTAACCCTACTGATGTCAGTGGAGTTATTCCAGATTTGCAATTGTGTTTGAGACCAAAAGTTTCAATCCAACTCTAATTCTGACTTGTCTGATGCCATTTTATAACAGCAATATGGCAAATGACAAAAAGAATTTGGAACTAGTAATGTGCAAACTCATTTTCCCCAATCCAAGTCACCTTAACTTTGTGGGTTTAACTCAGACTCAAGCACTCTCAGGTTTCCAGTTTGCTTAATAAAAACCCTAGTAAAAGGAAACAAAGACCCTGGTTCAGGAAAGCACTTAAGCACATGCTGAAGTCCCACAGACTTCAAAGTGATTTAGGCAGATACTTAAAGTTTAGCATGTATTTTAAGCACATTTCCTGAATTGGGGCAGTAGAGAGCAGAATCCTCTGCAACAGTATAAAAATCAGAGAAAAACAAATACTGCAAGTAAAAGGAGTGGAGTCTGGGGGGGGGGGGGGGGGGGAAGGGAGAGAAAAATTAGATACAATTTATACTATAAAAAGGATGCAAGCCTAACTTTTTCAGGAGTATTCATCCAGTCCCAATGCATGGCATAACTTTGTACTTTTTGGCTAAAAAAATAAAACTTGAACAAATCATTTGGGGCTGGGTGGAGGTTAAAAAGTTTAACTACAATGTTTTGGCAAATCTAAATAAAAATGAACAAGAATATTTAAGACTGTGACTTCCGCTGGGTTCACCCATATCATTTTAGAACCGCACTGTTTTGGGTCCTCCATTTCCCACCTCCAATGCTGATTGAAAACTTGGATTTGTTGATTACTGAATGCTCATGTGACAGGGTGGCAATGGCTTGTTTAACTGTGTGACCGCTCACACACCATACTGGTGGCAAAAGGTTGGCTGCCTTACTGACTAAGTTCATGAGGTTCCCCTTGATCATATTTCATTTTTCTGACAGTGGATCTTTGCTTTTACGAGCTTCATGATGGGCTTGATGCCTTTCAAAAAGTCTTTAAGTCCCCTGAAGTCCATTAAAATGAACTTCAGATTATTTCTGCTGAATGCGAATTACCCTGAAGGCTACTTTGTTATATTATTTTGGTGTTTCTACTTTTCATTTTGAAAGATTTATTTTTAATCCCATCCATATTGTAACACTATTCAGATGCAGTCCCTGATTTTACTCCAGTGTATTCCTGGTCTTTGGTTGCATACTGGTAGCCCATGTGTGTCATTTTTCTTGAATGAAGGCAGCAGTGAGCATGTGGGTGCACTGTAAGTGGTTACAGGCCTAAGAAGGTCCATTCTTCCAGTTGGGGAAATCAGCTTGTCAGACTGAGTAATGGAAACATGATTAGTTTACTAAGTTCATTAAATGAGAACTTCAGCAGCACTGAGTTTCCCTTGCTCACTGTGTTTGTTATAATGAAACAATTCAGTTTTTCATGCACTGAGTGGAATACCATATGTAAACACAGCAGGAGGACATTCCAGTATTTCTGTCAACTTCCTTTGCCATAGAAAAGTCATCCTGTGGTCTTGTTAACTTCATATGTAGTGCCCTGTGCTTTTGGTCTGGTTTTCCATTGTCTTTTTCTCTTCCAAATGGATATGTGCAGAAAATAGATTCTGTGTAAATGGTGCAAGGCCATCAGGTGACAGAGTACCTCAGGCAGTGTACCTAAAATATTTGTGTTTAGGAAAACTTTCTTTGAACAAAGAATTCCTAATGACTTTCAACTGCACCAGTGACCTTTTAGATTCTTTTTACCTTAATGTCCTCATATTCAAAACACAATGTAGATGAAGGTTTAAGAAGGACATCTTTGTTTAGTGCCAGATTCTTCTACCCTTATGCATGCTGAGCAGCTCATTAGTCCACAAGACCCATTCACTTCAGGGAGAAAACCTGGATTTGTACTGGAAATGGCCCAACTTGATTATCATACACATTGTAAGGAGAGTGATCACTTTAGATAAGCTATTACCAGCAGGAGAGTGGGGTGCGGGGAGAGAAAACCTTTTGTAGTGGTAAACACTCATTTTTTCATGGTTTGTATGTATAAGAACATCTTCTGTATTTTCCACAGTATGCATCCGATGAAGTGAGCTGTAGCTCACGAAAGCTTATGCTCAAATAAATTGGTTAGTCTCTAAGGTACCACAAGTACTCCTTTTCTTTTTTCAGGGAGTATGTTTGTGTTTTACTGAACGGGAGCAAGGATACTAGAATGTTACCTTTATTTATTTTTGACTGTTATTGGGAACTAGGCGCCGAAATGCCATTTGTGCCTTGGAAAATCTCCCCAAAAAGGTTTTCAGAAAGGGACAGGAGGGTTTCCTTTTCTTATCGTTTTACTTAACAGGATAGCTGCCAGCCAAAGGTGGCCTTTTGTGACTTTAATGTAGGCTGTTATCAGGCAGGTATAAATTCTTCTCGGTGTCCGAAACAATTTACTTAACAGGTTGTGCAGTCCTGGCTAATACAATATCTGCACTCAGCTTGTCTTCCAAAGAAGAGAGGGAAAAGGTCAATGAGGTACAATTGTTTCACTGTACTATTTACAGATAAAGCATTGGATAAGACCTAATTTATGAATGTAACATCTCGAGCTCTCCATGATTAATTTTATACTTTCCTTTTAAACAGCTGTCTGTAGATAATTGGTTAAGGGTTTAAAGGTTTGTTTAATAAATGTCCAGGGTAAATGGTGCTGAAAATTCAGAGAAATGGCTCAATTTACTCAATATTCAGTGAAGTAAGCTGGTCTGTCAGCCAGTCGTACATGTAGGATTTTGGTTAATTGATCACAAGTGACATCCCACTGTTTCTTAAATGAGTCCATTCATCTTTCAATAGTGTTCTATTAAAATGCATATTTGGGACAATGCTGAGGTGTAGGTAGAGCAAATGTGCATTATATCCTCTAGTTACTGTAGGCTGTTCTCATTAATTGTTAGTTTAAACTATGGTTAGAGCCTTTTAAAACTAAATAAGGAACCAAAGTGTCAATGATGAGTCATAAAGAGCATGTGGAGTATCTGAGTCCTCAGCATAATTGCACACAGGGCTTCAAAATAAATGCTTTTGAATCCATTTTGCAATGTCTTAAAAGGACAAGAGTTTATTTTCTTTAATATAATACAAAATGCCTAATCCCTGATAAATCAATACAATTACTATTCCCTGACAGTAATACTGATTTGAAGATATGATCTGTCGCTAGCTTATTCCAATTCTCATTTCTATATTGAGAAAGCAAAAATCAATAACCCATGTGTTCCTTAGATCCCAAAAGAAATCATTTCCTATATTGGGACATATTACATGGAGTTAATAAAGGACTAATAAGACTTGAAAATCAAAGTCTGGATGTCTGTGCCAGGATATAAAATGCAGGGCACTATATAAAGAACAACCAAATCATACAAATATTTGGAGTGGTATAAAGAACATAGATCCTTGGTTTACAGTCCTGGAAAATGCACTGGTATTTCTTCAGTGATGCTTCATATTTCACAAGGATTCCTGGACATGATTTTTCTGAGACACTAAAGATTGGTAGGTCAAATAGGAAGCTGGAGGCCTTTTTACATAGACTAAGGCTGAGTGTTGGGATAGACAGTCTGTCTGCATCTTAGTGATAGTGTAGGGAGAGCTTTTCAGATTTAACACGAGATCAATAGGAAGGCTACTGGGAATTGGTGAGGAAAACCAGGGGGAAAATTGTCATCTTGTTTCTGCTGCCTGTCGTACAGATAATACAAATCAAAGCACTTCAGGAGTGACAAGTGATGTTTCTATTCCCATCGATCAGGGCTGAGTGAACTATCCTGGAGGGGATGATTGTTTTTCAGAGAGTCAAGCGTGCTATAATCGGGTTTCAAATGTATTACGAGATCCATCGATACAGTTGTGAGAAAGGGCTGTAGCTCATATAGACAGCTATCTATATACATAGTTACATTACATAGTTGTATACATGTAGCATACGCTTACTGTGGACAAGGCAGTAAGCTCAGGATATGTTAAATGTTTTGTACTTAGAAGGTAAGAATATAATGTATGCAGGAGTGTGAATGCAATGAATATCCAGTAGATGAGGTTCAGCCCTTGGGTTCCTCCAGTGTGATCTGGATTATGGGCTTCCAGTGACAGAAAGCCCACCTGGAGGGAGAACCCAGGAATACAAACTGCTCATAACCTCTGCCAGGAAGCCTGGGGATGGCCATGCTACTCACAAAGTGGATGGGACCAACCTGGGAGGAGGCGGGACCATGCCAAACAACAAATGTGATAATGCAAGTTGAAGGTGAAGGGTGAGATTCTCAGCTCCTGTAAACTGGTGTAGCTCCATTGACTTCAGTGATGCCTGCTGATTTATGCCAGCTGAAAGTCTCATCCAATAGCTTGGGCAGCTCTTTATTGAAGTTGATCCTATAATGATGCGTATTTTATGTTTTGCAAAATGATTGCTACTTTGCTTTGTGTGACTCACCTGGAATATTGATTACTAAGTATGATATACGGATTTTTTTGGTATTTCCTTTATTTGGTGTGAGGACAGTTGTATAGTACATTTTTTGTTTTACACACTGGGTCATGCAAACAGCTGGTAGGGAGGTAGGATAGAATCTGAACGTGAACAGAATTTATGGCTTTATTTTATCAAATGTTGTTTTTAACAATCTACCAAACAAAAATTTAATCAATAAATGCATGTTAATGCCGTGTTTCTATAACTACAGTATATAGTTGTCCCATACCAATGCATATATACATGCGCTTGAAAACAAGCCCTTCCACTACTTGGCAACTTTCAGATAATGGCAACATTGTGCTGGGATCCAAGAAATTGCTAATAACTGGCATCCGCTGTATTTCTTAAGAGCATATGTGGACTCTTCTCTATATTCACTTTTATTTATGTGCGGCTTTTAAAGCCAAAGCTATGTTACGGAATATGGAAATACATCACCAGGGACTAATGTCACAGGCATCCTGCCAGTGGAGGACAGAGACAGTTGGAATGCCTCTGAGAGCACTGTGAAGAAATGACCGCAGGAGTAGCAACTACTGTACTCTTAAAAAATGTGTGGGATGCACTCTTCCCGTTGTTCGCTCTGAGCCACAGGTGGAAAGAAAAAGGGAGCAAGGCCCTGCTACCTTGAGATTTCTGACAGTACTTAATTTATAATGAAAGAGGTGCCAGGGCTCTAGCAATTAAGTGCCAGGGCCCAAACCATTTTTTTACATTCATAAGTGATGCAGCAAGCCTAGAGGTGCTGGGGCTGTGAACTGCCAAACCTAGACGTGCCGGGGCTCAGCCCTGGCACAAAATAATCACTGGCATCACTCAGGAAGCTGAAACACCAGGAATCTGCATTTTCCTGTGAAGTACAGGGGGGAAAGGGTTCCTCCTCCTCCTCCCTTTCTCATCCAGGAAAGAGGAGCCAGGCCCTGTCCCCAAACGTCGCAGATCATCTAAAATGGGAATGCTTATTTATACTGTAAGTTCTTGGCCAGGGACTATCTTTGTAACTGTCTGTGTGACTGGAAGCTCTCTCAAGAGCTAACCTTAGGCATAAACTCTCCCACCGACATGGCGCTGTCCATACTGGTGCTTAGATCAGTGTAACTTATATCGCTGAGGGGGGTGGTTTATTCATACCCCTGAGCAACATAAATTATACTGACATAAATGGTAATGTAGACATAGCTAAGGTCTGTAGCAGTAGCAAGCCAGAGTCCATTGTGGCTTGTGTTTTAAGTAGTTGGTGAGGACCAATCAGGCAGCTGCAGGATTCTGTTGGTTTTGCCTCTTTGGGCTATGCTTCCTGTGGTGCCGAACCCTTCAATGACTGTTGGATAGTGCTTCACCTGGCTTCCCTAGGGGTGAGATGGAGGCCTCAGTTGCCCAAGACTCTGTAATCCTAGGTTCTAGACCTGTGAATTCTTATGCCTTGCCAGCTTTAAAACATCCAGCTAACAAAAATATGTTTCAGTGAAGAGCCCTACTGAACAAAAGATGCCATTCAGTCTGGTTGGAGTCCTCACAAACTTAGGAAAGGAAGTAGGCAGTCCCTTACAATATATTTTCTGGGCCAAATAGGTGCTGGGGTAAGTGGTTGCAACTTCCTGGATGCCAATGGAGATGCCCCTGCCTACATTAGCTAAGAATTTTATACCATGTCTTATCTCTGTTAGTTCTATGTTAATACAATATGTCTAAATGTGATCTTATTTTAAAAATTACAAACATTGTTTGAATCTATTAAAATAAATTTATACATTTATATCAATGAATAGTTTGATATCTTATTTTAGTTCATTTCATGCTCGTGATTTTTATTTAAATAAAAAACATACCTTTTCAAATTAGAATCTAGCCTTTGCTTAATTTTATTTTTAAATCATACTTTATTTAAAATTATGGCCATTTAATGAAACAATTTAGAGGTATGTATTGTGATACAGCATGGCCAGAGGGCAGCAGGAGAGTGTTTTTTGTTTGTTTTTTTTAGCAGGAGAGTGTTTTTTTATTTGCATAACACACTTACAAAGCAAAAACAGCAGCATATGCAATGTGTAACACAGCAACCAATCACAATTGTTTTCTCATTAGCTTCAGAGGAGGGAAATGTTCAAGCTTGGCTGGGCCCAGGGCAGGGGGCTTCCTCAACTCTCGTGGTCTTCCACCTTTCCGAGTTACCTGGTGGCCCAGAGAGAGGGGGCTTCATCGACTCTCAAGGTCTGCCACCCCCTCGAGTTACCTGGCGCCACGCCCAAGTGTCACCAACAATTCCCTCCTCTGAAAGCACCCAACAAGAGGGGCAGGCTGTGGGGTGGACAACCCGGGGGGAGGGCACGTGAAAGGACCCCTCTAAGGTGATGGTGTCCACAGCAGCAATGGCTGGGGCTGGGGTCTCTTACTCTCTCCCCCAATCAAAGGGTCAAACAAAGGGAACCGGACGGGGACACCGAGCAGAGAACCTCAGACAGCGCCCACCGCTCCTCAAAAGCATCAAGGGAGTCGGTGGACACCGCCCAGACGAACTCCGCCCAGATACGTGAATGGACCGAGGATCGGAAAACTGCCCCACAGTCACAGGAAATTCCATCGGCCAATCTCCTCTCTCTGGTTTTATAGATGGCCGTTTTAGCCAGGGCCAGGAGGAGATTAACTAGGAGATCCCGCGACTTTGTGAGGCCACGGATGGGGAGTGCATAAATAAAAAGGTGAGGGGAAAAATGCAACCAAAAACATAATAGAAGATTTGTGAGGAGCCAGAACGGGCTGCAGCCTGGTGCACTCCAAATATACGTGCGCCAGGGTTTCCCTCACACCGCAAAAGGGACAAGTATCTGGGAAGCAGGACAGTGTTTTGTTTTTTTGAAGCAGAAAAGAATTTTATTTGTGTAACACTTACAAAGAATCACCAAAAAGAATAAAGCAAAACTATGCAACAAAACAAAAGCAAACACAAGATATAACACAGCAGCCTTCAGGAGGGAGAAGTGTTCAGGCTAGCCTGGGCCCAGAGCAGGGGGGCTTCCTCGACACTCATGGTCTTCCACCCTCCTGAGTTACCTAGTGCCATGCCCAGTGTCACCGATTATCCCTCTCCTGAGAGTGCCCGACAAGATGGGCACGGCTGCGGGGTGGCGGTTTAGAGGGGGGGGGACATACACCCACGTGTGATAGGACCCCTCCTAGGTGACAGTGATGATGGTATCCACAGCGGCAACGGCTGGGGCTGGGGTCTCTCGGTCTTCCCCTCAATCAGAGGGTCAGACGGAGGGAACCGGACGGGGTCACCGAGCAGAGAACCTCGGACAGCGCCCACCACTCCTCGAAGGCGTCAAGGGAGTCGGTGGACGCCGCCCAGAGGAACTCCGCCCGGATACGTGAATGTACTGAGGATCGGAAAACGGCCCCACAATCGCAGGACGCTTCATTAGCCAACCTCCTCTCTCTGATTTTATATAATGGCTGTTTTAGCTAGGGCTAGGAGGAGATTAACTAGGAGATCCCGCGACTTTGTGAGGCCACAGATGGGGAGTGCATAAATAAAAAGGTGAGGGGAAAAATGCAACCAAAAACATAATAGAAGATTTGTGAGGAGGCGGAACAGGGGCTGCAGCCTGGTGCACTCCAAATATACGTGCGCCAGGGTTTCCCTCACACCGCAAAAGGGACAAGTATCTGGGAAGCAGGACAGTGTTAGAAGAGAGCCTTATTCCCTGTAGAGGGAAGAAAGTTTACTATAGGTTAATTAAAGCACCTGAAGCCAATTAGAGCACCTGAAGCCAGTCACCTGATAAAACCCCCCTGCTTCAATCAGACAAGAGGAGGAGTTGAAGCAGAGTGGATTGGTGTTGGAGCAGAGAGCAGTTTGGAGGGAAGCAGAGGAGAGTTTGGAGAAGTGCTGCGGTGGGCTAAGAAGACCAAGACCCTAGGTAAAGGGACACCTGGTTTGTGCAGAGGGAGGGCAGGAAGTCCCACAAGCTGAAGGGCAGGAGAGGAAAGTAGCCCAGGGGAAGGAACAGCTAGTTCTAGTGGTTTACTGCTATGCCTAGGGCCCCTGGGCTGGGACCCGGAGAAGAGGGCGGGCCCGTGTCCCTCCCTCTCCACTCCCCTCCTCTAGGACACTAGTGGGGCAGTTAATACCCCAGTTCAGGGGCAAGAAATGGTGCCCTGAACCACCCCCCCACCCCCCGAAGAGAAAGCGCGAGACCCATCATAGTAGCTCCAGCAATTTGCCACAGTTTTAAAATATTGAAATCATAAGATGCCTTGTGAGTTGAACAAGAAGTGTTTTATATGGTACTTGTATAATTAATTTTGCAATCAGAGTGCTAAAAAATTTGATTTGGTGGTGGTCTCCATTTTCATTATATGTTTTCTTATCTAATACTGTAAAATATGTTAATTATTTTATATTTCTTTGCCCTTTTTGGTGAGAGTTTTATTGTAACTTCATTTTCTTTCTTTGTGTTTCGAAAGGGGGTTGTTGTGTAGGTCTGTCACTTTATGATATTGTAGATAGTCCTCTTCAATAGACGTTTTACAACTAGTGAATATATCTAATACAAAAATTCAATAAAAGGAAGCAAAGTACAAAGATATGTGGTTGGGATTTTTTGGTCTCCCTTATTGACTTATAATTCGGTGTGTTAATTTTTACATTACCACTGTGTCCTTAACTTTATTATACATGCTACTAAAAGAGGGGAATATTTCTTTTTTTATTTCCAATTTTCATCTATGCTTTGCTGCTGCTAATAAATTTATTGTTAAAGATTTATATTCTCAATAGGCCATACCATTAAATCTTTAAAAGATTACTATTGCATACATAAGAAGACAACTTTATTGACCTGTTTTGATACATAATCCTGTCCTAATAATCTTGTGCCTGGGGGCAGCTGCACCAGATAGGAATCAAGTTTTATATTTTTGTTCCCAAATCTCCTCCAGTGTTGGTCCCTGATAGCTCAATATTATTTTTTAAGATATAGCACCAGAGGCACCTTTTAATTGCTTACATTTATGACTGTGTATATAGAAAAAGCTCATCTAAGACTACATTGCCAATTCTCAATTATATTTTTCCCAAATGTTCAGGAAGCCAGATGAGTTATTTTATGTTCCTATTGCTAAAATATCTACAGAATTGTGAGATGGTACCCTTATTACCCAGTGATTAAATTCTTTTTTAAATCTTGTGTTAAATCCCAGTTATTAGTTTTGTGATAAATATGTTACTGGAGTTGTAAATATTGGCAAAAGGGTAGACTTGAAACCTGCAATAGTTAATTTATTGGAAATTCATTAGACTGTCTCCATGATATAGCTGGCCAATTGTGTGTATTCTATAATCTTCCCAGCTATGAAACTTCCCATTTGTTTTGCAGATTCATTTCTAGAGCACGCTGTGGTATCTAATGAAGAGGAGAAACTGCTCAATCGGTGTGATGTGGTGGTTATCTGTAAACTGCTCAGTTGGGGGAGTGGTGGTTGTTATTGGTTTCTCATTAACTTTTTGAGATAGGTTATTCTTGGAATCTAGGGTATTTTTTAATACTTAGCTGTAAACATCCCTGCTTCTCAAAGTAGTGGACCCATTGCTGATCCCAAATTAAGTTGATCCCAATCAGCAATTGGGTCAGATTTGGTAATGTACTTAATTGGGAGCGTCGTCCCTCGCCATCTAATGGGTCTATAAAAAGCATTGACATTTACTGTGAGGTTTTTCTTCCATTCATATAAAAGATTTATTTTTTCCTTTTCCTCAAGTGCCTTGCCCAAGAATCTATCTGGAAGTTCCTGTAATACAGAAGTGACTTTATAGAAAGATATTCATTTTGATTCATAAAATAGTAAAGTCATTCCAACTTTCCAGATTATTTTAACTTTTCTTCCATAATGAGAGGAAAGGATGGTTTGTGGGTAAGGCACTGGACCTGGGGTTCACTTCCCGGCTCTGCTGCACACTTCGTATGAGATTTTGGGTAAGTCACCTCACCTATCTCTGCTGCAGTTCCCTATCTATAAAATCAAGATCATATAGTCAATCTATAATAGGTGGTAAAGAGACTCTAAGGTACCTATATTGTAATACTGGTGTGAGTGCATCCAAATTTAATATATATATATATATATATATATATATATATTTCTTTTTAGCATAATTGTTTTTTGTAAGTCTGGAAGGAGTAAAATTTATGGAAAATGGTGTTATTGGAAGCATTCCCAGTGCAGATATTTGTAGCAAATTCTTTTGCACATAAGTGAGAGCATGCAATGTAAATGTGCTAATTGATTCAGTACTAACTACAGTATATTACATTTTGAAAGTCAGTGTGACTCTAGAAAGAACTGCTACTATGGAAGGTATTGGTATGTTCAAGAGTGGTAGTCAAATTACTAAAGTATGTGGCATGTTAGGAGAAATGGAACTGAAATGTGTTATGGATTTTCAAGCTGTACTTGTATGATTTACCATAAAGAACATTTATTCTTTTTATCAAGTTGGCTTTATGTCTGAGATTGATCAATAGAGGTTAAGGGCATGCAGCTACAGTGCCTGGGCATGAAATTTCAATGGTTTTTATGTGCCTTACATGTTCTTAAATTGACAGCTTCAGTACTTTAGCTGAGACAGGAGCAGCCAGGCAGTGTGTTTTTCAGAGACCTGATCAATACAAGTGGATGGCTTTAGATTACAGGTTAGGGAGTGACCTTTCAGAAGGAGTAATTGGGCGTGAATGCAGTTTTAACGAACTGATAATTATTTTGAACATTGTCATTACCCTGATGGATGGAGAGAACCAAGTGAGAGAGAGACCCAAGTGAAGCCAAACAGGCAAGAGTAAACTAGTGAGGGAATCAGTTCAGTGACACCAGAAAAACCATGTCCTCTTTAATGGCTGGATTGTGCCTGACCCTTGCTGGATGGGCTCAAGAAACATTCATGTCTTGGACACCTTGTTCTGAGGCCAGACATTCGGTCCCTGTCCTTGTGGAGGCATAGGAACCATTCTTTTGGTTTATCTCTAGGGATGCACTTCACTCCAAGAGAAGTGGCATGGAGGTGGCCAGAGCATTTTTTGTTTGGAAGAATTGTATGTACGGTCCAAAAGTATCAGAGGATGGTTACTTTACAAAATTGTTGGTAATAACACTGGTTCTGAAACAGCCTCTGGCAATAAA
The DNA here is from genome assembly GCF_965152235.1 of Eretmochelys imbricata. NCBI lineage: Eukaryota > Metazoa > Chordata > Testudines > Cheloniidae > Eretmochelys > Eretmochelys imbricata. The sequence continues at coordinate 191,724,283 of NC_135572.1, read as the reverse complement.
TGTAATGATGCAACTGTTACAGTAGGCTTATGTTTGATACTTAGTCATACACAAAAGCCTGCAAAAGCAATATTTATTAACAGATAAACTGTAGGACATTATTTCAGTCTTGTGATACTAGATCATTGTTCAGTTGCAATTGCAGGTCTATACTACTGGAGTTGCATTAAGTACAAGTTTGTATTTGTCTCCCAATTCCCTGTAGAATAAATAGTACTAATGCAAACAGTCATGAATACAACAGTGCTCATCGTATAAAGATTGCTGTGTTTGCCTCCACACAGGCACTTCAATACTGTGCACTTCATATCCTGTGAATCTATATGAGATAATCTATGAAAAGGGCTATAAATGTCAACGCAATACTGCATCATAGTACTTCATTTGTATCAGGGAAGGCACACTATCAGCTTAAAACTAAGCACACCAAGAAACTATATTATGACAGCCATTCATACAACTGTTTAGAATGGAAAGTACATTGTACATAATTCCTATAGCTGTGTGTATGGTTGGGGAAAATGTGAGACTTACCAACGTAAGACACACAGAGCAGGAAATGGTAATATTTTGTCTACCCGAAAACGTTATGAGGACATTCTGAGAGAAAGTGTGTGTGTAAGTGTAAAAGATGAAATCCTGACCCTCTGATGGCAATGGACCTTTTGACACTGGCTTCAGGTGGGCCGCAATATCACCCATTATGTGTGCGTGTATATAAAATAGTATGACAGAGCGGTTGCAATGAAACCCTTCTGGGTCTTCAGAAAAAGCAGCAAGGAAAAAAATACGTAAGAATTTTCAGGTTTTCTCGTCTTGTGTCTTTTATTATTTTCTTTCTTGTCAGCATCAGGCCTTGAAATCTTACTACTTTGTGTAATTTATTGAATTGGCAGCCTCGCTGCTATAACAAAGACAGGAGCAGCCAGGCGGTGCAGTTTTCCCACCCATTAGACTAGATCAATATAAAGTGCATGGTTTTAGATTACAGTTTAGTGGGTGACCTTTTGGGTGAACTAATTGGGTGCAAACTCTGTTTTACTAGCTGATAATTAGTTGAACATTATTATTAACAAGTGCTCAATAAGTTTGTCATCATGTACCCTTTTCTGAAAAGACCAGGTTTCTTCAAAAAAAGAATGTCCAGTGGCAGTTTCCCATGTAATTCATTCTTGCTAAAGAGACCTCTTTACAGCTTTTTGAGCAGAAGAATGATGCTGTTGACTGTACTTCCGTGGATGTGCAAACAAACTACAAAGACCAGGTATTATCTTGTTTGTATACAGCAAGCGTACGTGGAAGAATGGAAAACAAAAAAACCCTGTAAATGAAATGCAAGTCATTGTTAATGCTTTCAGAATCGTGTGTGTGTGTGTAACGCATTCAATCAATGACTCTTCTCCCTCCACTGAGCCACGTTTTGACCAGGAGCCCACACTCTTCAGAACACATGATGGCTTTTCGATGCAAACACTGCTGAGGAGTATAAATGCTCTTCTAAAGCTCCAAGGGCAAACAACTGAAAATATGTCCTGGTCTCAGAGACAGAATGCATAGTTGGGAATCAGGAAGTCCTGAGTTGGTTCTGTAAATGGTCTTGGGAAATCATTTAATCTCTTTGCTTTCTTTTCAACCATTTGTAAAATGAGGATGATGATACATAATCCTCCCCTTATAAAGACATGAAACAACTTCAATTTGTTTGAACATAGCTTTGAAACTGTAAAACTGTACATGTGACAGAATACGATATATCTGCAAACTTATTTTGTGTCTCCTGTTTTGTGTGCTAACTGCCATTTTGTGTTCTCTGTTGAAAAGCTAGCCTGCCATTAACAATGCCAGCATTACAGACAGAAGAGGTGTATGGAACACTATGGACAGGGCTATCACCTTAGAATGACTCTAAACAGGGGACAGTTGTTTTCTTCATATGGGACTTGCCTGGCTGGGGGTTGGAATTTCCCAGTCTGTTCACATGGCAAAACAGGGTGAGAGACTGTCTGCTTTCTGAAAAGGGGGGATGTCCACTGCCACATGCCAGAAGTCTGGGCTGGAGATAGGGTGACCAGACAGCAAGTGTGAAAAATCGGGATGGGGGCAAGGGTAATTGGGTCTTTTTCTAATATAGGCTCCTAAAATCGGGACTGTCCCTATAAAATCGGGATATCTGGTCACCCTAGCTGGAGAGCAAGAAGAAGCAGGAGGGACTCTGCCTAACCTGTAAACACTGCCCATACCTTTGGTCCCAAATAAGGGGGTGAAGTCGGACTAAGGGGACATCTCAGGATTGTTTGTTATTTTGCAAAGACCTATGACTCTCTGGTGCTTTCTTAATTGAAAAAATGTCCATGATTAAGAACTTCCTTTGCTAAGCCTGTATTCTTTGTTTGCCTGCCACGTTTGCCCTGACTGGGGTTAATCAGGCCACTCACAGCACACACAATGAGGTAGAACTTTGAGGGAACCTGTATAAAGCAATGGGAGGCTTTCTGTGATTTTTTTCCTCAACAAACTGAACACCTGAAAACTGAAAAGTTTTGGGTTTTCAGCCAAACACAGAATATTTTTCTTAGGATTTTCCATTGTGGTACTTTAGGGGAGTTGTAGTTCAGGTTTCTCATGCCACTGTTCTTTTTTGTGGGTTGGACTCCTTGCCTGGCCTGTAGCTCTATGAATCATGGTGGCAGTTCAACAAGAGGGGATTTTTCCCCCCCATTTTTGTCAAAAATTTCCTCTGGAAAATAACACATTTTCTGACTGGCTCTACACGTGACCTTGTTGTATCCTAGCTTTTCTTCCTCTCCCCATCCCTTCATTTTGTTTTAGTTTGTTGTGTCCTGCCTATTGCAAGCTGTGTGTGATAGGAATTATGCTTTTTATTTGCCTTTGATATGCCTTGCACATTTGGAGTACCATATAAATAATCATAGAATAATGTAAAGTATACTTTATAAGACCCAAGTTTTATCATTTTATCTAGCCAGGCGGCCACTGTAGACTATCACCCTCTCAGCCTCAGTCGGTTACTCGATCCACAGCCGCATGATCTCTGCCCTTGTAACTTTGGAGGCCAGGCAATAATGACTGTAACAGGTTTGCTTCTCTGAACCTCTGAGTGTATTACGCTGCATCCTTTGTGCACTTGTAAAACATATCTGGGGCTTTTTTTTTTTTTTTTTTTGCCTTTATACACACTAAAATGAATTTGCACCTAAGTTGCTTTGTACAGATGAATAATTTGTGCTCTTGGAGTGCAACTTTTGACCAGCCAAAATATTTAACATTTTCTAACAGTCTCAGTGAGCATGCAGAACTGCTGAATTTAGTCCACACAAAGGCATTTCTGTTTTGGAAACAAGTTTTTGGAAACCCAGTTAGATTTTCTGTAAATATTCATCACTTTGCAGAATGGTGTAAAGCTATCATAAGTAGCCACTTTCCTTCACCCATGAAAATATGCAATTTCTGGCATGTGACCAAAGATGTGTATGGGAATGGGTTATTGGATAAAGGGGTCAGAGTCAAAAATACTCCCATTCCTGTAAATGTTAATCATGAAGGAGATACCATTTGCTGAAGCAAAGAAAATGCATATATAAGATCTTTCAGCATCAGGACATCCAAAAAGACTACTTTGTTACATAAAATCATACACAGAGCACCATGCCCTGGAAGTCAGTTGGTATTAGTTCTGTTTTAAAGACATGAAGTGACATGTCTGGGGTTACACACTGAGTCCATGACAATGACAGACTGAAGAACAGAACCTCGATCTTTTACTCTCACCCCTCTGAAATCACCATCTCTTCTATTTATTGATTCTTCCTTGATTTCTGTTTGGTGGTGAATGTCCCTAAACCCTAAAATGTCATTTTCCTTTCTTTGGATATTGGTCCGATCGTTCACTGTGTGCACAAGAAAATCAGACGCTGAATTCCCAGGCCATGGTAGATGTCACTCACAGTGTATCCCTAGTATTCATGTATTGGCACTTCTCACTGAACAGTTTTGAGAAGCCAAGTGAAAACCTCATTTTTTACTAGCTTGTTGTTTAATTTTTCTAAGTGACCTTGCTGAATAAAAGTTGTGTGTGAAACTATTTTGTTTAGCATTCCTGAAGTATGTGAAGTACCCCTGGGTTGGAGAAAAATTAGTGTTTCAAAGCTCCAGAACCTAATTATGTAGAATAGTTCAAACAGCTTGATGTATAGGCAAAGATGTTTAAGGACAGTAATAACTGCCGTTTTACTTATTTTACTCTTGAACAAAGGCCTGAGACTGGAGGAGGGGGAAGGGACAAGAGAATATTTTACATTATATTTGAATAATAAGATCAATTGCACATCTGAAGTATCTTTTAGGCAATTTAGGTACTTAAGGCTTAAGAGTTATTATTAAACCACTAACTGAGGACCTTGAAGTGCAACATTGCATGAGATTATGTGCAAGGATCATTTGCTCTACTTTATAACTCCGTCGCTTACTGACAGCAAGAAGAACAGAACTTTGTCTTGCCTGGCTAAAAGTTTTGGCTGATTTATTTGACTTGTGCCTGGCTGGTATGATGTATGAAAATGTCTGTTCTCTTGATGAATTGCTTCATGTTCCATGTGAGGTTTGATGTATTTTGAGCAGGTTTACACTGTGCTTTATGACAGCTTCAGTGCCCAGTCACTGGAGATAAATTGGAGATGCCTGGCATTCAAATCTTAACAAATGTGCTCACATCCCCGCTGAGCCATAGGCATCTGATGTGATTTATATTTTAGCCCTATGCGAAGATGAGGACTTGCTGTCACTTGGGGTCCCCCAGTTCCATAAACCTCTGGAAATGAATGTTTTTAGTTGATTTACACCTAAATAAATAAAACACTACTCAAAAGTGGTCATCTCTCCTCAGTCAATACTGGATGCTTCTGTCACCAATGTTACTAATGCTTTGTGGCTTGATGTAAGACAATATAACACAATAGACCAGGCAGGTTTTAACACTGTTATATGATCTCAGCGGTTATAGTACTATAGGTTGTACTTTCTAATGCATTTACTGCTTGTGTAATTATGGTGCATTTTGCAGACTGTGCCATAGCTTCTTTTCAGCTTTGTTTAAATCATGTTTATTCTCTGAAACTAAATAAAGGGAAAAGATCTAAGTGTTAATACTTATGACATGAAGAGAAGAAATTCTTGAATTGCCTATATACCAATGCTAGCACCGTCCCTGGGTGACAAACAAGAGGGATTGGAATAATTCATTTATGAGCATAAATTCAGTCTAGATGGTATTACTGAAACCTGGGGGAATGATTTGCACAACTAGAATGTTAAAATCAATTCTAACCTATTTAGGAAGGATCGAGTGGGCAAATGGGAAAGGGAAGTGGCACTCTGTGAAAAATGGCATTACCTGTTTCTGAGTCACCGTTAACTCAAAAGAAAATGGTCCTGAATGCTTATGGATCGATGTCCTAACAGATAAAGCACAAGATGAGGTATTAGACCACCAAATCACACTAGGGAACAGGATGACCATTTCCTTACACACCTATCTCTAATGTGTAGGAAACAAAGCTGTGTGGTCCTTCAGTTTGAGTGACACATGCTGGAGATCTCATGCTGCCAATACTAAAACTTCCTTGGAATTTCTAAACTTTATAGATTACAATTCCCTACCTTAAAAAGTGTTGCAGCCAACATGAGGGATTTTCTAAATGAGACATTGTCTGAACAAAAAGGAGGAATGAACTGAACTGAAAAATGTTAGTTTAGGTATAAGTGATCATGACTTGATCATATTTGTTATCTGCATATATATATATATATATATATATATATATATATATATATATATATATATAGCCTTTTAATAGGGCTATTTTCACAAAGCTGAAAACAATTATGAACCAGATCAGCTGGGAGGATGCATTTAATGAGAAAAATGTGAATGATATTTGGGAATCATTTAAGAACACCTAGCTAGATGCCTAAAAAGACAAAGTCAGGGAAGAAGGCACCACTGGTTAAAATGCTGACCTGGTTTAGAGGAAAGTGAAGGCAGCTATAAAAGGAAGGAAAGGGAAGTCGATAGTAATGAATATAAATTAGGAATTGGAAAAAACTGAAAATGGAAGCAAAGGGAAACAAGAAGAGATCTGTGGCCATGAGAGTTGAGGACAAAAATGTTGACAATGATATTGATCCATTATGAGATGGAAATGGTAGAATTTTCAATAATAATGCAAAAAAAAAAAGGCAGAAGTATTCAATAAACATTTTGGTTCTGTTTTTGGGGAAAAACAGATGGTATAATCTCCTCATGTGGTGATAACACACTTTCCATTCTACTATTATCTCATGAGGATGTTAAATAGCAACTACTAACATTAGACATTTTTAAATCAGCAGATCCAGATAACTTGCGTCCAAGAGTATAAAAAGAGCTGGCAGAGGAGCTCGCTGGATCATTAATGTTGCTTTTTCAATAAAGTCTTAGAGCAGTAGGGAAGCTCCAGAAGACTGGAAGAAAGCTAATGCTGTGTTTTTTAAAAAGGGTAAATGGGCTGACCCGGGTAATTACAGGCCTATCAGCTTGACATCAATCCCAGGCAAGATAATGGAGTCGCTGATACAACACTCAATTAATATAGAATTAAATAAGGGCAATGTAATTCATGCAAATCAGCATGAGTTTATGGAAAATAGATACTGTCAAACTAACTTGATCTCTCTTTTTTTGTTATGAGGTTACAAGTTTGGTTGATGAAGGTAATGATGCTGATGTAATATACTTACAGACATCTAAGTGTTTGAGTTAATCACAGGACATTCTTGATTTAAAAGAATAGAACAATATAAAATTAACATGGCACATATTGAATGTATTAAAAACTGGCTAACTGATATGTCTCAAAGGGTAAATGGAGAATCATCATCAAGCCGTGTGTTTGCAGTGATCCTGCAGAGATCTGTTCTTGGCCATATGCTATTTAACAATTTTATCAATGAGCTGCAAGAAAACATGCACTTATTGCTGATAAAGTCGGCAGATGACACAAAAATTGGAGGGACTGGAAAATAATGAAGAGGACAGTCACTGATTCAGAGTGAACTGGATGGCTTAGAGAACTGGGTGCAAGCAAACACTCTGTTTTAATATGGCTAAATGTATGCGTATGTGTGTGTGTATAAATATATAAAATCTTGGAACAAAGAATGTAGATCATACATACAGAATGGGGGACTGTATCCTGGGGAGGCTGTGACTCTGAAAAAGATTTGGCAGTTGTCAGGGTTCCCTCCCCACTCTGAACTCCAGGGTACAGATGTGGGGACCCGCATGAAAGACCCCCTAAGCTTATTTCTACCAGCTTAGGTTACAAACTTCCCCAAGGCACAAATTCTTCCTTGTCCTTGGAATGGTATCGCTGCCACCACCAAGTGAGTTAGACAAATATTTAGGAAAGGGACCACTTGGAGTTCCTGTTTCCCCAAAATATCCCTCCAAGCCCCATCACCCACTTTCCTAGGGAGACTTGAGAGTAAACAAGGTGAGCACAGACCAGACCCTTGAGTTTTTAGGACACCAAAAACCCCAATCAGATTCTTAAAAACAGAACTTTTATTATAAAGAAAAAAAAGTAAGAGAAACACCTCTGTAAAATCAGGATGGATGATAATTTTACAGGGTAATAAGATTTAAAACACAGAGGATTCCCCTCTAGGCAAAACTTTAAAGTTACCAAAAATAACCAACCAGTAATAAACCTTCCTCTTAGCATAGGGAAAATACACAAGCTAAAACAAAAGATACTCTAATGCATTTCCTTGCTATTACTTACTATTTCTGTAATTTTAGATGTATCATTCAGTAGGAGCTGGATTACTTGGTTGGTCTCTCTCTTTGTCTCTGGAGAGAACACAAAGAAGCACAAAACAAAAACCTTTCCCCACAGATTTGAAAATATCTTCTCCCCTTATTGGTCCTTTTGGTCAGGTACCAACCAGGTTATCTGAGCTTCTTAACCCTTTACAGGTAAAGGAGGGATTTTATGCTACCCTTAGCTGTATCTTTATGACAGCAGTTGTGGTAGATAATCAGCTGAACATAAGCTCCCAGTGTGACACTGTGATCAAAGAACTATTGCGATCTTGTGATGCATAAACAGGGAAATCTTGAGTAGGAGTAGAGAAGTTATTTTACCTCAGTATTGGGCACCAGTGCAACTTCTGCTGGAATACTGTGTCCAGTTCTGGTGTCCGCAGTTCAAGAAGAATGTTGATAAATTGGAGAGTGTTCAGAGAACAGCCATGAGAAGGATTAAAAAGCATTAGAAAGCAAAGAGAAAGCAAATTAGACACAAAGAGCTCAATCTATTTAGTTTAACAAAAAGAAGGTTAAGAGATGACTTGATTACAGCCTATAAGAATCTACATGGGTCACAAATATTTAATAATGGTCTTTTCAGTCTAGCAGAGAAACATGTAACATGATCCAATGGCTGGAAGTTAAGGCTAAACAAATTCAGACTGGAAATAAGGCGTACATTCTCCACAGTGAGAGAAATTAACCATTGGAGTAATTTACCAGTGTTCCTGGTAGATTCTTCATCACTGATATTTTTAAAATCAAGATTGGATGTTTAGTCTCAAACATATGATCTAGGAATTATATTGGGAAAGTTTTATGGCATGTGCTATGCAGAAGTTGAGACTAGATCATCCCTATATTCCCTTCTGACCATGGAATCTAGGAATCTATAAGGACGCCACTAGGGTTAGAGTCAAGGGGATTGAAGAAGTGAGGCCCTGTGAAATTTTCCAGATTTTCTGATATTTAATTTCTTTGATTAACCCATAGATACTGAATCACTAGTAAATGCTTAAAATGGTACTAATTTGACTACCAGCCAAGATCATGTAAGAAGCATTATTTCAAAATGTAATTTCTACCCTTAATATTTTTAATAACTTTGATCTGAATAATGAGCAGCTCAGCATGTACTGCCCATTCTTCCTTTACTAATTTTCATGCACTCTCAAGATGTTGCAGAATTTTGGTAAGAGGTGTTTCTCCTTTGTGTACTGAGCTATGCTAGTGTCAAGGCAATGCTACGATTACCTCAAGTGCATCTTCATACCCTCCATCTAGCTATGTTCACTTAGGGAGCCCATCATCTTAGCATCTGGGCACCTCACATATATTAATGAATTTATTTAATACAAACCCACAAATATAGGGAAGCATTATTCCCGTTTTTTTGTAACATGGGGAACTGAGGCACACAGAAATTAAGTGATTTGCCAAAGATCACACCCTTCTCAAATTTGGATGAACACTAACCTGTATGCATCATAGAAATACATCTACAACTGCATGAAATACGTGATACACATTATTGATAAGATGGGTCAATCAATAACCTTTTATTTCTGGTACAAGTACCTGACATTTGTACCACCCTGCTTGAATAAATATAGTCCATTTCTCCTCTGGCTCTGCATATGAAGGAAAGCTGCATTTGAACCCTACTTTTAGCTCTCTCTACAGAGTTCCAACTTTGAGCATTTGAGGGGGACAAGACTAGCTTGACTCCCCTCCAAAAACCCACAGCAGGAAGCAGCACAAGCTAGAATCACTACAGTATCTTACACTGCTTTCCTTTCCAGGCTGTGGAATCTCCTTTCCTTCGTGACAGCCACAGAAGCTCAGCTGCCCAAGGGCCAGGGAGAGCTGGTGAGGCTGGGCAGCATCATAAAGACAATGGGCATCAGTGGCACTCTTTGTCCCCTGGAAATCCCCAGATCCGCGTGTGTTGGGGGATGAAACCCACAATTTCTTTCACAAGTGGCAAGGGCATGACTAACCCTCACCTTGGAAGAATGAAGAGGGAACTGAGTTAAAATTTGTGGAAGGTGTACTCTTGAATTTGGGGGAAATGGTCCCATACTTTCATCCTGTCAGATGCCTCTTAATAGCTCCTAATTATTTAAGGCTCGTGGGACATTGCTTACCAAATAAGTGTTGTCTCTTAAAATGCATGACAGATGTTAGCCCTATTGAAAACATGTGAACATTCTACTTGTGCTTACCTAGTAATAGAAGCGCCTCTTGATAACATATATTAAAACATCTTTTTGTGTGTGTGTCTTGATGTTTTCAGCTGTTTTCGACAGTTTGTATGTGTTAGATCTTTGAAATGCAACACAGGTTAATTATACATAAGTAGGTAAACTGCACATTTGTTTTGTTTACCATCTATTAAGCATTTTTGTAAAAGTGTGAACATCACAAGAGCAAGTTCAACCAATGCAAATGACTGTATCCTATGGAAATGTTGCTTAAGTATTAAGTTTAGGCATACAGTTTGGAGTGAATTATTGAAGTCAAAACAGCAGAAAATTTTCAATAAAACCTTTGAATTGATTAAGATATTGCTTGGTGTTGGTCGATAAAATCTGTGTCTGTGTGTTGAGCTTTGGAAAGGTGACATAGGAAATAGCAAAAAGAGAAACAATGTCTTTAGGTCCAATTATTCAAAAAGTGTTAGCTTCAGCAATCTGACATGCAGAAAGTGACTCAAAAGGATGCGACCCACGGCAGAAGAAAGCCAACCAGTTAAAGGAATACATCAGTTTACTGATGTTGCAATATCAGAATAACTGCTTATCTGAAGTGGCGCCAAACCGTTACCTTCTACTTCCAGTTAACTGTTTGTAAATGTCAAAAACTCCTTGCCACCTTCATGCTAGGGCTGCCTGCCCTATTTTTCTTGTCTTTTGTACAGACTTTACAATCTTCTCGGGTTCTAAGTTAATTAAAGCCCAACATAATTACAGTATATTCACAATAATAGCCACCCTGTTAGCATGCCCTCTTAAAGAGAGATACTCTTTCAACATTACATCTTATCCACCTCAGAGGATCTGTTGGCTGGTTAGCCCATTCTTCAGTAGCATGGAACAGCTACTGTGTAATTTCTGAAAACAGAAGAAACTTGCCATGGAGCAGAGAACAATGGATTTATTTAAGACACAACTTTAGAAATAGCAATTAAATGTTCAGTGGCATAGTGGCACTTTTTTGCTGGAGATAGCCATCTTCTCCTTTTCATTTTAAATTTTTATTACCTCATCTAGCTACTGTTGCTTCATTTTCTGACAATGAGTGAAGTCTCCTCATTTCCAGATTCCCTATCTTTTTTGTAACGAGTCCATTTCAGGCTTATTTCGCTTCTGCTGCTGTTGCCAGCATTGCATCCAGCCTTCCTCTACAAACTAATATGCATTATCAGAAGGTGACTGGATTGCTTAGGCAGTTTGTAAAAGGCTGTAGCATATTTATCTTATACATCGCTCCTTCAGATCCAACCCAGTTCATTAGTGAGTGAAAGTTATTAACATTTTCAGGATGTTAGGTGTCCTGCTGGAAATGAGTTGGTGGTCTCCATCTTAATAAGGAATTACAATGTGAATTGACATTCTCGTTAAACCATCTCAACGGAGAGGTCCTGGATTTTCCCTGAAACCATGAATGGTCTCTCCAGGAGAAAACTAAGGCACATAAATTGTATAATATGAGAAGTTAGCATTGTTTGTTTTTTGTGGGTTTTTTTACTGATTTCAATATATGAACTTGTTACTTTTGGTTTCAATATTCTCTTTGAAAATATGAATCTAGCTACGTAGCTAATACATAGTGATTCTGAAGCATCTCACTTATACTGAAGCTTGTATTGGGAAAATATCTTTTGCCATTTTCTTTAGATCTTTGGTTTTAAAATTTTTTATTTATTCTACAGAAACCTGGGTTTTTAATTTATAATAATATTGAACTTAAAGTTTCCATGCTTGAAGGACATTGACTTTCCATGTAATTACATCACTTGGGCAAAAGGAAGGACTTTAAGTTCTCAGACTCACATGCAAGACTAATGATTACAACAGCATCTGCTGTGCCTATTTAAAATAATGAATTTAATTCTTATGAAAGTAAGGGATTAACAACGCTAGCTCATGCCAGGAATAGGGCAGGCAATGTGCTGTGCAAATGTCTCTGCACAACTCTGCCAACACACTTGAGTTTTAACTGGTAACAGTGCTACTATTCAAGTTGTGGGCCACTTTTCAGCAGAGACTTAGCAAATTATGCATTAGTGAGCAGAGGTTTCCTGGTCATAGATGATATGTTCTTGAGCTGGGGCTTTGTGAGCAGGTTTCACTAGGTGGAGACCACCCTTGGTTTCTTTATGGCTGAATTGGGAGTGGGGTCATGGAACTTTGTGTTTGTATCAGAACCGCAGCATGGCAAAGCTTGAGAGCTAGTCTCAGAGAGACTAGAGTTGGAAAGGGCTTTCTTGGTAATGTTCTTCTTCCTCCTGCATTACTGAAGAATAGGATTTTGACATAATTTTTCATTAGTCCCTTCTCAAAGACAACCTTGAATGTCTCAATCAATAGTGAGCTCACAACGTCTGTGCCAGGTTATTGCACTTCTTGATCTCACTGTTATAAGTCTCTTTCTGTTTTTTTTTTTCTTGTCTTTTCTTTATTTTAAGGCATTAGTTTTGGCTGTGATCTTGACTACAGTAATTTTTCTCCCATTTTGTCCCCCATCTTCTATTAATTCCTCACAACACTTATGTAGCATCAGCTTATTGCTCCTTAGTAACATTTTATCTCTGATTGCTTGTCTTAACCTGTTTTCATAGATCAAGTTTTCTAAACCTATACGCCATTTTTCTTCCTCTTCTATAGATTGTCTCCCTGCTTTCTAGAGGCAAAGGGAAAGCTATCCTTAGTGAACATATACACAAACATACACTCCATCACTATAAGACTGAAAGAAGGTGGGCCAAATTATTCCAGCATGCCCCCTAGACGTTCTGAAAGATTGAGCCTGCCGGAGGGTCTCAGCTGAGGGACAGCTCCCTTCCCACTACCATGGGTAGGTTCCACTGACATCTCTATAATTTAACAATAACTTTTATAAATGTGTGCAACACTCCAGATCCTGCTTTGTTAAAGTTGTTAAATGAAGTTAAATAATTACCAGTTCAGTCCTCCATGTAATACCTCTTTTCTCTTCCTTGCACTATAACATTTGCCTTTTCTGAAGAAGCATGCCATGATATGCTGAAGTCGAATTATTGTCTACCATAAATTTATAGAAAGTTAACATAAAATTCAGGCAATCTGACTGTCTTATCTACAGAACTTTAATTCTCTTGAAATGTCCAGTATCAACTGAAAGTGAAAATCCACATACTGTACCTATTCTGGTCACTTACGGTTTGCGGTAGCTAAAATAATCTTGGGTCCAGAGGTTGGTGTGGTTAGAATTTTCAAATGGTTCGGGTAAACATCAGGTGTTTCATTGATGATTACCCAGTATGTTTTAGAAAGTACATGTGTTTATTTATGTATCAGTTGTGTCATATGTTAGATCTGGCAACTCTGGCAGAGTTTTAATATTCGTCTCCAGAAGTAAAAATTAGTGCACTAACAAAAGAATTTTGCATAGCTTGTAGCCACCTGCAGAGACACATATAGTTACCTGTAGTTTCTGGAGTAGTTTAAGAGTATGAAGATTTCTAATAAGTAGGAATCAACTGATATTTCACCAAGTCAGTTTCTCTGCTAAAGGAAGTACAGTAAAAATCTTTACCTATATCAAAGGTACAATTGTATGCTTTGTAGTCCTCCACGGAAACTAGACCTCTGGGTAAGAGAAACTGAGTTTCTGTAGAGCATGATATGCTGTCCTTTATCATTCATGACAGCAGGATACTGTGCAATTCAAAAACTGAAATAACTACAAGGTTTCAGTAAAAACAACAAATCTCTAAAACTGTTCAACTCTAATGCAATGTACCAGATTTCCTTTAATGTTAGGCTTCAAATATTCTATTTTTGGGAAAGGAGGAGAGCTATTCAATCATCTTGTCAATGGATATTCAAAAGATGGAGACATCAGAAATAAAACACAAATGTCACATCGTTATTTGTGAAAATGGAAAAAAACAGGAACATGCAGTGTTGTTTGAAAAGGTAGAAATGATGCACAAAGCATTATCTGCCTTCTTTTTACATAGAATCTTATTCTCACTTCTGTTTATGGACTTCTCTTGATCTTAAACATTACTGGATTGCAGCTATGTCAGCTAATCAGAACACAATTTGAATGATCATGGATCAAATTCCCGTTAACTGCTCATGGTCTGAGTTGAGAGTATCCCTCAAAGTTCTATATTTTGTATTAAAAAAAAAAAATTTCTCATAGCTGTGCCATTTACCAAACACCAAACAGGCAACTTCATGTAACACTACAGGAAATACTACATTGAATGAAAAACTTTGTTATCAAAAGAGAGCCCCTAGCAGAATGTGAACAGTGTCCGTGCCTTAATAATTTACTATCTTATTGGTCTATCAGCTGATTGATCTGTGATCTGCCTGACTGTGACAAGAATGTTGGAAGGGGTGACAGGCCTTGCAAATTAGAAGTAACTGTGAAGATACAGATCTCCATTATAGGACAGGTAGAAAATCCTACATGACAACAGCTTTAAAATAATTGTTCTTCAAAAGACTGGGGTAATGAACTCAGCTGGACTTTGTGCTTAAAAGATCATGAGCTTTCAAGCAATCACACCATGCATAATGCCTGTATTACAGTTACAAAAGTAAGAGAAGAAAACTCTCTTGATGAGAGAGATGTCATCTCAGCATACTTGCTTTCTGTACTTTGTATATGTGCCCAGCTACCAGGGTTTAAATGTGTGAGGGAGACCAAAAATGAGAGACATTTCAGAAACTATAATGTGTCTGTGAATGTGAAATGGAAAACAGCAGAATCATATGTAGCCAAGAAAAAAGGAAAGTCTGTGTAAATGTGTGAAATCATGGAGGAAAGGGTCCTTGTGTACTGATGTAGAAAGAGATTTGAAGGGAAATGATAGAATAATATGGCAATGAGCAATCTCGTCATCTAGAATTCTTAAGATTAAATTAATAAACCACAAAAATACTACATTAGTTTAAAATATAACTTCATTCACGCTTTCTAAATGCTTTGCAGGCTCTTTAGAGATGTGCTGGGAATGCCAGAACCAGAGATTTAAAAGAAGGTGCTTTGGGAGTGTGTGTTTAAACCCAGACTTTTTGGAGTTATAGTTTCCATTAATATCATGATTAATAGAAGGTCCTATTGTTCCATTTGCAGGATTTAGAATGATAAGGCATTGTCTTACACAGGATTGCACTGATTGAGTGAAACCAGTTTAGTTAAATGTGTGCATATGTGGATAGCCTGATTTCAGTTCAAGAGTGCCTTATTTTGATTTAGTTTAAATCTGTTCCAAAGGGCGTTTTCTCTAGTAGAAAGTTGCACTGGTTTAAGTAAGGTTATGATTTTAAACTGATTTAGTTAACCTGGTGCAAACTCTGTTGTGTGCACTAGTTTAAATCAAGTTTATTTCATTTAACCTTAACTTGATTAGGAACCTATGTAGGCCAAACCAAAGTAAGTCACTCTCAAAACAAAATAAGGCAGTGCAAACCTGTATAGATAGTCTTGACTAGAATAGTTTAAAATTGCATCTTTAGTTAAACCAGTGTGGCTTTCTCATTTAGACAAGATCTAATTGACTTAAGCTACACTGAAATAAGATAGATTTAAACCTGCACTGGTTTAACAAACTCAGTTTAAAATCGCTCCATTAGATAAACCACTGCAATGCTGTATGTAGAAAAGCCATATGTTAGAAAAATAAGGCCCTTAGGATGAGCTTTCAAAAGATAGATTAAAAAGTTGTTATGCTGCTGTGAAAGGTCTATGTCAGTTAATTACATCCCTTAATTGCCATAAAGGGTGAATGACTTAATTTCTTGTTGGAACATAAATAGAGTCCTGGCTACATATGGAACAGTGTGAAGAAGCAGCTTAGGCAAATATTGGTATCCAGCAGAAACAACATAGAATGTTTAAAAAAAAAAAAAAGTAAAATATTCATCTCAGGACACTGACATGTCTAGCTAAGTTGAAATCTAGGAACACAAAGGCTGCCATAATAGGTAGATCAGACCAGTGGTCCATCTCCTCTAATGCCCTGTCTCTGGTAGTGGTGGGTTAGAATCAGATGTCTCTCACTCCCCCCCCCCCCAAAAAAAAAAAAATCTAAGAAACGCTTCAGTAGAAAATTAAGGAATAACCTGGCCACAGGTTAAAAAAAAAAAATAAAAAAATCAACTCTTGCTATTGCAATTCTGGGATGTTCTCATTATCCATCTAAATGTGTGGTCCTTCTTTGAATCCTACTAAGATTTCAACATCAGTGATACCTTGTGGCAAAGATTTCATAGTATTGCATGGTAAAAAAATTGGGGCTTTCTTATGAGATATAATTTTGAAACTCTCTTGGATAGGCAATGCCTTCATTAGTTGGGGGCTATCTAGTCAAAGTCAGAGCCATGAAGATCCAAAGTATTTTTTTAAATTATCTCATTTCTGAGACAGAACTGTTTTGGAGAGAGGAAAGTGAACTTTCTTCCATATTTCAGATGCTAAGGGGGGAAAAACACCCCATTCCCCACAGGAGAATTGGTTTCCCTAGATAATAACTACTGCCACAAGTTTGTTATTGGAGATAGAGCCACACGTAATAAAACTTTAATGAGGATGAACATTATTAATGTTTGAAGGTTTCATTTTCTCTCTCCTGCCATTTTGAAATCCTTCAGGCGATAACAGAAACACTGTGGAATAGTAGTCATGACTGGACTACAAGTATTGAAGGGTATGTGCTGTTTAGGAAAGACAGAAAGAAAGGCAAAGGTGGTAGAGTAGTACTGTATATCAATGATGAGGTAGATGGTAAAGAAGTAAGAAGTGATGGAATGGATAAGACAGAGTCTGTCTGGGCAAAAATCACATTGGGGAAGAAAGCTACTAGAGCTTCCCCTGAGATAGTGTTGGGGTGTGCTATAGACCTCCGGGATCCAATCTGGATATGGATAGGGACCTCTTTAATGTTTTTAATGAAATAAATACTAATGGGAATTGTGTGATCATGGGAGACTTTAACTTCCCAGGTATAGACTGGAGGACAAGTGCTAGTAATAATAATAGGGCTCAGATTTTCCTCAATGCAATAGCTGATGGATTCCTTCACCAAGTAGTTGCTGAACCAACAAGAGGGGATGCCATTTTAGATTTGGTTTTGGTGAGTAGTGAGGACCTCATAGAAGAAATGGTTGTAGGGGACAACCTTGATTTGAGCGATCATGAGCTAATTCAGTTCAAACTAAATGGAAGGATAAACAAAAATAGATCTGTGACTATGGTTTTTTATTTCAAAAGAGCTAACTTAAAAAAATTAAGGAAATTAGTTGGGGAAGTGGAGTGGACTGAAGAACTTGTGGATCTAAAGGCAGAGGAGGCCTGGAATTACTTCAAGTCAAAGTTTCAGAAACTATCAGAAGCCTGCATCCCAAGAAAGGGGAAAAAAATCATAGGCGGGAGTTGTAGACCAAGCTGGATGAGCAAGCATCTCAGAGAGGTGATTAAGAAAAAGCAGAAAGCCTACAAGGAGTGGAAGATGGGAGAGATCAGCAAGGAAAGCTACCTTATTGAGGTCAGAACATGTAGGGATAAAGTGAGAAAGGCCAAAAGCCATGTAGAGTTGGCCCTTGCAAAGGGAATTAAAACCAATAGTAAAAAGTTCTATAGCCATATAAATAAGAAGAAAACAAAGAAAGAAGAAGTGCGACCACTAAACACTGAGGATGGAGTGGAGCTTAAGGATAATCTATGTGTGGCCCAATATCTAAACAAATACTTTGCCTCAGTCTTTAATGAGGCTAATGGGGAGCTTAGGGATAATGGTAGGACGACAAATGGGAAGGAGGATATGGAGGTAGATATTACCACATCCGAGGTAGAAGCCAAACTTGAGCAGCTTAATGGGACTACATTTGGGGGCACAGATAATCTTCATCCAAGAATATCAAAGGAATTGGCACAGGAAATTGCAAGCCCATTAGCAAAAAAATGTAATGAATCTGTAAACTCAGGGGTTGTACCGTATGACTGGAGAATTACTAACACAGTTCCTATTTTTAAGAAAGGAAAAATAAGTGATCCGGGTAACTACAGACCTGTTAGTTTGACATCTGTAGTATGCAAGGTCTTTGAAAAATTTTTGAAGGAGAAAGTAGTTAAGGACATTGAGGTCAATGGTAATTGGGACAAAATACAACATGGTTTTACACAAGGTAGATTGTGTCAAACCAACCTGATCTCCTTCTTTGAGAAGGTAACAGATTTTTTAGACAAAGGAAATGCAGTAGATCTAATTTACCTAGATTTCAGTAAGGCATTTGATACAGTTCCACATGGGGAATTATGAGATAAATTGGAAAAGATGGGGATCAATATGAAAATTGAAAGGTGGATAAGGAGCTGGTTAAAGGGGAGACTACGACGGGTCACACTGAAAGGTGAACTGTCAGGCTGGAGGGAGGTTACCAGTGGAGCTCCTCAGGGATCGGTTTTAGGACCAATCTTATTTTATCTTTTTATTACTGACCTTGGCACAAAAAGCAGGAATGTGCTAATAAAGTTTGCGGATGACACAAAGCTGGGAGTTATTGCCAATACAGAGAAGGACCGGGATATCATACAGGAAGATCTGGATGACCTTGTAAACTGGAGTAATAGTAATAGAATGTAATTTAATAGTGAAAAGTGCAAGGTCATGCATTTAGGGATTAATACCAAGAATTTTTGTTATAAACGGGGGACGCCTCACTTGGAAGTAACGGAGGAGGAGAAGGACCTCGGAGTATTGTTGATCACAGGATGACTATGAGCCGCTAATGTGATATGGCCATGAAAAAAGCTAGTGCGGTCTTGGGATGCAGCAGGCGAGGTATTGCCAGTAGAGATAAGGAGGTGTTAGTACCATTATACAAGGCACTGATGAGACCTCATCTGAAATACTGTGTGCAGTTCTGGTCTCCCATGTTTAAGAAGGATGAATTCAAACTGGAACAGGTACAGAGAAGGGCTACTAGGATGATCCGATGAAAGGATCTTATGAAAGGAGACTCAAGGAGCTTGGCTTGTTTAGCCTAACCAAAAGAAGGCTGAGAGGAGATATGATTGTTCTTTATAAATATATCAGAGGGATAAATACTACGGAGGGAGAAGAATTATTTAAGCTCAGTACCAATGTGGACACAAGAGCAAATGGATATAAACTGGCCATCAGGAAGTTTAGACTTGAAATTAGATGAAGGTTTCTAACCAACAGAGGAGTGAAGTTCTGGAACAGCCTTCCAAGGGAAGCAGTGGGGGCTTCAAGACTAAGCTTGATAAGTTTATGGAAAGGATGATATGATGGGATAGCCTAATTTTGGCAATTAACTGATCTTCAACTATTAGTGGTAGATATGCCCAATGGCCTGTGATGGGATGTTAGATGGGGTGAGATCCGAGTTACTACAGAGAATTCTTTCCTGGGTGTCTGGCTGGTGAGTCTTGCCCACATGCTCAGGGTTTAGCTGATCGCCATATTTGGGGTCCAGAAGGAATTTTCCTCCAGGGCAGATTGGCAGAGGCCCTGGGGTTTTTTTGCCTTCCTCTTCAGTTTGGGGCACAGGTCACTTGATGGAGGATTCTCTGTACCTCAAAGTCTTTAAACCACGATTTGAGGACTTCAATAGCTCAGACATAGGTTAGAGGTTTGTTACAGGAGTGGGTGGGTGAGATTCTGTGGCCTGTGTTGTGCAGGAGATCAGACTAGACGATCATAATGGTCCCTTCTGACCTTAAAGTCTATGATGCTATATTCCAGTGGCTGGATGTGTCTTTCTAACCTTGTGAGGTGCACATACAACAAGTCCAGGAGCTTAACGAGTCAGGCAGATCTGATGGAATATCTTTTCCTGCTATCTGGGTATTGGGTTCTGTGGAAGTTCTGACCTTGCCCTGCTGTAGTAGTTGGGGAAGAGGAGACAAATCTCTCTGAATGTGATAGAAAATGAACTTGTAAGCTGATGAAGTCTCTGGAGAATGCTTGTTGTGTTTTGTTTCCTTTAGGATAAGGTATGGTTCTCTGATGTTGTAGTGTTAGCTTCTCCATTCATATTCATTAGACAGCAAGAAGAGTTGGTGCCAGCATGTCTTATTCTGTCAGAAGCAATGGGTCTACAAATCTGTAGTCATACTTTAATTTAAGAGCCAGAGTTGCCAACATATGGAAAATATTTCCAGGTACAGTTCTCCTAATCAACCAAGGTGTGGGAACCCCAGGCCTCCAGCCATCAGAGAGCTGTTGGATATATTTTGGTGCATTTTAAGTTATTTTTTTCTTAAAGGTTTTGTGCATGAAATCTCCAGGGGGTGCTTGTCCTCAACTTTTTTTTAAAAAAAATCATCTCCTGGAAATATGTTGTTCCCTCTTTCTCATGTCGCTCTACAGAGTTTGATCTCCACTGCTTTTGCTCCCTCAGCACTGGCTCCCCGTTTCATCTGTTTTGGTTCTTATATTGTGTTCATAACTGCGGTATCTATCTCCCCCCCCCGTGTGTAGCTCTGAAAGGTGGCTGGAGAGGGAGATCTGGGAGCTGTTGCTGCAGATTGGACACTGGGAGAGGAAGGAGCCTCTGAGCGACCAAAAAAGCAAAATTGCCACCTGCTGCTGTGGCCCCAGGACCCTGGGTAGAATTAGGTATTTGGAGGGAGACTGCAAACCGGGGACCAGTCTTTGCTAAACTGGAACTGTGGGCAGCTATTAGAGTCAGCACTAAGTAGTCCCGCTTTTACCATCTAGTAATCATTGAAATTAATAAGTAGGACACAGCTGCCAAATCATCTCTTGTTGTTGCTGTACATCAGTTCAATCCAGGATTTTTCTCTGACCAGGAAAGATAGGGGGAAAAAACCCACATTCTTTAATTAAGCGTGTTCTTGATGTAGGAAGAAAATCTTCTTCCTTTGCAAGAAAGAGAAAAAAACTTTTCTACATTCTTATGCTCCCCTGAAACGGATTCTACACATTTTCAGTACATGTCTATGACCCTTTTAATGTACAAGTGACATCAAACAAGGGAGAAGAGCATAATAATATCAGAGCATCCTCCCTCCTCTCTCACACATTGCTGACCATTGTTATTCAGAAGACGGCATTTGTTAGCAAGGAATGGGTCCAAAGCTGATTCGATGTACAGGTAATTACAGGATGAAAATTAGCCAAAACCCAGGATGCTGTGTGCCATTTTATTGGGACCAGGTGGGAATGCAAGCACTTAAAACAGCCTCTCTGGCTTTATTTTGGATGCCCAGTGCCAAGTTTAATACTGTGAATAGCTGCCTTACTGCATGATGTCAATATAGCAGATTACAGTATCAGTGACATCCCTATCAGTGGAACATCATTTCACGTTAGTTATCTAATATGGTATTTCACTAATGTATTGTGACAGTGTCTAACAAAATACATAGCTTGCACTTGTCTATTACAATTGCTAGTTCTCTACTTATTATCTGACATATTCTTTTCCCTGTCCCTATTGAGTGTGCTGTAACAGAAAATGTATAAGGTTTTCATATTTTATATAGAACATACTTCTAATCTAGAATATTTTTATAGCTGTTTTTGTTAGAGCTGGTTGAAATATTTTCAACCTAACACTTTTCCATGGAAAAGTGCAATTTCAGGGATATTGAAACTTTTGGGGGAACATGTCATTTTCTATGAACATTTTCAACAGGAAAAAGCTGAAACATTTTATTTTGATGGTCTCCGATTTCTGTTCCCGACCATCTCTAGTTTTTGCATTTGTTGGTAGAATGTATTCATAAGAAGGAACTCAATGAACATTTTTCATCAGGCTGATAAACACGAGCACTTGTGCTGGAGAGAGACTGCAATGGAATGTTTTTTATATATATGTTACTGTTCTGGTGGTTCAGTGCTCCCTCATGTTCAGCAGAATGATGCTTTTACAGAAATAAAATTCTATTAAGTTGGCTACAGTTTGCACGGGCATAAGAGTCTAGCCTTAAGGCACAACTCTAATCTGGGTCTAGGAGCTTGTAATTCTCAGCATGACAGTCCTCAACTTTAGTTTTGGAGAAAAACCAGGGGTGAAAGTAAGTCTAGGGAATTACTGGTATGGGGCTGGGCTGGGGCTGGCTCTGGCTCCTGGAAGGGGAGGGGCCTCAAGTGGAAGGGGAGGTCAGAGCCAGCCCTGGCCCACCCTGAAGCAGCAAGTGCCTCCTTCCCCCTCCCCGGGTTAACAGCAGCGGCCGGGGGCTCTGGCAGCGGTTTAAAGGGCCCTGAGTGGTAGTGGCGGCCGGAGCCCTGGGCCCTTTAAATCGTCCCCAGAGCCCCGCCGCAGCTTCCCCAGGGTTCCGGGGACGGGTCTCCGGCTGCCACTACTGCCCTGGGCCCTTTAAATCGTCCCCAGAGCCTGCCGGAGCCCTGGGGAAGCAGCGGTGGGGCTCCGGGGACGATTTAAAGGGCCCAGGGCTCGGCCGCCGCTACCGTCCGGGGTCCTTTAAATCGCCGCCCCAGCCCCGCTGCCACCACTACCCCAGGGCTCTGGCAGCAATTTAAAGGGCCAGGGGCTCCAGCCGCTGCTGGGAGCCGCAGGCTCTTTAAATTGCACCTGGGGAAGCCGATCCACCCCAGTACGGTGCACCGGCTCTTGCCTGTACGCCATATCGGGGCATACCGGCTTACTTTCACCTCTGAGAAAAACAAGAGACAATGGATGGCATACACTAACATACTGCTTCTCATTGGGAATGACCTTTTTGGTTTCTTCCTTTGACGCAATCCATCTTTGGTTAAAAGTACAAATGATTAATCATATATATGTGCTATCTGTGTGCTTACTTAATCAAGAAGTGATTGCTCCTCTTTCTACTGCTCTTACCCAGTGTATGAAGAGGGATGTGGACTAGTAGTCTGATGGCATCCTGATCTGGGAGCCAGGAACTCCTGATTTCTAATCCTGTCTCTGACATTGACACCTTTTGTGGCCTTGGGTAAATCACTTAATGAAAATCATATGCCTCAATTTCTACATTAGTAAACCGGGGTTGAGGGGAGGGGGTGAAGAGGAATAATACTACCTTTGCCTTATCTACCTTTGAAGGGTATTGTGAAGATTGAGAGTGTGCTTTTCAAAAACACCTAAGGGAATTAGGTATCCAATTAAATGTTAATGGGAGTTAGGCACCTAATTCCTTTAGGTGCTTTCCCACCCCAGCTTAATTTGTTAATATTTGTAAAGTGTTCTGGCGACAAAGAGCTCAAGAGATAATGTTAGTGGAGGTTTATGGTGGAGACTAATTGTCCAAATACATATAGTGGTAGCTCTTGCTAAATCATTGCTTTTAAATGGTGATCGTTATGTTTATAAACAATTCCTCTTTTCTTGGTGGAGGCTCCTTACATGACATGCGTCTCAGTCTGAGAAACTTTATATTTCCAGCAGCGTATTTCTTGAGACAAATGACACTATGTGCTGCATATCTTAGATAAAATCAGGGGTCTGTCCTGCCATTAATGCACTATGGTTTTCCATGTGTAGAGTAACTCCCATTGTCCTTCTAATAATGTGCCTTAGCAGTGTAATTCCTTTGCCTGCATATGCTGTAAATGGGGATACTTCTAGGAATCTGAAAGCTCCAAAGCTTTGACTGAAATGGACAAGATACTGGTCTGGTTGAGGTCCCTGGGAGCTCTTGCTTGAGCTGAGAGGTGGGTGTATCACTCGCAGTCATGGGGTGGGGCGAGGGAGGGAGATTTGGGTCAAACCAAAACCAATTTTTAAAAAAAAATTCAGTGAATTAAAAAATGTTTTGGGTTTGAGCCCTTTTAAACATTGTTGAATTTTTAAAAAAGAAATTTCTAAACGAAAAATAGTTTGAACTGAAAAATTTTCATTTGGAAAATTACGATGTGAAATATTCCAACTTTTTCAGGTACTTTGTTGTTTTTTAAATGAACAGGTATCAAAACTGACATGAATTCATGAGGGATTTTGATGTCACCAAATCTGCATTTTTGTCTCTCCCCCTTCCTTCCCCACCCCAAAAATGAAAAAAAATTCAACTAAAAATATTGCCCATCTCTACTTGTGAAGCCCCCAGGGTATAAAAATAAGAGGGGATTGGTGGTAGCGTATTTTCCTCACCTTTCAAATGTACTAACCTTCTTCCTTTTGTCTCAAATATACTGAACTTTTTGCATGCTTCGGGGCCTATCTTTCCTTCCTTTCTTTTTTGGAGGCAGGAGAATTAAAGACCTGGTCAGCAGGATGACTGTGTGGAGGGGGCTTAAGTTTGCTTAAATTCTGCTGCAATAGAATATTGTGTAGTGGAAGAAAGCAGGGGATTTTATGTAACTTTATATTTATGAAAGTTATTTTACATAACTCTATATTTTAACAGGGGTGTTCAGAACCTGGGCCAGCTGTTCTCTTTTTTGTTTTGTATTGTATTTTTTAATAATATAGCATAAATTGAAATACGTGATGACCTTGCCAAAAAAAAGAAGAAAACTTTTGTGCGACTTGAGATTTTCTCCACTTTCTATGGCAGCCATTTTTTTTAACACATGCAATTAAAATTTTAAAAGGCCACATTAAATGCTGAAATATTGTCCTTTCTGCTAATTTTACAGCCAGATAAGAATGCTTCTGTTCTTGATGTCATGCAGTATTCTGTATAAGGTTAATTAAACTAGTAATGTATTAATTCTTCACAATTTCCTATGTTTGACACACATCAATATGAAAGTATGTCACTTATAATCCAGACAGCAACAGAATGGCCTGAGCCAGTCACATTCAATTTTGGAGCAATATCCTATCATATAAATAATTTTATTATCAAATTTTTGTAGCATCAGATTTTATGGTCTGTTCCGGTTATAAAGGACATAATTATCAGACTAGATCTCTCAGATGCAATTCTTCTGATGAGTCAAAGACATTATTTCTACAAAGAAGAAAAAGTGTTGAAATCCCTTCTGTGTGCCAAGCACATTTAACCAACCACACCTTTTCCCAGGTAAAACTGAAAAGTTACAAGGACTAGCCACACACTGTGCAGTATAAGGCTCTGAGATAAATCCTGAAAATCTCATTGGCTTGGTTAGGGATATTTCTACTAGGCAGAGAGGTTGGTATGAAAATATGCTGTACAATTTAGTGCTGTAACCACAGAGGTGGAGTATTCCTGGATTCATCTCAATACTTCTGATTTTGTTTTATTTGATTCAGACAGGCTCCCCCCACCCTTTGAGGTTTGTTTTATTTCAGGCTTGTTCTAACCCAAAACCATAAAGGTGGAACTTGGAATAAAATGGATATTTTGTGAACTATTGTAGTGTCTCCTAGCATGAGAAATTTCTGATTCACCAAACAAAATAGCCCCTGGTTGCCCAGTATTGAAATCTGAGCAGTAACTTCATTTCAGGTTGTTAAAGGTGTGTACGATTCCCAGGGCAATTCTTTAACCAATAACTCATACAGTTCACAGTACTTTGTTACTTTTGTTCAGATGTATTCTCTTTTTTAAAAAATGGCACAAGCTTTGTGGTCATGTAAATTGGCTCAGCTCCAGCTGGGTTGAAAACCGCTATCTGGAGATAATTTGGCCCGGTATGTGCAGAGAAAATGGGTCTTAATAATTGACTAAAAAATAAAAATATATAGAACATAATCATGAAAACTCTATATTCCCTCTGTCCTCCCGGTGATTTCCCAGCCGATATAGTAACTGCTGTTAAAGAGCACTGAGTTCCTGTCAGGTTTTGTTTTGTTTTTTCAGTGTCCTTTTCTGCAGGATAGACGAAATGTTAAGCCTTCAAGGTGTGCAAGGTCATAAACTAGTGAGTGAAGAGGCCAAACTGTTTTTTGCCACCTTTTTCTACCATTCTTTGCTGAGTAGTGTTGCCTGGTCTATGGATTGTGTATTAATTATATGTATTACTTAAGAATTCCCAGTTGTCACTCTGAGGTTTGATAGGTTCTTGTCCCAGGTTTAAGCCCAGGATTATTAAAATTACTGTTCAGCCGGGAACCATGATGTGCACATTTGCAACAAACACACTTTAGGAAACTTTCTGTAGTCGAAATAGTTTTATTAATACAGTTAGCAAAGTCACAAACACTGTAACCCAGCTAGGTGAGTGAGATAATACAAAATGTACATCTGAACAGCCATATACTCACACCATCCCTTACAGAACAACCTGAAATGTTAGCCAGTTTCTTCCTTAACACCATTACTGGTGGGCATCATCCTGGCACCTCCCGAGTACTGCATCTTCCCTTCCTCCTGCACACAGGCTGGGCTAAAACTTTTATGATATTTTATGCTGACACCACTAAGCCTAATGTATATTCAGTGGAGGGATTTATCCTCTCGTCCTTATTTGTATTTCCTCACCCTACTAATGTTGGGGTGCCTTTCTCCTACAGCTTAGTATATAAATGATCTCAACTTATTATCATATAAGTCAATTCATTGCCAGGGCATTCTTGTGGTCAGACATCTGCAGATGTTCCTATCCTAAAATATCCAAAAGTTGGTGTTAGTTTGTATTCCTGTGGTTACCTGGTGTTATGTACCCACTTAAACACTCTCCTCAAAACTTCGGGTTGACGTTGGGCCATTTATCTGTGCCAAAGTCTATAGGTCTCAAAACTTCTGCTAACTGCCAAAGCCAATGTCTTACAGCATACAGGCCTGTAGGTTGCTTGCATTACTGATAAAATAAATGCTAAAGGTAGCTTTATGGGCTACAGCACACAAACATAAATGTCTGTGAATTAAATACTTTGGAATGCTAGAGAATTTTTCATGCACACAAAAACCCATGTTAAGAAATTACAAGATTTTGTCTTCAAACCACAAAAGCCAGGGAAGTCCAAATAAAGGTTAAAATACTTGAATATTATGCTTGTGTGGTATGGTAGCTTTTCAGTGGCCTTGAGCTTTTCATTTCAGCTGTGGTCAGAAGACTGTCAGCCTAGAGTTGTCCCTAGAGGCCCGAGGTGTTTAATTTTCAAGTTTTAGTTCCAGCAGGAGAATGAAAATTCAGCCAATTAAATAAAGACTTGGGAGAAGAGAGATGAACTGTGAAGACAACATCTTTGCTTAAAGAGGAAACTTATTCTCAAAAGTAATCACTGAAACATCTCTGTCCCCACTCCAAATCCTTGGGGACACAGTAAAACATGGATGATATCTATTTACTCTTGCATGTATGTGTGTTTGTTTTAAAGATTTGTTAGAATGGCAAGGGCTTTTTAATGTTTGTTTCAATCTGAATTATCTATTTAGTTTGATACAGTATATTGAGCAATGGAGGTGGGCAATAGTTTTGAGAGAGATGAAGGCTGGTAGACATTAAATAGCAGCAAGGCAGTATAAAATGTCATTCAGAATTCTAGGTACCAGATTAGTAGCCCCAATAACCTTCTATTGATATAAAAATAACAGATTCAGCATGGGCAGAAGCAACACTGATCAATCAATGTGCCTCAAAGCTGATCTAAAAGAATATCTTGAAGGGGCAAGACATTTGTTAAATTTCCTTTCCAGTTAACTTGACAGCTCTGCTGAGGCTACAAATAAAAATACTAATTCATGCTCATTGCAGTAGTGCTCCCACGTCAGCTGGGAGCTGGACTGAGATCCCCTCAACTCCAGCCAACTCACCAAACCACTTTTTGATAAAGTGCAGGACTGGGATTCAGAAGATTTGGTTTCTGGTCCTGTCACTGTGTTACCTTGGGCAACTCACCTATCCATTCTGTCTCGATTTCTCCATCTCAAAATGGGGACAGTAATGGTCACCTACCTCCAATTAGTGTATGTGGGAAGCTTTGGAATGAAGCTAAGTGTCAATAAATGCCAAGTAATGTATACTGAAGGGGAAATTTAAACTACTCCTATACCTTACAAGGTTCTTGAACTGACACAGTAAGTTAGAAAGTGACCTGGGTGTCATTGAGGACAGCTTAGCAAAGACATCTGTTTAGCATGCAACCCTGATCAAAATACAAAGAAGATATTAGGATACATAAGGAATGAAATGGGGTGTAATACAGAACATATTATGCCTTTATGTAAATCAGTTGTGCAGCCTCACGCAGAACACTGTGCAATACTGAGGGCCCCATCTCAAAAACATTATTGCAGAAGTAGGGAGGGGTTCAGAAAAGGGGGGTGAGACTAATCAAGGGCAGGAAGGAACTCTCATAAAATGAGAGTGAAGAGTTAGGGACTGTTTACCTTAGAAAAGAGACCAATAAGAGGGGAGACAGTAAAAATATATAAAATAACGAATGATCTAGAGAGGGTAGACTGCGAGTGTCTATTCTCCC
The DNA here is from genome assembly GCF_965152235.1 of Eretmochelys imbricata. Lineage (NCBI taxonomy): Eukaryota > Metazoa > Chordata > Testudines > Cheloniidae > Eretmochelys > Eretmochelys imbricata. The sequence goes on along the minus strand of NC_135572.1, from coordinate 191,695,870 downwards.
CTGCTTGTAACAAGAACAAGGGAACAGTGAATAAAATTAAAAGGTGGTAAAATCTAAATGGATGAAAGGAAATACTCTTTTGCTTTATGGGTATTGTTTAAACTGTGGAGCTTGTTGCCACAGGTAGTCGTTCAGACCAAGAACTTAGCAAGATCCAAAAAAGATTAAACATGTATAGCGATAACAAGAATATCCAGAGTTGTTATAATGATGATATTTTTTGAAGGGATATTAAGCCATATGCTCCAGGATGTAAGCCAGTCTCTAACGATTGGAAATAAGGATGAGACCTAATATGGGGGCAGAATATCCCACATCTGCTACTGCCTGGTTCTTCCTCCTTCCTCTGAAGCAGCTGGTGCTGGCTATTATCAGAGAAATGATACTGGACTGGATGGACCTTAGGTCTGATCCCATCAGGCAATTTCTGTGTTCCTATGATAAGTATAATATTGTTAATAATAATCACAACTGACCTGGCCTGAATCTGCATGGTTAGATGATATATACCTCTCATGGTTAGATGATATGGGTAATTGAGACTGTCTTTAATTCCCTGAGCCATCCAAACCCCTGAATCAGAATGCCTTTTTATCAGAAATCCCAAATTCACCAATTTTGGTCACTGAGAATCATTAGGGACCATTAGATTTTCACCATTACACATAGTTTTTAGTGAGACCGTGTGTTAGGTGAAATATTAATATTCTGTCAAAAGGTCTACCTTTTTAGTGTGCTGTGTTAATCCCAGGAGAGACAAGGTGAATTTTCATAAAATTGCCCTGCTTCTGCTAGAAAACAAGGTAGGCAAGGCAATATATTTTATTGGACCAGCTTCTTCAAAAGCTTGTCTCTTCCACCAACAGAAGTTGATCCAATAAAATATATTACCTCACCCACCTTGTTTTGCACTTCAGTAGAAACATGGCTATTTTATAAAAATGCTATGTTCTTTAATAAAAAAAAAAGCGTGTCCATATTTTTGCCAGCAAACTATACTGAATGTTCGGTGTCAAATTTTTCCATGACTCTTTTGAGCTGCTCTTGATAGATCACGTTAGTCACACAATGATGAAATGTGTTTTTCACTGACTGGCTAAATCTGTCCCAGGAGGATGGGCACGCGCCATTTTGACTTCTCTTCTCAGAGAGAGAAAATAGCTGAGAGACTGTTTTAATGAACAGCCTACATGTTCCACGGAGCTTGAGCTACGTTTCCCTGTGTTCGCACTCAGCAGCGGGTGTCCTCACACCAGTGAGGTTAATAGTGACTCACAGGCAAGACCTGTTCTAAAAGCTCTGCCACACACATGGGAGGCTGCAGAAAGGCTGATTCACAACAACACCTTCTTATCTCACTCACTTGGAGTCCTTATGGTGCATACATGTACCGCACACTTATACAAAAGGTTTTTTTTGTAAAACACGTATTCTGTGAAGCTGTTAAGATTGCGTCATTAGTTTGCCTTCCGGGAATTGTAGAGTCTGTCCGCACTAGGAGGTAGGGGTGTGATTATTCAGTTCGCACAGACATACTCGCGCTAGCTCTCATTGAGCTAGTGTGTTAAAAATGGTAGCATAGCCAGGATAGCACGAGCAGTAGAGAGCGGAGGCAGAGGCTAGCTGGGCTGCATATGTACACACCCATGGGATTCAGGCAGATTAGTACTTGCGGGAGGAGGGCGCTAGTCCATGATGCCATTTGCTGCTGCCCATGCGGCATAGCTACAGTACTGCTCAATGAAAGCTAGCACAAGTATGTGTATATGATAATCACACCTGTACCTCCTAAAGTAGCTGTACCCTGTAATTTACTTTTTTTTAAATGAAACTCTTGACTTTTATTGATTGCCAAAAAAGCATCTAGAACTCCCAAATGTGTGTATGTATGTGTGATTAGTTCTGCCCATTCAAGTCCACAGTGATTATTTTCAATGTCGCTTGGACTGGGAAGTCGCATTTTGTGTTCCACTAGCAGAGAGTGAGAGATTCTAAGATTGACAAGTTCACAATTTGACCTACTGTGTAGCACACAGGCCCTGATTCAGGAAAGCATCCCTATTCAGGAACAGCCTTGAAGCAAGTAAGTTCCACTGAAGTCAGTGACTTCGAAATGTGTGCTTAAGTGCATTCTTGAATAGGAATGGAATTAAGCACATGCCTAACTGTTTTTCTGAATCAGTTTTGTAGTTTGTCATTGTCCTCCTCCTACTGAAACATTTATATATTTTTGAAAACAGTGGCTGCAAGTGGGTTGAAATGTAACCACCCTTATGGTGTGAGGCATTTGTATGTGTGCCTGCAAACAAAATAACTTTTTCCAGTCTAGCTAAGTTTTAAACCTACCATCTTTGACAGTGTGCCTTTTAACTATATTGCTACTTGCAATCATTGTTATAATGTACTTCATAAAAAAAAGATACAGAAGCCTGCAAAGGATAATGGGAAGCTATTACAGACTACAGTTGAAAAGTACAGTGTTATTCCCTCAGGAGAAAGCTATCTCTTATGTACATATAATTAATATGTCTGCCAGTAACAGTTATTAAACAAAGGGTAGGAATTGTTTCTGTTGAATAACTTGACCTGGGAGTAAAGCCAATTTAAAAGGCATCTGATTAAAATATGTTAAGGTCACAGATCACTGTAAAATATGAAGTGGGAAGTAAATGGCAGAGGTTTACTCATGGGTAAGATTAAATGCTATGGAATATGTTTTCCGCACTAACAGCGGCTTTCAAATGTAAAATATGAAAAGTGCTCATTCTAAAGGTTATTTTTCTAGAGGCATTGCAATGTCACGCTGCACTGAATCCTTGCACTATTGATAGTGATGAAGTTCACCCTTCAGCAACTAAGATTCTGTCATTCCTACTGTAAATTCCCTGACTTCTGTATAACCAGCTCATCCATAAAAAAAGTGTGCTGTGGTTGGAAAGTTGCCTTACCAAGTTCCTGACCAAAAAAAAGGTTTTAATTTGTTACAGAATTTGAAGAAAATTGGTTTTGACACCATGAAGCACCTCATCTTGCATTATTACGCGAAGGCCCAGTCTGTACTTGAAACATAGGTCGACATAGGTATGGTGCTCAGGGGTGAGCACCGTCACAGAAGAACCCCTTCCATTACTGTAGGCTGTGTCTACAAAATGGCATCACAGCAGCACAGGTACAGTGCCATAGATATGCCACTGTAGCACCCATACGCAAGGAATGCAGGATCGGGCCCACCTTTAACCTCCTGTAAAAAATAAAAATAAGAAGCATCCCCAGATTCGTATTTCCTGAAAAAAGTAAAAAGATACTAAAGTGATGAGTCTCTACAAAGCTTATAGGACCAGCCTGCTTTGTCATAAACTGAAATTCTACAAGCTATTTGCACCACATGTTGAAAAAAATGCATTATAAAACTGGAAAGTAAATAAAAAAGGGAAATAATTAGGAAACAGGATCTAACATTTTGAAGGGTTCCAAAATCTGTATTTACACAATGCTGTAAGGACTGTGCTATACCTCCCGTTACATGGGGAAGTGAACTCATGGAACTTTCTCAACCTCAGTTCAGCCAGACATACTATGGTTTCCAGACTGGGGTGCTCAAGGAAAGAGAGTAGGGTTAATATTGGCACATAGGTCATTGCTTCATTGCAGAGATACTCTTTGAGCTGATCAGATTCCTCACTACAGTGGAATTGGAGTCACCTAGGCAAAAACGTTTTGTGGTTTCACTGTCCAGTACAGCAGCTGATGATTTCTCTAGATCTTTGGGTTCCTTGGCTGTCACTACAACCAATGGAATATTCACTTTGACTCCATTCATAAGGCTGGGCATGCTCCAGATCTGGTGTTAGTCACTGAAGCATACAGATTTTTTTTTTTTTAAGGTTGACTATGTCGCTCCCTCTGCTGGGTTTCAGATTTGAGATTTTCTCTCTGTGGAGAATTTTCTCTTTACTTTGCAGGCAAAATTGATTGGATTCAGATTGACCCATCTAATACTGGAGAAACAGAACAATCTGCTTGTGTTTGTGTCTCCCTCTGAAGTTACGGAGGTGCTGGAACAGCTTTGTGCTATAACTTGTGAGCTGGACTCTTGACCTTTCTGGTTGTTGAAGGCCAGCAATGAAGTAATAGGTCCATTGTTGGTTGAGATATGAAAGCTTCCTTAAGGGGCTAGTAGGAGGAGGGTGCCTAGTGGCTTTTAAAGAAGCCATTGTGAGGCCCATGCTCCAGAAACAAACTCTAGATACAAACACTGTGGCTGGCTAACTATCCGCTAGTAGCCAGTCTCCGATTTTTGGAGAAGGTTATTGGCAGGGTAACTCTGATAATTTCCTGTGTCCTTAGGTTTCCTGACCCCAGTCAATAAAATTAGAGGTCTGGGTAAGGGACAGAAATTGCGCGAGCTGTGTTAGTTGATTATTTCCTCTTCGCAATGGACAAAGATAAATATCTGTAGTGATTCTTTTAGATCTGTCACATGGGCGGCAGGTAGCATAGGCCAGGGAAAGCTGTCCCTCCCCAAACAGCCTGGTGTGGCCAGACCCACACTCCGCTCCCAGACCACCACCTACCTGCTTCTAGTTCCCTTCCCATTCTTCCATGGTGGAGAGGCTGGGACAGGCAGGCTGGAACCAGGGCTCACAAGGCTGGGGGCGCCGGGGCCATGCTGCACCATCAGCCTGATGCTGGGGTTGGGGGCGCTGGGACTATGCCGCCTGCCCAGCGCTGTGGTAGGGAGCACTCTGGCCACCTCCAGGGCTGCGGCTGGGGGTGCTTTGGCCGTGCCGCACGCCTGGCACGCTGGGGCGGGGGTTGCTCCCAACACACTGCCCGCTCAGTGCTCTGTGAAGTGTAGTTATAGGCCAGGAAATTTACATTATAATGCCCTATTTTCGGCTGTGAGGGATGCCACAGTAGAATGGGAGAAAAACACAGCCATTTTCACCATTCTGTCAATATAGCACGTGACCTGCAGCAGGAATGCATAGCAGGATGACTAAAGCCAGGATCTGTATGTTCACTTTGAATTTCCTGCTCTTTGTTCGAGCCAGAGCCTTTGCATTGTTTTAATATTTTGCCTCTGTATTTCCCAAGTGACTGTAATTGCGTGACATCACCAGTGTGAAATGCACAGTGCTGAGATCATCTTCATTTATACTTGATATCTGATTTAATCTCTTCTTTATCAAAAGACAGAAATAACAGAGAAGGGGGAGGAAATGCCTAACATAATTAAAATAAAATGTATGTGGGCACGTTATGAGATTAATCACATACTGGTGTGTTGTGCCATTCATGATCACATCCTGAGAACTGTGTCGCATCTCATTTTTTGTGCGATTTCCTTTCTGATGGCAAATGTGGTGCCCTCGCCAGCATTGTGTCATCTATGGAGCGTGAGATTAATATACATATTGTGCAAGAGAGCTGCACAGATGATTTTCGAAGGATCAGAAGAACATTCCAAAAGTTTAACATTTACCGCTGAGTTAAGGTGAAAGGTTCTCTAGCATTGGCTCCACAGCAAGCTGCAGGTCTGGAGTAAGAACCTCCACTGCTGCTAGTTTCTGCTGATGAAAGCTGGAGTGGTTTGAAAGGCTTCCATAACACAATCTGCTCTGGGGGTGGGGGTGCATTAGCATTCTCTTTGTGGAGGAAGGAGATTGAAATATATTCCAGAGCTACTGACACCTGCCTTGTTAAAGCATGTGGGGGGGCAGGTGGAGGGGAATGTTGTTAAGGTATCTGAGCCGTACCAGTTTATGATTGAATCCCCTTATTTTCTAAACATTGAGTTTTAATTCCATAGAGGCATTGTGCCCTCAGGCTTTTTTATTGAGCTCTCGAGGAACAAATAAAGGAAACACTTGATCACTTTATAAATGCTGCCCATTGCATGTAGTGTTTAATGACTGCATATATCCACTTCCAATGCATTGAAATACTTCAGCCTTGCCTCAAAGCATTTTACCTCTATTCAGAGTGCAAAGAATGAAGTTCCTGTAGGATTGTGGAGTGCAGTTCATTTTGCATATAAACAGTTGCTTTGACCTTGTATAGGCAAATGGGCCCTGTCAGGCCTGGAATAGCAGGGCCTGGAAATCATCTGTTTAGTCAGTGCTGGTTCAGGTCATTAGCTCGTGTTTATGGCTGGGAATTGGTGATATTGCTCTGTGTATAAGGGGCTGAAGGGCTGAATACTAAAAGGCCCTTATTTACCAACAGCTTTATATTTTAATTTAAAATTAATTCAGATTGAAATGATCCATTTAACCTTTAATTAGGATCCTGTGTTCCTCTGAAAGTCAAACACATAAGTCAAACTGAGGCAAAATTCACTTTGCAGTTGAAGACTGTCTCATTTCTTTTAGCAGTAACTATCATGGATTGCTAAATACATCTGTTTTACTTTCACTAAGTTAACTTTCCCCATTCTCTGTCAGACCCAATAGTTACGGCTTAAGGAACTCAATTACTATCTAGTAATATGACAGGACTTTAGTCCTGAAAATACTCTTGTTTGATGGGAGTATATGAGGAGTAAAGTCAGTGGCTTTACACTGAGATAAGAGATCAGAGTCTCGTTTGAGGAATTTTTAAATAATGTTTTAGTGTATTGTCAAAGGGGCCTAAGGGAGTTAGATGCTCCGCTACCATTGTACGTCAGTGGGTGTTGGCCACCTAATTTTCTGGGTTCCTTCTGATAATCTCAGCGTATAGTTACCACATACTTAATCATTTACAAAACTTGCTTTACTCAGTTGCAATGTGTTCAGACCTTTTTTCGACCTAACCCAATGCATTTACTTCCTCTTGCATTAGTTTCTACTTCAGAGCTTCCAAGTTGATATGGTATAGTTATTACTACCTGTGAAGCATGGGAAAAATTCATGTTACTGTGAAGGGATGGCACATTTCCTTCCTCACTGTTACAGTCTTGCAGTGGGGCTGAAGTGGGCTGCAGTGTTTCCATATACTTCAGAGGAGTCTTCCATTATGGTCTAATGGTGATGGAGTCCTTCTGGGATCCATACAAGGAAGACCTAATTCCAACCTCTGCTGCTGCTGTACATGCTGCACCTCCTGCTGCCTCCCTTTGCAAGCAAGGAAGCAGGACCTGGCAGGAAAGAGAGGAAAGCCAGCTGAGAAAGTAGATGGAAGTGCATGTATAATGCTGATAGACCCCAGTCGTCAGCAGGCAGGATTGAACTGGGGACCTCTGGAGCTTAGTGCATGAGCCTCTACTGCATGACCTCTACTGCATGAGCTAAAAGCCAGCTGGCTGTTAGCTAAGGCTGTAGAGCAGACTCATTTAACACTCTCTCTCTTTCTCTCTCTCTCTCTAAGTGGTCTCAGTGCCACTAGATGAGACAACACCACACCCAGAATGTCTGTGGGTTCACATGGAACCAGGGCCTGGCTATGCCTTGACGCAGTCACTTTCCCCAGTGGTTAGAAACACTCCATTTTCTCAGGCACAGCATCCATTTAATCCAGGACACTGGCCCAATCCCTCAGGGTTGGCCAATCTCCCTTTTTTTCCCCCGGTAAAGCTTTAGCTAATGGAGGTTTAAGCAACCAAAGAGAAGGATAATGTACTTCTTACCTCTAATTTAAAGTGAATGTGGAAGTGGAGAGAGAGGCAATGAGGAGCAAACATTAACTGTAGAAGGATATTTTAAATAAATGCAAATGCTGCTCACAGCTGGGTCTCTGTTGAAACTAAAAAATACAGTATTGTGAAGATGAATGTGCCATTGTGTTTATTTTCTACCTGCCTGAAACCATGCAGTGCTGTTCATCCCGAAGAGCCAAACTCTGCTCCCTCAACCAAAGAAATCCAATCCTACTTACATCAGAAAAGTAATCTCTCTTGAAATGAGGGATTTCACTTTTCTCTCTTGTATGTCAAAAATAACTGATAAAAAAAATATACAAAAAATGGTGTGATCCCCCTTAGTCCCACCCTCTTTCCAGGTTTTAATTTTTAGTATAATTGCGTTTCTTCTCCTTCGGGTTGTAGAACACTGAATTATCTGAAATTGGTCTGACAGACAAGGACAGAAAGTGCAAGACAGCCTGAGGGGAAGAAATGAATCGGAATTCTCCCACCAGGGCATTCTGGGACAGCAGGGGTCTAACCAGCTCATTTCCCTTCTGACTGCTGACTTCATAGTATGATAGCAAAGCACCACAGAAAGGATGAAGACAATGAAGTTCCTTCCCCTGAAGAAAAGAAAAAAGCCTAATCTAGGCTTATTAAGATGCTCCCTGCATTATCCTGCTTCTTTTTTTCTCTTTTTTTTCTTAAATGAGGTCTATGGGCCTTCCCCAGAGGGGTCAAAAGGGAGAAACATTGTGACAAAGCAGCTCTGCTCCTCATTCTCCTCCATCCCTCTCCATTCCAACTGAACAATATACTTATCTCTCCCACAAGTTTATGTACCAATGACAAATGAACAATGGTTTAGATATGATGGTGGTATGTGCTTTGGAAATGCCTGTAATAAAAATTCTCATATTGTAACTTCTACCCCCAGCAGTTGCTTGTAATCACATTATTGATGATACCAGTGTTGTAAATAAAATAATTTTAAAAAGCAATTGTTGCTATGTCTTATGGAAGGGATGACATCATGATATGGACTTCTGTTTTAGGTTATTAACCCTTGTATCGCTGCAAGGGAAGACCTTGCAGCTTTATTTTAAAAGAATTTATAATTTTATTTATATATGGTTGTCCAATCCAAGTAAATGATTTTATGTGAAACCATTTGAACTAGATAACTAGAGTTGCATTTGAAGAAAGAGTTTTTGGTGGACATGCACTGTACATACATCCATTCAAACGTAGTGTGAGTTTATAGTTTGAAGTAATTACCCTAACTATCACATCTAAAGTCTGCACTGATATCAGGTCTTCATTGATTTGAATTTCTTCTTAGCGCTCAGCTGATGATTTTCTATTCCAAGAAATAGGATAATGTGGTGGCCGTCTGGTCACAGGAGTTAAAATACAGTGACTCACCGTGGCTCTGATATTTTTGTCTATTCAGCTTTATTGGGAGGGGACTGAGGATTGACTCCTGTTTACAAACAAACAAAACAAAACCTCAAACCCCACATACCTCCAAAATCTTAACCAGAGGTGGCACGAGAAGCCATGGCCCTAGGGAGGAAATCATGTAAGTTTATGCAGATACAGTTATTGGTACTAGGCCATGTGAATTTTGCCTGCAAGGTCATTCTTGCCAGATTTGTTTTCATTAATGGCCTGGTGGCCTCCACATCATAGATTAAACACGGGATCATTTCATAAGGCTAACAGGAAAGATCTTTCAAATCTGGGGTCTCTTTCTGGGACATGTTAATGGCTAAGATATGGCAGCTGCATCCAGTCAGGCTTTATGTGTAAGGTTCGTAGAGAGTTAAAGGGTGGCTGAGATGGGGAGGACTTCTTGTGGAACGTGTCATATTTCTCAAACTGTGTTCAGTGTTGTCTGGTTCTTTTCTTATTAACATGCTTTTCCCCACTCATAATAAAGTAAGCAGGCCTGCAAGGGTGGGGCCCACTACAAAGACTTAGGGACTGGGACTTGAACTGAGCTGACCCCATGGTGATAACTGGGCATGGCAAAGGGGCCTGAACCCAGCTATGGACACACTCCCAAGAGACACTTTTACAGGGTGAGAAGGAGCTCTGGCCCCAGAAAGAAAAAGTATCCTCTTTGTGTCAAAAATAATGCTTTTGAATATCTTCCTTTTGTCACATATGCCATTTAGAAGATACTGGGGAGTTTCCCATAAAGTCTGTGCATTGGATAGTATTAATGCAGACCATTATAGGAAAAAATAAATGGTAAAGCTAACATGTTCAAAGACATTAACTTTGCTATGTTATCTGTTGGTGCTGCTATTATTGCATACCACCGTTTAATGGATGTATGTCTGTGTAGAATGGCAGATTTTCAGCAAGACAGCAGTATTTGCTAAACCTGATTTGGAGAAGGTGCATTTCTTAGATAGAGATGTACATGTTTCTGTTATAGATGAGCGGGGAAGTTTGGTGCTTATCTGTGGATTTTATTCTGGGATAATAGCGAGGTCATCTTGACAGAGAGAAATCAACAGCATTATTTTGCTGGTTGGGGATTTTGTAAAAGGTTCTTGTGTACTTAATTGTTCACATCTCTGTGATGTTTTTTTGAAAAAGGCCTTTTTCCTTCTGAGGCGAGTATGGCACTGAATCAATCTCAAATGCAACAAGAGGGAAATTGGGGGCATGTGTGAATGTTAATGAAACAACACCTAGAGTTTGTCAGATGCAGTTCATATAGGCTCTGGCACCACTTCTAGAGGACTGTGTTTTAATGCAAAAGTCATCCTTGTAGTACACTTGGTGAGAGTTCCTGATCTTTACTCGATACCCGAGCCAGTTCATCGAGCCTGGCTTAGTCTTTCAGAAATTAAAATGTTCTGTCACCGTGCAGGTTATTTTCTGGTTTTGGCCTGCTTAGTCATGCTCAATGGAACAAACATAGGTTACAGTTGTGCTGCTTCCATAAGCAAACCTTGGCAAGAGAGTGACGGTAAGCCTCTTTGCATGACAGGGCCAGTTTTCTAAATTAACCAGGATGCGGTGGGAGTAAAGCTTTGATAATGAAAAGTAGAAACTGCTTCCTCCTGTTGTGGAGTACAGTGTTATGTGAGACACACAAAATGAGAGATAAAGCTAAGTTTTTGCATAAAGAACTCCTATGTAGCAAGAGGGCTATTGCCATCAGCTCCTCATTATAAGAAAGTACATATTTTATGGATGATAAACACATAGAAAAATGCAATGTATGTATGAACAGATGCCAAAATGATGATAAAGGCAGAATGTTACAATGAGCCAGGCACCCATGAAATTTAAAATTATTTCATTGTTTTGCAGCGTGCCGACCTGGGTTCTACAAGGCCTTTGCTGGTAATGTGAAGTGTGCCAAATGCCCACCTCACAGCTCTACCTACGAAGATGGTTCTGTGAACTGCAGGTGTGAGAAGAATTACTTTCGATCTGAGAGAGACCCTCCATCCATGGCTTGCACCAGTGAGTAGTATTATGATGGCTTGGGGCTGTGATTGTCTTTTGTCCTCTGCCCCATTTAAGTTCTTTAGCTGTGTACAAAGATTCTTCTCCAGATTTGTCTCAGCACCTTGTTTCTCAAATACAGAGTAAATTCAATTTCCAAACAAAATCCCCTCATCTCTCTTGTTTCAGGTCCTGTTTTATATTAGACAGGCTATCAGAGCTTATAGGAATGGATTTATATATCTCTATTTTCAATTCCTCTGTGCTGTTATCTGTCAAATTGAATAGGAAAAAGGGAGTGAGAAGTTTAAAACTAATACCAGTGTTTTCAGAACAGTGTATCGAATGGGTATTGTAGTTAGCAGTATTGTTTTCTATGTTTCTGCAAAAGCATCTTCCAGCTTGAGTCATGTCTTGAAGATAGTTAACAATCCTCAATTGTGTGAGTCTATAATCCAGGGGAACATCTCAGGAGGACCATGAGGCGAAGAATAAAGACAATATGGTTATTTGCTGTGGTCGGTTCCATATTTGTGTGTCCTGTTGCTCTTGTGGAAAAGCACCAGATAACCAAAAGGGAGATTAATAGGATATTTTTACCTTTGTAGGACCTCCATCTGCACCAAGAAACGTTATCTCTAATATCAATGAAACATCGGTTATCCTAGACTGGAGCTGGCCCCTTGATGCAGGAGGCCGGAAAGATGTCACCTTCAACATCATTTGCAAAAAATGTGGGGGGAACATCAAGTTGTGTGAACCGTGTAGCGCCAACGTGCGCTTCTTACCCCGTCAGATTGGACTCACCAACACCACAGTGACCGTAGTAGACCTCCTGGCACACACCAACTACACATTTGAGATTGATGCAGTCAATGGGGTGTCCGACTTGAGTACGTTCTCAAGGCAATTTGCCGCAGTCAGCATCACAACTAATCAGGCTGGTGAGTGTGATTGTATTGGTCTCCCTCTCTAGTATTTAAAATACCAAGGACTGGGTAGTCCCATCACCCGTTCCTATTTCACATGTGCTATGAATGTTGACACACTGATGTAACAGTAGGCTTCAGTGAAGTTGTTCCTGATTACACCAGTGAAAATGGAAGCTGTCAAAGGGTCTTCCAGCCTCTAGTCAGTAGTCTCTAATGACACCCTCGCTGGAATGTGTTTTATTAATAAAACCAGATTTTAATAAAATACTAATTTCAATAATCTCCAACGTAAATTACTGTAGTAATCATAGTGATAAATTTTGATTAAATAGAAGTGAAAAATGCTTTGATGTTAGGCACATAAAAAGCTAAGTTTTAAATTGTAGGGATTTAAAACACTGTACTTTTCTTTTTCCTTAGCACATTTAATTTTTCATCCAAGTCCAGACTACTGCCCGCATTACAGGGATGTGAATATGAATCCTTAATTAGGCCCTGATCCTGTATTTGCTAGTGCACAGGTGGACTGCTGGGCTTCGTTGCAGCCCTATTACAATCACTGAGGTTCTGCATGAACACAGAAGTCTGCTTGCAGAGGTCACAATATAGGATCAACGCTTCATTCATTTCTACTATTTGCTTCTCTTTTTTCAAAATTTCATTTATGTGACAGATCTGAGGGAGCTGTGTAGCTTCCTTTAATGGTCCCAAAATTGGGGTAATATTTGCTGATAAAGGGAAGACTAGATTCCCCCTAGCTCTTTGTAGTTCTATTTTGGGCAATAAATCATCAGGAAGTTTCTGGCAGAAAGCATGTGTGTTTGTGGAATGTCTGCTCTCCAGTGTTGTCTTACAAAAATAGCCTTCATTTTTCCTATTTCCTAAAATGTCCAATCATTTGTTGGGGTGGGTCTTCCATTCCCATATTCAAGGAGAGCCCCTTTTCTTCTATTTCGTTGTTGTTGTTGCTGTATATTGGAGATTCTTCTCTTTCATCCTGTGCTCCATGGCACTAGTTAAAAATCAGCTGGAGAATGTTCTTGTTCACAGTTCCTGGGAATGAACTCTCCAGGACCAGTGACAGGGCTTTCTCAGTAGAGGACTCCAGCTTTTGGAACTTGCTTCCTTTGGTAGTCCACCAAGACCCAAAGTTGGTAGCCTTTATGGCATGATGCAAGATCCATTGGGTTGTTTTTGCCTGTGTTTTGTCAGACATGATTCCCAACATGTGGCAGCAGTGATTTGTTGTGTGCAATGCAATATGTTGTGACGTTTCTTAAGCAATTTGTTCATTTGGGGGAACAGCCAAGAGTTTCTCTGACTCTACATAAGTGCCAGAAATGACCACTGTATTGATTTTGCCATCCCCTGCTCGTGTGGAGTGCCTTAATATACAAGTATGCACACAAAAACGAATGGGACTATGTGAGTAAAAGTTGGCAGAATTAGGCCTTAAATAGATATCTAAATCATCTTTCTTCTAGCAGGAATTGCAGTCATGAGAGCAAGATTTCTCTAGCATTCCCTTCCTGACCAAATACCAAAAATGACAATGAGTTATGATACTTTGTGTAACTGCAGTTTCCTTTGGTTCAGAAACCATAGTTGTTTTCGTTCAAGTAACACATAAATGAGAGGAATAATCACACTTGAGCAGACAGGTAAAGCAAGTCTGCAGGGGCCCAAGGACAAAAAAATGAATGGCTTATCTAAGAACTAAGTATTAATTTGTGGCTTTGCCATGAGCAAGGGACATAACATTGTTCAGCTGCCAATGGAGCCAGACCAGAAGGTTGGTTGTGCCTATGAGAGTCACAGTCTGGCTTCTACCTTGCTGCAACGGGGAAGAATGCGGTGCTGAGTCTATGCCCAGGGTAGCATACATTTCCTGGCGTACCAGCAGTTCTGCTAACTGGTGCCTTTGCTCTGCTCTTTCCTCACCCATTCGTAGCCACTGTGCAGAGAGAATTTAAGGGCACTTCAAAGGCTACAGTTCTCTCTGTGCTTCTATTCACAGTATGTGTGCCCTGAACAGAGGCACATGGGGCTAACTTGACCCATTACTCCCCTGCATGGCCATGCAGTCTTTGCCAAAATATGGCCCTTAGTATAAAGGAGATAGGTATGACTTCAAGATCACTCTCAAATTTGGGTATACCATATATTTTACCAGCTTCACAAATAGCTAGGCACTATCCCTAGAATATGGCTTTAAAAAGCCCTTATGATTAAGTAACTACATTTTTATTTCATTTTATTTTTAGTCTCCTTACTTTACTTAGATTTATAAAAATCAGGGCTGTTGATTAATCACAGTTAACTCACGTAATTAACTCAAAAAAATAAATCGTGATAAAAAAATAATCGCAATTAATCGCAGTTTTAATCGCACTGTTAGAATACCAATTGAAATTTATTAACTATTTTTGGATGTTTTTCTACATTTTCAAATATGTTTCAATTACAACACACAACACAAAGTGTACACTATCACTTTACATTATTATTTTTATTACACATAATTGCACTGTAAAAATGGTAAAAGAAATAGTATTTTTCAGTTCATCTCATACAAATACTGTAGCGCAATCTCTTTATCATGAAAATGCAACTTACAAATGGAGGGTTTTTTTGTTACATAACTGCACTCAAAAACAAAACAGTACAGAACTTTAAAGCCTACAAGTCCACTCAGTCCTCTTCCTTGTTCAGCCGATCACTAAGACAAACAAGTTTGTTTACATTTTTGGGTGATAATGCTGCCCAATTCTCATTACAATGTCACTAGAAAGTGAGAACAGGTATTTGCGTGGGACCTTTGTAGCCAGCATTACAAGGTATTTACGTGCCAGATGTGCTAAACATTCATATGCCCCTTCATGCTTCAGCCACCATTCCAGAAGACATGCTTCCATGCTGATGACACTCATTAAAATATTAACGTGTTAATTAAATTTGTGACTGAACTTCTTGGGGGGAGAATTGTATGTCTCTGGCTCTGTTTTACCCGCATTCTGCCATATATATTTCATGTTATAGTAGTCTTGGATGATGACTCAGTACATGTTGTTCATTTTAAGAACACATTCGCTGCAGATTTGACAAAATGCAAAGAAGGTACCAATGTGAAATTTCTAAAGAGAGATACAGCACTCGGTAAACTAAGATTTAAGAATCTGAAGTACCTTCCAAAATCAGAGAGGGATGAGGTGTGGAGCATATTTTCAGAAGTATTAAAAGAGCAACACTCTGATGCAGAAAGTACATAATCTGAATCACCAAAATAGAAAATCAACCTTCTGCTGGTGGCATCTGACTCAGATGATGAAAATGAACATGCGTCGTTCCACTCTGCTCTCAATTGTTATCGAGCAGAACCTGTCATCAGCATGGACACATGTCCTCTGAAACGGTGGATGAAGCATGAAGGGACATATGAATCTTTAGCACATCTGGCATGTAAATATCTTGTGACGCCAGCTGCAACACTGCCATGCGAACACGTATTCTCACTGTCAGGTGACATTATGAACAAGAAGCGGGCAGCATGATCTCCTGCAAATGTAAACAAACTTGTTTGTCTGAGTGATTGGGTGAACAAGAAATAGGACTGAGTGGACTTGTAGGATCTAAAGTTTTACATTGTTTTATTTTTGAATGCAGTTATTTTCTATATAAAATTCTACATTCTAAAGTTCAACTTTCATGATAAAGAGATTGCACTACAGTACTTGTATTAGATGAATTGAAAAATACTATTTCTTTTGGTTTTTTACAAATATTTGTAATCAAAAATAAATAAAAAGTGAGCACTGTACATGGTCTTCTGTGTTGTAATAGAAATCAACGTATTTGAAAATGTAGAAAACATCCAAAATATTTAAATAAATGGTATTCTATTATTGTTTAACAGTGCAATTAATGGTGTGATTAATTTTTTAAATTGCTTGACAGCCCTAATAAAACGCATCTACCCAATAGCCCATAGGAGCAAATGCATTGTATTTTTCCAGATTTATTTGATGTCAGTTATTTTGTGATAGTGCCCAGAGGGCTTGCTCTGGATTAGGACCCCACTCGTGCAAGCACTCTGAGTACAGGTAAACATGCTCCCTGCACTGAACAGCTTGCAAGTATCCAATTTGTGGTGGCCAGTTTTAGAAGCATGAGAGAAGGGACTAAACCTTCCGTATTGGACAATTACCCAATAACATGCATGTGAGAGAAGTTTCTTCCTAACTTCAGACCTTATAGCTTGAAGCATGAAAATTAATCTCTTATAGTTTTATCCTGCTACTACAATATACATATTAAATAAGAATCATAATAGCTGATGTAACTGTTGTATTCTTATTATTCATGTCTAACTCTTCTGTGGTCTGTAGAAGATAAGAGCAGCCACCCTGGGTCAGACCAATGGTCCATCTAGCTCAGGATCCTGTCTCCTGACAGTGGCCAGTGCCAGATGCTTCCCCAGCCAGTGTAAAGCCAGTGTAGGCCTCTTCACCAGTTCCTCACACACCTCCTGTAATAGAGGTATGGCCAGAGTTCTCTGTGTTCTGGCTGTATTGGGCTGATTGAATGTCACTCAAAGCTAGTGTAAATCACAGCAGTCCTTGGGGCTTCACTAACTTTAATCATGAGCCAGTTTGGCCCCCAGCTATGCTGAGAATTCAGAAGTACCTTCCTCTCCACAGGCTGGGCTTCCTGAGAGTTTCAGCTAAGAATCTGCTCCCTGATTTTCAAGTTACACAGGACCCAAACCATAAGTGGCTTTATAGGCTTACAGTGTTTTCACTGTGGAAGCTTGTGTTCAGATTTTTACTTGGTTTTTATACTCAAAGATTTCAGAAAAGAGCTGAGCAAAACCATCCCGTTTTGCTTCATCAGACAGTCACAAGAGATTTTCCCCCCATTGTTTTTCATGTTAATTCACAAATGTGGTCAGTCATGAAATTTTGTTCTTTCGCACTGATGGGCAGTTTTTTTCTATGGTGAAAAATGTAGAAATTCTAGCCTGGTACAAAGTGATTATTTTGCACATCTTTGTTCCAAGTGAGGATTGAGGATTTTCACCTATACAAAACTGCCTTTTGTTGCTCCTAGAGGAAAATTTATGAAGACATTGCGGCAAAATGTTTTACTTCCCTCACTGGTGAAAATGTGATTTTTACGGCCGTTCAGCCAGTTGGAAAATTTCAAGAGAACCATCAGTTTACATTATAATTGCTGTATCTCTGAAGTCCAAAAGCCCCCTAAAAGTGAGCAAATATTTCTATCCACATTTTTCACTGTTCATGTGGGCATTTCTGCTTATGGATCCATCAGCAACCTAATAGTTCAGAACAAAGACAGTGCTGATTTTTGGGAATGCGGCCTCTGAGAGCTCTGCTAGGCTGTTTTAAAATAAATGGAGGTGATGCTTTGGCAAGTCAGTAAGCTATAAGGAACAACACATCTTTTTTCATACATATATATAAATAAACCACAGAGAACCATTTTAAGTGCTGCTGAGAAATCAGCTGATGTTTGTAAAATGACTACAAAGTTCTAGGTCTTAGCACTTGTGAAAAGTACAGTACTATATAAATATAAATCACAATGAAACTTCAGTAGATCTTTTTCAATTTTGATGGGGAGGCAGGGAGTGCTTTATGGTCTAACTTCAGTTTGAAACACCCAAGGCCAGATTCTGATCTCACACTGGTGTAAATCCAGGAGTAAGTTCAGAGAAATCAGTGGAGTTACGACGGTGTGAGACCAGGATCCAGCCCTTCAGCGTCCTGACATATCAGCTTTTAACCCCCAGCAAGAGGTGACTCAGCTTGTAGCTTCCAAGACAGATTAACTGAGTACCAGGGCATGTATTGTGTATGAGTCTTTCAAATGTAGTCTTTTTAAAACATCCCTTCCAGCAGTTCTGCTGATAGCTGATAGCCAACCCAGATGGGGCTGCACTTCACTAGGGCTTCATGCAGTTTGTAAAGTCCTTTAAGTGTGGGGGGGAATGTGATGAAAGGTGCTTTATGCATGTAAAATATTTGGGTCTGATTCTCCTCTCTCACTGGTGTAAATCAGGACTAACACTGCTGAGCTCAGTGGAATGCCCTGAGTGAAAACTCCAGGGGAACAGCAAATGAGTCCCATTAGTTTAATATCTGTTTTGGGAGTTGAATGACTGCTTTTTCCTTTAACTCCCATGTGTGAAAAGGAAGACTGGGGACAATGCCATTCCTGGTGGAAGTTTGCTTTGTTGGGTTTTCGTTTTTGTTTTCCTTCTGTTCCAGTTAAAGTTGATGAACTGGCAGCCTTGAAAAATGAGCCCTCAGGCAAGATATGGCTCCTACTGATATGACACTGCAATATTTCTAATTCTTCTAAGCCTTTCTTTCTGTCTTTGACATGGAAATAATAGAGGAAAGACATGGGTTTCCATTTTAATCTACTTTATAGGGCTAAATTTGTTGCTTTTCCTCTTAATTGCATTGTAATGTACCTCGAGATGCCCACATAACGTGGCACCCTCTGAATTATGCTTTATGATTTTGTAAATTGGAGTAGTACACCTTTGCCTACCACACATGCCGAAGGGAAGAACTCTTCTTCCCGTCTCACATCAATATGTTTTCACACAGATGTTATCTCCTAATAACACCAATCAACCATGCTTAGGAAGGGTCACTGACTGCTACAGGAGATTATATGGAAATCAGAATCCCTGGAGGTGGGGTGTTAATTATGAATGCCATGCAGAGATACTGACAGCTGTGCCACACTGACTGGTCTGTGTGCAGAATTCTCAGGTCTTTTTGGACCATGTGCAGATTTATTTGCTTTGTAGGTTTCCTGGTTGTAGTTTGCTCTTTTGTGTGGGGTTTTTTTTGGGTTTTTGTTTTTCTTTTTTAAGCTCCCTAGGTTATACTTATTTGGCTGGTTCCCACAGCCACTTGCCACTTTTTGAGCGGTCACTTCAGCATCCTAAATGAAGATAAGATGCTATCCCGTTCTGGATTGTTCTCAAGTCAAAGAGTTTTGGCACATGTTGCCACGCACAGAGCTCTCATTAAAGTCAACAGGAGTTGTACATTGTGGAATCCACTCCTGAGAGAGGAACTGGGGACAACACAGCAGCTCTAGTGGATCTGTTCAGTGCTCCAGCATTGGGGGTCAATGCTTGCTTACTCTGACTGCTCTTATTAGTTAAAGCAGTGGTTCTCAACCTTTCCAGACTACTGTGCCCCTTTCAGGAGTCTGATTTGTCTTGCGTACCCCAAGTTTCACCTCACTTATAAACTACTTGCTTACAAAATCAGACATAAAAATACGAAAGTGTCACATCACACTAGTACTGAGAAATTGCTTACTTTCTCGGTTTGTCTGTATGAAACTTTAGTTCTACTGACTTTGCTAGTGCTTTTTATGTATTCTTTTGTAAAACTAGGTAAATATCTAGATGAGTTGATGTACCCCCTGGAAGACCCCTGTATACTTACAAGGGTACATGTACCCCTGGTTGAGAACCACTGGATTAAAGGTTTTTTAAATTGGACAGAGCATACCAGCAATTCCTGTGATTTTGGGGCTAGTGATTCATACTTGGTTTGTGCAGGTTCTTCTCAGAACCTCTAGCTATGCTACCTGCAGGGCAGATGACTCAAATGTTCTAGCCAGGGTACATATCCTTGCACCCTGGTTATAATCACAGTTTGGCACTTGCAAAACTCCCCCGTGTCAGGGCTATCCTAATCTAGTGACCAAAGATTTGTTAGAAAATGTTGCTTTTTCTTCAGCCCCAAGTGATGTACTATCACAGTTGTGCATGAATAGCTTCTGATAAGTTCACCTCTTCCTTCCCTTCTCCCTCACTTAAAAACCCAAAAGAAAAGAAAACAGCAATGCCTCTCCTTTAGCCTCAAGGCTCAAAAGGCAAAAGATTGGTTTTCATACCACTCAGATTTTGCTTTCTTTCAGACTGATTCAGGAGTTAAGAGGGAGCAGGGAAAGGGAGAATTCAATCCATATCTGACCTGGAGGTTAAAGTTTGAAAGATGCAAATGGAACATGCGGTTCGTCTGAAAATTGACTCTAAGAATGGTATTGTAGAATTTAGTTGTGTGCTTTTTTATCTTTTCTTGATGGCATCTGTGTCAAATATGCTCATTTTACCAGTCAAAAGATGATTTTCTATCTGGCATCACTGAAAGCTCACACTAAGATCTAAAAATTAATCCATGATCTTTCTGCTCTTTACACCCAGTTATGAAGATTCTTCAGTGAGAACTGAGCCAACATCTTTGCTGATGGTGCATGGGGCAGAATATCTTGTTTTCTGTAAAATTACTGGCTTCATAGTGCAAACACTAGTAAAACCTGATTGCACCTAGGTATTGAGCAAAAAGATATGTTACCCTGTAATTGCTTTTATGAATTTTACTACACTTTAAATAGAAATGTGTAGAATATTTGTGCTTGCAATTTTGGAGAAGACGCAAAGGACCTTGACCAATCTGAATGACCACTGCAGTGATGAAGGAGAATCCTCAGTGTTTGGGGATAGCTTTCATTTACTTAATTTTAAATATTTGCTTATTTTGTTTGTTTTACATTTGTTAGTTTTAGCAAATGTAAATATTTGCAAACTAGATAGCAGTAGCATGCCTTAATTCCAAGTGCTGATGGTGTTTATCATATAAAACAAAACAAATAATGAAAATCTCCTTAACTTATTTCAGCTTAGAGTCCTTAAGTGGGCAATAACACAGCATGGCAAAACTGAGACATAGCTGGAGCAGGTCATCATAATACGGGACTTGGACTCCAGTTTAGCAAAGAAATTAAACACATGCTTAAATTCATTCCTATTCAGCAAATTCAATGGAACTTAAGCATGTGCCTGAAGTTAAGCATGTACTTAAAGTGCTTTGCTGAACAGGGATGGAATGCTGATCTGAGACCTTAGACTTCTATTTGCCCCATTGTATGGTTCACTTTCAATTGGTTTTGAAATGCAGGCAGATTGCAGTTTCTCTGGGAACAAATATGAGCGTGGCAATGGTAGACCACAGTGCAATTTATACACTCCTATAGTTTTTAACACATCAGTGATGCCATTCAGCCTTCAGGAAGCTGTCTGCTCTGGATTGATATAGAATATCCAGAAGCTGAATAATAAGCTGCACAAAAGAGATGCCACACATTGTCTATTCAGTTACATTTTTTGGCCTCGTGATAAAGCTGAAAGTCTCTGGGTATAATCCTCACAATCCAAAGTGTGTCTGTGGTGAGCTTCCAGATTGGATTTCTGTCACACTGTCTTCACTCTTGATCATCATTATGCCTAGGGCTGACTGTATAGGAGAAAAGCAGCTGTTGGGAGGGTGTAAGGAAGAGGGAATCCTTTGGATATTCTTGCCCAGTCCTCTCTCAGCCCACGGTTACAACTGTTGTGGGGCTTTAACACTGAGAAACAGCCGAATGCAGCTTGAGGGAGTCATCCCCAATCGCACACATCCAAGAAAGATTAGCCCTATGAATAACCTCCATTGTGAATTTAATCTGATGTTAAACCCCCACAACTCCTGCGTTTGGGAACTCTTATAAAACCAGTTTAAGAGTGACTTTACTTGGGATAGCTTAAATTGATTGGGAATAGGTTTAAACTAAGTGTGTCCACATGGAGGTTTGCACCAATGTAATTTAATCGGTTTAAAAAACAATTTAAATTTAAACCAGTACTGTTTTCCCATGTAGACAGTTAATTTATGTCTGAAGCGCTCATGGGGCTTCTTAGTTATAAGGAACTATGCTCTTGGGAAGCTGTTTGTGAGGAACAATTTTGTGTTGTCAAGTGGATGCGGTGGACCATTCTATCTTTAATTTCTATTGGTCATAACATAAATGGCTCTGTGTAGCCACTTCAGGCACCAAATGTAGCTGTTTTTACTCAAACACAGACTGGAACAGGGAATGGGCTTAACTGAGAGCATCGCCAGAGCTCATGGATATGGCCAATCAAAACCCTTCACAAGGTTGGAGACAGCAGTGAGCTAAGTCCACTACCTCATCCCATAACCTGCAATGACAGCAGCAGCCTGGTTCTCTGCTGGCTGCTTAGTATTAGGCTGATGAATTATGCCATCTTCGAGCTTCACACCCTCCACATGCATTTTCCTGAGCATTTATGCTGTTTCCCCTGGTCTGGGCAACATGAATCAGTGAGTCCAAAGGACTGGTAGTATAATTATCAACTACCAAACTCCACAGCAAGGACCACATTGTTCCAAGTTAACTTTAAATGGATCAAATAAACACAAAAGCAGGTGCCTAAAGGGCAGGCTTCCAGTATCTTTACTGTATTGTGGTTTAGCAACCAAATAGCCTGTTTTCTTAATCATTAAAAGAACATTATGAAGGTTTTAATCATTGTGTGTGTGTGTGCGCGTGTGCTTGATTTGCTTGGTTGTTAGCGGAAGGTCCTGTCAATCAGATGGATGCTTAATGAGCAGAGATCTCATTCACCAGGGACTCCTCACAGCAAGCTAATGAATGAAAAAGACTGGGTAGGAATTTTACCCATGAATCGGAACGGCTTGGTGGGGGAGGGGGGGTGTACAAGGAGGTCGTGCCAGCACTTGCAGGTTACTTTAGGGCTGACCCTTTGGTTCCTTACTTCATCAAAGGGATATTTCAGCTTACGTTACTTATATAATTTGTACACGTAGTTTGAATATTTAGCTGTCTGAACGAATGAATGTTTAGGAAACCAGAGATGATGATGTCTGAGTAGTGCATCAGGGAATGTAGACCACAGATCAGGTCAGCCACCTGCAATAAACCAATACCAGTATTGAGTGCATCTCTGGAAGATTGGCTGGTGTATTGTGCTCATAAGTGTCCAGAGTGTCCCAGGAAGACAGGAAGCAGGAAGAGTCACAGGGGATACGTATCCTGATTTGAACCTCACCATTTAAAGATGTGAGGGTCTGTTCCAGTCTTCCAAGTACACACACACGCTTAAGATACAGATTGTTGCACACACAGAGATGCAATAGAGTTGGGAGTCTTCAGCGCTCCCTAGTTTAGAAATGGAGCAGCAGAGAGGCCTGTTCACCACACCGAGGTAACTGCCAGGGTTGGGAAACAAACCACAGGAGATGCCCCTTGTACAAACACAAAGATACTTTATTCCCCACTCATCCGTGGGAAAAGAAACATGACAGAGATTAATAACAAAGCCCTGCCTTGGATCCACTAGGATGTGAGAGTATCTTTCGCTTAGAATCTCAGGGTTGGAAGGGACCTCAGGAGGTAATCTAGTCCAACCTGCTGCTCAAAGCAGGACCAATCCCCAATTTTTGCCCCAGATTCCTAAAGGGCCCCCTCAAGGATTGAGCTCACAATCTTGGGTTTAGCAGGCCAATGCTCAAAACACTGAGCTATCCCTCCCCACTCTTCCTTTGTCACTCCTCTCTCATCCCTCAGGTGTCGTCATTCTTATGTCATGGAACCTTCCTTCATTTCCTCTCCCTCAGTGTTATCTTCAGCCCAGACAACACAGCACTCCCTCAGCATGCCCTTGGACCTGGCGAGTGCAGTGCTCATTCAGCAGTGTCTTCATCTTGGTGCTCCCTTGGCAACCCCTTGAGCCTGGGAGATGCATCGCTTCCTCAGCATCCCCTTTGGTGCCCCCTTGGGCCTGGCAAGCCAGGCACTCCCTCAGCTGGCATGGTATTCTTTGGGTGTCCCCTTCAGTGCCAGCTGGCACTGGGCTTCCTTGGCCCCTTTGGTATCAGCTTTGGCATAGTGCTCCTTCAGCATCCCTTTCAGCCTGGCTAGTGCACTGCTTTCTTGACAGCCCCTTCAGCGGCTCATTCAGCCCAACCCTCCCTCCTCATCCCCTTTGGCACGGGGCTCCCGTAGCATCCTCTTGGATCCAGCAGTCCCAGCACTCCCTTGGTGTTCCCTTTGGCACGGCATTAGCTTGGTATCGCCTTCAGCACAACACTCCCTCAGTGTCCCCTTTGTTACAGCATGGCACTCCATTGGTGTCCTGTTCATTGTGTCTGGTGCAGCACTTCCTTGGAGTCTACTTTGTCCCAGCTCTCGCATGGCACTCTCTTGACTGATGTGGCATTCCTTCAGCACCCCTATTCCTTTTTGTGTAGACCCCAGGTAATCTCTTGAATGAATATACACCACTTCCTCCCCATCCTGGGGCTTTGCTGCTCTGCCATGCCAGATGGTTCTGGGCTATTGCTCGGCAACAGCTCGGTATGTTGCATCATCTCAGGTGATGAGGTATGTCACAGTGAGCTGCTGACATCACAGAATTGTTGTCATGCACCTACAATGCACTGGGGTAGGGATTTAAGGTTACAGTTTTCTCCAGTCTTTCCCAGCAGACTTGTCTGTTTCCCATGTCACTTCACAGATTATTGATTTCAGAACAAGAATCAGGAGAAGCAGAAATGGTATAGCTGTTAGAACAGGAGCCTGGGAGTCTGACTGTCTGTGGCTTTGGGTGGTCACTTCTCTTTGTTTCTTGATTTTTTTCCCATCTGCAAAATGGGGCTAGTGATACTGACCTCTTGGGCTCCTCAGCTCTTGTGATGGCACATGGTGCTGAACACATCAGAATGTTAGTAGCTGGCACTGCTCTAATGGCTCCATGTACTGAGGAGTTATTAGGAGCTGAAATGTGTCCTCAAGCCCCTGTGTGGTATGAGAGCCTTTTGGTAGCCACATCTCCATTTTAAACCCCAGATTTCAAGTCTTTGCAATTTTCTGCTGACAGAAAGTTCCAGCCACTTGTGGTTAATAAATATTCCATCACAGTTCCTGCAAGGGTCGGGGCGTCCATGCTGGAGTCCAGCTCTGGGAATTGCATTCCACACCCTCTGCATTCTTTGCTGGATACAGGATCCTTCATTATTCCCTGTGCTGTCAAACAGCTGCTGGGTCCCAGGCCAGGGGTGGGAGAAGTGATCCCTGTATATCCCATTCTTCACAAAGAGAGGGCATGAGGCGGAACTATTGTGGATTGCTTTGAAATCCCTATATGAAAAGAGAGCTCAGGGTTCATCTGCACTGGAAAACTCAGCAGGCTTGGAAACAGTTTTCAGTTTTAGCAGCCTGTCTGGATTTCCACTTGCACACTTGGGCCCACTGTGGGGAGGATGGGGGCAGAGCTTCTTTTAAATGGGCTTGGAAAACCAGAATTTTCAAGACCTTTTTGGTGGAGTTATGCTCCATCCATCCAGCTGATCTAGTTGTGTAAGTGAAAAACACTTTTGAGATCAGTCACTGAAAATGACTTCAGAACACAGTTGTTTTCCTAATGTGGACAGGGCCCATAAATGCACAGTATTATATTTACCCATCCAAATGCCATTCCCCTTAATGAGCACATTATTCTGACTCCATGGTACAATTGTGACTAAAGGCCACTCTGTCTTCTGCTAATGTGAAGCATTTGTTTATTATGACTATTCACCTCTTTTTTGCTGAGGGTTTTGTCTGTCTCTCTGGAGTGGATAGGATGAAATAAGGCTGGAACTTTTGATCAGCTGTGGTGAAACAGTTGTGGTGAGGAGGGGTGGGGTCTAAGAGTCAGTCTGTTTAAAAGAGAGAGAGAGTGAGTGTGTGTGTGTGTGTGTGTGTGTGTGTGTGTGTAAAACTAAAGACATGGCCTTTGCTGTTTATGGTGTCCTGATTAATGAACTGGACTGGGACTCAGTAGATCTGGGTTCAGTTCTTGGATCTGCCACAGACTTCCTATGTGACCTGGGGGAAGTCACAATCTCTCCTATCTCCATTTCTCAACTGTAAAATGGTGATTCCTTTCACCCATATTTTATCCATTTAGACCATAAGCTCTTTGGGGCACTCCTCTTACTATAAGTTTGTACAGTGTCTAGTACAACGGGTCCTGGCTGCTAATTGGGATTTCTCAGCACAACAATAATATAATTATTAATAATAAGATGCATTGCATATATTAACTCATTTTAAGGGGTCCATGTGAGAGGATATGGCTGATAATCAGGTCTCTCCTCTTCTATATTTCTCTTTCATTTCTCCTACACCCTCTGCATTTCTGAAACCCATGAAGAAGAAGAATTAATTATCCTGTGTCTGTTGAGCCTTATAAAAGATCCACCAAAGAAGACAGGAAAATAGATGCCTGCAAACCAAAGAGCATTGCATCGACCCCTAAGCATGGTAATATAATTCTTGGGTATTCAGGTTCACTGAACTTAAAATTACTCTATAACATCATCTCTTCTTGCTTATTTCTGGATTGTGGAGAATCAAGGTGCTCGTTTCAGCTAAGACCATGTGGTCTGACTTGTATGCACATAAGATTTCCCCATACTTTTCTCTGCGTTTGCTTGTATGCTGATCTTTAACCCCATTCACCTCCAGTGCACAGGTAAGTGTTGCAATAAGATTTTGCTTTGAATCATTCTCAAAATATGTAAAGTATTTGCCACTTAAGAGTGTATTCAGGACAAAAAACCTGTTGGCAGCTGCACAACTATTTGTCTCTGAGAAGTGATTAACTGTTATGGTTCACACACTTCAGTTGATGCTCCTTGAGATTTTTCCATGCCACCAAACACACTTAATTCCAGACCCAAGTGTGTTGCAGGTTTTAGAGGGTAAAACTCCAAGATGAGGCATGACTTGGATCGCTGGGGTGTGATTAGCCCAATGTGCCACTCATTTATGTTCTGCTTTCTGTAATCCCTCGGCTGATGTCTTTTAGGGGCACAAGTTATTTTACAGTTCAGACAGAATACCTGCAGCAGTTTCTCATTTAAAGTTAATAGGCAGCTGACTGGCAATGTGTTCTTGCACAAATGTGTCTGCAAGTGTAAAGAGGCCAGTGCAAATGTTGACTTTTCAGAACCTATTGTGAATGTTGATTCCATAACATTAAATATATTCTAGACCTGTCATGCACACAATCCTACTCTTATGCTTCATGCTATTGAAGGGGAAAAAGCTATACGGCATTCCTTATGTACTGAGCACTGATAATATGTTGAGTACTAGACAGAGGAAGACATGGCCTGTGCCTCTGGGAGCTTAGAATCCATATCCGATGCAGGCAGGCTAAATCAGAGAGATAGACATCTTCCAGGAAGGAGATGGGTTGTGTGTGTGTTATAAATAAATATGTGTTATATGCGGTGATTCAATGTTGAAGGGCCTCATGGAAGAAATGTGGTTAGAAGTGGGATTTGAAGAAATGAGAGGGGGAGGTAGTTTAGCTCACAAGGAGAGGAGGAGGAATTCCAGACATAGCCATGGCATGGGGAAAGGATACTAATGAGGAGCATGGAGTGGAAGGAAATAAGAGCAAAGTATTTTCTGTTTGGCTCCGTCTAGCATTGTGAATGTAAGTTCTTTGGGGGCAGGGACTGTCTTTTTTGTTTTATTTGTACAGCACCTAGCAAAATAGAGTCTTGGTCTATAATTGGGGCCCCTAGGCACTTTGATAATACAAATAAATAACAACAGCCAATTGAATAAATTTTAAAACTTATGATGAGGACTAAATTGGCATCTTCTTTTGAAGTATCAGACTTTTGGGATAAGTCGAGTGGGCTCAATTTCCTTCCAACAGCACTGTGGGTAAAATATTATTCAACCTGTAGAACTGAGCATGGTTCGGACATTCCTCTCTTCTTACGCGCATAGAACTAGTGTAACAGTTCTCCACTAAGAGTCATTTGAATGTTTTAAACAATTTAGTTTTGCCTGTGTTCACGCTTTCATGTTTGCTTGCCATGAGCAGAATCACACAAATCCTACTTTACTGGGATTAAAGCTTCAAAAAAATCTGACTTTGAGTTTGCATGCCCAAATATTTACGGGCCACACAGCTGAATCTGAGGCTTATGCTCATCTAATCAGAGAAAGTCAATATGAGTTCAAGACACAAAGGGAAAATAGTATATTTGAATTGAGGGCCACACAGTGTGCACCAGAGAGCTGAATGTTGCCCTAATGTGATGTGTATGAAAATTAAACAGGATAGAAATTGCTTGTGCAAAATGTGAAGGGGAAATGGCAATGATGTGCCTTAAGCTAGCAATAACATTAAACTGTTGTATGTTATTGCTCGCTTAGGGCACATCACTGACATGACATTTTTTTCCTCAAAATTCTGTGCTGTTTATCTCATCTTGTGGAACCAAATCACGCAGTGACAGTAAATACAACTCGATATTGAGTCCAACACACAGATTACACTGTATTTGACCTGTTTGTGTTTCTCCTAACATTTTTTGAATTATCAACTTTTTGAAAATAAGTGGGTTTTCAGGAGGTATTTGAAAGACAAGAGCTGGTGGCTTGGTGAACTAGACTATCCAAGCAAAGAGGCTGGTATGAAAAAAAGTCTGGGGATGATTGAAACTGATGGATATATCTAGGCTGGCATCGCTGGCAGAGCAGAGGGGATAAATGGCTCCAGACAGAGATCTAGTGGACGGGCTACACCTTGGTCTACTTTTCTGAAGTGCAGATCATCAAACTACTATTCCAGATCAGACTTCACCTTGGAAGCAAACATTTAAAAAAAAATAATTGTTTTACAACCCTATTACAATGGAGAAATCCACTGGGCATCTGGAGCAAACTCTCAAAATCACCTCAGACTTAGGATTTTCCCTTCCTTGTGTCTGGTAGCTTGAGGGAATAGGTGGCTTGTATAAGATATATTGCAGCGAGTGAGGCCTTTAGCTCTATTAGAAATGTCAGAAGTGTACCTTAGATTATGTTTAGAGCCTGGTGCCAATACATGCTTTTTTGTATTACACTAAAATGCAGTCTTTAGCAACTCACATACAAAGTATGATGTTCTCTGTTTAAATGCAATCCATTTTTAGCAATGCTTGTATGCACTTTACAATCTGTATCCTAAGACAGGTCCCTTAAGTAGATATATCTTTTAAGAGACACAATATGACAAAGCCACAGATGTTTGGTGCATGATATATTTCTTTCTTTCCCAATGGCCCTTATAAAAAGGACCAGAAGATAGACTTATTAAAAGTCAACTAATGACATGATGTAGGGAGCCTGTGGTTCAGTGACTGTTATTACAGCTGTGCCCCATTACATATTGGATACCTAGCACATGCTTGTTTTTTGAATGACATTTATCTTTTGAGTTTCAAACATTCCTGGCATAAATAAGGATTTTACGCTTTTCAAATGTGTTTTACAGTTCTGCCCCAGGGCTGCTGAAGGATCATTTTAACTCAAACAGTCATCCTGTAGCAAGGCAAAAAGGGAAGTGTAGGAGCATCCTTCTTGCTCCCACTGTTACTGGATAGAGATGATCCCCATCCAAGCCTTTGATTCCAGCCCCCACAAACCTTTGGGAAGCTATGCCCGGGATTTGAACTTTGTGGCTGACATTGATCTCTTCAATGTGCCAAACAACAGCGTGGGTCTGAACTCTGCTCATCTCTGAGAAAATTCCAATATGGAGCTTGTGACTGATGCCCACCATCTCCCACCCTCCCTACCTTTTAAGTGGAGGTTTTGGAATGGTAGATTGGATGTCAATAGATAATCATCAGCAACATTGATCCACATATCCATTTATGTTTTAGTATGAGTTTCTTAAGGTTCTAATTGCGAGGTCACGTGACACTGAGGTTCTCTGTGTAAACAGCTCAGTGTGTTAAAATAATAAAAAAGAAAGAAATCAAGGCAAGGAAAACATTTGCTCTCAGGCTAAACACATAACAGTCCCTTACTATTTTTTCTTTCAGTGCAAAAGCACTAACATTGCAGGGTGAATGACTAGTGAGAGAGGCAATCGGTGTACTTCTGAATTTTTAAAAAAGCTAACAACTTGCATTGCCTCTTGAAGTTTGTCTTTATTAGACAGCTTGCAAGCCTGGTCAGTTAGACAGACCATTCTAAAACTACCTGTTTCTTTGATCCACACTACAAACATCTTTCCATCAATTGCTGGCCAAATCCAACATTCCTTGTATGCTCAAAACTCCCATGATAGCCAAGGGGAGTTTTGTATTCATAAATTATGCAGGACTTAATAAAATCCTTCTCAATTAAACTGCAATTATTGATTTAAAGCTGTGAATCCTCTTTTGTTGGAAAGCCTATATGGAGTTTGGTTTGTAGGCCTTATTGTTCATGTGAGTCTGAGGGATTGTCTTCACAACCACACTACATAGCTTCTGCCTGTCGTTGAGGTGGAGTAATTATGTTGATGCAACTGAAGCCATGTCGGCAGCAGAGTGCTGTAAATTGAGGTCACTCAGGGGGTGGTTTTTTCACACCCCTGAGCAATGTAAGTTACATCAACTTTGGCGGTGGTGTAGACAAGCCCTAAAGCTCTACCACCTCATCAGACTCTTGTAGACTGGCATGTTCTGAAATCCAAACTTATTCTGTAGACTTTTGACACTGAGTAACTGTTTCCAACCTGCCAGTGGTAGAGGTGGATCAAAATGAAAGGCTGTAGGGTTGTCTAGTTTGGACACCAGCATCTCTCGTGGAAGTGCTTAGAAGAGTGGAAGACACTTTTTGTTTATTATGAAATGCTTTCAGCGGAAAGCATTTAAGTACAGAGCAGGTTGCATTTTTTTACGTGGAGTTTACCAGTGCAAGCAGTTTAGCAGCTTATGCTGATTAGATATTTAAAGCTGAAGCTGGTGGACAACTGTTCTGTGAAAGGATAGTGTTGTTCAGAGATAATGTGTATTAAAGTAAGAACTGAGAATTCATCTGTATTGGTGTAACCATGAAATGACA
This sequence comes from Eretmochelys imbricata, assembly GCF_965152235.1. Lineage (NCBI taxonomy): Eukaryota > Metazoa > Chordata > Testudines > Cheloniidae > Eretmochelys > Eretmochelys imbricata. The sequence goes on along the minus strand of NC_135572.1, from coordinate 191,665,060 downwards.
AAGAATCGTGGAAAGGCAAAGTGAAAGAAAATAAAAATGGTATGAAATCTTGATTATTTTAGAGACGTTATTTTCGATTGCTTCGGTTCACTATGTACCCCAATAGTCTGGAACCAGACTGAATCTGTTCTGATGACATTTGCTGGCAGACCAGTTAAAGGACTTCAGAACAAAAAAAGATGTTTTTCTCAGAAATCCTTAATCCAACAGCACCCATTTTCTCAGGGCAGGAGTTCTGTTTAAGACACTGGCACACACACAAGTAGTTCTTAATGACATTTCTAAGAAATTGGAGGGATTTTTCCAACTGAGATGATATCTTAGTTTCCTGAAGAGCAGTAGCCTAATAAGCATCTGACAGTTGGTGTTGCAGTCATGGTAAATAATTCCCTCTTTCTTGAAAGCTCACCCCAGGAGGCACAAGACTATAGGAAAGCATAAAGTAACCTGACAGTGGGGTTGGGCAGGGGAAGCTAGACTGGTTGGTTAATTGATATAGCCTTATAAATATTGAGTGAAAATATGAAGTGCTGAGAAGCTTCCTCTCCCTCCTTCTTGCCCCCTCCCATTTCATACAGAGAATAGAAAGAATAACATTGTTGTTACGAGTACCTTAGGAGGAAACCTTATGAAAGCATACAGGAGGTGTCCCTCCTCTGTGAAATAACAACTGTGAATGCCACGGCACCATAATTTTTAGTTTCTGAAGTGAGTGCCTTGTGCAGCCTGATACTTCTCAAATGGACATGGTGTGTCCGTGATTTATCACCCATATGTTAAGCATATGAGTAAGTCAAACATTTTGCCTGTAGTGCAGCAGGTGTTTAAAAAGAGACAGCAAAAACACACAGCGAGCGAGAGAGAGAGAGATGTGAGGATGTGAAAATGCGAAACTTAATAAAGCTGGCTTTTAATTTAAAAATTAATTGTTATGGTGAGAAATTACCCCTGATACTCATTTGTCCAGTGACAGCTGCTGCCCAGAATGTGGCTTTCCTCTGTGCTTAAGAGTGAAAGTAACCAGCTGTATTTTAGTGCAGTTCCTGTTGGAGCTTCTTTTTTTCCCTTTCCATTCTTTGCCTTCCCCTCTTTTCTTTGTCATTTGCGCAATGCCTGCTGTCATCCCAGAGTCTGCAGCCAAGTGCTATAGTCCTCTCATCTGCAGAATACATTTGAGCATTCCTCTTCGTTATGCAGAGGCCATCCATGCAGTGCAAATAAAGGTCTCAAATAAACAGCTTAAGTTTAAAATTGTTGTAGAGTGTCACACGTGTCCAAAACAGAACCTGTTATTCCACGTTGTCCCAGAAGTTGCAGATTTACCTGGCAAGTTCTGATAGCCAAAGGCTTCCCAGAGAAAGCTTTCCTCCCAGGTGCCTATTTTCAGGAGTGGAGACTGACTTTAATGAAAAACAAGCAAAGTCACAGGGTTTTAAGGAAAAAAGCCTGGTTTGGGATACAACCAAAATCAGCCCCTTATAATCCAGGTTTGAATTCCACGTCTTCCAAAGTTAACATGTCCCCTGCTAACATCTCTTCTTCCTCCTCCTACCACTGGATCTTTATTTTTTTCTTTTAGTGTAAACCGTTAGTTCCTGACAGCCCTCTGTCAGAAACCCTTACCCTTTTCATATGTCTGAGTGTGTCCCACCAAAAATTTGAGCCAGATTCAGGGTAAGAGCTCCTGACATGATGCTCTTGGACCTAGGGCTTGATACAGTCCCAAATTCCAGTCCTCTGGTGAAAAGGGAGGACAAGAAGGGTAAATTCCATTTGGTTTGACTATCGCTTAATGACTCTACAGAATCAGATGACATTTCACAGTGCACGTCATAAAAATATATTGAGTCTGTAGTAACTTAAACAAAAGGTGGAAAAACACATACAAAAGTGCAATGTTAGTTTAACTACATATCCTGGAGATTAAAGGGCAAAGGACTGTGTCTGTGCACACATTCAAGAGTGGGATGGTTGTATCTGGGGGAGGGAGGTGTAGGGTTTAGCAGGTTTCCAAAGATGTCATTAAAATATAACTATTTCCTTTCTCTTCTACAAACCTTATGAGCCACCTGATACAATGTTCTGTTTGTACCCTTTTTGGAATGTGTTTAACCTTGTAATTACGTGTTCTAGCAAAACATTATATATGATGGCAGCATGTTTAACTGCACTTCATTAAGAGAGTACATTGTATTGCAATCAAAGAAAGTTCCCTATTAAAAATATTTCAACTCCTGCTTTTTATAAGCAATGTTAAAGAATAAACCATTGTTAGATACCAACCTGGGATGGGGGTGAGGGGAAGGAGATTGGGAGGGGGGAAGTCACAAATCTAAAGAGAAATACAATGGTTCAGAAAAAGAGAACTTTAATAGACGTTATTGAGACATGCAGATGTGTCTCCACTGCCATTACATTTGACTGTCCAACAAATAGAATGCTGGTGGATAGTGGGATGTTGGATAAAGCCAAAATTGTGAGAGCTCAGTCACAAAACCATTCCTGTCTTGGTTTCTCCTTGCTGTAAAGTCTGGTTGAAAGGAAAAAAAAATGTTTTTGTTCTGTTGTTGTTGTTGAGAGAGAGAGAGAGAGAATTAATTGTTTGTGAAAGATGCTGGATTGAGATAAACACTTAAGCCTTTTATTGAGCTACATAGCACTGGCACGACACACATTTCCTCAAATAGCTCTATGATAAGAACATGTCTGTGTGGTGTATATGTGGAAAAGCAGTTTTTTCTTCATGTCCATTCAGTCCTTGGACTTTCCAGCGGGACTTCTAGCAAGGGTGACAGTGATGGGTGGTGGGTTTTCTTTTTTTTTATTGTTTGGATATTGGTACTCTGAGAACTGGGCTAAGATCACCAACTCATTTTGCGTAGACCAGCAAAACAGTCGCCAGTTGGTGGTGTCTTTTTGTCACCACAGATTTGGGACGAAAGTGAACAAGTGGCGCTGAGAAGGGAGGCTCAGTATATCATTACCCAAGCAACCCAAACCCTCAGTGTAAAAACTTAAATATATTTAAAATATATCATTCCATGTCAATCTCTATAGAGATTCCCTATAGAGACAGGGGGCATAGTCTCTATATGGAATGGGGTGGGGTTTATTCAGACTATAAAGTCAAGATTAGGTGGTAATGTCTTCAGATCACAATAAATAAAAAGTCTCTCTTTTAAAATAGTTCAGGGAACATTCTTAAATAGTTTGTGCACTCCCAGTGCCTCAGACCCACTCCTGAACAAATTCTCTCTAAAGCACTAATTTTCCATCCATGCTACCTGAACTTACTTGGAGTGCTTTATCTTTAAAGATACAGGACCAACTTAAGCCCTGATATAAGTGGGTGCATCGCCATTGGAAGACAGTGGCCCATACCCTTTTTAGATCTAAATCCTACAGAACTTTGAGATTTTTAATAAAATGTAATTTGTGACCAGCAGGACTAAACAAGAAACAAGATGACTTTAAACATTTCACCAGTTGCATATACCTGGCTTCCCGGAGTTAATTCTGAACTTTCCCTCTCATAGGACATGGAAATTTAACTTACAGTATATATATCTGTAAACCAGTCACATATGAAAACAATAACCAAGGAATAAAAAAGTCAATAAGAAGATTTATATACAGCTGCTATTAAACTGGAGGAAAACAAATGATCTGTTGGGGTCAGTTTCTCTGGGAAATCAATTTCAGCAGAGTTTTATTGTCCTCTCTGCTAGACCCTTCATGTTACTTGCTTGCACTTTTAACAGTTGTGAGTGAAGAGGTTTTTACACTTGTGAGCTTAAGCTCCCTGGATCACTGCAGTCCATACAATCTGTTACCTTTTCAACATCCATGTCCCCAGTTGCTACAAAAGTCCACCGAACAATATTGAATGCACAAAGTAAATTTCCCCTAGTAAACTTGCATCTTGTCTGAATTCCCCTAGTGTTGGGAGTCTGTGCATGTTAACTGCGTAGAGTGGTCAAGAACCAGTCATACAGTATATAGACAAATAATGTTATGGATGTATACATTGCACATGTGTATTGAAAATATACATCCTTCCTTACTCATGAAGGAAAATTAATCTTTCAGTACTCATTCATGATGTACATATGCAATAAGATTGTTATCAAAAAACAAAAAACCTACATTGTGAGAAAGTTAAGGTTGATAATAGATACATCACACCATCAATACAAACATTAGAACACTGATATATGGGGCTTTATCCAACACCCAATGATGCCCGTGGCAGTCTTAACATGGTTTTCAGTGGAAGTTTATTACAAGTCTTAACCTAAACATTTTTCCAACAGTCTTTCCTTGAAATCTGTATACATTTTCCTAAGTAAAACATTTTCATTTAGATTACCTTTGAGTTGTGTTAAATGAATGTTTACACAATCCGTTCACAAAATGCCTGTTTTAGCAAACTGTACCGATAAAATTGTCTGTGTTTACATCAGCCCAAAATGCCCCCATTGACAAAGTATATTCAAAACATTCTAGCACTGCATGTTTTTGGCAGCATTTGAAGAAAGTAAAATCCAAATGGCATATTAAGAAATTGATTTTTTTTTGTTTGAAGCAGTTCTCCGCTGGTCCTGCTGATAGGACATATCTTTCTTCAGTCTGAAGTTATTCTAGTTATTAAGAATGTTCAGGTTGGAGAGAAATCCTAAAGCTCTATCTTCTTACAGTTATTTGAAGGACCTAAAGACTGATGTTCTCATTCTTTTTTAAAATAGTTTATACTGCCAATTACCTTTGACTGCCTGAATAAGGACCTAAGAAGTTTAAACTTGTCCCCTATTTCCAAGAACAGACTGGAAGCCCCATTCTGAGATTATATGGAAAATGGACAGAACATTTCTTTAGAAAGTAAATTGCTCTGTATTATTCTTTAAACTTCTCTCTGCCCCAAAACATGGAGAATTTAGTTTATCCTTTAAAAACAAACAATCCTTCCCCAAACTAGATAAGCTGTTTCCGTAGGAACTGGAGGTTAATATATATATTTTTAATGAAATAACATTTGGAACCCTTTTAGAGGGGGCAGCTTAGTAGTTTAAACATCAGGTTTGAAATTCCTGATTTTCCTGGCAAGTTAGGTTCAAGATCCTGGGATAACCAGCTGTAGTTAAGTAATATGCTGTAGACTGAAACCAGATGAAACCAGTACTTTGTGTGGACATGAAAGATCCATAGAATCATAGAACTGGAAGGGACCTCAAGAGGTCATCTAATCCAGGCCCCTGCACTCAAGGCAGGACTAAATTATCTAGACCATCTGTCAAGGTTCCTTCCCCACTCTGAACTCTAGGGTACAGATGTGGGGACCTGCATGAAAGACCCCCTAAGCTTATTCTTACCAGCTTAGGTTAAAAATTTCCTCAAGGTACAAACTTTGCCTTGTCCTTGAATCCTATACTGCCACCACCAAGCGTGTTAAACAAAGAACAGGGAAAGAGCCCACTTGGAGATGTCTTCCCCCCAAAATATCCCCCCAAGCCGTACAACCCCTTTCCTGGGGAAGGCTTGATAAAAATCCTCACCAATTTGTACAGGTGAACACAGACCCAAACCCTTGGAACTTAAGAACAATAAAAAAGCAATCAGGTTCTTAAAAGAAGAATTTTAATTAAAGAAAAAGTAAAAGAATCACCTCTGTAAAAATCAGGATGGTAAATACCTTACAGGGTAATCAGATTCAAAACATAGAGAATCCCTCTAGGCAAAACCTTAAGTTACAAAAAGACACAAAAACAGGAATATACATTCCATTCAGCACAGCTATTTTATCAGCCATTAAACAAAAGAAATCTAATGCATTTCTAGCTAGATTACTTACTAACTTTTTACAGGAGTTCTGAGCTGCATTCCTGATCTGTTCCTGGCAAAAGCATCACACAGACAGACAGACCCTTTGTTCCACCTCCTCCAGCTTTGAAAGTATCTTGTCTCCTCATTGGTCATTTTGGTCAGGTGCCAGTGAGGTTATCTTAGCTTCTTAACCCTTTACAGGTGAAAGGGTTTTGCTTCTGGCCAGGAGAGATTTTATAGCACTGTGGACAGAAAGGTGGTTACCCTTCCCTTTATATTTATGATACCATCCCTGACAGGTGTTTGCCCAACGTGCTCTTAAAAATTTGCAATTTGTCCAACCTAAACCACTCTTGCTGCAATTTAAGCCCATTGCTTGTCCTATCTTCAGAGGTTAAGAAGAACAATTTTTCTCCCTCCTTCTTGTAACAACCTTTTGTGTAACTGAAAACTGTTATGTCCCCTCTCAGTCTTCTCTTCTCCAGACTAAACAAACCCATTTTTTTCATGTTTTCTAGATCTTTAATCATTTTTGTTGCTCTTCTCTGGACTTTCTCCAATTTGTCCACATCTTTCCTGAAATGTGGTGTCCAGAACTGGACACAATACTCCCGTTGAGGCCTTATCAGCACAGAGTAGAGCGGAAGAATTACTTCTCATGTCTGGCTTACAACATGCCTGCTGATACATCCCAGAATGATGTTTGCTTTTTTTGCAACTGTGTTACACTGTTGACTCATATTTAGCTTGTGGTCCACTATGACCTCCAGATCCCTTTCTGCAGTACTCCTTCCTAGGCAGTCATTTCCCATTTTGTATGTGTGCAACTGATTGTTCCTTCCTAAATGGAGTACTTTGCATTTGTCCTTATTGAATTTCATCCTATTTATTTCAGGCCATTTCTCCAGTTTGTCCAGAACATTTTGAATTGTAATCCTATCCTCCAAAGCATTTGCAACCCTTCCCAGCTTGGTATCGTCCGCAAACTCTATAGGTGTACTCTCTATGCCATTATCTAAATCATTGGTGAAGATATTGAACAGAACTGGACCCAGAACTGATCCCTGTGGGACCCCACTCGTTATGCCCTTCCAGCTTGACTGTGAACCACTGATAACTACTCTCTGGGAACGATTTTCTAACCAGTTATGCACCCACCTTATAGTAGCTCCATTTAGGTTGTATTTCCCTAGTTTATTTTTGAGAAGGTCATGTGAGACAGTATCAAAAACCTTATTAAAGTCAAGATACACCACAGCCACTGCCTTCCCCTTATCCACAAGGCCTGTTACCCTGTCAAAGAAGTTTGTCTAACTGTATTTTTGCTGTGATTCAAAATTTCGCCTCCCATCTATTCCACACAAGTACCAGTGCATGTACCAGTTAACTGCTATGTATATATAGTTTCTAAGGTTCTTCCAGATCCATAGGATAGAGAGCTGTATACTTATAAATTGCTATTGGTAAATGCATAGCAAACGCTTTTCTAATAAACTGGTGTGAGATGTGTTACTTGTAACATCCATTGAGATGTATAAATAAGTTTAAAATAACTAACACACTGTTATAAGAAAGCCTTAACACAGCAGTGAAGTACATACGATTATTTAAGTTTGTCTCAACAAAACATTATAGTAAATCTTATGTAATTTATTAGAGAAAAACCATTTCTGTTAATCATTTATTAATTATTAATATTTTTTGAGTGTTAATGGAAAACATTACAGATGGTGTACTGGGTTGTATATGCTATTGAAAAACAAAAATGACAAATACCATGAATTAGAAGGGCATAAAAATGACTTACAAGGGCATAAAAGCAGCAAGCAGGAGGGGTTGACTTAACAGAGCACTTGCTATACTACAACAGTCCAAAAGGCTGATACTTTGCCTCTAGCAGTGGCCTATACTTATGAAAGTATGGAATTATTCAAGGATACACATTACAAACCAACCCTATATACCTCACTTAATGCTTTTTAACAAGCACAATGAGCTTGTAGATCTGGTCAGTGTAAGTAAAATTAAGTTAGACCCCCCCCACCCCCCGCCCAGAACTCTAGATTCATTAATAGCGTAACTACTGCAAGATAAAGGTTTACTTAGATTTGAATGAAAAGAGAGTATTTCTGAAATGCAAATGTTGTTAGGGAGTATATTGCAAAGAACGGGGTTGAATATAAAAATACAGTATATAGAGTACATACATTTGTCTGAGATGGATATATTTTTTCAGTGTTCCAGTCCTTTAAAGAATTTAGCAAAATCAAGTATGATTAGAAATGTGGGTTTGATTTATTTATGTATTTATTTATTTAATTTTTATGAGAACAATCTGTCTGGCATTTAGAAATTCTCCTGCAGCACTGGAAATCCAAACATAACAGCACTATGCTAATACTTGGGAATGGATAATAGCTGAAACTAACAAAAAGAAAAGGAGTACTTGTGGCACCTTAGAGACTAACCAATTTATTTGAGCATGAGCTTTCGTGAGCTACAGCTCACTTCATCGGAAGCTCATGCTCAAATAAATTGGTTAGTCTCTAAGGTGCCACAAGTACTCCTTTTCTTTTTGCGAATACAGACTAACAAGGCTGTTACTCTGAAACCTGAAACTAACAAATCTACCAACAGCAAAAATATCATAGTTGCTGAGTTACCTCTCCTAACTGATGATGGCCAATCTTTGAAAGAATGGATCCAGTGAAGTAAATGGAAGCTTTGCCTTAGATTTCAAGATTCCAGGATTTCAGTGCTGGTTTGGAAAAGATTCCAAAAAGTGGTGGTCTGAAGCTTAATTGAATTTTTTTATGTTGGAAATCTCATGAGATCAGGATTTTTACTGTCAGACCTCTAGTACTTCCAGGTTTTGGATGGTGGGTTAGTGGGTGGCATGCCATAGCTTGTCATCCATACTTGTGATTAATGTATCTCAGAAATAAAATTACTGGCAGTGTAAGTTAAATCACATGTACTTTGCATTTTAGATTTTTTATTTTAAAAGGAACACTGTAAAGGAAATGCGATGTATGTAGGAACAATTTGCATCAGGGGAATCCTTACCAAATACTCTCATAAAAAAGGATGTATTCTGCAATATGCTGCTGATTATTATTAACTATGGATACCATGAGACTCCTTGTATGTAATGTATTCCAGTCCTGTAGTATCCTTGCATATGAAAACGTTATCAATGAACTGCTGAGCCTGGTAATAATAATGCTGCAACATTATAACAAATAGGTAGTACCATTATTTGTTTTTTTTAAATATATCAGATGTATTTTATTGCTTACATTATAGTAGCAGATTGAAAACATCTGCTGTCTTGCCACTAGTCCACCAGTAACAGAAAGTCTCAGCTCACTTTCCTTCAGGCCAGTATGCTTCAAGACATGTGTACCAAGACTATAATCCAGCTGCTGAGTGTTGATACAGGGCCAGGCCTATACTCAGGAGTCTTTTAAATGGAAACAATACCTCCTTGCCAAGGATTAGAACAGTGATAAACTCCATTTGCTTTTTCTCTCTCCCCTACCTTCTTCTCCATACAGCCCCGTCCCCCATCACAATAATTAGGAAAGACCGGACATCCCGAAATAGTGTCTCTCTGTCTTGGCAAGAACCCGAGCAGCCTAACGGCATCATCTTGGACTACGAGGTCAAGTACTACGAAAAGGTGGGAGGAAAGGATTGAAGGGGAGGTGTGTGTAATGAAATCATTTCTTCTTCCCTTCATGAAAGCTGGGAGGATGCACCCATTCACTCACTCTCAGTGGCAACTAAATATTGACACTGTTCAATTTAATAATAATAGGGAGAATATGCTGAGAATCTGAAAAAAGTTGGTAAGTAGAGTTGTGCATCAAATTCATGTCAGAATGCTCCAAAATTAGTGTAGAAATTAAAACAGGTGAAATGTAAAGCAGCCTTTTTCTTCTCAGTTGTGTTTACTCAAATATATTATGTTTCAAATAAGCATGTACTAATGAGCTGGTGTTTCAGTGCAGCATAAACAATATTTTCACAAAAGTGAATTGAGAGGGATTAGATTTCTCTGTTTAGTGTCTTGTTTACAATTTACATCACTCCAGTAATGCACTGTAAAGACTGATAGACCCATTGTGAATGACTGAATTTTGCTAATTAGGGAATAAATGAATGCATGCAAAAGAAGGAAATAAAACTGGGGAAGTGCACCACTAAATATACTTCGCTTTATTTTGACAATAGTATTATATTTTAAGTGGTTTGTCGATACCTCGTATATTTTGTAAAGATAATGAAGTCTCAGGGCTTGTCCACACATGCAAATTTATCTGGAATAAAGAAGGGTGTAGATTTAAATCTGAATAACTCTTCCTGATTAACTTCATGTGTGGTCACTCTTATTCCAAAATAAGAATACCTTATTCTGAATTAGTTTAATTCAAGTGAATTAAACAAAGGGCTTGTCTCTACAAATACTTAGCTTTTGGCAAGCTGCCTACACAAGTGAATTTTTACCACTTTCCCCCATTATTGACATTGTAAAACGAACACAGCTACGGGAGGAGTACAAAATGAAGCCCCAGTTCCGCAAAGCACTTAAGCATGTGCTTGACTTTAAACATGTGAGTAGTCCCATTGTAGTCAGTGGAAAGATACATGTGCTTAATGTTAAGCACATGCTTAAATTCTTTGCTGAATTGTGGCCTAAAGGTCCAATCCTGCAAATCCTTACTTTCACAATTACTCATTCATGCAAATAGATCTTCTGAGTCAATATGTCTACTCACTTTTATTAAAAGTTTGCCACTCTAGGTCTTAAGGGTGCCCTATTTTGATGTACAAATATATAGAACCTGAGCATATATTGATATCTTCCAAACCAACTGTCTGGTTATTAAAATTATTTGGGGAGAAAATTTGCAACTTTTTCCACATGGGTAAACATATGTATATGTTACACAATGGCTGGTCATAATGACTTGCACAAACTGTTTTGAGAATGTACCCAGAAGTACCATTGATATATATGGCAACTAGGTTTTAATAGCAGTTTCACTAGATTAAGATAGATGTGCCCCCAACAGTGATATTGCCATTTGTGCAGCAGATTAATTTTAAAAAAGAAAAGATAAAGAACAAGAAAGCTGTTTGTGATCTTGAGGGTAGAGAGCAAGCTATATACAGTCGGATTTAAGTCACATTCAAATTCCAGCTCCCTCATTTTTGGGGCTAGGTCAGGTATGCGATGTGAATTTTCTGAGTGTTGTAATATTAGTGTACAGTTTAGATTCTAGATTAAGAGGAAATATTATTGCACTTATATATTGCTTTTGAAGAGGTTTCAACTTCTTTGTTCCTTATGTGTGCTACCCACAACAGTTACATAAGAATTCCTTCTAATACAGTATAAAGACTATGCATATGAAAAAAGAACATAGTCTTCACTCTCACAAATGTTGCCACTAAAAATGTTAAACTTAGCTGAAGTACCGTCAATAAAATATAGATTAAAATTGCACAATTTTCATTGCACATGAAATACTAACAGCAGCAGGATTTTCTCACCATTAAAGATGGTATCAGGTATACTATGAGGAAATGGTTATGTAGAATACACTTTGCGGGTCAAGTTTTTAATTCATCAACATACTGAGTGTTTGGTTGAAGTTCTGCCTGGCAAAGACTCTCTTTTCTTTTTGTATATTCTTGCTGCTTGTGGTGAATAGAGTGCAATATCTCTGAAGTTCTACTTCCTCCCACATGGAAGATAAACTAAGGCTTGTGTGTGGTGTAATGCTGATTTGATTACGATTAACATAAAAATTGACATATAAAACATATGTCATGTGCAGTTTACCATAAACTAAGATACTATAATATCCACCATATCACAGTTTTGAACATTTATTTACTGAGTAACATTGGGTGGTATTAATGGCTACAGCCATGACAATGTGTTCTCTTCTAAGGTGCATGGATGCATAAGGATATGTTTGCATTGCATTAAAATAACCTAAAATCATATCAAACTGACTATCCATTCAAACTAGATATACACATATCATATGGTATTTGATTTTTTTGTCTGTATATTTAAACATTGAATTAAAAGCTTTATTTTGTTAAGAGGGGCAGAAGTTCCAGATAAAATGAATTACAGATTTCTTTTTCATTCTTAGTCTGAAAGCAAGTGGACCATGAGAGAGGCTTTTGTAGATAATTTTTCAGGGATAAATCTAATCCAATTTTCACTCACAATGAGTCCTGTTTAAGACCCTGATTCTGGAAGGTACTTTATGTGAGTAGTCTTATTGATGTCAATGAGATCACTCACATGCTTAATGTTTGGTTCATGCTTCGGTACTTTTGTGAATTGGGATTTGAGTCTTTAAGGTGTGTCTACACTTCACATTAAGCTTGGGCTCACACTTGCGTTTGAAACCAAGCCCCCTTCAGTCCACACAAATCAGTTTGACTCAGGTCCTAGGGGAGTAGGGGGTGGAGGGTGGATCAGAGGCCATGTCCCGCTGTGACTTGGGTCCAAGCCCTGACATTTTGCAGTGTGGACGCAGCTCAAGCCGCAGACCTGAGATAGGTCTGCGTAATGCAATATGGACATTTGTACAACTCTGAGACCTGGGCCCAGCAAATATAAAACCAGGTTTCAAATGTGGTATGGACGCTCAAGCACAGGCTTGGAAACGGCAGGACCACAAGCTCGGGTCTCACAGACCTGGGTTTACAAAGTCGTGTAAATATGCTCTACGGCAACCCTAGTTAATAGAAGTATTCACGTGAGTAAAATAAATATGCCTTGGCCCTGAGAGTATGTAGGGTAGTTTCCAAGCTCAGTATTGATACTTCAGTACTCAATTTAGTACTTTCATGGGTATATATAGTACCTTCCAAACTCATGTTGATGCTCTGTGAACTTTACAGGAAATGCAAAGCTAGGTGAGTATGCCTACTCTCAACACGCACCTGAAATTCAGTTCAGCTGGCAAAACTCAGTGAACCCAGCAGAGTTTTGCTTTGAGTTTGAAGTCTTCCAAGCAATAAAGCAACTTTTGAAACAAACTAAAAAGGAAGTTCACATGAATCTCTGTGATCGAAAGCAGTTGAGTTCCTCACAGCTTCCCATATGTATGGCTTCTGTCCAGGCTTTTCCTAAGGTGGGAACCAGCTGTCATTTTTAGGAAGCCAAAAACACTGTTTTAGCACAGCACAGCCTTAGAACTACAAACAATATAAAGCAGCAAGTGTTTAAATCATTGGACTATATGGTTACAGGTGGGTCTGAGTCATTTTCTTAGCAGAATTAACTTTTTGCAAGGTATAAAATGTGCCCAAACTCACTAAGTTGTCAATTTCTACATACAAAACACTCTGTCATAAAAATAAATAAATAAAACACTAATATAGAGATTAGTGGGGGGGGGGTTTCTGACACAGTGCTTTTTGTGTGTGTATATGTGTATGTATACACACAAATGTATATATACGCACATATAGATAGCTAGATATGGATATTACACATTATTCTTTGGCAAAGAGGAAAAAGAGTGGATACATCTTACCTCTCTGATTCTTACAGCCCAGAATTCACTCAGGCAAAGCCTCCACTGCCTTTAGAGTGTTTTGGCATGAGAGAGGACTGCAAGATCAGGCCCAGAATTTAAGTGCCATATAGTTCTTATTAACCTGTGTGTAAAACTAAGGTAAAGTTCCTTAGTAGTATTCTTATTGCTATAAAGGTAAAAAATGACTTGTAAAACATATAGCAGTAAAAGCTGAGCCAAAGCTATAGGGCTGCAAGGCACTAAAGGTTTTAAATGGGCTTAAATTGGCTTCTAATTTGGTGCAGTTGGAGTTGCTAGGTTTTATGGGTTTTAAGTAACGTTTTTATTGTCATTTTCATGTAACAGTACAAGTGAATAGTATAGGCGAAGCGATAGCAAAATGTTAAATAAAATGTCTCATAAATAGAATATATAGTACCAGGTAAAAGAATCCCTAATGATTTGAGATTCTTGCTCATCTGCAGATCCATGATGATTTAAATTGCATGGCTGCACAAAGTTTACTTAGTTCGTAATTGTTAGTACTGAAAAAACCTGACAATGCTATCCGGGTAATATTGTAGTAAATACGGTGTTGCTTTAATTGATTTGCAGTACGTTGTGTTTTAATGTAGCAGTTTTTTTTCCCCAAAGCAGGAACAAGAGACAAGTTATACTATTCTGAGAGCGAGAGGCACCAACGTTACCATCAGTGGCCTCAAACCTGATACCACCTACGTCTTCCAAATCCGAGCCCGGACAGCAGCTGGATACGGAACAAACAGCCGCAAGTTTGAGTTTGAAACCAGTCCAGATTGTATGTATTATTTCAAATGACTTTAAGTATTTTCCTGCCCAATAATGGCTAGCTTCGTTCCCTCCCTAGTTTGGTTTAGCATATGTGATTTGTAACTATTTATTATGTGTCTCTTTGGGCACTATTACTGTATAATTTTATAGTTTATCATTAAAATTGAAATATGCTGTGAGGAGTATACTGAAAATAGCACAGGTGATATTTTCTTCCATTCCCTGTCCTATCTTATTCCTGTTTCCAGAATTAATATGATCCTATGCTCGATGGCAGCTCCTGCTGAGAAAGGAAGTCTGATACGGTAACAATAATGTCACAATATTCCAAGCTTGTTGCCTCACTCTGCGAACTATAAAAAGTCTGTGCTCCAAGAGAATGAGGGTCTCATTTTTCCTCTATTCCCATAAATCAGTGCATAATTCTCCTCATCACCGCGGAGCATAGCTGCTTGCCTTAAGTAGCCATGAGGTGAATTTAGTATAATCAGGAGAGGAAGGATGGTGTTTCACTTAAACCCCGGGGCTGGATTTAGACAATCGAGGTTCTATTCCCATATCTGCCACTAAATTTCTGTGTGACCCTTAAGCAAGTCATTTAATGCTGTGACTCAGTTTTCTCTTTTATAAGGTGGAGACAATACTTATCCACCTGACAGTTGCAATATGAGGCTGTGGTGTTTAGATGTTTAGAACTGGGAGCACTGGCTGTTGGGAGTCTGAAAGGACAGGAAACAGGAAGGGGGCGGGGTTGAGGAGGCTGAGTGAGAGTTACCGAGGGTGCAGCAGCAGCTTGGTAAAGAGGTTTCCACTTTAAAAATAAAGTCTTGTTGAAGTTTGTTTGTACCTTGCCTGGTTGTTACAACAGAGGCTTAATCATTAGCCTTTATGAAACACTTTGAGTATTTTAGATGGAGCTACCATAGAAGTACAACGTTGAGTGATTATTTTATTTGTTCCATTAGCACTGAAAGAGCTGGTCCTATCTGAAGTTAGAAAGAGCAATTTTAAAGACTTTGAGATGTTTTTAAAAGAAACCCTGAAAGTTATGGTGTCCAGTGTACCTTTCCTGATGTTTCTCCTCTAAGGAAACTTTGGGCCCAGTTTTCAAATAGAGGGTCAGTAACCTGACCAAATATTACATTTCAATTCTAAGGGCTGGTCTACACGTAAAACGCTGTAGTGGTGCTACTATGCCGATGGCAGCGTTTCTTCTGTTGGTGTAGTTAATCCACCTCCAGGAGGGAAAGTCTATGCTGCAAAATTAAGTTGATCTAAGTTAAGGCAACATACAGCCACTGCAGTAATTTAATTGCTTTTGCATGTCCACATTACGCTTCTTGTGCTGGCGGTACACGTCCTCGCCAGGAGCACTTGCACTGATTTAACTCTTAGTGGGGGCATTGTGGGATGGATTCTGAAAGGCACTGACGCTGCATTGACCTAACTGCATCGACTTAAGTGCCGTGACTCTCATGCAGGTGGAATTAAGTCGGTGCAGTGGACAAGTTACATTGGTGGGAGCTACATTTTCATGTAGACAATTGCAGTGTTAGGTCGATGTAAGGCAGCTTACATCGACCTCACTTTGTAGTGTAAATTAAGGCTGAGAGTCAGTAGCTATGTTGAAGGGAGAACCCCTCCCGTCGACATAGCACTGTCTACACGGTGGGTTAGGTTGGTATCACTGGTTCACTCGGGGGGTGGATTTTTCACACCCCTAAACAACATAGTTATACTGATGTAAGTTTATAGTGTAGACTTGGCCTTAGATCAGTATGTAGGCACACAAGATGTACGTTTAGATGCTGATTCAGCAGAGTACTAAGTATATATCTTACATTAAAAACAAGTTATTCCATTGAAGTCAATGCCGAATCGAGACCTTAGATACTTAGGCCCCAGTCAAGCAAACATTTATGCACATGCATAACTTTGGTCACATGAGTAATACCAGTTTACCTTTGCACACATGAATAGTCTGCAGTGAGTCACAATGAGACTCTTTGCATGAGCAAAATTATCTATTCGGGGACTTAGAATGCTCTATTTCAGTGCAGCACTCTTCCATGTTTGAAAATTGAACTGCGAATACCCCTTCATTTTTGCTTGGAAAAACACTTTGATCTGCACAGCTAGAGATGGGTGTAGGGGAAAAGTAATAAATGGGCTTTATTTGAACATGAAACTTTTTGCCAAATGATTTTCTTTTCTTTTTTTAAAAAAACTGTTCCTTTTTTTTTTTACAGTAACTTCAGAAGAAAAGTTTAGCTTGGTTTTCCTTAGCCCAGTTGTCAGTTTTTGTTTGTCATTTGTCATCTGTTATGTGGCCCTTTCAGGCAATATGGCCATTTTCCACTGATTATTTTCCAGGGTGTTTTGCCTTGCAAGTTTTGACTAGTCAGCTTACTAACAGGGTGGATTTTTTTCAGAAATGATGAATTTCAAATAGTTAAACCCCCGCTCCTCCCCCCCCCCCAAAAAAAAGCTTATTAAAAAAAATCCAGCTGAAAGTTTTGCAAAATAAAATTTCAGTCGGTGAATGGAATGAAAATGCTTTCAGAATGGTCACCCTTCCTGCAGAGTGCAGAGTACCTATTCCAGACCAATCAATGCACAATATACATGGGAGCAAAGTTGCACAGACCTTATACTGGTCCTGTGCACAGGGGCAAATTACACCCTCTGAGCATAAAACAAACATCCAGTGTAAGAAGTTCCAAGAGAAATTAAATTGTTTTTACAGTAATGTAATAACATAATCCAATTTAATGAATTAACTCTTCTCTTGTGGGGTTGTATCCCGCACACTTTTACTCACATAAGTATCCTGACTGAAGTCATTGGCACAGTTAATGTAAGGACTACTGAAATAAGTAAACATTTGCAGGTATGAGCCCTTTATTTGTAGTTGGGGCACTAGAGAAGTTAAGCATGTGCTCGAGTGCTCTGTTAAACTGGGGCCTCTATTCTCTCTGTGTTTTATAGTGACTTTCAAAAGACATTTGTTAGAGCTACCCATCCAAATTTTAGCTCTATCACTGCCTTTGTTCACCCTAGATATTAAAGCTGACATTTTCTCTACTAGGAGCTGCAGGTGCCCGCTAACTCTAAAAGTTAGATTGTTTATTTTGGTGCCTAAATATGGATGTAGGTGCCTACGCTTTGGCTTCCAGGTTTGAACATCTGGGCCAGAGACTTCCCCGCTACAGTATGCATGAAATTTTGGGGGGAAAATTTCAGCTCTCTAAATATAATCCTATCCAGCGTTCAGCCATGATTAATTTGCCATACCTATGAATTTGAAGGTGTGTGTTGTGGGGGGAGGATTCCAAAGGCATAACACAAGATTATACCACAGATACTGTAGTGGTAAATTTTACTTATGGACTTGTAATAAGGATTGAGAGTCTGAGGTTTAAGAAGCATTCTGTTCAGAGACGACAATGTCCTAAAAATAAACACAGAAATTTAGCAAGAAGCCAAATGGTCTTGCACTTGACATGTTTGAATGTTTGAGGTATGTGAGCTGTTTTTTCACCCAGCTCTTATTCTGGGAAATAACTGAGCTCCTTGTTTTAAAATCACTTAGTTTCAAATGATTATTGTGGTGACTTTCAGCTTTTAGAATAACGGACAAACCAGGAGTACCTAGGAAAAGTCATTAATGGTAGCAATGATAAGGGGGAAAAGATCACTTCTGTTCATTTTAGGTTGTTTTTAACATGATTAAAATATATACACTTTGAAGATGCCACTGTAAGATAAATAGAAGGAAGCTGACCAATACCTTTGGAGAAAAGATTACAGGCCACAACTATAAATAGCTGTACATTTTATATAGGTAGATATGAAATCTTCCCAAAGTTTGATCACAATTACTAGGCTACCAAGGCCACACAAGCCCTGTTGTGTGTCTCTAATCTGTGGAACATGAGGTAGGTCATACCCATAATGCATAGTGACTTCTTTCCATGTGGAGACTGAGCCATCACTGAGGAGTTCTTCCCCATTGAACCTCATAGTGAGTTGCTTCCCTGAATTCATTTATAGATTCTTACCATCTTGGAGCTCCTTTTCTCCATTTCCCTCTGCTCAACAGCCCACAAACTTGTTGCCCCAATTCTGAAGAGCATTTTTCCCATCCGGTTTCTTCCCAAATGTAAAATTAGGATAATAATCCCTTGCCTCACAAGGATATTATGGGGCTTAGCTCACCAAAGCCCTTTGAGATCCTCAGCTACAATATCTTATAGAAGTGTGAATAATAATGATAGATATTGACTTGCTTGGACTTCTTCCCTAAAAATGTCATCCTTCCTCGGGAATGACAATCATAGATATTAGCCATGGCAGCTTCCATAACAATAACAACAATAATTATTATCAGCAAAAACCTTTGCAAACTGGCAAGGCAATGAGGGGAAACTTTCCCTGTCTCTCCATATGTTTGTATATAATGAAGAATTACTTAAGAATAGGGCAGGAAGATGTTTTCAAAGCTCAGAACAAAGCAGTGGTTACCTAATTTATTAGCTGCCCAGGGTTTGTATGCTGTAATGTGTTTAATGCCATTTTGTTTTATTTTATTTGCATTATTTTTTAACTTTCCAGCATTCTCCATCTCCAGCGAAAATAGCCAGGTTGTAATGATTGCCATTTCAGCTGCAGTAGCAATTATTCTCCTCACAGTCGTGGTGTACATCCTGATTGGGAGGTTAGTTCATCATCTGTCTTACACATTTACACCTATTTCCATTTTCCATCATCTGCCATGGGGACTTGATGAGCAGAGTCAATCAAATGCTGTCAGGCATTAAAATAGTTGGACTTCATCTTCCCCTCGTGTGCAGCCTACCAGCTCAGAGCACTGTTGCATACTCTGTAATGAGCCTGCTAACAACAGCAGCACCAATCATATAGTAGTTGTTAAAAAATGCTACAGACACATTCTTAGGCAATTGTAGAACTAAATTGTAGGGGCCAAAAATCAACAAATCCTCTCGTTAGTCAATTTCCTTGAATTCCCTGAGAACATAGCTTGCCTCTGTAGGGTACAGAGAATGTAAATATCATTAAGCTTTCAAACAGCCATTTAATTGTTTAGGGAAACCATTTTATTCTGTTTCCATATGCAATTAGCATATAAACTTGTATATGTTTCTTCATTTTTTCTCTGTTGCTTGTAGATTCTGTGGCTATAACAAATCTAAACATGGTGCTGATGAGAAGAGGCTGCATTTTGGTAACGGACATTGTAAGTTACTGAAGACTTATAATTTCCTGTTTTACTAAGTGAATCCCAAAGACAACTGATATTTTTCAGATTAAATAAAAAGGAAACTAATAAACTGAAATGCAATTGGGAGGAGAGATTTTTTTTTTTTTTTTTGTGGAGAAGAGTTCTCCCCACTAATTAATCTTTGTTTCAACCTCTTTCCTCCAGGGTCAGATTAGTAATGAACAAAATAGTGTTGGCTGTTCTCAAATGATACATATGATTCATAATACTACATTGATTAAGCTGTGCATTACTGAAATGCGAAGCATAGCTTCAACTGCCTTATTATTAACCACTGGTGAAATCTAAATAACATTTTTCCTAAGCAAAAAACAAAATCAGTGAATCCTATCTTGACCAACAAAAACAGTTTGCTTGACAAAATTGGTCTGCTAATAAACTTCCATTTGAATTAGGTTCAATTTATTGAAAGAGATTTTGGAGCAGTTTCTGAAGACAGGAAAGCCTACTAAGTGTGCTGTCATTTACAAATTTCACTGTGCTTAAAGAATATGTTCTGTGTAATGTCTTAATGCATGGAAGCCAGCTGACAAGAGTGAAGCATTTAGTTGTGCTCTCTTAGGGCTTGATACAAAGCCTATTGAAGAGAATGGGAGTCTTTCCATTGATCTCAATAGTCTTTAGATCAGGGCCTTATTTTACAATCACCAAATAGTGATTTATAAAGATACAAGATCTTGCCTGGTCTTAGGCCTGTTTTGGACATGCTTGTAACATCTTAAAGCTAAAAGAAAAGGAGTACTTGTGGCACCTTAGAGACTAACCAATTTATTTGAGCATAAGCTTTTGTGAGCTACAGCTCACTTCATCAGTGAAGTGAGCTGTAGCTCACGAAAGCTTATGCTCAAATAAATTGGTTAGTCTCTAAGGTGCCACAAGTACTCCTTTTCTTTTTGCGAATACAGACTAACACGGCTGTTACTCTGAAACCCATCTTAAAGCTAATTACTCAAGTGTTTAAGATTCTGGCAGAAAAGAACGTGTTTTTTGAAGCCACAATTCATAAACAGTTTCAGTTTCTCATGCACTTAGTCCATTCTGAGAATAAGTGCATAGTCTGTTTTTAAACAGCTTCATCTACAAATGAAGGCCCCTACACAGCACTATAAAGAATATGGTATCTTGTATTTATATTGTGTAGTAAATTGCCATTTAAGGTTATTTTAGTTTATGGCTGAATGGCTTTTCTCTTTGTGTACCCTTTTGCACATAGCAGTGACATTACCATCTTCGCAAGACAGTGGTTTGGTGTAGTAGGTAGTAGTATCCCAAGTAAAAATTAAATTACCTTTTCCCACAGTAGAGTTCCCTTGCACTACCTGGAAATTAGAACTGCTTCCTAATGACAGTCACAATGGGGCCTTTGATGCTTGGAAGTTCATATTATACTTTTTGTCTGGAGCCATCTCTTCTCCAATAATCGCACACACTCACGCTCTCTCTCTCTTTCTGTCTCTGCCTCCTGCCCCATTTCCTGGAACACACAGGCTGTGATATCAGATTGTTTAGTGCTGCATGTTGACAGCTAACAAACTAGGCTAAAACAATCTATATAGTTGTATGTGTCCCATAACATTAATGCTTCATCACTCAAATTTAATTAGGTTATAAAATAAAAAACACCATTAACTAAAAGTGTCATGGACAAATAACAGGTCAGGGTTTGCTCTCCCTACCCCCCCACAACGGAATGTCACAATCACTATTCTTAAACTTGTCAGTGCACTTAAATTCCTGTGGATTATACTGCTTTAAATTTGGCTTTGTCTATCTATGTACTGTGTTCTGAGTAGTGTCATGCTGATCCTGAGGATATGGTGAGAATCCAATAGGTCACGTATTCTGAGTTTTGATAAATTTACTGAGAAATATCCTAAAAGGAGTAACTGATTATACACACATATTATAGCTGTCAGGCTGTTTTTGTGTGTGTGCATGTGGCTGTTGAAACTTTATTTTTTTCTGCTATTTTACAGTCTTACTCAAAGAAACAAAAATTCTCTTGTATTAACTGCGAGAGGATAAAATAACTTCCATGGCTGTCATAAACTTTCTGCATTTTAAATACAGCAGCTGGTCTATTTCAGTCAGTTAATTCTGAATTACTTTTAAAAAAAAAAAAAAAAAAAAAAGCTCCAGCCATGAACTATTCCCTGTAGCCTTATTACAAATCCTATAATAGTACCTCAAAGGACAAGAAATGTTTCACCTATTCAGATCCTCTCCCCTTGCCCTCTTTAGCTAGGCCCTTTCTACCTTTTGCTACCCTTAGGGCAGTTCATGCTGGTA
Source organism: Eretmochelys imbricata (assembly GCF_965152235.1). Lineage (NCBI taxonomy): Eukaryota > Metazoa > Chordata > Testudines > Cheloniidae > Eretmochelys > Eretmochelys imbricata. The sequence continues at coordinate 191,643,286 of NC_135572.1, read as the reverse complement.
AAATGGAAATGTAAATTATTATGTTTGCCCAGAATGAGCTGTAAAGTAGCACAGCTTAACACATGTGCATGTGTTTATTATCTGTTTTTCATGACAGAACCCAGTTACTATACGGGCTGCCCTTAATTATTGGTGTGAAGGGATTATTCTCCTTGCCTCACCATTGACTGATCTTGGGAACCTCTGGGGTCAGCATTAAAAATCAGCAGCCAAACCCCCCATCATGCAGAAGCTTTCAACTGTTATTTTTATTGGGGGTATGAGGGAGCCTGTAACATACATTCAACCTGGACGGAAAGGAGCATTTACAAGACTTTTTTACCAACAGCAATATACGGCCAATTACTTTTTGTTTTACTTGTGAATGATTCTTTAATCATCAAACCCTTTAGGGAAACACATTCAGCATTTAATAGTATATACACACACAGCCCTTCTGTTCAGAGTATGACTCTTAGTTTGCATTGTTTTAGAGGCAATTAGCGCGGGAACTCATTTTTGTAATTTCTCTGTCAGTTCCAAGGCCAATAAATCTTCTTAAAATTGATGTTTCATAAGCCTTGCAAGATGACATTTGTAATGCCTTAATGTTAAAATAATGCCACATTCTACCTGATGTTGGAAAGGTCTCTTTCCCTCCCCCACCCCTGTTTCCCTCTGCCTCTCCCTCTCTCTCTGCATAACCACTGCAAAGCATATTTTAAATGGAGCACAGGTCAATATTCAACACAATCTGTGGGGCCACACTTGGAAAGGATACTCCTGAGTGTGTAGGTTATTTTACTTGTTGTTAAAGAAACATCTTACTTAAATTGTACAACTGGCCCTGTATTCATTTATCAGACCCAAGCAGGAGCGGCCCATGACTAAGTGGCAGGGAAGCAGAATAAGGCTATGGCTTTCCTCTAGTATAATTGCCAGAGGCGGGGGGAGAGAGGGAGAGAATCTGGAATGTGTTTCCCCTCCCTCCCGCCCGACTGCTGGAAAGAATAATGAGATCAACTTGTGACTTGCCCCTAAACGCCATACAGTCCCAAGCATTCATTTGATTCTACTGCTAGCCCTGGATGAACAGATAACCACAGACCAGAAAACTGCGGAAGGCAATGATATGATGATGTTGGTGTCAGCATTATTTGTCACTAAAGCTAAATAATCACAACAATCTGCCACTATCCTTATATAGTGCTAATTATTTCCACCGTGTTTAGCTTTTGTTCATGCATTGCATCTTTTAGGATGCATCCAGTTGGAAGTCTGAGGATATTCAGAGGTAAAAGGTTTGAAGTTAGTGTTCTGTAGAATCTTTTTTTTAAAGAACTCTTCATGTTGCACTGCAGTATTATCATATGCATTTGAGGCCTTCCCTCTGGGTGCTACCCCCAAAAATGTAAGTGTAAAGAAGCATCTAAAGAGAGAGAAAACTTGATGATATTGAGCTTTAATATTCAAAAAGCCACCAAGTTTATCAAGTACAGGTGAGTTTAAAAGCATCCTTTCAAACCTGATGGTATCTACATACAAATAAATGCATTAATGACATGAAAAGGTGTATTTGTTTCTGAGTTTCAAGTTCATGCCCATGTTATTAATACCTGAAATCTCAGAAACCTGCAAAAGAAGCTCATTTCACATGTTCAATCTGAGGAAGTAATGGGCCCTTTTATTGCTATAGTGATTTGCTGGGTTCATATCTTGCAGTTTATTCTCTCATTTGGTTTCCTAGGTATGAGTAATTAACACCAAGTAATGTTTTTTCTCTCTTTTTTTTTTTAAAGTAAAATTTCCAGGTCTCAGAACTTATGTAGATCCGCATACGTATGAGGACCCCAATCAGGCTGTCCATGAATTTGCCAAGGAACTAGACGCTACCAGTATATCGATTGACAAAGTTGTCGGAGCAGGTAACAGCCATAATTAATGTCAAATTAAAAGACATGAGGTGATTTCCTCAGTATATTACTCTAAATCTTTATGGCCATTTACATTAATGGATTATACCTGGACACATTCTGACAGGTATCGGCAAAGTGTAACTGTAGCGTTCTCTTTTCATAGCAAGAAGCAAACAGTTATTGAGATGAAGTTGAACAGGTTAACAAGCTGACTTTAGTGCATGCTAAAGGTTCTGGATTGCCAGTTCTGGACACACACATCTGAGATTTTTCTCCAGAGCAGGCACAGCACAGACAACAATGTGATCCCTTTCCCAAAACTGCACTCCACCCTCTTTTGGAGAAAGCACCATAAAGAATGAAAGGCTAGTTCAGAGTCCGTGCCCATTCAGTCCTGAGTCTCCTTTAGAATCTGTCACCACGGGAAACAGTGTTAACTGTAAAGGTGTGTTTTGTTATATGGGCACGTGACTATTGGGACTGGACTGATACCTCCAACTTATTTCATACAGGTCACCAAACATCCATCAGACTTCTTTGACCTTTGGTCACTGGTTCGATTTTGGTCACTGGTTTGGATTTGAATTAGTAATTTAGCAGTGAAGGGTTCTCTTCCCCATAACCAATTGTCTGAGCCGTACAGATGCCCATTAATTCTGGTTTTAATAAAAACAAACAGTAAAAATGGGTGGATTTCAGAGCAAGAGTAAAAAATTACTGAATATCTCACTGAATTACATTATCCCTATTGCAATGTAGCATGTAACCCATTGTATGATAGATACTCACTGCTTCATGGAATCTCCTTCCTTAGAAGTTTTTAAGGTCAGGCTTGACAAAGCCCTGGCTGGGATGATTTAATTGGGTATGGGTCCTGCTTTTGAGCAGGGGGTTGGACTAGATGACCTCCTGAGGTCCCTTCCAACCCTGATATTCTATGATTCTATGATTCTATGTACAATGACAGAACATGGTTTGTCAAATCAGAAATTTAGCATCTTAGGTTTCCCCCTAAATGAAATCATTTGTGTGAGAATCAGAATCAATTTTTAATCCATTGAAAATTACCAGATATTTTCTGATGATTGATTTTATTACTTCCTTCTGACTTTTTCCCCTAATATTTTACTGTTCTCATTCAAATTTTGAGGAGATTTGAGAAAGAACAGACTTCTGTTGTATGATGAAAGCTTTGTTAGGATTTTCCTTTTTTAAGAAAAAAGCTAAGCAAGTGCATTCAGTGCTCCTCACCACTGCCCCTCCTAAAAGAAACGGTGTGCCTTATTATTATCATTATTATTTTATTATTATGATTATTATTTTGCTGCTGCCAGGGTGAGTGTGAAAAAGTCAGATTATTTTCCACAATGGTGACATTTGTGTTCCCTGGTAGTTTTAATTTTGTCCCACAAGAGTGCACTGTTCTCCATCATCTTTCAACAAAGGCAGTGTTGCAGTGTGCACACTACACACAGATGTGGTAGGGGTAACATGGGGTGGGGGACAGAAAAAGAAAGAGAGATTTAAAAAATCCAAATTCAGGAGCAAATTTTGTTTCTGTTCAGCTGCCCACAGTCATCCCAGACAACCTTAAGGTTCCTAGCGAATACATTAGGCTCCATGCACCATAGAAATCTTAAAAGCAGAAGATATTCAATTGTATGCCATATATATAGCTCATTGTTATGACTTATTTTTATTATGGTGCATATGGGATTTAACAGTAAACTCAGTTTTTAAAAAAGATATCATATGAAATTGAGGGGGAACAGATTTGATTCAGAGAAGCCTGAAAATAAATGTATTGCAAAGGAGAAGAAAGAGAGACTGTAAAAAAAAGAAAAAAGAAATTCCTTTTCTCATTCCACCCCAGTAGAAATGGCAATAAGTTTGGCCCTGAAGAGCTGCAGATCCCTTGAGATCTACACTGATCTCAGAGGAGCTGACAGATGGATGAGTTCTGTGGGGGTCTTGTGCCGCACTGCTACCTCTAGTATCCCTGGTCCCAGACTAGCCTCATGGCAGCATGGCTCTAATAGAACCCCAATCCCATGAAATACCCTGGTGGGTCTTCTATTAAGCTTGCACTCCCTCCAGCCACATCCCTAGTCTCTTCTCTGTTCCCATATGTGGAGGGGAGCATTCTAGCTTTATTTTAAATGCTATTTGAGGCAATGTCTTGGTGTTTCCCTGCCTGTCAGTCACCTTCTTTACAAATGCGGGTAAGAACAGAGGAGTGAAGTGATAAAGACATTGCATTCAGAAGCAGCAGAACTGACCAGGAATTTCTTCTAAACGTGAAGTTAAAAAGTAGACAACAAAGTCTGAGAGGTAATCTTGACATTTTAAAATTAAATTGTTCCACAGGGCTTTTGCCATGGGACTTTAATGGGAGGAGTAGGGAAAGACACTCCTTAACCATGTTACTTTGAAAATATACTCCGGCATGACAAGGAAATATCTCTAGTGGAACCTCAAACAATACATAAGGGATATGAGTTAGAGGCTGAGCATCAGAAAATTCCAGTTAAGCCATCCTTGTTTCAAGTTTTTACCAGATTTGTTCCTTTATTTAAAACAGTTCAATTATTTTTTAAGGCCCTAGTGCAGCCTTAAAAGGGGAGGTAAGCACATGGTAAGAACTTTGTTGAATGAGAATGGAGTTAAGCAAGTGCTTTGCTGAAACAGGGCCTAAGTGATTGGGTTTCTTTTGAAGACTGCACAGACATTTAGTATAATGTCTTATTAAACAATGCATATCTAACATGTAGAGATTATCAACTCCCTTTTCAGTACAGTTTGCAGCACATTAATAACAGTTTGCAATAAATGTCTCTGAGATTGGTGAGGTTCACAAAGTTTATGGAATTTTCAGCCTTGCTGCCTCCCCAGTCTGTGGTGGAACTGGGATGTCACTGGGCGATCCACACACAGCAGTGGAGTTTTGATTTAAAAGACACCAGAAGAAAGGCAGTAATCAATTTCACAGGCTCATCTACTATTCTTCCCCTGGGTCTAAATTCACAACAAAATGCTGATGCAGTGAACAACCAGTTTAACAGAAACATTTGGTATTCCCTGAGTTGATTTAAATCATGAATTGCCCTTCAATAATATCTATGAGCATTCTACTGACAAAGAGACATGCCAGACTGAAAGACAAAGTAATGTAGACTCTGTGCATGTGGCCTAAGTAGGGAATGATACTGAAGCATTTCAGGGAAAACCACTAGAATTCTTTCTTAAAACCTCTCTCACATTATCTCCTTTCTCAGTAGTATGCACAGCCCCATTGCCTTCTAAACTGAGATAGTGACCACTCTTATTTTCAGCTGGAATCCAGTCCATTTTTCTCAGGTGGGTACCACTAAGTGGATACAGAGCAATGGTGCATAGAAGAAAGGTGTGGTATAATTGTTTTAGTTGGCTTGTCGGTATGGGTGTTGGTTAGCTGGTCTCTCACAGTGTCCATCCTGTACTGTATGCTTAGAGACCAAAGGCTGATCCAGTTAGAACACCCCAGGAGCCTTGTTACACTCTATTCAAGGATTAACTTGTTTTTCTTGGCAGCTCAGAAAACATAACAGTGTTTACATGAAAGCCAACAAAATTGTTTTATGTAGGTAAACTCAATATTCACAGATGAAGCAGTCAGCCAAGTCGGGTCTACCATCTGACTGGTATGTGATCTGATTTTCAAAGGTGTTGAGTGCCTTGCAGCTCCTATTGGCTTCAATTAGATTTGTGAGTGCTCAGCACTTCTGAAAATCAGGTCAATAGGATTTTCAAACTGGGTCTGAAATAAGAATATTGTACTTTTATAAATAATCTTAATTCATTTTACGTCCAAATTGCATAGTTGGTGCTAAATGGTACAGAGAGATGTAGGACATCAAGTATAACCTTTCCCTTCACAAAAAAAATCAAACAAACATCAAATAAACCGCTCACTCGTGACTCTGGTCAAAGATGAAGGATGGAATGCCTGAATGCCCAGCTTCTGAAACCATAAATACAAGCCCTATTGGCAGTGACCAAACAGTAGTTGTAAGAGACTAGCTTGTTATAGCTTTGCAGATCATTAAAGCATAAAGAAAAGCAAATACAAAGCTGGGACATCACAAGATTTATTGCACTTTTTTTTATTCTTGTTGTTGTTTTAAAGCCATGCTTTGGTCTTCCTCTCACAGAGTGTTCTAACAGTATTGAGCTGAGGGTAATAGCTGAACTGAAGCGCTGTTTGCTCTTAATAAAGCATACTGACAGTTTTAGCTTGCAGAGCATGGGGTGGGAGGTTAATCAGGAAGTTTTGTGGTTTCTGTAAGTTCTGGAACAGAATTTAGCACTCCACAGAACTCAGAAATGATTTAAAACAATATTTTCTCAACCTGTAGGTGGCTTTGCAATATGTAGGTAGAGATAACGTAGAGAATGTGGGTATAATCTAATGTATATTATTATTATAGTGTACACCATTGTATGTAGAGATATTTCCACACACCATTTCATTCCACCTTAATTTACTTTGATTTTTATGCTATTAATGGTATAACAAGTTCCTAGCTAGAGGACTGGATAGTACAGAGATTGGTGATGTGATACGAAGTCTTTTGCTTCTGGGTTGTTGGTTCAAATTCAATCCAGAGTAGTGCTGATGAAAAATTGTTGCCCTATGATACATGTATGTTGGCGTATGTCATTTAAATTGGTGACCTCTGTTAATTTACAACGAGGCAGTCTTATGTATAAAAAAAAAAAAAAAAAAGAAGTAGTCTCATTTGGCACCATTGTTCACAATCTCAGAAGACAAGGCAAGGATTTAGTGGATGTGGAGAATGACGACCCTCCTCACCCTAGAGTTAATAGCTCCAAGATAGGGTGGAGGCACACTGATGGGTAGATGTGGAGGAACTAGCATTGTCAATCCAGCAAGCATGCTTCTCTGAGCACTAAACCTATTAAAACCAATGCACAAGATAAAGGGTGGACTTCAGAATATTTTATTCCCACGCTTCTCAGTCATTTTAGTGTTCAGCAACATTGCTTACCAACTCCTTGATGTTAGAATGAATCACTGTGTTATAAAGTGCTTTTGTCGTCCATAGGTTTAGATCATCCTAATTCACATTAGATTGTTACATTGTAACTAGTAAGAAGTTAATGTATGAACAATTGCTCTTAACATGCTATATCATTCACATAAATGAACAAAATTCCTGATTAGTCTGAAAATGAACTAGTACAGATTCAAATCCATAGCTTTTGTTCCTTTCCAAGCCAAACTTTTCTACACAAGAACTTCTGACTATGATATTTAGGGGACAGCATTCCATTTAAATCTAAAGCATTTTCAGGAAGAGAGCTGACCAGGTGATTATTAATATAGAGTGGACAATAAAAAAAAAAAAAGCCCCATGCATCTGTGGCCTATGGGAGAAAAAAGTCTTTGTAATTCCATTGTTGTCTGTTCAACAAAATGTTTTCTATATCTTTTAACTAAACCACCCGGGGGAAGTCACATGCACTTACTACCACAATCATAAACTGTAAAAGAGTGGTCACCTATATACCTAACGTGCAATTTATGCATATTTATCAATTTTCGCTACATTTTTCATTGTGTTCTTTATATTGCATAGAAAAAAGATTAATATTGGAACTTTGATACTGTATGCACCGTTCATTATATTATGTGAAATATTCCTGTAAAATATTTGGATTCTAGATTACTGAGAGTCAAAATCCGCTGCCATAGCAGCTTTTCTTTATGTTGTTAAAAGTGTCCTGGTTCAATTGTTTTATGGTTTTTATATTCATTAAGTAGATGCAGAATTTTAGTAAAGCATGAGTGAGATTATAACCTAGCAATTTGTCCACACATTTTGTGTTTGTCAAAGTGGAACATGAAAGAATTTTTTGGAGGGGATCCTGCATTATAAATTCGTCCTTTTTTGCTGATATGCACTGAACAAAGTTGATCCAGGAAATTATGCATAAAAATATTCAGAAAATATCTACCGTTTTCCATCTTATGATCCAAAAGCACTTTATGGAGGACTCAGTCCTGCAAACACTATCAAGTGTGGTGTTTATTGCCATGGTAGTCTCATAGAAGTCACATTTTGAGTGTTTGCAAGATCAGGTCCTTACTGATTAATATTACAAAGGGCCTGTCTGCATGGGAAGGCTGCACAATTCGACCTTCCTTTTTTCTGGCAGATACTGCCAGGTGTCCATTCTCAAATTGTCTTATAGTGGTTTATCTTACCACTTACACTGAAATAATTAAACTGCTCTGAAATCAGCTTAACTCTATATTGGTCAGAATTATGTCCATTCAAGGTCCATGCAGATGCATCACCACTTTGCTTATAACTATACCAGTTCAGTTTGTCCTCCTGCGGCTGTCCTACACTGCATCAGTTCGCACCTGAAGTGAACTCTCTGCACTCATTGTTCTGGGGCCATCAGGACCTGTGAAATAGCTTAGTGACATTAACACAATTTTACAGACGGAGAACTGAGGCATGGAAAAGTTAAGTGACTGCCTGAGAGTCTCATGCTTAGAACACAGATTCCTGACCTCCAGTCTTGTGTACTAAAGATACTGCCTCAGTGACTTTTCTATAACGCTAAGCCTTTTCTCTGAAGTTCCACCTGGAATAACTAGATTTCATGTTTTGTCTCCCCTCCACCTTGCTAGGTGAATTTGGAGAAGTGTGCAGTGGGCGCCTCAAGCTTCCTTCTAAAAAGGAAATTTCAGTGGCAATCAAAACCCTGAAAGTTGGCTACACCGAAAAGCAGAGAAGAGATTTCTTGGGGGAGGCGAGCATCATGGGGCAGTTTGACCATCCTAACATCATTCGTCTCGAGGGAGTTGTCACCAAAAGTAAGAGCATAGAGTATACACCATCTGTGGGGATGCTGAACAGTTTCAATAAACTAGCTTTTTAAAAGGCACATTCTGAGAACCCACCAGAATTGTTTTATGCAGTTGCCTTACTAGAATGTGTTCAAACTATTTCACTCCTCTAAAGTTCTAACAAGGGAAATGTGCACCTTTGCTTTGATGATTTACATTAAATTACCTCAGAAGTGGGAAACAAATACTCAGATGAGCAGGACTAGGTAAGCTTCCATTGAGGTAGCGCATGCTGGTGAAAGAAAGAGAGTGTTGTAGCTAAATTATAAACTGACAGATTATACTAACCAATTTAGCACTCCAGAGCTAATTGCTATAAAGCAGCCAACAGGCTCTTGCTGATAATCTCTTTGGAGTTATGGAGCCTGATTTCCTAAGGTCTTCTAATTGGATGCAAGCAATATGCATCATTTTTAATCTAAATCATTAGGCTATTATCATTAACATAGATTTAATGAACAGTCTCATGACATTTCTGAAGTCATTAATAGTAATAGTTTTAAGTACCAAATCCAAGATTTTTAAGAAACTTTGAGCGCCTCAAATTTTTGGTGCCCAACTTGAGCCCCATCTGATTTTCAGAGGGTAGGTGCTTAGTACTTTATGAAAAGGAGGCCCCTTTTCAAGATGCTTCAAGTTGGGCACTCCAAGTCAATAGTCACCTTTAAAGTCTTGACCCAGAGTTTTAAATCGGAACATTTATTTTACTAGTAATAATTTTATTGCTGCAGCTATTTCCTTTATTGCCAAACAGACGTAATTCCAAATCTGTGGCTAAAAATACATTTTCACTGATATTTATGATTTATTAAAATCATTTGTCAGATTGTGTTGATACAGACACCAGGTTGAGGTCCCACAAGTACTGCTTGAGTTAAAAAAGATAAGTATGTGCTAAAGTGCTTTCCTGGATTGTGGCATTAGTCTTAAAACACTAACAAAAATAACCATCCTCAGACCATGCTGATGTTTGTGAAAGTGGTAACGGGGGAAGATGGGTACCCATGCTCCCACCCACAAGCTTGTCATGCAACCTGGAGATGTGGGGGGTGTGGGCTGTTAAGAAGCACTTTTCAGGCTTCAAAAAGATTTATAGGTGGCAGGTGGAGAACTTCTGAGAATATGAGCAGGCTGGATGCTGTTGCACATGCCCCCACTCTTTGCTGAGCTCCCTGCTAGCCCTACAAAGCTTTTCGATTGCTGCCTTCCCATGTCCTCTCCAGCTGACTTCATCCCCTTTCTGTTCTTCCTCAGATGTTGCACATCTGTTTATGGTGAGGACACACGGGCTGAAATCCTGGCCCTTTTGAAGTCTATACCACAACTGCTATTGTTATGAGTGGGCCAGAGTTTCACCCATAATCTCTTCCTCTGGGAGGTGTCCGGTGGGGAGAGAGATAGAAAGGAGGAATGGCGTGATACAGCCACGTTTCTTTTCCTATTACTGACAGAACTAAAGGTCAGAAGGAAGAGGCATAGAGACAGGCAGATAGGACTGGTTGCTCAGCAATCGGTGAGCAGGTGTGACTGCCTGCCGGCCAGCCCCCTAATCTCCCAGTGAGCACTGCCTTCCTGTTCCCCTCCTCCTCAGCTGTGCTATACTTTAGAGGCTTGGGGTGCTTTTCCCTGACCTCCCAGGGGAACACAGGCTCTGGTCCTGCCTTCCCTGCCCCATTCAAAATGGGTCTCCTTAGGTGGCTGCTGAAAATATTTAAAACACGCTTTAGACAAGTTCTTTCTCCCACCTGGAGGCCTTGAAACAAGAAATGAAGGAGAAAATTAGAAAGGGTAAAGAAGGGACAGATAAAAATACCACGATTGGTTTGTTTTCGGGTTGTAAAAACTAAATACAGTTACCCCAGCTGAACTTTTTGAACTGCAAATCCAATGTAAGGTCCACCTTCATGGAAAAGTCCTGTAGGAGTGAAGAGGTATGAGACCACAAGGCACCTATAGGAATTACCCTTAAAAGCCTACAGAATTTAATAGAAAATTATATCCCCACTCTAGAATTCTGTGGATTAATTTGAAAATTGTACAGAAAGATTACCTTCCCTATTTAATTCTGTAGGAGTCAATCAATAAAACAAACCCCTGGAAGGAGCAACGTTTTGACTCTTTCAGTGAGTAGCTTTGCTTGGAGCTGGGGTGAGGAACCTCTTCCAACTTAAATTGATATAATTGGTTGTATACTTATTTTAATAAATGTTTCCGCTGTTATTGAAATTGCGTGGGAGAAGTTTTCCAAAATGTGTAAAGGTAACTCCAGAAGTTCACAACTGACTGGGACAAAGGGCTTGTCTACACAAACACATAGTTGGTGACAAGCTGGGATGTAAATCTACCCCACACAAGCCTGCCATGCACCAAAGGTCTGTGTGGAGAATGCATACTCCAGGTGCCATTTCATCTACTCCTGTTCCAAAGCAGTGTAGATCAGAGCTTGCTATGCAACTCTTTGTGCATGGCAGGCTGGTGCAGGGTAGATTTGTGCTGCTTGCTGAGAACTAGGGCCTTGTACACTGTCAGCAGTGCCTAAGATATGTGTAAGCTACACACCTCAGTGAAAAGTAGGCCGCGTCCATACTGGTTTGGGGTTACATGTGGCAGTGAAAGGCTCTGCTGGGGGTGGTTGCAGAGAAAGTCTCCTGCAGTGGGTAGCTGCTGGAGCTTTTCCCCACTGCCTCCCAGAGCTTTTCTCTGCTTTTCACTGCTGCTGCTGAATCCTTTTCCTGAAGCATGGAAAGGCTCCAGCAGTGGGAAGGCAGTGGGACACGATATTGCTAAAAAATAACGGTATGAAAAGGAAGGGTGCTACTTTGGGGTGTAGAGAGCCAGGAAGGGTACATACCCTAAGCTTCTGGCATGTCTTTAATTTACTTGCCTGGGCAGTGCCTGACCATCAACACTGCTATTTATACCCGTGCTAGATGGGGCATGCAGTGTATATAGTCTAAATGCTGCCATAGGTGTAGACTTCTTGTTTGTTTACACAAGCCCACAGGCAATCAAATAAAAGCAGAGACATGGCATATCTAAAAATAAACAGTATAAAACTAGGTAAAGTCATGTAAAATATAGCTAATTTACACAGTTCAAATAGAAATGTCATATCTGGGTCTGATCTGTCAAAACACGCTTTACTTCTTGAGATGACAAATAATTTATTCTTTGATTTAGAGCTCACAATCTAAGTAAGTCTGAAAAGGCTGCCAAATCTGCCTGTATAAATCCCATGTATCTCATGCTTATGTCTAACAAGCTACTTTATAAAGTCAGAGTTGCATTTAGAATTCCCTGAATTTCTTGAAATTCTGATGACGGTTTTCTGCACACAACTGAGCAGAGCAAATCCCTTACGTTCAGTGACACAAAATAATCCAGTGACACTTCTGAAATTTTTTTTCTCTGCACACACAATTTTGTGCATCACTGACTGTGTGCTGCGGATACACTCTTTGAATAGCTAACTCTTGCTGTACTCCTATGCAACTGGGTTTCAGCAAGTTCTCTAATCAGTTATATTCTTGGTTTATTCCAATAGGCTATTAACTGTTTCAGTAGCAGGTGTTGAATACCAAAGGTCTGTGATATAGATGGTCATATTTAAGTACAAGAAGGCAAGATTTGAGTCTCCTATGTTTTTAAATCAGCAGAGACCTACGGAATAGAGCATATTCTTTACATATTTTGAATAATGAGATTATAAATTGGGAAAATAATGGATTCTGTCCTTCTAGCTCTCCATGCATGGAGATCCCTTTTGTGTATTTTGGAAGCCTTACAAAATTCTGCACATCCATTCTGGTGGAGTGATTTTTTTTTTTTGAATGGGCAAATAAAATATCTTTTTTTCATTAATAATCAATCAAGCTCGTGGAACGCACACAAACACACACACACACACACACAATTAGTACTATTTAATTATTCATCCAGAGCCCTTTATTTTCCCAATTTATATCACGCTATTCAAGATACTTAAAGAAGACACACTGTCCTCTAAGTTTCTGCCTTGGCACATATTTGCCTGGGCTGCTGCATTTGAATGACAGGTTTGCAACACTGTATAATCATTTTTAATAGCAATTATGTAGCATTTAACAGCGTCCCACGCACTCTTCAGGCAATGAATGGGAGTTGATAAACAGGCAGTGGAGGGTCCGTTTATGGAGAATTTACAGGATCATTCCCGGTATATGTAACATGATAAATAGACAATGTGACCAAAATTAACCAAAATCTTTATTAACCAAAATCTTTTCTTCATTAACCAAAATCTTTTTCAGCAATGAATTGACTTTTCATATTCATCATAACCTTTGAAGCAACACCTAGTAATTTGCAATGACTACCATATCTAAAAGTGACCACTTGGAAACTATCATGGGGCAATGTGCCTTACAATACACCGGAGATGTGCTGAGGTGCATTAGCTAAATAAGACCTCGATTCTTTGTTCCAGCACTGAATTATTCCCCTGTTTCATATTTGTTTCTGTTCAGAACTTTCCTTCTACACTGGTCTCAAGGGTGCCCTATAGGCAGTAGTCTTAATAGCCAGCACACATGTTCTCCTTAGTTTACTAATAATTTACGGCAATTTGTAGCCTGTTAGTATAATAAATTTCTGAAACACTGTTGACACAAGTTGTTATCGTATATAAATGGCTGCATTTTGATAAATGAATGCAGAATGTTCCTTTGAAAGTACGCAGCTTTACTTTGCAGCATATGTTTCTGATTACATATACATTTCCAACTGAATGTGGGTGAAAATCTGCACTCAATGCACTCAGCATATGGGAGGACAAATAAGAGAGGGAGATGTTATTTTAATAATTTGAAAGGTTTTCCTTCTTGCCTTAACTAATCTCAGACTTTTGACACATCATTAAATTGAAATTGTATGGTAACCAGACATTTGAAGATGATACAATACTTCAGTTTCATAAGAGCATAAATTTATCCTATAAACTTTGTGGATAGCCCAGTTCTGATGCTACATTACATTTGAGTCTGAGAATTTGTAGAGATACTGTCAGTCTCCATAGATTATCAGTAACACTTTGCTATTAGTGTTACCAATAACAACTGTTTGCTTTTCGCATATGTGTTCTCTCTCTATCTTACTGTACCTTGCTTGACAACCTGATTGAAAACAATCAACAGAAGGTTGTTGGAGAGCCTATATTCTTCTCTCTCTTCACCAGGCTGAAAGGCTGCAGAATAATTGGATACAAGGTCAAAGTTGTGGACACACAGATTTTGTCCACCCCAGTTATAGCAAGAGATACAGGAAGACAAACTATGTCTGTTGTGATGCACCATGGTCATATGATTGCCATGATGTATGTAATGTATTCCAGCCAAGGAACCCGGGCCAAAGAGGGGAATGAACGTACTAAGCTCCCGAATTACAACTCCCACAAAGCACTGTGATGGCTCAGGTGGACCCAGATTATTGTTTAACTGACCCAAAATGAAATATTTCAATTTGGTTCAACAAAATGAAATATTTCAATTTGATATTCCCAACAAAAAAAATGTAAAACAATTTCTGCAAAATCTAATTTTCCCTGTTGCAAATTTCAATGTTATGGAAATTGCATTTTTGGAGGGGAAAAAACAATTAAGTGGAATGTTTCCAGCTAACTTTAATTTTTACCATTTGTGCAACTTTCGCTTTGTGATCCTCATGTACTTAATTATGTTCGATAACACATTGAGGGGTGGGGCGGGGCCATTGCTTACCCTTAGGGTTTGTCTACATGGTGAGGTAATGATCACTACAGGGGTATGATTTCTAAACAGCGCTAATGTGTTGCACATTCATTGGTTCGTGAGACCCTGCTGGTGCAACTTAAAGGTTAACTAGTGCACTTGAACTTGGTGTTCTTTCAACCAGCACAACATTAAACCATAGTACAGAACCTTTAAGGCACACTAGCAGAATCTACATGGACTTACTAATGCACAAAAGCAAGTGTGCTTTAGAAATCACACTCCGGTAGTGCACATTAGTCCCCCAGGTAAACAAGGCTTCAGAAGCTGCTCTATGGTTGTGAATACTATGCAAGCTGTTGTCATGCTTTTAAACTCCCATGTCTTCTTGCACGACACATGAAATAACAATACATCTCCTCTAAATATCTACATTGCCCACTTTCACCCATCTTCTCCTCCACGGCAAAAGGACAGATAAAGCAAACTTTGGAACGCATTATTAAATAATTAAATTCATAGGTTGATATGAGGAACGGATGGATGGCCTTGTGGTTGGGGCGTTTGCCTGGGACATAGGAAACCCACCTTTGATTTCCTGCTCTGCCATGCCCTTCCAGTGTGACCTTAAACAAGTCACTTGGCCTTGCTGTGCCTCTGCCCCCGTCTGTCTGGATATAATAGCACTGCTCTACCTCACATGGGTCCCAGAAAGAAGATGAGCACCACTGGGATCAAAGCAACTGCCCATTGAAATGTCATGAAGATGACCCCCCGTACAATTGAGTCGGTCACAGGATACATAGACACAGATGATATTAAATTAACAGAACAGTGACTTTTGTCTAGAAACGTCACTATATTATCTTTTTTTTTATTCGTCTCTCTTTAATATGTGAAATTCCACATAAGTCCCCATTTTTGATGCAAAAAGAATGGTTTTACAAAGGTCAAATTGTAGTACACACTGAATTTTCCCTGAGCAACTTTGAGGGATATTTACTGCCAGCTGTACTGTACATTGTATCCACTGGGGAAATAATCATTTTTTTTATAAACTACTGAAAGTGTATCTTAGTAAGGCTTACAATTTGGGGTGCAGGGTATCAAATACGCTTGTATATAAACAGAGAAACATATGCAAAATTTAAAGACAATTTTAAAAGGAGATCATATACATGACTCCATTTTGTGGGTTCAGCTACAGTATCAGAAGTTGTGGATGAGTCAGAGGTTAAGGGATGGGTGGAGAAAAAAAACAGGGTAGGGTCAGGAAAACTTCAGGAGGTGGGATTCATTTGTGTGGCACCCTCTTACCAGACAAGCCATGAAGAGCAGCAAGATAAGGCAGAAGGAGCCTGCCTGAAATAAGAGTTCTGGCCAGAAAAGCAAGGTCTCAGTGCTATGGAAGTTGTGCAGCTGCAGATCTACATACATGCTTCTGAGAGGATTTTGGGGCAAGTTAGTGGGGTATCATCAGCCATGTTGCCAATTCTCAGGATTTTGTCCCAGGTCTTGCGAAATTTGGTGTTTTTTCTTAAAGCCTAAGATTCTGGAGTCAATTTATTAGATGAGAATCTTAGCTTTCATTTTTTTTAAAAAAAAGGTTCTACCCTTGTTTTGACAGAGAAAAGTTTGGTAGTGTGACCTGAGTGTACCCTAATGGTTCAGAAACCAGAAGGCAAATAGAAAGAACCCATTTTTAAAAAAATAATCTTATGATTTTTAAGCCAATCTCAGGTGTTTTTGAGGCCTGACTCATGATTTTTGAATGCTTGCATTAGTAAGTACTTCATCTTACTTGAGAGTGAATTGTTTTGTTTGTTTTTCATGTCAAGAAACTCAGTGTCTGCTCATAATGCTGGTTAGCTTAGGCCACAGTTGAGCAAGGTACTTATGCACATGCCTATCTTTGAGCACAAAATAGTCTCATTGAAGCTAATGGGAATACTCTCAGACTTTGAATTAACCATATGCTTAATTACCTTGCTAAATACACACCCTAGTGCTCTGTTTATGGTAATTGTTAGTTATCTCATGTGTCGTACTCCTTAGACTCAAACTGTATCTCCATGTGTAAAGGGTAACGATGTAAAGGATATCATTTAACGATGGTTTTGGCAGTAGAACAAGGGCTTTTCGAGCATATTGTAAATGGCTTATTTTAACGAGGTAGGAACGCGTTGTGCATAAAGTGCATTGCCTAGATAAATTGTGCGCTGGTGTGATACCCTTATTAATAATTAAAACTCTTGAATGTATTATAGTCTGATCCATGTCTTGATTGCTGCATTGTTTGCTCTATAGAAGACACTCTAAGAAACAGGGGAAAGGGGGATTCCCCTAAGAGGCTTCGTGGGTTGCTCAGTGGATTAGTGGCTTTTGGGTTCCCAGGTCATAATTCAGACCAGAGCTGACCAGAGAACCTTCAAATGATGTGCTCTGGAAGAGGACATCAGCATGAGCATGGGGTTGTTTCTTTGCAGAGTACCCTGCTGCAACATAAAGTCGACATATAGGTCCAGATTCTCAACTACATCCAAGCTCACTTCAATGCAGAGGGAGATGTATCAGAGAGCTGGTTGTGGCTCCCTGATCCTAAGCTGCCCAGCCCTGGCGCAAATTAGAGTTATAGGGAGCAACTCTAATTTACATCAATGGCAGATGGGTCAAAGTGGAGCTCCACTGTGGCCTTCACACCCTGCCTTGCCCCACTTCATCCTGATACACCGCAGGGAGGTCGGGGGAGTTGGTGCAGGAGTCTGTTCATTGTCAGAGAGTTTCCATGCACAGGGGGAATTTTCCATTCTTCTCCTGTCACTTTATGACTTTGCTGATCAGAGAATCCACCCTATCGTAAATAGGGCAAAAGATATCATAGCCAGTGTGTTATCAGAGAGAATGTTAAAACACAGAATAGGGACACTGAATGGGAGCACCACTAATGTTCTGTTTTGTGTATGTTCCTTTACCACACTCACTACCATGTGAGCACCTAATATGGGCTCTGCATCACTGGGTGTGACTGTGGTGTAGTGATAATGCAAGGCAGAAATACCAATCCTTATTTCTTTATACATGAACTGTTACAAATCAAATGGGTCTAGACTGAGCCCTGTTACAAGTGGGTGCATTTCTGCTGGCTTCAATGGAGTTGCATTTACTGTTTATGAGTGCTGTATTTGTCTCATGAACCTCCTTTCTTTGTGTTTCTTCTTCGATTCTTTTTAAAAGTAAAACAAACTGTATTTAGAGGAAAAAACATTTGGAAGCAAATTTCTTAAATACACAAACCATTTTTCATGTATTGTGAATTTTGTATTTCTCTTTAAATGCTTACTTGGTGCTTTTAATGTATTTTCAGGTAAACCGGTTATGATTGTTACTGAGTATATGGAGAATGGCTCTTTGGACAGCTTCCTCCGAGTAAGTACAAGGTTGATGGCACAATGTTGATCTTGTCCTGTCATCAATTTGTCTTTGCTATTGCTTTACTCTCAGTCACCATGAACTCTTGTCCCATGTTGTATCTTTCATTGTTTCTTTTATTTTGGGGTGTGTTGTGTGCTCACAAAGGCATCTAGAAATCTGGTATTCTGTTTTGACCCTTTACAATCAGATTTGTTTGGGGATTTATTGAAGAAAGCAGAAACGTTATTTAGTACATTCCAGCTTTGGGAAAAGAATGATTCACTAGCAATTACAACCGTAAATTGTTTTTATGAGGACTAAATTAATAGCTTTAATGCACTGATGCTTGCTGATATTGGTAGGTAGCCTATACATCATACCAAGCTCTATCCAAATAATGGTAAACTGTTAAGTTGAGCCAAGAGTTTAAATGCAAGATGTTTAGAGAATAACCTCTCACCATGAGGTGTAGAAATTTTGTGTTGCCAAGCTCTGTTAGCACATCCTCTTTCCCCACTCCTGCAATGTTTTGCTTATTTTATTCTTCTTTCCTTTTAAAGCTGGTAATGGGCCTAACAAAACCTGAATGCTCCCCGTGTTACCAAGATTTACACAAGGCAAAACAACTAGTGTGCCAGAAGTAAACTCTCTCCTGGGGAGAAGCACCAGTTTTATTTTCATTTGTTAGGGTGACCTCAACTCTGACTACAGACCTTGCCTTGATTCTGTCATGGTTGAATGACACTATCCCTCAAATTCATAACAGTGAAATAGACATTGAACCCCAAAAGGAGATATATTATCAGCTCTTGTTTCTGTATATACTGTATATGTTACGGTGTCTGCTGAAGCATATGAAATGCATATAAATATTGTATATACTATCTATCTCAAATTGTATACCTTGAATAAAACTTTGGTCATTCAAGACTGCAAGACCAATGATTGCTCTGATATATACACACATGCTGATTCAAGTATTTGTTACATATAATTCAGTGATTTTAGTCTGCTGTGTTGTTCAGTGTTCCACACTATTCCCTGAAAACCTAATCCAAAACCTGTTTAAGTCGATGGCAGGATTCCCACTCAGCTTCAGTGGGCTTTAGATAATGCCCTGAATGAAAAGCAAAGTTCTGTCAGAAATCATAATATGCACTCACGTGATTACAGACTGTGTAACAATACAAATTGTGACAAATTCCTCCTCTACCTTGGTGGGTCTTGCACTTATTGGCGGATTTGCTCGCTTTGGAGCTTCACGGCAGCCCTCAGTTTGGCCGTTTTCATGAACCCACAGTCCAGGTCAACTCCTCCTGTGCCTGACCAGGAGTTGGGAGGTTTGGGGGGAACCTGGGCCCACCCTCTACTCCGGGTTCCAGCCCAGGGCCCTGTGGAATGCAGCTGTCTAGAGTGCCTCCCACTGGAACAGCTGTGCGACAGCTACAACTCTCTGGGCTACTTCCCCATGACTTCCTCCCAACACCTTCTTTATCCTCACCATAGGACCTTCTGCCTGGTGTCTGATAATGCTTGTACTCCTCAGTCTTCCAACAGTCCGCATTCTCACTCTCAGCTCCTAGCGCCTCTTGCTCCCAGCTCCTTACATGTGCACCACAAACTGAAGTGAGCTCCTTTTTAAACCCAGGTGCCCTGATTAGCCTGCCTTAATTGATTCTAGCAGCTTCTTGATTGGCTGCAGGTGTTCTAATCAGTCTGTCTGTCTTAATTGTCTCCAGAAGGTTCCTGATTGTTCTGGAACCTTCCCTGTTACCTTACCCAGGGAAAAGGGACCTACTTAACCTGGGGCTAATATATCTGCCTTCAGCCATCTGGCCCGACCCTGTCACATATCCCCCCCTCTGCTCAACACTGTGGGATTGGGCAACTTGGGACATCAGGCAGTGTTTTCATGACAAGCCATCTGCATTGCCATGGTGGCTTCCAGCCCGGTGTTGTATGGTGAATTGGAAAGATTGTAGGGACAGGAACCATCTGGTCACCCTTGCGTTCTTCTCTTTATTTCGCTGCATCCACTGGAGGGGTGCCTGGTCGGTCACAAGGATAAACCGTCGTCCCAGAAGGTAATAACATAGTGTTTCCATGGCCCATTTCACAGCTAGGCACTCTCTTTCAGCCACAGCATACTTCTGCTCTCTCTGGAGGAGTTTCCTGCTGAGGTAGAGATTGGGTGTTCTTCATCTCCGACCATCTGCGATAGGACAGCTCCCAATCATACTTCAGATGCATCTGTTTGTAAAATGAATTCTTTGTTGAAGAAACTATAAGCACGGGGTTACTGCAGAGGGCTGTCCGTAGATCCATGAATGCTTTCTCTGCGGCATCTGTCCACTTCACCATGTCTGGAACCCGGGCTTTTATCAGGTCTGTCAGGGGACTCGCTCTGGTAGCAAAATGGAGAATAAATCATCGGTAGTACCCCACCACACCCAGGAATGCCCGGACTTGCTTTTTCCGATTTGGCCGGGGACAATTTTGGATAGCCTCTAGTTTGTTTAGTTGGAACTTGACCATGCCCCTTCCTACAATGTAGCCAAGGTATTTAGCCTCGGCTAGCCCTATAGCACACTTGGCTGGGATGGCTGTGAGTCCAGCCCGTCTTAGCGTGTTCAGAACCGCTTCCACCTTTCCTAAGTGGGTTTCCCAGTTGGGGGTGTAAATAATCACATCATCCAGGTATGCTGCTGCATAACTGGTATGGGGCTGTAGGAGCTTGTCCATAAGACGCTGGAAGGTGGCAGGTGCCCCATGCAGTCCAAAAGGAAGAACAGTATATTGAAACAGACCCTCTGATGTAGAGAGTGCCATCTTTTCTTTCGCATCTTTGGCAAGGGGAATCTGCCAGTATCCCTTTGTTAAATCAAGGGTGGTCAAAAATTGGGCATTGCCCAGGCAGTCAACTAACTCATCGATACGGGGTATGGGGTATGCATCAAATTTGGATATCTCATTCAGCTGGTGAAAGTCATTACAAAACCTAGTGGTGCCATCAGGTTTGGGCACCAACACAATCGGGCTTGACCACTGACTGTGGGACTCTTCGATGACTCCCAGCTCCAACATCCTTTTTACCTCTGCCTTGATCTCCTCCCTTTTTGCCGCTGGGACCCGATAGGGCCTTAAAGTTACCTTTGCCCCAAGATCTGTGATAATGTGGTGATATGCTTTGGTGGTCCGACCTGGTTTGATTGAAAACACATCCTGGTATCAGTTGATCATCTCAGTTACCACCTCCTTCTGGTTTGGTGTCAGATCAGTGGATATCCTGATCTACTCCTGCATGTTATTTCCCTGGAGCGGGGTCTCTTGGGACACTACACACACCTCTCGTTGGTGCCAAGGCTTTAAGAGGTTAATGTGATAAATTTGTCCTTGTTTCTGGCGTCCTGGCTGCCGCACCTTGTAGATTACTTTCCCCACGGGTTCAACCACCTCATAGGGCCCCTGCCATTGGCCAAAAGCTTGCTTTCTGCCGTGTGTACCACCACCATCACCCGATCCCCTGGTTGGAATTGTCAGACTTTTGTCTGGCAATTGTAATGGGTTCGCTGGGCCTCCTGCGCCTTTTCCAAATGTTCCCATACAATAGCGGTGACCCAGGCTATCCATTCTCACATCTGCAACACATGGTCAATTATATTTCTCCCCTCATTGAGTTCCTCTTCCCAGATTTCTTTTGCAATATATAGTATGCCACGGGGGTGGTGTCCGTATAATAATTCAAAGGGGGAAAACCCAGTTGAGGCCTGAGGTACTCCCAGATTGCAACCATAAGGTAGGGTAGTAGGGTGTCCCAATCCTTCCCGTCTCGACTTACCACTTTCCTTATCGTTGCCTTGAGGGTTCGGTTAAACCTTTCTACCAGCCCATCGGTCTGCGGATGATAGACTGAAGTTCTCAGGGTATGTATATGGAGCAGCGTACAGAGGTCCTTCATTAGCTTCGACATAAATGGGGTACCTTGGTCTGTTAATATCTCCTTTGGTAGTCTCACTTGGGCAAAGATCCCCACCAACTCTTTAGCCATCGTTTTAGAGGCCATGTTCCGCAGGGGGATGGCTTCTGGGTAGCGAGTAGCATAATCTAGAATGACAAGTATATATTGGTGGCCCCGGGCTGTCTTCTCCAGGGATCCCACTAGATCCATTTCTCTTCGCTCAAAGGGGACCTCTATGATGAGAAGGGGTACTAAAGGTGCCCTCAAGTGGGGACGGGGACTGTGCAGCTGACAGTCCGGGCAGGACGCACAGTACCTCCGCACTTCTTCATGTACTCCGGGCCAGAAGAATCGTCGCAGGACCCATGCCAGGGTCTTCTCTACCCCCAAATGCCCCCCAAAAAGATGACTACGGACCAGACTTAATACAGCATTCTGGTGTTTTTGAGATACTAGGATCTGCTGTACCTTCTGCCCCTGTACTGCTGCAACCCGGTATAAGAGATCCTTCTTCATTATGAAGTAGGGTCCTGGTCCCTGGGTTTTCCCTTCCACGGGGACCCCATCTATTTCGGTCACCTCCTTCCTAATGTTGTCGTACCTTGGGTCTTCAGCCTGGTCCCATCCAAAATTTCCTGTCTCGGGGCTAATCTGCCCGAGATCTAGGGGGCCAATCTCTGTTACCTCTACTGGTTCAGAGGCGTTAGGGTGTGGGTCAGACTCGGGTGCTTCTCCCTCCTGGGTGGCCTCCTTTTCAGCTGCTCAGGTCCGCCTACCTGCGAAAGCTACCCTCTGACTTTGGGCCAGTATTCGGGTTCCCAAGGCCTTAGCTGCCCTTCTTTCCCTTTTCGTCTTTCTACGCTGTCTGGGAGTGGAGAATAAATCTGGGGATATTTCAGAGAAGGTTGGGGGTTGACAATCTACTGTGGATGCCTCACTACTTTCAGGGCTTCCCCCTTTCTCCAATTCCCCTACCAGGAGTAAGTCTCCAAACCCTGGGAAGTCCCTCCATATGAGCACTGGGTATGGGAGTTTAGGGACTACACCTGCTGCTACCTCAGTAGCCCACAGCAGCTGACTACACTTCACGGGCTTCCCTGAGACAAGCACGATAGCACTCCCCAAATCAACCAGTGCTGTGGTCTCTACCCCATTTAGCTTCACTGGTCTAGTGTACATATGCGGGGTTAGTGAGACCCCCACAAGGTGGATTAGAGAGCATGGGTCTGCCCAGTTCCCCAGGTTGCACTGCATAGGCTCCTCGGCATTGGGACACTGTGCAGCTATGTGTCTCCACTCCCCACAGGCGTAACATCTGTATGGAGCCCTAGGCATTCCCCAGTCTCTTGGTTTGGGTAGTCTAACATCACGATCCTCTTCCCCCTCAGTGCTCCGACTCTTTGTGGCTTCTGGTGGGCCTTCAGCCCCTCTCTTTTTCCATCTGGGCTCTCCTGGTGGCCCAGTCACCTGAGCTCTAGTGCTTGGTGCTGCTAGGTTAACCCGGGGTGCTTCTTCCTTAACTGGTTGGGTCAGCTCCCTCGCCGTCCTTCGCCTCTCTACCAGCGCAACAACTTCATCGTAGGTGGAGGGTTTGTTCTGCCTTACCCAGGCGCAAAGGTCTGGCGGTAGTCCTCTCATGTACCGGTCGATGACCAGAACCTCTAGTATCTCCTCCGGACTCCAGGACTCAGTTCATAACCACTTTCATGCGAGATGGATGAGGTCATATAATTGGGACCGCGGGGTTTTGTTTTCCTGGTACCTCCACTCATGATATCGCTGGGCCCGCACTGCGGTCGTTACCCGAGATCTGGTCAGGATCTCTGCTTTCGGCTGCGGGTAGTCTGCCGGAGCCTCTTCAGGCAAATCATAGTAGGCCTTCTGGGCCTCCCCACACAGGAATGGAGCAAGGATCGGGGCCAAGCCTCCCACAGGGCTGTCCTCTCAAAGGCCAGGAGGTATGCCTCTACATCATCCTCCAGCGTCATTTTCTGCAGCCAGTTGCTGGCCCACATGATCTGCGTCCCATCGTGGCCGCGGTTCAGCTCTGTAAGTTTACCAGTTCCCGCAACATAGCCTGGTCCATCAGTAGGTGATTAGTCTCTTGCTGCAGCCGCACTGCCTCCTGTTGGCGGCTGCCTGGACACGAGTAGCCTCGTGCTGGGCAGCCATGGCTTGTATCAGTGCCCGCACTACCTCCTCCATTATGGTGAAAAAAAATAAAAATAGACCACCTTCCCTTTTTTTTTTCTCTTCCAAACACCCTCCTTCTTCCGCCGCGCTGTGGACACCAGACTCCACTTCCGACACCAGTTGTGACAAAGTTCCTGCTTTACCTTGGTGGGTCTTGCGCTTATTGGTGGATTTGCTCGCCTTGGAGCTTCACGGCAGCCCTCAGCTTGGCCGTTTTTCTGAACCCACAGTCCAGGTTGACTCCTCCTGTGTCTGACCAGGAGTTGGGAGGATTTGGGGGGAACCTGGGCCCGCCCTCTACTCCGGGTTCCAGTCCAGGGCCCTGTGGAATGCGACTGTCTAGAGTGCCTCCTGGAACAGCTGTGCAACAGCTACAACTCTCTGGGCTACTTCCCCATGGCCTCCTCCCAACACCTTCTTTATCCTCACCGTAGGACCTTCTGCCTGGTGTCTGATAATGCTTGTACTCCTCAGTCCTCCAACAGTCCATGTTCTCACTCTCAGCTCCTAGTGCCTCTTGCTCCCAGCTCCTCACACGCACACCACAAACTGAAGTGAGCTCCTTTTTAAAACCCAGGTGCCCTGATTAGCCTGCCTTAATTGATTCTAGCAGCTTCTTGATTAGAACATGTGCAGCCAATCAGTCTGTCTGTCTTAATTGTCTCCAGAAGGTTCCTGATTTTTCTGGAACCTTCCCTGTTACCTTAGCCAGGAAAAAGGGACCTGCATAACCTGTGGCTAATATATCTGCCTTCTATTACTCTCCTGCAGCCATGTGGCCCGACCTTGTCACAATACCCATAAAGTGGCAATGTTAAAGCTGCAAAGGAAAGACGATGGTGGGGCTGCACCTATGTACACAGCTAAATTAGCTGTGTGGTCAACTCCTTAATCCCTTGAATCACTCTGAACTGTCTCGGACCAGTTTTGAAACATTTCAGGAAAGCACAGGGATCCTCCTGTACCTGTATTCCTCACCAAAATATCAGTTTAGCCTAATATTTGCACAGAAAATATTATCCAGCCAGTTCTAGTGCCATACATTAATATCCATTTTCTCTCTTTTTTCAAATGCAGACTTTGTAATAGTGACCTCTTTGTGTACATTATATCATCATACCACTTCCCTCATGTTCCTTTGCACTGCACATCAAATTTAAACTTCTTGTCTTTGCTTTCGGGGCCCTGCATCACACAATCCCAGCTACATCTTCAGCCTGATCTCTCCCTGCATTCTTATCCATGCTGTCTGCTCCACCAGCAACACTGGTCTTCATAACTTGTGTCTCTTTTTTTCACAAGCATCTATCAGTGTCTTCCTCCATGCTGCCCCTTTATGCCAAACACAGTTTAGCAAGACTCCACCCTCAACTCATTCCAGTCCCTCCTAAAAACTCTGCCCCTACAAAAAATGCTTTTCCTGCAAAACTTAAATTAAACAAAAAGCTTGAATCACTTATACAAATTCTAGCCTATAGAGAGTACCTGTACAATCTTATTTCTAATAATACTTGTCCTTGTTCCCATCCCTGAGGTATGTTATATGCTCGTTTGCCTGCATGGTCCATTATTGATAATGCGAACTCTTCAGAGCAGAGACCTATTTTGTGTTCTCTGTGCAATGGCTAGCAATCTATAGGTCACTATAAAATGATAAATAATGTAGACTGCCTACTATTCAAACCCTGACTGGCCAAATACACCATGTCCTACCTTATTTACATAATGCAGTTTAACCGGTTCATTGGTACACTGTATTTCAGATATAATGTATTGATTTTTATTTGCTAATTTATTGATTGAAATTTGTATTTTTAATTTATCAAGTCATCAAAGTTAAGGCAAGTTTCATGCAAATGCATCCTTTCCAACCATGATCTCACTCTGAAAGTGAATGCCAATAGGCTTTTCAAACACTTGACTGCCACTTCAGTGCCAGCTCTGCCATATGTTCAGCTAATGTTTAGACAGCCAATATTGTCCCTTAAGAACAATGGTCAAAAGTAAAACTTATGCCCCTGTCTTTCAATCGGGTTCATGTGGTCTTGCCCATGTGTGAGTGAAGAGTCCCATTTATATAATAAGCCTCCGCATGGGGCACAGGAGGCCCCACGCACTGATGTGACTGCAGGAGTGGGGGTTTAATGTATTTGAAAGCTGATCACTGAATACATTTTATTTCTGGTCATATGTCGATTCACATAGCAAGATGGAAGCAATATTGTAATTAGCAAAACACATGAGCAAGAGCTTGGAGGCTGAAAACCTTTGCCTGTTGATAGCCAAATTATGAATGCATGCATATATTGGTTTTCAGCCTAAGAACAGTGACATAGTGATTTTGATTCTGAGGCTGAGGACAATTTTGGAGAACAAATTTAAATTTGGATGGCATTTAGCAATTTCTGAGTCAGATAAGCATTTGCAATTTTTAAAATTGCTTCTCTATCCGTATAACTTATACGATTGCGCCGTCTGAGGCAGGGATTGTCCTAACAGACGGATCAGTGCGAATTCTGTGTTTAACTCCCATCGGCTGCCTTAAAAATCCTAGCTCAGTGAATGCATACAGTTTAGATTTATCTGACATTTGCACCTATCTTATATTTGGAAAATTGAAATACAGGTGGGAGTAAAAGCAGGAACAGCAAAATTTTATCTGAACTTAAAGCCTGTCCATTGTTTGCCTCCAGTTGATTAAGAGATTACTCTCCTTTAGTCACAGCATTTTCATGGATGCTTTTTATCTTGGGTCTCTGTCTTGCAAGTCCTCCACATGCAGAACTCCCAGCAACTTCAATGGAAAATCTGTGCATGGCGAACTTGTACAATCAGTCTCTTAATCATGCATTCTGTATGTTTTGCAGAAACATGATGCTCAGTTCACAGTCATCCAGCTAGTGGGCATGCTTCGAGGGATAGCATCTGGTATGAAGTACTTGTCAGATATGGGTTATGTCCATCGTGACCTAGCTGCACGTAACATCCTCATCAATAGTAATCTGGTGTGCAAAGTCTCGGATTTTGGCCTCTCGCGCGTATTGGAGGATGACCCAGAAGCTGCTTACACAACCAGGGTGAGTTCATATGTTTATGCCTTTCTTAATTATAGCTATAAAACTGGGGTGCTGGAAGTGCAGCCTGAGGCCACATATGACCTCAAGACCATATGACCTCAAGACTCCTAAACTGGGGCACATGGACCATCCTGTCCTGTGGAGCTTAGGAAAATCTGATCAATAGCTGGTTAAACTTGCTGGTGAGCTCACTGCAGTCAATTCCTACACATTTGTCAAGGAAGATACAAGTATAAAATTATAGCTCTGCATTTATAGTTGGTGGAAAATCATTCTGTGGATACGTTCTCTTACGGGGGCAAGTAGAGTACATATACTGCACACCCCCCTCGCATGGGTATAAACAGCAGTGTGAACAGCAAAGCACTGTTTAGATGAGTAAAGACATGCCGGAACCTTAGGGTACATATCTTATATGGCTCTCTCCTCACCCAAGCAGTGCCTCCCCCATTTACACTGTTATTTTTAGCAGTGTGGTGGTCTGGTGCCTCTCCATGGCTGGAGCCTTTCCCCACCACAGCAATGAAAGGCTCTGGCAAAGGGGAGGCAGCAGGGAATGGTACAGCAGATTGTCCTTTAATGCAGATGATTGTATAGCAAACATTACATGTTATTTTTACCTTAACAGAGTTAGGTCATCAAAGAAACAATACATGTTTATTAAATGCTAGAAAATGAGACTTCAGCGGGACAGCTTAGAAGGCAGTTAACTGGACATGAATGACTTTCTTCTGTTCACACTTATATTAGTTAACAACAGAAGTAACTCTATTGAAATCAATTAAGCTACAACAGTATGTGAAAGCATAGTGAGAGGAGACTCAAACCCAAAGCTTTCCATCTGTGGTTTGCCACCGAAAAACTGTTAGAGACAAACTGGTAGTTCATTACTAGAATTGGTCAAAATTTTGCAGAAATGTAGAAGTTTATCTGTTTGCATCGTACAGGGTCTGGAAAGGACCTACTTTTCTTCCCTCTCCCTTCCCACAAGAATTTTCAATTTTGAAAAGCCAAAAAATGTTCAGGTGGGTGGGGAATCAATTTAATGTAAAACAAGAGAATAGGGAAAAAAGAAAACAACAAGGCTGGGAGGGAGGGAGAGTGCGACCAAAAAGGAATGGAAAGAAGAAACAAGAAAAAAAGGAACATCCAAAACATTAAAACATAATTTTAAGAAATACTATACAAATATTTTCCAAAATGTTCATTTTTTAAAAAGCTAATTTTTGGACCAGCTCTATTCATGACCATCTGATGGTCCTGGGGGTAGGGAGGGTTTATGTGAAATCAAGCACATTTAGCCACTGTGGTGGGGCTTGTGTGAATCAGGTCCCTCAGTGGTGACTATTCTAAGTGATCACTTCCAAGTATGGTTGTTGCACTGCAGGATTCCTCCCCTTCCCTGCATAATTTGTATGCTCACCAGCTGGAGTGAGAGAACCTTCACCTGGCCTTAGCAAGGTGGGTGAAAAGGAACAGGAAGGGAAAAGAGATTCTCTCAAGAGCAGGAGAAGGGAACTTTTCCCCAACCCTCTACTCCCAGCTTAGGTATGACCAGATATGGGAGCTCACCAGAGCCAGGAGACCCCAAGGAGTGGAGTGCCTCTTGTCTGCCTTCTTGATTGCACTCTGCCTGAAGAGGCACAGAGATGAGACTCTCTGCTACTCCTTCTTTTGTTTTGGTAAAGGTGGAGTGGAGCATGCCAAAGAATTCATGCCATGGACCCAGGGCTGAGGAAAGCCTGGGCCTTTTCCATTTTCCATGCTCAAGTCTTAAAGGGGCAGGGCAATAATTTTCCTTTGGCCATTTTTTCATTATTTTGGAGCCTGCTGCTACTGCCTGAGGCAAACGACATGATGGCCTCTTTAAGACCTAAGAAACTTGTGACTCCCTGGTATGCTGGAACAAAAAGGTGCCTGGGGAGAAATAGCTGTGCATCAGACAGTATAGCAAAAGGCTTAAAAAGGAAGTGGAGTTCATTGAAGATGAATCGTGTGTGCTGAAGTGTGTGAGTTGCAGGTTCCCTGAGTCGGAAATACAGAGAAGAGATTTATGTGATACTGGAATTTCTGGTCTATGCAGGAATCTGATGTTCCAATGGTAGTGCTGAAGTCTTCTTTTCTGCCTACACTCCATCTCCTTTCTATGTCTCTCTGCTTATTTACATTTAGATAAAGAAATCAGATGTGAAGAAACCATTTTGCAAAGCTCATGTGCTCATGTGTGTTTGATAAACCCCATCTGCCATTTATGGCACACACACAAACTACTGCAGGAAGTTACCAACATGATTAGAATCTCTTAATACAATCTAGACCACATCAAATTTCGTTCACAGGATAAATGGGAGACTGTATAGACATCCTTTGAAATGGCATCAGAAAGCATGCTCCAGAGGTGGGGAAGTCACTTTGTTCACCATTAAGACATCACTGTTTAGCTCTGAGATTGTTTAGATCCTCATTTGATTTCCCTGCTACGATAATCCAGAGGGCCTGTGCTGCTACTTTAAATTCATATGGGTGAAAGGGGGGGCAGCTGGATTGGTGGTTGTCACAAAAGTTTGGTGATAAGATAAAGGAGTTTCAAAGCTCCGGGCTGCCAGTACAAATCCAGTCCAGGTCAGTAAGGACCACACGTTACCATTGTGTGATGACCGTTCTAGGTGAAATGAGTTGGTGGTTGCCCTCTGGAAGGTGCGAGTGCCATTTGTTACAAAAGCCACCATTTACTTTTGTCTCTAGCTGGCATTCTTGCTGGCTGTCTCAGCAGAGAGGGCAGTGATTGAACAGGCATGTGTATAAAAGCTATCTTCACACATCTACAAAGTGTGGGTAACACTTTCAAAAGTGTCTAGATTCCATTTCAAAAAAGTGATCTAGGCACTTAAGTCTCACTTGGTCGCTTTTGAAAATTTTACCCTGAGTCCTTCTCAGTTCTGTTTCAGGCTCATTAGCAAAGAGAAGGAAAGTTTGCACTGCTGATGCCTTGTTATTTAGCTAAACAGAAGACTGTTTCCTAGACTGTTAATCCCAAGAGATTTCACAGCCACTAAATTCATATGAAGGAAAAAAAGGGACCAAGTTTTAAAATAATGGAATAGTCCCATAGAGTTTAACACATTTACCAGCTAAAGGGAGGGGTACTAGTTACTCAGAAGCTTTCTGAAATTGACTAAAGAAATCAAAGCTGTAACCGTATTTCCAAATGTTCACTTTCAGATAGTGAAATAAGATATCTTCAGTGGCTTTGTTGTTTGATAATCCAGGCCCCAGTCCTGCAAAGAGAACTCATCCAGGCAGAGCCCCTGTGCACGTACAGACCCTCTGTGCAGAGCCCCAGTCACTTGGCATACACTTGTGCCATTCTTTGCTCAGGAGCAGGGCCTTCATATCTACATTTCCATTAGGAATATAATTCTACAGTCTTTATAAATAAGTAATCAGTAATACTCATGCTGTTCTGCAAGTCCTCTGAAGCCCAATGTAAAGATCACACTTGCATAAGGGCCATAGTTGTGCTTCTCAGATACATAATATTTATGTACTGTAAACTAGTGACTACTTTAGACCACTATTTAAATGCACATTGAGGCACATCACCAGTGTGCCTGACATTTAATTGAAGAACGCAGTCCAATTAACTCTTAGTCGCTCTCTCTTCAGTCATAGTTCTAAATCCTGCCCTGTGTTGTGTGGGTGCCTTGGAGGGTGAGACCATAGGAAGCCCCTCTTGCTCTATCCCACCTCCCCTAAGCATTTACATAGTTACAGGGTAGGATTGTCACCTACCACTCAAGAGGACACTACCTCATGGGTTATGTCCATTAATGCACAAGGGGAATCACATTCTGCTAGTTAAGGGAATTGGTCAGGCCTCCAGCAGCCACTGTGAGCCATCCTGTCCTGTACCAGCCAGATGGCTCTTGGACTTACCTCATGCCCAATACAACACTGATTCTCCTGTCATGTGACCCTATAGAATATGGGTCTGGATTTTGCCCTTTAATTTTTGCTGCCAAATTCTTCTAACCCGTTTGTTAAAATCTGTTTCTCTTGATTCCTTTCTTCCCAGGCACTTGGTCAAGTGTCCATGACTTTCACTTTCTAACTGATTATAAATAAAAATATGAGATTGGGATACGTAGGCCTGGAAGCAGCTGCTGTGTGTTGGAGTAGCAGACGCACTCGAAATAAATTGAAGTCTTTGTTTAGTTTCAGCAGATTTATGCTTCACAGTTCAGATACAGTAAGAATCACAACTCTCTTCGACAGCAAACAAAACCTTCAATTACTACCGACACTTTTGCTCCAGCACACAACAGCAGCTCTCAGACCTAGATAGCCCTGGCTACTGATTTGCTACAACCAAGGTCTGTAGCTGCTGTTTCTGCAACTATCACCTACTCCCTCCTTGCATTTGGGTGAAAGTTCTCTTTTCCCTTTGTTTGAAAGTATCTCACATTTTTACCTTTTTGTGAGGCACTTACACAGGTGATGAAACGAGAGGTGACTGACATTGATTTGCTTATATCTACTGTACTTAGCGTAGACTTTCCCAGGGTTTTTTCTGGGAAAGTGACCCAAGTGAATTATATGAGAGAGTGGAAGAGCCATAGTTTGGGACACATTCTGGAGGGTGTTATATTTTGTACATTGGTCTTAATTTGTATGTCTTGTCAGTCAATGAATGTTTGCACAGTCTCTCTGAACTTCAAGTGGGTGTATTTTAAAAAAAAAATCTAAGAAATAAATTTAGTGTCGCAGTTGAAAGCCACTGTAGTGGGCTAGGCAGAAGGGAAAAATAGAGAGAATAAATAACATAAAATAATATACATTTTTAGGTAATCAGCTCCAAGTGTGTTACAAAGACATTTTCTTACACTATGCAGTGTGCCGTAGCGCTGTAACATTATATATTCAATTCACTAGCTATAGTAGCATTCAGCCATTTGAATTAGCTGAGCTTGTGCTTTTCATTTTTTCTTCATATAATCATATAAAGCATATTAATAAGCCTGTGGCTTTGTTTGAGGCTAGGGTCATGATTAGGAACGGGTGCAGAGCTTCTGCATTATGTTACTACGAGTGGATCTGGTGGGTTACCCTCAGTATTTTTATATTTTTAATTTCCATCAGTATGATAATGTCAAACTCACACTGACATAGCAGGAAACTAAGAGCCCCTGGTCTTAAAATGTTGCCAGATTCTAAAGTAATGACATACTCCCATACACATGTAACTGTCACGTGACTCAGACACTGTCTGACATGACATTATTCTGCATGCCTGGACAGGTCCCCACAACAGCCCTTTGTTTTCTCTTGGTTACTTTGTTTTATGCCGTGTTGGCCAAATCAATGCTCCGCTATCAGTGCTTAAGCTGGGGTACACCCATTTCACAATCCTGGGGTTCAGCTTCACATCTTTCTTTAAAAAATAAAGAAAGAGGAGGATGCAGGGGCAAAAAGAGTCTAGCTTGCTATTTTTTCCCTAGTTACACTTAAAAAGAAACGGTGCTGAAAGTGTACATAATGGTTTCTTGTCTTCAGAAAATAAATGGAAAAAAGGACACAAATAGGTAACAGTACACATGCATGTACATACTTATACACTTGATTACACCTTTTTTTTTTGGCATGCACTGGTGGGTCTCTGTGGGCATGACATTCGCATGCAGATTTCTGTAGGCATAACTATAGGTCCTCATTCTGAAATTTGGTTCTATGGATTCCGGTTTGCCCACTTGCTTTTAATTTTAAAGAACAGTAGCCCAGCAATATTAGCCAGGGTTTTGCCTGCGTTTATGGAAGGGGCTTTGAGATGTAAGAAGCCCCATCTTTGGCAAATGCCCATTTATGTTTCACAGCCTAATAGAAAATGTTTGATTTAGTCTATTGTGTGATTAACCGTAAGTTATATGACGTCTTTGCTATGGGTAAGTCATAAAAACGAACCAGATGTGTTCTGTTGGTGTTCATGTAAACTCCAGCTCAGACAAGCATTTCTTACAGAGAAAGAAGATGGAGGAAAAAAGATTCTCCTACTTGAGCAATCACTAAGTGCTCTCTTTCAGTTTATTGGCTTTTAAAACTAGAGTAGCTTGTATAGTTTATTCAAAAAATGGATGAGTGCATAAAAATTCCAAGTTCAGTTTGCTACAATTAATGGGACTGTTTTATTAGTTATTTAAAATATGTGGAAATATGTGAAAATGTTGCACCAGTTTTAAGAAAAAATCCTTAGTTTTTGGTGCTGAAATTATAGTCTGATAAGCAGGACCCATTCAATGTCAGTGGATACTTGTAGCTAAAATAGCTAAAACACCTTGCTAAAAGCTTTGGTTTCACTCACATTTATGAAAGCCTTCTTCCATCTCTCAGTAGAAGTATTTCCCAGGAACACTGCATAAACTCATATTTGATTTTCAATTCTGGTTGCTTGGGTTCTATAATCTGATTTTTAGAAAATTCTAGTCACATATGAGAGATTCTGTTTGATTTTAAAATATTACTTTTGAAAAAAAAATTAAATGTTTTCTGTGGAATTTAGATCTAAAATGGCTCAGTTTTCTCAAAATGTTGAACTTTAAATGTTTTAAACTAGCTTTCCAGTTTTATTTTCTACTGTTTTCCTTTTTTTTTAATACATTAATTAAATTTTAGACTCTTACTCTTTTGCATGAATTCGTAGTTCTGCGGTGAAGGCTGACAAATGTGCTGTTGCTTTTGACTTGAAATTAGTGCCAGAATTTCCTGCCATATACTGTGCTGACTGAATAATAGCTTCCATACAACATGCAGTTGAAATATTTCACTTTGTAGTATTACGGGTCCTAGTCCGATCTGGTTATGAAAATGGTGTATTGTATCCCTTGCTTTTAAGTTATGTAGATTTATTATGCTTCTTATATACTTGTACCTCTATAAACCTATCAGGTATTGTGATAGGGGAGCAGAGGAGTTGTATGTTTCTCAGAAGTAACTCATATATCCCAAGATCTGAGGGTGAAATCTTGGGACCATTGAAATCAGTGGTCCCAGGATTTCACCCCCCAATGCATAGATGAATGCCTTCAGTATCATGAACAGAGCTATGGTAGACACGTAGGAGAGAAAAAAAGCTCTTCACTTTCAATGAAATTTAACTTTGCGTAGATAGGCACACATTCTTCATAAAATCAATGAAAATGTGCATAAAAAAAGAACTTCTGATGTTTTACCGAATTTGTCTTTCACGTAATAATTTCTAGAACACTGGAGACTAATGCCACTATTTTTATTAATTAAATAATTTTTCCCTTTAAGATGATGTCAGGTAAGGACTTTGTGCTTCCCCTCCATGAAGGGCTTTCCTTTCAATCAGAGACTAATTTTTGGCCCTTGACATCTGGTGACTTCTACAAGATCCAGTCAGAATGGTCTTGATTTTAGACTTGTACTGTAAGTTATATTTTATTGTTATTTCCCATGTTCCTGGGATGCCTACATTTTATCTACACGTATGTGTCAGCCAGTCTCTTCCTTTTCTAAACATTTTCAGAAGCTGAAGCTAGTTGGGGTGGAAAGCACTTAGGGCTGTATGGGAGTCAGATCCAAATTTGCATTTATTCCCTTGCATTGTGGTGTTAGAAATTGGCACCCACTTTCTCTTGGAGAGAGTAAAATTGTATTTTGCAACCATTTTAATCTCACTTTGTTCTTGGCTCTTAATTCAAGATTGGCCATGACCAGGTCAGCTCCTAAATCAGTTCCAGGAATTCAGACTTTTGGTGTGTCAGCTCTTGAAGGCTCTCATTTGACATCATCTTAAGAGGAATAAATAGGCTATTACCTGCATGTAAGAAAAATAACATCATTATTTTCCTAAAATAAACAGAATGTTATATTAAATAGCAGGTATTAAACGGGAATACTCAGTATCTGAAGGCAGTTGATGTTTGCACTGAGTTGCTTATTCATGGAATGGGCAAAGAGCAGAGATGGCTATGCTGATTCTTTTGGATCTGGCCAGGGTATTTAGTACCATTGGCCACAACATGGTATTTACATGTCTGTAAACCTGGTGGTTTAGCTGGAGTCGTGCTTGGGTAGATCAATTATTTTTCCTTGGAGAGGACCCAGAGGCTAGTAGCAGACTGTTGTTCATCTGCTCAAGTCCTTTGTCATGTGGTGTACTGCAAGTGTATATTCTGCCTGCCCTCTATTCATTGTGTAGATGAAACTAGTAGGGGACAATGTGAGAGACTCTGGGTTGTAGTGCTGTAAGTGCTGTAATGCTGAAGATGCTTAGCTCTCTGTCTCAATTTCTCCCAAATCAGATGGTGCAATCACTTGGCTTTCCTGGTTAGATTGGTGAGCTGGGAACACCTGGATGAATCGCCAGAAGTGATATCTGAATCCTCTCTTGAGGGAGTTTGTCCCGTGTTTTTCACACAGGTTCACAATATAGGATCCACTGCTGTTTTAGAAAGCAGAATAGTTGCTTTTTCCCTATCTTTGCTTAGCTAGGAAGTTGCAACTTTTCCTATCGAAGCAAAGCTCAACAGTTATCTGTTATCAGTTATCTATGTTGTCTCCTAGCTACAAACTGCAAAGTGCCTATCCTTGAGGATCTCTTAGAAAATTCACTTAAACGCAGAATTCTGCTGCCAACATACTCATTGGTGTTTCATGCTGGCAACACATTACATCTGTGTTCCAGAGACTGAAGTGGGTACATATTCATTTCCAGATGTAGTTCAAAGCTTGTGTTTGATCTATAAACGTCCTTTGTAGTTTAGGTCCCAGGTAGCATAAAGGTAATTTTACCCTGACAGTTGAAAGCAGCTGGGACATGTAAGGAGACAGTCCCTAGAATTGTACTTCTGAAGACTGGACAGACTCAGTGTAAGGCCCTTGCTTCTCAAATCACTTTCCCCTTCCACTGACAGAACCCAGTCATGTGATATGGTTTATTGTTTACTCAGGCTGTTTCTGAGCTGGTGAGATGAACAGGAGGGTTTCAGTCGAGAGACTTTTCAGAGTTGGAGTGTATATGGGTGTGGGTGTGTTTTGTACCTTTAGGTTACAGCTCTTCTATTCGCATTTACTTGTTTATTGTGTGACTCTGGAGAGACTGCTATAGACAAATTGTATGCTTAAAAATAAATACATATAATAGAAACAGTGGGATGAAGCAGTGGGTTTGGTGATTAACACTCTTGGATTCAGGAAAGTTGGGTTTAATCATCAGTTCTGCCACAGACTCACTGTGTGACGTTGGGCATGTATGAAAAGAGGACAGTATTATTCCTCTTCCTCAGAGAGGTATTAAGACCATACATTTCTAAATGTTTGTGTGGCTCTCTAATGCTATAGCAGTGAGGGCTGTGGGAAAAACCTACAAATACAAAGCATTTTACTCAGTGTGAGTAGGGAACATCTCATATTGGGTGTTGAGTCTGAAAGAGGAAGACTGTTCTGGGAAGTGGCTTCAAAAACTGCCCTTTACTTGTTTGGGGTTTTATTTACAGTGATGGGGGGACAGCAAAAGGGACTAAACCCACCCAATTTTGAGTGATTCATGTGACATGAAGGTTGGTGTAATGGTTAGGGCATGAGCCATTGGCTCAGGAGAACCAGGTCCACCACAGACTTCCTGTCCCTGCGGAGGTCTGTTCCCCAACTCTTAAATGATGATAATAGCCCTTCCCTGCCTCACAGGGCTGTTTTGGGATCAATGCATTACAAATTGCGAGACACTTAGATTATACAGTAATGGAAGTTCCTATATAGATATCGTTTGAGCTGAAGCCTGAGCTGGATCTTTCACCAGTGCTACATATACTATACATCCCTGGTGTTGGAACCTACTTAAACCTGTCATTGTATTCTGCATTCAATTATATTCATTTCTGAATTATTTTATGCCAAAGTTTTATTTTACTGTGTAATATGGGCTTCTTTTCTCATGCATGACCCCAAATCATAGACTTACAGATTTCTGTAAAAGCTGGCGCCTTTGGAAAGTGACTCAGTCTCTTCCCTCTAGTTCTCGTGTTGCAGAAACGCAGCCTGAGGCTCCTTGCGTGCATTTTGTTAATTTGGTTTATGGCATGAAACAGTGGCCTCAATCAGGGAGAGATGTTCCCCATAACAACAGGTCTAATTTTAACAGTAGTTTTTCTTCTCTTCCAAGTTTAAATCATTTAATGATGGCTCTTCTCATGACAGTAAAAATGTCTTAGGCCAGATTCTCGCCTGTACAAAGGGGTGCAAACAAAGTAGTTGTCCCCTGACTCTAAGAGTTGATCGATGCTAGCCCTAACCCCAGCATTAGTCTAATTATGCCCCTTCATGTGATCCACGTGGATCTTATGCAAGCAGAGGATTGGCGTTAGTGAAGGAGAGCTGCATCACTTCCCCTCCCTCCCCCAAAACATGAGAGTGGGGCAGGGAGCGTAGGAGTCAATTCTGCCAGTTTTACACTAACAGGAAGCTCATCTGCACTGGCTATTTTGGGACATGATCTGGACCCTTTGCATCATTTGGACAGCATAAAGGGGTTGGAGCATAATTGAGGAGCTGACCTCTGACATATTATTGCTTCTCCACCTGAATTCAGTGAGACTGGCTCATCAACCCTTTCTTTAAGTGTAAATAAATAAATTGATGATTTGATTTATATAGAAAAAATATATACACGTAGAGCTTCAGAAAAGTTTTGTGATACAATATAATGCACTGTGTGTTACATAAACCATTGTGTATAAGAAATGGCCTGCTTCCGTGGCAAATGGTAATAGAATTTTGTAGCTTAAGGTATTTACTAATCCATATGATAAACATGGCTTCAGGTAACAAAACCTATGCAGATGTACATGTGTTACAATAATGAAAAGATTTTTCTGCTTCCAGGGGGGGAAGATTCCAATCCGATGGACATCGCCAGAAGCCATTGCATACCGCAAGTTCACATCAGCCAGTGATGCATGGAGCTATGGGATTGTCCTCTGGGAGGTTATGTCCTATGGAGAGAGACCCTACTGGGAGATGTCCAATCAGGACGTGAGTATATTGTAGTCCTGAGTTATGTTCTCAAATAAAGAATCAAGCTGCGAGAGGAAGTGGAGCATAATGAAGCCAGGTGGCTCCTAGTTTTTGACACTGACATTGAATAAGATGTAAAAAGGAAAGTTTCCAAGTCTCCCTGCTTATAGAAAAGACCTGTAGAATTTAAATGAAAACGACAATCTTTCTAAAAGGTTTTTGGACCATGATGTAGAATGTAACAGAGAATTATATTCGTGGTGTGATATTCTAAAAGATGATTTTAAAAAAATCTACAGGAAAGATGTCATGTTCTTTTACACTCCAAGGGTTTTTAGAGCCATTTTAATTGAACCAGGCTAAATGTCTGTAGATCCCTTTTGGTTCCATCTCTATAACAGTCTGTATATATTTTTTTCCATAAAGGTTGAATGCACACAGTAAGTTGTTATTGGAACCCGTGAATAAGATAATGGAAGCATTTGTACTAAGACTTGAATTAAACAAAAATTCTTCTGGAGGCAGTCAACAGCTAACATGGGGAGATAGTTTCATTTGTTTAGAAGACCTTTAATGTGGAGTTATGTTTATGTAACGTCAGTAAACTATACAGGTCTGCCATTCTTTTTCAGTTTAATTAATGCATCTCTGCTAACATATGTGTTTTGTTAGAGGGATAGCATTTCCCAAAGTAAAATTATTATTAAAAAAAAACCCAAAAAACCTATCGTGTTGTTTCTCTTGCTTTATTCCACATCAGTCAATTATAACCCACAAATTTTGGATAGAAGTAAAACTATAGCTTTCTGTCACAAAAGGGGTGGGCATAGATTTTCAGAAGATTTTCTATACCCAATTTTTAACACTAAACAAACAAAGGAGCAGAAATGGCAGCTCGAATCAGGCAGCAGAGAATTTTCTTTCCTGCTTTGCCTACAAATGTGAATATAAATACAAAAAAATCACTCAAAAAACAAAACTGTCCCTTTTAACTAAGGACTCTTGGCTATATCTCAAACTTGAGCAGAAAACTGTATTCTTTTTAACTGGGTGCGATAATGTGTCTGCTATTGGTCAGGATTAATTAATTACATTTAGATTGTAGTGGGATGCCTTCCACAATAGCTGTTCATATTAAAATGAAATACAGGGCAAGTGTATGTGTGTGCTTTTTTCACAACAGGGCTACTTATACCACATAAAGTGTTTCTAGCTGACTCCTGTCTCAAACCAGTTTTCACTGCTTTGGAAACTAGCAATCCTGAAAACACAAATGCTAGTGTAATATCCCCTATATCATCTTCTAGTTTGGATATGTAATTTGTAACTCATTATGCAAAATCTATTCTCTGGAGTGGTAAGGAGGATTGTAACACCAGGAAAGAAAGAAAATGGTAGCATATACAAAAATCTTATAAAATTTTAGATGCAGGGCTAAATTTTACATCTAGTCTCTGATTTCAATGAGGTTAGGCCTAGGCAAACAAGATAATTTGACCTGCACTGTACAGTAGAAGGTATGAAGTTGTCATATTAGCAACCTGCTGCCAAAATGAGATCTATTATGAGCTAAAGACTATGTGGTATCCTCTCTTCAAGGATTCCCATACTCAGAATTTCCATTGGGATGTAGGTGAGGTATCCTATTGATTACAATGGGAGTTCAGCTGTGCATAGAGGAAAGCATATGGCACTAAAGATACCTAAATGGTGGCTGTGATGGTTTAGATAACAGAACCCCCACCCCCTGCTGGGGATGCCAACTGATATGCCAAGACTACTTCTGCCCCTGCTTTCCCTGCCAGCTTGGGACTCCAGCACCCTGTCTTGCTGAGCCAGACACGCCAGTCTGCTCCAACACAGATGCAGGGTACATGCCCCAAAGCTGCAGACTTAACTGAAAGCAACTTAAGAAGTGTTCCTGTCTTTAACACTCAGCTACCCAACTCCCAATAGGATCCAAACCCCAAATAAATCCCTTTTACCTTGTATAAAGCGTATATGGGGTAAACTCATAAATTGTTCGCCCTCTATAACACCGATAGAGAGATATGCGCAACTGTTTGCCCCCCACGCAGGTATTAATACATACTCTGGGTTAATTAATAAGTAAAAAGTGATTTTATTAAATACAGAAAGTAGGATTTAAGTGGTTCCAAGTAATAGAAGATAGAACAAAGTGACTTACCAAGCAAAATAAAATAGAGCACGCAAGTCTATGTGTAAGAAAACTGAATACAGATAAAAACCTCACCCAGTAAGATTCCTTTTACAGACTAGTCTCCTTCTAATCTGAGTCCAGCAATCACTAATCCCCCCGCACACGCACCCAGTAGTTACTGTCCTTTGTTCCAGTTTCTTTCAAGTATCCTTGGGGGTGGAGAGGCTATCTCTTGAGCCAGCTAAAGACAAAATGGAGGGGTTTCCCCGGGGTTTAAATAGACTTTCTCTTGTAGGTGGACACTCCTCCCTCCCCCTGTGTAGAATCTGAGCTACAAGATGGAGTTTTGGAGTCACATGGGCCAGTCACATGTCCATGCATGACTCAGAACTTACAGGTAGCAGCCGTGGTACACATGCTACCTTGAATGTCCTCAAGTAGACTTCTTTTGTGGATTGGAGCCTTCCAAGTTCCATTGTTCATGAAGTGCTTCTTGATAGGGCACTTAACTTGCAAATTCCTTTCTAAAGAAGCTGACCAAATGCCTTGCTAAGGTTATTTAAAATCAAACAAGTATACAGCCAATATTCATAATTTTGAATACGACAATGACACATGCATACAGATAGGATGAATAGATTCAGTAGATCATAACCTTTACAGAGATATGTTACATGACATATGTAGCATAAAACATATTCCCCTTATGTCATATATACATTCATAAGCATATTTCCATAAAGCCTTATGGGGGGCACCATCACAGTGGCTTTGATGTCTTCTGAAGTATAAGTATTAATACTTATTAATGAAGATATTGGAATTAAATGATCAATAATCAGATTGGGAGTGACAATTTTTATAATCCTAAATGGTGGACAGTAGGGGGACAATCTGATCTTTGGTGTAATAGAGCCCACATCTTATGTAGCATTTTCGTGGCTCTAATCAACGTGAGTTTGGAGAAGTTTTTTTTTTAGAGTCTCACCTTCCTTATACTGTATCTTAACCTTCCTGTAGCACTTTCTGTATATCTAATTTGCTGCATGGTTTACTTTGCAGATAAACCAGAAGTGTTACACTGCAGAAAACTGGTGGATAAACACATTTGTTTAAACATAAAGTGTCTGTGCTAATGTGTTTCACAGGACTGATAAAATAAGTTAATTTAATTGCCTAAACTTTCTAAAATCTTTTATCCTTGGTAGGTAATCAAGGCTGTGGATGAAGGGTACCGCTTGCCACCTCCTATGGACTGCCCAGCTGCCTTGTATCAGTTGATGCTGGACTGTTGGCAGAAAGACAGAAACAACAGACCCAAGTTTGAGCAGATTGTCAGCATCCTGGACAAGCTGATCCGTAATCCCAGCAGTCTGAAAATAATCACCAATGCGGCTGCAAGGTGACATGTTAAATTCTACATCACACTTGTTGAAAATAAATGTTTGCATTCTCCACCTACAGTAATTAAAATATGTTTGCTTTGTCCATCCACTTTCTCAGTTTTATCCATTGCTTATTTGCATGCTTGAAGGCTAGAGAAAGCTTTCCGCTCTCTGGTCAGAAGAGATTATTGTAAATAAAAATATAACAGCTGTTTGTTTGGGCTGGTGAAACCCAGCTAATTTTAAACTGAGACAGGTAAGTGTTAAACTTGGGTAAATGAATATCTCAGGTGCAAGTCACGTTGGTTTTGATCCTGCAATGTGCGGAACTCCCTGACCTCCCACTGACTTCAGCTGATGCTGAAGGTGCTTAGTATCTCACAGCTACTCTGATTCAGCAAGGTACTTAAGCATGTAAGTAACCCCATAACTAGAACGGAGCAACTCACATGCTTATAATTAGGCAGGTGCTTAAGTATCTTGCTGAATTGTGTCCCCAAAAAGGTATGTCATGCCCCACTCTTTTCTGGCCTCATCCAGTAAATTACGTACACATCGGAGTACTCCCTTATACTTCAGTAAGACTAAAATGCTTAAAGTTAAGCATGTACTGAAGTGTTTTGCTGAATCAGAGCCTTAATAAGGATCTCATTTCTAACATGAATGCTGATACAAATCTTCTAATTGCATTAAAAAGACTAATTTACAATCCTGTTTATCCAGAGAGTTTTGGGACATAAGCAATGTCCTGTCCTGATAAAGAGGAGGAAATAACTGATGAATTCCCTGGCATTTGAGAACAGAAGCAGGATATGGTTAAATACCATAGTTCTGATTAAGTAGGTATGGATTAACAGGTCTGTACTACACATAAAATACCTGGCTCTTAAAGAGGCTGCTATGAAAAGGCTAGATTTTAAGGCTGTTTTAAAAGGGGAGGAGGGAGTGCTCCCTGATCTTAAGTGTAAATGTTGATGGCAGGGCCCAGACTGACAGCGTTGGAGACTGATGTCCTATATTCACAGAATAGGTACAGTCTGGGTAGTGGCAGTGTGGGTTATGCATGCGTCACAGTAATGACCTGAGGGGACCATCTTTTCAGGAGAGAGGCTCAACAAAGTATAATATTAAATGTCCTTTAAAAACGAATCCCAGGGGTTTATTCTTTTTTTATCTGTATCTTAAAATATCTTGTCTTCCACAGCTGACCTAACCCTTACTAGTTGTTAATTCTGTTCCATCATGGTGAACTAAGGGGATATCATAACAAGGGAAATGGGGGTGGAGCTGAAAAATCTTGGTTAGTGTTAAAGCCTGCTATGTAAATAGAATTGATCTGGCTCCTTTTCTTCTTGCCCCAGGCAGTGCGTTTTTTTTTCCTGAGGTAGAAGCTTGCTAGTCTAATCACCTCTCTCCCACTAGTACACAAAGAAGAGAATAGGCAGAGGAAGGCAGCGATACTAATGGGCTTGGTTATTAAAAATACATAATGCGATTTGATTCTCCTGCACAGTAAATATGTTTTAATAATTAATTGCTGGGGTTTTTAATACATTGTAAATGATAAGAGTTTATTTGGATAGCTATTCCATGTTATACGGCAGTTGATTGTATTAAATCCAAATTAGTTTAAGCATTACCTTCCCCAGTTAAGAGTTTGTTCTAAATGTCTTTTAAGCCCCAGTTCAGCAAAAGCAAAAAAAAGCACAAGTATGTGTTTAAATTTAAGCAAGTGCATAAGTGGTTCGCTGAATTGGGAGTTGGGAATAATTTCCATATTTTATTTTGTTTTCAGTTTTGGTTTGTGGGAATCATTGCATACTCTTTTTTTTTGCATTTAAAACAAAATATTTATTTGTTTCATCCATCTAATACCAAACCCATGCACAGAATTCTTCTGTGACCTCTAGATACCAAAGTACTCAGAAACTAGTTGCTACGGTTCAAGGGTGAGTTGCACCTGTGATCTCTCTCTCTGTTTCTCTGTGGGCACTTTTTCCAAGTGAGAGATCTATATCTTACAGAGAGGAATCCCATGGTTCACCCCACCTGAGACTGGATCATCAGGTTTCAGCACTCCCTGTTTACTAACCATATTTACCTCAGCTGGCCCAACTTGACATTGAGTCCTATTTTAGAATTCTCTCTGTGACCAATATGAGGTTTCTGTGACTCAGGACAGCTTCTTCAAAAACAAGTGTGAGGTATTGGTGCATAGAAATTTAGCAAGCAGAAAGAAACAAGGTTGAAACAATAACTGCCTCTATGCGTCTTATCTGACCTAAACCTTATCCTTTCTTTGCCCATGTAGGTGGATTCTGCTCATCCCAGTCACCCCTTCTGAGCCTGAGGTCCAGCCTGCAGCTCTCTGCAGGCCCTTTCTTTTAGTCCAAGACAGTCTCTGAGTTCACGGGCAGACTTTTTTATTTGTTCCAAAGTTCCTCTGTCTGCCCTGGGACCCTGAGCCTTGTCCAAATTTATGCATCTTCACCAGTGGGTCAGGTTGAACTTCAAAGCAGTAGGCTCTCTGTTTTGTCCTTTAATTATTGGTGAATAGGTGATACTTAGAGGAGTTAGTCAAGTCTTCCTCTCTAGATGCCTGTCAGGGTGTTTCTGTACTGCAGTCAGAGGTATGACTGCAGCACTTCTTTGATCTAGCTAGCTGAAGTAACAATAGCAGTGAAGCATGGACTTCAGCTTGGGATAGCTGCTTGAGTACATACCCAGGATCGCAGACAGGGTTAAACATAGCTAGATCAAAGGAAGCTCATATAGGTCTTCATATGCTGCAATCTCACCTCCAATTGCAGTGTAGACATACCCTAATTGTGTGCTGGAATTTACCCTGGTGATCACATAACCCCTGACAGAATAGCAAACAGGGACATGTAGTTTTCATAACACATTCGTTACCAGTACTCTGGCAAGTCTCCCTTTACTCTCTGCAGGCATGAGAGGAATAGACGTGCAGCAGGAAAAAAGCATTATGACTCCCCAACACACAGTCCAAGTATCTACACCAGAGGTGGGCAAACTAGGGCCCGCGGGCCACATCTTGCCTGCGGGAGCCGTTCTGCCTGGTCCTTGAGCTCCCGGCCGGGGAGGCTAGCCCCCGCTGTCCCCTCTCCCCCACAGCCTCACCTC
Source organism: Eretmochelys imbricata (assembly GCF_965152235.1). NCBI lineage: Eukaryota > Metazoa > Chordata > Testudines > Cheloniidae > Eretmochelys > Eretmochelys imbricata. The sequence goes on along the minus strand of NC_135572.1, from coordinate 191,598,386 downwards.
GTCGCACCGCCAGCACTCTGGCCCGCCGCTCAGGGGCTGCAAGCTCCTGCTGCTCTGAGTGGCATGGTAAGGGGGCAGGGAGTAGGGGGTTGGATAAGGGGTACGGGCTCCTGGGGGGCAGTCAGGGGATGGGGAGCAGGGTGCAGAGGTTCTGGGGGGAGGGCGATCAGGGGACAGGGAGCAGGGGCAGTGGTTCTGCAGAGGGGCAGTCAGGAAACAGGGAACGGGGGGGTTGGATAGGCATGGGAGTCCCGGGGGGGGGGCTGTCAGGGGGCAGGGGTGTGGATAGGGGTTGGGGCAGTCAGGGGACAGGGAGTGAGAGGGTTGGATGGGGCGGGGATTCTGAGGGGGGGCAGTCAGGGGGCGGATAGGGGGTGGGGGCCAGGCTGTTTGAGGACACACAGCCTTACCTACCCGGCCCCTGATACAGTTTTGCAACACCGATGTGGCTCTCGGGCTAAAACGTTTGCCCACCCCTGATCTAGACTGTGCCCAATGAGCTAGGTTGGAGAAATCCTCTCCCACAAGTTATTCTACAGCAGCTACGTGAGGCTGTAGTAACTCCCATGACACCTATGCCCCTAGTCAATATTTAGGAATCACCAGTGGATCTACATTGCAGTAGCTCCCACCCCTCCTTTAACCCCCACTTCTGCCCTTCTGTTAAAATCCTGTTGTTGAAAGCATGCTGAAAGTCTCATGGAGCTGTGTCCTGCAAATCCCTCTTTCCTCTGTCTGTCTCACACACCCACACACACACCAGTGGAACCAAGTTAATTCTGCTGCATACAGGAACCTCTAGGTCTGTGGGTAAGTGTAGAAATTACCCCCGGATATATGGGTACAAATGATGGAAATTTGTATGGGAATATATTTCGCCTAATGATATTTTAAAAAAAGATATTATAGATATAAAATCATCTTTTTATAGCTTTTAACCTTACATGTTTAAATGTGTTTGGTAATCCGCTGCTGTTTAAAATAGTCGCTACCCTCTTACATCCAGATTACATGCATATTACTAGAGGTGTGCAATATAACTTGTCACCCTCCCCTGTTGCATTTCTTTGCCTCTTATGTTAGGCCCCAGTTCAGCAAAGCACTTAAGCATGTGCTTAGCTTGAATCCCAATGAAGTCAGTTAAGTATATGCTTAAGTGCTTTGCTGAATTCAGGGCCTTTGTCTGCACGTATTTCATACAGGTGCCCCCCTCTGCTTAAGTAGGAGTCTGTGGAACAAAAATTGAGTCAAATAATCTGATTGTGTTTAAAGGGATTGGGATTCCTGGGTCCCAGTCTTTTAGTCCCCTTAGTGTATTCTCTGATTCCGTAACCCTGAAAGGGGTCGCAGGTAGTGGTACCAACTACTTAAATGCTCGCGTTGGGACTTGCTGAACCTATCCTACCCGGATGGTACAGGGAAATCTGTTGCCTCCTTGTAGGCACAGTGAATGGCTTTCATGAAGGTGTTTTCCTTCATTTCCTTCAATTTTCCACTGAAGGTGTACAGGAGTCTCTCTTGGAAGCTGTAAGAGCCACTGTCTGCTCTCTCAGCAACAGTCTAGAAATTCCTGCTTTTAAGACCTTATTCCACCCCTGACATGACTGACAGGGCCAGAGGGGCAGGGCCAGCCCACAGCAATTCTTTAACCTCTTTACCACTGGTGTGGGGTTTATACACGCCATCACGCTTTCTTCCCCCAGATGAAACCATATTCTTCAATTACATAGTCTTTTTGTGAAGTCTCTCTTTACTTGGCTGTGTATGTACTCCTTGGGCTCAGATGTTTATATCCCTTGTGCCTTCTCCTGTACACGTAGGTGTCTAGTTTTGCAAACTGATGTAGAAACTGAATACGGTACAAGTGAAGTTGTGCAAGTTATATAATTTTGCCAAAGCATTGCGTAACCTAATCATAATTTCCTTTCATTCATGTCCTGCTGTTCTCTCTTGGTATCTGAGCATTTTGTTGGTTTTTATAATTGAACGTCTACGTTGTTTGGATATTTGTAGCCTGGAAGTGAGTTCATAATTCTCCCAGTTTTCATCAATTCCATTATATTTGTACTTGGACTTATTATTTTTGAGACCAGTGTATATTACTTTCACATGGGTGAACATGTCACTCAATTATAAAGAGATGGAAAGCTTTCCAGAATTCAGTGGGTGAGTCAGAAATACTTCATCCATCCCGTAACAAGTTGGTGAAACTGGCATCCAACAGGGTTTGTTGATTCTTGTTTCATTTGTGAGACACAATGAAAACCAAGAGTTGCATAATTGAAAATATTTCCCAAACTATAAAACTCTGAAATAGGCTTCTGACCCTTTTTTTTTCTACTACTACTTCTTTTTTTTCCTTTTTGTCAGCTATTGAAGTTGATTAGGGATTTCTATAATTCTTCAAGCTTCATTGTGCAAAGTTTTTTGGCTGGATTTCAAGCAAAAACTTTCTCTATTATAGATTTGATGGCTCAAATTTTACAATAGCATCACGCGCATAAGGAGGCAGAGCACATCCAAAATTTGTACCTACGGTTTCTTCTGAGTTTCACATTGACCAAATTATTCACCTTTCTTTCTTTCTTTCTTTCTTTCTTTCTTTCTTTCTTTCTTTCTTTCTTTCTTTCTTTCTTTCTTTTCTAATCCCCATCAGTCTACAGAGGAATCTGCCTTCCATACACTATATGTGAAGAGGGCTTTAGTCTTTTACTTGAATAGAACTAGGCCATTCAGGAAGACACCTAGACTCTTTGTTTCTATTGAAAATAGATCTAGGGGAGCTTCTGTCTCCACTCAGAGACTTTCTAAATGGATCCCTGCATAAATTATTGCCAATTGCTGTTCTGCTGAGGTTCCACCTCCCTTTTGAGTGACTGTACTCTCTACTAGATCACAATCTATCCCAGAGGCCTACTCAAGGACATTCCAGTTGCTGAAATCTGAATGGCTGCAACATGGTCCTTGGTACATATATTTTCCACCCATTAGTCTTTGTTTCACTCTGCGAGGTCAGTTGCTGTAGTAGGTAATGCAGTTCTTTCTTCTGTGATTGACTCTGTTCCCATCTCCTTAAGGGGTTACTGCTAGGGAGTGACCTGAAGCGATGCTACTCAGAGAAGAAGGCTACTCACCTTGTGCAGTACTGGAGCTCTTCTAGGTGTGTGTCACCTAGGGTGCTCCGCTATCTTCCCTTCTTTCCACTGTTTTGGAGTTTCTTTGTGATAGAGAAGAAACTGAGGGCAGTTCGCCCATGTAGCCTTCTATGACCTCAGTATGGGGCACAAGGGTAAGTAGGGCACACGCACAGGCTAAACAGGCAACTGCTACCAAAAATCTCCAATCAAAGGCTCAGGGTGCATGCACACCTGAACTGGACCATCCACAGAAGGACACATTTTGAAAAACTCCAGTTACTGCACAAGGAGAGTAACTGCTCCTCTTTTATTACTTGCTGTTTATTGTGATTCGGAAGGGATCTATTCTGTTATTCTCAACTCAGTATTCAGGGCTTTTACTGTGCAGCCCTCATTACCAGTAATGGAAATTCTAAGCTGGAAGTGCTAGAAAACAAACTGTGCCTGATATAGTAAGCATTAAGTCTGCCTTGAGATTCACAATACAGCCAAATGTGAGATGTGATGCCTGCGTAAGGCAGGTCACAGCGCAACATGGAACAGACAGGGAGCCAGTACAACATTTTATAAGCCTTCTAATGGCACTTTTTTTCTCTTTTCAAGAGATTGTTTTAGCAATAATGCCTGGATAGAGTTAATGGGCAGCCTCTCAGCCAGTCAGGAATCCCTAAGAAATACCCTGCACCATGACATCAGTTGCTTAATTGTATAGCTAATACGGCACTGTGTATAACAAGTAGAAAATACATTCCTGTACATAGTGGTGGGTTTGGTCTAAAACGCCCTACCCTGGTAGCCAGTGTTGATCCTGCTGGGAAAGTGTAAAGTGAATTATACTGACACTGAGGTAGGTGACTTGTTGAGTCTTTACTTTACCTGGTACAGTGGGTTTGGAGATGGCTCCCTGGAGAGAGATGACCTAATGTGTGGGCTGAGCAGCTCTGAGTGAGGAACTTTAGAAGCTTCCAAGGCTGAGAAGACTTAAGCTACTCCTATTATTTTCTTTGTTAATAAAGCTAGACCCCATGTAAATAGGGTGTGGACTATGTTTTCAGAGCAATTTGGGAAACGTAAAAGTAGCGTCAGGAGCTTTTCGTTTTTAAGACACACTGCAAAAGGGGTGTCAAAAGAGAAGAAGAGGTAGGTCCTGAAATGGGTCAGGGAACAATAAGAACTACAGCAGCAGATCTTTCTGCAGCTTATAGCAGCAGGCCTGGGCGGCAGCACACCAGAAACAGCAAAGACTATTCCTGGAGCGGATGTTCTTGAGGATTGTCAAACTAGAGACACTGCTCAGATTAGCATTGGGTATTGATCTTTACCTGTCCAAGATGATAACTTATAGGTTTATGTCGTCGTCTTCACTGACTCGCAGCCATCTGCTGCAGCAGCATAGCGCCCCTCCGTGGGGAGCAAGGGAAGAGGATTCCTAGGCTGTCTGTTTGGTTTTTAACAAGAGACGCACACGCTGCATATCAGACCCTGAGCAAGATGCAGCGATCCTGGACTTCCTGGGGACCTTGGAAGAAAAATACCAGAATGTTGTTTCAGGGTGAGCCCTTTTCTTTTGCCCAGCAGTTGGACAACTGGGCTGTGCATTGGCTCAAGCCAAAGGAATGAACTGCAGGAGAACTGATGCCTGAATTATTTTAGAATAGTATTTTAATAGTCTGCTTTGGAGGATGCAGATAAGGGTATGCCAGCACCAACTATCTAAGCTGGCAAGAAGCTTTCTCATGGAGGCTAAACTGTTGGGTAAACCACAAGGGCTATGACTGCAACCCTGACCTGCAGCATCATCCAAGGATCTGCTCAAGGAACATTTGGGGAGAAAACTAAAAGAGGTTGGGCAGTATGAAGAGGCAGCTCAAAAAGAACATTTGTTCAGTGTCTAAGAGGGACCCTTCCTGTTGTGTGTATTTTGCCTGTAGGCAATGGGGAGTGTAAATAAATCAACGACTGTCCAATGAGGCAGTGTGACTTTAAAGAAATGCTAAGGTCAAAACCAAAAAGGACGCTCATCCAGACTCTAGGTAGGAGCCAGCAGCCCTTCCTATGGTCTGTTATTTGTGTGAGGAAAATAGTGCATGCAAAAAATGGTGTCCCTTTGTAGAATGTGACAATGGGGGCAACAAGTGGTCTTGCTGAGACTGTGAGCGCTGAGACTTCGGTGTGTGTACTGCTTGTAATAACCAGCTCAATGGACTCAGGGTGCACCCAACCATTGGTGTGGGAGCGCTGAATGCAGCCTGAGCTACTTAGGTTACCAGCAGCTATAGAAACTCAAGACACATCCTTCATTGGTAATTGCCTTGACAATGGAGAGATTAGGGGGGACCTTTCTGAACTCACATGCAGCTCTGGCCAATTGTGGAGTGAGACTGTGGTTACATTTTTAGTCTCACCTGGGCACTGAGGTTACATTTTTAGTCCCTCACAGTGAGAGGAAACCAGAGCTTGTGCCCTGGGCCTGGTGGGGTGGAGGTGTATGTAAAATAGTCAAATGAGGCAAGTAGCTCCTTTCCCCCACTTGAATATAAAGCAGGTGTGATGGCTGTCTGGAGGGCAAGGGTTTAGGATGTAGGCTGAGCAGTCCTGAGCGAGGAACCCTAGGAATAGCCACGTCTGAAGAAAAGATGTGAGCTGATCTTTAATATCTTGCATTTTTTCTTGGTTAATAATGCCAAAACCCAGGAAGCAAAGTGAGGGGAAGGAAGCTTGTACTTGTAAAGAGTGTGAGCTGTATTTGGAAAGGAAGCTGGGAAAGACTACTGCTTGCAATTTCTAACTGGTGATCTATGTAACAACAAAGTGTACCCACTTTTGACCTCAAAAACAAAGAGGAGCAACAATCTGGTTTACTCTCAAACTCAGCAAACACGATATGAAATCTCGGGGGAGGGGGGAGAAAATATGCCAAACAGCAAGGCAAATTTTTATTTTAAGAACAAAGCTGCTAATTTTACCAGAGGGATGCTTTAAGCCAGGCATAAATAGCTGTAACTGCAAAGATTCTAGTCCTTAAGGTCCAGGGATAATTAAAGTAAACACAATGGCTCTACTTCTCCTCAGTGTGACATTTATTTACTGGTCTCCTGTTGGGAAGCACGTACACTCATGATTCCATTTGCTATAGAAGATAAAACTAAAATTGCTTCACATGCACTCTCTTTTTCTAAGGTCGGAGATAACTATGTTGTCCTGAGCGTTAGTCTAGAATTTCAGTGCTTGAAGTCACAAAGTCATCTGCATTCAAAGCAATGTAGTGAAGGTGTCGTTTTACTTTTTGTAAGAGAAAAAGGAATTATAGATGCCTGTTTTTAAGTGTGAAAGTATAAAGGATATTTCCAAATTTAGAAATAGGGAATTAGGTTACATTGATTAGGGGAAAAAACAGAACATGGAATCCAGGAGGTGGCATACGGGATTTCTCTACCCAGCAGCAATAAGCTGTCCTTTACACAGAAGTAATGCTTCATTCTCCTGGTGCTTATGGCACCTGAAATTACAAATTAAGTTCTCTCTCTCTCACTGGATAGCTGGCACACCTATAGTAGAGATTTGTACAACAGGGACTGAAGTTCCTTTGCTATTTATATATTTATTTCTAGACATGATGTGCTGTGACAAAGTTCCTTGAATAGTGACAAAATCTATTTTACTGACAGAAAACCATGGTTTTCTGTGCTTATGGGCACAACACAAGAGTTAATTCCAGCTGTTAACACAGTGGGCCCGTCTACTTAAAGCTGACTGCAGAAGGGCATTGTGTAGAAAGCACAATCTGGCATCTCACGGTTGAATTTGTCGCTGTATTTTTACTTATTTGGGGGAAGGGGTGTCACATGTCAGCAAATACGGACCTCCAGCCATATACAATGCAAGAATGAGTAGCACTGAGAATTTTCTCCATGCCAGTGGATGGATAACCATTTGAAAATGTAGCAGTTGGGGAGTGGAGGTGAGGACAAAACAAAAAGAGCCTAAAAAAAAAAAAAAAGAAAAAAAACCGGGGGAAATGTTCTTTGCTCTGTTTCCCTGAGCAAACATGCAATTTCCATGATTTCTTTTTAATGACTCTGTTCTGAAGCTGGTAGGTACTGATTTATGAAAAGCTGTAAAAGATCAGGTGGAACCCTGCAGGACGTCGTTTGCAGCTGCATGGATTGCAACCCATCTAATTTGTCTAGCTAAGTGTGAGCTCATGGCACACATCACCCAGCCCATAAATTTCATGTTCAGACCTTCTGTCTAGGGGCTGGGTCAGGGGGAGAAAAATGCCGATGTGTGCAGATGCTCTGAAAGCCCAGCATTCCCTTGGTGCATGGGAGGAGACATCACAGACTCTTCACAGTGAGAGACAAATTCCTGTTCATTGATAAACTGTCCAGATGTCCTCTCTGAGGAGGAAAGTAACTAATTTTTGCTTGGAATCCTACAAGGAGAAAAATGATACTTTACAGTGCTGGTTAGTCTGAGGTCACTTACATAAAAATTAGGTCATATTTTTTGTCCTGGTGATACTTTGATCCAAGTAATAAACATAAAAGCTCTGTTGGGCCACTCTAATCCCTAATCCTAGGGTCCTGTTCTATTTCAGCTTGTTTATGCTCACTCTTTCTTTAAGCAATTGTTGAGTCAGGCCCTGTTTTATTAGAGTTCAGATGAAAAAGGAAAAGTAACACACTACGTTGAATAGAGAAAAACTTTCTCCGTGCTTTATCACTAAGCACACTTCATAAATACCCATAATAAATGTCTTGGGATTCCAGATGTTATACTCAGAAAACCAGAAATAAAAAGTGACTCTTCATGGGACAAACAGTAGTTAGCTAGGTGTAGACCATATGGCTACTGGGTACACCCTGGATCTGCTTGCCAAACTTGGGCGTCTAACCATTCACTGTTCAAAACTTCACTTACATAGGTGCCTAAGGGCTGCTTTTGGCATGACAGTGGGAGTGTATGTGCTTAGCTTTAAAGGGCCATGTCTGCAAATTGTTTCTTTAACCCCCTGGCCATGTTTCCCTTGTTGCTCTTCTCCCGTCCCACCAGGCTTGTTGTACTGTTTTCCAGTGTCTTCTATCACTGTTATTCTCTGAGTGGTATGGTGCGTGATGGTAGATAGTCAGGAAATGTCTTTCCCATCTAAGATTGTTCTCAGGGCCCAAATCTTCAGCGGGTGTAAAATGTCCTAGTGCCATGGGAGGTGCAATGATTGACATCAACGGAGGATCAGGCTCCAGATATCTCCCAAGCCCATTTCTCCAGACAACAACCAATTGTTCGACTGCTCAGCCTGTAAAGAGAGGATTGCCAGGCAAAACATAATGCCCATGCTAAGAAGATACGTAGGTTTCTGATCAACTGAGTTGCTGCTCTTGAATCTGGTTGAGAATTGAACGTGAGGCTGCAACAACAATTGCTGAAAGGCTGATTATCAAGGCCTTTCCAATTTCTAGGGCAGCGTGTTCTGAAGCTTCTTACTGGCTTCACAATAGTGTCCAGTGATCCAGAAAGGGGAAATCTAGCGATTTGTACCAAACACGGGTCTCTTACCGTACATGACAGTACACTGTGCACAGTCTGGGTAATTGTATAGGTCGTGATATGTGTATTTTTGCTACAGCAGTCAAGCAGCCAGCCACAACTTCTAAAGCCTGCGTTCTAAAAGCCTTTTATAATGTATAAGAGGAATCGATTTATCAAACTAATGCTAGGCAAAACCTCAAAGATGGAAGGTTTGGTTTGGACATGTACCCAAAAGTCAAAGTGGCTTATTTGAACTTAGCCAAACTTCTTTAGTTTAAAAATTGAGGTCAGAATTGCATGCGTAAGAATTCTGGTATTTCCTCGTCCCCACCAGGGTCAGACGTACCACATGAACATGCTTCTTTAGTACTTCTGATCCTGATGAAACTTAAAAGGGCAAAAGAACGTGAAAATAATTAAGGCTGGGATTTTCAAACCCTAAAGAATTATGCACCCAGCTCCCATTGAAATCCACTGGAATTTGAGTACTTAACTCCATTTGGGGTCCCTTCATAAATTCTGCCTCAAAAGTTTTTCCAAACCTCAGATTCTGTTCAAGTTTGGGAGAATAATCCTTGGTGGTAGGTCTTTTGAACCCAAATCAGTTCTCCCATTACAAATATTAATGAACCACATACCCAGCTGCAACATGGCATAATCATTTAACTTTAAATCATGGCATTTGAAGCGTGATCTTTAACCACTCTCCTTCGCTCCTGATTCCTGGTGAAGAAATTCAGATAGCCACCTAAAGCTGGAATAATTAGGTTTAGTCCAGATGAACTGCTGAGGATTAGGGCCTGAGATGACAGGGAAGTCCCAACAGCTATTTATGCCACTTGCCTGATGTGGGTGGGCCACCTCTGTAAATGCAGATGGTGCGGCCTGTCATCTGAGCACTCCTTTCCACTGTTCTTGGTGCTGGTGCAATGAACCTCTCTGCAGTGTGCACAGAACGTGGCTCTTCTGCTGTCAGGCCCACCATGTAGCCCCTCACACAGAGCTTCAGTGCTGAGGATGGCTGTCTCCTGCCAAACACTAAACCAGCATATTGACAGGCAGCCTCTCTTTGTTATTTAAGGATCTGTTTCAACATACTGTCCACAGCTCAGTGGAGCATATTAGGGTGGAACGAGCATAGTCACTATTGCAGGGGTCCTGGTGCTCTTCCTGTTTTGCTGCGTGGTTAGATGCTGTGTAGCAAGAGACACATTAATTTTCACTCTCTTGTTTTGTGCTTAGTAAGTATCAAATGGTTTACATTGTTTGTTGCCTATCTACAATGATAGTGAAGGTGGGGATCAGTAATAAGAGATGTAGGAAGGCATTCACACTGATTTTTTGGGCCAAAACAAAACTGGCGTAATTCCAGTGGAACTTCCAGTAGGAGGAGCTCCTGGTATAGCCTTTTCTGGTGGGCAATAAAATTGAGTTCAGGTTACTTTTGTCCCTTAGTCTCCAGTCAGTTGCACAAAATGGCTTCAATTCAGCAAAGCACTGAAGCACACAATAGACCTCAATGAAAGTAAGCATGTGCTTCAAGTTAAGTGTGTGCTTTGCTGAATCAGGGCAGGCTCACAGTAGCTGTAGGGGAGGTCAAAATTGAAGAGAATACAGTAGACGGTCATTAGTAGCAACATATCGGTGCCCTTTTGCTATGTTGTTCCTAAGCAGTTGTTGCTGTTACGGGAGTGTTGACAATTCACTGGGTCCCAGGAAAGTGGTCCCAGGGGAAATGTTTCTCATAAGCGGCGATTGATCTTACAAAGTGTTACTGCAAACAAGCATCTACTGTAGTGGCTCATATTCTTAAATACTATCACAGGTGGAAGAATCTGATATAATGTTAATTAGTGTCGCAGCTGGGAAATAATTAATATGGACACTAAGATGTCATGCCCACCAGAAAGAATACTGATCACATGGGTATTCAGAGGCTTGGTGTGCAGCTTAGAAAAAAGATAACAATGCAATGAGAAAAAACAACTCATGTCAATACAGGGGAGGCCAGACATTTGTCCACATCTGTGCACTAACATAAGACATTACAGTGTAGTAGCAAAGTTGGAAAAGAAGAGCCCCATCACCATGTCTGACTGCATTGGTAGATCATTATGAGAGCCTCAAGTATGGCCCTCTGTAATGCTACCAAATGCAGGGATACCTGTCATCCAGCTATTCCTGGCAGTAGAGAAGTTGGCCCAAGAAAAGGTATTACCTCACCTACCTTGTCACACTTCTTATGCTTATTTTCAATAGGACGTTTACTTCCCTGTTGCTATTAATCCAACAACAATCTGCTGTTAGAAATCATACAGACTGAAATTAAATTATAATGTAAAAATACGTATCACATACTGGTAATGCTTTGGTGAGTTAAAGCACCTGGATGAGCCGAGTAGTTGGAGCTCATAAACAAGATGATTACACAGTGTTCCTCAATGCTGCCAACTTGAACAAATGGGGCCATAGTGGTGGATGAATTCCACAGACGAACAGGAGAGCAGCTGGGAACTCCTGCTGGTGTTGGTGTTAAGTTTAGACACAAAGTGTATCTTATGTTTACTCCGGCTCTCTTACTTTCTTTTTATTCCAGGCCATCAAATCTTCTCCTGGACCAAAGCAACGTTGACATCTCAGCATTCCGTATGACAGGTGACTGGCTCAACGGGATTCGGACAGGACAGTGCAAGGACATCTTCACAGGCGTGGAATACAGTTCATGTGACACAATAGCCAAGATTTCCATAGAGTAAGTTAGTGCAATTTGTAGTGCCCATGGATTTTTTTTATTTTAAACATGCACAAGTCACATTTTTGGACTAAGCTTTAACAAGAATAGCTTAAAAATACTCTCTTGTATTTAAAGGCCATTTTCAAGTGTAAATTCAAAATTTAGTTCTTATATATGTATAGAAAACAAACCGTTTTGCAGATGGCATGAGGACTGCAGCTTGCTCTGTGTAAGCAGACTCCTGTGCTCACACAGAGCCCAGTGGAGTCAGGAGAAGGTCTTTCCATGTGATGCCTCCACTCAGCCACCCCTCTAGCCATGTGGCCCTGTGCCTCCATTCCTATTCAGCCCCTGCCCCAGTCTGTCATCCCCCACTAGCCCTTATGAGCCCCTGTCTGACCTCCCAGCAGCCCCATGATGTCTCCCCATATCCCCTGGCCCAAAAAGTGCTGCGAAGAAGGGAGGCTTTCTCTTTCCTAGCTGGCTGGGAGCTGCTGCTCTGTTCCATTGCCCCAGCACCCTTTGGTGAGCAAAAGGCAGAACTGCAGTAACTTTCCAGCCCAAGTTATTTTCTGTTGAGTTTGCTCTGTTCTAGTGCCATCTTGCCCTCTGATGGGCAAAAAGTGGAACTGCAGCAACTTTCTGGCAGAAGCTTTTTTCTGCGTAAAAAATGATAAATTTGCATGGCTCATTAATTATGTGCACACACGGTGGCACAGAATTCCCCCCGGAGTCAGTTACTGTACAAACAACCAGTATAAAGACAGTCACTGCTGTAGAGAGCTCAATATCTAGGATGTAAGCGATATATAACAGATGGTGAGACACATTATGATACTATTAGGAAGGCAAAATAACATTAGAAAGATGTGTTTTACAGTCAATTCAAAGACACAGTTGTCTCAATGGTAACAGTGTCCATGGACTTTTTGCTGCAGGTCTTCACTATGCTGGCTGGGTGACTGGCCAGAAGTCACCTTTCTGTCCCTGATTAGATGATCACTACATTTATAAGCAGGAGGAGAGCCTGAGGAAGTTACTGAGGGTTTTAACTCTCTCAGGAAGATGGTGGGAATGTTTAAAGGAGAGGTAGCATGAGATAAGCAAACCTAAGAGATTTTAGGACATTTTTAATCCAGTTCATCCCTGAGCACCTACTTAGGTGCAGTTCATGTTGCCATCGAGGTAAAGGAAGGCATAGTTAGGACTTTAAATTTGACCCCGCTATTTGTTGTACTTATGCATGAATGTGGACAAATAGAAATGTCAAATCATTTGTTGGTTGCAACCAAGCTTCCCTTAAACAATTTATCATCCTCTTGTTCAAATCATCTGATGTGCATACGTAACACCAACAGAGCCCAGTCGTTGGCAGTTGGGATCGAACTGGGGACCTCTGGAGCTTAGCGCATGAGCCTCTACAGCATGAGCTAGAAGCCAACTAGCTGTCAGCTAAGGCTGTAGAGCAGACTCATTTTATCTCTCTCTCTCTAAGTGGTCTCGGGTCCACTAATTGGGACAGAACACGACACCCAATACTCATTAATATTGATAAGCCATGCACACATGCATTGAGAAAAGAATATTTTTCATTATTCCCAAAATGTTACAAATGCTACAATCCTTCTAATCTACCTTAAATTCCATTTATATAGAGCAGGGAAAGAACTGGTTCAAATTGGTGCTTTGAATGAGCCCTGATTTCCTCCTGCATCTCGAGGAACAAGCTGGAGGAGTTGGTGTTACAAATTCATGTATCCAGCTGGAATGAATTAGTTTGTTTAAATTTAAATGTGTACCATCTTTATTCCTGCAGTACAGATTATTGTGGTAATAGTCTCTCTGCACCTGGGAACATGTCAGGTATGGTTATGAAGATACTGTGCCAGAGAGAATATTGACTTCTTAATGGTATACATTGGTGGCAGCTAAGTGATGGGGAACAAGTAACCAATAGCTGCAGTATGGAAATTAAAACACATAAATACAGCCAATTAGCATGTTGTTGCAATTGTAAAAAAAAAAAAAAAAAAAAAAAGTTGATAACGGCAAAGACCCCCTGGGAACATTGCAGAAACCCACTAGTAATGGCCAGTTTCCTGTGGACTAATAGCTAATTAGCCTCACTGCAAAAGTGTGAAGTCACATTTCCACCGTGCCCAACAAAGGGATTAGATGGTCTGGAGAAACCGAAGGCAAAGACACAGCAGGACCTGTGAATGTGACCATGTAGCTATACATTTCAGCATCAACCCCAGAGTTGTGGAAGCCAAACTGCTAAAAGGGCTCAGTGTGCAAGATGGCAGGCCTGATTCAGGGAAAAAAATCAGGCCGGATGGTCACAGCATGAAATGCTGCTTCAGCAGGGAAAAGATCCCAGGAATCTCAATAGTCGACTCAGGTCCACAATCAGCACTTGTCTCATCTTTTGGGTGGGTATTTTCTGGTGCTAAACAAAGCAGAACGCAGCTTGGTGAGATCTTCTCCTATTGTGCTATTTTTTGAGAGAGAGAGAGAGACATTCTCACTGGTTTCTGTTCTCATACAGTCTCCAATCTAGCAATAGGGAAAAGGCAGTATGAAACACAGAGGTAGAGGACATCACATTTATCAACCCTGTGTTCTCTTTCTTTCAGTGATATGAAGAAGGTTGGTGTTACAGTTGTTGGTCCTCAGAAGAAGATTATTAGCAGCATTAAAGCGCTAGAAAATCATACAAAGAATAGCCCTGTTCCTGTGTAAGGTACCAAAATGATGTTGCTCAGGTCAAAGAAAGAGAGAGAGAGAGAGAGAAGTTGCTTCAAAGGGCAAATAGTGATGGCTGAGAAAACTGCACGAATTAAAGGAGCTCTCACAACACTGTTGGGAACATTGTTGGTAACTTCAAGCCCACTAAAAAACTCAAATATTGAGTATCAATGCCTTAAAAATAGGAACAAAAATTTTTAATCCTAAAGGGTGGGTGCTTTCTTTTCCCCTTCAAGTAACTAACTGATAATACAGATAATAATTTTGAAAAGAAAAAAATATGTAAACATCCTTCCAAGTAAAACATTGAAACTGAACCCTAGAGCCATTTGAACATTAACTGACTGAATATCATGAAAAACCATGGACATAAAGGCTGTGTGTTTGATCGACAGCAACAACAAGAAGAAAAAAAAGACTTGCAGTATTTTTATACACAGAAGAGATCTGTAACAGGTATTTTATTTCTTTAAAGGCAAGCAAAATTGAGGGATCATACCTCAAACTTATCTGGCCATACAATAATGTCACTGTAATCCTCTGTTTCAACTGTGGAAAGGAATACAGAAATAAAGTTTGTAGTGACTTTGAGTTAGTTCACAAATGATTTTTGCCATTACGTTAGCTTCCCTAAATGTTTCCATTTAAAAAACAAAAAAAAAAGTCTTAATTTTTTTAAAAAAGGCATATTTATTTCCTTTTATTCTTTATTGTTTATATTTATGCTTAAATATCTTAACTTAGATTTATTACTGCCATGTGCCAAATGCAGTCAGACTTCACTTATCAGAATTGATGGTTTAACCTGAGAAAATTGTATGATGTGTTACTTACTAAATTTTGCTGTATATTCATACTGCCCTGTTTGAAATCCAAGAAAGAAAAGCTTTATTCCAGCTCTTGCTCTGAACAATCCATCTGGAGTTACAGACATTCCATCTATGTCATATCTCTGTTCACAGTAATATGTTATATTTCTAACCTAGAGTAAATGTACTAGCAGAACTGTGTGTGTGCAACATACGAATTGTTCCATGGATCAATATCCGGCCTGGTTAAGCATGTTAGTTTCCTTTACCTCCCAAAGACCTGATTTCACCATCCTTGCACATGATGAGTAAGTAGCACCTTATTCAGATTGATTTCAGTGGAGCTATTTGCAGAGTGAGGTGCTAGAACCCAATATAAGGGAGGCAGATTTGAACCCTAATTTAGTGGGACTGCTTCTTTAGCTTACGTGGTAAAGGTTTGAGTCTGAGTATGGAGCTGAAGGTCAGGGATTCTATTCCTGATTGCCACATGTGCATAATTAGCAGGAAGTCATGACATATATATATATATATATATATATATATATACATACATACATAGTCCCTGATCATTACACTAGGATGTGACTTAGTGCTGCACATCTTGGACTGGAATCCTGCCCTCCTTAAACTTCCGCCTCTTCTGCAGAATGGATTCCACTGAATAACACTGAGTTCCTGTGAAAACAAACAAAAGACAAGACAAATGCATTTTGAAGGATCCAGGGCTGTAGTATGTAGTACAGATTACTATTAAGGCTACAATTTAGTCACAGGTATTTTTAGTAAAAGTCATGTATGGTCACGGGCAGTAAACCCCTGACTAAATCTTGGGGTGGGGGGGTTGGCCATGGAGTGTCGCGGGTGCTCATGGGAGGGGGCTGGGGGGGGCGCCACGTGGTGGTGGCAGGTGGTGGCTCACAGCCCAGGACCCCTTCTGGTGCTGGGGTTGGGGGGGTGGCAGGTCTCACTGGCTCCATTCGTGGCTCCCCTGAAGCAGCGACATGTTCATCCCTCAGCTCCTAGCTCCTCACGCTGTCCCCAGGCACCAGCTCCACAGCTCCCCTTGGCCAGGAACCATGACTTCTGTGACAAACTCACAGCCTTAATTGCTATGTATCTAGTTGAGTCTGCTGCCTTGAATGCAAAATCAATTGCAGGTTCTTCTGAAGTACACAGAAGCATTAGGCTGAATTCCTAGAATTCTTTAGGCTGAATCTGCGTCTAAATTATTCTTCCTGGATCCAAAACGTGAACAATGTAAAGCGAACACATTTATCACTCACTGATAAATAGAGACGGAATTATAGCTCACCTTTTTAGTAAATCGTGGCACGTGAACATGCTCAGAAGAATCTGATTTGAAATATGCTCAGTTGATAATGTCTATTAATATGATTTGACAAAAATTTGAACCAACAATATTGAAAAGTACAGAAAATTAAAATTAGACCACAAACAATCTTTGTGATTTTCTATTCAGTGTGTTCCCTTGTTAGACCAGGATTCTGCAGCAAAATATGATGGATGACTCAATATTAGGGTGGCCATCTTTTCAAACTGCAAAAATGGGACACATGCAGGAGACCCGCCCTTGCTCCTCCTCTTCCTCCCTGAGGCCCCGCCCCCTGACCAGGCTGGAAGTTGGAGCTGGGCAGTGGTAAGAGCTGCCCAAAGAGCCCAGACTGCTGTGAGGAGCTCCAGGCCCCTCACCAGTCCTGGGGGAAGTGGGATGCACAAGAGCAGCCCCCAGCCTGTGTTCACACACCCCGGGGCTCACTGCCAAGGGCAGACGAAGAGTTGGGGACTCCAGGGCCCCACACAGTGACCTGGATTCCCTGGGCAGCTTTTCCTACTGCCAGGCTCCAGCTTCTGGCCTGGCCAGGGGGTGGAGCCGGAGCCCAGGGTGGATCCTTGTGGTAAGGCAGAGCTAAACCCATCTCAGGAAGAGGCTGGCACTGCACTTGAGCCTCAGGCAGGCACATAGTGATACTGCAGGGAATCTGGGACAAATGCTGTCCCCGAGTCATTGGGACTGGGACTTGAAATGTACATTTCAGGACTGTCCTGCCCAATTAGGGATGGGTGGTCCAATATAAGATCCAATATAAGAAAGCACGAATGCCAATTTCAGCTCTCTTAGTGTGTTCAGAATTGTTCTTCTCTTCAACTTTGGGCTTAAGAGTCAAAATTCAGACATTGTTAATCAATTTAAATCACCAATGAGGACACAAGTATAGGAGGAATCTTTTCACAAGGTTTTTCTACAGATGTTCCTCTCAGTCTTCATTCAGACATCTTTAGGGGAGGAAATTTTTAAATGCTTCTCAAAACAAGAAAAATGTTTCAAATTGAGATCTTACACCTAACACCACCCTTAATATTCTCTTGTCATCCTCCGTGGACACTGTTCTGAGCATGCTCAGCATAAGTGCATCATACTGATTCTTGGTAAGAAGGGAAATCATTTTTGTTTGTTTGTTTTTTGCTTGCAGTTATGAGTAGAGTGGTTTTAAGCAAGTTTAGCATCCTCTACCCTTCAAAATTGTACATGTACTCTAAGTGGCCTCTTATTGAAAACATCCCACACTCCCCTCCCCCCTGTACATATGTAAACATAACAGTGTACAATTCTTAAATGTGGAGTAGCGGTACTAGAATTCTTGTGGCCATCTTCCTGTACAGGATCTGCATTGGTTATTTACATCAAACAAAACGCAAACTATTCACAACATTATGTACCATATTATTGGTTTTGTATCTTTAAATATAGTTTACATATATAATTTATTTCTGTTAACATATCTAGTTTTGTGCTGTACTTAGCATTCAATAAGCAATGTATAGATGTGATTTGATTGGTAATATGTACTTATTTTAACTTGTAATTCAAAGCATTACTTACTCATTTAGTTTATATGTTGTGCAATTATAGATGGCCTCTTACTAATGTAAAATTATTTGTAGTGGAAACATTTATATTTTTATAATAAACATAATGAAAGTATTTTTTACATATTGGAATGCCCAGGTGCTTATTTTGAGGCAAAGTAAATCTATTTGATTGAAAAAAACCTAACTGGCTTGATTAAATTTGAATTAAATATAATGCATTACCTGTGGCTAAATTCTTAACTTCAATGCACAGCTGGAGTTAAAGTTAGCTGCTATTAGGAACACCTATTAAAAAAGCAATATTTAAAGTCAACACGCTGGCCAGATCCATTGGTGCTCTGCCAAGTTACATTAGTGTGAAGATGTGATTCACTCTGTGCGTATGGGAAGACTGTTTCTGTCACAAACTGCCTATAAGGTGTTGAGAAAGTTGTTGTTTATATTAGCTAAGCCAAGTAACTCCAAACTTCTACTTTTGTTTCAAGGGGACTGGACCTCCACAGGTCTTGTTAGAATGCTTAAGTACTATAAAATGATGTTCTTGTCAACAAAATAAGACAAAGCCCATTAGTTACTGTAACTTTTCCCCATGATCATTTTTTGCCTCTGGATTGTAAATAAAGCATCTTCTAATGATCTCTCATCTGGGGGGGTGGGGTGAGAGGCAGTGATTTTTTCCCCCCGTTTACAGTACCAAAGCAAAAGGATTGTTTTTATGTGCTTCACTGAGGCATGAATCATTTGAAAATACCAATGTACACTGGCTAGCTTTGCCTCTTGAGAGCTGTCTTCCTAGAAGAATGTGAATGTTTCAGAATGTTCTGCTTCTCCAGTTAACATTACTAAGGATGAGTAAAGAATTAGTATCCATTTATATTACAAATGAGAAGCACGTGCTTGTTTTTAATTCACTTTGGTTTTAACCATACAAAGTCATGTATTATAGAGCTGTTTCTGGAGTAAGTCTATGTGGGCAAACTTGGCAAGTGTTATCTGTTAAGTGATATTACTTGAAAGAGGAGCCATTTAACACCACAGAACAGAAACAAGGAGGCAATAATTCAAATCTGCAGCAAAACCTAGTGCCTCTTTATAGCATCTGTATGCTACCTACTATGCTGCAGTGGGTGCATATGACGCAAATCTAAATTCCAGTGCGGGATTTGAACAGTATGCTTGAATGGTGTGGAAACCAAGTCAACCTATGGAACTCTACCAAAGGGTGTTGTGAAGGCCAAGACTATAACAGGGTTCAAAAAAGAACTAGATAAATTCATGGATGATAGGTCCATCAATGGCTATTAGCCAAGATGGGCAGGGATGGTGTCCCGAGCCTCTGTTTGCCAGAAGCTGGAAATGGACAACTGGGGATGGATCACTTGGTGATTGCCCATTCTGTTCATTCCCTCTGGGGCACCTGGCATTGGCTGCTGTCGGCAGACAGGATACTGGGCTAGATGGACCTTTGGTCTGACCCAGTATGGCCATTCTTATGCTCTTAAGATACTAGGTTGGTCTAATCTGTATAGTGTGCAAGCTATTTACTCTGTGAACAGAATTCTCTTAGCCGTAATACTTATGATTTGGTTTTGTCCTGTGGTGTTTCGGCACATTGACCTAACAGTATTGAGGAGATTTGGATAATAATCTGTTATAACTATTTTATTCATTATAAAAGAATATTAGTGTTCATGGAAGGTTCTAGACTGTCAGCACTGGCACAGAATAGATATATGAGCAGCAGCAATGGAAGCAAACTCCATTCTACCTACCTCAGTCCACAACTCAAAGCTGGCAGTATAAATGCTAACAGTCTGTTCATTATCCACGGGTACAGTTTTAAAAGTGCCTAAGTGACTTATAGGCTTATGTCCCATTTTCAAAGGGGATTTTGGCACCTAAGCCTTTTATTTGAAAGCCTTAGTGAGATGTAGGCTGCGATGGCATTTCTGAAAATGGGAGTCACATGCGTAAGTCACTAATGTGCTTAATAACATTTTATCCTATATCTGTTTATCCATCTCTTATTGAAATCGCCAGTGAGATACCAATCAGTGCCAATGGAAGAAGGGCTTTGAACATCCATCCACAAGGAATGGACCTGAGATCCCGATTCATTCAATATGTGGTTTGTCATTAAGAAGCCTTCAGAAGGTAACAATAACTCATCATTTTTTGATCTGGCTAGTAGCCTAGTTGTTTTATCGTGGTCACAGAAAGTATCTTCCATTTTGAAAGATTCAACCTGATTGATGGATATTACTGATATATTCAGGTGGGAAACACTGCTGGGACTGGTAATATCTCTCAGAACAGAAGAAAGTCTTGAAGTGCACCTATTGGATAGCCACTGAACCACACAGCCACTCAGGAGATCATAATCATATTTGGCTGGCCTGAACTTTTAAAAGTTTCCATTTTACTGTGTGTGAGCTCATGTTGCACAAGTAAAATGCCTATGATACATGCACATCTTCGGCAATGCAAAACCATCTGTGCACTTACTTGGCCCCAAATTCTCATATTCCATGTTGTGTCACATTTTCAAATTGAATAGGAGTCCCAGGGGCAGAGATTACATCGTTAAAATAAGGTCAGATAGTTACTTCTATCTAAAGTCAGTGGTCACCACTCAACCCAAATTAGATGCAAGCATTCTTCAATGCTGTCAAATCACCACATCTCCAAAGGCTGTCCTCAAACTGTCTGAGATGCAAGAAAATTAACATACAGTGTCAGGCTGTTGCTTCAAGTGTCATCTTCAAGAATTCCTGTTCGAGACAGGATAGAAAGAAAAGATTGTCTATAAATCCATTACAAATCCTGCCCCCTTCAAACCATATAGTCAAATAACATATAGCCAATTTATTCCAAAAGGAGCTGAAATCAATATCTACAGACTATGTAATCTAAGATAGAGTACCCAGTGTGTTACTTCTAAATAATCAGCAGTTATAAATGTTTTTGCATCCCTAATTATTTGAAGATACAGTGTGAGGTCTTAATCCCTACTCTTGACCCTGTTGGACCTGATGAAAGGACTAGAACGGGATAAAGGGGCTCTAAAAAGCCCCAGATCTAGTTGGGGAAGGATCCTCCCCCCTTAGTACAGGCACTATGGAAGACAACTGTGAGACTTCCTTTCAGGGACCCCCTCCCAAGAGCTGGGGTAAGGGGTGGAGGCAGGATGGGTGGTGTGTTGGGGTAGGGATGCAGCATGCAGTGCAGTGACGATTCTGGGCAGTGCTGCAGCTCATAGGGCAGCCTGGGGCGACCCTGCTGTAACATAGGCAGGCCTTCCAATGTCTGTGACACCAGGGGCCTCCTCAGCGTCCAGAGCAGCCCAGGATGGGGAGGGCACAAATGTGGCTTAATATCACATACTCCCCGTTCTGGGCTGCAGGGTCTGTGCTATGCCTCTAAAAGGCTTACCAAAGAAATCCCACCCCTATTATTTATATGTCTGGTATTTAGACAAGTTGTCAGGCAATTTCTTGCTTAGTTTGCACATATAGGTACTGTGACTCTAATCAGATAAGTGTGTAGCCCATTAGTCATTTGTGCACGCAGTTAGCCAATCTGAGAAGCAGTCAGTCATGGTAATTGTTAGAGCTGGTTGGAAATTTCCCAATGGAATATTTTTCCATGCCACATCAATTTGACAAATCTTCCAATGGAACCCTGACTACCAGGCAGGTTTAGAAATTTACCTGCCTGGTTTCTTGCCAGCCAAATGCTGCCCACTTGGCAGGCTGCCTTGAAATCTGGTCTCCAGGGCTTCCAGGGTCTGTGGTTCCAGGCCAGCCTACCTGCTGCACTGCATTAGAACCTGTAGCTTCCAGGCTCCCTATCCAGGAGCTGGGTGCTGAGAAGCCCTGGAGCCACAGAGTCTGGGGCCTTGGAGCTTGGGTTTCCAGGGGGGAATTCATTTTGAAATTTGCTTAATGAAATGTTCTGATCGGTTCAAAACAAATCCAGAAAAAATTCTCCGTCTGCAAGAAATTATGAAGTTCTGACTTTTAGTTCCAAAACTGAACAATTTTTTTTCAAAATTTTGGACCTTCCCACAGAAGAGAAAGTCCAACTTTTTAACCAGCTCTAGTAATTTGTAAGCAGAGCTCCTGTGATCCACCCATCATTCATCCTCTGCCTGCTTTCTCTTTTTTTCCTGTGTACTCCAGCGAGGTGGAATTTGTAATCATGACTTATTCTCGATCTCCATTCTATTTGCATATGTCTTATTTGACTCTGGACTTATGGAAGAAGCTATGGTATGTTCCTATCCCCTACAAGTACTTCACTCTCTCAAATCTATGACTTAACAGCACTTCATTGTAAATCAAGTAAAACAAAAAGCAAAAATTCTGTGTGAAAACATTTTGGCTAAGTGTCCTCTTCAGTGCTGTATACAAACATTTCAGCTTAGCAAGCAAGTAATCACTGGAGAAAGCATTTACCTATGTACGTTTGGCAAGATCATTGTATTCCTTGGGTTTTACTTAGGCTGAGTTACTTGCAGTCATCACTATTTGTACAAATTTCATCTTGGACAGGGAGCTCTTGTAGAGCTAATTGAGATTCAGTGCTCTGGCTCACTTGAAATCTTGCCGTGCACATTGCCAGTGAGTTCCTATCTACATGTGGGCGGTGGGGGGAGTTATTTCTTTTCAATCAAGTTAGCCTAGTGTTGTTAGAAAGCCCCTTAACACTAGCACAGATACAGTTTGACACATCTTCGGTCAAGTGAGCTACTAGTATTGCAGCCTTGATGGAGATCTATGCTGGTATTAAGGGGGCTTTCGTATCCTGTTAACCTAACTGCAAAACACCATTTCCCCCCATTTTAGACAGAATTTTCAGTGCTGTAGAATGAACATCACTAGAGTTTTAATCTATTTTAAGTAGTCGCAGAGTCCCATTTACCAAAGTATCTGAGCACCTCACAGTCTTCAATGTATTTATCCTCACAACACCTTTGTACGTACTATTATCCCCATTTTACAGATGGGAAATCAAGGTACTGCGTGACATGCTCAGCATCACACTGGACGTCTGTGGCAGAGCAGGAAATTGAGCTCAGGTCTTCCGAGGCCTATGCTAGTGCACTAACCACTGTACCATCCTTCTTCTCCACCAGCCGTTCTCTTTAAGGATATTCGCTGTATTGGTTACAAGTAGTTTTCCCAGCAGTGTCAATAAACTATATTAAAAGGTGACACAAAGCAACAAAGAAGGAGTATTAGTGATGGCTCAACCTAAGGAAATATGGTGGTGTCACTTCACATAAGAATCTCAAAGGGCAGATGTGTCCCAAGCCTCTTCTTGAGCAATCAGGCTGCCTGTGTGATGAAAAGAGACCCTCTCTTTTGATGATCTGGTTCCGGTCAGGCCAGAACAGTAAGAATACCTCTTCTCTGGATGATCTGGCACCTGCATGTCTTTTCCAATCCAAAACTGGGAACAGGAGAGGTGGGAATGTGAGTGTGAATTTAACAATTCTTTATTAAAACTGTTCAGTTTTAGGGAGGCAGAACATGCAGCTGAGGTTTTATAATCTGGACTAGGTCACTCATCACTTATGCCATGTGTAGAGTGTATATAAATTCGAAGCAACAAATCATGGTTTCAGAAACCATGACTGGCGGTGACAGCAACCATTAATGAGATCTCAGGCATGCTTGGATATTACCTCACCGTGGGTGCACAATTCATATGCATTGCTAATGTACTTATAATTATGTATTGTTCATGAAATAAATGGTGCCATAACATGTATAAAGGCTGTGCCTCGATCCACAAATTGAACTCACATTAGCATCAATGAGAAATCCATGTCTACCTAGAAAGCAGCATATGACAAGGAATTCAGCCAGGGTGAAATTCACCGCAAGCTCTATGCATCGCTTAAACCCTAAAGTGTTGCATGGGCACTGGCCTGGCCTTCTGACTTTCGCTCCCTAACCTGTAAGAAACATAACCAGGCATTTTCATCTCAATATGTTACATGCAGTTGTGGAGCACAACATTTAATTTTAAAAGACACTGAGCTGAAATAAAGCCAGAATGAAGAGCCCCACACACACTAAAAATAATTTGTTTGAATGAAAATATGAAGGTCTGTTTGTGCAGTGCTGTGACCAGGGATTCAAGTAAGTATCCTTCAGGTCAGCAGAGCTATGTCATACTCCCAGCTGTAGAGCATGGATCTCTGCACATAAGGATTACATCTTGAAATGATTTTTTTTCTTTCTTTTTTTTTTTTTTTTTTGCAGAGTGGTTTAGTCTTTCTAGTCCTTTCATTGCTCTCAAAGCTCCCATTTTCTTTTGCACAGTTAAGTAGTTTGAGTAGTCCCCTGAATCTGGGCTTAAACTACAACAGTTAACAAGGGAAATGCCCCCCTTCCTTTCTGTGCTTTCCTTGTAGCTTCTCTTTCTCCTTTCTAAACCCACCCCAGTTCTCATGAAAACTTGTTTTGAATATTACTGAGATGAGGAACATAAAATGCAGGTGCAAGTGTGAGATTGGAGTCCGTCCCCCCTTACCCCCCACCCCATCAAGAAATAGTATAAAAATATTTGCAAGCAGATCGATTTTGAGATGCATGGAAGGAACATTTTCAGCAACTGCATTTATAGAGCCAAATTCATAGATATGTGTAAGGAGATATATTTCCCCTTCCCCTCACTTAGACTTAGATTAAGACTCCTTACACCTAGATAGAGTCCCTTTCACTTCCTTATACCTATTCTAATGATGTCTGAGTACGGAGGAGACTGAATTCATGTAGTTTATGTGCCAAAGAGCCAAAGGAACATGTACCAGAAATTAGGATTGGGGCTACTCTAAGTTACATTTTGCACTCTCCTGTTAGTTTCTTTACTTGCTATGCTCCTCTCTTCTGCCCTCTTACGTTGAAAGATGCACCAAAGTAGACTCCCACTAGACTTTTAGACATGCCTCTCAATTTGTTCCATAAATGCAATGGATACAGTTTTCCCTCCTAAATGGTATCTACCACTGCCATTTGGTAACTCACCACAAATATAAAACTGCTTGGACCTCGAGATTTCAAAATGAAAGTATTAGGAGGGAATTCCAAGTCTGTGATGTGGCTAGTAGAAGCCAGAAAGCACGACTTTGCTGGCTCAGGACCTATACAGAGGATGAACAAAGAGGACCTGGTGAAGATAGCATTGCAGAAGAAAGTGGTAGAAAAGAGACCTTGAGGAAAGCTAACAAAGTGGTTGATGGGTTGCATCAAAGAAGATGGCAAGCAGGTGGGTCTTAGTGATGCTTCGGCCAGACAAAGATGTCAGATGCTTGCACAGGGACGTGACCCAAGATGATAGGATAAGGTGAAGAAGATACAGGTTTTTCCAGTCAGCATGTAGCTGTGTATCGCCTAGAGGAAAATTTAGGGTACAAATAGGCTTTTAAATGAATTGTTAAACCAAGATGCTCCCTTTTAACATCTGAAATGTATGTCAGGCAACGTGGAAAAGAATAGATGCACATTTTAAAAAAGTATCCAAATGCAGCTGCACATGTTTAAAACAGTAATTTAGGCAGTGAGCAGTTAACATCCATAGAGATTAATGTCAGCTAATATCCCTTACATCTTCTTGTCTGGCATGTGGGTGGCTTGCTGAGTGATTAGCTGCCTGTTTGCTCGAATTCTTGGTTACTAGTGGAACATGCAGTCTCCCTTCAGGCTGGCTGTTGGTGAATCAGCATTAATCATTCCCTGCTTTTCATTTTCCCCATTAAAGCTGAGACATTTATTTTTTTATTCCAGAACCATTCCCTCTCTCCTAAAGTATTTGTTTGGGGGGTTTAGTGGAGGAATATTACCTATGTTGTTGTATATAATTTTAAAAATCTATGCCTCATTAAAAGAGTTAATATATGCCTAGCTGTAATAGCAAAGCAATAAAACTCAATCCCTACAATGATATGATTTTGCAACTCCCCTTCCTCTAACTTATGGAGCTGTGGGACGCCTGCCAGGGAAATACAGTGAAACATAGGAAATAACATGAACAAATACAATCTCTAGTTTAACAGGGCTATCTTTTTCTTGCCTTCTCTTTCCCTATGTCATAATTTTATTCCTTTTTCTTTCTCTCTGTTGCCAACTTTCATTTTCTCTGTAGTTCTTCTTTTCCCCCTTTCTTTTTTGCTTTCCCTTTCTCACCTCTTCCTCAATCTATATTCTTTCCCTTTTCTCTCTGGGTTGCGTAAGACATAAAGTGTGAAAAGCATCCACAGTGCATGCCCCAGAAATATTTTTAAAATAAATAGACCTTAGTTCTTTGTATGAACTCGTTTGATAGATTTTTTTAAGTGTCTGCAAAATATGAAAGGCCACACTCGACTTCATTAAGACAGCCACTGACACCTTTTAGCACTACATGAAAACCTTGTCCCGTTCGAGATTGCTACACACAAGCCAAAGACTCCTTCTCTAATACAGTGGGCACATTTAAAAAAGATTATTGCATGCCTATACCTAAAATGAGAGATTCGCTATCCTTAAAAGACAGAACTAGAATGAACTCCTTAAGTATAACTATGTTTCCTAAAGAATTCTCCCACGTGGCAGAAGCAGAGAAACGGATCGGGACATGTATGGGTATAAAAATATTCCATTGTTGTCCTGGGTACCAAGATAGTACTATGCCCTTGCATGTTACATTTCCCTAAGATAGAAAGACAGATAACAAAATGGCATGTTGGCTGAAAGCTTGTGAACACTTTACATGTCAATCAGCTGGGTGAGATTCTGTGGCCTGTGTTATGCAGAAGGTCAGACTAGATGATCAGACTGGTCCCTTCAGGCTTAAAATCTATGAACAATCATAGATACAAACAGTCCTTTAACTATGGTCACTTGAATTGGCGCCACAACCACGACTGTGCTGGATTTTTTTTTCCCCATAGGACACCTGGTTAAAGTGGATTTTAGGCCGAACCTTAAAAAATAGGCTTAGGTTTTAGTCCCAAATGCAATAAGCATACACCAAAACAGCCTCCTCCCACAACAACACCTTCTTCAATGCCTTTCTGATCTTTGTTAACACTTCTTGAATGCAGAGTTGCTCCTTTATAGGAACTTTTCTGCTAGCATGTATTGCTGAGACTTGCCCTTAAAATTTAGCTTACCAAGCAGCATCAACTCTAATGTGGCCATTTTAGTTGTTGGCTTTCTTTTCCTCTAGTGGGGAAGTACCTGTTATGGAGGTTTTTGTATCGTTATTATTGTAGAGGTGGCCTATTCTTACCCGAGCAAAAAAAGAATCTTTGAGGGTCATTTGGGTGTCACAAATAATTTGTGTCCTCTGTTGAAGAAAGATATTGCTTTTAAAAAAAAATAACAAAAAACAACATTTGGCTTCTTTGCAGAAATATCTATTGAGAAACTAGAGAACCAAGTAACTTTAAAAGCCAGTGACCTTTCCTCTAACAGCCTGAACATGTCCAAATTCAATGAGGGGGAAGAAGTATGAAATGGAAATAAAAATGCCTTTTTTAGTTTGTGCTCTTGCCTTTGAAACAATGCCTTGGCTGAATGGATGGGAGTGGGGTCAAAAGTAATGAATGGTCACAAATGGTATCCTGCAACTTACCTGAAAGGACAGAGTCAAAACAGGTCGTTAGAATTGTTAGTATAATTTTATTTACTCCCTGTTATCGATAAATCTTGGTCCGTCCTAATGGTTCTTCCCATAACGTAAAATATACTAAGGTTTGTTTACTATTGGCTTCCCATGAGCTAATGGCCTATGTTTGCATTTGAGGAATAAAACAGCACTGAAGCCATATATATTTTACACACCCCATAAAAATGAAATGGGTTTGGAAACACACATGAGAAATATAGTTAGCTCTCACATTCAGCTAAAGCACTGTCTTTTGATAGTTCCCCTTTAAGGCTTTGGGGAGAAATTGCCAGTAGGATGCACAGAACATTTATGTCTGCTAGTGTAAAAAATCCTAGCAGGCTCAGGAGAGTGATCAGAAACTTTACCTGCAGTTTGTGAAGAACTGATTAATTTTCCAGTGGCAGGGGAAAAAACAGGAGAGGTTCTCTGAGTACCTGAAATACCAAGTATAAGATGCCGGGGCAGAGATCTCTGGGGGAGCATTCTGTTTCCTTCACTTTGCCTTAGCAGAGTATGGCCATAGAGCTAAAATTACCGCTTTCTCTAGTGATATCAGGTAAAGTATTGCATGCAGCATGAAAGTGATGTACCATAAATCTCTGTGTAGCATGTAAAATAAAAATGTAGGGTGTTTGAAACAAAGGTATCTTGACTCTTGCAGCCGTTACAGATATTGCATTCAAAACACCTCAGTAAGCATCTAAAACTTTGTATCCCAGGAACGTATGGTGATACTTTTTTATACTGGGATCTTAAAAGTGCCTGGAGAAAAACCCAGGAGACATACTTCCACTACAATAAACATATTCCCAATCAGTTTTCATATAAGGTCAGATTAATGTGTGTATATCTTTCTCATTCCAGCCTGCACACCTTATTGCAGGTATCGTGGGAAAGAAGGCTTTTAATCTGTGTTTTTATCTTTAAAGTCCTGGGGCCAGTCAACGGGAGCTTGGCATAACAGCTGAACCAGTGGCAAACTAATGTTTTGGGAGTGTAGGTTATTGGTGAAAGAGTTTCAGCTCATTGTAATGTTCAGTGTCTTGTGTTTTTCGAGTAGAGATCCTGTTTGTCTGAAGTCAAAGCTTTCACCATTGGGTTGGAATCTTCCAGGGCTATGTCCCTGCTTGACTATAACTGTGGTTTGGTTTTGTTGTGTGTGGGTTTTTTAAAATTAGTATTATTTCATTAAGGTATAAACAAAAACAACTGAGATTTTTAATCCAAGAAAAGTGTGCACATGGGTGGAGAGAGGAAATACTTTCCCCATTGAAAGCTGGCAACTTTCTGGAACTCAAATGTGTGGGGCATGAAAGCTGACATTTGTCAGGAAAATAGGCCCCCCGAGACATGTCTTGGAGTGCTGGTTTTGATTTTACTGAGTTAGGATCTACTGAAAGGTGCGTGTTGCACCCGTGCAGTACATTTTGTATGGTACCTTCAAGAATGCAGCTTTGTGTTCTTGAAGAATGTTTTATTAAACTAAACCTTTGTTCCAGCTTAGAAAGGCTCTTTTGGAATTGCAAACTGGTCTCTCATTCTGCTAGGAGACTCTTGCAAGTGCCCCATCCCATTCTTAAAGGGTTGACACCCAGTTTTAGGCTGATATAATGGAAACAAAAAATACAGACAATACAAATACAACAATAAATAGTCAAACAAAAATTAAATTCACGACCAAATAAAATGTCTTTCATGAAAAGACAATTTCAGTTACTCCTTTAATTCTAGAGTCCTCACATAAGCTTCTGCTAAAGAACACAGCTGCAGAATTCCTCTCTTATTGACCTCCCAACATCCACAGGGGAGACAGCAGGGGAGCTCATCTCATGAAGACCTTTGCTCTGGGTTAGTAGGGAAGCTGCTCTACAGTGCACCTCCCGAGAGGCAGAACAGAGGAGTTCCTCTCCTGTGAAGCTCAGGAGATCTGCAGGCAGCAACGAGTCGGTCTGTCTAGATACTTACATGTTAGTAATATGTGAGTGCACAGCGGCCAGCTGGAGCTTGGGGGTGGACGAGAGACTTATGGAGGCATCAGGAGTCCAATGAGGCAGCTGCAAGGAGATGAAGGATTTAAAAGGATTTCAGTTAGATCGTAAGCTCAGAAGAACAGGGACAGTGTTTCCTGTGTGTACACAACAACTGGCTCAACAAGTCTCCAGTCCTGATTGGGACATCGGGGAGCTCCTGTAATTTAAATGGTAAATAATAATATAATACTGTACTGATAGGTTTGAAAAGTCTCACCAGCTGAGACTAAATTATTATCAGTATTCTTTTGGGGTCTATCAATAGAGGACGATGTGTGCTATAATACTTAAATTAGGGATACCATCTTATCTTTGACAGGTTTCAGAGTAACAGCCGTGTTAGTCTGTATTCGCAAAAAGAAAAGGAGTACTTGTGGCACCTTAGAGACTAACCAATTTATTTGAGCATAAGCTTTCGTGAGCTACAGCATCCGATGAAGTGAGCTTTGGCTCAAGAAAGCTTATGCTCAAATAAATTGGTTAGTCTCTAAGGTGCCACCAAGTACTCCTTTTCTTTTTGCATCTTATCTTTAAAGGTGTGCAATGTCATCATATGTACCAGCCTCTTGTTATCTTCAATAACCATCATCATCTTCATTTTTATTGTTGCACTTCTCAACTGAATTGATCCTTTTCAATTTTAATTATTCCCTTGACTGGGAGTTAGCTCCTCTTAACCTCTCTCATCCCACACAGACATCATGCCAAAGTTTGCAATGGTGGCATTGTGTCACAGGAATGGATATTATGAGAATAGCCCCTGGGCATTCTGAGCAATTGTTTTTTTCCCTTGGATGTTAAATATTTTTTCAAAACCAATAATAATTATTAGCTTTTAAAGAGCACTTTCCAGCCATCAATCTCAATGTACTGTACAAAGGATGGTAAATATCATTATCCCCATTTTTCAGAGAAACTGAGGCACAGAAAGGTGAAATGACTTGCGCAAAGACACACAGCAGATCAACAATACTGCCAAGAATAGAACTGAGGCCTTTTGATTCACAGTCTGGTGTCTTGGTCACTAGACTATGCTGCCTTTCTATTTTTTTAATTATTACAGAAACTAATACAAAATAGCGATGTACTGTTTCAAGAACAAAACAAGGGGAAAAAACCCACACACATTCCTCTCTTGGTCCCAGTCCATCTGCATCATTTTTCTCTCATCCTCTCATTCCTTCACTACACTAGCAATTTAATATCAAGAGAACAACCTATTTAATCTGTTTAGTAGGGGAACAACTTATTTGAACACAACTTTTTCCTCTCTGTTGTTGACTATAACTTCCCTTGGGTAGGTGAGGATTTTGGCAGTGCATAGAAAGGCTAGCAGAGACTGAAGCAGAAGCCGTAATAAAGCTATTATGACTTGACAGCCCTATTTTGCAATGCACAGGGGAATGTTATTACACATCAATTGGAGCTTCAGGAAATGTGAGTGCATGACATCTACTTGTATGATTTTTTTTAAAGTGTAATAAATGAAATTACAATACATTTAAATGTAGAAACTAAAACGGTAGTTGGAGTAGATGACTTAATAAAAAACAATCACACAAGTTGATTTTACTGACAACTTTTAGAGCTGGAAGTAGAAGTGACTGTTTGCAGCTGTAATAATTTCACACACATTTCATCAGGTACTGGAGAAACACTGCATTTTAATGGTGCATCGGTTCTGCTGAATCAGCATGTAATGAAATTTCTGTCAAAATAAAGATTGCTTTAATGTAACTGCACTAGGAACTGTGTCATTAGAATGCATACTAATAATGACTGGAAACCTAAAAATGTATTGTCAGTTCTGGAGCTCAGCAAAAGATACTTTCCTGATTATAATGTTTTTTTTCTTTTTGCATAGACAATGGGGGACAATTGTTAAAGATTTTGTTGATCACTACTATGCTATTTTCCTGCATTCCTAATTTTCCTTCCTTTTATTATGGGTAATGAAAACAACAGGAAAAGGAACAATTTGAAAAGGGAAGTGATGGATACTCCATCACTTGAAATCTTTAAATTGAGTCTGTATAGTGTTCTAAGAAATATGCTCTAACTCAAACACAAGTTAATGGTCTCGGTGCAGGAATTTCTGGTTGAGGTTCTATGGTCCATGTTATGCTAGATGATCATAATGGTGCCTTCTGGCCTCAAAATCTATGAACAAATGCATTGGAAACTTCCACTGGAAAAAATGAAATAGGTGCTTGTAAAATTAGAAAAAAGAAAAGGAGGACTAGTGGCACCTTAGAGACTAACCAATTTATTTGAGCATAAGCTTTCGTGAGCTACAGCTCACTTCATCGGATGCATTCTGAATGCATCCGATGAAGTGAGCTGTAGCTCATGAAAGCTTATGCTCAAATAAATTGGTTAGTCTCTAAGGTGTCACAAGTACTCCTTTTGATTTTGCGAATACAGACTAACACAGCTGCTACTCTGAAACCTGTAAAATTAGAGTTTGCTTTTCTAGATATTGCCACATTTTTAAATTTCTTAGATTTTGTTTGTTTTCTTTAGGCTGAAATCTGGTGGTAACAGTCCCACTGAAGTTACGCTCATGAATGAAGTTATACATCAGCTTAAGTGTTTGAAAAATCAGGGCTTTAGTTATCTTTGGACTATTCGCTGGTATGTCATCCACTCTTGGCCTTTCATTAGCATATGTTTCATCTTTCAAGATATAGTTGTTACAGTAGCTCAGATTCACTGTTAAGCTAGAATCCAAGAGGGACTGTAACTTTCAGTGTTTTCTTAGTGCCTGATTCTGCACTGGATGGGTTTATGTGTGTTCAAATAAAACTGATTCCTCTAGCCTTCCTGAGAAGCCTAATAAATGTGGTTGTCAAATGTTTTTGTAAACTTTTTACATTTACATAAAAAAAACCTATTTTGCCAGTAAATAAAAGCCTCTCAGTAAGTGTTTAAGCCAATAGAGTTGCTTTCTTTTAAAAGAAATTCCTCTGCTCGTACCTGAGAAGTCTAAGGCCTGGTCTACACTACGAGTTTAGGTCGAATTTAGCAGAATTATCTCTATTTAACCCTGCACCCGTCCACACAACAAAGCCCTTTTTTTTTAACTTAAAGGGCTCTTAAAATCGATTTCTTTACTCCACCCCCGATGAGCGGATTAGTGCTGAAATCGGCCTTGCTGGGTCGAATTTTGGGTACTGTGGATGCAATTCGACGGTATTGGCCTCCAGGAGCTATCCCAGAGTGCTCTGTTGTGACCACTCTGGACAGTGCTCTCAACTCAGATGCACTGGCCAGGTAGACAGGAAAAGGCCCAAGAACTTTTGAATCTCATTTCCTGTTTGGCCAGCGTGGCGAGCTCACCTGCACAGGTCACCATGCAGAGCTCATCATCACAGGATACCATGCAGTCCCAGAATTCCAAAGAGCTCCAGCATGGAACGAACGGAAGGTACGGGATCTGATCGCTGTATGGGGAGACGAACCAGTGCTGGTAGAACTCCGTTCGAAAAGACGAAATGCCAAAATATTTGAAAAAATCTCCAATGCCATGAAGGACAGAGGCTATAACAGGGACCAGCAGCAGTGCTGCATGAAAATTAAGGAGCTCAGGCAAGCCTACCAAAAAACCAGAGAGGCAAACGGCCACTCTGGTTCAGAGCCCCAGACTTGCCACTTCCATGATGAGCTGCATGCCATTCTAGGGGGTGCAGCCACCACTACCCCAACCCTGTGCTTTGACTCCATCCAAGAAGTTGGAGGCAACACGGAAGTGGGTTTTGGGGGTGAGGAAGATGAGGATGAGGAGGAGGTTGAGGATAGCTCACAGAAAAGAAGCGGAGAATCCGGTTTCCTCAATGGCCAGGATCTGTTTATCACCCTGGACCTGGAGCCGGTATGCCCCAAACCCACCCAAGGCGGGCTCCCATACCCTGAAGGTGGAGAAGGGATCTCTGGTGAGTGTACCTTTGTAAATATTATACATGGTTTAAAAGCAAGCGTGTTTAATGATTAATTTGCCCTGGCATTGGCGGCCAGTACAGCTACTGGAAAAGTCTTTTAACATGTCTGGGGATGGAGCGGAAATCCTCCAGGGACATTTCCATAAAGCTCTCCTGGATGTACTCCCAAAGCCTTCGCAAAAGGTTTCTGGGGAGGGCAGCCTTATTCCGTCATCCATGGTAGGACACTTTACCACGCCAGGCCAGTAGCACATAGTCGGGAATCATTGCAGAACAAAGCATTGCAGTGTATGGTCTCAGTGTTTGCTGGCATTCAAACAACATCCATTCTTTATCTCTCTGTGTTCCCTTCAGGAGAGTGATATCATTCATGGTCACCTGGTTGAAATAGGGTGGTTTCAGTAAGCGGACATTCAGAGGTGTCCATTCCTGCTGGGCTGTTTGCCTGTGGCTGAACAGAAATCTTCCCCACTGTTAGCCACGCAGTGGGGGGAGGGGCGAAGCCATCATCCCAGAGAATTGTGTGTGGGGGGTGGTTAGTTGGGTTTCTGCTGCACATTAACCCAGAAACCAGAGCCCCTCCTTTTAAATTGCCAACCCATTTTTAATGGCCAACCCAATGGCTACTTCGTATGGGGAATGAGGGTGCTGCTGTTTGAAACCATTCCCACATGTTATGAAGGTTAAAGAAGCAAGACTGTGACCAGGGCTGCCTGCAAGCCGAATTCTGCTGCCCGGCCCTCTGTGAGTGATGTCTTACACTAAACCAGCATACCCTCAATAAGAGGCAAAAATGTGACCTTGTAATGAAAGCACATGTGCTATGTAATGTTAACAGCAAGGTTTACTGTGAAAGGGTGTACCCATTGTTCTATAAAATGTGTCTTTTTAACTACCACTCTCCCTCTTTTCCCCTCCACCAGCTGCATATGTTTCTCCTTCCCAGAGGCTAGCGAAGATTAGAAGGCAAAAAAAGCACTCGCAATGAACTGTTCTCTGACCTCATGCTGTCCTCCCACACCGACAGAGCACAGCAAAATGCATGGAGGCAGACAATCTCAGAGTGCAGGAATACACAATATGACCACGAGGAGAGGTGGCAGGCTGAAGATGGTAGGTGGCGTCAGCTTGCTGAAAGAAGGCAGGAGTCAATGCTCAGGCTGCTGGAAGATCAAACTCATATGCTCCAGCGTATGGTTGAGTGAAGGAAAGGCAGCAGGAGCACATACCGCCGCTACAGCCCCTGTGTAACCAAACACCCTCCTCCCCAAGTTCCATAGCCTCCTCACCCAGATGCTCAAGAACACAGTGGAGGGGCCCTCCGGCCACCCAGCCACTCCAACCCAAAGGATTGTCCAAGCAACAGAAGGCTGGCATTCAATAAGTTTTAAAGTGCTGTGTGGCCTTGTCCTTCCCTCCTCCACCACCCCACCCGGTGCTTCCAGGCTCCACCACCTCTCCTGGGCTACCTTGGTAGTTATCCCCCTTTTTGTGTGATGAATAAATAAAGAATGCATGAATGTGAAGCAACAATGACTTTATTGCCTCTGCAAGCGGTGATCAAAGGCGGGAGGGGAGGGTGCATCTCCCTTACAGGAAAGTAGAGTGAACCCGTGGTAGGGGTTCCATCAAGGAGAAACAAACAAAACTTTCACACCGTAGCCTGGCCATTCCTGAAACTGGTTTTCAAAGCTTCTCTGATGCGCACCGGGCCCTCCTGTACTCTTCTAACCACCCTGGTGTCTGACTGTGCGTAATCAGCAGCCAGGCGATTTGCCTCAACCTCCCACCCCGCCATAAATGTCTCCCCCTTACTGTCACAGATATTGTGGAGAGCACAGCAAGCAGTAATAACAATGGGAATATTGGTTTTGCTGAGGTCTAACCGAGTCAGTAAACTGCACCAGCGCGCTTTTAAATGCCCAAATGCACATTCTACCACCATTCTGCACTTGCTCAGCCTATAGTTGAAGAGCTCCTGACTACTGTCCAGGGTGCCTGTGTATGGCTTCATGAGCCATGGCATTAAGGGGTAGGTTGGGTCCCCAAGGATAACTATAGGCATTTCAACATCCCCAATGGTTATATTTTGGTCTGAAAAGTATGTCCCTTGTTGCAGCTGTTGAAACAGACCAGAGTTCCCGACGATGCAAACGTCAAGTACCTTTCCCGGCCATCCCATGTTGATGTTGGTGAAACGTCCCTTGTGATCTACCAGTGCTTGCAGCACCATTGAAAAGTACCTTATTGGTTTATGTACTTGGTGCTCCAGTGCCAAGATAGGGATATGGGTTCCGTCTATCACCCCACCACAGTTAGGGAATCTCAATGCAGCAAAGCCATCCACTATGACCTGCACATTTCCCAGAGTCACTACCCATGATAGCAGCAGCTCAGTGATAACGATGGCTACTTGCATCACAGCAGCCTCCACAGTAGATTTGCCCAAATTGATTCCTCGCTGACTGGTAGCTATCTGGCGTTGCAAGCTTCCACAGGGCTATTGCCACTCGCTTCTCAACTGTGAGGGCTGCTCTCATCTTTGTATTCTTGCACTTCAGGGCAGGAGAAAGCAAGTCACAAAGTTCCATGAAAGTGGCCTTACGCATGCGAAAGTTTCGCAGCCACTGGGAATCATCCCAGACCCCCAACACTATGCGGTCTCACCACTCTGTGCTTGTTTCCCAGGCCCAGAATCGACGTTCCATGCCATGAACTTGCCCAATTTACACCATGATGTGCACACTGCAGGGGGCCGTACTTTGTGAGAAGTCTGTGTCCATGTCCTCATCACTTTCGTCACCACTCTGCAGTCACCTCCTCCTTGCCTGGTTTCGCTTTGTTGCAGGTTATGATTCTGCAAATCCTGCTGGATAATGCGTGCAGTGTTTATAGCGTTCATAATTGCCACGGAGATCTGAGCGGGCTCCATGTTCCCAGTGCTACGGTGTCTGCACTGAAAAAAATGTGCAAAACAATTGTCTGCCATTGCTCTGATGGAGGGAGGGGAGACTGACAACATGGATTACAGGGTTGGCTTACCGGGAATTAAAATCAACAAAGGGGGTGTCTTTGCATCAAGGAGAAACAGAATGGCACCCTCAAGGATAGAACTCAAAACCCTGGGTTTAGCAGGCCGTTGATTTCATGGAGGGAGGGAAGAAGGGAGGAGAAAATGAATACAAAACAAATCTGGTCTATTTCTTGTTTTGATCCACTTCATCTATCTTTGTATGTCTTGCTGGCAGTAGATGGTGCAGTACGACTGCTGGCCATTATCCACTCCTGACTGCTCACCAGAAGATAGTGCAGTCGGGCTGCTGGCACGACTGAATCACCATGAGACAAAACTTAAAAGGGAAATGACCTCGCTGAGTCACTCCCATGTTTGCCCAGGCGCTCCTGACTGACCTTACTGAGGTCGGCTAAAAGAGCACCGTGGAATACAGTGACGATGGCTACCAGTCATACTGCACTGTCTGCTGCCAAAAGGCAATGAGCTGCTGCGTGTAGCAATGTAGTACTGCGTCTGCCAGCACCCAGGAGACATACGGTGATGGTGAGCTAAGCGGGCTGCATGCTTGCCGTGGTATGGCGTCTGCACAGATAACACAGGAAAAAAGGCACAAAATGATTGTCTGCCATTGCTTTCACGGAGGAAGGGAGGGAGGGAAGGGGGGGCCTGACGATATGTACCCAGAACCACCCGCAACAATGTTTTTGCCCCCATCAGGCATTGGGATTTCTACCCAGAATTTAAATGGGTGGCGGAGACTGCGGGAACTGTGGGATAGCTACCCACAGTGCAACGCTCTGGAAGTCGAGGGTTGCCTCAATATTGTGGACGCACTCCGCTGACTAAATGCACTTAGAGCATTTGTGTGGGGACACACACAATCGACTGTATAAAAATGCTTTCTACAAAACCAACTTCTATAGATTCAACCTAATTTCGTACTGTAGACATGGCCTAAGTAGACTTATATGCTGATATAGATGTTTAAATGACAATGCAATGAGTTTGAAATGAAGGGTTCTGTTCTGTGTTTCATAGTAGGAAGGGGGACATCAATCTAGAGTAAAAATCCCGAGAAATTACATGGATATCTCAGCTTCTTCGAGCATAAGCTTTCGTGAGCTACAGCTCACTTCATCAGATGCATCCAATGAAGTGAACTGCAGCTCATGAAAGCTTATGCTCAAATAAATTTGTTAGTCTCTAAGGTGCCACAAGTACTCCTTTTCTTTTGTGAATACAGACTAACACGGCTGCTACTCTGAAATGGAATTACACTGGTTTAAAAACAGTGGAATTGAGAAAAGATTGATGGTCCAAGTTGTTTGATGGTCCAAGTTTCATCCAGATTATTAACGAGTGATTTCCTGATACTGTAGAATGCATGGGGTGTACTTCAGCCTCAAGGCAGGAGACTAGAAGAGGAAATTTTCATCACAATAGGTATAAGTGACTTCCAGAAGCAGCAAGTTTGGAACAGGTTTGACCATACTTGGTCAGCAGAACAACCTATATAGGGCACCATTTGGCATGTAGACTGGAGTGGGAGAAGGGAACATCAAGAGTGGTGTCTGTGGCAAAACAGAAGGGCCAGGTAGGAACCTGGAAAGAAGCAAGATGAAGATACAGTTTGGGTAGAGCTGCTTATAATACCTTTGGGGCACCAAATTCCCAATATAAGTCTTAGCCAATCTAGTAGCATATGTACACAGATAGTATAATCATGATACAGTGATTGTGCTGACTAACTAGTATTTTCAGCATCTAGCCATTTGTTCAATACAAGCAATTGAGTTGCTTATGGGGTACAATTAGAAAGGCGAATGTGTATATTAATGATTAACAAGAGATAAATTTATATAAATCCCTCCTTCTCCCCACAACCATCATTTCCTTTCCTATGCATGATGTCCTCCCTCCCCACCACTATTCTCAACTCTTCTTGATGACTGTGACCACTTACTGCAAATTATGCTGGCTTGGATAGAAGAAATCAGCCTGATTTGCACTGTTTCCAGAGGATCCTTGCTTCTCGCTCAAAGACCAGAATTCTCCTGTATCATGTGGAAAATTCAGTTGCATTGCTAAGGTTCATAGTTGCAGGGCATTCCACAGAGAAACGAGAAACAAGCACGTGGGCAACATCTCTTCTAGCCTCTACAAGGTCCAAGGACCAGAAACTACATTTCTGTAACCTAAGAGGACTATACAGTATAAGATGTAAGAAGTAACCTGTCAAGATATTTTAATCTACTGACGATTTGTCAACACCATGTGCCATGTTTTACCCTCAATTAAATCCAAGCAAACTTACTGATTTCAGTGGAGTGGACTGAATGTTGTGTAAAT
Source organism: Eretmochelys imbricata (assembly GCF_965152235.1). Taxonomy (NCBI): domain Eukaryota; kingdom Metazoa; phylum Chordata; order Testudines; family Cheloniidae; genus Eretmochelys; species Eretmochelys imbricata. The sequence continues at coordinate 191,559,535 of NC_135572.1, read as the reverse complement.
TTGGGCCTGAGGTCTTCTGCTAAATCTACATGCAGCAGGGCAACCAGTGCAGAGTAAATGGTCCGTGTTTCGCTATGAGCTTGTCCAGATAAATTGTGTGGTAACAAAACCATTACCTTTGTTACTCTCCATCCATAGTGTACACAAGCTGGGGAACAATGTTCTTGTTCAGTGTTGTTAAATGCATTGGGTCTCCCCTGACAGGGGCATGCCAAACGGACTATATTAAAACTTGAAACATTATTTAGAGTTTACACTCTTTCTCTACAAGCAACTCTGTGACTTACAGGCAGCAGCAGACCTATCTAGAAGCAAAATATTTAATATTTATTCTTGAATCCCTTTGAATCCAGTTTCATGAAGACCTTCTTTGTACAAATAGTGTATGATTGTTCCTTCTTTTACTGTGCAGCTGTTTGGAATGGCAAGCAACCTCTGAAATGGAAATATGGAAGCCTACCAAAAATACTGCTACATCTTGTCAGCGAGCAGATGCATCCCAGAGGATGTTGTTAAATACAATCTTCAGGCTGCCTTGTCCTCAAATCATAAATTAGTTTCAGTTTCAGAGCTAAAATCAGCAGTGTGTGTGTGTTACTTGTCCATCACAAGATGGTGCATTACACTGGGCTGCAGAAAACTACACAGTGACTGGAATAGTGAAAGCACAAGTTTCTATTTAATAACTGAATGATTCCACATGTAGAATCTTTGGATGTTTACAAAACTGTGTGGGTGGGTTCATTAAATACGTTGGGCCTTCTCTTCAGTTTAATTCCTGTTTACAGTTAAGGGTGGAAAGAAACCTCATTGGGCTAGAGCCAAACAAGCACAAAAATAAAAAATGATCAAGTTGGATTGGATTTGTATCTTGTTTTTCAAGGATTATCTAGTTCCAAGATTGTCTGTCCTTTTTCTTGATTATCAGAGCTTTGAATGATCATTGCCTTCCAGTCTGGCACAGCGTGAGTTCCATATCCTTTCAAGATGCTTAATATGTTGCAGATTTATTCCAAGGTGGGTAAGGGATTCATTATCTCCTTTCAGAAAATGTTTGGGAAAGGATGTTTTATATATATATATATAAAAACCCTGCCGCACTCACTGACATATTTCACTCCCACTTCACATGATAAGGTCCTTGAACATATCACCTAGACATCTAGATGGATATATATTTGGTGTGTGAAGACATTAGGAATGCATTGGCATGGACTGTGTGGTCGTAAGGGAGCAATTCCAGAGACAGAAGTAACCAGAAAGATGCATATTGTCATGTGATTGTCTTTTGAGATATGAGCTTCATATTTAACGTGCAATTTCACCAATAATGTTCTTTCCATTTCAATATTCACTATCTTTGCACTAGGATAAACTGCACAGGCTGGCTTTTAAACTGTAGCAGTGGCCACTACATGTCTATGTCCATCTACCTTTTATAATGAAGAGCGCAATCGCTGAGATATCAAGGGATAGCTTCCCCCATGCTGTAGTCCATTAACATGAGCGAGATTTGGCCTAAAATGTTTCCAGTCCAGACCTTCATTCAGGGAAAGGCCTTGCATCTGGATTTATGGGTTAGCCTTGCTTTCTGTGCTGCAGATCAGAACACGGGACATGTCATATGTAGAGCTAACCCATGGCAAGCTGGGGTATAACTCTATATACTACACTCTTGCCTGCCGTGTACTAACTAGTCATGTGGACTTTGCGATCACGCACTAAAAGTCCTGTAGTGCGCTCAGTCGTAGGTGAAAGCGCACTGCAGAACTTTTAGTGCCTGGTAGCAGCGTCCACTCAGCCAGTCAATGCATGGCAGGCTTAAGAGCTGTAGATTTACACCACAGTTTCATAGAATCATAGAATATCAAGGTTGGAAGGGACCTCAGGAGGTCATCTAATCCAATCCCCTGCTCAAAGCAGGACCTAATCCCCAACTAAATCATCCAATCCCCAACTAAATCATTCCTGTGTCCTCACTCTCCTTACACCTCCTGCAACTTTCATGTCAAGCTCTGCGATACAACCGCATGTTTCATGTCTGTAATCGCGTGACCAGAGAGATCGAAGTGTTCTCCGACTGGTTTATGAATATTATAATTCTTGACATCTGGTTTGTGTCCATTTATTCTTTTACGTAGAGACTGTCCAGTTTGACAAATGTACATGGCAGAGGGGCATTGCTGCCACATGATGGCATATATCACATTGGTGGATGTGCAGGTGAACGAGCCTCTGATAGTGTGGCTGATGTTATTAGGCCCTGTGATGGTGTCCCCTGAATAGATATGTGGGCACAGTTGGCAATGGGCTTTGTTGCAAGGATAGGTTCCTGGGTTAGTGATTCTGTTGTGTGGTATGTGGTTTCTGGTGAGTATTTGCTTCAGGTTGGGGGGCTGTCTGTAGGCAAGGACTGGCCTGTCTCCCAGGATTTGTGAGAGTGTTGGGTCATCCTTCAGGATAGGTTGTAGATCCTTAATAATGCGTTGGAGGGGTTTTAGTTGGGGGCTGAAGGTGACAGCTAGTGGTGTTCTGTTATTTTCTTTGTTAGGCCTGTCCTGTAGTAGGTGACTTCTGGGAACTCTTCTGGCTCTATCAATCTGTTTCTTCACTTCCGCAGGTGGGTATTGTAGTTGTAAGAATGCTTGAGAGAGATCTTGTAGGTGTTTGTCTCTGTCTGAGGGGTTGGAGCAAATGCGGTTGTATCGCAGAGCTTGACATGAAAGTTGCAATTCTTCAACAAAAAAACTTCAAATCCAGACTCCAGCGAGAAACTGTTGAATTGGAATTCATTTGCAAATTGGATACAATTAACTTAGGCTTGAATAGAGACTGGGAGTGGCTAAGTCATTATGCAAAGTAACCTATTTCCCCTTGTTTTTTCCTAACCACCCCCCCCCCAGACGTTCTTGTTAAACCCTGGATTTGTGTTGGAAATGGCCCACCTTGATTATCATACACATTGTAAGGAGAGTGGTCACTTTAGATAAGCTATTACCAGCAGGAGAGTGGGGTGGGAGGAGGTATTTTTTCATGCTTTGTGTGTATATAAAAAGATCTTCTACACTTTCCACAGTATGCATCCGATGAAGTGAGCTGTAGCTCACGAAAGCTCATGCTCAAATAAATTGGTTAGTCTCTAACGTGCCACAAGTACTCGTTTTCCCAAGAAGTACCACACATTCCTAAAATGAAGCAACTCAGCTTCTCTATTTCAGTAAAGCAAAAAGCAAGCAGTTCACATCATAGACTCCATATTACATCTACATCTGCAATACTCTATATTAAAAATATCCAGTACACATGATATTTTACAGTGGAGGAGAGTTGACACAAGCTTACACTTTCTCATGCTGAGAAAGCGATTTTGGACTTCCCAGCTCTGCATTGCCCAGGCCCCAATTTTGGCAGACACAACCCCTCAGATGTCTCAGTTAAGATTTCTGCCACATTTACAGGGCTGCTGATAAAATCATGGTCTGCTATTTCTACTAACACAGCTTAAATTCCCTGGAATTTCTTAACGCTGCTTGTGATTTCCTGTTGGGTAGGACTTGGATTTTTGGAGGTAACAGTGTTTGATTTAAAATATGAGGCCATTTCAGAGAAAAGTGTGTTTGTCATTTTCTTTCGGTGCATCCAACTCCTTACCTTCCTGTGGCCTTTTTGCATCCAGTTACATTAGCATCTTCTCTGTTTTTGTCTTGCATTCTTCACCTGAAGACTCAGGGCCACATGCTACCAGCTGCTACGTGAACCAAAGGGAAGCAAAATGTGGTTGAAAAGCTCCCAATCATGCAATGAAGGAAAACAGTTGCTGTATTATATTTTCTCCCTTGTTGTCCGCATCCCACAGATGTCTGGGCTACATAGCTCTGGAAGAGCTAGAAAGAGAGGAACACGAGCACACTGTAGAACATTCCTCCCTACCCTGGGAAGATTTCCAAGCACTGCTTTCCTCTTTTGGTCTCTTTCTCCATTCTGTCTCTCTCTTTAAGATTTGTGTTTCATGTTTTAATTTTTCATTATTTCTTTTCTTGAATCAAAAGAAAACTTTTGATTTTATTTCATCAGAAGTTGTGGATCCCGGAACTAGCTTAGCCTTGGGTTGAAGAGTTTTCATTTCCTCGTGCTACCTAGCCCAGATGAGTTCTGCTCATATAAAATACACTGCATCCCTTCAAATTTCATTACTGCTATATGCATGTGGGCTGTGATATCATATAATACAACTGTATATGTGACTCATTACTACACAATGGGCCAAATCCTGCTCCTGTTTTGAGGTCAGTGGTAAAATTTTCATTGATTTATTAATATTATTTATTTGTATTACGGTATCACCTACCAGGGGTGTACCAGACCCCATTGTGCCAGATGCTGTACAAACACAGGACAGACAGACAGTCCAGGCCTCAAAGAGCTTACAGTCTACATATAAGACAACGGGTGGCTACTAGACTGAAAGACAAGAGAACACAGTGAAACAATATTGGACAAGCTGGTGGGCTATGGTCACAGCTCACCAGTTTACCTGATCCTTGTCAATGTTCAAAGGGATGAGGATTTGGCTGCAGGTGAATTTGTACCATCCGATTACTTTAACCTCTAAAAGAAAAGGGCCTGTAATGGGAAATCAGGAAGACTCTCAACTGCAGTGACCTATATATGATTCCTCTAATGGACTGCTTAACCCAAAACTCTACCCTACAGCATGAAACATTTTACACTGAATGCCATGTAGGAGAAAGGATTATGGATGGTGGATGTGGCAAACGGACAAAAGAAAAAGACTACAGTGTAGGTTATGTCAGAGAGAGGGCTCACTTTAATAGAAAATAAAATGCATTCTTTTTTGAGGCTCTCGGGAATAATCATTTCACTTATCCCATTGCATACTTTTGTAGTGTCCATTTTCTGATCCACAGAAAGCACTAATGCAGACTGTCGCAAGAACACTAAATTGAATTAAACTCCAGCTTTGAAACTCAACCTCCCACCTTGACAAATTGTCTGTAAGCTAAACATAATTTGAACCACTTTAGTGTAGTTTCATTAGTGTCACTCCTTGATAGTCTATTAATAGAATGTGTTAATGTCAAACAGCTTGGTGAAATGGTAAATACTACACAGCACATGATCACATTGTTCCTTTGACTGCAAACAGATTCTGAATAATTGAATAATGGTATAATAATGAAGAGAATCTGCCTATCATTAGACAAAACCAAACTCACTTTCTGCCCACCCCCTCTCAAACGTTTCATATTTATTTTTGTAGCCCTAATTAGAAATAATCAGTAATTCCGTCGGTGACTAAACTAATATCTGGTGTCAATTCCCAAACCCAGGAACCTCAGTATCTAGTTTTGTAAAGAGTAATCCGATTTATTAGCAGATTTGTTCTGTTCATTTTGAGTGTCCCATGGTTATTATAAACTAACTAAGAGGGTATTTTATATGCATGTGTGTGTGTACACATATCCTTAGGTATCTATACATACACACATATACTCGCATGATTTTTAAAGGTGCTGAGAAACTGCAATTTCCATTTACTTCAGTGTCTCACTGGCAGTTGCTGGTTCTCAGGACCTCCACAAATTAGGCCATAAGTCTTCACGCTTGTCAGTCTTTCAGTCTGAAGACTCACTTTTTTCCTACAAAAAGTAAATAAACTTTTTTTTTTTAAATCCCTGCCATTCACTTTTCTGGGCTTTCAAGTGCATCCTGACTACTGCTTAGAATTTAAATGCTTTGGGGAAGAAACTGTCCTTATTTTGTGTCCTTTACAGCACTGAGCATGTTGTCCACAGCTATATAATGAAACTATATACAACAACTGTGACAGGGTCGGGCCAGATGGCTACAGGAGAGTAATAGAAGGCAGATATATTAGCCCCAGACTAAGTAGGTCCCTTTTCCCTGGGTAAGGGAACAGGGAAGGTTCTGGAACAATCAGGAACCTTCTGGAGATAATTAATTCTGGCTGATTAGAACACCTGCAGCCAATCAAGAAGCTGCTAGAATCAATTAAGGCAGGCTAATCAGGGTTTTAAAAAGGAGCTCACTTCAGTTTATGGTGTGTGTGTGAGGAGCTGGGAGGAAGAGGCACTAGGAGCGAGAGTGAGAATGTGGACTGTTTGAGGACTGAGGTGTACAAGCATTATCAGGCACCAGGAGGAAGGTCCTACGGTGAGGATAAAGAAGGTGTTGGGAGGAGGCCATGGGGAAGTAGCCCAGGGAGTTGTAGCTGTCGCACAGCTGTTCCAGGAGGCACTCTAGATAGCTGCATTCCACAGGGCCCTGGGCTGGAACCTGGAGTAGAGGGCGGGCCCAGGTTCCCCCCAAATCCTCCCAACTCCTGGTCAGACACAGGAGGAGTCGACTTGGACTGTGGGTTCAGAAAAATGGCCAAGCTGAGGGCTGCCGTGAAGCTCCAAGGTGAGCAAATCCGCCAATAAGCGCAAGACCCACCAAGGTAGAGGAGGAACTTTGTCACACAACATGCATCCTAAAAGGGCATGAAAGTGAATTTCTTGCTATAATATTTTTTGCAGCATGTTGTGAGTGTGACTGTTATGGAGGAAAAAGAAGCACTTTTCTTTGCTGTTGTAAAGCTTGCTTATAGAGACTTCTGTGTTCTGATTCATCATTGGTTATATAGATTATAGGTTTGTATAATTTTATGTAGAGCCCCTCAGGTAGCATGAGTTGGCTATACATTTTGCTGGGAGGTTTACATCATGAGAGAGTGCTCAGCCACTGTATATAGGTAAATAGTTAACAGATAATGTGGCAGTAGATGGTGCTCAAGTGTAGGTAGCATAGTTTCCTGGATTTTATACACCCAATAAAACTTGTGCAGTGCAAGTGACATTCTCTGAGCCACCTTTAACCATTTATATCTGACTACTGCACATAATATGTCAACAGTTGATTTGATTTTAATGGCCTATCAGTGACCACTCAGAATTAGAAATATACAGTTTGTAATGATCCCCCCACCCCCCAAATATCTAAGTTTGGGGGATTTCATTTCTTACTTAGGCCTTGAAAACACAACTACCCTGTTCCTCACAGGTTGAAGCCAAAATTTTCAGAAGCGGCCACTGATCCTGTATGCCTCCTATTTCGGGTGCCCAAATTGCTACACCTGAAGCCTCATCTCAGAGCTGCTGGGCATCCACCACTTCCACTGATCTCTCTGTTAATCCTAATGCTTTCAGGCAGACCGAGTTTCCGCTTCCTGAGACAGCATTTTTGACTCTTGACAGGTGTGGGCTGGCTCACAGTGATCAGATCTGGGACAGTAAGAATTGCTAGTACAGTTGGAAAGAGAGGCTTGTAAGAGTAAAATTATTAAAGTGTCAAGTTACTCTTCCTTTATTTTCTGTACACTGTAAAAGATTAGGATGATTTATCTTCTAGTGAATTCACTTGACAGTGAAGGAGACTGTAACCAATTTGCCTCCAGCAGAGGAACTAAGGATAAACCCTTAAGGATTGGAAGCAAAGGAAAGATGTACACGGAGTGTTCTTTCTAAGACACTGGCCAACCATATTAATCTTAGCCTATCAGTTGTTTACAGATCCCTAGAATTTGCATTCTGAAGTGCCTTCTGTTAATAATAACAGTGATTTGTGGTCACTTTTAACTATGGGACTTCATTGCTTTGAAGCTTTCAAATGGTGTATCAATACTTGCTGTGAAGATATATCTAATTATTTGCACAGGTTGGAGAAAAAGCCCATTTGCCAAAACAAGCTAAATGTCTGTACGGGTTGTGGCATTGATTAAATTCCTTCCCCATTTTCTGGAACTAGTTCTGCTCCCTGTGCTTCCTGCTTCATCGCGTCTCCTTTTCCTTCTGAAATAGCTGCCCAGCAGTTCGTTGTCCTTTCCTGCACCCTTCTTCACTCTGTTCATCCAACAGTTCTACCACCACACCGCCTTTCGGGCATTCATACTGCAACATCTACACTGCCACTTTTACCGAGTTAGTGTAAATCTGTCTACATGGGCTGGGAGGCATAGCTGCAGTATAGACATACCCTTAGTCCCTGCAAGCAAGCAAGCAAGTTAATGAAGCAGAACTTTAAACGGACACACCTGAAGATGGTATTAGGTGGCAGGACAAACCAAGAGCTGTAACAAATCACAGCATGTATTACTATGCTTTTTCCTCTGAAAAGAACTTCAAATATTTGTAAAGCCTCTTATGTCTTCTAAATGGAAAAATAATGGCTGAGGCTAAGGACTGAATAGCCGTTCATTGCTGCTAGATTTAATCAGCAGGGAAGACAACCATATATACCATCCATGCTTGTGTACCAAATGCTCATACAAATTGCAGATAATCCCCCTTTAGCCCTTAATAAAAAAGGAAAATGAAGTTGTTTACCGGGAAGCAGAAGCTGCACTACAACATTAAGTAATTTCCCATGTTTTTCATGTATGTTTGTGTGTGTGAACTTGAGAGCTCCTGAAAGGCACTAGGTTGGCAATCAGGAATATAAATTCGTTGCTTTACCCACTGAACAGATACAGAGTAACCAATATACATCACCCGTGACTTTCAAGAATGTTTTCTGAGAAGGTAGTTCATATCTTGGCTACATTTAACCCTTCATTTCTCAGCTGAATGGTGAGCCCACAGCCTGCCACAGAGGAGGCCCTGGTTAGTAGTGATTGGCATCCTGGGTATTTCCCAGACAGCGTTCAGAGGTGTCTTAGGGAGGCACTCCCATTTGGAAGCTAATTAGCTGCAGTAATTTACAGAGGGCTTGTGCTCATCAGATGGCCATACAAGGATCTTTGGGGCAACATAAGAGCTCCCCTGTTCGGTTGGTATTTTCAATTGCTGAGTTTACTGTTTGTAAAGCTGCATTGCAAGAATGTAGCTAGAGACTTTCACTATGTGGGTTAAACCAGACCCCCTGTAATAAAACCCAAGTTCCCCGGTGATTTGTGTATAAACCTGAGTTTTCCAGTGAAACTCTGTCATCTGTTGTTCTGACCTGTTGTATTCATTTAGATGGAATAAAGGGGCCCAACGAGTCAAAGCTGTTAATGTATCCCAGTCACTATCCAACATTAAACATTTTTAAACAAGATTTGGAGTATGGTATACAAAGACTTCAGCTTGCTTATTATCATGGTAAACACATCATTAAAATCCTTTTAACCTTTTATTAAAGATACAGAAAAGAAAGAAAACCAATTAAAGCATTATGAAAAGTAAAGTATTAAACAAAGCTTTTATTTCAACATCCCTTGTCCCCTTCACCTTTAACTATAAAGAGTTTTTAGAGGAAAACCCCCTTGTTTGACGGTCTTTTAGAAGGTATTAAAATGGTAAGAGCAGTCCTTTGGGGAGGGTGGGAGAAGAGAAGAAATTAGATGAGGTGGGCTGGAGCTGCTGCTGTTGAAGTCCAGTCATGTTTCCTAGAAAGAAAAACAAGACAAACACACACAAAAAGGGTGTGAAAAGAATAGCAAAGACAGAAAATGCAACCTTCTGTCTCACTTGCAACCTTATTGCTGGAAAAACACAGGCACAGCACGCAGTTTTATCAGGCATTCCGAGATCTGGCAAACTTTACCAGCATTGGGTTGTTTAAGGCATTGCTTTAAGCTGCCTTTGTGGTCACAGGCTTAGAGCAGTATTGCAAAATATAGTCTTGGCCAGCTAGGCCAGACTCTTATTAGGCAGAAGGAAAAAGGAGGGGGACAGGAAAGAGAAAGAAGTAAGGCGGGGAAGGTAAAGAATACATAGGAGGGGGAAGACAATGTCTCACATGCCATGTGGAGTTTGGCATTCAGATGGAGATGGTGGAGTTGACAGTGTCATCTGGGTCCCCCTCACTGGCCTGGTCTGGCCAGGACATTTCTCAGGATCAGGATGACAGAGGTCCAGGCTCCCAGAAGATGGTGGTATGGCAGCAATGATGGTGAAGCTCACTCCAGTAGCCAATTTTTCCCTCAAAGTTTCTTTAAGGACACCAAAAAAGGAGTGATGGGTGGGGTAGCCTATGCCCTCATTATTTTGTCCACCAATTAGGCGTAATAATCTCACAAACTGTGATGGGGTGTATTAGACCCAGAGGCCGCTGGTGGAGACCTCGTGGTCCTGCCACACCACATCCCTAAAAGGAGCTGAATCAGCCAAGCAGTCTGGAGATGCTGGGTGGGACACAGGCAGTCAGGGACAGGCTACAGGGAAGCAGCCAATCCAGGCCCAGCAGGGCCATATAAAAGGAGCTGCAGTGGAGAGCAGAGAGCAGTTGCTGCTTGGACAGAGAGACGCGAGGATGGTGTTCCTGGTGGGCTGAAGGGACTGTAGTACCTTGGACAGAGCGGTTGCTGGCAGGGACCAGGGAAGCAAGAGGGAGATCCTCGCTGGCTGTTGCGGCTTGGTAGCTGTAAACCCTAAGGCAGGGTGAATAAGGAGAAGGGGCCGCGGAGAAGTCGCTCAAGGAATCATAGCAGCATAGTGTGGACAGTTCAAAGGGATGCAGCAGGCTACTGCTATTCACAGGATTCCTGGGCTGGAAGCCAGAGTAGTGGGCAGGCCTTGTTCTTCCTCCCCCATCCTGCAGGTGGAGTGGCCTTAATCCCAGAGAGGGGAATTGAACCAGGCCCTGGAGGGGGAGAGACATACCCCCAAAGAGGTCAGTGATATTGAACCTTTTGGACTTTGATACACTCCCGGAAGGAGACCTGAACTGTTTCGTGGCCCAGCTGGAGAGCTCAGCCCAGAAAGGGTGAAGACATTGTATCCAGGGAGGGAAGTGTGGAGGTCTGGCTCAATACCAGGGCCGGGACTGTTTAAAGACCTGAGCCCAGGGACAGGGTTATAGTTAAAGATAGTGTTGAGGGCACCAGAAGGACCCTGTTGGACTGATATCACAGAATAGGTCTGCTTTGTTTGTATTTCACACAGACTGTATGTTACTTGGCTGGAGGACTGAGTCACCAAAACGGCCTGAGAAAACACTGACAGGGATTGCCACAGACTGAGAGAGGTACAGACGCACACCTAGCCAGGGGTGCTCTCAAGAGGTGAGTTCCACCCTGTTACATATACCAATTCTGGTTTATTAACTTTTGATCCTCATTTTTTCTTCTTTACCAGGCATGATCTTAACAGAGTCCTAGAGTTATATAAGTAGGCAATTTTGTTTGGACTAATTCAATCTGTCTGCCTTTCGTACATTTTCCCGATAACATTCGTTATTGCAGGCTATTGCTTATTGTGACATTTCATTAAATTTCACTAACTTCTTACAGTTGAAAGAAAAGGAGTACTTGTGGCACCTTAGAGACTAACCAATTTATTTGAGCATAAGCTTTCGCGAGCTACAGCTCACTTCATCACTTACAGCTGAGCTCACAACTGCATAAATTTGTAGGCCCAGCTATCACAAGAGACCCTAACCCTGAATCTGGCCCTGCTTGTGGTAGCTTTTGGAAAGATGCGTAAGAGATTTTCACAAACTCAGAATATTCATCAGTTGGTGAAAGAGGTACGGCTTTAATCAAAACATACAGGAGTTTGTGCGTGCCTGTTATATTTCTAGTTATGAGGCCTAAACTTTCTCCCTAAGAGTATATCTGCACTGCAGCTGTCAGTGTGCTTCTGAGCACATGTAGACTGACTCATGCTAGCAGTGTAGCCAGGCACTTGGGCTAACTGACTGTGTGCATACCCACCTGGACCAGTTGGGTATGTACACAGCTGGCTAGCCCAAGCTGTTGCACATGCTACTCCAGCTACACAGCTATTTTTAGCATGTCAGCTCCAGCAGAGTGTGTGTGTGTGTCTGTCTGTCTATCTACTCTGGGAAGCATGTTCCCAGCTGCAGTGTTGACATACCCTCTAAGAGCCCAGTCCTGCAAGGTGCTGAGTGCCTTCAGCTCCCGTTGCCTCAGGACAGAAATATGTCTTTCCACATTTTTGTTACTAGGGCCCTGAAGTACTAAAAGAGTGTATAGTGCCCTGCAGGTTACACGGATAAATGCTGCACCGTAACACTGGTGTTTCTCCATTGCTCCTACTTTTCCATTTGTATGCCCAATTGCTAAATGGAATACATGAAGACAGCAGCTGAGTAGGGCACACCATTGATTGGTAATCAGCATTAGTTGAAGGTCAGTGCTAATTACTGTGCCTCATTTGCATGAGGAGTTTTGCAAGATGGAACCTAAAGTGTCTGTGGCATTTTCTGCCAACAAATTACTTGGCTGACAGGAGGATGTCACTGCTCATCAATGCTGATAGAGTGTAAGTTGGTGCTTGTGCAATTAAGGAGGATGGAAATATTGCCTCAGAGAGTTACCTTTCTGGGAGTAATTACTGTAGGTGTCAACAGGCACAGAAAAAAGAGGATATATTTACTATATACATGAGTCAAGGTTATGAATGATGAGACATTAGCTTAAGATAATCACCTCTGTCTCTAGCCTACCAATCCATTCCCTTTCACCACTTCTTTTCAAAAATCTTACTGCTGCTGATTATTCCAACACAGGGAGAGCTAGAGAACAACATGTATGATAATTAAGCTTTGCTGAGGAGCTGCACCATGAATATTTTCTTTGTTAATTTAACCATAGGAGTCAATGAAAGATTCATACTATCTTTTTTACCTTATCGTATTATCTTCCATATAGACATACCCCGCAATGAGCTATCTTTTATAGGTGTCACAGAGATGAAGTTTAAACTCACTGACTACACAAGGAGAGGCGGGAAGGTTCTGAGAAGATTTAAAAAAGAAAAATGAGAGGAATTTTTCAGTTTGGGTCGGTAGTCAGCCAGCCTTCACCCTGGGCAAGGCCATAGTCTGAATCTCTTTCCCCACAAGTTTCCTACAGGAGCCCACACTCCTGGGCAATCCCACTGCTCCTGGCAGGAGTTCAGTTCACTCTTGGGGTCCTTTATGAGTCCAATTACAGTCCAATTGTCTCTATTCCCTGGTGGTGCTCCCCAGGTCCTCTCAGAGGTCATTGGCTGGGAGCACCATTCCAGGTCCCAGGCTTGCAGTGTCAGTTTGCTCCAAACAGGTTTGGCAGGAGGGGAGGAAAGGCTAGCAGCTGCCTCAGACTGAGCTTCTCTTGCTACATCCAACATTTGTGTGTGTGTGTGTGTGTCTTGTCTACTCAAGATCTGATTGGGAGATGGGGAAACCAGAGGTACTTTCCCAAGCTTTATTGAGAAGCGAAGTTCAATGACATTTAAATGATCTTTGGGCATCTGAGTTAATATCGCACTGAGATTAATGGGACAGCTCACACTTCTCAGAGCTATTAACTCAGGCTCTCTGCTGACTCGGGGTTGATGGTTACGCTTGGTTCATGGTTTAAAAGTTTGCTTTGTCACCATAACTGCTAAAGACAGTTTGTTTTTAAAAAAATTAAGCTATAGGTTTAAGTTAGTGGGAGAATGGTGGCTTTGTCAACAGTGATACAGACTGTGGGGAGTGGAGAGGGATTTGAGGGAAAGATAAGCAGTTTAGTTAATAGAAACAAACCATATTAAGTTTGACTTAGATGACAAGACACAGAGGCAGCGATGTGTGAGAGAGGCTCACATGTAAATTTGGAGCCAGATCAGGAGTGGAGTGGCAGATTTGTGAGTCATCACCATAGAGTTGGTAGTTGCAATCATGTGAGTGGGGAATGGAGTGTGTAAGGAGACCTCTTAGAAAAAGTGTGTAAGGAGAAAGGAGTAGAGATCCTGCTGGAGCCCACTGACCTCCTCAGCCTTGCTGTCATGGACTTACCTCAGGAGGCACTGAAGGAGCACTGAGAAGGGAAATGGGGACATAGTGAAGAGGCATGTCAGTTGTCTGACACTCTGCAGAATGTTTTACAGAGCATCATAGAGGTACACAATGTTTAGAAATAGCTAAAAGATAACCCTCACATAGAATTTACAATCTAATTCTGGCAAATATGATCATCTAAATTGCTAATCTAACCATGAAAGGGTGAAGATATGATCACAGAGGAGATTCACTGGAGCTAGCTCCTTTGTCAATCCTCATCCACAGGAAAGAGGGTGTCTAATCCACTCATCCCTTATAGTGACCATCTGGATGCACTTGCTGTAATCAGTCTTCATGGGTCATTGGACCAAGCCCTGTAGGTTTACCCTTACTTTGGAGAGTTAAATGTTGAGTAGTTATAAGTCATACCATGCATTTTATCACCAGCTTTTCCATAACAATACTCAGCAGCAGCTTTAGCCTTAGCACCAACAAGAGAATTAACAAGCGTCAGCATGGAAGAAGTAGGGATACGTTACTGAGTAACAAAGTATTTGTATGGGCTATTGATGAAAATGGCTATTATAGAGAGAAATCATGTCCGTTGCTTTTGGTAGGTGTTGTTATTTATTTATTTTCCTTCTAAATAAGGATGGGAATATTTTCAAAACTCTTAAGCCAAGGTTGCAGGGTAGCATTGATTAGTCCCACAAGGGGAGAGTTCATTCAACAGATCGGAAGCTAAAAAGAGGTGAGGACACCCTAGTCTAGTCCTGGGTTCAGTTCCCTGCCCTACAACATACTGAATGACTGGGCAAATTGTTGATCCAGATTGGAAATTTGGAGCCTGATTTTTTTAAGTCTCTTCATAAAATAAAAGGTGCTCCTGATGCACTCCTTATTTTCATATTTGATTAGGAAGAACATTAAAGATCTATACTAGAGAGCAAATATCTGCAGGGGACATTACTCTTAGCATGAAGCTATCATTTGTCACTTCGTTCTGTTAGATTAAAAAGAGCATGGCTGCTATTGAACTATTATCCAGAACCACTCAAATGCCAATGATTTCATTTTGAAAACCTTTTGCATTTCTTTGGGTTTCAGTAGTCCTTCTTCACTCATGGCTGCTCTTTTTTGTTTCATTTTAAATGTAGAGGAAATAAAAAACCACTTATGCCATGTGCCTTGAGCAGCTCCCAGATGAAGGGGCAGTATTCTTTTTCTCAACATGCAGGGAATGATGTGTGTAAGTCCTTAATGCTATGTCCTTTTGTTTTGATTTAAAAACTGGTGGCATGGTGTTTGGTAGCACACCATTGGAGCCCAAGATCACTGATGAGGGGAGATTGATGATGGAAACAGTTGTAAACTTGTATGGTAAACACAGTCATTCTTGAATACAACTTCACAGTGAAAATGGTAATTCTTGAACATGACATCAGACCTGTCTTTTACCGATGCCTCAAAAGTGAATTATAACTTTTATTACAGTGCCCACCTGCCGCCAAAACCACTTTAAATGATGGCAATGTTATGCTTTCCCTTGTGTCAATGTAAGGCTGTGCTCCTGGGTTTGTTGTAAGCCCTGGGACCTTTAGTTGTAAAATTCTGAACCTGAGCCACCAGAACTAAAGGAGCCACCTCTATTAGCCAGAGCTATAGCAGCTCCATCAGCTTCTGCATATGGTCTTCACCACCCCTCGGGGAGCCAGGAAAGAGTGCCTTGCTAAGTAGGTGTGTGTTACGCAGTGGGAATTCTCCATCTCACCCACCTTCCCTTTCTGTTTTCTCTGGTCAAAAGGGCTCAGTGGGCAACAGAATGGTGCAGTGCAGACTGTAGAGCAGGTAAAGTTGGATGGGGAGACCAGTTCCTCCTCCTGAAGGGGAAAATCTTCGGTTCAGTTACTCTACTTTCCCTAGAGACTAACAAATTTATTTGAGCATAAGCTTTGTGAGCTACAGCTCACTTCATCGGATGCATTCAGTGGAAAATACAGTGGGGAGATTTACGTATACATAGAGATATACATAGAGAATATGAAACAATGGGTGTTACCATACACACTGTAACGAGAGTGATCACTTAAGGTGAGCTATTACCAGCAGGAGAGCAGGGGCGGGGAGGAAACCTTTTGTAGTGATAATCAAGGTGGGCCATTTCCAGCAGTTGACAAGAACGTCTGAAGAACAGCGGGGGGGGGGGGGGGGGTAGGGTATGGGGGAATAAACAAGGGGAAATAGTTTTACTTTTTGTAATGACCCATCCACTCCAGTCTCTATTCAAGCCTAAGTTAATTGTATCCAGTTTGCAAATTAGTTCCAAGCATTCAAGCATTCTTACAACTACAGTACCCACCTGTTGAAGTGAAGAAACAGATTGACAGAGCCAGAAGAGTACCCAGAAGTCACCTACTACAGGACAGGCACAACAAAGATAATAACAGAACGCCACTAGCCATCACCTTCCGCCCCCAACTAAAACCTCTCCAACGCATCATCAAGGATCTACAACCTATCCTGAAGGGCGACCCATCACTCTCACAGATCTTGGGAGACAGGCTAGTCCTTGCTTACAGACAGCCCCCCAACCTGAAGCAAATACTCACCAGCAACCACACACCACACAACAGAACCACTAACCCAAGAACCTATCCTTGCAACAAAGCCCGTTGCCAACTGTGCCCACATATCTATTCAGGGGACACCATCATAGGGCCTAATCACATCAGCCACACTATCAGAGACTCATTCACCTGCACATCTACCAATGTGATATATGCCATCATGTGCCAGCAATCTGCCATGTACATTGGTTAAACTGGACAGTCTCTACGTAAAAGAATAAATGGACACAAATCAGACATCAAGAATTCTAACATTCAAAAACCAGTTGGAGAACACTTCAAATCTCTTCGGTCACTCGATTACAGACCTAAAAGTTGCAATTCTTCAACAAAAAAAATCTTCAAAAACAGACTCCAACGAGAGACTGCTGAATTGGAATTAATTTGAAAACTGGATACAATTAACGTTGGCTTGAATAGAGACTGGGAGTGGATGGGTCATTACAAAAAGTAAAACTATTTCCCCTTGTTTATTCCCCCCCACCCTACCCCACCCCCGGCTGTTCCTCAGACGTTCTTGTCAACTGCTGGAAATGGCCCACCTTGATTATCACTACAAAAGGTTCCCCCCCCCACCTCCTGCTTGTAATAGCTCACCTTAAGTGATCACTTTGGTTACAGTGTGTATGGTAACACCCATTGTTTCATGTTCTCTATGTATATAAATCTCCCCACTGTATTTTCCACTGAATGCATCCGATGAAGTGAGCTGTAGCTCACGAAAGCTTATGCTCAAATAAATTTGTTAGTCTCTGAGGTGCCACATGTCGTCCTTTTCTTTTTGCGAATACAGACTAACACGGCTGCTACTTTGAAATCTATTTTCCCTAGTATCAGACCATGCAGATAAGGAATACAAACCACATGAGAAAACAGCAGTCAATTCCACATCCCAGCTGGATGTGTTAAGCAAATCAGCACAGAGTAAGCAGGGTTGCACAGCACAGGCTAACTAAGAATCCCACTGGCAGTGGTAAGTAATCAAGTGGAAAAGGGGGCAGTGTGCCACCAAAAAAATCTGAGTGAAGTAAACTGCTTCTGTTAGGAGGGCCAGGGAGACAAATTGGTTTTATGGAGATGTTCTAAAATCTATATGGTCTTTCTAAACCCCATTTTCCCCTCACCAAACACCCACAGTGCTTCCTATTCTTTTCTCCCCTCACCTTAATTCTGACATAAGATTTCTTCAGATAGTAAGTAATGGAAAAACTATAGAGTCTGGCAGTCAGGAGTTAGAGGTTTTTTTGCTTTGAGTGTGATGTAGAGCAGTGGTTCCTCAAAGTTTGTCGTACCATATCCCTGTTTTACAACTCAAAAGGTTTCAGGATCACCCTCCCACATGGCCAGTACGACAGGGAAAGGCAGTCAATGATCCCCCATTGGCTTGTCTGCAAGTCCCAGGTTGAGAACCTAGGCCTAGGATGTGTGCATAG
The DNA here is from genome assembly GCF_965152235.1 of Eretmochelys imbricata. Lineage (NCBI taxonomy): Eukaryota > Metazoa > Chordata > Testudines > Cheloniidae > Eretmochelys > Eretmochelys imbricata. The sequence continues at coordinate 191,541,702 of NC_135572.1, read as the reverse complement.
TGGGGGGTTGTTATTTTTGAGGAGTCTACTCATTCCAGTATGACGATCATGGAGAGATGAGGCATTTAAATTAAGTTGGATTCATGTTCATGGTGCCTTAATGGGTGATTTCCTCACTGTTAAGTGATTTTATTGACAAAAAATGTGTTTGAGTAACCTTGGCTCCAAGCTTGTGTCTACATTAGGGATTTTTTTCACCAGTCTAGTTACTGATGTATTTACAATAGTACAGATGCAGTTTACCAATGTAAAGTGAGGCTTCCATTACGTACCTTACCCAAGGTAATTACATTTGTGTGTGGATTGAGAAAAGCCTTTTCTATAACTCAGAAGCTGAAGCCATAGGTTTCAGTAGCATCAATAGTCCATGAACTATTGTACTATCTTTATTTAATTTTCCACTTGTTGAGCTGTTTCACTTTATGCACCTTAAATCAATTTGCTATGAGTCATCTCTTCACAAACCTCAGCTGCTGAGAATGACCTTATTCTTGTGACTCAGATGCAAGAATGAAAATTATTCTACCTGGTTCTGTGCCTGCAATGCTGTAAGTGAACAAATGGTATGGACTGTTCCATAATAATCTTCCAATCATAATCACGTGCGGTCCTTCCTGGAAGTCAGGTACTAAGACAATTACAGTAGTACTGTAACTAGATTGTAAAGCCACATTTTATCTGTTATGCATAAGGCTTTTGCAGATTTTGGTTTAATTTGATTTTTATTGGTAAAAGCTGCTTGACATAAAGTTCCAGAGCAAGGTAAACTTCCTTCCCTTACCTACCTAGAGTGTCCTATGGGCTTAAGTTGCCACCCACAGCTGTCAGCTTTACTCTGCTCCTCATCAGTTTCACATTGCAAGTGGAGGGAAGCCTGTTCATAACACTACTAAGTGCTGAAATTTATTCCATAAAGAATGCCTTTGTTTAAATGTAATTCAGGTTGTTTAAATGATAAATCCTCCAACACAAATTCTTAAAAGGAAGGAAATGCCAAATGATGGGACATCTCTTAACCACATCCTAACAGTTATGGAGCACACTTCCGATGACAATGACAGATGCCACATCTTCACAAGGAACTTCCTTTTGCCTCCAAAAGACCAGACAGAACACCTTACTCTCCTTTGCAATACACACAATCTTAATTGCAATCTTAGCAATTTAAGTAAATATTTCATATACACAGCAGTGTGTTATATGTTTGTCAGGGGAAATCAAAAACGAAGCTTATATAGCGGAGAAAAAATGAGTCTGTATGGCAAAACTATGCTGATGGGTCAGTACAAGGACAGATATTATGCTGTGGAAATTGAAATCTTGGAACATCAAGATTGTTTCCCTGCACACTTGGGTTTCAGAATAGTTCATAGGTGCTGGAACTAGGGATACTGGAGTGCTGTTGCATTCCCTGGCTTGAAGTGGTTTCCATTATGTACAGGGTTTTCAGTTTGTTTCAAGGGCTTTCAGCTATAAAATGGCCCCCACTATAAAGATTGTTCCAGCACTCCTGGAACAGTTTGCAAATGCAGGAGAATCAAGAAGCATGTAATATGTTCACTGAATAAGATGCATTCCAGGCAGGGCTGGATTTAGAGGCAGGTGACCCAGTCGACTGCCTGGGGGTGCCGGGCTTGGGGGGCAGGTTCCAGGCTTGATGTGCTGTTTTTGTTATTAGTGACAAAAAGGAAAATAGAATGTTTGAAGTAACATGTTTCAGGTATTCTGTATGTGGATTCATTTTTCACTAATCTCCTGGAATGTTCTGGATCTTTATAGAATCTTGTAAGCTATTCAAATGTTTAATAAATGGAGGGGGGCACCAAAGATGCTCCTCGCTTGGGGTGCCATTTGGTCGAGAGCTGGCCTTGATTCCAGCCTGTTGAGCACATCATATTCTTCAAGGATGTAACACATCACACATATATAGATCCTAATTAGCTGCCAAAAATATACAAAGTTTGTAAAGTCCCCCTGGCATTAAGAAATATAGTAAAAACTAAACCTGAGGGGGAAATTATATGATGCAGAGTACAAACAGGCACCAATTGTTTGTGGTAACTGTGTGATCACTATAACGGATTTGTAGATTCAAAAGATTTAGGTTAGGCCATCAAATGTAAACACTACTCCAAGAAAGTGTCATGAGAGGGTCATGTCTAGATGTGAAAACACTGACTTTTTTTTGAGCTTTGGATATAAGACAAGGGTTTTGGTAGGTACAACACTATGGAGAAAGTGCAAATTTTTCACACCCCTGAGCAGCATAGCTAGGTTGACCTAAGTTTTAGGTGAAGACCATGCCTTAGAGTAGTGATCCCGGTGGTCCACCTGTGATGAGTTGGATCACAGAAACCCCCTTGGGGCTGCCAACTGATGTGCCAAGACTACTTCTGTCCCTGCTTTCCTGCCCTGGCTGGTTGGGATTTCAGTGCCCTGCCTGGTTTGAGCCAGACCCACTAGCCTGCTGCAAACCCAGATCCAGGTCTGAACCATGCCCCCTAACAGCTGTAGGCTTAATTGAAAGCAGCTGAAGCAGCGTTCCTGTCTTTAACACTCAGATGCTCAACTCCCAATGGGGTCCAAACCCCAAATAAATCTGTTTTACCTTGTATAAAGCTTATACAGGGTAAACTCATAAATTGTTCACCCTCTATAACCCTGATAGAGAGAGATGCACAACTGTTTGCCCCCCACCCAGGTATCAGGGGTGGCAAGTTGGTAGAAATTTTGGTGGTGCCCAGAACCTGCTCCCCCAAACTCTGCCCCCCCAACTCCACCCCCCAGTTGGCTAAGGCTCTGGGAGGGAGTTTGGGTGTGGGGAGGAGGTCTGCAGTGCAGACCCTGGGCTGGGGCAGAGGATTGGGGTGCAGGACGGGTGAGAGGTTGGGCTCTGGGAGGGAGTTTGGGTGGGGGAGGGGGTCTGGGGTGCAGGCTCTGGGATGGAGTTTGGGTGCTGGGTGCAGGATCTGGGGATGCAGGAAGGGGTGAAGGGTGCAGGTGCTGGGACTGAGATTGGATGCAGGCTCTGGGAGGGAGTTTGGGGATGGGAGGGAGTGCAGGCTCTGAGAAGGAGTTTGGGGCAAAAGGCGGGGATGCAGTGCTTACCTGGGGCTCCTAGGCAGGGCAGGCCGGGAGTCTCCATTTGCTGCTACCCCCAGGCACTGCTGCTGCAGCTTCCCATTGGCTGCAGCGGCACTTGGGGCAGGACATAGACCCACCCTGCCCAGGGGCTGCATGGAGGGCCGGCAGCCGCGTGGAGTGAGCAGGGAGGAAGCCGCTCCACTCCACTCCACTCTGCATGCTACCGGTGGTGAGTGGGGGCCCGGGCTGTTTTAAATGGGAAGGGGGTTGGGATGGGGAGGGGGGCTGAGGGAGAGAACTGGCCCCAAACATTGCTGGAGCCAGGCCCTGGGCCAGGAATATTCCTGGTGCCCAGGCACCACGGGCCCATAGGACTCGCTGCCCATGCCAGGTATTAATATATACTCTGGGTTAATTAATAAGTAAAAAGTGACTTTATTAAATACAGAAAGTAGGATTTAAGTGGTTCCAACTAGTAACAGACTGAACAAAGGGAATTACCAAGCAAAACAAAATAAAACCTGCAAGTCTATGCCTAATACAGTAAGAAAACTGAACAAGATAAAACCTCACCCTCAGAGGAGTTCCAGTAAGCTTCCTTTTACATTCTAGTCTCCTTCTAGTCTGGGTCCAGCAATCACTCACACCCCCTGTAGTTACTGTCCTTTGTTCCAGTTTCTTTCAGGGATCCTTGGGGGTGGAGAGGCTATCTCTTGAGCCAGCTGAAGACAAAATGGAGGGGTCTCCCAGCAGTTTAAATAGACTTTCTCTTGTGGGTGGGTACCCGTCCCTCCCCCTGTGTAGAATTCCAGCTACAAGATGGAGTTTTGGAGTCACATGGACAAGTCACATGTCCATGCATGACTCAGAACTTACAGGTAGCAGCCATGGTTGACATGCTACCTTGAACGTCCTCATGTAGACTTCTTATGTGGATTGGAGCCTTCCAAGATCCACTGTCTGTTAAGTTCTTCTTGATTGGGCACTTAACTTGCAAATTCCTTTCTAAAGACCAAATGCCTTACTAAGGCTATTTAAAATCAAACATGTATACGGCCAATATTCATAACTTCAAATACAACGACACATGCATACAAATAGGATGAATATATTCAGTAGATCATAACCTTTACAGAGATATGTTACATGGCATATGTAGCATAAAACATATTCCAGTTATGTTATATGTACATTCATAAGCATATTCCCATAACACATTATGGGGCACAACGTCACACCACCCACTATGGTCTATGATCTCTTATCTTAAAAGGGTCAATTCTTCCTTTGTGAGGCTAAACCTGCTATTCACATTAATGTGAATTAAATAACTATGGATGAGAGACGTAGTCCTTTAATAATTGGACAGTGGTGATGTCAGCCTGAAATTATATTGAATCTACAACATTAAGACAAAAGAAAGATTTTCCAAAAAGGAAATTGGTAAGTTACCAGTGCTATGACAAAAGAAAAAAGTCCCCTAAAAGGCATTCCTCAATCTTCTTCCATCTGGGACACAAAACACTACCAAATTCCAGAATCCTGTGTAGCTGGAACTGGAGGTCAAAACAGGAATGAATGAGTCATTTCTGTTGGTGCTTTGGTGGGGAATGCTGAGGACTGGAAACTGCACTTTATTCATCCATGAAAAGGTATACCGGCCAAGATTTCGCTGAGTTTATTTCTTTAAAATTAATCTCACTTTAATATGTACACATATGATATTTTAATTAGTTATTTGTATTACTATAATTCCTAGAGGCCAAAGCCAAGATCAGGGCTAAGCACTGTATAGACACATCACAAGAGACAGTGCCTCTCCTGAAGAGCTTACAATCCAAATAGCCACAAGGTGGGGAGGGAGAGAGGAGGTATTACTATCCGCGTTTCACAGGTGGTGAACTGAGTCACAGAGGTTAGAAGCTGAAGTGCCCCTGACTTTCAAAGATACTTAGGTGCCTATATCCTAAGTCACTTTTGAAAATGGGTCTTTAGATGTCCAAATTACTTATGCCTTGCAATGCTAAGTGGAGCAATGTCTAAATATCTGTAAAAACCTGGGTCGAAATGACTTGCCGAAGCCCAATCTCAGACTGACCTAGGAATTCAGTCCAGATGTCCTGTGTTCCAGTCTTGTGACTTGTCCACAAGATCATCCTTTCTTCCTCTCTAATAAACAGGGACATCTTAGAAGGTCTAGAAATACAGAATAGCCACTTGTGTGCTAAATCCTATAAAAGGCAGTCTGACAAGCTTTAATATAGCCAATAACTTTGGAAATTAAACTCTTGGAATTTGTCAGTAAAAACTGCTTCTGAGGAGCGAAATCACTTGAGTTGTCTGCCAAGAATGTTAAACCCAGATTAAGAATTGAGAATTTTAAATAAATATTAATCACAGCGAAGATATTCATGAATTTGCAAATGTAGAATGATTAATCTGATTATATTGGCACATTAGCTAGATGGCTATTGTATAAGCAGAGGAAAGTGACTATTTCTATGACTGATTTTCTCAGCATAATCATAGAATCATAGGATTGGAAGGGACCTCGAGAGGTCATCTAGTCCAGTCCCCTCCACTAAGGCAGGACTAAGTATTACCTAGACCATCCCTGCCAGGTGTTTGTCTAACCGACTCTTAAAAATCCCCAATGATGGAGATTTCACAACCTCGCTAGGCAATTTATTCCAGTGCTCAACCACCCTGACAGTTAGGAAGTTTTTCCTAATGTCCAACCTAAACCTCCCTCAGTGGTATCAGACAAATATCAGGCATAATTTCTGAATAACGTAAGACCTTGTCTGTATGATACTACAATAGATACTGGATTTTATTTCTGTATGAATTTTAATATTAATCTTAATATGACAATTTCACTAGAGTATTTAATAAAACAGGTTTTATTCATGAGCTATATGCTTGCCAACTTCTCATAGGTTATGGTGGTATGAAACAAAGTAATTGCAATGGTATGGTAGACTCTGAGTAATGGTACTCAACTTGTTAAGCTTATAGTGTGGTTCACCCTGAAGGATCTCAAAGCACTCTACACATTGTTCAAATGCAGCCAACCTTGTGCTGCTTGGATATAGGTTATGAAGTGCTTTGCAGTCATTCTGTGTGAAAGGCAATAAATACATTACTGCTGCCTTCTCCCATGCATCGTTCTGTATTATCGCCATTCATCTGTAGAGGCACCTTTTGGATATTATGCAAGTGTGTTTCCATCCAACCCAGGGCCTCATCCAAAGCCCACTGAAGTTAAATGGAGTCTTTCCATTGACTGCAGTAGGCTTTTGGATCAGGCATTATGTGAGAAATTTCTCACTGATTCTTTTTTTCAGTCATTGTGATGGTGCTTCTTGGGGCAGCATGCTCAGTAAATACAGAACGTACTAAAGTAGTTCAGCTTTGAAATCAAACCTGTAGAGCTGAATAATTAGAATATAAGCACTGAAATGGTTATTTTTAAACATTTCATTTTTGAAGGATGCCAGAGGTACTTATGTAAGTGCTCTCCCTGAAGACTATTTTCCATGATTAATGCTCTCACATAGGCTTTAATCTGTTGCCATGTGCAGCAAAAAGACAAATAATGTTTACGTTGGCCTAGCTCCTCCTACGATTTCCTAAACAACTGCTTTTATGCACCACAGGCAGCTTGAATCATGCCTAATTACAAAGTTCTACATCTGCTTTCAATCTCTGAGCTTGCACACAAGGTTGCTCTTGTGCTGGTGGGCACACAGTGGTCCCATTTGTTTGTTTGTTTTTGGATTTTAAATTATATATAAACAGGCACAAGGACAACATTATAATATCTGACATCTGTCATACTGTAGCTAGCAGATAGGAAGCAATTCCAGTTTCCACTATTAGCTATGGACATTTGAACTTTGCCAATACAGCCATGTAGTTGTATCCTAATCAAACAAATTGAACAGTGTTGGTGCTAATTAATGTGATTTTATTATATTTGCAATGTCTCCCCTTTGCCTTGGGGATTGGTCTGCTATTTGTTTCTATCTGTACTAATCACGCCTGGCTAACAAGCTGAACCCTCAACTGCCCATCAGGTGGGTTAAATGAATGATTGTTGATATTTATTGGTCTCGCTCAATTTTAGTTTCCGTTGGAATCCTTACTACTAATGGGAATATGTAGATTGTATCAATCACTCTTCATTTCAAAATACTTTGTGTTGTTAGTACTTCTGAGTCTTCTCCCAAGTCTCACAATACTTTACTTTTTTCATAGAGCACCAGCTTCTAGAGTAATGAGTGTCTCCTTTCATGGAAAAAAAAAATTTTGCCCTTCTAGTTGTGAAGAAAATTTGAAAATGTGACCTCCTTAGAGGCCCCAAACCCAGAAGGTAAATTAAAAACAACAAAACCACTCCCAACCGCATACTCCAAAATATTCTCTTTTAAAATCTCATGGAGCTTTGGATGCTTGAGGTTGCCAATACTGTAGCTTTGAAATGTCCAAAAGGACACAGGCACAATACAAAAGGTGGGTTTGCGGGGTTTTCATTTTTTGAATGAATAGGCTTACCTGCATTACAAATAACATAAACTACTAGAACTGTAAGAAATTAAACAAAACAAAACTAGAACCAGATATTTCAGAGACCAGCACCCAATAGTTTCCATTTAGGCACCTTCATAAGTGATCAGATGTTCAAGAGAGAGCTGGTCATGAATTTTCACCATTACTTTTTTGGTCCAAATATTGGCTTTCAAAAAATGAACACTTTCATATCCATTTTTGCTGCAATGTTTTGATTTTTTTTCTGTCAGGGAAATAGAAACAAAATCAGAACATTTGACTTGTTGAACAAAATTGAAATATTTTGGTTTTTGTCAGTTAGATATTAATCTATGATTGCTGGACAACATTTCCTGTGGTGCACCACAGTTGCCCCTCTGCCTAAACCACTACAGTGCACTGTGGGAGTCATGAAGCACTGAGGCAGATCAGGTGGACATAGTTTAATATCGAACTGAGCTGGGCAGAAACGTTTGAACAGTTCTGAAAAGTTTCTATTTGAAACTCTTATTTCATGAAAAATTCTATTATATCTATCTTTCATCCCATTTCAGGCTGAAAACAAATGTTGAAATAGTGGAATTTCCCACAAGGCAGAAATTTCAGTTTTTGATTAGCTCTACTCATTATCCAGTAACTTCCTGTATTCTCAGTGGAAGCTGCTATGTGCTGAGTACTCATGAAAATTTTGCTACTTTATTTTGATGTCTAAATGTGTGCTGAGCTCTTATGAAAATGTGGCCCCAATTGGATGTGCTAAGCACTTGAAAATCTGGCTAATAATGAACTTTACACTATTTTTGCTGCCCGCTTTTTACATTGTTCTCAGCTGGAGCAATAAAGAATAATAAAAGATCAGAACTGAAGTGGGAGATGAGGGAAAGAAGAAAGTAATTAGAATTCTATCTTTAATGTTTGAAATCTCATGAACCTTAAAGTATAGATATTCTTATACCTCATTGGTATGTTGTGAGGCCCAATTTTCCAATGATTTATAGCATTTGTTTGGCCACTTACGAATAATGCAGCCATCCTAAATGTATGATGAATTTTTTTATACCATACTCATGTCTTTGTTCTCTCTTTCGTATGCGTATGTAATAGACATATAAAATATGTATAGATTTAAGGATAGGATTACTGTCTGGTTGTTTTATAGATGTGACTTATGCTGTGGCAGTTCATAGAGCTATTATATTTTCTTGACTATGATGCTTGACTACAAGGATAAGAAATTGATTGCGAGGGAATGCAGAAAGTTAACAGACAACTATTTTATTTGGGTCACAGTTTTCATCTGCTATCACAGAATAAAACATTACTCTACATTCATACAATCAAAGCATGGAAAATTGTCTCTGTAGAAAAATATCTGTAATAGAGAAGTGGCAGAATTGGCCATAGAGAAAGCATGATCATTTCATAGGTCAGTCTTTCTATAAGCAATACAGAATGGATCAATAACAATACTCTGCATGGATGAATGAAGGCGTAAAACAATTTTTGTCACGAAAAAGCATTTATATGTAAGAGAAAGTGACTTGAAACTGGAGGAAACGGTGACTAAATGATTCAAAACACAAATTTCAGGTTTGTGCATGTCTGAACTTTAACAGTGTTCAAAACCCAGATGCAGATCAAACTCTTGTGGCATGATCTGTCTGTGATAAAACTTTACCTATCCTCTGCATAGCACTTCTAAAGAGACTAGGAGCATAAACTGAAACCTCTGGATCATTGCAAGAGATTTCAGTACACAGCAGCGAGAATTTGCCCAATATCAGGTTGGATCTGTTGGTAAGTGGGAATAAAAATAACTCATTTCCAAAGAGTCAGAAGGCATAGACGGTAAAGAAAATATATAAGTCCCTCTTTTCCTTTTCCATATGGCAAGTAAATAATTCACAAGTCCATCCAGAGGAGTCTCGATGCAGTATCCATGTCTAAATCCAGGCTCAAATTTTCATTCAGGTAATTACCAACCAGTTTTTACTGCATCTATATTGCCATTACTTTTTCTCTTCTAGACCATCCAACCCCTGTCATGTGTAGCAAAGTTGTCTTTAATGAAGTTTCACTAACACTTCCTTTAGACATGAGGGCACATTCTTATTCCAAAGATGATTCTAGTATGCCATCATCACCTCCCAACCATTGAAAAGAATTTTTGTCATGCAAGGATCCATGGGCAGCAGCAATAGTTAACAGTTTTGAGCTGGGAGCAAAGCTAAACTACCCTACCAACTCACAACATAAGGTATAACACTAAGTTCTGGTGAGTAACTGAATGATGTCCCGTATGTTCGAAATCTTGTCTTAAAAGAAAAACAGCATAGAAATTAGTCACAGCTATTGAATCAAGTCGTCTCTTACAATTGTTGACAGTCCAGATTAATAGCCCTGTCCAGTATCTGTCCTTCAGAGATGTAGACAATTATTCAAGGACATTTTCTTCCTGGTCGAATGCACATGTCTAAGACATGGTAGCAATCTTACAGCAACAGAAGTGATTCTGCAGATTAAGATTGTTTTGCAAAACGAAACGCTGGTTTTGTCTAACAAGCTAGATTTGGTCAAGAATGGACTAGCCCTAGGGTGTTACTAGTACTAGTGTAAATGTAATTATGAACTTTCACTGCTCTAGTAGCATCTTGATAAAGGATGTGGAAAGGTAAGATGCCTTTGGAACCTTACTTGATCTCATAGGATTTGCTAGATTCTTTGGATGTATACATACTCCTCCCACATCAGAAGACTTGAGCACATAACCCAAATGTTACAATGCAGAACACGATGCTCTGTTAGCAGAACTTTCCTAGAAGTATTCAAGTCCAGTGGAAAAATCAAGGCTGTCATACTGGTTTTGTGCGGAGTTAAAATAGCATTCTGGATTCATTCCAGCGCATCCATAAGCTAGCAATGTCTGTTAGTAAATGGATATGATCTTTGTACATGCTAGCCATATAAAAAAAATCCTCAAATTTTACATGTTTTGAGATTCAGATATCATGAATAGCATAGACTTACATAATTCCGGGAGGAATTTCCCCAGACACACATGATGATCAGTACCATAAATTCAGAGAATTCTAAAACTAGTTCTACCTGCATATAAAAGCCAAATGCTCACACTACAGTACTTTGTCTTTAAAAGTTGTGGTCTAGACACAGGACTGGATCTAAAACCCTTGGCTGCTTCAGTCTCCTCAATCTCAGTCACTATAATGCAAAAAAAAAAAAAAAAAAAAGTATGTACTAGGCCAGTAGGAACAAGATCTCTCATAAGTCTGGCACATCATAAACCCAAATAGTGCCTGTGTTCAAACTTTTGTAGTCCAATTGTGTTATAGTTGCTCTCTGGTTTTTCATCAGATATAAAAGCTTTGAATTTTATGAATGCTGCCAGTATTCAGTCTATGGGCAGTGAGTAGTTAAGCTTATTGGTGGATTTTCCATTATGAAAATGTGAATAATATGCATAGAAAGATATTTAAATTAAACACAGGAGCTATGTCAAACTCATTCCTATTTGAGGTGAAACATCATTTCTTTGCCAGCCTTATCTTATTGCTATTGCTGAAGATGATCCATCTTCTAAAATACTTGAATGATAGCTCTGTTCTTCTTTTAACATCTTCATTGACAAGCCTTCATGTACAAAAATGCTGATATTCTTGCAGACTTCTGAGCCATTTTCCTTCCCTTTAGTATATAGCTTTTGCAGTATGTAGGCTTGTTCTGTTCATTATATAAACCTTTTGTTTGTATTAGGTAATATGATTGTTTTTAAATTGTTTAGCACTATGAGGTTCTTTAGCTCCATTTAAATAACAGTGTGTCCTACCATCACAGTCTTCATTTTCTCAGTGATTTAATATATAATTTATTTTAAACAAGTTAAGGGTTCTAACTCTGAAGTGAGGAAATGTCCTTAAAGCTGCTGCTCAATTCTTCAATCACCCTGTGGTGTGTAGGTACTCTATTAAGAAAGCCACAGAACAGTGGGTAACCTTTTATCTTATGTTTCTGCAATGTACATACCATATGTGTTACACAGTCCACTACATGCGCTATGTAAGATCACCCACTGTTCTAGAAGCCCTGCTGTGCCGAGGGACAACCAGGTGAGCTAAGTGTGGCCCAGCTGCCTGATTCAAATATATGTATTAGTTATTCTGAACTCTATATTTATCTTAATAATCTGGGATGTTAAAACAGCTTCTTTTTCTTAGAGCACTTCCCTTCTCCATTTTCAATTACTTGTTTCTGTACTGTATTGAATCTGTTTTTCTGATTACATCATCTCATTATTTATATTAAAATCTGTCTAACGTTTTTAAGATGTGAAGTAGAGATACTCTCTGCAAAGTTGGTATAAACTTGTTCCTTTCAGTGGTCTCATTTTGTTCTTCTTGTTGACGAAGACAGAGACCTAGAGTACAGACACAAGCTTCACTCTTGATAATGTTGTTAAAATAAATACCAATGGGAAAAAGTAATATTGTGGGTTTTTTCCAGACCTTTTCTACATCGAATATGGTGGATTCCCAGCACTGCTGGACAAGATGAAATCAATTCATTGTTGACGGAGTGCAGTATAATAATGTACATACATCATCCCTAATATATTGTGCATTGATTACTAGGCAACTTAAGAGTAACAGCCGTGTTAGTCTGTATTCGCAAAAAGAAAAGGCGTACTTGTGGCACCTTAGAGACTAACCAATTTATTTGAGCATAAGCTTTCGTGAGCTACAGCTGCATCCGATGAAGTGAGCTGTAGCTCACGAAAGCTTATGCTCAAATAAATTGGTTAGTCTCTGAGGTGCCACAAGTACTCCTTTTCTTTTAGGCAACTTAAGTCACTAACAATATTATAACATTTTGGAATGCAGAGCTCTGCAGTCTCCATGTGAGTTATATTGCAGTTATATTCATGAAGTGTTGTTTCAGTATGAATTTTGGAATCTGGTTACACAGGAAATGGCAGATTACAAATAGTTGGCTGTGTACTTATCCTCCACCATTGCTTTATCTCTAAAATAGTTCAGTGTTACAGGACAAACAGATGTGGTTTTCCCCCTCCTTTCACTCTTGAATGTTAAAGCCAGTAAGTATCATTGAAAGTGTGTTGTCAATTTCTAAGCCTCTTTGACTCAGTCTTCTGAGACACCAAAATAAAAATAAAACAGAGTCTGAGGTTTGAATAATTTCTGACTGTACATGTTTGGAATGGCCTGTGAAATCTATGTAGACATACTATAAACTGAAGTTAACCTTATTTTGAAAATTCATTGATCAAAGGCTCTCTGTCAGTATCTGATTAAGGGCCATGTAAGAGTACTGAAGACATTTCCTTCTGGTTAACAGCTCTGGTTACTGGGGTTCCTGGAGTGAATTTTCCTGTAAGCAGACAGGCTTTTCTCCAGGCTCCATCTGAAGCTATAGGGTTTCTCAATGGCAGAGCTTCCTGTTATTGAAGGCTTCTATTCATTCACAGCTTGTAAATCAGTAGCTTGTAAATCAATGGATGAAGAAACTACTGTTAGAGAAATGTTTCTCAACAAACTCCTTCATCGTATGTGTTTTCCCAGAGTATATATTCCATGGCCATGGAAAAATGGCTAAAAGCTTACCATGTGTAACTGACCCTGGAGGTGGAGCTAAAGGGCTATATGATCTTCAAGCCCTAGGAGATTTGGTTTTGCTATTTTAGTGTTGGACTTAAAAACAAAAAAGATTGAGTCCAATACATTTTTATCATTTCTAGAAACTGACATGAGTATGTTTGTCTTACTAGTCACCAGAGCAATAATTACAGCAACATTGAAGGTATAGTTGGAAGAGGAGGGGTAGACGACAGAAACCAGAGAAAATAGCATTGGGCTCATTAGGTACCAGTTTTCTGCCCTGAATTACTGTCCCAGTGCTGGCCAGCACTGCCATGAAGCCTGCTGCAAGAGTACAGTCTGATTGCTGTCAGCAGGTGTTGTTACTCTATGTAACTTGCAGAGAAAAAGATGCAAAAGAGGCTAAAGAATGCCAGGGAATCTTAGACTACTGTGGCAAAAATATTCAGTGTACAAACATCAGGAAACCTATAGTTTAAAATCTGACAAGTCCCCGAATCACATTATCCTTCTCTTATTCTATATTATTAATGATGACAACAGGGGGTGAACATGAGTTTGAGAGGTTGGGCTACATGTCTTTCTTATTATTAACCTGTTTGCTTTAGTGTGTTTTAAATTTCTCTCTGATTGGTAAAATTTTGTATAGTATGCTCTGCACGCTTGACACTGGACTTGCAAAATTCCACTGACCTGGGACAAGTGGGAAGCTGTCCTGGGTAATGTGGACAATGCCATCAACTGTTAATGAATGTGAGTTTCCATTTAAAAACAAAAAACAAAAACCCACCCATTACAACTACAAAAAGGACCTAGACAACATGAACAGTGTGTTACTGGTGCCACAGCCTGCTGCTGAATGGGGTTTGAGAAGCAACTGCTGCGGTTACATTTTGGGGTCCGTAAGTGGTAGCTCTGCTCACTCTGCCTCCGTTCAAAAGCAGAGAGAATAAGGGAGCAACTCTAACAGCCCTTGAGCATCCACTGGGCTCACCCGACCATGCATCCACATGGAGATGATGTGATGATCAGTATTTCATTCTGCGCTGAGTGAGGACTATTCCCTTCTCCTGAGTCAGGACTATTCCTCCGAACCCCTGGCATGGTGAGGCCAAGCCCAGAGTGCTGCTCTTCAGCTGCCATCTCCTGCTCAGCACCAAGAGGGAAGGGATTTAACCACTGTTCCTTTCCAGGGGCAGGCCAAAGAGGCAAGGGTGACGAACTGTTGTATTTTGTATGAATATTGTGTATGCTTCTGTGTGTGTCAGATGGGTTCCTTGCTGTGGTGTTAGATCAAATGGGGCTGTTAGTAGGACCAAGCAGGGAAAGCAAAATGATGACAGGTAAGAGTCCTTGAGGAAACAATGGGGATGCTGTTAAATGGGGAATACTCCTTATGTGGCTCCAACCAGGCTACTGCAGCTTACTCTTCCTAGGCTTAGACTAGGATCAAAGGGGGATACTAAACCATTATAGGACCAGGGGCTTAGAAAAGGGAGGGCATGTGAGGGAGTTGGGAGGGGCTGCCTAAGGAGTACCAGTGAGTGCTGACAGGGATGCAAGGAGACATCCAGACTGACTTAGCGTATGTCTACACTAGAGCTGGAAGGTGTCAATTCCAGCTCAAGGAGGGGTACCTGCACTAGCTCTGATCAAACTAGCGTGCTAAAAATAAAAGCATAGCCAGGGCAGCAGGCACTAGTGTCAGGAGGGCCTAGCCACACCAAGTACATTACTATAATCACAGACAGGATCATGCTCGGGGCAGCTAGCTCCTCCTATGGTTCGTGCCAGGGGTTAGTGCCACTGCAGTGGAAATATTGTAGGTCTGTCACTCCTGCACTATGTTCCCTGTAAACTGTGCACACACATGGGGGGCGGAGGAGAGAGTGGGACCCAGAGGGCCTGGAGTTTGCTTGGGCTGGGAACCAGGTAGGAATGTGCCCTTCTGCTGAGTCTCAGTAGCACCCCTTGCCTCTCCATGCAGAACGCCCCAACCTCTCCTTTGCCCGCTACCCTGACTTGCCCGGCTCTCCATGCAGAGGACCTCCATGTCCCATCTCCCCAGCCCCCACATTCAAAGCAAGCTTCCGCCACCTCTGGCTTGTGCCACGGCAGCTACCCTTTTACTTTTAGCACACTAGCTAACGCAGGTATGTGGAATTTATACCTTCCAGCTCTTGTGTAGACTTGCCCACAGAGTCAGTGTCTGCAGCAAGCAGGCTGGAACTTGGTCACTGTGATGGGGTGTGTACCCCACACTGGCACTGAAAAGGTTAAAGAGAGCTGAAGAGATCCATGAGGGCTCCTGGTGGCAATTACAGAACACGTCCAGTTCAAATAAGGATATAACTCCGCTGGGGAGGAGCTGGTGGTTTGTATAAAGGCAGGGCTTCAGACCAAAGGGAAGGCAGGAAACCCAGGAGAACAGAAGGCCTTTGAGAGACTCTCCCAAGAAGGGAACTCTGGCAAAAGGTTAGAAGGGACACTGAGAAGCTACTGCGGTGAAAAGAGCTCATGCAATGAGCCGTGACAAAAGGGTGGGAACTGGACCTCCAGAGTTGCTCACTACAAGAGCCAAAAAGAGGTATGCAGAGTGCAGAAAGGGGCTGGGGAAAAGGGCCTAGAGACAGGGAAAGGTTGGAAGTAGTCCAGGGAAGCTGCAAAGTGTCTGAGGAAACAGAGTTTAGATACTAGCTACAGGGTCTCTCAATAGGAACCCAAAGTTGAGGGAGGGCCTGCGTACCACCTCTGGCCACTGACCATGGTGGTATGAAACCCCCTGATATAAGATGTAAGGATTATTGAGTGCCCAGGACAAGGGGTGTAAGGAACACTGGGCCTGAGTTGGGGGCCAAAGACCTGGTGTAAGGTTACTTGTCCATTGTTTCTCAGGCTCTGTTACCCCAGAAGGGGTGGGAATGAACATGATTTGGACAGAGGGCCAAGTCACAAAGAGAAGCAGACCACCGCAGGGCCAAAGCAGCTGTTGGCAGAGGGTGCCAGAGGAGAGCCTGTTATGACATGCCCAGCCATAACAGGATGTGCAGCTGGTAATTTTTTCTTCTACAGTCCCTAAGATTAAGTCTACCTAGGAGCCTGAGGTGAATGCCAAGCATAGGTAAGACCGCATGCGTATAGATCTCTGATGTTAAATCATTTTCCTGAGTGCTATGCAACTTTTGGCAAATCATACTTTATTTTGAAGAAGTTGTCCAAGCCACTGTGTACTATTACCGTTTGCAGGCCCCTGAAGGGAAACTCTTGAAGATGGACCTGCTATATATCATGGTTAGAAATCAAGGGGTTGTAACCTAGACACCCAGTTGGAGAGTGGTTGGGGTTGGATTGCACTATCCATTTTTAACTGTGGGCTCTGACTACAGGACAAAAGTCCAAGAGGATGTGGGAAGTGGAACTGGTCAGGAAATTATCCCTCCTTTGTTGCTCTCCCCCCCACCCCCAAATTTTTTTGATTATTTTGGCAAAAGTTGAAAGAATTTGGCAGAAAATGGAGCATTCTGCTTTGGAAATGCCACTGTGAGTGCCTTGTGGAAGCTGCAGTTCATGTGCCTCATGTCCTCACTCTCCTTTGTAGGCTGCAGATCCTTGGCTGGACTAGATTTCCCATAAGAAACCACAATCTCCCCTCTTGCTCAGGAGACCTGTATTTCAGCCGGGGCGCCTAGAGAGAATGGGGACATGAACCAATTGACTTACAACCCCATTAAGGCACCATGGCAGCATTTCCAAATTGAAAATGCCAGTTTTTCAAACCAAATGTGTTTTGTTTTTAAGCGGAAAACGGAAACTTTGGTTTTGGGGTAATTTTTCTGGGGTTGGGGGAGGGGCAAGATGTGTAAAATTTTCATGTGGAAAACTGTAGTTAGTCCAGAGGTCAGCAACTTTTCTGAAGTGGTGTGCCAAGTCTTCATTTATTCACTCTAATTTAAGGTTTCGCTTGCCAGTAATACATTTTAATGTTTTAGAAGGTCTCGTTCTGTAAGTCTTTAATATATAACTAAACTGTTGTATGTAAAACAAGTAAGGTTTTTAAAATGTTTATGAAGATTCATTTAAAATTAAATTAAAATGCAGAGACCCCCGGACCAGTGGCCAGGACCCGGGCAGTGTGAGTGCCACTGAAAATCAGCTCTTGTGCCACCTTTGGCACGCGTGCCATAGGTTGCCTACTCCTGAGTTAGTCAAAAAGTCGATTTTTCATCAATTGTATGCACTGTAGTTGTAGCCATGTCCCAGGATATTAGAGAGACCAGGTGGATGTGGTAATATCTTTCATTGGACCAACTTCTGTTGGTGAGAGAGACAAGCTGTCAGCACAGAGATGGTTCAAAAGTTTGTCTCTCATCAACAGAAGTTGGTCCAATAAAAGATATTAATGCACCCACCTTGTCTCTCTAATATTTCATCAAAACAGTTTTGACAGAATTTTTTATCAGCCCTTGTAGGGAGTCTAAAAGCCCACCAGGGAGCAAATAAACATGCGCCAGCAAAGCATTAACTCAAGATATCTGAGGTTATTATCTTTAACCTCAGTTGATTTAGGCCTAAAAGAAATGAGTCTCTGATAGCTTTACAAGAGGAAGAAATGGCCTGATTGATAAAGTCTGAGTTCACACAGAGGTACATACAATATAGTCATACTTAAACAGTGGTCTTGACACATCCTCACATGGGATGAAGTGGTCTGTGCTTGTTGGATGAGGCAATAGCTTCCTCTCTCACTTTTTTTTTTTGGGTGGGGAGGGATGGTGGGATAGGAAGGGGTGTAACTTTCATCTCCTTCCCCTTTGGGACATTTACCAAAAACTTGGAAGTGTAGAATAATTAATCATACATGTTAGCATCTCTTGCTGTGTCTAGAGATTTGTTGTTTGCCATAATGCTCAGAGGTAACAGATATCAACATACCCGTGTGATACAAAATATAACAGTGCAGATGCCTGTTCAGCTAATGTGGAAGGCCTCAGAGCTAAAGAAGCAGACTTAGGTGATCATAATGCAGAGAGCTGGAGTACAATAGCTATAGTAAAAACAGGGATTTTTCAGCTTTTCTTTCACTTACTATAATTCCAGGATTTTTCTAATTTTACAGTTACAAATAGTAACTAGCTAGTTATTTACCATGACCCTGATTCTGTTGCCCATACTGAGTTGCAGTTACCTTACCCCTTGAGTATTCAATGGGACTATTCATTGAATAAGAAGCTACACAACATGTGTAAGGGAGGTAGAATCATGTTCCATAAAATCTACTAATTTTATAACTCCCATTGGCAATTGGGGTAGATCAGCTAGTTCAGATAAAGACCCCAGTCTTGCAGAGAATTATTCCATGTGCTTAACTACACACCTGAGTAGATCTATTGCCCAAAGACAGTATGTACATGCAGAAAGTTTAGAGTGTGCATAAATAATTCTGGAGTCATGGCCATAGAAGAACAAGCTTCAAATCTTCATCTGGCACTAGAACAGAATTGAACTTCACATGCAAAAAGAAGTTTGGATGGCTATCTTTCACCATGACTTTTCATGTTCATGTTCACGTTCTTTTCCATTTCCTAATTGCAGCAGAGAATAGAAGACGACATGCTGAAATACCACAACAAAGGGGGTGCTTATGGTATTTCCATTAGCAGGAAGCACTAGAAATCTTGCAGAACCTTGCACTCTCAAGACTTCCAACTCACTCAATTGTGCAGACCAAAGAAATTCAGTAAAGAAGCTCAACTTTTGCATGTCCACACTAACTGAAAGACCAGATATTTGGGGTTTACCAAGTACTGTCAAATATTGGATGCTAGTTGTTACTTCTCTGTCTTCTTCCTTTTAGCCTTTTAAAGTATTTTTCATATCTTCTGTGGGCATATTCCTTTTATATTTTGGAGCATCTTGGCCAAAGTATTCAAACTTGGATTCCAAAAATTAGGCATCTAAATCCATATATAGCACCAAAACAAGTGACCTGACTTACAGAGATGCTGAGCCCCCATTGAAATCAATAGATACTGTTGAGTGCTCAGCACCTCAGAAAATCAGGCCATTTTGTTTTGGTGCCTGACTCAAGTATGAAAATGTCAACCAGATGTGATGCGCTATGTTCTGCGTTATTCCACATTTTTCCATTGAAACCAAGTGTATTTTCTTCAGTCATGCTATGATATGTATCCAACCAGTTTCTCAAATTTCTTCCTATCACTCTTCAAAATTGGGTCCTAGTCATAAATCCCTGTAGACATTATTTATTTTGACCCATTTGAATAGACTTAGGTACTAATTACTTTTGATTTCTTGATTACTGTCTAATCGTTTTGTGGCCACCTCACTTGACCCTAATGACTCAATATTTCTCATGTGATTAGGGCATAGTGGGCATTGGTTAGACTAGTTGGTTCTTTTGATGTAAACTATTCCTGGAAGAATCTTTAACATGATTGTCAAAAGAATAGTTTCTTAGATCCATCATCTTAATATTAGGAGATTGTAGGAGACATTGTCTAAAGCCGTGTTCTGATTGGCTGGCTGATCCTTTTTGATGTCATAACTGTTATCAAGTTCCAATCATGCACAGTTGGTACCTAAGCACTAAAAAGGAGGACAGATTTTACTGTAAATAAATAAACACAATAAAATTATTGTAACTATTTTTTCATAGCGAAAGGATATGACACAATCCTTTCTTCCTGAAAAATTGTTTTTAAAAGGATAAAAAATAATGAATAGCAACAAGCCACTTTTGGTGTGCATCGATGGGCAAAATCTGCCCCTTTGTGTGTGTCATTAGTAATGTGTTTTTATCATATAGCATGCTGTTTCTTGTTTGTAAAAGATGTAATCCTGGAGTAAGTAGGAAGAGATACTGGAAAGCTCACATTCCTGTTCATTTTATTGGATTCCATTTTACTGCAATGAAAACACCAGTTTGTTTATTTCTATTGGGCCATTTCCCAGTGGATGATTTATATAGAAGAGCTCCTCCTGCTGCCATGTACAAATATATGTACAAATATAGATTCAGGGATCTTAAGGCCAGAATAGGCCAATACAACCATATAGTTCCACCTGTTGCATGCATGACACAAGCCACTGAATTTCACCCAGTAATTGCTGAAGGGAATCTTCCTTCCTTACTATGTAAGTGAATACTGTGAAGCCCAACAACTTGTGACTGAACAAGAGCAAATATTTTAGAAACGCATCCAGTCTTGATTTGAAGACTCCAAGTGATGATGAATTCACCATGTCCCTTAGTAAGCTACTCCAGTGGCATATGGCATATGTACTCTGTGACGAGGGTTGAATTCCATTCTTAATTATGGTCTGTGGGCTAGGGTAAAAATGTAGGACTCCATATTACCCTTGATCCACAGCAGATCTCCCACTAACTGCCAATGAGAGACTTGCCCAAAGATTATGTGTGACTCAAGGACCTCTTGGTGCCACCTGGCAGAGGGCACAGGAATGTGTAAGGATTATGGGGATCCACTGGGTCTGGTATCTGTACACTCCTTTGCTAATGGATTTCGTGCAAGGTCTCTGCTGAAAGCCTGTGTCACATTGGTACTCAACATCATTGTGAAATGTATATACAGATAATATGTAAGGAGTGTTTTTTTTATACTAAGGTCTGTGACTTGAGGCTGGTCAGCAAAAGGTGAGAAACAGGTTTCCTTCAACAGAAGATGTTTATTAGCCTATCTACATGTAAAGTGACTATTGTATATTTCACAGTGAATACTTATTTATAATCTGAGCAAAATGCTAATCTAGCAATTGCAGTCTCCAGCAGAGATTCTGAACAAGAAAATACAAGCAGCAGGGGTGCGATGGGTGTGTTCACCCCACACCAGCCCCAAAAGGGTTAAAAAGGCTGAGAAAGGTTCAATTACTGTGATAGGCCACACATGAGAGGCTTAGGCTGGAGAAGTAACCCCAATTAGAAAATGAAGCTCAGCTGAGCCGCTGTCAGCTGGGCTAGTATAAAGGCAGGAAGCTGGCAATAGAAAAGGTGGCAGTGAAAACGTCTGCAGCCACCCTCCATCTGTTGGTGAGGGAAACAGGGCATGTAGGTAAAGAGTTAGGAGCTTGGCCCTGAGGGAAGAGCATGCCCTGAAGCGATAAAGGTGGAGCAGAAAGCCTGTGGGAGGCAGAGTCGGAAACAGCCCAGAGACAAAGCAGCAAGGTTAGGGACTGAGCAGCCCTGGGTTGATGTTGCAGAGTCCTTGGGCTGGAACCTGGAGTAGTGAGTGAGCCTGGGTTCCCCTACCAGCCATTGATGCAGTGGCAGTGCCTGGACAGTGGGTCTAGTGAGACTCTATACCCCAGAAGAGGACACCACCTAGTGAGCTGGCTGGAGAGGAAGCTGCAACTCCTGGAGCGAGGGAGAGCACAATGGGTTGAGAGACCACAAGGAGAGGCGTCAGACGTGGAAGAAAACTAAACTCCAGAACAGCCAGGAGGAGGCATTACCTGTGGTGAGTGAGTACCCCGTGACAGGGGATTATCCTATTGGCAAGTGAAAACAATGGATTTTTGGACTATATCTGTAGGGACAGAGACAAACTCTGCATCTTTGCCCTGAAGATGCAAGAGCACAGTGTGAATTTCTTCATGAATGAAAGATCACAGCCAAGCCTGGCTATAATATGCTGGAACGGTGAGCTTTTGTGCAATATGACATGACAATATTTTGTTAAGTTTAGGCTCTAGAAGGTGTGTTTTGATTTTATTTTATATGTTAACACTTTGTTTTCAATATTTCTGTGTGATATCCTATGAATTTCTGTTCTTTGTTAAACAAACTTACACTCCCTCTCTCTATAAACAAATCTAAGGGCCGTGTGTTGAGAAAAGCTGAGTTCTATGGTGTAATTGGTAAACTGGGGTATACTGTTCCCTTGGGAATAGAGGATCTGGGAATTCTGTGAGTATCCATTGGATCAGGGGCTGGACACTGCAGGTGGACGCTTGGAGGATTCTGGGGCTGTGTGCCTATTATTAATCTGTAAAGAGAAACTGGGGCCTGAGGAGGCTTTGAAGGCAGCCCTTGTGTTGCATGAGGCTGGTGGTGTCAGGGAGCTGAGCCCAGCTAGGTGCAGACAAGGCTTCCTCATGGAAAGGTCAGGTGTGAGCGAGGTGCCTTCTCACAACCCTGGGTTACCCTAGGAAGCATCAGATTAGGGGTAGAATGTGCATGCAGTAACTGAATGTATAGTTTATTATTTGTTCAGTGACTTAGTGTCACATTTTGCATCATTCTCTGGGGGAATCTGCTTGCTTGTAGAGCCAGTGCTACTTCTGCCTTTTATTTCACTTCCTTCTCCATCCACCTTTTTCTCTATTTCTCTCCTGTTTGTTTGTTCTCCTTTCTTCTTTCTACATTTCCTTCCCTCCACTTTAAATAAGGATGAAGTTAAGAGTCTAGGATTTAGTTTGTCGCTTATTGCTAGAACATACATTTAGGGGGCCAGTAATAATAAAGAGCAAATTTGAGAGTCTTATTCAATTTTTCACTCAGTCTTCTACTATTTGGGAGTTTGTATGGGTAAGGAGCGAGTAAGGTCCTGAAAAACTATTATCTTATGTTATATAGCACCACCTTATTCTTGAAAGACCCCACAGGAATTAATTTAATACATACAACAATCATGTCAGAGTAGAATATTCTCTTGCCCAAAAATCAATGGGAGGGAGCTGTTGATCAGACAGCAAGGGATGTGATACAGTGTTTGTGGGGAGGAGGGGAAGGGGAGAGGACATGCTTATTAGGAGGGGGATGGCTCCTCCTCAGGTTCTCTGCCTTCTCGTTGGCTGGGGCTGGGCAGACCTGACTGACTGACTGGCTTTGGTCTGCCACTCCCTGCCTATTGAAACTCTCCTGAGCTTTTCAAAAGCCTCTGATCCTTGTTAACTGCCCTTCCCGCCCTCCCCTTAGGTGTAGTAGGAGTTGTGTTTTAGGATGCTGTGGATCTGATCAGTCGCTTGTTTGGGGATCAGGAAGGAATCTTTCCCATTGAGCCAAATTGGCCATGGTCCGGTTGCTGGTTTTTTTGTTTGGTTTTTGTTTTGTTTCTTCCCTTCTTCCCAGTGTCATGGGGCAGAGCTGGGTTGGAAGCATTATGGCTTGAAAGCTTAACATTAGGAAAGGTGACTGTCTAGTTCCTTGCAACTTGCAGAACACAGATCAAGGCTAAAAGGGCCTGCTCTTAGAGGTAAAAGAGATCTGGAATTTTTTGGTGGACCATGTGCCTAAGGGGAGACCCCAAATCTTCACAGACTGAGCTCTCCCCATGTTAATCTCTGAGCCACCCTTATGAACACCCCACATGCACAAAGGGAGGCTGGGAGGATTCAAAAGTGAGCTGAGTGCGAAGGGTAGGTGTACCGGGTCTATCCAGAGTTGTTAGTTATATGGTGGGAGCCCTGTAATCCCACACTGATAGCTGGATTGCTATCATCCCTTCCCAGTGCTCAATTAATCAAATTACAGCATGTCACTTAAATCCCCTGGATCTGTTGTTCATTTGTCTCCGTGTCCTGAGCAAACCAATCTGTTAAACCTAAATACATAATAAGCGTTATGTAGCATTGCATATCTTCAAAGCCTTTCACAAACCTTAACTAATTCTGGTAAGACCTCAGTGGGGTGTGGGTGGGTATTTATAGTTCTTAGCAGTCAATGTATTAGTATCATTTTGAAATCTCAAGTGACTGAAGTTCAAGACACACTCTCATTTTAAGAACAGAAGGGAACTGTGGTTCCCATTCGTAGGGTAGTGACCTCCATGGGATGCTGGCTGAGAGAACAATGCTTGCTGATGATGATGCAAATCCTAGTCAGGAGCCAGCGGGAGACATTACATGTATCAGTCAGTTGTTTTGCAGTGCGGACATGAATGTTCAGCCAATATGTAAAGTTTGTCCTATTTGACGTGAAACTGGAATTGACTAAAAGAATTAGAAAGAAAACAATCAACTTACATGGATTTGAGCCCAAACCATTGAATGTTTAGCTATTGACTCCTCTCTTCTGTTTATAGCGCAGCCAGCACAATGGGACTCTAATCCTAATTGAGCCTTAAGGGAACTGTCACATGTAAATGTTTACTAAATAATAATCATAGTTACCCAAGTCTCCAAGAATATTATTGTTAGACTGAGGGGGCGGGGGGGAATGCTAATAGATTTTCACATATTCAGAAATGTTCATTTACTATGAGCGTCAATGAGAGCTCATAATGACAAACCTTAAAAAAATGACAACGTATTTAGGAAAAAAGAATATTGCCGAACAGAAAACAGCCTTTTCTACATAATGTTCCCATATTCTTTCTGGAGTGTAACATTTATTAGTGGCTGCTTGGGCAACTGTGGTTTGGATGTATCATGCAGGATTCTTCTCTATGGAGTTTGAGCAAGTGATTGTGGAGAAATGAATTCTTCAGGTGCACCCCTATCATCTCAGTCTCCAATGATTTATTGGGCTTTTCCCCTCTATATTCCTTCTAATAATTAAGATTGCATTAGAGAGAATTAACGCTTACTCCGAAAGATAATATGAAATTAGATTCTTATGGAAACAGAATGGAATTCTTGTAAAGGTATTTCAGACTTTTACCCAAAGCACACTATCTACATATGCCCCAATAAAGGATAGATTTTTATGCATTTAAATGTCATTTAAATTTATGGGATTGCAATAAACTTATTGCAAGATGACAGCATAGCCTTTTAGGTTTAAAGCAAACAATGATTTAAGGTGTATTCTACCTATTGCAACTTGCCTATCATTTTGTTCCCCACAGATGTAAGTTTCTTCTGCATTTTATTAATAACAGATGTAAGCACTCAAAAATAATCAGTGTGGCCTAGTGGATGAAGCACTGGACTGGGACATGGGAGGTTTGGGTTCTAGTCCGGGCCTGCTGGGTAGCCTTGGGCAAGTTAGTTCATGTTACTGGGCCTCAGTTTCCCCAACTGTAAAATAGGGGTAATGATGTTTACCTCCTTTGTAACACATTTTGATTTCTATTAAATGCTATATAAGAGCTAGGTATTATTATTATTTTTAAAAAAAAAACCCTATCATTTGTTAGAAGCTGTGGGTCTCTGGGATAGTCAATACGGAGTTCTATAACAACTGTGAAAAAGTTTTTAACAATGGACTTCAAAATTAACCCTTATATGTGATTTATGACCCTGGATTTTTTTATGTCCTGTCCAGAGAGACAAACAAATTATTTTCTTGTGGACAGCAAAAATTATAGAGGATCCAATTCTGCCAGCCTCACCTTAATACTTAACTCCATGACTAATGCCATTGAAATCAAAGGAACTGCTCAAAACAAATAAGGATGACAGAATGTGGCCCTTGGTGATTTGTTAGCTTGTTAGTAGTGCTAGCCATTATTCTTTATTGGTATCTGTTTCCTTCCTTTTCATTTTCTTTAGCATTCATACAGTGTCTGTTTTCAAATGGCATATGCCATTTTTAGTAATAAAAGCAGTTACTGTAACCCTCCTTTATGTAAGTAACCTCAGCGGTTGTCCATAACATCAAGTAGATTCCAAAAGTATATTTTTAAATAATGCTACCCTTGGATTAGAATTCTCTCATGGTGGGGCTGTTTATTTGTGAGGTTCCTCCCCCACTCCCACCGTCTGTGGCATCCAGTATTTATCATGCTGAAACTGAGAGGTTTAAGAAATTAAATTCAGCATCTATATCACAGTGATAAGATGTATAAACAGAAAATGTGTCTACAGAACTTTGTGCAGAACAGCTAATTAATTTATGGTAAAAATAATGAGCAAGGTGACAGAGTTGCCAAACTCCACAGGAATACATTACACTTTCTCAGTCTTTGGAATGAAACAGCAGTAAGTAACTTAAAGATTCTGTCTCAGTGTGAGGAGACGTCAAGAAGTCTGTCAAACCTTACAAGCTTTGTTTATGCCTTTGGAAGTTTTTTTAAATGCAATCTCTATCAGTTTAGTGTTCCACAGCCACAGTTATACAGTAGTTGTTAGCAGATCATATTTGTTCTTACTATCTTATTGGTCTAACCTTATTTAAATGCTTCTGGAAGCCTCCAAGGTGTTGTCTTGTCACCTGACATGATGACAAGCCAATGACAGCTGCACAACATTGCTTGATATCTCCCTTCTGGGGGGGAAGAGGGAGGAATAATCATTTCACAACCACCAGTACTTTTTGATACATTTTAAGATCAAGATTCAACACATAAGGTTAAACCAACCTGCCTATTCCCCACTGCCAAGTTTGTTCACTCTTCCTTTATACATTCATTAAATTAGCATGTGTAAGGGACGTTTCAATAAAATTTATCTGATGCTAGAATGTTATGGTAAGAATGAGACTTGCTATTTGCATGGGCAAAAATCAGGGAAGAGTCTGACCCATACATTCTAATTTGTTCTAACAAAGCTTATCAGTTTGTAAACCTATCAGTTAGAAATGTCAACCTCATCAGTTTGTCTCCGTTCCACATAAAATTAACCCTGAGTTGCGTAGGTGTCATGAAGCAGATACATATCTGTTAGTACAAATAAATATACCAGGAAAGGTCACTCACCTGCTGCTTTCAGAGGTTTGTGATATTTGAGTTGTGTGACCATGGATATCTCTGCCATACTCATTCTGGTGAGTAAACTCGATGTTTTTATACAGTTAAACAATTCTGTCCTATTAACTAGCTAAGGTTGACTTAAATTTTCAGTGGCCCAGTCTCAGTCTCTTCCAAACGTACTCTTTTCTCTGTATAGCTGGAATCTGCAAATACTCATCCTATGTACTTCAGCTAAATCTTTCACTGGGAGAAGGGGGAACAATTCCATTGAAGTCAAAGCAGTTGCTCCCACATGCTGGAAACGAAACTGACCCTTGTTTTTCTAACTGTAGAAATTGAGTTTAAGTTCCATATTATTGTGATGGACTGTGATACTGCTGGACTGTGATACTGCAATTTTTTGAAGTCCTGTTTTAAGGCATATAAGCCAAAATAGAAAATGCTCAGTGTTCATATTTGTGGAGGGCTTTTTTGGTGAAGATTTAACTGTTCAATACACATTGTTTTCTTCCTTTGTCAGTCACTCCAGGGGGCGGGGGACCCTTGGTTCTGCTCCCTCCTCTCAGAATCTGACAGTCACACTGTCAGCTGCGTTTATATCAAACACTGGCAATGGCACCCAGTCCTGACGCAAGATCTCATTGTGAATGTTCAGCAGCTCTGGTAGCCCTTGGCCTCAGTAAGGAGGCTTCCCTTCTCCCTCCCACAAGGCTTAAATTTTCCACGACAAACCATATGGGTTTCATGATTTGGGGGGATTAAGCATGAGCCTTTGATCACTATGGCCCTTATTTCTGTGCACCCCAGAGTTCACAAGAGATGAGAACAGCTTGGACAGTTCTATTTCACATCAGGAAATAATCTTTGATAAGCAAGAAGCACTGAAGTTCTGCATCTGAAAGTTTCCACAGGTTAAATTTACGCATGTTAATCTGTTCCTTACTAATCAGATCCGTGTGCACATCAAATAATTCAAATCTTGCTGAAAATATTTTGGTGCCACAAATACAGAATATCTTCAGGTTAAAAGTAGTTTCATTAATTCACTTACACATATGTAATCATTGATGAGCAATGCACTATGGGCCTGATTCTCCACTGCCTCACACACTGAAATGCATGGATAGGAAATCCATCGACTTATGTCGGTCTTTGTGAGATCAACCTCAGGATAGCAGGTTTGGAAAGGTGAATGCTTGTCCTCTGTTCTTATCTTCTGGGTGCCTCTTATTAGATAAGAATTGTAATCCATCCCTGAAACAAAATTTCCAAACCCCCCATTGCTCAAAACGACATACAAAATAGAATGCTTGTGGATGGCAGAGGAATGTAAACATTTTGTTTGGTCTGAGCGACAGTAAAAGTTTGTTTATACAACACTTAAATTTTTGATCACATTTGAGCTAATATTGTCACTCTCAATGTCCTTGATCAGTCCTTTTTCCAATTGTCTAATACAATTTAGAGCATAGAGCAAAAAATCAAATTTGTTGTCGAATTGGAATGATTTTTGAGTGTCTATGTGAAAGAGTTAAACTACCTATATATTTTACTAATGATAAAACAATATAGTTTTTTGGGGGAAAGTAGTGCTGTAAAGAATATTGTTGGCAGAAAAGCCATTACCACAGATACATTCAGTCTGTATGCTGCAGACAGTCGGTAAATCTACAGGCTTTTGGTGTTTCTATGACAAAGACAATGAAGTGAGCTGTAGCTCACGAAAGCTTATGCTCAAATAAATTTGTTAGTCTCTAAGGTGCCGCAAGTACTCCTTTTCTTTTTACATTTCCTTTTTTACTTTTTACATAGTTGCAATGAGCGCACACATGTACAATGGTTGATTTCCTATCCAAATATTTCAGTGATTTTGTACAAAACGTTCAGGCTTTTTTTTTTTTCCTTTTCTTGAGCTAATTCCTCTCTGTCAGCTGAGGACTGCTGTGACATTTATCTTTATGTAACAAGATGCACATTAATTTTTTTCACTTCTCATAATCAAACCCCTTAGCACATGGGTACTAAAGGGCTCTACGAAGAGCTCTGCTGTACGTTAGCTGTGTTTGAATTACATGGGATGATCAGGTATGTTTTGACACAGCAGAGTGGAGAATTGCTATGCTGGCAATAACACAGAATTAGAGTTGAATCAGCATTCAGTGGACCGGGGTGGGGAGTTCAGAGGTGGCTTTTCTACTAGATTTCTGCTCCCCAATCCTAGCAGTGGGGAGAAGCCAGTTTGACCCCATGTAAGTTAGAGTGGCAGTTGTACTTCTTGTAATGATACCCTAGGGGCATTTACACCAGTCAAATAATACCAGAGGGCAGCATGACATACTCCAACACACTCCACGCACCAGGATGCTGTGAAGGGATCATGCAGACCCAGCTATGCTTCCTCTATGCCAGTCAGATTTCCCCCTCACTGGTGGAATCCCCATTAAGGGCAGCTCAAGTTTACTTTGGCTGCCAAAATGTTGCAAATTGGATTGCATGGGACAGGACTTGGTCCATGGTGGTGGCCGTATGATTCTGCTATCCCTTCATTTCCTTCTAATTTTCTTAAATTTAGTGTTAAATATTGGGCTGTAATTAGTACCTGCTCAATTGTTCAATCAGACTTCTTTTTTTTTTTTAAAGGTGAAGTCAATAAATGAGCACTTCTTTTTTGGTCCATCCCCAGGAACTGACGCAGTTAGGTGGTGCCAATTCAAATAATTTCACCTCGAATCCATTCTACTTCTGCTAGTCACTATTAAACACTTCCCTGCCCCCTCCAAGGAAACAGCAGTGTAATAGTTTACACATATATTTAAACCACCTCTCCCAGCCTTGAAATGCTGTTATAAACTAGGATTCCATTACTATGCCATGGCAGATACTGGCACTTCTTTGAGACTATTTTAAGCCTTGCTTGCTAGTTTGTTATCAAGATCCTAGTAGGCGCCATCTTCAGCCCTGACTTGCAAAGACCACCCCAGAACACACTGGCTTTGATTCTCTAATTTACCCCAATGTAAATTGGGAGTAAAGGCACTGAAGTTAGCAGAGCCACGTGGCTGTGAGAGGAGAGTCAGACTTATTGATGCTGCTTACTGGTGTCATCAACTGCGTATTCTGATTTGCACATGTTACCAGAGAAGGAAAATAGGAGCTTTTTTGTCACTAATCACTACAGCTCAAAAAATAAACTGCACAGTCTATATCATAACTGGAATTAATATGCCAGCTTTCATCACTCTGCTTTCATTTGTTGGTGGGTCAGTTTAACTGAAATGCAAAGAATGCAAAACAAGCTTAGGCTTAGCTATTAGGAGAGCTCAACAAAACAAGATGCCTTGAGCCAACAGCGCTCACTAGACACCAACATCCTGATGTCAGCTGCCATGTTCTGCCTACCACCCAACAAAGACTTTGCCAGGCTGATTGCATGTTTTATTCTCACATCGCTGGGTGCCTTTGTTGCAGAAACTCACATCCCCTACTAGAATGTACGCAAAACATATTTGGTCCATGTCCTCAGAGCTACTGTGCCATGAGCCACTTACAAGACACATTTCCTGTAACCCCATGCCTGGCTTGTCCATAATGATAGGAGCTACAACCAGTTTACCCTGATGGTGCATTTGATTATGATGTCAGTCACTGCCTTCAGAGCACATATGCACCTTTATTTAATCAGAGAAAATGGGGAAAGGTTGGGGGATGGGCATTAATTTGCTCATTTACATACTTATAATTACTAATCCAGGATTATCTGCTTCCAAGTGATCCCTGAAATAGGCAGTTGTCCCATTTAACTCAGCAGGTCCTTTACTTGTCCTGTTATGCTACCTATATTCTAGTGCTATAAATGTGGAGTTAATTACTTCCTTTGTAACATACAGACTGACACAGGGAACTGTTCTGTTCTAGTGCTTTGGTTTCATTCAGGGTGCCAAATAACTTGATCCAGTTTGTGGATCATAGATTCAAAGATATTAAGGTCAGAAGGGACATTATGATCGTCTAGTCTGATCTCCTGCACAATG
Source organism: Eretmochelys imbricata (assembly GCF_965152235.1). NCBI lineage: Eukaryota > Metazoa > Chordata > Testudines > Cheloniidae > Eretmochelys > Eretmochelys imbricata. The sequence goes on along the minus strand of NC_135572.1, from coordinate 191,510,796 downwards.
CAGGCCACAGAATCTCATCCACCCACTCCTGCGATAAACCTCTCACCTATGTCTGAGCTACTGAAGTCCTCAAATCGTGGTTTAAAGACTTCAAGGAGCAGAGAATCCTCCAGCAAGTGACCCGTGCCCCATGCTACAGAGGAAGGTGAAAAACCTCCAGGGCCTCTGCCAATCTGCCTTGGAGGAAAATTCCTTCCCGACCCCAAATATGGCGATCAGCTAAACCCTGAGCATATGGGCAAGATTCACCAGCCAAATACCCAGGAAAAAAATTTCTGTCCTAACTCAGATCCCACCCCATCTAACATCCCATCACGGGCCATTTGGCCTGTTTACCATGAATATTTAATGATCAATTAATTACCAAAATCATGTTATCCCATCTTACCATCTCCTCCATAAACTTATCGAGTTTAATCTTAAAGCCAGATAGGTCTTTTGCCCCCACTGCTTCCCTTGGAAGGCTATTCCAAAAGTTCACTCCTCTGATGGTTAGAAACCTTTGTCTAATTTCAAGTCTAAACTTCCCCATGACCAGTTTATATCCATTTGTTCTTGTGCCCACATTGCTACTGAGCTTAAATAATTCCTCTCCCTCTCTGGTATTTATCCCTCTGATATATTTATAGAGAGCAATCATATCTCCCCTCAACCTTCTTTTAGTTAGGCTAAACAAGCCAAGCTGCTTGAGTCTTCTTTCATAAGACAGGTTTTCCATTCCTCGGATCATCCTAGTAGCCCTTCTCTGTACCTGTTCCAGTTTGAATTCATCCTTCTTAAACGTGGGAGACCAGAACTGCACACAGTATTCCAGGTGAGGTCTCACCAGTGATAACACGTGTTCATAGCATTTTCGCTTGTCATAGGCAGTTGAGTGGCAAGGTGTTGAAACCATGTTCTCCAGTTCCCTTTTCATTGTCCCCCACCATACTCTCAAATAACAGTTCAGCCCACACAGAAAGGTGCCCTCTGCAGGTCATTTTATATAGCACTGATCTACAGAACAAATACCATCCCAAGAATGCTTTCCAGTCAGTTTGTGGATTCTGTTTAAACCTTATTCATTGTCACCTTATCTGGGTAGAGATTAAGGCATTCACAAGAAACATTTTCTGGTGTCACAGCCGAAGCTTGTTAACCCCCAAATGGACAATTGCTTTGGATTTGGATCATGAGTCCTATCATACATTCACAGTAATAGAAGGTACTTTTTATTATCTCGCTGCAATTTTTCTGCACTCTTCTCACCACCAGAAAAAAAAAAATCAGCTCTTCATAAATCTTCTGGATAAGCCCTCCCTGCACCCTTCTGATCCACTGTGCTGGAAGCAGCAATTAATTGTGATTCCCCCTCATTAAGCTGCCTATGGAGATCATGTAGAAACCGCTGTTGTGTTATGGATTTCTTTTTTTGATTGTTTTTTTTCAGAGAAGCAATAGTAAATCTGGACCTTATAAAATGCAGCCATTAGTATTTTGTTTTAGTACATTAGATATGATGTATTACACCTGCCAATTTTGTTGTGTTCATGGATCTTGCATAGTTTCTCGATACTCAGTGTCTGACATTTATCATCAACACAGCACCAATTAACTTTAAAATACAACTTAGTTGTTGTTTGTGCAAGAATTCCCAGCTAATTGGTTAGTGTATGAGAACAGCATATTGAAATTTTCACACGGTGTGTGTGTGCTTGTATGTATCTGGGAGAAAATGTGCACACAATTCATCACTATTAATGCCATTTTAACTTTTGATCCTTTGCTTAAGAAGATTTCAGCTGACTAGATCTTAATATCTGCTGGAAATACTTGGGTGAAATCAGCAGCAACCTGACCAGCTTATTGGTATAGTAATGACAAAAGTTTTTGCTTAGGCTGCAAATCAGCAACCTAGATAGAGCACTCTTTCCCAACTGAGAATTGGGGAAAGCTGTGTATCAAGCTTCAAACTCTCACTCTTTCAAAGAGCTCAGTTGAGTATTTGCATTGCTGGGTATCCAGATGCAGTGGAGGGGAAGAAGCTAATCTTTGGTAACCACTTTTTTTTCCCCCAGCATAATCATCTCATCACTATTAAGTTGTTCTTTTTTTTTAAGAAAGAACCCCCGGCACCCCAAGCAATCCAGCCTAACAAACATCTTCTCTAGAAAACAAATGTTGAACAAAATAATTTTATCCAACTTGTTGAAACATGTCAGTAGTTCATATAATAAAATCAACAGGATTTTCTACTGTCTCTCAACCTTCTAGTTATTTACAGGTGTGCCAAACTCAGATCTGAATGGTAGCATTTTACACATACATGGCTCAGATGTAAGTGACTACACAAGGTGCAGGGCAGTTGAAAATCGGGGCCGTTATACTATATTATTGTATGTAGGCTCTACAGGAGAGTGGCTGCAGAATACTAAAGGAGTCCAAAGGAGAATGATGATGATTGTCTAGCTCTTGTAGTTGTGAGTCTATTTCAATAAAGAATTGACTTTAGATTGCAGTTCTTCTTTGAAAAGTCACCTTTGTCACCTTTGTCCAGCTTGTCCTCATCCGTCCCTCCGTGAATGTAAGTCGACACCACACCATTCTATTTTGTTGTGAGCACGTTCTTTCCATTTCTGGCCAAAGAGTTTTGTCATGGGATCGGCCCAGCGCGTTTTCAGTCTGCCCAGCGATTGCTTGTGGTCTCTGGGGATCCAGTCACTGCTGCGGGTTGTCAACCTTTTGTCTTGCCTGCGGACTACATGACCCGCCCATCTTCGCTTTGCGTTGTACGTCACCTGCACTACATCGGTCACCTCTGTACGCCTTCTGATCTCCTAATTTGGTATACGATCACGGAGTGATATCTTGCACATTCACCTTTCCATTGCTCTCTGGGTGACAGCAGATTTTTCTTCCTCTGCTTTTGTCATTGACCAGCTTTCTGTATATCATTGCTGGCAGAACAGTGGAGTTAAACAGCTCTTTCCTTTTCTTCGTGGGCAGTTCATCATCCGTCAGAGACGTCTTTATTTTGTTGAAACTTGCCCATCCCGTCTTTCGCCTCCTACTGCATAATGCATGTTCCCCCAACAGATCAGCTCTCTGTGGCTACATCTACACTGTACACCATTAGCGGTGGCATGTATCTACACACTGCAGTGAAAAACAAGCTGTGTCCATGCTGCAGTGTGACAGGTGTCCTCTCCAGCAGTGGGGAGGCTGAGCCTTTGCCCACTGCCTCCCTGCTGCCAGAGTCTTTCCTTGCTATGGGAAAAGGCTCCAGCAGTGGGAAGCTGTCAGTCTTTCCTCACTGCCTTACATACACACTCACCAGCTTTGACTTCTCCTTAGTACTGAGAAGTCTCCACAGCTATAGGAGAGAGAACTGGGTTCTGTTCTGGCTCAAACATCACAAAAGTGGTTAAGTTCAACTAAAGGGCCAAATTCTAGCTTCATATACCTGGGTGCCCACACTGAGAATAAGAGAATTTCATATAAGGGAACATGCCAGAATCTGAAGAAAATAGAGTTGTTCAAATGTAAGTGGCCACCAGATTTGACTTTTGCAATCTATAGTAGTGCTGAGATATAGATCAAAAGGAACCCACCTTCTTTTTCAACTCACAGGGTGATTTTTTTCAGGACCAGCAGTTAAAGCATCCTTTTAACTTTCACACTGAGCAATTTTGATCTCAAACATGAAATCCTTAGTGCCATTTTTACAGGGTTACCTTTCAAAGAACAACATGCTATAATCCTCCTTTCTTATACCTGTCAGAATACAGCAATCTACACTACTGCATTTAGTTTATTGATTTTGTTTTAATCAAAATATAGTGCACAAATGAAAAGGTAGAGTATTGAGTAAATGTGGTACTTGGTACAAGTCAGTTCATTTTCCTTTAGAAATCTTTGCTTGTAACTCAATATGTGACAGTTTGCAAGAGAAATGAGCAGGATTAAATGACAAATATTTAAAACTTCCCTCAAAAAAATGCCATCTGAGATGGATTAATGGCTTTTATTAAAATTAAAGCCTTCCAAAAATAACACTGAACCCTAAACAAACTCTAGTTTTCTTTTAGATTTGTAAAAGATATATTACTTTAGAGAACTGCAACTGCCCCGTCTGTCTCTTGTTTTAGCTAGATATTAAGCTCCTTGGGTGAGGACCATCTCTTTTTGTTCTGGGTTTGCACAGCACTTAGCATGAGGGCCTGGTGCATGACTAGGGCTCCTGGGTGCTGCTGCAATACCGATGATATGAGATTAAATAAGGCAATGCTGAAGTGATTTACACAAGATCATATAACAACTAAGTGTCACTGAAGTAACCTAGGCTGGAGATTTGACCTGCTTCTGAGTTCAGTGTTAGGTGCAGTTATGCCCTTGGTGAAGAGGAAATTTATTGCCATTGGTTGCTCTCAAACATGTCCCAGAATCCTTTGACACTGGTTGTAGTGATGCTATGAGCTGGCACAAAGGATTCAGGACTAGAGCTGTCTTTATCTCCTCTGGTTCGTATTTAAGATCTCTGCTTCTAGTTTTCTGTCTCCAGTTCCTTTTCTTTACCCCCTTATTTTTCTTGCCTTTCTTTGAGCCCCGTTTTTGCCCTTCATACACCTTTTTACGGTCACTGCAAGGTCAGCTACAGTTATATGAAAGGAATGGTTCCAGCTTTGTCTGCAGAGGGAAACTCAGGAGAAGTAATCAATTTTCCTCTGCAGCAGACACTTTAGGGAGCTGAGAAGGGAAACTGACTAGGATTGTTGGAGTCCTTTCTTCTTTGCAGCCAGTTCCCCTAGAACATGATACTGGAGGAAATGGATTAACTCGTCATTTCCTTCTGCATCAAGCTCTTCAGAGAGACAGAACCACCTGCACAGGCAACTGGCTAATGTTCTTTGAAAGTTTCCTCTTTTGGACAGCCCTATCAAGGGCCCCCTTTGATATTGTGCTTTAAGAGGTCTATGCCTGAAATTGGCTCCGCTTCCTTACAATTTAGTCTAGTCTGGTGACTTATGTCCTCTGGATTCTACATGAAAAATTCCCTTTTTCCAAATGGCTCTTCTCTCTAGCCAATAAATTTATAAGTAAAACAGTAGCTACTGTTTGTTCACTTGCACAATACACCCAGCCATGTTTTTATGATCTCTGGCTTCAATAATAAAAAGTACTACAAATCTCATTCTTAGAGATCTGCTTACATTATTGATGATGCTGGTAAACAAACAGGAAAACAAAGGAAAGAGGGTCAATTTGGCTTCTGCTTTAATCATAACACACACAGTGAGGAAAAGCATCTGCCAAATGGAAATGGTACGCAACAAAACCAAGCAATAAAGAACATTGGCAGGACAGCTTCTAACTTCAGTTCCAAAGACTGCCAAAATTCACAGTCTCTGTTGATGAATAAGAATGGCTTCTAAACTGAATGCAATTCCAGATCATTCCCCTTCTACCCCTGTAATTGTAGCACCATACCAAACATATAGTAGCTTGCAAGTAAATTCTCTTGAACACTGAACTATCCATTGAAATGGAAATCCCTTTGCTGATCCATTTTCCATAATATTTATTTGTGGACCCTTCTGGTCCTGAGGTTTTAATAGGGCATAGCAATTTTTACTGGCTCTTCCAGAATAATAGATTGCTCTAATTTTGTCATTTTAATGAGTTCCTCAGATGTTTTCTGGAGATTAGCACTATTTAGAAGATTAGGCATAGAATTGAAAAGCATCTGTTTGGAAGTTAGGCATATTGAGAGCTCTTGCCTATAGCAAAAAATATGTTTTGGTCACTCATATGGTTACATAAAATAGCATAAGCGATACTTAAGGGCTTTTTTTAATTGATTTCAAACTGAGCAATTCTGCCTTTAACTGCAGCTGTCAGTGTTTACTGTTCTTGGAGATATTGTAACCTCTTGGACTTTGATTACAAACATTTAGAAAATGTCAAATTAAACAACATATGTAGGGCTTGGGAGAAGGATAGTGGGCTAGAGTAAGTTTCACCAATAGGTCACCCAGTACAAATCTAGCCTTAAGTCAGTAGTACTTGAGGGACATTATCCTCTGTTTATTTGGTGGCATATGTGAAGTGAGTTTGGTGGTCTAAGTCCTGTTCTTGGAAGATCACCAGTATGACTCACTAAATGGCACCCTTTTTGACACATCCACAGATATAGGGTGACCAGATAGTGAGTGTGAAAAATCGGGACAAGGGGTAGGGGGTAATAGGCACCTAATATAAGAAAAAGCCCTGAATATTGGGACTGTCCATATAAAATCAGGACATCTGGTCACCCTACACAGAGATCACACAGAATGAATGGAGACTGACCTACTTTCTTGCTTCTACAGTTGATCCTCCGCATTGCCAGGAGAATATGGGAAGTGGTTACTATCCCAGCTTTGCTGTTCTACGGATAAACAGAGACTTCAAGCTCATGGCAGTCCACCTGGCATTTTTCATGAGTACTACGTTGAATTAATTTTTATTTCACAAATGTACTATAGATTTGTATAGTGTATTCAGCCTAGGTACCTCTTGGAAAGTATCAGAGGTAACATCTCCATGATTTAGGGTGGCTATATTGCTGGGAACGGTAACAATGAAACTGAGTCAGTGTCTAGGTTACTCTAATGACCCCTAAAGAAGCCAATGTATTTTGGGAGTGTTACTTTGCATAACTAATCATTCTTCTTACAGTAGTTCTCTTTGCTGGGAAACCCCGGTGGGAGTTTAGAGATTGGACTATATTTTCATACTTTCAGAATTTTTGCTATGTGATTGAAAAATGGGGCTTCTTCTTAGCTTCTGAAATAGCAAATATAATGGAAATGACACCGGATGTTCAGTACCTAGGAATAACTTCTTCTTCCTGCTCTGGTTGGAAGAGTAAATGTGCTTTATGATTTGAGGTGCCCAAAATGACACATTACAGACAAGTGAGCCATGGATTTCTTCCATTTATGTCTCAGGTAAAGAAGCTGGAGGGGCTAAAGTAAATTAATATTTAAAAATAAAACAACCAAGCTACTTATCTTTCAGCATTTTGGCAGATGCTATTTTTGTACACCCTTCCCATCTTTGATTTAAAATGTGAAAGTTTTATTTTCTCAGCGGGAAGGAGTAAGAAGCATGTATCTGGGAATTTCTGTGTTAGGCAGCCAGTCAGAGTGCAGTAGTGAATCAGAATGGAGGGGTTTACATAAGTATTGAGTGGTGTTTGTAGCTCTGTAACTGGTAGAGTACAGACAAAGCAAAGCCACAGTAGTCTGTCTGTCTGAAAGTACAGCTGCCATTTTGTGTGGCAGAATGGATGGAATATATTGAAGCAGGTCACACACCAGGCTCCTTTAGAGATGTCAAGGTTCCTTCCCCACTCTGAACTCTAGGGTACAAATGTGGGGACCTGCATGAAAAACCCCTAAGCTTATTTTTACCAGCTTAGGTTAAAACTTCCCCAAGGTACAAACTATTTTACCTTTTGTCCCTGGACTTTATTGCTGCCACCACCAAGCGTCTAACAAATATAACAGGGAAAGAGCCCACTTGGAAATGTCTTTCCCCAAAAAATCCCCCCAAGCCCTACACCCCCTTTCCTGGGGAAGGCTTGATAAAAACCCTCACCAATTTGCATAGGTGAACACAGACCCAAACCCTTGGATCTTAAGCACAATGAAAAAGCAATCAGGTTCTTAAAAGAAGAATTTTAATTAAAGAAAAAGTAAAAGAATCACCTTTGTAAAATCAGGATGGTAAATACCTTACAGGGTAATCAGATTCAAAACATAGAGAATCCCTCTAGGCAAAACCTTAAGTTACAAAAAGACACAAAAACAGGAATATACATTCCATTCAGCACAACTTATTTTATCAGCCATTTAAACAAAACAGAATCTAACGCATATCTAACTAGATTGCTTACTAACCCTTTACAGGAGTTCTGACCTGCATTCCTGCTCTGGTCCCGGCAAAAGACACACAGACAGAGAGAGAGAACCCTTTGTCGTCCCGTCCCCCCCGCGCCACCTCCAGCTTTGAAAGAATCTTGTCTCCTCATTGGTCATTTTGGTCAGGTGCCAGCGAGGTTGTCTTAGCTTCTTAACCCTTTACAGGTGAAAGGGTTTTTCCTCTGGCCAGGAGGGATTTAAAGGTGTTTACCCTTCCCTTTATATTTATGACAAGAGACTTCCCTGTTTTTAACCCTAATCCATAATGAAAATGTTCCAGATTGAAATGACATAGTTGTCTCTGTGTAAGGAAAATAAATTTAGTAGTTTATTGAGAGAGAAGTTCTGTCTTCATGCAAATCCCTCAAACCTAACACTATGGGGAGACTGAGAGGAATTGTCCTTACCTCCAACTCAGAATTTGCCCCTTCAGACAGCACTTGGCAGCAATGCGTCTGTGCATTTATTGATCAGCATTGATTGATCAGCAATGATTCCCAGCAGCACTGATCAAAACCTCTTCACTGAAAAAAAAAAAAGTTTGACAAAAATGGCTTATTTTCTAAACAGAAATGTTGGATTCTGTCCAGTTTGTTCTTTGTGAAAAACCCTTTATTTTTTCAAAATGGAAAATTGTTTTGGTTTGTTTTTCTTCTGAAAAGGAGTAGTGGGGCCGGGCAGCGGGTAAAAACGAGAAAACTGTTTCCCAGTTTTTAAAAAAAAATTTCCCCAAACAGGTCCGCTGACAGGCCTCTGAGCTGGTTTGCCCAGCTCCATAAAGCAGTAGTTACATCAGATCAGATCAGGAGAAGAAGATCACCAATTTTGGTGGTTCACAGGATATGTCTACACTGGAGCTGGAAGGTGTAATTTCCAGCTCAGGTAGACATAGCCATTCTAGCTCTGGCTGAGTTTAGCATGCTAAAAATAGCCATGTAGCCATGTCAGCGCAAGCGGTGAAACGGGCTAGTTGCCCCAAGCATGATCCCATCTGAAACCCTCTGTATGTACTCTGGGTGACTAGCTTGTCCCACCATTCATGCTGCTGCAGCTACACTGCTAGTTTTGGCACACTTAGTGCTGTCAGAGCTAGCACGAGTCTGTCTGCTTGAGCTGGAAATTACATCTTCCAGCTCCAGTGTAGACATACCTCTAGATTGACAGATTCTTAGTCTTGAGGCTCCTACTACAGACAGGAGAATCAGAAGAGCCTCATGTCACCAGCCACTGAAAAGGCAGGAGGGGAGAGAGCTCTGGAGAGTGCTGCACTCCCCGAAGTCTACGAAAGACCAAGGAGGGGAACATCTGCTCCCAGTTAACGTAATCCATGCTGGTTGAGTGCCTAGTCAGAGGGCTTTGTGCAGCCAAGACCTCAGAAAATCCATGGTGCTGAATGATGTCAGGACACACACCTTGTCACATCACTGTGTTGCCAACTCATGATTTTTTGGTGAGTGACAGGATTTTGGCTGTGACTAGAGCCAGGCTGGCAATGACCAGAGAAGCTCCAGCCTTTGAGCGACCTTGAGGGAACCCCTTCTGAGTGGCTGCCTACCTCACTTGCCCACCACCTGTGGGTAGAGATGCCAGTCAGAGATGATGAGAAAGGAGGCAGAGTCCTGTCTCCCTTGTCTCAGGAGCTGGTGCCATTGTCATGTGGGGAGGGAGCAGGACGAGCTCAGTGGGCAGCTCAGGGCAGCTCCTCTTCCTCCTCCCCTCTGGTGAGCAACAGGATGGCTCTTCTGCCCCTCCTCTCAACACCAGGTCTGGAAAAGGGGCAGAGAAACCCTGGAGCTGCCCCCTCAGTCTGGAAGGGGGAGGGGACTCCTCTGCAGCCACCCCAAGCTTGGGAGAGGGGGTGAAGAATGCAAGCAGCAGCAGGAGGAGCTGAGTTGAGGTGGGGAAAGGATGAGGGGGCAGAACTGATGGGAGGCTGGGTGGGAACTGGGCAGATGTGGAACAGGGGTAAAACTGATGGGGGATCTTGTGGGAGGGGGAGGACAGGTTGATTTAGAGGTTGTAGGCAGAATGAATTGCTGGTCAGAGTGATGTGAAGATGAGAGCTCCTGCAGTGGGAGCCAAAATCACCTTACCCAATAAATTTGAGGGGGCAACACTAATTGTTTCATACACCCAGAAGGGAAGGACAGGGGTAGTTCAAAAAACAAAAAGTCCTAACCCCACACCATCTTGTTTTAAAAAAACAAACCTCATTTTGGAGGGAATGGAGGTTTCTGATTCAGGGTTGGCAATACTGTAATTACCTCTCCGTTTCTGTGATTTCATGACACAGTCCTCTGAAATCCCTAGCTCTGCACCTCTGGGATGATATAAAAGGATACGTTGTGGCCAGCTCATGATTTAATCACAAATAATGTGATTCAGTTTTCCTTTTGAAAATGTTGAAGCATAATTAAAAGTTAAATATAATATTGTTATGAAGTGGGTGAAAGCTGTTTATGGGTTGAATTAATACCTCATTTAAACTGATGTGTGAATGTACCCTTCTTTTAACTTAGTTGTGAGTGACAGTGGGCTACACCTAAAACAAGGACTGAGTCTGCCCAGAAACTAACACCATGTGGGTGGGAGATTCTACTGGGTTTTGTGACCAGGAGTCTGTGTGTGTGAGAGAGAGAACACACAGGCTTTGTCTACACTATGCAGCTTTTAGCGACACGGCTGTGCTGCTAGAGCCGTGCCCCTAAAAGACGCGCAGCGTAGCTGCTGTTCGTCCGCGGGAGAGAGCTCTCCCGCCGACAAAAAATGTCCACCCCCAACAAGCAGCGGTAGCTTTGTCAGCAGGATAGCTCTCACACTGGTGCTTTTAGTCAACAAAACTTTTCGTCTTTCGGAGAGGGTGAGAGGGGTTTAACACCTCTGAATGACAAAACTTTTGTCGTTCTGTTGCCAGTGTAGACAAAGCCATAGAAACTGAGAACAGCTAAGAACAGAGAGAGGGACATAGGCAAAAAGCAAGAAAGCCAAGCAGTATGCTGTGGGCCCTGGGAAAAGCTAGAGAGAGAGATTTGGAGGTTGGTGCTGCCTAAGAGGATTGGGGGTGTAAGCTAAGGCTATGTCTACACTGCGTCGACACAGCTGTGCCACTGTAAGATCTCCTATGTAGCCACTCTGTGCCAACAGGAGAGCTCTCCCATTGGCCTTATTAAACCACCCACAGCTAATGGTGATAGCTATTGGAGAGAGAGCATCTCATGCCGACAAAGTGCTGTCCACACTGGTGCTTCTGTTAGTGTAACTTTTATGTGGGTCTGGGTGGGAAGGGGGGTTTCATATCTCTGAGCAACATAAGTTTTACTGACAAAAGGGCTTTCGAAAAAAGTCACATTGCAGTGTGTATGCTATCACTGTTCTGTTGCCAAAAGCCAGTGTAGACAAGCCCTAAGAAACTACATCTTTTGTTCTTAGTTCCTGCTGCATTTGGAGAAATAGGAGCTGGTACATTGCTTGGAAATAAATAATGTTGCATCAAATCAAGGTGAATACTAGACTCCATCAATTTCAACTTCCAGTTGGAACATCCCCAGGGCCCTAAAATGTGACTAGCTCTTGGGTAGAAAAGGGGCAATAATATAATAAAGATAATATCATTAAACATAAGTCAAAGTGTAATGTGTCTAAATGAAATGTTTTAACCTTATTGAAACTAATACATTAGTTTCAACTTTCTCTTCTCAAAAATTTCTGCAAAATTGGCAGGGTCCTGTGAAATGTTTTGATTTGATGAAACTGTACCTTCTGGTGGAAAACGGTTTGTGAAGTGGTCGTCAAGGAGTTAACTGGGTTATTCAGAGCATTGTGGGATGGAGCTATGCTCCTTCCCTCCTTTTCTTCCTGTTTAGTTAATGTATGGTTTTCCCCACTCTTTGTGTATAGAATCATAGACCTGTAGGACTGGAAGGAGCCTCAGTAAGTCACCTAGTCCAGTCCCCTTCACTCAAGGAAGTACTAAGTAATAACTAAACCATTCCTGGCAGGTGTTTGTCTAACCTTTTCTTAAAAACCTCCAATGACGGAGATTCCACAACCTCACTAGGTACTTTATTCCAGTGCTTAACTACCAGGAGAATTAGGAAGTTTTTCCTAATGTCTGACCTAAACCTCCCTTCCTGCAATTTAAGACCAGTGCTTCTTGTCCTATCCTCAGAGATTAAGGACAACAAGTTTTCACCCTCCTTCTTGTAACGTTTTATGTACTTGAAAACTGTTATGTCTCCCACTCAATCTTCTCTGCTGCAAACTGAACAAACCCAATTTTTTCAATCTTCCCTCCTAGGTCATGATTTCTAGACCTTTAATCATTTTTGTTGCTCTCCTCCGGACTTTCTTCAGTTTGTTCACATCTTTGCTGAAATGTGTTGCCCAGAACAGGACACAATACTCCAGCTGAGGCCTTATTAGTGTGAAGTAGAGTGGAAGAATTGCTTCTCATGTCTTGCTTACAACACTTGTGCTGATACATCCCAGAATGTTAGCTTTTTGTCTTTTGCAACAGTGTTACACTGTTGACTCATATTTAGCTTGTGAACCACTAAAATCCACAGATCCCTTTCCATAGTACTCCTTTTTGTATATGTGCCATTGATTGTTCCCTCCTAAGTGAAGTACTTAGCATTTGTCCTTACTCAATTTCATCCTATTTACTACAGACCATTTTTCCAGTTTGTCTAGATCATTTTGAATTTAATCCTATCCTCCAAAGCACTTGCAACCCCTCCCATCTTGGTATCCTCTGCAGACTTTATAAGTGTACTCTCTATGCCATTATCTTAAATAATTGATGAAGATATTGAATAGAACCGCACCTTGGACTGATCCCTGTGGGACCCCATATATTTGAATAAAGTAGCAGATTCCCAGTCTGCAGTACTGTAAGTAAAGTGTTTCTTGAGCACTGAATGGTCTTTTTACAAAAAACTGGCCCTTCAGTTTTTTTTGACATGTGTTTAAAAGACATATTTTTGCTGCTTCTACCTCCTCTCCCCCCCCCCCCCCCCGTATTGGGCAACCAAGAACTCTCCGCTTGCTGCTTCTTCACTCCTTAATTACTGGCCACAAAGTCTCTCTCCCACTGCTCCTTCCCTACTCCTTCAGTGGCCACCTAAATTCACCCTGTGCTATCCCTCCCCTGTTCTTGCTGTCCTCTGAGATTCCCCACCTACTGTTCTTTGCTTGTCTCTTTCTTTGCCCTTCTCTCTAAGCCCATATAACTCATACCCTACATGTGCACAATGTATAAAGCAGTAGAGAATACCATATAGATTTATATGTAGCTTCACCCTCCTTGTTATGTTTTATTTTTAAACACATCAAAAGTGTGATGAGGTTTGGGGTATTTTTAATAGAGTAAGTATTAAGCATGATCTGTTGAGGTCCTTGGATAGTGCAGAACATGTGTGTATGTGTATATATTTACAATTTACCTAAAGAAGAATTTATACAAAAATATTTAGAAAAGTGATTAATAATTGGAATGGGATTTAAAACTGCAGTGGATTTATCTAGAAGTATTACTGTACTTAAGCAAACAGAGGACACAATATAAAACCTGGAGGTCTGTTCTATCTATTTAGCACATTCTTTGTTCTAAAGGACACTTGAGTTTTGAATTTGAATTATCACTTGGGACACGGTTCTGGTTGCTAGCGTGGTATTTCCGTAGTTTATTGCAACTCTGGTAAAAGTTGTAAAAACAGAACTCTCTTCATGAACTTGATTTCTTGCAACCAAGATCCAACATGCAGGGAAGAACAGCTGAATATATTCATATTCTGTACCACAGCTTGTAAGGTCCAAGCAATTGGAATCTAACCATAGATGAGGTATATCTCGGTAAACTTCAAAAGATCTTTTTCTAGGTTTGTACAGGATTAAGCCTTGAGATGCACAATGTGCCACAGACCTAAGATTAGAATATATTTCATGACATTCTCAGAGCCACTCAGTTAAATGTTTCCATCCTGGCAAGAAAGTCTGCAGACACTGAGAACTAGTTTCAAAATGGAAAATGATTATTATTTGTGTTACCTAGATAAGAAACACATAAGGCATGATACCTGACTACAATATAAGTTGCTTGTAAAACAGGCAAACAGGAAAGAAAAATACTACTTAATAGCGTTACAACATTCTATTCAGATTCTGCCACAGGATCCTGGATAGTTGTGAAAGAGACCTGATGAGAAACACGTGAGTTAACCTTTTTGAATAATAATGCCATCTGCAGGAGTTTCCCAGCCATCAGTGCTTGTCCCTGAAGACCATTTGTACTTCACACATTAATATTCATTAGGTGTAACACCATATGTTGCACAGCAGGATGTGCTGCCAGCAGACTGCTTGTCATAAAGCCAGATTTAATAAAGCTTTGTAAAACAAACATGATGATGATAAATACAAAATGACAGGTTAATTAAGACAATCTTAATTGCCATTTTCCATAATAACATTTGTTTAGTATGTATCTGTCTTGTGGTAGTACCTTACTTGTTCAGCTTTCACTCTATAGCTTTTTTTTTCCATGAGGAAATCTGTACCTCATACGATTTAAAGCACTTAATGTCTTGCTTTATTTAACACATTGATTAAAGACTAATACATTGCTGTTTTACAATGGATGTGCATAAGTATTTAACTCTAATCTTGATAAGTACAGCAGTAAATTCAGAAAGAAAGAAAAAGGAAATAATTTTTAAAAACATTCTAGTTAGGGAGTCTGTTTTAAAATGCATACATGAAATCATAGCTGCAAGTTTATGGACAAACACCATGCAGACCCATTACAGTGAAGACACATTTTACACTGAAGCTACTCGGTGAGATAGAGATTCACTATAACTGAAATTGAAGTTTTCCCATAGTAATCCATAGGAACAAATGGGCTTTCATTCTACTTTACTGGAATGGAATTTTATTATATCTATGTTCCCATACGCTGATAATTCCATTCGAGAAGAAGGATCTTCAAGATGAGAAACTATATTATGAATTCATGTGGACAAGCGATACCTATTTCTAGTCTTTCCCAGTTACCTTTGCTTGTGGGTGTTGCAAATTTTCAGAAACTCGCCTGAATGTTGCTGGGTCTGCAAATTCATTTCTACACTGTACATTGTTTTTATTGTGTCACTTAGTCACAGAGCTTTGCCTATTCAAATGACAGAGGAAGACCAGTTGTTAAGGGCGCTTAGGGTGACATCTTGGTCCCACTGACATCAAAGGCAAAATTCCCATTGACTACAGAGGGAGACCAGGATTTTACCCATAGTTTTTACATTTGGGGGGCCAATTTTTCATCCTGGCTTTAGCCATTTTTTTTTTTCAAGTGTAAGGAACTACAGGCACAAAATTACCTGCACAATGTAGATCACTGAGAAAATTAGTCCCAGACTTCGCACTGATTGTGAAGACATCCAAATTAGCTAAATGGTGTCTCAAGTGGAAAACTGCCCACAAAATTAGAAGCCAGTGGATGAAAATCTTCTGACATGGTCTAAATACTTTTACCTGTCCTCTGCTTTATTTTAAACATGATTTTAAAGACAAAGAAAGTTGTCAGACACCTCCATGAGAGTAATCCCTCTCAAGTCAATGTATCTCAGACAAATTTATATTAGGATTTTATTTGCTAAAACTACTTAAGCTATAGTAGGCTTTTCAAGTGCACGGCTCAGCTAGACTCACTCTATGGAACTTCGCAAAAAGGAAAGGAGGACTTGTGGCACCTTAGAGACTAACCAATTTATTTGAGCATGAGCTTTCGTGAGCTACAGCTCACTTCATCGGATGCATACTGTGGAAACTGCAGAAGACATTATATACACAGAGACCATGAAACAATACCTCCTCCCACCCCACTGTCCTGCTGGTAATAGCTTATCTAAAGTGATCACTCTCCTTACAATGTGTATGATAATCAAGTCGGGCCATTTCCAGCACAAATCCAGGTTTTCTCACCCGCCGCCCCCACCCCCCCCCACAAACTCACTCTCCTGCTGGTAATAGCCCATCCAAAGTGACCACTCTCTTTACAATGTGTATGATAATCAAGGTGGGCCATTTCCAGCACAAATCCAGGTTTTCTCACCCTCCCTCCCCCCCCCCCCCCCCCAAAAAAAACACACACACACACAAACTCGCTCTCCTGCTGGTAATAGCTTATCCAAAGTGACCATTCTCCCTACAATGTGCATAATAATCAAGGTGGGCCATTTCCAGCACAAATCCAGGTTTTCTCACCCCCCACCCCCATACACACACAAACTCACTCTCCTGCTGGTAATAGTTCATCCAAAGTGACCACTCTCCCTACAATGTGCATGATCACTTTAGATAAGCTATTAGCAGCAGGAGAGTGGGGTGGGAGGAGGTATTGTTTCATGGTTTCTGTGTATATAATGTCTTCTGCAGTTTCCACAGTATGCATCCGATGAAGTGAGCTGTAGCTCACGAAAGCTTATGCTCAAATAAATTGGTTAGTCTCTAAGGTGCCACAAGTACTCCTTTTCTTTTTGCGAATACAGACTAACACGGCTGTTACTCTGAAATCTATGGAACTTGTATATTGCAGGTCTTTGCAGGGCAGTGTTTCAGAAACTCTCATGATTTGCTAGTTTGTAGTCCCCTTTCTATAGACTATCTCCTCCAAAAACTTTTGTGGGGTTGGGAATCATGTCACTGCAAGTTATGAAGAACAATTACGTTATTGACAATGCCAAGAATTCCTAGCAGGCATGGAATAAAACCTTTAAAAGATAGTACCTTGTACAGGAAAGAATTGTAAAAAATAATAGTTTTGTGGGAGGGGGGAAAAGTTGTTATATGTCCTCTGCTGGAAGATAGTGCATTTTAAAAATTCTAGTTTATAATCACGTTCCGGTCTCCTGCCTGAATATACCTCCCGGAGATACTATGAATAGCTCTTTAGCTTAGGCTTTTTCACTCCATGGTTTCAGATCTGTCCCTGTTTAATTTCAAATCACATTTCCTCTCAGATTTCAAAGTTCCCTCTCTGACCCACTTCAGAGATTAGTCTCTTTGCAGGTTGTGGTCCCCTCTATCTTTATCTCAGGCTTCCTCCTATCACTTACTTGTCTCTCTTGCTCCAGGTCTTAACCGTACTACACCTATAACTGTTACTTTCTCTGCGCTACTTCCACATGCGTTTAATGCATTTGATGCTTTGGGTGATATTCACTCTCATTTCCCATAACAGCACATGGGGCAGCAGTGAATAAAATGTCAGTCTCCCTCTTGCCCAGCCTTAAAGGGATAGCACTAAAATGAAAACAATTTCACCACCAAAGTTCAATTTGACTGGGAAATATTGACTCTGCAATGAAGGTCAATTTTCAGACAATTTTCAATAAGGGTAGCTGAATCAGATAAAGAAAAACAAATGACCTGAACCTTAGCCCAAATCTTACATTAAACTCCATATTTTGTTTAGTTTACAGAATAGTCATGTTAGCACCCCATCTCTTTCAGGCGCTCTCTCTTGCTCTCTCTCTCTCACACACACACCTTTCCTTGAAGAAATCCATCTTGAGTGTCAGTGGGTTTGAGAAACTAATAGACCAGCTGTTGCTTATACATTTCTTGACTTCTGGAGGTTTTCTGTTTTTAGAGTCAGGGCAATGTAGTCTAGGCTGTTTCTGGCATGGGAAAGCCTCCGGGCACATGCACCTGGATTCAAAAATCCAACCAAAACCCTGAAGTCAAGGTACCAGAACACCATGAGGAAATCTAGCTAAAGCTGGTGGGGTTGGGAGACATTGTAATGGCTGAGGATACTAGTAGAATGGAATAAGGAAAGAAACAATTGGTAATGTTTCCCTCGGAGAAGACGATGGGAGTGGGAGGGCAGCATGCTCTTTTCAGGTAAGTAGAGTCCTGCAAATCCGTGGATATCTGCAGACCATTTTTGCAGATGGTGGATCGGATGCAGATACAGTGTCTGTGCAGGGCTCTAAATATAAGATCTCAAAGGCGAGGAAGCCAGACTGACTTTCTTTGCAGAAGTAGCTGCCCCCTCTGCAACTGACCTGACAGGGCAGAAATTAATCACACCCCTCCTGCACCCCTAGCCTCTGCACCCCCCCTTCTGCACACCAACCCCTACACTGAGGCTCCTTTGTCTCTAAACCTTGCACCCCCTCCTGCACCCATCTGGGGACATGGACCTGGAGTCATGGAGTGCCCGCTGTCGTTGTTCCTCTCCCCTATCACAGCCTCCTAGGGGGACATAGAGGGGGACCTGCCAAGCAGAGAGGTACTGGGGCTCAGCCCCGGCAAACATTAAGCATTGGGTGGGCAGCTGGAAAGCACCTTCACCTTTCTGCGTCCCTCACCCCTGCACCCCCCTCCTGCACCCACATGGGGAAACTGAGCTGGAGTCACGTCGTGCCTGTTGTTGCTCCTTGCTCCCCTCCTCACAGCCTGACCTGCCAAGCCGAGAGGAGTTGGGGCTCAGCCCAGGCAAGCCAGGGCAAAAATTAAGCACCTTAGTCCCGCAATAGTATCCCCCTTGCACGCTTCCCCAGGAAAAACAGTGGCTGGTGCAAAGAAACTGGGATTGCTAAGCTCTAAGTGTGATGACTTTATAAATCACAAGCTAAATAAGTGTCAGACTCTTTTATTTTATGAGTTTGTGATTTTGAGTATTATTGGCTTGAGGCATTTATTTTATTATTGTTAATGCAAAAGGCTATTTGTTCTGATGCCAGTTGTATAATAAGATTGATTTTTTAAAAATAACAATAATAATAATAGTGTGCACATTTATTAAGGCATGTAGCTTTGTTGTACAGTACACATGCACACATGCAGACACTCCTCCTGAGAGTGTGTGATGCTGTGGGTGTGATGCGGATACAGATAAAAGATGGAGTGCGGATCGTGGCTTGGATACAACTTGATTCTTGCAGATGGAGATCCACATTTTGTATCCACACAGGTAAGGGCAATTAGACACTGATGTGTCAAACAGAAGGTGCTGGAATGAAACTGATAAAGAACAAGTCACCAGGACTGGATGGGAATTGTCCAGATGTTAGAGGAATTTAAAAATAAAGCAGCTGAACTGCTAACAAATATAAAATGTACATGATTTTGACAAGACTATACTGAAGAACTTGAGGCTGGCAAACGCTATACCTATCTACTAAAAACAAAAAAAAAATTGTACTGAGAGTAATTCTGAGCATTACAGACCAATGGCCCTTACGTCAGTTAATGTTTAAAAAAAAACGAAAAAGGGAAAAAAAGCCAAAGATTAAACATAGTTTTAAAATACCTAGTTGGGGATAATTAGTATGATCCAGTCATAGCAGTCATGGATTATCAAGGGTTCTAGTAAGTCACAATGTAATTGTAAAACGCCCAAGTGTTTTCTTTCGTTTGCACAGTGGAGAGCCTGTTGAAATTTTCAATTGATCTTTATCTTTCCCCGGAAGAAAGGCAGTTTGATCAAAACATTTTGTCAAAATTGTTTTGTTTGAAGAAGTGCTCAACATTTTATTTCTATCAGTTTACTTTAGTGGAACGGCAGGTTTGCTGTGGGTCTGGTTTATCAGACGATAGGTGTTCTACAGCTGCACTTGCTTCATGAGCAAAGATGAAAATTGCCACAGTCCTGATCCAAGTTTTAAAATTGTGTGACGGAGTCATTGGTAATTGCCTTGTGCCTTCCACCTTCTGTTTCAGCTGGGTGCAGTAGTCACTTCCTCTCTTTAATTGATGTAATGCTGATCTCACGGGTGTAGTTTACGGTGCAGGGTTGGGGGGCACATGGCATCACATGTAACTGCCCCCCATTTCTTAAAGTGCTAAGCTGGGCTTGCGCTGCTTGGCCTTCCAGGGGGGCCCTGTCCTTTCCAGGCTGAGCCTCCTTCCCCTGGCACATTTCTGGCTCACTTGGCCAGGGGAGGGTGGCTGTTGGCTGCTCCAGGACATTGCCTCCTGTGACCTAGTGCCAGTTGTCCTCGTCCTCTTTGCGTGCTGAGAGTCCTTCATGGCTGCCCTCCCCTTTCCTGTACAGTGATGGGGGGCTGAGGGGAAGAGGCTGAGGGGGCAAGAAGGGGGGAGCAGTAGAGAGAGGAAGGGTGGTGGGGGTGGGTCAGGAAAGCTGCAGCTGGAGTGGTCGCAGCACCTGGGGCTACCCTGTTAAGCTAGCCTTTTCCCCTCCCTGCCCCCCCCCATGCCAGCAGCTGAGGTATGGTTGCTCTGTACTAATATTAGCTACCATGTTATTGCCCCCAAGCTGGCTCCACCTCAGTGGAAGTCAAGTGATTCATGCATATACTCTGGTTTGTAAAAGTTCTTTGGGATGTCAGGGGCTGTATCAATTCAAGATTGCCCCTTTGCATTTACTTACCATCACTTCCCTTGTGCTGTTACAAACATCAAACCTTGTTTGAAATTTGTCTTTGCACTGTTTTTACCCTAAACTTTTTCTTTTGGTGGTTGGGCTAATATAGGAGAGCACTGTTTCGTTAGAATTCTTTCTTCTATTGACATCAGTGTGACCTCTTGCTTGGGTAAGGTGAGATGAATTTGACCTGTTGGGCAGGTTGTTCCCATTTTGGACTTGTGTGTGTCTTGTTAACCTTTTTACAATCACATTGTGAGGAAGCACAATGAGTTTGACTTAGGATAGGTAGACTTATATCAGAATTTTGCCTTGACAATGGGAGACTTTCCTTCTATTCCTTCTAGTCTTTTTCCACAAAGACCATGTTATATGCCAACCGAAGAGGTGTACAGTGTGTATATAATAACAGCATGCTTTTTTTAATGAGGGCTTTTAAATAAATTTTTTCTTGGTTCAATATTCCTTGTAAGTCTGCTTCTCTCTTGTCAGCTTTGTCATTGTATTGGCATTTAAATTAACAGATGAAACATTTTTTTCCTGATTAGATGGGCTTTTGTCATGCACTGAAGATTTCAGAACAGGGAAGGCAATCGCATTTCCGTTTTGCAACTTTCTGTCACCTGTATCTCCATAAAGGGCTAGTAAAAAAAAAAATCTTCATCTGACATTGGTCAAGTAGTCACCTGGCAGGCTTTTCAATGAGACTCTGAAGATGAGTGACTTTTAAAACTTAAGAATAACTTTTTCAGGCAAGGGAATTGCAGGGCTGAAGTATAAGGTAATCTTGAGAAGGTGATGGGTCTGTACAGCACCTAGCACAATGGGCCTCAAGGAACTATTGTAATAAAGACAATAAAAATAATGAATTGGCCCTAACCAGTTTTATTTTGGGGTTTGTATGGAAATCCCAGGCTTTCACTGGTGGCTGTCATTAAATACTGTAACTTCAACATCGATTTTTCAACTGGATAGATCTAGAGACCGGTCATAAGAACTAGAGCGTTTCAGCTACACAATGCCATACATAATGAGTTGGAGGTGTCAGTCCAGATCCTAGTGGTCATGGGCACATTGCAAAACCTCACTTGGCATTGATTGGTACCCTTGCCAACAGTCTGAGATCATTGACTGAGCATAGAGATGCTAATACCCTCTTACCTCTAGAGGTGGTCCCTCCAGCACAAGGCTGAGCTATATTAGCAAATCCATGCAAAGGGACACTAGCATGACCGCTGTACAGAGAGAGGGTAGATCACATTGATCTTTCCCCCCTCCAAAGAATTTTTAAAGACTTACTTTCTGAAGAGTAGCCAAGAGCCTATGGTAAATATAGGAGAATGGAATGTGAGGCCTAAATTGGTACTTTTAAGTGCTTCTGGGCTTTTAAAATACAGTTCAGGAGACTGAGAAAGAACGAGTAAACATGGTTTGAGTGGCAAAATAACCACAAACCAAACTCAAGTATCATAAATACCTTTCAGTTGCAATATGACTTATACATTTAATTCTTTTTAATACTTTCCCTAGGTTCATTAACTTGGTATTCTTGACAACTGCCTTTGCCATTAAAAATAAGCTTACATTGCACAAGCCATGTCCTGCAACCCTTCCTTGTGCAAGTAGTCTTTACTCACACAAATAGTTGCACGGAAGTCAACAGGACAACTTACTTGAGTAATGATTCTTGTAACAGAGAAGTGTGCAGGATTGGGCCCCAATATGTTCCCCTTCATGTGCATATAAGCAGCTTTCCTTATAAGACATGGTAAAGTGGTAAACCAAAAAAATGCACAGAGTAAATTGAGGATCTCCATTATCATTAATTGGTTACATCCTAAAACCTAAAGAAATATTGACAAGGTTGGGTGGGAAGTGTGAGGGAGGGATCAGCTAACCTAAGTTTATTACTTATGAGAACGTGTTGCAAAAAAAAAGTCATTAAACAAAGTGGCCGTTCTGGCACTGAAATCAAACCGCTTTCTAAAAGGATTAACAGAACTTTGATGCTTTAATATCTGGATATCAATTTCCATTTTCAAATATCAGAGGGCTGCTAGCTATACATATTTTTCATTACTCAAGAATGAGCAATAATTTTGCACAGGGAGATTGTATTTTTTAATAAAAGCAGTGGCATAAGATCCATGTGGATTGAAAGCCATAGTTCTTGAATGAATTGGTGTTCAAAAATAAAACTCCAAAACCTTCACTGATTGCCCAGTAAGTCATTGTTCATCTCGCTTTGCTTTATTTTTTGTCACTTCATAAAAAATGACCATGATAGCACATTTTACTCCCACGTACTCCTGGGACGTACCTGCCAATAGTCCAGATAGCCTTGTACTAAAATAAAGACATTTCAATGGCATATACCCAGTGATGGATTAATGATTTTGCCGCCCCTAGGCCCTGAAATAATTGCCACTCCCCCGCCCCCCATATGAACTTGTTTTAGTTTTTTTACAAATTCATTTGAACTAAAATGAATCTAAATATCATTAAAGTAATTGAACATTTACAAGTTTTATTATAAATAAAATTACAAGTACAGTGGACCCTCGCTTGAACGTGCGTCTGCATAGTGCGATTTTGCTTATAGCATGGGGCCGTGCATGGATCCAAAACCCCGCGTGCAAGCGGGGGTGCAGTGTATATCAAATATTTATTTTTTATTTTATGTAGATACAATAAAAGAAATAAAAGTATGTGAGTAGTGAGTAATTACATTTGTTTATGCCTACACCTTTGAGCGGCAAACTTCTTAATTAATTCTGTATAATCCAGAGAAGTTGTTAGATCCTTTTCAATTGTCAGGAGAGAAAGGGAGTTTACTTTTTCTTCACTCAGGTTAGCCCTCAAATAGTTTTTCACCCTTTTTAATGCCAAAAATGATCATTCTGCTGAACAGTTTGTAGCAGGTGTGGAAACATTCGGAAGGCAGTATCAATATTTGGATATACTGAATGAATGTTTCGATTTCGAAGAAGGCTGCAATATCTTAAATCTTCTAAATCTCCTTGGTAGCATAGTTGTAATTTTTTAGCGTGAACTATTATATCTGTTCTTGAAGTATTGGTAATGTTTGAGAGAAACTGAAATCTGCCATAAATTCCTTGATACACATTATTTCTGCGTTTTAATTTGGAGCATACAAGGTCTAGCATTGTTAAAAAGGTATCTACTTTAAATTTATCTCTACCACACATTTCCACTTCAACTTCGCGTATCTCATCAGATTGAAGTTTACGCTTTCTTTTTCGCCTTGTGTCAAATTTGTAGTCTTCAATTTCAGATTTTTCTTTGGCTATCTCTTTGTACATATCAAACAAGTCCCGTATAGAGTTAATGTACCCTATCAGTGAGTTGTAGAGTTCTACAACTGTCTGTATATCAGTATAAACATTTTGCAGTTTTGGGCTAGTTAATGAAATCTTTCCAAGAGTGAACTCCAAAATACAGCCATAAAAGCTGCTTCAAGTTGATGGAGTTTTTGCTGCAGGCCTGCAGCTGCATTACATGTAACAGGTTTCTCAGTAGCATCTTCCTTTATTGTATTTAAGGCTTTAATTATAGCATTCCAGTTTTCACTCAAATTATGACAAGCTTCCACTCGAGATGACCATCGAGTCTCAGAAAGTCTTTTTATTACTTTACTGCCTGGCTTCAAATTAGATAGTAAAATCTCTCCCATGAGTAGAGGCAGAAAAAAATGAATAAAGATGTTGGACAGCTGAGAAAAATGAACATGCTTCTTGACAACTTTCCGCTGCACATACTCCAACCAGATTTAAAGAATGTGCAGAACAAGACACATACACGGCATAAGGATTTATATTCTTTATCCTTGCTTGCAACCCACTATATACACCAGACATGTTAGTGGCATTGTCATACGACTGGCCACAGCAGTTTGCGATATCTAATCCATAACAATTCAAAGTTGAAAGTACAGCATCAGCTAACTGTTCTGATTTGTGGCCAGTATTTGGTAAAAAACAAAGAAACCTCTCTACTGGTTTGCCATCATCGTTTACATATCTCAGTATAAAAGCCAATTGATAACATGAGATATGTCGGGAGTTGAGTCGATGCTTATCGAGAAATATTTGGCTTCTTTTACTTCTTTAATAATATTTGAGATCACATTTGAAGCCATCAATTTTATAAATTCATTACATATATAGGATGAAAGATAAGATACGTTACCTTGACCTTCCTTTCCGTAACATGCAATGTGATTTGCTAGAAATGAATCGAATTCTGCAACAAGCTCAAGGGCCATCATGTAATTGCCGTTATAAGGTGATCCAAGTTTTCCACCTTACCTCTAAATGCAAGTCCTCTGCTTGAAAATTTCTTTACCACTGCTACAATCCTCTTCAACACATTTCTCCAATAAATAATGTCTTCTTCCATTTGAAATTTGTATAAATTCTTCCGGATATCTCGCCTCTCTTCACCATTGTCAGTACACAAGTTTTATGTTCAGTCGAATTTTCATGTTCACGTATTCGAGCTGATATGTTTTTCCAGTCATGATATCTACTCGTCGCCAGTCTAGAGATCCCTCCGAATAATCAACATGGGGCACAAAACATGGCTCCTTTGCTCTCCGAATATACAAGATATTGCCGTGGCTTTCCTTCACCGTTTAAAAATGTCATTCAAACATATTTTTTGTTAGACCATGCATTTTATCAGTATATTTTCTTTTTGAGTTAGTAAAATCAATATTTTGTTTAATACCATGGATTGATAAATACTCAATTGTAGCATCATTCAATATCCACTGAGAAGGGTCATCACTTATGGTAGATATTTCAATGTCAGACTGAATTTCTGATTGACATGATTCGCAAATCTCTGCAGTATTGTCAAAGATATCCAGATCAACATGAGTCCTGATAGTCTCTGATATGCTAGTATTTGGAGCATTTTCTTCAACGCTAGCCGCAGCCGTAATTTCTTCATTAGTTTCAATATGTACTTTAATCACATCAATATTTTCAATATCAACATCAATATTTTCACTTTTTACTTCACTACTACTTTCAAATATTTTTTCTGTCTGACTGTCGGCACTAACTGATACAACAAAGGAATCAATTTTGTGCATTTTTGCTATCATTTCATTTTCCCTTTCTTTCTTTTGTATAGCATTTTTTTTAACTGAGAACTGCGTAATTTCTTCCTTCCGGTCATATTGTTAATGCTTAGGATTGTCGCAAGCATGTTCTTTACTAAATGGCGTCACGCCGTCAGGGGTGGTTTCAATACGTGCTATGATTGGTAGAATCGCGGCGCGTATCACTGATGCTGCGATTACAAAAATGCTGCTATTATAAATTTGCTGCCCCTGCAAATTTGCCACCCTAGGCCTAGGCCTTGTTGGCCTAGGCGATAATTCGCGGCTGCATATACCAATCCATAAATCAGACAAAAAGGAGGGTCATAAAGCATGATCATAGTTAAGACCCATGGTCCATCTAGCCCTGTATCCTGTCTTCTGACCGTGGCCAGTGTCACATGCTTCAAAGGGAAAGAACAAAATAGGGCAATTATCAAGTGATCCATCCTCTATCCAGTTCCAGCTCCTGGCAGTCAGTGGTTTAGGGTCACCCAGAGCATGGGGTTGCCACTGATGGACATATCATCCATGAACTTATCTAGTTCTTTTTAGAACTCTGTTCTTTTTTGGCCTGCTCAACATACCCTGGCAACTAGTTCCACAGGTTGACTGTGTTATGTGGAAAAGTATTTTATTTTGGTTTTTAAATCTGTTGCCTGTTAACTTTTTTGGGTGATCCTTGGGTCTTGTGCTGTGCTGTTATAATAAAGTCTCAACGACAATTTGACTTCAGTGGGTCTACTTATGGTGGTAAGCTCCATGCTTGGGAGAAGATGTGGGCAACATCAGGCTGTAGATTAGACAAATAAAAAGCACAGACATATGGGGTAGGGAAAGGAAGAATGAGAGTTAAAGAAAATATTTGTGGGAATTAGATCTATTCTAATATTTTATGTAGAGCAAGAGGGAAGGTGCACAGAGCAAAGCAAAAAAGGTATGAAAAATTTGAGGGGCAGAGCGGGGAGACTATGCATAGATAGCAGTTGAAAAAGGACTAGTGGGAGCAGTCAGAGAGTGCCATAAGGCAAAGAAATTAGTTATTAGGGCCTATATGATGGAATATGTGCCAAATGCTATGCACCCAAATCCATATATAGAAATCTGAAGAAATAAGGACCCTGAATTTTAGAGGTGCTGAATAGAAATGGGTCAGAAACTGCTTTCCAATCCCATGAGAATTTTCAAGCTCTCAGAATTTTTTCTTGTCCTATATCAAGACAAAACATCAATCGTTTTCTGGCTGACAAATCAAAAAACTATTCGTTTGGGTCAATCTGAAACATTGTTTGTTTTGACATTTTTTTCTTTAACACATACTATAAATTAAGCAAATTTCAAACAAACTTTTTTCTTTGAAAATGTCAAAACAGCCTTTTTTTTTCAACTGTTTTTAAGTCAGGGAAACTTGAAACGGACCCTTTCCAATGAATCGTTTTAGTTTTGATATATCAGCATTTGATGGGTGGGGATAAACATTTTGTTGAAGAATTCCTAACCAGTTGTAGTGATGAGCACATGTATCTCCCCCTGAAGTCTATAAAATGAAATAAATATAAATTTTATGTTACTAACAGGCGAAACTGGGGGAAAAACAAAAGATGGTGGTTTAACAATAGGACTCACGTAGAATAGGCACCTTGCTCTTTTGAAGGCTTCTTAGACCAAATCTATGCTAAGTAGACTTGTATTGTATATCTAGGGAGGATGCTTTGCCTTCAGATACGATAGTAATCTATAAAATTCAAGCAATGAAATTAAGCTAAGAGAGAAAGCTATGTTCTGAGCAGTTAGAAATACATAGTTATTTTTTCATAACAGACCGGTGCTGCAAAAGTTGTTTTTGTCGCACTGCATGGAAGGCAACAACACATATTTGTTGTTTCCTAAGATCCTGGAATACTCAAAACACTTGAGCTAACATAGCGGAGAAAATCAGACTTAGCAGTAGAGCTATCTTAGTTATTAGTTGTCTGTATTTCATGTAAAATTGCCAACATTAATTACCGACTACCTCTTTCCTAAACTAATTTTACATGTGTATGGTATATACCTAATCAGTCATCTGGATGAATAATTCTTTTGCACATCCAGATTAATGCTACTACTTGGCACTCATGTAGTGCCTTTCATTGGTGTATCAGAAAGCACTTTCCACAAATGAGTGAATACAGTTAGGGAGAACTGGAAGTCCTGGCACAGTCAAGGAATTATGATGTGATTGGAATAACAGAGACTTGGTGGGATAACTCACATGACTGGAGTACTGTCATGGATGGATATAAACTGTTCAGGAAGGACAGGCAGGGCAGAAAAGGTGGGGGAGTTGCACTGTATGTAAGGGAGCAGTATGACTGCTCAGAGCTCAAGTATGAAACTGCAGAAAAACCTGAGAGTCTCTGGATTAAGTTTAGAAGTGTGAGCAACAAGGGTGATGTCGTGGTGGGAGTCTGCTATAAACCACCGGACCAGGGGGATGAGGTGGACGAGGCTTTCTTCCGGCAACTCACAGAAGTTACTAGATCGCAGGCCCTGGTTCTCATGGGAGACTTCAATCACCCTGATATCTGCTGGGAGAGCAATACAGCGGTGCACAGCCAATCCAGGAAGTTTTTGGAAAGTGTAGGGGACAATTTCCTGGTGTAAGTGCTGGAGGAACCAACTGGGGCAGAGCTCTTCTTGACCTGCTGCTCACAAACCGGGAGGAATTAGTAGGGGAAGCTAAAGTGGATGGGAACCTGGGAGGCAGTGACCATGAGATGATTGAGTTCAGGATCCTGACACAGGGAAGAAAGGAGAGAAGCAGAATACAGACCCTGGACTTCAGAAAAGCAGACTTTGACTCCCTCAAGGAACTGATGGGCAGGATCCCCTGGGAGAATAACATAAGGGGGACAGGAGTCCAGGAGAGCTGGCTGTATTTTTGTCAAGGTTCCTCCCCCACTCTGAACTCTAGGGTACAGATGTGGGGACCTGCATGAAAAACCTCCTAAGCTTATCTTTACCAGCTTAGGTCAAAACTTCCCCAAGGTACAAAGTATTCCACCCGTGGTCCTTGGAATGGCCGCTACCACCACCAAACTAATACTGGTTACTGGGGAAGAGCTGTTTGGACGCGTCTTTCCCCCCAAAATACTTCCCAAAACCCTGCACCCCACTTCCTGGACAAGGTTTGGTAAAAAGCCTCACCAATTTGCCTAGGTGACTACAGACCCAGACCCTTGGATCTTAAGAACAATGAACAATCCTCCCAACACTTGCACCCCCCCTTTCCTGGGAAATGTTGGATAAAAAGCCTCACCAATTTGCATAGGTGACCACAGACCCAAACCCTTGGATCTGAGAACAATGAAAAAGCATTCAGTTTTTTTACAAGAACACTTTTAATAGAAAATAGAAGTAAATAGAAATAAAGAAATCCCCCCTGTAAAATCAGGATGGTAGATATCTTACAGGGTAATTAGATTCAAAAACATAGAGAACCCCTCTAGGCAAAACCTTAAGTTACAAAAAAGATACACCGACAGAAATAGTTATTCTATTCAGCACAATTCTTTTCTCAGCCATTTAAAGAAATCATAATCTAACACATACCTAGCTAGATTACTTACTAAAAGTTCTAAGACTCCATTCCTGGTCTATCCCCTGCAGAAACCAGCATATAGACAGACACAGACCCTTTGTTTCTCTCCCTCCTCCCAGCTTTTGAAAGTATCTTGTCTCCTCATTGGTCATTTTGGTCAGGTGCCAGCGAGGTTACCTTTAGCTTCTTAACCCTTTACAGGTGAGAGGAGCTTTCCCCTGGCCAGGAGGGATTTCAAAGGGGTTTACCCTTCCCGTTATATTTATGACACGCCCCCCAAATCTCAGCTAGGGTGAAACACTGGCTGGGATTTCTTCCTGGAGCTCTAGGAAAAACAGAGTTAATAAGACACATGCATCTCTAAATATACTACCAAGTACATAAAGACTAACAATATTTTCCACATCTCAAGGACGATTTTAACCAGTTGATTCTGGGAAACTTTCACGGGAGAGTGCATCAGCCACTTTGTTAGAAGCTCCTGAGATGTGTTGGATGTCGAAATCAAAATCTTGGAGAGCTAAACTCCACCGAAGAAGTTTTTTGTTAGTTTCTTTGACGGTGTGAAGCCACTTTAGTGCAGCATGGTCGGTTTGCAGGTGGAAACGCCGTCCCCAAACATATGGGCGTAGCTTTTCCAGAGCGTAGACAATGGCATAACATTCTTTTTCAGTGACTGACCAGTTGCTTTCCCTCTCAGACAGTTTTTTGTTGAGAAACACTACAGGGTGGAATTCTTGATCAGGTCCTTTCTGCATTAAAACTGCTCCCACACCACGCTCGGATGCATCTGTGGTTACTAGGAACGGTTTGTCAAAGTCTGGGGCCCTTAGTACAGGGTCAGACATGAGTGTCGCTTTAAGCTTGTTAAAGGCCTTCTGACACTTTCCGGTCCACTGAACAGCATTTGGCTGTTTCTTTTTGGTTAGGTCTGTCAGTGGGGCAGCGATTTGGCTGTAGTGCGGTACAAATCGTCTGTAATAACCGGCCAAGCCTAAGAAGGATTGAACCTGTTTCTTTGACTTTGGGACAGGCCACTTTTGGATAGCATCCACCTTGGCCTGTAGGGGGCTGATAGTTCCTTGACCCACCTGGTGTCCAAGGTAAGTCACTCTGTTTAGGCCTATTTGACACTTCTTAGCCTTAACAGTTAGTCCTGCCTCCCTTATGCGCTCAAGGACTTTTTGTAGATGTTCCAGGTGGTCTGCCCAGGAATCCGAAAATATGGCCACGTCGTCAAGGTAGGCGACTGCATATTCTCCTAATCCCGCTAGGAGACCATCTACAAGTCTTTGGAAAGTGGCGGGTGCATTTCGCAGCCCGAAAGGGAGTACATTAAATTCATACAGCCCGAGATGTGTGATGAAGGCTGACCTTTCCTTGGCAGATTCATCTAGCGGTACCTGCCAGTACCCCTTGGTTAAGTCCAAGGTAGAGATGAACTGGGCCCGTCCCAGTTTCTCTAATAGTTCATCTGTGCGGGGCATTGGATAGTTGTCTGGGCGAGTTACAGCATTTAGCTTACGGTAGTCCACGCAAAAACGTATTTCCCCATCTGGTTTGGGAACTAGAACCACTGGAGATGCCCATGCACTTTCAGAGGGGCGGATTACACCCATCTGTAACATATCCTGGATCTCCCGTTCTATAGCAGTTTTAGCTTGAGGAGACACCCGGTAAGGTTGGACCCTAATTGGGTGAGCATTACCTGTGTCAATGGAGTGGTATGCCCGTTCAGTCAGTCCTGGGGTGGCTGAGAACGTTGGCGCGTAGCTAGTGCACAGCTCCTGGATCTGCTGTCGCTGCATACGCCCAAGGGTCATGGAGAGGTTCACCTCTTCCACACCACCACCACATTTCCCTTCGTAGTAGACACCTTCAGGCCACTCAGCATCATCTTCTCCCTGGGCTGTAAACTGACAAACCTTTAATTCTCTGGAATAAAAGGGTTTTAGAGAATTAATATGGTACACCTTAGGCTTTCGGTTGGAGGTGGGGAATGCTATGAGATAATTAACAGCTCCCAGGCGTTCCTGGACCATGAATGGCCCTTCCCACGATGCTTCCATTTTATGGGCCTGGAGCGCCCTTAAGACCATGACCTGGTCTCCTACTTTGAAGGAACGCTCTCTGGCATGTTTATCATACCAGGCTTTTTGCTCTTTTTGAGCATCCTGTAAGTTTTCTCTAGCAAGGGCTAAAGAGGTTCGGAGGGTGTTTTGTAGGTTGGTTACAAAGTCCAGAATGTTAGTTCCGGGAGAAGGTGTAAATCCCTCCCATTGCTGCTTCACCAACTGCAATGGCCCCTTAACCTCACGGCCATATACAAGTTCAAATGGGGAAAACCCTAAACTGGGATGTGGTACAGCTCTGTAGGCAAAGAGCAACTGCTGCAACACTAGGTCCCAATCATTGGAGTGCTCATTTACGAATTTACGTGTCATGGCCCCCAAAGTTCCATTAAACTTCTCCACCATGCCATTTGTTTGATGGTGGTAAGGAGTGGCAACCAAGTGATTTACCCCATGAGCTTCCCAAAGGTTTTTCATAGTTCCTGCCAGGAAATTAGTCCCTGCATCTGTGAGGATGTCGGAGGGCCAACCTACCCTGGCAAAAACGTCTGCTAGTGCCTGGCACACACTTTTAGCCCTGGTGTTGCTTAGAGCTACTGCTTCCGGCCATCGGGTGGCAAAATCCATGAAAGTCAGTATGTACTGCTTTCCTCTGGGTGTCTTTTTCGGAAAAGGACCCAGAATATCCACAGCTACTCGCTGAAATGGAACTTCAATGATGGGGAGTGGTTGTAGAGGGGCTTTGACCTGGTCTTGGGGTTTTCCCACTCTTTGGCACACCTCACAAGACTGGACATAGGTAGAAACATCCTTGCCCATTCCCTCCCAGTGGAATGATTCCCCCAAACGGTCTTTGGTCCTGTTCACCCCAGCATGGCCACTAGGGTGATCGTGGGCTAAGCTCAAGAGCTTGGCCCGGTATTTAGTTGGAACTACCAACTGTCTCTGAGGATGCCAGTCTTCCTGGTGTCCACCAGAAAGAGTTTCCTTGTATAAAAGTCCTCTTTCTACAACAAACCTGGATCGATTAGAATAGCTGAGAGGCGGTGGGTTGCTCCGTGCCACCGTCCAAGCTCTCTGGAGGCTTTCATCTGCTTCCTGTTCGGTCTGGAACTGTTCCCTTGATGCGGGAGACATCAGTCCCTCATTGGATTGTGGGCCTAGGCTTGGTCCCTCTGGAAGCGATTTTGGGGATGGAGCTGTTTCTGTTGACTGTGAACCGCTCTCCGCTGGTGCACTATGTTGGGATTCAGGCTCCGGCTGAGCCTCTTGTGTTGGGTTATCGGCTGCTGCCAGTTCAGGGTCGGTGGGGCCCTCTGGTGTTGAGGTTGCAAGTACTGGATTCAGTGCTGACACTGGGTCTGGTGTTGGTTGTTCGGCGGGTTCCGGTTCTGGGACTGGTTCCGTCTGGGTCTCTGGGACTGGATCCACAACTGCTGTTGCAGACATTGGCCTGGGGTCCGGGTCCATCACCTCTGACCGGGTCCTGATAGAAGTTTCCGGAACAGAGCTAGGCCCCACGGCTTGTTTAGCCTGGCTGCGGGTGACCGTTCCCACCCTCTTGGCCTGCTTCACATGATTGGCCAAGTCTTCCCCCAACAGCATGGGGATGGGATAATCATCATAGACTGCAAAAGTCCACATTCCTGACCAGCCCTTGTACTGGACAGGCAACTTGGCTGTAGGCAAATTGAAAGAGTTGGACTTGAAGGGTTGAATCGTCACTTGGATCTCTGGGTTGATTAAATTGGGGTCCACTAAGGAAGCATGGATAGCTGACACTTGTGCTCCGGTGTCCCTCCACGCGGTGACCTTCTTCCCGCCCACACTCACAGTTTCCCTCCGCTCCAAGGGTATCTGGGAGGTATCTGGGCCTGTGGACCTCTGGTGTGATTCCGGTGCAATGAACTGTAATCTGTTGGGGTTCTTGGGGCAGTTGGCCTTTACATGCCCCAGCTCGTTACATTTAAAACATCGTCCAGCTGACGGGTCACTGGGGCGAGGAGGGTTGCTGGAGAATGGGGTGGCAGGACGATAAGGGGTCTGGAGGGTTCTTTGGGAGGTAGGTGGGGCCTTGGGCGGCCCCCGGTAATAGGGTGTGGTCTGGGGTGGTCCCTTCTGGTCTCCGCTCCAACTGCGACCAGTTTTCTTCTTCTCTGCCACCTCCACCCATCTGGCTCCAATCTCTCCTGCCTCGATTACAGTTTTGGGTTTCCCATCTAGGATGTATCTTTCTATTTCCTCAGGAACACCCTCTAAGAATTGTTCCATTTGCATTAGGAAGGGCAAATTTTCTGGAGATTCAACACTTGCTCCTGATATCCAGGCATCCCAATGTTTCACAATGTGGTAGGCATGTCGGGTAAATGACATGTCTGGTTTCCACCTTAGGGCTCTGAACCTCCGACGAGACTGCTCGGGTGTTATCCCCATTCTGACTCTCGCCTTGGATTTAAACAGTTCATACTTGTTCATGTGTTCTTTAGGCATTTCAGCTGCCACCTCAGCTAAGGGTCCACTGAGCTGCGGCCTCAGTTCTACCATGTATTGGTCAGTAGAGATGTTGTACCCAAGGCAGGCCCTTTCGAAGTTTTCTAAGAAGGCCTCAGTATCATCACCTGCCTTGTAGGTGGGGAACTTTCTGGGATGGGAAGTGGTACCTGGAGAAGGATTGCTAGGGTTTGTTGGTATATTCTGCCGGGCCTTTATCCTCTCCACCTCCTCCACATGCTTCCTCTCTTTTTCCTTCTCCTCCTCCACATGCTTCCTCTCTTTTTCCTTCTCCTCCTCCACATGCTTCCTTGCCTCCATTTCCCTCTTGTGGGCAGCCTCCTGTACCTCCTCCTCCAGCCGCATGAGTTCTATCTGTCTTTCATGTTCCCTTTGTTTTTCCTCAGCCTGAAATTTGGCTAATTCCAGCTGTAGTCGAGCTGAGGATTTGGTCATTCTAACCTCTCTGTTTTAAACTAACTTTACACCCGAGGTTTAGAAATAAACAAACAAAACTTGGCTGTAAAATTTTGCTGTGCTGGAATAGAATACCTATTCTCTGATAGTGATTGTCAGCCTACAGAAAAAGACAATTCCCTTGTCTCTGCTCTGGGCCCAAATTAAAGCAAAAAAAATTCCAACTACTTGGAAACCTGCTTATCCAGCCCAAAGAAAAAGCAAATGGGTAGAACACACACCCCCTATTTACTTTTAGGAAGAAAAGAAAAAAAAAACCTCTGGGTTGGAAGACTGTGAATTTCCCTGCAGGAGTTAAGTACCCTGCCTCCAGGCAAAGAAAACCTGCAATTCACAAGATAATCCCCTTTTGTCTCTGCTTGGCCACAAAGCAGAGAAAAAACAATCTGCTTTCAGTTTCAACTGCTTTCTGGACTTCCTTTCCAAAGGAAAAAATAATTTCTTTTTAAAATCTGTATTTCTAGTTCAAAAAATCTCAACTGGATCTCAAAATGATTTCAGGTTAATCCCACCGCTATGCCACCATGTCAAGGTTCCTCCCCCACTCTGAACTCTAGGGTACAGATGTGGGGACCTGCATGAAAAACCTCCTAAGCTTATCTTTACCAGCTTAGGTCAAAACTTCCCCAAGGTACAAAGTATTCCACCCGTGGTCCTTGGAATGGCCGCTACCACCACCAAACTAATACTGGTTACTGGGGAAGAGCTGTTTGGACGCGTCTTTCCCCCCAAAATACTTCCCAAAACCCTGCACCCCACTTCCTGGACAAGGTTTGGTAAAAAGCCTCACCAATTTGCCTAGGTGACTACAGACCCAGACCCTTGGATCTTAAGAACAATGAACAATCCTCCCAACACTTGCACCCCCCCTTTCCTGGGAAATGTTGGATAAAAAGCCTCACCAATTTGCATAGGTGACCACAGACCCAAACCCTTGGATCTGAGAACAATGAAAAAGCATTCAGTTTTTTTACAAGAAAACTTTTAATAGAAAATAGAAGTAAATAGAAATAAAGAAATCCCCCCTGTAAAATCAGGATGGTAGATATCTTACAGGGTAATTAGATTCAAAAACATAGAGAACCCCTCTAGGCAAAACCTTAAGTTACAAAAAAGATACACAGACAGAAATAGTTATTCTATTCAGCACAATTCTTTTCTCAGCCATTTAAAGAAATCATAATCTAACACATACCTAGCTAGATTACTTACTAAAAGTTCTAAGACTCCATTCCTGGTCTATCCCCTGCAGAAACCAGCATATAGACAGACACAGACCCTTTGTTTCTCTCCCTCCTCCCAGCTTTTGAAAGTATCTTGTCTCCTCATTGGTCATTTTGGTCAGGTGCCAGCGAGGTTACCTTTAGCTTCTTAACCCTTTACAGGTGAGAGGAGCTTTCCCCTGGCCAGGAGGGATTTCAAAGGGGTTTACCCTTCCCTTTATATTTATGACAATTTTAAAGAATCCTTATTGAGGTTACAGGGACAAACTATCCCGATGTTTAGAAAGAATAGTAAATATGGCAGGCGACCAGCTTTGCTTAATAGTGAAATCCTTGCTGATCTTAAACACAAAAAAGAAGCTTACAAGAAGTGGAAGACTGGACAAATGACCAGGGAAGAGTATAAAAATATTGCTCAGGTATGCAGGAGTGAAATCAGGAAGGCCAAATCACACCTGGAGTTGCAGCTAGCAAGAGATGTTAAGAGTAACAAGAAGGGTTTCTTCAGGTATATTAGCAACAAGAAGAAAGTCAAGGAAAGTGTGGGCCCCTTACTGAATGAGGGAGGCAACTTAGTGACAGAGGATGTGGAAGAAGCTAATGTACTCCATGCTTTTTTTGTCTCTGTCTTCACAAACAAGGTCAGGTCCCAGACTACTGCACTGGGCAGCACAGCATGGGGAGGAGGTGACCAGCCTTCTGTGGAGAAAGAAGTGATTCGGGACTATTTAGAAAAGCTGGATGAGCACAAGTCCATGGGGCCGGATGCGCTGCATCCGAGAGTGCTAAAGGAGTTGGCGGATGTGATTGCAGAGCCATTGACCATTATCTTTGAAAACTCATGGCGATCGGGGGAAGTCCTGGACGACTGGAAAAAGGCTAATGTAGTGCCCATCTTTAAAAAGGGGAAGGAGGAGGATCCAGGGAACTACAGGCCAGTCAACCTCACCTCAATCCCTGGAAAAATCATGGAGCAGGTCCTCAAGGAACCAATTCTGAAGCACTTAGAGGAGAGGAAAGTGATCAGGAACAGTCAGCATGGATTCACCAAGGGCAAGTCATGCCTGACTAATCTAATTGCCTTCTATGATGCGATAACTGGCTCTGTGGATGAGGGGAAAGCGGTGGACGTGTTGTTCCTTGACTTTAGCAAAGCTTTTGACACGGTCTCCCACAGTATTCTTGTCAGCAAGTTAAACAAATATGGGCTGGATGAATGGACTATAAGGTGGATAGAAAGTTGGCTAGATTGTCGGGCTCAAAGGGTAGTTATCAATGGCTCCATGTCTAGTTGGCAGCTGGTATCAAGTGGAGTGCCCCAAGGGTCGGTTCTGGGGCCCATTTTGTTCAATATCTTCATAAATGATCTGGAGAATGGTGTGGATTGCACCCTCAGCAAGTTTGCAGATGACACGAAGATGGGGGGAGAGGTAGATATGCTGGAGGGCAGGGATAGGATACAGAGGGACCTAGACAAATTGGAGGATTGGGCCAAAAGAAATCTGATGAGGTTCAACAAGGACAAGTGCAGAGTCCTGCACTTAGGACGGAAGAATCCCATGCACCACTACAAACTAGGGACCAAATGGCTCGGCAGCAGTTCTGCGGAAAAGGACCTAGGGGTTACAGTGGACGAGAAGCTGGATATGAGTCAACAGTGTGCCCTTGTTGCCAAGAAGGCCAATGGCATTTTGGGATGTATATGTAGGGGAATTGCCAGCAGATGGAGGGACGTGATCGTTCCCCTCTATTTGACATTGGTGAGGCCTCATCTGGAGTACTGTGCCCAATTTTTGGAAAAATTGGAAAGAGTCCAGCGGAGGGCAACAAAAATGATTTGGGGACTGGAACACATGACTTATGAGGAGAGGCTGAGGGAACTGGGATTGTTTAGTCTGCGGAAGAGAAGAATGAGGGGGGATTTCCTGATATCTGCTGGGAGAGCAATACTGCGGTGCATAGACAATCCAGGAAGTTTTTGGAAAGTGTAGGGGACAATTTCCTGGCGCAAGTGCTACAGGAGCCAACTAGGGGGGGCGCTTTTCTTGACCTGCTACTCACAAACCGGGTAGAATTAGTGGGGGAAGCAAAAGTGGATGGGAATCTGGAAGGCAGTGACCATGAGTTGGTTGAGTTCAGGATCCTGACGCAGGGAAGAAAGGTAAGCAGCAGGATACGGACCCTGGACTTCAGGAAAGCAGACTTCGACTCCCTCAGGGAACGGATGGCCAGGATCCCCTGGGGGACTAACTTCAAGGGGAAAGGAGTCCAGGAGAGCTGGCTGTATTTCAAGGAATCCCTGTTGAGGTTACAGGGACAAACCATCCCAATGAGTCGAAAGAATAGTAAATATGGCAGGCGACCAGCTTCGCTTAACGGTGAAATCCTAGCGGATCTTAAACATAAAAAAGAAGCTTACAAGAAGTGGAAGGTTGGACATATGACCAGGGAAGAGTATAAAAATATTGCTCGGGCATGTAGGAATGAAATCAGGAGGGCCAAATCGCACCTGGAGCTGCAGCTAGCGAGAGATGTCAAGAGTAACAAGAAGGGTTTCTTCAGGTATGTTGGCAACAAGAAGAAAGCCAAGGAAAGTGTGGGCCCCTTACTGAATGAGGGAGGCAACCTAGTGACAGAGGATGTGGAAAAAGCTAATGTACTCAATGCTTTTTTTGCCTCTGTTTTCACTAACAAGGTCAGCTCCCAGACTGCTACGCTGGGCATCACAAAATGGGGAAGAGATGGCCAGCCCTCTGTGGAGATAGAGGTGGTTAGGGACTATTTAGAAAAGCTGGACGTGCACAAGTCCATGGGGCCGGACGAGTTGCATCCGAGAGTGCTGAAGGAATTGGCGGCTGTGATTGCAGAGCCATTGGCCATTATCTTTGAAAACTCGTGGCGAACCGGGGAAGTCCCGGATGACTGGAAAAAGGCTAATGTAGTGCCAATCTTTAAAAAAGGGAAGAAGGAGGATCCTGGGAATTACAGGCCAGTCAGCCTCACCTCAGTCCCTGGAAAAATCATGGAGCAGGTCCTCAAAGAATCAATCTTGAAGTACTTGCATGAGAGGAAAGTGATCAGGAAGAGCCAGCATGGATTCACCAAGGGAAGGTCATGCCTGACTAATCTAATCGCCTTTTATCATGAGATTACTGGTTCTGTGGATGAAGGGAAAGCAGTGGATGTATTGTTTCTTGACTTTAGCAAAGCTTTTGACACGGTCTCCCACAGTATTCTTGTCAGCAAGTTAAGGAAGTATGGGCTGGATGAATGCACTATAGGGTGGGTAGAAAGCTGGCTAGATTGTCGGGCTCAACGGGTAGTGATCAATGGCTCCATGTCTAGTTGGCAGCCGGTGTCAAGTGGAGTGCCCCAGGGGTCGGTCCTGGGGCCGGTTTTGTTCAATATCTTCATAAATGATCTGGAGGATGGTGGGGATTGCACTCTCAGCAAATTTGCGGACGATACTAAACTGGGAGGAGTGGTAGATACGCTGGAGGGGAGGGATAGGATACAGAAGGACCTAGACAAATTGGAGGATTGGGCCAAAAGAAATCTGATGAGGTTCAATAAGGATAAGTGCAGGGTCCTGCTTGAAGAATCCAATGCACCGCTACAGACTAGGGACCGAATGGCTAGGCAGCAGTTCTGCGGAAAAGGACCTAGGGGTGACAGTGGACGAGAAGCTGGATATGAGTCAGCAGTGTGCCCTTGTTGCCAAGAAGGCCAATGGCATTTTGGGATGTATAAGTAGGGGCATAGCGAGCAGATCGAGGGACGTGATCGTCCCCCTCTATTCGACATTGGTGAGGCCTCATCTGGAGTACTGTGTCCAGTTTTGGGCCCCACACTACAAGAAGGATGTGGATAAATTGGAGAGAGTCCAGCGAAGGGCAACAAAAATGATTAGGGGTCTAGAACACATGACTTATGAGGAGAGGCTGAGGGAGCTGGGATTGTTTAGCCTGCAGAAGAGAAGAATGAGGGGGGATTTGATAGCTGCTTTCAACTACCTGAAAGGGGGTTCCAAAGAGGATGGCTCTAGACTGTTCTCAATGGTAGCAGATGACAGAACGAGGAGTAATGGTCTCAAGTTGCAGTGGGGGAGGTTTAGATTGGATATTAGGAAAAACTTTTTCACTAAGAAGGTGGTGAAACACTGGAATGCGTTGCCTAGGGAGGTGGTGGAATCTCCTTCCTTGGAAGTTTTTAAGGTCAGGCTTGACAAAGCCCTGGCTGGGATGATTTAACTGGGAATTGGTCCTGCTTCGAGCAGGGGGTTGGACTAGATGACCTTCAGGGGT
Source organism: Eretmochelys imbricata (assembly GCF_965152235.1). NCBI lineage: Eukaryota > Metazoa > Chordata > Testudines > Cheloniidae > Eretmochelys > Eretmochelys imbricata. The sequence continues at coordinate 191,471,188 of NC_135572.1, read as the reverse complement.
CCCTTCCAACCCTGATATTCTATGATTCTATGATTCTATGATTTGATAGCTGCTTTCAACTACCTGAAAGGGGGTTCCAAAGAGGGTGGATCTAGACTTTTCTCAGTGGTAGCTGATGACAGAACAAGGAGTAATGGTCTCAAGTTGCAGTGGGGGAGGTTTAGGTTGGATATTAGGAAAAACTTTTTCACTAGGATGGTGGTGAAACACTGGAATGTGTTACCTAGGGAGGTGGTGGAATCTCCTTCCTTAGATATTTTTAAGGTCAGGCTTGACAAAGCCCTGGCTGGGATGATTTAGTTGGGGATTGGTCCTGCTTTGAGCAGGGGGTTGGAATAGATGGCCTCCTGAGGTCCCTTCCAACCCTGATATTCTATGATTCTATAATTCTATGATTCTCTGCATCAGTTTCCTCATTGGTAAAATAAGGATAAATGACTTTCCGTATATGAACCTTATATGACTAAGCCTGGTGTAATACCCAGATGATCTGCCGCTTCTTTTGCTTCCAAATTATTTGACTGCAATGTTTTATTACAGAGCTTGTATTCAATCAGCTCAAATTGGAGCTGAGTTGAAAATCTGAATTTTTCATTAAGCAGGAAATTCCAGTATTTCAACACTTGTTTTCATCTTGAATATGGAAAAAGTTGAAATTTTTTTTTTCAGAGGATAGAAACCTCGAACAATTTTATTTGGAAATGGTGACAAGTTTCATTTTTTGCATTTTTGATCAAAACAAAGCACTTGGATATTCCTGAATCTAAATGTTTAATTTATTTGTTTGAACTGACTCAAAGTGCTACTTTTCATTAAATTGAATTGCCTGTTGTGGCACATTACCCACTGGAAGTGGTAGTTCATATTGCTGGATGCCTCATTCTCCCATATGGCCCAGATTCCCTGGCTGGACTTCATCTCCCATGATGCACCATGCCACTTAATCTTCCTTGACTGTGTTGCATCATGAAAAATGCAGTCCAGCCAGGGACTGCACCGAATAGGAAAAAATGCGGTCCTGAACTATAATTCCCCTGAGGCAATGCACTACACGAGGGAAATGCTGTTGAATGTTGAATTGACTCTAAATAAAATTCTGCAACTCAGCTCTACAACCAAATTTTGATTTAGGTCAAAACAGCCCCAAAAGGAAATATTTTTTTTTCTAGACCGAAAATCAAACTTGTCACGTCAGCAAAATTTTGCTCAACTGCATTTTCAGTTGAAAAATTGTTTTAATGGAAAATTCCCAATTAGCTTGAGTTCAGATAAAATATTTGACTGACCATTTAGACCATATAACCACGAGGTTCACGTTATCTCCTGAATTTTGATGTTACTTAGTATTATGCATATACACATCAGATAGAAGTATTTGACCCTAATTTTAGCTCGGCTGATAGCTATATGTCTACATTCGAATTGGAGTGGGGAAAGCCTAACCAAACATGGGTAGAATCATAAACATATAACCAATCTACTGAAAAAAGGCAGATCAGGGGAAAATATTCCACTTGGAAACTCATTCTGACCTTATCTGGAATAACGTCTGCTAATCAGCAACCATTTATATAATCAGGGAGTATCTGGCTACAGTATTTTTTCACGTCAGATAAATCTGAGATGTAAATGTAAAATGTAGTGTTCAGGAACATCATATGAATTTGTGATACTCCCTAGAGGAGTTGAGGTCCATGAACAGATTACACGGACACATAACTGCAGTGCTGAATTTCTTCTGTGCCAGATACAGCCTTCAATATTGTCCAACAAGCCACACCTTCTTGGGCTGTGATCTTGCCAGATGTCACTAGCTAATCTGGGTCTGGCTTGGTTTGAAGATTTGGAGGAGAAACCTCCAAATAAAAAGCAGGTACTAGAGGAAGTGTGATGGGTGATTCAATAAATGTTCTTTCCTGTATTTTAATACAGCACTGCACAAACCCTCCCATGTCTTTCACGAGTTTTCTGTGCTGCTGGAATTGTCATCTTTTGAGGATGGCAGACGAGGAAAATGGCGGAAGTGCTGTTGATTACTCCTCTTCTTCTCCCAAAAGGCCTAATGGTGCAGATGTTTCATCCCAGTATGATTATTCATATGTACATACATTGTACAATACACATATCTACACACCTAAAAAGGCCACCTGCACTGCGGCAGTACCAAGTAAACAGAGACCACCCCTGACTGGCATTTGTCTAAATGGTTCTTTAAAAAGCTTCCAGAGATGAGGATTCTACAACCTCTCTTGCAAGTCTATTCCAGAGCTTAACTACTCTTATAGTTAGAAAGTTTTTCCTAATATCTAACCTAAGCCTCCCTTGCTCCCAGATCCTTTTCAGTGGTACTACCACCTCCAGCTAATCCCTTCTTGATAGTTCTGCATTTGATTTTTCCTTCCTAAGTGTAGTGCTTTGCTTTTGTCTTTATTGAAATTCATTTTTTTTATTTCAGACCAATTCTCCCATTTCTCAGGTATGTTTTGAATTCTAATCCTGTCATTTTAAGTACTAGCGACCCTTCCCTGCTTGCTGTCAGCTGCAAATTTTATAAGCATACTCTTTGCTCCATTATCCAAGTCATTAATGAAATTATTGAATAGTACCAGACAGACTGACTCCTGTGGGACTCCAATAGATACATTGTCCCAGTTTGACAGCAAACCATTGATAACTACTCTGAGTATTGTCTTTCAACCAGTTGTTCACCCACCTTATAGTAATTTCTTCTAGGCTGGATTTCCCTAGTTTGCTTATGAGAGTGTCTTGTGGAACAGTGTCAAAAAGCTATAATAAATCAAGATGATCACATACTGCTTCCCCCTTATCCACTAGACAGTAACCCTGTCAAAGAAGGAAATTAGTCTGGCATAGCATGATTTATTCTGGACAAATCCATGCTGGCTATTCCTTATTAATCCTGTTATCTTCTAGAGGCTTACAAATTGACTGTTTTTAATAGTTTGTTCCGATATCTTTCCAAGTATCAAAGTTAAGATGGCTAATCTAGAATTCCTTGGGTCCTCTTTGTTCCCATTTTTAAAGATAAGCACAAGGTTTACCCTTCTTCAGTCCTCTGGGATCTCGCCTGTCCTCCATAAGTTCTCAAAGATAATTGATTTATCTAGTTGCTTACATACTCTAGAATTAATTTAATCAGGTCCTACCAACTTATTTATATCCATTACCTTATGTTCCTTCCCCCATTGTGTTAATATTGTGTTTTTTAACCATTTTTAGAAGACTGAAGTAAAATAACAGTAAACATCTCAGCCTTCTTGATGTTAGCTGTCCTTCCCTGCTAAGTAGAGGGCTGACACTTCATCTTTTTCTTGTTCCTCGTTTATTTAAATTTATTTATTTATTTAATTGCTTTTTATGTCTCTTGCTGGATGTAACACTTTTTGTGCCTTAGCCTTTCTGATTTTGTCCCTACATGCTTATGCTATTTTGTACTCCTTAACAATTCATGATTCCACTTTTTGTAGGATTCCTTGGGGAGGGGGGTCAGGTCATTAATGAGCCTACATATTGGCTTCTTCCTGTCTTTCTTTTGCATCAGGCTAGTTTACAGTTGTCTTTAATATTTTCTCCTTGAGAAAATGAGTTATCCTAAAGCTCCTTTATCCCTTAGATTTTCTTCACACAGGACCTTAACTACCCGTTCTGAGTTAATCTGCTTCTTTTTTTATTTTTTTGAAGTCCATTATGCTTGTTCTGCTGCTCTCACTTGTTCCTTGTCTTAGAATCATGAAATCTATTCTTTAATGATCAATTTCACTCAATTTGCCTTCCAACTTCAGATTCACAACCACTTCCTCCCCATTGGGCAGATTGGAGTCTAAAATGGCAGTTCATCTGGACTTCCATTTCCTGAAACACAAAGTTGTCACCGCTACAGTCCAAGAACGTATAGGAAATTTTGTGCTTTGCCATATTACTCTTGCAGCAGATTATGGTTAGTTAAAGTCCCCCATTATAATAGACCTGTATTTTGGATATTTGTTGTTTGTTTCAAAAATGACTCATCCACAGCGTCTTCCAGATGTGGTAGCCAATAAGGGACCGCTACCATGTCACCTGTTTGTTTTCCCCTTTTATCTTTACCCAGAGACTTACAAATGGTGTGCCTCTAAGCACCTCCTGCATCTCAGAACAAGTGTATATATGTATGATATAACACCTCTCCTTTTTCCTTCCAGAAAAAAGCTGTACCCCCATGCCAATATTTCAGCTATGAACTTTATCCCACCATGTCTGTGATGCCAATTAAGTCATAATTAGCTTGTGTACTAATATTTCCAGTTCTTCCTGTTTATTCCCCATACTCCTTGTATTTGTGTATACACATGAGATACTGAGAAGATTCTACCCCTCACCCCACCCCGTTTCCCCTCCCGATTTCCCTTGTGTTGCTCCTATGCCCCTATTGTAATTTTCATGTTTTTCCCCCCTCCAATCCCAAATCTCTAGCTGATGAGTTGGTGCGTAAAGATGCTCTTCCCCTCTTGCTCAGGGGAGCTGAAGTTGCTGGAAGCATTATTTACAGTGAAGGAATGCTTCCTCTAACATTTGAAATTTCCTACATAACTATTTTTCTCTCTCCGTTTGAGTCTTTTGTCACTGTGGTGCTTCCTAAGGTACCCAGGTTGTGAAGACACCTTGTTGCCACCTGTCCTTCGTGTGAGGAAGCTTTGTCTGTGCCAGCTCTCCAATTCCAGCAGCCATGGACAACACAAGCACTCCTCTTAAGGCTATGCAGGCTCTGCTGTCAATCTGCAGGTTAGCAATAGGCATGTTCCAACACCCAAGCCCTCTGAGCATCTCCCTGGAGTGTCCAGCCCCTGTTCTACTCGACATGCTCAGTATTAAAAAATTTACTGCTTCCAAAAAAAAAAGGTTCCACCCAGTTTACCAGTTTCACCTCTTCATTTATGGCACGGCACTTATATTTGATTTCTAATAAGCTAATAAGAATGGCCATACTGGGTCAGACCAAAGGTCCATCTAGCCCAGTATCCTGTCTTCCAACAGCAGCCAATGCCTGGTGCCCCAGAGGGAATGAACAGAACAGGTAATCATCAAGTGATCCATTCTCTGTCACCCCTTTCCAGCTTCTGGCAAATAGGGGCTAGGGACATCATCCCTGCCCATCCTGGCTAATTGCCATTGATGGACCTATCCTCCATGAATTTATCTAGTTCTTTTTTGAACCCTGCTACAGCCTTGGCCTTCACAACATCCTCTGGGAAAGAGTTCCACAGGTTGACTGTGCATTGTGTGAAGAAATATTTCCTTTTGTTTGTTTAAAACCTGCTGCCTATTCATTTCATTTGGTGACCCCTAGTTTGTGTGTTATGAGAAGGAGTAAATAACACTTCCCTATTTACTTTCTCCTCACCAGTCATGATTTTATAGACCATTATTATATCCCCCCTTAGTCATCCCTTTTCCAAGCTGAAAAGTCCGAGTCTTATTAATCTCTGCTCATATGGCAGCCATTCCATACCTAATCATTTTTGTTGACCTTTTCTGAACCTTTTCCAATTACAATATATCTTTTTTGAGATGGGGCGACCACATCTGCACGCAGTATTCAAGATGTGGGCGTACCATGGGTTTATATGGAAGCAATATGATATTTTCTGTCTTAGTATCTATCCCTTTCTATTTCACAACAAACATATTCAAGTTTACTTAACAAAGCATAGAGATTCAAGCAATAGCAACTAGAGGTATTGCCAACATGGTTATATATAAAACAAAATTGTAACAGGCATCCTAGAGCCTAGTCTTAATTAACTAAATATTCTCATGGTTGTAGACTATTGCTCATTTTGCATATCAAAGCAAGGCTTGGCTGCGACCCTCCTCTCCTGCAATAGATACATGGTCCATGTTACCTCCTAGGTGAAGGATTCTATGTGTTTCCTTGTACCCTCAGAAATACCCTAATAATTCTTTGTCTTTAGTCATAAACAGGACAGCCCCTGCTATTTGTTTCATCCTGTAAATTTTCTTTCATTAATCTCACAATCTCCTCTTTTGTCTGTAGCTCAATATGCAAATAGGCCTACCTTGTGAGGCATACAATACACAAATGACCAGACAGGGAGATAGGTGTCTGCTGCCTCCTGCTTGAAAGGACCTGGTTACCTGCTTAAACGCCAAGATCTTCTATACTAAAAATTGTTAACTCCTTAAATACTATCTGTACATATTTCACTAATTCTAATGACCAGGGGGCTACTGGCTCATGATAGACCTCCCATGCCACTTTTTAATGAACTAATATGCATATATCTGACCCAGGGGATCCTGTAAAACCCTCTGTAACTCCTGTACTCTCTGCCAGTTGTCACCAGGGACTCCCGGTTCAGTCATCCATTGTCTCACAATTGGGCCTTGACAGGTTGTAGGAAGTGAATGTTTAGAAATTAAGTGCCTGCTGCACAAAACAGTTAACTGAAAAATGGCCTGCCTTGAGGCACTTCAGATAGCAAGTAGGTGTGCAGACTCTGGGGGAAAAAAGGCGTGTAAGAGACTGGATTTAAGTGGTTTCTTTCTTTAGATCTTGGGCATCTAACATGATGCTCCACAACTGATCTACATACGGTCTTGGAATCTGAACTGTAACAGCATAGAAAGTGCCTAAAATAATCTAATGACCTGAAAATGACCTACTCTATCAAAACATCAAAAGGAAGGAACTGAGGCATCTGGGAGACCAAGGAGTTTCTTAGTCTCAACTTTGGTGCCAGGAGGAGGAACTTATATTATCCCAACGTGCATTGTTTTTCTGGAAAGTTCCCAAACTCACCAACGTCAGGGACCAGCCTCATAAATGGGGAATATAGAGATGTCATCTAAAAAAAAGTGGCATTTTTATAGCTGATTTTCTGTGTTAGATGAGCCCCCTCTTAGACAAATTAGTCATTCTTAAACATGTGACTCATATAAGACAGCACTGACCTGACTACAGTACATCAGGTGCCCTAGCATCTCCATCTGGCTTCCCAGGTCCTTACAAGAGGAAGAGAAGGGTGTAAACTGCCTTCCCAATTGGAGATTCTCCACCCTCCCCACTTTGTCTGTTTGCTAACTGGTGACTTCAGAAGAAGACAGAATTACAAGGCTCAGTCCCCTTGTTGGACAGCAATTCCTTTTCTAAATTTTAATCATATTGATATTCATGATTTGAACAGCGCACTTCCACTTAGTTTTTAATATAAAATTGGGATGTCAACATAGGAAAGTGGCAGGTGATAAGGAATTGCTAACAGAAATGCAATAATTGGTAGCAGCTATATTAATTTTCGAATCACTGACCTACAGTACTGTATTTTCTTTGCATTTATTTGTTCATCTGTTTTATCTTATACTCTGTTCATGGACTTCTCTGAAATATCTGTGATGAGGTGTCCACCCCCACATAAGGATGTCTAGGTTAAGTAACCTGATAGGCTGCACCTAGGGGACAGCCAGGGATTAAAAGGTAGATTGATGATAGAGTCCAGCTGAGAAGGAACAAGCAGGGCTGGTATAAAGCCAGGAAGTTGGCAGCAGAAAGGGGCTGTAGGGGAAGTAGTCTTCAGTGACACCCTGGGAGAAGGGAGGTGTGTTTGGGACTATGGCGTTGACACTTGAGTAGTCAGCAATTACTCCCTGGAGTGGGGGAGTTTGGTCTGGTAAACTCAGAGATGGGGGAGCCAGCGGCTGTCAGAAGGAGTTCAGGGAAATAGCAACAGGCTGTGGGAGCAAGCAGACCACAGTTGCTAGATGTAGCGTCCCTGGACTGAAATCCAGAGTAGAGGAGGCCTGGGTTGTGAAGGGAAGACTGCCATTTTAGAGGGAGAGACTTTGGTACCCCCAAAAAGGAGAGAAAACCATGACCTAGCTGGAAGGCCATGCCACAAAGAGCTTCCTGAATCAGAAAGAGGCAACAGGGCCTGTGGACAAGTGACAGAAGGAGGGACGGGACCCACTGGACCTGAAAGGAGCTAATCCCCAGAGCACCCAAGAGGAGGCACCCCAGTGGTGAGTGTATCCTGTGACAGTCTCTTAAAGTGTTGTGGTGAGAAGAAAAGGAGTTGGACTATTTGCAAGTCCTTCCCTGTTAAATTGGTCAGGATAGTGATGTTTTGCAAAAAGTTAAAAAAAAAATTGCCCAGTCAAATGAAAAACTAGAGGGTGTCAGAATAAGCAGCTTCTGTTCCAAAAAGTTACTCCTGCCAAATTTAAGGCCTGAGGAAAAAGCTTTCCATTTTTATTTTGTAACATCCTTGCACTTTTTGTGCAATATTATCTGTATTACAGTAGCTACTAATAGTAATGCCTACCTAATGCCCCAACCAAAACCGGGACTCCCCTGCCCCATTGTGCTACTCACTGTACAAACACATAGTAAGATACATTAGAGGGTGAATTTACTGGTGTTATGTGAGATATTAGAATCAGTAGAACACAAAATTTGGAAAGTCTCTGTTCTTCCTCTTTCCTTGTGAAACTGTCTTAATCACTGAAAAGACAAATTTCTGAAATGGACTTCTGCATTAGTAACTTGGTAACTCACCCTGAAGACTCAAACATTTTCCCTTGTGACTGAATTTTCAGCTGGGATTTGAGCTCATAGTGTCGAAAGGCATTTGAACATGAGAAAAGTGAAGTCTGATGGAATGAGTCACCCTGCTGATCATTTTTCAGTAAACACTAGAGTGCCTAATTGCTTTTATTTGATGCCATGTGGAAGATTCCTCTATCTGCTTTCTCCAAGGCCAGCTGTTTCTTTTTATGAGAGCACCTTCTCCACTTAAGGAATGTTGGGATTGCCGTGATAGCTTTTTTTAATGTAGAATCACTCTATAATAAATCAACTTGGAAATATCTTCCGTAATTACAAACATAAGCATTTTTCTTTTTCTAGTCCAGATTAACCAAAATACAATGAGAATAACACAACATGCCATTAATTTGTCAGTGCAGAACATACTTAAAAAGGGGCTCATTTGGAATTCCTTTCTTCCCTGAGATTCGCAAACAGTGTGACGCACAATGATCAAATGTCTTCACCGCTTCATAGACGTAGGTATGTGGCGGTGAGACCCATGTGATAAATTTAGTTGTCTTGCACAATTGACTACCTCACTTGGCCCTCAGCCCATTAATCTGTCTCCTTTGGAATTTATCCAAACCCCTAAGCATCTTCAAACAGCTGTCACTTTTGATCAACCGGACACAAAATGTTTTATCCCCAAAGTTACATCTGCCTGAGGCCCAGTATCAGCACAACTTGGTCCTACACCCATGGTCGTGTCTCTCTTCATAAAAATGTCCGAATGTAAGGTCCAATAATAAATTGCAGCTTGCAAAACTTGAAATGAGATTTAATAAGGAGAGATTCCCAATGGGACTGAACATTTGCATTTAGTCCTGGACAGACTCAAGATAATGGATTCTAAAACTGTGATACACTCATATATAGAAAGGCTGTATTTTGTGGTTTTAGAGGTTTGTTTCTGGCTCACTTTCACCTCTGTAAAGCTGGGCTCATGGTAGCTAGAGTTCATTGGAAAGCTTGTATTTTAACCAAAAAAAAAAAAAGAAATAAATAATGTAAACATATTTGCATATACTCTAGCCATAACTAGGCTACCTCTGGTCTCAACAAAGGAACCTAGCTTTACTAATGGACGGGTATTTTTTTTTAGTTCATTTTCTTCCAAATGTTGTTTTCTTAAACACTACTGTAACATCTATTTTATCTATGATGTCCAGAACACACACATGGTGTATTTAAGGCTTTATTGGTGTTCATTTGAGATTTGTCAGTCAGTGGCATGGCCATTCCAAATTCCTGTTAAGAAAGCGAGAAGAGGGGGAAGAAAATGTGTGTGGGGGGAGAATTGAAATTGTTTCCTTTCAGCCTGATTCAAAATAGACCCTTTTTGGTGGTGGTTTTTCAATTTTTTTTGCCCCAAATAATCATTATAGTAATTGTTATCCATTGTTTTTATTTAGCAGCTTTTGAAAAACAAAAAAAATCAATACCCATTTCAATTATGGTGGTGATTTTTTTGACAAACCATTAAAATTCTTTGTTTATCATAAATTTCCTAACGAGCAGTTTTTCAAATATTTTTCTCAAGTATTTTGAGGGTTTTAGATGAACTTTCTGGAAAAACGCCAACTAACTCTAGATAAAACCTTACCACAACTCCACACCATCACATATTCTATATAGGTTTCAGAGTAGCAGACATGTTAGTCTGTATCCGCAAAAAGAACAGGAGTACTTGTGGCACCTTAGAGACTAACAAATTTATTTGATCATAAGCTTTCATGAGCTACAGTGAGCTGTAGCTCACGAAAGCTTATGCTCAAATAAATTTTAGTCTCCAAGGTGCCACAAGTACTCCTCTTCTTATATTCTATATAGATTTTCCCCCCCTTCCAGCATTCCAGCTTAATGCTACCTCTGCATTTTCTTTTATCAATAACTGCCTTGCAGATGGTACCCTCCCCAGGACAGGATTTGACTAAGTTCAGAGACTCTCTGCCTATATGATGCCCCATTGATTTCAATGTTGTTCTGTGCAGGAATTACAGCAGGCCAGAAAATGGAAAAGGTAGGTGTTGTTTTATGCAGAGAGGTGGCTTCTAAGGAATGTGATGTTTTTCATTAGAACTTTTCATTTTCTATTTTTTTGGGCTTGTAGGCAATATCCATCAGGCACCAAAGTGGTTGACCATTTTAAATCAATTTTAATTCCATTTATGCAATATTTTGAAAATCTGTATATCACTAACCATGACAATACATAAATCTGGCAATAATACTTAACTGTCATGAAGCCTTCAAAGGACTTCACAAAGGAAGTCAGTATGATTATCCCCATGTTACAAGTGGGGAAACTGAGGCTTGGGGGACATGACCTGCCCAAGGTCACCTAGAAAACCAGAGCCAGGGACAGAACCTAAGTCTCTGTCCAGTGCCCTGTCCACTAGGCAACACAGGCACTTGGTGGTGGTTCTTCTGTTTATGATTGTTTTATGTAGCCGACATGAGCCTTATTTGTTTTTTTATTTGTACTGCAGTAACACCTAGAGGCCCCAACTGTGCACTGTACAAACACATTGTAAGAAACAGTCCCTGACCTGTAGGGCTTACAATATAAATAGGCAAGACGAAGGATGGAAAGGGAATGGTGATGTGACTTATTCAGTGTCACGTTGTAGGTGAGTTGCTGAGCCTGGAATAGAATTCAGGTATCCTGAGTGTCAGCCGATTGCCTTGTCCACTGGGCCCTGGTACCACTCAAGAATCCTTTGACCCATTAAAGGATTAAGTTGCTATGAGCATGGTGCGGTGGAGAGTAGGAGTGACAGTGAAACTAAGGCTAATACTGTCAGCCTCATTACAGCCTGAGTAGCATCTTCTAATGTATCATTTTTGTGTGATTAGCAAATGTTAGGGGATCTTTCCAAAGCCAGTATTACATTCATTTACCAAAGCATTTCTATCAGCTTCTTTTATAGCTTAGTGTATGCTTATTCTAAGCCATGTTGGAAAAGAGGTGTCTTCATTAATGGAAATCTAATGACTAATAACTAGCGCTGGCTCCTATTATGATTAAGGGAGAATGTTTTCATGTTTTCGAGTGGCTCTTCTTTTAATTTGAGCTGTCCCATGGTGGTAGCTCTTTCTGCACCAATAATTTAATTTTACTCAGCAACCCTAATCCTGCTATCACACTGATATAAATCAAACTATTAGACACATATTTTTTGGCCAGCTGTAATCAGAAATGACTCAACTGAAGCCAGTTCTCTTACTGCTAATTTAAACATAGCCATGTTCATTCAGCACCCAAAATGTGGTAAGTCATATCAGTAAGAAAAGTCCCTGTCCCCAAAAGCTTTCAATAAAATATAGAAGTGACACATTAAAGAGTGGATGAAAGAATGCAACACGCTAATTTTAAAATATTTTAATCCCTTCCCCTTCTCTCTCACAGTAGAATCTGGCCCAGCATTTTTAGCCTTTCCAATGTGGGTTCAACAATGAGCTGTCCCCATCTGTAGGATATGCATACACTGTCCAAAAATCAGACCGTAACCTAAAATAAACTGTGGGCACTTGTAATCACCCAAAGTACAATGAATAATGTTTTTTTTTATGACAGCTCCACTTAGGATTCATCCGAACAATTGCTAGAACTATTACATAGTGTTTGCTCTCCGATCCCGCCCCCCACCCCCCGTTTTTAAATTTAAGTATAAGGAAGGATTTTTCTGGATCATACAGACATTCTAGGCTATCTGCATAAAATTTGCTCTTTGGTTTAGATATGACAGGATATTTGTTATGTTGTTGCTATACTAATGTAAATATAGGAAATGGATTTGCTCCCACAGTGGCCGATAGGAGATACCTAACTCCATTTCAAGAACACTTTTTTTTTTTTTTTAAAGGGAGTTGGTCCTACCACATCTTTCACAACTTTGGGGACAAAGGATAAACTGGGGGTTGTTGGGTTTTTTGGGTGGGGGTTTGTTTTTGTTTTTTAAATTGCTTTAACCCCTTCACACTTTATCACCCATTAAGGAGAAATAGACTGGCAATTAAGCATGGCATGGCAGTGCAACCCATCAACTTTGCCAAGAAATCTATCTACAAGTGAATTAACACTACATCAAATTCTTACTAATTAGAGAATTATAAATTCCCCCTTTAGCTCGATGTTCTCTTTTACTAAATGGAACTGATAGTTCCTTTGGGAAAGATTAGCAAACTCTTCAATAACAAGTCAAACAGGTATTCTGTGTCCAGTAAACATTTGCAAATGGCTCAGGTTTTTTGAGAATATAGTCTTCCAGGGAAATCCATTGAATCATTAATTGTATTTACATACTTTATATGATATTGCTTTACTTTCCTGCATTCAACCAAAAACCAGAGGACTGTAAATAAAAGTACCAGAGCACTGAAACAGGGCTCCGCCTCCATCTCCATGTAAATGTCCTAGTTACTACAAGGTTATGTGGTTTTTAAATAAAAGAATCTTCACCGTAATGTGTAAAATGATTGTTGGATAACACAGAAGTGTCCAACGGTCTACTATATATTCTGGTGACCCTAAGACATGTTTCCTCTCACTGAAATGTTTCCCTTCATTTGGGTTCTGCTCCATTTCAGGAAAACCTCCCTCTATAGGAAAGCACTTAAACATGTGCCTAAATTCTCTCTCCAATCTGGGCTAGTATGGGAGTTCTGCCATTGATCCCAGGGGTCAATTCCAAGCAATAATGCAACATGGCTGATCAGACATTTATACTGAATGTGAGGATAGATATTTTATTAAATAATAAAAGGTGAAACAATTATGGGGAAGGCACAAGGGTGAAAAACAGATGGCAGGGTGTTTGTTTTTTTTCAAGAAAGGTGGTGGTGGTGGTTTTTGTGGTCCTGGAATCATTAAATGAGCTGCTCCTCTCGAGGAGGAAATAGTTTAAACAAAAGCTAATCTCTGCAATTCTGTAAGTTATTAACTTGTAATTTGTCAATAAACAAGTAGCTCCATCTGTGGTGTGTGTGTGTAGTTTTCTACACAGACCCCCAAAGACACATGTTCCATATGTCAGTGTTCAAAGAGTAACAAAGGAGACTCAAGGGCCACCCAAATTCTTTGCAAATGTAAGATCTGTTTAAAAGCATGTCCAAGACTACAGTCTCATCCACAGCAGCACTTTTCAATTTCTTTCTATTATCTTATTACCTCACTAGTAAAACCTTTCCTCTGCTTTCTCCCACCCCCCCGTACTTTTTGGCATCCTTTTAAAAATTCCATTTCAGTTCAGTTATGTATTGATTTTACCCCTCGTTCTTTTCCATTGTTTGTTTTCTTTCCACATTCTATATTTTCTGTTGGCATCACTAATGCAAATTATTGTGTGTGACTGGAATAGTGCCATTTCAGATGTCCAAACAGCATCTGCTATCTAAGCAGTATAGGTTTCTCCTCTCCTCCCCCACCCACTTCAGTCTTCTCTTTTTTTATATGGAAACATTTGTCTTCAAGTAAAGGGGCAAGCTTTCTAATTTTGTACATAGTCGAGGCTTGTTTTTCTTAAATTTTCTTTTTATTGGTTTTGATCTTCAACATCTTCAACAGATGTTGCAAAGCAAATAAAATGTACGCAGTAGTTGTCAGATATTATTCACAGTGTAATCCCTTTATCCAAATGTAAAAGTTAAACATACGAAAACTTATCCTCAAAAAACTGGAGTTCAGGACAAACTCTAAAAGCTACCGTGTCTAATCCATTTTATTATTTGGTATAGTCCAACCCTCTTTGGAAAGGGGGAAACATGGTTTCATATTTATGCTTTTAAATGAATATAAATGAGCCATATTGGGTCAAATTCATCCCTGATGTAATGCTATTGGCTTCAGTGGATTTACATGATGGATCAATTTAGCCCTTTCTCTAATAAATATTTTCAGGAGGGAGAAAGATGTACTCAAAAATAAATATATAACTAAATTCAGAGCAAGAGCTGCTGGCTCATAAACAATTAAATTACTCCCTTCTCAAACATCTGTTAACATGAATGTCCAGGTCTTGTATATCAGATACAGGTTGTTATAATATAGCTGTATTACATTAACAAGAAAACAATAAGTGTTTGGTTTCCACTTTAAACAAGAGTTTGTAAAGAATGACATTCAGGAGGAGGGAGTGGCAGTTTCATGATTTTACTTGGCACGGTTGCAGATTTTACATCAGGGAAAGTTGGTGGTGGAGTAGACAAAATGTTTAGCAATTAATAAAAATAGTATATGTATGTAGGACTATTCATCCCATTCGCTGTATGTATATACACAGGAATTACTTCACCCAGCACTAAAATGCAGCCACATCTGGGGTATAATGAAGTAACTGTTTAACAGTACTGATAGTAAAACTAAATAAAAATTCAGAAAGAAAGAATACCATATTCATGTGAAATTCCAGGAGATCTTTAGCTAGGCAAAATGTAGTCATGCAAGTTAAAAACTTTGGCTAGCACACCTAAACTGAACAACCCTACTGCTGTAAAAAATCCCATGGGACCTTTAGGGAACACCAGTTATGTGAGCTTTGCTTTTACACTTTATCCTAAAGACAGAGGACCAAATTCTGCTCACAGTTAAACTTGTGCAAATCCTGAGTGAAGCATAACTGAGCTCAATTTGGATTGGTGGGAGGTAAGAGATGAGTTTGTCTATCGAACAGCATCTGCAATAGGATCTGTTAGGTGCACATCAAATTCTTTGAGAGAGAGAGAGGATGAAATGAAACCAATTATCCATATTTTTTCCAGTGAACACATGTTTCTTAGCCTAACTCCATAGGTTCAGGACGGGGCGGGGGGGGAACTGTCCTGAAACATTTGTTTTTCACCTGGGGCTTCTCATTCATGAGCACCATTTTCTGAAAGCGTAACATTTTCCAAATCCTTCTAGTTTTCTTCCCTAGAGGGGAATCTTTTCCACATGTCTTCCCTACTGTTTCATTTCCATAGGGGTACATTACTTTTTTTCCCCAGCAGGTTTGACAGGACACAGCCACTCCTGATCTACAGGTACTTAAATCTGTGCTCGGAACATGGCACAACCCAGGGATCTCAAAACTGGGTCTGCAGGGTGGCCACATTCCAACCCTCCATCTGGCAGCCTGCTGACAGCTGCTTACTTAGGGCCCTTCTAAGCCCTGTCCCAGTCTGAGGCTCCGCCCCTGAGGTCCTATTGGCAGAGTCCCAGGCAGCTGGTTGGCTTTACTTACAGTCTGCAGCAGAACAGGGAAGCTGTCTGAACAAGTGGGCTCCACCCTGCTCTTCACTGTGTGCCTCCTATGCCCCTGACTTGATTTCCTGGCTTCTGACTTGTGGTTCCTGAGCTCCAGCTTGCTTCCTGCCTCTGACCTTCTAGTATCCTATCAGCCCTGATTCCTGTCTGATTGTTCTGTTCTCAAGTTTTACTCTTGCTTCTGATCTCACCGTATCCTGTCTGGTGACTGTGGACACCAGGTCTGGCTGCCCATGGCACAGCTGTTACAGGTCTGGCTTTTCAGTTGCTCTATTTACCTTTACATAACCTTATTTTTCTCTTAAATTAGTGCCTTGGTGTGTGCTCTGTTTTCTGCATGGTCTGTTTTTGTCTCTTGCATTGTCCTCCACCCAATATAATTATTTCTAAGCTACAGTCAGTGTGATACGTTCTTGAAACTGATGCTTAAATACTGTAAGTGTCTCAGCATCATCCAATTAAGACTATATGGGTAAGTTTTAAAAGCATCTAAATGACACAGAAGCTCAACTCTTATTTGCAAAAATAACTCATGTACTTAGAAGCCTAAGTCACATGGACTTTCAATGAGATATAAGCTCTTGAGTCCATTTTGAAAATGAGAATTAGGCTTCTAAATTACTTCAGCACATCTGAAAATTTTACCCATAGTTTCTGCTGCAGGCCTGATGGGGCTTTATTTGATAACTTCTGTCTTTAGAGAGTTGAGGGGGATATCTTTTTGTGAAGGATAAGGTCCTGCCAGCCTTCTTTCATTGCCTTTTACAAAGACATGTCTTGCGCTGCTTTAAAAGAGACAAGACATGTTTTTATTCTGCAGTAGACAGGTCCACAGCAAAGAATCCTTCCCTCAGATGGTCTTGTCACCAGCTGCAGTGATCTTAATTATTGGTACCATCGGTTGCATTGTACCAATACAGCTCTATTTCTGAGGTGTGACGGACTACTTTATTTCTACCTGAGAGTGTCTTTAATTTCCCATTAAGCTCCGTAACCTCTCTCCTGAAAGCCATTCTTCTAGTATGTCTGCCAGTACTGATTACTTCTTCTGTGGAATAAGCGGCTTCCTGGAATTGTTGTGGAAGGCAAAAATGGCATTGGTGCGTTGTCAGCTTCAGTATGAATGAAATCAGGTTTTGGGATATAGTTTTATTTTTTAACATAGTCTATACGGTTTCTGTTGCCTTGAGACTTGTATCAATGATGATTATTAGAAGTAAGACTTCTGTTAGATCCTCCAGGAGAATTAACTAATGGGAGAACATGTAAGACGTGGAGATTTCTTAGACTGTGTCGACTATACCTGATGCTTGGTCTCATCCCCAGTATTTTTAATGGCACATTGACCACCTGTGAACTTTGCACTCAAATCTAGATTTAGGCCTCCAGGTTATGGCCCAGATTCTGACATCCATGCTCACAATGAGTAGACTATGTGAGTTCAACAACATTAACTGTTGAATCATGTGCTATCTAGGAACATTGTAAGCAGGCTTGGAGGAGCAGGACTTTGAAGAGGACTACTGCTGAAATAAGGTATTTACTCAGTGTGAATAGGGAGATCAGATTCTGGGCCTTAGGTTATATTCAATCAATGGAATTACAACACATTCCTCAAGGCTGCATAACTATAAAGCCATCCTACTTGGCCTGCCTGTCTGATGCCCGTAGACCTCTGGATTCTAATGACTTGCATCCACTTCTGTGTGGTGTTGAATTAATCTTTCTGTCTCTCTCATCAAGTCATGTGCCAGCTTACATCTTTTATCTTGACCAGTAGGATAAGGTAGACTGACATAAAATGTGATACTTTTAAATAAACCACACAGAATCCTGTAAATTAAGGACTTATGTTTTCTATAGATTTATTACAAGACATGAAGTAAATGTCAAGTCCTTTCTTTCATTACATTAAAGATTATAGCTGAACAGAAATGCAGTTGATTTGCATTACCCCGAAGAGGCCTAATGTAAGTAATTCAGATAACTTTCTATGATACAAACCAAAAAAGACTTACTAAGGACGCATGAGAGGTGGGGAGTAAAGGCAGAATATACCCTTGCAGTCTAAATGGAAAACCAAAGCATTCAAATAACAAAACACAGTAGGTTTATAAAAATGTAATTGAGATTAGTTACCAAACTCAAATTGACAGTCTGCATTACTAAAACTTGCATAAATGATTACCCAGAAGGAGGCGGGAGGGGGGGAGGGACTACAAAACAGTGCCTCTCAGCTAGAATTAAATGTGGTATCAATTTAAGAACTGATGTCCTCTATCAAGCTATTATAGGCAAATTCAGAAGTGATATGCAAAATGGTAAAAGACCTGTTACATTGACTTGGACACCTTTACACATGAGTAGAGTGCATAAATCATAGAATCATAGAATCATAGAATATCAGGGTTGGAAGGGACCCCTGAAGGTCATCTAGTCCAACCCCCTGCTCGAAGCAGGACCAATTCCCAGTTAAATCATCCCAGCCAGGGCTTTGTCAAGCCTGACCTTAAAAACTTCCAAGGAAGGAGATTCCACCACCTCCCTAGGCAACGCATTCCAGTGTTTCACCACCCTCTTAGTGAAAAAGTTTTTCCTAATATCTAATCTAAACCTCCCCCACTGCAACTTGAGGCCATTACTCCTCGTTCTGTCATCTGCTACCATTGAGAACAGTCTAGAGCCATCCTCTTTGGAACCCCCTTTCAGGTAGTTGAAAGCAGCTATCAAATCCCCCCTCATTCTTCTCTTCTGCAGGCTAAACAATCCCAGCTCCCTCAGCCTCTCCTCATAAGTCATGTGTTCCAGACCCCTAATCATTTTTGTTGCCCTTCGCTGGACTCTCTCCAATTTATCCACATCCTTCTTGTAGTGTGGGGCCCAAAACTGGACACAGTACTCCAGATGAGGCCTCACCAATGTCGAATAGAGGGGGACGATCACGTCCCTCGATCTGCTCGCTATGCCCCTACGTATACATCCCAAAATGCCATTGGCCTTCTTGGCAACAAGGGCACACTGCTGACTCATATCCAGCTTCTCGTCCACTGTCACCCCTAGGTCCTTTTCCGCAGAACTGCTGCCTAGCCATTCGGTCCCTAGTCTGTAGCGGTGCATTGGATTCTTCCGTCCTAAGTGCAGGACCCTGCACTTATCCTTATTGAACCTCATCAGATTTCTTTTGGCCCAATCCTCCAATTTGTCTAGGTCCTTCTGTATCCTATCCCTCCCCTCCAGCGTATCTACCACTCCTCCCAGTTTAGTATCGTCCGCAAATTTGCTGAGAGTGCAATCCACACCATCCTCCAGATCATTTATGAAGATATTGAACAAAACCGGCCCCAGGACCGACCCCTGGGGCACTCCACTTGACACCGGCTGCCAACTAGACATGGAGCCATTGATCACTACCCGTTGAGCCCGACAATCTAGCCAGCTTTCTACCCACCCTATAGTGCATTCATCCAGCCCATACTTCCTTAACTTGCTGACAAGAATACTGTGGGAGACCGTGTCAAAAGCTTTGCTAAAGTCAAGAAACAATACATCCACTGCTTTCCCTTCATCCACAGAACCAGTAATCTCATGATAAAAGGTGATTAGATTAGTCAGGCATGACCTTCCCTTGGTGAATCCATGCTGGCTCTTCCTGATCACTTTCCTCTCATGCAAGTACTTCAAGATTGATTCTTTGAGGACCTGCTCCATGATTTTTCCAGGGACTGAGGTGAGGCTGACTGGCCTGTAGTTCCCAGGATCCTCCTTCTTCCCTTTTTTAAAGATTGGCACTACATTAGCCTTTTTCCAGTCATCCGGGACTTCCCCGGTTCGCCACGAGTTTTCAAAGATAATGGCCAATGGCTCTGCAATCACAGCCGCCAATTCCTTCAGCACTCTCGGATGCAACTCGTCTGGCCCCATGGACTTGTGCACGTCCAGCTTTTCTAAATAGTCCCTAACCACCTCTATCTCCACAGAGGGCTGGCCATCTCTTCCCCATTTTGTGATGCCCAGCGTAGCAGTCTGGGAGCTGACCTTGTTAGTGAAAACAGAGGCAAAAAAAGCATTGAGTACATTAGCTTTTTCCACATCCTCTGTCACTAGGTTGCCTCCCTTATTCAGTAAGGGTCCCACACTTTCCTTGGCTTTCTTCTTGTTGCCAACATACCTGAAGAAACCCTTCTTGTTACTCTTGACATCTCTCGCTAGCTGCAGCTCCAGGTGCGATTTGGCCCTCCTGATTTCATTCCTACATGCCCGAGCAATATTTTTATACTCTTCCCTGGTCATATGTCCAACCTTCCACTTCTTGTAAGCTTCTTTTTTATGTTTAAGATCCGCTAGGATTTCACCGTTAAGCCAAGCCGGTCGCCTGCCATATTTACTATTCTTTCGACTCATCGGGATGGTTTGTCCCTGTAACCTCAACAGGGATTCCTTGAAATACAGCCAGCTCTCCTGGACTCCTTTCCCCTTCAAGTTAGTCCCCCAGGGGATCCTGGCCATCCGTTCCCTGAGGGAGTCGAAGTCTGCTTTCCTGAAGTCCAGGATCCGTATCCTGCTGCTTACCTTTCTTCCCTGCGTCAGGATCCTGAACTCAACCAACTCATGGTCACTGCCTCCCAGATTCCCATCCACTTTTGCTTCCCCCACTAATTCTACCTGGTTTGTGAGCAGCAGGTCAAGAAAAGCGCCCCCCCCAAATAGTTGTAAGGGAATCAAGTGGGTATTACATGCACATGGAAGAGCTAGGAGATTTAAGTTATATCCACCATTGATTTGTCTACACAGACTCCAGGGTATAAGTCTGCAGTACACTAACTTGTCTCATACTAACTGGCTACTGTGAACCCTGCTACCATACACTAAGAGTTCTGTAGTGATCTTTGATGTTTTATGCCTTGGCTTGTCACACACTAGTGTCCTTGTAAACAAGCCCTTACTCCATTACATATCAATTGAATGGATGTAAGGAAGTCTGAGGGCTTGTCAACACCCACATCACAAGTTTAACAGAAGGGGTGATTTTTAAACCAATTGAGTTATTAAGTTAGGAAAATGCTCATTTCTGCTTAAACCAGACTTGTTTCATTTTAGCTTAAGAAGCTTTAAGGAACAGAAATAAATCACTCTAAAACTGATATAAGAACAACTGGTGCAAACCACTGTGAAGACCAACTAAATCCATTCAACTAACTGGGTACAAATTTGTATGCAGATGATCTCTGTGTTAGCACAAAGAAATCTGTCACATCAGCTTGCACAAAATCTGAATTTGGCCCTAAATCCTGATCATGCAGGAAAGTGGACCTGATGATCTAACAGGTCTTTGGAACTTACTGTTCTCCTAATTCAATATCTTGTTTCAGAGCCCTTTACTGTGTCAAGTTAGTGCACTGTAGACTTCTATCCTGGAGTCTGTGTAGACAAATCAACAGTGGGTATAACTTAAACCTCCCACCTTTCAATGTGTACATTCTTGAGCTAGTATCACAAATGGAGCACAGTGCTGCATTCTACCAGAAGGTGTCACCTAAACATATTTAAAATAGAATACCATGAAGGTGGATTTAAACAGAATTTAATAAGCAATGCTATTGTACTTCAATATGTATTCTATATATCTATTATGTTTACTATTCATTTTCATGCATAATTATTAAACAAGGTAATGCATGTAAAATTCATAAATTGTTGGTCATGATTTTCAACCATAAACTTCAGCTCAGTGTCTGCAGATGTTTTGCACCAGAAGTTCTTACATACGTATTTCCTGAATCCCCTATGCAGCCCTGTCTAGCACTAATCTGTGTCTTCCCTCAGATTCTTAGTTAAAATGCTTGCAATTGGTGACATCAAACTAGGTATCTACAAATCACCCATAGCAGCTGAGATATGTCTCTGATCGTGCAAATCCTTTTTTATACAAATTAAGGTCCATTTTGTAAGGATTTTCAATTATGCATCTGCAAATTTACGTTAGTTACGTGCAGTCTATATCAGAGCACCTAGACACGCAAAGCTTTACTCTTCAGACTAATAATCTATTATATAAAAAGCACCATGGCAATTCAGAAGCCCAGCATTTGTAGACCTACTAAACTTCCTATCACATTCTGCAGAATAGATTAATGCATTAGAAATGGAAATTATCCCTTACAGACTTCCTCTAAATTGCTACATTCCCTCAGTTGGACTAATTTTGTACTGTCAACACACACACAACGTGTTTTGGAACTTAAAAGGTTACCAAGGTGCAAAAGGAAACTCATGAAGCATGGTGAAAATAGTACATGTCCGATGCTAACCTAATATTGGCCTCCATATAAATGAAGATGTGACTACCATAGGTTTACATAAAACCAAGCAAAAAGAAGGTATGATATTCAAAACTAGCTACTCTGTCTACCGTACTTCTTAATCATTTGGATAAAGAACTAACATACTTTGCATTTTACAAGTTCAAAACACTGTATGGACAAGAATTATTTACATCTTACAACATCCTTTTGCTGTAGGTCTGGTAATAAAATTGACAGTTTACAAATGGGGAAGGTTAACACTCGGAGATGAAGGGAAAGGCCAAAAGTCACATGACTAGTCAATGTCAGAGCTGAGATTACAGCTAAGGCCTGATCTACACTATGAGTTCAGGTCAAATTTAGCAGCGTTACCTCGATTTAACCCTGCACCCATCCACACAACAAAGCCCTTTTTTTCAACTTAAAGGGCTCTTAAAATCGATTTCTTTACTCCACCCCCGATGAGGGGATTAGCGCTGAAATCGGCCTTGCTGGGTCGAATTTGGGGTCCTGTGGATGCAATTCGATGGTATTGGCCTCCAGGGGCTATCCCAGAGTGTTCAATTGTGACCTCTCTGGACAGCGCTCTCAACTCAGATGCACTGGCCAGGTAGACAGGAAAAGGCCCAAGAACTTTTGAATCTCATTTCCTGTTTAGCCAGCTTAGCGAGCTCACCTGCACAGGTCACCATGCAGAGCTCATCATCACAGGATACCATGCAGTCCCAGAATCGCCGAAGAGCTCCAGCATGGACCTAACGGGAGGTACAGGATCTGATCGCTGTATCGGGAGACGAATCCGTGCTGGCAGAACTCCGTTTGAAAAGACAAAATGCCAAAATATTTGAAAAAATCTCCAATGCCACGAAGGACAGAGGCTATAACAGGGACCCGCAGCAGTGCCACGTGAAAATTAAGGAGCTCAGGCAAGCCTACCAAAAACCAGAGAGGCAAATGGCTACTCTAGTTCAGAGCCCCAGACATGCCGCTTCTATGATGAGCTGCATGCCATTCTAGGGGGTGCAGCCACCAGTACCGAACCCCCTGCTTTGACTCCGTCCAAGGAGTGGGAGGCAACACAGAAGCGGGTTTTGGGGGTGAGGAAGATGAGGATGAGGAGGAGATTGTAGATAGCTCACAGAAAGGAAGCGGAGAAACCAGTTTCCCCAGCAGCCAGGATCTGTTTATCACCCTGGACCTGAAGCCAGTACCCCCCGAACCCACCCAAGGTGGGCTCCCTGACCCTGAAGGTGGAGAAGGGACCTCTGGTGAGTGTACCTTTGTAAATATTATACATGGTTTAAAAGCAAGCATGTTTAATGATTAATTTGCCCTAGCATTCACGGCCAGTACAGCTACTAGAAAAGTCTGTTAATGTGTCTGTGGATGGAGCGGAAATCCTCCAGGGACAGCTCCATAAAGCTCTCCTGGATGTACTCCCAAAGCCTTTGCAAAAGATTTCTGGGGAGGGCAGCCTTATTCCATCATCCATGGTGGGACACTTTACCACGCCAGGCCAGTAGCACATAGTTGGGAATCATTGCAGAACAAAGCATTGCAGCATATGGTCCCGGTGTTTGCTGGCATTCAAACAACATCCGTTCTTTATCTCTCTGTGATATCCTCAGGAGAGTGATATCATTCATGGTCACCTGGTTGAAATAGGTGGTTTTAGTAAGCGGACATTCAGAGGTGCCCGTTCCTGCTGGGCTGTTTGCCTGTGGCTGAACAGAAATCTTCCCCGCTATTAGCCATGCGGTGGGGGGAGGGGCGAAGCCATCATCCCAGAGAATTGTGCGGGGGGGTGGTTAGTTGGGTTTCTGCTGCACATTAACCCGGAAACCGCAGCCCCTCCTTTTAAATTGCCAACCCATTTTAACTGACCAACCCAATGGCTACTTCATATGGGAAATGAGGGTGCTGCTGTTTGAAACCATTCCCACATGTTATGAAGGTTAAAGAAGCCAAAAGACTGTGGCTTACCATGGCTGCCTGCAAGCCGAATTCTGCTGCCCAGCCCTGCGTGAGTGATGTCTCACACCAAACAGGCATACCCTCAATAAGAGGCAAAATGTGACCTTGTAATGAAAGCACATGTGCTATGTAATGTTAACAGCAAGGTTTACCTTGAAAGAGTGTACCCGTTGTTCTATAAAATGTGTCTTTTTAACTACCACTCTCCCTCTTTTCCCCTCCACCAGCTGCATATGTTTCTCCTTCCCAGAGGCTAGCGAAGATTAGAAGGCGAAAAAAAGCACTCGCGATGAAATGTTCTGACCTCATGCTGTCCTCCCACACCGACAGAATACAGCAAAATGCATGGAGGCAGACAATCTCAGAGTGCAGGAAAACACAATATGACCGCGAGGAGAGGTGGCGAGCTGAAGAAGGTAGGTGGCATCAGCTTGCTGAAATAAGGCAGGAGTCAGTGCTCAGGCTGCTGGAGGATCAAACTCATATGCTCCAGTGTATGGCTGAGCTGCAGGAAAGGCAGTAGGAGCACAGACTGCCGCTACAGCCCCTGTGTAACCAACCGCCCTCCTCCCCAAGTTCCATAGCCTCCTCACCCAGACACCCAAGAACGTGGTGGGTGGGGCCTCCAGCCACTCAACCCCAGAGGATTGCCCAAGCAACAGAAGGCTGGCATTCAATAAGTTTTAAAGTGCTGTGTGGCCTTGTCCTTCCCTCCTCCACCACCCCTCCCAGGCTACCTTGGCAGTTATCCCCCATTTGTGTGATGAATAAATAAAGAATGTATGAATGTGAAACAACAATGACTTTATTGCCTCTGCAAGTGGTGATTGAAGGTGGGAGGGGAGGGTGCTTAGCTTACAGGAAGGTAGAGTGAACCCGTGGGGGGGGTTCCGTCAAGGAGAAACAAACAGAACTTTCACATCGTAGCCTAGCCGTTCCTGAAACTGGTTTTCAAAGCTTCTCTGATGCGCACCGCGCCCTCCTGTACTCTTCTAACCACCCTGGTGTCTGGCTGCATGTAATCAGCGGCCAGGCGATTTGCCTCAACCTCCCACCGCACCATAAACGTCTCCCCCTTACTTTCACAGATATTGTGGAGAGCACAGCAAGCAGTAATAACAATGGGAATATTGGTTTTGTTGAGGTCTAACAGAGTCAGTAAACTGCGCCAGCATGCTTTTACATGCCCAAATGCACATTCTACCACAATTCTGCACTTGTTCAGCCTATAGTTGGACTACTGTCCAGGGTCCCTGTGTATGGCTTCATGAGCCATGGCATTAAGGGGTAGGCTGGGTCCCCAAGGATAACTATAGGCATTTCAACATCCCCAATGGTTATTTTCTGGGCTGGAAAGTAAGTCCCTTGCTGCAGCTGTTGAAACAGACCAGAGTTCCTGAAGATGCGAGCGTCGTGTACCTTTCCCGGCCATCCCATGTTGATGTTGGTGAAATGTCCCTTGTGATCCACCATTGAAAGCTTGCAGCACCATTGAAAAGTACCCCTTTTGGTTTATGTACTCACTGCCTTGGTGCTCCGGTGCCAAGATAGGGATATGGGTTCAGTCTATCGCCCCACCACAGTTAGGGAATCCCATTGCAGCAAAGCCATCCACTATGACCTGCACATTTCCCAGAGTCACTACCCATGATAGCAGCAGCTCAGCAATAGCATTGGCTACTTTCATCACAGCAGCCCCCACAGTAGATTTTCCCACTCCAAATTGATTCCTGACTGACCGGTAGCTGTCTGGCGTTGCAAGCTTCCACAGGGCTATCGCCACTCGCTTCTCAACTGTGAGGGCTGCGCTCATCTTTGTATTCTTGCGCTTCAGGGCAGGGGAAAGCAAGTCACAAAGTTCCATGCAAGTGCCCTTACGCATGCGAAAGTTTCGCAGCCACTGGGAATCGTCCCAGACCTGCAACACTATGCGGTCCCGCCACTCTGTGCTTGTTTCCCGGCCCAGAATCAGCGTTCCATGCCATGAACATACCCAACTGACACCATGATGTGCACACTGCAGGGGCCCGTACTTCATGAGCAGTCTATGTCCATGTCCTCATCGCTCTCGTCACCGCGCTGCAGTCACCTCCTCCTTGCCTGGTTTCGCTTTTGTTGCAGGTTACGGTTCTGCATATCCTGCTGGATAATGTGTACGTTGTTTATAGTGCTCATAATTGCCACGGTGATCTGAGCGGGGTCCATGTTCCCAGTGCTATGGCATCTGCGCTGAAAAAAGGCGCGAAACGATTGTCTGCCATTGCTCTGACAGAGGGAGGGGCGACTGAGTACATGGCTTACAGAGTTAGCTTACAGGGAATTAAAATCAACAAAGGGGGTGGCTTTGCATCAAGGAGAAACAGAATGGTCCCCTCAAGGATAGAACTCAAAACCCTGGGTTTAGCAGGCTGTTGATTTCACAGAGGGAGGGAGGTGGGAGAAAATGAATACAAATCAAATCTGGTCTATTTCTTGTTTTAATTCACTTCATCTATCTTTATACATCTTAGGTTGGCAGCAGAGGGTGCAGTACAACTGCTAGCCATCATCATCTCCTGGGTGCTCACCATAAGATGGTGCAGTAGGGCTGCCGGCAGGACGGAATTGCCATGAGACGGAACTTAAAAGGGAAATGACCTGGCTGAGTCACTCCCATGTTTGCCCAGGCACCCCTGACCGACCTCACTGAGGTCAGCTAAAAGAGCACCCTGGAGTATGGCGATGATGGCTACCAGTCATACTTCACCGTCTGCTGCCAAAAGGCAATGAGCTGCTGCTGTGTAGCAATGCAGTACCGCGTCTGCCAGCATCCAGGAGACATACAGTGACGGTTAGCTGAGCGGGCTCCACGCTTGCCGTGGTATGGCGTCTGCATGGGTAACCCAGGAAAAAAGGTGCGAAACGATTGTCTGCCGTTGCTTTCATGGCGGGAGGGAGGGAAGCGGGGGCCTGACGATATGTACCCAGAACCACCCGCGACAATGTTTTAGTCCCATCAGGCTTTGGGATCTCAACCCAGAATTCAAATGGGCAGCGGAGACTGCGGGAACTGTGGGATAGCTACCCACAGTGCAACACTCCGGAAGTTGACGGTTGCCTCGGTACTGTGAATGCACTTAGAGCATTTGTGTGGGGACACACACAATCGACTGTATAAAAACGCTTTCTACAAAACTGACTTCTATAAATTGGACCTAATTTCTTAGTGAAGAGATGGCCTATGAAAAGCCTAGCTTTCAGTGCTGTGCTTATTTCTTTAAACAAAAGAGGCACTTGTCTCATGAAGAAGCAGCAGCAGCGGAAAGGTTGATGAGTCCTTTTTAAAATGTTGCCACAGATTATTTTCTAAAGGAAATGCCTATATTTCTGCCTGTTCCTGGGCTTCAGTATCTGATCCATCATATAATAAGATGAAAATGGTCCAATCATGCTGTTTAAAATTTGGGAGGTTGAGATCAGGGGTGGGGCTTCAGCTCTTGTATCTTTTGGAAGTATTCAAAGAAGGACTCAAACCGTTAGCAACCAATGGGAATGTTAGCTTGACCAAAAACCTCATTGATTGCTGGAGATACTGATTGGACATATATAGGAACTGTTTTTTCAGCCCTAGTGGGGTCACGTCTTGGTATTATATTTGGTAGGAAGGACTAACAGTTTGGGATGCCATGAGGTATTTCATGAAAGCACTCACTGTTTCCAGCAACTGTACATCATGTGTGGTGTTCTGAGAGCTGTGTTAAAATTATTGTAATCTATTCCTTGAAATTTCAGGCTTTTTTTCTTCCTGCTTGAAGACTAGGCAGCTTTTTGGGGAAGCATGTGAGCTGGGCCTAGCATTAGTCAGTCTGCAGACAGTCTAGACCAGTGGTTTCCAGACTTTTACTCGGGTGACCCACCAACTGCATGTAGTGTTTTGTTGTGACTCATCACTACATAGAGGTGCTCTTTGCCCCAGCTCTTCATCTCTAATGTTGGTACAGAGGGCACACCCCACACTCCCTCCAGAGCCATAGCTCCTGTCCCGTGGACATTGTGACCTGATGGAGTTGCAGTACCCCATAGATTTAGCCTGTCCGCTCCTGCCCCATGACTGGTGTAGCAAGGCCAAATTTCAGTAAGTGGCATTGAAAGCTGGCTCAGAGGGTTGCACCACCACGCAGGTTTGGCCCAGCTGCCCCTGTGTCATGCTGGAGGCACAGTCAGGTGAAATATGAGTGAGTGGCATTGCGACCTGATGCCACTAGACATTTCTGTATACATACCCTACACATTAATGTAATGCTATTTGGACAAAATATGCCTTATGAGGTACCATCTGAAAGCTAATAACATGCTGAGTATTAACATTAGCATTTGCATTTCACAATGGTAGTTGTGAAATTATGCATTCCTTCTGTACAATGTTACTAAAATGAATTTGAACCAGAAAAGTCTGGGGAGTGGATAAACAGTGTTTTTTCAGACAAAGGAAAATCCAAAGCCTCCATCCAGGTGCAATCACTGACAATTGGCCATTCATTGGCATATCAGAGGCTGCAGGGACAGATCAATTTGTATGGTAGAAAGCACCAGTGGGTAAGAAACCCGCATGGAACCTTCTGCATCAGACACCATGGCACCTTTCCTCACAGCAGAGGCACTGGAGTTTGAGAGGGATGCATTTCGAAAGTTCACTGCCCCTCTCCTTTATAGTCCAAAGAACCCCAGTTACATTTCAGCTAAGAAGACAAAGGAACTGAGCACTTTGTGGGGGACCCTGACCAAGGGGATGGTCGGCCATCTTGCTGTAAGGAAGTGTGGTAAGAATCTTACCTTGAACCAAGGCTGTAGTTTTGTTAAGTTTAGTCACTAGAAAATGAAAAACTATTTCTGACTTTATCCCTTGTACTTGAACTCACTTAAAACCTCATTTTTATTGAAGAAACTTATTATACTTTTATTGTAAATTAGTCCAGTGCTGATTAACTTGAAGTGTTTACTAATTTCAGTTAAAACAATGAGTTGTGGTGCTTTTGTCTCTTTCAGGGGAGTAATAGGGTCCATTGCTACTTCAGTGTTCCAGGAGAAGGCTGGACATTTCAGGCAACATGGCTTTAGAGAAATTTGGGATTTGTGGTGCGCTGGGATCACTTGGCTCGTAGTAATAAAAAATGGTGGGGACCTGAGTGTGGCCGTGGTGTAACAAGCAGGCTGCTGGAGTCAGAGTTGCTCAACACAGGTGATCAGGGCATGCTTATATGCCAGTTGGGAGCATCCAGACAGAGAGCTGTAGCAGCAGAGAATTTTAAGGCACTTAGGGGCACAGGACAAGCAGTGACATAACCTCTCACTAGTCTGAATTGCATCCCAGAATGTGACACCTGTGGCTCACAGCACCACTCAGGTTTGGCTTGGCTGCCCCTGCAGGGCCTCCCCTCTGTGCCAGGCTGGGACAAGTGTAATTTGCCTAGGCCAGGGCCCAGTGCCAGTTAATCCTGACCCTGGTAACCCATCCCGAACCTTTCCCTAACCCACTGGGGTGTTGGAACCCATCATTTGGAAAACACTAGCTTAGAGTAAAGAATGGTGAATTGTGCCTCTGTCCTGGGTACCTGCCTGCTTTTAGTCTCTGTTTTGGGATTCTTCTGTTATTACTCTGCTAAAAGGTTGCAAACAGTATCTGTCTTTATTTAACTTCTGTGTGTATGCCAGGAGCATAACATGCAACCAAGTATGAGAGATAGCGCTGACAGGGGGCAAATCAGGGTCTCTCCTGTGTTGGAACCACTGCTCTGGACAGAAGGCATTTTGAGGCATTTAGTGGTGCATCGGGCTTGCACTTTCTTTCTACATGGGGGTAAAATTCATTCAGAGCAGAAAAGGAGAGGCAGAGGGAGGGTTTGGTCTGTTCAGCATAAGACAGGAGGAGGAGCTCAGAGCTATGAAAATAAAAGGAATTCTGCATCTTTTCAGTTGGATTGGATGGAAATACCCATGAGATGAGTTATGATTCCTGTCCCACAGCAGTGCTTCTATGCTAGGAGGCAGAGGAGATGTGTGTGTGGGGGGTGAGGGGTCATGTGTCCCCTGCAGATTTGCTGTGAGGCTTGTACTGAGCATGCTTGGTAACACTGCTGAAGTGAGCTGCCCTCACTCTGCCCCTTCACTATTGGCGGGCACAGGTCATCTCCTCTAGGAGGGCTGTAGATTACACCTATACATCTCCCCCATTCGGGTAGCACATAAAAATCAAGATGTGCTTTGATTCCCTCCACCAACAATATGTAGGAGAACTTTTTGTTGTGGATGTGGGCCATGTTTACACTTACACTGCACAGAGTTCTAACTTCACTTTAGTTTTCACACTCTTCATAACCTTGTCCCACCTGCAGCTCTACATTCATCTCATCCTCTCACCCTATAGAAGAGTATCTCATTTGTTGTTTTAATCTTTTCCACACCCAGTTTAATGCCTTTAATTTTTTCCTTATATTTGGAACAGCTTCCCAATTATTATACTTCATGTCCCTCCTGTACCTAATGTACTGTTGGAAAGTCCTCATTTTCCATGCTACACTGACTACATATTGTTCTGTGAACTGTCTTATATGCATCCATTGGATAAGTTCTTGAGGGTAGGGCTTCCTCTTTGTGTTGTCCATCCTTCTAATTACTTAGGAAAGATTTGGATTCCACAAATAGGATATTTTTCTTGTGGGGAAGAAATACCTGGACACAAACTGAGGGTATGTTAGTCTAGTCTCCTGTTTACAGTATAGATACCTGCTCTTACTACTTTGAGTTTCTTTTTAAATTAATCCTTATTAATAATAAGAATATCTTAGGCTGACATCTCCTTCCATCTGAGTTTCTCCTTAGCCAGTAAGGAATTTGATTTCATAACACTTCTGTGAGGTTGGCAATTATAATATCCCTATTTCACAGGTGAGAAAACCAAGGCACATAGAGATTAAAGCCTTTTTTCCCCCCTCTCAAAATTTAACCCTGCTGTAGGCATCTGTATAGAAATGGTTTCATGTTTGGAGGTGCTGAGGAGCCTCAACTTTGGCTGACTTCAGTCATCCTACAAACTAATTTTCACTCAGCTGTTGCCAATCCCACGGCAGCCTTCTGACCCCCCCAGAATATCTGCAATGCAGCAACTCTCTGGCCATGTCTTGTCACTCTCAGCCACTTTCCAGCATATCCTCTATACACTAGTGGCTGAGAGAGGATGTGGTGGGGTGTTCATCCCACACTAGCCTAGGAAGGGTTAATGAGGCTGAGAAGAAGCCAATTAAGTGGATAAGACACACCTGAGGGGAATTAGGTGGCCTAAGTAACCCCAACTGGTGATGGAGGTCAGCTCAGAAGGAACAGGTGGGACTTGTATAAAGCCAGGAAGTTGGCATCAGAAAAGGGCTGCAATGAGGAAACCTGTAGCTACTTCCTGGATGTTAGAGAGGGAAGAAAGAAAACCCTGGGGGAGAGCAGAACCCCAGTGGATCCAGGCCCTGAAGGAAGGGTTTATCCAGAAGGGTGGTAGAGCAAAAGCCCGAGAGAGGCTGAGTGGGAAAAGGCTCAGGGAAATAGCAGCAAAGCGGGACATTGCAGACACTGGCTGCTGATTAGAGGGTCCCTGAGCTGGAACCCAGAGTAGAGGCAGGCCTGGGTTCCCTTTCCAGAAATTGGGAAAGTGGCACTGTTGGGGCAGAGAGAGAGAGTAGACTGCCATTTTGGATGTGGAGGTTTTGATAACCGCTGGAAAGGGAAAAGACACAGTGACCTGGCTGGACGGCTAAGCCACAAAGAGAGAGCAACTTGACTTGCAGCCAAAGAGAGGCGTCAGGGCATGTGAACGAGTAACAGAACTGGGCATTGGACCTGGAAGGAGCTAATCCCCAGAGCAGCCAGGAGGAGGTGCCCAAGTGGTGAATAAACCCCATTATAGAGGGGATGGCATTAGAGCCTTTATGGTGGCTCTCTGACACCTGGGAATTCCCTTCCACCGGTGTTGTTTTTGGTGGCTAGATTGTCCAGGTTTATGGCTGCTGAACAACAACAACAGATAATCAGGGCCTAAAGGAAGGAGTTGCCAAAGCCCAAGTGTTACCTTGTGTTCTCCTTTACATACGTGTAAGCACTGAGCTATTTATCTGTTAATGAACTAGCTATGATTCAGCATTACCCATTAAGCCTTTCTGTTCATTTCTAAATCCATGCTATGGAAATGCACTGGAGATGATCATTCTTGCTATTCTAAATTGCCATGTATAACTATGACTCCATATAAACAATAATATTATTCAAGCCATGTCCCTTTTCTCTTTGTAGCAAGATAAATATTTTCTGTGCAAGATAAAATTTTAATCCCCATCTCCCTTGCGTCACTGCCTCATCGCTATCACTAAGTCAGGAAGCAAAAAAGGCTCACTTGGGTTTGAAGCTATGAAATGGAAACACCTTGTCTATCAAGGTGAAAATGAAGTTAAAATATTGGAGTAGGTTTTAGTCCCCCGTTCCCTTTTTTAAAAAGGTCCTCACTGTGGCAGTCTCTGGTGATCAGTCGTCTCTTTGGACTCTAAATTGTCAGAAGGGTTTTTCTTGGTGATGTACTCGCTCTGCCTACTCAAGGAGACCTATACGTTGCTGACGTTGGGGTCTTATTACAGGTGCCTTTGTAAGGGGGACTGTTGGAGACAAATAATGTAATCTGTGAATAGAGATGGAAACAAAAGCGCTATTAGAAGGGTAACTGCACATTTTTTTCCCAGACCTGTTGTTGGTGTGAGCTGGGCTAGATCTAAAATCAGTAATGGAGGGCCTGTGCAGAATTAAGAATGGCCAAAACAGTTGAAACTCAGTTACCTGCCAAGACCTGAGCCCTGCAGCTGTGGTGCCCAAACTGTAGTCTGTGGAGCACTTTAGAGACTGTCAAACACTTACTGATGGTCCATAAACTATCTGGGCATGTGGTGCTGGCTCTTTTCTTTATTGGCAGCTACTAAATTGCACTAAAAGACACTGAGAACCTATTACTTTAATATTTTTTCATGGCACCAATTGTTGTAGTGGCCACAGGAATGTGGGGTTCCAGGCGAGAGGGGAGGTGCTCTGTGCTATCATGAAAGGGCAGAGATGTGGTCTGTGAGAATCTCTGTAGTAGCGTGGTCCACACTAAGAAATTTGAGAAACCTTGTTTTATACTGGTGGCCGGACTTTCAAAAGTGCTCCCACAATTGGATCCAGATTTTAAAAAGAGCCCAGCTCCAATTTAAGCACCTGATTTAAGCACATATGTCTGCTATGGTGGCTTTATTGTTCTGGGAGCAAAACAAGCTAAAACAAAAAGAGGCTTTGCAACTCCGTGAGGAGTGACCAAACCATTTAAACGCGCTAGGCATTCTGTGTGATGTCTAACTTCTATTGAATTTCAGTGGAAGATAGGTGCCTGTCTGCATTTTTAGGGCCTAAATAGCTTTGTAAACTTGGCCTATGGTGTCCAGACAACTCTGAAGAACAAATTTTGTAAAAATCAGAATTCAGATAATTCAAAGATAAATTAACAGAATTTATTTTTCCAGTTCTGTCTAGTTTTCCCAACAATAGCACCTGACTTAACTCATTTACATGCATGTAATTCAGGAGTAATACTCCTAGCATCAGTGTGTGAAGGGGGGGACCTTTGTAAAACAGGTGTGAGTAGGGAAGAAAAGGCTCCTAGTATGGCTAATTCCTCATCCTCTCACACCAGCCAACTTTTTATAGATGTGACGAACCTAACTGAGTTTTTGCAAGGCATCTTTGGAAGAAAATGATGTCAATGAAATCAAAAAGCAAAGCTTTTATGTTTCTGTCAAGAAACTGAAAATCCAAAATCTGGAAAAACTGTCAGTTGCCAAGA
This sequence comes from Eretmochelys imbricata, assembly GCF_965152235.1. Taxonomy (NCBI): domain Eukaryota; kingdom Metazoa; phylum Chordata; order Testudines; family Cheloniidae; genus Eretmochelys; species Eretmochelys imbricata. Next base: position 191,437,181 of record NC_135572.1, on the reverse strand, counting down.
CCCTCCAAATTTGTCAAAAAGGAGACATTACCTGTGGAAATATCCTTACTAACAAAAGCCATTTTTGTTGGGGCAGAGGAGGTTTTGAGCAGGAAAACTTCAACCCCAACCAGCTCCACTAATGAGCTCTCTAAAATCGGTTTCCCCTGAAATCATTGATTGAAATTAAGAGCATCTAAGCATGGCTGCCTGCACCAAACCAGCAGATAGGAAAGTCATCAACTGTGGCAGGAGAAACAAAGATCCCACAATGCCGGTTCAAGACTCTTCATAATCAGTACACTCACACTGTCACTTCTGGCACTGTAAGAATGTGTATACATATTGGCTGGCTCGAAAAGCATAATGCGCCTGAAGGTCCACAATTGCCATTAACTTCAATGGGAGTTGAGAGGGACAGGAGCTTTGATTCTCTAAAAATAGGCCTAAAACCCCAGTCTTAAGTTTTCAGCCCACCGTTAGTGATGCTAATTCCAGTTTTTTTCAGTCTTCTCTTCATATTCCATTTTCTTTGTAATGTTCATCCCTGACCTTTGCTACCTATAGTGCTGTGCATTTAAAAAAAAAAAGAGGTGCTATTGCATAATAACTCCCTTTTTCTTATCTCTTGTAAGGGTTTGCTATTTCCTTTCTTTATGATTATTACTGCCAGCCTGTACATTTGCACAGAATTTATAGCTTCTGACACTGTGGTGTAAGTGAAACTCACAAAATGGTTCCTCGTCTCTCTGAAGTTGCCAGCAAATGGCCTCAGTATCATTGAATAATCAACAACAGTTCACTCTCATCACTCTCTATCCTTCCTTGCGTTATATGGGTGAAGCTTGTCAAGAACGGATCTGAAAACTGGTTCTAGGTCAGTGAGGGAACTTCCCATCTGTCCTACTCATCGTCTGCATTAATTTCTCTCAACTGTTCTTCAGGTTATAACCTTGGGTCCAACTAAAGAGCACACTGTGCACTTAGGATGGGACACAAAGGTGCCATAACACCTACAGATATCTTTTTTTTTCCATTTCTGCACTGGGCCAGTCCCCATACAAGGTAGAGCAGCCTGAGGGCTTGAGCCAATTTACCTCACCTACTGACAGCCTGAACAAGCTGAAACGGCAGCCAGGTCTCTCCAGAGCATAAGCAGCATCCTGGGTATGACCTTTCCCTCAACTATGCCTCCTACATTGGCAGCAAGGGGGATGGTGACTTAAAGCCTCTTTGCTGGCCGTCCATCACTAGAAGTCCCTGGTACCCTAGGCAATTTCTCTTGTGGCCCAACACGCTGGCGTCAGGGATGGCTGGTGCTGGCAGAAAGAGCACTCTGGTGATTAGAACCTGGGCTTTAGATTTGTTTAATCACCGGACTAAGTTTTGCTCCAAACACAAAAGATAATATCTATCCTATTCCTGCTGGCATTAAGATTTTTGCCCTTGAGTTTGTTGAGAACACGTTCAGCTCATGATCCAGGCAGTGAGTGTTCTCTATCAGTAAGAAGAGGGTTTCTGTAATGAGCTCTGCCTCTGACTCCTGGAGTGACCTGGGGAAATCGCTTAATCTCCCCCTATCTGTTTGCTCATCTGTAATTCTAGGGATGATGATATCTGAATGCCTACCTCAGAGAGCTGTTGGGCCACTAATTATCCTAAGATCCTCAGCTGAATAGTGCTGTATAGGTGCCAAGTATGCTCATGTATGATTTCATCCCTGGCTGTACTGCTTTATGAAATGCATTGACTAATATAAACAGGCATAGATACATAACCCCCTATTGTGTATGCTATGCATGGAAATGCATTTTGCTTCTATTACATAGAATTTTTCAAAAAAAAATCAAAAGATTTGTTTTTGTACTATAATTAATGCTCTTCAAAAACAAACAAATGGCATACTCTTCTGCCTCCAGAAAGTGTACTTGAAAGAGGATTTTTACGTAACTATGTGAATACTAGGTCAAAGTGCAAGACTATCTCTGAAGATTAAGATGTCCTGCCTTACTAATGACTAGAGTTGTTCAGACAAAGATCATTCTGCTTTATGGAAGATGCTGGTATTTCAAAATTTGGTTTCATTCAGTTTTGGAATGAAAACCAAAAATTTCAAAGTTATCTGCAAGAGGGGAATGGAGCCCCAAATCTTGGGCAGTTGATTTGATTGGCTAGCCCAGAGCCGGGGATCCTGGAAGCCCCCAGCTGTGAGTCAGTTTGTCAGTGGTCCATCCCGGAGCTGGGTGGGCAAGCTGGCAGGAAACCAGGCAGACAGGGTTCCATCAGAACTTTGTAGAAATTGAACCATCTCAGAGACATGTTTCAATTTCAGTGATTGAGTAAATTCCAACAAAAATGTTTTGTAGAAATTTTTCTAGCCAGCTCTGTTAACAAAGTAAGGGGTAAATTTTAAAAAGTTAAATTAAACAATTCTATAATGTATTGGTAGTTCTGAAAGGTAATACACATACAGTATTAAAAGGAAAGGACTCTTCATTAGGGTAAATACAGGGTGGGCAGTGATATCTTAGATTTGCCCATGGGCTAGTGTATCCTGAAAAGACTGTCCTGGTGTAAGGAAGGGGAGGGAAAGAAGTGTAGTTCACTCTTCCCTTTAAGTCTTCGGTGTCTCAGCTAATACGATGATACCAGCTGCTTCTAACTGTGCTGGTTGGTTGACTGGCTGATATCCGTCCACTAGGAACAGAACCAAGGCCACCAAAATCATTCCATATAAATCACTGATCATCCATCAGAGCAAAGATGACTGCTGCAAAATACCAAGCTGAGACAGATATGAACAAATTATTTGGAGACAAAAGCTTCTGTATATGTCCAACAGACCCTGAGCCATCCAGTATGCTTCTAGTATGGGAAAGTGTTTAAAAGTGGCTATATGTTGTTGTGACAAAGATGGAGAGGTATGTTTTTAATGAGATGAAGTGCTAAGCTTTCTGACTAGGTCATGAATTGTTCAGCAGTCCTTTTTTGCATCCAAGAGTTTGTCAGAACTGGGAACGGCTGGAAACAGCTACTTCAGTGTTGTTCCTAGGCCAGTGTTCAAGCCCCAGATGAAGTTGCAAAGGACATGAATTAGATGGCTTCAGATGACTTCTGTAGGGATTTAATCCACACACCACAGCTGAACTGGCAGCCTTTGGTTAGAAGTTTTGAGTTGGGGGGGGGGGGCGCGAGAGGAAAAAAAAAAAAGACTGAATTCTCTCCTCCCAAAAGAGTGTGATGTCTTTTGTTCAAGATCACAGTCACTTCAAGCCCAACACAGAGCAGCTTGCATCATGTCTTGCTGGCTGCACCCCAAGCCAATGATTACACTGCACCAGTTTTTACTGCCATCGCTTGCTTAACCTTCACCATCACAAAGATTAACAAAGCAAAATAAAAGGAAAGAGGAGCAATCCAGATGCAAGAAAAAGTGACCAGATGTTTCGGTTAAGTTGGACCAATCCCTGGATATTAATACGCTGTTCTGTTGTCATAAAGAAAAACAATTCTTGTGTTATTGAAATACACCAATTTTCAGCACCAAAGCCCATTGTTCTCCCCTTTCAAACAGATGTCTGATTTTGCAGCTACCCTGCCTCTCTTTGCATCACAAACTGTAACTGAGGAGAAGGAGCTCCCCTGCCTGGAAAAAATGATAGCTTGCAAGAGAATCAATTCCTGTACAACAATACAACTTTTCAAAGCGACTGCTTTTCTAGTTTTTAAAGCATCATGTACTGTCAGATGCATTCCCCAGTTATTGGAGCTGCACACTTTATGAACTTCTGATAGAAAGTGTGTATTCTTACAGCCGGGTGAATATTTCTGGAAGTATTTTCTATGTTCATTCAAATAAAAACTGGAAATTAGTTTCAGTATTTGTAAACCTTTTAAATTAAGAACATAAGAATGGCCATACTGGGTCAGATCAAAGATCCATCCAGCCTTCTGACAGTGGCCAATGCTAGGTGCTTCAGAATGAATGAACAGAAAAGGTAATCATCAAATTATCTATCCTCTGTCGCCCATTCCCAGCTTCTGGCAAACAAAGGTAGGGACACCATCCCTGCCCATCCTGGCTAATTGCCATTGATGAACCTATCCTCCATGAACTTTTTTTTTGAACCCTGTTGTAGTCTTGGTCTTCACAACATCTTCTGGCAAGGAGTTTCATAGGTTGATCGTGCGTTGTGTGAAGAAATACTTCCCTTTGTTTGTTTGGAACCTGCTGCCTATTTTTTGTGCGGTGACCCCCTAGTTCTTGTGTTATGATAAGGAGTAAATAATACTCTTTATTTACTTTCTCCACACCAGTCATGATTTTATAGACGTCTATCGTATCCCCTCTTAGTCACACTTTTCCAGGATGAAAAGTCCCAGTCTCCTCATATGGCAGCTGTTCCATACCCCTAATTATTTTTGTTGCCCTTCTCTGTACCTTTTCCCATTCCAATATCTTTTTTTGAGATGGGGTGATCACATCTGCAGGTAGTATTCAAGATGTGGGCATAGCCCAGATTTATATAGAGGCAATATGATATTTTCTGTCTATCCCTTTCCTAATGATTTTCATTGTTCTATTCCCTTTTTCACCCAGTTTTGTGAGGTCCCTTCAGAACTCTTTGCAGTCTGCTTTGGTCTTAACTAACTTGAGTAGTTTTCGCAAAAAGAAAAGGAGTACTTGTGGCACCTTAGAGACTAACCAATTTATTTGAGCATGAGCTTTCGTGAGCTACAGCTCACTTGGATGAAGTGAGCTGTAGCTCACGAAAGCTCATGCTCAAATAAATTGGTTAGTCTCTAAGGTGCCACAAGTACTCCTTTTCTTTTTGCGAATACAGACTAACACAGCTGTTACTCTGAAACCTGTCATTGAGTAGTTTTGTATCATCTGCAAATTGTGCCACCTCACTGTTTATCCCCCTTTCCAGATAATTTATGAATATGTTGAACAGGACTGGTCCCAGCACAGATCTCTGGGGGACGCTACTATTTACCTCTCCATTCTGAAAACTGACCATTTATTCCTACCCTTTGTTTCCTATTTTTTAACCAGTTACCAATCCATGAGAGGATCTTCCCTCTTATCCCATGAGAACTTATTTTGCTTAAGAGCCTTTGGTTTTTCAGAAAGCCTTGTTAAAGGCTTTCTGAAAAATCTAAGTACACTATATCTACTAGATCACTCTTGTCCATATGGTTGTTGACCGCTGCAAAGAATTCTAGTAGATTGGTGAGGCATGATTTCCCTTTACAAAAACAATGTTGACTCTTCCCAAACAAATAGTGTTCATCTATGTGTCTGATAATGTCCTTTACTATAGTTTGAAACAATTTGCCTGGTACTAAAGTTAGGCTTTGGTCTGTAATAGCCGGTATCACTTCTGGAGCCTTTCAAAAATTGGTGTCACATTAGCTATTCTCTAGTCATCTGGTATAGAAGGTGACTTAAATGATAGGTTACATACCACAGTTAGTAGTTCTGCAATTTCACATTGGAGTTCATTCAGAACTCTTGGGTGAATACCATCTGGTCCTGGTTAGTTATTACTGTTTATCAATCTGTTCCATAACCTCTAATGACACCTCAATCTGGGACAGTTCCTCAGATATGTCACCTAAAAAGAATGGTTCAGGTTGGAGAATCTCCCTCATCCTCATCCATGAACACCGGTGCAAAGAATTCATTTAGTTTCTCCACAATGGCCTTATCCCCCTTGAGCGCTCCTTTAGCATCTCCATCATCCAGTGGCCCCGCTTCTGATGTACTTAAAAAAAAATTGCTATTACTTTGTATTTAGCTAGCTGTCCTTCAAATTCTTTTTTTGGTCTTCCTAACTGTATTTTTACACTTCATTTGCAGAGTTCATGCTCCTTTCTATTTTCCTCAGTAGGCTTTCACTTCCACTTCTTAAAGGGTGCCTTTTTGCCTCCAACTGCTTTTTACTTTGTGCTACATGGTAGCACTTTTTTGGCCCTCTTAACTGTGGTGGGTTTTTTTTGTTTGTTTGTTTGTTTTAAATTTGAGATATGTTTAATTAGAGCCTCTATTATGGTGTCTAAAAAGCTTCCATGCAGCTTGCAGGGATTTCATTTTTGGCACTGTACCTTTTTAATTTCTGTTTAACTACTTTTTTTTTTGTAGTTCCCCTTTCTGAAATTAAATGCTACTGCGGGGGCTGCTGTGGTGTTAGCCCTCCTCCCCTCCCCCAAGGGATATTAAAGTTTATTATGTTTGATCACTATTACCAAGCAGTTCAGCTATATTCACCTCTTGGACCAGATCCTGTGCTCCTCTTAGGACTAAATCAAGAATTGTGCCTCCTTCATGGGTTCCAGGACTAGCTGGTCCAAGAAGCAATCATGTAAAGTGTCAAGAAACTTTATCTCTGCATCCCATCCTGAGGTGACGTGTACTCAGTCAATATGGGAATAGTTGAAATCCCCCATTATTATATAAAAACCACACCTCAATATTTATATATAAATAACCTCTCTAATATTTGAGCATTTCAGTCACTATCACCATCATGGTCAGGTGGTTGGTAGTGTATCCCTACTGCTATATTCGTCTTAATAATGGAATTCCTATCCATAGGGATTCTATGGTACAGTTTGGTTCATTTAAGATTTACACTTCATTTGACACTGTGCTTTTTCACATGTAGTGCCACTATATTTTGTGCCCTGTGATGCCTGTTATATCAATATCCTCATTTAATACAAGGCACTTCAGTTCATCCATATTATTTAGAATTCTAGCATTTGTATATAAGCACTTGTCACTTTTTAGCTGACTGCCATTTATGTGATGTAATTGAATGGGACTCTTTTTCATTTGACCATTTCTCATCAGAGCCTACCCATATTTTATCATCTTCCATCATCTCCTCCTTAATAGGATACAGGGAATCTCCATTAATAGATCCTCCCCTACGGGATGTGTCTGTCCGAACTACATGCTCCTCCACATCTGTCGGCTTTCCCTCAGCCCTTAGTTTAACAACTGCTCTATGATCTTTTTAATTTTACGTGCCAGCAGTCTGTTTTTTTGTTGTGTTTAGATGGAGCCCATCCTTCCTGTATAGGCTCCCTTATCTTCTGCTGATATTCATGTGAGGAATATTTTTCACTAGCAAGAATATTAGCAGAAAATGAAAATCTCTCAAATTATCCAACTATGTGGTATTGACCCACAAAGACTTCTGGAAGAGCTGTTTACATGGTCATCTTAAAACCTTTGATTTCCTTCCTGTTTGCTAACGTCTTCCAGTCAGGAAGCAGAAAAAAAAGCCATGTGACTTAGGTGACCTTTCATACACCACGTATAAATGCGGGCAGCAAACAGCCAAAAATGGACATTGACGAACAGCCTGTAGACTGAAATATAAAATCAGGCTCTTTATAATCATTGGCTGTAACTCAATTTTTTTGAGTCTTTCTTTATCATCCTCTCACACCACACTACCTATTTCGATAGAGGAGAAGCGCGTGGCTGTGTGTTTGCAAGGCATCTCTGCTTTGCGTTTTTGGGAGATCTGGCATGTGCAGGTATCTGAGACACATCCGGTCTTGGAGTGCCAAATTGCAAGAGAATTCAAAGTGTAGGTGTCCGGGTCTAGCAGAGTCTTTGCTGCACCGGGCAACATTTCATTCCGGAGCACATGGAGGTGGTTTTAGGAGAGGAAGACAGTTGTGCTGAACCAAAGGTGAGGAAAATTGTAGAAAGCAGATTTGAGGAGGTGGAAAGTTGAGCTCCTTATCTGAACCTTAAGTGAACTGTACAAGTTGGAGATGGGGGGAAAATACCTGTCAAGTCATTTAGTCCATCTACATTCTAGTAGGCTGTTCCCTATTTTAATTTGTATCTTGATCTTTCCTGTTACATACCTTACTTTTCCTCTCTTTCTGCCCTCAGTGTGTAAGGCCTTAAGTTGTACAAGTTTAAACATGTCAGTTAAGATTAATTTTTGGTTTAAAAAAAACAAACAAAACAAAAAACTTTATACTGGTAAAAGCCGTAGTGTTGATTCAGTTATTCCAGTAGAATAATTACTCCTCTTCCTGTATGGGAATAACTACACAGGTATAAAACATCCCTCCAAGTGCTTCCTGCATGGCACAGAACAGCTGATCACGGCAGGTGGGAGGAGCTGGGAGGGAGAGAGAGGAGTTGATCAGCAGGGCTGCCGGCAGGTGGGAGGCACTGGGGGGAGAGGGAGCAGCTTGGCTGCCCGTGGGTGCTAAGCACCCACAAATACTTTTTCTGTGGGTGCTCCAGCACCCATGCTTTAGTTATGGTACTAACATAGGCTCCCTTAGGCAAAAGAGGCCAAATTCTGAGGCACTGTGTGAAGTGGTGATGCGATAAGTTACCAATTTGTAAATGTGGGGGAGGAGAGGGAAAGAGTCAAAAGCAGTCCAGTGCTGGTGTAATTTATACTGACTGCTCCCTCAGTGGGTAAACTACACCTGCTTAGTCTTTTTTTATATTCACACACATACTCAGACTCCTCTCTGATCTGAGCTTGGCCCTGTATGCACAAGAGGACTGAGTTACAGTTGCTATGAGATCCATAAATTTGAATTTCCTGACTTTGGTTCATTTAAAATCTCAACCAATAGTATTTCAATAGCATAGGTTTTACACTTAAATAAGCACAGGTTTATGTTAAAATAGTCTACCTAACTTTTGGAGTCAAATGAAGCTTTGAATATTTCCATATGGAATAATGCATTCTAATAAACACCTGTAGTCAGATCTGTGCAAACCCTTCCAAGTTTGTATCACCACGGCTTCACAAATTTCTTGAATGGAATCCAGTTCTTAGAGGTTTACAAGCTTAGAAGTTTGAAAAGGTTCACAGTCACAGGCAACCACTGTTCTCATGGATAAATCTCACTCTGAACCTACAGGCAAAGCTTGTGTTTAATATGTTCATGCTTGTTTGCACATCTCACTCTGGTTCACTGACTTGCTAAAACTTAGAAGTTTGACTGTTCACCTCTGTGCAGAGTTACCAACTTACAAAATATTACTGAGTCAAGCTATTGTGACCTTATGCAGCCATCTCTCAAACTTTTGCCCTTATGCTAAATGGCTGACAGCTCCCATTAATTTTAATGGAACTGAAGCCAGGTGGCCCTCAGTTAAGAGAGCTGTAATTTCCCTACAGCTTCTTCAGGTAGAAGGGAGGCTACTGCTAGTCAAGAGGGCTAATATCCGGTGGTGTTTCCACTTGGACAGCTCTTAATGAAAATGGCAGCTTCAGTGACCCATGGGGAGCAAACCAAATAGGAAACTGTCACCGGACAGGCCAGTGTAAGGATGCAGGTGATATAGGATGCAAGAAAGGGAATAAGGGAGCGTTGGGAAATGTGAGGAACAAGAGGGAGTGACTGGTACAAGTAATGGGGGCAGAAGGGGAATTTGATGGGCTGGAGATTTTGAGGGGGAAATATTTGGAGTATGGAGGGGGAATATGGGTGGGTGCAGGAGCAGGCAGTGAGATGTAGAGAGGAGAAACTGGGTTGATGAAGTGGAAGGGTGAGGGGATAGAAATAGAAAATGTGACAGCTCTCACGTCACTGGTTAGAAGAGGATAAGTGGAGTCCATTGTGCACCCAACTCACTCAAATGCCTTGTGAACAGCAGCCTGATAACTTTATCACATACAGGAATTGCAAATGTTGTTTGTGTTCACACAATGGCTATAGAAACAAAGCCAGAGAGAGAATCATTTTGTGGTACAGGATTTTCCGTCCAAATGCTTTGTGACAATGATTTCAAAGTCATCAGTTTGAATGTTCACAGAGCACATTATTGGAACATCTAATATTGAAATAAATCCCGCTCTGTTTGGTGGAAGGTGTGATATTCCAGAAGCAGCACTGCATTATGATTCATTATTCACAGTATAAACACAAAACCTATCTATACTGATTGAAACTTCAATATTTAAGTTTAAAGGATTCCAACTTCTCAGAGAGGACTGGTGCCTTTTAGTATGATGGCAAAACCCATAGCAAACAGGAGTGGCTTATGAGTTAAATGTGTAAAATACATTTTTTAGCTGTAACTGGTTGATTTTTTTTTTAAAAGGCAAATGGAATTTCACTTAACAGTCTAAAAAAATGAAGTTTGGGCTGAAAACAAGCTTCAGATACTTCAGCCAGATGACTAATTTTTTTAAAAAATTGAAGTGTCTGAAAAAGGCTTAAATGGAAGTGTGCAAAACTTATCTAGAATACGGTTAGTCTAATATGATAAGATAAAAACATTAAACCTTTCTTCCTTATTAGATCTTGGGATTCATTCTAAAAATCAGCAGCTCATCCTTCTCTGAAGTAGTTTTGGGGTAATTACATATATATATATATATATATATATATATATATATATATATATATATATATTTTAGAAATTGTGGGACCTGATTGTCTTTGGAAACTGAGAGTTTTTCTTCTCGCTTATGCAGCTACCACTGCCATTGAAGTCAATGGGAATAACACCAGCGTGAGTCGAGCAGAATTGGGCCATGTAGATGGTTTTGACCAATTCAGCATCAGCATTTCCCTTCTGGATTAGAAATGGGTACAAAGTTATATATTTCCCCTTTCTTGACTGTTCTGGCACTTGTCCCTGAAAGGGAGGAAAACCTTATAAAGTTTCTTTTGGCCCAGAAAAGCAGAAACATCTGTTGCAGTCATGAGTGGCTTGTTGGCTGAGCACAGCAGCCAGAGCCTGCAGTTGATTAGCTCAGCTGCCTTCATGAGCATTAGTGCAATCAATGAGAAATATGCTCAGTACTTTATGGGAATAAGTGTGATGTGTCATTCCATCTTCTTTATGAAAATATGCTTATGATATGGATATAACGGAGATACTTTATGCATATACTTTATGGATATAAGTGAGATATTTTATGGCTCATGTGAGATATCATTGGAAAGGCTATGATTTACTGAATGCGATTATCCAATTTGTATGCCTGTATCATTTCCATATCTGAAGTTAGGAATATTAACTATGTATCTGTATTTCAGCTATGCTACTTTGGGTGACGCCCACTGCTAACACTTCAAGTACAACAATGGAAAAGCGAGACAGAGCGGATGGCCCGTCAGCAAGGACAATGGACTGTGAAAAGCTTGGCATTCATGCAGATTCTCCATACTGCCACTGACTTATGGATGCTGTGATACTACAGAGTCAGGTGGTCTTGTCACCTGATACAAAAACATTACTTGGGATTTCTTGTAACTTTCCACTGTAAGGGAAGGGAGGCCAAGTTTGGGAAACAAAGGATTCCCATCTTTAAATCCTATTTAAGAATGAGGAGGAAGGTAAACAGGGCTCCTCCTCTCCATGGCTGTCTGCCCAAGAGACTGCAAAAGCCACGTGAAGGGAAGGCAAGGGGGGAGTCCAGACTGAGACGGGGGTTCAGTGTGAAAAGGAATATAACTGGAACTCTGAAACACAGAATCTTTGCAACCTGCCTGCAACAATATCTAGGGTGAGAAATACTATTTCTTAAGTGAAACTAGCTTAGTTTCCATGTTTGTTTTCATTTGATCAATCTGCTTTGTTCTGTTACCCCTTTTACCACTTAAAATCTGCTTTTATAGTTACAAATTTTTATTAAATCCAGTTTCTGTGATTTCTAATGTGGGGGGGGGAGGGTGGCAAGAAGTTGTGCATACCTTCCTCCACATTGAGGGAGGAGGTGGATTTTATATCATCTTTGGGTCTCCACTCCAAGGGAGGTGGATACCTGTATACTAGAGCAAGTCCTTTAAACTGAGCCTTCCCGGAACTGATCTCAGCATCTGTTTCTTTCTGCATTTGGGGGTGGGGGATGTGTGTGTGATTAATAGCCTCACCCAGCAAGACAGGTAAAAAGGTGCCCAAACTGGCATAACAGGTGGGCTCAGTAGTATCTCAGCACATCAGGTGGCCTCCTAAGGGGTCCAACCCATCATAAAGAGACAATTATAGCTAGTTACAAATAAGTGGCAGGGAAGGAAAACAAGATGCAGAAATGTATTGGACTAATAGGTGCATCAACCCTTCAGAATCCAGAAATGTTAGGCCAGAAAAGTTCAGGTTTTTAAAAAAAATCAAATTGATGGCTTTTTGTAAATACAGCTGCTTAGCAAATGCGATTAATGAAAGTGACATGCTATGTCCACCTCCACCCCCCGGAAGGAACTTAAAATAACTAAATTGACACTGGGGAGAAAGAATTGGTTGCTGACCTGTCTTTTACTTGCCAAATAGCATGTTCCCTCACAGCAGAATTGGCAAACGGCAGCTCGTTCTGGCCTGAATGTTGAGACATTTCTGTTCTTTGAAACAGTCTAGCAGGTGCAAATCAGAGCCTGTTGTGAGCCTTATGTATAGCTGCTTACTCATCTCTGTAGTAAAGTGATTCACTCCACCTACTGTGCAGTGAGCCAGTTGCAGCATTTTATATGTCTCTTGTAGAGGAAATCAGTTTTTATAACGAAAAATCCTCTCCCATGCATTAGACGCTACAAAAATCAGAGAATCTCACCACTTCTCTAATAAAACCTTAATGGTACAGAGCAAGCAAGACCAAATCAAAAACATTTTACTGCAACAAACCTTGTAGGAGACAAAAAGGAGGCTTTCAGTGCCAAAGATACACTTGTAGAATTTTAGGGGTAGTACTGAAAGCACCATAAGCGGTATGGTAGCATGACCAGGAGGCAGTGATCAGGGATGTTAGCAAAAGGGGGAAGGAGGAGTATAACGGGGCAAGACTCACCCCTGAGGCATCGCCTATCAGTCATCCTGGGAATCAGCTCTTTTGCCCTGGAGCACCCCCTGTAGGCTGGTGCCTCACTGCTGCTAGCCCCCATGTCCCTCCCAGACCCAGTGCCCCTTGTCCTTGGGCACTGCCCCCTGGCCATACACCCACTCTCTGTATCTCCCCACCCACTATCCCCACCTCACCTCAGTGGCTCCTGCTAGTCACCATCTAGCCCCCTTTCACTGGGGCCAACGGCAGTCTGTATAAGGCAAGGGGAGTTTGGACCAGCTGCCTCTACCTACCCTGGGCTGCACCCTTGCACCTTTCTGACCTTTGACAAGGCCACAGCCTGGGGCTTTTCCAGGTAGGAGCTCCCTTACCCTATTCCCCAGCCCTGCTCCCCTTAGGTACCCTGTTCAACTTCCCAGCAACCAGACCCTTCTCCCTCAAGAGAGAGAGACTATCTGCTCCTGGCCCACTACCCCCTTATAAGGGCCAGCTGGGCCCTGATTGGGGGTGGCCACAGCTGAGGCTGCTTCTCCATTCAGCCTTCCCCAGCCACAGCCCTCCCCTGGGGCTGCTTTTAACCCATCTGGGCAGGAGTGAGGTGACCACCCCCCCACAAGGAGGTACTCAAATTGTCTCCTTATATTTTATCAGCAGGGGTGAGTTCTGAGACGTATGATGTAAACATGGCCAACCCTCTCAGGCTGGAAGGGTGGTTGGGGAAGACATAAGACTTTCAGGGTATGGGGATGCTTACCACAGGTGACTTACTGTTATGATTCGTAAATCTACAATGACTTAATGGTTTTAGGACTCCCATGGAATTACCACTGACTTTTCTCTTTAAAAATTATGATTTTATTTCAGTAATATTGAAAAGAAAATTCAACCTTTTGGTTTCATATGCACCACTGTTTCAATAAGTATCCCGTTAGAAGATAAGAGCCAAACATACTTTCTTGGCACCAGGCAATAAACAACAAAGTTCCTTTCCCAGAACAGCCAATACTCCATTAGTCTGTTCAATTCATATTGAAAGCAACAGTAGTGACTTATTTTATGCTATGGTGCTTTGTGTCAATTGCAAGTACAATAGACTATACTTACTACACCACACTATTTAGTTACCATCCACTGAGGAAGGGTGGTCTAGTGCTCTAGCCTGGCAATTAGGAGACCTGAGTTCAATTCTGTGCTCTGCTACAGCCTTCCTGTGTAACCTTGGGCAAATCACTAGTTGTCTGTGCCTCAGTTCCAGATCTGTAAAATGGATGGAAAAAGCAGCACTCACCTACCTCACACAGGTGTTGTGAGGATAAATACATTAAACGTTATGAGGTGATCAGATATTGTGGTAATGAGGGCCATAAAAGTACTATTGATCAATAATGCAAATGACTTGCAAAGCCAGACCGATTCTCTGTGTGAGCATTATAAAATATAACCCAGGCTCTGCAGGCCAAATCTGTCCTTCCTTTATGCCTGTGCAACCCCACTTAAGTCTGTGTGGTGCGCAATTTTTTAAAAACTTTTTTAGGAAGAACAGAGGGAAAAAAACCTCAAATTTCCCCAAGAGCAGCATTGAAAGGGACTGTGGAAGCTCTTTGCTATGACACTGTAGGTCATCCTGCATGCACGCCCACTCAGAAATAAGAAGCACATTAAGAAAGAAAACACTAGCGTTGTATATTTAGCACACAAGTATTCCTCACATGTAATGCATTAAACTTCATCAAAATGCTTTTGGAGTCCATGTGACTGTACCCTACATGGAAGCCACATTAGAAGCAATTATTAAATGACTGGAGAGATAAATGTAGCTATTAATACTGCACACCTGCGGTTCTTCCCTGTGCACTCTGATCTAACAGCTGATCATTTGTAATGGCACAACCTCAACCCCCTGCCCACCTGCAGTTTGTTAGGATGACAGCCAAGGAACAGCACAGCTCCGTTACAGACAACTGGGTGGCGAAGCTACCAAAAGTCAATTCTTGTCATTTCAGCGGTGACACATTCATCCAGCAAGTATTTCTGATGTGGTATCTGTGCTGCCCACATTTGCCCTACATGCATCCTCAATGGTATGCAAATTAGGCAACCCTTTTGTATGCCAATATTTTGAAGCATTTCAAAATTAGCAGAAGTAAGAATGGCTTTTCTTAGCAGGGGGTGGAGTGCCTGGTGTTCCAGAGTGGTACTCCACAGCATTGCAGCTGCCAGGAAGGGCTGCTTAGCTTTCAGAGGAACAGGTAAAAGGGCTCTTTTCACATGTTTTCTGACAACTTGGCAGGAGACGTAATCCTATTTGTTTGGGACAAGAACTCCAAGTGAGATTGAGGCCACTCAAACTCATTAGCTGGTCTTAATTCATAGACTACAGGTACCTAATTTCCATCAAAATACACAGTTTGAATGGCCACAGCTTTGTGATAGGATTTTCTATCAAAGGATTGTCTGGGAGGCTGATCTCCCTTTCCCAGGCAAACACCGGCGGAGGGGGAGGGAAGACGCAGCGAGCTTCCCATTGCAGTTTTCAAGAGAGCAGTCAGAGGAGAGGTTTGCTGCCCTACTCCCACTATGGAGCAGACAGGGGTTTGACACCCCAGAACCCATGACAGGTTTCAGAGTAGCAGCCGTGTTAGTCTGTATCCGCAAAAAGAACAGGAGTACTTGTGACACCTTAGAGACTAACACATTTAATAAATAAATTTAATAAATTTGTTAGTCTCAAAGGTGCCACAAGTAGATGTGGTGTTGGGGGTGGAGTGAGGGACACACGAGAGAGGCTGTATGACTGTAGTCTGGTGGTTAGAGTACTTAACTGGCAGGTAGAAGACCCAATATCACCCACCCCCACAAATCCAATGACTTTTCCAATTATTTATCCACAATGGAACCGTTTCAACAGGAGAAATGGAGGCCCATATCCTATCCTATAGCCTTATGGTTAAAGCACACACTTGAAAGGCGGTAGAGCCTTGTTCAGATCCCTTCTTTTCCTCAGGCAGAGGGAGGACTTGGAAGAGGCATCGCCCACATCCTAGGTGAATATCCTAACCACTAGGCTAAAATTTATGACTCAGAGAGGCGGTTGTGCTGTGGTGGTGTGAGTGCACCTACAGTGGCCTGATTTGGTAGGCTTACCAGATTGGGACCCTCAGGCAATTTAGGCAGAGGAATTCCTATCTTCCCCTAGTTTTTGCATTTGCTCTGGCACTTGGCTGTCTGAAAGCCTAGAGTAAGGCAGTAGTGTGCATACACCAGCAGAAACATAGGTGCCTAAGGAAATTTTACTGCAAAAATTTAGGTATTAAGAAAGTTTAGGCACCTACAGGGTTTGGTGGCAGCTGAATGGGGAGTCTTGTGATTTTCACGGGGGGTCTGATTCTGAGATTCAGCCACCTAAAGTGTCATTTAGGGACCTAAATCCTCTTGTACCCTCAGACAGGATGAAGGTATACTTCCTTGGTTAGCTTTCACAGCCAGTTAATTGGCTGTTCAGGTCCTCAACCTGCACAGGTGGAAATGTTTGTGTTAATGAAGCAGGGTTTTTGACTGAAGGCAATCAGGAGCTATACACTTGCAGCAGGCCACACTGATAACAAACACTAGTTTGCAAGGAAGGCGGTCTTGTAGCACTAGCAGGTTATGGGGGGTTGGTTTGTTTTTTTGAAAACCTTCTGAGTATTGTTATAAAAAACTTAATACTAACTCTTGAGAATAAACATGTGAGAGGAAGGTTCTGTCTGGGAAAGATGGCTGCTGCTGGTCTGCATTAGCTGAGGACCTATTTAGGGAATAGTGCCAAAATTTTCCAATTGCGGTAGGCACCAAGCTTGGGATGTTGTTATACATTTATTACTCGTGCTCCGGTGTCCAATGGTGTGGAATACAAGAGACTTTGGAAGCTGAGGTAAGTTCTGCATTGGCTTGGGTATACTGCAAATTTGGTTTCTACACACACTGTTTTCGAGGAAAGCATTGATTGTTGCCTTATCTTCTTCTGCAAATGTATATAATTTCTGAATGCCTTTCTGAACCTCCTGCTTCCTATGCTCCCAATTGGCACAGAGGTACAGTCTGGGGCAGGTGTGGGAGAAAACTACCTCTTAAACCTTGGACATTGCGGCTAGGGTGCTTTGTGGAAGGTCCTAGATTTTTGTATTTGAAACTGGCTGTGCTGCTATCTTGCTCACCCTCCCTTCTTCATTAAAAGGATGGCAGCTAAAAGAGTCATCATGATCAGTTGGGTGGGAAAACAGCAAGCTCTCACAGAATTGGGGTAGACAAAATAACACAAACTTTCTTACTCATGTGGCACTTTATGTTTTCAAAACGTTGTGCAAACAATGCTTCTAAAAACATTTGGGGGTGCCTGTTCTGAACTCCTCTTGTTCGCTACAAATATATTCCTGTAAAAAGATTAACTGTGGCTCCACTCAGTGAACTGTTCTTGAATTGAGGCAGCTGAGGGTATTGCCTTACTCCAGACGAACCGAGAAAATATAATCCTATGAAATTCTGTGTGTGCCATTCACCTTGGTTAACAGGTTAGATCTTCCAGTTCAAGTATCTACGGTGTGTGGGGGGGTGGAGGACAACTGTCCTGGGATTTAAGCTGTGCAGTGCACATGTCCATATTGCAGAAGGGGGCTCCAAAGTAGTGGGCCTTCTAGCTAAGTCTCCTGGCTGCCACAGTGGAATACCGAGGGGCACTTTATAACCTCCCCTAATTAATGAGTACATATAGACAAACAGATCTTTGTCTGCCACTCCCTAGAACAGCCAAGGACCCCGTGCTGCATGGCTTCAGCTGTACTTATTAATTCGGCCATGGTAATCAGTTACCAACTGGTTAACTAGGAGGGTGTATTCAGAAAAGGAAGTGGTAGTGATATATGTTGAGCTAACAGTCGTTATTCAATTCTATTAAGTAGCATTTCAGAAAGAATGGAGATTAGTGATATAGGCTTAGTGGCCAGTCTTTGTTTCTGCTGATTTGCTGCTTCTTGCATTTGAGCCAGGAGGAAGGGAGGGAAGGTGGGGGGAGGGGGAGAACACCTGAACTGAGTAATAGTCAAGGAAAATATAACCTAGTATTATGAGGACATTTCTCCCCCTTGGTCAGCATGTGTTAAATTAAGAACAATGACAACAAAAAGTCCTTCAAGAAGAGTGGGCTCTGCTTTTCCCTGAAGTAATAAGATGTATGACACCAGTAATGATGAATTCCTGGGGATCCAAGAGAATAAAATGTCCTTGGATCTACCACTCATTCATGAGGACGTATGGTAAGCTCTACATGTGTGTCATTGTTAAGGGAAATTTGAGAACAACGTGTGTGTGTGTGTGTGTGTGTGTGTATTTTTTTAAAAAGAGAACGCTCAGCTCCAAATTTGAGAAAACAGCACACCATGATTTCATTGTGTAGCTGCATGTCAGAAGGAAAATCTTCAGTGAGAAGCCTTCAGTATTACAACATAATGATGCAGTTATGAAGAAGACTTATCAAGAAATTGCTCTTTGAATCAAATACAAACCCATTTGATCAGTTTTGACAGCCACCTGATGGTGTGTATATAGGCCTTTGCCAAAAGTAACAAAATAGCTGGTGAAAAAGCTGATCGTTGCCACTAACAGCAATAAAATTTTTAAGGAACAAGAGTTTTTTGATGACAGTCCTTTTCCAAAAAATATTTAGCATATACTCTTGTGGTGGCGCCATTTACTGAGCTAGACCATAATTAAGGCTATGTCAGCAATTCCTGTCCAACTTCCTGTTTTCTGGGCTATACTTAAAAAAAAACAAAAAACAAAAAAAAAAAAAAAAACTATGCTTTGCTGAAACTTGACAGAAAAGCTCTCTGTCTCACACTAAATTCTACCACAGTTATGAATTCAGGGGAATCATTTGGCCATTCTTGTACTTGAAGTGCACAAAATACATTCTATAATGTCAAGGCGTTACAACTAAGGCAGCTTAGTTATTTAAGTGGAGTTTTTGCAGAGTATAGTGAAAAATGCAAACTAAAATGCCCCGCCTTTCTAGTGTTATGCAGTTAGAGTAGTAATAAATAAAAATGTATTGATGGGCTAACCTCAAAATATCCAGCAATTCCGCTCAGGTGAGAGGCATCCAAAAGTTCATAGACTTATTCAAACCTTTTTGGTCTAGAAATCCAGTAGTGATATAAGAACATTCTCTTATAGAAGACTTGTAATACGATACCTCTTGTGAAGGGATAGAGCAAGAATTGGAATTGTCTTACTCATGGTATTAACCTTCCACTCATTAATAGCAGGTGCAAGAAAACTGAAAATTGTGAGTTACTATTTTTAATGACAAAAAGATTCTATTCACATTCATTTTGAGTTTTGAGCTATGGATCAGAATTTTTATCATTGGAAAGAATTTGCCTCTCTCTAAGTAGGACTCCTGGGGAAGAAATGGGAATAAACTCTTCTTACACATTTCATTCTTGGAGTCAGATTTTAATCCCTTCAGTAGGAATGTTCTGGGGCTCTTGGTATACATGCAGGTTGGCAGGAATGATTCATATGCAAGTCTCTGCACATGCTCATACAAAACAGATACATAATATGTTTGTTCTGAAGGCACAATCTTAAATCGTATTTACTTGACTGAACCATTGTGGTTTGTCAGGTAAACAGTAACATTATTAACTCAAACCATAAACTTTAACGCCACCTTCCTGATGAAATAAAAACATACACTAGCTCCACTCCATCCTCATCTTAAAGAGCATCCAACGTATGACTGCTAAAAATGAAACTTAATCTTTAAGATTCATCCATACGTAGCTTGATCCAATGTCCATTGACTTCACTGGATGTTGAAATAGTCCTTAAGTCCTACTATTCTATACCCAAATTTAACTTCTAGTTACATTCTGATCTTGGAGTCTTTTCTCAAAAGAGCACATTAAGGCAGGCAATGTCTGCAGTAAAATATCAATTTCCACACATTAGTAATGGCCTTGCGAAATAACCATGCTGTGACTACGTGGAGTTTGGTACCTAGCAAATGCACTGTTGGAAAGCTCAGAGTGGATATAGTTGAGGCACAACAAAAAAGCAATATATCATAAAACACAAAGAAATATACCCATAGAAAGGACACTGGTGTGCAAAAAGTTAACATGCAAATGTATAGATTCTTGATACATGATATGAACTGTACCGTGTAACAGGACTTCCTTGTGAGATCATTCTTCATTTTAGGTCTAAATTTAGCTCTGGCCAACAAAAGCTTACTGATATCACACACAATTCTGTGTTTACATGTTTAGTCAATTTGAGCAGGATTTAGGATGTGTTTCCATTTCACCTATTAAGAAAGGTATTCTTAACCTTGAAACTGAGTCTCTATGATGATTTCGTCCTTTAAAGAAAAGACTCCCACAGCTATTACAAAAGTTTCTTCCTATGTGTGGAGTGAGAGGGAGTGGTTTAAGTGTCTGTAAAACCCACAAAAGGTCACAGGTAGGGACAAAATAGAATACTCCTGTCATAAATGTAAAGGGAAGGGTAAACCCCTTTAAAATCCCTCCTGGCCAGAGGAAAAATCCTCTCACCTGTAAAGGGTTAAGAAGCTAAAGGTGACCTCGCTGGCACCTGACCAAAATGACCAATGAGGAGACAAGATACTTTCAAAAGCTGGGAGGAGGGAGAGAAACAAAAGGTCTGTGTGTCTGTTGGTATGCTGCTTTGCCGGGGATAGAACAGGAATGGAGTCTTAGAACTTTTAGTAAGTAATCTAGCTAGGTATGTGTTAGATTATGATTCCTTTAAATGGCTGAGAAAAGAATTGTGCTGAATAGAATGACTATTTCTGTCTGTGTGTCTTTTTTGTAACTTAAGGTTTTGCCTAGAGGGATTCTCTGTTTTGAATCTAATTACCCTGTAAGGTACCTACCATCCTGATTTTACAGGGGTGATTCCTTTACTCCTATTTATTTCTATTTCTATTAAAAGTCGTCTTGTAAGAAAACTGAATGCTTTTTCATTGTTCTCAGATCCAAGGGTTTGGGTCTGTGGTCACCTATGCAAATTGGTGAGGCTTTTTACCAAACCTTGTCCAGGAAGTGGGGTGCAAGGTTTTGGGAAGTATTTTGGGGGGAAAGACGTGTCCAAACAGCTCTTCCCCAGTAACAAGTATTAGTTTGGTGGTGGTAGCGGCCAATCCAAGGACAAAGGGTGGAATATTTTGTACCTTGGGGAAGTTTTGACCTAAGCTGGTAAAGATAAGCTTAGGAGGTTTTTCATGCAGGTCCCCACATCTGTACCCTAGAGTTCAGAGTGGGGGAGGAACCTTGACAACTCCTAACAGCTACACAGAGAGATCTATTGTAAAACAAATGAAAATTGTGTGTTTTTTCCCCAGATGTGGATCACAAGGGGCAAGCAAACAAAGCATATATTATTCCAACTTTGTGCTTTTCCTAGATACTTGTGTTCATTCACGATAGGGACAGAATCTAAGATAAAATAGCACATGTAAAATATCATCATCTAAGATCCAGAATGTGTTGAAAAACGTTTGATAAATTGACTCAACTTAAAATGCTGTGTAGAAAGTAAAACAAAAAGAAAGCATACCCTGACTAGCAGAAAAATTGTCTTTTGTAGTGAGATCCAAGAGATAATGGAACCGTCTTCTCCTGTGCTGGAGGTCCTATTGCTTGTGTTATTTCAAACTAAACTGGATTAAGCACTGAAAAATGTATTCTTCATTGGCAGGGAATGGACTATGGTGAAACCCTCATGCTATAAGAGCCTGATCCAGATAATTCTGTCTTACAGGCAGAGTGCTCTAGTGACTAGAGCACTGCACTGAGACTCGCTTCTATTCTTGGCTCTGACACTGACCTGTTGGGAGACTTTGGACAAGTCACTGCAACTCCCTGTGCCTCAGTTTTCCCATTTGTAAAATGGGGGGTAATTATACTGACCTCCTTTGTAAAGCATTTTGAGATCTACTGGTGAAAAGTACCATGTACAAGCTTGGGAGTATTAGGTTATTGTTTAATTTGACCATGTAAATTGCTAACAAGATGATTTAGGGCTGAATTATTTGAGCATCTATCCTAGGACACCTTTAAGGGGGCCTGATTTTCAGAGGGTGTAGGCTCTGTACTTTCAGAAAATCAGATGCCTTTAAAGTTCCTCAGGTTGGGCAACCACAATCATGCTGAATTTTCAGTGACTTTTGAAAACTTTGGCCGGTAACAAGCACATACTTTGTAAATCTATTTTATTCAGATAGGTCTATAGTGTGAGCAAATGGGGAGTGTCAGCTTAATCCTGTGTGACAAAGTTCCTCCTTTACCTTGGTGGGTCTTGCACTTATTGGCGGATTTGCTCACATTGGAGCTTCATGGCAGCCCTTAGTTTGGCCATTTTCGTGAACCCACAGTCCAGGTCAACTCCTCCTGTGTCTGACAAGGAGTTAGGAGGTTTTGGGGGAACCCAGGCCCGCCCTCTACTCCGGGTTCCAGCCCAGGGCCTTGTGGAATGCAGCTGTCTAGAGTGCCTCCTGGAACAGCTGTGCGACAGCTACAACTCCCTGGGCTACTTCCCCATGGCCTCCTCCCAACACCTTCTTTATCCTCACCAGAGGACCTTCCTCCTGGTGTCTGGTAATGCTTGTATCCTCAGTCCTCCAACAGTCTGCATTCTCACTCCTAGCACCTCTTTCTCTTAGCTCCTTACATGCACACCACAAACTGAAGTGAGCACCTTTTTAAAACCCAGGTGCCCTGATTAGCCTGCCTTAATTGATTCTAGCAGCTTCTTGATTGGTTGCAGGTGTTCTAATCAGTCTGTCTTAATTGTCTCCAGAAGGTTCCTGATTGTTCTGGAACCTTCCTCGTTACCTTACCCAGGGAAAAGGGATCTATTTAACCTGGGGCTAATATATCTGCTTTCTGTTACTCTCCTGTAGCCATCTGGCCCTACCCTGTCACACCTGATGCAGAAGGGAAATGCTGGTCAACTCCAAGAAAGAAATCAATAGAGAGTGGGGACGATAGTGCCTGAGGGATAGCCAAGAATGAGTGAAATAAAGCACAATTCCAGTGGATAGTTCTAAGTACCCAGGTTAACAGGCAGCAAGCACCTGATGAGCAAAGACAAGGATAAATGAAGGACATAGAACAGCTTGAGCAGGAATGTTTGAGATTCCTCCCATTCATGTGGAAATGTTGATAGCAGAAGCTATCTAAAAACCAGAATCTGGTAATGGCAGGTGCAAAAAGAAGTCTAATTAGTCTGTATCTTCCTTAGCAGAGGGTTTAATCTCAATTTCGCTTTCAGTAACTTTATTGGCATGACAAGGTATACACGAGTTGCCAATGCTAACACAGCATCTGTGCCCGGGGGGTGGGGGGGGTGCACCATGTGTCCATTCTGTATTATTGTTAATTTGATGTGGTGACAGGCTTTCATATGTCCCAAGGCTCTTTCTGCCATCTCTTGTCTCCAAAAGCTGAAGAGCTTTTCTTCCTGGCTTATTTTTGTGGAACATTTCTTAGTTTCTCAAGCTCTCAGAAATACTATTGTTCTTGCACTTCTTTGGTATTTTGCACAGTGAAACAGGCAGTCAGAGTTTCTGAAGAATAAAGGTTTCAATTTCTCTTCTGACACATTGATTATAAAGACACTTGTCCTTGGATTTATACTGTGCTTTGTCTCCTGACTTCTGTGTCCGGTTTGCGATTATCAATACTGTATTAGATAAGAACCTGGCTGTGTTTTATACAGTTGATGTAGCAGTGGTGTGCTGGTGTGATGCTTCTTTGAAGGTGTGTCTAGCTGTTTTTGTTTAAATTTGATCTTCCATTAGGCAGTATACTAGTTAAATCCTGAGGTGCTGAATGATAGAGAAGGAACAGGACAAGGATGAAGGAGGAGAAAGATAGCAGCTAATAACAGAATTAGAGGGAAAACTACAAGTCTTAAGATAGTCCTAGTAACTGATCCTGTTCCAACTCTTAGGAAGACAAATACAGAAACCGGTACAGTTGCTAAGCCTCCGTGCCGAAGAATTTTGGAGGTAGAAATGGATTATTCCACTCAGCAGGACTATGTGGATGTTAATTTGTAGAGTGATGAATCTGACAGTGCAGCTTATATCCATGAAGATTTATATTCTCCTGTTTCCTCACAACAGCTAACCCACCCCTTGGAATCCATATTTGGATTGACAGCTCCTCAGCAAAGATGCCTTTACAATAGAAAACACAAACGTCCCTTAAAGGCCCATCACTCGCTCACAAAAATATAATGGCTGTGGAAACAGTACAAACGTTTCTAAGTACAACAGTCTCTAATGACTAGATCAACTACTAATTTGAGAGTCTGGTGTTAGGATATAGATATTCAGGCCTGTCTGTAAAAGCCTAGACTCTAAGAATTTAGGTGTATTCTTCTCACTTAGCTAGTTATAGAGGTATAAAAAAGAGAATCAGAATCACTGTCTGCCAGTGTAAGAGCCTTTTCTCACTGTGACGGTCTGAGGCCCTGTTCTTAGGCTAAGGCTTCTGGCTAAGCAGCAGAGGCAGCCATAAGCTGGGAAGCGAATGGTCACATCTTTATATTCCAAACTAGTCTCACTGAAATAAGGTGCTATTGGGCTGTTAGGAATACAATCCTGTCTTGATAATGCCTATCACCTCCAGAGAAAGGGCAGTGCCTAGAAAATGTAAAAGGAAACTTAGTTTGATAGCATCCTGTCTGGCAAGAACTCACTTATCAATAGCTGGGATGTGAAATCCTCATTTCTGTAAAAAGAAAAGGAGTACTTGTGGCACCTTGGAGGTGCCACAAGTACTCCTTTTCTTTTTGTGGATACAGACTAACATGGCTGCTACTCTGAAACCTCATTTCTGTGTTGTTCTATCATTGTAGTCCCCATTTCCCTATTGTTTGTCTGTATAATCTCTGTCTGGTTCTGTGATTGTTTCTGTCTGCTGTACAATTAATTTTTCTGGGTGTAAACTAATTAAGGTGGTGGGATATAATTGGTTAAATAATCATGTTACAATATGTTAGGATTGGTTAATTAAATTTCAGTAAAATGATAAATTTGTTAGTCTCTAAGGTGCCACAAGTACTCCTTTTCTTTTTGCAGATACAGACTAACACGGCTGCTACTCTGAAACAGTAAAATGATTGGTTAAGGTATAGCTAAGCAGAACTCAAGTTTTACTATATAGTCCGCAGTCAATCAAGAAGTAAGGGGGGGGAATGGGAACAGGGAATGGTGGTGGGGAAATTGGAATCATGTTTCGCTAAGGGCGGGAATGGGAATGGGAACAGGGACACAGGTAAGGCTCTGTGGTGTCAGAGCTGGGAAGGGGGACACTAAGGAAGGAAACTGGAACCATGCTTGATGGAAGTTCACCCCAATAAACATCCAATTGTTTGCACCTTTGGACTTTGGGTATTGTTGCTCTCTGTTCATGCGACAAGGACCAGGAAAGTAAGCGGGTGAAGGAATAAGCCCCTAACATCTGGGTTAGTCTATGAATGGGGTTTCTTCATGTAATTAAGTTAAATTGTAGCAAATGTCGAGTGCTCCACTCAAATGACTCATTTGTTTATGGCAAATGGAGGAACACTTTTTTTCATTGTCAACTTCTATTACATTTTCAAGACTAAACAGGCATTAAAGAAGAGTCAGCCTATTCTACTCCTTTGGTGGGAGGTCCAGGGTGACTCAAGATGTTTTCTTCTTAGCCTTCATGGTTTTGTAACCTAAACTAAATGTGATCTTAAATCACTTAGACTATAGTGATCACTAATGCAGTCTGAAATGGAGGCAACTGATCAATGTGAGATCTTACTGCAATTTCTAATGACACACTCAACTCCTAATAGTTTAGGAGAGAGTCCAAATGTTGATCTCTGCAGATTAGACACCATTATGTAAAAAATACAGTGAAATTACTCCATTCTTCATAGAGAGGGGAGGTAAATTGCTACTGTATTACTAAAATGTAGAGGTATAACAAAAGTCCTGTTGAAATGGAAATCCTTGTGTTGAAATGTAGTAGTCCTGCATGGTAGGCAATTGTACTGGCAATCCTTAAATACATTGCAATGATCAAAGACAATGATCAAAGATTTTATAATTTATTATGTGTATTATTGTAGTGCCTAGAGACCCAACTGAGACCAAGGCTCCATTCTTCTTGGTGCTGTATATATGCATAATCAGAGATGGTCCTAGCCCCAAAGAGAACAATTTAAATAGACAAGACAGATGAAGGATGGGTAGGAGGAAGTACTATCCCCTCTTCACAGATGAGAAACTGAGGCATAGAGAAATTAAGTGAATTTTTCAAGGTCATACAGGAAGTCCACAGAAGAGCTGAGAAGTGATCTCCTTAGTCCCAGACCAATGCCTTAATCAGAAAAGCCTCATGTTAACAGACTTGTCTCTGAGGCTGAAGATCAGAGAGGAGCTAATGGGGAGGTAGAAGTGTTTCTGGATCAGATGATTGGGGTTGGCCAGATTTTCTAGAGCCTTCTGTATAGATTCTAATAAGCACCCCCACCTGGCAGTTTCCTAGGCCTGCTGTGCCTAGGAAACACAAGCCTCTGTGTCTCTGGATCCCCCCTGGTATTTTAAATCCCTCAAGCATGAGTGGAGTCCAGGCACTGCCCCAATCTCAGGGTCCCAGAGTGCGCACTCAGGGCACAGACCTTCTATCTGGCATTCCCTTCTGAGACCTGGAACCCACTGTCTGTCTGCCTAACCCCTCTGGGTACATCAGTGGTCCCTCAGTTTCATTGGTATTTAAACACACTGTCTCTCAAAACTCCTCTGCAAAGGTATGAAGCTCTCACTTGCACACAGCAGTTGTGAAGTAGTTAACTCATGTTTTGCATAGAGTGTAACACATTTATGCTCTTTTACTTAATGTAAATCACATATCGTATAAAGCAATAAACACTACATGCACACCCTGCCTTAGTTCCCTTCCCAATCTAGGGCATTCTTTCGGCTGGTTTAGAGTCCCGTAGGTTGTCCAGAGTCATTTCTGCTTCAGTGCATGACTCAAGGGCTGCCACAGGCTGGGTTGTTTCTCCCTCATGGGTCAGAGGACAATGGCCCATGAGCAGACCAGCTTCTGCCTTTTTAAAACTTTCAGCCCTTTGTGTCTGTTGACACCCTTCCCAGCTTCCACAAATGATCACAAACCATGACCAGATTACTGTTACCAAGGCAACTTTGCCCTGCTAAACCAGCCCTCCTGGGCAAGAGCCAGTCTCTTGTCTAGAGTAAATAGATTTCCAGTAATCAGGTACTTAAAGTCAGCTATCCTCTATGGTCAGTCATGTATCTTTACGTGTGGGGCTTCAGCCCAACATGGAGGCAAACAGGCAATGAGCTGCACATTCAAAATGGAGTTTGCAGCCTGATGCAGATACAGAGAGTTCATAATCTCACATAGTTAATAAACTGTACAGAAAAATTCCCAAATCCTCACACCATCCATGCCTGTTTCATAAGAATGGGGTGCATTTGTCCAACGCTGACTCAGATACCTAAGGAAGCTGTATATATGTACTCAACTGGGAACATTCATGTATCTTGCTGACGTTTTATGATGAAAGTCCTTGATGGTAAATGTTAGGTTTTGTCTTAGTCCCTTACCTCAAAGTAGTGTTGACAACCATCAGGTCTTCCCAGCATCATCCTTTTTTGTATGTGTCCTAGGAAAGCTGTGAATCTTAAGTCCCAGTTTTTGCACCTTCCTTTCCCTGGCTTGGCCCATCTTTCCCTCCATATTTCTTTTCTGTACAAGGGAACACTCTTCGTTTGGTCCTCTGCTGAGTCTGAGTTGTGGGGACAGGATGAAGAACCTCCTGCCTTGGATTGAGGTATGGGGGATGCTGCCTGTGGGAAAGACCCAAACATTCTATTTAAGCCTGGGTGAGAGTGGTGGAGAATGTGGGGCCAGGCCAGGGTATGCAGAGCCCATCAATAGCTCAGCACTCTCCCCTTAAACTCCTTAGTGTGTCGCCATTTCAAACAGAGTATGTGGGACATGGAGGGAGCAAGAGGCACAGAGCTCTACCCTTCCACAGTAGAGCCAGATTGCCCACTCTTATCTCCTGGGTTTTTGTACCTTGGAGGTGGCAACCCAACCCTGAAGTTTGGGTGTAGATGTGGGTTTTAGATCTGCAGAGGTGCAGGAAACATTGGAAATGAACCCTGGGATGAGGCTTGTGATTGGGCTTAGGTGAGGGAGCCCAATCCTGTGAGAAAGCTGGGATTGCAGCAAAATTAAGCCCCATCCTAATTAGCAGCACACAGACTTCTGGGCCTGCAGGCTTCATTAACATATTTGTGCCCACAGGGGTTAGGGGATGTTATGTCACCATGACTTAGCATTGATTTAATAAGGCTGTGTGTCGACTTGACATCTTTAAAACAAAACTGTCCTCTGTGGGTTTTATTGATGCCACCACAAATGGCACCAGCAATCCTAATTATTAGCTCAATAGCTCATTTGTGCTGTGATTATTTCAATTTTTAATTATGAGGTCACCATGTTAGCTAATATAATTCTTGGATCATTCTGCTTATTGTGCTGGAATATTTGGTGGTGGTGGGATATTTTTCTCCATCTGAGGTTTTATATTATTGGGGACATTCTTTTTGCAAAAAAAGTTGAGTTTACCTGCTCCTTCTTATTTCCCAGGTAAAGTCACAATCTTTCCTTGCAAAATCAGTCATCTTCTCAGAATCAAGTGTGGTGTCACAAATGGAGAATAGACTCCAGCTGCAGAACAAGCATCAGGAGTAGAGGAAATTTAAGAAACTAATGAGTCCACTGTTATGCAAATTTTCTGAAGTAATAAAATAAATGGCAGGATTTCTTTGTGTAAAAGGGGAAAAAATAACAATAGAATGAGGAGGCACAGTTCTGCCAAATTTTTCCCATGAGGCATCAGCAACTTTTTGCATGCCGGACAGATAAACAATGGTTCCCTTTATGATGATTCAACAACCAAGTTTTTGTAGGTTTCTAGAGTTCTTGACAACAATAATTTCCACCTCATAAACAATGGAAAGATCACAGGAATAGCAGAAACAATCATCCTTTTATGAACAGCTCACTCTTCAAATAGCTCAGCTCAGTCTTCAGCACTCAAGTGAAATTCCTTCAACTGCTGAAATTTGCTGTCTGGAATGCAATATAATTGTGTGAGAGGACTTTGGAGAGTAAAAAGTACTTAATGGAATGAAATTTAAGAAATTCTTTATTTTCCTCACTTTTTTTTTTCAACCGGAGAAAAGATGTTTCAATTGAAAATGGGCAGTTTACAACTGAATGTTGTATGAACGGAAGGGAGCAACATCGGTGTCAGGGAGGCTAGAAGAGAAGAAGTGCTATTTAGGACAGGAAGTGAGGGCATGGGTGAGAGATTTTTGCTATCTCCTCAGAAGGTAAAGTCCAGATCTTAGATCTGTTGGGAAGGATGAAGTGGCAAGATGTGGAAACAACCTGGGTATGATGGGCAAGGGAGAGGAAGGATTCAAAAATAACACCCAAACTATGGTCCTGAGTTGACTCTATGGTCCGTGGTGACAAAATAGGGAGAATGGATGTGTGTTGGGGCCATTTTAAGTCTGGGTTGATCGTGGGATTTCCAGGGGGAGAGAGACAGGCTGAAATGTGGAATTGGATGGAGGGATGATGGGTCAGGGATGGATGTGCAGATTTGAGAGTCATCCATAGGGTGACTGACTAAAACCAGATGAGAGGTGTAGAGATAGGAGCAAGCCAACAACAGAGCACTCTGGGACCCCTACTGAAAGAGGGAGAGGGAAGGAACAGGAACTACCAAAATGTAGCTATAGAAGGGTGAAGAGGTAGGAGAAGGAATTATAGTAGAAATTAAGGGAAAACAAATCTTCCTTACTATAGTTCAGGACACAGTGATTTTTGTCAGCTTGTGCAGGAGCAGCTCAGGAGCCTAAATTTGCATTTAATAAGTAAAATGTCTTTTATTTCATCCATGCCCATTTTTCAATAGGGATTTGCATAATATTTAACATGGATTTCAGCCTTTGTGGTTTTGTTTGCCCAACAAAACAAAGCAATTTTGAAGGAGCCTATTCTGCATATTTGTAATATTAAATAGCGGGATCCACCACTCTGTGATTAACAGTATGGCAAAGTGTAGTTGAAGACAACATAATAATCTTACAGTGCAGAGATTGGTCAATATGGTGCTGATATACCTGGTAGTATAATACATTACAGGACTAAAAGGCTTTTATGCAAAGCTATGAGAATTATTTTTGCTTTGTGTAGTGAACATTTTAGCAATATTTTAGTGTTTTATCAACTTGAGTATCTTAGGTGATTTATGTATCCAGATGTGTAGTTAATGATGTCTAGATGATCAGTATGTATCCACTGAATCTAAATAGATTTAGAACACTTGGTGATATTTGTAAAAACAAAATAAAACCCCCACTTTGGGTTTACCTCAATTTGCCACATTGAGATTAAAGACTACACTATTAATTGCCTCCTATTTAGTAAACTTTTGAAATAATATTTAAATTCGTCTAGGCATGCATAATAACAGTAAAAATTTAATTGATGTTCCTATTTATGGGTCTTCACCTTTTCACCCAATCATGTTGATCTTCAGGTAATAAATGCTTAAATTGCTTTTGGAAGGAAAATACAGGGCGTCTTGAATAAATGTCAATTAAACTCTGTTGGGTGTTGACTTCAGCGTAAAGGAATTATGAACAACTTTAAGAATGATGTTGCATATTGAGTCCATAACATACTCAAAACTAAATAGTTAGTAGTAGAAAACAAAGTAAATGAAGGAGTTCAGATACTTTTGTAGAAGAGATCTTTTCTCCGCTATTAACAATAAAAATAAAAAACAAGAACATAATTTTTCCTAATAACTCCAAAACTAATGATGGAAATTGTTCTGTTGATACCTCCAGGCATCGACAGTTGACAATATTCTGAATATTGTCAGCACTCTGTATTATACCACAAGAACATCTTGCTATCTTTTTCTGACTGTTTATGAGGTGTCCCAAGACACGGAAAATGACATTAAATGGACCATAAGCGTTTTCACAGGGTCAGCAAGTAAGAGTGTTACAGTCAAGCTAATAAAATTATATGTACACTGTGGGAAATGTACACTTGGAGGGAAAAAATTAAGGAAAAAGCCGTACTGAAATATTCAAAAGCTTACTTGATGGAAATTATTGGCAGTGCTATCTTTTCCTGAAGATAGATAAGACAAGGGGTCATAAGTAGGATGTTTTAAAAGGGAATCAGAGGCAGAGGTCAGGAAGCCCTTTCTCCTACAAAGAATTCTGAATGTTCAAAGGAAAAAAAATTAAGGCTAAAATATTATGTGTTAATTTGAGCTACAGTCATACTATGATTGTCTTGAGAATTTCAATATGGAAAAAAAAAAACTTGTTTATAGGCCTTAACTCACTTCATAAATAACGCAGAAACCTCAAATTCTTGGGATGAAGACACTGTGCTTTATTATGCAGTATTTCTAAATGGTAAATGAGAAAGTAATATATAAGAAAGTAATATGCATAGAAATAGGATAAATATGCACCCCACAAAAGTATAGTGATGTGCACTAGGGAACTTTTTTAATTCATGTCAGCAGGGTCTACACATGCCAGTTAGTACCTAACATGTTGATGCACTTTAGAAATCAAACCCATCTAGAATGCATTGCTATTCATATATATATATATATATATATAAAAGCCCTTGGACACATCAAAATGTACTAGACAGTACTGCCTAGAATGTCAATGCTGACTTCTTATTCAATAATAGCATCTTACTGAAATGAAAGAACATCATTAGCTCCTCTTTACCAATGACTAAATCCTGTTCATGCTGGTATAAATTGGAGTAATTCCCCGACTTCAGAGTTACTCTAGATTTATGCCAGTGTAAGGAGCAGCACTTGTTGGCTCTTCTTGTGTGGCACAAATTCCTCATCTTAATGGTGGAAGAGCCTCATCTATATGTGTGGAAATTGCCCAGTCAGTTCCTCACTCAGGGAGGTATGACATTGGGCCCTATTCTGCTTTCACTTAAACAGGTGCAGCTCTGGAATAATTCAGTCAGAGGAGTTATTGTGGACAGCAGAATTTGGCCCTTTGTTTCTTAGAAAGAAGCTCCTGATTTCACAATCCCTTTTGGTTGATCTTACACTTAGTTTTTCCCAAATGAGCTTTCAGCATCTGGAATGCTGGGAGATAGGGGGTAAGCATCAATTTATTCTGCTTTGTAATGTTGTGCATCCGGTGTAGTTAATCCTCAGTCAGTGAGACTTATGGGTTGTTTTCTGTTAAATACATCAACTCAACCTGAAGCATGGAGCCATGACTTGCACCTCCATCATAAATAGCTACGGATACATTCATGTTTCTCTTCCTGTTAAATATTCCTGTAAAAACCAACAATTGTGCTATATTGAGTCATTCTGTCAATGCTAGTCTTCCTGTCATTTCATTCAGCTCTTGAACTTATCACATTGCCTTCTGCCAGTTTACCCACACGCTGGCTTCTGGACAGCAGCACATATATCGCCTCTTTGTGATCAAAATGTATCATTTAAAAACTTTACAGACTAACACGGCTGTTACTCTGAAACTTGATTAGAACAATGATTTTTAGCCTTCCTTTTTGAAATTCAGGAAAGGGTTTTTTGCTCTCGTGATCCAAGAACAGGTTAATCTTCTGCAGACGTGCTGAAGATGGAAAAGGTGGCATTTGGATACCACTCCGTAGGCTTTACTGAACCCCAATTACGTGAGATCCTGGAGTAAAAGATTATTGTACTTTTTCTTGTCTGTAAAGCACATGGAACACTTTTGGCCCTGTGTAAATAATTGGTTTCCGCTTCAGCCCCGGTAGGCAGTAACAGAAGGTCATGACCATATGATGGACATTTTCTCAAAGGCAGCTAGACTGAGCCCCTAAACTAATTTCACATGTAGATGACACATAATAATTAAGTCACAGCCCTTCCAATCTACAAGTGACTATTTTTTTTTCCATAGAGGAATATGTAAAGGCTATGGACACAACACCTGTGTGAGCTGGTTCAGATAAAGAAATATATTTTCTCTTGACGTTCTACCTTTGTTCAGTCTACTCTTACAGCACTAGGTAAATGTTAGCTCATATTATTGCTCATGTTAACTGTCTAGTATGAGCACACTAGAACCCTAGAAATAACCCTAAAACCTTCCCCCTGCTCCTTGCATCCAGATCACAAACATCAACATTTAAGTGTCCCAGTATGAGGTATCTGAGATGATTTGTAGATCTTTAAGATATTGGTTACATTACATGTGCTATTGAAAATCATTTAATATCCTCCAGATGTCATGTCATGGTTTTCTTTGCTACTCCATTAACCAGATGGCATGAGGCACCCTGTTGATGAGGAACATGCAAGACATTGGAAGAATCTTTCAGGCAAAAATTGTTAAGCCCCTGCCCCCCCCCCCATTCCCCATTGATTGCATCTCTTTAAAATTTATGCTTCCTTACCAAGGTAATTGGAATCACTGACTGCATAAGCTACAGCAATTTATCCAATGTGAAGCAAGACTGAAAAATGGAGTCTTGCTCAGGGCTAAAAATGCCCAATGGAGCCTGGAGGCAAGGTCTTTCATTACTTCCTCTATTGAAGGGAAGACTGGTACCTGCTTTTTCTGGCAGTTCTGTACTGCCTTTTTTTTTTTTTATGTACACACACTAGGATGGCATCAACTACAACATACAGAAGGCGGCCTTATGAATAGAAAATTGGTTTTCCCTGAGTTTTAGAAACATAGAGCAGTTCATGGCATTTCTACTGTTATGTTAAGAAGAAGTACAATGGCTTTATTTTAATTTATTATGAGATTCATTTTCATAAAACAGAGTAAAATCAGCTTGAGGGTGAAGGTATTAATTTCTAAATGACTTTGTTTCATGTCTTCCCCCACCCACTCCCTGTTGAGAAACATCTGTTAAAATAATCTGTGCTAGATTAAGCTGAAGGTACGATTGTATCTGAAAGTATGAGATAACCACTACTGACCATGAATGGAATGAGATATAGCTGTTCCATTTTTTTTGACCCTTGTGCTCACTAGTTCTGTCCCAGATACAAATTTTCACATGCTGCATTGTATTGCCCAGATGATGTGCAGCATTCTCTGGTGATTAAAGCCAGGGAGGGAGTAAGAATTTCTAGTTTCTCTATCTAGCTGTGTCACCGTGACCAGAGGTGTGACCTTCAGTAAGTCACTTATAGCATGGTTCTGATCACTCTTCCCCTGCTTGCCATCAGTCTAACACACTACTTTAAATGGAATTACTTTTCATTTTACAGTGTGTTAAATTATTACTTATAGTGTGGAAGCACCCAAAGAACCCAATGAGGTAGGGAGTCCCATTGTGCTAGGTGCTATACGAACATATAGGTATCAAAAAGTTCTTTGAGATTCTTTGCTGAAATGTGCTAAAGTACCTAAGGTATGGCTACACAGCAGCTGGCAGAGTGCTTCCCAGCATAGGTAGACCAATTCACTAGCTCCCCTTGATCTAGCACACTAGAAAAAAATAGTGTGACTCCAGCAGCACAGGTGTTGGCTAGCCCAAGCCATCTAACATTTTTATAAACTTATAAAGCATTATTATTTACGTCTGGTACATAATAATCAAAAAAGCTATAATAGAAATTTTAGGCAAATGAGATTCTATTCTAGACTGTCAGAATGCTCAGGTATAATATAAATAATAAAGGACCCATTTTTGAAGATCACCGGTACTCACTGGTGAATTTCCTTGGATTTCCTCTCCACTTTCACTTGGGAGCCTTGTATGTAACAAAGAACTTGTCTAAACAAGTGACAAAGAAATACCAGTTATCACAACATGCTGGGAGAACCATTATTCCTGGGCTTCCTTAAATTTTATGTATTTACTGCTTCAGCAGGGAGAAGGATGGAATTAATATTTCCACAGTTTGACAGCATATGTCTGTCTGTCCTGAATAAACTTGGTGGGTAAGACCAAGAAGGGGACTGTCCTGAAAACAATCCAGTCAGGACTGGGACCTCATTTTATTGGGTACCATCAGTATTTCCTGCTGCATCTGAGAATAATTTTGGACCGTGTCTCTCTAATAGTTCTTTCTTATGCATTTTCTTTTAGAAAGTACTAGGAAAAACAATTTTAAAAAACCCTGGAGTAAAAAACCCTTGAGAATGTTAAGATTGTGAATTGTGCAATCTTCACTTTGATGTTATCTGACCTTTGAGTGCTTATGTCACCTTTTACTGTGCACCATTGTGCATGTGAATTACAATACTGTCTTTAATTGCATGATCACAAGCTATTATTTCTTCAGGACCCTGCCTCGTTCGCTGTGCGCAAGTCAATATACACACTGAATAAAACAGCGGTCCTACAGCTCTTTTTCTAATTGCAGGCCAATGTTTACAATTTTAACAGTGTGAATCTGGATTAAATCCACTGATATATAAAGTGAGAACAGTATTTGGTCCTCAGTGCACACATTGGAGAGGTGGGGAATCCTGGACCTGTTGAAGTCAATGACAAAACTCCCACTGACATCAGTGGAACCAGGATTTGACCCATGGTGTTGTAAAGAAGATAGGAGGGTGGTTTAGCAAATGAAGAAGGGATACCTCCTACCCTTCCATGTGTGGGTTTGGGGTTTTTTTCCTCAATGATTTACTCCTAACAGGTGCAACAGCCTTGTCTGATCATTGTTGGACTCTGCAGTGACAAAATGGAAATTTCTTGTAGCCCACTAACTTGGAATGTGAGATGTCAGTGGTAACTTCTTGCTGTCCACAGACTAGATGATATACCTTGACTTGAACCTTTTTATTTAAAAAAAAAAAAAAGCTGCAAAATTTTACTGCATTTGCTATTTCCACCTAATGCATGATTATAAATGTTAAATTGTTTTGTATATTGTGTGATATATATTTTAGATTCACTTCCTTAAGACTCTGTACAAATGATTTTGAAGTCAGCATCTCAGAGCTTCTTACCAGAGTATGCCTGGGGCTCTTTGTATAGTAGTCTTTGCCCATAAATGAAATATTACTAGTAAACAATACAGTGGTCTCCTTTTAAGAAGGCAGCTCTTGGGTCGGTGGACCTTGCCTACATTAGAAAACTTAAGATCCATAAGTAGCCACCAGAGCAACTCCTGACCTTCCAAATGTAGACACAGCCTTAGATCCTATCTCTTCTGTTGTGGACGGAAAGGGAACATCTCATGGATATTTGAAAAATTGCTGTCTCAGATTTCCACAGTGTATTTGTTTCCAGCTGACCCTTTGAATGAAAATTGAGGAGCATCTGTGATGAGCAGAAAATGCTTAACTTGAACTAATAGCATTCACGCTGCTGGTGACTTTTGTGGAACTTCCTGAATTGGGAGTACCCTAGGGCATAAAGAGGAAAACTGCCTGTGTACACCGTAATCTTCAAAACGTAATTATAACCTTGGGATCTTTACACTATTCATGAGAGAGAGGCCTGGGCCAATTGACTCTCCCATTGAGCCTACTGCCATATGGAAGTGCTTTTCTAGAAACTGCTCCTTGAGGATTTAGAAAGTCAAGGAAATGATTTCTAAAATGTAGTAGGGTTTTATAGGAATTTGGGAAAACACTATACCTTAACCTCAGGTGACAGTTCCTATAGGGACCATGCTTATCAGAGACTTCCTGTTACATTTGTCTGTGAATGAAGTCAGTCTCTACAAAGACTGGAGGGAGGTAGAGTCTGAGACCGATAAAAAGGCATGTCTCTGTAGGTAATGCTCAAGGCTTCTGGGCACAAAGCCAGCAATACTTCCTCCTTGTTTAAGAAATTGGACTTGAGACTTCAGTCATCTTATATGAAGATAGTGGTGAAGGTGTGGGGGGAATCTCTGGACAACGGCTGGAACAGATTTTTTGAAGCTAGGACTTTTATTGATCTTTAGGCCCCATAGTTTCACATAGTTTAAGGCTGAAAGACTTTTGGATCATCTAGTCTGGCCGTCCTGTATCTCTCAGGTCGCTATGCTTCACCTAGTTACCTCCAGTTTTTAGCTCAATAACTTGTTTGGCTAAAGCATATCTTCTGTCATTGTGACTTATTTTCTTCAGACCTTAAATAATTTTTTCAACATCATAGAAGTGTAGGACTGGAAGGGACTTCAAGAGGTCATCTAGTCCAGTCTCCTGCACTCAAGGCAGGACTAAGTATTATCTAGACCATCCCCGATGGGTGTTTGTCTAACCTGCTCTTAAAAACTTCCAAAGATGGAGATTCCACAACCTCTCTAGGCAATTTATTCCAGTGCTCAACCACCCTGACGGTTAGGAAGTTTTTCCTAATGTTCAACCTAAATCTCCCTT
Source organism: Eretmochelys imbricata (assembly GCF_965152235.1). Lineage (NCBI taxonomy): Eukaryota > Metazoa > Chordata > Testudines > Cheloniidae > Eretmochelys > Eretmochelys imbricata. Next base: position 191,399,912 of record NC_135572.1, on the reverse strand, counting down.
TCTGCATTTTTAAGCCCATTGCTTCTTGTCCAATCCTTGGAGGTTAAGTGCAGCAATTTTTCAGCCTTTTACTTGTAACAACTGTTTATGTACTTGAAAACTGTTATGTCCTCCTTCAGTCTTCTCTGCTCCTGACTAAACAAAACCATTTTTCCCCCAATCTTCCCTCCTAGGTCATGTTTTCTAGACCTTTAATCATTTTTGTTGCTCTCCTCTGGACTTTCTCCAATTTGTCCACATCTTTCCTGAAATAAGGCCCCAACTGGAGTATTGTGTCCAGTTCTGGGTGCCACATCAGCACAGAGTAGAGTGGAAGAATTACTTCTCATGTCTGGCTTACAACATGCCTGCTGATACATCCCAGAATCATGTTTACTTTTTTTTAAAACAGTATCACACTGACTCTCATTTTAGCTTGTGGTCCACTGTAGCCCTCAGATCCCTTTCCACAGTATTCCTCCCTAGGCATCATTTCCCATTTTGTATGTCTGCAATTAGTAGTACCCCACTTAAGCAGGAATGTTGAATTTGTCCTTATTGAATTTCTTCCTATTTACTTGAGACTGTTTGTCCAGATCAGTCTGAATTTTAATCCTATCTTCCAAAGCGCTTGCAACCCTTACCTGCTTGGTATCATCATCCACAAAGTTTATTTGTTTACTCTCTATGCCATTATCTTAACCATTTATGAAGATATTGAACAAAGCCAGACCTAGGACTGATCCCTGCTGAACCCCACTCAATATGCCCTTGCGGCTTGACTGAGGGCCACTGATAATTACTTTCTCGGAACCATTTTCCAACCAGTTATGCACCTACCTATAGTAGCTCCATCTAGGCTATATTTCCCTAGTTTGTTGATGAGAAGGTCACTCAAGAATACCACATCTACCACTCTCTCTCCCCGCCACCCCATTCACAAGGGTTGTTACTCTGTCAAAGCTATTAGGTTGGTTTGACATGATTTGTTTTTGACAAATCCACATTGACTGACTGGTACTTACCTTCTAGGTGATTTGCAAATTGGTTGCTTTGTTTGCTCCATTATCTTTCTGGATACTGAAGTTAAACTGACTGGTCTGTAATTCCCTGGATTAAAATTGGCACTATAATTGCCCTCTTCTGCTCCTCTGGAATTTCTCCCATCTTCTATTAGTTTTTGAAGATAATCGCTAATGGCTCATCTCCACAGTCGGCTCTTTCATATTCAAGAATGTGTTTCATCAGGCCCTACCAACTTGAAGACAACTAATTTGTCTAAGGAATTTTTAACTTGTTCACCTATTTTAGCCTCAGATCTTGCCTCATTTTCATTAAAACAAATCCAGTATTTCCACATTATTTTTTTTTGTTCTATATCTCCCCCCCTCCCCTGCCTGCCAATTGAGTAATGGTCCTACCCTGTCCTTGGTCTTCCTCTTGCTTCTAATATATTTGTAGAATGTGTTCCTGATGCCATTTATGTCACTAGTTTAATCTGTTTGTGCTTTGGCCTTTCTAATTTTGTCCCTACATGCTTATATTTATATATATATTTATCCTTCATAATTTGACTTAGCTTCCACTTTCTGTAGGACTCTCGTCTGAGTTTCAGCTCATTGAACATCTCCTGGTTAATCCAGGGTGGTCACTTTCCATGCTTCCTCTCTTTCCTACATAGTGGGATAGTTTGCTCTTGTGCCCTTAATAATGTCTCTTTGAAAAACTGCCAACACTCTCGAACTATTTTTCCCCTTAGACTTGCTTCCCATGGGATCTTACTTGCCAACTCCCTGAGTTTGCTAAAGTCTACCTCCTTGAAATCCATTATCTTTATTGTGCTGTTTTCCTTCCTACCATTCCTTAGAATCATGAACTCTACCATTTCATGATCACTTTCACCTAAGCTGCCTTCCACTTTCAAATTCTCAACCAGTTCCTCCCTATTTATCAAAATCAAATCTAGAACAGCTTCTCACCTTCTGAAATAAAAAATTGTCTCCAGTGCATCCTAAGAACTTGTTGGATAATCTGTACCCTCAAGGCTGGATTAAGACCGTTAGAGGCCTTAAGCCCTGAAAAGATTATGGTGCCCCATGATATGTAATTCAAAATAAAAACAATACTATCCCGTAAAATAAAATCTTATTTTTTGAAATGACACAAAACTTACAAGTATGCTGAAATTAAAATAGCTTCTTTCTAGATTTTCTGATTGCAAAATTCTGGATAAATTCATCGAAGCTGACTCAGCAAAGCATGTCCGCTTCCATACACAATAGGGAAAGTGAATCAAGTCTGTCCTGACACATGGTTGTTCTCTGAGGGTTTTTTATTCTTTTCAGCTGAGAAAAAGAGTGTTCTGCAGAGCAGTTAGTAATCATCAATGTTCGAAAAATATGCAGTGTGATCTCTACATTTGGAAATACACATTGTATTCCATCTTTCAATATTGTGTCATGAAGATCAATGTGACTGAATTTCATTTTTTCTGTTTCATTAAACTTTGCGCGCACACAACAGTGAAACTGCTGTACTTCTCCACAGAGATTCGTGTTCAAGTCAACAGGGTATGAGCTTTTGGGAACCTTGTGAATGTTGTTAGATAAATCCATATTGTTTAGAAAAGAAAAATCTACTTGACAGTACTTTGTACACTTCACCTCTCCTCTTCATATGAGCTTTAAGTGTATCAATTATAGCATAGTAAGTAGATACACAAAATTTGTATCTGGGATTCAATGCTGTTTCTGTTGCACAGCTATCATTTGCTTGTTTTTTCCTGATTCGCTGGCAGGACTGGGCTTCTTTGTAGTTAGTATCAGGCAAGATATCTTTTATATGTCTTCAGATCTTTCGAAATCATTCCTCAAAGTGTGTACTTTGTCTGCTAATGATTGACAGAGATCTGCACATGTTTTCAAATCCAATTCTTTTTCTTGCAGAGCTTGACTTTTGTGTGGTAAAAGTGTTGTAAAACTTCATTCCACATGGTCAACATGAATACAAACTCTAGTTCTTGCATCTTGTTTGCAATGTTTTCTGCCTCTCGTATAGTTTCTCCCTTTTGTGATTGGTCTTCAGCTATACTTTCTAATGCATCCACAATCTTTGAGTACCACTCCAGAATTGCACTTGTTGCCACTGCATGTGCCTCCCAGTGAGTATTAGAAAGAGATTTCAACACACGATCATTGCCCAAATATGTTTTAAGAACTGCCCATCGGTGTGTTGAGGCAGAGAGAAATGTATAAAGTAACTGGACTGTTGAGAAAAAACTTATTGCCACCGGACAACAATCAACAGCACTGCGACCAACAAGATTGAGAGAGTGTGCAGCACATGGTATGAAGATGGCATATTTGTTCTGTTCTAAAAGCTTCTTCTGCATTCCTTGATAACACCCTGACATGTTGGCAGCGTTGTCATAAGATTGACCTCTGCACCTTGAGAAATCTATTTTGCAAACTTGGCGCAGATAATGCAATACTTGATTTGCCATTTCTTCACCAGTGTGGCTTTTCAAATTGAGGAATGTTATAAATCGTTCAACTGGTTTTCCATCTGTGGGACACACATCTTAGTACAATACTCAATTGATCAATATGTGAAAGATCAGGTGTAGAGTCAACAGATAAACTGAAGTAGCCAGCAGCACTTATTTCATCCACAATAGCCGAACAAACTTTTTTCAGAGTAGCAGCCGTGTTAGTCTGTATCCGCAAAAAGAAAAGGAGTACTTGTGGCACCTTAGAGACTAACAAATTTATTTGAGCATAAGCTTTCATGAGCTACAGATCACTTCACTCATTAGACCAATGAGTCCATCACATATTGTCTTGGATAAGTATGATACAAGTACGTATAACTCAGAAGAATATATCAATAATAAAACATAAATTTATTGCAATACATGACAGGATCTGGTTTCCTCACATTATTTCAATCTACATTAGAAGGATGCCCCCCTGGTTTAGGTGGGGATAAGTAATAAAAAGAACAGAAAAACGGGGGAAGAGTGTAAGGAAGTCTAACAAAGTTTTGATTTTTCCCATAATACCTACTTTGATGCTTTTTTTTGAAATCTTTTTTTTTTTTTTGGTGCCCCCTGCTTTGCTGGTGCCCTAAGCACATGCTTAGTCTGCCTATTGGGTAATCCAGCCCTGCATGCCCTGCTGTGTTGTTTTCCCAACAGATGTCTGGGTAGTTGAAGTTCCCCATTGCCACCAAGTCCTGTGCTTTGGATGATTTTGTTGGCTTTTTAAAAAAAGCCTCATCCACCTCTTCTTCCTGGTTCGGTGGTCTGTAGTAGACCCCTACCATGACATCACCCTTGTTTTTACCCCTTCTTACCCTTTTTACCTTACCCAGAGACGTTCAACAAGTCTGTGGCCTATTTCCATCTCAACCTCAGTGCAAGTGTATACATCTTTGATATAAGGCAACACCTCCTCCCTTTTCTTCCTGAACAAATTGCACCCTTCTATGCCAATATTCTAGTCATGTATTATCCCATCAAGCCTCTGTGATGCCAACTATGGTAGCTGTGATTAATCGCTAGTGTTTCTAATTCTTCTTATTTATTCCCCATACTTCTTGCATTAGTATACAGACATCTAAGATATTCGTTTTATCCTTTTTTCAAAGATGGGTATCAGAACTAGATGCAGTAATCTGGTATCAGTCTTACCAATGCTGTGTATACAGAGGTAAAATGACCTCCCTATTCCTACTCCCCTTTTTATATAGCCAAGTATTGCATTAGCCCTTTTTGTCACAGCATCATACTGGGACTTCATGTTCAGTTGCTCATCCACTATGACACCAACTCCTTTTCAGAGTTGCTTCTTTCCAGGATACAGTCTCTTCCCCTCCCCTTCCCGCCCACCCCTTCTGTATTCGTTGCTCATAAGTGTGTAACTACTTGCATTTGATCGTATTAAAACATTTTGTTTGAATGGGCCCAGCGTATCAATCAAGCAGGATCAATCTGTCCTAATAATTGACAGAGTGATAAACAATCTTCGTGTCATCCACAAATATTATCAACAGTACTTTTATATTTACTTCCTTATCATTGACACAAACATTGAATAGTGTTTGACCTAGTATAGATAATTGTTGAACACCATTAGAAACCTCTCCAATCCAGTGATGATTCCCCATTGACAACTGTTTGGAGATCTGTCAGCCAGTTCTTTAATCTGTTTTAAGATCTGCTTTATTGATATTATACACTACTAATTTTTAATCAGAATGTCACTGGATACTAAGGGCAAGCCCTTAGTATCATAGCTACATAGTGCCTTAAACCACACTAGAGGAGTGTAAATTTCAGTTCATGCTAGTATATTTATGTGATAACTGGCTCATATTGACCCTGCTAGGAGTACTAAAAGTTCTCGTGTGCATTAATGAAGTACCTCATCTCTAATAAAATATGGTGGTAATTTAAGCAAGAAATGCCTGCCATTACGCTAAACTGATCTCAAAACCGTCCTGTATTGGGTTTGTTCACTGGTGGAACCCAAGTGTTTTAAGCAGGCATTTCCACAGCTGTCTTCTAGACACTTCGGCAAATTCATCATTCCTTTTTTTTTTTCCCTGCACAGAAATACACATTCATGTTCTTATAAAAAAACCTTGTTCCTTTGCTAAATAACTGTTGTTGCTAACCATCAGAAAGATCAGGCAAATTTTTAGCACTTCTGTTCAGTCATTGGAACAGAAGTATACCTTTCAATTCTATTCCACCGGTTCCTAATTCCATGCATCTTTGCATAACAATACAATACTGTTAGGGGAGCGGCTGCATGCAAAATAAGTTTTGCTTTTCTTCTGAAAGGAATGTGCAAAGGATTTAGTAGCTTGTTAGGTGAATCTACAGTTGACACAAGTATCACACAGGGACTAATTCTAACATTGCAACATCAAGGAGTTCCAGTTGCCTCTTATTTTTAGTGCAAAGCAGATAGCTGAGACTGCTCTATAATTATCCCCACTAATTTTATTACCTACTCATTTCAAAGGGAAAATAAATTAGAAAGCCAGAGTCCATATCATGTGGTTTTGATTGAGTCCATTAGGAGTGAAATCCTTTAAGGTTCTCTCACTATTGTCACTTACTCCAAGAGCATCTCCCACAAATGGCTGTGTATGGTTGCACCTGCATGGTGTATTTACATTCTCTGGTAGAACTGCCAAAAAGTGACTCGCAGTTACCATGTTTCTGTGAAAATTAGCTGTTCTCTTTCTTTTTGTGAAACATCTGCTTTGAGTGATACTGCAGCAGCTGTGATGATCTAATGGTAAACACTTCAGAATTCAATTGTACAAAAGGGGCTTTCAGAAGAATGATAAATGACCTAAATTAAGCCACAATTTTTAAGCCCTTGCCCGTAATGAACACGCTTTCCTCAAGCCTCTTTGCACCTGTCACTATTGGAAAGCAACTGAAATTTGCCTGTCCGTTGTTTAGTTAAAGTTGCATTCTCAACAGTTTATTTGTCGAGCAGCACCTGAAATATTGGCATAAGAAATTAGTGTGGTGGCTCCTTACCTTCCAAAAAAAAAAAAAAAGTCACTCTGTTTGGCTTGTGCATACTTCTCAGTAGCTCAGAGAATAACTTTTGTTCTTGACTATATGATCAGCAGTGGCTTCCGATACTGGCAGTAAAGAAAGTCCACTTTGAGGTGGAGGTTCTTTGATACAAAACTATTTCTCTGTTAATTTAATGGCTCTGAAATTATTGCAGGGGTCCCCTCCCCACCTCACAGTAACACAGTGGAACATAGTCTTGCAGAAGGATGCAAATAATAAGCAGAGGTAGTCACTATTTTTTGTGAAGCTATAGTCAAAGTCCAGACTACACAGAAAAATTAATAAAAAACCAATAATACGAAGTAAATACGATTTTGAGATTCATTCAAAAGTGTCTGGTGGTCCGGATTTGGCCCATGGTCCACTTATTGACCCCTGAAGTAGAATCAGGCCTATATTCTCTGATCATCTTTGCATTGGTGTAATTCTTATGACTTCAGCACACTTAATTCTTGATTTATGCTGGTGTAGGTGAAAAGGGATATAGTACCTTTTGGGATACCTATAAATACAGTGTTCTGCAGCATATCATATATGCAAAGGATGTTGGTGTTTACAAACAGATACCAATTAGATTGCCCGCCAAATCTTCAAATTTAAAGTAGAAAAAAAAATTCTGGGTGTATGGGGATTTTTTGTTTGTTTGGGAGGGTTGTTTGTTTGAAGTTTTAAGATTTTTAATCTTTAGAGTCTATCAGCTTAATAGGAGTAAATGCTCCTACTGAAGAATTAACATGGGGGGGCTTCGGGCTGGTCTACACTTAAAACACTGCAGCGTTATAGCTGCACCCCATACCGCTTCCACTGGCATAGTATCGTCTTCATTGAAGAGCTTCTCCTGTAGTTAATCCACCTCCATGAGACCCCTTTTGTCTGGCTTCCCAAAGAAGGATTTGTCTTCTCTGCAATCTGTCCACCATGCTGTCTCTGGGCTTCTGAGCTTCTTTTAGCCTGTTCCTCCAGTCGGAGCATGCTTGGCAAACCTGGAGGGATGAGGCTGTCTGGTCCCAGTATTGCATTTTTGCCCTTTCAGGCTCAGTGTGGGGTTTGTATACCCCATTAAACAAGCCATATAACTGGGCTTGGACAGATTAGATCTTTATCAGTAAATGTCTATAAATGTTAATGTCACCATACAAACACAAACCAATGGAAAAAATATTTTCCATTGGATAATTGAAATGTACAGATATGCAGTGTAAGAAAAATGCTGTTTGAATTTTATTTAAGGATATTTACTTTGCGTATGTTGATGTGTGATGTTGACAATTTTTGTGCTAACGGTTATAAAGCTTTAAATGTTTGAAGCTCAATGTCTGTCTGTCCCCCTTCCTTTTGCCATCCCCCAATAATTTTCTACAACTGTGAAAATTTAAAAACCAGCGAAAGAATGCTTAAAAAGTAGTAATTTTGCATAACTGTGAAAATTTAAATTGATTAAAATTAGAAAAAAGTGCTTTAAAATAAGCAGATATCTGTCAGAATCGTGCTTCAAAAATATAATTCTGCCAAAACTGTATATCCTGTATTAATGCCAAGCCATTGTTTATACTTGCATCTGTGATAAGAGTGCCCTAACATCTCATTGTTGAGTTATTCTAGTATAAGAATAGCTTCTAAACTTAAAGCACCACTGTCTATTGAAAATTTTTTTTAGCCATATCTTCATGTTCTCACCAAAACCATGTGTATTTCGGAAAAAATATATCAAGTATTTGTGTTTATGCAAATGAAACTTTTTTAATTAGCTATTTTTTTTGGTAGGAAACTCAAAGGCTCACTGTCAGATGACTAAGGCTGTTGAAGTTTACACACAACATATGATTGTCATAAAAGATGGATCCAAATAATCATTTTTTAAAAAATAGATAGTAACGTTTTCAGGCTTGATGCCCTCACTCTTTCCATAAAATGCCCAGGAAAGGGGGTAGAAGGAGGAAATCTGTGTCTTTGTGGAGACACCCTGCATGCACCCCTGATGTCATGAGGCTCCAGAGTTACCTCCCTGTAGGCATGGCCACAAGGCCTTCTTCCAAACCTGGCAGATGTGTGAGAATTCCGGGCCATCTTTATGGATTCTCCAGAGCTGCCTCAATCCATGTGTGGGTGGGTGTGTCTCTCTCTCTCTCTCTCTCTCTCTCTCTCTGCTCCACCACCACAACTACTACTGACAAGCTGTCGCCACTGAGCCAGAGGCTGCCCCACAATGAGCTCCATGAAAAAAAAGTGTAGGCTGTATTATACATGGCAATGTCAACTCCAGGCCTTGAAAACTCATGAGTCAGGCCCAAGAAAATCACAAATTGGCTTAAAGATGTGATCTAATTAGGTTTCTTTTTATTTGCCTCCTGGTTTTTGTGCCTTTTAGCATTCATTTTTCAAGCTTTTCTCAACCATCAGGTGAGCTATAGACTTCCTTCTTTTAAAAAAAGAAAGTGGAGTTTTTCATGTATCCACAAGACACCAGGAGCAGCTGGGGCTTTAAGAAAAACACCACCTATTATGAGAACTGTATTTTGTTTTTTAAATCATGAAGTGGACAGCCCTGTAAATTAACCTTGACATTTCTTCAAGCTCAGATATCTATCCCCAGCACACCCGCACTTCCTGCCAGCCTCCATCCCCTTTCTGAGCATGGCCTCTTCAGCGTTCTGTGGGTGGGAGGACAGTGCCATAAAGGTATCTGAGCTGCTTTCCATATGCTAGAGTGGAGATTCCTGTGCTAAGGGTCTTTCTCCATATGCAGATCTAGGGGGTATTATATAGGCCACTGTAACACAGATCATTAAAATGTTCATCAAATCTTATTGCCTCCATTAAATTTTTAACAATAATCTTGACCAAGATGAACCCGTCATAGAACACCACCATATCAAGCAACAGAAGTCGCTATTATGTTTGTCTTTAACTTGATTGCAAAATCATTATTATAAATTAATTCTGCAAGTAGATGCTATATAACTGCAAAGTATCATCTGAGCGTCTCAGTGCTTTACAAATTGTAATTAATTAAATCCAGTTCCTACAGTAATAGGTTTACCTGCAATCTGTGCAATATAAAAGTGTTCTAACTTTATTATAAAAATGTTGTAGCAACTATTCCAAGAACATGATTTTGCACGCTTATTTCATTCATTATATCAAATTTGTTAGTGTTGCACAGAACTCCCAGTAGAGCACCAAGTTTAAATATATTAATTCCCTATAATTGTATTCTAAGTATATTCTTTATATCGGGACACAGGACCTCTCGGGGCTGGGCCCTTACAGTGTACTTTGTCTCACAGCCCATATGAATTGTACAATTGTACAATCCAATACTCCCAATTACTGGCAATTACTCATCATTACAAACTGACAGAGAGCCAGGGATCTGATTATTGCATTGACCATTGTTATGTGGCTCTAAGTGCAGATTCTTCTAGTACTTTTCAGTGCTTTGGAATCATTCTTTCTCCTAGCCTTGTCCAGTTATCAGTGGCGCGCGCGCACGCACCCCCTTACACCGTTTTCTTGCTTTCACATTTATCCATGCACAACATAAAGGAAAGATTCAGTATCCTTGACCAGCTTGAATAGGGACAAACCATCTCATTAGCTCACCTACCACTTTAGAACCGTACTCCAACATCTGCCACTTCAAAACAAGCCAGTAAATTTTCCTTCACTGACTAGAAAAGAAAAGCAACATCAGGCAAGAAAGGGAAAAATAGAAAGTAGACTTATGAATCACTGTTGTCAAGATGCTATTAAAAGCCCAGTGTCTAAAGGCTAATTGCTCCTACGAGCTCGTGAACAGGGCCGTAAATAACTGAAGAGAACACCTCTAAGTTTTGGGGTTTTTTTATATCCCTGATCAGATAAACTGCTCATCATAAACCAGTACAGCAAAACTATCCAGTGGGTTATATTCTCCTTTGTGTCACTACAAATCCTGCAAGGCGCCGAGTACCTTCAACTCCCACTGAAGCTAAGAGGACATGCTGTAGCCAAACACTAATATTAAGTAGTTTGTGTTTTTGTTTTTTTTTTAATTTATCCTTTATAGTACAATAGTTCCCAAAATATGCCAGGCACTTAACAAATGCAGAGGAAAACTAAGTCAGCCCTGAATAGCCAACTATAAAATATCAACCCAACTTTGTTTCATGTTGACCCAACATAAACTAAATGTTTTGTTTTGATTCCCAACCCCCCACCAGGAAAATTGAAAATTTTCCACAAAATGAAAACTTTTTTTCTGTAAGGAATTTCAACTTTTTTTGGAAACTGCACTTTTTTCTGTCAAAAAAAAAAATTGATGGAAAATTTCTGAGCAGTATGTAGCCTATGAATGGATGTCTAGGAGAGAAGATGGGATAACAGAGAGAGTGAATGTGAATAAAAATAGAAAGCAGGAAAAAAAATGAGAAACATGATGGACACAAAAGGAAATCGGAGAGTATGGACAGAAAAATGTAGACAAGCTTGTGCATAGGGCAGATGGGCTGAGGGATGGACACCCCCGTACTGCCATCACAAGGGGTAGCGGTTGGGGTTTCAGCTTTTTTTAAAGGAGGAAAAAAAAGAAGGGGGGGAGGGGAGAGAGATTGGAACTTTTTGTGTTCAAGTGCTCATGAAGTATTAAGCCTATGGTGGGCATTGGCCCTGAAATGTTGGCACAACTGATGTCAGCTTAGTAATCTGCTATGCACATGGCTTTAGAAATGCTCCAGAACTTCAGGTTCTAAATCTGAATGACCCCTTTGCTTGGATCTATCCCACTATAATGTGCAAGGTTTGTATGTGTGGATTGAATGAGTGAAAGAAAAATTCCTGTAGCTCAACTGGTAGAGGCCTGTGGGTTTTTTTGGAGCCGAAGGCAAAGGTTTTGATGTACATGTGATTATTATTATTTTTTATTACAGCAACTGTGCTTACTATGTACAGAACACAGAGCCATTCCACCATGCTATTTTGAATATTCCACACCCTCTGAAGCTTGGCCCTCTTGCCCCTCACTAGTCCCACTCCACATCAGATGAGTCTGCAGGCACACGCTAAAATGAAACCTCTCATGATGTAAGTCTAACTTGCAAAAGAATCCATCTAAACTTATCTGGGGTATAAAATATTCATGAAAAGGGATTTAAAATGCCCTCCACTTTGTATTATTTTAGCAGTAAATTAATGCAAGTGACCTCTAGCAAAATCATAAAGATGATTTGATTATGAGGAAAGGATTTCTGCCCTTGTTAGTCATATCTTGTACTGTCAGCATACTATCTGGCCCAGTTAACAATTTCAACAGCTGTAACAAGGGAATCCAGATTTCTATTAAAATAGTATATACAGTATGATTACGCTACATTACATCTTTATATAATTCATTTTCCTCCTAGTCTTTTGAACTTCATATTCCTTTGGTCTATTATTCAGAGAAGAGGAAATTGAAGTTTCTTGTACAACAGCTTTGAAAGTATACATATTGTATGGGATTCCCTCTGGAAATCTTAAGAATTAAAACTTGTCCCATTAGAGCAGTATTAGTTCATCAGCCTGGGACTTCCTGAATCCTCTGTCATGAGGGACATGCACATCTTCACCCTTCTTTAGAAATGCTCTCCAGGGGTCTGTTTTGTGAATGTTCCAGAATTCCTTTCCCATCGCTCACCTTTGCAACCTCAAAGTGGGTTTAATAAAATGAGGTACCATTCCTCATGGGACAATGACTTTACAATACATCTATATATTACCATTCCACCAGGGGATATATATGTCTCCTATTTAGCAGCAAGCCAAATATGATGATAAAATCATTAATTTTGTCAATATAAATGCTAAATAGAAATGGGAAATTGGATCCCTGCCTTGTATCGCATTTTCTCTGATAGGAAATTACAACAGAGAAATTGAATCTGACAAACCTTTGCATTTATAGCCTAGCACCAAAGGTGGGCCACGTGGTACACAATAAATGGCATGACACCTTTTAATTAAAGTGTTTTGTTTTGCTGAAGAATGAATGCTTTTTGCTTGGCGAACATACAAACCACGGGTTCCCAAAGGGATCCTAAAATTAAAGAATAAAATAAAAAGGCCATAAAGTTAGCAAAAATCAAATTGACAAGCCTACACTAATTATCTTCAGTATTATGGCACAGCTAATGGAGCTTAGTTTGACAGATAGTAGAGGTGATCTCATTAGCAGAGCATTGAACTCCTTAATGTTTGTAAGGGGAGCATTTATTGTCTGTAGTCTAGCCACTCCTCAAATTGCTCAGTGTTCTACATTAGCATCTTATATAGGTCTGTAAGGCAAATTTATTAGGCATTGTTTTGGGTAGTGAATGATTTCATCCTAGTTAGGAAAGCGCATTTTAAGCAGATGCAAGCTTTTTGACTTGTAATGCACGAAACAATTGCAGAAAGTCTCATAATTTTTGTGTATGTATATAAAATGTATGTATGGGTCCCATATCAGTGCACAAATTTAAGGCACAACTAAAAGCATATTCTATAAAAAAAAAAAAAAAAAAAATTTTTTTTTCCCAAGGGAAAATTTCACCAAGCACAAGTATTTCTCATTATTCATTAATTTGATTCAGCCTTCACTTAAAAAACTTGAACTCTCACTTCTCTATTTCATTTTAAATACTTTAATGGATTTTTCTTGCTGATGAAGAAAAATAACTTGGCCTGCATATTAGATGGGGGTCATGATATTACTAAAGGTCATTCAGTGAATTCACCTACTTCTGTTTGGAAAACATTCACCTGCCACATTGATGAAAGTCTCTCTCTCTCTTGAAAATCTTTTTTGTGTGCATAACAATTTTTGTCATAAATTGGCCCCTACAAACCGGATCAAGGAATGTGCTATCATGACCCAGTCTCCGAGAACATTATGTGCTCTTCTTAGAACATAGAGATGGAGTACACATGAAAGACTCCTGTTTTCTTAGGCAGTTGTTTCATGAACATCATGGCATATACTATTATAGTGTAATCTACAGCTACATAATGCAAGTTGCTCATTTAACTATGTCCAATGGAGTCAGGTATTTGTAGTGTGTGGTTTTTGGTTTTTTTCAAAATGAAGCTCCACTTCCCTATTTGTTGGATTACAGGGACAGAGTACAGTGTCTTCTTTTAACTGGTCCTTTCACAGTTGACAAAAAAATCTTCTAAAAACAGATGTCTCAACCCCGCTCCTGTCCCCTTTCTGTGGAAGGGGATGCTTAAAGGGAGCTAACTGCCACAAGGTTCCTCTAAAAGGGGGTTTCCTCCATTTGTTTCATCTTGTATCTAATGTTTACCTAAGAGGCCCACAGATCCCTCAGAATGCACACAGGGCTGCAGCCATCTGTTTCACATCTTTTGAGCACCTGCATTATGTATTCTTTTCCCCACACCTCCACACACGAGTTCTGGGAGCATGACTCCAATGGACATCTACAGCCAACAGCTGCCCTAGACAGTCCCTCTTAAAGTGTGGGCTCCGCAGGCAGATTTTGTGGAAAAGGAATACAATCTCTGACCCTGATTCAGGGAAGCACATTAAGCACACGCTTAAATGTATCCTTATTTGGAAAAGCACTTAGCATGTTCTTAAGAACATGCTTAAGTCCCAGTGAAGCTGTTCTTTTCTGACTAGGGATGCTTTCCTGACTTGGGGTCTCTGGCTATCTTATCTTTCCACCCTGAGCTCCATGGGACTGATGAAGGGATGGTATCGGGTCCGTCCAGCTCATTCCTGAGATTTAGGATTAATTTTAGTGAACTAAATGAGCTTGTGTTAACTACTTCTTTCCGTTTTGTTAGGACTCAATGGCGAAGAGCGAAATTGGCTAACACAGTGCTGACCACAACCTCGTGGCTAGTGTAGCCAAGAACAAGTTGTGTTCAATATCATGTCAGCTACTCATAATAAATCCTGCTGTGATCAGGGTTTAGCCATAACCAGTTGTCACAGTGCTGTACAGGACTTGTCCTCGTCTACTCTGAAGTCCTGATTAGTGTAGTGTTTGAGAACTAGTCAGTTCAGTTGTGTTATAGCACAATGATAATTTGTAGTGAAAATGAAGCAAAACAGGGTTGGTATCAGCAAGTTTTGTATTTCTTTTCCAAATCATTTGCACAGCTCTGAAAAGAATCCACCATGAATATTTAATGAAATCATTTCATTTTGCTACTTCTAAAAGTAACAATATTTTTACAATTCTGAACAGCCCAGATATGTAAGTATTTCAGGTCCAGGACCCCCTGTTCCTATGTAACCCCATTAAGAAAAACTAATCTAGTCCATGCTAAAACAAAGACTGGAAATGAGAAATGGCATTTGACTTTACAAAGAAAAAGAATCCATATTAAAAAGCATCACGAGCAGATGTTCCTTGGTTTTGTGGACTCCTAAGTAGAGGTGAACGAGCAGATGGGTACTCTAGTGTGCTCCTAAAAGCACAAACAGCTTTAAACGAGATATATATTTTGTAGCTAGTCTTGTAATGATTTTTTTTCAAGTGATGTTATCGACAGTGATGGATACACTACCAAGGAGAGAGAAAAAAGAAAGGTTTCAGAGTAGCAGCCATGTTAGTCTGTATTCACAGAAAGAAAAGGAGTACTTGTGGCACCTTAGAGACTAACAGACGTGTACGAAAGCTTATGCTCAAATAAATTTGTTAGTCTCTAAGGTGCCGCAAGTACTCCTTTTCTTTTTGTGAATACAGACTAACAAATTTATTTGAGCATAAGCTTTCGTACACGTCTGTTAGTCTCTAAGGTGCCACAAGTACTCCTTTTCTTTTTTAGAAAAAAGAAAGTTACTTAATGTCCAGTGGAAAAATTTGAAACTTGGGTATCCTTGTTCTTAAAGGTAAACAAGCACTTTGCCTTGGCCATTACCTGAAGATGGACAAAACTGAAAAGCACCGCAAATAAACTGGGAAACCCATTTGAAAATGAAGTGTTTATTTTAAGTAAGTAAAATATTCTGTGCTCTTAGTCGCCTTAGATGACTGGAATACAGAGAAACTGTATTATCAGAATATGTGCAAAAGAAACTTTGTAAGTATCTTAGGCTTTGTCCTTACCCCTTTTGTCATTCAGGGGTGTGAAAAAACACCCTCCTGAATTACAAAAGTTTTAAGGATGAAAAGCACAGCGTGGACAGTACTTTGGCAGAGGGAGCCATGCTCCCGACAACAAAGCTACCACCCCCTCATTGGAGGTGGTTTTATTTTGTCACTGGGAGAGCACTTTCCCAGTATGAAGAGCAGCTACACTCTACGCTACACATTTTCCCAGTATGGCACAGCTGCCCATGTAAGGTGCGTAGTGTAGACACTGCAGGAGAAGTGCCTGTGGCACTAAGGCTAATTAAGGGGCTGATCCAAAACACAGCATGATCAATAGGATGCAAATCTAGAACCTAAATATACTGTGGAAGGACAAGTTTCTAAACTACTAATGTTGTTGGGAACTTTCCCACTGTTCCAAGGTTTGCTAGCAGAGGACTGGAAGAAAGCTAATGTGGTGCCAATATTTGACTGATCACCCTGGTAACCATCAGGTTAGCCTCCCGCAGTTCACAGGCAAACTCATGCAAAGACGGATGTGGGATGCAATCAACGAAGAATTAAAGTGGGGTAGCATAATTAATTTTTGTCTAGTTTCAGCTCCCAAAAATTATGTCTCATTATTAGAGTTGTCCAAAATGCGGGCTTTCCAATTCACGGGAAATCTCTCCCCACAATTCTAGTAGTGCCAAATTAGAATGAAACCAACTTTGTGGAATTTCTAGTGAAGTGGAGATGTAAGATCTAAATCTGGCTCTGCAACATGCAGTTCCTGTATAAACAGTCACAGGCTGGCATTTCCAGCAGAGAGACTGGGATTGAAGGCTGTTTTCCATGATCCCTTCAGAACAGGATTGGGATGTCTGGTCTAGAAGTGGAGTTGGGACTGTGTGTGGGGAGTTAGCTGCTTTTACATGTCTCCTAGCTGTAGAGAGGACTTTAATCTCCAGAGCCATTGTGAGCACTAGGTTTAATGTTTAAAAGCCTATGTTCATCACTATTCCCTGTGTTGTTCAGCTAAACAGTAACACCTAGTACTGAGACAGGTAAGAACAAGGTGCACCAGAAGGACTGACTGAACATGGAAATGGCATCATCTAAAGTAATTATTTTTACTAGATCCTGTGAGCTCATGATAATATTAGAGAATTCTCTCATGACTTTTAGTGATCTATGTCGACTCAAAGTAAATCTGGCAGAAGTACTGGCGGCCAAAGGAGCTGGGTTGATAAAGACTGGAAATGACTTTCTCAAACTGTGACAAATAGTTTTAGATACTTGGGAATTAATATTATCAAGGAATTGCATTTTTGCTCTGATGCCAGCTACAAACTCGCATTAAGATAGGTACCTTTAGGAAGATGGAAACGTTTTGTGCATAATCTGGATAAGAATAATATGTGATCAGATTGATAATACTTTCTTGAGTATTCGTAGTGTCTGTATTATTCTTAGCTAGTCAATAAGTGAGAAAGAAAGTGAGATCAGATTTGGGGGAGTGGGAGAAGGGTAGCCTGTAATTAGAAGATCTTAACTGCTCGGTATCAGTACTGCCAACCCCTCGCATTCCAAAAATCATGAGATGGGCCAGCAGATTTTTAAAAACTCATAACTATCTTTGTGTCTTCTGGTTTTTGAGCTTTTCTCCACAACCATGAAGGCTAGAAACTTTTGCTCCATGGAAACTGAGATTTTTATGTAATCACATGACTGCAAGAGCTGAGGGTTAGAGGAAAGCACCAAATATTCTGAGAGTTGGCAACTTTGCTCATCCCTTACACTGTTTGGTTTGATTTGGCTGCTTTAAAAATGGGGGTGGGGGATTGAGAGAGAAATCTCCCATATTTTACATATAGAGTGAAATTGGAAGAATAAAAGGAAAACACCTAACATGAGTCATCTTGTGTATGTTGCCTACTAGCTTTCCTCCTCCCACATATCACAAATTGTGGATGACTAGAGTAGCAAGCTGGATTACATGTGAACTAAAATATAATTGGCTAAACCATTGATAGCTGAATCCGCTCCCTTGTAAGTCTTAAATTCGAAACCTATCGCTCACTGACTTCAAATTTAAAATGGACAGAATTTGAGGCCCATTATATGAACACCTCCAAGCTGGGAAGAAATGTATGCTGCGAAAGCTATGTTATTGAGCAATCATATTCAAGTTGGCACCAGCCCCTTCTCCACCCTTCTAAACAGCTTCCAGCCAGGAGCAAAGTAATATATGTGAGAACAGCTATGGCAATTTCCACACTGCTTTATTTAAAGCTTGACATGGATGTTTGGGGGGCTGGGAAACAATCTTCTTACACTTTGACATACAGATAACTAAATCAAACCTATGATATTGAAGGGTTTGGGGTGGGAGGGAGAAGACTGTGTGTGTGCGTGTGTGTGATGGTTTCTTTTTAAATAGGATGGTGCAGTATTTTTATGGCAGGAGGATCCCTTCTGACCTGGAGACTCATGCCTTTTCAGTAACCCTTCAGTTGGCAAAGACTCTCAATTCAGACTTCATCCCAAATCCATATTTAAACAACAGGCTGTTTCTTTTAAATAACTCCAAATTTATTTATTTCTCACTGAAACCATGAATATTAATGACCCAGTCAATGTGCATGATGGTGGACTTAGCGATATACATACCAGTATCATATCAATATTGAATTGACACTGCAAGAGTGGTGAAGTCTCAACCGAGGATTTGTTCTTATGAGCAAAATTGGTCTGATGATGATCCCTGGTTTGAATGTCAGAAAGTAGACCAATGTAAAGTCAAATTTCCATTTGAAACTGATTGGTACTTTCAATATGAGTAAATTTTTAGATCAGATTGGGGGGCGGGGGAGGAGAGAGAAATGAAGCAGTCTTTGATATCCGAAACAATGCATTTTAATATAAAACAAAAAAGAACCAACAAGACTATATGAAAATTAATGGTTAACAAATTGAAACACAAGGAATGCAATAGTTAAGGCTCCCATAAAAAAATTAACTAATCCAGATCATCTATATGTAGGTGGGAATTAATGCTAGTAACGAAAAATACTTTCATGTATAAAGTAAATGAGTCAGTCTTAACTCTGTGAACCCCAGCCTTGCTAGCGCTTCTGATTTTATTGCAACTCTCATATCTGGTGTGTTTCTTAAAGCCTCAGTCTTGGAATCAAGAGACTGAAATAGTCTTTGTGTTACCATAGCACAGAGAAGCCCACCTCATTAGAAGCTCAGCTTTTTTTTGTAATTAAGTTTCAAGCGCTCATGGTTGCAGAGAAAAGCTTGACAATATGAATTGAGTGCATGATAAAGGCTACGAAACCAGAAGACACAAAAAAATCCAAAATTATTAGTTTTAAGACAATCTCCTGGTTTTTTTTTGGGGGGGGGGAGAAGAGAGGGTGCAGCGGGGCTGATGTATGACATTTTTTGAATGTTTGGGGCTGGCAATACTGAAAACACTGATTTTTCTTGTTTCGGTATGTCACCTGAATATTCCATGTACACAGATCTCTCTTGCATTTAGGCCTTCATTCAGGATGGCATGTAGGCACATCTGTAATCCCACCTGTTTCACTGGGATTTAATCACCTGCTTAAATGTTGCCTTTAATAGGGATGCTTTCCTGAATCAAGGCCTTAATTTCTTTGGGGTATGTTTTAAAAGAAAACAATTGGGAGAGAGGGCCTGTGCATTTTAGCATTTAAGGCCTTGTCCACGCACAGACATGCATGAGTTTAATCAAAGGTGTGTTTTGAGAGGCACTAGCTAGGCTAGTCTTTGAAGTTGACACATCATTGAGATGAGTACAGTTCTTGGGAATAGAGCACACAGGAGAGGATTAGCTTGTGAGAAGAATGAATACTCAAAATGCATCCTGCCGTTTCCGCTGGGGTAGTGCATTTCTACACCATTCCCAGTGCCTCTGGGTACAATTCAATCCCAGATTTGGAAGATTTTTCTTCGGCAATATTTTTTTTGCTTTGCTCACCAATAATTTAGTCTTAATGCTGAAGAAGTGTCGTTCTAACACCAGCAAAAATGTAAGGATTCCAGGATGAATCAAGTTTTAAACTAGACAAAAATACATGGAGAAGCTATAAGTACTAATGATGCCTTGCATATTTCACTGAGCATTATCCCTGCACATAATCCATTTCCTCAATCCTTGTGCTAAAATAACAAAGATAATGGTTGGCTTACTACCTTTCTGAATCTTTGGTTGTAAACAGGTAAAATATAGTTCAGCCATCATCAGAAAACTCAAAGCAAATCTCCTCAGATAATCAAATCCATCCATATGTCTACTTGCAGGTAAAAATCTAGTCTCCTTCCATACTGATTTGAACAGCTTTCCAGACATACTCTGGGATGAGGAATTTGAGATTGAATTCCTGGAAGTTCCATTGTTCCTCTCAGGGAAGTAAGTGGGCCAGAGTCTCAGCTAGTGGAAACTGGCATAGTTCCACTCAAAGTACACTATTGTGGGATTTGGATGAAAGTTCTTCAACATTAAGCTATTAACAGAAACAAATAGCCTCCAGTTTCCAAGGTGAAGTCCTCCCATTTTGAATCTGAAACTCACTTTTCATGAATAGGGCTCTGCACGGATATAAAATTTATATCCGCGAATGCGGATATCCACGGATATAAAGCAGATATCCATGGAGCTGCAGGGCTTTACCACAGTGCATGAGAGTGGTACAGATTGATGCGTGAGCCCTGTTCAGTGGGCTGCTTCTGGGGTTGAGGAAGGGGGATGGCGTCACCTTCTCCCCACCATTTTCCAGATGACTTGTTTCTGATGAGACTGAGCTCTAAGGGAATGTTGTTGTGCTCCGTCCTTGAGCTAGGGGGATTCAGTAGCTGTTTATGTAGTCTCTTCCTTTTACAGACATGCTCAAAGCCAATCACAGTTTACCCTGTGTCCTTGTATTTCTTTTGGGCATTAGTCTTTTTATATGTTTAAAGCATGTGAGTGTGTTCTTTAACAATCACAATAATTTCATATAGCCAAGTACTAACAAAAGGAAATGAAATGCCCAAAACATAAGGACTGGATCAGGAGACTGAGAGGATACAAATTCTTTTACCATCCCAACCCCAGTCACTGGCTCATGTTGATAGTGCCCCAAAAGAATACGTGATGGCTCTCCTGGATCTTACAAGAAAGGAATCACTGGGCTTTGCCCACTTAGTCACATCACAAGTTTCTCATGACCAAGTTCTAATACAGAGTAGATAGGTGTGGGTGTGTGTAATGTCACCTTCCAGGGGTTCACTGACAATAAGGGGCCTCCTGATAGAGATATCTGAACTAAAGAACTGTTTTTAGCTAAGAGAGCTGTCTTTCTGAAGCTCAAAAATCAGGATTCTAGTCCTAGTTCCCTGCGTGTGATTTACACAACAATAGTCTGTATGTAAGTACCTACACCACAATTAGAGGCACCCCTTTTGGCTCACTCAGCAAAGAGGCTATGGCGTGAATGGACATGAACAGTGAACTATCTTTTCTTCCTCAGAAGTGATTGTTCCTAGTAACAGCTGACGTGTATTGCTAGCATATGTAGGAAGAGCTGTTGCCTGTACTCTAGATCTGCTGTGGCAAGAAGAAGGCTTCAGGCCAAAATTTTCAAAAGCAACTAATGATTTTGGGTGTCCCGTTTGGGATGCTTTAAAGGGGCCAGATTCTCAGTAAGAGTTACGCTCCTGACTTCTTAAAAAAAGGTCCTGAAATTTTCAGGTGTCCCAGGTTGGGTACCCAACTTCAGAAGTCACTCTTGACAAATCTTGGCCTCTTGTCTCCTAATCAGAGACCTGTTGCAACAAGTAAAATTCATTTATTCATGTCTGAATATTGGTGACATCATAGCAGAATTTTCAGAAGCCTTCTCAATCCATTCCTCACTTAGAGCACTCAGCTGACCTCCCAGCCATCCGCCACACAGCATCTATCCGTCTCCTCGCTGGTCATCCTCTGCTACGATGGCCTGCTATCATTCCTTCTAGGATAACTTTCTTGAAGTTATTTCCATCTCTTCAACAGATGTAATCAAAGTACACCTCTTCACCTGTTGATTTCAGATAGCAGGGTCTGCTTCTCTCCAATAGCATTTCTAACATAAGTATTTGTCATCGTTTCTAGCCAGGAAATACACAAGTCTTTGCCAGAACATGTCAAAGGCTTCAGTTTTCTTCTTGTTAGCGGTATTCATTTCAACAAGAAAACTACTTGAAAAGTAGTCCCTGCCATGACTTAAAAATAAAACTAGAGGAGAACTAAACGAGGAAAATTAGGTGTCATTTATAATTACTGTACATTTATGATGTATATTTTGAATTGTGTGATTTTAATTTGAAATAGTCTATTGGATATCTGGTTGGAAGATGCTTGTAAGGATAGTCAGAGGTAAAACAGTGAAAAGATCAGGACTGATGATATTAATGGATAAAGAAATGTCATATTTCAGCCAGATTGCCACTGTTTCCTTAATAGACTCAGCACTAAAATCTGTATCTTTAACAGTAAAGAACCAAAAGTACCTGCAAATACTGCCACTGAGATAGCATTGTTGCTGTACTAATTGTCGTCTGATCGCAGTTGCCTGTTGTGCATTTGAAAAGAATATTGATCTTTCATTTGTGTTAATGATGCAGTGTTTTTAACTGCCAATCTGTTTGTTCGTTTTGTTTCTGAGCAAGAAAGCCTCCCATTTACTGGTGTGTTCTACAGAGGTAATAAGATTATCATTTAACCCGGGGTAGGCAACCTATGGTGGCATGCATGCCAAAGGTGGCACGTGAGCTGATTTTCAGTGGCACTCACACTGCCCGGGTCCTGGCCACCAGTCCAGGGGGCTCTGCATTTTAATTTAATTTTAAATGAAGCTTCTTAAACATTTTAAAAATCTTATTTACTTTACATACAACAATAGTTTAGTTATATATTGTAGACTTACATTTTAACATTTTTAGAAGGTCTCTTTCTGTATTACTGGCGCGTGAAACCCTTAAATTAGAGGGAATAAATGAAGACTCGGCACACCACTTCTGAAAGGTTGCCGACCCCTGATTTAACCTAATGCTATTTGTTCCCCAGATTGAAATGTTGTAATACAGTCATATTGATCTTTATTATATCAAAGTACAGCTTGCAGCATTTCTAGTAGCGGAAAGAATGAAGGCAAACACATACCTTTTTCAACTGAGATTGTCCTCCTTTTTTGCTCATTAAGAGATACAAATGGCTGAATCTGACAAAAGTAAACAAACATGCTATATCACAGAACTTTATACGATAAGGAACAGTTTCTGGCCTTGGGTCAATGGCATACCCTCCAGAGGATGAGGAAAGCAGCTGAAGGGCATGCCTTTAACAACCACCTACCTCCTGGAATTTCTTTCTAAAACTCCCCTCAGGGGAGAGAGCTTAGAGATATGTATGATGAACTCGTCCCCCTGCTCTCTGGACCCCAAAGACTCATCAGGGATGATGATCTAAAGGACCAGTCATGAGTGATTGTGGGTTTTGAACTCAGGTCTGTAGGTTCTGTGGCAGTCCTCAGACCACTGTCACCAGCAGGGAGCTTGAGCTCATGGACCCTAATTCACCAGTGGAACTACCCACAAAACTCCCAATTGGAGGAGATGTTTGGCCTCTCCGACAATTTTAATTTAGAAGGAGGCACAAGAAGTTATCTGAGCAAGTAGGTGAATTCCTGGCTGGTTGCTAGATTGAACCCTTCTTGCTTGACCCCTGTCTTTCTCCAGATCCCTGCTTCTATGCCCCATCCTTGGCTTTTGCCCCGGCTCTGTTTCCAAACTCCTGCTCTGACCACTCTGTATGACTGCCCATGTCTGGGTCCATGACAGCATTGCTCTCCTCTCCAGAGGCAACTATGCCACCAACCTCTTTGTAAGTCCCAGTTTAGAACCCCTTTAAAGAGATGTCACTGTGATGCTTTTCAGGGGTGTCCCAGGTTGAGACAGTGCTTCCCCACCTGTCCTTAGCATGAGGAAGTCTTGTCAGTACCTGGTGTGGATCAGCTCCCTGCAACTACCAGCCTCTGGTAACACAAGCACTGCCCTTCAGGCCTCACTCTGTTAGTAACAGGCACAACCCCAGAGACCTCTGACTGAGAACTGCAGAGGGACAGCCCCTTGTACACTGAACACTCACAGGACTCTCATTTGCTATTCCCAAAGGAATAGTACAAACCATCTTGTAACAATCTCATGCCAAGTCTACACTACAAATTTACATAAGTATAACTGTGTCACTCAGGGGTTTGAAAAACCCACATCTCTAAGTGAAATAGTTATACCACTTTAATCCCTGGTGTAAACAGTACTATGTTGATGGGAGAGCTTCTCCCATTGACATAGCTACTGCTTCCTGTGGAGGTGGATTAACTATGCCAAAGAGATTCAAGTAATTTTCAGCCAATTTCCCTTGCCCTCATAGACGGAAGGAATACCTGCACTTCTCCAGTTTCAAAAGTTAATTGTCTTACTTCTAAACAGCATGATCCCCTGCTGTTTTGTGGTGGGTTTTTTTCCACCAGACCCCAGGGGCTGGAACAATTTGTATAATGCTGAGAGGGTGCTGAGAGCCATTGAACCAAACTGTAAACCCGGTATCTAAAGGAAACCACTTCAAGCCAGGGGGATGCTGCAGCACCTCTAGTTCTAGCACTTATGTCCAACCCCAGCAATGTATTGATTAGCATTTTACTCAGACTGTAAATGTGCGTCTATTGTGAATCATACAATACCAGATTTGCACATAACTTGCCAGACTGAGATAAGTGCGTCTTCCCCACTGCCTGTCATGGGTGTATGGATCATCTATCGGTGATTTGCTCACAGACCTAGAGATCATAATTTTTTGTGTATAGACACTCTTCTGTATGTACATCACACAATGATTACGATGACCAGTGTGACACAGGCGTTCACTGTCAGAGGGCATTCTGGGAGAGGGTGACTGTCAACTCTTACCCAAGAAGAAGAAAAATCTCCATGGCAGTGGGTACTCTCTGCCCAGGACCCCAATCATCTGGATCCTACAGTCCACCTGAATTGACCCACTGTCTGCTCTCAGAGTGTTGGTGAAGTCCTAGAAGTCTTCAGTGAAATAGAATAGTTGTTAGACCAAGCTGCTTTAAAACTTAGATACTTCAAGCAGGCAGAAGTGACATGGGGTGGGGGTGTGTGTGGGAGGACGTGGGGTCACCCCAAAAAATTTCTGCCTTCCATTTAGCAACACCTTCTACCCAAAGGTTTTCAAACTGGTGGGCAAGCCTCCTGAGGAACGTTCAGCAGGTCTCAGTCCGGCCCTGCCACATCCATTCTCTGACTCACCTCAGAGGTGGGGCTTGGGCCAGCACAATGCAATGGGGCTCAGGGAGGGAGCGCCACATCCATCCCCAACTCACCTTTGAATTACAATTTTTGATTGTGTGCCCCCCCCCCCCCGCAGGACAGGCTGGATGACTTGCTGAGGTCAGTCAGATGCTGAAGGTGGTGCTCCCTCCTCAAGTCTCCTGGTGTTCCTGCTCCCCCTCGGGTGACCAGACGTCCTGATATTTAGATCTTTGTCCTGCATCCTGACCAATGCACGGTGGGGATGCCATTTGTCCCGATATTGTGGCTTTGGCTGCTCCGGCGGGTGTGTTGTGTTGTGTTGTTTGTTTGTTTGTTTTTTGCTGTCCCAATGTGTCCCGATATTTTCTTCGTTTCATCTGGTCATCCTAGCTCCCCGCCCCATCCACACATTCCTCCGTGAACCCCTATGGGTCACACCCCATAGTTTGAAAACTTCTGCTTTAGATCCAGAAGCAATGCATGGGGCAGTCATGTGCTCCTACTGCGCTCTCCCACAGCTTTAAATTGTGTGGAACTCCCCCTCCACTATCAACAGTTATCCAGGATAACTGCAATCAGTGATCCAGCAGGTGTGCCCTACCATCTTCTCCCTTGGCTGTTGTTGCTGGTTCTTCTGGTGTGGGCGTGCTTCCTCAAAGCAGATGTTGCACTCTCTACTAAATAGAGGAGAAGGAGGAATGACTTCTCTTATTAGGTCCTTCGTCTGAGCTCACAGGAATGGAGAGGGGGAGGGGGACCTCCCTCCCTCTGGGCCCTTCACCTGAGCAGTCTCTTCCCCCCCACCCCAGGAACAACAGCCTAGGGAGAAGGTTTGGATTGGATCTGAAGCTAATCAAAGGCCAGGAAGGGTTTAGGTTTTGACTTATTGCTTTATTACAGTGTTTATGCATGGAAACGAGGCAGTAAATCAGGTGTTCAGTACTGTTCATTCTCCTATCTAAACTATTGATCTGAAGAGTCAGTGCCTCAAATTTACCTTCTAAAGAGGTCATTGAGGCCTGCAAAGCATCAGTCTCTGCAAGGATTTGTTGAGATGATTCTCATACTAACTCTCTGTAGGAATCAGTGGTTTACTTGATACTTGAGAAAATGGTAGTAGTGGACTTCTACAATGTCTGAAGGCCATGGATTGCAAAACATCCTGTGTTGGGGTTCACATCCTTAAAATTTTCAATAAATCTGTCCTTGGCTAATAAAAATAGGTGTTTTTAGGAGTTATAACCCTCTTGTTTTAAAAGCTATTTTGACAAAAGTCCTCAGGATCAGGCTTAAAACATAATCTCCAGCAGAGGTGGTGCTAGCCCCTTGGGAGGCCCTAAGCAGGAATATTTTTGGGGCAGCACGCACATGCACAACACATACTAAAAAAGCAAATAAGGGGCCCCTTTAAGCTACGCGGGGCCCTAAGCAATTGCTTAATCTGCATATGCCTAGCTCCGTCTGATCTCCAGTTTGGAAGCTAATATCCCATTCTTTCTTTCAGTTTAATCTTTTAGTAACACTGATAGAGCAGTGTTTTCTAAATATGGTATTTTTATGTTGGCATTTGGAGTGGGGGGGGGTGGTGAATAGGTGTGTAATTTTAGTGATTTCCTTTGGTTTCAATAGATGGAGAGAGTGGCACGGTTGAATTAATGAATTAACACCCAAGAATTAAAATGGTTGAGAACTGAAGCTGGAAATGGATTAAGTTGCTTGTAGGATGATTAAAGGGGAACATTATCCTTTCAAGTATTCATAGGCAACACATGTAAAACAATAACTAATCTTCTACATCTTGATCATCACTTTCAGAACCTTTGTACTTTAGCTTCAAAATATATGTTGACATTGTGATGCTTTTCTCTTCTCTTCCTTCCCCTCCCATTTATCTTTATGAATTTGTTTTGAATTTCTATTCACGGGGCACCTTTATAACTCCCATAGACCTAGTCCTGTCTATATCAGCAGCATTTTGAGCAAATAATAATAAACCTTCAAAATTATGCAAAACATTCCCTGCTTCTCAAGAACTCACTGAATTATTTAAGACTCTGCAGTGGAAACTAACAGCTGCAGTGTAAAAGCTGGTGGAAATTTGCAGAACATGAACTATCTAAGGATTCAAGCTCTCGAACTTTATAATGCAAATGAAATTACTCGCTTTCAGTGTTTCTAAAGAGAAGACCCACCCCCTCCCCCCAAAACCCCTCACTTCCTAGCAAAAATTTTTATTTTTTTTTTCAAGTCCCCTTTTTGGAACAGCTATTCATAACAGTATTGATACTGTCTTTGATTTTATGCAATATTATATTGTGTGATCATATTTAGATGGGGCTATCCCATTTGTATCATATGGCAGCCTGCTAACCTCTGGGCCATATTCTGATACCTTATTCATATTGAAGAACACCTTAGTCTGGAAGTAGCGCCATTGATTTCAATGGATGTAACAGGCTTCCCTGTCCTTCACTGACCAGGTTTCAGGTGCATATGGTTTCAGAGAGAGGCTGGGGGAATGCGACTTGGTGTTCTGTTTGAGGAGGAGCTTCCTGTAGACAGTTCTAAGGAAGACAGGTGCTTCTGTGTTAGAACTGTGACAACTTTAACTTGTTGGATTTTTAGATGTTCGCTCTCCTTTTTCCTTCAGATAACACTATTGGTAAAGGTACCAGAATCCGGCCCTATGTAATTCAATGTGATTTGTGCTTTACAGGAATAATGCTAAATTAAATAAAGAACAATAGC
Source organism: Eretmochelys imbricata (assembly GCF_965152235.1). Lineage (NCBI taxonomy): Eukaryota > Metazoa > Chordata > Testudines > Cheloniidae > Eretmochelys > Eretmochelys imbricata. The sequence continues at coordinate 191,372,156 of NC_135572.1, read as the reverse complement.
TTCCAGTGACTTCAGCTGAAGATGAGATTTCGCAGCACTTTTGAAAATCAAGGCCCTATTGTGTCTGGTCAAACCCACAAATCTCTGATCCTGTGCTTATATTTCCTATATCTCCATGTGCTTGAAAAAACTTTTTGCAATTTCTGATTTCTGGAAACCCCACACCTTTCACTTTAAAGACTGCATCATCCATAAATATTAGTTGCTCCTTACAGAAGGCCAGATCCTCAAAACCTAGTATAAGCGGCAAAGGGTCCTATGGCACCTTATAGACTAACAGATGTATTGGAGCATAAGCTTTGGTGGGTGAATACCTACTTTGTCGGATGAGTGTCCGATGAAGTGGGTATTCACCCACCAAAGCTTGTGATCCAACACGTCTGTTAGTCTATAAGGTGCCACAGAACTCTTTGCCGCTTTTACAGATCCAGACTAACGCGGCTACCCCTCTGATACCTAAAACCTAGTATGTCCTCTTTGCTCTACTCTGGTAAAACTTCCTTCTACAGGCAGCTGAGGAGCAACTAAACCAGTTACATCACTTTGTCTTATACCCATCTCATGCGCCTCAGCATAAAAGATGTGTTCAGGGTTTGCCAGCGATGTGTTGGGGTTATGGGAGGGAGTGACTTGAATACACTTTGCTGCTGTTATACTTGGGTAACATAACAGCCCCCAGGCATCATTACTTTTGAGCAGGGCAAAATTTTTCAGAAAACACTTTTTTCACCAACAAATGAAGATTCAGGTCAATTTAAACACTTAGCAAATTTGTGTTTGATTTTGCCAAATTGTTTTGGTCAGAAAGGAAACTTAGTTTTATTTATATTTAGACTTTTTCAGAATGAAACAATTTGATTTTTTTTTCTGATTTGAAATGACTCTTGGTTTCAAATCTTGCTTCACTCTTATTTTAGCTTTAAAAAAAGTCTTCAACTAAAAAAATATATATTTTCAGGTAAAACAAAACTTCTTGTTTGACCCAAAATGAAGTTTTTCAATTTTTGCTATGGCTAGTGAACTGAAAAATCTGTTCTTCACCCTTCTCTATGACCAACAAAAAAGAGAGCAGTTTTGAGTTTGCTCTAAATTATGCTTATCAGTGTAGTTGTAGCCACATTGGTCCCAAGATCCTAGAGAGACAAAGTGGGTGAGGTAATATCTTTTATTGGACCGACTTCTGTGGGTGAGAGAGACAAGCTTTTTGAGCTTACACAGAGCTCTTCTTCACATCTGGGAAAGGTACTTAGAGTTCTGGAAGAGAAATGGGCACCTGACCTATTTATAAGGGGAGCATAACTGTGACACCACCATTCACTTAGGTCCTGTGCTAAGGGGGAGTTGGCAGGACCTGAGGATCAAGGCCAGAATATCTAGTGCTCTGTCACCTATGCCTGTGGCATACTAAGACATTTGTCTTTTATCTATTGGCAACAGAGATTATTGGGCATCCGGCTATGTTGCAACACTTAGTTCTGACAATTCTTTGCCTGGCACAAGTAAACAGGACATGACTAAATGATCCAGTGCCTCAAATCAGTGGTTCTCAGCCAGGGGTACGCATACGATATACGTGGAGGTACATCAACTCATCTAGATATTTGCCTAGTTTTACAACAGGCTACATAAAAAGCACTAGCAAAGTCAGTACAACCTAAAAATTCATATAGACAATGACTTTTTTGTTCTGCTCTATATAATATACACTGAAATGTAAGTACAATATTTATATTCCAATTGGTTTTATTTTATAATTATAGGGCAAAAATGAGAAAGTAAGCAGTTTTTCAGTAATAGTGTGGTGTACACTTTTTTGTATTTTTATGTCTGGTTTTTGTAAGCAAGTAGTTTTTAAAGTGAGGTGAAACTTGGAGGTATACAAGACAAATCAGACTCCTGAAAGGGGCATGTAGTCTGGAAAAGTCAAGAACCACTGCCTCAAATGACTCCACCATATTGTGTCACCCTGCCAGAAACGATGACCGTGAGAGATCCGTTCTTAGTATGTCCTATCCCGTTCTGTGTTTTACCACAATATCCTATTTCTGCAGGTGCAACATATTCTTTGCAGTCTCAGTGGTGATTTGCTAGGGTTTTTTTTTTCTGCTTGCCGTGCCTCCAGATGATTTGTGGTCACACTCCCATGGTAATTTTCTCCCACACATACAATAATGGAAGCACTCTCAGCTGGACACGGTTGCATGCATTTTTTTTCAGTCTCGGCATAGGTTATTTCCATGTACATGAGGATGTAAACAAGACATGAGAAGTAATTCCTCCGCTCTACTCCACTCTGATTAGTCCTCAGCTGGAGTATTGTGTTCATTTCTGCGCTCCACATTTCAGGAAAGATGTGGACAAATTGGAGAAAGTCCAGAGAAGAGCAACAAAAATTATTAAAGGTCTAGAAAGCATGACCTATGAGGGAAGATTGAAATAATAGGGTTTGTTTAGTGTGGAAAAGAGAAGACTGAGACGGGGACATAACAGTTTTCAAGTACATAAAAGGTTGCTACAAGGAGGAGGAAGAAAAATTGTTTTTCTTAACCTCTGAGGATAGGACAAGAAGCAATGGATTTAAATTGTAGCAAAGGAGGTTTAGGTTGGGTATTAGGAAAAACTTCCTAACTGTCAGGGTGGTTAAGCCCTAGAATAAATTGACTCAGGAGGTTGTGGAATCTCCATCATTGGAGATTTTTAAGAGCAGGTTAGACAAATACCTATCAGGAATGGTCTAGATAATTAAACCTGCCACAAGTGCAGGGGACTGGACTAGATGACCTCTTGAGATCCCTTCCAGTTCTATGATTCTATGTAGATGCATAAATGGTTGTCTTCCCATCTTGCGGCAACAGCCCCTGCTTGAGTACCTCTTTCTGAACCACATCTTTCCTCTTTGTTTTCTCATTGACAGACACAAGTAATGGCTGATAGTCTTGTGAACGCAGATAGTTGAAAGTTTGATCCTTCCTTTAGGAGATTCTCTTAGTGGTGCCAAGTTTTTTGTAAGAAATAGCATAAAATTGGCAAGGTAAATCACCATCCCTGGTTCTTTTTGAGCTCATCACAATCTTCTGATGGCATCATATCGGTGATTTCTGCTACTTTTGCTAGGTTAGGTTGGTACCCTCACCTCCGAGAATGTCACCCAAACACTGGACTACAATTGTTCTAATAATATATTTGTCCAGATTTAATTATATCCCTTTTCTCTAGATCTTTGGAGTAATATAGAGCTTAAAATGGCATAGTGTTTTTTAACACAGTACTCAAGCATAGGTTTTTCCTCAATTTTTTTTACACACTGTTTGTGCTGCATGACTACCAAAAAGTATCCAGATGAATCTGTATCTTTCTTGTGGGGTATTTACTTGTGGGATATCACTGAACTTTTACCACGTCCTCTACCAATATGCAGACAGGGCATCCTGTCTTTTCTGTTACCTCATCAAATTTAGGCATCTCATAATGGTCTTCCTTGATTGTTTTGTGTAGGTGTCATGGATATAGGCACGTTGCAGCTGGCCTTAAGTGATTTTGTTCCTCCTGCTGTGGACTCTTCCCATTCCCTGTGGTCAATGGCTAAAGATGTGCCGAGGCTGGAATGTTTAAGGGGAACTGTCAAAGCCAATCAATCTTGCAACGTAACTGGAATTTTTGTGGCTATTGCCACTATAGCTTTGATAATATATATATCAAATTTAATTTTCAATTCCTCAGGAAACTGCCCAGGTCCATGAAATAAATCCGTGTAGCGTATCATTAGGTTAAGTAACATAGCAGGTGTTAATGGAAATGGAGTTGAAATATTGCCCATTGTCATTACTGACTTGATCAATTTAAGATCCAGGCTGCCCCCGAGAATGCTGGTACTGCTTCTGTATTTGCAATGTAAAATTGCATATGTTTTGCATCATCCTTATCTTTACACATTGCAGTGACTGTAACTTGTACCTCCAGTAGCTCACCTCCGTATCTAAACCATTTCTGAGCAAGGGAGTTTGAGGTTTTTAATTGTTCAGGTTTTATGTGTATTTCATTGACTTCTGCACCAATAGCCAATTTAAGCTTGATCTAGTGTCATTTACCAGAATGGTACCTCTCTGAACTCTTGGTGTGGCTGGACAGCTACAGCTGAAACCGGAGATAACCTTGTCCCTGCTTTGGTGACTGTACCCACTAATACACAGTCTGTGCTGTCTTGGGTTTGTTCATCTCTTCTATTCTTCTTCTGTGTATTTTTGCATATAGATTTCCTTGTTTACACTTGCGCCATATTTATCCTTTTTCTGGATTTTTATCTGACTTGCATGTTGTCCCACGTTTGTCACAGGCACTCTCTCTTTCTACAGATTGGTTTGGTTGCCTGAAAACAAAATGAGATTTTTCTGTTCTATACATTTCCTCCTCTTTAAATATTATTTCATGTGTTTTAATAATGTCTATGGCTTTGTTTAATGTATGACTAGTCCCTCATTTATCTGCTTTTCATGGGTTTCTGGTGAATTGGTCCCAAAGACAATCCTGTCCAAATAATTACATCTGTCAATAAATGCATAGTCCTCGGCAAGCAACTTTAACTTTGCCCAAAACAGGCTTCTGGCTTCACGTGGACCATGTAGTTGCATTATAAAATGCATAAATGTAAATATTGGGTTAGACTCTCATAGAACTGGTTGAAATTTTTCATTTGAAACTCTTTGTTGAAAAATGGTCTCTTTCTAAATGAAACTTTCACAAAAACCTGCCGTTTGTTTAAATTTTCCTTTTTTTATTAAACTGGAAACTTCAATTTTTCAGTTTTTATTGTTTTCTCCCCATTTTTGCTGTTGACTGCAGTAGAATGAATGATGTCCAATGCTGGGTCTGTGCACTTTTTTTTTTCTTTTTTTTTCATTTTGTTTTTTGTCTTCAGCTAAGGGCCCATATTCTTTCAGGAGCCACCACCTTAATTGAGAGGAGGTTGGCTTCACACCTTTTGGAACAATAAGCAGTAGCTGTTTTGTAAGAGCATCTTTGAAAATGGGGTCACTGTGACTTCAGTCCCATTGAAACTATGGGAGATGACAGACATTTTGAAAAAATAAGTGCAGGTTTTCATGGAATTCTCTATGGAACATTGTCAGCCTCTGATAGTGAATAAACTTTAAGAGGAATAGCAGCAAAAAATTGCCACTAATACTTAAAAAATAATAATAAAACCCTTCAAACACAGCCTCGTCACAAGATTTCAGTGAGTTTAGGACGTTTGAAGAGTACTTTATTACTGGGATCATCTGAGATTAAATTGTTCTGACATTGGGTGCCCAATTTCTTAAAGGATGCACTCTCAATGTAAGTTTATAAACTAATGCATTTCCTTGTGAATTCTCAAAAAATTATTGTGTACTTAGTCTGTATTCTTTGGGGTATATGCTGTATTTTTCACACATCACTAAGTAGTAGAATTGCTGCTTTGCATGCAAAATTCAATTTGATCTCAATTATGGACTTGTGTGGTGCTGCCTTAATATGCTAACCAGTGTCACTAACAGATAAACATATAAGCCACAAGTAAACTCCATAATAAAACAGGTTGACACTTCTCAAATTCAAAATTTTAAAATTTGAAAAAAGGGGAAAATTTAGGGGAAAATTAAGAATTTTTTAACCCATTCTATTAAAGAAGATTTAAAAAATTAAAAATGATTAGCTCTATATATTTTGAAGGATCTAACCGTAGAAAAGTAAATCCATTCCTTCGGTCTACATCCAGTGGATTGGTGAATCTTTCAGGCTTCTGTTTTCAGCCTTCTGGACCACAGAAATTTTCAACATTTGGATACTGAATCTTTAATATGAATGTGATTTTTATTTATTTATTTATTAGGCATTTTCTTGACTCCTCTGGGTGGTCTCTACTGTGCTTCCTGGTTTTTACCCCAGTGCTGCTCAAATAACCCTGGCAAAATCAATTCTGTTTGTCAGCTACTATACAAAGTTTCCACTTTGGCAGGGGTTAATGGGTTTTGGATCAACCATCACGTATCCACTGCCAGATCTAACAGTGGGAGAAGGCTGGGGGGAAAGCAGTCAAGCCTACACAACAAAGAGAGGCTCTGTGTGCAGATGCAGCCAAAACAACACCGTTCAGAACGCAACTCATGTCTAGAGTTGTGGGGTTTTACAGTGTCATGGCTCTTGATATTGCCTGGGGCCTCCACACGCTATTGCAATGAAAATATTAATAATTACTTGATCCAAATCTGAGCAATCTATCCAGCAATAGCAACTATATGTATGGGATTTTCCTTTGCTGTTCATTTTCAGGACCGAGAGGGAAATTTAAATTGTTTAGTTTAAAAAAGAAGGAGCGAGATAGAAACATTTATTTTGACTATTCCTTTGAAATAACTTTTTTATTGAAAACATCAGTGGTATAGCCTGTATGACTATATCTCAGGTGGTAGTTTGTCATTCTTCCTCACACACAACCTGATTACAGTGTACTGTCTCTAAAAGCATTCAGAACGACTATACGAAGGGATTTATTGCAGAGTTTGATAAATGTTTCCACATCAAAGCTGGCTGTTCCCTTTATACATATTTTATTTAAAGCTAAGTGATCTCACACACTGATGCCTGTGTGGGTAAACACTGAAAGGACAATATTTGTTCTATCCCAATAGAAATACTTCAATACAGTCAAGAATTGGAAAAAATCACAATGTGCCCTGCTAAAGTCAGGCTTGTAAGATAAATCAGTGCTGCAAGAGTGAAATTCCCCCCATGCATGGGCTACAAGCACATTTAAGGCTTGATCTACACTGACACAGGAATTAGACCTAGCTACTTTGCTGAAGACTGATGTAGGAGTGGGTAGGTAGACAGAATTTTTATAAATATTTTATGAGCAATAAGAGATTAAAATAAAAAAATTCTCATGCTAGTGGTGGTAACTATATGGACATGCTAAGTGCCTGTGTAAATAAGTGAGTAGCAGTAGCAAATACCCTTCCTCTTTTTCCTATGAAACAGATTTTTATTGGCGAAAACTGAATTCATCTTTAGTTCCTTTTTGTCCATATGTAAAAGTAAAATATCTTCTTAGAATACCCACCATAATCGTGCAGAATTTTGGGAAATATATGACAAGCAGTGCCTGTTTAGCTGTCCAATATGACAGTGCAATGTAATTTAGTCACATTTCTATACTACTGTGTAATTAATTCATGGCTGGAAAGACACAGGTACTTAGCAGGTTGCAATATATGTTAAGATTCTAAGTATTATGTGACCATGAAATAAAACACTTTCGCCTAAAAATATTACAAAAGGGCAATTAATTTCTGAGGGACACTCAACTTTAAATGTCCTGGTGTTTGTGGGCATAAATGCTCAGATATAATTTTGCCCCAACATCAAGTTACACAGAGAGAATAATTTCTTTCCCATTTCTGACTTCTCCACAACACCCCCACCATTTCTTGGATGTCACCCCTGACTTAGTCAACTAAAATACAATGCAATTTCAAAGATATTCTTCATAGTAAATATTTTAATGACTAATTCGTCTCCGTGGACAATCCATCAACTTTGGCTTCAATATGTCATATTCTTATCAACTTTGAGCAACTTGATGTTATGAGCTGTAATGAATTATTCCAGATAAGAAAGGTGAAAAGCAGTACATAGCCTGTTAGTCTTATTGGAGAAATGAAATGTCGTCTTGTGAAAGATTTAAGGTATCTAAGCTCTGTAGAAAGTTTCAGCGTAATTACTGTAGGCATAAATGTAGTCTTCTCTGTTTTCCTGGTGATGTACTTTAAATATGGCCTCAGTTCCTGAAGTAAGATTCTTTTTATTCAGTTCAATAAGGTTAGGCTTGTGTTAGATTTAGAGACCCATGGATGTTTTACAATGCTTAACTCTAATATCTGTGGCTTGCTAAAATCGTGCTTTAATTGAAATAATTTTCTCCCTTCCCCCCAAAAGCTGTACATCTGTAGACGGCATTGACTGGAGTGGATTTGTATTCATTGATGGCAGTACAGAATTGAGGGGAAAATCAGTTGCTGAAACATCTTCCCTAAACGTACTACCCGTCTGGACATAAGCCTGGGTTAAATGTCTCCCTACCATGGCTTAGTGTACGAGCAGGGGTGCATGCATTTTAGGTGTAATAGACCAGAAAAGTTTAACACCTTTTTATGAAGGGATTTACCCTCAAGAGTGATTTTAGGGGTAGATGTGGTATTGTTATGCAGTGGTAACTTTGAGAATTATAGCTGCTTTTGTGAATCATGTCAAATGGGGGGAGGGATAGCTCAGGGGTTTGAGCATTGCCCTGCTTAATGCAGGGTTGTGAGCTCAATCCTTGAGGGGGCCATTTAGGGATCTGGGGCAAAAATTGGAGATTGGCCCTGCTTTGAGCAGGGGGTTGGACTAGATGACCTCCTGAGGTCCCTTCCAACCCTGATATTCTATGATCACTTCTGAAATGGCCTTCACAAATTTCTTAAAGTCAAAGTTATGACTCGCCTTTAACATGCATATAATTATACACTGGGTTCATCCTACGCTGACTTCATTACAACAAATTATTTTAAATATGTTCTCTATATATTGTTCAGTCTACATTTGTAATGTATGATCTGCTTACACAATGGAATTTCGGGGTGGCGGGGGTTGCGGGGAAAAAAAGCTTGTTTGTCCATGTTTCATAGCTGTAAGATGTGATGTTGAAAGATGTGTTTTTCATTTTAGCCAGGTGTAATTTGACAAGTTGAATAATCTACTTATGAAAATATTTGTGATAGCATTTCATTAGAGGAGGAAGTGAAAACAACTTGTGATGGGTGTACAGACACTATCGCTATTGTTTTGCCTTTGATCACACCAAATATGCCAGCTGGGTATCTGTGTATATCCGTGCCATGAAGCTTCTGCCCAATTATGCCCCTGAAGTTCATGAACAGTTTGTGCCAAGACATGCTGCTGTGGCTCGGTCTAGAAATAAATTCAGCAAAGTCTGAACAGAATGGCCTTTGAAAAAGGAGTAAATTGTGCTAGTGAAGTAAAACAGGGTATAGTGGGTTTCACTTTGAAACCAGACCCCTTCTCTAGATGGTTCATCACTGCTCATGAGTCCTTAGCTATCATAGCCTCCATGAGAGTAATGTGTATATGGCAGATGCAAATGTTTCACAAGGAGGCTGCATCATGTCATATGCAATGGGATCTGCCTCTTTAATAGCCCGAGGAATGGTGGGAAACAGGGTGCAGCTGACCCTGCTCCAGAGAGAAGCCCAGTAGGGCAGGTGCTGGGAATCGCCATCACACATTGGCCCATGGTCTCAACTGGACAATATAAAGGGGGAAAGCTAGGAGATAGGTGTCTCTAATAACCAGAAAATTTGCAGCCAGGGCCCCAGACTAAGTGTGGGAGGCAGATATTTGACATCTTTGAGCAATTCTTATATTTACCTGATGGTGGGTCATTTATAATTAAAGCCAGTATAACCTTTTCACCCTCTATACTGTAACCCCCAAGGAGATTACCTAGATTCCTGGGGCTCTGGCAGCTCAGGGAGAGGCATACTGTCCCTGGTAGGGAGTAGGAGCCAAGGCAGACAGAGTTTTCCCGGCAGCCAATAGGGAGTGAGATGCCCTTCCCAGGGAGCTCAGAAAATGGGAGAAGACATTGTTTTGAGGCAGGCTGGAGCCAGCCAGGGAAAGGGCAGGACTGGCTGTGTGGGGAGCTGATGAGTCCCAGCCTGAATGCAGGGTTCCCCCTGAGAACTGGCCTCTAAGGACCAGAAAGCAAGATCCCTCAGCTGGGCTTTTCCCTCTCCACTGATGACTCCAAGTTTGTAGAATTTTGCTGGGCAACTTCCCCCAGCCAGGCTGAGTTCGCCCTCCAGCTCTCTAGGTGAGACCAGTCACCACATGGTCAGCTCTGCTCTGGCTGCTAGTCCAGGGCTGCTGGCTGCTGTGAGTGTGTCTGGACGCTGGGCTAGGAGACTACAGTTTGGATTTTAGTATAGTTGTGTAATCTGCACCTTGAGCCCTGCACCCCTTTGTGGTGAGAGGAAATCCTGGGACCAGAAGCAGCCTGATTCCTGCCTGAAGAGGATCCCTGCCAGCAGAGATTAGCCTCTCTGCAGTGACTGAGGAGTCCAGAGTCATCTCTGAACCTGAGGATCATTCATGGTGTTTGAGAGTGCACCATCTGTTAGTCAGGGAACTTGTTTTGGGAACCCCCTACCCCCTGAACTGTCCTCAAGCCAGGGAGTAAGGGTCTGGGGATTTTATAACCTGCTGCATGTTAAACCTGTGGAGGGACTTACCACTTTCTCCCACTTGTGAGTCCTTTGGGCTGTACTGAACCCAGTCAGCCACACTGCTAAACCACTGCAAAGAAGATATCATGGTCAGAGATCATCAAGGGCCCCAACAAAGTATGTGTACCAACGAGACATTAATCTTACATTTGCTACATCAGGTCACGTGACTGGGGAAAGTCACTGATATTATCAGCGTGGGCACCGGTGACCCTAAGAATAGTGTTTTACCCTGTTATATTTGTCTCCTGTTTAATATAATTACTCTGTTGAATATATTGTATGTATTTGTGTTATTTCTTGGGAGTCTCCAACTATCTGGCAAGTAAGTGGGGATTACCCTGTGGTGAATATTTTCCTCCCAAGCTGCCATGGTGACCCTGCCAGGAAGGAGCAAGGGGGGTGGGGGGGGTGGAGGCATCGCCAAATAAATTCATAGGGAAAAATAAAGAAGATACACCCTGTTAAGTTGGTGACAGGATCCAAAAGAACCCAGACCTGTCCATCAAAACCTGAAAGCAGATTGGCATTACAGAAGGTAACCGGGTGGAGAGGAGGCGCTACAATACAATGGTGAGCAAATCCTGCCGTCACCTAGAGGGACAACTGTTGGTTTGGGTGACTTGAAGAGTCTGCTGCTCCATGGAACCTCATGCTGTGGAAGGGATGCATTACAGTTGTTGAGATTACTACAGCAGTGATTTGTGGAGAAATTGCTAGTACTGTAAATGAAACCATCTGCGTGCAACTTGGCTCTCGGACCGCAGGTTGCATGAGGGAAGAGTTTATGGAGGAGGCACCAGGAAGTCAGTCGGCTTGCACATAACTAGAATGCAAACTGCAGGTGCCATATCTCTGTAAATAGGTCTTTTAATAAATAGCCAGTTGAGTTTTACAAGCATGGAGTCCTTTCATATTATTAGCCCAGCCCAGGGCTGGAGTCCCCACGGAAAAATATTGGCATGTGCACCAATATAGCACCCACCGGAAGCCAGTTCCCTCCCTCCCTCCCCGCCGGCAGTCCCACTGATCAACTCCTCCATCTTCCTTCCACTGCCTCCTGCCTGCCTCAGTCAGCTGTTCCATGGCCTGCAGGAGGCGCTGAGAGGGAGGGAGAGGAGTGGGGCATGGGCAGGGAGCGGGGGGGGGCTTGGGTGGAGTGGGGGTAGGGGCACAGCAGGGGTAGGAAAAGGCGGGTTGGGGGCTTAGAGGAAGTGATAGAGTGGGGGTGGGCCTGGGGCGTAATGGGGGTTGAGCACACCCTCCCGTCCGTGCCGTTTCCCCCCCCCCCCCCCCCGGCTAGAGAGGAAGTCATTGCCTCTGACCCCAGCATGCTGTATTAGAAACAGTATAGTTGTGGGATAGCTGTTTCATGTAACTTGACTATCTGAAATTGAGGAGACATTTCAGTTCATATGGAGTCAATGTAGTCCTGTTACTTTAACAGAAAGCTGAATGCGCATTTATATGGCTGCCAAATGTTTCATCTTTCTGTGGCCTGGGACATCTCATCATTTCATGGGGCCTTCCTTGTCACTGGCTGAGTCTGAAAGATTGCCCAGTTTCAGACCCCTGCTTATCATTCTAAAAACTCTAGGAATTTAATAATTACTCTGGTAGTGTTAACCATTTGTCTTAAAATGACAGATCAGATCCTCTCGAAATGTACCCTGTACAGAAGAATTCCTAGAGCACCATTATTCAACAGGAAACAAAAACTTCTAAATGATTTCCCTAAGGTTTTCAGCAAGTATTGTGTGTCTAGATGGTACTCCTCGAAAGAAATATGATGATGTCAAAATACAGAGCCAGGTGATAACTTGAATTCCTACCTAAAAAATGGTTCATCACATTTCATTTTTATTAAGCAAATGTTAATATATTTGCAACAAGAGGATACAAAAGGCAATAAATGGATGGTAGGAGCATACGTAAACACCGGAACTATTATGATAAGCAGTAAAATGTCTCCGCTGTTACACCTGTCTTTTAATTGGGCTTTGGTTATATCCAATCAAAAATAACCTACTGTAAATATTAATATGGAGTAGCAGTACTGAGAGACAAACAGCTTCCACCTAGCTGTTCTATAGCTGTACTGGCTGGGCAGAGCTAAAAGAAGTAAAAAGTAGTAATCAAGTTTTGACTACAGTAAAAATACTCAGAATTCAAGCACAAGGGTAACCAATGTAGTGATGCTTGCTCGCCTCAGTTAGGGGAATTCCCAACTAATTGAAAAATCATTTTTTCCCCACAGCTTGAGTTCTAAGGTGCTGCTTGAAGATCCAAAAACATGTTTGCCATCAACAGAACTGACATTGGTCCATAAGAGTTTTCAGTTTTTCTTTGTCTCCTGCCACTGCTTTCAATATTTTACAGCTGTGGCACAAAATGTTAGGTCTGTGGATAATCATTGGCATGATCAGATTTGTACCATAAACAGGTAGGAATTTAGTAAATTTTACTAAACTGTTTGGGTTTTTTTTTTAAATAAATCAGTCCTTGAGAGCAGATAAATGATGTGTTAGCTTCCCATTTGTTCGTTACATTTGTGTTTTCATTCTGGAAGGAACAATCTAATCATCCATCTCTCTCTCATATTAATCTAGCCCATTATCCCCCATAAAACAGAGGATTTTAATTAGAAGGTAAGGCATTTTATTAATTGGATCTTTCTAGTGTGCACCTCTTTTTGCCCTCTCCAGTTCTAGCTTTTTTTTTTTTTTAATCACCCTGTTTCCTTGAATGGTTGCTTTCTACTGCCCATTCAAGTTCCATCAAGTAAATCAACATGCAATTAACCCACAACATTAGTACAATTCTGCCATTTGTTTCTGGGGATATTAAATGGTCATATGACAGATTAATATAATTAACTCAATAATATAGTTAAAATCCAAAAGTTAATGGAAACACTGTATCAATCAAACCTAATAAAAGTGGACATAAATATAAATTGAGCAGTACCTGGCGAGATGACTAGAGCCCCGCAAATCCACAGATATCTGCATCTGTGGATGCAGTTCTATTGTTTACCATCTTTGTGGACTGGATAGAGATCCAAATTTTTCTAACAGTGAGATCCATATAAAAGGTGGAGTGCAGATAGTGGGTTGGATACAAGTTGTTTTTCGCGGATGCGGGTCGGATACGGATCCAAATTTTTGTATCTGCGCAGGACTCTAGAGATGACCTAACGTTATGCCGGCATGTGCTACCTAACGAGCACATCCAGCTCCTTGCACTATGTATTGACTTCAAATCTAAATGAAGCCTCAGCTGATTCACTTGCTGGCTCAGTAGATGCTTCTTCCAGTCTTAGGTTACAAGCTCACCTTTAAATGTATCTCATTTTTCTGCTGATCAGTAAGCATGAAAGAGCAGGATTTCTTACCAATAGACCAATATCTAAAGTGGGGGAATGCTAAGTACATAGGAGACCCATTGAAAACCCCAGAATGTCTATTTGTATTATGAATGCTATGGATGAGAATCTGATCCCAGTTACAATGGTGTAACTCGATTGAAGTCAATGGAGATATTCTGGATCAGAATTTGGCCCTATGGAAATCTTGCCTCATTTCCGTGCTGTAAATCAAGAACAAGTAGTAGTAATTCACACATCACTGTAGAAGTAATTCACATATGGTGTAATTCAAACATGGCATTAGAAACAAGGCCAGTTACTATATTGTCTGATGGCCAAGTACTTATGGCACTAAAACTGGCTGTTTCTCTAAATTGCACCAGTTAAACTGGCTCTCTGGGGGCTGCTCCATAAACTGAAGTTGCCAGAGAATGTGTCACTCTGCCTCTGCCCCTAACATGCCATTTTTGTCGTCTATGGTAGGGGAACCCTCCATCCCCTTAGAACAGTGCAAAGGAGACCATGTCTAGGACCGGATTGAGGCCCTAAAAGACTTAAATGGGAAAACATTGGATCGCTGGACAATGACCAAGTCAATACTAAAAAGAAAAGGAGTACTTGTGGCACCTTAGAGACTAACCAATTTATCTGAGCATAAGCTTTCATGAGTTACAGATCACTTCATTGGATACATCAAAAGCTTATGCTCAAATAAATTGGTTAGTCTCTAAGGTGCCACAAGTACTCCTTTTCTTTTTCCGAATACAGACTAACACGGCTGCTACTCTGAAACAAGTCAATAGTGAAATTTCAAAAAGAAATGCTGTAAATACACACACAGAAATTGCTAGAAGTTCTCCCAAAACAGCCCACTGATCTTCGGACATTAAATATACAACAGGAAAAATGGATGCAAATGTTAATGTAATAGGTTTACGTTAATGTGCTTTAAAGCATATGGAGTGCTTTACATGCCTTTGTTAAAGACTCATGTTATAGAGACAACGGTTAAGGTTATGAGCTATTTAAACTACATCTGCATTCCACAAAGATCCATATGTATAGATAAGAACTAAATTGCGGGGTTGGCAATATTTGTTACTCACGCATAATCTAGATACCAACATACAGTATCTAAAGGTTTCAGAGTAACAGCCGTGTTAGTCTGTATTCGCAAAAAGAAAAGGAGTACTTGTGGCACCTTAGAGACGAACCAATTTATTTGAGCATGAGCTTTCGTGAGCTACAGCTCACTTCATCAGATGCATACCGTGGAAACTGCAGCAGACTTTATATATACACAGAGAATATGAAACAATACCTCCTCCCACCCCACTGTCCTGCTGGTAATAGCTTATCTAAAGTAATCATCAGGTTAGGCCATTTCCAGCACAAATCCAGGTTTTCTCACCCTCCACCCCCCCACACAAATTCACTCTCCTGCTGGTGATAGCCCATCCAAAGTGACAACTCTTTACACAATGTGCATGATAATCAAGTTAGGTCATTTCCTGCACAAATCCAGGTTCTCTCACTCCCTCACCCCCCTCCAAAAACCCACCCCCATACACACACAAACTCACTCTCCTGCTGGTAATAGCTCATCCAAACTGACCACTCTCCAAGTTTAAATCCAAGTTAAACCAGAACATCTGGGGGGGGGGGGGAGGAAAAAACAAGAGGAAATAGGCTGCCTTGCATAATGACTTAGCCACTCCCAGTCTCTATTTAAGCCTAAATTAATAGTATCCAATTTACAAATGAATTCCAATTCAGCAGTTTCTCGCTGGAGTCTGGATTTGAAGTTTTTTTGTTTTAAGATAGCGACCTTCATGTCTGTAATCGCGTGACCAGAGAGATTGAAGTGTTCTCCGACTGGTTTATGAATGTTATAATTCTTGACATCTGATTTGTGTCCATTTATTCTTTTACGTAGAGACTGTCCAGTTTGACCAATGTACATGGCAGAGGGGCATTGCTGGCACATGATGGCATAAATCACATTGGTGGATGTGCAGGTGAACACTGGCTCTATCAATCTGTTTCTTCCCAATAATGTCACGGCTAACCTGGTGGCTGAACTTTGTGACTTTGTCCTTACCCATAGCTTTTCCTTCCTCCTTGGCCTCTTCAATTATCTGAGACCTCAGCATGAGATCTACTTTTAAGCAAACAAACAAAAAACTTCTAGCCCTACGAGGTTAGGGAACACTGCCATGGAGCCGCATTCTGCTGCTAACAGCATTACCGGATTGGAGCCCTGCAAGAGGGACACTATACTTCCAATCTATTGAAGCAGAGATCCCACTAGCTACTATCTCCAATCAGATGAGTTTTTGAAGTTGGGAGCTTTTTCAGATGAGACCCAATATTGTCCTTTTAACTGCACGTTACCTTCACAATTGCCATCGCATTCATTCTCAAAATAAATTCAAGAAATATTCTTTCTTCTGTTAAGCATCAAAGACCTATCTTTAGGTGCACTAGCAATCTCAAGGCAGAGAAGCAATGTCTCCTGTACTGAGATCTCCTCCTAAGTGGCCAAATGGTCATCAGTACATTAATTCACCAAATTTCTGCACATTTGGTCATCCCATCTTAGCCAATACCATTTCCTTTCTGTTGGTAGAAGTCTTTTCCACATCTTGTTGCCTAGGAGTAGATGAATATACCTAATTTTATACATCCATATTTAGAGTGATCCGGTTTCCCACCCTGAAGACACACTATTCTAAAAATCTCATGGTAATAGATCTGTATACTATAGCACAATGAAAAATAAAAAAAGCATCTGTGTTTTACTGAAAACTTCCTCTTGTTTTTTAGTAGTAACGGTCACATAGCCAGCCTACTGTGAAAACAATTTGATCATCCAGAACAGAGATGGACACTGGCATTCAAAGATTTGGGTTTGTTGTCATTGAGAGGAATTTTCCACGCTGTGCATTGGAGGGACTGTTGTACTGTTTACTTTTCCTCAAAATATGTTTAATATCTCTAATTTAGGAAAGTAGAATTGAATTATCCTGACTTTGGAAGTTACTTCAACTGAAGGAACTTCAAGGGCAGGGCATTCCTTGCTGCTAGTGATTGACAGGTCTGGTTCTGCCCCCAAGCTGCAAGCAGCACAAAGTTCCCATTACAGTGGTTCTGTGGACTTTGTTTACCCAGAAATCTCCTTTCTTCACATAACAGAGAGATGTTTTCCTATTTACTGGGGAAGGGACACACTGTGTATTAATTTAGATGAAATATATGTAGGCCTTTTGCAGATGAAATATCAGTTGGCCTTTGTGTTAAGACTTATTCAGTCTGTCTCCCTTTCATACCTTTTCTCATCAACATTTGTTGTTTTGACATCTTATGAACTTACACTCACTTTTTACAGATGAGGTCATAATTAGGGTAAATTTCTAGGCCCAGTTACCACAACAACCTCCGCCACCCAAGCAGAATGGATTTTAGCAACGTCCCTTTACTCCAGAGCAAAATAGATTTGTTGATGAACTCCAGCCACCAGGGGATAATATAGTTTTTTAACCCACTATACTGTGCTTGGGAGCATATTACAGTGACCTTTTCCCTAAGTTCAGTTCATCTTCAGGTAGAAGTGTTTATCCCTTCAAGACAGAAATTTTCCACTGAATAGGAAAGATAAATAGAAAAAATGAAAGATTTCATTTTTTATCAACATAGCTCATCATTTTGATACACACTTTAAAAAATGTAAATGGAGAAAACAGAGTATGATTGAAAAATGAGACATAGAATCATGAATGTGTATTTTTCACAGAGATCTGGATGTAGGAATTGGATTGCCTGTAATAGATTTCCCTCCCCTTCCTCCCCCCCTCCATTCTACTCTCTTTCTGATATGGAGATTTACACTGACCTTTGGGCTTTTACATCTTGCAATTTGCCAGCTCTTTGATAGAAAAGCACATTCTCACTGGTCACTTAATTCCTTTCTGATGGGTAATATGTGACACTACCAATCAGAGAGTCTTTGATTCACTGTGACAAAAGAGAGAATTAAATGTACTTTTTCCCCCCAATATAGTATTTGCCACACTCCCTTGAGCTGACTATAATCCTGGCTCCATTTTTATTTTCTTGTTCTTTAGGCATGCTATAAACCCAGCTTTATGATTAAACAAGATAAGATAAGTTCTTTTACCATTTGAATACCTAGGGAATAAATCTTTTTATCTCTTGCTAACTTCAGGTGAGGCTGTAAAACACCCTGTACATATTAATGCTGAATTGTATAAGACCATTCCACTTAGCTTGAAGCATTAGGTTCCTGTGTAAAGGGCTGTGTATTATCACCATACGGAGCGGTAATAGACCTAAAGGAGAAAAAGTGACTTTGAAAGGATTACAATTAAAAGAGGGGAAAGGAAGCACACAGAAGTGTCAAAGTCTAATGCTCAAATAGGTTCTTTTATCAAATTAATCCTATAGGGAGGGAAAAAAAGAAATCTTGTCAGGCTTTCAATAGACTGTTTGTTTGTTTTTCCACATATACATTTAAATACAGGCCCAAAGGCCTAACAGATGCAGTAAGTGGATTCAATCTTTATTCGAGTTTTGTTATGGCTAGAAAAGACACCATTAAAAATCATTGTCAGTTTTTATCCCAGTCTTGTTTATAGTCATAAAATAATTCTACATATTAAGTATTCAAATAATACAAGAAAGAAGGATCTCAAAATGAAGGGTGAAAATCTTTGGCCCATTGTACATAGGTTCTGTTAAGTTCATTTTCTCTAGAGACTCCTATTTACTCATCCATTGTAACCCTCTGCACTGAGGGGCTTCCATAACACTGAAAGTACCCTGATACATAACCTGGTACTGAAAGTATCACATGAAGCTTGTTTTCAAAATTATGTTGGCTCTGGTAAAGAACAGATAAAGTATTAAAAGAAAAGAACCCTAGCTTTTCCTTTTTCTTGTCAAAATACCAATACAAATACAGTATAAGAATTCAGTCGTTTTGTGCAGGGTATGTTCAAATAGGATTATATTTTATCAAATATGGTTAATTTTAACTGGAGAATGTACATGAACTGGATGGCTAAGATGGCCATGTATTCCAGTGGAAAATGGCAATCATCTGCGTGAAGAGATTTCTTCTCAGGCAAAAGGCTGTTAGCCACTTTGAAGCTACTTCCTCCAATCATAATGGTGGCAGTGTTATGGAGAAACATTTGAGCTGGTTGGAACATTTTCAACTATATGAAACTTTGTCAAAATAGGGTTAGTCAAATCTGAAACATTTCATGGAGACTTACCAGTTTCAGCAAAGTTTTTATCAGGAGGGTTTTTGTGGTCAAGGGCTCTCTAGCCACTTTGGATGAAAGGGAAAGGGGGAAGAGAGAGACAGGTTGAAAAGCTCAGGTTTTCAGTTTGATAATAGCCATTTTGACACACTTTTTTGTTTTCTATTGCAAAGAAGGGTTTTGTTTTCATTCTGATGCAAAATGAAAACAAACTTTGAAACAGCAGAAGGTTGCTATGAAATGGAATTGTCTTCCAGGCAGCTCTGATAAATAGCTATCCTCATATTTACTTTGATATGTCTATTGGTGATTAAATCTGCTGCAGATTTAACCACGTGATTTAGGCAACTAACCAAAACACTGCAAACTTCAAATTATGTAGTCTTTTGTCCTGTGAGGGATGGTTACTTACACTTTCCCATCAGGTTATAAAAACAATATCTGCTACTTGTAAGATATAGCACCCCTGGTTTGCAGCTGTTGAACTGCCTTGAAAGGCCATGCCTATTGGGGTGCATGGGAGATTTTGCATGAGGGTAACATCATCGCCCGACTCTATGTAAAGGACTGCACCCACAGCCACCAGCATTCCTTATCTGCTGCCAATGTGGAGAGTGAATAGAACTATCCTTCAGTCTAGCTCTTCCCTTAATCTAGCTTCTTGCAGTCACTTTTTGTAGAGTAGTATACAATCATTTAGCATATCTATCCGTCCTTTATCTTGGAAGTGTGTGTACACACCACTGGGTCTATATTGGGCTCCCAGGTTGGAGATACAGACTTGTGCTAGTGGGTTTGAGCTAGCCTGCAAAAAATAGCAGTGTGGACATTGCCGCTCTGACAGAGGCTCTGGCTAGCCACCTGATCTTAGACCCAGGGGCTCGGGTGGGCTTCAGAATCCTAGCTGTAGCATAGATATGCCCATCAATCATACTGGAGACTGATTCCCATGTTTGGTGCCTTCTGTATTTAGGTGAAACCCACTCAGTAATGCAGTGCACTTTACTGCACCTTCAATTCCCACAATACAGATAACATTCTATAAGGATCGCTCTTTGCTCCCCACTCTGCTGCCGTCACAATCACCCTCAGTCCCTCCAATCCGGTTTGGGATGCACATTGCCTAGACCTCCAGACTCCCACATGTTTCACACGTTCAGTCTCCATAGTCCTATCCTGAAACTCCAGGGCAGTGGATTGGGCTATCGGGGCCTATCAGCCATCCGTGCAACAGCACGTAGTTAATGTGCTTACAGGCAACACCATGGACTTGTACTATGTCAACAATCAGGGACTTGTGCATTCCCAGCACTTACCAGTGGAAGCAAGATAATTTTGGATATGGAGCCTCTTGCACAAGCCTCTCAAATACTTCCTGATCAGAATGGCCTTTCTGATAGCAATTGCATTTGGAAGAAGAGTGAGTGAGCATTGTGCTTTGATGACCAGACCACCTTACACAGCAGTCCAAAAAGACATAGTCACCATTGGTATATTTACACTGCAGCTGGGAGCAAGCCTCCCAGCCCAGGAAGACAGACTCGTACTAGTGTGGCTGGAGCTAGTAAGCTAAAAATAACACTTTGGATGATGCAGCTATGGTTCTCAAGCCCACCTAACTCTGTAGGCTGCTTGAACAAGGAAATTTTGGGAGACGACATACCCAGAGGAACCCTAGGAATTGTAGGCTGCAGGAAAGCATATTGGGAAGGAGTGGCAGGGAAAATCATAGAATATCAGGGTTGGAAGGGACCTCAGGAGGTCATCCAGTCCAACCCCCTGCTCAAAGCAGGACCAATCCCCAACTAAATCATCCCAGCCAGGGCTTTGTCAAGCCTCACTTAAAAATATCTAAGGAAGGAGATTCCACCACCTCCTTAGGTAACGCATTCCAGTGTTTCACCACCCTCCTAATGAAAAAGTTTTTCCTAATATCCAACCTAAATCTCCCCCACTGCAACTTGAGACCATTACTCCTTGTTCTGTCATCAGCTACCACTGAGAACAGTCTAGATCCATCCTCTTTGGAACCCCCTTTCAGGTCGTTGAAAGCAGCTATCAAATCCCCCCTCATTCTTCTCTTCTGCAGACTAAACAATCCCAGTTCCCTCAGCTTCTCCTCATAAGTCATGTGTTCCAGTCCCCTAATCATTTTTATTGCCCTCCGCTGGACTCTTTCCCATTTTTCCACATCCTTCTTGTAGTGTGGGGCCCAAAACTGGACACAGTACTCCAGATGAGGCCTCACCAATGTCGAATAGAGGGGAACGATCACGTCCCTCCATCTGCTGGCAATGCCCCTACATATACATCCCAAAATGCCATTGGCCTTCTTGGCAACAAGGGCACACTGTTGACTCATATCCAGCTTCTTGTCCGCTGTAACCCCTAGGTCCTTTTCTGCCGAACTGCTGCCTAGTCATTTGGTCCCTAGTCTGTAGCAGTGCATGGGATTCTTCCGTCCTAAGTGCAGGACTCTGCACTTGTCCTTGCTGAACCTCATCAGATTTCTTTTGGCCCAGTCCTCTAATTTGTCTAGGTCCCTCTGTATCCTATACCTACCCTCCAGCGTATCTACCTCTCCTCCCAGTTTAGTGTCATCTGCAAACTTGCTGAGGGTGCAATCCACACCATCCTCCAAATCATTTATGAGGATATTGAACAAAACCAGCCCGAGGACTGACCCTTGGGGCAGTCCACTTGATACCGGCTGCCAACTAGACATGGAGCCATTGATCACTAACCATTGAGCCCGACAATCTAGCCAACTTTCTATCCACCTTATAGTCCATTCATCCAGCCCATACTTCTTTAATTTGCTGGCAAGAATACTGTGGGAGACCGTGTCAAAAGCTTTTCTAAAGTCAAGGAAAAACACGTTAGATTCTGTGCTGTGCATCTTAGGAGGGGCAACACAGGAGCAGGGCAACATTGGATTTAAACTACTTTTGTACCTCCCCTCGGGGCTGAACACTGGAGTAAGTTCACGTTGCTCCCAGAGCTGCTCTAGCTCACATCAACCTCTGCATGACTACCTTTGGGCTGTTCTACCTCTGATGCCCCTACACCAGGGACTGTGAGAAAGGAAACCTATACACTGACTATTCCCTACCTATGGACAGGGAAATTCTGCCCTGTATGGCCCCTGAACTGTGCAAGGTAGCAAGTAGGGATAGAAGTGGGTCAGAACCTCAAAACAGACCTGAGACACCCAGTGTGTGAACTGTGGGACTTCTTGTCCCTTTGGGTTGTACAGTTTTATCCTTTCACATTGGATATCTGGGCTGCAGGAAGTTGTAAGAAGCTCATTTATGCTCTTTTTAAAAACAATAATTGATACGCTCTCCATGGAGCTTGAACCAAAACCTTCCAGGCTTTTTTTTAAAGCACCTTCCACTCTATCTGGCCCTTTCAATGCACTGACCATTAAATATAATGTGTCCTTCTTTCCTATCAACATACTAGCTGAAAAAAGACAAAAATCAGGATTAAGTAACGCAAATAATAATAGGATGGTAAGCAGGGTGATCACATGGTTAAGGCAAGTGACTTAGATGTTAGACCTAGCTCTGCCACTGAACTTGGCCTTACCTTGGACGAGTTACTTCACTTCTTTGTGCCTCTGTCTCTCCTCTCATCATCTGTCTGTCTTATCTATTTAGTTTGAGAGTTCTTTGGGGCAGTAGCTGGGTGGTTTTTTTATGTATTTGTACACTGCCTAGCACAATGGGACCCTGATTTTGGTTGGGACCTTTAGCCATTACCACTGTAATGCAAACAATTAATAAAATTGTAGTTCAAACTCAGTACTGTATAGAAGTGTTGCACAAAAAAGTGATATCTCACGTGACCATATCTGGTAGGGAAGATACAGATATTAATTGCCTTAAATTTGTTTTGATGTCCGTGCATATAAACCTTCTGCATTACAGCTTGTGCTCAGACCACCTTCATTCTGGCATTTCTGAACTTTTGACTTTTCAACTTTAATATTCTTTTAAGATAGTTTTATTTTAAACCTGGTTCTAAATAGTTCTACTTTTTCTTTCTATATAGCTACTACTCAGTCACTAGTAGAATTAGTAAAACTTTTTGTTCTCTGGAGAAATTCTGACATTTTTGAAACTTTTTTTCAGTCCGAATGGGAAGGGTATTTTTTGTTTTTAGTTTTCTGCAAAATGAAAACTGCAAAAAAAAAAAAAAAAAAAAAAATTTTTGATAATCAAAATGTTCTATTTTGTTAAAGTTGAAACATTTTTACTTTATAATGTAAAATTTTCAAAATGAAAAATCAGAACTTATGATAAAGTCAAAACAGAACATTTAGACAATATTTAAAATGTTTTATATCAATTTTTTTCCAAAATGAAATGTCATTGAAATGGACACATTCTTGCAAAACATTTCAATTTCAACCAAATGGTACTTTCAGATAGAAAAACATCTTGTTGGAAAACTTTTGACTCAAGCCATTCATAAGTGAAGCAAAACATTTTGGTGCAATAAGAACGGATGGGCATATGGAAAGAGAACTTTTATTCTTCTTCTGCTGGTTCAGATACAAACCAACAAAATAATATTCCTTGAGCTGTCCTGAAGTTTTAAGTGCCACTGGTTTACAAACAGATCTTGACTTGCAGATCCCATACATAGTAAAAATGGTGAGTTATATCCCCAACAGCACCTAATAAGTTGTTTAAATAAAAACAGCTGTGTTGATTTCAGCTCATCTCTAAACAGGAGAATAAAACTAATGCTTGCCAAATACAAATGAGTGTAATTTTTTTTTTTAAATTATAAACTGATATTACAGGATTATATGTTTGGCAAAGGGATTTCTGGTACGTGACTATTCGGGATTAAAGATTCAACGAATAACTAAACTAAGCTATCAATTGCTCTCGTGCCAAAAGGCAAATTTTTTGCAGATGGAGGAGTGATGCATTCCCTTTGCTGAAAGACCTAGAAATAGAAAAGATTATTTTCTCCTGTCGTGTGAAGTCAATGACCACATATAAGAATGTGGATCTTTATGGAAGGAGTATAAGAATTTTATTAGGGGGAAAATAAAAATACATAAAGGTTTCAAAGAGTTTTTAAGTAGGGGAAAGGGAAGGATGCTCAGCCTAAATAATTTTGTGCCTTCTAGCTCTGCACATTTATGATTCTAGGGGCCTGATCCTCAGTTGGTGTAAATCGGCACAGGTACAGTGATTTCAAAGAAATTTACACCAGCTGAGGATCAGCTGTGTGAGATAGTGACACTCTCTTCCTATGTTATGGAATGCCTCGATCAGTTACAATGTGAGATGTCTTTCACTTCAGAGAGGTAAAACTCCATTTGATTTCAAGAATCCAAGATTTGGCCCGCAGAGTCTAAGATCGGTGCCTATGCTGGTCTATATTTTTAATGATGAAGTAGCATAAGTGCTCCTCCAAAGGCATTTTTGGCACAATGCACAGTTTATTCCTCTTACCAAATTTAAAAATTATTTAAATACAATGTCTAGAATGTCAATCAGTCCTGATCTTAAGTGGAATAACTGTCTCTGCAGCATTCCCCGATAGAATTAATTCTATTTTGGTTTAACAAACAGAAAGGCATTCCTTGCCAAAGTTATAGTACCCTTACCATGGTTAGGAAAGAAACCTGAATTAATAACACCACTACAAAACAAAATGGCAGTAAGCACCCACAATATCTAATTATCAGTCTACAAAAAGCATTCAGTCTCCCGAAGGTGTCTGTACTACACTGGTAATGTACATTGGTGGATGTGCATTCTGAAAGATTCTTCTGGGTAAAAGGTAGAGCCCTGGGCTATTGCATAGTAATACTATGTTAGTTAAAAACATTAACGGTGGCTTAAGCCCATGAGCTGGATCAATAGTTATTTTCCTGTAGCTTTCTGTCTTCTCTTACAGAATTATTTCAGACTAATAGAACTGAATTTGGCTTAATATGACCTGTAATAGCCACTGTGCACAAATGTACTGTTAGACATTGGAGCTGCCTCTTAAGAGAGAGAATGCTGGCAAGAACCCTGATATTATCTCCTTGTTGCCTTAAAGTGAAGCCTGGGATCTTTGACTTCAGAGCAATCAGAGCTGAGCTGCAGGGACTACATCCATAGAACACCATCTAAAGTAGATGAACAAAGTGCCACCACTCTTCATCCCCATGTCAATAGCTGACCAATTCTCAGAATGCAAAACCTGCCTTGAGGCCTGCGAAGGGAGTAGATATTATTGTGTCCCACTGTTTGACTTGTTCAATTAAAGATAGTTTCATTTATCTAGCAACTGATGCAGAAAAATACCATCAGAAACAAAAGCTCTCCCAACTGGTATGAGACATTTGCATCAAAGATATTTCCAATCATTTAAATCTATTCGCATTATTTTGCAGCAAAAGAAAATCTTTTATAGCCGTTGTGAATTCTGAATTCATATTGTCATGAAAATTGTAAATAAAGGGGGAGGGGGGAATTTCTCTTGAAACACGTATCTCATCCTGTAGCAAATTGCTGTTGTATGAATATATATTTATCAGGACAAACAAGAATTAGCAGAATGAGGTTCATATTAAGGGGTAGACTGTCATTATAATACAAAGGGACTTACACATGTACTTAAATCAGTTCCTTAGTTACACTATATTTTGCTGCACGTTGTGCCAAAGTCCAAGGCTTGTCAGGTCAACACACTGAAAAAAATTCCAATCTCTTACAAAAAAATAACTTCCCTGAATATTTAATTAGCAGTTCCTGCAACTTCAAGGATTTACTTATACAAGCTAAAAATGTGAATTCAGCTCAGTCCTTTATGGGATTTGCTGAAGTCCTAAAAGAATAAGGGCTGTGTTTTCAAAGCTTAGTACATACTTGTGTTTTCAAAATGCAAGCACCTATTTCACCTACAAAACCATGCATCTCTGTTTGCACCTAACATTTGTATGTGTGATATGGTCTGGGTGCATTTTCGGCCGGATTCCTTACCACTTGATCGGCAATAAAGCTCCCATTGACTTCAGCGGCGCAGAAGCTAGCTAGACCTAAGCTTTAAAAAATCTGACTCTGATAGGTCTTTTGTATAAGAATCTTATCTGGCTTCACCTCTGTTTCCTGAAGCTTGCCATGCTGCTCTTCAAACAGCTTGGCCTGGATTTTTCTCTGCTGAACTGTGCTTTAGGGATCTGTTGTATCGGACAAAGGATCTGGAAACAAAAATGAATGGATTATCAGAAAAGAGAATCTCTACTCTTGGAATGTTTGAATGTCCTCTATCACTCCGTACTAATAACTGACAAATACTTAAATGAAAAGATTCCAAAGCACTCTACAAACTGTACAAATAATATATATAACACACATTCCCAGACAAAAACAGGTAAAGGGAGCTAAGGGTGACAGTACACATTAAGCTTGTCTTACTCTCTAAAGTTTTTCCAACTCAGCTGTGGCAGTTAGAGGTGTGACTTTTTTTATCTATATTTTTGATCACCACAACTATACCAATAAAAATCCAAGTGTAGGCAGAGTTATTGTATAAAAGTGCTTATGACAATATAGCAGATTCCATTTCACAAACCAAAATAAGCTATACTACCCCTACCATAAATGTGTCTAAACCAGTATAACGGTCTATACCCAGGGACTTTTGCTGTGTTAACTATGCCTGCATACTTCAAGTGGCAAAACTTTTAAGAGTAGAAAAGGCCCTAGTAATTTGGAGGGGCGGGAGGAGTGGAGGGGGCATTACAGAGGTGTAGTAATGATCCCTGTAACAAGCACTGTAAACTTAGAAAATCCAGAGTTTAAATTTAAAAGAAATCCAGACACATTAAGGTCAGGAAGTGCCCAGTTAAGGCCCCCAAATAACCATCTCTCTGTCTATAAGGATTCTCCTATGCAATAACCATAACACTTTTGATTGATACATATTAGTGCTCGTAGTCCTAGATTAGATGTATCTGATTTTTAATACACATTTAAAAAATCCTGTTATGATCTTACTACAGGAGAGGTCCACTAGGAGGTTTTTTAATATTGGAAAACAATGTGTTTTTCTCTGACCCTGTTTTGGAAACCATTTCAGCTGAAATTTTTCATAAAGATTTAGTCTGAGGCAAACACCCAGCATGGAAACTTGGCTCCCAAATGCTTATTTGACAAAATTATAAGCAACCAAAATCAGGGTCTGATAAGGGAAAGTGTGGGATAACCTTAATAGAAAAAGTTATCAGTACTGCCCATAACTTGTATAGTAACTTGATGAGATTTTCAAAGTGCTTTATAATCCTGGGGACGGAAAGTTTTATTAGGTCTCTGTGATGGGGCATTGGCCCCACACAGGTGTAGAAATGGTTAACCTCAGCAGGGAGCAGTGGAGGTGAGTCCTATGAGTGGCCCAGAGAGGCTGCATGAGGCGCAGCCAATAGGAGGGAGACTGCAAGGAGCAGTCAGTCAGGGCCCAGCAGGCTCACATAAAAGAAGCTGTAGGGCAGAGCTGAGATCAGTTGCTGGCAGAACCCCAAGGGGTGAGCCTGAAAGAAAGCTAGCACCGTGGACAGGGTGATTGCTGGCAGGAACCGGGGGTGCGGAGGGGAAGCAAAAGAGCAATTTTGTGGGCTGCAGGGATTGAGCAGCTGAGTGCCCTGAGGCAAGGTGAAGAAGGTGCTGCGGCCATGGGGAAGTGGCCCAAGGGATCATAGCAGCAGTGAGAAGAACTAGAGGCGTAGCAGAAAGTTGCTATCCACAAGGTCCTTGGGCTGGGATCTGGAGTAGTGGGCAGGCCTGGATACCCCCCCCCACTCGCCATGGGGGATGTGGCATGATTATTGTACTGAGACTGTAACCCCCCCAAAGGGGGGGGAAGACATTTGGTGACACAATCAACAGACTCCAAGGAGAGACTGCTGAAGTGGAATTAATTTGCAAACTGGATACAATTAACTTAGGCTTGAATAGAGACTGGAGTGGATGGGTCATTACACAAAGTAAAACTATTTCTCCATGTTTATCTTCCCCCCCCACTGTTCCTCAGACGTTCTTGTCAACTGCTGGAAATGGCCCACCTTGATTATCACTACAAAAGTCGTCGTCGTCCCCCTGCCCCCCGCTCTTCTGCTGGAAATAGCTCACCTTACCTGATCACTCTGGTTACAGTGTGTATGGTAACACCCATTGTTTCATGTTCTCTGTGTATATAAATCTCCCCACTGTATTTTCCACTGAATGCATCCGATGAAGTGAGCTGTAGCTCACGAAAACGTATGCTCAAATAAATTGGTTAGTCTCTAAGGTGCCACAAGTCCTCCTTTTCTTTTTAAAGAGGGCACTGTGGTTCCTGAGGCTGCAAGGGGGGTTGCAGGCAGATGCAGAGACAATGTGCAAACCATACACAGGGGCATCTGCCTTAAGCTAGTCCCCAGAGAGACCAGGAGGAGGTGCCAGCCCAGCGGTAAGTGATGCACCCCATGACAGTGTCCTTTACAGACAGGTTTCAGAGTAGCAGCCGTGTTAGTCTGTATCTGCAAAAAGAAAAGGAGGACTTGTGGCACCTTAGAGACTAACAAATTTATTTGAGCAAAAGCTTTCGTGAGCTACAGCTCACTTCATCAGATGCATTCAGTGGAGAATACAGTGGGGAGATTTATAGACACAGAGAACATTAAAAAGGTGCCACAAGTACTCCTTTTCTCTCCTGAGACAGAGAGAGGTTAAAGTGACTAGCCCAAATCTGTGACAGGTGAGGGAACAGAATCCAGGACATCTGATGCCAAGGACTGGTCTACACACAGTTTTTGTACTGCTGTTGTCATATCGGTTTAGAAACAGAGATAGAGAAAGGAGTAGACCTCACTAGTGTGGGCCTAGTTATACTAGTATAAAAATGTTTATGATGGAGTAGCTTATTCCTGTAAATGTACAGGAAGACACTGTACCAGCATAAGTACTGTGATGCCAATATACATGCATCAACAGGAGGAGCTGTAGCAATTGAACTATAAAATCACACCCTAACTGAACTAGTTAAATGGGTACAAAAACTATGTGCCCCCCAGGCTTTGAGTCCTCATCACTAACCATTGACTCTGCCTCCCTGTAGAATCCCAGTCTGGTCCCTCGGTATTTAAAATCAGGCTCAAACTTCCCGTGTATATTTGAGTGAGTTAGTTGCTATGAGGAAGCCTCTGGTATCAGTATTGTTTGTTAGCCTTCAACCATTCATTCCCAGTCAAAGCAATAGTCTACAAAGATGTCTTTCACATCCCCAAGACAATGAATCAAGATACGTTACTAGATCATTCATATCATCGTCATTGAACTTCTGAGGCCTTCACAAGGCTGAGGCTTTGAAAAATGTCAATTGTAAACTTGTGTGTATTTGTCACACTATTTACACCTGAAGTACATGTGCACAAGATAGTGTTTCTGTGGAGCCAAAGGGGCAGCAGATATGTACATTTAGTGCTTCTGTTTTTCAGGGTTTATTCATTTCATTTGCGGGGGGAGCTATTTTTATCTATTTCATGTAGAGGTCCAAAAATTGGGCCGTTATAGGGCTTTTCTGTGTATACACTGTAATAACTAATGTACGTTACATGCGCTATTCATTACAGTAGTATATATGGTAACAAGTAATTTCTTTAATGTTCCCCAGTGTGCTTAATGTAGTGCTGTTTGAAACACTACTATGTTAAAAGTGTACTGGGGGAACCTTTAGTACACACTAGCAGGGTCTACACAGACCAATTAATGTGCAACATGTCTGTATGCTGTAGAAATCACACCCCGGTAATGTGCATTACTGATCTGTGTAGACAAACCCAGTGATACTCATAACCATTATGGGTGTTTATTGGAGAAACACTGATTTCTGATTTCCAGTGTTTCATCAGTGTTTATCAGTTAAAACCGAAAATCAGAAACCCAAAATATAAATTATACATGAGTGCACATGTGCACAGTGCTCACCGTTAAACTCTTTACAATTTTGTGTTTTGCTTAATGACCATTGTCAGTGTTTCATGCTCATAACATAGGGAATACTGGGACTAGTGTGCCAACAAAGTGCTTGCAAACAAGTGCATAAAGTCAAGTGGCAACCATTGTGTATATATTATTATAACAGGCTGTCAGTGTTGTCTTGAAAACCACAGCCTGTTAGCAGGTGATGATCCTGCTAAAGAGCATTTACCGACTCATTGGTGTGGCTGGCTTGTTAACCCATTTGGGTACAAGTGAAGTAGGAGTAGAATCATAGAATATCAGAGTTGGAAGGGACCTCAGGAGATCATCTAGTCCAACAGCCTGCTCAAAGCAGGACCAATCCCCAATTTTTGCCCCAGATCCCTAAATGGCCCCCTCAAGGATTGAACTCACAAACCCTGGGTTTAGCAGGCCAGTGCTCAAGCCACTAAGCTGTCCCTCCCCCATGCAGAGAGACTGGTAGGGTTTGAGACAGGGAAGGAAGGCATCAAGGGAGTCGGTGGACGCCGCCCAGAGGAACTCTGCCCTGAGGCATGAACAGACAGAGGATCAGAAATAGGCCCTACAGTCACAGGAGACTCCATCGGCCAACCTCCTCACCCTGGTTTTATAGATGGCCACTTTAGCCAGGGCCAGGAGGAGGTTGACCAGGAGGTCCTGTGACTTAGTGGGGCCATGGACAGGGAGTACATAGATGAGGAGGTGAGGGGAAAAGTGCAACCAAAATCTTAACAAAATATTCGTGAGGAGCTGGAATAGGGGCTGCAGCCTGGCGCACTCTAGGTAGACGTGCGCCAGGGTTTCCCTCACGCCACAAAAGGGGCAGGTGTCTGGGACTGGGGTGAACTGCACCAAGTACACGCCCGTGCTCACGGCCCCATGAAGGAGCCGCCAACTGATATCCCCGACGGGCCTTGGGACCAGGGTGGAATATAGGCCGGCCCACCGGGCCTCCTCATCCTCTAGAGGTGGCAGGAGGTCCTGCCACGTTGTGTCGGGGTTGGATGCGAGGGTGAGGACGTGAAGTGTGTGGAGCACGAGCATGTATAGATGTTTCCTTGGCGCAGTCTGGAAACAGACCGGCTGCAGCTCATGTAGCCGGCTCATGGGTCCACAGGGCAGGGGCCTGATGAAAAGGTCCGGAGGGCGTGGGGTGGAGGGTGGGCAGGGCACGCCCTCCCTTAGGACCCTGTCAAGGTAAACCTGAGCAGCGGGCGGCAAAGCGGCCCTCACCTCCTGAAGTATACGTAGTTTAGTACGAGGTCTGGAGAGCCCCATGCGCTGAGGGAGCGTCAGGGAACCCAGCCAGTCTCCCTGGTCATAGTCCAAGAGGTCTCCGACTGGTGATTTCTGCCAGGACCAACCTCTGGCACACTGAGGGGACTCCGCCACCTGCACACGGAGCTGGGGGTTGTGTAGCGGGGGCTCCGCGAGGAGATCTTCCCCCAAGGAAGGCCGCCATGGACCCAGTCACTGTGAACAGTTTCCAGGTCCGGAGGAGGTCCTGGTAGAAGACCGGCAGCCCGGAGAGGTCTCGTGGAAGACCTCTCAGATGGAGATAAATGAGCTGCCGGTCATATCGGAGCCCTTGGAAGTGGCGCAGGAAGGTGTGCGCTAGTACGCTCCACGCCGGACTACCTGCACCAGAAAGGAGCCTCTGCAGGGCCTGGAGGCGGAAGACATGGACCTGAGTGTGGAGACACTTCAGGCCCTGCCCTCCCTCCTCCAGGGGTAGATGGAGAACCCCTGCAGAGACCCAGTGCAGTCCTGACGAGAAGAACTCTAGAATCAATGTCTGGAGGTTGGCCAGGAAACCTGGGGCTGGGACCAGGGTGTTGGGTTGGTACCAGAGCATGGTCAGGACTAGTTGATTAAGCACCAGTGCCCTCAAAGGGAGAGACACCGGAGTAGTTCTGTCTATCTCCAGAGCCGCTCTACCACCCTGCCCTCTAAACCGTGCTAGTTCTCCGGCAGAGACAGATGCGTGGCAGAAAGGTAAACGCAGAGATAGAGCAGTGGACCCGCACTCCACCATATGGCCTGAAGCGCGGGTGGGAGGGAGCTCGCCTGCCACCAGTCCCCTACCACCAAGCCAGAGCTCTTGACCCAGTTGACCCGGGCAGAGGAGGCTGCCAAGTGAATGGCCTGGCAAGCCTCCACCCGCGCCAAGTCGCCCGGGTCCTGGACCACGAGGAGCACATCGTTGGTGTACACTGACAGGACCAGCCACAGCTCTGGCTCCTGCAGCGCCAACCCCGTCAACCTCCTACGGAGGAGACAGAGAAAGGCCTCGATCGCCAGAGCATACAGATGGCCCGAGAGGGGGCACCCCTGCCGTACTCCTCTCTCGAAGCTGACCGGTTCAGTCAGGGTCCAGTTGAGCCTGACCAGACACTCTGTGGAAGCGTACAGCACCTGGAGAAAACCCACAAACTGGGATCCGAAGCCAAACGCTCGCAGAGTGCTCAGGAGATACCCGTGATCCACCCGGTCGAACACCTTCTTCTGATCCAGGGACAGGAGGGCAAACGACAGACCATCCCAACACCCAAGTTCCAAGAGGTTCCGGACCAGATATAGGTTGTTGAAAATGGTGCGGCCTGGGACGCTGTAGGTCTGGTCTGGGTGGATCACGTCCACCAGCACGGACCCTAGCCGCAGCGAGATGTCTTTCACTATGACCTTGTAGTCCATGCTGAGGAGCGAGACAGGTCGCCAATTTCGTAAATCGCAGAGGTCCCCCTTCTTCGCCAATAAGGCAAGCACAGCTCGCCTGCACGAAAGAGGGAGGACCCCGCTCTGCAAAGACTCGGCCCAGATGGTGACTAGGTCTGGGCCGAGGATGTCCCAGAACACGTGGTAGAACTCCCCGGTCAGCCCGTCCATGCCTAGAGATTTATTGGTGGGCATGCGGTGGAGGGCTTCCAAGAACTCGACCAGGTCTCAGTCACCCGTGCAGACCATCAGGAGTTCATCTCAGAGCACTCTGAAAGCATTAGGATCAGTTGGATCCGGAGAGAAAAAGCCTGCTTAGAAGGCCCTGGCCCTCCTGCATATCTCCGCCGGATCCATGAGGGGGGTGCTGTCCTCTGCTAGGAGGAAGGTGACGTGCTTCTTGGCCCCCCTCTTCTATGCCCTGGAGAAAAAGAGGCGGGAGCCACGATCCATCTCCCGCAGGAGGCGGATGCGGGATCGAAGAAAGGCACCCTGAGCCCAATGGCTCTCGAGGGCCTAGAGCTCCTCCCGCTTCTCCCGGCACGCCCCGCAGAGGGATGGATCCTCAGGGCTGGCGGCCAGACACCTCTCCAGCTCTAAGACCTCCCGTTCCAACTGCCCTATCGCCGGATCCCTCCGTTGGCTGGCACCCCGGCTGTAGTCAAGGCAGAAGAGCCAGGCGTGCACCTTCCCCAGGTCCCACCACCGCCGCACTGAGGGAAAGGCACGTCGCTGCCCTCGCCAGGCCAGCCAGAACTTCCGGAAGGATGCCACGAAGCCCACATCCTCCAACAAGCTCCTGTTAAAATGCCAAT
This sequence comes from Eretmochelys imbricata, assembly GCF_965152235.1. Lineage (NCBI taxonomy): Eukaryota > Metazoa > Chordata > Testudines > Cheloniidae > Eretmochelys > Eretmochelys imbricata. The sequence goes on along the minus strand of NC_135572.1, from coordinate 191,338,658 downwards.
AGGCTGGCCCCAGCCTCTCTGCGCAGAGAGAGGCCGTCACGGTGGCTAAATGATGATCAGAGAACGGGGCTGGCCGGATGCTGGAGGAGTGGGCCTGTGAAAGGTAGAATCGTGATAAGTAGCTGCAGTCCAACCAGGAGTGGTGTGACCGATGGGCCTCCACCCGGACAAAGGTGAACGTTGAGGCGTTGTCCGGGTGGTGGTCACACCAGACGTCCACCAGGGAGTGATGGTCGACTATCTCCCGGAGGACGTCGGCTGCAGCCGGGCACTGCTCAGTCCCCGAGCGGTCCCACTCCTCGAGGGTAGTATTAAAGTCCCCACCCAGGACCAGGCACTCGTGAGGATCCAAGGCGCCAAAGAAGGCGGATGCCTGCTGAAAGAAACACAGCCGCTCCGGGCCCGATGTCAGGGTATAGACATTGACAAGACTGACCATGAGCCCCTCCATACGGACCCGGAGGTGCAGCAGGCAGCCCGGCACAGCCTCGGTGACCCCCAGCACCTTGGGCCATAGGTCGGGGGAGAACAGGGTCGCCACTTCAGCCGTACGAACTGTGGGATGGCTGAAGTATACCTAAAGTATATAAAGTATACTGTGGGATGGCTAAAGTATGGCTAAATGCTGTCCCCCCATTCCAGCCGCCAGCTATCTACAGCAGCTGGATCCACATGGGTCTCCTGCAGGAATACCACAGGAGGAAGGAGAGCACCTGGCACCTGCGGAGATCTATCCTACAGCCCTAGGTGTTCAACGTTGCAATGGTGAAAGGTGCCATGAGGAGGGCTGGGAGGGATCCTCTCTGGCAGGGACGCTCATGGCTCCTAACGGGCCGTGCAACAATCCGTGACCTACCCCATAGGTGAGTAAGAAGTCACGGAAGAGGTGGACCTGCTGGTCAGCTGTGGTGGCCTGCTTTCTGGTCCTTTTTCCTTCCCCCATGAGGGCCCTCGCGGCCCAAAGGATTTGATGGAAGTCTCCCCCTCCCCCCCATCACTGGAGAGCGAGCTGCACCTTGTTACAGGAGCCACAGATGTCCTCAAGGAACTCCCGCAGCTCCTCTCGCTGCATATGGGGGGCTGGGGACACTAGCCCCCAGCTTTCCCCCGGGGGGACCACTGACACAGCCCCGTGGCCTACTGAAACGGGCAGGCAAGGGGCGGACCCCCGACGTGATGCCCAATGGGCTGGAGCCACGCGGCTCCCCTCAAACCCCGACTCAATTGGGGGTGGTGGAGGGAAGATAGCAGCCCCTGGTGAGTCGGGACAGGGAAATACAGAGGCTGCTCCCTGGAGGTTATCCTCTGGGAATGAGGAGATGACAGCCCCAGGGGCAGCAATGATGTCACAGGAGGTGGAGGGGACAGAGACGGGGTTGACATCAGGGGCAGGGCAGGGATCCAGAGTAGGAGAAGGGCAGGGGTCGGGAGCAGAGTCAGGGAGAGGGGCAAAGGCAGGAGCCAGGTCGTTGGAAAATGGCCTCTCTCGATCAAGCTCAGGGAGCTGAGGGGGTGGGAAGGGGGCCCTCCGTGATGCCGGGCTCTGGCACCATGGCCGGCATAGTAGCCATGGCATCTTCAGTGGGGTCCCCGCCTGGGAAGGAGGTTGGTTGCCCCATGCCCACGAGGGACAGCCCATGGGGCTCGGGTCCCACCCGCACGGCACCGGCCGTCACCTCAATGGGCTCGGCGGCCGACAGCAGGGTGCCACCCACGGCCGGGCAGATGGAGAAGCCCAGGGAACCCTTGGAGGTGGGAGCGGAAGCAGCGGTCAGAGGGAATGAGCATGGAGAAGGGGGGGCTGGGGCGAGGTCGCTCAGATCGAGGCCTGCTGGCAGAGGGTCATCCTCCCCCTGGGTGACCGGGATCAGACCCAGGGCCTCGATCTCCTCACAGATGGAAGGGAGCTCTCCTTCCACCACCCTGGCGGTCTCCCCGCCAGTGCCCAAAGCGACGCTCACCTCGGGGCTCACAGGGGCTCCGAATGGTAATGGGGCAGGAGAGGCTCCATCGGGGGCCTTGGAGGGAAGGGACTCCGATGGAGGGACAGTACTGCCCTCCCATGCTGCCACGTCTTCCACAGCCAGTACCGGTGGGTGGAACGCACCCGCGGGCAAGGCAGAGGGCTTGGCATCGGTGCTCCCCTTTCTGGTCTTCTGGGGGGCTTCCACATCAGTGGAAAGGAGCAGAGCTCGAGAATTCTGCTTGCTTCACTTCCCCTGGACTAGGGCCCAGCCCTCCATGGCATCATCAGGGGGCCGGCTAACAGGGGTTGGGTCGGGGGGGCAGGGGCGATGGCTCAGGGATTGTGGGAGACAGCGGTGGGGGGTCATGAGGGGCAGGAGTGTGACAGGGAGGGAAGGGAAGACATGAGGGAGGAAAGATTCCCCCTGGAGCAGGCCCTCTCCCATGCTCAGCAGTATCCCTGCCGCGCCCCCCTCTAGGGGCCCCGCCAGATTGCAGGCAGCAAAGGCGGGGCTCTCCCGCTCATCTGGGGTTGCTGGGGGAAGCACCCCTTGAGCCCGAGCGGAAGCACTGGTGGACTGAGTAGGAGGAAGGGCAGCTCCAGGAGCCGGGCAGCCAGGGGCACTGGCAATGACAGGGCCGTCGCCCTGCTGGGGCCCAGGGGTCCCGGATGCCTCTCCTTGCCGGGCCAAGGGGCAGTCCCTCTGGACGTGCCCGATCGCACGGCAGATGTAGCACCAGGCCTCCTCCGTTGAATAATGCCCCCGTTAACAGGACCCCTGGTAGGGGACCAAAAATGACCCCTCAAGAGCCTCTCCGTCACGCACCGCCGGCAGCAGTTGAAGCTGCACTTGCCAGCAGAACGAGAGGATGTGACGGAGGGTGGGGTTCTTGCAGCCCAGTGGGAGAGGGCTGACAACAGAGATGGGTTTCCCCAGGGTGGAGAGGACAGGTAACAGGGCGGCATTGGGAAGAAAGGGAGGGACGGAAATCAGGACCAGGCGGACGCCCAGGTCATCCAGCGGCTCCAGGGCAATGACCATGCCCCCCACCGCCAGGCCCTTCTCCACCGCCTCCTGGGTGGCAGCCTCCTGTGCCAAGAAGAAGACCACTTTCCCATACATTTTGGAGGCCGCCACAATGGCTGTGGGCCCCAACGCGCACACGTAGGTCTCCACATGGGGCGAGGTAGGCACCAGGAGGCAACGGACACCATGCTTCCTGGTCATGGTGGGAAAGAGGCCCCAGCCGCTATAGATGGTAGTGGAGGCGGTTGGCAGGAGAGATGATATAGCGGCAGGCGGGGGGGCTGCCGCCACCTTGGCATATGCCCTGGCGGCCGGGGGAGGGACACCCGCAGAGCTGGTGGAGAGAGCAGCGGGTAAGGACGCCGCGGCTGGTGGTGGGGCCTCGGCAGTGGGGGCAGTCCCTGCCATGGAGGGCCTGGTCTTTTTAGTGGGCCCTTCTCCTTCTTCTTACCCTGGCCCTTCCCACCGGCTGTGGGGGCTCCCCCAGAAACTGAGGGGGCGAGGGACATGGCAGCAGCGGAGGTCACCCCGGTGCCTGCCACTTCTGGTGCCCCAGTGGGGGCGGTGGCAGGTGGTTTGGCAGTGGTGGTTGAGGTAGAGGCTTGGGGGGTGATAGAGGTGAAGGCGGGGGAGGGGCCAGGGTGGGGCGGGCAAACAAAAGCTGCAGAGGGAAAAGGGCAGGGCAGGCAAACAAACTGAAGCTAGCGAGGTGCTGGGGAAATGGGGAGGGCAAAAGGGCTGCAAGGGGCAAAACAGAGCAGGTAGCAAGGGACAAAGCTGGGGGCTTGCTGAAGGGGGTCAGTCCAGGGTGGGGTGGGCATGTGCGCCAACGTGCACTTGCAAAGAGTCAGTGCGGGCTGGCTGCTGCTTCAGGCCCAAAAGGTGGTGAAAGGGCGCTGCAGGCCAAGCAAGCAGTGGAGTCCCAGAGGCCGGAGCTTGAGGCAGATTGTAAGTGTCCACTGGGGGTGGTGGAGGGGGCAGCGACGACGGTGGCGGTGGGGGTTGGGGGTGACACACAGACGGACTGGGGGGCAGGCTCCATGCCACAATCCCTGTGTCCCCAGAAACACAGTCAAAACCCCCACCACAGTGGAGGTGCAGTTGGAGCAGTAGCAGCACCCAAGGGTGGGGGGTCCAGAAGCTGGCAAGCAACCAGGTAGCAGAGAAGGGGGATGGTATCTGGCCCAGCCAGGGGAGCAGCAGTAGTAGCAGGGAGAACCCAGGGCCTAGCCACAGGAGCAGCAGTCTTCTCCCTCCAGGCCAGAGGGCTACAGGAGAGTGATTTTTTTTTTTTCCAGGAAGGATCAGACAGGAGCGGGCCGCGGCGTTGCAAACCACGGCCGCAGAGACTCTAATCACGTCTCGTGTGCTCTCCAATCATCACGTGCTGCCCCCGGTGGGGAACAGGTAAGGATGTACCTCACTGACGATAGAAGGCAGATATATTAGCCCCAGGTTAAGCAGGTCCCTTTCCCCTGGGTAAGGTAACAGGGAAGGTTCCAGAACAGTCAGGAACTTTCTGGAAACAATTAAGACAGACAGGCTGATTAGAACACCTGCAGCCAATCAAGAAGCTGCCAGAATCAATTAAGACAGGCAGGCTAATCAGGGCACCTGGGTTTAAAAAGGAGCTCAGTTCAGTTTGTGGTGTGTATGCAAGGAGCTGGGAGCAGGAAGTGCAATAAGCTGAGAGTGAGAAGGTGCACTACTGGAAGACTGAGAAGTACAAGCATTATCAGACATTAGGAGGAAGGTCCCTGTGGTGAGAATAAAGAAGGTGTTGGGAGAAGGCCATGGGGAAGTAGCCTAGGGAGTTGTAGCTATCATGCAGCTGTTCCAGGAGCCACTGTAGACAGATGCAATCCACAGGGCCCTGGGCTGGAACCCGGAGTAGAGGGTGGGCCTGGGTTCCCCCCATTCCCCAAACTCCCTACTTGATATCGGAGGAGTTGACCTGGACTGTGGGTTCCACCAGAGAGGAAGGTGGATCAGCAGAGACTGCGGGCATTGTTCTTCTTCCTTTTCCCCATGCTGGTCAGTGATGAGGCTAACTGAGTGAACGGCAGTTTTGAGCCACGAAAGTGGCCAAACTGAGAGCTGCTGTGAACCTCTGAGGCGAGCAAATCTGCCAATAAGCGCAGGACCCACTAAGGCAGAGGAGGAACTTTGTCACAGAGTATATAGTTTTGTTTGGAGTAGGGTGTAGGAGCCACATGCTTACAGTAATATGTATAAAAATACTATAAATACAGGTTGTCCCAATTTCTCCTTGTAAGAGGTATCTGCCACAATTCAAGATGGTGTCAGCACCCTGTGATTTTTGTCACGTGGGTACAAGTGTAGGGTGAAGGGTTCAGTAATCGGTCTGAATCTGCCTGAACGCTGTATTTGGTGACACCTACTTCTCCCTTCCAAACTGATAGTGCTGCCTGCCACACCTGCCCGTCTGACAACTAACCCCCTACAGTCTGCCATTTTCCCACGGACGTTAGTGTTCAAACCAGAACTATGTAAAAGTGACTGACTGCAACATGATATTGTACAAACCCAAATGCAGGACTGTATGTTGAAAATAGGGGCACCGTCTAACCATTTTTGGCTACTAGGTTAGAATTTCAGACTCAGAAGGAGTTATAATTTTGTGTTCGCTTTCTTCCCACTCCCACCCCATACCCCCACCCTGCACACACACCTTTGTCTTGTTTGACTCTGACTCTGGGTTGATGGTTTTATCTATGCTCAGAAGCAAAATAATTTTCATTTGGTGTTTTGTTTTATTTTTTAACTATTTCTAATGCATTTTGGTCCCTGAGGTTTGGCTATTTCAGGTGAGCTTTGGCGATCTTGTCCAAACCTTTGACATTGAGCCACCACTAAATCTAAAGCCTTATTTACACTGGAATTTTTTTTGTTTGTTTCAAACCAGGATAAGGAGTATTGATGCACATGTAGAACATGCCTAAACTAAGGGTTTGCATCTGTGTTAGCTACTTTGGTGCAAAATACCCCAGTGTAAACAAGAACTAAAATATTCATTGGCACTACCCAGAATACTTGCAGTGAACACTTGTGTTGTCTTGTTTCACCAGTTTGTTTAGTTTTTACAGTATGTTAAATGGAGGAGATGAAAGAGAGAGAGATCAAGCCTGTGGGGTATTCTTAACCATGATCATTTCTGGGTAGCAATCAGTGCAGCTTGAGTAGCTGGTGGTTCCTGTAAGACAATACTCCTTTGATGTTGTGCAACAGCAGCAGGAAGAGTAGGAGCAAAACTTACTCTTGTGATTTTGCTTCAGTTAAAAGACCTTTATTTTAGGTTTTAAAATATTTTAGTTATTTCTGGGGTTATTTTTCTTTTAATGTGCCTGCCTGGATTTTTTTCCCCTAGTTTCCAATCATCCAAATGAAAGCAGCTGTCACAATCTATAGCAGATCAGCCAAGTCACAAATATCTGAAGGGAACAAATGAATGAACAGGAAAGGAGACCTTTCTCATTTGTCTCCTGTGGCAATCAGAATTAAAATCTTGAGCTAGGTGTCCACCCAGCAACAAGTTTCAAAGGTGGTCTGTGGGACCTCATTATCCTTCAGATTTATAGCCAATTTTGTGGTTCAGACTTAGGAAGTGTTTTTTCTAAACCATACCTCGCAATGCTCTTTGTGAGGGGAAACCCCTCAGTTTATAGTCAAGTACTCCCCTTCTCTCCCTTGATCTGATATAAATCTAATTTTATTAGTGTAAAACTTTTTACACCAGAAAACTGAGGTGGTAGAAAAAATCATTTTCTCCAAAGTAGTAGTAGTAATTTACTATTTCTAATGTGGTAGCACTGACAAGCCCTCGCTAGGGATTAGGACCCATTTTGCTAGACACTGCACAAACACAGAACAGAAAGACAATCCTTTCCCCTAAGAGTTTACTAATTAATTAATCAAGAGCGTCTTAATTAATCAAGCGTTTTGTTTTTCTTGTCTCCCTTTTTTATTTTTGGACTATTGGCCTAACGTTTAGTCAGATCCAGTATATTGCATGCTAACTGCCTGTCATTGCTATTTAAAATCTTCATATTTCCCTTTCAGCCTCTAATATAATTTTATATGCAGAGCCAGTGAGTTTTATTATGCGCAAAATGTGATTAAATCTTAGTATTAATATTTTTTGTAAATCTTCACTCTTACAACAGTAGGTGAAAGGAGGACATAAAACCACACAGTGATGATCCATTTGTGAGACTAGAATGAGAAACAGCCCGGTTGTATGACAGTCGCATCGCACTTCCTAAGATAGCTATCTTCTTACCCGCCTTGGCTTCCATACGTAGAGGATGGAAGGAATGTGTAATCTAGCAGATTAATAAAGATTACCTCACTCAACACAAAGACAATTTTGCTAACATTTATAAATCCTCATAGCTTCTTTTAACGTGTTTTCCCATTCCCCTCCCTGCCTCTATTAATTGATTGTCGCCCTCTTATCAATTGGCTTGCAGAACTCGAGCCTCACTGCAGTAGGTGCCCTTCATCTCCTCAGGTGCCCTCTAGCAGGCAAAATTTTCCAGTATATGAGAAGTTAGATACACAACTCTTCTTGATATGGGCAATATCTCAGTAGTGCTGAAATTATTAGTAATTGTGGCATTTAAGTACTATAAAAATAATACTATAGCCTTGTGTTGTTTTCTTTAGTGCTGGTATATGGGCCAGATCCTCATCTGGTGTAACTTGGCTTGGTATCATTTAAATCACTAGAGCAATGCTAATTGACAACAGCTGGAAACCTGGCCCCTAATTTTTACACGTTACCAAGCTAATAGTTATTTCAAAATGATCCACAGATTTGGTTCCTGAGACCAAAGGGTGGGTCTCTCCTTTATAAAAAATAAATAAAGAGTTGCACTTTTTTAAATTGACTTTTCCATTTCAGAATGGAAATCTTCATTTGAATGTTGTTTAAATAATGGTTTTCCATCTGTTTCTTCTTCTGGCTGGTAAAATATTTTCATTTTTGCATGAAATGCTGTCTACACACACACTAATTTACAGTAAAATATTCCCTGTTTTTGGCAATTAAGACCAAGGAGCACATTTGTGACATTATTAAAGCATCATCAATGTACAAATTAGTTACCTTTATCCATTCTCTATCTGCATAATCCTCCTACCCCCATCCCCATGTTTACAAATCCAAATGAATTCTGTGCAGCCCAGATCTAATTAATTTTGGATTAGCCTTCCAGACACATGTAGCGCTGATCAAAACAATCTGTATTCTCTCTTTTCTGATTAGGGTGAAGCCTGACCCCTTGAGTATGCTGTTCATCTTGGGATGTGCTGGAACATGAATATCAACAAGCAGGTTAATCTTTAGTCTGTTATTTTTTCCTTATATACAGCATCCTGGCTTTTGTAAGTAGAAACCTTGGGAATTTAGGCAATGCCAGAGAGCAAATCAGGCTCAGGCAGACCTCAGCAGAGATTGATATATGGCCAGACATTTAATGAATCCAAGATAATACATAATGAAAATAATCCACTGAAATGTCTTTAAAAAGAGCTAGCAATTTTATTCCTATTTGTCCTTTACTCTTTTTTGTTTAAAGGAGCCAACTTGAAAAAATACATCAAAACAGTGACGTCAGCTGCCAGTAAATGTCAACTCAGTAATGAGTTTACATTAGTCACCAATTATTTGGTAACTTATTTACATTTATACGTACTATTTAAAAAGCATTTATCCATATATACTCTGCCATGTATTAACAATTCAAGCTAATAACACAAACCAAAATAAATGTGGAGGCCTCCTCTAAGCCAAGAAAAGGGGAGGGGGGAGGAGGGTGGAATTGCCCCAGCCATCGATCCCAATGCACAAATCCGAGTCCTCTGCCCTGTTGTTGTTGTTGTTCTATGTTTTGTAATGCTAATTTCTCCAATTTTTTGTCATTTAAAATAGGAAAATGTCATATCTTCATTTCACGTAGACATTAATTTAAATATCACTGTTTGATTGAAAACCAAACCAAGGAGCTTTCAGAACTGAGGCTCAGTTCCTGTAAACATGTATGCATGTACTAAACCTGATGCGTGACAGTCGTCTCTTCTCAATATTGCGCTATTCCCATGCATAATGTTAACTTGCACCTGAGTGTTCGCAGGATTCAGGCTTTAGGATGAAGTTCACCTCTCTGCAAAGAGCATGTACAAGCCTCTATGCACCATATAATTCCTGTTTAAACCTTGAGCATGGACCTTATGTGATGCATAGAGCCCTGGAATTTTACAACACTGAGCTCTGCAGAAAGTTGCAGTTAAAGTAATCAAACTCTTTTAAAAGATATATAAACTGAAATGTTTTCAATATTACTGCACAGCCTTTCCTACAATTCCTGGGCTCTCCCTATGCTGTAAATGCTCGTATATAACTGTGGAGTGGGGAGATTTGCTCCTTTGCACACATGTGACCATGTGATTTGAGTTTGTTTAATTTAGAACTAGTGCTTGACCTGAGCTACTCAGGAGTTGGAGCAGCAGCCTTACCCTTGCGTTCGAGACAGCAGGGCACCCTACTGGCACATCTGAGTAGACCTGATCATTGTTCTGAGGTACTGAAGACAGATCTAATACAATGCACTTTGCCGGGCAGGGGTGTTTTGGACGAGACTTTAAAAGACGCTCTGCACATGCTAAAGATTCCATGGCACTTCTTGGAGTGTAAATGTTCTCCAGGGACCTTATGCTACAACATTTCTTCCCCCTCTTGTACTATTGTTTGCAGAATGACCTAGTTCTATGCCTAGCCACCTCTCCATACCTCAGAGATGGCTGCATGTCTGTGGTTCTGTGGCTATAGACCTCTTTGGAGTTAAGGATACAAAATGATTAAATTTCTATGATTTTTTTTTAAATACCCTTAATAGTAAAATGATCTTCTAAAAGATGTTCTTTGCAGACCTTATTTGCTGAGAGATAGCTCTTTGCCAACAGTAAATTATTTTATTATAGTATTTACTGAACATTCAGGAAGTTTCCCCCCACCCCAGAGCCCCATGACGTCTCCCAAGCACCAATAAAACCTGTTTCCTTAACTGGTCAGTCAGTTTTTTAAATGGGAGAGGTTAGGGGTGGGAAGGAAGTCAGCTGGAATGGGCAATCTGTCCAAACCTCTCTTCCTTCAGGTTTTATTTGGGCTCTGGAGTTGGGAGGGGGGAAAGCTACCTGAAGGTACAGTACATACTATAATGAAATGATTTACTGCTGGCAAAGAGCTCTTTCTCCGCAAATAAGGTCGGCAAATAACATCTTTTAGAAGATGGTAATCCCACCCAGAGACTACAATAGTCTGCAGCCTGGGCTGCAGCCGCCAGGAAAGATATAGTGGGTAAGGAATGAATGTTTTGCCTCTCAATGCAGATTAGATCTTGTTGAGCGCCCTTCCAATTTCCCGTTAAACCTTCTTCATTATCTGTGTCACTCAAGCATGTTCCATCGAGGTAGAGGGCTTCTCCGCTCTGACTTAGGGTCACCTGATGGGTCACCGATACCAGCACGAGCCTCTTACCAGCTTCAGGAAGACAGTTGGTGTCAGTGATTGAAGGGCTCCCCCCTCCTTTTTATAAAGCCTGAAGTATCTGGTTTCTAGATCAATGTCTGTTCTTTATACTCTTCTCCCAGCTACATAGAATGTACCATGACAAGGGAGCTTTATTTATCTATCACTGGGGGGGGGAAAAAACCCATTGAACAGCTTTCTCTTTTGTCCGCCTTGTTAATGAGTTATTCTCCCAGGTTGGAAATTTACTGATTAAACCAGTGATACTGGTGCCTTTGATTGGTGATACGTCAGTAACCCGGTCAAATGAGACCTTGCAGATCTTTCCAGTCTATACCTCAATTAAGCTTTGCTTTTGTTAAAGGCACCTACTAGGCAAGAAGCTTTACTTTTCTGAAGCCTCACATCTTTTTCCTGACATTAAAGCTATAGTTACAGCAGGCTGCATTACATTTTGCACAGTGTATACAGAATTGAATCCATCTGGGTGGTGCTGAAACGGGCTGAGCTAGATTTTGTAAGGTATTTTGGCACCTAAATACCTTAAAAATCTGGCCCAAAGGCCCCGAGCCTACAAACATTTAAGCAGGTGCTTCATTTTGCAAAACCGAATAATGCCAGTGTGAACTCAATGGAGCCACTCATGTGCAGAAAGTTAAGCACATGAGTACATATTTGTAGGATAAGGGCCTAAGTGAAAACTGCTGCTGTAAAACTGAAATGAACTGCCAATATGACAGAAAGTGCCCATCACAGCTGTTAGAAGACCATGAGTGAGGTACTTTTCCAGTTTACAGCAGGGAATTTTTTTTCTTCTGAGTTTGAGGTGGCACTTTTAAATAGAAGAAACTACAAAACAAAAAGAAAAGGAGTTCTTGTGGCACCTTAGAGACTAACCAATTTATTTGAGCATGAGCTTTCGTGAGCTACAGCTCACTTCATCAGATGCATACCGTGGAAACTGCAGCAGACTTTATATATACACAGAGAATATGAAACAATACCTCCTCCCACCCCACTTGCAGCAGACTTTATATATACACAGAGAATATGAAACAATACCTCCTCCCACCCCACTTGCAGCAGACTTTATATATACACAGATATTCTCTGTGTATATATAAAGTCTGCTGCAAGTGGGGTGGGAGGAGGTCCTCCCACCCCACTTGCAGCAGACTTTATATATACACAGATATTCTCTGTGTATATATAAAGTCTGCTGCAAGTGGGGTGGGAGGAGGTATTGTTTCATATTCTCTGTGTATATATAAAGTCTGCTGCAGTTTCCACGGTATGCATCTGATGAAGTGAGCTGTAGCTCACGAAAGCTCATGCTCAAATAAATTGGTTAGTCTCTAAGGTGCCACAAGAACTCCTTTTCTTTTTGCGAATACAGACTAACACGGCTGTTACTCTGATACAAAACAAAAAAGGCTCTAAAAGCAGTGTATAGTAATATGATAGCTAAAAATAAACCTGAGCTGGTAGATAGTGGTCATTCTTCCTTTATCCAAGCTATTGTGACCCAGGAGGGATGGCTGGGAGGAATGGTGCAAGAAAGAGACTGAATTGTTTGAGGCTGCACGCCATAAGCCTGCTCATCACTGCCAGGCTTATGCTATTTGAAGTGACTTTTCTTTCCAGGACTGTCACACATTCTATCTGCAGTAACTAGAAGAAAAGATGGAAACAAACTACTTTGCTCTCTTTCAAGAATATTTGTTCCCATCCTCCCACATAAAATAGGAAGACTGATATCCCATCTGTTTGCATGGTGGGCTGACGGATTAGGGTCATTTTATATTACCAAGGATCTTTGGCTATGAAACCATTACAATTAGAAATGTTTTGTTACCATAAAAAATCATGCTATCCAAATTAGGGCTGTTAATTAATCTCAGTTAACTCACACAATTAACTCAAATTAATTGTGATTAATCGCCGTTTTAATTGCACTGTTAAACAATAGAATACCAATTGAAATTTATTAAATAGTTTTGGACGTTTTTCTACATTTTCAAATATATTGATTTCAATTACAACACAGTATACAAAGTAGACAATGCTCACTTGATGTTGTTGTTTTTTATTATAAATACTTGCACGGTAAAAATGGCTGTGATGCATGGCCAGAAAGGGTTAAACATCCTGCGAAATAAATAACCCTCAAAAGACATGTGGAGGAATGATGTTTGGTTTTGTGTATTTACATATGTATGGTGTCATAAATATAAAGGGAAGGGTAAACCCCTTTGAAATCCCTCCTGGCCAGGGGAAAGCTCCTCTCACCTGTAAAGGGTTAAGAAGCTAAAGGTAACCTCGCTGGCACCTGACCAAAATGACCAATGAGGAGACAAGATACTTTCAAAAGCTGGGAGGAGGGAGAGAAACAAAGGGTCTGTGTGTCTGTCTGTATGCTGGTTTTCTGCCGGGGATAGACCAGGAATGGAGTCTTAGAACTTTTAGTAAGTAATCTAGCTAGGTATGTGTTAGATTATGATTTCTTTAAATGGCTGAGAAAAGAATTGTGCTGAATAGAATAACTATTTCTGTCTGTATATCTTTTTTGTAACTTAAGGTTTTGCCTAGAGGGGTTCTCTATGTTTTTGAATCTAATTACCCTGTAAGATATCTACCATCCTGATTTTACAGGGGGGATTTCTTTATTTCTATTTACTTCTATTTTTATTAAAAGTCTTCTTGTAAAAAACTGAATGCTTTTTCATTGTTCTCAGATCCAAGGATTTGGGTCTGTGGTCACCTATGCAAATTGGTGAGGCTTTTTATCCAACATTTCCCAGGAAAGGGGGGGTGCAAGTGTTGGGAGGATTGTTCATTGTTCTTAAGATCCAAGGGTCTGGGTCTGTAGTCACCTAGGCAAATTGGTGAGGCTTTTTACCAAACCTTGTCCAGGAAGTGGGGTGCAGGGTTTTGGGAAGTATTTTGGGGGGACAGACGCGTCCAAACAGCTCTTCCCCAGTAACCAGTATTAGTTTGGTGGTGGTAGCGGCCAGTCCAAGGACAACGGGTGGAATATTTTGTACCTTGGGGAAGTTTTGACCTAAGCTGGTAAAGATAAGCTTAGGAGGTTTTTTCATGCAGGTCCCCACATCTGTACCCTAGAGTTCAGAGTGGGGGAGGAACCTTGACATATGGGTAGGGTCGACAATGTAATCAACTATAATAATTGATTCAGTATTTGTAGTATTTGTGGTATTGTAGCACTAAGGAGTCCTAGTCCTGGACCAGGACCCCCTTGTGCTAGGTAATGTACAAACACAATCCTAAGGACAGTCCCTACATAGTGCCATAGGTGTACACACCCGGAAAAAAGACTCTGTCCCTGCCTTGAAGTGCTTGCAATCTAAACTGGTTACAACAAGGATGAGCTGAGGAAGATGACAGAGAAGGGGAATGGGGGAGGAATACATAGAGTGAAGGTATGGGGTCGCTTGGGAGGCACAGTAAATGTGTATTCTTTTAATATTATGTATAATTTTTTTTAATCAATACTCTTTAATATTACAGGGACCACCGCTAGATGCCCTGGTGGGGAAAGATCAGCCTTTTCAAACAGTCCCAGGAGAGTAAGACTTGTTCCTGGTGCCTAATGAAAGAAGGATGAAAAGATATTAACACTTCAATCCCCCCATGCTAGATGAATGTCTGTAATGCTGATAGTATCAGACAACTGAATTTTTTTTTATCATAACAAAATGTGCTGGGATTGCAGTAGCTTTACAGCTGTGGCTGTCTCATGAACAACTTTGTTAAACATTCACTTGAGGAACAATTCAGCTCTACGCCACTGGAAGTGCCTTCTCAACTGCAACTATGGCATCGCTACCACAGCATTTTAATATTTCTCTTCCATTCTTCTCTACTACACAAGAATATTAGCATGAAAACGAGGACTTTGTTTCTTAAGTGCTCATCCATTCCTGCTACTCATTCTCCCACCTGAAGTCCTAATCTGTGGAATCAGTGAGTCATAGTGCAAATTAATTTGATGAGGCTGTTTAAGTGCAATCCTCTTTGATGTTATATGCAATAATCTCTCTCTAATTACAGAGCACCCTTATTATTATAACATCTTTTAACACTTTTGAAGTTCCCCCAGGCTGGTAATTCAGCTTCATTGACCAAAAGACAAAGAAATCCACCAGCTGCTTAATCAAAATTATGATGCTGTTGGCTTTAGTCTCCTCTTTAATCATTAAAATACAAATTAGCTCTTGTATTCATTGCCTCCCAAATAGTTTTCTCTTCTGGGCCTTTCTCATCCATTCTGTAGCCTCTCTAACAGCTCACAACTGCCATCTGGCTTCCTCTTGCTGCTTGTCTGCCTTACAGAGAGGATTCCTTCCCAACTTTGTCAGGAGACAGGCCATAGACAGCAGGGAATAATGGCAAGAGGGTTTAGAAGGAGCCAGTTGTGTCTCGGTAGGTAGGTAGACCAAAGAAGAGGGAAAAAAGGGTTGTCTCCACCAAGGAGTGCCTCTCTACTGCATATGCTTCACCAGCATCATTCTTTATCTGAGCAAGTGAAAGAGCTGTCTTCGGAGAGTTGCTGAAGTCTCTAGCCATCATGGAAGTGGCACACAAGGTACCACCAGCTTTATCCCTTCCTTTCATACAATTGAAATTGTCGATGACAAACCACGGAACAGACTGCATGTAGGCTTTGAACTGGACCCACCCTCACGTTAGTGAAGCTATTTTTGGTACATCAAAGGAGCAACGGTTTGAGTGATGAACTTTTGTTCAGACTGCTGGACAGTTCCTTCTCTCTTATTTATAAATGATGCATTCGGAACTTGATAAGATCCTGCTATTTGTTATAACCTGTAAAACTGGGAAACCTTAGTAAATTCTCTAAGTGCAGTCTTCTCCCACACATGGCTGTTGCTAAGGTTCATACACCAGGACTGTTTAGCCCAAACCCAAGATCTTCTGTCTCTAAAGAGCAACTCTTGTCCTCATGTAGGTAGGTGGGTGAAATAAAAAAATCATCTGCATCAGTGAGTGAGCAAAACTGTTGTAATCCTTTCCTAGCAGGAGCAATACCTACCAACAGGAATGGAGTATTTCAGGGCACTAGGTTGGAGGATTTCAGGCAAGCACAAGGCACAGTAGGTCCCAGTCCAGCAAAGCACTTACTCGTGGTTGTAGCTTTGAGTACATGAGAAGTCCCATTGACTTCACTAGGATTCCTAATATGCTTAAAGTTAAGCACATGCTTAAATGCTTTGCTAGAACATGGCAGTTGGATCAACAGGAAAAATTGGATGTGTTTACAACTGAGCTGCTTGAAGTGGAAGAAAAACATAAGGCCGTGGAAACATCTAATAATGAGGAGCAGGGAAATGAATGGCTTTAGTGCTATATACACAGTCCTAGTTAAGGAGAGTGCCTGACTGGTAAACTAGGAACGTTGAAATCTTGGGAAAGAAAGGGAAATATGCAATTTAATCATACTATACCGAATTATTAGATGTACAAGAAGATTGCAAAAAATGACAGGATCTGTCACTTGACTAAAATCTTGATTTGTCATACCAACATCATTCCGCTCCCACTTTCTAAATACACCAGACAGAGTCCAAAAGTCTAAATCAGCAACAAGAAAAATGAATGGATTTTTCTACAACTTTTGAATATGATAATTTAGTTTGTGGCTAAATTTAAAAAAACAACCCCCACAAACAAACACTTTGGATAAAAATACATCTACCATTCCTAATGTTGCTCAGGCTATGTGAATGAGACATCTGAGGCTGTAGCTGGATTAAAACCAGACTTTTGTTCAAAAAAATGCTAAAGATGCAACTTTACAGTCTGCCAAAATGAGTTATTTATAACATCTCTAAATATACTTTGCCTAACTTTGACAATGCTAAGAAAATCTTGGTCTGCTGTACCATAGATACTGAATGAGTGGAATTGGCTGCAGATAACTTGCATTGTATCAAAAAGGCCTCAATTCCTTTATACCAAGGAATACAGAATAAAAATGAATAGAAAGAACGACATCAGGAATCTGCCATAAAACTGGTGTTTCTGGTGATCGTTAAGACATTCACAGATGTTCCCTGTTAGACAGATTTGCTATATTCTGCTGTGATTCTTTGTCAGAGTCGTGCCAAGGCTCAATTCCAGTGCTTCAAAGAAAGATCCCAGAGTAACTCCCACGACTGGAGGTGAAATGAATTGGAACTGAACTCCCAGAAGTATGTGGGGATGTCCTTTCCAATACAAACTTAAATCTAGATCTCTCTTCCGGTTTTTACAGCCAGCAGCCCTGTTGTAAGGTGGAGTGTATGGAAGCAGATTGCTGCTGGGAGTGCTGGGGGAGGAGGTGCCAGAATGGGAGCTGTCACACCTTTTGAAAGTCTGTAGCATTACCTCCCTTTTGTGATGGCCTAGCTCAGAAGGGAAGCAGTATCCGATATTGTGGTTGTCTGTTGCAAAGGTGAATGCGCTTCCCACCCCTTGCAGGGATATCAACAAACCATTCATATTGGCACCAGTTCAAAATGCTGGGAAGGCAAGTCAAGAACTGACTCTCAGTATGATCTATTGCATCAGTATGTGTTCAGCCTACCAGTAAAAGACAGTGGGTCAAATTCTAGTTCCACTGAAGTCACTGGCAAAATTCCCATTGACTTCAGTAGGGCCAGGGTTTTCACCCAACGTGTTTTAAGGCAAAGCAAAAACCCGAATGCATAAGCTTTCGCAGCCACTGATATTTTCCCCCTTTATTTTAATTTGACTTTTCTTCTGTCCTTAATGAGGATTCTATAGAACTGCATAAGTATTTCAAGATCAAGTAGCATTGTGCCTTTTAATTGAAAAAAAAATATTGGCCCCTAACTGTAACACGTATATGACTGGAGCTGCTGAAAATGTACTGAACGAAAGCTTTTTTGTTACAAAAATGGTATATTTTAAATTGACAGTGTTTATAAAAAATTAACATACTTTGAAATATATCACAATCTTTGAATATTTTCTTTAATTTTCCCCTCCTTTTTTCTCCTTCTCTTTTCTTTTATCTCTACTCCTGCCTCCCACCACCCAGTCATTTTTGAAAATCCATTGTTTTTAAATGTGGGGAGAAGTAAAGAGGGAAATGGAAGCAAAAGGAACAAATAAAGACTAAAAGATAAAAAATGGGAGGGAAGTAAAAAATGATAAACATAAATTTGAATGATGAAATTTTTCCCTTGACCCTGTTAGGAGGTGCAGATCCTACCTTTGCATTATAGTTAACATTAAACAGGAACAGGGCTCTGCTGTCATTGAAGTAAATGGGAGGTCTGCATATGACTTCAGTTGGATCAGGTTGAGTCCAAAAGCAGTGAAGACTGGAATTATACAAAGAACTGATTTTTTTTTTTTTTTGGTCCACTGGCCATACTAAAAAAAATTAATAATAATAAATTAATTAATTGTTTTAAGTTGACTTAAAACAAAATTTTGAAAATTTGGGGAAAATGAAAAGTTGAAAACAATTTTGGGGGGTTGAACACAATGTTACATTTGATACAAAATGAAACATTTCCATTTTCAAGCATTTAGAAACCTTGTTTTAATTAGTAATTGATGTAAATTTCAAGACCAAAACATTTTGGTCTAAAACACTCCCCCCCCCCCCCCCCGATTTTTTTTAAACAAACAAACAAACAAACAATCTGGCAAGTGCAATACAAATTTGTGAAAAGTCTTGATTGACCTGACTGCACATTTTCTGGTGAACAAAGTTTCAGATGAAAAATTTTGCCCACCTCACTATTTTCTTGAAGGTGTAACATGAAAAAAAAATCTTTATTTCATTCTACTGACCGTTGCATTACTTTCAGCAGGAAAAGAAAGGAAAAAGAGGGGCTCATTTGAGGTTCTTCTCATATCTGTTCTACAATGCTTGTTCCTGCAACACCTTTTGCCTTTCTGCTGTGCCCTTGTCACCACCTCAGGATACTTCTCGGCATGACAGAACTTCCTCTGTTCTTTTCTTCCACTTCAAGTGTTGCTGCTTCAGGTCAGTTATTATTTTAGTTGTATTAAATATTTGTTAGGTAATATAGTGCTGGAAAAAGGTGCCAGCTTGGAATCTCTAGAGGTATGAAGCCCTCTGCTTATTCACAGAATAGGTACAACCAGCATAACAAGGGGGCAAACTTCACAGAAACTGTCACCAAGATACTTCACAGAAACTGTCTCCAAGATGCTTCACTTCCTGGAAAAGCTCCCATTTTCAGCTATGCCAAGTGCTCCTCTGCTGTAGTTGAAGATCAGAGCCTGTTTTGAACATGGTGCTGCTGATATCACCGCTTGACATTCCTTTCAATATCCCCCCCAAAAAGTAGCAACGCTGGGGATGTCATTATCACACAGCTATCCTACATTGTGACATTACACCAAGAAATAATACCCTGAAGGATTAGTTCTCCTGAAAGCCGTACTTGAGAGGCGGCTGCTCCTTCTCTTTCTCAGATCATGTAAATGTATTTCTGAGCAAAGAATAAAGTGGGAATGGATTTGATCATTGCCAAGCAGTTAAATGGCATTGGATCAGGTGTTAAATGCATGTGAAATGCTAGGCGTCTGTCCTTTTTAATACAAAAATTCCAAATAAAAACTATAAGACAAAACACAAGACCTGAAATTCAGTAAAATCCTATTTAATCTTTCATTTTACTCAGTGTATTTTATTTCAAGGTTTTTTCCATTCTCTTATTTTCTCGGTGACTCGCGTCATATTCAGAACTGTCAGCAGTTCACCTGGGCATCCCAGCTAAGAGGAATCTAGTATACATGCAAGTTGCAACGGCAGTGTGATAGTTCACTCACTGCTCATCTCAAGTGTGTCTGACTTTAAGCTATTTATGTGACACAGAAAATGTACATCATTGAGTTCTTCACATATACAAAGAGTTTTTTGTGCAGTGTAGGATGTCGTAAAGTGACATATAAGCAGAGCTGGTCAAATATTCGTTGAACATACCATTTGGCTAAGTTTTCCATTTTTAAGCTTTGTTTTAATAGTATTCAACCTGCTCTGTAATTTGGTCAAATACAAGAGGCTTGTCTGCACAAGGACATCCGGGAAAGTTAATCTGAATTAACTGAAAGTGTGAATTTGAAGTGGATTAGCTAGTCTATATTAAATCCCTGTGTAGACATTATTTGGAATTAAAGTGGTCTTGCATCAATTTAGGCCTGGTCTATATTAGGAAATTAGGTTGGTTTAACTACATCATTCAGAATCCACATCCCTGAGTGATGCAGTTAAATCAATCTAACCCCCAGTGTTGACATCTTGGTATCAATGGGGAGAATTCTCCTGCCGCCTCTCGAGGAGGTGGTGTACCTATGCCAAGAGGAGAAGGTCTTCCGTCAGTGTAGGTAGTGTCTTCACTGAAGCACTACAGCAGCACAGCTGCACTGCTGCAGTGTTTTAAGTGGAGGCAAAGCCCTTAGTTTGATTCATTTTGGAAGTGAACGAAGATCAACCAGCTTAAGGCCTGATCTACACTGGGAATTTAAATTGGCAAAGCTACATCTCTCAGGGATGTGTGGACCCCTGAGCAATGTAGCTATGTGAACCTAAGCCCCCAGTGTAGACTGTGCTCGGTTGATGGATTACGTATGCTGATGGGAGAACCCATCTGTTAGCATAGGTAGTATCTGCCCTCCTGTAGCAGATGCTGAAGCACTTGCCGCTGTAGCATTTCAAGGATAGATAAGCCCTAAGGCCATTTTAATTCTGAAAAGAGAGGTTATGCAAACTTTTATGCAGTTTAACAAATACTCCTCAAATTCGCATCTTTAGTTAATTCAGATCAATTTTTCTGGATGTCCCCGTGAAGACAAGTCCTAGTTTCATAACAATTTGACAAATTAATAACAAAATTTGGTGAATAGTTCACTTTGGTGTTTAATCAGCTCTTTGTATAAACTTGGCCACAATCCCCAGAACACCCAGGACAAACCACTCACAACCTATTCTTAAGTGGGGCTGTGTGAGAGCCTCTGTAAGTACGATATTGCTTCCTACATGAAGGTACACTGCTATGTTAATCAAAAATACTACAACTTCTGCTTAGATGAGAGGTTCATTTAATACTGATGAGTCTCAACATTTCCATAAACCTCTTCTCTAACGCAGCAGTGAAATGGGGAAAAAAAAAGTTTTCATGTTATGCTCCAAGAGAACTAACAATAGATTCCCCAGGAAATTGAAAGGAAATAGCTAGTTTTCTTTTTGTAATCCATGTAAGACAAAGGGAATTTGCAAGGTACATTTATTGCTCGAAATTCATTTACCACACTCTGTACTTCTCCCAACTGTCTTCACTGGGGTGATTTAGGAGAAAGGATAGTTAGTTTAAATTAGAGCAAAGCTCTGGATTGAAGCATATTCACTTTACGACCAATCTTTCCTGTTATCTTTGTGAAGACCTGGGCAATAACGTGCTCCCAGCCCTGCCTAGATCTGTTATGACTTGCTTAATGACTCTCAAGAGAGGGTCCAGACTATCAGATTCCCTTTTGTATTCTGCCTCTCTAGGCCACGTGGGAGGTAAAATTGGGAGCGTAAGGGAGCAGGTGGTGCAAGGCCTAGCAGAAAATGAGCTGCAGAGTTGGGAAGAACAACGTAGATTGAAGCAATTAATTTTGTACTGCAGTGCACTGTTCCTCCCACTAATCACAGCTGCTCAGAGCTTGCTGTGAAGAAAAAAGGGAAGATGTCCTACCGAGCAGATGTGTGATATTATGGAAAAATCCACCTAGTCTATAAGTGGAAGGTCTGATATTATCAGAGAAAAAAGATAAAGCAATTTAAATTCTAGCTCCAGGGACACATTAACTTTTCCTCCTTATAATCTATATGTTAATAGAAAACTCAAGGACAAGTTTTGTATGTGCTTGTCAGCCTGACTCTTCATCAAACCTGTGAACTATTTTCGTACAAACTCCTTTAGTTTTCAGACTTCAGACATACCAGTTTTTATCTTAATTACTATTACCCAATCCCTTCAGCTTTATGTGTACAAAATATATAACTGTTATTGTTAAAACACTGTCGGGAACAAGATGCGCAAAGTACAGCCATATTCTTCTCTGTTAATCCAGCATAAATCAGGAGTATCGCCAGTAGAGTCGCACCAGTGTAATACTTCTAAAAGGGTGAGGCTTGATTCTGTCCAGGGGACCAACAACAGGTTTATTATTTATTGATTTTTATTTATTTTGTGATAGTGACTTTGAGCACGAGTCCTGAACCAGGACCCTGTTGTGCTAGGCACTGCACAAACACAGAACAAAAAGACAGTCTTTACTGCAAAAAGATGCAAATTATTCACAATGAACATATTTAACTATTGGAACGTATTACGGAGGTGGTAGAATCTTTATTGCTTGGAGTCTCTAACTCAGGACTGGATGTCTTTCTCAAAGATATGCTCTAGTTCAACCACTAATTGATGGGTTAGAAACAGAAATTACTGGATGAAAGTATATCGTTTGTTTTCACCCAGAGGTAAATTTAGAGGATTATAATAGTCCCTGGTGGCTTTAAAAATCTATAAAAGTATTGCAGAGGTGTTGTGCTGGCCCTGTGCACAGGGGTAAGTTTCACCCTACAGTGAGGGAGAGGAGAATCCATCCATATGAGAAATGCAATGCTTAACAATGTGATACACATTTAATGTGTCATTTGGAACTTATTTTCCTATTTGTTATAGCTATATGTTCACATGGAAACCCTTTGCCTTAATCTGAATGTTTCTTTTGGAATGGTTTGGCCCTTGGAGGCAGTCTTCAATGAGCCAGTCTGGAATACACTAAAGCCTGTTTGAATCAGATGTATAGATTTGTTGCTCTCCTTTCCTATATAATGGCCAAGCACAGCTGCTCATGCAGGTTTGTTAGATGGAGGAGACTGGTTATTCTGAACTATATTTCCTGGCTTGTCTGTGCTGCTGGAGATTTGGTGTTTTGACCTCTGTTGTGACTATTGGGTCCAATATTGTAAACTCCTTGTGGTAAGTTCAGGAGATGGGGAATTGCCAGCTGTCTAGTTGCTGCTCAGTAAACCAGCTTGAATCCCCAGAGGCAGCTGAAAGAGAACTGGATAATGTCTCCAAATTCCCATGAGAGACAAGAATTTGCAGCCCGGTAATTGAACAACCTGTAACTCCATAGCCAGAGTGTAAAAGTGAAATCAGAGTTAATATTTCTGATTAAATCTTTTTTTGAATTTCAGTTAACTTTATTCTGACAGAAACAATACTTTTAGAAACTTCTATATTCATAAGTAATTTGAAGTCATCTTGAATAGATAACTGTCTGGAGAAACTGATGGAATAAGAGATGAAAATAATTAAAACTTAATTAAATATATAATGGACACTCACCCATGTTCATTAATGACTGGGAGAGTCATTTTTTAAATAACTGAATTTTGTGAATTTGAGACTAAACAATTGTGATTTTTTTAAATCAAGCATGCTGCATCTCAAAATGTATTTTGTCCATTTTTTTTAACAATTGTAGTTTCATAGGAAAGATAACATACTAATGAATTTATTGTATATTTTGTAAAAGTAGCAAAGCCTGAATAATTTAGGAGCCTTCTCTGCGCCAGTCTGCTATTAAAACTTTGTAGTTTTACTCTGCTTCCAATCAGAGTTTTGGTTTATTTATCTTTAATTGCAGATTAGTGAAATATGGAATATAAGAAGAGTCTCCTGTAATGATAGTTGATTAATTTTCTATCAAACAATATCAGTAAAATAACCTGTAGACACCCCCCAAATGAGTAAATACAGTACCAGTAGAAATCCATTGTTATCCAATCTGTAAATGGCCATTGCATTTTGGTATTTTTCCACCTAGGATCTGAGGTGCTGAGTGCCTTCAATTCCCATTGAAGTGGATTCTTCACCACTTTTCACTGGTGCAAATAACTACACAAGATGCAAAGTGTGAAAATGCTCCTAAATCAGAGTATTAACATTCTACAATCTTTTTCCAGGTGCAAATTATTACACAAGATGCAAGGCAGTAGAGACTCAGGATCACAATCTTTATGCTGGAACATGCGGTCACTTCACCCTTACCACACAGGAAAAAGTAGTCAATAAAGGTGATCAAAGTATTTTATGTGAATAGGGCCTTAATTATTACTCTAATTCCAAAGATTTATTCAGAAATTTTTTTTACTGTGAACTAAATATTTATTCTACAAGACAAATACTTTTATCTAGACCTACTTAACTGGTAGATACTGGGGTACTTGGTTCTTTCTTTAGGAAGTACATGGAGTATCATAGATTCCAAGGCCAGAAGGGAGCATTATGATCCTCTAGTCTGATCTCCTGTATAACACAGACTGTAGAACTTCCCCAAAATAATTCCTAGAGCATAACTTTTGAGAAAAACATCCAGTCTTGATTTAAAAATGATCAGGGAGGGAGGATCCACCATGACCCTTGGTAAATTGTTCCAATTATTGATAACTCACCATTAAAAAAATTCACCTTATTTCCAGCCTGAATTGGTCTAGCTTCCATTGGATCATGTTATACCTTCCTCTGCTAGACTGAAGGAGCCCATTATTAAATATTTGTTCCCCATGTAGATATTTATAGACTGTAATCAAGTCACCATTTAACCTTCTCTTTGTTAAGCTAAAAAGTTTGAGCTCCTTGAGTCTATTGCTAAACGCCTGTTTCCTAATGCTTGTTTTTATCATTCTCATGGCACTTCTTTGAACCCTCTCCAATTTATCAATATCCACCTTGAATTGTGGACATCAGAACTGGACACACTATTCCAGCAGCAGTTGCACCAGTAATACACAGGTAAAATAACCTCTTTACTCCCACTTAAGATGCCCCTGTTCATGCACCCCAGTATCACGCTGGCTGTTTTGAACACACTGCAAGTTCATGTTCAGTTGATTATCCACCATGAACCCCAAATCAGTTTTCAAAATCACTGCTTCGAGGAGAGTCCTCCATCCTGTAAGTGTGGTCTACATTCTTTATTCCTAGATGTAGAGGTTTACATTTAGCTGTATTAAAATGTGTATTGTTTGCTTGTGTCCAGTTACCAAGCGATCTTGATTGTTCTGAATCAGTGACCTGTCCTTTTCATTATTTACTACTCCCCCAATTTTTGTATAATCAACAAACTTTATCAGTGATCACTTTGTTTTCTTCCAGGTCATTGATAAAGATGTTAAATAGTGTAGGGCCAAGAACTGATCCCTGTGGGGCCCCACTAGAAACAGACCCACTTGATGATGATTCCCCACTTACAGTTAGCCAGTTTTTAATCCATTTAATGTGTGCCATATTCATTTTGTATTCTAGTTTCTTAACCAAAATGTTGTGGGGCACCAAGTCAAAGTATATAGCATCAATGCTATTACTTTTATCAAGCCAGCTTGTAACCTCATCAAAAAGATATCAAATTCGTTTGACAGGACCTATTTTGCATAAACCCATGTTGATTGACATTATCACACTACCCTCCTTTAGTTCTTTATTAATCGAGTCCCATAAAAGTTGCTCCATTATCTTGCCTGGGATCGATGTCTGGCTGACAGGCCTATAATTACCTAGGTCATCCCATTTACCCTTTCTAAAAATTGGCACAACATTAGTTTTCTTCCAGTCTTCTGGAGCTTCCTTAGTGCTCCAAGATTTATTGAAAATCAACATTAATGGTCCAGAGAGCTCTTCAGCCAGCTCTATTAAAACTCTGAGAGGTAAGTTACCTGGCCCTGCTGATTGTTAAAATGTCTACAGTTAGTAGTTTCTGTTTGATATCCCCCAGAGATACTAATGGAATGGAAAGAATGTTTCATCACCATATGATGAGACTGCATCATCTGATTTCCCCAAACACAGAACAGAAATATTTATGGAACACGTCTGCCTTTTATGCATTTGTATTGATAATTCTACCATTTCCATCTCATTACAGACCAGTACCATTGCCCAGATTCTTTTTGGTCATAATATTTTTTAAAAACTCTTTATTGTCCTTAACTCTCCCGGCCGTAGATTTCTCCTTGTGTTCCTTGACTTTGCATATCAATTTTCTAGAAGTCCTAACTTCTGATTTATATTCGTTAATATCAACTTCCCCTATCTTCCATTTGTTCTTTTATTTTTTATAGCTGCCTTGACTTCCCCTCTAAACGAGGTCGCGTTTCTAACCAGCACATCCTCCTTGCTCAATTTTGGGGCATCTGGTAAGGTGTTCTTAAATGATTCCCAATTATCATTTGCATTTTTCTGATTAAACTCTTCCCATCTGATCTGGCTCATAACTGCTTTCAGCTGTGTGAAATTGGCCCAATTAAAACACCAAGTGTGCGTGTGTGTGTGTGTGTGTATATATATATATATATATTAGTTCAGTGATCAGTTCTTTACTGTAAGGACAAGATCTAATATAGAATTTCCTTGTGTTGTCTGCAGCATTTTTTAAGTTAGGAAACTGTGATTTATAATGTGAAGAAATTCCAAGAATGTTTTAGTACTAACAGCATAAACAAACCTTCACCATATGTCACTCAGATTTAAGACCCCCCTGATCACACAGCTTTTTTTCCCCCAACACACTGGAGATAGGCGCTGAAGAAAGCGATCATCCTGTTCCCTAGTGTGATTTGGTGCTCTGTACCAGACACTAGGTAGAACCCCATCTTGATCTTGATCTGTTAGACGTTGATCCATAAGCATTCAGGATCATTTTCTTCCAAGTTATCAGTGTCAAGGAAACAGGTAATGCCATTTTGACCTAGAGTGCCACTTCCCCTCTCCATTTGCACGCTTGACCCTTCCTCAGTGCGTTATAACCAATGATTTTTAAAATTCCATTTATGCAAATCATCCCACCAGCTTTCAGTAATATCCACTAGATCAAATTTATGCTCGTAAGTGAGCAATTCCAGTTCCTCTTTTTTTATTACCTAGGCTCCTAGCGTTGGTGTCTAAGCAATTCAAGAATTTCTTCTCCATGTTCTTTGGTTCCTTAATTTCATTCTCAGCATCTTGGATTTAGTGCTAACTGAGCACTCATTTCTTCCATCTTCCCCCCCGCCCCCGGCACCCTTGCTATTAATTTAACCCTCTCCTGACTAGTGTAACCAGCCTGTCCTCAAAGACATTGGTCCCCCTTCTCTGAGTTCTAGGCCACAGAAAGTGGACCAGTGTTCCACAAAACGAAAGCTCTTGACTCTACACCACTTATCTAGCCAGCAATTCACTTCCAGAATCTTCTGCCTTCCTTTGCTCAGTGGACAGGGAGGACTCAAAGAAGATTGCTTGGATGTTCTTCTTCATCAGTATGCTTCTTAGTCTCTGAAGTGATCTAGTATCTGCATGATGCCCTCAGGGGTGCTGGAACAATTTTTATAGTGGGGTGCTAATGATGGGAAACCATGCATTTGGTGGGTGTTATTACTACTTCAGGCCAGGCCGTGTGGCAGCACACCAAGAACCCCTATTTCCAGTACCCCTGGATAGCCTGCAACACAACGTTATTTGTGCCAATATGAACCATCACCAATGGATACTTGGCTTCTGAAGTTGAAGACTATTCCGTCTTAGAGTGACAGTTGATGTTGTGATTCTGGGAAGGCAGCACACCATCCTGTTCTCTACTTGTCCCTTGCAGAATGTTCTTTTGATTGTTCTGAGCACTGAATCTCCAGCAAGGATTGTCTGTCTATCTTGGACTGTGTTCTCGAGAGCCACAGCACTCCCAAGAGCCAGGAAGTTTCAACCTGCCACTCAGTGACCTGCTAACAATTGCCAGATCAGAAACTGAACCCTAACAGAGGATTCCAGTCCTGGAATCCAATTGGCAGAACACTGCGGGGGCCTGACTGGTTCACAGCTTCTATATAAACCCAGCACAGGAACAGGAAGTTGTCCTTGCAACTGGGAATCTCCCTGCTTAGGACTGCTTCCTCTGCTTGCTCCTGCTACTGATCTCCTGGTAATCTGACCCTGCCTGACTTCTGACACCTGACTCTCCATTTTGCCCTCTGGCTTGCCTTGAATTATGACCTCCTGATATCTGACCTAGCCTGACTCCTATTCTGACCACAAGGTGGTGACAGTTGGATGGAGAATCCTTTGTAGATAAAATTAATTTTCTTACAGGTTGGTCCTAGCTGCCATCCAATCATGTCTTGTACATATCTCCATTCCCTTGGACCTGCTAGATATCTTCCATAGTTTCTCAGCTGATGACCTGGTATCACATGAAACTTCTAGTTGTGTGGAATTCCTCCTGCTTTTCTTCTTTCTGGTATCCTCATCTGTCTCCAACTGTGTAGAATGCCACCATGACCTCTTGCCTCTGAAGGTTATGAACTGCCAGCCCTCCTCACTGACTTCATCTCTTGCCAAATCCTTCTGTGGTAAGCTCCATTCTTCCTTGAACTTTACGTACTGTTGTTTTCCAAATTTGGTTGTCTAGGTACTCCTGGGTTTCTGTGATTCTCAGTAACATCTCAATTGCTCCTCCAATCCAAGAATCTTTTCCTCCAACGCATCTGTCAATTTGCACTTCATGCCCAGGAAATCCCATCTGGTCTCAGGCAGGAAAGAGAGCATGACACATATTCACTGCAGGTCACCACCACTGCTCTATCACTGGCAATATTGCTATCACAAGTAGTACTGAGCCTCTCACACTTCCTTTCACAGGTGCCAGCTTCATCCTTGCCTTGTGGGTACTCAGCCCCTACTCTGCCCCATGCCCGCACCTCTCCCCAGCGCCTCCAGTATGCTGTGGAACAGCTGATCCATGGCGAGTGGGAGGTGCTGGGAGGGAGGGGGAGGAGTTGATCAGAGGGGCTCCGGGAGCCACTGAGTGGGGAGGATTTGGCTGCTGGTGGCTGCTAAGCACTCACTAATTTTTTTCCATGGAGTCAGCGCCTATGCTTCCTCTCTCAACTCTTTCTAAAATTCTCCTGCTAGCTGCTTCAGTTAATGGCTCTTGAGTTCAACTAGCAAGGAACGTTTTTATACCAAATCTTCTCTGCTTAGGTCAGCTCAGCTCCACCCATCACCACCAGGGACTGATTACCCACTCAGACACTTCAAACAGCTGGGCTGATCATAGTTTCCAGGGCATTAAAAAATTGAGTCAGGCCACAAACATCATAGATTAGTTTTAAAATCACAAGGCTTCATCCCCCGTAAATATTGACCTGTTTCTCTTTGCTTTCTGGTTTCTGAGCTTCTACCGTGCACTTGGGTCACATTTCCAAACTTTTTTCTCTACAACTATCAGGGCCAAAAATGTACTACTTTTTTAAATGAAAGCTGAGATTCTCACCTTCACTTGCTTCCAGAAACTGGGGCTTTAAGAAAGATACTAAATATTGTGAGACTCAGCAACACTGTTATTCCACTCTGACATGTAACGTGGTAATTGCCATGTCTTGTTTAACTGTTAGTTATTTTACTCTGTTTCGTGTACTATATGTTGGTATGGACATATCCTAAGTTCCCGCTAAGCTGTGCGGCCACGCAGCAGCCTATTAAGCGACACGCAGGTGCTAAGTGTTGCAACGGGGAGAGATGCCTTTTCCCCCAGCCCTGGACCTGCCGCAGCGCCCATCCCCCAGCCTCCTCAGACCTGCCGCAGATGCGGAAGAGGTGCCCCCACCCAACCCAGCCCAGCCCCGCCCCAGATCTGCCGCGGCTGCAGGAGAGGCTCTTATGCCGTCCCACGGCAGGGAGAGGCACCTCTCCTCCCCCCCCCCCCCCAACCAGGTTCTGCTGCAGAGAGTGAGAGCAGGGGGGAGTCCTCTCTCACAGCCTGCACCCCAAATCCCTCATTCCCAGCCCGCACCCCCAACACACCCCACCCTCCCTGTCCCAGCCCCCTCCTACATGCCAAACCCCTCATCCTCAGCTCCACCCCAGAGCCCACACCCCCAGCCAGATTCCTCACCCCCCCTGCCCCGCAACCCTCTGCCCCAGCCTTAAGCCCACTCCCACACTCCAAACCCCTCAGCCCCACCCCCACCACGTGAATTTTGTTATGTGCACCAATATGGGGTGATGTGTCACACAGCACCTCCATATTGGTGCACATAACAAAATTCATTCCACACATGGGTGGGAAAAATTAGAGGGAACTCTGGACATGTCCATTGGAAACCCAAGACTTTTATGTTGGTAAGATGGCCGTTGCAATGATCATGGAAGGAAGATGATCAAAGGGGAAAGCCAAGATTTGGTACCTGGATTGGATATCCACAGAGCATTGAGAGATCAACTTACATGACGGGCATACAGTCATGAGTTTTGGAAGAAGGCTAAAAACTGAAGAGGAGAGTGGAAAGAAAGAAGATTCACATACTATATCTATTCTGTAGAGGTGTATTGGCCAGTTAGGTCCTATGGGGGAGATTTTCAAAAAGTGCCTAAGAGATTTAGGAACACAATTTCCATTAAAAAATCCATTTTTGGAGAATCAGCCCCATATGCATTTGAAATGGAGAGGTGTACAGGGCCATATGTGGAAAGGAGCCTCCTGCGACCTCTTTCTCTGCACAAGTGCATGCTCACCTCACTTTCAAGCACTGTCTCTTTTGCACATAGGATTTGCACATGCAGCACCCATTTAGCAAAACAGAGCTTGTGCGTGTATATTTTGCACACTGCACGTACAAGTGATTGTACTCGATGTGCATGTACGCAAGTGTTCATGCACACAGAGTTGCATGTATACTCATAGAAGCTGCATTTTGAAAATATCCTTCGTGGTATACTATAAATCTTATTCTCCTAACATTCTTACACTAGCATAAAACTGGTGTAACTGCCCTGGTGAAGCAGAATGGTGAATCATGTATTCACTCTTGTTTAAAGTTATCTCATTCCAGATTGGTTGCCAACTGCCTGGCGAAACTGACTCATCTGTGTATCTTGGCCAGTGTTTAATTTGCCGGGGTGTGTGTTTAAAGTCTTGTATTCCGTTTCGGTATGTCTACGCAGCAAAGAGAAACATGCGGTTTGCCAGCTGACTTCGGCTTGCGGGGCTCAAACCAGAGTTGGCTAGCATGGGCCAGCTGCACGTTGTTGTGTAGTCTACAGTCTAGTTTACAAAATTGATGAAAATATTCTAATAGACTAGTAAAACAGTCTATTTGTTGGGTAGACATGCCCTTTTAGCCATGCAGCTTCTATTTACTGAGGTGGGAACCACTCAGCTAATCTGTAAAAAGGTTTTGGCCTCAGCGTTGTAAGTGTTGTATTTTGTGGTGCCTCATCTCTATTGCTTTGAATCAAAGTGGCATGAACTTGAAAAGATTTGTGAAGTGGAAACAGATTTAGTGAGCCTTTTAAAAATATTTTGTAAATTGTTTGATACGTTACCACAGTAGTTTTAATTCACATTTGAAATTTGGACAAAGAAAAGTAGCCCCATCCTTGCAAATACTTCCAGATTTTCAAAGGATAAGACCAACGAGAAGCAAACAATAGTATCGTATTAAAAGCGGGAAGAGAAGACCTACTGTCCAACAGGTGTATGGGCTTTCAATTCCCTGCTCAGTTCTCCGCTCACAGTGTGTGGCACCAAATGGAAAGAACCACAGGTCTAGCAGCAGCCTTAGACTCAAATTTTCAAAAACAACCTCATTTTTTGGATGCCCAACTTAATACACCTTTTAAAAGTCTCATTTTCAGAGCACGGGTGCTCAGCACTTCTGAAAATCAGTGCCCTTTAAGGGGTCCCCAGCGAGGCAGCCAAAAATCACAAGTCACTTTTCAAAATGTAGACTTCAGCTAAACAGTGATGTGGAAAAGAAATATTTTGCTGAAAATTAACTTACTAAATTGCTGTGTTTCCCCTGCCACAGCACTTGTTTTATAAGCAGCACTTTAAATTTCCCCTCTGCTGAACAAGTAGCGTTTTTGGCAATTATTTGCTAAATTTTGGAGGCTGGCTTCTTCAGAACCTCTTTCTTCATAGCAGTAGGAAATTTTATTTGAAAAACTCTCTCTATTCTCCATACTTCAAAGCTTATTTAAATGCAAATAGCAACATTAAATACTTTCTCCCAATATACTATTGTAATTTGAAGACCCAAGTGGTTTCATAAAACTAAACTGATATGCAATTTAATAACTAGGTATTTTCTCTCAGTTCATGACCTTTCTAGAGCCAGGCCTAAATCAAATATTAATACAAAGTATACAATGAAGTATTTCAGGGAAAGAAAAGAGATGGCTGCAGTGGTTCACCAAATCTGTTGCTAACCTGTCGATCATTTTACACTCAGCACATTGAGGTTCCCATATTCTGATCTTGAGGGACTATCGGTGAAATTCTCCAGTTGCAGTGGTTGCTAGGAAAATACAACTGAAGATATTAGTTTGTACCACATGAGCGAGTAAGTGACTGATGGTCTCAGACAAGACCAGTATTAGAGTGTAGTGGCTACTGACAAAACCCGTAAACCCTGAATACTCATGGGCACCTCCAAACTACTTACAAGTAACCTGACCCATCTGTTTAATTTATGTATATGTTTATACAGCATCCATTTACTTGTATCTAGTCCCCAAAAGAGTACAAAGGAGGTGCAATACAAGAAACAAAACATTATTCTTAGTTCAGCTGCAACAAAACGTTTAGACGTTCTAAACTTTAAGACATGAG
Source organism: Eretmochelys imbricata (assembly GCF_965152235.1). Lineage (NCBI taxonomy): Eukaryota > Metazoa > Chordata > Testudines > Cheloniidae > Eretmochelys > Eretmochelys imbricata. The sequence goes on along the minus strand of NC_135572.1, from coordinate 191,306,402 downwards.
TAACAAAACGCTTAAGCACATACTTTACTTTAATCACTTGAGCAACCCCAGTGGCATTGCTCAGGGTTTGATCTCGCAAAGCGCATAAGCATGTGCTCAGCAGCTAAGTGACCTGCCCAGACTGTTATAAGGAGTTTATGACTGAGCTGGCAATTGAACTGAGATCGCCCTTGTCCCAGTCCCTTAACCACAAAATCCTGACTTTGCAAAGCAATATCACTGTAGAATTATAACAATTTTTCATACAAATTCTAGCCCAAAGCTCCATGCAGTTCAATTTTATTGCTACCGAGATGAATAGTAGCAGAAGTTGAGGAGAGAGCCTAAAAGAGATAATGAGGGAAGAAAAGGTACGTTCTGGGGTGAGATTTGAATGGAAACTGATCCCATAATGTTTGCTCCAGACAGCAGTTGCAGAGGAGCAGGCTGTCATGCCCACAGTGACCTGTGGGGAGTGCGCATTTTAGTGTAGTCTTTTATGGTGCCAGGAAATTGTGCTTCCAATTTTTCTTGTGTGCTGTGATTTATCTGTTTCACCACTATGTACAGCTGCCTGGAGAAAGACAATCTGTCCTTTAGATCACCCTATTTTCCCAAGCCTTTTTACAATTATTTTTCTAATTTCAATATGGTTGCTGTATACTGTGATGGGGGGAGGGGTGCAAACCCCACACTGGGCCTGAAAGGGGTTAAAGGACAATACTGAGACCCGGTAGCTCCACCTCTCCAGACCTGCAGAGCATGCTCCAGCTCAAGAGGAAGCTTAAAAGGGAGCAACTCAGCTCAGTCAGGGGTAGGCTGAGCAGGAAGATAGACCTATCCTTAGGGCTCCTGGACAAGGGTGCTGAAGAAGCCGCCCTGTGAGGAACAGGATTGAAGGCTGAGGCCAATTGGGGCTGCAGGTTTAGTTATCTCTTCTTTTTCTTTTGTATCTTATATTGGACTTGGGGCTATGGGGAGAGACAGGTGGTAGGAAGTGACCCAGGGAAGGTAACTCCAAGGGCACTCCAGGATGCTGGACACAGTTGACTCTCGTAAGGCCCTGTGTCGGAGCCTGGTGGAGTGGGAGGTCCTGGGCTCCCCAGCCAACTGCCTCTGCTTGCAGAATGTACATACGCCACATTCCAATCTCCCACTGCCTCTGATGAAATGAAGACAAAGACATTGCAAACCTGAGGTGAAGCTAAACCCATCCTCAGGTGAGGCAGCGGTCTGAAAGGCCTTCCCACTGAAAGGCAATGCTGGATGTGCTACCCACTAGACCACCTGGCCGTCTGAGGGCTCTACTACATACATCTTCCCACATTTCTGGTCTGACATTGTTGAATTTGAAAATATTTATAAAAATCTGTCCTTTTTGAAGTTGTGCATTGTTAGATGAATTGTTCAAATGCTTTGGAGTCTGCAATCTGACCAATCTAAGTATGTCAATTAATTTTGTTTCTACATACTTGGTCTGTGTAAGAAGTTGGGGGTATGTGTGGGACTGGAAATATTTGCTAAAAGAGACTAAATAAGTTTTCCATGATTGTGGTCTTCACTTCAACTTTGCATCTGAAAGGGGATGGTTTTTCCATCTGTACCCAAGCTGGGTATGTGGTATATGTAATAACCCATCCACTCCCAGTCTCTATTCATGCCTAAGTTAATTGTATCCAGTTTGCAAATTTAATTCCAATTCAGCAGTCTCTCCTTGGAGTCTGTTTTTGAAGTTTTTTTGTTGAAGAATTGCCACTTTTAGGTCTGTAATCGAGTGACCAGAGAGATTGAAGTGTTCTCCAACTGGTTTTTGAATGTTATAATTCTTGACGTCTGATTTGTTCCATTTATTCTTTTATGTAGAGACTGTCCAGTTTGGCCAATGTACGTGGCAGAGGGGCATTGCTGGCACATGATGGCATATATCACATTGGTAGATGAGCAGGTGAACGAGCCTCTGATAGTGTGGCTGATGTGATTAGGCCCTGTGATGGTGTCCCCTGAATAGATATGTGGACACAGTTGGCAATGGGCTTTGTTGCAAGGACAGGTTCCTGGGTTAGTGATTCTGTTGTGTGGTGTGTGGTTGCTGGTGAGTATTTGCTTCAAGTTGGCGGGATGTCTGTAAGCAAGGACTGGCCCGTCTCCCAAGATCTGTGTGCTAGGGTAACTGATTACAACAGGTTTCATGTCTGAAATCATCATCCATCATTTTTCTTTCCAACCAAAAGCAAACACTTGTGTTTTTTCTTCTACAGACATGCTTAAAACAACATGATGATGTATTGCAGCTGCTTAAATTAAACTTCTCCATTGATGATTCTGACCCTAGCAGCAGAGACATGATTGATATTCATACAACATTTTAATCTCTTGTTTTGACCTTTATAAAAACACACTTTTAAAAAACTGTCACATGATGGCGAAGATAGGCAAATTATATCTGAAAACTTGATGATATTTTCATTCCTCACATGGAATATGGGAGCTGCTTGTGAAAAGTGCAAGCCAGAGAGAGAAAGAACACTTGATATACAAGCACCTTCAAGAAATAAAAACATCTGCAGCATTAATGGAATTCTAATATACCTCAACCCAACTTAAACTGAGCCAATAATGACAGTGAATTTGAGGAGGGGTATTAATTCAAGGTACATACTTTGAGTACTGACCTCCACTACATATATAGTTATTACAACAAATGAGCTGTTTGACTCTCACATTGACCTTTATGTCATTTTAATAGAGATCCAGTTGGAGCCCTTTCACTGGGGTCCAGGAGGGAAATTCTTACAAGAAGGAAAAGAATAACTACACAGTCCTATTGCTGAAAGTCCGCCATGAATAAAGGATAGGCTGAGGCCACCAAGGTTCGATTTTCTACTTTTTATTTAAAAAATATACATTCAAATATCCTATAATTAATTCCCTCTGTGATTCTTACCATCCACCCTTTATCTGAAGAGAGGTTTGTTTTTTATTTCATACCAATGTGTCTTGTGTGAAAGAAATGATGAGGGAAAACATTCCAAAATAACCTGTATTTAAAAAAAAAAAAAAAAGTCTGGGAAAGACCGGGTGGGAAGGAGGAGGTGGCTGGATAACTGGTGCTGCCTATTTGTTACCCCTGCCTCCACAAAATATTCTAGATACACCAATAATTTAAGGCAGTACTTTGACATAGACTAAGGCCCTGATCCTGTAATGAAATGCACACCCATGGACACCTATATCTCCATCGAGCACCACTGGAATCAGTGATGCTCCATGCAAGTATGGATTTGCCTGTGCACATGTTATAGCAAGACTGGGGCCTAAATGAGTGGAGATTATGCTTTCCAGGAAAAAAGGGACACACAAACAAGTGGCAAATCTTAACAAGCTTGTGATGGTGAATGTAATAAAGTTAGTAAGCCTATGATTGAGTCCTGTGTTGTCCATCACAAGACATTCTTTGCCCTTTTGGAGACCAAAATGTGATGAGTACAGTAGTGAGGAGGAGAACAGAAGTTCCACTTTGCAAATTTGGCTGCATTCCAAATTGGAATTAAAACTGGACATTTTTTAAATTCTGCCCAAAGGAAAAAAGTGAAATTATTTTAGGTTGATTGAATTGTTTAATTTCCATTCTGACTTTTTAAACTTTGGTATTACAGTGTAATACAACATAAAACCAAATTAAAAAAAAAATCTGGCTGAAAAGTAATTTCAAAATGAAGAATTGAAATATTTAGCTGTAAAAATGTTGAAGTAGGACATTTTAACATTCTCTGAACTCTTTTTTTTTTCTTCTGGTTTTCTTCTTAAACAAAATAAAATTGACCCAATTTCACAAAGCATTTCACTTCTAATGGAATGTAGTTCCATCTACATTTCTCTGACCAACTCTGGTGATTAGTGCTAATGGTGAGGTTTATTTTGTGATTTGGACACCATGACTATTAGGAACAGGATTGAAAATCCAACTCGTGCATTTGAAGTTTTTTATTTTAATTTGTCTACTATTGGCCCCATATTAATGACTTTCCTTCTATCACATGACCCTAGACCCCATTGATAACCATCTTTATGTATTGGACTCTTAAATATTAAAAGAATAGGGTCTATTATGACTTTAATGTAGTCTAATCAGAATGATCTTCTACAGCATTCTAAGTGCTTTGGTATGAGGGAGGAGGCAGTGTTGTCAAACTGAAATTGCATTATGTTTAGTCTGTGGGCAAAGCTTTCACTGTTCCCTATGAGTTGTTTAATTACATGAAGATTAAAGAAGTAGCTGCAGCAGATGCTCTTACATGCCTTGGGTGTTAATGGAAAGAGGAATAAATAAAAAAAATTATAACCATGACATTATTCATCTTTGATTTTGTAGAAAAGCAATTATTAGCCAATTCTCTGTTTTCATCAACTGGTTTAATGTCGAAAATATTTATGAATAGCAAGTCATGTGCTGAGATAACATCTCTACAGCAGCTAGCTGGGATAAGTTGTTTTTTGGGTTTTTTGTATAAAGAATAATTCAGGTCAGTAAAGATTTTGGGTTTGGTGTTTTTGTGGGTTTTTTTTAACTGTCTTCACCTTTACATTTTTAAGACTTATGGGGATGGTTGAAAATCCCAAAGCAGAATTAGAGCTCTCATAAACAATGCTCCATTAATATTAGAGATGGGTCAAAACCAGATTCTTAACTCTAAATCCTTTCAAATTTAAACGGGATTAGGTTCTGATTTGAATCTTCTCCTCAGGCTTTGGTCTAAAACTGCAATGTTCAAGTCCACACTGAATGTGTGTCAAATCTTGTGAGAGTAACTGAGTTTGTGAAATTTCCATAATTCAAGATGGCAGAAATCTCACAATGTCAGCAGATCTCATGAGATGTCTGATATTTTTAGGCCAGATTCTCGTGACAACAGCTTACATGATTTTGGTAACTTTTGATGTTGAACCAAAACCATAATCCTTGGCCCTAAATAAGCCATGAACTTGAACAGGGAATCCAGTTCCAGATCCAAACCATCCAGACTCTTTTTTGTTAATCTCCAATCTGTAAAAGTATCAAACCAAATATTCAGTGGTTAAAAAGTCCAATAAACTTAGATTGCCTCTGTCCACACAATTTGTCATTGTTCAGAAGTAACGTACATGGTTTGCTGAAGCACAAAAAGCCCCACGGAAGCATACATTTACTGACTATTCTGCAAACCAGTTTCCACAATTTGCATAAGAGGCAAGATGGTCAATTTGCATAGATAAGGCCCAAGCAAATGTGTGCTACGTTCCTAATAAGAGGAAGCCCTAAAGGTTCAGGTTAATGCCCTGTGCTTTCTTTAATCTCTGGTTTGCTAGCTCAAACAAAGTCTGTATGTATGAGCTGGGACCAAAAGGTCCCTTTTGTTCATCCATTCTTAATATTATCCAATTGCCACTCCATGGTGCATTCTAATGGGGAAAAACAGATTTACATTTTCAATTATAGAACACTAGGTAAAATGGCGAGCATGTATAAAACTGGATTAGACACTTAACTTCATGTGAAATGTATTATTCTGAAATCAGGGCATATGTGACACATCAAGGAGAATTTTCTCTTTTTCTATTAAAGGTGGAATAAGTATAAATAAAAAAAATTCTCCTCATTCCCCTCACTGCCAAGATCTCTTTGAAGATTTGGAAAACTTCTCGTTTGACTGAGCATTTCATGAGTTAGTTTTGCAGGAAAAGTACTGGGCACAAATCAGATTATTAAAGCCCCACTGGGATGCTCAACCAATTGCACTGCCGGATTGTCTGGATATTTTAACCTCTTTTACTGTGCATAAGGGTACCTCAGATAGTGGGCTTTACTGATATTAGTTTATTCCCATTGAACTATTGGGTTAGTCCTTTTTCAGGTACAAAAAGGAGATAGAGCATTCTTTAAGCTCAGATTTGTCACTAGGTATTTTGATGCACAAATATTCTTTATGAGCTGAATCCTTAAACAACACTAAGCATGAAGAGTGGGGAGGCAAAAGTAGCTGAAAGGCATCTTTCCACCTCCCCTGGGCCAGAGCCTGAACAGGTCCCTGGTTAGTTTGAGGAACCACAGGGATGCTCTTATTTACACAGGTTACAATGGTCCCATCCTTCTGCCAGCCCAGGTTTGCTTCTTCCCTATTTAGCATGTCTCCCTCATCCCAGACAACCCCTATGTCTGAGTGGAGGAGCGAGTGGCATAAAGGTAGCATAAAGCTTTACACCAGCACAGTGTTTCTGCATGCCAGGGGAATCCTCAGTTGCCTTTTTAGAGCTACTATATGAACCCTTTGTTCTGATCCATGAATTTTAATAGGGGATCAAGGAATTGCCCCATGAAGTTAGTTAGTAAATCTATCAGTCCTTCCTCACACCTACGGGAGATGGCTAGATCATTATATATGTGGTAAGTAGGTCAAACTGCCAAGGATTTTGGGTGCTCAGTAGTTCAGAGATTCTTGTTCAAACCTTAATAAATGACATATGAAATATCATTCAGTACTTCATTATTTAATGCTTTTATATTGTAGTAGCACCTAAAGGCCATGACCAGGTTGGTCTTCATTGTGCTGGGTGCTGTACATTTACATGACAGAACTACCACAGGAAGAAAAATTCTCTCCCTCCAGTCACTGTGTCCTTGAGTAATGTTCCTGAAACTCTTGATAACTGAGTCCACCCTTCAGGAAAACAAAACCCACCATGTCTCCTTGAATGTGCCATACATCTTTCAAGGTCTACACATGTTAATGTATATACATCTTTCATGTCCCCCCATCTACCTAAGCTCAGCCTTCCAGTCCCTCACCTAATTTAGTGAATACTGGTGTAGATAGATTAAGAATATCTATTTCCCCTCCTTTCATAAATGCTTTGAGCAGTGAAATATTTTAAATGTCAATCTTAGCTAGCATTATTGGCATCCAAGTTAGTGCTCATCAAAACGAATCGGGCAGTTCACACCTTAGAGCCATTGTTTCATGCTGTCTGCAAACTCAGGCATACGCTCCCTTCAGATGATGAAGGTTTTCTTTGCAACTATAAGAGCTAGAAACTGCCTCTTTTGAAAAACAAAAGCTGAAATCTTGAAAAACAAAGAAGAGGTATCTCCATCCTCTCTCAGCTAGTCCTTCATGCCCCCCATGTTCAGGGGGTACACCCCACTCTTGGGGGAACTCTGCCTTAGAGCCTTCCACTCATCATAAATAACTAAATGACAGCACCAGATCCAATTGTGGGTCTGACACTCATTCTCTCACACCACAATATATATGCCATGTACAATGTGGGGCTTCTCTGTTAGTAGCACCTCAACAGAAGCACTTATGCATGCACCTCGTAAAAGCACTGACCATAAGATCTTTAAACAGAGCCCTACACATTGATTTTCAGATCCATGACAGAACTGGGATGAATGATGGAAGTGAATTTAAGTCAAAACTTTTTCAGACCTTGGAAAAAGTACAGATTTGGTTTGAAGTCAGGGCAAAAGTTTGGGCCATTGCCTTTCATGTTTTTTGTGTCTGTTTCCTTAACTATCAAAGGCCCACTAACCTGCATTGTAGGGATGTTGTGAATATTAATTAACTAATGCTTGGACAAGTACTTTTAGCAAGTAAAATACAGTGGACCAGGTTCAGACAGCCTTACACAGAATAGTGAATACTGCTTTAGAAGTAGTCCCCCAGAAGTCCGTTGGACTATCTGTGGTGGTGTCAAAAACATACAGCTAAAGGTAGCATAAAATCCCTCCTTTACCTGTAAAGGGTTAAGAAGCTCAAATAACCTGGTTGACACCTGACCAAAAGGACCAATAAGGGAAGAAGATACTTTCAAATCTGTGGGGGAAGGCTTTATTTGCGCTCTCTTTGTTGCTCTCTCTCGGACAGAGAGGGACCAGGGCAGAAAAAAAGTCTCCTAAAACCCTAACTGAAATAAGCATCTAAGGTTACAAACACTGTAAGTAAAGCAAGGAAATGCATTAGATTATCTTTTGTTTTAGCTTGTGAATTTTCCCTGTGCTAGGAGAGAGGTTTATTCCTGTTTTTGTAACTTTGAAGTTGATCCTAGAGGGGAATCCTCTGTGTTATAAATCTTTTTATTACCCTGTAAAATTACCTTCCATCCTGATTTTACAGCGGTGCTTGTTTTACTTTTTTCTTTGTAATAAAGTTCTTCTTTTAAAAACCTGATTGGTTTTTTGGGTCCTAAAAACCCAAGGGTCTGGTCTGTGCTCACTTGGTTAACCTATTGGTTGGTATACTATTCGCAAGCCTCCCCAGGAAAGGGGGTGAAAGGGCTTGGGGTGATGTTTTGGGGAAATAGGAACTCCAAGTGGTCCTTTTCCTAAATCTTTGTCTAACTCACTTGGTGGTGGCAGCAGTACCCATCCAACGACAAGAAAAGAATTTGTGCCTTGGGAAAGTTTTTAACCTAAGCTGGTAAAAATAAGTTTAGGGGATCTTTCATGTGGGTCCCCACATCTGTACCCCAGAGTTCAGAGTGGGGAGAAAACACTAACAGGTGGAAGGGTATCAGAATCTGGCCTTACATAGGTAGTGAGTATTTTTACTCTTTCAAATTTCTTATCCCTGGGGTTTTCTGAGTGGGTTTGAAATGTCTAAAGTTGAAATTACCCATCCTTAGTGCAAGTCAATAAGAAGAAAAACAAAAATTGATTTAAATTAGTTCCCACAGTCCTAATGCTTTAAAGGTGGCAGGCTAAACTCATGCCTCACTTAGCTCCATTGAATTTAGTGGAATCTCACCAGTAATTAATTTGGCCTGAAGCTCCAAATGAAATACCTGCTCCAAAATTTTTAATTTAAGCTTTAGTTTTTCAAGATACAAATAAACATGGACTCGGACTCAGACTCACGTGAACATCTGGGAACATTTTATAAACCGGATTAGATCCTGATGAGAATTCAAAACTTGAATTATGTCCAAAAGTTTATCTTAATTAGGGTTCACATTCCCTTCAAGCAGCCATATTTTATGTTTGTTTTGACATCAGAGATATATGGTTAATTAAGTGTCAGAAAAAGCAAAGGTGGTAGAGGAAAAGAATGACATAAGATATGTACATATGAAAATATGCATATGTATGTGTGCAAAGCTAAATAGTTTCCTCTGCTTTCAAAGTCAGTATCTTACCCGTCATAGAGCTATTTCTTTTCACAGACTGCTTTGGAGAGGTTACCTTGGGAAGTTTAATGGAAGGATAAATTAAATTAGTTGAAAAGGAGAATCTTTGTATATTGAATCCTTAGTATCTAGCTTTGCAGATTTCATTCTGAAGGTCAAAGGTGTAACCTAATCTCTCTCTTTATACGAGGTTTATTGGTATATTTGGGGGGGGTTTATTGGTTTCAGTTGTTTCTAAACACAGTTGTCGGAAACAAAACCTGGTGTATGAGCAAGATACAGTTGCTACAGCTGGGCCCCTTAATGCCATGTCAAGATATAAACTTGCCTGAACTTAACAGTTGCAAACACTTGGCTTCATCAGCTGTGGTTAAATTGAGTTAGGAGATTTTAAAAAAGAGGCCTTTAACCCTATTTAACTGTGCATTGAACATAGCTTATAATAATAATGAACTGTGACAGGGTAGCGCTTGTCGATTTCATTCCTGCAGTGATTTTAAAAATCTTGAGCTGGCTGCCTAATTGTTCACTGTGTAAGATGCAACATGAGCACTTAAACATGTATGAAATTTGGGGGAGAAGATGCCATGTTTGTCCTGGAGATGCTCCTACAACTATATTCGGAGTTACTGATCATAGGTAGGGACCTAGGGGCTGGTTTATTTGGGGATAGTGGCCTAGACACACTGCTAGATGGAAAGAGCCAGGGAATTGTATGTCACAATGGGAGAAAGAAGGTCAGCCTCAAACTGTTTTGGATAGTTCTTACAAATTTTATGTGTAAGCATCCACATTTCTGGTGTTTATCTGAGTGTCATTAGTGATTATATGGCCTGAACCGAATCTTTCTGAAGTCAACAAGATTCTTTCCAGTGACTTCTATGGGCTTTCAATCCAGTTCTGTATCCCTTTTTATACTGTGGATGTTCCTTCTAAATATCTGGCACTAAAGTGTCCATCTAGCATAGAAAATCGATCCCCACCATCATAGTGGGTTTCTTATATTGCTAATAAATCTCAAAGTGTAGAGGGGAAATGCTAATTGCTTGAGGAGGAAAATAGTACTCTACTGGCCCAAGCAAGCAAGCAATCAGTCCTCCACATTCATCACTGTCACATTTTGAGTGACCCATATATTTCAAGAGAAACACCCAGCTCCTCAGTTACTCTTAGCCTCAAGGAGAATTATCATTAGTAGACTTACATACCCCACAGTAAATGTTATATCTCTGATTCTTACGAAGTCCTGTGAAAGAATTCTTTTGATTATCATGCAAAAAGGGAGAGGCTCATGTTACAGTAGTAAACCTAATAACATCACTCATATTTAAGAATGAAGCATCACATCATAAAATTACCCCCTATTCAGCAATACAGGTCACTCCAATGCTCCATCTTCTGTACTAGTTCCCTGTGGAATACAAAATCATATGCAAAATTTCAATGATCCTGGTATTCAAAGCCCTTAATGGGAGTGGTCCTACTTACCTACCTCCTTCTAAATGACCATAACTGACCACGACAACGATGGTCCAATGGAAGCATGATCAGCCACAAGAATGAGACTCGTGAGCACCAGGAACACAGATTCCTCAGCCGCTGCCTTAAGATTGTCGAGCTCATTCCTGCAGAATGTCAGAAAAACCCATGTCTGTGCTCAACTCATCAGATGTATGCAGTGGAAAATAAAGTGGGGAGATTTCATATACACAGAGAACATGAAACAATGGGTGTTACCATACACACTGTTACGAGAGTGATCAGGTAAGGTGAGCTATTACCAGCAGGAGAGGGAAAAAAAACCTTTTGTAGTGATAATCAAGGTAGGCCATTTCCAGCACTTGACAAGAATGTGTGAGGAATAGTGCGGGGGAGGGGAGCGGGAAATAAACACGGGAAAATAGCTTTACTTTGTGTAATGACCCATCCACTCCCAGTCTTTATTCAAGTCTAATGTAATGATGTCCAGTTTGCAAATTAATTCCAATTCAGCAGTCTCTCATTGGAGTCTGTTTTTGAAGTTTTTTTGTTGAAGAATTGCCACTTCTAGGTCTGTAATCGAGTGACCAGAGAGTTTGAAGTGTTCTCCGACTGGTTTTTGAATGTTACAATTCTTGACGTCTGATTTGTGTCCATTTATTCTTTTACATAGAGACTGTCCGGTTTGGCCAATGTCCTTTTCTTTTTGCAGGTACAGACTAACGTGGCTGTTACTCTGAAACCTGTCATTATGCAAGGCACTGCATTTAGCCGTATGGAGTGGAAATCCATCAACTTCATGAAAAAACTAGTACAGATACAGAGAGAAATCATCTTTCTTTCCAAATGCAAACAGATGGACATCATACCAAAAGGACTGAAGGTAAAAAAAATCAGTTATAATCTACATAGCACACAGACTATGCTGACAGATTGTGCCACACACTCTCAAAGAAACTGCAGAACAACCTGATCAACATCCTATACAGCAAACAGGGAAAGATTGAGAATGAGCTCTCAGAACTGGATACTCTCATAAAAAAAAACAACCTTCCACACAAACTTCCTCATGGCTGGACTTTACAAAAACTAGACAAGCCATTTACAACACACATTTTGCTTCTCTACAAAAGAAAAAGGACACGAAACTATCTAAACCCCTACATGCCACAAGGGGCCACAACAGCCTTAACCCACCCAGCAATATTGTTAATCTGTCCAGCTATACACTTAGGACAGATTCTTCTGCTGGGCTATCTTGGGACCTTTCCTTCTGCCCCTCCACCCCCACAAACATGATACAGTCCTGTGGTGACCTAGAATCCTATTTTTGACGTCTGCGACTCAAGGAATATTTCCAACACACCTCTGAACAGCATACTAACCCACAGAGACCTTCCTACCAACACTACAAAAAGAAGGATTCTGGGTGGACTCCTCCTGAAGGTCAAAACAACAGGCTGGACTTCTACATAGAGTGCTTCCGCCGACGTGCACAGGTTGAAATTGTGGAAAAGCAGCATCACTTGCCCCATTACCTCAGCCGTGCAGAACACAATGCCATGCACTGCCTCAGAAACTACTCTGACATCATAATCAAAAAGTCTGACAAAGGAAGTGCTGTCGTCATCATGAATAGGTCGGAATATGAACAAGAGGCTGCTAGGCAGCTCTCCAACACCACTTTCTACAAGCCATTACTCTCTGATCCCACTGACAGTTACCAAAAGAAACTATACCATCTGCTCAAGAAACTCCCTGAAAACGCACAAGAACAAATCCACACAGACACACCCCTGGAACCCCGACCTGGGGGTATTCTATCTGCTACCCAAGATCCATAAACCTGGGAATCCTGGATGCCCCATCCCAGCTATCTTCGAGACAACACTGACTTCCTGAGGAAACTACAATCCATCGGTGATCTTCCTGAAAACACCATCCTGGCCACTATGGATGTAGAAGCCCTCTACACCAACATTCCACACAAAGATGGACTACAAGCCGTCAGGAACAGTATCCCCAATAATGTCATAGCAATCCTGGTGGCTGAACTTCGTGACTTTGTCCTCACCCATAACTATTTCACATTTGGGGACAATGTATACCTTCAAATCAGTGGCACTCCTATGGCTACCCGCATGGCCCCACAGTATGCCAACATTTTTTATGGCTGACTTAGAAGAATGCTTCCTCAGCTCTCATCCCCTAATGCCCCTACTCTACTTGAGCTACACTGATGACATCTTCATCGTCTGGACCCATGGAAAAGAAGCCCTTGAGGAATTCCACCATGATTTCAACAATTTCCATCCCACCATCAACCTCAGCCTGGACCAGTTCACACAAGAGATCCACTTCCTGGACACTACAGTGCTAATAAGCGATGGTCACATAAACACCACTCTATACCAGAAACCTACTGATCGCTATACTTACCTACATGCCTCCAGCTTTCATCCAGACCACACCACACGATCTATTGTCTACAGCCAAGCTCTGTGATACAACCGCATTTGCTCCAATCCCTCAGACAGAGACAAACACCTGCAAGATCTCTATCAAGCATTCTTACAACTACAATACCCACCTGCCAAAGTGACGAAACAGATTGACAGAGCCAGAAGAGTACCCAGAAGTTACCTACTACAGGACAGGCCCAACAAAGAAAATAGCCATCACCTTCAGCCCCCAACTTAAAACCTCTCCAACGCATCATCAAGGATCTACAACCTATTCTGAAGGACGGCCCATCACTCTCACAGATCTTAGGAGACAGGCCAGTCCTTACTTACAGGCAGCCCCCCAACCTGAAGCAAATACTCACCATCAACAAAACCACTAACCCAGGAACCTATCCTTGCAACAAAGCCCGTTGCCAACTATGTTCACATATCTATTCAGGGGACACCATCATAGGGCCTAATCACATCAGCCACACTATCAGAGGCTCGTTCACATGCACATCTACCAGTGTGATATGCCATCATGTGCCAGCAATGCCCCTCTGCCATGTACATTGGCCAAACTGGATAGTCTCTATGTAAAAGAATAAATGGACACAAATCAGACGTCAAGAATTATAACATTCAAAAACCAGTCGGAGAACACTTCAAACTCTCTGGTCACTCGATTACAGACCTAAAAGTGGCAATTCTTCAACAAAAAAACTTCAAAAACAGACTCCAACGAGAGACTGCTGAATTGGAATTAATTTGCAAACTGGATACAATTAACTTAGGCTTGAATAAAGACTGGGAGTGGATGGGTCATTACACAAAGTAAAACTATTTCCCCATGTTTATTTCCCCCCCCCCCCACTGTTCCTCAGACGTTCTTGTCAACTGCTGGAAATGGCCCACCTTGATTATCACTACAAAAGGTTTTTTTTCCCTCTCCTGCTGGTAATAGCTCACCTTACGTGATCACTCTCATTACAGTGTGTATGGTAATACCCATTGTTTCATGTTCTCTGTGTATATAAAATCTCCCCACTGTATTTTCCACTGCATGCATCCGATGAAGTGAGCTGTAGCTCACAAAAGCTTATGCTCAAATAAATTTGTTAGTCTCTAAGGTGCCACAAGTACTCCTTTTCTTTTTGCGGATATAGACTAACACGGCTGCTACTCTGAAACATGTTTGTGCTCGTAAACCTAATGCAAAAAAAAACCCTTAGTTGCTTGACTTAATTTGCCCACAAATAGTTTGAGAGACAGGAGAAAAACATTAAACGTGTATGGTCTCAAATGGGGATGGCACCAAAGAGAAACTTAGATAGAGCTGGGTATGTGGCAGCAGGCATTGCAAATATACCATGGGGGAATGCATATATTTTCCATATACTGTGACTGATGTATAGCTATCAGTGATTTGCATAATGGTTTTTATGGATAGGGCACCGGACTAGGAATCAGCTGACCTAGGTTTTATTCCAAGCTCTCCCACTCATGTGCTGCGTGACCTTGGGCAGGTTACTGCACCTATCTGGGCCTCTGTTTCCCCTCCAATCCATTGTCTGTTTAGACTCTTTGGGGCTATATGTTTGTACAGCTCCCAGCACAATGGGGTTCCCATTTAAATTGGGTTCTATAGGTACTATTGTACTATAAATATCACTGTAGCTTAACTACGTGAAATGCATTGAACATTATGTATTTTGATATTGTGCACCTATGTTGTGCTCTTAAAACTATATATTAGACATGATGCTTGGAGTGCTACCTACAGTGGAATGAGAAATGTTGGGCAACCTACTAGACCCTGTTTTCAATTGCTTGTGACTTTTCCAGACTTTAAGAACTTGGGTTACAATTTCCCATGCTGTGTGTCTGCTTCATGCTGAATTTTAGGCAAACTTTTTAGCAAAAAAATGGTTCAGCCATTTCCATGAATGGGATTAGGGAGAAAATACATTCTTTTGCCCACATTAAAACAAATTCTTACAGCCATTTTGTTGAAATCTCTAAAACCTCTGTGCTTTGGAGCAGAGACGTGGAATTTGGCTGGGGTGGTTAGTGCCTCGTGCAGTTCTCAGGAAAACTTGTCTGCATTGTAGGACATGGAACGTTTTCAGTTTGCACCTACCCTTTCGTTTTCATGTTAGCCTTGGCATGCACTTAACTTACATGGGCAAATACCCATGTGCAGCCACTAATTAGTTAGGTGATTGCCTTGCTGGTTCACAGGAATGCAAATATCTGCTTTGTGTGCATGCCTGGGGTACCCCTGTGTATATGTTAGCCACATAGAAATGCAGGTGCCTAACTTTGAAAATTTGGCCCTTTAAACCAGACTTGATGGAAGTGGAGCTCCTCTCTAATAATTCTGAATACTGTATGTTGACCTGGTTGTTGAGATGTTTACTTTGTGGATATATTGGTTTAGCTGGAAGGTAAAGACTCAAAATAAGCCACTTATCTGCAAACACTTATGGGTTGTTTATAGCCAGCTCCAGGACTGTTATCTTTGAACATTTTACCTCCTCCCCAGCCAAGCTGCAAAACTAGTTATGGACCAGAAGGACCAAAGCCCAGGAACACAGAGACTATTGCTGTTTTAATAAGGAACACTTTTTCAAGAGGGGGATAGTTCAGGGGAACCAGTCTGACACACAGACAGCTAACAGACTCCAACTGAAGAAAATTAGTCCTGCCTAACCTATCAGGGGATGGTAAGATTTTTAGATAGACAAGAGTGTAGATTTAAAATCTTTTTTTCTCTCTTGTGCTTTGTTCATACTGCAAAATAAACAATACTTTGGTTTTAAAAAGGCTATCTGGTCACTGTATACCATTGGTCACAGATTCCTGGAGGGAAGAACAGCAGATGCCAAACCCAGTGAGACCTGTAAACACAGAGCACTGTAGCAGAAGGCCCTATGAGTGCAAGAATTGCAGGTTTACACCCCAAGATAGGTAAAGGCATGAAACCTGAGGCCAAGAGGGAGTACACTCAGACCCCAGGAAGGAGACAGAGGTGCAGCAAACTGTGTAATCTGTGACAGCAGGATAAGATTGTGCGTATTAGGTGTAGGATTGTTGTGCATAGGGCTTCCACAGGAAACTCGGTGAAGGATTATACCACAGAAAGCTCCCTGGTATGCAAGACAATGCACCTTCTTCCACTGTTCCTGGCCCATTGTGCAGGCCAGCCTTAAGAGTGGGGCAACTGAGGAGGAGAAGGTTTGACGATAACTTTCATGGCAGCAATGTAAATCCTGAATTTAGGCCTTTGAAATTGAGTTTATTTTTTAAAGCCCAAAGGGTGTGAGGGTGAATGAAATGCATAATTCTGGAGTGAGTTCTGTCATTGTTCCCATTTATGGTTAGGAAATGTGAATCTGTGGTTTAAGTCAACTCAAGAGACCAAATGGAGATATTTTGAGATTATTTATCTGTGATAGAGAAGGAAAATGCTGAATGAAGCAGGTGTTGATATGACCATTTGGGCTTTGTGTGTTTATTTTTTTCCTGCCTTAACCCTGAAAAGTACAAGTTCCTTTTCACCACCTCCACCCCTAAAAGGAGAAGAAAGTTCAGCAAACTTTTTATGCAGGCCACCAATCAGCCAATAGTTGCTAACTTTGGGTCACAGAATATCAGGGTTGAAAGGGACCTCAGGAGGTCATCTAGTCCAACCCCCTGCTCAAAGCAAGACCAATCCCCAATTTTTGCCCTGATCCCTAAATGGCCCCCTCAAGGATTGAACTCACAACCCTGGGTTTAGCAGGCCAATGCTCAAACCACTGAGCTATCCCTCCCCCCGAGTAGGGAGGGTTATTTCTTATCAGACAGATTTGAATTAGAGCTTGGGCCTTAGCCACAAAGGTTAGGTTGGTTAGTTCTCATGCTGTCTCTTTGACAGCACAGAGGCCAGCAAAAGCATTACATACTTCCATGATGTCCTGTCATGAGCCATATCTGGCACATGATGGGGGTAGGATACCAATGAGGGATAGGTGTCTGACGTCAGTCAGGCATTGTGTTTTAGGTCCTCTGAAAGGCCTTTTCCATCCTGTTTTTTGGTCAAATTCAAAGAAGATTCTTGTGGGGAAAATGGTGTAGGCATTCAGAGCGGATGACCCTACCACTGTGTGGAGGATTTGGCTACCCTGAGAGTCAACCCTGTTTCGTAAGAAAATGGATCTCTTCACTTGACTTGAATTCTTACCATTTTGTTTTTGATCATTTGGAGATGATTCATTTGAATCGTTTCCAACTTCTTTTCTGTCTTGAGAGAGAGAAGGACCATCTTTCAATCCCATAGGTCAGAATACTGCCACCGAAGCATTATATATCCTCAGCTTCATTTCACTACTTATCAGGGTGTTTGGTTATGAAAGGCATTCTTGATGAGGTGCCCCATTACTAATGACACATTTTCAGTGTGAGTTTCAAGTTCTTTCTCAATGCTCTCCATATTATCAACAACAAAGCCAAGATAGGCGAAATCGCCAACAACCCTCTCTAGTTCTCACAATAACTAAATAAAGTTTGTACTGCATGGTATACCCACATAGTGTGTCCCTAAGTCCTTGCTTTGACTAAGTAGTCATTGTAGGAATTGCTAACCATACTACAACCTCCAAAGATAACAGGGACTCCAGATTTCTGTTGCTATGCACTTCTCTGACCTTCAGGCAAGAGTTTGCACCTCACTTCACCTATCAGTAAAAGGAAAGTGATATTTGACCCACCCCCCCCAGCCCCGCCCCAGGACTGATGTGAAGCTCACTTTGTGATCCTCAGAATAAATGTGTTACTGAATATACATGGCTCTTATTATTAGTCTGACCTAGATCCTAAATGACAGGCGGTTTGATTTAAAAACCTGTTAAGTACTTATATGATTAGGTACTCCATTATCACAGTATCTGAGCATCTCACAATGTCTAATGTATTTATCCTCACAACATCCCTTGAGGTAAGAAGTGCTGTTATCCCTGTTTTACAGATGGGGAACTGTAAAATGGCACAGAGGCTAAGTGACTTGGCCAAGGTCATACAGGGATTCTGTGACTCCTTCACTGTTAATATGGGGGGGTCGACCATCTACAGCATTTAGATGGAAGTTTTTTGGAAATATCCATTTTAAATGACCATTTTGTACTTAGTATTTCTACATCAATGAAAATGCTCATAATTTAGGCCTCAACGCTACAGTAAGTCCTGTGAGGATGAACACGTACATCTGAACAGAGCTCATTGCAAGTTTTTCCAGCATATCAGCTGCATGCTTCCTATGGGCTAAGGTGAAATAATGCATCACAAATATTGGGCTGGATTATAAATTTAAATCTGCTTTGTGTGAGGCACAGCACGTTGTTGTGCTACTCCAGGAGCAGACCAGGGCGGGGAATGTGACTGAGAGTCTCAATTCTCTTCCTAGAAGTTATTTGCTACTGGTCTTTCCAAAGAGCAGATTCCTTTCCCACTGGTGTTATATCAGCTGCTCTGGCTCAAGCATAAGGGGCAGAGCCAAAGCTCCCCTCACTCCCCACACACCTCGGCAGAAAGGGGAGTAGTTTTTCCAGACTGCTCTCCCCATTGTTTAGATACTCGCCAAACACAGAGCCCACACAGGGCAAAGGACAAGCTTGCCCATTAGTTGCTATCATGTTTAAACCACATAGACTAGTGGATGTAAAATGTGTTTACAAGTAGTAAATGTTGTGCTTTTCCTTCTTTTAGCATGAATGGCATCCATCTCTCATTAAACATGCCAACCTAATTTCACTCTTTTGCTTCACAGACAAATATCACTTTATTATCCACAGAGCTATTATTTTCCCATTGAAAGAGCTCCGAATGTGATTACAGCAAATGTGCTGCTTTTGAAACGCAACAAGTCTTTTCACATTGATAAAAACACTGGGGAAAAAAATAAAATTCAACAGCGACAGACTCGAGTCATTCCTTTCATCTTCCCAGTGTGAGCCAGCAGGTGCAACTTGACATTCTTCAAACAAACCTCCCCCGCCTCCCCCGTTATGGCTGAAGAGAGGCTTTGGCAAATACTTATTCTTTGATATGATATGTACTTGACAAAATTGACAGGGAGAACTGAACTGCTGCTTTGAATGAAACGCTTATTAGAACACTGGAGCGCGAAAGTGCACTATGACTTGGCTATGTTGCTAGTAATACATCAAGCAAACTGTGCCCATTATGTCAATTTAAAGTCAAGTCTAAATGTGTTTGACTTCAGAGAAATCTGAAGTATGACTGTGGCTGCACAATTCTGCTGCTTTGTTTTTGTAACTTGCATCTTTCTCTCTGTCTATCTGTTCCCTGATGCATTTGCAGCATAGAGGGCAGAGAATCGTCTGCGATCCCTTAAATTACCTCCCGCCCTTTACTTTCCACTTTCAAACCCACCCTCAGAGGTTCTGCCACCATGGCCTTCCTCCAGCCAAGTAGGGGGAAGGCTAAACGCAAGGTTGCGCTTGGCTCTCTTTGGAGCCTTGG
Organism: Eretmochelys imbricata; assembly: GCF_965152235.1. Taxonomy (NCBI): domain Eukaryota; kingdom Metazoa; phylum Chordata; order Testudines; family Cheloniidae; genus Eretmochelys; species Eretmochelys imbricata. Next base: position 191,286,813 of record NC_135572.1, on the reverse strand, counting down.
GTGTCAGCCAGAGGGAGGCATTTCAGAGTAATGCAAGGCCCTGTGGGGTACTTAACGCAAAGCAGAAAATCAGGGAAAGTTGCTATAGGAACTGACTGTCAGCAGTGGGGCAAGGTCTCATGCTGTTGGCTGGAACAGGTTCACAAGTGGAATGAAGCCAGAACATCATTCTGTCTTGCAAAGAAGTGCCAGCACATTGTGACACTCCAGCACTCTTAATTGTCTCTCTAAATTCCCCATAATCTAGTATGTTTTGTTTCTATATTTCCTTTCCCAAATATTTTTTGGGGGGGAGGCCTGTCAAAAAGTATTTTCTTTAATAGCCCTTCGCCTTCTCCTCTTGCCTGAATTATTCAGCATGGTAAAACACAGTGTTTCCTGCATTATAATTCTCACCACCTTGGAAGCAATTGTGAAACTGATGCATTGTGAAACCCCTGAATTGCCATGTTCCATATAAATACATGGAAAGCTGGATAACTGTGTTTGTTCTGATAGATGTTGCTTTCTGATAGTAGAGGATTCTTTAATTTAGCAAAGGCATAACAAGATCCAGTGACTGGAAGCAGAAGCTAGACAAATTCAGACTAGACGTTAGGTGCACATTTTTAACAGTGAAGTTAATTAACCATTGGAACAGCTTACCTAGGATTGTGATGGATTCTCGATCACTTGAAGATTTTTTAAATCTAGACTTGATGTCTTACTAAAATATATGCTCTAGCTCAGTTGGGAGTTATGGCTGTGGTGCAGGGTTTTCTGAATGCACGTTCTTTGGCTTATGTGATTATCATAATGGTCCCTCCTGGCCTTAAAAATGATCAATCTCTTGCATTCATCAGTTCTCAATATGTTGAAAGTTCAACTCCAGCTGGAGACAACAGAAACCCACCAATGATTTCAAGAGAGTTGTCACACCACTTGCCCAATCCTGAATTCCCGGAAATCAGCAGGAGCTGAAGGTACTTGCAGGATCAGCTTCCACTGGATGGTTTCTAATGTACTCCATCTGATTCACGTAAGTAGAAAGGCTCCATTCCAGTTTAGGGTATGGCTGTTGAATCCAGGTTGCTAATGAATGCATCAAAATGTAGAAAGACAAGAAAGAGTGAGGTTTATCAAATCCCTGCTCCCCAGCCAGAAATCTTAAGATAGCCAACTACAGCTCAGAAATAAATGTATTAAAAAGGAACAAAACTGTTTTTAAGGAACATTAACCAGTTTTGGTTTTGCTCAATGTTGGTATTACTGTAAGCCATGACTAAGTGTGGTGCAGTGTTCCTCTTTGGTGGTGGATATGCTACCTAGAGTTTATGAGCCTGCTATAGCCTGTGGCAAACAGAGCTGGGTCTCTTAGCTTAGGCAGTAACAGCTCATGCATTAAGATCCTGAAGTCCCATGTTGAATCCCTGCTGCTGATGACCTACCATGGGGTGCTGACCTTGTTAAAATGCATACAAAGGCCTGGATAGTGCTGGAAAACCTATCTGATGTGACATAGGCTTTGCCTTTTCACATCAGACCAGGAAGCTGGAGGATCTGTGCCAATGATGCCCACAGACATCTAGGTTGTCAGGAAGTGCTAGCAATGCTCTTCACAGGTTTGTACCTTGACATAAATGGAGTCAATTGGAGGTGATGAGGTGGTAAATGTACAAAGCCCTGGTCCGTAACTTAAGCTCAGTAAGGTAAAGGTGCTGAGCAAGGGATGTCAACGAAACCTGTGTGCGGACATAATCCCAGCAAGATAGAAATGGTAAGCTAGTAATCTCATGAAGGCCTGAGCCTTGACATCAAATGAACAAGCCAGAGTTGCTGAAGTAAGGGTTATCAGAGTTTTATCCCTTGACACCAGACCAGCAAGCTACAGGTGCTGCCCCTGTGACATTGGAAATCTTGTACCTTGATGTCGTCCTAGCAAGCTCGAACTGCTGAGCTAGTAACCACAGAGAGGCTTGCCACTTGTCCTCAGACCAACTAACTAGAGATGCTGAGCTGGTACATCACAGAGACCTGTGCTTTCATATCAGAGTCAGCCCAGTGAGCTAGAAGTGCTGAGTCACTTTGCTTACAGACCCCTACGTCTTAACATCAGCCCAGCAACTTACAGCTGTTGAGCCAGCAGCCTTCACAGAAACCTTTGCCTTCGTATCAGACAACACAGGCCTCTGCAGCATCCTTAACTCAGCATCTTTAGCATACCAAGTTCCCCAGCTCAACAAAGAATGTGTCCTTTCTGTTTCTCCCCGTTCCTTGTTGTATTTGTGTATCCGGAGGAACAGCAGTTTTGCTTTCATGCCAAAGCAGTGCTACTAGGTCCGACTGAGACAGTATTTGTTGCAACCCTTAGAAGTAATCTTTCAGATAATTTCTGTGCATATTAAACACCCAACCAATAGCAGTAAAATGGGGAGGATGATAGATACCTTTCTTTGTATCTAGGGATTAGAAGAGCTATGTAAAGAGCTAAGTAATTATTTATTAACCCCCACTTTTTGGACAGATCCCTTAGATCTGATTACTTGCTTTCCAGTAACATGTGGTTGGGATTGGGTAGCTTTTCAATAATCTGTGGCATGTAGGAAGAGAAAGGATGGCCTTGTGGTTAAGGCACTGGCCTGGACCTGAGAAACATGTTCAATTCCTAGCTCTCCCACAGGCTTCATTTTGACCACTGGCATGTTGCTTCATCTCTCTGGGCCTCAGTTCCCCATCTTTAAAATGGAGATACTATTTCCTTTCTCCCATCCTTTGTCTGTCTTGTCTAGTGTGACATTATCTGATTAGAATATGACCATGTAGATCATTGTTGCAACCACTGTTATATATTTGCAACAAATCTTGTATAAAATGTGGCATGTAAGATGTCTATGAAAAGGTTAGGATTCGCTGATTGTGATTACTCTGTATGTATCACTTTTGTATTTGAAGTTATGAATATTGGCTCTCTACCTGGATTTCACATGGGGTAATGCCCATGAAGTAGTTAGCCAGCACATCTTGGAAGGACTGTTCACAGTGAGTGGCCCATCAAAAGGACAGTTAACTCTCAATGGACTATGGGAGATGTCCATCTACACTGTGTGGACTGTCATGTTAATGTGCTGTCTGAAATATAGGTAATGGCTTCCTGCAATGACTGAGTGAAATTGGCATGAACATATGACTTGCCCATGTGATTCCAAACACTATCTGGTCACCTGTGATTTTCCCACTAGCTGTGCTGAGGTTTTTGTTTGAAACAATGGGTTTCCCTCCACATGGCAGAGGATATAAATGGCCTTGGCAACCCTTCCAATTTGCCTCTATCCTGCTCCAGCTTCTTTCCTGCCCAAGCCTCTGGGCTATACTAATGGGAGCATTCTACCCAATGGACTGAGGACCTTCCAATGATTTGGAAGCAGCCAGAGGCTTGACTTAAGCCAGCAGTTTATTCCATCCTGAACCAAGAACTTTGCAATTACTGTATGTATTTGATTCCTTTAACCAATTTTAACTCTCAACTTTCTTTCTTTTTATGAATAAACTTCTAGATTTTAAATACTGAAGGATTGGCATCGGCATAATTTTTGTGTAAGATCTAAGTTATATATTGACCTGGGTGTGTGACTGGTCCTTTGGGATCAGAAGAATCTTTTTATTTGATGAGACTGGTTGCAAAGAACCATTCACCTTTAAATCCACTGTTTTCAGTGGTAATACAAGGACTGGAATGCTGGAGGAAACTCTTTGTTTGTTTTTATGACTACTTGTTAGCCAGTGTGGTGAAACAGAAGTTTACTTTTGTTGCTGGTTTGGTATATCCTATGGGGGATTAGCCACCAGCCTTGGGGTGTATCTGCCGTATTTCTCAGCATTCATCCTCAATCTGGCATCCTCAGTTGTGACCCAAAGAAGGCATAGTTACATCTAGTTAGACTGTAAACTCAGCAGGACAGGGGATGTCTGCTACTAGTGCCTAGCACAATGGAGGCCTTGGTCTCAGTGCGGGAATCTAGATGCTACTGCAATCCAAATGAATAATAATAATTTATTAGAAAGATGTTTATTGAGCTAAGAAGCCAGTGTAAGGCAATAAATGTTGATCCTTACCTATAATGAAGAGGTTAACAGTCAGTGTTATGACTAAATACTTGCTGCCACATCCCCTGGCTTTGATGTAGATTTCATAGTCAGGCCCCCTAATTGTTTTATGCCATGGGTTGAAATTTGTCAGTGTGTTTTCAAGGGCTACAGGAATCTGTTGCTCTCCTTCTCCTGCTCATGGCTATCCAAATATATCAGCAGGTCAGAGGCCAGAAAGACACTCTTCAGCTTCAGTTACCTAGGCAACTGCACCCATCCTTTCTCCCTCAGGCGATGGCATAGTGCCCTAGATAGGGTGAGTTATGCATTTATCTAGAGTTGTAGTGACCTGTGACTCTCAGTAACCCATAAAGAAGCTTGGTTCTATGCCACATCTGTCCTCAGATGATGCCACTGCAACAGCAAGAGCATAGGTTGTTCTGTCTAACAGCATCTGGGTTTAAATGGGTGGGGCTAATGACGGTATCCTCAGTGAGGGCTTCTGGGTTCTATAACTCCCCTGCAGCTCCCCTTTAGCCCACAGGTGGCTGAATCTATTTCCAGAGCATTTCCACCAACCACAGACGATCCTACTTAGCACAGAAGGACAAGCACTTTGGGGCAGCACAACCCCTTCTGGAACCAAAACACAGATTTCCTCTGAGCGTGGTTTGGCTCTGTGCTGCTTGGGCCAGAGCCTGAAAGGCAGTTTGTCTATAACAAATAAGCTCTAAAAGCATCTTAACTTGTGGCATTTCTCGTCCTTTTATATCACCTTTGGTCTTTTTTCTATTTTAAAAAAAAAATCCAAATCCAGAGCTACCCAGCCTGCAGAACTAACAATCTCCAGCATTGCTGCCAGCAGAGCTTGTCAGTGACAAGTCATGTGAACGGCTGTGGCCAATGCTAAAGCCGTTTAGCTAGCTATTGCTAAAATGTACTCGCATTGGGCCTAATGCTTCTCCAGCCCCATCATTTCTCCTACCATTTATTATTTATTTGTATTAAAGTAGCATTTAGGGGCCCCATCTGAGATTTGGACCCCATTGTGCTAGGCATTGTATGTGAAAGAGTCTCTGCCCCAAAGAGCTTATGCTCTAAAGAGACAAGACAGGACAACATGGGGAGGAGGGGGGGATTGGGGAAAGGGGAGTGAAAACAAAGGCACGGAGAAGGGGGAAATGATTTGTCCAAATATACAGAGCCAGGAAAAGAGCCCCAATCTCCCATGTCCTGAACTGGAAGACTCTGTCCATTAGACCCTGCAGAGCTTATGAGTATCGTTAACTGAAAACTCAATACATTATTCGCTCTCCCCTGCAGACAGTTGCATGCAGCTTTGCCAATGAAGTCTAATGAAAGCAGGCAATTTGGAGCAGGATAATTTATATATCTCTGTCACACTGACACATCGACAATAGTATAATGCGGGAAGCGGTAGCCAGCACATCCCTCAGCCCGCGCCGCTTCCCACAGCCCCCATTGGCCTGGGATGGTGAACCGCGGCCAGTGGGAGCTGCGATCGGCTGAGCCTGCGGATGCTGCAGGTAAACAAACCGTCCTGGCCCGCCAGCAGATTTCCCTGACGAGCCACATGCCAAAGGTTGCCAATCCCTGCTATAATATATGGGTAATAAGAAAAATAAGTATTCCAGCTGCACAAACGCAGAGTAACCAGAGTGAGGTGTAGTTCAGCTAAGAATAGATGGAATTCATCTGATATTACAGCAATTTCGTATTCTACTGGTTCCCCCAAGAGGTAAGCTCTACGGATCATGTTGGAAAAGTGTCTACTGCCCATGCAGAACCATCCTACTGCCAAATCGTTGTTTCTAAATTAGAGGGCTTTTGTTTCCACTGTTGCTGAGCAAGTGCCATTAGTGAGCACCAAATTCACTTGAGAAAATTTAAAAAAAAAAATGCATACACATTCTAAAACAAGCCAATGGAAGCGATAGGCTTGGTTTATCACTATAAAACTATACATAGTGAGTAAAAACTGACTTTAATGGAAACTAAACAAACTCCCAAAGGGCCTGATCCAAAGCCCATTTTAGTCAACAGGAGCAACTATATGGACTTCAGTAGGCTTTGAAACAGGTTACAGGATCAGTCTGGGACTTGGATTTATATTTTATTTGGGATTAAAGTACTTCCAAATAATTTTCTACAGCAAAACTATGGTAGAGCTCAAGACCATCTGGCAGGGAGGTATGTGACCGTAACACTCATCTAGCAATGGAGCTTCTTGATACACAAATATTTTACATTGACTTACTGCTTTCCTTATTTTTTCAACCACCTCTTGTCGCAGACACACAAATGTAAGTGGGATTATATACCTGCACCACAGAGAGGGCTGCAGATCAAAATCTCTTATGAGACCCCCACAGTGGTCCTTCCCTTTCCCTAAATCTCTCTCATTTCTCTATTACTATATCACTCTGTAACTGTCTACATAAACTATCACTCTGTTGCAAAACCTGATATGTGGCTGAGATTTGGTTGAACCGTTTGACAATCGTCAAAGAAATGTTGTAAGTAGCAGCTGTGACCAAGGAATCTCTTTGTGCCAAGTGGCAGAGGACATAGAGAGGCATAGAGATTAACAGGGATTTGCTGGGTCAAGTATATCAACAATAATTCCCCAAAGGGTGACATGTAAGGTCTCCACCAAGAGCAAAGAGCTGACTGGTCATCGTAATCATTGTCGAATGTATGTACAGATGTCATTTAAGATGTTTATCTATACTGAAAACTTATGTTTTGAAAACCTTGAAGGGCAGGTCACCTGAAAGTGACATGCTTCAGACAGACTCTGTTCAGGCAGGGTGTAATAGATGCTTATGTCTCTGTTTGATCTTTGGGTATTGTGTGTCTCACAATGCAAGTCTATTTGCATACACCAGCTAATCAAGATTGCAAATCTACAGAAAAGCGAACACAGTGGGAGGGTGTGCAGTCTATGAATGAAGATCAAAGGACTGTTTTGATATAGCTGAGGTTGCAAGGAGACAGACAGGTTTCAGAGTAGCAGCCATGTTAGTCTGTATCTGCAAAAAGAAAAGGAGTACTTGTGGCACCTTAGAGACTAATGCTCAAATAAATTTGTTCATTTCTAAGGTGCCACAAGTACTCCTTTTTAAGGAGAAAGACTGTCTCCTTCATTTAGGAGACAAGCTGGCAGCATGGCTTGTCTCATGACTGGCAAGAAAACTCTGGAAGGACTCTGGGGTGAGCTTTGCTCTATGACATAAAAGTATCTAGTTAAATAACTAGATGATAAAAATAGATAATTCTACGTTCTACAATGCATGTTATGGTTTTATTTTATATGTAACCATTTGTTTCCAATATTTCTACTTTCTGTCACTCAAATCTCTATCCTTTGGTAAATAAACTCCCTGATCAAAGTGTTGCATGTAAAGCAGAGTTGTGATCAGAGGTGTCACTGCTAAGCTGGGGTGTCCTGCATCTTTGGGAGCAGCAAATCTGTGAATACTGTGAGGATATGTCTCTGCTGCAATTAAAAACCTGCACATGGCCCGTGCTAGCTGAATCAGGCTCACAGGACTCGGGTTAGGAGGGGCTGTTTAATTGTGGTGTAGGTGTTCAGTCTCCGGCTGAAGCCTGGGCTCTAGGACTCTGAGCGATGGGAGAATCCCAGGGCTCAGGCTGCAGCCTGAGCCCGAACTCTAGTCTACACCACAATTAAACAGCCCCTAAACCTGAGCTCCAGGAGCCTTAGGCAGCTGGCATGGGCCAGCTGTGGGTGTCTAATTGCAATGTAGACATACCCTAAGTGGCCAATGGAACAGGGGCTGGACGCTTCAAGGGAACACTTGGAGGGCTCAGGGGTTGGAGTGTGCCTATTGCTAACCTGCAAAGGGATAGCGGAGCCTGTGCAGACTGAGGGGAATGCTTATGTTGCCCATGGCTGGTGGAGTTGGGAAACTGACCCCTCCGACAGGAACAAATAAGGCTTCCTTGTGCTAAGGGCAGATGGTAGTGAGGTGCCTCATAACCCTGGGTACGCCTGGGAAGTGTCACAGCAGGAAAATCCCCCAATTGGCACAGGGCTGGTCTATCCAGCAAATTACTGCATGGCAAGCCAGGGTGTGAAACTACAGTGCAGCAGCTTGCTGCCTAGATAATATCCTGTGAGGAAACCGCTGCAGGTCAGTGAAAATTCTGACATGGGGGCATGGCATACTACTAGTTCTATAGGTTTCAGAGTAGCAGCCGTGTTAGTCTGTATTCGCAAAAAGAAAAGGAGGACTTGTGGCACCTTAGAGACTAACCAATTTATTTGAGCATAAGCTTTCGTGACCTACAGCTCTCTTCATCGGATGCATTCAGCCTATTTCTACAGTTCACCCAGCCACGCTCCGGGACTTCCACTGTCGCAGTGCCCACACAGCCGCAAGCTGGTGTGCTGTAGATTCACACCCTGGCTTGCCAGGCACTAACTTGTCATGTAGACCAGCCCAAGGTCCTGTATTTAATCAAGGTTTATGAATTTTCATTTATATTCTGTAGGAAAAACAGGTTTTCAGGATGGAGCCAGCTAAAACCAAATTTAGATAGGCTTAGGAATAAAGGTACTGTGCACTACAAATACTGATCATAAGCAGCATGTGAGATTTTTGTGGCGTGTGTACATTTTCCCTATGCTAACACATACTCTACTCTCTTCAGGCACATAGCATCATAGAAAGCCTCTCAGTTAGTCTGTGTAACTCATTTACTGGGATGAAATTAAATCATCCAGCCAACTGCTTTTAAAACATAGTCAAGTTTTTTATTATTTACAGTCTAGTGGTTGGAAGTTGAGAGCGCTGGGTCCTGTTTCCCACCCTAATACTAACGTTGTATCTGATCTCAGGCAGATGGCTTCACTCCGTCTTTTCAGAAGTGGCTAGAACTGGTTTTTAGTGCCTCAGTTCTTGGGTACCTGTACAGGGGGTATAAAAAACCCCCATGGACTGGAAAGGGTTAATGACTGCTGTATGCACAATCAGCCCTGACAGCTACACCTTTAGTGGGTATCTAGCCAGTAGGAAGAGGCTAGAAAGAGGAAGGTCTTGCTCAGGTGTGACAGGCTGGGGAGGAGACTAGACCAGCTGATCACCTGAGAAGCTGGGCTAGAGGCAGGGACTGAGTACAACTGTGGCCTGTCAGAGCCTTCCTGGGAGGAAGACAGGCTTGATGTGGGACTGGTTGAGTTGATCAGGGTGGTTTTTAAGCCAGGCCATAGCTGGGGTGGAGGGGTGTCTCATCTGAAAGGAAAGATGGGGTCTGAGAACTGAGCTAGAGAGTGGGTTATACAGCCCCCACACTGGGCAACACTGAGTTAATGAGCTAATGTAGGGTTAGGTGGCTCTGCCCTATCACACCTGTGAGATATGTCAGGATTGGAGGGAGGAGTCTGAGAGAAGCCCAGCTCTGTGGCTGACTGATCAGGGATGAGGGCAGACTTTCAGCCCCTGAAGAGAGAGCTGTCGGAAGGCAGGAACTCTGCAGGGGTCTGCTGCCTGAAGGACCCTCTCTAGGGAAGGGAGGGCCAGATACTGACACACCTAGAAAGAGAACCATTCTCCTCTATTACCTGGGAACTCAGTGTAGGCTCCCAGCCTGACGAGCAGCCTCTGAAGGAAGACCGCTTTAACCCAACGTTGGGATGAATGATTTGTATTAATTCCCTTTGTTTCTGTTTGTTTAACTACCGGGGGTCTGCTGTATATATTGGGGTTGCATTCTTGAAAAGGGCGATGGATACCGAAATGACATACCAAAGAATTTTTCCCCATAAGAAATAATGGAATGGGGGGAATGAGTTCACAACTTCACCACACTCGCCTATGCTCTTTTTGCCTAAATATGTACAATAACAGTGTACGACAGGTTATACAGTACACATTTTACACATAAAATATTGAATAAAATAATGTAGAAACCTACTACCACCGTTCAAACACATAGAACATTTGAATACAGTACAGTAATACAGTATAAAACAGTATCAATTATGCTAAACTTAGTAGGGGTGGCAGCTGGGTTTTCCTGAGTTGGCTTTTCCAGGGCTGGCTTTTTGGTTGCAGAAGTCTTTTAAAAGGATTTTATCGACCTCTGCTCTCCTGCATGAATCTTTGAATGATAGAGCTCCCTGTAGCAAGCCACTGCATCATTGAGAGCCCTGGAGACTTTGGCAGACCATTCACAAAAAGGATCACCACACTGTATGATTTCCATCATCTCAGCCAGCAATCCACAGAAACGGGAGAGATTCTTTGTCATCAGACTCCTGACTGCCTGCTCTACATCATCATCAATCAACTCAGGTTCTGATACTTAGTGCCATGACTTTGATGTATAGATGAACCCTAAGTGTGCTCTGAAGATAGTTTTAGGGTGGTGCAAACTAGATTGTGGAGGATGTTCAGGGTATGGCCACTGGAGTTAGACTAGACGGTTATTCCCTCCAGTTTTCTGTGTGAAAAGCTAGCGGGATACAGGCTGATAGTTAGCAAGGGGGCCTCTTAATAAGAGGGGTAATGGCTGCAGTTTTGTGTGTAGTAGGGGCAGTGTTGCTGAGAACTAAATAATATGGAGATAGAGTAGATAGTCATTATGACCGTATAGGAGCCAGGAAGAAGGTGGATTCCTTAGGGAATAATATTGGTAAAGGCAGGGGTGCTAGGGCCTTGGACAGAGGACCAGTGGAAGCAATAGGAGGGCAAGAGTAGTATTGGTGATCAAGGTGCTCTTGAACCTTGACAAACTTCATGGGAAGAGGAATCAAATGAATGAAAGTGTGAGGAGAAAGTGCTGGATGGGGAGCAAAGATTTCAATGCCTTTGGAAATGACAGAGCAATAAAATAGTGCAGAATAGTAGAGGGCTCAACATAGAGCTTGGTTGCTGCTCCCCTGCCCTTCACCATGGCCAACAAGTTTGTTGTGTGTCAGTATTTCTTCAGTTGGCAGCCTCTTCTTTTGAGAGTGACAAGTTCATCATTTTACTATGGATTTCTAGACAGCAAATAATTGGGAATGTTTTTATATGAGCAAGATTATTTGGTTAAAAGATGTAGAAAAGCTGATGTTAGTTCTTTGCTGGCACAGTCTATACTGAATCCCTTCCCCGTCAAGAAGATATGAGATACCTGTGTGAAGGAAGATACCAAAACCAATCGGATGGGGGGAAGTTTGAAAAGTGACTTGAAAATGATGGTGAACCACTACTCCTGCTAATGGTTCAGGAGCAATGGATGCAACTGTAATATATTCAGTAGATGAATATATTTCATTAACCTATATTTATTCATGCAGCACAGATTTTACATGCTCTTTTTGCACAGACTATAGTGCTTGCTGCTCCAACTAGCTCAGAAGAAAGCCAGGAGCTCTTATCTATATGTTTGTTTAAGTAACATTGCAGAAGGACTGAAGGCCTTCCTCAAAACACAGAGAACCCTGACAGTAACAGAAACTAGTGAGGTCTACACTGTGTGGACGGGGGCAGATTCTGTAAGCCTGCATGTGTGTGCTGCATTCATTAAAAGGCCTTTTAAAGTGGGTGGGTGGTAGGGGGGGAGAGAAGCGCTTGGAGCCACAACTTCACAGATCCTGTGACCTTTCTTCCCTCGAAAATGAATGCACTGCAGATACTGTGGCTGATGCTGCAGTGTCAGAGCTTCAGTGTCTGTGGATTCTCCCAGATCCCCACTGATGTCACCAGCTTCTCAGGCTGGGCCCTGGAGACAGGCTTTGGTTAATAGAGCAGCAGCACAGTCTGATGACTAAAGCTTTGGAGTTTTGTAAACAAACCTTTAGCCAGCTGCATCGCACCCAGATTGGTGAAGAAGGATAAAGCCTCTTGCTCTGTGAGATGTGGCTGGAGATCTATTTAGTTAGAGTGCTCCTGGCTTTCTTCTGAGCTAGCTGGAACAGCAAACGCTCCACTGCATGCAAAAGGGGACCCCTAATTAAATACACACCCTATCACTTGGCTTTGAATTTGTCAGCTGAGGTGTTGTTTCTATTACAGTTGAGTCAAAATGGGGACATTTTCCACTCTAGTTAATGTTCACAAATAAACATTAAAGTGCAACATACTTGCCAGTGTTTACTTTTCCAATGTGAAACTAATTAGTGAGCTCATTCTTTAACAGCTGTCCTTGTCCAGTACTTTCCTATGGAGATCATGCCCTCTGAATGAAAGACCTCAAAATCCTCTAGAACAATAACAAACATACAAGTATGGCTGAATAACTGAGATAATGAGTCATTTGACTGAGCTCATGAGGGATCCCGATTTCCCAGACTTCCTGTCTTACGCAAAGCACCTTGACACTATTAGTTTAAGTCAGAAACATACTGTACAATGAAAAGAATGATAGCAACCCTCCAAACTTTCAGACTTGTGGGAGTGGGTCCTGTTAAGAAAAACGTCCAAATGTTTAAGGACCATATCCTGAGCTGGTATAAATCTGTGTTTCATCATCAGTGGTGCTATGCCACTCTACACCAATCAAGGATCCGGCTCCCAATGCTTATACAAATGATCTGATCATCTTGAGCTTGCAAAATTGATCTGAAACCTGAGATGTGCCACCTCTCATGCTAGATAGGTTATTCTAGGGATTTTTTTTTCTCATCCACTTGTGTTAAGGACTCGAACTCAAGAGGGCAGAGTTGTGTGAAAATGGAGAAGACGTTATCCAAATACTTCAAACCTTACAAAAAGATTCAGTTCATTTCCAATCCAAAAAATTGGCAGAGATTTGATGGGGAGGGAGAGAGGGTTTATGATTTTTCAACCACTTCATCCATCTCTGCAAGAGACTGTATAGCGCACTGTATGTTAGCAGAAAGTCTTGTTTCTTTACATTTGTTATCCATTAATAATCTAGCCAGATGCTGTAAGGAGATGGCATGCAAGTTCTGTAAAAATGAGAACTCTTCCGAATTTATTTCCTACGAGAGAGAACTTGATTCTAAACTGTGCGGATCTAAACACATTTCAAAAAGCATATATGTGTGTGCGCACACATGTCTGGGCTGAGAAGTGGATAGGTTTTCATTACAGAAAAACAGGCTAGATTGTGGCCCCTAAAACTGAAATGCATCTCTTGTGGACATACAACCACACAAAGAATCAACATACACCAAGAAACGGAGGACGTAGCCAGTGTGAGGGGAACAGGTGGAGAACATAAATGGGAGCATTGCTTCAGATGAATTTCTGATGTGCTCATGTTTGATACATCTGTGGGGGTATTAGCTGGGAGCCTCAGTTGCTTGTCTTAAAGATTGAGGAAGGTTCCAGAGACCCAGAACTCCACAGACACGCTGCTGCAGCAACAGCCAATAAAGACTAATTTGGTTTGGGTTTGGTTTTGCAGGGGGTGTTTGTGCTGCTGCTACTACTTGAGGTGGAAATATTTACCTGAGACAAAAAGCGCTTCAACATACACATTTTCCGGCTTCTGTCAGAGAATTTTTAGTTTTGTTTCTGTGACAAATGTCTGTCCAGGCTATGCAAGTGAGAGGCTACGTCCTGTTTAACACATGCTCCCAGGGCAGCTGATGGACAGAATTGCTTGCCTCACAGACCCTGGGGGTGTGCCAGCCAGAAAACCCAAAAGAAATGGCAGAGATACCTAAAATAACACTTTCCAGATATTTTATTAAGAGGTATATATACTGCCCCATTTTACTGTAACGCTGCCCAGAAAATAGTGGCTCTGCTGTGTGTGCCTAAGTACAGAATAATAAAATATGGTTTGTGTAGCATAAAAGTTACTGGGATAACATTCGCACGTACATCATCAGCTGTTTGCACCCAGGACTACGGGTCGCATTTTGTCCACACTACCCTCTTTACTCATGCTCTGGACTCACCTTCCTGGAATGCTCAGTTCCCACAGCATTCTGGGGACTTGGGCGCCACTAGACCACTTCTGAAAATCCCCTTTGTGCCCCAAAATGGAAGCAGGAGCATCAACTGGCCCCTTATGCCCATGCTGCCTTCTGAAAATGTTGGCATTAAGGTCTGAGCCTGCACTATTGAAGCCTAAGGACATTTTCCTGTTGATTTCAACAGGCACAGGAGCAGGCCATGCCAGGCTGCCTCTAAGAAAGTGTCTGGGAGACAAAGGAAGGCTCCAAGGCCTGGAGTTTCCGAGCCAATTGCTTCATTTTAGGGCAAGTTGATAGACTGGTCTAATAACAGGGAAGAAAGTTGGGACCTATAGAGAGGCTGCCCCAAGAGCAGCTCACAGGACCACAATCTCGTCCAGAGTATTCTCTTCGGGTTGGGGGTTGAATCATATTGGTTGTATGTTTCTTGCTTCACTGCTGTAACCGCTTGCTCAGAGAGGTTCAGTTTGTGTTGCTTTCAGATTGTCACCACTCACATTTAAAAAGAAGTAAAAAGCCATAGATCCCAGTCACACACCTGTGTGCAGGATACATACATGTCAGCTGAGCTTCGCTCATGTTTTTGCAGCACAGAAACAATTTAAATCACCTCACAATTTAAAGGCTCATTTCTGACTTAGCCAATGTTTAAATCAAGTTGTTTCTGGGGTATTGATTTAAACCAGCTAAGCTCTTCTAGTCTTTGGATTTCAATTTGCAGGGCAGTAAGTCTCTTAAAAAGAAAGCGGGGGTTGGGGGACTGCAAGAGAAAGCAGAGCTCTGATACTTTCCAAGTCAGCATTTACGTGACTCAGGTTCATTTTGAGGAGAATAATTTAAAGTGGCATGAATAAATAATAGCAGTGAGTTCTGACTGTCCAAACATGATATGTAATACCCTGGGAAAAATTTCTCTACCGTGTTCTAATGACTGATAGGCAGCTTTTATGTTGCGAGCAACTGTAACAAGTAAATCATTTGAAAATAACTGGCATGCTCAGGTTTGTTTAAGCAGCCTTTGTCAAACTGCATCCCCAACTCAATATGAGATACGAGTGCAGTTTACTACATCTGCCAGTGTGATCTCTTTGCCTGCCTTTGTCAGTGGCCATGCAAGAGTGCTCATTAAACTTAAAAGCCCATGATTCACTGTGGACTACACAGCAAAACCCCACGCTTTCATCAGTCTCCCTCCTCATGGGGGGAGGGGGGATATACATTGGACATCCATTAAAAGCCTAATGAGTTTCGGAAGATCACCAACTGACTCATATATTTAAAGCAATGACAAAAAAAAAGTGCATCATTAGTTTAGTTTGTGAATGGAAAATCTCCCCAAGCCATTACTTAATTATACCTTAAAGACTGCTCTTCCTAGAGATATCTATAAAGAGAACCGTTTGCTCTTTTTTCCTCTTCATATTACGTCTTGACTGACTAGCCTCTTTTTATTATTATTTAATCATCCAGAAGCGGCGTACTGCATGCAATCCTCTCTGTCTTCAAAGACTGCTTGTTACTTACATGAGAGAATATCAAAACCATTTCATGAGGCAATTTCATTGCCACAAGAGTTGCTTCTGTTTTCAGCCGGATCCTCCCATGGACTCTTATCAGACTTTAGCAGGAGGTCGGTTGAAGGGTGAGGATCCTTCCCTTTATGATTAAGGAAATGTGATGCTTGTGAAAGGTGGCATATTGCAAGCCCTGGAGCAGGATGGTGAAATTTACCACTGTGCAAAGGGCCAGTACAAGGCCTATGGCTATAAGTGCTGCATAGCTTGCGTCCTGGCCCTCTGCACAGGGATGAATTTAGCCCAGAGTGGAGTCAACTTTATCCACAGTAGAGACAACACTGGCAGCAGCAGGAGATAACACAGTGGAGACAACACCTCCTTCTGTTCCACCAACTGGCTTGTCCTCAAAGGACAATCTTTGTCTATCTTGGACTTCTTGACTAGTGCCTAGATATTACAGTGATGGCTGCAAGTTCTAAAATAAGCTCTAAAAGTAACAGGGAAAGGTAATGTCTTAGCCCATTTAATCCCTGGCCTCTAGTAAAACAGACAATTTTATATTAAAATGCACATATACATAATTTCTCACTGTCTGGCATCACCATGGTAACTAAGGGCCTAATGCTGCTTCCCTTGCAGTCAATGGGAGTTCTGCAACTGGGAGCTGGATTAGGCCCTAACGTTTTGCAATATTAACACTCTGATGGTCAAGGATGCTACCCAAGAACTCAAAACGTTTCTAAAAGGGGGGAAGGATATTTTGATCGATCTAAGCTATTTATGGTCCCCTTTACTGTAGTATCTGAGAAACTCCTGTATTTGTCTTCACATCAGCCCTGTAAGATAAGGAAGTAGTATTTCCCCATCTTACATATGGAGACCTGAGTGTCCAGGTCATATAGGAAGTCTGTGGTGGAGCAGAGTTGGCCCCAGTCTCCTGAATCCCAGTTTAGTACCTTATCACCAGATCATTCTTCAAGGAGAAGATGGGGTGGCAGTGGCAATAGGAGGTGGGTACAAGTTAATTGTGTTTCTAATGCTCAGCAATGGACAGTGTTGAAGTTGGAGCTATAGGGTGACATATTATGTTTGTCTCTCTGTTCTCCCCCACTGTTTTGTTTTACAGCTGAGACCTTTAATGTATGGGATACCAGATTTACTCCAAAGGGTTTGTGGGCATGTCGTTCTCAGGTTTGCAGTCTATATAGGATATAGTCCCTGATAAGAACAGATTTAAAAATTTTATTAAGATGATGATTAAAAAAAGTGAACGGTACAGAGTTTAAGCATAGAGGTCCCTGGTTATCAGGGAATAACATACAGATTATCAAGGGGTGCCAAGTTCGGTTTAAGATTGGGTGGCGTAAGGAATACATAATCTGCAATATCCCCGATTGGGGGTAAAAGCATGATGGGTCAAAGTACAGGCATTGAGATATGAGGTCATATAATGGCTATGTTCAGGTATGGAGTATAGAGTGGATACGATGATGAGGCTGGATTGACCCTCATTTGGTGAGATTTAATGTTCAGTGAGTTTATGGTTCCAGTTCATATGGTCCAATGGACAAAGTTTCTCGGTCCCTTTCTCCTAGTCGAAGCACGATGTCGCTCCAGCTCACGCCTCCTGGTATTGTCAGTGGCCGGTGATGTGTTCAATGTCGATGTCCCTGGACCATTGGATGGTGTTTGAGACCATGAGGCGGAGCATGAGCCGTGCGTAGCGTCGACCGATCCCGCAGGTCCTCGGCACACACTCGTTGCAGGGGTCCCAGGCACCCAGCGCTCTGACGATCAGGGCGTCCATCTGTTCATACTACATGAATGGGAATATTCATGGGCTAATGATGATAATGGGACAGATCCTCAGCTGCTATAAATCAGAGCCACTCCATTGACTTCCATGTGACCACTCGTGCTTAAAGTTAAGCATGTGTTTTAAGTGTTTGCTGGATTGGGTTCTACTAGCTTACATGGGACTTCACCCTCTGCAAAGACAAAGTCCAATAAAATAAGTCCCTCCAACAGTGCAAAGAATTCACCTTCATGAGTCATTTTCATTTGAGATGGAGCCTAACCCAGAGCCCTGCATCTGATACCCTTGAGCTCTGGATAAGTTTAGATTCAGGTCTGAACTTCCCAGTTCAGCCATATCTCTTTAATTAACTTGAACTCTGGGTGTGAGCACTGTGAGCTTTGGGATCTGAATCTAGAGCTGAGGGTCACAGCTCACACCCAAATTTAGTTTTTGTATTAATGGCCAAGGGAGGGTGCCCCCAGATTCACCTATGTCAGCCTGGTGTGCTAGGTACATTCCATGTCCATCAGTGTAATATACTGTGTGGGGTGAAACTTCATGTCTGTGTTGTGTTTCCTGTTTGTTGAGAAAAGCCCAAACAGTTGGTAGTCGTGTGATGGATAGCAGCAATTAAGTGACTGTTGAGATGGAAAGGCTGCTCAGTCCTTGGCAAAACTCTTTGACAAGTGGGAATAAATTAAGCCACAATTTGACAGGACAGCAATTTGTATTGGGCCTATCAGGCCCAGGGATAATTTAATATCCAGTGATTCTACTGTTTCTGATTTCACATTCATTATTTACTTATGAAGGGAAAGCCTAAAAGGTTAAGGCCCCTCAAATCTGGGTGCGTCTCAGAACCTTAACTGAAATGCCCAAGCGGTGTATGTCTGCAAAGTTTAGATGGTTCTTGTGAGATATTTATATCTTGATATTTCAGTACTACTTCCTGTTGTCCCAGCTGGAATGATAGTTACGTGAAGAGGGAGGCTAATCTCGCGGTTAAGTCATAAGGTTGGGAGTTAGGACAATGTGGGTTTTAAACCTTTTCTGTGCCAGTGAGTTACTGTGTGAACATTCTTACCTCCTTTCATCACTCTGAGCCTCGGTGTCCTGAGCTGTAAAATGAGGAAAGTAATATTGCCACACTCAGGGCAGTTCAAAGTCTGAATGCACTGATACTCTGAAAGTGCATTGAGATCCTCCAGTGGAGAACATAATGTGGTAGGTGTGCAGAGTACAATGAAAAAGAAGGGTTTTTTCAAATCTCAGAATGGATTCTGTTTGGTTCAAGAGTAAAGCAAAGAAATGAGTCTGAACCAGTCCTCTATCACTCCTATACCTTCTTCAGAAACCAAAGAATGAAAGATCATATTGAGCCAAAATCTGCTTCTACTTCCCACTGAGTTAAGTGTGTATAAGGAAGGGCAGAATTTGGCCAGGAGTCTTGATCATACACAAGTTGCTTAGATCACTGTCATCTCTTTAATGTGCCTCTAATAATACACCAATAATACAATAATCATCAATTACAACTCCTCTCATCTAATTGTTTGGGGGAACCACCACTTTACCAGCTGAAAGATAACTATGGTATTTTAAAGCCATTACCACACAGACTTTGCTTCTCTTCAATTTTTTGTTTTCATTTTCTTCTCCCTCCACATTTTTCCCCTGCAACATAACAATCACTCTTTCTGCCCATCAGAGGTTTTCTATTTTCCCCCTCCTCTTTCCCTGATCCTCTTTTTACTTTCCTTTTCACGTGCAGCACAATCTGAGTAGTTTTCAAACAAATCTAAACTTTTTACTCGAGTCTGATTTTTATTTGGGGACTGACACAAAGCATGTTAACTTGAAACAGACCCTGCCCCTGCCTATGAGGGGAACTTGTAAAGCTTGGAAAGTGCTTGGAAAGTTCTCATAAGAAAACAAAGCCCAGCAGTCTTGCTTTGTTTGTAGAGCTGATGGAGATCACTGACTCCTAAACCTTTGCCATCCTTTTCCAGCCAAACCCCTAAAAAAAGCAAATATGGGGACTAAGTCAAACAGCTCTGTCCTGCTGAATCGTGAGCCAGACTTTAAAGTGATGTTTAGCATCTTTCTGCATGTAAACATTAATGGGTCCCATGTAAACTTTCCTGCTGTGGCTCAAGGGAAGAGTGTTAGGAAACAGGGCACAAACCCCAAATTGGTTGTGAATTCTGTACTTAGATTTCACCAACCACTTATCAAGAGTAAACTTCAGGGACTATAACAGCTTAACATGGAGTCACAAACAGTCCCCATGGGTACTCAATCTGTTTTACCACCCAGGTAAGATGACTTTTGTGGTAGATGGCAGATCTACACCATAGATCATAGCACTATACTCCCAGTCCCAAAGGACCAGTCACATACCCCTGGTCAGTTGCACCTTAGATTTTGCACCAGAGACAACAGTCATAGTTTAGTATAGAATTGACTATTGACTATTGACTTATTGATTTTGCACCAAAGACAACAGTCATAGTTTAGTATAGAATTGACTATTGTGATACAGCATGGCCAGAGGGCAGCAGGAGAGTGCTAGAAGGGAACCTTATTCCCTGTAGAGGGAAGAAAGTTTGCTATAAATTAATTAAAGCACCTGAAGCCAATTAAAGGACCTGAAGCCACTCACATGATAAAAACTCCCTGCTTCAATCGGACAAGAGGAGGAGTTGAAGCAGAGTGGATTGGTATTAGAGCAAAGAGCAGTTTGGAGGAGTTGAAGCAGAGTGGATTGGTGTTGGAGCAGAGAGCAGTTTGGAGGGAAGCAGAGGAGGGTTTGGAGAAGTCCTGCGGTGGGCTAAGAAGACCAAGACCCTAGGTAAAGGGACACCTGGTTTGTGCAGAGGGAGGGCAGGAAGCCCCACAAGCTGAAGGGCAGGAGAGGGAAGTAGCCCAGGGGAAGGAACCGCTAGTTCTAGTGGTTTACTGCTATTCCTAGCGCCCCTGGGCTGGGACCCGGAGTAGAGGGCAGGCCTGCGTCCCTCCCTCTCCACTCCCCTCCTCTAGGACACTAGTGGGCAGTTAATAGCCCAGTTCAGAGGCAAGAAATGGTGCCCTGAATCGCGCCCCCCACCCACCCCATGAAGAGAGAGCGTGAGACCCATCATAGTAGTGCTGGCAATTTGCCACACTTTCTAAAGATTTATTATATAGGAAATGAGCTTTTACCAGTTTTAACCTGGTAAATATACATACAAATGAGTTAGGTTTTTTTAATGTCTCAAAGGGTAATAAAAGCTTCTATAATAAGTAAGCTCTATATGTCCCATAGGTCTAACCCAGGCTAAACACTGGGTATCTCTTGCTTATGCCTAAAAAACCTTGCCCTTGGGAGTCCAAGCAGCATCGAGATAGTTTCTTGTCAGGGATTGGTATTCCCTTTACCCTGTCCCTGAGTTGCCAGCTCAGCTGATGGGATGAATTAACTTACATGGCTTCTCTTCATGGGGAGAGGGGTGGGGGAGAGCAATCAACAAAGTCTTCTGTCCTCTGATGTTCCGTAATAGTTTATCTGGTGTTGATGGCCCTCTTTGTTGGGCAGGAAAAGCCCCCCCACCCCCCGCCCCGTGGGAGACTCATATTTCACCCTAGTTAATGCTTCTCTCCTGCCTGGTGATTTACAATTATAGAGGATGACAATGCAACCACTTAAATATTACCGTGTGACATGGGATACAGATGTTACAAATGAGATTATAAATTGCCACAAGCATTAGGCATTCAATAAAGTCTAAACCCGAAGCACATTTTTATCATTCTAATACCTATTTTAACCAGACTAACACACAGGTGAACCACACTGATTCCACCTGTGTGTGTGTCCAAATGAGGCATGGGGACCTTGGCATAAGCTGGCACCTGGTTTGCCACTGTCACAGATTCTCAGTGTCTGTATTTCAGTGTAGCCCTTTGGGCTGTAATGGAGCTATGGTGACTTACCTTAGCTGGGCTCTGGCCTTTAATGAGCTGTTAGAAAATCCTGGTTATAGCAAACAATAAAAGTTGAGTGAGAGTGGCCTGCAAGATATTTTGTATATTGCAATAGCACGGACAGTCCCTGTTCATGATCATGTGCAAGGTTCTGTATGGACACATACAGGAAGATGTAAAGCATTTGGGATCTAATTTGAAACAGAAAACAAGTCATTGAGGCAAGCAGTGGGAGAAAGGGTAAGGTTAATGATAAGATCACACTGGGTCATAGGTTAGCTTTGTATATGACTCAAGGGCTGAAGTCATCCATGCTGTGGATCAGTTTGTCTGACTGCTACATGCCTGTTCCTGCAGCTCAATATCCGTTTGGCTGACAAAATGGGGAAATAGCAGCAAACTACACATAAAATATTTTAACCCTTGCATAGAAAGGAAAATGGTATACATTTTAGTTAGTACAAGCAGATCAACAGTATACAGGGTTTGTAATGCTGGTCTGGAAAAATACAGTCAGTCACTCGAGTGGCAACCTACTAGTGAATTTTCAGTTTGTTGGTAACAGCTTAGAGCATCTGAACATCTTAGTATTGAAAAGGAAAAATTGTGGGCTTTTTTTACTGACTTGTTCTCTAATTATTTTCACACCCTGAAAGAGAGGGGAACTTCCCAGCTTTAAATGGGGTCTTAGTTAGAATCACTGCAAAAAGCCCTAGATTAGGAGATGGTGCCTCAAAATGCAGGATTATCCCAGTGTCAAGGACATGATGGAGATTTTGTCTAATCCATAAACAGCTATGTACATGAGTAATTTCAGGAATGTAATTCTGCCTCCTCCCCCGTTCTGGAAATGACACTGTAGCTTTCGACAGTACTGACTGAGAAATGTGGTGGAGAAACAGTCTGAACACTTCGCATGCAGAGTAGTATCACCTAAAAGGAAGACTGTAGAGGAGATGGTGGACTTGGCAGGCAGGGTTCTGTGTTAAATCTAGTTCAATGGGAGTTCGTACATATACCCAGGAGCTAAGGTTAGCCCTTCACTTACAAATAAAAATGAGCTGGATCACTTTATTTTAATCCCCTGATAGAGATTCAGCCATAGCGCAGAACCACCACACTGTATTCTCTGCGCTGGGGAAGTCCAGCCCTTGACTAGCAAAGATTATACCAGGACAGGCAAGAAGTGCTGTGGTAGAGCTGTGTGGGGAAGATTGTGGCCGTGTTAGACTTGATTTAAATTAAGTGACTGCTAATCATTATGTAATAGGCACCAACTTCACACCAAGTTTTGGATTAGCCTTTTGTGTTTAGCTCAGGTGTCTTATTCCATTCGTCTTAGTTTTCCCTATTTTTTGTATGCACTAACAATTACTGTTTTTCACTAGCATAATAGTGGTTTAACCTATTTAAACGTAAAAACTCCTCTAGAAAATAAAGTGGCAAATAACTATTCATAGGAAAAGAGGTCATACCCCTGGACCCCTTTGCTGTTACCTATCATAGGCTAAACCAGTAAGCAATGTGAGTGCCATTGGCTTGATTCTCCTATCACTTGCACTGGTGTAACTCAGGAGTAACTGAAGTTTCACTGATGTAAATGCAGTGTGAGAGGAGAATATCCCTAACACATCATAATTATAGGTCCTGAGAACATCCCTAATACACTGCAATTACTGACACTCCCTCTGCTAAATAGCATTATGGCAATCCACTGTGAGAGCTCACTGCTCTCAGCAATTCTTTTTCAGGCTCTGTCTATACAGAATTACAGAAGTCATCTTGGTAATAGCTTGAAAGAAAATAGACTTGTTCAGTAAAAGATCTCAAAATTGCAATCAGTTCTTGAAAGAGGGAGTGAAATCGGGGTGAGTAACAGATGGTGGTAGCAGCTAATCTTTCAGCCTATTATTTTACCATATGGGGTCTATTCCACAGACATTCATGCTGAAAATAAAACCGAAATTAATCATTATGTGACAATATATTATTTAAATAGCTTTGTGTACAATGAGGGTTTTGTGTGTGTGTGTGTGTGTGTGTACACGCCTCCATCTAGAAGCCAAATGCAAGAGTGTAGATTGTAAAACAAGATACAACTTCAAGTAGATGCCTTTGTGGTGAGAGTACAGCATGAGTGCAGGATAGAGGGGCCTTTTAGTTCACATGGGAAAATGAATTCAGTGGCTACCCATTTGAGTCTAAAAAAGGTAACCTATATAGAAATGTCCTATGGATTTCAATAGGAACTAATAACCTTTTGTGGGGGTAGGCTTTTGGGGACCATGCTGTAAAATTGAACAGGGAATAGGAAAATAGAATTCTATAGGATGGTTTATAAAAGAAATTATTATATTATGTGGCCAGATTCACATCTAGTGTAAATTGGTGTAGCCCTACTGAAGTCACTAGTTATGGTAGTTTACACCAGCTGAGGCTCTGTCCCTATAAACTTAAGTCATTTCTATTTAGCCACTTCTATAGAAGCCTTATAGGTTTAATCCCTATTAAATACTATAGGATTCTTCTACAAGCAAAATACAGCTGTTCTCTCTGGGTATCTTTTTCTCCTGTCTATTTTAATGCTCTTGTTAAATGTATCACCAAGGTAAGGACATCTAATGGGTTGACTGATCAGAACAATGTACCACCCTTTAGTAGAAGTCTTCATCCAAAGTGGTAATGCTTAAAGGATGCGTAGCTGAGAGAAGCTAAAGCAGAGGAGTCTCCAACAGGCCATTTTGTCAGCCTTATATTGCTCATTCCCTAGAGTGATTCTCCCTTAGCCTGTATGGGTCCTGAAAGCTGCTGGAGCAGCATATAGAGGCAGGATCCAGAGGCAGGACTGCCCTTCAGACCTGGATGAGTGATAAAGCCAGAGTGGATAACTGTGATGTATAATTTGTTGCTATGTATTAATTCTAATTAAACATTATTTATATATAAACACAAAAAAATGGGGGGAAGATGTGAGGAGTGGTACTGTTTACTTGAATTTTATCCTATAACACCCAGTTAAATGATCTTTTCTTTCGTTTTTATATTGCTTGAATACTCTGATACCTTCAATCTCCTCCACTGAAGGTTGGGAATAACTCTGTAGACCCAGCACTCCACTTTCAATAAAAATCTTGCCTTATTTCCAAACCAGGGGGAGAGAGAACTGAGATCCTGAAGAAACCATCAACAAACACTCCACAAGTTCTTCTTTCAGGCGCCCATATGGCTACACATGTATTTCACAGCTTGGCACTATATTGGAACACTGTCTTGCTGATCATGCCAGTCAAGTCCCTTCCTTCATAGTGGAACTCTCAGACTTTAACCTAAATTTTGCTGCCATATTTTCTCCTTACAGAGTGGAGCTGTGATGAAGGCCCTGATCCTGCAAAGGAAACCTCAAGGGTACGTTGTGTGCTGCTGCGGAAGTCAACCATTTTAGCTCTCATTGGCTGCTCAGGGCCAAAGAGAGCAATTTACAGGGAAATGGAATGTGTGTGTTTAATAAAGAAATAACCAATTTATCATGAGTCCACCTACGGTTGTGTGTTTGTGAAACATTAACAGGGGCAATGCTGCCAAATGGCAGTTAGAGTCTGATCCCCAAAGTAAATTGATTCATGGATCATGTGTGGTTAAGTGCTTACTGCTTAATCACCCCACCTGTAGCTATAATCCCAGGCACAGCCTGTGTCCCCATTTTAAATGCTTTCACGTACTCCTCATGGTCATTTAAGGAATATCAATTTGTCCCTGAGCCCATAAGGTGCCCATTCATTGGGTCAGCTACTACATGAGAAAATGTTCATTTGCACTAGTCATCTTTCATTCCTCTGCCTGTGATGGAAACTGCTTGATCATATTACACATGATGAACACAAACAGAGGAGTTTTGTAGTTGAGGGGAATATAGTTTCATAATTTTTCTATGCTTTTTCATTCATCAGTTGCCATTATCATTTATATTGCAGTAGCACTTGGTGGCCTCAGCCCTGGATGGGCCCCATTGTGGTAGGATTCAAACAAACATGTAATCCCAGCCCAAAGGGCGTGCAGTCTGAGGAAGAGTGTACAGTCACTATATTATTTTAGTAACTTCTCCTCCTGTACTTAGGTACCATCTGTAGAACTGTGTAGTTTTCACTGTATTGTACATGTATGATGGCACTTCACAGCAACAGTAGGAAAAGATCTCACATCTTATTTCTCCAGAAACACGTGCTCCTTCCACTTGTACTGGAGGAGAACTGTGCCATTGTGTGCATTTTGCTCTTTAAGACGATAGCGGCTGATTTTAACCTTAAGAGAGGGTGCGTGTTGGTATAAATCAGTGTATTTCCACTGAAATGAAGGGAGCTATGCCAATTTCTACAACTTTAGGATCAGGCCCCCTCTATATGCGATAGGGCTGGGATTTTCAAAATGCCTTAATGGGACTTGTGTCCTGACTCACTGATTTTTTTCAGTGGGATTTTGGCTCCTAAATTTTTGGGGGAGGGATAGCTCAGTGGTTTGAGCATTGGCCTGCTAAACCCAGGATTGTGAGTTCAGTTCTTGAGGGGGCCATATAGGGATCTGGGGCAAAAATTGGGGATTAGTCCTGCTTTGAGCAGGGGGTTGGACTAGATGACCTCCTGAGGTCCCTTCCAACCCTGATATTCTATGACTCTCATGGTGGGTATTTAAATGGGTGGGGAAAGATAATACACCAGATTCTAGTCTCTTATCCCCCTATCAATTTAAAGTAACATCAGTGTAATTGCTGGAGTTACTCTGACTTTACACCAGTGAAAATAAAAGCACAGACATCAAAATCTGCCAGGGAGCTTTTCCAGTTTCCTTTGGAGATGGGTTTATAGTGCTTTGTGATGCAGATGGTGAGTAGGGGGTAAGAGAGATATCTTGATTAGCTAGAAGGAGAAAAGGATGGTGATGGTTCTGTGATTTAGATCACAGTGGAATTAGTTTCATTATACTCTATAGGCCTGATTCACCACTATGTTACTCTTGTTTCACAGCAGTATAACCACCCTGAGTAATGGAGTGAGAGAGCAGACCTTATATTTTGTACTGTAGCAGTCAGAAGTGACTAAGGAGTGGTGTAAGAAATAACAAGACCAATTCATCTAGTAGATCTATGGAGTCACTCCAGGAATGGGTTTTGTCCATTGACCCAATACAGGTATTTAATGTATTATGTTCTCTCACTTCCTTTTTAATGCTATAGCTTTAATCCTTATAAAACTTCTGATGGTAAACACTGCTTCTTTTCACAGTCCTACTGCTAACGATGAGCTTACAACAGCACTTAGTTAACAAGTTTTTAAAATATTTGTCAGCCAGTCCAAAGTCTGAATTTTGAAATAGCTTTAGTAGGCTTCCCTTCGGAGTGACAAGCTGAGTGTTAACAAATTGGCTGTAATGGGCATTCAGTTGAGGCATTTACTGCAAGTGGAGGATGAGTGAATAATTTAATCGTGAATGCAAATCCCAAAGGCCTGCTACTCTGTGGAGCTCAGCTTGAACAATGAATAGCTAACAAAGGCCTGGAGTATTTCTGTGGGGCTTAAGAAAGCCAGACCAAAAGAGAAAAGGGAAAAGATAAAGGGCCAGCTCTTCAGCCGGTGTATTTAGTGTATCTCTTGTGGTTTCAATGGAGCTATGCAGAATTACATCAGCTGAGGATCTGGCCCAGTCAGTTTTCTTCAGAAACCGAGATTGAATCTGAGCAACCCCATGGTTCTGAGGGAGATCAGGTCTCCAAACATGGATCTGGATCCAAATGTTACAACGCCATAGTGCCCTGAAGCCCAAACCAGTGTCAGGACTTGAAAGAGGAAGACTGGTCCAGGGGTTAAGGCCGTAGCCTAGGACACCCTAATTCAATTCCCTGCTCAGCCACAGACTTCTTGTGTGACCTTTGGTGAGTCAGTCAGTCACTCTGTGCCTCAATTCCCCATCTGGAAAATGGAGATACTAGTATTTAGTTATAGTAATATAAGCACTTCCCTACCGCAAAGTTGTTGTGACGATAAATACATTAAAGATTATGAGGCACTCAGACACTACAGTAATGGGGGGCCATCTAAGTACCTGAGAGAGGGCCAGTATCTGACTATCCAATACTTATAATAGGACAAACAAAATTCCCCAATCCAAACATGCATCCAGTTTTGCGGTGTTTGAAATCCAGCTCTTGAACTTAGTTTTGCAGCTCAGGTTTCTCCTTTCTCTCCCCCGCCCCCTTTTTTTTTAATGTGATTGCTGAAACGTACTGGGTCTGATTCTGAGTGGAGTTCCATCAGTGTAAAACCAACCTGCTGGAAAAGGAGATCTGATTCAGGTCCACTGTACACTAGTAAAGAACCGATAATTAGGGGGGGAAATATTGAGGACAAAGTCCAGTTTGCTTGAACAGTCTCTAAATTACAGGAAACATAATTATTCCTGAAAAGGGTACCGCCATAAGGAGGTTAAATATATAATAGAAATTCATAAATCGGGAGATCGCAGAGGGGATCTTGAACTAGGGACATCTGGTCTGAATCTGAGTTCATACCACTTTTACATTGGTGAAACCCCATTGCCTCTGGGTGAGTTACTCTTAATTTACATCAGTGTAGGTGACTTCAGAATCCGGGCCAACGTCACTGCTGCAGCATCCTAGGTGTTCTGGTCAACCATACAGCTCCCTCTAAGTACATCACCACAGCACTGCTGCCAACGCTTGCGATTTCATCATGAGTCTCATGATATTTGGTGGGTTTTTTTCTAAAGCTCCATCTGCAGGAATCGGGGTTATTTCATGAGAAGCTCAGCTTTGACTGACACAAAGTAAGTTTGTAGTCCTTATGGTTGCAGAGAAAATCTTGGAAATGAGAACTCTAAATGTTCCTACAGCAGAAGGCACACTGAAAGCACCTCACTTTTATTATTGTTATATCATGATTCTGAAGAAGTCTCAGCATTTTTGGAGCTTGACTCATGATTTTGGAACCCTTGCGGTTGGCAATACTGTGGTGCTCTCAGATCCAACCTCACAAGTGGTGCAAGAAAAAGCCGAGAGGCCAAAATCTGCTCTTTTAGATTCATAGAATCATAGAATATCAGGATTGGAAGGGACCTCAGAAGGTCATCTAGTCCAACCCCCTGCTCAAAGCAGGACCAATCCCCAACTAAATCATCCCAGCCAGGGTTTTGTCAAGCCTGACCTTAAAAACTTCTAAGGAAGGAGATTCCACCACCTCCTTAGGTAACCCATTCCAGTGCTTCACCACCCTCCTAGTGAAAAAGTTTTTCCTAATATCCAACCTAAACCTCCCCCACTGCAACTTGAGACCTTTACTCCTTGTTCGGTCATCTGCTGCCACTGAGAACAGTCTAGATCCATCCTCTTTGGAACCCCTTTTGAGGTAGCTGACAGCAACTATCAAATCCCCCCTCATTCATCTCTTCTGCAGACTAAACAATCCCAGTTCCCTCAGCCTCTCCTCATAAGTCATGTGTTCTAGTCCCCTAATCATTTTTGTTGCCCTCTGCTAGATGCTTTCCAATTTTTCCACATCCTTCTTGTAGTGTGGGGCTCAAAACGGGACACAGTCAAAACGGGACTCCAGATGAGGCCTCACCAATGTTGAATAGAGGGGAACGATCATGCTGGTAATGCCCCTACTTTTACAGCCCAAAATGTCGTTAGCTTTCTTGGCAACAAGGGCACGCTGTTGACTCATATCCAGCTTCTCATCCACTGTAACCCCTAGGTCCTTTTCCGCAGAACTGCTGCCTAGCCATTAGGTCCCTAGTCTGTAGCGGTGCATGGGATTCTTCTGTCCTAAGTGCAGGACTCTGCACTTGTCCTTGTTGAACCTCATCAGATTTCTTTTGGCCCAATCCTCTAATTTGTCTAGGTCCCTCTGTATCCGATCCCTATCCTCCAGCATATCTACCACTCCTCCCAATTTAGTGTCAGATTGGTGTGTATCTGGAGTGACTCCACTGAAATATAGAGTGCACTGAGGCCCAGATCCACAAAGATATTTAGGCTCTTAATATCCAGGTTCTAGGTCTGAGATTCTGGACTTGTGGAGAGCTTCCAGTCCCATTTTTCCTGTATGGCATGTAGCCATAATTACTAAGACATAGAGTTCTCCTTTCCCAGCTCCTAGTTGACTTCTGCACCAAACTGTAAAATCCCAAGGTGTTGGTATAAGTCTATGTAACTCCTCTGGTTTATGTTCCCCCTGCCCCCGCCCCAATCAGCTGCATAGTACTCACCCGATTCCCACAAATGACAGAGGAAACAATTTCTTGGTGTTCACTCTCCTGGGCAATAATTATAATTTGCCTGGAATGCAGTTTATTGTAATTCATCAAACACATTTCCCTATGGCATAATTGTGTAGCACCTACATAAATATTTATTCCTCTTAAACTCTTGGAAAAAAAAATACAGCTGAATATGATGGAGGACAGAATCTTTAAACCCCAAGGTTCTTAAAGGAACACTGCCTTTCCCTCCCCTTGTCCTAGGGCTTGATCCAAACCCATTAAAATTGATCATAAGACTCCTATTGACTTCAGTGGGAGTTATATCAGACCTTACGTATTTAGATATCATGGCAGGTGCTGGATTGACAGCCCTGCTCTGTTTATACACTAAATAGGCACACCACAGGCAGTGCAAGTTTCCCCTGGTTGCCTCAGTACTGATCTGGAGGGATGACATCTGGACCTCAGAGGAAAATTCATTCTTCATACCCCTTCAATCACTAGTCTCTCTGATTCCACTGCCAACAAGGGAACCAAGTAATGGTACTTGTGGTGGATTTTGTGATGTGACACCTGTTTATGGGGAGTTGGACTGAGACATCTTAACTCGTTTCACATCCACTATCGAACAGCCCTCAGAGAATAAGTTTTTCACCATAGACTCAATGGCGACCTGAACTATTCGCTTCCTCTGGAACACTTATTTAATAGGTCCATCCCCTATTCACAGTGGCTTCCTGCAGGGGACTAAACTAATGGTATTGCACTGAATTTCATGGGTATGTTGGGAGATGCTCTTGGGGTAATAAGCCTCTTGGGGCCTACTACCCCAATTCAGGGACTTTACAACAAAGACAGGCCTGTGGGGAAAGAAAGGCAGCTGCTGAGGGAGAGGAAGCTGTCTGGGGAAGGCAGTAAAAAAGGGTTTGAAAAGCAAAATCCAGCTGTTGCATCTGTTCAGGGCCTGAGACTAGAGCCCCTAAGTGTAGGCTGGATGCGTGTGCTCTTTTCACTTAGAGCAGAAAGAATGCTGGGCATTGTAGTCCCAGCACTATTGGGATTTTAAGACCAGTCAGGCAAGGCATAGTGGGAAGAGGGTGAGATATTTAAGTAGCTTCCTTCACTGAGCGTAGGTAGAGGGGTTAGTAAATTTTGTCTGTAGGCAGGATAAGGTTGTTTAGGGCTGGGGTTTGTTACCTTTTCTTAAGGGAGAGTCTGGGTTCTTAGGAGAAAGTAGCCCCAGGGGAGGGGCTGTGTTGTTTTGAAAGAACTCTCCAGGTGTGATCTTCTGTGAATGTTGGCCAGCTACAGCTTCCCAGAAGCACTTAAAATACAAAAACCCATTATAGGAAAATAAATCAATCATCTGTGCGTTGGGGATTGGGTTTTTTGTTTCCATTTTAAAAAATGGAATTGACTTCACAGGCCATTCTTTCTTCGGGATATCCATACACTTTTGCTGACAAGAAGTGACACAGCTATTAAAATCTCTACTCTTCTCATATGGATAGGTGGTGATCCCCATCAGACGGTGACTCCACCACTAAAACAATTATCAAACCATTTTTAAAAAGCCGGGCCAGAACAAAAACCCTGACAGCACTGCAGTCCCCTCTATAAACATCCCTTCCTTTCATACTGGTATCTGACTAGAACTGGTTGCAGTTTGGGTGAAAAAATTATGAAGACCTTTGATTAAATTGCTGTGGTATTTTTTACCTTTTTTTTCTGACCATATGGTTGAAGTTACTTGAATTTTGGTTATATTTTGGATTTTAAAATTTAAATGTATATTTCTTTTTGGGGGGAAATTGTGCATCCCTCCCTCATGTTTCACCAGCTCTTTATTTGAATGAAATATCTTTTATTTGATTTCCATGTACAAGAGCAAGATACATCACTTCCGTTTAGATGAGTTTGAAGTGCAGATTAAGGGAAAAGACACAAGGAACATCAAATGTCTGAGAGAGAGCACTGAGTGTCTCCCTCATTCTGTAATATCCTCTGAATCCCTGAGCAGTCCCAGGTCCCTGGAGACTCTTTACATTTAAACATGCAGTGTGAAAATAATGGAATCACGAGGTACATTTGCCACAGGTTCTGTAATGAAATGTTCAACTATATTATACAGGTCCACCACTAGGTGGTGCCAAGTGTAACGTACCTAACCTTGCATAAGCTCCCAAGTGTGGTTCTTGGCAATGCATTAAAGCCGGGGTTCTCAAACTGGGGGTCGGGACCCCTCAGGGAGTCATGAGGTCATTACTGGGGTGGGGGATCACAAACTGTCAACCTCCACCCCAATGCCTGCTTGCCTCCAGTGTTTATAATGACGTTAAATATATTAAACAGTGTGTTTAACTTATTTTGGTGGGGAGTGGGGGGTTGCACTCAGAGGCTTGTGATGTGAAAGGGGTCACCAGTAAAAAAAAGTTTGAGACCCACTGCATTAAAAGGTCTTATAGCGAACACATTTGGTATGTCTCTCTGGGAAGCAAGCTCTGCAGCCAGTTCATAGCTAGTACAGAAGCCTGACTTGCTGGTAGCAGCCCTGCAACCTATTGTGTACAAAGAGTACATAACAGATTCTTCTCACTGATTTAACTTTTTATATAAGTGAGGAGAAAAGTGAGATAGTGGCTTCTTCCAGATGCTGCTGCTTTTCAGACAAGTTCTGCATCCCCAGCTGTCTGGCCTACCTAGTGCTAATAAAATTTGAATGGACCTGTGCAGAGACGAGGGGTCTAAATGAAAAGGAAGAAAGTTAAGGGCAACGGGTGGGCCTCAGATTGCCAGCTGCGTTCAAAGCAAATGAGAACCACCACCTTAGGGTAGGACTAGCTGGTCAGTTTCCAATGGCACATTTGTTGTGGACAGAAGCAGCAATGCTTCCCACACCCAATCTCACCAGAGTGTCTTACCACTGTTCTAAAGGTATCAAAAGTTCATTCAATCTTTTTGGTTTAGCAGTAGGAAGTAGAGCTGAACTTGCTTCCTTTAAACACAGAAACTTTTTAAAGACATTGACAATGTAAAATGTTCCTGTTCTTTCCAGTAATGGCGTGCCCTGTTTCTACGTAAGTCTCTTCAAGTGTGGGATCCAGAGCATGTGTGTGCAGCACTGAGGAGGAATCTGAACCAGAGCTCCAGATTCTGGCTAAGGTAGAAATGGGATGAAACTAGGAAATAGAGAGTAGCAGTGTCGCCAACCCCAAGTGTTCAAAAATCATGAGTCAGGCTGAAAATGGTTTTAAAACTTAACAAATAAATTTGAGGTCCTTTTTAGTTCTCTTCTGATTACTGAGCCTTTAAGATTCACATTCTCAAGTGTTTCATCTGGAAGCTTGAGGACTGGAAAGGGCAAACAAATATTGTGAGTTATTTTTTAAAAACAACAGCAGGGAGAATGGCTCAGTTTGGAACACTTTAAAACGAAAATAAGTTTCATTTTTTTCTTGAAACTTCTGTGAGATTTTCTGACCAGCTCTACTCAGGGCCATGGTGAACACGTACTATTTCTGAAGGAAAGGGCGGATCATGCACCTGCAATGTGGGCCAACATGCTTCAGTATAAATAGGAGGAGGGAGATTTGCAGTGTATGCTAGTATTTGCTGAACTGCTGCTTACTAGGAAGCCAGATGCTTGAGAATTATAAGCAGATGCTTTTATAATGCATTTGTCTCTGCTCATTAAGCATGAAAGTTGTTTTACACTCTTATTATTATCATAATCCCGCAGTTACAGTCAGGTAAAAACTCCTCCGTGATAGGAATTTTCATAGTCTCTATTTAGCAGCAGTTTCTTCTATTATACTCATTTATTTTTAACTGCATTTTGCATGGCAAAGACACACTAAAATGTGTTAATGGGGTGGAGCTGGAAACTAGTGTTTAAAAAATGTGATTACTAATAAGGATGATCACTAAACAAAGCTATAGGGCCAAAATGTAGTGGGCAGAGCTCCAGATTGACTTCACCCATTTACATCATCAGAGCATGTGGGTGAAAAGCTTCAGAGGTGATGTAATCAATATAATTGGCATAGTTCAGAAGCTGAAAGCTGCTGATCAATGTTGACCATATACAGATATTCTTCAGTGGCAATTACAGGGCCAAATAAACATTGCTGGACTCAGATAGGCTCAAGCAACATCAGGAGCATGTTGCTGTGAGTACTGCTTTTGATTTTGTTTTTTAAGAAGATAGACACTGGTGAATTGAAACAGCGTCCTAGAGACATTTATAAATGTTTTGTTTCAGAGTAGCAGCCGTGTTAGTCTGTATTCGCAAAATGAAAAGGAGTACTTGTGGCACCTTAGAGACTAACCAATTTATTTGAGCATGAGCTTTCGTGAGCTACAGCTCACTTCATCGGATGCATCCGATGAAGTGAGCTGTAGCTCACGAAAGCTCATGCTCAAATAAATGTTTTGGTTACCTGAATCCATGGTCCTGACTCGAGTTTAATTACATGTTAAATAACTAACATGGAAAAACCCTACTTTGATTAACACCATAATCACTATACATGACACATTCAGTAGTTCCCATAACTCAATAGGCTCGTTATGCAAATATAAATATATTTCTTTGCTGGCACACAGCACTGTTTGTAATAAGGGAATTCCTGCTACAATGTTTCTTTGTTTCTTTGTTTGTTTGTTTTAAAAAAAGTTTTTTTGATGCTTTGTATTTTATTTTGCACAAATACAGCACTAGGAGCCATTACAGACTTTAATAGCCAAACCATGCACATATGGCACTAGTAGGTAATAGTTAATATTGTAAATATTGTAAATAGTTAATAGGTAATATGGCCAGATTTAGAACAGCAACCTGGATCCTTAAGCTTTAGGTTTTATTTGCGAATGCTTTGTTAGACCTTAACAAACCCTTACATTCGCCTAACTTTCTCCGTTTTTAATGTAATTCACAAAGCAAGAGCCAAAAGTTAGAGCCTCTACTTCATCCTAATAGTCTTTGACCTTGCTACTGACTCTGCTGCTAGCATCAGTTGATATCCTCATTCTTGAAATCCTGTCCTCCCTTGGACTTTGTTGTTCAAGCCTCTCCTGGTTCTCCTACTA
Source organism: Eretmochelys imbricata (assembly GCF_965152235.1). Classification (NCBI taxonomy): domain Eukaryota; kingdom Metazoa; phylum Chordata; order Testudines; family Cheloniidae; genus Eretmochelys; species Eretmochelys imbricata. Next base: position 191,252,192 of record NC_135572.1, on the reverse strand, counting down.
GCTTTCTGGTTGTTTCTTCAGCATCTCCTTCTATAAGCCACCCTCCACCCAGTTTGCATGGGAAGTTTTTAGAAACATATAGGTGCAGTACCCAGAAAACTCAGGCATCAGAGTCATAGCTTACACAAGTTTGTATCAAGCCTCTTTGGTTGGGGTTTTATTTTGAGAAACAAAAGAGCGAGAGTTTAGATCAGAGTCCAAATTTGTTTAAACCCCTCCAAGTTTGGGAGAGGGTTGTTTTGAGTGGAGCTGAGTCTCCTACAGCCCCAGTGGGTGCCCTAACAACCAGACTATTGGCTATTCTAGGGTGGGTCTCTCTCTGATTTTTCTTCCACAAAATGTCAAAAAGTCTTATTTTAATTATGATGCAAAACAAGCTTCCTAACATCATCATCTTTTGTGAGATGGAATTCTTGTTTTCTAGTTTTTATCCATCTCTAGTGATAAATACTAAAATGCGAGCTCTCTTACCAGACTCATTATTACCTTTCCTCTGACTGTATCCTGAAGATGAAGCCGCTTTGTCTCTGTACTGGCTTGTTCAGGCGGTCTGCAGTAGACAAACTTTTGGTTGTGAGCTCAGGTTACTCGTCATGTACATGTAGAGGCATAATTACAAGAAAAAAACAATACCCAAGACACTTTTAATTAACGCCTTAAGTCAGGTATAAACCAGGGCTCCAAAGATGAAAGCCCAGTGATTTTCTAAATCACACATTCCAATGAGCCATAGTTTCAAGGGCATGATCCTTGCCAGCTCATGCACATACTTTGGGAATTATTCTCTTGACTGCTGAGATACTTTTATTATCAACATTAAAGCATATTTTCCCAGCACCAAGATATACTTTCATGTTAAAATTCTTTTAACTTAGTTCACTTTATAAGAACTGATTGAACCTTTTAGACCTGCAAGGATGTGTTTTGCATACTGAATAACTTAATCCTGTACATAAATCTTTATGCCTCCATGTTCCCTACATGAGAGGTATTGTCTACATTTATTCAGATGCTCATAGGTTCACCCTGGAAGATTCTGTTGATTTGGCGGGGCAGGGGGGGAGAGAGTTACTTTTAACTTTAGTTTTCTGTTACAGAGCAGGCACGCTCACTAGTTTCACACCTTATCAAAAAAATTGTCCATCTTCAAGGTGATGAGTACGTGTTAGTTCCAGATTCAGTGGATGCACTCAGGACCTGATCCAGTGTCTATGGACATCAATATAAAGACTTGCATTGATTTCAGTGGGTATTGAATTGGGTCCTCGAGGTTCCAACGACTTAAAGGTTCTACTAGTTCTAGAGAGAAAGTCTCTTTCAAACATGCAATTCCGGTTTAACCTTTCAAACAAATACACCATTTAAAGGCACCCAGAGTCCATGTTTATCCTACAGAGTGGTTCAAAGCATTTGGTTAATGACCTCAACCAATGGTCACAGTACACTTATAATTACAGTACAATATAAAATAACCCTAAATTGTGAACTGAGACTGTACTTCAGAAAATCAAGTCACCGTGCTTGGGGGAAAGCAAGTTTGAAAACTTTGGTCCAAATTACTTCCTTTGGGATTCTGTTACTCTTGCAATGAGTAGTATATCTTAGTATGTTACTCATGGTTTTCAGTGGAACTATTTGAGAAGTAAGGTGCTATGCAGCATGAGTAAGAGTGGCAGAATCTGGCCATTCATTGATATTTTAACAAGGCATGGTTAGAAAGCAGGGAAGTCATCTTTGTGGGCCTGAATACTTAGTGACCTTATGCATAATTTGCTTAATTTATGTCCATGGAAATATTGATATAAATCAGATCTTGTCTAGTTAATATCCAGATGAAGAACAAGTGCGAGTTGTGAGATCATTAAATTAATACATTTTACTATGGTGCATATTGTGTGTATATATAGCTCTTAAGAGAGATTTATATGTCATGCAAGTGAAGATGAAAGAACCAAAAAAAAAAAAAAAATCAAGCTCTTTGATTCTAGCTGGTTATTCGGTGAATGTGCAAATAGAGTAGTACCATAAAGTATCATGCAGATTAATGTATTCTTGCATACTATGGCATAGTTATGTTTCCAAGACAGTTTACTTACATTTAGTGGTAAGTTATCGACCTGAAACGTACAGCAGTGGGAGGGAAGTGACAAGTTCACAAGGGGCAATAAAACTAATGAAATATAACCTGGAATATAATGGCCCAGCTCAGCCAGAAGAGAATCTCACACACCTACTCCTAAAGACCAGCAAACTGAGCAAGTGATGCAAAAACTGTAACGTGCCCTTATAAAAATGAGCAATTACTATGGCAATGTTGTTACAGCACAAGAGTACTAATACTGCCTAGTACAGGTGAGAAAGCGGAATGGCAGCGCCTTTGATCAGTTTGGCCCCATTTTAGAATTAATTGCATTTTTATTTTTGGTTGACTGTCAGCAGACATATTGCTTCAATTTTAGGTTTACCCCTGCCCCTCCAACCAGTGCCCCATCCAAACCAGACACACACCTTAATTGGCAGGAAGATCTCAGAGGTGCGGGTGCCAATGGGATTTTTTTTATTTGGGATCTGTACGGTGGAAGTGGTTCATATTTGTCTGCTTTGTTTTTGGCCATGGATAGCCACTGCTGACTGTATTGCTAATGACAGGTTTCAGAGTAACAGCCATGTTAGTCTGTATTCGCAAAAAGAAAAGGAGTACTTGTGGCACCTTAGAGACTAACCAATTTATTTGAGCATGAGCTTTCGTGAGCTACAGCTCACTTCATCAGATGCATACCGTGGAAACTGCAGCAGACTTTATTTATACACAGAGAATATGAAACAATACCTCCTCCCACCCCACTGTCCTGCTGGTAATAGCTTATCTAAAGTAATCTTCAGGTTAGGCCATTTCCAGCACAAATCCAGGTTTTCTCACCCTCCACCCCCCCACACAAATTCACTCTCCTGCTGGTGATAGCCCATCCAAAGTGACAACTCTTTACACAATGTGCATGATAATCAAGTTAGGTCATTTCCTGCACAAATCCAGTTCTCTCACTCCCTCACCCCCCTCCAAAAACCCACCCCCATACACACACAAACTCACTCTCCTGCTGGTAATAGCTCATCCAACTGACCACTCTCCAAGTTTAAATCCAAGTTAAACCAGAACATCTGGGGGGGGGTGGGTGGTAGGAAAAAACAAGAGGAAATAGGCTACCTTGCATAATGACTTAGCCACTCCCAGTCTCTATTTAAGCCTAAATTAATAGTATCCAATTTGCAAATGAATTCCAATTCAGCAGTTTCTCGCTGGAGTCTGGATTTGAAGTTTTTTTGTTTTAAGATAGCGACCTTCATGTCTGTGATTGCGTGACCAGAGAGATTGAAGTGTTCTCTGACTGGTTTATGAATGTTATAATTCTTGACATCTGATTTGTGTCCATTTATTCTTTTACGTAGAGACTGTCCAGTTTGACCAATGTACATGGCAGAGGGGCATTGCTGGCACATGATGGCATAAATCACATTGGTGGATGTGCAGGTGAACGAGCCTCTGATAGTGTGGCTGATGTTATTAGGCCCTGTGATGGTGTCCCCTGAATAGATATGTGGGCACAATTGGCAACGGGCTTTGTTGCAAGGATAAGTTCCTGGGTTAGTGGTTCTGTTGTGTGGTATGTGGTTGTACAAATTTTAACTTATCCTTGCAACAAAGCCCGTTGCCAATTGTGCCCACATATCTATTCAGGGGACACCATCACAGGGCCTAATAACATCAGCCACACTATCAGAGGCTCGTTCACCTGCACATCCACCAATGTGATTTATGCCATCATGTGCCAGCAATGCCCCTCTGCCATGTACATTGGTCAAACTGGACAGTCTCTACGTAAAAGAATAAATGGACACAAATCAGATGTCAAGAATTATAACATTCATAAACCAGTCGGAGAACACTTCAATCTCTCTGGTCACGCAATCACAGACATGAAGGTCGCTATCTTAAAACAAAAAAACTTCAAATCCAGACTCCAGCGAGAAACTGCTGAATTGGAATTCATTTGCAAATTGGATACTATTAATTTAGGCTTAAATAGAGACTGGGAGTGGCTAAGTCATTATGCAAGGTAGCCTATTTCCTCTTGTTTTTTCCTACCACCCACCCCCCCCCAGATGTTCTGGTTTAACTTGGATTTAAACTTGGAGAGTGGTCAGTTGGATGAGCTATTACCAGCAGGAGAGTGAGTTTGTGTGTGTATGGGGGTGGGTTTTTGGAGGGGGGTGAGGGAGTGAGAGAACTGGATTTGTGCAGGAAATGGCCTAACTTGATTATCATGCACATTATGTAAAGAGTTGTCGCTTTGGATGGGCTATCACCAGCAGGAGAGTGAATTTGTGTGGGGGGGTGGAGGGTGAGAAAACCTGGATTTGTGCTGGAAATGGCCTAACCTGAAGATTACTTTAGATAAGCTATTACCAGCAGGACAGTGGGGTGGGAGGAGGTATTGTTTCATATTCTCTGTGTATATATAAAGTCTGCTGCAGTTTCCACGGTATGCATCTGATGAAGTGAGCTGTAGCTCACGAAAGCTCATGCTCAAATAAATTGGTTAGTCTCTAAGGTGCCACAAGTACTCCTTTTCTTTTTGTATTGCTAATGTGGCTGCATAGAAGCACTGGCCCCAGTTCGGTTCCCCACTCCCCACGCCAGTGTTCAAGGGAAGGATGGAGATAAATGTGACTTTAAGCCATCTTCGTGTTTAATGTATTTCAGAACAGCCTAGTCCCTGCCTGCCCTCTAGCGTAAATTGGAGTCACCTCAGGGTTACTCCAATTTACATACTTCTTCCCCTGCCCCGCCCCCCCCCCCCCCCGAACATTGGGAAGTGGAGAACAGATGTAATGCAGTGTACTTCACCTCTGCCCCCTCTCTTCCATTCCTTGCTGCAAGACATGCCCCCTGCATGGGGGATTCAAGCAGGGTTGGTGTAGAGCCCTTAGACCAGTCCTGTGCCAGCTGGGGAGGAACCCATTTCTGTCCTCCTTTACAGGGTGGTGGTGTAAAGGGGCTTTCGTTTAACCATCCTCCTATCTTTAACCAGGCATTAGTGGTGGCTGATGGCTAAGATTACTATAGGAATCTGTTGGTAATACCTTTTCTAATGGATATAGGCTTAGGTAAGAACCAGCATTAATCTTGATTTAATAAATTATTTCAAATGTTTTTCCTCCAAATGTGTAAAGTTCCCTCTGATTTTATCCTCTCTTCTTCGTACTTAGTTTGCAGTTTTTAATTGTTAGAACTGAGTAAACCATTCTCTTAATTTCCTTGGAAGGGAGGAGGAGTTTATCATGAACACTTCAGACACACTGTAATTATTCTAAAGTGAGAAACATGCAACGTTGTCATGAAAGTTTACCAGCCCAGAAACAAAACCCACTTGCCCATCTTTACAGGTATGGTAGTGAATAAAGAATATTTCACTCCTCAACAAAAATACATAGAATTTTGGAAGACTGGTTTACAGAAGTCAGGCAGACAACCCTAAACTATTATAACAAATTAAATGGGGGTTATTTTGGTGACAGTGTAAACAAATTATACTGTATCTTCCAAAGGATTAGTCAGTTCCCTTTAACAATCGTTTTGAAGACTGGAGAAGTCACCCTTGATCATCTTTTTCTTACTTTGAAATGCAATTCAGCAAGATATTTGTAAATTGTGGAGGGACCACAGAATAAGAACATTACTGCTCCTGCAGTCAACCTGCAAGTTTTAGTTACTTAAATATAACAAAAGAAAAGGAGTACGTGTGGCACCTTAGAGACTAACAATTTATTAGAGGATAAGCTTTCGTGAGCTGTAGCTCACGAAAGCTTATGCTCAAATAAATTGGTTAGTCTCTAAGGTGCCTCAAGTACTCCTTTTCTTTTTGCGAATACAGACTAACAGGGCTGTTACTCTGAAACCTGTCATTAAATATAACAGTGGAAAGCAGACTGCTCATTGCGACAGGCTTCAGTTTTGTATTACTACTGTACAATCATTTAGCTCCACCTTGTGGTTTCCAATCACATAACATCTTGTCTTAAATATACTTCTAAGATTAGATTTTCAGAAATTAGTTTTATGGGTATCAGAAGTACTGTGTGACTTGGTGTTTTTAATCTTAACCTCCTAAACATATGATTGGATGGAATGGTAAAATGAAACATATAATATGGTAAGTGCACCTTAGCAGAAAACATAGAATCATAGGACTGGAAGTGACCTCTAGAGATCATCTTGTCCAGTCCCCTGCAGTCATATAAGGACAAGTATTATCTAGACCATTCCTGACAGGTATTTTTCTAACCTGCTCTTAAAAATCTCCAATGATGAAGATTCCACAACGTCCCTAGGCAATTTATTCCAGTGCTTAAACACCCTGACAGTTAGGAAGTTTTTCCTCATGTCCAACCTGAACCTCCCTTGTTGCAATTTAAGCCCATTTCTTCTTGTCCTATCATCAGAGGTTAAGAACAATTCTTCTTCCTCCTCCTTGTAACAACCTTTTATGTACTTGAGAACTGTTACCATGTCCCCCTCAGTCTTCTCTTTTTCAGACTAAACAAACCCATTTTTTTCATGTTTTCTAGAGCTTTAATCATGTTTGTTGCTCTTCTCTGGACTTTCTCCAGTTGGTCCATATCTTTCCTGAAATGTGGTGCCCAGAACTGGACACAATGCTCCAGCTGAGGCCTAATTAATGCAGAGTAGAGCAGAAGAATTACTTCTCGTGTCTTGCTTACAACACTCCTGCTAATACATCCCGGAAGGATGCTCGCTTTTTTGGCAAAAGTATTACGCTGTTGACTCATATTTAGCTTGTGGTCCATTATGACCCCACATCCTTTTCTGCAGTACTCTTCCCTAGGCAGTCATTTCCCATTTTGTATGTGTGCAACTGAGTGGAGTACTTTGCATTTGTCCTTACTGAATTTCATCCTATTTACTTCAGACCATTTCTCCAGTTTGTGCAGATCATTTTGAATTTTAATCCTGTCCTCCAAAGCACTTGCAACCCCTCCCAGCTTGGTATCATCCGCAAACTTTATAAGTGTACTTTCTATGCCATTATGTAAATCACTGATGAAATTATTGAAAAACGGACCCAGAACATGAACATGACTTGGTCTGAGTGAGACTTCAAGTGCCCATTGGCATTCACTATGAAAAGTGTAAATCAAAGTGTTATATTACGAGAATCAGATGTCAAGAGTTATGGCATTCGTAGGCCGGTCGGAGAGCACTTTGATTTCTCTGGTCACTCGATCTCTGACCTAGGGGTCACAATATTACAAGAAGACTTCGGAGGCAGACTCCAACGAGAGGCTGCTGAGTTGGAATTGGTTTGCAGACTGGAAACATCTGACTCAGGCTTGAGTGGAGACTGGGAGTGGATGAGTCATTACATGGGGTGGAACTGTTTCCCCAAGTTTGTTTCCCCCACCACCACCACCACTGTTCCTCAGACATTCTTGTTAACTGCTGGAAATGAACCACCTTGATTATCACTACAAAAGGTTTTCTTCCTCTCTCCCCCCATCCCCCGCTCTCCTGCTGGTAATAGCTCATCTTAGGTGATCACTCTCCTTACCATGTGTATGATAACAGCCATTTTTTCATGTTCTGTGTGTATATAAGTCTCCCCACTGTATTTTCCACTGAATGCATCCGATGAAGTGAGCTGTAGCTCACAAAAGCTTATGCTCAAATAAATTGGTTAGTCTCTAAGGTGCCACAAGTACTCCTTTTCTTTTTGTGAATACAGACTAACACGGCTGCTTCTCTGAAACCTGTCATTACTCACAGCATCCGCGCTCTCTTTGTCTTCTGTCCATTTACTGTACTGAAAACTATTTCTTACTCTTTGTGAGGGGGTTTACAGATCCTGTACTCAGTATAGGTAGAAGGGAAAGGAGACTCTTCCCTGCTTACAGGCAACCAGGCTGAACACACCCCAAAACAGCTGCCAGAACTGCCAATCATGGACACACTCACCTAAGGCTAGGACCAATAAGGAAAACAGGCCCAGCAATAGAGGAATGAGAACAGAGAGAGATGGGGAGGCAGAAAGGCCTGGGATAGTGAAGGCAGAAAAGCCTATGCCAGGCTGCCTCTAAGAAACTGACAGGAGACAAATAAAAACTGCAGACCCTGGAGTATAAGGGCTGATTGACTCATTTTAGGTTACGTTGATGGACTGCGCTGATTTGAGATGAATAGTGGGAGATCAGTTAGGAGAACGCTGGGACCTCTAGAGAGGCTGCCAAAGAGCAGTTGACATTCCTGTTAGCTAGAGCTAGTTGGAAACTTTCTGATGAATGTTTTCTGGTGAAACATGCTGATTCAATAGAATCAAAACATTCCGTGGAAACGTGTCTATTCCATCAAAACTTTTGACAGAAGCCAGGCAGGCAGGTTGGCCTGGATCCCAGAGCACTTCCACTTGCCATTCATCCCAGGAGGGCCCCTCTCCGGGCTGGAAATCTTTTGAAAATTCATTTTGGTTATCCCAAAAAGGAACTTCTTGAATTTTGCCTTCCTGCAGAAGATTTAGCATTTCCAATTTTTGGCAGGTTTGAAATAAAAAATTTACAGAAAAGCACAATTGTTTTTCTGTGAACAAAATTGCACAGCCTGCCCCGCTCTATGGTTAGCACTGAGGTGCTAACACAGCTCTGAGAAAGGGAACGGAATCCTCTTCTGGTTTACGGGGCAGAGAGAATTGTTACAGTTTCTCCCACTGGAGTTTAGCTATTAGTGATACGTAACCCTAAGTGAAGCCAGCCTGTCAGATTCCAGAATGAAGTTGCTTGCCTGGCAATTAAATAGCCGTCATTTTACTAGTAAGTTGTGCAAATCAGATATGATACTCCAAATTCATTACCCAGTCAATCTTCAGAGTGAACATACAGTGAATATGAATATCAACCCCCAGTCAAAAGGGACACTGGCAGCTCCGGTCAGCACCGAGCCATTAAAAGTCCAGTCGGTGGTGCTGCAGGGCTAAGGCAGGCTATTCTCTACCTGTCCTGGCACCACGCTGCACCCCAGAAGTGGCCAGCAGGTCCAGCTCCTAGGCGGGGGGCACGGGGCTCCACGTGTTGCCCCTGCCTTGAGCACCGGCTCCAACTACCACTGGCTGGGAACTGCGGCCAATGGGAGCTGGGAGGGGCAGTGCCTGCAGGCAAGAGCAGCATGCGGAGCCTCCTGCCCTCCCCCCACCTCCTAGGAGCCACCGGGCCGCAGTGTGAAGCCAGGACAGGCAGGGAGCCTACCTTAGCCCCACTGTGCCACTGACTTGGGAGCCACCTGAGGCAAGCCTGCACCCCAAGCCCCAAACCCCTGCCCTGAGCCCCCGCAATCTGGAGCCCCCTCCTACAGCCCAAGTCCCTCATCCCTGGCCCCACCATAGAGCCTGCACCCCGAGCCCATATCCCCTCCTGCACCCCAACCCCCTGCCCCAGCTCAGTGAAAGTGCATGAGGATGGCGGAGAGCGAGCCACCGAGGGAGGGGGAATGTAGTGAGCAGGGGGCGGGGCAGGGCAGGGCCTCGGGGAAGGGGCGGGGCTAAGGTGTTCGGTTTTGTGCGTTTTGGAAGTTGGTAACCCTAGCTGTATGAGTGAGGAACGGGACACAGAAAACCTGAAAGAATGGGCCTAGCCCAGTAAAGGGCTACTGTCTTTAGAACAAGATGAGGTGAAATTCTCTTCTGTTTCAGAGGCAGAAATCTGGCAATGTCCACGGGTTGTTTTCTCACTCTTTCTCCACAAGGCCTCTTACAAGTATTCTGTCTTCCGACAGTGCCCAATGCCAGGTACTCCGGAGTGAATGAACAGAATAGGCAGTCATTGAGTGAGCCACTCCTCACTTCTGGGTGGACAAGTCTTCATAGCTAATACAACGAGACAGTGGTACTGCCAATCCCTTTGCAAATTCATCTGTTAACAAGGCAGTGGCTATGGAGACATAGGTAGTATGGTCCCATTGCTGTCTAGGACATTTCTCATCAGGCTTTGTCATGCTGTTGTACTGTGGGAGCGCCCTGTCATGCTGTCTAGTGTGGCTCACGACAGGGAGTGCCTACCTTAGGGAAGACTGTCAAAAACAGGGCAGACACCCCAAACTAGTGGTATGTTCTATAATTAGATTTCAGTCCCAAGAAACCAGTCACTTACCAATGAAGTGAGCTGTAGCTCACGAAAGCTTATGCTCAGATAAATTTGTTAGTCTCTGAGGTGCCACAAGTCCTCCTTTTCTTTTTACCCCAGCGAGGTACTCTAGATTCTACATCAAAGACAACACCTGTAGCCAATCCCATAATGAACTATCTAAAGGTTTATTAACTAGGGGAAAAAATGACTTATTTGCAAGTTAAGACAAGTAAACATATACACACTAGTGAGTTACCATCTAAATCCTAACAGTGACAGAGTTGTAGCAATCTCTCTATTCAAAGTACCTTTCAGGGCAGACCTAGGAGGCAGGGGATCTCTGAGTTCAGTTTAGAATCTCTGGCCTTTCGGAGTTCAAACAGTCAAAAGATGCAGTTTCTTCCTGTCAGGGATTTTTATTCCCTTCCCATGGAGCTCAAGACAATGGGACGAGTTCACGTGCATGGCTCCTCTTCATGGGAGGGAGCAATCAACAAAGATTTTTGTCCTCTGATGTTCTGCAATGGTTTGTCGGGTGTCTATGGGCCGCCTTTTGTTGGGCAGGAGATAACCACTCTTGTGGCAAACTAGTATTTCACACTTTGGTAATGCTTCTCTTCTGACGGGGGTGGGGTTACAGTTTCAGAGCAAACACTTAAATATTACTTTGTAATATAGCTATTATAAGTGAGATTACTACACACAGCAACATACAAGCATTTCCTAGAGTCTAAACACTAAATATCTTCCTATAAGACTAACACTTAGTTTTGCTCAAATTAACATACAGGTGACCTGGCCTGGTCTCCAGCTACAAGGTTGTCAGTTCTGAGCTAATGCCTGTAGCCTGGGCAAGAGCTGGCATCTGGCCTGCCAGCCTCACAGCCCCAACTTCAGGAAGCAGAGAACACCTCACTGTAGAAAGAATTACAGACTCAGCTGTCAAATGTATTTACCACCTTTGTCATTCTGAACCCTAATCTTCACACCTGGGGTAGTGGGAGAAGGAGAGCTTGAGTATTGTTGAGCGTATTGAATGACTTTTAGGACCCCTGCCTCCAAAGGATAGTTCTGACCCTCATCAGAAATTCTGAATCATTACAGTATTTAACTTTCTGTTCTAATCAGAAGCGAGGCCAGCAGTGAGTGAAGTGTGTGAAACTCTAAAATGCTCTGGTTTCCGTTCAGACTAAGATGGTGTGAGCCAATTTTTATTGGATTTGGTTCATGTACATACCCGAAAAGAATGCAAACTTTTCCTTGTAATGATGCTGTGCACCAACCATACAATTAAGATCAATACATAGCAGTGTTTGTGATCCCAGCTAATATTGAAGTGATTTTTAAGATATTTTTTCATCTTGACATCTCTCACGCAGTACAGTTAGGGTCCATTGGAAGCCTGTACTGGGCATTTTCAGACATTAACCTGTTAGCTTTTTCTTTAAGTTTGCTTAACTCTGAACTTGCTAGGACATAAGGCTTCCTTGACTATAATTTTTGTTTTCCCCCTAAATTACTAATTAGTTCTCAAAATTTACCCGTTGGTAATTCAGTGTTTGGGAAGTAGAAAACACAAACTGGAGATCACCCCCAACCCAACCACAGTCACTGCAAAGACCCTACGGTAGAAAACGAAGTGACGTTTTATTGAAAACAAGGCAAAGGGTTTTCCAGATGAACAACAAGCATGCAGCTGCTCAGTGTCCCCTGGGACAGGTCAGGAGGATCAGTCCCCAAATGCAGCTTTCCCAGGGAAGTCAGTGTTGGAGATTTTTAGATATATAAATTTATAATTCTCCTCCTCTGCCCCAAGTCTTGGCAGGTAGGAGGGGCAAGGGGCAACCAGTCAATGATCCACAGTGGGGAATGGGGTAATTAGCACTATCCCAGTAGCACAGTACCCACAGCAGGAACCCACAGATATGGCTTCTATGGATGGAGCCAGACTTCAGGGTCTTCAGAGAAACAACAGCAGCAGCACAGAATTTCCCTCCCTGCAAGGCTGTGGGGGTCTCCAGCAATTAGATCAGTTCCACACATGGAGCCAAATCTCAGGCAGTCCACAGCAGGAGAATATCCCTCCCTGAAGGGCTATAGAGAAGTCTGGCACTAACATTCATATTTAGGTGGCATGGTCCCTTTGGCAGCATCATATCAGAGCATCCTTCCCTGCTGGGCTGTACTGCATCATGGCAATGATTGACTTCTGGATTTAGAGCCCAGACTCTCCCCAGTAACAGAGTGTCCATCTCTGCTGGCCTATTGAGCACTAGAAAGCATGGCGGCAGACCTTATCTTTTCCCCAGCAGCAGCGCTGAAGTTCATCCCTCCAAGACAATCTATGGAGGAAACCCAGCAACAAGGTCAATGGAGAGGTTCAAGCCAAGCCCCAAATACTGCTCCCAAATAGCAGATCGAGCATCCCACCATACGGGGCTATATAAGAGTCCAGCAATTAGGTCAATTTCACCTCTAGAGTCAGGCCGCAAGGACACAACAGAGGGTGAACATTCCCCCTTGTGGTCTACATAGCAGCATGGCTTCCTGCAGGAATATATGACAGTATGGCAAGGAATGAATTGTGCTGGAGGAACCTCAAACTCTCCTCAGCAGTAGATCACTCCACTCTGCCATGCTACATTGCACTAGAGGGGATACAACCAGGATCAAGTTACCCAGGCAAGCAGCATGTAGGGCTATAAAGGAGCATGTGAACAGTGTCCAGTTTTGGGATGGAACCAGGCCTTAGATTCTCACCACCACCACTAGCAGACTATCCCTGGCTTTAAGGCTATCTAGCAACCTTTGCATAGATGTAATTTGGCAGATGGAGTCAGGCCTGAGGGGCTCTGTAGCATCAGCAGAACAACCCTCACTGCCAGGCTGCAATCCAGTCGTGCATTAATGTTAAATTGGAGGATGGAGCCAGGCCTCAAGATCTTGGGGTCAGAAGCAGAGTGTCCCTCCATTGATCTATACTGATACTGATGTTAATGTGGGAGATGGAAGCAGAAATCAGGCTCTCTGGAGAAGCTGTAGAGATTTTCTCCTTGCAGGGCTATACAGCAACCTGACATTGATGTTAAATTTAGGGATGAAGCCAGGCCTCATTGTTTCCTTGCAGCAGCCGCAGCATATCCGTCTCATCTGGATCATGACAATGATGGTCTCCTGGGGTGGCTTTCTGGTCCCTGCTTTGACTGGCCTGGTGTTTCTGGCAGCAGTGCGGAAGAGGAGGTAGTATGGGGGGTGTGGCAGGAGAGAAGACTCACAGAAGGGCTTATGTTCCGGAACATGGAGGTGCAGGAGAAGTTGAGAGGGCTGGATTTAAGCCCTGGAGGAAGAGGAGACTCCGCTAAGGATTGTGGTTAGTGCAGGGGAAGGAGAGGAGCCCCATTTCAGGGCTGGCGTTAGGAGGCAGGTCAGGGAAGGAGACACATACAGGGCTGGCAGTAGGAAGTGGGGAAGGAGCCACAGCGCAAGGCTCACTTTAGGAGTTAAACTAGAGGAATTAAGGATGAGGGGGCTGGTGTGAGGGATGGGTGGGAAGGAGCCTCTGTGGGGGTGGAACAAGGGAAAGCAATTGGTGTAAAGGGCAGAGGTGGGAATTGGCCACAATGGGGCCTGGTGTTCAAGGCCAGGGAGGAGCCTTTGGTGTCTCAGATCTCCACCTTCAGTTCCTGGGAGCTCTCTCTGGCCTGGGAACGCCACCAGGAAGCCAGGCCCCTAACACCATGAGCCTCCTCTTTTTGGGGGTTGGGCTGCCCTCAGGTTCAGTATCAGGCTCCATATAAGCATGGAGCCTCTTGGTGCCTGGTGGTGTGCAGCCTTTCAGTGCACCTCCATGGCAGTTGTACAGTGGCAGGTCTCCAAAGCATCTGTACCGGCCCAGGTGACAATAGGCCTCCCCCTGCCACACCCTGAGAGCTTCCCCACTGCCTCTGCACACGTGGCAGAGAGCAGGGACCCCACCAGAGTTGGCTGCCCAGGAGGAGGGACTGGGAGTTGGTAGGATTTCTGTGCCTGCAGGGGGAGACAAACACAAATGGGGACCAGGTACCAAAATCAGGGCATTCCCAGAATCCCCTTTCCAGTTGGCATTAAGGGGTTCTTGGGTCTCACCAGGCTGTGGTCTGATTAATGAGCTTCACTTTTGTGTCAGTAATTGTGTCTTGTGGCGAGTAAAAAGACCCCAAACCATAGAGCCAGGTGCATCTGTAATACCCTGCCCCCACCATGCCTCCCTCAGTCCCAAGGCCTTATGGGAAGCATGATGCCCCCAATTCTAAGTCTGCCCCAGGGCATTGTGGGCAGCTCTGGTCATTTCTACATGTTCCAGAAGGAATTATGTTATTGACCCCTCCCCACCGCTCCCATAAACAGGGTGAATAGAATCAACAGTCTAATTCACCCAAGGTCATTTCCATGCTCCAGTTCTCCATCCCTTTCTTGCCATCAAGGAGGGAGAGTTGTTCCCATCTAACAACTCAGCCTTTTTTGTTAAAATTATACACGTTCCACCTCTTTCTCTCCCCACCCTTTCCGTATGATCTGCTGCCTCATCACGTTCCCTTTGGTTCCCAGTGAGGCCTGTCTGATCCTAGAGTTGAGCCCAAGTTCCAATGGATCCAAACTCCCCATGAATTCAGGGATGATCAGGCCCATCTTTATCCATTCCCACATCTTCTCCTTAGGGAAGCCTTTCTCACCCAACATCCCCTTCTGTAGAGAGCTACCAGACTGTTCTGCTCACCAGCTTCCCTCTCATCCTACATTGCAGGGAAAGGGAGGCTTGTACCTTGGCTGCTGTCCTGTGCCAGGAGAGATCCGAGGTTCAACTGGAGAACCACCGCAGACATTATTACAACCCAATTAGAATCAAACTGATCACTTTGGATACAGGAAATAAATTATCTGGGGGAAGGGGCAGTTTTTTCAACCAAGTACCATAGCAACAGAATGGGGTCTGTGATGTCATCATCCCCAGTATTCAGATTGTTGTCACAGTGATGGAGGTGGCAGAAAGGGAGAGCTTGAGCCTGTTGGGGATGGAGAGGGGCCTTTGTATGGAATGTGATGAGGTTGGGGGTAAACAGAAGTGGTGGATGGGCTTTCTTTAAGGAGAGTATGGGAGAAAACTGGGTCTGGGATATCTATTTATTTAGCTTCATGCAAATGATAAAGTTGGTGCTTCTGCATTTGCTCTAGGTTCTGTTGACATAATATAGAACTACATCACAAAAAACCCCTGGATGCAGTAGTACAATTAATATTCCCAGGAAAAAACTGTTAAAATGAAGTTAAGGTTGTGACACACACATGTGATTCAGGGTAAAATGTATTATAGGGACCGTGTAATTATCCGCAAATCAAGCATTATAAACCCATGGGATTCTGAGATAAATTTAAATGTAAGAGCAATCCAAACATTAATTCATGGAAATGCCCAGGTAAGATACCTAAACAACCTTAACTCTGACCTGTAGTGCTGCCATGTACTAACTACACAATTTCAGTTAAGGCATTTTGGTATTTGTAATCGCTCATCAGTTTAATCTGATGTTAAAACTGCATTAGCTTTATCTTCCTGTGTGTCCCTCCCCGCTCCCGGTCCCCTATGGTGTCACTGATTGCAGGTCAGAGCTGTGGCTGTTTGGGGATCCTACCAGTGCATCTCCAAATCTACTGTAGTTTCATTTCTTTCATGGTTTTATAATGATTGTTTTGGGATAATCACAGCATCCCGGTAATGTTATTGACCCAAGATCACTCATCTGTCCTCTGCACCTGGCAACATTTTGTGATCCCCCCAAAATGAATTTGCCTAAAATCACACTAATTTGCATAACTGAAGGCACCGAGGGCTTCCACCTAATCCCAGGGTAACGCATGCTTCTGCACCTCCAGCCCCATCTGTGATGAAGTGGGAATTTTGGGAATATTTTTATGATTCCCATGTGCGCCTCAGGCCCCGACTTTCTTCTTTCTGGGTGGGTGCTCCAGTCCTGAGACCCCACCCCCCACTCCGCCCCTTTCCCCAAGGCCTCACCCTTGCTCTGCCTCTTTCCTCCTCCTCCTCCTGACCCTTGCCCCCACCTCTTCCTGCCCCGCTCCACCCCCAGCACCTCCCACATGCTGCCAAGCAGCTGATGGGCAGGTGGTTGGAGGGTGCTGAGGGCCCACTATTTTTTTTCCTGTGGGTGCTCCAGTCCCGGAACACCCACGGAGTCGGCGCCTATGCCTCAGTATCTCTTAGTACTTTGCATTGTGAAAAAGGCTTAAATCTGCTCTTGGGACAGAACAGAAAACTTGAGGTGTTTGAGTCACACAGCTGTCTGGGGTGGAATTAATGGGTCATTAAAGGACAGGCTCAAACTGACCTATATACAAGGAGAACCCTAGTTCTCACATTCACACTTAGCAACCAACACCCAAGAGGAAGCAGATTTCTTGCCACCTCCCAGCAGGGAAGCAGAGCAAAGGCCCTAGCTGGAGAAGAAAAGGGAAAAGTGTCAGGTGGCTGGAATAAGAGCTCTGCTTTGGGGCAAGACAGGGTTCTACTGGGACTGGCAGGCTTGCAGAGACTAAAATGGATTCCATAACAGTGTGACTGGCTACACTGACTTGGCCAGTATGGACCATCTTTAACTTTTGCTTCTCTGCTAACCTAAGGACTTCAAGATTCTGTGTGCCAGATAACTAATAAATTGTGACCTTGTTCGGAAAGGCTGCCTGGTGTCACTGCCAATACTCACGGAGAGCATTGCTCAAGTACAAACCACCTGTGGGCATCTGGTTCCACTGGATTTGCTGCAGGGAGCCAGAGAGAGATCAGGAAAGGATCACTGGTGTCCAAATACCCTGTTCAGAGACCATAGGCCTGCCCCTGTGGACCTGTGTGGGTCCCACATTCCCATGCCTGATATTACACAGGGGGAGGAAAGGGGAGGAGAGAAACCAACCCAATTTCTCATGGGGAGTGGGTGGAGAAGGATGTAGAGCCTCTGTGAGTTGCTGGGCTCTTGCTGTGTCTTCCCCGCAGCTCCCTTATTAAAACAGTATCAGCTCCTTCCTCAACCAAAATCCTCTGTCCCTTCCCCAGAGGAGGATGAAAACTCTGCTTGCCAACTGCAGCAGCTCTGACCAGCTGTGTATACTGAGGAGGCAAGTAAGTGGTGAAAAGCTACCAATCACAGGGGCTTTTCTCATAGACCAGGGGTGGCCAACCTGAGCCTGAGAAGGAGCCAGAATTTACCAGTGTACATTGCCAAAGAGCCACAGTAATACGTCAGCAGCCCCCCATCAGTTTCTCCCCCGCTCCCAGCACTACCCACCCACCGGCAGCCCCGCAGATCAGCGCCTCCCTTTCCCTCTCCCACCTCCCAATCCGCTGTTTTGTGGCATGCAGGAGGCATGCGGGGGGGAGGGGGAGGAACGAGGGCACGGCAGGCTCAGGGAGGGGGCGGGAAGGGGTGGAGTGGGGGCAGGGCCTGTGGCAGAGCCGGGGGTTGAGCAGTGAGCACCCCCCGGCACATTGGAAAGTTGGCGCCTGTGGCTCCAGCCCCGGAGTCGGTGCCTGTACACGGAGCCGCATGTTAACTTCTGAAGAGCCGCGTGTGGCTCCAGAGCCACAGGCTGGCCACCCCTGTCATAGACAGACAGCTTTTTGAGAAAACCCATTGTCTACAGGGAAGACCATGGGGTTTTCAGATCTGGAACTGTCCATCTGTCCTCCGTCTTAAAATGCACTGATTCCAACTCCTGGAGCATGGCAAACCAATTTTTAAAAGCACAAAATCACAGACTCAGAACTGACACAATGTCAACCAAACGATTCCCAGCCTGTAACAAAACCAGCTCAGCTCTGGGATGTGACCAGGATTCCTTCCTGGTTTATGAAGCAGCAAGAGAATTGTTAACTAAATTCCAATGGCAGAATCATTAGCGATGATGGTGTGGACATCGAATTTGCACCAGTGTCCTCTGCTGTTGCTCCGTTGTGACACCCACATCCTCACACCTCATGTACTAGCGGAGGGAGCGCATGTGTATTATTGTGAGCGTATTGAGTTACATTGGGGGCACCTGGCACCAAGGATCCTCACACAAAATTTAGAGCTAGAAGTGAACTATTACAGTGACTCTGATCAGCAACGAGGCCAGCAATCCAAATGGTTTCCGTTCACACTGGGTCGCTGTGAACCAAATTTTTTTGGAATTGGTTTCATGTAAAGACCCTAAAGAACATGAACTCTGCCCTGTAGTAAGGCTGTGCACCAACTATACAATTAAAGTGGCTACATAACAGTGTTTATGATCCCAGTGGAAATTAAACTGATTTTTAAAGAGTTGTTTTCATATTTTTTTCCCTCCTGGTGTCACTCACTGCAGGACAGAGATAAGGTCCTTTAGGCGCCATCCCTAAGCAGTCTCAGATCTTGATTTCTTTTCAGTTTAACTCAGATCATGCTGGGCATAAGGCTTCTTTTGGAAAGAATTAAAACATGGCTATAAGATGTCTTTCCCCCTAAAATACTAATGTGTTCTCTCAGCCTTCACTCCATTGTAATGCAGTGGTTGTCGGAGAAAGAGAAAACACAACCTAGTGACCTCCCACCCCAACCCCAGTCACTGCAGAGACCCTACAATAGAAAAGGAAGTGACATCTTATAGAAAACAAGATGAAGAGCTTTCAGAGCAAAAACAAACAAGCAGCTGGTCGGTGTCCAAATGGAACAAACTGGGAGAAGAGCCCCAAATGCACCTTTCCTGCTGGGGTCAGAGTTTTGCTTTTTTTTCATTCTTTTCCTCTGCCCCAAAATTTAACAGATAGGCATTACAAGTAGGCAATTCCAGCCGCCACAGATCAGTGTTCCACAATGGGGAATACAATAGTTAGCAGTGAATGCAATGGCAAAACCCCACAGTAGCCAGCTAGGAATCCACATGTATCACTTCCATGGATGGAGCCAGGATGCAGGGTCTTCAGAGGAGCAGCAGCACCAGAGAAGTTTCCTCCCTGCGTAACTATGGAGGACACCAGCAATTAGATCAATTCCACATATAGCGTGTGTTCTCAAAGGTCCAACAGTATGAGAATTTCCCTCCCTGAAGGCTATATAGGAGTCATGGTGTAACATTAATATTGAGTCAATCCAGGCTTCAGGGTCTCTGTGGCAGAAAAACAGAGAGGTGGATTGTATGATACAAAGGGATCAACCCATAAAGGGCTTTCCAAACACAGCAGTTGACATTGCCCTGAGAGTGGACCTGAAAATTTGTAAAGCCCAGATTTAACGTACTCCATTCACTAAACATTGCTAAGAAAGCAGGCCACCACACTGTCCTAGATGCAGTGTCCATGTGATCATCAAGTGTAGTCCCATGTTGAGCTGATTGCAGTAATCCAGTGAAGAGATAACAAAGGCCTTGATAAGCATAACAAGATCCACATACAAAAGGAGATGTTGCAACCGCTTAGCTAACGATGTGGAAAATGCACTTGTGGCCACTGATACTATCTGAACCTACAAACTAGGTAAAGACCCAATAGCACCCTTAGATGGCAAACTTTTGTAACAGAAGGGAAGTGTACTCCTTCAAACAAGTGGACAAATACCATCTGTGCTTTCTCTTCTGCTTGCTTCTCACAGACAACCACCGTCACTTCTGTTTTATTGGAATTGAGCAGTGGCCAGCTAGCTTTTATCCAACACTCAGGCTTAGCCAGACATTTGGAAGGTTGAGTGACTAGACTTTTGAATTCCAGTCACACAAATGGGGAGGTGGATTTCATCAGCATGTTGCAATCCAAACAGTCTTACTGCTACAGAGAGAGCGTGTGTGTCTATAAAATAGCATTAACATTAATACTTTTTGCAAATTTTCTTTTATATATATAATTTGCAAAAGGTACTAGAGTTAATGCAACTGTATATTTGTAGTTAGGGACCAAATATTAGGACAAGAAAGTGTCTACAGCCATTTTAACTTGGCTCTGTGGCATTTTCTGTATGGTTTATGGTACAAATTTCTGACTTTAACAGGGATAATGCTAAGGTATGTGTTTAGCTTGAAAAACAGGAGTAGAAAATAATTAGACTGTAAACAATTTGGAGCAGGGACTGCTTCTTGCCATGTGTTTGTACAGTGCCTAGCACAGTGGGTCCCAGTCAAATAAATGTAATACAAATAATAACGATAGCGCAACATAACAGCATTTAATGTTGCTCTGGAATCTATTGTATTTCCTCATTAAGATGATTTTTACGTTGTTTACCTTTATACTTACAATAACCAAGATTTTTTGCATTGGTAAAACAAACATTGCCCTAAATTCAATTTTTGGCTAATAAGATTTTGCAGCTAGGTGGAATTCTGCTGTTTCTGCAGAAGTAATTCCTGGGAAGATTTTTCAAAAACACAAAGGGGAATTGGGGGAGGGGGAGGTTCATTTTTAATGGCAGTTTGATGCCGAACTCTCCTTTGTGCCTTTGAAATCTTCCCTTGCTTTAGTATCTTGTCAGTGCCTCATCTGCCTACACACAAAGTCATGGGCAACGTTAGTAGGGGGGAAATGAGTGCACATAATAGAGAAGAAACAATTGGTTCTGGGCGGAGACACAAAGTGCTCCAGGGGTCTGTTTAATATTCACTGTGCATATTCTTGAAGAACTAATGCCCATTTTAGAAGTTTCACTGCCATTGTTTATAAGGCCCTGCAACATACTGTAGGTACGTCTGATTGAATCAATTTCATCCTCTGTTAGCTACAGTATCTTGGGTTTCTGACAGCAGCATCAGTACATCTGAAGTGTTGGCAGACACCAGTTTGTCATTTCTTACCAGATGAACTAAAATACTTTTTCACCTGCCAAGATCAGAGTTCACGGCTCTGCTTCTCCAGCAACAGCCGGTGACATCACTAACACTTAAAGCAGAACAATAAGCAGCTGCATGCATCACCTGCTGATGTTAACTGTGACAACCCCCTGAACTCTAGTATCTTCATTTCTTGTTACAAGTGCAAAGCCAATTTAAGAGTCAAGTCACTACCATAGTACAAATAGGTGAGCAATGAATTTTTCAAGCCCAAGTTGGCTATATAACTGCACTCCCAGCAATGGAAAGATACACACTAGGGGAGTGAGATACTTATTCTTGCAATAAATGAAATGAAGTAAAGGTATTAAAGGAATGTTAACATAGTTTAAGATGCATGGTTGAGATTTTTAAGGTAGTGAAGGGGATTTAGCTACCCATCTTTCTTTAGAATTAATGTATTAAATTCTCTGCACTGATTCATAGATTCTAAGGCCAGAAGGGACCATTGTGATCATCTAGTCTGAACTCCTGTATAGAACAGGCCATAGAAATTCCCCCAAATAATTCCAGCTAGAGCTTGTCTTTTAGAAAAATGTCCAATCTTGATTTAAAAATGGTCAATGATGAAGAATCCACTATGACCCTGGGTAAATTGTTCCAGTAATTAATTACTCTCACCATTAATAATATATGCCTTATTTCCAATCTGAATTTGTCTAGCTTCAACTTCCTGCCATTGGATCATGTTATACCTTTCTCTGCTACATTGATGAGTCCAATGTTAAATATTTGTTCCCAATCTGAGTACCTATAGACTGCAATCAAGTCACTCCTTTACCTTCTCTTTAGAGTAGATTGACCTTGTGTCTACCAATATAAGGCTTGTTTTCCAATCCTTTAATCATTCTTCTGGTGCTTCTCTGAACCCCCTCCAGTTTATCAACATCCTCCTTGAATTGTGGGGACCAGAACTGCACTCAGTATTCTAGCAGTGGTTGCACCAGTGCCAAACACAGAGATACCATAACTTTTCTATGGATAATTGAGATTCCTCTGTTTATGCATCCCAGGAACACATTAACTCTTTTGTCCACAGTGTCACACTGGGAGATCATATTCAGCTCATTATCCACCATGTTCCCCAAATCTTTTTCTGAGTCGCTGCTTTCCGGGATAGAGTCCCCCATCCTGTACATTTACATTTTGCTGTATTAAAACACCTAGTGTTTACCCAATTTACCAAGCAATCTGGATCACTCTGAATCAGTGACCTGGACTCTTCATTATTTAGCACTCCTCCAATTTTTGTCTCATCTGCAAACTCTATCAGTGATGGTTTTATGTTTGCTTCCAGGCCATTGATAAAGATGTAAAATAGCTTGTGGCCAAGAACGAATCCCCGAAGGACCCCACTGGAAACAGACCAGCAATTCCCCATTTACAGTTACGTTTTGAGACCTGTCCGTTAGTTTTTAATCCATTTAAAATGTGCCATGTTAATTTCATATTGTTACAACTTTTTAATCAAAATGTCATGCAGCACCAAGTCAAATGCCTAACTGAAGTCTAGATATATTACAGGGGTGGCCAAACTGCAGCTCATAAGGCACATGCGGCTCTTTTCGAGTTAGTGTGGCTCGTGGAGCCCCTCCAAACCCGTTCATTCTCTGCCTACCAGACTGGGGAGGGGGAGCTCAGGGCTTGGGACTTCTACCCAGTGGGGAGGGGGGTCTAGGGGCTTCAGCACTGCCGGAGGTGCCTGCCGGGGCATGCGGCTTCAGCAAGAGCCCCACCACCCTGCTGCAGGGCAGAAGCCCAGAGCCCTGGCAGGTGAGCCCGATTCTCAAATTTCTGAAGATTAACGTATGCAACTCAGGGGGTCAATAAGTTTGGGCACCCATGGTATATTTCGTCACCACTAATACCTCTATCAACCAAACTTACAATGTCATCAACATAGATATTAAGTTAGTTCGACAGGATCTATTTTTCATAAACCCATGTTTATTTGCATTAAGTATATTACCCTCATTTAGTTCATTATTAATCAAGTCCTGCATTAGCTGCTCCGTTATCTAGCCTAGGATCAATGTCAGGCTGACAGGCCTATAATTACCCAGGTCACCCTGTTTACCCTTTTAAAAATTGGCATATTATCTTTCTTCCAGTCTTCTGGAATTTCCCTGGTATTCCAAACTTTATTGAAAATCAACATGAATGGTCCAATGAGCTCCTCAGTCAGCTCTTTTAAAATTCTTGGATGCATGTTATCTGGACCTGCCAATTTAAAACTGTCTGACTTTAGTAGTTTCTGTTTAACATCTTCCAGAGATACTAGTGGAATGGAATTAGTGTTGTTATCTCCATGTGATGGGTCTGCATCATCTGTTTTTTTCCCCAAATGCAGAACAGAAATATTTATTGAACTCCTCTGCCTTTTCTGCAATATTACTGGTAATTCAACCATTTCCATCCCATAACAGACCAATACAATTGCCAGGATTTTTGTTGTTGTTGTTCCTAACATACTTTTAAAAAATTCCTTATTGTCCTTAACTCTGATGGCCACACATTTTTCCGTGTGTCTCTTAGCTTCCCTTATCAATTTTTTAAAATTCTTAACTTCTGATTTATATTCATTACTGTCAACTTCCCCTTTCTTTAATTTCTTACATATTATTTTTTTACTTTTCATAGCTGCCTTCATTTCCCCTAAAAAACAGGTTGGTTTCTTAACTACAACAGCCTTCTTCCTCGATGATGGCTTTTGGGGCATTTAGTTAGGTGTTCTTAAATTATTCCCAATTATCACTTACATTTTTCTGATTAAATTATTTCTCCCAGCTGATGTGGCTCATAACTCTTTTCAGCTTTGTGAAATTGGCCCTATTAAAGCACCAAATGTAGATATTACTGGTCTGGAATTTATTCTGCTTGCATATTATAAATGTGATCAAGTCATGATCACTTGTACCTAATCTACCATTAACTTTTAGTTCAGTGAATACTTCCTCTTCATCTGTTAGGATTAAGTCTAATATAGAATTCCCTCATGTTGTGTTTGGAGTTAGGAACTTTTTGAGTTAGGAAATTATCATCTATAACAGTGTTCTTCATTGCAAGGCCCACGAGCCAGTGGCGGCTCTCATTGACCCTAAGTGCGGCTCCCTGTTGATCGCAATCTTCAGTGGTGCAGCGGGGCTGCTGCTAAGGCAGGCTCCCTGCATGCCCCAGCCCCACGCCACTCCCGGAAGCAGCCAGCATGCCCCTGCAGCCCCCAGGGGGAGGGAGGTGGAGCAGAGGTATCCACGCGCTGTACCTGCCTGCAAGCACTGCCCCGCAGTTCCCATTGGCCGGGAAGGGGGGAACTGTGGCCAATGGGAGTTGCAGGGATGGTGTCTGCAGAGAGAGGCAATGTGCAGAGCCATGTGCCCCTCCCCCCCCCCGCCCTCCTGGGGCCTTAGGGGCATGTTGGCTCCTTTGGGGAGCAGCATGGTGCCGAGTAAGTACTGCCCCCTTCAATGGGCAGGTTCTGAATAGCTCTGCAGCATTAAAACCAGGAATAGCATGAGGACAGCAGGCCCAGCTATGCTAGACCAACATTTCTCTTCCACCACCCAACCTGCATCCTCCTGGGCCCAGCCCCCCAAACCACTCCTGCACCCCAAGCCCCTCCCAGAGCTAGCCAAAAAAAAGAAAAGAGAAAGATACGTGCTTTGGAAGATGAAAGCCGAAAGTTTCAAGAAAAGTGAACTGATGAGTTTTCTTTTGTGCTTAATGAAACATTCATGAAGCCTGTTATTTAAATTTGTCAGTAGACATGTTCTGCTTTTAAGCGCAGCAATTTAGAATGCCATTACACAACAGCGCATGCAAATTTCAGTGAAAATTACCCACCTAAGAAAAAGTAAAATTGAACAACTTGCTGCTTCACTAAAAGGCCAGCAAAAAATAATACAGAGATTGAGGTCCATTGCAGAATGTTTGACAGAGGCATCTTTTGAAATCACATGGATTTTAGCAAGACATAAAAAGGCATTTACTGACGCAGAGATTGTTAGAGTGGCTTCTGCGGAAATCCGGTATGCTGATTTGAACAACAAAAATGCAATCCTCAAGCAATAAAAGGGCTGTAACTGTCTGACACAACCATAATGAGAAGGGTGGAGGAAATCAGAAAAGAAATCCGACAACAGTTAACTGCAGATATTTTGGCAGCACTGTGTTTTAGCATAGCAGTGGATGAAAGTACAGCTATATGAGACGTCTCATAATTGTGTGTCTGGGTTCGTTTACCCAAAGAAGAATTATTGCGGGAAGAACTGCTGTGTTTAATACCTTTGAAAGTTCAAACAAAAGGGGAAAACATTTTGACTGCCCCACTCAATTTTATTGCTGAGAATAACTTGAACTGGACAAAGCTAACTTCCGTGTGTACAGATGGTGCACCAAATATGCGAGGGAAGGAGAATGGATCAATTGGCCTGATGAGGAAACAAAAGGAAATACCCAAATTCACTGTGTTTCATTGCATTATACACCAAGAAGCAATTGTAGGTATACTAAAAAATAGTGAAATGCAAAGTGTCATGCAGTTGGTCATAGAGGTGGTCAATTTTGTTGTTTCAAGAGTGCTGAATCACCGGCAGTGTCAAGCATTACTGGAAGAATTCAAGACAGAGAATGATGACCTGATGATGCACAATGAAGTGAGATGGTTATATCGTGGTAGGGTCCTTGAAAGATTTTTGTGTCTCCTTCCTCAGATTCATGAATTCCTTGAAAGCAAGGGGAAGAAGGAGAAAGACTTAGAAAATCCAGAGTGGATAATTAAGCTGGTATTTTTGACTGACATCACTTGCCATTTGAATGCACTAAACCTACAGTTGCAAGGGAAACAGAACTCCTCATTCTTTTTGCTGATACAGACTAACACGGCTATCACTCAGAAATTTCCTGGTAACATGTTGCGTGTTGTAACTGCTTTTCAAAACAAGATTACAACATTATTCATTCCTGACACATAGTTTGTTCACTTTCCAAAACTCAGAGCAGTCACCTCAGAAAATCCCAAGCTTTTGAAACATTTCAATTACAATTCATTTGACCAAGTGTTGGGAGAATTGAGGGTGGAATTCAAATCTTGATTCAAAGACATAATGGAGTAAAAGAAGTTTTTTTAATTTAATTGAGAACCCCTTCCATGTATCAATGACATCTCTGTCACCAGTTATCACAAACATTTGTTCTGACTGCTAAACTGGAGAGTGAAATTGTGGAACTTCAGAAAAATGACATCATGAAGTCTGAACTTGAGACCAGTGTTTATCATTCCTGGAACATAGTCCCTGATATACAATACCCATCTCTGAAACATTGTGTGCAAAAAATGCTGTCATTTTTTGTCAGTACGTATACCTGTGAATCTACATTTTCAACAATTAATATTGTGAAAAGAAAACAGAGGAACAAATTGACCAACGAACATTTGAACTGCCTTACTAGGATTGCGATGACAGATTACAAATACTGCATGAACAAAGTCAAGGAGGAACATGCATGCTTTCGTTCATCCAGTTTTAAAGTAAGTTTTGCATTATTCTGCTCTTAAAAATTTTACTCAGATAGGTGCCTTTTTAATTCTGTATATTTTCCTGGTAATTATTTATAAAAGGAGTATCATTTTATTGTACAAGTAGACTTTGTTTTAGTTACACGAGTGGCTCTGTAACATTACATCATTAAGGAGCAGTAAGCAATGTGTTAATTTAGTTGTTGATGTGGCTCTCATATTGAAGGTTTTTTTGCCAAAGTGGCCCCCACTTCAAAAATAGTGAAGAGCACTGATCTATAATATGTAGACAGTCCAAGGATGTTTTAGTACTAGCATCATGAGACTTCCACCGTTTGGCACTCAAATTGAAGTGACCCATGATGTCACAGGGTTTTTTTTTCTCTTCACGTTGTAGATAGGTGTGTAAAGAAGTGGTCATCCTGTTCCCTAGTGTGATTTTGTGGTCTGTAGCAGACATCAACTAATATCCCATCTTGTGCTTTATCTGTTAGGATATTGATCCATAAGCATTCAAGATAATTTTTTCTGAGTTATCAGTGACTCAGAAACAGGTAATTCCATTTTTGACCTAGAGAGCCACTCCCCAACCCCATTGCCCACTCAGTCCTTCCTAAATAGTTTATAACCATCTATTTTAACATTCCAATTGTGTGAATCATCTCACCAGGTTTCAGTAATACCAACTAGATCTAATTTATGCTCATAAATAAGCAGTTCCAATGCCTGCTGTTTGTTACCCAGGCTCCAAGCATTGGTATCTAGGCAATTCAAGAATTTCTTCTCTTCGTGTCCTCTGGTTCCTTGATTAATTTTCTTCTGAACATCTTGGATTTTGTGCTAATTGAGCACTCGTATCTTCCATCTTTTTACCCGCCCCTTTTGCTATTAATTTACCCCCCTCCTGCCTACTCTAGCCAGCCTGTCTCTGAGGAGATTGGACACCCTTCTACTGCGGTGGAAGCCATCAAACTATACAGCTCACTCCTCCCATAGAAGGTGGACCAATGTTCCACAAAACCAAAGCCCTACACTCTACACTACTTACTAGCCAGAGATTTACTTCCCGAATGCCTTCTGTTTTTCTTTGCTTAAGGGACAGGAAGGATCTCAGAGAAGATGGCTTGGATGGTCTTCTTTTTCAGCACACTTCTGAGTTCCTCGGCTCCTCACCACCCAGGGAGTGATTAGCCACTGTCAAGGTTCCTTCCCCACTCTGAACTCCAGGGATTATTTCTACCAGCTTAGGTTAAAACTTCCCCAAGGCACAAAGTCTTTGCCCTTGGATTAGGTAAAACGCTGCCACCACCAAGTGCTTTAACAAAGAACCAGGGAAAAGGACCACTTGGGGTTCCTATTTCCCCAAAATATCCCCCCAAGCCCTTACACCCCCTTTCCTGGGGAGGCTTGAGAATAAACAAGATGAGCACAAACCCCTTGGATTTTTAAGACCCAAAAAACTCAATCAGATTCTTAAAAATCAGAACTTTATTAGAAGAACAAAAAAAGATAAGAGAACAACTCTGTAAAATCAGAATGGAAGACAATCTTACAGGCAGTCAGATTCAAAACATAGAGAATCCCTCTAGGCAAAACCTTAAGTTACAAAAAGACACAAAAACAGGATACACATTTCCTCCAGCACAGCGAATTTATAAGCCAAAAAACAAAGAAAACCTCATGCATTTTCTAGCTAGATTACAGGAGTTGGAGAGCTTGCATCCTTGATCTGTTCCCAGCAAAGGTATCACACAGACAGACAAAAAACCTTTCCCACCCCTCCAGATTTGAAAGTATCTTGTCCCCTCATTGGTCATTTTGGGTCAGGGGCCAGCAAGGTTACCGTTGCTTCTTAACCCTTTACAGGTGAAAGGATTTTGCCTCTGGCCAGGAGGGATTTTATAGCACTGAATACAGAAAGGTGGTTACCCTTCCCTTTATATTTATGACAGCCACTCAGAGTTTTCAAACAGCTGGGTTCATCAAAGCTCCAAGGATGAGAGCCTCTCAGCCTTTAGCAAGGCACTGATCAGAGCTCCAAGGGCTTACTCAATGACCCACAGCCCAGCTATGGAGCCTATACACAGAGAACAAACAAACAATCAAATAAACAATCCACAGATGGACCAAATGCACTGCTTACTAAGTCCTGCTATTTCCAGACATAGAGTCTGTAGCTGCAGCTACTCCCTCTGAAACACCCCTGATATGAAAACCTCAACCCATCCTTTTAACATTTGGTCAGCATTAGAGTTGTTTTGTTTCTGTAAAATGCTTCACTGCCAAGCTAGTTCAAAGAGGAATGGTGCCTGCTCATTAGTGCTGTAAAGAAATCCGGCAATATCGTAACTGCATCATATCATGTTCCGAAGGTTTGTTTCTTGCCATTAATTATTTAAAGAAATGAATTTCTCAAATGGAGCATTTTTGAGATGGTCAGTCATTAATCTTTGTCTACAAAGTTAAATGCTTGTAAAAGCAGCCCTTACTTGAAAAGATGGAACATCAATATTATAGGTGACATGAGGCTAATTCCATTCCCGGTCAAGGGTAGAACACAGGGTCAGTGCTCTTAATTAATACCCACCAGTGAAGGACCATTTTGGGACCGATTCTGATGTTACTCTGGTTCATAGCTGTCTAATTCCATTGAAGTCATTTATTTTGGATTTACACTGATGTAATAGAGGTGGGAATCTGCCCCAGTATCTTGAAAAGCCAACTAGATCTCTCTTTGTGGTTGCAGCATGGAGCACTACGTTTTCTTAGCCCAGACCTAGACTGGAAAGGAAGAGATGCTGTAATATTCTACTAGGCTTAAAGAAGCAGAGCACTTATATGAAAGCCCTGGGTCTCAGACATATGGGTAGCATTGGCCCTATTCTCCTTCCATTGAAGTCTGGTGTGAGATGTCTGGCAGGTCTGGCTAACTGATCACATTAATGATAGATGCTTCATAAACTCCTGTGAAATTTAAGTGTGCGTGGCTGACTTGGGTGTGCAGGTAAGTGCATTTGCAAGCCTGGCCTTCTATAAACCAAACAAACAATAGGGCTTACTGTGAAATCCACACTGGAGGGGCAAGAGGAAGCACCACATCAGTAAAAGGAGGAAAATGTATGTTGCAAACTTCAAAGACCATTTTACTATTGGGGAAAAAATCAGTAGAAAAAAAACATTAATTACAGATGGCTGGATATTTTTTTTTTTAAAGAAAGCATTTCAGCTAGTCTTTGTGGAACTGTGCTGGCTTTATATCTTTGAATACCTTTTGAAATCAAAAAGTGTTTGATGTGACTGATACAAAAGTCAGCGTGTTGCCTTTGACAAAGCCCTGGCAAGGTTTACAGTGTGGGATGATTCACTATTACCGTGAGAAAGTTTTAGTGATGTTAGATGTTAAAATTTGCCAGGAGTGTCTTCATTTGGTGAATTGTTTGCATGGATGTCTAAATTTAATCCTTAAAAAGGTGACACGCCTCTGATCTATTACAGAGGAGAAACATTTTGTTTTATCCTTTTCAGCACATTTTAATAGCCAGCAAATACTGCGCGGGGAAGAGTTGTATGTGAAACTCCATGAACAAATGCTATATAATCCTGGACATTTGTTATCTACCTTCACCCACTTGATTAGTTTGTTCAGATGCAATTCAGGTCCATAAGGGAAAGAGACCATATTAGTAGAACTGAGCTTCTTAGAGAGCCATAACTTACTCTTTTGAATGAAGTACCACTGTGCCGTTTGTAAATGATAACTTCTATGAAGAAAGGAGTTAGAGAAGTCTAAGTGATACAAATGCTAGCATCCTGCTCCCTCTTGCAGAGCCAGCTTGGGCAAGATTTAGCCCCTTACCCATATAACACTACTGTAATGTAATCACTCCTAAAGTGAAGGGAGGAGACCAAATTAACACTTGGGGCATAGTCACTGAGTGGAGAGGAAATGTTGGCTAAAAACATCAGCATAAACTTTACTCTCACAATGTTTTTCCTAAAACATTTTGGTGCAGATTTTTATAACCTGCCCTCCATTCTTCTGCACTTGCAATATGTTGGTACTAATGATAATGATTCCTACCTAGATTCTGTTACCACCTAAAACATGCTAGGTTCTTTCTAAAGTCTGAAGAGCAAATAATTGCAGGAACTATTATTTGTGGGTGCCACTCATGTTATGCAGATATATTACAGGACTGCACCCACTCATCAGATAGTTGGATATCCAAGTAATATGAACTATGACTATAAATAATTGTGCCTGGAAAATTGTAGCCTCCTTGCAGATTGAGAGTTGCCCAGGTCACCTCTAGTTACTACCTTAAAGTGGTCCGGCTGGATATTCAGTTTCTGTCCATCATTGACAATCTTATGGCACCCCCCAAAGCTTTTAGAGACTGCATGATCACTGACTGTGTAACAGCATTCCTCAGTGAACTCACTTTGTAAGGTGAAAATGACTAATGAAACCTTGGAAAAGGACCATTCTGGTATCCTATGTGTTAGTGACAAATGTAAAATTGGTGCTTGGAATGTCCAAATAGCTAACACTGTCATCCTTGTCAAGCAGTTGAAAAGCCTGTATATTGATATCTGTATCTTACAATTTGAGGTACGGTATTCATTTTTTTCTGTTTAATCAGAGAGCTTTCTTTTCTCCTTTTGTTCCCCTGGTACTTAATTTATTAACACCAAATGTTGTTTTAAGAATTGTAATTTTTTTTTTTAAAGAAAGGCTTTTTTTTTTGCATGATCCAAATTCTGCTTTATTGTACTAGTATAAATCCACAAAAGTCAGTGGCATCGTTCTGGGCTTACAACTGATGCAGCTAGCCCCAGTCCAGTATATGCTTAATTTTAAGCATGTGGGTAGTCCCACTAAAGTTAAACACATACTTAAGCGCTTGTCTGGACCGGGGTTGCTGAGAACAATACTAATTATTATGTATTATTATTTTTTATGGTTTATTATTAATAATGTTTGGACCTGTTTCTTCTGTTTCCTTGAAGGTGGCAATCCTTGGGATAAAATTAAACAATATGGCTGATTCCCAGTCACTCGAAGGTCAATATATACTACTCTGGAGTGCAAAGGAGCCTTAAAGTGGTTGTATATGTAGGTATTAAAGGGCCTTAGTGTACATGAGAATTAGAGCCCACATCTGGATTTCAGGTGCTAGAAAATGTGCAAAATATTGTATGCAAAATGTGAAAATACAGAAGCTGATAAACTTCTCTCATTAATCTTGCTTCTTGCATGTAACATCAACCTAGTTTAGTTGATACTGGCAATATTAAATCATTAATAAAGCCCACCATTAATCTAGGGAATATGGATTCATATTTGAACAGCAAATGAGCTTTGAGTTATTGAATTTTTTTATACTGAAAATTACCACAGATTCTTAAGTAAGACATTTGATCATCAGAACAAGAGGTGTACAGTTTAAATGAATCAAAGATATGCAAATACACCTTGAAATGAAAAGAAACTTGTAGATTCTCCTTTATTGCATGTTGAAAACATGGAGGCACTTACACATTCAAAAATTCAACAGAGCTTTACATAAGACGAGAATACACTAAAGTATCTGTACAGGAAACAAAATACAGATAGTGCCCCTATCAGAAACCTGTGTGATTTAGTGTGACTTAACTATTTCCTGTGTTCCTCAATTTCCTGTGTCTTTCTAGGATTTACAAAACAAAAAATCCAAACTTTTTTTCTTGTGTGGTACACATGTTGACATCAGGGCCAGCTCTAGATCTTCTGCCACCCAAGCGAAAAAAAAAAAGGGTGGCCGTAATGCCGCCCCTGGAACTGTGATGCCCCAAACACGTGCTTGCTTTGCTGGTGCTTAGAGCCAGTCCTGGTTGACATAAACATCTGTCATATTGACATTCTTATTTCATGTTTCTATGATTGTTGTGGAAGGCAAGGAAGCTGAAAAGCATAAGATCTACTTTCCTGAAGACAATTTGACTTCCTGGGGCTGTTGCTACTAAATTTCAAATGCAGTAATTATTTAATTGGCATGTTTAGATTGACCAATTCACCAAAGCCCCATTTCAGCACAGCATTTAAGCACAAAATTCAAACTGATTTCAATGAGCCCTAAGCATGTGCTTAAGTGCTTTACTGAATTGGGTCCAAATGAGGTAAGTGCGGTGGGCAGTGGCACTTTTTCCGTAAGTATTTAAAGGAGACACATTGGGGAAACTTAAGCAATTTTGCATCATGATGCCACTTCACAGTGGTGGGGCATTAGCTGACTGGTGATTAGCTATTGGAGACTGGCTTCAAGTGATCTTTAAGTTTTCCTTTTACCAAGGACCTGAGACTGGCTTCTATGGGAAACCATAGCAAACATTCATCCATTATGCTCATAATGTTATGTAATAAAGTCAGGGTGAGAAGTGAAGTTTAAGAGGGAGGTGGGAAAGCAGCCAACAAAATACAATTGAAAAATTAGGCCCAGATTCTATACTTTGAGGTACATTTACATTGTGCAGTACCTCACACCACAGGGAACCCCATTTATTTCAGTGGGATTTCCAGAGGAATTAAGGTAGTTCTCAAAGTGAGTAAGGATGGCATAATCCATCTTTTGGTAAGTAAATTTCTAATCCTGGTGCACCAAATATATTACAATTTGGCCCTTAGAAAGCAAACCCTGATTCAGGTATTTTGATAGATAATAGTTCTGTAATTGGAGGTGAAAAGTAGTCACTGCTTAAGCCTGTTCTCTCCTTTGTTTGTTTGTTCATGTTGACTAAAATGTGAGAGCAGACAGAATTACTGGATGTGTGAAAATGAGACAGGGAAGGGAAAGCCCACTCAAAGGAGATTAAGGAAGCCAGAAATGTGTGAACTGGATACTTCCCAGAAAACTCATTCCTTCCTGCCTTAATCAACTTTCCTTGTTAATCTGGCTGAGAGGGGCTATGGCTTTAAGCATGATATGGCTGTAAAATTTGGGGCTTCCTGTAAATAAACAACTCTAGCTGAAATATGGCTTTCAAATGCAGCTGTATCCCTCTCTCTATAGGTCCACAGAAGCAGAAGTGATGGGGATTTCATCCCCAGTTTTGAGGGATTGGCCTGAGGAGAGAACTAGTCTAACAGTTTTATGTATGAAGGAGTGACTAGGAAACTCTGGACCACGACATTCCTCATGAATGGGGAAGTCTGTTTGCTTGCCTGTGAGATCCCTAGCTTAATTTGGTAAATACCAATTTGGTGTCCTGTAACTCTGACTGATGTTGCTTCATCTGTGCAACTCACCTGTATAAAACTGCTGGCATTTGTTTTCTGATAATAGCATGGTACTGAATTAATTTAAGTGTGGCAGTGTGTCCCTCTTAATGGAGCTCTGAATCAAACAAACAATCAGACAGCCTTGAAGTTTGAAGTACAATGCTGGGATTCCTTGATGGAAAACATGGAAAGAATTAATGTTAACCCTAAGCTAGTCTATCCCAAGGAGTCATCGAATGTCATCTTCTGTCATTTTGATTTGTTCTGCGGAAGTGTGCAACATAAGTTGAAATGCACCTATAAAAGGAGGTTTCGAGTGGAAAAGTTGGTCCAGTACATTATAAGGATTACAAAGCCACTTTACTAATTTCTTTCTTTTTAAGAAAAGATGTGATATTTACTAAAAGCTTGGGTTTGGATATTGCACCCCAAAATAATGCTGTGATTCAGAAGTCTAGTGACAGGGACCTTGGGCTCATAACTTTAGACTTTTCAAAAAACACATTTTCCAAAACCTGCTAATACATTTTCATACATTTTGTTTTAGAAACTTAAATGAAAACCGTTTTGTTTAGATTCAAACCTGCTCATAGCGCTTGCAACCCAAACACCACAGCTGTGTGCTAAAGCATCAGAACGAAGAGTGACAGCCAGACTGGCCTGATTTGACTCTTCAAGCTGAGTAAAACACAAAAAGGGAACTGCATCAGTGGTGGAAAAAAAGATAGTTCCACCCAAAAGAAATCTTTAAATCTAGTTTAAAGATATTATCACTGACATGGATAAGAGCATTTTCACAGGATTTTAGTCTTCATCTTGTCTTTTTATCGCCGAAAAAAGTGGAGTTTATTTTATCTTCCCAAACTACATTAAGGGGATAGAAACATTCCAGTTGAACTTCTTTCTCAGAACATTTTGAGTAAAATAATACAGGTTTCATTATGACATGAGACTCATTACGCAAATTATATCTGAAGGGAGAATGCTAGTTTAAGAATTCATTCATTTCATACGCAGTCAGCGGGCACGAGTGGGATCGAATGTCATTGTGTTTAGAGACGGCTTCATCC
Organism: Eretmochelys imbricata; assembly: GCF_965152235.1. NCBI lineage: Eukaryota > Metazoa > Chordata > Testudines > Cheloniidae > Eretmochelys > Eretmochelys imbricata. Next base: position 191,217,277 of record NC_135572.1, on the reverse strand, counting down.
AGATCCAGCTGTATGTCATTGACCTTTACCTCCATGCAGCCATTGTAAAAGGCCGTCAGTAGTGTAGCACCAACGGGAACATCTACACAGAAACCACATTAAATGAATTACGCCAAGACTTCCAACATCCTATATGCTTTTCATATGAGTAAAAGCATGGAAACTTCCCATTTCTCATCAGTCAATGATCCATGGCAGGAAATGGCAACTTAATAGGAAACATTTCACTTCCCTCCATAAACTCTTCTTCCCCTTGTTTGAGTGTTTAAGATGATGTTCGCAAAGTGAGGAAGGTTTGGAATATTTGCAACATGCATTAGAACAGTGGTCCCCAAACATTTCACATCAGGCACCCCTTACTCCTGTCCACATCACCCCACCCACCCCGGGATCTGGGGATGCAGCTCCTGGGAGCGGGGCGGGGGCGGGAGGGAGGAAGAGTGTGGACAGGGGTAAAGGGGTCGTGGCTGGGGCTGGAGACATGGCCGGGCCGAGGATGGGGCAGGGATGGGGCTGGAACCGCAGCCAGGGCTGGGGCCAGGAGTAGAACCATGGCGGTGGGGGCTGGCAGCTGGGGGCAAGGCTGGAGGGCTCTCCCTTCCCACCCCTCGTGGGGGCTGTCTCGGGCCCTGCCTTGCATCCCCACTCTGAACGCACCCAAAAGTTTGGGGACCACTGCATTAGAACCTTCCTCTAATCTAAAAACCTAACAAAATGGAAGATTTTCAAAATAATATATACTTTCTTGATTGGAGAGTGTTAATACCATATTTCCTGGCATCCCCAGTTTTCTTGTCCTGACCTAGTAACAGATGTTTATGTATTTAAAATTCACTGTTAGAGTAATCTTTCTATCTGGCCAAAAAGCTACTCTGGATTCCAATCCATAGTTCAAAAACAGGGGACCCCATGAGAACTCTCCAGACTAGTTTTGTCATTTCTTCTTTCCAGTGAGTTCTCTGTAAAAGTCCCACTCTTTCCATTTCTAATCTATTCAGACCTATTAAACTAGGCCAATGTCAGCCAATGATGCATTGTCAGCAAACAATACATTTACTTCATTACAAATGCACAAGCAGGCATTACTATGAGGCATAGGGTACAACAAAGTTCTTGTGAGGTAGGTTGGAATTGATCCAAGGTCAAAGAGATTTAGGACCGTAACTCACGCACCTAATTTTAATGGGAGTTAGGCATCTAAATACCTTTGAGGATCTGGTCCTGAGCATGTTCAGCAACTAGAATCAACTGGGTTAGTAGCTGATATCAAGAATGTCATCTAACACCCCTGCACAATGTGGCTATCTCTAAAGAACCTATAGTTGTTGATCATCCAGCCTTGCCATGAAGTTTTCCAGTGATTGTGATTCTCCCATTTCCTTTGGAAGCGTGACACTGTAGTGGGGCAGATTGCCCCCTCCCCCCAGTCAAGAAGAGATTAGTTCCTGTGATTCCAATCAGCCCCAACCTGCTGCACTTGTGTGGCTTATCAGGCCTGGGGGAGGGCCCTTAAAAAGGAAGAACTCAGCACAGCTGGAGTGATATTTTGAAACAAGCAGAGCTAGTGCCTCTAGACTTGGGTGCTGTGTTACTAACTAATGAACAGTTGGCGAATGAGGCCTGCCTGAGCTCTCTGAGGAAGGAGATGGGCTGGTCTGTTTTTTCTGTTATAACCCCCAGGGACTAAGCCTTGGCTTTAGCAATGCAGGTAAGTGGGAGCTGAAACTGCCTTTGGGGCCAGAAAGACTGTTTCCCACTCCCTTGCATGAGGATGAAGGCCCAAAGTTGGGGGTGGAAGTATTTTCCTTTTGTTTGGACTGCTTTATATGCCCTCCAGAAGAGAGTGGACCTGCTACAAAGTATAGCCAAAGGTATGAACCCCATGCTCCAGAACCAAACCCCAGGATTGCTGTTTTCCAGAGAACAATGTATTAGGTAAGTAAGGCACCCATGCAAGGGGGTGACCTTGAGACATAGCCTTTGATAGATATATTGCCTGCTTGAGTTTACTCTGCTGTAAGCCAAGGTGCTTAGAGACTCTACTTGCAAAATCCCAGTAGGACTAGTCTTCTCTATTCAGATTGCTCTGCTGCATAACAAACTGGTACTACGGAACCCCATGTGCCTCACTGAAAAATAATTTACTGAATTATTTAAAAAAAATTAATCTGTCTGTTACTGAAATTTTGGAGAAATGTAGCAAAGAGAGATGTTCCAATTAGAAAAGGAGGACTTGTGGCACCTTAGAGACTAACACATTTATTAGAGCATAAGCTTTCGTGAGCTGCGTTCCGATGAAGTGAGCTGTAGCTCACGAAAGCTCATGCTCAAATAAATGTGTTAGTCTCTAAGGTGCCACAAGTCGTCCTTTTCTTTTTGCGGATACAGACTAACACGGCTGCTACTCTGAAACCATTCCAATTAGAAAAGCCATAAGATATGCATTTGCCTTAAATAGATTTGGAACTTCACAACATTGTTCTCTACTGCTCATTTTGTTTGTGGCAGCACAGGGAAACTTTAAGTGCCCCATTTTACTCATCAGTAATCCCTTCACCTTTTCAGGGATCACCTCCAGGGGTTCCCATGATCAAGTTAACATTGTATGGTAACTGTTGGAAAATGTTATCTGAAAACATTTTTTGTCTGTGTTTTTGGAAGAGGCAATTACTGTAGTAATTAAGAACATTGGGGGAAAGAAGGTGTCTTAGAGACAGATTTCTTTGTGGAAACTATTGACAACAGCTGACTTTAATGATAATCACAGTACACATTCTCCAAGTGTGAATGTTGGCTCATTAGCCAATAGAGATACTTGATTTAAACCAGCATCTCATTTCCTACAGCTTTGTTTACACTACAGTTAGCACTGTGCTCAGGCGGGGAGCAAAGGGGCAATTGCCCAGGGGCCCGAGAGATTTAAAAGGGCCTGGGGACCCCCGGCCACCGCCAGCAGGGGTAAGGCAGACTTCCTGCTGGCCCTTGTTCCACACCGTTCCCGGAAGCGACCAGCACGTCCTGCGGCCCTTGGGAGGACAGGGGGTCTCCATGCACTGCCCCTGCCCCGAGCACTGACTCCGCAACTCCCATTGGCCAGGAACTGCAGCCAACAGGAGCTGTGGGGCCAGTGCCTGCAGGCAGTGACATGTGGAGACCCCCTCGGGGCCCTCTGCCTAGAAGCCGCTGCCAGAGGGATGTGCTGGTCGCTTTCAGGAGCCACCAGAGGTAAGTGCCGACCCCCTGTCCCCCTCCTGCATCCCTGCCCCAGCCTAGAGCTTGCACCCTGCACCCCCTCCCGCACCCAAACTCCCTCCCAGAGTCTGCACCCTGCACCTCAACCCACTGCCCCAGCCTGGTGAAGTGAGTGAGGGTGGGGGACAGCAAGCGATGGAGGGAGGAGGAATGAAGTGAGCAGGGGGTGGGGCCTCGGAGAGGGTGTGGGACAGGGCGTGGTCTCAGGGAAGGGGTGGGGCAGGGGCCGGGAAAGGGTCTTTGGGTTTGTGCAATTATATGGTTGGCAACCCTACCAGGTGGGCATGTATAAGCCCTGGTTGTGCCAGAAGAGCGCGGCCAGCAGCTCGCTGGGCACCAGCCAGCAGAGGCGCAGCACCACCCAAACGTCAGGCGGACCATGTCCGTGCAGACGCGGCTTGTGCAGGGGCCCATTGACTGTTCTGCCCTGGGGCCCGGAATTGCTGTCAGTGGGCCTCACTGTGCTTGTAATAGCTGTGATTAAATACTGTGTAAAGAACTTCTTGGAATTTACAGTACTGGAATTTACAGTAACTGTGTTCCTTTCTTCAGTTATCTTTTTTTAAAAAAGGCTTTTAGCTAAAACTTCCTTGTTCAGAACATAGTGTGGTTCAAGTAGTCTATTTACTGATCTCTACGAATAAGCATTGGCTTGATCTCTTTGTTTAGATACGGTGGACACAATTAAAACAGTGATGGCTTACCACTCACAGTAACTAGAATATCATAGAATCATAGAATATCAGGGTTGGAAGGGACCTCAGGAGGTCATCTAGTCCAACCCCCTGCTCAAAAGCAGGACCCATACCCAATTAAATCATCCCAGCCAGGGCTTTGTCAAGCCTGACCTTAAAAACATCTAAGGAAGGAGATTCCACCACCTCCCTAGGCAACGCATTCCAGTGTTTCACCACCCTCCTAGTGAAAAAGTTTTTCCTAATATCCAACCTGAACCTCCCCCACTGCAACTTGAGACCTTTACTCCTTGTCCTGTCCTCTTCCACCACTGAGAATAGTCTAGAACCATCCTCTCTGGAACTACCTCTCAGGTAGTTGAAAGCAGCTATCAAATCCCCCCTCATTCTTCTTTTCTGCTGACTAAACAATCCCAGTTCCCTCAGCCTCTCCTCATAAGTCATGTGTTCCAGTCCCCTAATCATTTTTGTTGCCCTCCGCTGGATGCTTTCCAATTTCTCCACATCCTTCTTGTAGTGTGGGGCCCAAAACTGGACACAGTACTCCAGATGAGGCCTCACCAATGTCGAATAGAGGGGGACGATCACGTTCCTCGATCTGCTCGCTATGCCCCTACTTATACATCCCAAAATGCCATTGGCCTTCTTGGCAACAAGGGCACACTGCTGGCTCATATCCAGCTTCTCGTCCACTGTCACCCCTAGGTCCTTTTCCGCAGAACTGCTGCCTCGCCATTCGGTCCCTAGTCTGTAGCTGTGCATTGGGTTCTTCCGTCCTAAGTGCAGGACCCTGCACTTATCCTTATTGAACCTCATCAGATTTCTTTTGGCCCAATCCTCCAATTTGTCTAGGTCCCTCTGTATCCTATCCCTGCCCTCCAGCGTATCTACCACTCTTCCCAGTTTAGTATCATCCGCAAATTTGCTGAGAGTGCAATCCACACCATCTCCAGATCATTTATGAAGATATTGAACAAACAAAAAGATATTGAACTAATGTTAGTGCAGTATTTGGTGCATTCTCTAGTCTAAGTATAGAGGATGGTGAAGATCAAATTTGAACAGCACCCATCTAGTTTGCTGCTGCTAACTTTATTTTGGTTTTTAATCCAGTGCATACATAGTCAAAAGTAATGACACAACAAATATCCTTCCCAGGTCGACTTGTAACCCTCTTTTGTGCCTACATTCTATGATACATTCACACCCTCATTACCAGGATGTGCAATAAGACTTGTGGGGAACAGATCTCTTCCTCGCCTCCCACACACTAGGAGGTCGCAGAGGTGGCTGACAATGCAGCCCCAAGGTTGCAGAAGCATCTGCAGTTGTAATGTGCTTCCTCAACAGCAGTGGTTCTCAATCAAGGGTACCCAGAGCTCTTCCAGGGGGTACATCAACTCATTTAGATATTTGCCTAGTTTTACAACAGGCTACACAAAAAGCACTAGCGAAGCCCATACAAACTAAAATTTCATACAGACCATGACTTGTTTATACTGCTCTATATACTATACACTGGAATGTACCTACCATATTTATATTGCAATTGATTTATTTTATAAGTATATGGTAAAAATGAGAACGTGAGCCATTTTTCAGGAATAGTCGCTGTGACACTTTTGTATTTTTATGTCTGATTTTGTAAGCAAGTAGTTTTTAAGTAACTTGAGGGTATGCAAGACAAATTAGACTCATGAAAGGAGTACAGTCATTCTGAAAGGTTGAGAGCCACTGTTCCACAGTGGTGGGAGGGTGGAGAGGATGCAGCAGTTGATCTCTGGCCCCAGATGCCCATGTGCTGGCCTTACCTATCCACTGTGCACTGCCTTGAAGGAACCCTGTACAGCTAGTTTCACTGCCATGCAAGGGGTATGCACCCACCCCACTCCACCCCCACCAACTCCTGCACTAGGGTTGCCAACCCTCCAGGATTGTCCTGGAATCTCCAGGAATTAAAAATTAATCGTTAGTTAAAGATGGTCATGTGATGAAACTTCCAGGAAAACATCAAACCAAAATTGGCAACCTCCCTCCACACCTCTCATGCAGCAGACTCGCCCTGCTCCCACTGAAATTACAGGGAAGGGGGCTGGATATGCCCCTTGGGGCAGGTATGTTTTTACATAACATACAACACAGAAAATAGATGCCAATTCAAAATTGCCCATCAAACTTCTAGAGATCTCTTGGGAAGCTAATACTTTGTCTTTCCCTATAGTCCCTTTGGAAGTCAAAAACTTTTACCAAGGATAATTTAGCCTCAGAACCACCCTATGATTTAGGTGTCTCCCCACCCCAGGTTTCAAATTATCATATGATTTTCCAAAGCCTCATGGCACTGATGCACATCCATAGCATGCCTGCGCAGATATGGCTGCACAAGATAGGAGTTGTAGGGCTGAAAATTCACTTACAAATTGTTTTAACAAAACATTGAATCTTTTTAACTCACTTAACTTTCAAGTTCCCTGCTATCATGTAGGCTGTCCACCACCACCTGACAGTATTGTTGTAATCCCATTTTTCCCTGTTTCCTCCTCCCACCTTTCTCTCCTTCCATTATTTTTAAATGGATGGTTTTTACAATATCTAAAGCTGCTGCAGTTTGTTGAAACTATCAGTAGGTGGCACTTCAGGAGTTCTCATCACTCAAGACAAAAAACAAACAAACCCAAAATACAAAACGAAAAACCTCACAGCACACCACCATTTTCCCCTAGGAATAGGTGCCATAGGGTCACTTCCAAAAATAGACCTTTGGAGAGAAGCTCTGCTGCAGGGCTGTTAAGATAGCTCCTTAATTTTACTATTGAAGTATCCAGCTGCATCAAAAGCTCTACAAATTGACTCTAATATAAGGATAAAAATACAGTAACTCCTCACCTAACGTTGTAGTTACGTTCCTGAAAAGTGCAAAACGATGTTAAGTGAATCCAGTTTCCCGCATAAGAATTAATGTAAATAAGGGGGGTGGTTAGGTTCCAGGGAATTTTTTTTTCACCAGACAAGACTATATATTACACATCTACCCCAATATAACGTGGTCCTCGGGATCCAAAAAATCTTACCATCTTATAGGTGAGACCATGTTATATTGGGGTAGGGAGAGGAACCGCTCCGCACCCCAGCTCACCTCCGCCTCCTCCCCTGAGCGCGCAGCCACCACTCCGCTTCTTCCTCCTTCCCTTCCAGGCTTGCTGTACCAATCAGCTGTTTGGCATGGGAAGCCTGGAAGGAAGCGGGGGGGTTGGGGGGGGGGGAAGTGGAGCAGCGGTGGTGCAATCAGGGGAGGAGGCGGAGTGGAGGTGAGCTGAGGTAGGGAGCGGTTCCTCTGTGCCCTCCCCACCGGTTACTTGCTGCGGCCCTCCCTGCGCCCCCTGCCCCAGTTCACCTCTGCTCCGCCGCCGCCTCCCCTGAGCATGCCGCCACCGCTCCGCTTCTTCTCCCCCTCCCCAAGGCTTGCCGCGAATCAGCTGTTTGGTGCGGCAAGCCTGGGAGGGAGGGGGAGAGAAGCAGAGCAGCGGTGTGCTCGTGGGAGGAGGCCCACAGCAAGTGGGGGGGGGCACAGAGGAACCGCTTGTGGTAATAGGAATTCAGATATAAAGAGGTGAAGCAGCCCTGCTCCCCAGAGCGCTGCTTTACTGCATTATATCCGAATTCGCGGTCTATCAGACCGCATTATATCGGGGTACAGGGCTGTGTGTGTGTGTACACACCCACACACACAGAGTATAAGTTTTAAAACAACAACTTAATACTGATACACAGCAATGATGACTGTGAAGCTTGGCTGAGGTGGTGAAGTCAGAGGGTGGGATATTTCCCAGGGAATGCCTCACTCTAAAATGATGAACTAGCAATTGGCTGAGCCCTCAGGGGTTAACTCACTGTTGTTAATATAGCCTCACACTCTACAAGGCAGCACAAATGAGGGAGGGGAGAAAGCATGGCAGACAGACACACCATGTGTGAGAGAGAGAGATGCGCATTGCTCCTTTACGTATGCTGACCCCACTCTTAAGTACACTGCCTTGTTAAGTAGATCAGCACACTGAGACCGCAGCTGTTGCCAGGAAGCTCCCTCCTGAGCCCTGTTGTGTGTGTGTGTGTCCCCTGCTCTATGGAAGATGGGGTAAGTGGGGTGCAGAAGCAGGGGGACACCCTGACATTAGCACACACACCCCCACCCCGCAAAGCAAGCAGGAGGCTGGGGGAGCAGCTCAAAGGCAGTGGGCAGGAGCAGCACATGGTGAGGGGAGGGACAGGTGAACTGCCGACAACTGATAGTCTGCTGGGCAGCTGCCCAGCAGACTAACTTAGGGGGGTTGCTGGTCCATCCTGGTTCCAAGCCCTGCCCCCCACAGCTAGCTCCAACTGGCTGGTCTTCCTGCAAGCAGTGGACAAAGCCTTGGAAACAAGCAGGGAGAACTGGAGGTCCTGGTAATGTCAAGGAACTATGATGTGATTGGAATCACAGAGACTTGGTGGGATAACTCACATGACTGGAGTACTGTCATGGATGGTTATAAACTGTTCAGGAAGGACAGGCAGGGCAGAAAAGGTGGGGGAGTAGCACTGTATGTAAGGGAGCAGTATGACTGCTCAGAGCTCCGGTACGAAACTGTAGAAAAACCTGAGTGTCTCTGGATTAAGTTTAGAAGTGTGTGCAACAAGAGTGATGTAGTGGTGGGAGTCTGCTATAGACCACCGGACCAGGGGGATGAGGTAGATGAGGCTTTCTTCCGGCAGCTCACGGAAGCTACTAGATCGCATGCCCTGATTCTCATGGGTGACTTTAATTTTCCTGATATCTGCTGGGAGAGCAATACTGCGGTGCATAGACAATCCAGGAAGTTTTTGGAAAGCGTAGGGGACAATTTCCTGGTGCAAGTGCTAGAGGAGCCAACTAGGGGGGGCGCTTTTCTTGACCTGCTGCTCACAAACCAGGTAGAATTAGTGGGGGAAGCAAAAGTGGATGGGAATCTGGGAGGCAGTGACCATGAGTTGGTTGAGTTCAGGATCCTGACGCAGGGAAGAAAGGTAAGCAGCAGGATACGGACCCTGGACTTCAGGAAAGCAGACTTCGACTCCCTCAGGGAACGGATGGCCAGGATCCCCTGGGGGACTAACTTGAAGGGGAAAGGAGTCCAGGAGAGCTGGCTGTATTTCAAGGAATCCCTGTTGAGGTTACAGGGACAAACCATCCCGATGAGTCGAAAGAACAGTAAATATGGCAGGCGACCGGCTTGGCTTAACGGTGAAATCCTAGCGGATCTTAAACATAAAAAAGAAGCTTACAAGAAGTGGAAGGTTGGACATATGACCAGGGAAGAGTATAAAAATATTGCTCGGGCATGTAGGAATGAAATCAGGAGGGCCAAATCGCACCTGGAGCTGCAGCTAGCGAGAGATGTCAAGAGTAACAAGAAGGGTTTCTTCAGGTATGTTGGCAACAAGAAGAAAGCCAAGGAAAGTGTGGGACCCTTACTGAATGAGGGAGGCAACCTAGTGACAGAGGATGTGGAAAAAGCTAATGTACTCAATGCTTTTTTTGCCTCTGTTTTCACTAACAAGGTCAGCTCCCAGACTGCTACGCTGGGCATCACAAAATGGGGAAGAGATGGCCAGCCCTCTGTGGAGATAGAGGTGGTTAGGGACTATTTAGAAAAGCTGGACGTGCACAAGTCCATGGGGCCGGACGAGTTGCATCCGAGAGTGCTGAAGGAATTGGCGGCTGTGATTGCAGAGCCATTGGCCATTATCTTTGAAAACTCGTGGCGAACCGGGGAAGTCCCGGATGACTGGAAAAAGGCTAATGTAGTGCCAATCTTTAAAAAAGGGAAGAAGGAGGATCCTGGGAACTACAGGCCAGTCAGCCTCACCTCAGTCCCTGGAAAAATCATGGAGCAGGTCCTCAAAGAATCAATCTTGAAGTACTTGCATGAGAGGAAAGTGATCAGGAACAGCCAGCATGGATTCACCAAGGGAAGGTCATGCCTGACTAATCTAATCGCCTTTTATCATGAGATTACTGGTTCTGTGGATGAAGGGAAAGCAGTGGATGTATTGTTTCTTGACTTTAGCAAAGCTTTTGACACGGTCTCCCACAGTATTCTTGTCAGCAAGTTAAAGAAGTATGGGCTGGATGAATGCACTATAGGGTGGGTAGAAAGCTGGCTAGATTGTCGGGCTCAACGGGTAGTGATCAATGGCTCCATGTCTAGTTGGCAGCCGGTGTCAAGTGGAGTGCCCCAAGGGTCGGTCCTGGGGCCGGTTTTGTTCAATATCTTCATAAATGATCTGGAGGATGGTGTGGATTGCACTCTCAGCAAATTTGCGGACGATACTAAACTGGGAGGAGTGGTAGATACGCTGGAGGGGAGGGATAGGATACAGAAGGACCTAGACAAATTGGAGGATTGGGCCAAAAGAAATCTGATGAGGTTCAATAAGGATAAGTGCAGGGTCCTGCACTTAGGACGGAAGAATCCAATGCACCGCTACAGACTAGGGACCGAATGGCTAGGCAGCAGTTCTGCGGAAAAGGACCTAGGGGTGACAGTGGACGAGAAGCTGGATATGAGTCAGCAGTGTGCCCTTGTTGCCAAGAAGGCCAATGGCATTTTGGGATGTATACGTAGGGGCATAGCGAGCAGATCGAGGGACGTGATCGTCCCCCTCTATTCAACATTGGTGAGGCCTCATCTGGAGTACTGTGTCCAGTTTTGGGCCCCACACTACAAGAAGGATGTGGATAAATTGGACAGAGTCCAGCGAAGGGCAACAAAAATGATTAGGGGTCTAGAACACATGACTTATGAGGAGAGGCTGAGGGAGCTGGGATTGTTTAGCCTGCAGAAGAGAAGAATGAGGGGGGATTTGATAGCTGCTTTCAACTACCTGAAAGGGGGTTCCAAAGAGGATGGCTCTAGACTGTTCTCAATGGTAGCAGATGACAGAACGAGGAGTAATGGCCTCAAGTTGCAGTGGGGGAGGTTTAGATTGGATATTAGGAAAAACTTTTTCACTAAGAGGGTGGTGAAACACTGGAATGCGTTGCCTAGGGAGGTGGTGGAATCTCCTTCCTTGGAAGTTTTTAAGGTCAGGCTTGACAAAGCCCTGGCTGGGATGATTTAACTGGGAATTGGTCCTGCTTCGAGCAGGGGGTTGGACTAGATGACCTTCAGGGGTCCCTTCCAACCCTGATATTCTATGATTCTATGATTCTAAAGCAGGCGGCTGCCAAATGACTTATAAGGGAGCATTGCACAACTTTAAACGAGCATGTTCCCTAATTGATCAGCAACATAACAACATTAACCAGGACAACTTTAAGTAAGGAGTTACTGTAGGTAAGTGTTTTTTTTTTAAAAAACAAAAACAAACACCACACCACAACAACCCAGGATATTGAGTAAGACTAATTCATTCACATCAATGAAAAGAAATAAAATTCACCTGGAATGCCACCTAAGTAGGTAACAATAGGTCCCTTCATTACTTGATCCAGGATGGACAGTTGTTGCTCTTGCTCAGAATTGGTGCTGTATGTTTGTGAATCAGCAGTCAGTTCAAGCAGCTGTTTGTTTACTCGGAGTCCCAGCAGCATTCTTTTGGAGGTACACAACCTCTCTGACTCCAGCCGGGCAACAATAACGTTCTCAATAGTCACAATGATTTCCTAGGCAGCAGAATTAAAAAACATTTCACGTACAACTCCAGCACTTATTTTATTTAGTTATGATGCATTTTACATTTGTAAGGAGAAACTGGAGGAAACATTATGGCCAACGTTTTTCAAAATAGGTGTCTGAAATTGGGAAATCCACTGAAGTCAACAGAAGCTGCTGGGTTGTTCAGCGCTTTTGAGAAACCAAGCCACCTGTTTAGTTGCCTAAATTTTATTTTTAGGAGTCTCTCTTTCGGTATTCTTGTTAGAAAATCTTGATCTAGATTTCTGGGGTTAAATCCTGGTCCTGTGGAAGTCGATAGGAGTTTTGACATTGACTATAATGAGGCCAACATTTCACTCAAAGTATCTACTTCAGGCAGTTTAAAAAAGACATATGTAGTCACCGTCATATACATATACGCATATACTACCTTCTGTCATGCTACTTGCCACAACTGGGAATAGAGGGAAATTCAAGGATAGCAAGACCTATTTATATATTGGCTTTTTTATGCAGTTCATCACTGTTTTATCAGAGCACCTTGCAAACAATTAATTCAGCCTCACAACGCCCTTGTGAAGTACAGTAAGTAACTAGGATCAGTCCCATTTTACAGATGGAGAATGAAGACAGAGTTGAAGTCAAAAGAGCTATGCTGATTTACACCAGATGAGGACCTGACCCAAAGTTACTGTGATAACAGTAAGATCACCTGTGAGTTAGGGGAGTTGGAGTCTATTATGGACAAAGCAAGAGGCACTGTTTTGCCAGAGACCAAGGCAAACATCACACCCGTGCCTCTGGATGGGCGAATAGTCAATGTTATGTTTATTAGCCATTCTTTGTCATTGGTAAGATTATCTGTTTAAAAAAAAAAAGAAATTAATGAACCCGAAAAACACCTGCTTCAAGTATCCAAATACTGTTTGGTTATTTACAAGCATTTCCCCCCTACAATTTAATCTATATTCCCACTACGAAAAATAAGGCTAAATCTGCAGTGAAAAGGTGAGCTTTACATTTTTAGTTTTCCCCAAAATTTCTAATATTAAACATATAGAAAGAGACATTTTAAGCTTAAGAACATAAGAATGGCCATACAAAGCTTGGGGTTTTTCCTTGCCTTTTCAGCTTCCTGGTCTTTTTTTTAATTTATTTTTTGTTACCTCTCTCACTGTCACATTCATAAGAGGGCTGTTTATAAGGTTAAGCCAGAAAAAAGCCTAACAGGTTGCTCATAAAATTTTGCTGCTGAGCAGAAGACTGATAGCTTAAACATGCATTTAACATCACACACAGGAATAGTCCCATTGCTCCAATGGGAATTCTCACATGCATAAAAGTTATACAGGTGCTAAAGTGTTTGCAAGCTCAGCAGCTAAAAGGCATGCCCATGTTTATTAACTGCTTTTTTTTTTCATAATTTCACACTAATAATGCACCATGTTACTTAATATCACAATCAGCACCCGCAATGTATCTTGCTCTAATATAATTCCATATGACTTTCATTTGGGGCTCAAACCACTTAGTGACGTCAATAGCAAAACTTCCATTGATAAAATGGGAGCAGAATCAGACCCTTTAGAGATGGAAAGGACCAATTTGATCAAGTCCACCCTTGTAGAGGTCTTTGCAGAAATTAAACTGATAATGTGCGAGGCCAGAACCTACGCTCGTTACTCAAGCAAAACTCCCTCTGAAATTAGTGTGAACTTTGCCCGAGGAAAGCCCATACTCTTTTGCCATTCATTAGTTCAATCATCGGTCCAGCATAAAGACATGTTGGAGAAGGCCAAAAAATACTTACTATAGTTTATATGAAATTCTGCCATGCCAGTGCCAGGGTAGTAGGACCCTTTCCCCACAGTTACTAAACAATGTTTGCTTTGTTTTTCTTGAATAACTTCTTTTATGCCTGAACTTCCCTGATTCATCAGGTTCCAGGCACGAATGCACCCATCTAGTCGAGGGTTAATCTGCAAGAGAGTTACATTCGGGTTTTTGTGTTGCATACAGATTTGCTCTAGAAACATTGTTAATCAACAGAGAATGAGTTACTTTACATGACAATTTATATATCAATGCCGCTGTAGCTCACGAAAGCTCATGCTCAAATAAATTGGTTAGTCTCTAAGGTGCCACAAGTACTCCTTTTCTTTTTATAGATTACAGCACTGATCTTCAGAGCTGTCTTGGAATCAAATTGCTGTTTGCAGTGCTGTAAACTGCATGTGGTCCCAGGATATTAGAGAGAACAAGGTGGGTGAGGTAATATCTTTTATTAGATTGACTTCTGTTGGCGTGAGAAACAAAGTTTTGAGCTTACAAAGAACTCTTCTTCAGGTCTGAGAAAAGTACTCAGGCCTGGTCTACGCTCCAGAGAGGTCAATGTAAGCTGCCTTGTTGTAATAAACCATCAATCCAGAGTCTTCATTAAAACCATGATTTATAGTGTCTAGCAAAGTTAGGAATTTACGTTCCCAGGCTTGTCGTTTGGAAAGTGTTTTGCAGCTTTCCTTTGAGGATGAGGACTGAAAGTCAGATATGGAGTGATTGTTTTGTGATAAGTGTTTGCCCTTGGGTAATATGGTATTTTTGACTTTTAGCATTGGGGGCATCATTGGGGATGAGGTACACCACATTGTGATAGGCATGGATAGGACCAGGGCCTTCCCTAGTGGGGTTTGGGGTCTAGGGAGGAAGTGACAGATTCGTCTCTTCCAGGACCAATTGCACCAGCCTGTGGGGCCTCCCAAAGTGCGGGGCCCGGAGCGGTCGCCTCGATTTGCCCTACCCAAGGGACAGCTCGGGGTAGGACCCATGGATCTTGAAAGATATGTTGTGGGCGGGAGGGGAGTGATCATTGTAGCAGTGGAGATATGTCTGCAGGTTTTGCATCTATTGTTGTGGCAGGGTCTGGTGCTGCTTTAAGTTGAGGAGTTCTTGTCTGTTGGGGACTTGCTTCTGATATGAAGTTAGGGGGTTGTTCGAAGGCCAGAAGCAGAAGTTCAGGAAAGATTTCTTTCAAGATGTGGTCCCCATTGAGTATGGATTGTAATTGTTTAATGATGCCCTGTATGGCCTCCAATGTAGAGCGGTAGGTGACAACTAGGGGTGAGTGATTAGAGGGGCTTTTTCCTGCAATGAAGCAGGTTCTCTCAGGGATGTTTGGGTGGCACGTTCCATTGTGTGATCTAATTCTCCAAATGCCCCAACAACTATGTGGATGAAACTAGACAATCACTACGCTCTCAAATGACCTTGCACAGAAAAAAAAATGATAAAAAGATAAAAACACTGTATTATCCAACGGCAAACACTTTTTTCACAAAACAATCACTCCATTTCTGACCTCTCAGTCCTCATCCTCCTGCACAACACCTTGAAAAGAGGAGCCTGGGAGCTTAAATTCATCACTTTACTAGACTCTAAAAATCATGGTCTTAATTAAGACACTAGATTTATGGCTTATTACAAAAATCTGTAATCCACTAACTCCCCTCCACACTTTATTATCCCATCACTGGAAGTGTGTTAAGGGACCACTTCACCTTGAATAGTCTTTTAGAATATATGTTAACGACTTATGCTAAACAATCTGTACCACTTTGTATTTAGCAGTGACGCTGAGTACCTACCTTTTCCAGACCTGTAGAAGAGCTGTGTATCGCTCAAAAGCTTCTCCCTCTCACCAACAGAAGTTGGTCCAATAAAAGACATTACCTCACTGGTATTTTGTCACCCTCACGCACTTTGTGTCTCTTTGAACTCAAAGGCATGTACAGTAGCGCAGCTTTCAGTCAGCACTGCTGAGCCAGTAAGCTTTTCCCATTTGGTACCACTGGCAAGCAAAGAACAGACACCTTCAAAATTTAAGTTCAAACATACTGAAGCCAAACTTTTCTCTTCTGCTTGGCCATGTCTGCTGCGCTATAACTAGGGGGCCATAGCTATTAGTATTGTTTGTTGGCCGAGAGTTTGACTCATCAGCCCAAACAACATTTCTAGAATTATTTCACATTGGGTAAGAGAATATTTATTGAGAAGCAGTTAAACATTTTTACCTTTTTGCCTCCCTGTCACACTGCAAACAAAAATGGATTCATTAAAAAATGAAATATTCCAAGCATTTTTTTTGTTAGTGGACTGGTGACTTGTTTTCAAATGTAAATTATTTTCTAGTACACATGCAACGTGTTGGATAGACATTCGTTTACACATATGAAGAACAGATACTGTATGGGAAATGGCAATGGAGGCTTCCCTCTTCTAGGGTGGAAAACAAGTTCAGTCTTCCATTCACTTGTTGCCTCTCTGCTGACACTGCCAGTTACTTTGAGGATTACTGGGTCTGCGTGAGAGGTGGCTGCAGGGACCTACAGCTGCTGAAAAGGGTGAGTAAGGTGACTCAGGCCCCCTGTGCAGGGTGGGTAGAGCAGGGCAGGGTAGAAATGAAGACACTGTGCATTTCTTTTACCTTTCCTCAACACTTCCCACCCCTATCCCTTGCCCATACACACAAGACCAAGGCACAATGTGGCACTAAGAAAGGGAACATTTGTACAATAGGCTCCCAAGATAACTATTGGTGGCCCTATTGCTTGGGAGTCTTAAAATGAGATTAGGAAATGTACTCTCAGGCACAATCTTGCATATGACCCTGGAAAATGGATTAGATTACCTGAGACATCTTTAATTGCTGTGATTCTATAATTGAAACCTGAAAATGGGCAGACCACAAAGCTTCATGCGTACTCATTTTCAAACAAAAATGTCAATGGCATTTTCATTTTCTACCTACATACCTCCCTGTATTTTGTCTCCCCAGTAACCACCACATAAGGAGAAGTGAACAAGAAAGCAGCCTTAATCAGGAGGTATCTTTAAGTTACCGGTTTAATGAGGGTGTCGTCGACTTTGCGAGGTAATCCTGCAATGTACACCTTAGTTTCCAGGAAGCCATTTGTTGGTTTGAACAGATTTCTAGGGCTGTTAATGTTCATCACTGCTTCTTTTGCTATTTTTACACTTATACTGTGTTCTAATTCTTCCACTGAGACCTAGGATTAAAAATAATATACAAAATATATAGCACTACATATGTTGAATGTACTGATTACACAGGGAGGAGTAGTGAGTCTTGTGTTAAGGTTGCCTAACATGTCCCGGTATTTAAAAAACAAAAACCCACCACCCAGAACCTGCCTGCCTCTCTCTCTCTCTCTTTTTTTTTTTTTAAATATTCTAATGGTTTGCAGCAGGATTATGAAACTGGGTAGAGGAATAATATTTGAAAGGCAAAGGTGTCTCTTGCTTTCCATAGGAAAGCCTATACTTGGTTGAATGACTGATATTTTTTGGAAAAAACACAATTTTTCACTTTGTGTTACACTTAGTAGTATAGGTGCCAACTTCCCCTTTGCCTGGTGGGTGCTCGACCCCACCCCGCCCCGGCCTCACCCCTTCTCCACCTCTTCCTGCCCCTGCACTGCTCTTGTCCCGCCCCCATTCCACCCTTTCTCCCAAGTCCCTGCCCCTGCCCTGCCTCCTCCCCGAGCACGCGGCATCCCCGTTCCTTGCCCTCCCTCCCGGAAAGTCCAAAGTGCCACCAAACAGCTGTTTGGCGGTGGCCAGGCAGGAAGTGCTGGGAGGTAGGCAGCGGAGCGGGGACGTGGCGTGCTCAGGGGAGGATGAAGCAAGGAGGGGGTAGGGGGAGCTTTGCTGCTGGTGGGTGCTAAGCACCTGCTAATTTTTCCGCATGGGTGCTCCAGCCCCAGAGCACCCACGGAGTTGGTGCCTATGCTTAGTAGACCTCATGAGCAATTTTAGAAGCAAAATGCCTAAACACTCCATCCACACTGAGCATGCTCCTCTGGATCTCATTCAGCCTGCCACAAAGAACTGAATCTCCTGAGGGAACACAGACACCCCCCCCCCCACAAAAAAAAAATCATCTACTGTTGATGTTACCCACCAAAATACCTTTTGGTCTAAGGGAAGGTACACTGGACTGGACACCAAGAAACAATATGGCAGAACTAAATCTCATCCATTTAGGGTACATCTACACAGCAGCTGACAGGGTGCTTCCCAGCGCCGGTAGACATATGTCCAGCTCTGTTCAAGCTAGCATACTAAAAATAGTAGTGTGGCTATAGCAGCACAAGTTGCTAGCTCCCCAAGTACAATCCTGCCCAACTTGGTGCTTTAAAAGGGCCAATTTCACATAGGTGAAAACAATCATGAGCCAAATAAGCTGAGAGGAAAAATGTGAATGGATAATTAGGGCTTCTTTAACAAGACTTTACTAGATGCCCAAAAAGCCATAATCAAGGGAGAAGGCCAAATTGGTTAAAAAAGCAATCTGGCTTAGAAGAACCTGAAGGCAACTATAAAAACCTTTAAAAATAATATGTAATAAATGGAAGAAAGGGGAAGTTGATAGTACAGAATGTAAATCAAAAGTTAGGAATTGTAGAAAATTGATAGGGGAAGCGAAGTGACATGAGGAGAAATCTATGGCTAGCAGAGTTAAGGACAATAATATTTTCTTTAGTTAGGAGGCAGGAAGCCTTGATTTGATTGATCAAGCTGCATTGGCCAACATAAAATAACAAGTATGTTTGGAATAACAACCCCATGGACCACTTTAATCAGAATAAACATGTTTACACAGATGATCATGCACTAGGTATTACTTCATAGGGCCCAAGCACCATGCAGACAGTGGCTGTTTGTATCACAAGGAAATTCGGAAGTTTGCTAATGCTACCACTGTATCTTTCTTAACCACCTTTACATCTGGGATCTTTATGGAATCATTTTGAAACCTTTTTTTAAATTATTATTATAAAGTCGCGATTACAATTTTCCCCAACTTCACCTGAGTGCGCCAATAATTCACAGGGTATTAGAAAATAACTTACTATATGCCACAGACCATCATTAATGGCTTTGCCACCACTGGTGACTTTTGTTCCAAGTTCATTCTTGAATTGAATCTCAATCTTCCCATCACGAAGTGCAAGCAAGAACCATGCTGTGCTGTCAGAGGATTCAGCATATAATATAACACCCTCTGTATCATATGTCCGGAAATCAAATTCTGCTGAAAATCTGTGTCATGGGAGAGGAATCACAATCATGGGAAGAGGATACATGAGACAATGAAGAGTTCAGTGCAATACATTAATAATTTAGCTATAGAGGCAAATATTAATCTCCAAATGACAACTCTGTATCCAAGCAGGTCCAATGGCTGCCTGTGATTAATCATAGGCAGAATCCAGTTCCCCTTACGTTACAGGTGTGTTGTAAGAAAAAGTAAATTGTTTGGGAGGTGTTCCAGTACTATGATGAGGAGTGCCATTAAAAAAAAATCTATCAGAAGTATCTTCTTAAATGTGCTTCATCATCACTGACTTTGAAAGTTCCATTCTTTACCCTTATTTTGTTTAGGGAATAAGATCTGTATGTTGGTGGCATTTGGATGATCATGCATAAATTGTAGTTCCTTTTGTTCTGTGTTTGTATAGCATCTAGTACAATGGAGTCATGGTTCATAACTAGGGCTCCTAGACACTACAGTAATACAAATAATAAATGGTGGTGGTATTATTATTTATTATTATGGTAGAACCTATAGACCCTGTTGTGCTCTGGGGGCTGTACAAACATAAGGGAAGCTCTCTGCGCCAAAGCTTTCAGGCTAAATATACAAGACCGAAGAAGGCCTTGAGGGGAAAATGGAGGTACAGAGGTGAAGTGACTTGTGAAAGGCACACAGCAGGTGGATGGCAGAACTAAGAACAGAATGCAGGTGCCCTGATTCCAAGTTCAGATCTCCAGTCACTAAACCACATTGACTTTCAAACATGGTTCTGTCAAAACTCCTTATTTTGAATTTATAAGTAACTATTTAAGATGTTAGCTGCTAAGGACACTTTCAAACTTTTCAAAAATCTTCCAAGAGAGCATTAATTCCAGGTCACCTTTGATTCATGACACAAGGGCATGTCTTAATATTGATGCTCTAAATCTGAGACACTAAAAATCACAAATGCAACAACTTCTGCTGTTGGCGCCTCTGAAATTGTTCAGACAGTGATTCAAAGGTAACTCTGCATTTTCAAGTGCCACAAGGAGCAAACTTAAATGCCACATAGAGCTTACTAACATTAGCAATAGCTATAGGATGCTGACATCTGAAGGGGAAATCCTACAAATTGATATTGGCGTAAAACAAGACACTGTGCTCCATCAGTGGCCTGGAATATTTTAGGAGAAAGCACAGGAGACCATTAGCTTCCTCCGTACTTGATGAACAGCATGGTACAGCTGGTAACGCCTGCATAAGAGCAGCAGAACCATCATCTGAGGCTCACCATTTTGATTTACAACTACACACTGCGAGATGCATATTCATTTCTATAACATCTGATTTTAAGGACTGACACACTTTAGGGGGGGAACCTATATGAAACTTGCCTACTGTGAAATACCACAGACACCGTTTGGATCAAAATGTGCCTGCAAACGTCCCACCAGTGGGGATTCTTCAGAGCAAGTTTTGAGTCAGTTGGCAAGACTGGCCCCGGGGGAACTGCAATACCTCTACATCTCTGCCATCATCGTCACGTCTTTTCTCTTCCCTTCAGAGGGGGCAGCAAGATTCTGTCACTGTGAGACACCATCTTTCTGCCTCTCCTAAGAAATCTCATTCACTCTAAAAACTGCTGAGGCCTCCATCCAGTTCGTATTCTCTCCTCTCCCCCTTGATCCATTTTCCACCTTTTCCCACTCAGTCTCGGGACTGTTTTGATTCTCTTCCTCCCAGGGTTTGTTTCCCTTTTGGTCCGTATATCTCTGTCTTCAACCACAGCAACACAGCTGTCGTTGCAGGAGGAATCTGGCTCTTCACCCACTGATGAGCTCAGGCTCAGATGCTGGTGCACTGTATCTGCCACAGACCACACCAATGGGCTGCCTGCTCCACTATGTAGCTGCATCGGGCAGCTGACACTGTCCCCGTCTGATGGAAAGGGTTGCTTAAGATCCAGCTGAGCCGATGAGTTACAGGAAGGAACTATACTAAAGATGTGGCTCATGGATATAATACAATCACTAAGTGGTGCTGTAAAGTGGTTCTAAGCACCTCGCTCCCGTCTGTCCACTTTCAAATAACTCCAGCCTCCACTGAGTGCTATTTACATGTAGGAAGCTCAGTTCCTTTGTCCTCCCCGCAATGACACAAGGTGTCTTACCCAGTGAGATGATGCTGTGAACTCTTCATGCAATCCATAGTCCTTCTGCCACCCTCTGGGAATTAATGGAAACAAATCCCCAGCACTTTCATGCATAGTGTTATCAACGGCAAGTGCTCACCTGGTTATTTCTGGCAATCTAAACCTTAAATACAGCACAGGGATCGCCATAAATTGTTCTGCCAGGTAAAGCAATTCATAATTTTTTTCAAGATTCAGAGGGACACAAACTGGAACAGCCTGGAAATAATGAAGGGAAAAATCACCATGTCATAACTTTTGTGCAGTGATATTTCACAGATTAACCTCAGTTCTTAGTGGCTTTTAGCTCGTTACATTTTTCTTAAGCACTTGATACCTAGTATACTTGATTAATCTGAATACCTCAGTACAAATAAAACAATTTTATTTTTCTACATTATCCATACATCAAAAATATTGGTGGCTAAAAATGTTGTAACATAGTTTCGTAGATTACAACTTTCATTTGAGTTGGTAATTACATTGTAAGTGTTTAATATTCAAATCAAGGCATACAGCCAAATTACACCATTTCCTTTCAACCTGCATCCCTACCACCTTATGTTAGGATTCTCAGGTCTCTTGATTTAAGCAGTTTGGTTGGGTTGATTGTTGGATGGGTGAAATCTAAAACATCTAGGGTGATACACAAAGTGGTCTTGATTTGAATAAGCACCACACTTTCCTCTGAAGCAGAACTGAACTAATATACAGCATAGTGGCAGGGGAAGTACAATGTCTCTTGATATGGTATCTTCTCAGAACACATGAAAAGTTTGGTCCTGGACACTAGTCACAACTAGTCCTAGGTAAGATTGTGAGGTTAATCCCGGTGTCCTGGCCAAAATTAAATTTGGGTAATTATATTCTGCCTATTTAAACTTTTCAGCCTTCACTGGGAAAGGTATTCTTCATTTTCTGGTATACATTGTTGCACAGTGTTGCTGTGTATGAAGTTTGTATACTTTCTGTATTGCAGTGGTAGACAGAATGATGACTGTATATAGGGATAATATATCAGTTTAAATTAGTGACCAGATGTCCCAATATTATAGGGACAGTCCCACTGTTCAGGGCTTTGTCTGAAATATTACCTCCCACCCCGTCCCAATTTTTCACACTTGCTATCTGGTCACTCTCATTCAAATAGGTCAGACATTGTATGGCCATATTGCCATTTCAGCTACGACTCAATGTGCACTGCTGTTTTTATGTCTCTTGTCATGCCACAATGATGTCAGATGTAAAAAGACAGCTGGAACTTATTTTTGATTGAATCCCCTATATTTAATCTCCCAGCAGATATGTCCTACGCAGATGCAGCAGAACCAAAGCAATTGGGTGTGAAACACTACTGTGTGTGTGATACACATTGCACTTGGATAGTCTAACTCAGTGGCTCTCAACCTTTCAGGATGACTGTACCCCTTCAGGAGTTTGTGTCTTGCGTACCGCAAGTTTTACCTCATTTAAGAGCTACTTGCTTACAAAATCAGACATCAAAATAAAGTGTCAACACTATTACTGAAAAATGGCTTACTTTCTCATTTTTACCATATAATTATAACATAAATCAATTGGCATACAAATATTGTACTTACTTTCCAGTGTATAGTACATAGAGCAGTATAAACAAGTCATTGTCTGTATGAAATTTTAGTTTGTACTGATTTTGGTAGTGCTTTTTATGTAGTCAGTTGTAAAACTAGGCAAATATTTAGATGAGTTGATGTACCTCCTGGAAGACCTATACGTACCACCAGGGGTACGCGTAAACCTGATTGAGAACTATTGGTCTAACTCACAGCTAATACTACATTTCCCAAAATTCTTTGGGCTTGGTTCTCATTTAACACAATTTTCATGGTGTAGCAATTCTGTTGACTGTAGTGCAACAACTCATGAATTACAATATTATATGTAAGAATTGGACTTGAATTTTTTTTATATACGGGGTGGAGCACTTGGTCTGCAAAGAGGATACATCCTTTTGGGTTTTTCCATGATACTGCTGATAATACAGATTTTTATTCCAACTAAAAGATCTGCAACTGGTTTCTACATACTGGGTCAGCCTCTTTAGCCTTAGTCCCAAGGGTTACTAAACCTGTCTCTCATACAACAGCATTAGGAGTAATGTTTAAGGGGGACAGAGCAGACTGTCCTCCCACTTTATTATCAGTAGGGAATGGAATTACTCCCTGTGTTGTCTAAGTATTAAAGCTTAGCAACTAAAAATACCAACTTCTAGTAAATATGTTCGAGCACAATCGGGGGCTTTGATCTTTGAAATATTTAAGCGCCCCTACATCATACTGTGGCAAAGATTTGTTTTTGGTGGAAGCTGTTTGAACACACTTACAGGTCCCAACCTGCCCGTTCCTGCCAAAGTAGTATAAAGAAAAGCCTTCATAAGAAAATGCTTTCATTGAAATCCTCTGTAGTCCCACTGTTTCTTCCACTAAAGTGTAAATTTGTAGTTCCTTTTGGATGGGAAATGTGTTTTTTTAGCACTTGGTGAAACTATTCACTCGCTGCTTGGCCCTCTTTTTAAAAAAAAAGAAAAAAAAAAAGTCATGATAACTGAAACTGTGCAAAACAATCAGCTCAAACTGAGCTTTTCCAGGAGTCATTCTGAGAGACTAGGTGGGAAAAGGTTCTCATGGCAAGAAAAATCTGGGAAATATGTGAACATGCTTTCAAAATGAGCTGAGGCTCCCATGTCAACATCTAAGCCAGGGAGGGTATGGGGTTTATTTTGGGGGTCGGGTAGAAAAGGGCTAGTTAAAGCAGATTTCTCTTGATGCTTTCTCTTGGAACTGAACCTGGACCGAATGATATCCAAATCCCTGTCAACTGAACTGCTGGATTTGATTTGTGAAGCATGCCCTGACTCAAAGCCTGCAGCATTTTCCCAGCAATTTTAAAACTGGCTTTGGTACTTTTTCTAATCTACCTCATCCTGTCATAGAGAAACCCCCAACTCTGTAATTTCCCTAGCAAGCTCATATCATGCAGTTTTACCTCACAGTTCTTCCTGTCCTTAGAAAGCTTGAACCCTTTCTTGCCATCACAATAGCAGGAATAGCTTCCTGGAGAATTTACACACTCTTGTGCACAAGTGTTTTCAGCACATTCATCCACATCTGCAGTGAAACAGAAGCACATTGCATGAGACTTAGACTGAACAATCATTTAATGTTCTAAAGACAAGTACATTAAGTTAATGCAACAATGGGCAAGACAGTTCTGTACTGGAATGTGAATCCTGTCGGTGGTGGGGGTGATGTATTAAAGGGCTCTCTCCAGCCTGAAATTTACATTTGCCTTCTGGATGAACAACCCCAGCAAGTCTTATATGGAAACCATGCAGCGAGCCAGGGCAAGGCTGAACTGATATGTGAGAAGCTACAAAGCTGAGCTGCATGGCTGAGGATTACAGAGGAATGCAGAAAAGGAGTTGACATAAATGAACTCCTGCCATCTGTCTATCAGTACTACCTGTTCTGGGCCACTCTCCTCTTGTTCCTCCTCGGGTCTCACAAGCTGCAAGAGTTACTACAGTCCTAATAGTATACATGGCAATTGTGTGGAGCAGAGACAGTCTGTTCACATAAGGCCAAAATCAGTTCCGTACAGTCCCATCTGAGGGAGAGGTACCTCCTCTGACTGATGTAGTAATCTTCCCAAGCTGCAAAGTCCAGACAGCTTAAGTGGAGTCTATGGAGATCAATATAGGCTGATTAAAAGCAAAAACCACTTGGCTATTAAGGAGCTAAACCTACTACCTTTTTCATGTTGTTGGCTGTGTGCAATAAATAATGTATAAAAGAGAGGTTGTGTGAAAGGCTAATTTAATTGTTACATTTCTAATATGAAAAACATACAAGCTCATGAGGTGAGAGGCTCTGTAGGCATGAGCTAAGGGCAATGTATAAAGAAATTTTGCAATGCCGGTTCTGAAGTACACTACCCTTTTGATGTAAATAAATGATAGGCTGCTAGTAAATATATTTTTAAAACATGATTTGGTTTTGTAGCATGCTAGGTTTTTTTAAAAAATTTAAAATCGCATTTTTAGTTGCTTAAAGGAAAATTTCAAGATCTCCTCTTCAAGCTCCACTTTATAAAGTGGTGACCGTAACGTATTGGGTAGAACCAGAAACTAGTTCCCAGGTTTCCTGGCTTCCATTCTAGTATTTGACAAAAAGAAAAGGAGTACTTGTGGCACCTTAGAGCCTAACCAATTTATTTGAGCATAAGCTTTCGTGAGCTACAGCTCACTTCATCGGATGCATACTGTGGAAACTGCAGAAGACATTATATACACAGAGACCATGAAAAATACCTCCTCCCACCCCACTCTCCTGCTGGTAATAGCTTATCTAAAGTGATCACTCTCCTTACAATGTGTATGATAATCAAGGTGGGCCATGTCCAGCACAAATCCAGGTTTTCTCACCCCCCCACCTCCAAAACACACACACACAAACTCACTCTCCTGCTGGTAATAGCTTATCCAAAGTGACCACTCTCCCTACAATGTGCATGATAATCAAGGTGGGCCATTTCCAGCACAAATCCAGGTTTTTTTGTACTGATCACTTTAGATAAGCTATTACCAGCAGGAGAGTGGGGTGGGAGGAGGTATTGTTTCATGGTCTCTGTGTATATAATGTCTTCTGCAGTTTCCACAGTATGCATCCGATGAAGTGAGCTGTAGCTCACGAAAGCTTATGCTCAAATAAATTGGTTAGTCTCTAAGGTGCCACAAGTACTCCTTTTCTTTTTGCGAATACAGACTGACACGGCTGTTACTCTGAAACCTAGTATTTGACACTGACTCACTGAGTGACCTAACACGCCATTTAACCTCTCTGTGCCAGAGGTTCCCCATAATTACATGGCAGATACTTCCTTAGTGTGTTGAAAGGACTAAACAACTAATGCTTGTGAAGGGTTTTGAGATGCTTGGAGGAAAGGCACTATACCTATTAAAATGCCCAATCTTACTGTCTTTGCTGTTTGTTTAGTTGAACAAGGGCCTGTTTAGGAAAAAACACTCTGTTCAGGAAGGATAAAGATGTGTGGAGCTGAAGATACGACCAATCTCTAAGTTAAACTGTAGTGGGCTTAGGTCATTCTTTAAAACAACTTCTATTGTGTTTTAAACCCAGGTTTGATTCACCTTCAGGATTCTGGCAATGCAAGCTGCGGCCCCAGAGCTGGTATGTCTGCTTGGAGGGGAAGGGGGTGCAACAAATGCTAGCCTCCAGCAAGACCTGCTTTGCCAGGGTGTCTGTAGTGGCTGGTGCAGCCACACAAGTGTTGAAAGGGGATAGGCAGAGTCAGTACCTATCATAGGCAGTTTCTACTATAGGGATGTTTATGAACCCTGACTGGATTTTACTGGATTTTCATGAAGTGAGCTGTAGCTCACGAAAGCTTGTGCTCAAATAAATTTTGTTAGTCTCTAAGGTGCCACAACAAGTCCTCCTTTTCTTTTTGCGAAGACAGACTAACATGGCTGCTACTCTGAAAACTTTCTCTGGAGGGACGCTTTCTTCCACACTCTCATTTCATAAAGAAATGTTCTTCTCTTCCCAGAAAATTTCTGAAGGGACAATGTTCTGACAAATTGTAGATTAGATTGCATGGAGGAGGTGTAATTGGGGCAAGGGGAGAGGAATGGACCATTTTTAAATGGCAGTCTCAGGTCCCAATATTTTGAGAGTGAATCCCTCCAGTATTATATTTGCACACTTTATGAAGAGCAGTCAGACTGACTCAATATCAATGAGCACCCAACATTTGAATGATAGTGACATAAAATGTGGTGATTGATATACCCATAGAAGAGGCTAGAAAGCTGTTTTATACATTGTAGTAATTGTAACAGCCCTGGTTGAGATACCCCTACTGGACCCTCACCAGGCTGCTGTGTTACACCCGCTTGCTAGGCCTGTGTGCCTTGAAGCTCCTCATGATCACAGGGTAGGCTCCAGCTACAATCTCTGGCTGCAGACTCTCTGGCACAGACTGTCTCATACCCCTGCATGGAGGATGGACCCCAAAACCCAGTTGCAGTAGGCCCTTCGCATGAGTGCTGACCCCCAAGACACTTCAGTAGGTTAAGCAAAACCCTTCCCTAGAGCTCAGTCTTGTGAGTAGTCAGCCACTGGTGTATAATTCACCTGTTACAGAAATATGTGATGATTGAAGCAAACAACACAGACTTTGCAGAGGGATTTCTAACCCACTCATTCTTTACTTTAGACAGCACAAGAGGTATACAGATCTAGGCAAAACAATGAACACCTGTACACCACTCCTCAGTTTTCTCATCACCTTTGAGCATTCTTTGGGATTTCAGCTGGTATCTTTCCAGGGTTCCGAGTCCCCTATATTGACTCTCACTCCACCAGCTTAGGGCTTTTTCTCCCAATTACTGGATCTTTCCCTGACCCCTGCAGTCAGTATCCTTCACCTCCAGTTAATCTGGCAATCAAAAAGCTTCCCTTTTGAGTCCCTCCTCAGACTTTGGGTATGTCTACACAGCAAAAAAACCAACAACCTGCAGCAGAGAGTCTCAGAGCCTGGGTCAACTGACTCAGGCTTGCAGGGCTAAAGAGAGCAGTGTAGATGTTTTGGCTCGGGCTGACCCTCTAGTCTACACTGCTATTTTTAGTCCTGCAGCCCAAGCCTGACCTGGGCTTTGAGACGGGTGTACCCTCTGTGTCTGTAAACCCCCACTCTGACACATCCTGTGTCTTTGTTTCCTTCCACTGCTCCAAACTCTGCAAAGCACATAAGATAACTGGATTCTCTAAACTTTAGCCAGCCCATTGTTCTCAGGTGCTCCCATTTGAATGGGAACTGTTTTAAGTTAACAACTCTCTATTGTCCTTGATCTGGGAGAGATGGTAGTAGATGATGGAGGCATTTAATGATCAACTAGAATTTGTAAGTTACATGTAGACAGATTCCCCAAATTGTCACAGCACCTATTTTTAAAAAAAAGAAAGGAAAAAAAAAAAAAAACCTTTACCTTCACAATTCTTTGAAGTTGAATTATATGTGTAGCCTTCTGCACATTCACATTTATATTTGCCAGGGATGTTCTTGCACTGTGCTGTTCCACAGATGTCTGGACGTATCACACATTCATTCCTGTCTAAATTCAGAAGTGTTAGTGAGAATAAAGTTTTTCTCATGACATTTCACCCTGCCTCAAGATTGTAAGGGCAAAAAAAAAAAGGGGGGGGGGCTCACAATTCCGGCAGATCTTGCTAGGTTTCGCATAGTCTCCTTTGTAAGGGAGACTTCCAGAGGATTCTGCAGGGAATTTTACCTTGCCCCCAGGTGAAGTCTCCTGCATACCTTGATACTCTGTAGGCTGTACTATGGATCCAAGGAAAAGGGACAAGTGTGTCAGAGGAAAAAAGTAACACAAATGTGTTTACTGTAATGCTTTGCTCATCATTCCTGATTGAAAGCTAGATTGTGCAGCTGTTACTCATATTGGTGAGCCCTCATTAATGGCAGGTAACCTCTCTGGCTTCAGAGGGACTACTTGTGTGAATAAGGGCTCACCACCATGAGGCAGGGGTGCACAGTCTAGCTCTAAAGCAAGGGTGGGCAAACTTTTTGGCCCAAGGGCCACATCGGGGTTGAGAAACTGTATGGAGGGCAGGGTAGGGAAGGCTGTGCGTCCCCAAACAGCCTGGCCCCCTCCCACTTCCCACCCCCTGACTGCCCTCCTCACAACCCATGAACCATCCAACCCTCCTTGTCCCCTGATCGCCCCCTCCTGGGACCCCACCCCCATCCAACCTCCCCGTCCCCTTACCATGCCGCTCAGAGGAGCAGGAGCTCGCAGCTGCGCTGCCCGGCTGGAGCCAGCCACACCGCCGCGCTCCCCGGCAGAAGCGGCAGGCCAAAGCGTTGGCAGGGCGGTGAGGTGAGGCTGCGGGGTAGGGGCCGGGGACTAGCCTCCCCAGCCGGGAGCTCAGAGACTGGGCAGGATGGTCCCGTGGGCCAGATGTGGCCCACGGGCTGTAGTTTGCCCACCTCTGCTCTAAAAGATTAAAAGTATACGAACAGGCTCCATTCAACCAACTTGTGAGCCTGCATTTGTCAGACTGCAGTATTGCAATGGGCTTATATACGAGTCATGGTGTCATTGATTATTTGTGTCCACAAAAGTACATGCACTAACCAGGAGCCCAGTGAAAGCCAGCCTAAAAGTCTGTCCCTTTACATCCTCTCACGATGGTATCCGTACCAGATAGTGCAGCTCAACAGAAAAATTTTGACTAGTAAAGAAATGCAATACTAGGATGAGGTAAGCTATTTTCTTGCCAAAATGCCATCAAATTTTTCTACTAACTATATTAACGCATGCCCTTTACCTGGAATTTTATTCCAAAATAAAGACTTAAATCTATAGTCAATAAAAAGGCCTTTGTGCTACACCCAGCAAGTAAGTATAGTGATGCAATGCCACACAAGGCTTTCCCCATATAAAGAGCAGGATGACTAGATAGCCAGTGTGAAAAATCGGGACGGGGGTGGGAGGTAATAGGTGCCTATAGAAGAGAAAGTCCCCATATTTGGGGCTGTCCCTGTAAAATCTGGACATCTGATCATCCTCATAAAGAGCATCTTCAGAATTCATTAACATTTTCCTTTCAAGTGAAGGAAACCAAAACTCAGAGAGTGAAATCCATCCAAAGCCACAGATTTTCACAGACTGGGTTTCCAGCTAAGAATGTTAACTGCCCCTTGCATTCTAGAAATTTGACTTGGGCTATGAAAATGGTTTAAGTCTGGGATTTGTGACCCAAACCCAGGTTTCATTAATTAACTAGCCTGGAGTCATGTAAAAAGGTTAGCACAACCCTAGATTTGGGCATATCAATTGGAATCAAACATGCATCAGATGGGAGAATTTGGCTCGAAATAGGAGGAGAAAATTTAAAGGGACAGTAGCTATAGTTCAGCCTAACTTCTCTAATTGGTAGTATCCAAACATAATTTCCTTACATACGATGGTATTTTAAGTGTATTTTCTTACCCTTGCAGTCCTGTTTGTTTGGAAGCATGTAGTATCCATCATCACAAAAACAGCCGTAGCTTCCAGGAAAATTAGCACACCTGTGGCTACAACCGCCATTTTTATTTGCTGGGTCTTCACATTCATTTACATCTAGAAGATATAACAGAATATATCCATGTTCACACCCTATACACTATTGTAGTAATTTCTGTACAAGTCATGTCTTGTGAAGTATCATTTAAAAACTCACAATTTCCTGGTCACTAATATCATGGCAGTAGCGTTATATGTGAAGTTATAAACTGAAATCATGACTAAAAATGTATTTTCCAGATAAATTTGGAGAGTGGTCAGATCAGGCCCTTGGAGACAAAAGGCAAGCCGATGCCTCAGCCAGGTGCACACAAGACTGATGGACAATTACCAGCAAAGTGGCCAACTTTGGCAGGGAAGAGGGTAGGGGCAAAAATCTACATCTTAGCAAAGAAACAGCATGGAGTTTCCTTCGACACAGGTGAGAGAACTTTGCTTTGAATCTAATATAGTTTGTTAAGTTAGTCACCAGTAGCAGTTTATCTTTATTTTTCTTGTAAACATGTCTGACTTATCTTTCATTACTTGTACTCACTTAAGATCTCGCTCTCTCTTTGAAGTTAATAAACTTGCTTTACTGTTTTATCTAATCCAGTGTGTTCATATTGAATTATCTGGGTAACTTCATTTGGGGTAAAAAGTTGTACATGTAATTCCCTTAAAGGAATAATGGACTCAATGTATCTGTACTGTCTGTTACACAGGGCTTTGGAGCGGAGCCCAGAGCTGGAGCATGGAGCAGCTCCGGAGCAGTGGAGCTGCAGGTTTTTGCCTGGAGCTGGAGCGGAGCCGGAGCACAGCTCAAAAGCCCAGTCTGTCCAGGAGAGGGCTGAGCAGTACAGGACATATATTTCTGAGGGGAAATCTGAGACTGGGAGTGTGTTGGGATCACCCTGTGGTAAGCTTTAAGACTGATAAGAGCCAATGTGTAGCTGGCTGGCTGAAGCACATACAGACATAGCTGGAGGCAGTTTGTGAGCAGTCCAAGTTAGAGGCTACAGCAGCAAGGCATTGTGAAGGACATGCCTGTCCCCGGATTACAGACCTGGAGTGACACAGCAACTCATTGGTCTGTATTGTGCCCTGGTATGTCACAGAAGGGAAATGGGGGGGAGGGGAGCCCAAAAAATCTTAATCTAAGAGAGACTATTTGCTGCCTCCTTTATCTATTTAAAGATATGGTACTGTTAATAATGCTCTAATTTCAGCCATAGTAACAGTTACTACCACCATAGTCACAAAATGGATTGTACCTTCTTCACATCTCTCTCCTTGCCAGCCTGGTTTACAGACACAAGTGTATCTGGCTTGCCCATCGATGCATTCCATATATCCACCTTCATTGCATGGCACAGGGCTACATTGGTTGGAAATTTCTGTGTGCGCATGGGGGGAAAAGAGTTCATTTTTACACTCCGCCTTTCCATAATCCTATTTCCTTCCTCCTTTCCTCCGATAGTCACCATTCACAAGAAGGAAAAAGCTTGCCACACAAGAAAAAGCATCCACATAGCACATGTCTTTTTATTTATTCTGTCCAGAGATTAAGTTACCTCAAAAGTTACAATGCACTTTGTCCCCTTTGACAGCTAGTCCAAAGACAACATTACCAGTTATGGATCAGTAACATTTTCCCCCCACCAAGAGAAGACCATTATGAAATGAATGGCTCACGGGAATTGGTATACCGTGCTTGTTATTACTGGAGTACTTGTGGCACCTTAGAGACGAAAGCTTATGCTCAGATAAATTGGTTAGTCTCTACGGTGCCACAAGTCCTCCTTTTCTTTCTGCGAATACAGACTAACACGGCTGCTACTCTGAAACCTGTTATTACTGAGTGCAGACTGGCCCAGGTTGGTAATAGCAGCAAGCCACTACCAAACGATGGCTCTTCAGTGGCACAGGTAAATTAACCCAGAGGTCTCCGTTCAGTTCTTAGTGAGTAGCTGTCTGCATCAATCATCATCCCAGTTGTCTCAGCAGAGGCCAAGGTCTGAAAGGTTCAGAGACTAATTCCTTTGTCATGCTAGAGGTGGCACATTTGTGTGCAAGCTTACAACCCTGCTGCCTGCACTGTACATGCTCCATTGACAAACTGGAAACTTCACTTCCCAGTGCTATCCAACTGGCAGCTTTCACTAACTTTAAATTCACTTACAAAAATCAAAAACTGGAGCACGGAGAGGAACCGAGAACTCTCTGTGCATGCCTGCGTGGCAATGTAAAGCGAAGTGCAACATGCCTACCACAGGGAGAACACAGCCTATTGTTTTACCCTGTACTCCCCTAAGTTGGTAGGTATGTTTATATAAGTTCACACATCTGGGGACAAAGGTCTAAGGACTAAGTATAGTACAATAAAAAAGTAGGGCAAAACTCCCTGACTAAAGCAGGTGGATCTATGTTGACTTTAATGGAGTACATCTATTTTCACTGGGTGAATTTGGCCCGAAGTCTGTAAACTCACTTTTGATTAAATACCATAATTTAAAAGATTCATTCTTCTGGCCATCCCACACTTCAGGTCTATGGTTTCCTTTTCCTCACCCCTTCCTCACCCCCCAACTCTAACCAGTTACTTATATTTCTGGAGCTGATACACTCCTATGATCTTATTTCACTGTAAAATACTAATTGTGGTAGGGATGGGAGTATTTTGTATTATCTGTTGTTGTATGGTATGAAGATTGTGTAAGGTTGTTTAAGACATCGCTGCAAATTGAGCAGGTGGATTTAGCCAACCATGCCAGATTGCATTGATGTTTATCTTTGCTAAGAAGGCTTGGACTTCAATAATAGCGAGTGGCTTACAGACCAGGTTGGAAGTGGATTGGCAGAACGCAATTATGCTACACACTTGCCCACATTATGCATAGCTGAAGCCCAGTTAGTTCATATGAAAGTCAGGGGGACTCAAATTAAAAATGAAAGGATAAAATGAGGACACATGGCAAAGTTAGATGTAGGGGAAAATTTTCAAAAGCTCCTGTGTTCCATTTTCCAAAGTTCCAGGTATTTAGGCACCTAAAGATGCGGATAGGAGCCAGTGGGATT
Source organism: Eretmochelys imbricata (assembly GCF_965152235.1). Classification (NCBI taxonomy): domain Eukaryota; kingdom Metazoa; phylum Chordata; order Testudines; family Cheloniidae; genus Eretmochelys; species Eretmochelys imbricata. The sequence continues at coordinate 191,184,159 of NC_135572.1, read as the reverse complement.
TATCAAAGTGCTTAACCTATGTAGATGCTTTAGAAAATCCTATTAGGCACCTAAATATCTTTAAAAATCTGGTCACTAAGTACCTAGACCTCATTGAAAATCAATGGGTCTTACATTCCTGCGTGCCTAAGTCACTTCTGAAAATAGGACAGAGGCTTCTAAGGGCCAGATTTATAAGGAAATGTAAGCATCTATAGATGCAGAGATTAGATATGTACTGAAATTTTAATAAGTGCCTAAGTGTCTAACTCATGGGAGTTGGGCACTTGTGCAATCCCAGTATGCGCTTATCTGTAACTTAGGTTCCTAAATACTTTTTAAAAATCTGGCCCCTGGGCTTTTGAAAATTGTACAGGTTATCTTTTTACTTTTTTTTTTTTAAACCACTTTGTTTTGGAGTTTGCTACTTTGCCATGTGGAACCATATGAGGATTAAAATTAATATCTAGTTGTCCTCATGGGAGAGTGTTCAGCAACATTAAATGTTCACACACCTCTGCAGCATCCTACCCTGCCCTGCCCCCCAAGCCTCCAATGAGAGAGAGAGAGGGGGAAGGAGGGGAATGAATGAGAATACACTTTAATTTGTGACTGCAGGCATGTTGGCAGAGTAATCTAGAAAATGCTCATCTGTGGCAGCGAGTAGTGTAATTATTAAGGATTCTTTTTTGCCCTCATTTCCTCTCAAGGACAAACATAGGGATGGGTGTTTAAGGATAAATATATATTCAGACTGGAAACTCTTTCAAAATACCTAGGCAGGGTGCTGTGCACTTGTGCACAAGCAGAGCAGGCTGGACACAAGTAGAGGAATGCGATAAATTTGGTAATGGGCTGATGCAAATTATTCCCTTGTGATTTTGGAGGAATTGTGTCCTTTCCACAGCTCTTCTGGGGTTGCACAGCGATGTGCTGTTTCTTACTGTACTTCTGAGGGAAATTTGTGCCATTGCACATGCACAGAATTCATGTGTCCTGCAGAATTTTTTTTTTCTGCAGAAAATACTTTCTGCCCTAGAAGTGTTGCAGTTCTGCCTTTCTCCCACCAGAGGCCACTGTGGCATCAGAACAGCCAACAGCATGAACGCAGCAGGCTGTTCTGGTGCCACAGTGGCCTCTGGTGGGCAAAAGGCAGAACTGAGGCACTTCTGGGGCAGAATGTATTTTCTGTGGGGGGAAAAAAGTTGTGTGCGCGTGCAGTGGCACATAATTCCCCCAGGAGTAGAAGTTCATCACAGTACCTGGCCCATGGAGCCAGATTAGGACAGACAGAGTGGGGCACACGGGCTTGCTGGGGGGGGGGCGGGTGTCACAGACTGCGGTTGAGAATGGCTAGTGGTGGGGGGACAGACTCAGGAGCTAGTGGGGTGACAGCATTGAGCCAGGGGCTGAATGGGAGTGGGGCTGCAGGGACACATGGAGATGGGGCAGGGGGCTTCAGGGACCCATCAGGATGGGGGTGTGGGATGTGGGGACAGGGATGGATGTGCCTGACAAATGGGAGAGGTTTGGGATCAGCCAGGGTCTGCATGGGGGAGGCTCCCCAATCCTGCCCCTCTCCCCCCAAAAAAACCTGTTCCATACTTCTCCCATCCACACCCAACAACCCTCCAGATTCACTCCAGGCTTCACTTCACTTCCCTCTCCCTCAGCACCTCTGTCACCCCTGACACCCTCAAGCCTTTGCACTGCATCTGATGGGTGCAGGAAACACAGTTCTGTATTGTAATTTAAATGAATTACTCCAAGTTCTAAATTAATATGCCTAGTAAGGAATCTATTTGTCAGGTTTTTTTACCAGAATCTTTTTTTTTTTTTTTTTGGTCTGTATTGTTAGACATACTTGCTGACAGATATTTTGAAATAAATTCCCAAAATAATTGAAACTGTCCTGATTATATTGTGTTATTTTGACAAATGAAATTTGAAGAATTTTAAAACATTGTGTGCAGAATTTTTAATTTTTTGGCGCATAATTCCCCCAGAGTATTACTCAAGAGTGAGAGTAAACTCTACTATTTTGAATGTAATTTTACTTTCTAGATAACTGTATTATGAGTTAAAATACTAGTTTCTTTTTTCTTACTAGGTGAACTGCTCTGTAGAGGGGGCAGGATGTATGCTTAAACCCAAATCAGTATTAGATACACCATAACTCTGTTTCAGTACTGTTTGTGAAATTTAAATCACAAATTCTTACCTTTAACACAGGTTCTCAGATCACTTGAGGAATCTGGAACAACATCAGTAATCCTGAAAATCCCTACTCGATGGGAGCCGAGGCAGCCTGTAAATACAGACCAACACAATCTGCTTATGGGCCAAACACCCATTTAAACTGAAATCATCACAACAGAAATTAAGCACTGCACCTTCAAAGAGCCTATTCTCACAGTTTGAGCTAGAAAACCAGTCAACACATTAAGGACACCTGATCACAGCCTCACATTCTGAATGGCTCAGTCAGGTTCTAACTGTACAGAACAGCTTGTGAGCTACTGGACATCAGAATTAAAAAGAAAAACACCCAGGTATTGCTGCTGGAGTAACTCAACTGATAGTATGCAATTGGGAAGAAATCCCTCAGTATCATACAAACTCTATGATAAAGTACAGCACACAAGGAGGTGTGGGTTTTGTGGGTTGAGGGGGATTGGTACTTACTTAAATATTTGGGATAAAAATATTCCTGTAAAAAGAATGAGAGAAGTTTAGTAAGTTTCAAGATAATTGGAATTATTATAAACTGTTAACTAGACCTTTAGTGAACAGTATTTGTGCTGTAATTGAAAAAGGAGGTCCATCAATTATCATTTTTATTCATCTGTGGAGTCAGCTAGGAATAGTCTATAAAACTTGCTTTTAGATTCAAGCACAGGCCTCCAGATTACCAGAGGGAGGGAGGGGCAGAAAAAAAAATAGGTGAGGAATCCTCTCCCATTATGGTTCTGCTCTCCAAGTGGGAGATTAGGATTCAGCAGGGAACAAGCACTTCTCTCCCTGAGTCAGAGAGGGAGAAAGGACCAGTCTGTCCCTTGCTGAGTCAGCACTCATTATGGAGGCCCCAAAATCAAGAGGTGCAAAATTGTTTCTTGTATTGCTTATGCCTAAAAGTCCTGTACAGACTGGCAGTCCGAGTCAAACATTACAGGCAGATAAGATCTAAAAGAGAAGTAATTTAGACTTTTCAAAGGAATCTTGCCTGTCTTTTTGTAGACACAAGTGCCTGATTTGCAGGTGCAGTCAGGTATTTTGACACCTAGAAGGAGATTTTCAAAGGCATAAAGACAGGTTTCAGAGTAACAGCCGTGTTAGTCTGTATTTGCAAAAAGAAAAGGAGTACTTGTGGCACCTTAGAGACTATAAATTGGTTAGTCTCTAAGGTGCCACAAGTACTCCTTTTCGAAAGACATAAAGGGCAATTAATGGGAGCTGGACACAACTGTCCTTTCTGCCTTTGAAACTCTCCCCCTTATATGGCAAGATTTTCACCCAAAATTAATTCTGGAAACAAAACTGCACCTAAAAATGACAGGTACTAAAAATCTAGCTTTGAACATGTATTTATATTTAAAATGAAATGGGAAAATATTTTGGGTTTTTATTTAACTAAGTGGTAAATTTTTATGTGGTAATTATTTTTAAAATAAAAACTATACCCTAACACTGAAAAGTAGCCCAATAGCCTGTGCTATTTGATCAAAGGTGGATCATGCAAACAATACAGACTTTATTTACAACCAAAAATAAGATAATTCATTTTCTAATTTTATATCTACTGATTAACATCCATTCTGTAATACAAATTTAATGTCTCAAACATTTAACATTGTAGATCCAGTGTGCTGTCCATGAACTCAGGCATTGAACTCTTGTATTTCGAAGAAAGTCCTTCAGCAAGGGTGCCCAATATCTTTATGATAAAAATGGCTGGACCAGCAATTTGTTAGGAGAGAAAGGACCATATTTAAAAGTTTTGTTCTGCAAGTGGTCTCTTTGTAGAATTCTCATTTGAAGCCAATGGGTTTTCCATGCATGGAGTGCTGGGAAATTTGTGCCTTAAATAGAAAAAAAAGAATGTACGCACAGCCATACTTTGTGCATCGGTTCTGTCTTCCTTAATAGGTAATGCACACTGGCTGGCACTCTGCACATGGAAGAATTTCACTCTTGGTCTGAATACTTTTTAGCCCTGCTATATAGAAACCTATACATTTCCAGGTTTTTTTCCTCCTTGGCACAAAACTGTTCTCCAGTTGTCAAATGCTCATCAAATTCTTACCGTTTCAGGATTATTTTCAAATATTTCTCTGGCTTCTTCTTTATTGCACAGCTCTTCAATGCATTCTCTTTCTAAATTTCCCTTCTTACTTTCTTCCATAAAAGAATTGGCTCGACGTTTCCTAACCAGGAACTCGGAGGCATACTGCTGAGACAAAACTTTGTAGAACCAAACAAACATTTTTCACATTGTACAGCTCAGCAATGTGGCAGGGTAAAAATTAAGTTAGAGTGAGGTGCTAGAACAAAAATCAGAATTGAGTTGGTAGTCATGTTGTAGCCATGTGCAGCATTGCCAGGCAATGTGGGAGAGAGGAAGGATATTTCAGGATTGCTTTGTCTGTGTGTTAGTTGCCAAATATATTTATATATATACATTATATATATATATAAAATCCTGATTGACATTTACAAGGGTTCTTAGATCTCTTTGTACAAAGCCATGCCCAGAGCATCATTTAAATGTCACTGTGTTAATGGCAAACATTGTTTTAATCCTGGGTATTCTAAAAAAAGGAAGAGACTTGACAGGCAGGATGAAAAATGACACAGAATCTTACAATATGTTAGAATAACCTGTTTTAATTAATTACATAGAAGTAAAGTATTCTGTGAACCACTTCTTTTATATGAGGCCATAAGTGCTTTTTTTAAGTCAAGACATGCCTGCTAATACTTCTAAAGTAAATACTTTATGAATACTTCACAACCTAAGGTGAATAACCCAGTACACAATGCAAAATCTCAGGAGATGATGCCAGTGGCACAGCTTGAAAAATGTTTGCGCTGATGTTGTGAAAGGAAATTCATGTCCCTCTACAAATGTTAGTGGAGATACTTACAGACAACTACGTATTTTACAGTTGTAATGCTGCATGTGTATCACTATTTACTTTTTGCACATCTGTCTTGCTATTACTACTGACTTTTAATTTTAAATGTGTTGTGAAAAAATTAGTTGGAGAAGATTTTGTTGTAGCAATAATCACTATTCTACTGGGACCTGATTCAAAGTGGAAAGACTCCCACTGATTTCAATGAGTTTTGAATCTGGCCCTTAATATATTCTGCACATGGTACTGCAGATAGAGCATCTAAATTAGACTAGGGTTTTTCTATTGCTGTATTTGTTTTTGACTGTTCCTAGTCAACAAGAAAGAAATGGATGAACAGACCTGGAAAAAGTCCAAGGTATAGCGGTTAGACGGTGAGGCTGACATGTTAGCTGATGGGCACCACAGTTCTATACCTGCATTGCACTAATTAGCATTTTCATAATTTACTCTATCAGATTAAAATGAATGTATGAAACCTGCAGTGCATAATCAGACAGGCTGTCCATAATATTCATCACTGTCCCGTGAGCATCAGTTCAGGCAGACGTAACTCATGGTCTGACAGAGGACTGTATTCACTATCTGAAATCCTGACGCACTAGCGTGTATTATGCCAGCAATGTGGAGCATCCTATTTTTTATGCACTGCTAAATGGACTAACAGAGGAGTGAAACTGATATGGTGTATTAGCAAGAGTGTTGCGTACCTTCCCACTGGAACATTTATCCTTTGCTATGGATTGCTCCTGGGTGGCATGCCTCAAACGCAATACTAACTCATCTGCATGCCTCAAACACAATACTATAGCTAGTCTATTAAATATAAGGAATGCAACTGAGGGGCTCACAATATCTGCATCAGTGGATATCATATCAAATTGTAGGCATCTCTCACAAGAACTTCCTCACTGTATTTCTTCTGTTTTTCTGTTTGTTTGTTTGTTTGTTTTTTCAAGGGCTTGTGGTTTACACTGAAGATTTAAGGTTGTGTAACTGGCTTCTACCTCACCTTAATTTTAACAAGATATTAAGGGCAGGATTTCCAAAGGTGCACAGTGGACCAGCTGTCCTACACCTCTGAAGTATGAGCCAGACTTTTCTGTCAGCGATCAGCTAGCAATTCTGGCTGGCATGGAACTGGCCACAGTATTTTATTTCTTCCACCTGTATAGTGATCCATTTGTAAATGTTACAAGACCAGTGAAGAAAAATCCTGAAGGGTGAAAGGATTGCACATACATAACTGTTAAGATGATGGAAAAGTTTTCCCCATGAAGGAAAGTTCATGTTGTGAAAAAACATCCCGCATGTGTGAAACCTTTATGCTTAATCTGTGCCACCTTGTATTTAACTCAGCCACTCTGGTATCTTTCTCCAGACCTTAAGAGGAGCTCTGTGAAGCTCAAAAGCTTGTCTGTTGTACCAGAAGTTGGTCCAATAAAATATATTACCTTGCCTATCTTGTCTCTCTCTAATCAAAGATGACCATTTGAGCCATCCATAAAGATAGAGTGGTGCAGCAGCTTTGCACGTAGAGGGACAAAAAGTATTGGCTGAAAGAGATCAAGACTCAGTAATAACAAAGTTGTGTATGTTAAGAATAATCACAGAGGGCTTTAAAAAGTTTCATGTGGGCAGATTCCCCTTAGCAACAACCTTCCAATTCCAGTAACCGCTACTGTGTAAATAAATTGTTAGGTAATGCTAATCCACTGCAACATTGTAATCCTGGCACTACAGCATAGCTGTTGTTGGTAGCCCTTCTATACACAACGGTTCGGTTACTTTCTTTTTTAATATATTTATGAAATGTTCCCTATTACTTTTAACAATGACAGATTGTTCACTTCCACCAAAAGGCCTGATTCTACTCCCTTTGAAGCAGAAAGGAGTTTTGTCACTTCTCTTTTTGTGATTTCCTGTGCTTCCTCCTCCCCGTCCCCCAATATTTTTATTGGAGTGCAAGGAAAGTGTGTTAGTTTATCTGCTGAACAGGCCTTTCTTTACATGCATTCTGCTGTTTCATTAAAAAAAATCCTTATCTCTATTGCATGTTTGATTACTGGAACTCAAATTATCTTGTGACTCTTTCAAATAAAAAGTGAATATAATAGGCCTGATCAAACTATAACTGAAGTCCATTGAGAATCTTGCTATTGATGTCAATAGGAACTGGATGGGCCATACTTATCTAACAATTATTTATCAGGTGCCTATTTAGAAATAGTACTGTTGAAAGAAATAAAAACACAGGACCAGATTCACCGGTTCACTCCATTTAAGCTTCTGGGGCTGCAAAGCAGCCACAAATCTGGCATAAATGGGCTGGTTAAGAAGGGTTTACAGTTGTTTTGTGTCACCAAAGGAGCACAAAGCAACCATAGTGTACCTGTGATTTGGCCCACAAGCACTAAAATATATATATATATTAAACATAGTGCTGCTGCAGAAAATGGAGCTAAATCAGTGATGTGGCTGCCATGTAGCAATTAACTCCTTACTTCCAAGAAAGAGATTTTTATTAAATGCATTAGTAATATGTGAACCAGTAATGGAAGCCCTACATACAGAGGATTTCCCATCTCCAGGCACATGAAAAAATAAACATCTTTTCATTTGTAATTCTTTCATTAGGCTATGCAAATTAGATACATGTTTTTATATGTAACTGAACATGTGTAAATGTATGTTTAGATCATGCAATTTAGATCCTGACTCTTGAAAACTGGTCCCAAAATGTCTTGAAGAAAAACATTGTTTTCTTTTGAACAAGTGTAACAGGTATTTGTTGTTACTCCGTTTAGCACTGACCGTTTACTTTTTGTCATCCATTATCCCAAATTAAATATAGCCACTGCCCTGAAGAATTTACAGTCTACTGCCCAGTCCTGCCATAGGACCAGTGCAGACATACCCTCACACGACTTTGGTGAGGCTCTACGCAGGTGCAGTCTGCTCATGTCGATCTGACTACAGGGATGGAAGCCTTTAAAGGCAGAGGCACAGACTGCCTCATAGTTAGGGCTCTACCAAATTCATGGTCCATTTTGGTCAATTTCACAGTCATAAGATTTAAGAAATCATAAATTCCATGATTTCAGCTATTTAAATCTGAAATTTCACGGTGTTGTAATTGCAGGGGTCCTGACCCCAAAAGGAGTTGGGGGGGGGGTGTCGCAAGGTTATGGTCGGGCGGTGTGCGGTGCTGCTACCCATACTTCTGTGCTGCAGCTAGCAGTGGTGCTGCCTTCAGAACTGAGCGGCCGGAGAGCGGCGGCTGCCAGCCGGGAGCCCAGCTCTGAAGGCAGAGCCGCAACGAGCAGTAGCGCAGAAGTAAGGATGGCATGGTATGGTATCATAGGTGCCGACTTCCTCCGGGCCCGGGGGGTACTCAACCCCTGGCTCCACCCCAGGTCCCGCTCCCACCGCCCAAGCCGCAGCCTGCCTCTTCCTGCCCCTGCTCCTCCCCAGGCCCGGCCCCTTCTCCCAAGTCCCCTCACCGCCTCTTCCCACCCACACCCTGCTTCTTCCCCGCCTCTTCCCACAAAGGTTCCACCCCCTCTCCTCTGAGCATGCCCCATCCCTGCTCTTCTCCCTCCCAGAGCCTCCTGCATGCCACGAAACAGCTGATCGTGGCAGGCAGTGAGTGCTGGGAAGGAGGGGGAAGAGAGGATCGGCAGGGCCGGCAGCAGGCGGGAGGTGCTGGGAGGGAAGAGGGGAGCTGGCTGCTGGTGGGTGCTACGCCACCACTAATTTTTTTCCTTGGGTGCTGTAGCCCTGGAGCACCCACGGAGTTTGTGCCTATGTATGGTATTAACACCCTTACTTCTGTGCTGCTGCTGGCAGAGCACTGCCTTCAGAGCTGGGCACCCAGCCAACACCTGCCACTCTCCAGCTGCCCGGATCTGAAGGTAGCGCAGAAGTAAGGGTGACAATACCATGACCCTCCTAAAATAATCTTGCAACCTTCCTGCAACTACCTTTTGGGTGAGGGCCCCCAATTTGAGAAATGCTGGTCTCCCCTGTGAAATCTGTATAGTATAGGGTAAAAGCACACAAAAGACCAGATTTCAATGGGAGACACCAGATTTCATGACCCGTTATGCATTTTTTATGGCCATGAAATTGGTAGGGCCCTACTTATAATGCCTGTGAATGAGGATGCTAAATTAAGGTTGCATGAGTAATGCTAAGTCTGGCATTACTTAAATTTTGACTGCTTGACTTTACACCCTTAATGTTTTTAATGTAACGTTTTTTTTCCCCGAAGGTCATACAAAATAATTAAAGGTCCACAGAAGGACATTTGGGAGATCCAATTTACTTTTTTCTTATAATACAAGAACAAGAGGAGCAGGACTGGCTGAAATTTGGGATTTTTGGTTAGCAGGAAATTTAAATATTTCAACATTTGGTTTTGTTCCAATTCAGAATTAAATGTTTTTTCTTTTTTACGTTTCCAGTGAACCAGAAATTCTGAATTTCATTTGTTTTGGCAATGCTGACCGAGGGCATTTCTGAAATGAAATATGCTCCCAGGGACCCCAGTAGCAGTTGATTAACAAGAATCATGTTGACTTTAGTTTCACCACTGCTGTAAAGCAGCGTTGGAACTGACAATAATCATATCAAGTTCGATCAGCAGCTGCCAGGACTCCCAGGGTCTGTGGCCCTGGGGCAGAGCACATAGCACAGTTGTCCCAGAGCCACCAGCCCTGGAAGACCTGGGGTCCCAAGCAGCCCACCAGGAAACCAGGCAGGTTTCTGATGGAACCCTGGCTGTGATTCAATGAACGTTTGGCAAACCCGAGATGTTTTCACAAAACATTTCGAGTTCAACTAATTGGCACTTTCTGAGGATGCTTTGTTTCACCAGAAAATTCCCAACCAGCTCCAAAGAGGACTGTTGATTAAATTAAAATTCAGCACATTTAAATTCAATAAAAGGATTTTTTGATGCAGGTTGTAACTAATCCTCCAGTGCTCAATGCTGCAGGATATTATTGAGAAAAATATTTTAGTTAAAATTGATTAGCCACTTATATGAATTTGAACAGCATAAGTAGTTATAGTACATATAACAACATTTATAAGGGCTGGCCATCCTCATGCTTCAAGGTGTAAACCGATCAGCAGCCATACACAAAAGCAAACTTTCCATGATGGTTACAGTATTACACAATTCTCTGCCATTGCAGGATGAATTCCCTGATATTACAGGGGCCTGGGGCACAGGAATACTTTGGTCCCTGCTACTCTCTGCCTGTGGCACATCATAGTTCAGTCACTTTAAAATGTCAGTTGTTGGGTTTAGGCAGGTGCTGGGTGGTTGTGGTGGCATGTGAGATAAAGGAAGTCAGACTAGATGGTCTGGTGGTCCCTTCTGGCCTTAAACTTAATGAATCCATGACAACAAGATGAATTATTGGGGATGCTTTTGAAAGCACCTGGCATTGGTAGAGCCAGAACTGGAATACTAGCCTACATGAACCACTCGGGGTTTGCACTGATATGGCAATTTGAATGTTATGTTATTGGAAAGATAAGTGGGAGGGTAATATAATGGGGGAGTAAGGGAAGAGAGAAAACTAAGGAAGAAGGCATGAACAAAGAAGAAAAAGGCATGTGAAAAAAGGGGTTTCTTTTAGGCTCTGCACAGAAATAAGGTAGAAAATGAGCTTTCGTCATTCTCTAGCATTTAAACAAAAGGTTGAATGGTAAATATTAGGTTTTTTCTGACTGTTTAATCATTAAACCGGTCACAAACATGCTTACATTTTAAAGATTCTAATTCTGCTAGTGCCACTAATTACTTCCCTGTGAATGGTCTTACTCTGGCACCAGCAAAAAAGTTCTGTTTGACCTGAGTGCAAACTGACCCCTCCCCCATTGCCTCTAGAATATTTTTCCTCTCTCTACATTAACAAAAGGCTATTTGGATGTGCCTTTTCAGCTAATCCACATTACCAGTAGCATCCTGCCGAATTTCAAAGCATCAGCTTTGAAGTTATGCTGCCCAGGCAACCTTCAGACCACAGTTATTTGACTGAAGAAAACAAATGAATAATAAGTCAAATGTAAAAATTGTACCAAAGCACTTTCTCAACATTAGAGTTGTATTAACAATTCACTGGAAATAAGTAATATTCAAAATAATGACCATGAGCAAAGAAGGCCCCCAACTTGAATTCATTTAGAGGCTACTTTAGTTACAGGACTGCATTTGTTTTTAGTGCTAAAAATGTCAGCAACATCAACCTGTTTCTGCCACAAAAGTGACCTCCACATTTAGCTAAAGCAATGTGCGGGGAGTCTGGTTTGCTCACCCGTATTAATGCATTTTGAAGAAAAAGAAAAACAAAAACAGCAACGCTGAAGCTCAAAGTTCAGGAATTGCACAAAGATGATAAGGGGGTCTGTTTCGTCTGTTAAAAAACGAGGGGAGAACTTAGAATTTACCACTGCAAAAACTGGAACTCTTGTCACATTTTCAGAACAAACCCCTCTCCTTCTGATGCCTGGGGCAAAACGAACTTGACACAAATGGGGGCTAATGGCCTAAATCACTCTGAATTCTGCTATCTCAGTGACACTGGATCTGTCCCCAGAAGAAAACAGGCAAGCAGCAAATTATTTCTACAAACCTACAAAGCAGTAATGTTTTTTCTACGACTGCAATCTAGGAGCCTGACAGATTAATAAGACCGCTGCCACCATCGCCTTGTTATGCACAGTAAGTTTCCAGGTGCGGTGCATAACAAGGGCTAAGGGAAGGAGCAAAAACCAATCTGAACTATCCACAGAAACAAGCAAGTGTGAACTTTGCCTAAGTTTTGAAGCTGCTGAATTTACTTACATGTCCTGGCCTCTGAGAGAGCAATCACCACAACAAAACAAGTGTGGAAACCGATGCAGCGCCTGTCTAGCAGCTTCATCCTTACAGAAAGCAGCTGGAAGGGGCTACCAGGCACGTGTGTCTGGCGCGGGCGAGATATGGACAGACAAGGCGCCTTGGTTAGTACAGCGCCTCCGTTTGCTTTGTGCCTGCTGCAGCTTCTGAGTGAAATAGCAGCACCGCAGCAGCAGGGGATCTCGTGCCGGACTCCGGCCGTCCTGGAGAGCTGGGGGAGGGAGTGACAGTGGGGGGGCTGGACACTTCCAGGAAACGTTCCGGAGTGTTTCTCATGGAGCATAAACAGGATGCTCGGGGCTCCAGGGCAGCCAGAGCCAGGAGGCTGCTGAGCGCCAAGCGCTGGTTTACAGCTGCCCGGAAAACTTGCGGGGTAGGAGAGAAAGAAATTGCAAAAAGTAAAACAATAGCCTCCAAAAATTCACTCCTGGGCTTCTTTAAAAGTTCAGTTTCGTCAACCTTTTCTGATCTTAGCTCTCCCACCCAGATCTTAACTCTCCCACCCAGATCCAGAGAGGGACGGACACCCCGCCCCCGCGCCCCGGGGGCACCACACACCAGGTTCAGCTCAGGCAGACGCCAGGCACAGCTCCCCAGCCACAGACACCTCTTAGGGACACTAGGCACAGCTAGGGTTGCCAACTGTGGTTGGACAAATGCCTGGAGATTTCATCACATGACAATGTTTAATTAAAGATTAATCTTTAATTCCTGGAGACTCCAGGACAATCCTGGAGGATTGGCAACCCTAGGCACAGCTCCCCAGCCCGACACCTCCCTGGGGACACCAGGCACAGCCGCCCTGTCAGACACCTCCCTGGGGACACTGGGCACAGCTGCCCAGCCACAGACGCCCCCTCATGGACACCAGACACAGCTGCCCTGCCAGACACCTCCCCGGGGACACCAGGCACAGCTCCCCAGCCACAGACACCCCCTCAGTGACATCAGGCACAGCTCCCCAGCCAGACACCCTCCCGCCTCCCCCCAGGATACCAGGGACAGCTCCTCAGCCAGACAACTCCCCGGGGACACCAGTGTGACAGCCTGTACTCTTGTTTTCACCCCTTCATAAGATTATGATACATTTTATACAAAAAGAAAAGGAGTACTTGTGGCACCTTAGAGACTAACCAATTTATTTGAGCATGAGCTTTCGTGAGCTACAGCTCACCTCATCGGATGTACAGTGGAAAATACAGAAGATGTTTTTATACACACAGGCCATGAAAAAATAGGTGTTTATCACTACAAAAGGTTTTCTCTGCCCCCACCCCATTCTCCTGCTGGTAATAGCTTATCTAAAGTGATCACTCTCCTTACAATGTGTATAATAATCAAGGTGGGCCATTTCCAGCAAGTCCCCTAACGCCCCTACTCTACTTGCGCTATATTGATGACATCTTTATCATCTGGACCCATGGAAAAGAAGCCCTTGAGGAATTCCACCATGATTTCAACAATTTCCATCCCACCATCAACCTCTGCCTTGTCCAATTCACACAAGAGATCCACTTCCTGGACACTACAGTGCTAATAAATGATGGTCACATGAACACCACCCTATACCGGAAACCTACTGACCGCTAGGCCTACCTACATGCCTCCAGCTTTCACCCTGACACACCACACAATCCATTGTCTACAGCCAAGCTCTGCGATACAACCGCATTTGCTCCAACCCCTCAGACAGAGACAAACACCTACAAGATCTCTATCAAGCATTCTTACAACTACAGTACTCACCTGCGGAAGTGTAGAAACAGATTGATAGAGCCAGAAGAGTTCCCAGAAGTCACCTATTACAGGACAGGCCCAACAAAGAAAATAACAGAACGCCACTAGCCGTCACCTTCAGCCCCCAACTAAAACCCCTCCAACGCATTATCAAGGATCTACAACCTATCCTGAAGGACGACCCAACACTCTCACAAATCTTGGGAGACAGGCCAGTCCTTGCCTACAGACAGCCCCCCAACGTGATGCGAATACTCACCAGCAACCACATACCACACAACAGAACCACTAACCCAGGAACCTATCCTTACAACAAAGCCCGTTGCCAACTGTACCCACATATCTATTCAGGGGACACCGTCACAGGGCCTAATCATATCAGCCACACTATCAGAAGCTCGTTCACCTGCACATCTACCAATGTGATATATGCCATCATGTGCCAGCAATGCCCCTCTGCCATGTACATTGGTCAAACTGGACAGTCTCTACGTAAAAGAATAAATGGACACAAATCAGATGTTAAGAATTATAACGTTCATAAACCAGTCGGAGAACACTTCAATCTCTCTGGTCACGCGATTACAGACATGAAAGTTGCGATATTACAACAGAAAAACTTCAGAAACAGACTCCAAAGAGAGATTGCTGAATTGGAATTAATTTGCAAATTGGATACAATTAACTTAGGCTTGAATAGAGACTGGGAATGGTTGAGTCATTATAAAAAGTAACCTATTTCCCCTTGTTTATTCCTCCCCCCACTGTTCCTCTGACATTCTTGTTAAACCCTGAATTTGTGCTGGAAATGGCCCACCTTGATTATCATACACATTGTAAGGAGAGTGATCACTTTAGATAAGCTATTACCAACAGGAGAGTGGGGTGTGGTGAGGGGGGTGAGGGGGAGAAAACCTGGATTTGTGCTGGAAATGGACCACCTTAATTATCATACACATTGTAAGGAGAGTGATCACTTTAGATAAAAGAAAAGGAGTACTTGTGGCACCTTAGAGACTAACCAATTTATTTGAGCATAAGCTTTCGTGAGCTACAGCTCACTTCATCAGATGCATACTGTGGAAAATACAGAGGATGTTTTTATACACACAGACCATGAAAAAATGGGTGTTTATCACTACAAAAGGTTTTCTCTCCCCCCATCCCACTCTCCTGCTGATAATAGCTTACCTAAAGTGATCACTCGCCTTTCAATAAAAAGAAAAGGAGTACTTTTGGCACCTTAGAGACTAACCAATTTATTTGAGCATAAGCTTTCGTGAGCTGTAAATTGGTTAGTCTCTAAGGTGCCACAAGTACTCCTTTTCTTTTTGCGAATACAGACTAACACGGCTGTTACTCTGAAACCTCTCCTTACAATGTGTATGATAATCAAGGTGGGCCATTTCCAGCACAAATCCAGGGTTTAACAAGAACGTCTGAGGAACAGTGGCGGGGGGGGAAGGAATAAACAATTGGAAATACGTTACTTTTTATAATAAATCAACCATTCCCAGTCTCTATTCAAGCCTAAGTTAATTGTATCCAATTTGCAAATTAATTCCAATTCAGCAATCTCTCTTTGGAGTCTGTTTCTGAAGTTTTTTTGTTGAAGTATACTCACTTTGAGATTAGAAATCGAGTGACCAGAGAGATTGAAGTGTTCTCCGACTGGTTTATGAACGTTATAATTCTTAACATCTGATTTGTGTCCATTTGTTCTTTTACGTAGAGACTGTCCAGTTTGACCAATGTATATGGCAGAGGGGCATTGCTGGCACATGATGGCATATATCACATTGGTAGATGTGCAGGTGAACGAGCCTCTGATAGTGTGGCTGATGTGATTAGGCCCTGTGATGGTGTCCCCTGAATAGATATGTGGGCACAGTTGGCAACGGGCTTTGTTGTAAGGATAGGTTCCTGGGTAAGTGGTTCTGTTGTGTGGTATGTGGTTGCTGGTGAGTATTCGCTTCAGGTTGGGGGGCTGTCTGTAGGCAAGGACTGGCCTGTCTCCCAAGATTTGTGAGAGTGTTGGGTCGTCCTTCAGATTGGTTGTAGATCCTTGATAATGCGTTGGAGGGGTTTTAGTTGGGGGCTGAAGGTGACGGCTAGTGGCGTTCTGTTATTTTCTTTGTTGGGCCTGTCCTGTAGTAGATGACTTCTGGGAACTCTTCTGGCTCTATCAATCTTCTTCACTTCCGCAGGTGGGTACTGTAGTTGTAAGAATGCTTGATAGAGATCTTGTAGGTGTTTGTCTCTGTCTGAGGGGTTGGAGCAAATGCGGTTGTATTGCAGAACTTGGCTGTAGACAATGGATCGTGTGGTGTGGTCAGGGTGAAAGCTGGAGGCATGTAGGTAGGCATAGCGGTCAGTAGGTTTCCGGTATAGGGTGGTGTTTATGTGACCATCGTTTATTAGCACTGTAGTGTCCAGGAAGTGGATCTCTTGTGTGCACTGGACCAGACTGAGGTTGATTGTGGGATGGAAATTGTTGAAATCACGGTGGAATTCCTCAAGGGCTTCTTTTCCATGGTCCAGATGATAAAGATGTCATCAATATAGCGCAAGTAGAGTAGGGGCGTTTGGGGACGAGAGCTGGGGAAGCGTTGTTCTAAGTCAGCCATAAAAATGTTGGCATACTGTTGGGCCATGCGGGTACCCATAGCAGTGCCGCTGATCTGAAGGTATACATTGTCCCAAATGTGAAATAGTTATGGGTAAGGACAAAGTCACAAAGTTCAGCCACCAGGTTAGCCGTGACATTATCGGGGATAGCGTTCTTGATGGCTTGTAGTCCATCTTTGTGTGGAATGTTGGTGTAGAGGGCTTCTACATCCATAGTGGCCAGGATGGTGTTATCAGGAAGATCACCGATGGATTGTAGTTTCCTCAGGAAGTCAGTGGTGTCTCGAAGGTAGCTGGGAGTGCTGGTAGCGTAGGGCCTGAGGAGGGATTCTACATAGCCAGACAATCCTGCTGTCAGGGTGCCAATGCCTGAGATGATGGGGTGCCCAGGATTTCCAGGTTTATGGATCTTGGGTAGTAGATAGAATATCCCAGGTCGGGGTTCCAGGGGTGTGTCTGTGCGGATTTGATCTTGTGCTTTTTCTTTTTCGGGAGTTTCTTCAGCAAATGCTGTAGTTTCTTTTGGTAACTCTCAGTGGGATCAGAGGGTAATGGCTTGTAGAAAGTGGTGTTGGAGAGCTGCTCTTGTTCATATTCCGACCTATTCATGATGACAACAGCACCTCCTTTGTCAGCCTTTTTGATTATGATGTCAGAGTTGTTTCTGAGGCTGTGGATGGCATTGTGTTTTGCACGGCTGAGGTTGTGGGGCAAGTGATGCTGCTTTTCCACAATTTCAGCCCGTGCACGATGGCGGAAGCACTCTATGTAGAAGTCCAGTCTGCTGTCTTGATCTTCAGGAGGAGTCCACCCAAAATCCTTCTTTTTGTAGTGTTGGTAGGGAGGTCTCTGTGGATTAGGATGTTGTTCAGAGGTGTGTTGGAAATATTCCTTGAGTCGGAGAAGTCGAAAATAGGATTCTAGGTCACCACAGAACTGTATCATGTTCGTGGGGGGTGGAGGGGCAGAAGGAGAGGCCCCGAGATAGGACAGCTGCTTCTGCTGGGCTAAGAGTATAGTTGGATAGATTAACAATATTGCTGGGTGGGTTGAGGGAACCATTGCTGTGGCCCCTTGCGGCATGTAGTAGTTTAGAAAGTTTAGTGTCTTTTTTTCTTTTGTAGAGAAGCAAAGTGTGTGTTGTTTTTTGGGGGGTGGGGTGGGGAGAAAACCTGGATTTGTGCTGGAAATGGCCCACCTTGATTATCATACACATTGTAAGGAGAGTGATCACTTTAGATAAGCTATTACCAGCAGGAGAGTGGGGTGGGGGGAGAGAAAACTTTTTGTAGTGATAAACACCCATTTTTTCATGGTCTGTGTGTATAAAAACATCTTCTGTATTTTCCACGGTATGCATCCGATGAAGTGAGCTGTAGCTCACGAAAGCTTATGCTCAAATAAATTGGTTAGTCTCTAAGGTGCCACAAGTACTCCTTTTCTTTTTGCGAATACAGACTAAGACGGCTGTTACTCTGAAACCTGTCATTTTATATAAGGTATGCCTTGTGGTATATCATTTGAAAACACATAATTTGTTGATTATCAGTGTCCTGGTAAAATATGTGTGGCAACCTTTTATGCAAAGTTATAAGATTCCTATGTATGATATAACTAAGACATGTTCCTGAACTTCAAAGTCTGGGGAGCGGCCACAGACAAGTTGCCCAGAGACAGAAGTCAAGCTGACACCTTAGTCGGGTGTCAACAAAATCAAATGCACCATCACTGGGTTAAGTAGCCATTTTTTGGCAGGACAGAGGGTGTGGGTGAAAAATCTACATCTGGTCAAAGAAACAACAGCTTGGGGTTTCTGTCCACACACAGTTTCTGTCTCCTAAACCTCCCCTGGAGCTGCTTCTTGAAGAAAAGACAGCACTAAAAGAAGGGAAAGCAGACACCCCAAATTAAGCCCTTTCTCTTTGCCCCTGGCATCCACAACACCTAAGAACAAAGGAAGCAGCATTGAACTGGGGCATTGAAATAAATTCAGCCGGTAAGACTGTTCGAACAATGGGTGAGAGTTTGAACTAATTTAGTTTAATTTAGGCATTGTGTGTTTTATTTTCTTGTAGCCAACAAACAGTTACAGTTATGCTTCATTACTTGTAATCACTTAAAACCTATCCTGTAGTTAATAAACTTGTTTTATTGTTTGATCTAAAACAGTGTGTTTGGATTGAAGCATTTGGGATAACATGGGTTGTGCACATCATTTTCTATGCATGAAATGACAGACTTTCTATGAGCTTGTGCTGTCCAGGGGGGAGCTGGGCAGTACAAGACACACATTGCTGGGGGAAAGTCTGGGACTGGGAATTTGCTGGCGTTGTCACGCGGTGTAATTCAAGGGTGGGTGGCTACAGCACTCCTCCAGCGTAGCTGGGAGCCACGTAATTTACACGCCGAGGACACCGGGGTCCTTCTCCAGGGATGGAGCGAGCCCTCCCAGCACTCTGTATATGTGCGCGTGCGTCCCCCGCGCCGGGGGCTGGAAGCTGGAGTCTCTCAACCGCCCCAAGAGTTCTATCCCCGCCCCCGTGACACAATTGGTTGCCCTTTCTCCTCGAGCAACAAAAATCCCCCCCCCGCTCCCGATTGGCTCTCCCACAGTTCCGCCCCCTCGTTGGGCTACCATGGTGGCCCCGCCCCTTCCCGGTCACCAGGGGTGACCATCCTAGTTACGTGCCCCTTCTGCCTCGCTTGTACCGGTCTCCGTGTGGCCCCGACCCCAGCCAATGGGCGAGCGCAGGGAAGGAGGGAGTGGGGGGAGATCCGGTCACGTGCCACCCCAGCGGCCGCGTTGGGCCCGGAGGAGCCGGTTCTGAGCGGAGCTACCGACCCGAACGCGGACTCCCCGCTTCCGGGGCCCTCATGGCGGGGGCAGGGCGCGGCGCGGGGGCAGCAGCCGGCGGGCGGGGCTACAGGCGCCTGCGCGGCTTCGTCGCCTCGCCCCGCCGCTGAGCGCCAGGTAACGGGGCGGCCGCGCGCGCCCGGCTTGAGCCTCTCAACGCGACCCCCCCCCCCTCCCTTCCTTCACCGCCCGGCGCCTGCCCCGGCTCCGGCTCCCCTCGCGCCTGCGCGCCGCCGTTGATGTCCCGGCCGGGGCTGTCTGGGCTGGTTCGTGGTGGCCGCGGGCCCTGCTTGCCCCCCCAGCCCCCCGGGGGCGCTTTCCCACCGGACAGGTGCCGGAGCCGCGTCCCGGCTTCACGCGCGGGGGGACGGGGGGAGCTTGGCCCTAGACCCTGGGGGCTGCTGCCGGGAGCGTCATGCCGGGGCTGGGCGTTGCGGCGCCGCATTCCCCCCGGGGTGGTGGGGGCAGCCGGCCTGTCTTCCTGGCCAAGGGCGGGTTGCTCCAGTCCTGGAAGAGAAGTTTGTGGGCAAAACTTTGGGCAGACTGTTAAGTCTGCAGTGAGACAAGGTGGGTGAGGTAACATCTTGTATTGGACCTTACTTCTCTTGGGGAGAGAGAGACAAGCTTTGGAGCTAGGCATTGCTTTTCTCATAGGTGTGTGTGTTTGGGGGGAATGAGCTCAGTGTGGCTCCAAAGCTTGTCTCTCTCTCATCAACAGAAGTAGGTCCAATAAAAGAAAATATCTTCCCTACCTTGTCTCTCTAATAGTCTGAAACTGACCTGGCCGGGACAGCAGTGCAAACAATATATGAACTCTCTCGACAGAGTAGAGTGGATCTTTGGTATCACCCGGAAGACCATCTCTTCCCAGGGTGGAAGAGACCAGTACACTAGACCTGTCTGCAGGGTAGTGGCTGGACACTGCAAAAAGGATGCATGGATATGTTTGTGCAGTAACTTTGCATTACAGAAGAACAACTTTTAGTGGTTCAACTATCCTTCGTAGTAGCTCTGTCTGTTACTGTCTCATAGCGTAGTAACAGGTTTCAGAGTAACAGCCGTGTTAGTCTGTATTCGCAAAAAGAAAAGGAGTACTTGTGGCACCTTAGAGACTAACTAGTTTATTTGAGCATAAGCTTTCGTGAGCTACAGCTCACTTCATCAGATGCATAGTGAGCTGTAGCTCACGAAAGCTTATGCTCAAATAAATTGGTTAGTCTCAAAGGTGCCACAAGTACTCCTTTTCTTATAGCATAGTAGTGTTCCTTCTTATTCTGTACATCTGTTAAGTTAGTTTTCGCTGGTAGGAAGAGTATTAAATTTTTTGCCAAAAAGCTTTTACTGTTGAAACCGCCTTGAATTTTTGTTCAAAATAAAATACAGCTAAAATAATCCCATCCCCTCTTCTAAAATTCAAATTCAAAGACAAGTCAGGCAGGTATGTGATAAATATACAGCCAAATGTGATTAAATTAAAACACTTCTTGGGGAGAGGTAGTCTTAAAAGCTTTTTTTTTTTTTTAATTAGTTTATAAGTGAGTCATCAGACTGTTGTCTTGGATGAAAATTCCGCACCCTCAGCTTACATCACCACAGCAAAGTCAAAAATTGTCCGGTAATCTAAGATATGATGGTGGTTTACCTAGAAACAGTTTTGCCCTACACTGTGAAGATACAAAAACATGTGTTTTAGTTTTGTTCCACTGTGTGACTTTGTTCATAGATATAGTATTTTTTCCTGATAATGGTTTGCCTACATTTATATCTCATAGGCTTTGTCCCTGAAAGTGAAAGAGAGAACCGCATATTTGGGTTCCAGTCCTTTGTGATTGCTCCTAGCTTTGCTGAGCAGCAACAGCAGAGTGAAATTAACAAGATTCTGCTCTGTTTTGTCCTTGACATTCAAACCCTGTAGGCAGCAGAGAAGCCATCAAGAACTACTGCAGTGGTTCTCAAATGTTTGTATTGGTGACCCCTTTCACACAGTAAGCCTCAAGTGTGACGCCCCCCCTCATAAATTAATTTTTTTAAATAATTAACACTATTATCAATTCTGGAGGCTAAATGGGGTTTGGGGTGGAGGCTGACAGCTCGTGACCCCCCCAGGTAATAACCTTTCGACCCCCTGAGGAGTCACGATCCCCCGTTTGAGAGCCCCTGAACTACTGGTTTCATGGTACTCTCTGGGAAAGCCATAAGCAGTAGCAAAAATAGGTGATGTAGTTATTGATGGGGGAGGAGGAAAGAGACTCTGAGATGACTATTTTACTGAAGACTTCCTTCCACCAGCAACCAAGAGGCTAGGAAAGGAGTGTGGTTGTAGAGGCACTCGTTCCACCCCTGGAAAGCTTTGGAATGTTCGTGGTGAGAAATCTGTCTCCAAGCTGCCAGATAAGCTGCTGATAAATCTTGAAGCCTCATTAGTCAGAGGCTGGCATTAGAACCAATATCTCTGAGTAGATTCTGAGGACAGTTTCCTGGTAGCAATCCCAGCATACTTGTGCTTCCCAGAAGCTGGCAATGGAGATATGTGCTTCTTTGCTGCTGCTGAGTCTAGTGGAGAGAGGAATGGTGGTGTTAGGAAGGGTGGTTCCCATACCCTTCCATATCAACCACTAGATAATAGGAAAGCTACTATGGTTAATTATTAGTTGTGGTATGCTTTTTCTGTCCCAGCAGCATAAACGTGAAGGGACACTTAATTTAAAAATCACACTTGTCTCCTACTGTTGTTTATAACACTAAGGTCATTCTACCTTGAAATCAGACCATTTTTAATTTTTTGTTTACTTTGCATTTGACTGCTCATTGTGTATAATCAAGTTTCATTGTGGTAGCCCTGTTAGTCTGTATCAGCAAAAACAATGAGGAGTCCTTGTGGCACCTTAGAGACTAACAAATTTATTTGGGCATAAGCTTTAGGTATAATCAGTGGCCTTTGTTTGTGTGGGTGTTTTACATAGCAACAGAGGAGAGAGAAATATTCCCCCATCACTCCAGAAAACAAACAGGGAAATGGGATTGTAAATCCTACAAAAATTGGCACTGGCAAAGCATATGGGGAAGAGGAAGCATCTGAGACTACTCTTAAGTCTCCAAATCTGGGTAGATAAGCAATCAGAAGCCTGACCAATTTGAAAGTTTACATTTAAAAATAGCTCCATCTCCTTTTCCCAAGGCCTATGTGCTGATGCTCCTCCCATGAGGATTTTAGATCTTGACTACACTTGGAATTATCACTGATTTCAGCCACCAGCATAGCTGTGTGATGGGTCATCCAAGAAAGCTGCAATTTGTTCCGTGGGGTTTGTCTCTGCTTGAAAACTGGGTAAATCCTACTGGTGCAAGTTGCAGATTTCCTCATCTACAGTAATTTAGCACTGCACAGATGACTGAAATAATGCCCAGGGTAAACAGAGCCTTAGGATAGGGACGGTTATAAGGGGGATGGCTCTTTCCAATAAGGGAAAGAAAGTTTGCTTTGGTTACGCTTGGGGACTGACTGTGTTCTTTGTTTTGTTTTCCTCATTGCTACTAGTGACTAGACTGCACCTGAGCTGGTGCTCTCTGCTCCTCCACCACCTTGTCTCTCTCACTGGAGTTCTCTGACCTGTCTACACACGATTTCAGTAGCTTCCTTGGCGTTGGATGGCTGGCAAAGAGGGATGTTTAGTCTGATGGCCAATTGCTGTAACTGGTTAAAAGGGTGGCAGGAGCCTGTCAGGTAAGATTAAGCAAATGAGAGTATTCTGTTTCTACAGTGTCTTTCATCCCAAAGAACCTCAAAGATCTCTATGTATTGTACTATATGTCCAGGGTTACTCTGTACTACCATTTTGTCTGTCTTACTTTTCTTCTTAGCTACCCTTTGATAAAACCTGATTTTTTATTTTGTTTTATTTTTTTTACATCAAAGACCAAAACCTAAGGTGCATAATTGTTTTTTCTTCGAGAGAAAATCACACATGTTTTTTGAGTTATAAAAAAGAAAACACAAACCAATGATCAGTTACTCAGGTAATTTGTTTCTGACTGAAAGAATTCGTGAAGTTCAACATATTTACCTTTCTCTTTTGTGTGGACTTATGTTGGGAATTGGGACAGAGAAGAGCAGTGACTTAAAATGTCTAATGTATGGCTGTCAAACTCATTCTGGATTTTGTTTTTAATTATTGTCTGTTGGTAGGGATATACATTTAAGGGTAGATATACTACCCTTTATCTACATCAGATGTTATATCATTGAGAGTTTTGAACAAAGATCAAGGGTAGAATATGGCCTTTATGAAATTTTAGTTTTAATTATCATTATTTAGCTGTCCTATTGTTGCAGTCTGGTAGAGTAGTCTGACATTTGGAACCACTGTTGTTTCTCCTCTCGGTTTCTTTTCCTTCCACATCTTCCTTCCTGTTTTTTTTTCTCCCCTTTCTCTGGACGGAATTGCTGACACCTCCCAGAGCCATTGTTTTGGATTGTCAGTTTCTAGACTCAGGAGAACAATACATTTGTTTATGTTTGGTGTACCTTGGAAGAATTTCTTGACAGCCTTGAGAGCTAGAAACTTAATTTTAAAAATGTGGATTCTGCAGAATCCAAGCTTGTCAAATGGGCCACATGAGTATGTTTAGTGGTGTCACAAACCTCACCCACTTATCTGACAAACACTTGCAGACTTTTCTACTTATTTCACTTGATTCTTTTGGTTGCTGCTTATTGCCACCACTGGAATTCATTGTGATCCTGCTCTCCACCTCTTGCACTACCTCCTCTTGTTCTTCTGGAAGCCCTGAAGAAATTGGTGTGCAGCTCACAAACTTAGCCTTTCACAAAATGCTACCGTATTCTGAAGGAGATTGGAAATAACCATGTTTTATTTAGTGTCCCCTTAATTAGTGGAATTTGGGGATTTGCCACCCAACTAAGCCAAATTATCAGTTTTACCTATTTTTAAAATGAGATTAGAGAAGGTGTTGGTTTCAAAAGCTTCTCTTTTTTGTCTTCTGTTTCACAAATCCCTTCAAGCTCACTTGAATTATTGAGAAAGTAATGAAAGTATATTTCCTTATTGCTGTATTTTAAATAATCCTAACCTCGGAGAGAGAGGGGTGTATGTGACTTTAAAAGGGCTACAGCACAAGTGACGTGTTTGTTGTATTGCTCATCAATAGGAACTAATACCTTCATTGTGGCCTTGGGGATTTGCCTTAGTTAGACATTGATATAGCTATACCAATATGAACACATAGCGTACACAGGCAATGCTGCTGTTCGCACCTGTAGAGCGTAAGTTACTCTGCTTGCAACTGGGATAACTTTCCTTGTCTGCAGTGGAGTATTTCAATGGTGCAGCTACACTGATGGTTGCAGTATGATCAAATCCTCAGTGTGGATAGGGCTTTAGTTTTAGTTTGTGTTGAAGGAAACAGGGGAAATGGAAGTTATGGTGGTAGTTAAAGAGAATATAACCATGCCAAAAATATGGAATTCAAATAGATGGTACCTGGGATTCAATTTCCAAAAGACAAATACAAATTAAAGGCAAAATCATTAAGTCTTATATGTATCTCTTCAAGTTATATTATCATCCAGTATTAAGCTTATCTCTTTATTACTGCACTCTCTGATCAGCTGGTTGTATGTTAAACACCAAATAAACAAGCATAAGTCTCTCTGGTACTGGATATTTTGAAGCCTATTGGTTTTACAGCTTGTGGTAACTTTGTTATTTATGCATTCAAATAATTGTAAAAGTCCAACACAATGTTCAACTAGGAAAAAAAGCCTTGAAATACCTTTTTTTTTTTTGCCCTTCTGAAGGAAGGTGACACTGGTGATGGTGGGACTTGATAATGCTGGTAAAACTGCTACAGTGAAAGGAATCCAAGGAGGTAAGCAGTAAATCTTTATATGAAGTTCTGAACTAAGCATTTTAAGACTAAATATGCTGGTCAACTCAAAACCTCTTTTTAAAATGACCAACTTAAAAAAAAATCCTAAATGATATGACCTCAATTCTTACATCTCTTTAAAAGGATTTAGAAAGGGTTTTTATGCTCCTCTGTTTAAATGGATATTCCAAACAGGGCAAAACTGACTGTACAAAGAAAAGAGTGAAACAAATGACACAAAATTGCTGTCAAAAGCAGAGAGAGACACACTGTGGGGAAAAGATCTTCTTTCAGTTTTAGTATTCTTAGGTGTTGTGGCAGCTATGACAATGTCCTGGTCAAACTTTATTGAATTAAGTTTAAATATTTTAGGAGTTGATTTTATTAAAAATGAAAATGTCAATGTCCTATTGAGGGATTGTGTGTATTTACATGGGGGAGGGGAGACCACAGCCCCCCAGGAACTAAAAACGGGGGAGGTAGGGAGGTGCTTTGGCACATTCACTCAGGGCACACCTCCTCCAGATAGGCAAGCCTCTTTCCAGTGGTGGAAGCTGTGCTTGTTCAAACTGAATTCTCCAGGAACCAACAGTCAGAGGAATTTTGGATAAATAGCCTGAGTTAAAACTGACTCAGGGCCTTCTTTCTGATTCAGCAAACAGAAAGGGCCTCTAATCCAGATGTGGCTCCCAGGCCTTAAGGAAAGGTAGCAAGTGTATCTTTGGCCCATTGAGGCCCCATAAGACATCAGCTGGTTGTGAGCTGAAGCTGTGATGAACTTGTGACCACAGGAAAAACCCCTGTGTTGGGTTAGGAGGACTAATAACCAAACAGAACCCTCTTTGGAGTGAGGGAGTGATCCTTGGTAAGCTCATTAGCATGCGTGTTGGTTCTTTTATTGTTTTTAATGTTTTTCTCTGTAATGCATTCACCTTAAGAATAAATATGCTTGCTTATAAAGGGCTGTGTGGTAACTTAGAACTGTGGCAATTTTATTGTGTATTTATCTTTGGAAAAAATGGCAAAACAGGCCTCTTTAGGCTGAATATCACAGCACAGTCAGGGAACTGTACAGCCTCGAAGTTCCCCCATCAAGAGGGAGGGAAATGTGAATCCACTCGAGAGGTGATAGCTGAGGAGCCTGGCCTGTTGGTGCTTCTGCTGGGCCATAGAGTGGAATGTGGGTGCAGTTGCCCTGAACTATAAGTGTCACTTGTAATTACATGATGTACAACACTTTGAGACAGAAGTGAATTCCCCCTTCATTCTACCCACCTGAGTTTGTGGTGTCCCTTATAAAAATGACTTTTATTTGGGCCTCTTGCTTTGATAATATAGGCCCCAATCCTGCAGATGAATCCATCGTAAAAACCCGAGTCTTAGTCCAGTGAGTCAAGGGATCTGAAAGGAATTAGTTCCCATTTAAATTCAGTGGAAGTTTAGCACATAATTACCTTGGGCTTTTTTAAAATTCTAAGCCTAAATTTTCAAAGAGGTGAGAACCTAGGTGCGTGCACCCTGTTTGTCTGTGTGCACCTGCATCTGGGGTTTGTGTAGCTATGTGTGCACAATTCATGTGTGCATCTGCTCTGGGTGAGGGTGCATGCTCATGTTTGATGGCCATGCATGTCTCTTAGAATATGGGTAGTTTTTCAGTAGTTCATTTTCTGGCACATGCAATATATATTTTTCCTGATAGGGTAAGATGCTGTTTCTGTTAGAGAAGGAGCTGACTATAAATTGCTAGCTTTTTTACAGAAAGAGAGAGAAAAATTATCCAGAGTTCATTTAGGACTGAAATTCTGTCTCATAATTTTGTTTGAATTATTGCAAGGATATAAAGTGTTTCTTCTGGTTAATGAGACATTTCACTTATTAGCATAGGTTAGAGAAATCAATAGATCTGATTTCTTTGTACAGAAATTGCTTTCTGATGAAATATACTGCAATGTGCATACATCAGTAAACTTTATGTAAAGTCAATGTTTTAAGTATAACCTGTTTTATGATATTGACTGTCGGTATAATTAGGAAAGGAATCTGAAGAAGGAAATGGTGTGTATATAACTTAAAAGATGGTTCTAATGATACATTTTTATATCCTCATTTATAACCAAGAAAGCACCAGCAACTTCCTAGACATTTTCTACAGCAAGAGCTCATTTGGCTTTGGAGAGAATTTTCTCTTTCCCCTCTCCACTGACTAATGCACATGCATGCAGGCCATAATTGGAATCGGATAAAACTGGTGCTTTTAAAGACAAATGTTTGGTGTAACTTTGTGTTTGAGGAGATGGAAGGTTTTTCCAGCTGTGTACATTTAATTTAGCATCCAGGATGTGCTATGCAATATACTGACAGGTATGAAGGCAAACTCTCTGCCCCAAATGCTAGTTGCAGGTCAGTAAATCAATGGATTTATCAGGTGTAAATGAAGTTATGAAGACTTCCCCCCCAACTCTGTCCTTCTGGATCTTTTTTTTTTTTAAAGACCATGAATCCATAGTTGATATTTAATCTGCCATTATTTCAGCACTGATACTAACACCTCCATCAGCAAAACAAACTAATTTGACCGAAAAGTCCTCTTCCAGGATAAACTTCTTCTAGAAAGATGGAACCAAAAGTGGACTAGATATTTCCAATATGGGGTTCCATATTAAGAGACTCTGACTCTGTTGAAAGTTTCTTAATACTTTGTTGTGAAAACAGCTTGACCTAGAAATGTCACATTTGTTTTTCTCAACTGACCTCATGGAGGAGAGTGCATTCGATTAGTTTTCAGGGTTGATAGTAGCTAATTGTTTAGTTATGCTTGGGAGTCATTAATACTATTGGATGGTGAACATAGTTTTAATTGAGTGCATTGTTGTAATGCACACGTATTCCAAATATATGCACCTTAATGTATTTCGACTCTCAGAACTCACAAGACCTGGACCAGCCAGCACAGTGGGCAAAGACTTGCTATGAGGCATCTGCAGCCAGGAAAGTTTCACAGAAAAGACTGTCCATCGTAGTCTGGGTCCTCTGTACTTCACGGTACAATGGGACTAAATTCTGCAGTGGCAGCCTCTAAAATTCTGCAACAACATTAACATGTTCTGCAACCATGAAAAATACCCTTAGCTCTCACTGTGCCTCCCCCACAAACACACACAATTATGGCTCATAGTTGAAAATACTCAGCATAAAATGTCTGTTATTTTTGAAGATGGCATTTTTTTCACTATACTATACATTTTTCCATATATCCTGGCAGTGCAGCCTGGGTCTTGGCTCCTATGATTTTGTCTGTGAGGTCTGGCTCAGAATTGCCATTCCCTGGTGTGTCAGTGAGGGAGAGTGCTTATACCCGTTCCAGTGGTTCATCTTTCCAGTTTCACAAGCCTCAGCTGCTGCAAAGTTCTTCAGGCTCCTGCTTCTGACTCTTCCTGCTTTCTTTCTGCGAGCAGGACTCCAGCTGTCACTCCGTAATCCTCTGTTGCCTGGTTCTATGTAACAGCGCACAGAAATCTAATTCGCTCCCTCCAAGGGAGGAGCTGGAAAGTGAGAAGAAGGCTGTGATAAATGAAGTGGGGGGTAGCTCCCTTTTATGGACACCCAGCCAGCCAGTTAACTATAAAATCCCTCTTGGTAGCTGTTCTCTACTTGCTTTTCCTGTAAAGGGTTAAAAAGTCTGACTGCATACATAGGTAAAAGGAAATGAGTGGGCACCTGGTCAAAACAGCCAGTGGGAAGGCTAGAAATTTTAAAAATTGAAACAAGACTCCTTTTTTGTGTATCTGTGGTTGTTCTCCCAGAGAGCAGGGACAGGACTGGACTATGCTGTAAAAGCTTGCTCCAGGTATGAAAAATCATTACATCGTACCTAGAAACTACTCATTTGAAACCCCAGATATGTAAGTAGATCAGGAAATGTCTAGGAAGACGCAATTAGGTTTATCTCTTTTTTTTCTTTATGGCTTGTGGACGACTCTGTGTTAATTCCTAAAAGCTTTTGTTTTGCTTGTAACCATTAAGCTGGACCTCAAGAAGACCATTCTTGATGCTTAATTATTATATTTGCTCTTCTTAAATCTAACAATAGTTAATATGTTCCAGATGTATGCTTTCTTTTTGTTTTTAATAAAAATTACCTTTTTTAAGAACCAGTTAGGATTTTTGGGTCCTAAGAGGTTTGTGCATATGTTGTTTAATTAGCTGGTGGCAAAAGCTGATTTCCTTTGTTTTCTTTCTCAGCTCTTCCCCAGAGGGGCGGTGGTGAAAGGGCTTGAGGGTACCCAACAGGCAGGAATTCCCAAGAGTGCCTTCCTGGGTCTAAAGGTTTTTTTTTTGTTTGTTTTCTCTTCACTTGGGTGGTGGCAGCATCTAGCCATCCAAGGTCAGAGAGAAGCTGTAACCTTGGGAGTTTAATACAAGCTTGGAGTGGCCAGTATTAATTTTTAGAATCCTTGCGGACCCCCACCTTCTGCACTTGAAGTGCCAGATTGGGGAATCAGCCTTGACACAGCTGCAGGCTGGTCCTAGCAGGGCAGGCAACAAATTCTGAGCATGTGACTACAGCAAAATGGCAAAATCTATGACATCCTGGAAAAATACCAAATTCCACTGCTGCAAAAACTTCCACAAAGCCTTATTTGAGACTAATGGGGTAATTCACATCTCATACTGCTATTGTTTCACACTCTTCTGTAGAGTTGGGCAGACATTTGGTACATCTCTTTAGGCTTGGTTCTTTTTTTTTCCCCAACGCTGTCTCAGCAACCCTAAGGGCTAAGTTTTTGTGATGAAATCTGAGGTTCATGAACACAATTCTGTGGCAAGGATTAAATTTGGTGGAACACATCAGGGCCTGCTCATAACCCATTAATTTGTTGTGCTCTGTTTTTTATTTTAAAGTTAGTTTAACACCACATAAATAGTGCACAGATGATTAGACTTGTACTTACATCTTATAGAAATCCATAATAAATGTGAGTCAGTCACAGGTATTCTTACACTGTTTTTCACCTGCTCCTTGTATAGATGGTTTTTTTTTGTTTTTGTTTTTCTTTTTTTAAAGACAAGATAATTCTCATACAGAAGCACATGTTCTTCTGGAATTAACGTTTCAAACTTGTTTTCCTGGGGAGAGGGGGAAATGTAACCTAAAACATGTAATTAGAAGTGTATTGGCCATTTTAATTGTATGGGCTTAGACTCTGAATTTTGACATACAAATCATAAAATAAATGAAATTGTTATAGCTAAACAAATCTTTCAGCAAATGTTTTCTTTATGATTTGGCAGAGTCTCCTGAAGATGTAGCTCCAACAGTGGGATTTTCTAAAATTGACCTTAAACAGGGAAGGTTTGAAGTCACTATCTTTGACTTAGGAGGTGGAAAACGAATACGAGGCATCTGGAAGAATTACTATGCTGAGGCATATGGGATAATATTTGTTGTGGATTCCAGTGACACAGAGAGAATGGAAGAGACGAAAGAGATCGTGACTGAAGTTCTAAGGCATCCTAGGATATCTGGGAAGCCTATATTAGTGTAAGTAACACGAATAAATGTTTTACTACTAATCTATAACTTATTAAATGTTGTATGTATTCAGATTAGTACGATAATTCTTCCCCCTCGGCCATACCTCTTTTAGTATCGTTACATAAGAACAAAATAATGGCTGTATTTGGTCAGACCAGTGTTCCTTCTAGCTCAGGATCCTGTCTTCTCACGGGCTAGATGCTTCAGAGGGAATGAACAGAACAGGGCAGTTTGAGTGATCCATCCCCTGTCATCTAGTCTCAGCTTATGATAGTCAGAGGTTTAGGGACACCCAGAACATGGAGTTGCATCCCTGACCATCTTGGCTCATACTCATTGATGGAGCTATCTTCCATGAACTCACCTAATTCTTTTTTTATCCCAGTTATACTTTTGGCCTTCACAAGATCCCTGGGCAAGGAGTTCCATGGATGACTATGCATTGTGTGAAGTAGTACTTCCTTATGTTTGTTTTTACCCTGCTTCCTATTAATTTCATTGGAAAACCCTGGTTCTTGAGTTATGCGAAGGAGTAAATAACACTTCCTTATTCACTTTCTCCATACAATTCATGATTTTATAGACTTCCATCATAACCCCTTTAACCGTTTCTAAGATGAACAGTCAGTCTTTTTAATTTCTTCTTATATGGAAGCTATTTTCCACCCCAGTCAATTTTGTTTTAATGGTTCCTAATATTCTGTTCGGGGTTTTTTGACAACCGCTGCGCATTGAGCAGATGTTTCCCGAGCACTATTCAAAATGACTCCAAGATCTTTCTTGAGTGTTATCAGTTAATTTAGACTCCATCACTTTGTAGGTATAGCTGGGAATGTTTTCCCATATGCATTTATCAGTATTGAATTTCATCTGCCATTTTGTTTCCCACTCACTCAATTTTGTGAGATCTCTTTGTAACTCTTCACAGTCTGCTTTGGACTATCTTGATTGATTTTTTTTTTCTGTTGTCTCCAGATTTTGCTACCTGACTGTTTACCCCTTTTTCCAGTTCATTTATGAGTATGTTGAACAGCACTGGTCGTGTTACAGAGCCCTGAGGGACCTTGCCATTTGCATCTCTCCACTGTGAAAACTAACAGTGTTTCCTGCCTTTTAACTGGTTACTGATGCATGAGAGGACCTTCCTCCTTAGCCCATGACTGCCTACACGGTATTACAGTTGCTGTACTGTATTGTGGTGTTACTGACGTATTTTTACACATCAGTCTAAGCATCGTGGTGTTAGGGGGCTAATTCTTTTTTTTGAGCTTATTCAGAACATTGATCTTTCATCTTGAACTGAGTGTCATGAATACTCTAATTACATTTGTGGCATTTGATCCTCTTATATTTAGTCCGTTGTAAGTGCAGTTTATTCACGTTTGTTTCAGTAAAAGTAGAGAAGTTTAACAAATAACATAATATTTTTGTACTTAATACTTCAGTAGTGTTTCCATCGATACAGTAGTTTCAAGGCAGTTTGGTGTGGTATATTGTGTGAAAACATCAGTACAGGCTTATGCAGTGATGATAACATTATTTTTATAAATGGCTCTTTATATTTTATATTACCAGTAGTGCTGGGCATAGTTTTTCAGGTGAATTTTTCTCCAAAATCTGCATATTTTGGATTCACTTCAGTGAATTGTTTTGGCTGAAACAAAAAATGGTTCGTTTTGACACTATCCTAGTGAAACACTTTGATTTTTTGTGGTTAGATTCATAAGGGGATTTAGGCATCATTCACAAAACCACTGGAAGAGGAGGTAGTGATGGTGGTGCTGCCTATTGAGTTAATTTAGAAGGAATAAAGGGGACTAAAGAGTCAAAGGTGTTAATATAACCCAGCCACTGCCCAACATTAGATAGGGTCAAACATGATTCAGGGTTTGGTACATAGAAACCTTAGCCTATTTAATACCATTACAGCACAGAATTAAAAATCCCTTTTTAACCTTTTATTAAAGATACAGAAAATGAAGAAGAAACAGGGAAAGCATTTGAAATGTAAAGTATTAAGTAAGACTTGCATTTTAAAAACATCCTTTGTTCCCTTTCTCCTAAACAGCAGACGTTTTTAGAAAGAGGAAAAACCCTTTTCTGACAGTCTTTGATGGTATTAAAGATGGTGATAAATCCTTTTCTCCAAAAAAAGGATAGTTAGTTGAGTTGGGTTGGAGCTGTTGTTGTTGTTCTTGTTAAAGTTGGATTCCATTTCCTAGAGAAGAAAACAAGACAAGCACACACAAAAGGAGAGAGAAAAGAACAGCAAAGATGAAAAAATGCAGCTTCTGTCTCTGATGTTGACTTTCACTTGCAACCTCACTGCTGGAGAAACACAGGCACAGTACATAGTCTTATCAGCCATTTTGACCATTGGGAAACTTGTACCACCAGTGGAGGTGGCAGTGTTATCTGGTTCCCTCTCTCTGACCTTTTTTGGTTGGGACCTCATTCAGGGTTAGGATGAAGCAGGTCCAGGGTCCTAGGAGACAGTAGGGATGGCAGCTCACTCCTTCCCCTTCTCTTATATTTGTCAGTCAGCATCGCATTAGCCAGCTTTTCCTCTCTGCTAATTTTCCGCTTACAAAAAGACACTTTGAGAACCCCAACAGGGAGTGATGGGCAGAACAGCCTATCTCTTCACTATGTTGTCCATCAACTAGACCTAATTTGTGATATTCCAGTGTTAGTTCTTGTTTATCAAGCATGATCTTAACACAGTGCTTGTTATACCATAGGCTTTTTTGTTTTTAACTAATCTTTTTGTTTCTTCTGCACCTTTTTACATGCTTATTGAGATTTCTTACGAACGTCACACTTTCATTTTCTACAGTTGAGTTCACTGTTAGGATAAACTTCTAGGCCCAGTAATCACAACATACCTCCTCCACCCATATGCACAATTGTCCAGTTGCTAGGGCACTCAACTGGGATGGGGGAGCCCTGGGTTCAAATCCCTTCTCTGGATCGGATCTGTTGCATCCCAGTGAGTATCCCAACCACCAGGCTATGGGGTATTCTGGAGTGGGACACTCTCATTCTGTTGAAGCTTTTCTCTTAGTATAAAATATTTGAATAGCCATTGGGCCGGGGTGAGGAGAAGATAGTGTGACTCTATATTCAGGGGTTAGGGAGCATACCTGGGTTCCAGTCCCTGTTCTAGAGGTGAGTGCCCTAACCACCAGGCTGTTGGTTATAAGGGGTACCGCTGCCTCTTCATTTGTGAATCTAGCCTTTCATTTTATTTGCTTTTAAAAAAAAATACCAAATGCAAAACAGTACATTCAGTCCAAACTGAATCTCTTCAATTTTTTTTTACAACTGCCATTGAATAAAAAAAAAAACAGTTATTTGCCCAGCTCTAATTACCAGTAAATTTAAGCATTCATAAGTTGTGCGTATCTAACACAAGGTGGTGCTACTGGTACATGATCAGAAAAATCTAATTAGAGAGAGCTTACTTTAATAGCAGTTGGGATTTGTTTTTGCTTTGGTGCCTATGCTTAATATTAAAAAAAAGTTGAGGGTTTCAGAAGGTCTAGCAACGAGAAGAACATTACATTTTGTTTGAATATGATTGACTTCTAAAATTCTACTTCTTCTAGAGTTTTTTGTTAAAAACAAATATTTGAATAACACCAGAAATAACAAACTTTACTAATTCTATTTTTAGAATAATTGTGCAAAAATAGTACTGTACAACAGCTCTGTCAAAAGAAACTTGGAAGTCATAAATGGTAAACTAGGACAAAACCCATGTGTGGCAGGCACAAGATTGGATTTTATAATACCATATATATACAGTGTATCAGTTTAGCCTTACATAACAAATGTTATCTACAAGGTTACCATGCATAGAATTTGGAGGGGAAGCTCTTTGCTTTAAAGCTTAAGCGCTGGGAATGTGCTAGGGTATGAGACTCCAAAAGTGAAACTGACTAGTCTGTCTTGATCAAGTTAAGTGAAGTACAGAAAGCAAACAGCATAAATGTTGAAAAGTAAATTGGGTTTTTTACTTGTCGTCTTTATTATCTATGATGGTGTTAGTGGTACCAGGAAGACAATAAATCTATTTCTAAAAATATTTTAACCAACAGTGTTTTTAAAAATGAAATTGTGACAGTTGATGACTGTGTAATCTCTCTAAATGAATAAAAATTGTTCAGCTTTCCGTTATAAAATCTCTAGGTGCTGATCCTGTAGTTGGGAAAGGTGGGGTTTTTGTGCCCATACAGAGCCCCTGTGACTTCAGTGGACTTGACAAAGGCATATGGTCCTACCTGCATGGATCTAATTGCAGGGTCAGCACCATAATCATCATGCAGTGGGCTAACTCAATCTTCAAGTTTGTTGAAGTTGTTGCTTTTTAGCTGATTGACAGTACAGGATTTGTGGCACGCTGCCAAAATTCATGTTGTCCATAAATCCTAGTCCTGAAAAGGGATTCACCCATGCACAGCCCCATGACCCCACACGAGTCGGTGGACCTTTTTCCAGGATTCGTGCAATATGTTCTCTTTCTCTGTTCTTTTCTTGTACTAAGATTTAGTAAATGATGCACTGATTTTTAAAGATAAAGTTCTAGAAAGTAGAACTTTATGGCTCTAGTACAGTATGTTTAACTGTTAAGAAAATGTTTTTAATTTTTTTTCTACTCTGTTGAAATTAAGAGAAAAAGCTACACACACACGAAAAACAAAGTATCAGGTGAATGATGACATAACTAAATGGAAGGAACCAGTCTCTGGAGTCACAGCTCAATTCCACTTCATTTTCAGCATATGTGTGCTGAAGAGTGATGAGAGTGGTTGAGATCTGATCACTGAATAGAAAAAATAGATATTAATGTTTCTTTTTAAGCATGAAATACCTATTGGAGATTGAGCTAAATGCCATCATTTTAACATGGCTAGCACTGTTTTAATCTGTCTTTCCTAAATTATCATGTACTACGTAAGATTATTCACTCATACAAAAGCAAATGCTTGTGTTGTTCATACGTTGAAGTATTAGAACGTACATAGGACCGTCTCTGATTTTCTGTACAGCAAGTAAGTCTTATTGCATGTCCGTAATCTGTTTAATAAGCAATCTGCTTATCAATTATTGTATTCAAGGCCATAGAAAACCATCCCTCTTCCAAGGAAGCTATATCCCTTTTTTAATCAGGCAATCACTCATTTTGGCTGTCCTGGTTGCAAGTCTAGCTGCACCTCTGCATTCTGTGTTTCCTCTCATGTCTTAGGCCTTGTGCCTTATCCTCTCCTGGAGTGGAATTCCACAATTCTCCCACTCTTAGATTGGGCCCTGGGATATAGCACCCTGTTTAATCAACCGTGCTTATCTAGACTGTCTGCCTGAGCTCTGACACTTGTAGTTCTTCCTTTCAGGAGTCTGACAGTAGTGAATGTAGTGACCGTATCCCCTTCTTAAAACAAAGTACTGTAGGAATAGGAAGAAAGCATTTAGAGAGAGGATTTTAAATGTCTACATGCATGTCAGTCATACCTAAGGCTTGTCATCCCTGATGCTAACCTAATTAGGCCTCACTTCTGCGTGTCTCCACTTGGTTCCCCTGAACAACTACCCCCTCTCTTCAGAGAGACTTTCTGACCTGCTGTACTCATTTGTTCTTCTGCCTAGGTTGGCTTGTGGCCCTTCTAGACAAAATTGGATTTGCAGACTGGCTAAGGAGGAGGTAGACTCTTTAAAACTAACAGTCCTTAATAACCTTCAAGTGTTTGCTGAAAGGTGGCTTATTTTGAGCCTTGCTTTTGTTTCCTGCATTATTTTGTTTATAGCCCCCAGTTAAACAAAACCAATATAGTCATACAGTAAATATCCCAGTAACCATGTTAACGTAGAGCATTCATAAATTATTAGAGAGCAGCTCCAGTTCCATCAGTGTCGAATAAAAATTGCATGGGGAAGGAATGATGGTGGTAAAGGCACAGAAATGGAACTCAGCTCAGGTTCTGGTCTCAGCTCTGCCACAAACCTCTTGTCACCTTCAACAAGTCAGTGTAGTGCCTGATCTTCTTTTTCTTTTTAATAGAACCGGTGCAATTATATGTATTCAAATACCGCAATTGTATACACACAGTATTTGTAGTTACATGGTGAGTTATGCGCCTAACTGGTCATGCGTGCATGAAGATGCCTGGCTTATATATGCATAATCATATGGTGGTTTGAAAATCAGGCTCTTAAATGTTTCTTCCTCCAGTTTGCTCATCTGTGAAATGATGATAGCACCTTACTTAGAAGGGTGATGCCGAGAGTAAATTAA
Source organism: Eretmochelys imbricata (assembly GCF_965152235.1). Classification (NCBI taxonomy): domain Eukaryota; kingdom Metazoa; phylum Chordata; order Testudines; family Cheloniidae; genus Eretmochelys; species Eretmochelys imbricata. Next base: position 191,147,196 of record NC_135572.1, on the reverse strand, counting down.
TGTTTGTTAAGCGCAATTAGACTCTCTGATAGAAGGTGTTGATTACAATCAATGCAGGAATAGTTTTTTTTCACAAAGAATTCCATCTTTGCGGCTGCCCCAGAGCAGCCCTGTTCCCAAACATATGTTGATATTGGTAAGTGCAACTGGATGATAGATTACGACTAAAATTAAAATGTGTCCTTCCAAAGAGGGGGTCAGTTTCATGTCCATAAAATTGCCATGCTGTAGCAGTCCAAAGGTCCATCTAGTCCGGAATCCTATCTCCAACAGCAGTTAGTTCCTGATACTGCAGAGAGAGGTGCAGTAAGAAAGCAGAAACGTGATAATTAGCCCCATACACAGGGTCTCAAAACTCTCTCTAAGAACTGGAGCTAGGATATGCCCTGAAACACGAGGGTTTATATCCCTTCCAGAATTTTTATCATTAATTATAAAAATTCTGAATATTCTTGTTACGCATATACATGTCCACTCCCTTTTTGAATGTTGCTAAATTCTTGGCTTCAGTTAATTCAGGTGTAATTGAGTTTCTTATTCTAACTTTTATCAGTTTTGATTTGCCACCTTCTAATTTCATTGTCCCCTTTGTTTTGTGATATGAGACAGGGAGAGCACAAGTCCCCGACCACTCTTCTCTCTACCACTTATTATTTTATATGCTTATATCATATCCCCTTTTATTTTATTCATTTCCTAAAATAAGCAATCCCAATTTTTTAAACTCTGCATATGAGGATTTTCCCATGCCCGTAATCGTTCTTGTCACCATTCTCTGAGCTCCTCCCTGATTGCTGCAATATCTTTTTGAGACAGGATAACCAGTTCTGTATGAAGTATAGGGTATTCCAGATGAGAGGACACCACTGATGTCTATTTATTACAGCTGGATAGAGTTTCTAGATCTGCCATCTCCCTTTGCATTAACTGATATGTCTGAACTTCTATAAGAGCTTGTCCAAATACAATTCCAGTCCATGTCAGGTAAAATAAATGCCAATTGAAGTGTGTCCTCCATTTTATCACTATAGCTGTGGGCACTCAGTTTTTCTGAAAATCAAAACCTGGGTGTGTCAAGTTGAGTGTACAGAAATTCAAAGTTGCACAGTCGGTGAACACTTTTGGAAAGGCGGTAGGTCAGTAATTGTGTTGATGCACAAGAATAAGTAGAATCTAGTTCCTGTAAAATTGTGCAGGGCTAATAAGTAAAAAGCAGTAAAAATTGTGTATCTCTTTTCCTCTTACCATTAACAAATATAACTGAATACACACAGGGAACAGACCTTCTGGATTAAATGGTTCCTTTGTTATTTTTAGATATAATTTTTTTTTTACTTGAGCTGTACTTTAAGAAACCATGACTGCAGTGTATTTTTGATTTAGTATAATTGGGTTTTGTTTTAGCATAAAAAAATCATGCTGTTCATATCTCTGGGATATAGTTTGTGAGACCTGATAGATTTCCGTTAAGTGTCTAAATAAAACTATATATTCAAGGTTCTTTTAAGCTGTTACGTGCTGACATTTTGGCCAACTGCTTTGTGCAGTGGTTAACTTTGAAGTTGCTAGTGTTTATATATGAGCATTATTGTAGCAGTAAACAATTTACAAGCTCCCCCCACAACCTGCAGCTACAACGCAATTGATGTTCCATTGGGCGCTTTCAGTTAAAGGCCCTAAACTATAATCCCATTCTAGTGGAAATAGGGCTTAGTCTATTTTTCCCCACTTAAAAAGCACAATGCAAGATCTTTGGGCAGATATTTCCCAGGTAATGGAGCTATAGAATGGCTCAGTTACATTCTACCTGAAGATGACCATCAATGTGAAATCATTCAGATTAGTAGCTAAATTAGGGGAGTGAGAGAGAAATATGAATGAGACACATTGTAAATTCTGTGAGCCTCATTCATATGTTTCCTAGACATAGCTGTATGTATTAGAAGTGCATACTGAGAGCAGCATATGAAAGACTGATCCATGGGACATCATGTCTTTCATAAAAAGAAAAGGAGTACTTGTGGCACCTTAGAGACTAACCAATTATTTTGAGCATGAGCTTTCGTGAGCTACAGTAGCTCACGAAAGCTCATGCTCAAAATAATTGGTTAGTCTCTAAGGTGCCACAAGTACTCCTTTTCTTTTTGCGAATACAGACTAACACGGCTGTTACTCTGAAACATGTCTTTCATAAAATCTGCAGATATGTTGGCTGCTGACACCTCGTGCAGTACTGTAGGATCCTTCAGGTGGAAAGAGCATGAGTTGAAAAATGGTGGTGGGGGGTTTTCATTGTAATTTTTAAAGAGTGTTTTTCAATTTGCTGAAAAAACCTTTCACTTTTTGACAGTACCAAAAAATGGTTAGTGTTTGGGTTTTTTTTAAAAAAAAATCTTTTTGGTTTTCCCACACAAACTTTTAATCAGTTTTTTTAAATTTTTGTTGAAAAAACAGAATCTCAACCAAACTGAGAGGTGTGAGTGCAAATTTCCATTTTGACTGAAAAGCCATTTTTTGTCAACGTTTAAATGAAAATATTTTGAGCAACTTTGCTGAAAGGCTCTATACAAAAGTGAAAATATTTTCTGGATCTATTTCATGTCACCTTAGTTTTGTAAGGTGTGTGAGACATTATGCCCCATATTCTTCATAGAGATATTATGATGTGATTATGGCATAACTAAGATGTATTTTATGCAAGATGGGTCAAGTGAGGTATCATTGAAAAGGTTGTGATTTACTGAATATAATTATCCTATTTGTTTGCATGTATCATTTCTGTATCCGAAGTTAGGAATATTGACTGTGCATCAATTACCAGTGGGTTTACACCTGGGGAAAGCCCACAAGACAGAATGCAGTCAGTCTAGATGGCTCGCTGTGAGGAAGAGCCATTAGACAGAACAATAGGTCTTTGAAGAAGCTAAACTCCTCCCTTCCTGGAAAGGCTTCCTGAGGACCTTACAATTAGTCTTTGAGTTATGGCTGTAGGGTCATGTGATCAAGTTACCTGTTACTGGAATCCATCTTGGAATATCAGTGTTTTTCCACTGACGGGCATGGGAACTAAGTTTGGAAACAAAGGCTTCCCGCCATATGCAAAAACTATTTGAGGCAGGGGAGTGACCTCAATGTGGGTCATTCTTCACTGTCTCCCCGCCCAAGATGACTGCTGGAAACATCTAAGAAAAAGACTGGGGAGAGAAGAGCTGAGCCCAGGCTGGAAAGGTGTCCGGCCTATGAAAGAAATACCTAGAGTTTTTAAGCTGCAAGCAAGAGCAGCTTGCCTTCAAGAACCTCTGCAATCTGCCTAAAACAACATTTAGGTGAGAATTTCCTAGTTATAACCAATTTCTTTAGGATATTGAGCTTAGCTTGCATGTTTGTTTCATTTACTAGGTAATCTGCTTTGATCTGTTTACTATCCCTTACAATAAATTTAAAATCTACCTTTTGTTGTTGATAAACTTGTTTTGTTTTGGTCATAACCCAGTGTGTGGAATTCATAACTGGGGGGCAAAAACCTGTTGCATATGTGTCCCCACATTGAGGGAAGGAGTGAATTTCATGAGCTTACGCTGTACAGTTCTCTGTGCAGCGTAAGGTGGTGTAATTTTCAGTTTGCACTCCAGAGGGGGGTGTGCACTTGAGTATCTGGGTAGTTCCTTTGCTGAAGCCTTCCCATGCATGGCGTAGTCAGAAAGCCTTTTTGCATGTTACAACAGCTGGGTGTGTCCCTACGTGTATGTATGCTGGTGAAAATGTGAGACCGAGAGCGGGTCTGCAGCTTGTCACAGCAATACAGTTAGAGGGAGCACAGGCTGGCTCAGTGTTACACCAGTTCCAAGTGGCACTCCAGGGGGAACCCGTCAGAATGTGGTTATCAGTAATAATTATGTCTTGGAGTTTAATGTCCTTTTAAGACATCTCTCTTTAGATCCTGTTGGCATCTGCTTTTTATTTTATCCATAGCTAGAAGTAGTATCTAAAGACATTGACCTACTACATTTTCTTTGCCATACAACACTACTGCTTAATTTGCTAAGCTTGTTTTGCTAACGTAGGTCTTGTAAGAGTGTTGGAACACTTAAATGGCTAATCAATATTTTATATGCAGTGAATAGCAGTGGAAAATAAGTTAGAGTAATAGAAAGTAAGACTTGTGTTCATGTGATTCATATGGGTCAGTTCTCTCATCGATGTCGTAGCAGTTTAAACAGATCTCTAATGCTAATGGTTTTTCTTCTTTTGTGCATAAATTCCCCTATGCTCTAATTGGGAGGGAGGGTCTAGATCTCATATTATGTAGACAAATATCCAGCCTGCTGGCATTATTAAAAATGATCTTCTCTCTCTAAGTGCTTGAAAGCATGGCAATGAGAGAGTAAATTTCATAAAAATGTCAGTGATAGCCCTTGAGACTTATAATAGATTGCTGGGTAGGGCAAGGGGAAATGTTGTATTTTCAAGACAGAAAGTTATTTTTCTTTTCTGCGATCTATTTTGTTAACGAGGGACTGTAGCTGCTAATGTATCAAATAGTTGCGTAACACAATCATGACTGTCTAACGCACTTTTCTAACCAAAATGTATTTTCCTTGTCTGTTAGCGTTTCTGTATAACTCTGCGGCTATAGAAAGCCCATTTTATGTTCTAGTAAACTGCCCTAACAAGATCCTGTGTTTTTATTAGTTGTGCACATATACTTCAAGCACCTTGGCTAACCAACATAAACGGTCCACATCAAAGTCTCACAATGTCTATATACGTTCTACTTTCATCAATTAATAGCAGCCTTTGCTTGACAAAATATGACCAGGGATCTTTACACATTTTGAGCCCTGTGCCTGTTTTTTTTCTTTCCTCTCAAAACCTTGGCAATATATTATATATTTCTCTTATTGTGTTCTAATACGGACAGCAGAAACAAAATTCTTTCACTATTTACTTCCTCCTAGATGGAAAATTATTTTCATAGCTTGTTGAAAACCTGGGCTTTATTCCATATTAAAAAATAGAAGCGTTTTTTTCCTTTGAAGTAAACAGTGTTTTATTAAACATCCCTACAGTGTTAGCAGGAAGAGCTGGACTGGTAACACATTTCTTTCACAGATAAGAATGCAATATGTACATCTATAACACATGGGATCTTGTGGAAACAGGTGGTGTTTGTTAAAATGTGCACTTCATTAGAATAATATTTTAGGCAGGGTTTCTTGAACTTTTGTTTAGTTCAGTCCTTATATTTAAATAATTAAGATATAGACACATTAATTACACATCATAGACACACACGTTCACTCTGGACAGAAATATAATTCATACATTTTATAAATGGAGAAATGTGCGTGGTTCCCCTCTCCAGTTGGCAACACTTTTGACTTTTACCACGATTCTAGCTGTATATGATGTTTTAATTTAAAGCCTCAGTTCCTGGAGAAAAGTGATTAAATAGATATCTCAGCTTGCAAATTAAAAAAAAAAGAATAAAAAAAAAATTGCTTGCCCTCATAGTTGTTGAGAAAAGCCTGAAAACATGACTCAGATGCAAGCTGAAGGCTCAAAAACCAGAAGGCAAATAAAAATAACCTTAAACTTATTTTGTTTTTAAAAAACATAACTAAGCCACTCTCAGGGTTTTTGGGGCCCAACACATGACTTCTGAATGTTTGGTGTTAGCAATACTGTTAATACTTCCCAGCACCACTGGCGGAACCTCCTATGACCTTGCCTTTATATCACACTGGTCACTGTGATAACCCACCAGCTCCACTGGACAACCTCTTGTAAAGCAGGATTACTCTGGGTTGGTAGGATCAGAAAAGGTGATCTTTCCACTTCATCTGTGTTTCCAATGTAACACTTCTACCACAGCCTAACAGAAGCAGAAAAACTGCTGAGAATCCCTAGGTACTACTTCTCTAGTTCTGCCAGGAAGAGCCACTTGCAGGGGCACAGATAGGATTTTTTTTTTTTTTTTTTTAGTGTGAGATGCACAGACGTAAAAGGAAAGAGCCCTCGAGGTGGGGAGAGTAAGCAGAAACAAACTGAAGTGTAAATGGAACCCACAGAGCTGCTGCAAAAGTTCTACTGGCAAAATGGTAGCCTGCGAAATTTGAGAATCATCCCTTTTTGTTATCTGCAGCATGGACAACACCAGCAACATATTGTTTTACAAAGGTTTCTCTTTCTATACCTGGCTGCAAGTCTAAACTTCTCTCTTGATGTTTGAACATAATCTTGAGTATTGTTTACACCCATTTCAATGTTGTTGATGATTTCTCCTTGTTCCTCCACCAGAAGCGAGATCTGGATAAAAAATTCCTTCAAGTCTTTGATATGGTTCTCCAGATTGACCAATTCTTTGTGTCTTTGTTCAATCTCTGATAGTTGAGCTTTAGTGATTTTGACTTCAGTAAGCAGATTTTCATTGAAAATCTCCCATTTTCCTTGTTGAAGCATATCGTTCACTTCTTCCTCGGAGACCTCTTTCCCAACCACGTCAAGCTGGCGGACAATGAATGTCTTGCATTTCTCCTGCTTGGCTGTTATAGCATCATTGTATGAAAGCATGGTGTTTTGGAAACGCAGGAAAAGGAATGCATGCTGAGATGTAAGGATTCTTGCAACGGCGGAAGATGGCCCGTGTTCGCTTTCAGACTTCTTCACTGTTTTTGACAGTTCATCCAAGCATTTACTTACATGCTCTGCTTGAATTTTTATTTCTCTTGTAATGTTGGACTCCTTTTTAATAACACTAAACCTTCTCATTGAGGACATGAGGTTTTTCTGCTGCTGACCAAACTTTTGAACATCATCTGCCAAGTTACTAATCTCGTCCTGAAGTCTCTGGATTTCATTTAGGTGCCTCTCAGTTATGGGCTCTTTCTCATAAATAATAGCTTGCTGTTCAAACTCTACTTGGTAGTCTTCCTTCACCCCAGGCGCACAGCTGTTCTGTTCAGCTAGCTGCAGTTCTTTTGCTCGCAGTTTAAGTTCTTGAAGGCGGTCTTTCATTTTTTCCGTCATGCAAGGAACAGCAGGCTAACTTTGTCTTTCCTTATGAGTTGAAGTCACTGTAATCCTAAATGTAACAACAACAACAAAATCCCTGTTTAGCAATTATCTGCACACAAACTGGCTATGCAGATGGCAGAGAGCTGTTCCTGTGCACAGAGATAAGATGTCAAAAAAGCAGCAAATGGGAGAATATGAGCGTCTGACTAAATAAACCTTGTATCTGGTGATTACAGCTATTCGATAAATTGCAGTTAACATAAAACCGCAAGCCTTTGACTTGCATCAAACAGGTGCCAGTTAAGAGCATATCCCAGCGTTTTCAGTGCAGAATTTACTCCCTAAATGTACACTGGCCTGAAGTCCAAGATGGGCTGTTCAGTCCTGGGACAGCAGTAGTTTTATGATTTGGTATCTAGAAATTAAAATTGATTAGAAAATGAAGGTAGGGCATGTTTGGGAAAAAAATTGTTAAATTTACATTTTAATATGAATTCTTGGAGTGTGAGGTGAAATTCCTACTAGCATAGCTCTGAATTTGCAGGATTAGAACAGGAGTTTTATACCTTTCTCAGCTTCCCAATGGGCATCACAGCCCTTAATTTCTAGTCCTGGGATGTTATAGGCTAGACCTTTAAAAGTGAAACATTTTTGTTTGGAAAAGCTATTTTAGGCCTTTTGTTTAACATGGTTTAGAAATCTCTGCCCCCCCAACCCCCCCTTCAAGGCCTGTATAGTTAAACTAAGGGTAGCTACTTTTAAAATTCCTTTATTGTTCTGTAAGTTGTATTTGGTGCATACAGCATTCATGGTAGTGTAGTTGGAAGATTTTCTCTGCCTTTATTAGAATTACAGTAGAACCTCAGAGTTACGAATACAGGATTTTGAAAGGGAATGAAACCAATGTCTGACGACGCAACTTTAACAAAACAGCACTCTTGGAGTGAAGCTTTCTTTGAATGTTTAGCTTACACTGTCTTTGGTGTGCAATAGTTTTAAAGTATTTAGTTAAATGTTATACTGTACGGGTCATTACATGGAGCAGAGCCCCAGATGGCTGCTTGTGTTGCTTGTGCTTATTGCTGGCTCACAGACTCATGGGGGCTTTCAAATAGTAGTAGTCTTAAACAGGGTGGTGAAAAACCTTGTATGGGCTGGTATCTCAAATGTGGAATTGACATGTTTTAATGTAGTGACATTTTTGTGGCTGTTTCAGAGCTACTGCTGTTAAGCCTTCTTCTCCTCTTCCTACCCCTCACCCCCCCATCAAAGGAGAAAATAATTGATGGGATTGTTTTTGCAGTAGAATCTCCGTTCCCAGCTACTGCTCTGGAATAGGACTTGGGGTAACTGTCTAGTTCAGGATTTTTGTGCAAGTACAGCATAATACGAGAAAGTTGTATAGTACCTGATGACCTTATATTTGGAGCTACTAGTGTAAAATTCATTTTAATGTCTCAAAGCTTTAGTCAGCCCAAACATTTTTCCAGAGGACATCTACAACATGACTCTGAAACTTTTCTGGAATTAAACATTGATTATACTAGATCTGAGACAGGAGGAATATATTAAAATTATAAACCGAAGATAACTACACTTGGGAGTGTAAATTACACAAGCATCATTAAATGTGAAGTTAGTGACTTTTCAGTGCTTTCTTTAACAGATTCTTTATATGTTGAATGGGAAATATATTCTACATATAAAATGGAAAATAAATTGTTTATATCTAAACAAAGTTAGGATTTTCTTTAATGTCTAAATTTGTTCATGTTGATTCCAAACTGCTGCTTTGTCTATCAGGATAACGAGTTGTCAATGTAATACGTCTACGTTAGATGTAACAGAGCAACAAATTACCAAGGGTAGATCACTTCTGGATTAAATTATGTTTATAATCTTTTCTGTGAATGATCAGGAACCATAGGTCTAGTCAGCAAAACAGGTATGTACATTTGGAATGTCAACTCAGATATCAACCAACTAGTGTTGTAGTACTGTTTTTATTAAAGTTTGGCTAGTAGAAATTTCTCATCATGTGCACTGAAGAAAAACACAACACTCCCCCACTCTCCTTGAACTCAAAAATAACTAATGTTTTGCTCAAATTTTCCAAAAAACTTACCATTTGGCAAAAAGCAAGAATGGAAAATTTCAAAGTAAGAGGTAAAGACTGAAGGAAGAGAGGAGCATGTGATAATGGGGTTGTAAAATCAACTTCTGTGCGTCCTTAGCTATAGAGGTCATTACTGCCTGCTGTGACAAAGGATAAATGATGAAAACTTATTGTAAATTGTTCACTGGTCCTTACATAATTATACACAGTACCATGACTACAGTCATGGTTTGTTGTTTGGCTCTGAAATCCTTTTCATTGCGTCTACAGAGATGATCCAAATGTTCTAACAGTTAGCATTTAGGTAGGTTTACTCTCTGTTACCTTTACCTTTAGGATAAACTTCTCACTAGTGGCAAAAATGGAGGATTTGTGCAGACTGGGACACTACATCTCCCTTTCTATGGACTTAATAGGGGGAGTTCAACTGCATCCTATCTTGAAAATTTCCCACCGCTCTTAATTGAAGTCTACATTTTGCACAAGATTAATCTTCAGATGAACTTCACCAATTAGATCAGAACACATTAGAATATATGAAGCAAGTTACATTACAGAAGGGCTTTAAAAACGTTATCAGAGTTCACCATCATACTGCCAAGATTCAACTCTATAACCTTCAAATAATTCAAAATTGCTTAGAGTTACTGCGTAAAGAGTTGCCTCCACAGTTAGTAAGTGTAAACTAGTGGAATGTAGTGCCATTTTGGCTCTTTTTTTGGTGGTGATAAGATAACTTTTTATATACTGATGTTTTTAAAAAAAGTGAAGATCTTTAACAATCAAGTTCACTGTGTTTATATATCATCGAAGCAGTGACACACGTAATGACAGCGAAGGAGTGATTCCTATAAATTGTCAGTATGCAACATACCTTTTGTACATATTTACACAGTAGTGTGAACACCTTAAATAATAGTACAGTTGTAGTTTCTCTGATCCCTAGTCTACACTTAAGGTCCCTAAATACATTTTTGCATAATGAAAAGTTATGAAACTAAACGCTTGGGAATATATTTCCAACAAACTTAAATATGCCTGTCCACAGGAAGATTTAACAGGAAATCAAACCCAACCATAAATGTAAACTGTGTTAAGACTTTTTGCTGCGGGCCATAAGTAATTGGAGAAGAGATAGATACTGTATCCTTGCATTGGTAATCTCCTCCTGCTCTCCTTGTTTTTTCTTGGTTTTTGCTGCTATCTTATAGTTTTTTGTGATACAATGTAATAATTTTCTAAGAGCCAACAAATCCACCAGTGTCAGTGTTTTGGTAATGTACAGAGACTTAAGTTCAGGCAAGCCTGTTAATCTACTGGAAAACATTATTTTGCTCAAAGCAAAGAAGCCCTTGCATGATGTATTCATGTTACAATAATTCCTTAGCATTGCTAAACTTACTGTACATCTGCCCATAGTAGAAGACGTGATTTGTTAGAGATAACATTCTTTTGAAATGTTTCAGAATTGCTTGGCACCATTTAGACTGCTCCAGGGAAAGTTCAGATTGGGGCATGTGAAAGTAATCAGGAGTGCTGAATAAAACTTCAGAGAAGTGACCTGAAAATCTGTTTTAGCATAACCTAACACGTCTGTTGACCCATGTTAATTTAGTATGATTTAAGAAGCCTATAATTAAAAGGCAAGTTATAAGGGCACACCATTGGTGGTAATGGGGTGGCAAGATAGAGCTTTTGTGAAGCTGAATGATTTGCAGTTAATTGTTGGAAAACTTTAAAACAAGCAGTCACCATGTTACCCCTTCAAAACCAGTTATAACCATATTAAAAGTTGGCTGCCAACTCTGTTAGTGTAAACATGCAATAGCAGAAAAACACTGTTTTTGGATTTTGTATGTGTTTTGTATATCTTTAAACAACTGTCTACTTAGTTTCCAAGTATTTGAGTGACATTATCTTCAAATTGGCGAACGCACACTTCTTTATAGGAAAATGTAGTGATAGTGTATGAATGTCCTGGGACTGTGTACTGGAATATTCAGAATACCAGTCTCCTATCTTTCCCCATGCACTCACAGACTGAGCAATTAGTGTTCAAATATTAAACTCACAGAGTTAAGAGGAAACCACTTTAAATAGCTGTTAATAATTGGACGACTTTGTGCTTTTACTTTACAGCCTTAGTGGGAATGGAATGTAAGCAATTGAAACTTAGTTCCATATCTTACATCCTAACAGCCTAGTCCCTGCCTGCAAACACTGCTTGCCAGTTAAGCTTGTCAGTGTGTTGGCAACTAAGAAAAATGCAGAGTCAGAAATTTCAGGTAAATACAGTTGACAAGTTGAAGTGGGGGATAGGCAGATTGTGTAATTGCTGGTAGTCTCATTTATGTTGTGGCTCAAAACAAGCGGTGTAAGTGCTCAGTATTTTCAATCAAACAGTGCAGATTTAAATGGCTGTAAACACAGTTGGTATCCATTTCTAACATGGTTCCAAGCTATATTACAACTGTGTTCAGAAACAACGCTGTAGACTATATGAGAGAGAAGAACCCTGCATGACAGTCACTTTTGAGCACAGTGACTGGGAGCAAAGTTTTAAGAGTGTAGTGTGGTCTAGAGTCCAAGTCGTCATTCTTAGGTGTCTCATATTAGTAGTGCAAGAATAGGCTCAGTGAGATGTGCAACATTTGAAATGCCTATAGTTAAAATACTTTTTGCTCCACATGGGAAAAATTATATTAGATCTGAATTTTCAGTTTGTTCAGCAGCTTTGCTTGTGTATTTTCTCACAGAATTGGAGAAAAAATTGTTATGCTTTCAACATTTTTCTGTAAAATCTTCCAGTGACGTTATCCCAAATGCTGCATTAAAGTAGATACAGAAGAAAAATTAAGTGCAGGCATAGGTTTTCTTTTTTTAATTTAAAACACCTTGCTTACGGGATTTTCAAGCTAATTTTTTTGTTTATAAAATGGTAAGCAGGCTTGATGAATCTTTACTCTATTAAAAAAAGTCACTGCTTTAAAATGTTAAACGAGCTGATGTTCATGGAAAAATAGCTATTCTTAAATTGTATTGGAACGGGTCACATTTTCTGTTTCTATGCCAAATTCAGTCCAGTTAGACCAGCTTCTATTTTTAAAACGCTGCATTTGTGCATATTGTAAAAAATGAATTATTCACGATAAACACTCTGGGTATCTCTGTGTGTGTGTGTTATATGTTGTGCAATAAAAGGAATGTAGCAAACAGAGGGACTCTGTGAAGGTTGTTCAGCCTGAAAAAACATACTCGCTATGACAGGCTTTATATACTGAAGGTTGCTATAGTGTGTTAAACTGCACTTCATATTTATAGTGCAACATCGTTGTCCATTGTGTTGAAAAAGTAACCAGTAGCAGGCAATAATGCTTACGTTAAAAATGCTGATGCTTGAGGCTTACGTTAAGAATGTGACGTCCAACTGGCACAAAGGAATTGGGATCATACTAGAGCGAGTGCTTTGGGGGCTATTTGTCCATACAGCTGTCCTAGCTTGCTGCAGGTAGGCTCTGCCACTGACTCCTTATAGGGTTGTTGATAGAGGGTGCCTGGAACAGGACTCTGCTGTAAGCAGAGAGGGGTGTATTTAGATACTTGGCAATTAGCATGAGTAGGTTTTGAGGAAAAGTGATGGTATTGGGTGCAGTGTGTCAAACTGGGAGTCGGAGTAGAGGACAGGTTTGAGGGGAAAACAAGGAACAAGCTTTAAGAGCTGGAAGGACTAGTGGTATTAATGAGGGGGTTGTTTGAGGGGGGTTTGGGAGGTTCTGGATGTGACAGACAGGGAAAAAAGTGATTTCTTTGGACATAATGGTAAGGATTTTAGGATTTCTGAGGGACTGGTAAACTCCAGGAGAGGAAACTGCAGAATTTTGTGAAGCCATTATGTTCTGGGAAGCATGAGAATTACTGTAGATTGCTAGCCTTGAGATGTTGGGTGGAGGAGGGGATTGTGAGCAGCTGAGATAGTACAGGGTTGAGAATGGGCTGAAGCTCTAACATTAGTGGAATGGGAAGAAATGGTGGCTGTTGTGAGTTATAGTCTGTGTAAGCTTTTATGCCTTCAAAGTGCTCTATAACAGCTGATTCTCCACATGTTCCTGTGACGTAAACATCTTATTGCCTCTGTTTACAGTTGGGGAAACTGAGATAAGAAGTGAAGTATCTTGTACACATTGAGTCATTGGCAAAACCAGGATTTGGATTAGAACCTGCAAGTTCTGGATCCTTTATTTTAAACATTGCCATAATAATAATAATCACAATTCCCACGCATAAAGATAGCATTTGTGCTGTATCTCACTGTTTCTTTGGGTAATGGAAAGTGAGAAGTGCATGCAGTATGGACTTCCAGAACTCAACACTAGCAGCCTCGAGATGGCCTCTTGCTGTTAAATGAACACTGCACCTGGAAGTCCAGACTGACAAACCACTCTTTTACTAACTGCTGAAACAGGCAAGCTGTGTAATGGGAGTGGATAAACTTAATTAGAAACCAGAATGGAGCTTTTTAAAGTTTCTAACGTGGCTTTTACCATAACTAATATCCTAACTTTAAAAATGTCTTAATGTTGTCAGTGCCTCTTTTAAAAAAAACTGACAGGGTTTTCAAAATGAGTAATGGAGATGCTGACCTTTTTTCAGTTCATTTGTGGCTACAAAATGGAGTAGCTGCACCTTTACTTGATTGTTGCAAATATAATACCACAACTGCAAATCACACAACTCCCCCAATGAAAATTAGGCAAACCTCCGCTGCAGTGGTGACTATTTTGGAAGCTCAGCCACTGCTATACTTCGAGGGCAATAAAACCGGGTAGCATGGGAGATGGGTAAAATCAATGCATTTAATTTCTGTAGCATCTGGTAGCTACCCAGACCATTCAAGGCTTGCTCTTCTGACTTATACAACTGGAGACTAAAAATATACTCTGTAGATTGCCAACTAGTGCTTGGTCCCATTTCACAGCTGCCAGACCAGAATGCTGACATTGTAACCATGAAACAGAGCTTTACCGTCATGTGAGAGACAACTTTCCAGACAACTTTCAGTATTTTTATCAAAAGAATGGCACTGTGCAAAGAGCACACATCAACTGTATGCTGACTCCACAATGAAGTTCTCTATGCAAGTGCAGTATAGCAGAGGCAGAAGTAGTGTAACTTTCTGTACTGCTCTGCCTTTGCGGGTGAGAGAGATCTTAAACATTCATGATGAACCAACCCATGGCCCCTGAGATGCTACTGCTAACAAAGCTGACAAGTTTTTTTTTTTTTTTTATGGACACAGTTATATGAGGAAGTAGACTAAACCCACCAATTCTCTTTACATTGGCCACTGAACTAGCTCTTGGTATGATCTGGGTCAAATAGAATCCAATGAGCTACAGGTGAAAGGCTTTATATCCCATTACCCAATTTCTACAAGGCTAGAGCTGGATTATTAAGTCTTCAGTCTTTTGTCTGTGGAAGGTTTCCAGTTCCTTCTCCTTTATAACATGTTTACATATAGTTTAAATCCTGTGCATAGACATAGGAAAATACCAGTTACAATCTATTGTCTCTCTGTCTGTCTGCCCACCCTTCAGCCTGAAGTTTGGAATCCTTGTGTTGAACTCAGAGTTCTCTCTGGATAGAGCCTGTTTGATTCAAAGTCATGAGTCATGATTCAAATAGTACAGGGTGGAGAGCTTTGAGAAAACACTCCCAGTAAATAGGAATAGGATTCAGAAGTGAGGCAGGAATGATTCACAGGGTAAGTTGTTCTAAGTGAAACAAGAGTTAGAATTCGCAAAAAGAAAAGGAGTACTTGTGGCACCTTAGAGACTAACCAATTTATTTGAGCATAAGCTTTCGTGAGCTACAACTCACTTCATCGGATGCATACTGTGGAAAGTGTAGAAGATCTTTTTATATACACACAAAGCATGGAAAAAAATACCTCCCCCTCCCCACTCTCCTGCTGGTAATAGCTTATCTAAAGTGATCACTCTCCTTACAATGTATATGATAATCAAGGTGGGCCATTTCCAGCACAAATCCAGGGTTTAACAAGAACGTCGGGGGGGGGGGGGGGTGTGTGTAGGAAAAAACAAAGGGAAATAGGTTACCTTGCATAATGACTTAGCCACTCCCAGTCTCTATTCAAGCCTAAGTTAATTGTATCCAATTTGCAAATGAATTCCAATTCAACAGTTTCTCGTTGGAGTCTGGATTTGAATTTTTTTTGTTGTAATATCACAACTTGTCTGTAATCGCGAGACCAGAGAGATTGACGTATTCTCCGACTGGTTTATGAATGTTATAATTCTTGGCATCTGATTTGTGTCCATTTATTCTTTTACATAGAGACTGCCCAGTTTGACCAATGTACATGGCAGAGGGGCATTGCTGGCACATGATGGCATATATCACATTGGTGGATGTGCAGGTGAACGAGCCTCTGATAGTGTGGCTGATGTTATTAGGCCCTGTGATGGTGTCCCCTGAATAGATATGTGGGCACAGTTGGTAACGGGCTTTGTTGCAAGGATAGGTTCCTGGGTTAGTGGTTCTGTTGTGTGGTATGTGGTTGCTGGTGAGTATTTGCTTCAGGTTGGGGGGCTGTCTGTAGGCAAGGACTGGCCTGTCTCCCAAGATTTGTGAGAGTGTTGGGTCATCCTTCAGGATAGGTTGTAGATCCTTAATAATACGTTGGAGGGGTTTTAGTTGGGGGCTGAAGGTGATGGCTAGTGGCGGTCTGTTATTTTCTTTGTTAGGCCTGTCCTGTAGTAGGAGACTTCTGGGAACTCTTCTGGCTCTATCAATCTGTTTCTTCACTTCCGCAGGTGGGTATTGTAGTTGTAAGAATGCTTGATAGAGATCTTGTAGGTGTTTGTCTCTGTCTGAGGGGTTGGAGCAAATGCGGTTGTATCACAGAGCTTGGCTATAGACGATGGATCGTGTGGTGTGGTCAGGGTGAAAGCTGGAGGCATGTAGATAGGAATAGCGGTCAGTAGGTTTCCGGTATAGGGTGGTGTTTATGTGACCATCGTTTATTAGCACTGTAGTGTCCAGGAAGTGGATCTCTTGTGTGGACTGGACCAGGCTGAGGTTGATGGTGGGATGGAAATTGTTGAAATCATGGTGGAATTCCTGAAGGGCTTCTTTTCCATGGGTCCGGACGATGACACCTACCAGATCTCTATCAAGCATTCTTACAACTACAATACCCACCTGCGGAAGTGAAGAAACAGATTGATAGAGCCAGAAGAGTTCCCAGAAGTCTCCTACTACAGGACAGGCCTAACAAAGAAAATAACAGACCGCCACTAGCCATCACCTTCAGCCCCCAACTAAAACCCCTCCAACGCATTATTAAGGATCTACAACCTATCCTGAAGGATGACCCAACACTCTCACAAATCTTGGGAGACAGGCCAGTCCTTGCCTACAGACAGCCCCCCAACCTGAAGCAAATACTCACCAGCAACCACATACCACACAACAGAACCACTAACCCAGGAACCTATCCTTGCAACAAAGCCCGTTACCAACTGTGCCCACATATCTATTCAGGGGACACCATCACAGGGCCTAATAACATCAGCCACACTATCAGAGGCTCGTTCACCTGCACATCCACCAATGTGATATATGCCATCATGTGCCAGCAATGCCCCTCTGCCATGTACATTGGTCAAACTGGACAGTCTCTACGTAAAAGAATAAGTGGACACAAATCAGATGCCAAGAATTATAACATTCATAAACCAGTCGGAGAACACGTCAATCTCTCTGGTCACGCGATTACAGACAAGTTGTGATATTACAACAAAAAAAATTCAAATCCAGACTCCAACGAGAAACTGTTGAATTGGAATTCATTTGCAAATTGGATACAATTAACTTAGGCTTGAATAGAGACTGGGAGTGGCTAAGTCATTATGCAAGGTAACCTATTTCCCTTTGTTTTTTCCTACACCCCTTCCCCCTCCCCCCCCCCCCCCCCCCGACGTTCTTGTTAAACCCTGGATTTGTGCTGGAAATGGCCCACCTTGATTATCATACACATTGTAAGGAGAGTGATCACTTTAGATAAGCTATTACCAGCAGGAGAGTGGAGTGGGAGGAGGTATTTTTTTCATGCTTTTTGTGTATATAAAAAGATCTTCTACACTTTCCACAGTATGCATCCGATGAAGTGAGCTGTAGCTCACGAAAGCTTATGCTCAAATAAATTGGTTAGTCTCTAAGGTGCCACAAGTACTCCGTTTCTTTTTGCGAATACAGACTAACACGGCTATTAACTCTGAAAAGAGTTAGAATTGTCATTAGCATGATTACTTCAAGTGGTAGCCTAAGAAAGGAGCTGCACTAGAAATGGCTACAAATAAAACTAAGACATAGAAAGATTATTACTATATTTCTAAGTATATCCTATACTTAGAGGTGGTGGTGTTGGCTGGGGGGAATCTTGAATTGGATAAAGTTGATTCTCTTTAATCTCCTTCCAAATGCATGTATACAAACTCTTCATTCCATCCCCATAGCAGGTGGATGGTACTGCAGCACCTTACTTCAAGGCATATCATGCCACCAGTTTTTCATCAGGTATGCATCTGATGAAGTGAGCTGTAGCTGACGAAAGCTTATGCTCAAATAAATTGGTTAGTCTCTAAGGTGCCACAAGTACTCCTTTTCTTTTTGCAAATACAGACTAACACGGCTGTTACTCTGAAACCAGTTTTTCAGGATAACTCACTATTTTAAAAGGGGAGTTCTGCTTTAAAAGTGAAGGTACAGAAGGCCCAGTTTGAGAGGTAAAGTAGTATAATTCACTGTATTTGAGAAAGAAATACCAGTGCCAATTTATTGGTAAGTACAAAAAAAGCACTGGTGGATTATGTGACTGTCACACTTCTCAGCAAATCCAGAACACACTGTAAACTGAGTCTGTTGTTTTGGAAATAGAAGGTAGGAGACTACTTATAGCTAAAAATCAATTTTAGATTAGCTAGTTTAATTTTGTAATATTTTACTTGGTTAATATCTGTTAAAGGTGTTCTGCAAAGAGAGGAGATGGGAATCAAAGGAGGCTTGCTTTCTCGTTCTGTCATAATATATAAGGAGGACTGAAAGTGTGAGGTTTTTGTATGTTTGTTTTATATGTTAGAAATGCCATCAATATAGTCTTGTCTTCTATGACTTTGCCAGAGATTTCATTGGAAGACTAAAAAATTGCAGGGGAACTTACTAAGCCCTTAGTTGAAGGGGCAGGGATGTGGAATCTAAAGAAATCTTTTCTCTCAACTCTAGGCTGGGTGTTTGAGTTAAATAGGCATAAATGAAAAACACAGTGTAAACAGGGAATAAAAATCCTTTCCTGTCTTAATTGCTGAGGTTTCACTTTCTTGGTATTAGTAGGAGTAAGTCATTCTATTTGTTGTCCATATGGCCTTGCAGGAAGAACAAGGTAGAGAAGACCAGAATTTCTAATGTTATAAACAACAACAAAACCAAATTGAACACCTTTTTAAAAATAAATACATAAATGCATTTATTTTAATTATGAATTATTAATACAAGTAATACATTCAGGCTGCCTCTATATACCATGAAGTGCAGAAAAGCATAACAGACTTGCTTTTCCTTTGCAGATCACTGTTATGATCAGATCTCCTCTGTGCATACACATGCACGTACCTCTCCTTTGTTTTTCCCATTACATATGGTAAGAATCTTGGTTAATACACTACCTTGGCGGAGGGGAGAGAGAGACCAGTATCCGTGATCTGTAAATGAAACCACTGTTGCTCATGGAAAGCCATTCCTATTGAATTACTTCTGCTATTGCTAGCATTTCTGATACTGTACATTTTCTGAATTTGTGGTACCCTTCAGTGTTCATGGTTTTTGATGGGCAGTATTTTAGAATTTTGGGAAGTACAAAGGCTTTAGAATCAATTAGGGAGAATCACATTTGAAGGCAATACATGATTTATCTTGTGAAGTCAAATTGGGTCCAAAATTTTAGGTTCTGTAGTCACAGGCTTTTACAAAAATTATTCCACATAGAAATGTTTTTAAGATACTACTTAAAGAAAATCCATTGGCAAGATAGGAGTCAATAAACCCTTTCAGTATTTACATTTCAGCATTGTACTTATGCATGAAAATCACTGGATCTTGAGCCAAGCTGAGAGACGGGCAAAAAAAGAGAGAAAAGTAAAACGGGTTTTGTAAAATTCATTCATGTATGATGGAACTTCAGATATAAATACGAAAATGTGCAACATGACATTAATGTGAGAGTGTCCTTTTTCCATATTTTGATTAATCCACTAAACCATCTGTTGGATTTCAGAAACATGTAGCATTCATGTTTCTGTGGCTCACGTGTCTTAAATTTTAGAAATAGGCAAATCAAGGAGTAAGTTACTTTGTATTATTATGAGACATTCAGATTTTGCCTATAGGTGAACAGAACTTTTTACTCAATGCTCGTCTGTGTATCAGCAATACTTTTCTTAAATGCCAGATGCATGATGTCAGTACTACTAAATGTGCACAAACACTCCCTTTCCCATGACTCTTCAAATAAAGTTCAAAAGCTCTAGTCATCATAAAAATCCTAATTGATCTACAAGTTTTAGTGCTTTGACTTTAACATATGCAGAAGTAAATGTTAATATGCAATCTTAAAAGAAACCCAAGTATCTTAATATAAAATTAAAATAAAATAAGCGTGCTCTTCTGTGTATGCAGTTTTTCACTTGGTAAACTTAATTTGATAAACTGAGTGAAGAACTCTGCTGGTTTATCACTTCAGGTATGTTTTCATGTATGCCTCTCGCAGTTTTAAAACATGAACCTTCCTAATTAACGATTCTACTGACTTGAAAAATTGAAAGCAAGTCCTTTCCTTTAAGGTAATTCTGGCACACTTCCAGAAAAATACATTTATGCATTAAAACTTGTCTCACAAATTAGCATCCATATACATGAGCAGTAGAATTGTTGAGAGCATATTTACTAGTAGCACTGTCAAATTCTGAGCAGGGGAGACAGCCTCTATTTGTGTATCTTCACACTTAGTTATTTCATTTTAAACTGTACTGCAAACTGTTTCTGTAATATTTGCAACTGTTAATGCAAAATAAAACCAACTGTTTACCTTATAATGCTGTGCTGGTGGCAGTCGTCTTTTGTTTTGTTTTGTTCTTCGGTGCTGGAATCCTACTTCTAAGGGTGAAATTCAGTGTATCCTGAAAAGTATGACTTTGACCATTTGCTTAAGTAATGTGTCTTGGGTGCCTTTCTGTTAAACAGTTTCTGCATGCCTGCTCCTCCTGGTTCTTAAATAATGGTCTGGAGGGTGCATCTCGGAGAGCTGTGGTATGAAAAGCTGACTCCTTGCAAGTAGTACTACAGTAGAAGAGCAAACTGGTTACTTTACTCTTGAGGAATCTGGTTCTGCCAGTTGGAGACTCAGCCTTGCGTTAGAGGAGGTTCATTTTATTATAATTGACCAATAGCAGAAAGTTCCTGTGACTAGCTTCTTAGACACATTATTTGTAGGCTGGAAGTACAATATTCATTTAAAACAAAATAAAAACCAAAAACCTCCTTGAACAGGAATTGAAGTTCTGCATTGAAGCGGGGGAGGAAGGCTCACTGACCTATTCACAAAACTAGTTTGGAAGCGTAGGCCCCCCAACAGTCAGTATTTTAAGTCTTTAACTCAGTTCATAAATTGAGTCGAAAGATAACACAGGAACATGTTTAGGCTTGTCAGAATTCAATTTTCATTTATTTTTTATTTCAATGGATAATATCAGTGTTTGTTTATAAGTTTTTTTTATTTTTATCAATTTTAAATTTTCACAGCTGTGGGAAATTATGGGGGTCAGATAATTATTTAATGACGAATTAAAGTTAAAGCTTATACCCATTTAAAACCCAAATTGTCAGCATCACATGTCAAAGTGTACAAAGTAAATATGCTTCAAACTAAATTCTCAAGCAGCATTTTTCTTACTTTGCCCATCTGTAAGTTTTGATTATCGTTAATGGAAATATTTTTTCATCGATTTGTGTATGATGAAATCAATGTTTGCCAACCTTTACCAGTAAAAATCTATTCCCTCCAAGCATTTGTAGGTTGTATCATCTTAATCAGTTCTCTTCACCAGTTGTGTCCTCTTCTCTGGATCTTTACCTTGTCCAACAGAGATAAATACTTAGTTATTTCACTTCTTATGTAATTGTTACTTATGCCAGGTATAGAAGCCTCAATACTTTGTCCAAATATTCAGAGTTTAAGGCCAGAAGGGACCATCAGATCATCTAGTCTGACTTCTTCCATGTCACAGGTCACCAACACCACCCGGCAGCTGCACACTAAATCCAACAACCCATTTAGACCAAAGTATTACAGTGTGATACAACGTGTTCCAGAGGCAGAGAATAGGTGGAGGTGCTGAGGTGTATCAATGCTCAAGGCCCTTGCAATGGCAGGGAAAGTATTATGTGGGTATATCTCACTTGATCAAAACAAGTGACCTGCTCCCCATGCTGCAGAGGTGGGAAAAGAGGTGGAAAATAGTGAGGATTCCTAAGGTTAGGGTCCCTTGTCTATTATGCACTTGATTCAGTGGCCTGGTTTACAAAAGCTCTGAGCATCCAGCAGCTCCAAGTGAAGTGCACTGGGAAATGCTGGGTGGCCAACATTTTTGAAAATGAGACCGGATGTTCAGGTGCAAAATGACAGACTTAGAAGCCTAAACTTAGGTACCCATTTTTTAAAAAAATCTTGTCCTCAGCAATCTCCTTCCTTTTAGTTGTCATGGCTAGGCTTATGTCAGTGTGTGTGGGAAAATAAGTTTCGCTTCATATTTGATGTCCTTAGTTGACTGGGCTGACCTTAGGTATAAGAATAGTATTTCTGTGAAGCTACCTTTTAAATTCTCCTCAAGGGGTTGTCAATGAGGACGGGACCTACTTTAACATTGAAGCTAGAATTTTATTTCTCTATTACTATAAAAGAATGTTTACATTTGTTCATCCTCTGTTTTCTAAATATTCTAGATGGTGTCCTGCAACCAGATCATCTCCTGCCAGCTTTTTGGACATTGTAGTGTTGTGTAGTAGCTATTTACCATACCCAGGGTGGCGCTCACAAGATTGTCATTCCCACATGCTATTCGCTCCCTCTCCCCCACCCCTCCATTTTCAATTTACATTCAGTTGAAGAATATCTTTTGTGCAAAATGCCCCATACACTGTCTTGTTTAGAAGCCATGTGTGCAAATACACCTTGAGCTACAGTCTCTAGGCAAAAGTTTAGCTCCTAGCCTGTACGTACGGTAGTGCTTTGGGGTCATGGATCATGGGTCTCTTGTGCTTGGAGCTACACAAACACATGAGGAGATACACTGAATAGTTTATAGTCTAGTTTTAAGGTCATGTCTATATGTGTTCCCAAGAATCCAACTGGCAAAGGGTTCCATGTTCTGTAACAGCAACTGTTCTCAGCCCTGACACACTCACTGTACCAACACACTGCTTTCACAGTATTTATCTGTAAAGGATATCATGTGAGCTAGCAAGTGAAAGCCGAGGACATGCTGATCATTAATATGGTGGAATGTACTGACAGTATGTAAAGAACTGTGTGTATTTATACTGACATAATGTTTTAAAAGTCTATAACAAGGGAGAGTTGACAAACAGGTCTTCTGCCAGACCAGATCATGTGTATTCAACTATCCCTGTCCCCAGTGTAAATTAAATATTGTAAGGTCAACACAGGTTTCAGGGTAGCAGCCGTGTTAGTCTGTATTCGCAAAAAGAAAAGGAGTACTTGTGGCACCTTAGCGACTAACCAGAGTCCTATTTACATGTGAAAGTCAACAGGAAAAACAGGTCAGCGGAGAATGTGAAACAAACCAGAGTATGGAAGACACCTTGGAGCCAGCACCCCAGTAAGGAAATCACAAGGAGTCATCCTGACTCTGGGGACAAAAACAGTGGACTTTGGGGTCATAAAAGGAAGGAACCAGGACCCTTCTTTTATTCTGCACGTGAGTGGGTAACTTGGCAGTTTATTACATTCATGAAAACAGGATCTCAACCAACCTGGGTTGAAACACTGCAGAAAAGGCTTAGGTGAGATAAGACTGCTTCAGACAAGGATTGCAGCCGCTGAGTTGTAGTCTCTAGAAATCATGTTCTACGTTTGTTTTATTTGTAACCTGTTGTTCTTATTAGCCTTGCTCACTGTCTCTTAAATCTTAAACTTCATTAATATACTTGTTTTCACTTTAAATTGATTGAAGTTCTGTGTTACGTGAGAGCTGATACTCCGTTGAATCAAACAAGCTTTTGTATGTATGCTATTCCCTTTGCAGTAGTGAGCCTGGTAATTACTGAGAGTTCTAGTCAGAGGGGCTAGACCAGGGGTGGGCAAACTTTTTGGCCGGAGGGACACCTCTGGATATGGAAATTGTATGGCGAGCCATAGAATGCTCACGAAATTGGGGGTTGGAGTGTGGGAGGGTGTGAGGGCTCCTGCTAGGGGTGTGGGCTCTGGGGTGGGGCTGGAGATGAGGAGGTTGGGGCACAGAAGGGTGCTCTGTGCTGGGACAGAGGGTTCGGAGGGTGGGAGGGGGATCAGGGCTGGGACAGGGGGTTGGAGCTTGGGAGGAGGTCAGGGGTACAGGCTCCAGGTGACGCTTACCTCAAGCAGTTCCCAGAAGTAGCAGCGTGTCTCCCCACTGGTGTAGGCATTGCCAGCCAGCTCTGCATGCTTCTCCATCCACAGATGCCACCCCTGCAGCTCCCATTGCCTGTGGTGGCAGTGCTTGGAGTGGGGGCAGTGTGCGAAGCCCCCTGGCTGCCCCTACATAGGAGCCATGTGGTGCCATGGCATGCGCAGACTGGGGCCAGCCCCCGACCCCATTCTCCGGGTGGAGTGCTGGAGCAGGGCAAGCCCCAGACCTTGCTCCCCTGCGGGAGCTCGAGGGTCAGATTAAAACATCTGACAGGCCAGATGCGGCCTGTGGGCCGTAGTTTGCTCACCCTTGGGCTAGATACTACAGGGAAAAGTCTTCATAGAATATCAGGGTTGGAAGAGACCTCAGGAGGTCATCTAGTCCAACCCCCTGCTCAAAGCAGGACCAATCCCCAGTTTTTGCCCCATTTTCCCTAAATGGCCCCCTCAAGGATTGAACTCACAACCCTGGGTTTAGTAGGCCAATGCGCAAACCACTGAGCTATCGCTGGGGTTTCGAGGGTTGGATGCACCTATTGTTAAACTGCAAAGTAAAGTAGGACTGGCAGAGTCCTGAGGGGAGAGGTTGAGTGAAAACAGTGCACTTGTTGCTGTGTCGGTCCCAGGGTACTAGAGAGACAAGATGGGTGAAGTAATTTTTTATTGTTGGTCCAATAAAAGATATTACTTCACCCACCTTGTCTTAGTGGGTGAAAGGCAATTGGAGTACAGGTGCTGACAACCAGCTACCACAAGAAAGACTCTTTCATGAGTGCAGGATAACAAGGTGACTCTCAGTCCTGGGTGTCCTGAGAAAGCATCACATTATACTAAACGCTGTGCTGATACAGTAATGTCGGGTGGGGGGGGGCGGGGGGTGATTTTGGGTTTTTTTTTTTTTTTTTTTTGGCAGCCTTTTTTATACGGGCGAAAGCCCTAGTGTAGATGCAGTTATACTGGCATAACCGTGCATGTGCAAGTAGAGCTCATTTTGTTTGCCAAACCAGCAAAGGCGTGCTGGTGTTGATATAAGTTGCATCTATGCTAGGAGGGTTTGCTGTGTAGCTCTATACGGAAAACCTTTTATGTAAACCCAGTGTAAACATGGGCTAAGACGGAATTCAGTAAGTCAGTGGGTGACTTTCACATAATTTAAAAAGGTCTTAATTTAAAGGGTGCACTTTCAATTTAAAAATCATATGTTGTAAGTATTGTTGTACCTATGCACTCAACGTTCCGTGTCACCATTTATGCTCTTTGTTTACTTTTTTTTTTATGCTTCTCGCACTTGGACAATGGAAGTCAAGTCAGTTGTACTTTTAGGTTTTTAATGCTGCTGTGTTTCAAGCATATCGGGGAATGTTGATTTGTTTAAAAACTGTTTTCATTGGAAGCTTAGTGTTCCTTTAAATATTTTTCTTAATCTCTGTCTAAGATATTGACACTCATCTTTACAAGGAGATTTCTTTCTTGTTTATGAGCAAACGAATGTTCAGTCACAATGAAGGAAAAAATTAACAGGAAACCAAATTTAAAATTTACCGTTTTAAAGATTTGTTAATGTATAATGAAAGGTCTCTACACACCTATAACAGAAAGAGGAGTAGCCATTCAATTAGAAAATGACCAATAAGAGATGTAATCATAAGTATTCCCCACCCCCCGAATCCCAGCTAGAATTGGTCCTTATTGCATGACAAAATTTTGTGTATGAAGATAGACTTTGCATGCTCTGAATGTCAACAGATTTGGGTTATTTTGAAGGAGAGGAAAGAGTGCCCTTCACAGCTGAGGTCTGCTAATGGAGGATACATACCCAGCCAACAATTTCCTTTCTTTCAGTGGGATCCTGTCTGAATGCCTCCACCAACTGCAATTAGAATAGTGTGGTGAGAGGCGAGAATTGGTCTGTCATTTTGGGTGTCATGTTAAAACTCCACCTGGAAACCAGTGCAAATCATAAAGCACAGGTGTCATACGAAATGGTGCATGCTCACCAAGGGTTTGTCTACACTGGCACTTCATTGGCAAAACTTTTGTCATTCAGGGGTGTTTAAAAAAAACCACACACACACACCCCCGAACAACAAATGTGCCGGTCAGAACAGCACTTCGTTGGAAGGAGAGCTCTTCTGCCGACAAAGCTGCTACCGCTTGTGCGGGGTGTAAGTTGTTTGTCGGCAGGAGAGCGTTCTCCTGCCGACGAACAGCAGCTACGCTGCATGCTTTTTAGTGTCAAGGCTGTAGGGGCATAGCCATATCGTAATGTAGCCATAGTCCAAGAGGGCTGTCACATTCTGTACCAGGTTCAGTGCACTTTGAATTAAGATGCAGTAATCAAGAGCACACTGCAGTAATCTAATCTCAGAGTGACAATTGGTAAATCATGGCAGCAAGATCTGTGTCTAAACATATCACAATTTCTGGCCCAGGCATGGATGGGAGATGCTGTGGATCCAACAGTACTTCCAGACTGAATTCTTGTAACAAACTGTAGATGTACACCTTCAGTTAAGGAAGCGGTTGTAATTGTCACCTTATTTCCTGGTTACTTTCCCCAACCTTCCAGCATCATCGCAATTTTCTCTTGGATTTAACTTCAGCTTCTCATTCATTTCCCAGTCTTCACCATATCTTGAGTAAGGCATTTAATAGCACTGGCTAGATTGGATAAGAGAGGAATAGAGCTGGGGGTCATTTGAGCATGCTGAAAACATTGTTGGCTCTATGCACCAATTGAACAAGATGTGGGAGCAAAATGGAGCCCTGTAGAAACTCTCATATGAGAGCAGTGGGTAGTTCTAAGTTATTGCTTTTCTGTTGCCTCTGGCATTTCCCTGATGGGAATTAAATTGCCAAATTGCAGCTCCATCTGTCTTTTCTGTGAGTTTGCAGACAAGCCAGCTACACCCTATAATCAATGGTATTGAAGGCAGCTGAGTCTATCTGTAGCCGTATTGCTCTTAATCCCTCACCAGGTGATCTGCCAATTCTGTCTAGTGCAGCACCAGTAACATGAATAGTTCTGTAACTAAAGTACGTAGATTAACAAAAGCTGGCAACCTGCCCTTAAAGAGGTGCTGACAGTTTCTGCCAACAGTTGAACCAGTTCTTAAGCACTGGCTTTCTCCAGTCAGGAATGAAATGGGTCCAAAGCACAGGCTATGGTATTGGCTATGGAGATATGGTATTTGGCTCCTCAAATGTAACAACAAACAAATGTAGTGTCTTGCCTTTGTGGAGGTGACAGTTGTTGGGGTTTTTTTTCAAAAATTCATATACAAGTTTCATCGCAATGGGAGGATTGTGAAAGACTTTTTGATGGTGCTCATTTCAAAATATAATTACTTTTAATGAAATATATTAAGGAGAGGGGGGTGTAATTTTCAGACTTCTTGCTGCTATGCAGTGTTCTTTGCTGTTGCTGGTTTTCTATTTAGTATAGAATCATAGCAGTTACAGAAAGTTCAAAATAACATTACTTTGATTTATGCTTGTATCCCAAAATGTTCTGCATCATCTACAAGCACAGTAGATAGTTACTGTCGCTTTCAGGAGGAGGAAAATAACGCCAGGGAAATATATTGCTAAATGGCAATCTCACAGTTGAAAGAGATTTGCCAAGGAGCAGTATTGCCATGGTGGAAGGTTTCAAGAATTATTAGTTTTTAATTAAAACAGGTAAAGGGAGGGAAAATGCCATATTGTGTTGCCACCGATCTTTTAATAGCAATGTGGTGGCTCAGAGAACTATTATTCGTTGTACTGATGTCATCAGACTATTTGTTCAATCCTTTTGGAACCTGAGGCATTCAAGAAAAGCTAAATAAGTGGTTGTTTTTTTTAAAAAATTTGCCAATTTAACATGTTAAAGTCCCACTAAATAACCTAGGAAATCTTCCAACATTAAAATTTTAAAATGAATCAGTGAATTTGTGTGACTTGCGTTGTTTCTTGTTGTCTAGTTTTACAGAAGATAGTTTGGATTACATCTGTGTCTCTGCATTTGTTTTTTTAGTAAGCAATAATCTATTTGTGTGACTGTAGGCGCCTCAGAAAACTGTCAAACAGCTGATTGCATGTTTATCTTAGTTATGGATCTGGAAAAAGACGACTAAGAAAAAGGTCTCTTCAATAAATGCTTTTTCTGAAACATTTAAAGTTAGGATTATTTGCAAACCTCAAAGTAAGTGTTCTCGCGTGCTTCTCTGCATACTGTTTCACTCAGATACAATTATGGTAAAATTGAGAAAAGTACATCACATTATATAGCAAGGATCAGCAATCTTTGGCACAGGGCTCGCCAGGGTAAGCCCCCTGGTGGGCCGGGCTGGTTTGTTTACCTGCCGTGTCTGCAGGTCCGGCTGATCGCAGCGCCCACTGGGCGGGTTTCGCTGCTCCAAACCAATGGGGACTGCAGGAAATGGCACGGGCTGAGGGATGTGCTGGCCACTGCTTCCCACAGCTCCCATTGGCTTGGAGCGGCAAACCCCAGCCAGTGGGAGCTGCAATCTGCCGAACCTGCAGACATGGCAGGTAAACAAATGGGCCCGGCCCGCCAAGGTGCTTACCCTGGAGGGCCTCATGCCAAAGGTTGCCTATCCCTGTTATATAGTATTACAATTTTCAAGAGTTTTAGTATTTGTGTATTGGGAAGATGGACACACATTGACATGTAATGATGGCGCATTTAATGGAAGAAAACGGTGGGTAATGCGGTAAAACTAAACCAAGCTTTTGGAGAAAGATGATAGGTATAGGCTGGTAAAGCAGATACTTGTAGTCTATGGTCACACAAGCTGATTTCAAGAGAAGTGAAATACTTCCAAAAGAGTGTTTGGCCTCT
Organism: Eretmochelys imbricata; assembly: GCF_965152235.1. Classification (NCBI taxonomy): domain Eukaryota; kingdom Metazoa; phylum Chordata; order Testudines; family Cheloniidae; genus Eretmochelys; species Eretmochelys imbricata. The sequence goes on along the minus strand of NC_135572.1, from coordinate 191,118,459 downwards.
GAGAATGTCCCAAATTTGGGACATGCAGAGTCTGTTAGTTAGTTGGTTTCTGTGGTCTTCCCCAGCAGATTTTGCAGTATTTTCCAAAAGGTTCTGCTCATGAAAATATTACAAGTGCTTTTGGTTGTAAAAGGGGCCTTGACTAAAGCTGCATGAATAGTGATTCCTGAACAGGATTTGGTTTTTCAGTGTGGTGGTCATCATCTTCCTATGCAAATATATTTGTATCTTCCTCTCTGCTGCCCTGTACACCTAGGACATCCTCCTTGAGTTGAATCCTTAAGGCCTTACATGAAGTATGTCTTTTCCCTGTCTTGTAACATAAGAACAAAGGGACCTTCGATTAAACTAAGAGGTGGCAAATTCAAATCTACTATAAGGAAATACTTTTTCCCACACTTCTGATTAGACTGCTGAACTCCATGCAACAACATCCTGTGACAATGACTGAGCAAGATTCAAAGTGGGAGTGGATGTTTATATATAGAACAAGATTATTCAGAATTATAACAATGACTGGTAACAAAAAGAGAATTAGAATGGAGATAAAACGTCATTTTCAGGTTGTAAGCGCCAATCTTTATTAGAGAAAAGACAGAGACCTACATGTGGGCTCATTATCTTGCCTCTGCTTAGTGTGGAGTTTCTTGCATCTTTTCTGCAGCATCTGGTGTTGGCCATTCTTAAAAACAGGATATTGGATTATATGGATCATGTCTGATCCAGTATGATGATTCCTATATACCTTCTCCTTTACGTCTCTTTGCTGCAATGTGTATAAGAAATAGGCCAATTTGATGGCACCTTATTGAGAGTAGTAGGTGCTTTGTCAATTGTATGCTTTTAATTGTATGCCTCCCCCCGCCCCCCACACTTTGGGTGTTGCATGTATTTTGGGCCCCAGATTCTACAGACACCTTCATGCAGACACAAGATTCTGTCCATGGGAAGCAGCTTGCAGGATTGAAACTTAGATTGTACGCTCTCTTTGGAGAAAGGACTGCCTTCCTTTGTACAGCTTCTAGCACAATAGGACCCCAGTCCAGATGAGAATAGCTGGGTACTGCTGTAATACAACTATAATTCCTATTGATAGTTATGACTCTCTAGAGTCTTATTAGTTTTCTTCCACTGAGGAAGTAAGAGTTGGAGCTATCCCTGACTGACTGCAATCATCTAGATTTCAAGTCATGGGTCTTCAGTAGGTGGAACACTGGAGTATAGGAGGACCTGGAATGGTCTCAAGCATGATCTAGAGCAGTGTTTCTCAATGACCAGTCTGTGAAACGGCGCTGGTCCCTGAGATCTCTCTGACACAGTTTAGGAAGGCAGCAAGCCAGTCCTTGGTATCAAAAAGGTTGACAAACATTGATCTAGAGCAGAGTTGCTCAAAGTGGTTGTCTGCGGACTGGTGCCGGTCCGTTAGCCATTGGCTGCCAGTCTGTGCTCACATTGGGGGGAAAAAATTGCCAGACCCCACATCAGAGAGCTTGAGAAGCACTGATCTAGAGGAATGAGGACGGGAGTAGAAGTCGGAGTCCTGAGTTCTAGTACAGAGACTGCCACAGATTTTACTATGTGGCCTTGAATAAATCACTTCGTCCGTCAGAATAAATCACTTCATCCCTCAGCCTGTTTACCCGTTTGTAAAACGTACTTGCCTAATTCATGAGTGCATTATGTGGACTGATATTTGTGTAGTTCTTTGAAAGTTTAAAATGTATGGATTAATAGTTGCTTTTTTATTGAGTAGATAAGGACACCAGAACCATAATTTTTAAACGAGTAACAAGCTAGTTTTCGCTACTTTCCCTCTTTCCTGCTCCCATCCATCCCAAATTAGTCTGAAATATATATATGGAGTTTGTTTTCTGAACTGGCCTCTAACCTGCTTGACTCTGGTTGTGGATCAGAGTGGTAAATGCCTTTACTTGCCTTCTCACTTTTGGTCATCTTTTCTTTAGGCTGGCAAATAAGCAGGACCGAGAAGGAGCGTTGGCAGAAGCAGATGTAATTGAGTGCTTATCGCTGGAAAAGCTTGTCAATGAGCATAAATGTCTGTGTCAGATTGTAAGTATATCTTACTGTACTTGATTTATTCGTATAAATGTAATGCTTAGGAGAGGTGATAATGTGGTCCTGTAATCCCAGCAAAGATACAGCATGTTGGTCTGCAGTACAAACAGTTCCAGGTCTCACCCTGCCTTTGTGCCCCTTGCCTGTCCAGAAGGAATCCTTTCTAGGGCCCCATCTGTCCATGAGCTCAAGCTGAACCAGTTTGAAATCATATTAAAATTATTCTTCTTTGAGTGATTGCTCATGTGTATTCCACAATAGGTGTGCATGCTCGCCACGTGAACTGGTGCCAGAAGTTTTTGCCCTGACAGTACCCGTAGGGGAGCGACCCCTGGAGTGGTGCCTCCATGGTACAGTATAAGGGGCGCTGTGCGCTCCCCGCTCCCCCCACCCTCGCTTCCTTCTTGCTGCCATTGAAGGTGCGATGGAACTGCTCTGCTTCAGCTTTGCTGTAGCTTGTCCCCAGAACTGCTTGTTCATTCAGTGTTGGTACCTGTAGTTGGTTAGTTTAGTTCAGTTCAGCCAAAGCGCCTGGGCTGAGGCATGCCCTGCGCCCCGGGTTTTAAGTCATGCGACACTTGTAGGCGATCCATGCCAGTGAGTGATCCGCACGCGGACTGTTTATGCTGTTTGGGGGAAACCCATCTCAGCGATTGCTGCGAGATTTGCAAGTCCTTTAAGCCTCAGACCAAGAGAGAAAGGGACTTTAGGCTCCAGGCTATTCTGATGGAGTTGGTGCTGACCCCGGCTCTGGAGCGCCACTCCAAGTCGGCACCGGGCACCGCAGTGTCAGTGCACGGTGACCCTTCGGCGCCATCAACTAGATGGCACCGCTTCTCGTCTATGGAACGCACCAAGAAGCCTAGGAAGAGGCCGCCTTTGCCGCAACACAGGAGTAAATCTGGGACAGAGGCTAGACCCATGTCAGGCAGTCCTCAATCTTAACTGGCCCGTAGGCCTCCGACTCAAGTCGAGCGGAGTAGCGCGGCCCATTCGGAGCAGGCTTCCCCAGATGTCTGGATGCCCTCCACACCGGAGGCCCTGTAAGCGGCCCGGGATGTTACATCCATGCTGGTACCAGGAGCACTGCTGATGTCGGCCATGCTCTCCAGAGGCAAGCTGCCGCTGGGATCTCTGCAGTCACCCCCGGGTCTTGGCCTGCCCCTCAGCCTGGGTCCTCCAAGGGCAAGCAGGCAGGGAAAAGGCAGTTTTGATGGGATGCCAGGGGGCGCCCTGACAGTTCTCATCTGGGATCCACCCTCAGTAAAGCTTCCCTTCTCCAATCGGTTGTGTGCTTTCCTCCCGGAGTGGTCGCGGCTAACCTCAGACCTATGGGTCCTCAACACCATCTCCCGGGACTGCACTCTCCAGTTTACTTCTTCCCCACCCAACTCACCCCTCGCACGAGGCTCTGCTTGAATAGGAGGTGGGGCAGCTCCTGGGCCTAGGAAGCAGTACCGGAGGAGTTCAAAGGCGTGGGATACTACTCCCACTATTTTCTTATCCCGAAGGCCAAAGGGGCGGCTCAGGCCCATCTTGGACCTGCGAGGCCTGAACCAGTACATGGTGAAGCTCAAGTTCCGCATGGTCTTCCTAACCTCCATCATCCCCTCCCTGGATCCCGGGGACTGGTACGCCGCCCTCGATCTGCTGGACGTGTACTTCCATATTCATATATTTGAGGGGCACAGATGCTTTCTCCGTTTCATGGTGGGGCGGGAACACTGCCAATTTACTGTCCTCCTGCTTTACAGGTCCCCTGTTTGAGCTGCTAGCTACGTGCTCCTGGTCGCACCTCTTGTGGAAAGTAGCCTTCCTGGTGGTGATCACGTCAGCTAGGCGGGTCTCAGAACTCAGGGCCCTGACCTCCGAGCCCCCGTAAATGGTGTTTCATAAAGATAAGGTCCAGCTCCGTCTACACTCCTCGTTCCTCCCGAAGGTGGTCTCCGTCAATCACATGGGTCAGGACATTTTTCCCGATCCTCTGCCCCAAGGCCCATATGTCCAGTAAGGAACGCCACCTCCACACGCTGGACGTGAGACAGGCTCTGGCTTTTTACCTGGAGCGGGCTAAGCTGTTTAGGAAGTCCTCGCAGCTCTTCATCGCCTCGGCCGAACGCATGAAAGGTCGGCCGATCTCCACTCAGCTGCTCTCTAACTGGATCACCTCGTGCAGCTGTACCTGTTATGACCTGGTGGGAATCCCTCCACCACCAGTTGTGAGGGCACACTCAACTAGGGCGTAGGCCTCGTCAGCTGCCTTTTTGACCATGCCCCCGTTCAGGACATTTGTAGGGCTGCCACGTGGTCTTTAGTTCACACGTTCACCTAGCACTATGCGATAGTCTCCCAAACCAGGGAGGACGCCGTGTTTGGCAGGGCCGTACTCCGTCCCGAGAGTCTGTGAACTCCTACCCACCTCCAACAGAAATAGCTTGGAATCACCTATTGTGGAATACACGTGAGCAATCACTGGAAGAAGAAAAGACAGTTACCTTTTCCGTAACTAGTGTTCTTCGAGATGTGTTGCTCATGTGTATTCCACATCCCGCCCTCCTTCCCTTCTGTCGAAGTTGTCTGGCAAGAAGGAACTGAGGGTGGGGGGAGCACGCTGCGCCCCTTATACCACTCCATGGAGGCGCCACTCCAGGGGTCGCTAGGGGCGCTCCCCTATGGATATTGCTAAGGGGAAAAACTTCCGGTACCAGTGCACGTGGCAAGCATGCACACTGATTGTGGAGTAGACATGAGCAACACATCTTGAGCACCAGTTATGGAAAAGGTAACTATCTTCTCATGCTAACTTGGTTTAAAGATTGTTTGGTCAGCCGGTATTGTTAGATCCAAACCTTGTTAAAAACAGAAGAGGAAACTGGGTTCTGACCTTGGATTCTTATTAGGTTTTAAACACAGTTTTTTCAAATAAGATTTTGGCCCCATATTTGTGCTCTCACCTAACCTTCTTTAAACGGAGTTACCATCTCACAAACTGGATCTTTTTGTGAAACAAATTGGGGACGGGTTGGTCTTAGTCCAATTTGCCAGTAAAGAAGTGTTCACAAAGAAAATAATCACAGCCAAGGCTATGGCTATCTCAGACATAATTAGGGTCTCAAATTTACCATGTGTCCACATTGAGGCTCAAACTGTGTGTTTTCAAAACAGTGCTTCAAAAGCTGAACAGATGATAACCATTGAACATGGGCTAGCAAATCTTGGTCGCTACCTAGTGTAACTGACACACAAACATCAAGGGCCACTGGTTTGAATTCCACTACCAATCCCCTGAGCCATGTAGGCTACCTAGTTAATGTTTTCTTTCAGTGATCCATTTTGAATCAGAGTAGTATAACCTGTAGTTGAGTTGATTTCCTGCTCTTCCCCCTGCACCCACCCACCTACATTGCCAAATTGTGTCATCAGTTTTAAAGTGGAAACAAAAGCATTATAACGTAAAATTACCTTAGTTTTAAAGCTAATGGCAGTCAGATTAATAATGAGTTACATATTGTTTGTTCCAAGAAGTTGCAGTGAATGACGGCATATTTTTTTGGATTTAGCATCAAGATCACTTGATGATGTAACGAGGATTTGACTTTATAACACTAGCTTTGATAGTGTGAAGTCTTTTTCACATAAGGAAATATTTGTAGGGAAGATACTTCCAAGTGACTCATTGCACTGCTATAATCTCTCCAAGAATGAGATCTTCCATCCTATTCACTTTTCTCTCTAGATTGTTCATCCTTCAGTTTATCGTCTTTTTTATATATTTGGTACTGTCACGTAAAGCAGTTCTATCCATGCTGCAGCTTTGATCTACAGCAGGCCGCTTCACCATGTTCTTCAAGAATCTAACTGGTCTACACTACAGAGTTAGGTTGACATAAGGCAGCTTACATTGAGCTAACTCTGTAAGGCTCCACACTAAAATGTCGCTCCCGCCAATGTAAGTTGCTCACTACTCCGACTTAATAACTCCATCTCCACAAGAGGTATAATGTTAAGTTGATGTAGTTAGGTCGACGCAGTGTCCATATAGACAGTGTTGCTTACATTGTCTATTGCTGCCTGAGGCTGACAGCTGGAGTCCTGCTGCTGCCTCCAGGTGAGGGAGGAGAGCCAAAGCCTGGGCGGCAGGGCTCAGGCGGTCAGCCCTGGGCCGCAAATGCTCCACAATGCCCCAGGCTGTCAGTTAAATTGGTGCAAGTTCTCCTGGTGAGGACGCGCACTGCCATCAGAAGGAGCATAATGTGGACATTAAATATCAAATTAATTGCTGCAGTGGTTGTATGTTGACTTAAGTCGACTTAATTTTGTAATGTAGACATGCTCTCCAGAGAAAATTCTGATAACAAAAATTAGTAAAGAGTGCAAAGACAACCCCCCCCCCCCCCCACTAATTTTGCCAAATACAGTTGCACTTGAATGGCTTATGTAGCAAGACACGCAAATGCAGAGAACTCACTGCATATCCTGAAGAACCGGAAGTTGGGATTTTTCTCCCTTTGTCTCTAGGAAGTCTGAGACTTAGCCTAGATGTTTTATCTTGGCTCAGAAGGGCTTTCCCGTCACTCAAAGGATAATTCCCAAACAACCAACCTGTCTCCAAAATTAATTCAGTAAAGGTTGGATAGAGTGTATGACTGGATTAAAAAAAGCTTTGTTTCCTAGCAACATAAGAATTACCATACTGGATCAGACCTGCAGTCCATCCTAGTCCCTTACTCCTTTCAGTTAGAGGTGATGACTGTGAAATCTATGATTAAATGTAAAATGCCTGTTTTAATTTGACTGCTCTCCAGAGTCATGAAATGAGTGTAGACTCTCACCGTTCTGTCTGGTGCAGGCTTTTTCATTTGTAGAACTTTGACAGTATAGCAGGAGGACTGGGTATATCTTACTATATAGGTCAGGGGTGGGCAAACTTTTTTGTCCGAGGGCCACATCTGGGTGGGGGAATTGCATGAGGGGCCATGAATGTAGGGCTGGGGCAGGGGCAGGGGGTTGGGGTGTAGGAGGGAGTGCGGTGTGCAGGAAGGGGCTCAGGGCAAGGGGTTGGGGCGGAGGAGGGATGTAGGGTGTACGAGGGGGCTCAGGGCAGGGGGTTGGGGTGCAGGAGGGGTCCGGGATGCGGCAGGGGGTTGAGGTGCAGGAGGTGTGTAGCTGGGGGCTCAGGGCAGGGGGGTTGGGGTTCAGGGTGCAGGAAGGGTTTGGGGTGTGGGCTCCGGCCGAGTGCAGCACTGCTTACCTTGAGCGGCTCCAGGGTGGCAGCAGCATGCAGTGGGGCTTAGGCAGGCTCCCTGGCCCTGCGCCGCTCTCAGAAGCAGACAGCACCATGTCCCTGCAGCCCCTTGGGGGAGGACGGGGGGCAGAGGCCTCCATGTGCTCCCCTCGACTGCAGTTCACTACCCCGAAGCTCCCATTGGCTGCAGTTCCCTGTTCCCGGCCAATGGAAGTGGCGCGGGCCCTGCAGCACCATGGGGGTGGCAATCCCGCGGGCTGGATCCAAAGCCCTGATGGGCCATAGTTTGCCTACCCCTGATATAGGTGGTTTGCACTCTATATTTGGAGCATAAGAAAGCAAAGAAAAACAGGGTCTTTAGGAAACTTCTAAGACCGCACAAGCCTTGACTGTTCACAAGTCTGTACACGTTAGAGACAATTTCTGGAGGAATACCTATAACAAGGACACTTTCTCTAAAAGCGTTAACAGAATGTTTTGTAAAGATCTGAAAAACTGCTGTAACCTCTTTCTCAAAACTCTGAAGTGGTCTAAGCCAGTGGTCCCCCAACTTTTTCTGTTGTCCTTGCCCCTTACCAGTGTTCCCTCTAATTTTTTAGGTCCGTGTGTGGAATGAATTTTGTTATGTGCACCAATATGGAGGTGATGTGTGGTGGGGGTGGGGCCGAGGGGTTGGGAGTGTGTGTGGGGGGGTCAGGGCTGAGGGAGAGGGTTCTAGTGCAGGGGGCGGGGTGAAGGCTCTGGCTGGGGGTGCAAGCTCTGGGGTGGGGCTGGGGATGAGGGGTTTGGGATGCAGGCCCCCTGGGGCTGCGGCAGGGAGAGAGGACTCCCCCAAAGCCCTTTCTTGCCACAGCAACTTGGAGCCAGGTGATAGGCACCTCTCTGCAGCCACAGCAGCTCTGGTGGGGCTGTGCTTGGCAAGGCCAGGGGAGGGGCTCCGCTCCCCACCTGCGCGGCCCTTTATAGCCAGCTGTGCAGCTTAGAGGGAACTTAGCCCCTTGCCCGCAATGGAACTTGTCTGTGCCCTCCACCCAGAGCTGCGGTCGGGAGCCACTGAGAGCGGGGGCTGGGCGCATGATATCCTGAAACGATACAGTGCCTGTTTTTTCAGAAGTACTGAGGGCCCATAGCACTGACGTCAGCAAGAGCTGCAGATGCTCAGCATTTCTGAAAATCAGGCCCTTAATGTCTCCATTTAAAACTCTTGCTAAAGTATTTAAGATTATGGATTCCTACAGGGAAATGTCTCCTCCTACGTTCCATTATCTCTAACAGAACCAGGAAGCTAACTTGTTTCCTCTTGCTCAACTTTAGTAGTATGTCACAAGTTTCTGTGAAAGACATGCCCTAGTTTTCTAATATATGCCATGCCAAGATAGGAATTAAGAAGTGTTTTCTCAATAAACTTTTCCAAAGAGGTGTTTTTCTCAAAATGCACAGAGCTGTCAGCTCTGTCTTGTTAGATCAAAGAAATGTACGAACTGAGAACACTGACGTACTTGTAAGGAATGTATTGGTCCTTCGTGTGTCAAAGAATGTATTATGGAAGCTAAGTGTGGTAGGTCTTATTTGTCTTTTTTACAAAACACACTACATAGTCGTTTTCACTTCCTAGACAGAAAAGATTGACTTCTGTGCAACTTGATATGGTCAGTCAAGAGCATCTTCATCCCTTATAAAAGTCATGCTAGTCTTGGGGCACAGTGTTTTCCCCTTAGCTCAGAGTGTTGACAGTTTCCAACATCATTCATTTTATTATGCAGAAAAAAAATGATTTAAAGAAAACTCACAATGAAACTTGCAGATATCCTACCAACAAGCAAGTGATTTGTAACCCCCAATTACATTTAATGTATTTACCATTATAGTATCTATTAATTTGAAAATACTGTCACTTCCTATATCCAGATATAGTCTCTGTGAGACTTTGGAGTTAGTTACTGCCATGCTGCAGAAAGCCCTGTAAACAGCTAATGAGGGAAACCAAGTCAGAGGATATGATGGTGCTACCTGTTGATCTTCTCAGTGATTTGGCTCTACCATCAGATGCTGCAGCTTTCACTGGTAAACAACATGCTGATTTAAACCTAGGAAGGTGAACACAGCTCTCTAGAGTGCAGGAGCATATAATGTTAGAGCCAAACTGGGATTGTGGTGTAGTAGGTCCTTAGCAGGTAATATTGTTTTCTTCTGTAAGTTGTTTATAAACTCAATGCACAGTTTTGGTGCTTTATGTATAATTAAAAAAATAGTGTATCAAAGGCATGAACATTTGGTTGGTGATATAATCGCGGGAGAATTAACTACTTTATTCTGAAAACAATTAATGGAAAACTTTTTTCTTTCATTTTTAAAGTAGCATGAACAGTTTAGCTGTTATGCAGAGGAAGGCTTAAGGGGTCAATCAGTCATTAGAGAATGGATCGACTTCTGAAGTTGCTATATTTGGATTTGCAAGGAAAAGATGGAATGCATAATTTAGACTACTCATAAAGCAGTGCTATTGTGAGAAGAATATGGTTGGATTCTCATGGTACTTGTGAGTGGGTCAGAGGAATTGTGTGCCCATCTTTTTTATTGACTCTAGAGAATTCTACTGTTACTGGAGTGGGACTGGAAATAAGGAATTTGGATGAAACTCATGATTTACATGTTGGCAAAAAACTCTTAAATTTACAAGATATTTTAAATGTGTAGTGCTTTAGCTGAAACAATATTTTGAATACATACTAACCATTTGCTAAGACTTCATTGTTTATAATTTAGGAATGTGATCAGAGATATAATTATTCTTTTTCCCCTTTACTTTCTCTATTAAATTTACAGGAGCCTTGCTCAGCTGTCATGGGCTATGGGAAAAAAATTGACAAATCTATAAGAAAAGGTCTGTATTGGCTGCTACATACTATAGCAAAAGATTTTGATGCCTTAAATGAGCGCGTACAAAAAGACACAACAGAGCAAAAAGCATATGAGGAACAAGAGAAGCGAGAAAGAGCTGAACGAGTAAGGAAGATACGAGAAGAAAGGTATTCTACCTTCCTTGGCTTTCTTTCCTCCACATGAAGGGGTTCCATGAATAAAACCGTCATGTTAACGATTTGTTGTGGAGAATTCTCTGAAAACATCCACTCAGTGTTCAGCAGCAGTCAAAAAAGTTAACAGAACGTTGGGAATCATTAAGAAAGAGAGAGATAATAAGACAGAAAATATCATCTTGCCTCTATATAAATACATGGTTCGATTACATCTTGAATACTGCATGCAGATGTGGTTGCCCCATCTCAAAAAAGATATATTGTAATTGGAAAGGGTTCAGAAAAGGGCAACAAAAATTAGGGGTATGGAACAGCTGCCATATGAGGAGAGAGTAATAAGACTGGGACTTTTTAGCTTGGAAAAGAGATGACTAAGGGGGGATGTGCTGGAGGTCTATAAAATCATGACTGGTGTGGAGAAAGTAAATAAGGAAGTGTTGTTTACTCCTCATAACACAAGAACTAGGGGCCACCATATGAAATTAATAGGCAGCAGGTTTAAAACAAACAAAAGGAAGTAATTCTTCACACAACGCATAGTCAACCTGTCGAACTCCTTGCCAGAGGGTGTTGTGAAGGCCAAGACTGTAACAGGGTTCAAAAAAGAACTAGAGAAGTTCATGGAGGATAGGTCCATCAATGGCTATTAGCCAGGATGGGCAGGGATGGTGAGTCATCCTCCCAGCTGTAGACTTTGTTATTTCTGACAGCAGTCAGATTTAACAGTTATCATGGAACTTTCATTTGGCTATTTGCATCAGATAAATCTCTTGTCATGAGATATTTGTATGTATTAATAACTCAGGTGGAATTCTGTTTCAATCTATACTTTAATAACTTCCCAGATTGGTTACTGCAATTCCATTCAGACAGGTCTCCCCAAGAGTTCCCTCTAAGTGCAGTTACTTCAGAATGCATCAGCCAGAGAATTTATTCACATCAGTTTTAATCAGCACTACACCTGTTCCCAGGCATTGCCTTGGGTGTGCGCTGTTCAAGTGATTATAAATTTAAGTAAACAAACAACCGAAGTTCTCATGCAAGGCTTTAATTAGCCAGTTAGAATTACCCATAAAGGACTTCTGTGAAATGTAGTGCTGTAGTACCAATGCTGAGCTATCAGCAGTCCCCCATTTACCTTAGTATTAATCCAAGGAAAAGCCGTGCTAGATAAATTGCAAGGATTTAATGTAGTACAGGCCCTTTCTACCAAGCAGCTGCTCTAAATACAGATAACACCCCAATGTACTGGCCAATACTTCATTCTTCCTGAACTCATGTCAAAGCCCAGGTGAAACAAGTGGGCCCTGTAGAAAGGATGCAGTGAAAATGGACAAATATGGGCTAAAGCACAGCAGGAATCAGAGGACATTCCAGAGCCATTATTCAGAACATCCTGCTAGCAGCCCTGTCTGTAGCTTGTAGAGGGGGAATCAGCCTGTAGCTCTGCTGATCATAACTGTGGCAGCATGTTGTGAGGAGGGAGGCAGTTTCAGGTAGCCTGGTCCCAGGCCATTTAGAGCTAAATAATTGATTTTATGGAGTTAGTTTTCAATCTTTCTTTTTTTAGGTTAGCTTAAAACTCCATCAGTTTGGAGTACAGTATTCAAAACACAGACATACTGTAAAAAAAACAATCTAGCATGAGTTGGGGGATGAATTAGATGACCTAATAAGTGTTCTAATATTTCTGATTCTATTGCTTCAAGATTCTTCTGTTTTTTAACCAAAAAAATAGAGAACAAAGGGAGAGAAAAGAAACTGAATGTGAAGGAAGAAATGTACCTAAGGAGGTTGACTCTGAGCCAATTTCTAGCAACCCCTTCCAGCCAATATCTACTGTAATCACTGAGGTAGGAATATTTAGAAATGTCAATCATATTGGACCTACAGTTAACAGAGGTATCTGAGCAATTATACAAATCTGGGCTCTTGAGAGTTTTGTTCATCTATAAAGTTGCATACGCATTGTGATAGCTTTCATCATGAGAATCTTGGTTTCTTTTGAGTGTTTGTTCTTGTCCATTCCATGTTACCTGTGTAACATGCCACATGCACTGTTGCTGGAGATTTTACCCTCAGTGGTATCTGTCAGGCCGGCTCTAGCACCCTCTGCAGCTGCGTGCTTATGTGTCGCTATAAGGGGCACTGCCAGCCACGTACCCTCTCATTTACTTCTTACCGCCCATGACGGTTGCTGGAACGACCCCACTTGCTCTGGCAAGGCTTTCTTGTCAGTGGTTTTTGGACTCTAACTTCATTCTTAGTTATCATAGTTCAGTGTATATAGTTTTTGTAATTAGTGTTAGTGTACATAGTGTAAATATGTAGTTCCTGGGACTCCTTCACCCCAAGGCCTGGGCATGCCCTGGTGCCCAGGCTTCAAGCCTTGTACCTTCTGTGGCAAACCTGTGTCTGTGAGTGACCCACGCTCCAGCTGCTTGAAGTGCTTGCAGGAGACTCACTTGAAAGACAAGTGCCAGATGTGTCAGAATTTCAGATCCTGCACTAAAAAAGACAGGGACATTAGACTGACAGCTATCCAAATGGAAGCCGCCCTCATGGATTCAGCACCAAGCACACTGGCGTCAGCGTGAAGCACTCTGGCACTGAGCTCTTCCCAGTACCATTCACCATCTCCAGTGCCAAGGAAGAAGCAGAAAAGGCAATTCACCGACAAAGTGCTCACTGGTGCAGAAAAAAGGCAAGCGGAGGAAGGCAGCACAGTGAGACCCATGCCAGGCTACTCTTCCTCTCCTGGTCCTGTGATGGCACCGTCGACTCCACGTAAAGCATTGAGTCCAGTGTAGGACCCTCCTCTGACACCTGGAAGCCACTGTGGTACCAGTGGTCTGACCGATCCATAGACCCTGGGGGCTTTTCAATGGGACATCTGTCAGTTCCAGTGACCGGAAGTAGGAGGGAACAAGGAGCGTCAGGATTCTTCCCGGCACTTGGCCCCCTGGCACCCTCTAAGGAAAAGCCATCCCTGATCCCGGTGTCAAGATGACCTTATGTGCAACCTAAAGCCCTTCACCAGTACCCAGCCTATCTGCCACTGGACTTCAGTTCCAGTCCCCCTACCAGCACCTGACCAATGGGCCACTGGCCTATGCCATAGCCTTACTGGAATCCCTGAGGGTTTTCCCCAGTATCAGGTCCTACCTCCCATTGCTCCTACGTGGTGGTTTCCAAGAGATGGGCTACTGCTCCTTCCCACTTGGCACCAGACCCCGATTGCGATACCGACCCCGATACCAATGTTCAGGAGTTGGCTCAGGTGAACATACTTGAGGAAGAGGAAGGAGCCCCTCTGATGCAAGCTACCTCCTCATCCTCCCCAGGCGAGGCTGTCCCGGGACCCAGTAGCCTGCTTCCATAGGATGACTTCAGGGCCCATCAGACCTTCTGAATCAGGTGGCTGTGGACCTGGGTCTCGAAATTTGAGTAGCTCAGAGGCATCACACAGCCTTATTGATATCCTGGTGGCAGCAGCTCCCTCCAAAGTGGCCTTACCCGTCAATGAGGCAGTAATGGGACCAGTCAAGTCCCTGTGGCAAGCTCCTTCTCTGTCCCCCACCTCAGAGAGGACAGAGAAGAAGTATTATGCCCATGGTTCAAATACATGTACTCGCACCCTTTCCTCCTCAGGGTCCCTGGTGGTGCCTGCAGCAAATAGGGACAGGCAGGGCCAGTCGAGTGCAACCCCCAAACAAAAGGACGCTAAGAGACTGGACCTTTCTGGAAGAAAGGTTTATTCAACGGGTACCCTTCAACTGCATCTCTCCAACCAGCAAGCTTTGATGGAGAAATACGATTATAATCTATCAGACTCCTTGGCTAATTTTAGGATTCCTTACCCCAAGATTCAAGGCAGGAGTTTGCTGCCCTCATGGAGCAGAGTAGGAGTGTGGCCAGGACCTCTCTCCTGGAGGGTCTGGATGCTGCCGACTCAGCAGCTAGGATAATGGCCTTCACTGTCACCATGAGGCGTTATTCTTGGCTCCAGTCCTCCGGGCTTCCTCACAGGGTCCAATGGTCCATCCAGAGCCTCCCCTTTGAAGACTTCTCTCTTTTTTCGGAGCAGACAGACGCGAGACTTCATGGCCTAAAGGACTCGAGAGCCACCCCATGGTCTTTAGGCGTTTACACTCCATCAGCTTCTACAAGAGTAAAGGGAGAGGTTATAAATGGCACCAACCACTCCCGTCGGGCTCTCAGAGGTACTCTGGGGGGCCTAAGAAGGCTTTTTAAAGGTGTGTCAGAGGGCACTGTGCCAGTCACCATTTCAGATCTGACTCCCCTTTTTGTTTTGGACTGTCTGTCCCTATTCAGCCCAGCATGGTCATACATAACATCAACCCATTGGGTCCCAAGTACAGGGACAGTCAGGTATACCCATGAGTTTTTATCCACCTCTCCCTCCCATCACTCTTCAGGCACCCATCTCATGAGCAACTCCTCGTCCAGGAGGTTCAATCTGTCCTACGGATGGGGGTTGTGGAGGAGGTTCCACAAGACTTGAGAGGGAGGGGGTTTTATTCCTGGTATTTTCTAATCCCAAAGGCCAAAGGAGGCCTCTGGCCCATCTTGGACCTGCATCAGCTCAACAGAAACTGAGGTTCCGCATGGTCTCCCTGGCTTCCATCATTCTCTCCCTGGATCCAGGAGACTGGTACGCCACCCTCGACTTAAAGGACGCATACTTTAACATTTCTGTCGTCTTTGGCCACAGAAGATTTCTCAGCTTTATAGTTGGTCAATACCACTACCAATTCACTGCTGTTCCCTTTGGCCTATTGGCAGCCCCCCGAGTTTTCACAAAATGTATGGCGATAGTAGCAGCCTTCGTCAGACGGTGAGGTGTCCAGCTCTACTCGTACCTTGACTGGCTGATCACAGGTTGGTAGCAGGCTTAAGTACAGAACAGTATCAGCATGGTCCGAGCCACCTTCCGATCGCTGGGTCTGTTGATAAACGAGCAGAAGTCACTCTTTTCTCAGTTCAGAGAATAACATTTATTGGGGCGGTGCTCGACTCAACCTAAGCCAGAGCCTTTCTGCTGGAGGCCTGATTCAAGCCCATGTCAGACCTGATATCCAGTGTCAAGGTCCACCCAATCACGACAGCTCAGGTTTGCTTCAAGCTATTGAGGCACATGGCAGCATATACTTCAATCTCGGATGTGTCAGACTTAGAGTGGGGAGTCGAATTCAGAACTCAGGGCCTCTGGTCCCAAGAGGAACTCTCCCTGCACATAAATGTCAGGGAGCTCAGGGCAGTACGCTTAGCATGCCAAGTGTTCCTTCCCCAGATCTCAGGCGAGGTGGTGCAAGTTCTGAGAGACAATACTGTGGCCATGTTTTACATCAACAAGCAGGGTGGGGCTTGATCTCTGGCCCCGTGTCAGGAAGCCATCCATCTGTGGGACTTCTGTGCAAAGCACTCCGTTCATCTTGAGGTGTCCCATCTCCCGGGAGCACAGAATGTATTGGCTGATAAGCTCAGCAGTTCCCTTTTCTCTCACCACGAGTGTTCCTTTCACCTTTGGTCATCAGGTTCATCTTCCAAAGGTGGGGGCCTCCCCAAGTGGACCTGGTTACTACCAGGGAGAACAGGAAGTGCCATCAGTTTTGTCTGCTGTGCAGGCACAGCCCAGTCTCCCTCTCCAATGCTTTCCTCCACCCATGGACAGATCTCCTATTCTATGCCTTTCCCCCGATCCCCTTGGTTCACAAGGTCCTCCTAAAAATCAAACGGGACAAGGTGAGAGTTATTCTGATAGCCCTGGCATGGCCATATCAACACTAGTTTGGCACGCTCTTGGAGAGCGGCAACCCCACTCTCTCTCACTCCCACTTGATCCAGACCTAATTTCACAAGACCGTAGCTGGTTGCTTCCCCAAACCTCGTCTCCTTGCACCCAACTGCGTGGATGCTGCATGGCTGAACCCAGAAGAACAGGCTTGCTCGGAACAGGTCCAGCAGATCTTTCTAGGTAGTAGACAGGCTTCCACCAAGGCTACCTACCTGGGCAAGTAGAAGCATTTCCTGATTTGAGCTTCTCAGTCCACTCTCTCTCCATCTCAATCTTCCCTCCAGTCTATCTTGGTCTGTTTCCTCCACTTAAAGCAGCAGGGCCTGGCTCTCATATCTATCAAGGTACTCTTAGCAGCCATCTCAGCATTCCACCCTCCAGTGAACAGCAGGTTAGTGTTTTCCCAGGCGATGACCATACGGTTTCTCAAGGGGCTGGAGAGGCTGTGTTCTCAGGTCGGTGAGCCGACCTCCCCATGGAACTTAAACCTGGTTCTGTCAAGACTCACAGGTCTCCCCTTTAAGCAGTTAGCATCGTGCCCCCTGCTACTTCTCTCTTGGAAGGTTGCCTTCCTAGTGGTGATCACCTCAGCTAGAAGGGTCTCTGAAATCCACGTCTTTGTCAGAACTGCCTTACTATACTGTGTTCTTTAAGGTCCAACTGTGCCCCAATTTGGCTTTCCTACCAATGGTGGTGTCACAATTCCATAACAAGCAAGCCATTTTCCTACCAGTCTCTTCCAGAAACATCACAAGAACTCTGAGGAATGGCGGCTTCACTCGGACGTTAGGCTTGCCCTTGCTTTTTATATTGAGAAGGACAAAATCCTTCTGCAAGTCCACACAACTCTTCGTAGCAATAGCGGAAAGGATGAGAGGGCTTCCTGTGTCCAACCAGAGGAACTTGTCCTGGATAACTGCCTGTATTTGGGCCTGCTATGAGCAGGCGAATGTCCTGCCTCCGTCCTTCTTAACCGCTCACTCCACACAAGCCCAGGCTTCATCGGCAGCATGTAGACTTCACGCAGGTCCAAATTCAGGACATCTACAGAGTCGCAACCTGGTGGTTGGTGCATACCTTCGCATCCCACTACAGCATTGCCCAAGGCAGTTACAGAAGAGTGTCCATGAACTCTGAGCCCACCTCCTGGGGTACTGCTTGTGAGTCATCTAACCTGGAATGGGCAAGAGCAACACATCTCAGAACAAGTTGCAAAAGGTTAGTAACTGTTTTTTGTGTGCTGTGAAGTTGTATCAGTAATCTAACAATAAAGAAATATCTTAGTACCGGTTTAAGAAAAATGTTTTGTTTGCCATGCAGTTTACTGCAGAATTTTCAGAATAAACTGTTGCAGTGTTCAGAAGAAGCCATTTTCGGTTTCCCATTTAATTGGAATCAGCTTCATTCACTCTTTTTTTTTTAAGTTTTTGTTGCAAAAGTGGGGTTTTATTTTGGCTTTATGGGAGCTGTTTCAACCATGTGCCCCAGTCATATAGGGTCCATCCCTTACTTAACCGTACAGACTTGTGGCATAATACAGTATTTTTGGTTGGTTTAGAGCTGTTGGAATGGTGTGTTAGTTATGAAACATGAAAACTGTATAAATAGTTTTCTTCAGACACATCCTTTTAATTCAAATAGTTATCAGATTCATATTTAGTGTACCATATTTTTCTTTGTTTTTTAATTTAAGATATTGTGCTTATAGAAAAAATAGTGAGCTCTGATAAATGTAAATAATCAAGGCTTGGTCCTACTCTCCAGTACAAGCATCCACACGATCATATCCTGTAAAGTCAGCTATGTGCACAATGACAGATTTCACAGGATCCTACACAGGGGCGGGGGGAGAAGAAGAGTGCTACAAGTGCTGCAGAGCTGCTGATTATGTGAAACTTATAGAGCAGATACTCTATCAAGTCTGCATTACATAATCAGTGTTCCACCAAGACAAAATGGTGATTTGCAAGGTATTTCAAAAGGTGTGTGTTTTTCAAAACAAAATAAACGAATAGAAATTGAAGAAGTTAGTAAAAGTTTTTAATTCTCTGGCTTGGGGTATTGACGCTATTTGTACTTTTATCTTTTTCTCGCATGGCATTTAAAAAAAGTAAAAAGAATGAAAACACATTTTGGCCATGAAGCTGTATGCAGCCATTCCTCCCTAAACTGGTTACCGCTCAGAAATCTAAAGATCACTTCTAGAGCTTTTAGTTGTTCATTTTTCTAGGTTAAATCTTGAGCAGCATCTTGTGAACCTTGGGGTTTTATTTCCTCTTTTGCACATTCTTGAAACTTGTTAATTATGCTACACATGAAAATTGTTTTTAAAAATGGTCTCTCAGTGTCTTACCCCCCTGTGTTTAGGATCTTATTCCTATCTTTTTAGAGCAGTCTCTGACAC
Source organism: Eretmochelys imbricata (assembly GCF_965152235.1). Taxonomy (NCBI): domain Eukaryota; kingdom Metazoa; phylum Chordata; order Testudines; family Cheloniidae; genus Eretmochelys; species Eretmochelys imbricata. The sequence continues at coordinate 191,099,878 of NC_135572.1, read as the reverse complement.
TAAATATTGTTAAAATGATGTCTTGTATTACTTTTGCTAGAATGAAAAAAGAATTGAACAAGAGAAGAGGCAGAGGATGGAGATTGAAAAAGATGCCATTGCCTTGAAACCTAAAGCAGAGCAGGAACAAATGGACACACAGAGCCTGACCAGTAGCTGTAGCCAAAAAACAAATGATTATAGACTGATAGAAACATACAAATCTGCACTCGCACAGCAATTGGAGCATGAAGAAGAGGGTGACCAACAAACCTCAGAATGCCTTGATTCAGGTGATAACTCCAATTTGAATATAGCCACTTACTGTCTTAACTACCATTGTTATATTTAATTTGATTCTTATTTTTCACCCAACTCTTCCCTGTGTCTGTATGACTTTGTGCATGCCACAACACAAATAACTGAAAGATACAAATGCACAATTATGTTACTGTACAGAGGAATGTCATAATTCAACCAAGAATTAGTGTATTCATCAGTCTTATCCAGTTACAATCGACCCATTTTTACCAGTACCTTCAAATCCATACCACACCTTGCATTAATATCAATGAGTTGTACTCACCTATCTAAAGACAAACTTTGGATCTTACATGTACATACATGATTATTTACAGTAATAAGGTTTAAAAGTCAGTTAGTTTTGTGTGTTATATATCATGTCAGGACTGCTGTTCATTGCATACAGAATGAAAATACGTAGAGCAGTCCATCCCAATGCTTATAGTCATCAAAAGGACACATCTGTACAGTATAGTAGAGTTCATTCTTAACAGTAAATGTGTGGTCCATGAACTATTTTCTTTCCATTTGTTGTAGATACCAGTAAAAAGAAAACAAAGAAACTGAAGTTAAAAAGGAGTCACAGGGTGGAACCAGTCAATGCAGAGGAAGCTGTTCCCAAAAATCCGACCCCACCTCCACCTCTTCCACCAGGTGAGTTAAATACCTTGTGGTAATAAGTGTGCCAGTTCATGAAAGCTGGGCCCTTAAAAGACTTGGCTTTTTAAACATGCAGAGAAAAACCGTTTTCACCCAGGATTATGCCATCATAGTTTGATTAATTTCTTTTGAGAATTGCCCATGTAGATCCCCACTTGTACGAGGCTGTTGAGCACTATCATTCTGTCAGTAGGCTTTGCCTAAGTCTCTCAACTCACAAGGGCAAGCTAACCTGCAGGGTATATTTGCTCAGTTCCTAGTTAGGGGTTGGGAAAATTGACCAGCATGGCTGTAGAAGAGTAATATATACTATGCTTCAATAATTCCCCATTTAGATGTAATTTATTTGGTATAACTACATATATCAATAATAACCCTTTATAAATTGTTAATATTACTTAAATGTAACGTGTGACCATTCTGATTTCTTGCTCGTCATATTGTGAGCTTCTTCAATAGGAACAGCTGGAGAAAACGCACAATCACTTGCTTTCCAGAAAGCCAAAAGAAGGCCCAGTGACATCCTTCCAAGAAAGCTCATAATGTGCTGAGTAAGAAAAATCTGATTATTAATATGTAAAGCTGCCAGTAGAAAACTTAATCTTTTGAACTCCTCACAGATCTTGGAAATCATGCACCTTGGTATAACTTGAACATTACTTCTATGACAGGAAAAAAAAATACTGATGGTACCTACAGCAATTAACAGGCAGGTACAAAAATATTTCAGAGATGATTTAGATATCTTGTCTTACAAATGGCTAGTGTCCTGATTTTCAGGATGATCTGCTTCTCCTATCTGATTGAAGTACACTGTTCTTCCAGCTTTTAATTTGGGTAACGTTTTCAGTAACTACATCTATTGATGGAATCTCTTACAGTGTATGCAGTTAGTATTAGATTGAAAGTGTAAAACTGGGGAAACAGGGAAAGTGTTTTGTCTGTTGCATTAACAAAAGAGCAAGAAAATTCAGTAAGTGCAACTCTCTAAAATATTAAGATATTTTTCACTGCTGCTTTACATTGCATTTTAAATAATATTTTGTTTTCAGTGGATTCACTAATACACCATATATAAATATAAATCCTTCCCCCACCCCCTGATACTTTCCTGTCTCCTGAGGAGAAAGATTCCCCCTTCCCTCCCAGCTTTTCTTCAGAGCCAAATATTTTGACAGAGTGGTACTTTTTTTAATGTGTTTGTTTTTCTTTAGTTGGCTGGGGAACCCCCAAAGTTAATAGACTTCGAAAACTTGAACCTCTTGGTGAAACCCGTCATACTGGTAATTTTTTTAAAAAAAGAGCACTATTCGTTGTTCTCTTATACATTCGTTCCATTCTTCACCTTTTTATTTCTTTAATACCTTCAACCAAAAACTAACCCTTTGCTTGTTAAAAGCATCTTTTAGATTTTAAGTTCCTTTTTTTTAATGTGTGTTCTCTTTATTTCCTTTTCCCCCAATAGGAGTTCAAAGCATGTTGTGTCATAAATCATTTGAGGATGTTTGTACAATAGCATACACCTACCTCTTATGATATACCATATAATACTGCAGTAACAGGGCCCATCCCTAAACATTTCAAAATCAAACACTTTTTTTTACTTCATAGTAGTCTAAAACTTTTTTAAAACTTAGAAGTAAATCAAGTATACATTTCAGTTTTCCATATGTATTGGCAACATCCTGAATGTGAGGAACTATAATTTGACAGTTCCAAAATATTTTAAAACAAAACTGCATTTAATTTAAAAAAAAAGGTAACTTGTTATGGGCATCATCCATGTGTACTGTGGCATAGATCTGGATACATTTTATTGCCAGAATGAAAATTAAAGGCATCTGTGCACCTTTGAATTAGATAGCTTACACTGTAATAGGAAAAGTCCCTGTAAACTGCAAATGCTGGGAGGATTAAGCTTAGTAACTTGTATTAAAATGTAGGAGATTCCTGGTTTTAACTTTTCCTCCTTGAGCTGAATTATTATTTCTCTTAATTCTAATAACAATTTAAATATTTATTTAGGGCAGAAATAATTTCAGTATTCTTTGTTTGCATAAAACATCTCCTTTTATGGCAGACCCTGCAAGAGATGTTTTCTATATTGTCTGGTATTACAGCTTGTTCCCAGTGCCATACAGAGGCTTTTATAGCGTACGTTATTTTTCTTACATCTTAGTGTTTTTTCAAATTCTGATCAAATGGATATAAGTGAAATGAGATTTTAAAAGAAAAAATTTACTTTCTACAGGAGACACTGTTATGTGCAATAAAAGGAGTAATCTGTAGTTATATTAATCAAATCTTATCATAAAACAATCTTACTCTTCTTTTAAGGAGTTTAAAGAGAAGAAAGAGAAAGAAAAGCCAGAAAAGAGGTAGGGAGGGAAGGGAAGGGAAGGGGTCATATTCTTTGCTTACATCTGATTTGCTCATAAGTGAGACTTTCTGGTTTGTGGCTAGAGCACGGGACTGGAAATCAAGAGACCGAAGCTCTATTCCCAGCTCTGCCACTAGTTGTGTGTGACCTTTGACAAGTCACCTAACCTCTGTATTCCTCAGTTTTACCATCTGTAAAATTGTGATAATACTTTAAAAGCACTTTGAGATCCTTGAATGAAAGATGCTTTGAGAGGAACTCCTATTGACTGGAGGTATCCATTGAAGATTATGGGAGTTTGGATCTAAGCAAGTGCAAAAACATTGTTTACCCTTGTTCTCAGGGATTTATTTAACTAGTGCAAAATTTTCCCAGTAACTAACTCTGTGAAACAACTTCTTAAATCCTAGAGCAATGAAATCCATTTTGTTTTGTGATTTCAGGTCCTTTTGTCCCCAGCTATACGTAATATTTGCTGAAGTTTAAAAATTGAAGTTCTTCGAGTATGTTAGTGTGACTCCCACTTTAGGCATTCTGGTGCATGAGATCACATGGTTAACAGTGTCTGTTGGGGCTACCGTGGTCCCTGTGCTGCCTCATGCTCCCATGCTAAGGCATAAAGGGCGGAACGGCTGTGACCGTCCTTCAGTTCCTTCTTTTTGCCTATGGCAGCAAGACGGAACCTGGTGAATGTTCAACCCACTTTTAAATCATTTCTTTTCAACCAACTTTGTGAAGAAATCTTTACTTTCATGCTCCCGTCATTGAACATTTTTTTAAAAAGCTACCATCCAGCCCTCTCCTCTGTACTTTGCACTAACCGCACTCTCATGGCAGACTCCAAACCTTCACAGTTTAATCCCTTCCCAACCTGTGACGGATTCATCCCTGTTTTGATAGGTATAGTTGATGTCTATTCTGTCTGAGGGAGAACCATATTCCTAATAGGTGTTCAGTATCCAAATGCTTCTCCCCAGGGACTCTCAAGTCTAGGGATGCATGACTGAAGCTACACCTACTTGAGCGATCCATGAGGCAGAGGAGATGACCACCTCCAAAGAGCAACTGAAAGAGTTATCATTAGGTAGTGCTCTGTTGAGCAGACACCATATCATACTCCTGGGGGAATTTTGCACCACTGCACATGCACAGAATTCATGTCCCCTGCAGATTTCTTTGCTTCCCTGCAGAAAAATGACTTTCTGATGGTGAAGCAAAGGGAAGCCACAAGAGTGGTCATGCAACCGTCTCCAGCAGTATGTTCTGGGTGCCCAGGGCAGCCAGCAGAATGGTAAATCACTGTGAGGCAGGAGGCTGGACTGGGAAAGACCCAGCTGGTGTCTGCTGCCCTGCGCTGGGCTCAGTTGGTAGTCCCAGCTGGGCTGGACAGAACTTCCTCTTCCCCTGAGCAGCATCCAGAGTTGGTCAGACCCACCCCTAGATTTCTCCCCAGGCTGCAGGAAGCTCTGCAACTGCCCCTGCTTCTTGCACCCTTCGCTCCTCAGCTGCAGGGGGAAGGATCACTGTCCAGAACCCCCCATGCTGAGCCCCACTCCCCCTGCACCTGGACCAACCTGCCAAGTCACCCGGACCCAGATCTCCACCCCACCGAGCCCCAGCTAGCTGCACCTGGATTCCCCACCTGTGAGCCCCACTCCCCACAGTATCTGAACCCCCACACTCAGACCCCCTGCCAAACGCTATCTTCCCCACCCCCAGACACTCAGCTCCAACCACCTTCACCTGGACTCCCCTGCAGAGTCGCATTACCCTTGCACCCAGAACCCCCCAACAAACCCCAGTGCATCCAGATCCCGTCCTGCACCCGGATCCACCTCTGAGCTGCCTGCACCCAGATTGCCCCATACTGAACCCTCTTCACCCACACCTGAATGCCCCTACACTAAACCCTTCCACACTTGGATCCTGTCGGGCCGAGCCTGCCTGCCCACACCTCGCGCACCTGGCACAGAGGGGCAGGGCCTTGGGGTGGTTCTGAGGCAGGCCCGGTCCTTGTGCTGTGTCAGGGTTGGGTGCAGCCTTACTGCTGAGTCCATGGCCTGGGGGGAGAGGGAAGGGCAGTGGAAGAGCTGCAGAGTGGTCGCCCATCTCGGTGCAGCCAGTGGCTTGTGCTCCTCAGTGCCATGCTGGAGCCTCCACGTTTATTTGACACACAAAATGTGTAGAAGTTTGCAGAATTTTAAAATATTGTATGCAGAATTTTTATTTTTTTGGCGCAGAATGCCCTCAGGAGTAATATCACAAAGTCCAGTAATGAAAGAATGGCAGGAAAGATGATGCCAAAATTGGCACTGGTTATGTTGACATTGACCAAGTCCTTCAGTACCGGTCACCACTGCATTGATGCCAGTGTTGACAACCCCATCTTTGGCAGCGGCGCCTCTGGCTCAGACAGCGTCATCATTGGAGCCAGCACTGGTGCACCAACAGAGCGGTGAGACCAAAAGAAAGTGGAGCTCAAACACAGCTCTGAGCATCAGGAGACACCATCCCATAGGGAGGAGAAGCATCTTCACTCCTCCAAGGTCAAAGAGTCTGAGGAAGGAGCAAAATGCAGTAAACTAGTATCAATGAAGGCACCAGCACCAACCACCCTGCCAATTACAAGCCCTATGTATGCTTTCTCAACTGTTGAGATCCCCTCTGGGGACATCATTTGTATCAGGGTAGTACCCAGCACCAGAACTGGATCTGAGCCCTTACTCCATGGCACTGTCATTTGAAGGGTCTTACTCTTCACTATCTCTGGTTTACGCCTGCTCCATGGTGTTGAGCAGAGATGGTTCTCTACTTTCTGAGAGCCAACCCTACAGCTTGTACCAGAGATCCCTCTCTCAGTGCACTGCTGCAAAGGAGGTATGAGTGGCATTGGGCCAACAGCTGCAACTGGCCAGTACCTGTATAACGTGTTGCCCTGGCCACGCTGACCTGAATGGGGGCTGCCGTCTCAGGTGTCTCACAGCAGCTTTCCCTCTTGTACCTCCAGGAAGAGGAGGACTACAGGCTCCCTTGTGACATCACTACCCAGACCACCAACATCAGAGGTAGAAAAGTCAAAACTCAACAAAGGCAAGCCCAAGAACAAACACCCCCAAAAACTGGACCTTTATGGGTGCAAAGTCTACTCATCTGCCTGACTGCAAGTCTGTGTGGCAAACTAAGACGAGTTGTTTGCCAGATGTAATTTCCTGACATGCAAAAACAGTTTCTAGAACAGCTCTGAGGGCAGCCATAGATGCCTCTGATATGGCCACAGTTGTGACCATGGCTCTTGATATCTGAAATACGAAAGGAGATCCAAGACACCGTATAGGACCACCTGCTCGAGGGAATGAGCTCTTCAGCAAAAGAACAGACAAAGCACTCCAGTAATTGAAAAATTTAAGGGCCACCCTGGGGTCACTAGGGATTTATACACTACCCCCTCTAGGAAGCCCTACAAATATCAGCCTGAACAGAGAGACAGCAGGCTCACCCCTGTTTTTAGGGTAGATATCGGGTCTACCCACCGCAGAAACCATTGCAATACTTGAGATCATTTGCCTCCTCCATCGCCCCCATCACCCTAGCAGCTAAACAGCAGATTTGACAGGAATGTCAGGAACCACATCAGAAATGATCAGGAGACAGCAGCCATCTTAAGAAGCCACATTGCCTGTTCCATCGGGCTTGGTCTGATATCGCTTCAGACAAGTGGGTGTTGAACATCATTGCCCATGGCTATCCCATTCATTTCCATATCTTCCCCCCTACCTATTTCCCTTTCTCATCCATCTTCAGTACTGAAGTTTCTCAAAGTGTTATTACATACTTACTCATAGGTCAGAAAACCTACCCCCTGCCTGGGACCTCAGTATAGTCCCCCCGAGGCTCATAGAGTTTCCATTTTATTCTCTCTCAGAATGCTCTTGCATCACTTTGCTCTGAATACTGTCTTCCTAGTGTTCTCACTTCACCTAGATGAGTGAGGGAGCTTCAAACACATATGGCTGATTCTATCCATACAACATTCCGTAGCGAAAAGGTGGTGCTGATACCCCTGCCCTCCCCCCATAAGTTGCTTCCTTAGTTGAAATTCTGAGACTGCCTTAAGCAATCAACATTCCAGTTTTCTTCCCAAAGCCATATTGAACTGTGAGAAAAGAAATTACATACACTAGAGGTATTCAGGAGTTTACTTTATTATGTTTCGAGGACTGAGCTGTTCAGACGGTCACCCTGTCTATATCTAGTCACAGCCAGGGTTTTCTAAAGGCCATGTTGCAGGTAATGAAGGATATAGCAATGAAGCTGTGTTCCCAGTTGGATGTTGTACCTCTTCCAACAAACTGCAAAGCATGGTAAACCGGAGCATAAGCAGCAGTCCACCACTTGCTTCACAAGTATGCCAATATCAGAGATCTGTAGGGCAGCAACAAGTAACCTCCTTTGTCAAACACTGTGCCTTGTAGTCAGCAGCTAGATCAGGTGGAAAGGTCGGGAGAGCAGTTCTACAGTTGCTGTTGGACTGATACAGTTGAAACTCTTCATCTCCACCATCCTGAGGGAATACAGCATGCCAGTCACCTGCAGTGTGATCTGCACTGACAAACTCAAAGAAGAAAGGTTACTTAACAGACAGTTACTGCAAGTTCCTTTAAGATGAGGTAGTCAGTGTGGATCTCACAACCTGCTCTCCATCCCTGTTTTTCACAGTCTTGAGCTAGCCCAGGCTTTGAATTGCAAGGGAACTGGGGAGAGTTGCAGGTGCTGCACCCTTTATGCCCTCTCATAAGAGTACAAGGAGGCAATGGACACTGCTTTTCAAATAATCCCATCTCGTGCACATGAGGTACATGCATACCTACAGTGGGATCCACACAAACTGCAATATCTCAAAGAACCACAATTACTGTAGGATGAGAGAATTCTTTTTGCAGGTGCTCTACTCAGGCCTGGTCTGCACTGGGGTGGTGGTGGGGGGTTCGATCTAAGTTACGCAACTTCACCTACGTGAAGAACGTAGCTGAAGTCTATGTACTTAGATCTACTTACCGCAGTGTCTTCGCTGTGGTTGGTCGACAGCTGATGCTCCCCCGTTGACTCCGCCTGCGCCTCTCACTCTGGTGGAGTACCAGAGTCAACGGGAGAGCACTCGGCGGTCGATTTATCACATTTAGACTAGACACGATAAATCGACCCCCCCGCTGGATCCATCGCTGCCAGTCAATCCTCCTGGTAATGTAGACAAGCCCTTAGATTAGTTCTGGGGCCTTTTAGCCAAGAAAAATCCACTGAAAATAACCAATTTGTTAAACTTCAAACAGCATCTCGTACTCATGCACAGTCATAACTTTATAACATGTTTTTTTACCCAAGTCACTTGTAAAGAATGTATTATAAAAATATTTGATAGGTCAATAAAGCAAGCACATCATATGGGAATCTAAAGCCTCCATCCCCTTAAATGTGACTTCTGTGGCTTTAGTTTCTGTCTATGCTCATGAAATACCACAAGTGCTCTCTTAGTATTCCTATTCACTTTTGTGTGAATCTATGTTAGTAAGAGTAGGAGAGTAATTTGAAATATTTGTATCTATCTTTTTAAAAATGTTGGACTATTTCTAGATGTGTAGTAGACACATAGTACAGTGATGGCAATATAGAGAGATCTAAAAATCAGTACTGTGTACTATGCAGTAAAAGAAACCTGCAAGGCTCTGGTTATAATGCTGTTTGAGTGTTATCAGAGAATAAAATTTTTACTTACCACTGTTGACTTACTATAGTAACATACAGTAAACATGATGATCAGGTTATTTAGGATCTGAATCTTATCATTCTTCCATCATTCTTTGTGGAGAGTTGTATGAAGGATGTTTAGGCAGAGCCAACAGGCAGTATAGCCAGTTATATGAAACTTTAATTAAGCAATTATTTTAACTAAAGTTTGAAACTTTGCCAACTATGCAAGTTACTGTAGCACAACACTTGTAAATGAATGTCACATTATTCCTGATGAAGGATGTATTTGCATAAATCATCAACTATTTTATCTGCAGGAGCTTAAATTGCCTTCCAAACCCAATCTTCTTAAAATTCCTTTTTAGTTACTTAGTGAGAGGCTGACTATAACAGAAGCCTCTCAAAAGCTTTCATTTACCCTGTTAGGATTCAAAATGGTTCTGTCAATGTTGTGCTCCTGATTCTCTTCTCACCACTGCTGTAAAATGGGAGTAACTCAATGAATTTACATCAGTGTAAAACTAGTCTTCAGTAACCGATCTTATCCTAAGTACAATGGGGAAAAATAAAACCCTGATCTTGCTTACATGTACTTAAGGAGTAAGACCTGAATTTACTTGCCTTTGTTAGTTCTAGATCCTAAAAACTGCTTCACCACAGGTCATTATATTTATAGATAAAAACTCTTGTAAAGGCATATATTTTTAATGTGAATTGGAATATATATTCAATGTTGTGAGTTTAAAAAAAATTTGAAAATTTGCAATGGCAAGCTATAATTGGTTTAAGATTTACAGTTCCATTGTCAATACTACTGAAATTGAGATTCAAAGGGTTCAAAAAGTTGCTTGTACATTTTCCTGTTTTCCACCTGTTTCTTGTTACCAACCATTCTTGACACTTTATTTTATTTTTAATATTTTGCATATACTAATTTGCATGCAAGTTTGTAAAAATAACTGTTTATGTAAGGCAGGATCTCTTTCCTTGTTTTGTCATGCTTGTAACTTGGTGCTGGAAAGCAAATTTTCGCACCTGAAAACCCATTGCTGGCAGCAAACTCATTGCACTGATGGCTAAAAATGATTACAATATCCGATTCAGAGGGCTAGCATGATTATTATAAGAACTAAAATATAAGTGGTTTCAGATTTTTGGACACATACTCACTTAGAGGAGAATAAAAGAAGAGTTTTCAGTCAAATTCTATCAAATTTTATGTATGTAATTCATTAAACGGCACAGTTGAAAACTACAAACATTGAGGAGCAATGCCATTTTGACCACACCAGCAATTCTAATTTTTATACCTTCTTCTTGCAAGGTCTGGGTAGCACTTGCCAATTTCTGTCACCTATGAATTATTATTAATTTTTATTATTATTTTAAGTGGTGTTATCTATTCAGTTCTGTCTTCTTCAGAATGTGCAGTGTTCAGCATGTTTCCAGGACTTTACATAGCTGAGACCAGAAGATCTGGTCTATGCATCTTCCTGAAGGAACTGAGCAGTTCCTCCAAGGAAAGAGAAACAAAATAAAGCCTAACCATGTAATCTAACCACCATATATTGATTTTTTTTAGTTATTGTTTCCAAGTTACTCTTACAATCCATTAGTAGGCTTACTCCAAAGTACTGATTTCTTAATATGTATTGTACAATGACTTGGAGATTTTGAGCAAAACAACCACCAAGATGAGTGATTTTTAACCTGGACACTGTAAACATGATTACCCTATAATGGAAGTTATATGAGCAAGGAAACATAATAATCAAGCATAAAATAACTGCCATTTTTAATTCATATGAAATATTTATATCTTACCAGAGCAACATGGCATACCTGTAATTTGCCATAATTTTAGGTCACCCAATCAAGTCATCCGATCATTCGAGCATGTCTATGTGAGTTGTGGTCCTATGTCAATATGGTCAGAAAATGAAAAATGAACTTGGTAATAGCAGCACATGTTTATGAAGTTATTTTTATTGGTGATGTTTAGACCAAGAAAGCAGAAATACACACGCACACACACTGTAGTGTCAAAATTAAAGATTGGGGCCTACATTTTCCAAAGTAATTAGTGATTTTGGATACCTTAATGTCTGGCTGCCCAAATTGAGACACCACTAGAACACTGGATTTTCAGAGAGTGGCCATTCAGTACTTTCTGAAAATCCGGCCCCGTTAAGGTGTGTGAAGTCAGGTGCCCAGAATCACTGGTCATTTTTGAAAAATTAGGCCTAATTTTCTTTACTAGAAGAGGTGTCCCTGTCCCTGATTTTGCAGTTGCATAATTGCTAGACTTAGTCAGGCCTGTATATGCCTGCAGTATTCAACAGTGCTGTGTTTGGATGTTTTTCTAAATGGTTGGTCCTACAAACACTTTTTATCGGGTATAATGCTTAATAATGTGATTAACCCCATTTAAATCAATACTAGCATTAGTAAATGCTACACAGGGTAGTAATTGTTTGCAGGATCTGGCCCTAAAATTGTGGTCTGCCTGGTTTTTAAAGCAGCAAGAATTCAACAGAATTAATCTGTCCTTTTGAAAAAGATGATGTAAATTCGATTCTAACATGTTTTTCTTTTGGTATGTTGTTTATGTAGATTTCTATGGAAAGCCGCTACCTCCATTGACTATACGGCAGAGACCTAACAGCGACACCCATGATGTCATTTCTTAACCAGATCACATTCTACGTTTTTAACTTAATCACAAAATTATAACAATTTTTCTTACTTGGATACTGTTTAAAGAGTTGCTGTGAGATGAGACAATAAGAACCCATTTTCTTTTCTGCCACGGGTTAGTTCTACTGGACTGGATTGATGAGATTTTCTACTTGGCTTATTAGTTACTGTTCACATTCTCACCAGCTCTTCTTCAGGGGTTAACAGGGACATGGAGAACAGAAATGTTTGAGAGCACTTGCACGCACGTGGAATTTGGGATCAGGTTAGTACTGTTGGGTTTCATATTGGGGTTTACTTGCCAGACTATATAGCTATAACCCTGAAGAAAAACACCTTCAAGACCAAATGCAAATGGATTGGGTGTGCACATCAAGACTGTCATTCATATGTTGTGTAGTAATCCATATTTCTACAGCTAATAATTTTAAGGCATTTTGTAAGATGTGTGCATGTTAGAGTGAATATAGAGAATTATATGCTACAAACGTTAACTATATTTTTATAATTTTTTCTAATATTTTATTTGGGAATTTGATTTAACATTAATGCCTGTTACTTGCCATCAAAATGGTGTCTAGAAAGTGTTAAAAATTCGTTGATAGCTTTACCCATATGAATATATTGACTTTTATGTTTACTTTATAATAGCAATACATTTTGGTTGGGATTTATGTCACCAGTTGCCCTAATTATTCATATATTGCCCTTCTGGCAGTCTCTGGGGTTTTTAAGATAAACGGATTTTACACATAATTATGGTATTTGAATGGACTGTCTAAAAGTTTTCTTCTTATGGATCATTTTTTTTGTTTTGTTAAATGGGAGTTGATATGCATAGTAAATATGTTTTCAAATATCTTAATTGAATATTATATTATGTGCTATAAGATAGAATTGCACACAATTGAAATTTTGAACTCATTTCAACTAAGAATTCTGGTGAAAAATCAAATCAGTTAGCATACATGTCTGTTTAATGTGTTCTATAAAACACAAAAAATGTCATATTGAAAATGTAAAAAGCAGAGATTTTTAAGCCAATGTAATGAGCCTAATTCTAACCTTCCAAATAATGTGCCCCTCTCATATTTATTTTTTTAAAAGGGAGTGGTGTGTTGGAGGAGAGAATTGGATTTACTGTACTTCAAATGTTTTGATATAAGTTTGTATTCTGTTACATTTGGGAGAATAATTTCTATACCATATGTGTACGTATAATTTTAATACTTAGTTGCTGGTGACTGGAAAACCTTCCCTACAACGTTATAGTGAGGTTGAAAGCATTTGTGAAAAAAGCACAGGTCCTAAATCAAAGGTTTTTGGAATAGGCAGGCAATGGTGACTTTCTATTACGCTACCAGCTTCCCATCATCTCATACTAGCAAAAAACACTAGGCCGTGATAATGCAGTGAAATATATTCATCAGCTACCTTAACATTTGAAAGCATTGCATGAGGTTTTAGCCACATGACTCTTGTTAAAGTCAATGGGAGTGACAGCTAAAACCCCACACAATTCTTTTGAAATGTATCCCTTACTTAATGGTTTAAAATATTAGTTTGGTTTAACTAAAGCAAAACCGTCACTAACATTAAGGATGTGTATTGCATTGGGAAGAGAGAGAACTCAAATTCAGTGAGTAATGGGTATGTATAAAACCATTTGAATGTGACTGGAAATAGCAGGAGAATACTTCCCTGGTAGTGGTAACAGGGTCTGGTATGGTGACAGGGTTCTGTTTGAGTAAATAATGATACTATTGTGATGTACTTTGGCTTGCTTTCAATAAACATGTCTTAATATTTAGCATTCTTTCCTTAAAAGTTTACACGCATAATCCCATTAATCTTACCATGTCATACACATACATGTAATTAGTTACCTTGTCATACACATTCCTTTGGTTTGAAGGGTCTATGTACTGTAGTTTGACACTTTTTTCAGTTTCATCTTGACCTTTGAGTTTTTTCTTTATCTATATGCAAAACAAATTAAATTAATGAAAGTCTTTGTTTCTCTTTTTAAAGTGCAACTAAAAAGAAAGCTGGCATGGAAATTAAATGAGAAACTGAAACTTAAAACAATGATATTTCTCATATTCAAAATTTGTTTCTACTGTTAAATTTATATTGTTATGAGACCAAATTACTAGAAATATTTTTCATACAGTTTTATATATGAAAGTGTACTGTAATTGACAGCATTGTTTTTCTCATTATTTTATACTACATCAGCTTTTTATTTGTTGACGGTCACTGTGTATAGAATAAAACTAATGTACAGCATCTCTAAGTGTTTTCTTTATTACATATTAAATACTTTTGGGGGGCAAGTACAGAAGAACCTCATGAATTCTTATTAATGACTGTGGGAACCATTTTGCAATTTGCATTGCTAAATACCAGGAATTAGTGAGAAAGTGAACAAATTAAAAAACAAACAAAAAAAAACCCAGCCACAATAAGTACTTCATGTATTTTGACAATTATAGATTTATATTTATATTTGTCGTATACTATAAAAAAATACTATTTTAAATACTTCTTGAGGCCTCACTAGTGCACTTAACTATTAATCTTTGAGTCAGTAGGAGGTACTACCAGATTTGAGCAAACTATAAAATTGGGCTAGTGAAGTTCTGTATTTGTCTTAAATTGTGTGTTTGAGATTTTATCCTTGTGCATTTATCAATGTATTCAACTCTTAAGAGCACTTGCTCTTAAATACATGGATGATTTGCACATGCAACTATTCTCTTAGATAAAGTCGCTATCTATGTAACATTTTAACTTCTTTATGGGACATGCGAAAAGATAGGTGAGAGAAGACCCCCACATAGCTTCATAACATATGGGAAATAGTGGCTGCAAATGCTAGATTAATGTTAAAATATAATTAATGATTCAAAAGACAAATCAATCTTTTTCTTTAACTCCTTTCACTCTGTTCCAAATAAGGGAAGGGGAGGAGGACACAAAGTTTACTGAAATGCTTAATTTTTTTTAGTGTAAATAATATTTAGAACTTTGTGTTCTAAAAGTGCAGTGCAATCATTAAAGATTCACGTTGTCTACAGCCACATTTTTCTGATTTATCATTTTTCATGTACATTTACAATAAGTGAGAGAACCCCACACTTAACATGGGAGCAGGAGAAAACTGGATCTGAAATAATGGATACTCATAACATTAGACGCCTTGGATGAGATCCTCACCCTGTTGCAGCCGTTTATGATGGCTAAAGGGGACAAAGAAATCTACAGAGGTCCCAGAAGATTTCACACAGGGTGAGAACTGCAAAAGGCAGTTGTAGATAGTTGTCAAATCAAGAGGATGTTGGGGGTGTCAGTTGCAAAGGCTGCAGCATTGCAGAGATTCTGAACAGCACTCTGCCCCATAAGACAGCATGAGGAGGCTTGGGGTAACTTAGACAGCCCTGGAGGATTTAAAGCCATCTTAGCCCCCACCCCCTTGGGCTGTGGTTCTGTGCTGGGCTTCTTAGAGGCACTGCACAGAATCTTACCATTGAAAGGTACACACAATGATAACTTTACCAGCTGGAGATTATTCTGTACTTGTTTTTCTTCTCTCTCCATCACAAACATATATATATATATATATTTTGGCCTGAAAGCCGTGCTTCTTGGGCTAGTGATGCCACTTCAGACAGCAATGATGTTCAGTATGATAACTTCAGGGTGCTTCGTTGCTAACTTTGTGATAACTGTCTCCTTGGCTGCCACATTTGGAGTTCATTCAGCTCAGGATACTGTTGTTTCCTGAAAAGGAAACACCATCCTAAATTATTTCAATAGAAATGCCATTAATGAGATTCATAGAAGTGACTAGAAAGCTAATAATAAAAGTTTCCATTAGGGCAGAGACATGTTCAAGTTTTTTTTTTTTCCTGCTGTTTGGATACACTTTGCTATCTTACCTAAGATCACATTGGCACTTACTAGAGGGTGATCTGTACTCCACAACAAACTCCTTTAGGAAAATAATGCACTGTGGCAAGCTGCAAAGCACTGCCTGCTCCCCAGTGAATATGGTGCTGACTTCACTCCCCTTGCACTGGTTGTGAGGAAAGATTATAGGATTGTGACTGTTTCACACAGTAACACCCCCCCCCAACTGTCATAAAAATGGATTGATCTCTAACTGGGAAACTGTAGCGTGAGATTTTCGAAAGCACTCAGCATTGGCCTAACATTGACTTCAGCTCGAGTAGAGTTAGACACATGCTGGGCACTTTTGAAAGTCGCATACCTAGGATGTTTATATAAACTAAACTGTTTGTGCTTGGTTGACTGCAGTGTCCCGTATGGCCTCTATTTTGAATTTCCTCTCTTCTTGAGAAGTGGAAATCCAGACGCTCGGGTTAGAAGTCCTATTATTTTTAAAATTTGGCATAAGTGTTTATATGAAATGGATGTTTGTGCTCCAAATTTCTAAAATAAATATCCATGCTTCAGCTCAGCATTTATTCTGTATAGAGACAGTCATAGGCACCGACTTCCCCTCTGCCCCATGGATGCTCTGCCCACCCGTGCACCACCCTCATCCTGCCTCAATTTCACCCCCTTCCCCCAAGTCCCTTCCCCTGCCCTGCCTCTTTACCACCTCCTCCTCCGAGCGCCCTGGATCCCCACTCCTCCCCCTCCCTCCCGGAAAGTCCTAAGCACTGCCAAACAGCCATTAGGCAGTGGGTGGGAAGCGCTGCGAGGCAGAGGAGCAGGGACACGGTGCTCTCAGGAGAGATGGAGGGGTGGGGGCAGGGGAGCTTGGCTGCCGGCGGTGCAGAGCACCTGCTAATTTTTCCCCTTCGGTGCTCCAGCCCCACAACACCCACGGAGTCAGCACCTATGGAGACAATGTAGAGTCATTTATCTGTCAGCCTGGCCCACTACTGGAGCATGAACGCTCACATTTTGTTAAAGTTATTGGTTTAGAGCCAGATTTATTCATTCTTGTATGAATGGCCAAATAGTTTTCTGTGCCAAAAAATACTGTAATGCTTGAGAAAATGAGGTGCCTCTCACTCTTGACCGCTAACGTCTGCTTTACACATTTTCCTGTTCCTTGGAATGTGGCATATTTTGCAGGCTTCTTGGAAATTGTTTCCTAATCGGCCTTCCCCGGATACAGTGTACTATTGCACATAAGCAGTATCTCAAAATTTATCTAGCCCCAACACATTCATTATTCAGTGGGAGGAAGAAATATCTTGAAACTTTCAGCAACTTCCCTATCACGGGCTCTAGGAGGATAGCATTTATTTACATGATCCTGTAATTTTAAATTTTGGATAGCTTTCAACTAAAGCTTTAAATTTGCTACCCGCTGCAATCAAGATATGTTGGATATGATTCAGACTTTCAGTAACATCTGCTGGACTCTTGCTAAATCTAACCTCATCTGACCATCCAGGACCATGCCCACCTGCAGGTGTTATACCTAACATTGAAGGCCTGTGTCTTAGCTTGTAAAGGAGAAACACCAAGGTCCCAGCATTCTACTTTGCTTCAGGGGGAAGAAGAGAAACCCCACAACCCTTGCAGCTGGACTGTGCAGAGGTAAAGAAATCTGCACTGGCACAATGTCATGCCTTCTTTGGAGAGCATGGGAGTACTCTCTGAGGATTCAGGTGCACAGTTGCAGAGGGGTGGCACTGCCTTTGGTATTTTTGAATGTCGACCTCTCTCTAGTCCAAGATATCTGGGCTTGTGCCCCTCTTTCTGAAAATACTAGAGGCTTTTGAGAGCTAGTCCACCTCGCTTCTGCTTCCCTGAAATGGAGCCCGGAATCTTGAAAGAAGCTAGTTTGACTTCTAGTCATTGTAGGGGACATTGTTTAACTTTTCATCCAAAGTAACCCCCCCAAATCAGTACTGCAGATAACTTACTGTACTGTTTATGGTGCAGAAACTGTTAGTATTAATAGCTGTGGCTTGGTTTTTCAAAAATTGCAGAGCTCAACTTCCACTGCAGTCCATGGGCCACCAAAGGTTCTGCTAAAAAGTTAATTAGTAAGATTCCAAAAAGTTTATTTTTATAAAACAAAAGTAATGTATTTTAACCAAATTGCCTTTCTAACATCCTGAGAACTGTGCTGCAGACTTCCTGGTTTCTGCCACAGTGAGTGACATTAGCAGCACCACACACTAATGGACTGATAAATGTTTAGAGTGGGATGGTTCTTTCAAAATGTTTATGGTATTTGTTTGATAAGTAAGGTAAACAGGAGATCAGTTCTGGCATCAATTATTGGCTTTAATGGAGTTACAATGCAAAGAACTTGGCCCTGTATGTTTCACCATGAGTATTTTTATCCACGTTCAGTATCTTACAGAAGTTGGCATTTAATTAAAAAAAAAAATCCCCAGACCTTTTGCAGTTGATATTTGAGAGTGTATATATAAAGCTTTATTTTGACTTCTGTCTCTTTCTCTGGGGCTTGGTTTGACTAATCTTAGACAAGCTTCTAAATTTGGTGACAATATTTTGTAGGAGGCATGCTCTTAGTTTTTTTATAAAGCTAGCCTCATTAATGAAAAAGATGAAAATAAAGGAATTCATTGCGAAAGTAATAAATTTGAAGGCCAAGTACTGTACCAGACGAATTCAGCTCTTTAAAAATAGATAGGATTGATTTTAAGAGGACTTGTTTAACATATACTATTTAGTATTTCCATCTTGCTTGTTCTTGTTGGTTGATTTTTTTTTTCCCCTCTGAGGCTGGATTATCAACATACTGAAAATATCCTGGATTTTCTGGTAAATGGGTTGTATTTTTTTTTTTTTGGCTTGGTATCTGTAACCAGCACTCATTTTAATGTACAGTAGAACCTCAGACTTCTACTCTCAGAGAACATTTCAGAGTTACGAACAATCTCCATTCCCAACATGTTTGTAATTCTGAATTTTGAGCTAGGGTTGGACTAGATGACCTCCTGAGGTCTCTCCTAACCCTAATCTTCTAGTATTCGATGAACAAGATGTTATAGTTCTTTCAAAAGTTTACAGCTGAACATTGACTTAATACAGCTTTGAAACTTTACTATGCAGAAGAAAAGTGCTGCTTTATCTTTTTTTTAAGTAGTTTACGTTTAACACAGTACTGTACTGTACTTGCTTTTTTTATTTTTGTCTGCTGCCCCATGGTATACTTCCGCTTCCAAATGAGATGTGTGGTTGACTGGTCAGTTTGTAACTCTGAGGTTCTACTCTACACCATCTCATGAAACACCAGAAATGGAAGCTGAGCTGTGGCAATGTGAGGCCAGAAACCTCAAAGGGCTAGGAGCTTTCCTAGCTCTGATTGGCCATGAGATAAGGCCTCAACTTCACATTATTCTGTGTGCTCCCTTGCCTTCGCTACTTGCACCATTTCAATGTAGGATGTTAGTAGCCACTTATTTTTGCAAGAGACAGGTCTTTAAAGTTATAGGGCTGAGGTTGCCACCATGATCCCCCAGTCACTAGGATTGCTGCTGAAGGGCCCTCTGTTCCCAAGAGGATCTGGTGCCACTGAGGGAATCAACAGAAGCAGACACAAATGAAGCTATTCAGGGAGACACCACAGAGTGAGAGCCAGGTTCCAGAGGTATTTTTGGAGGAGGATAGTGGAGGAGGCAGGATTGCATATTGTGGGGAGATGTGTTGCCAACTTACCGACTTTGTCACTAGATTTAATGATTGTTTGGTTTCCCTAGTGAGAAAATAAGTGTCGAAGTGACCACTGACAAATCTAGTGACTTTTACTGCCAATTCCAGTGACACTCAGAGAAAGAAGTCACCAATATGTATAGTCACAAAATCATTCACAAGCAGCTCAATAGTGTTAATAAAACCCATTCCATGCTCCTCTTACTACATTCTGTTGCATACTACATCATTGTCATTACATCTCACTTGAGCATGTCCTTGGAAGGAAGCACATTCTAGGGCTCCTTGGGCTGATATCACTATAATCTGCAGGTGAGGAAAAGAAGTTTGTGGAGGCCAATTAAATACTTTGCTAAAGCCAGACGCGCTTTGGAGACAGCAGCACATTAGCTAGGGCTTGTTTTTACCCAAATGTGTTCTTTCTTTGTAGTAGATAGTACACCCTGTGATGCAGGGAAAGATGGCTAATGAAGCAGGCTGGGAGGGGGAGGCAGGTTAGCCAGTGAGGAGAGCCCCATGGCTGGAAGATGGGGTGGGATGAGACTGGGCACTGTGCCCCCAGGAATTAAGCCCTTACTACAGGATCAAAGGTGAAGCTAGCCTGATTTCAGTTCCCCTTTACTCCTTCCCTTGGCTTGGCCTGGGGTTAGCTGCCCAGTTGTTTTGAGAAATGAAATCCTGGAAGCAGGGGGGAAGGGGTCCAGCTAACAGATTTTTGTTTTTAAATCTACTTTCTTGGCTTTCTGCAGCGCCGAGCGAAGGTCCTCTTACCCCTTGTTCTGGGCCCTCCCTTTCACTAACCTGTCTGCTCAAATCCAGGCTGGCAAGAAAGGGAGGCTCATCTGAAATTAACCTGGCCTCCGCTGAAATTAACCAGCGCTGCAGTGTACAATGTGCCCTTTACCGTGAGCAGAGGGCACCCTCCTGGTGATGACAGCCTACTGTTTCAGAGTAACAGCCGTGTTAGTCTGTATTCGCAAAAAGAAAAGGAGGACTTGTGGCACCATAGAGACTAACCAATTTATTTGAGCATAAGCTTTCGTGAGCTACAGCTCACTTCATTGGATGCATACTGTTGTTGCTTCTGGTGTGCAACACAATGTAGTAAGAGGAGCATGGAATAGATTTTATTAACACTGTTGAGCTGCTTGTGAATGATTTTGTGACTATACTCACCTGTGTGTGTGTATATATCATTCTCTGTTGAATTTTCTGGAAGTTTTTCGGTGACATTTTTGACTCTTTTTGAGTGCTTCAACAGCTACATCTAGCGACCTTTCAGGGTTTGTCTGGTGACTTCCTGCTCTGTGGAGTTGGCAATCGGGACTGATGGATTGAGGTGGTGGAGAGGGAGCGTCTTCGCCTGCAGGGTGGGGAATTCCTCCTCATGTGACTTTGGAGGGGGAGGGGAAACTGCCCTGTGAAAGGTTTCAGAGTAACAGCCCTGTTAGTCTGTATTTGCAAAAAGAAAAGGAGGACTTGTGGCACCTTAGAGACTAACCAATTTATTTGAGCATAAGCTTTCGAGAGCTACAGCTTCATCCGATGAAGTGAGCTGTAGCTCACGAAAGCTTATGCTCAAATAAATTGGTTAGTCTCTAAGGTGCCCCAAGTCCTCCTTTTCTGTTTGCCCTGTGAAAATGAGCGTGGCAGATTTCGATAGCAGGAATGAGCGTTGCTGTGAGGTGCCGCTTTCTGCGAGCAAGGGCAGCAGCTTGGCTCGGGATGATGACACACGACCGGGCAGCTGCGTGTGCAAGGGCGCCAGGAGGGGGGGCGGTCAGTGAGATGGCCTGTCAATCCGCCTGGCCAGCTCGGTGCTCCAGCCTCAGCAGTGCACCGCAGCGGCCTTTCTCGTGGCCGGCCCAGCTCCAGCAGCAGCGAGGTGGCGCCGCAGCCCTTGAGGGAGCTCAGCTGAGCCCCCCACCCAGCCCGGCGCGGCGCGGCGCGCCTCGCCTCGCCTCGCCTGTGTCCTCTCTGTGGGGGCGGCGCTGTTTGGCGCTGAGCCCCGCCCGCTCTGCGACCCCCCCCCCCGCCGCCAGGGCGCGCAGCCGGCCACGCGGCCCCTCCCCCGAGCGCGGCCCACACGCCGGACCCGGCGCCTCTTCCCCATGCGGCGGCTGCTGCGCGCCCGAGCCCGGCTGCGCCGCCAGCTCGCTGCCTCCTGTGGGCCGCGGGGGGCCCTTTCCCTGGCCCAGGAGCGGGTGAGAGGCGGGGGCCGGGCCTCGGGAAGGCTGCTGCGCGGGGTGGGCCAGTGTGCGGTAGCAACAGCCAGTGGCTGGCAGTAGGCAAACAGCTCCGGAGATTGGGGTGGGACTCGGGCCCCCTTGCCCTTGGGAAAGAGCCCTTCCTCCTGCCCCACTGCGCCCCCAAGCTTGCGCTGGGGCCGGGCCGGCAGGGCCGCTGAGCGCCGGAGGGGAGTCGGCCTCCGCTCTGCAAAGAGTCCGGAGTGAAGCTGGGTGAGCGGGGGAGAAATCGCTCGACCCGAGCAACCCCCCGAGCTGTTAGTGGGCAGGCGGGGGCGCGAGGGAGGAGAGCGGCAGCAGGGTTCAGCAGCGCTTCTTCCTCTCCTCTTGGCTCGCCCCACCTCTCCCCTCTCCCCAGGGCTGCTGCAGTGAGCGCTCCCTCCCAGGGTTGCCATCTCCACGGCTAGACTCGCGCGGAGTATGTTATTTTTTCTTTTTAAAGCGCCAGTTCCTGGGGTTGTGACAACCTTGGTGTTCATTTCCATTTTTTTCCCCTTACCTTCAAGATTAGGGCCCTACCAAATTCACGGCCATGAAAAATGCGTCGGGGACCGTGAAGACTGGTCTTCCCTCTGTGAAATCTGGTCTTTTGTGTGCTTTTTACTCTATACTGTATAGATTTCGTGGGAGACCAGCGTTTCTCAAATGGGGGTCCTCACCCAAAAGGGAGTTGGCGGGAGGGGGATCACAAATTTATTTTACAGGGATCATGGTATTGCCACCCTGACTTCTGCACTGACTTCAGAGCTGGGTGGCCGGAGAGTGGTGGCTGTTGGCGGGGCGTCCAGCTCTGAAGGCTGGGTGTCAATACCATACCATGCCACATAGGTGCCAACTTCCCCTCTGCCCAGTGGGTGCTTGGCCCCACCCCTGCCCCCAGTTCCCCGCCCCTGCCCCACCTCTTCTCCACCTCCTCCCATAAGCGTGCCGCGTCCCTCCGGAAAGTCCTAAGCGCTGCCAAACAGCTGTTAGGTGGCAGCAGCAGGGGGGCGGGGGAGCGCTGGGGAGGAGTGGGGACGCAGCACGCTCTGGGGGGAAGAGGCGAGGAAGGGGGAGCTTGGCTGCCAGTGAGTGTCTAGCATCCACTAATTTTTCCCCATGGGTGATCCAGTCCTAGAGCACCCACGGAGTCGGCGCCTATGCTATGCCACCCTTACTTCTGCACTGCTGCCTTCAGAACTTGGCAGCCTGACAGTGGCAGCTGCCAACTCAGGGCCCAGCTCTGAGGGCAGCAGTGCAGAAGTCAGGGTGGCAATAACATGCCATCCTTACTTCTGCGCTCTGGCTGACGCTGGGCTCAGAGCAGGCAGCCGCCGGTCTCCAGCTGGCCAGTTCTGAAGGCAGCAGCGCCGAAGTAAGGAAGTACCATGAGCCCCCCTACAATAATACACCCTTATCCCCCACCCCAACTCCTTTTTGGGTCAGGACCTCTGCAATTATGACACTGAAATTTCAGTTTTAAATATCTGAAATCATGAAATTTACTATTTAAAAAATTCGATGACTGTGTAATTGACCAAAACGGACCGTGATTTTGGTAGGGCCCTATTCTTGATTGTTTTCAGAGTAGCAGCCGTGTTAGTCTGTATTAGCAAAAAGAAAAGGAGTACTTGTGGCACCTTAGAGACGAACAAATTTATTTGGGCATAAGCTTTTGTGAGCTATAGCTCACTTCGTAGCTCACAAAAGCTTATGCTCAAATAAATTTGTTTGTCTCTAAGGTGCCACAAGTACTCCTTTTATTCTTGATTGTGGGATTAAGCTTTTATATTGTGATCTAAATGTGCGTAGGGGCCTTGGAAAGCAAAGAAAAAGAAGCCCCAACTTTGTTGTTTGAAATGGTGGTGGGTTTGGTAAGCCACTCTGATGAATTTTTAGAGTTTGACTCACAATTTTTGAATGCTGCATGTCGGCAGTGCTGGGTAACAGGGAGCTTTCTTTAACATCACATGATTTTTCTGAGTTTTCCTGTGTGCAGTGGAGAGAGGGCAAGGGCTCATCTACGTGGGAAAGTCATTGGCTTACCTGTACTGGTATGATTATAGTTCTATAGTTCAGGAGTTCGCAAACTGAATTTCGCCGCCGACCCCCTTTTGACAACATAATTACTGCATGACCCAGGAGGTTGGGGGGTATATCCCGGCCCTGCTGCGCCGGGTGAAGCTTGGGCTTCAGATTCAGCCCTGGGTCCCAGCAAGTCTAATGCTGGCCCTGGCAACCCCATTAAAATGGGGTTCCAACCCACAGTTTGAGAACCTCTACTATAGTTACAGACTCATAGACATTAAGGTCAAAAGGGACCATCATGATCATCTGGTCTGACCTCCTGCACAATGCAGGACACAGAACTTTACCCATCCACTCCTGTAATAGACCCCTGACCTCTGGCTGAGTTATCGGCATCCTCAAATCATGGGTTAAAGACTACAGTTACACCGAATTCACAGTTAAGCAGTTCAAGTTATACAGCATCCACCATTTACCAGTGTAGCTCCCTGAGTGGATAGTCTTCTTGCAGAATAAGAATGTCCACACACAAAGTCATACTGGTATAATTATTATAGGTATGCTGGCAAATTTCCCTGTGTTGACAAAAGCCCTGACAAAGGAGGTGGAGGAAAAAGCTACTTGAAACTAGTGGTTCATGATTTTTTTAAGCCAGTCTTACGGTTTTGGAGGGCCCTGACTTTTGATTTTTTTATTACTGAAGGAGTTCTGTGCCAAAAAATAAAAATTATGCGCACAATATTTTTAAATTCTGCAAAGTTCTGCATATTTTATTTGTCAATAAATAAATGTGGAGGCTCCAGCATGACAGTAGGGAGCACTGGCCAACTGGCTGCATTGAGATGGGAGATCACCCTGGAGCCCCCACCTCCCCTGGTACAGGGACTCAGCAGTGAGGCTGCACCCAACCCGGACACAATGCAAGGGCTGGGCCTGCCCCTCTGTGCCAGGTGCACCAGGTGTGGGTGGGCAGGCTCAGCCCAGCAGGATCCAAGTGTGGAGGGACTTAGTGTGGGGGGATCCAAGTGTGGGGTGAGAGGTTTCTGTGTGGGGGGCAGTCTGGGTGTGGGTGGCTCAGTGGGGGATCTGGCTGCACAGGGGCTTGTTTGGGGGGTCCGGGTGCAGAGGCAATGGGACTCTGCAGGGGATCCAGGTGAAGAAGGTTGGGGCTCAGCAGGGGGGTCTGAGTGTGGGGAGATGGGGCTCAGTGGGGGCGTGTCTGGATGCTGGAGGAGTGGGGCTTGATTGGGTGGGGGTCCAGGTGAAGCTGGTTGGGGCTCAGTGGGCCAGAAAATAGAAAAAGTGGTCTTGACATTTTTTGGTGGTCTTCACTTCTGTGTGCTGTCAAAAATATTCCAACCAGCTCAGATATTGTGGGTCCCACTCCTGCATAGAGTACCCTTTGGACAGACCCACATTGACTTCAGGGGCTCTGCGTAGGCCCAGAGGTCCACCCACATGCAGGACTGGGGCCTTAACTTTTAACATCACAGAACTAGCAGGTTAAGAAATACAGTAGGTGTATCCCAGCTCCTGTGTATCAGGCCACTTCTCTCTGCCTGCAATTTGGTCCTAAATTATTGCGTCTAAAATCTAAACCAACTGACTGCATTACAGAGCTTTTGTAAACAGTAGCCAGTTTTTATAAATAACTGTGTTTTTATTTTCCTCCTTATATACTTCAGGGCTCCTATGCTTATCTTTTTATTGGGTACTTACAAGTATATTTCTACCCTGAAAAGTGACATACTAAAATGACGATGTGGAAGTCCATATGCAGTGTGCCACTCTGATTTTAAATAAGACTTACTTAATATGCAAGTAAATTTCCCCCCCTACATACCAGCCCCACATATGTACTTTATGTTTTAAGGAAGAAAAATCTATAACAGTTTTCAGCAAAAATATAATTGCATCATTGGTGAAAACAAGTACAACCCTTTCTAGTGTAGATAAATAGCCTGACAGTCAAACTCTGTTCTTTTGTATTATCACCAGTGATAGAGATTCTGCTGGTGTAATTATGCTCTCAACTATACCTGTTAATTTCAGATTATATTTTCAGGTACACATGTGCAGCCCCGTTACACATCTCTGTAAAATAATAATAATCTGCACAAATTGGTTATGTTGGTTCCATAATTCTGTCAATTTTCCTGCTTAAAGGTGATATACAAAGTGTGTGTGGGGAGGGGAGGAAGGAGAAAGAATATGTTGGTGCTGGTTTTTATTTTTGTATCTTTATGAGATATGAAGAAGACCTGAAAAAAATGAATTTTTTTCTTCAGTTTATTTTCTTGGCTTTTTTATGCCTTAGAATTATCAAGTTTTGCTTTCTTGCTTTTTGCTGGAGGTCTCCTTGCTGAGCCACAGAACTGGAAAGAGAAGTTTTCATATCTGTTAATTGAAGGTGCAGGAGTATTGACTCTTTAGCCAAGAGATTTTTCCTCCTAATTATGTGTTAGATGTTTTTGTTAACGCACATGCTTAACGAATGCCCACAAACAAAAGCAACATTGTAAACAGGCTGTCTAAAAATCCCTTCTTCTCTCAATCGCTCAAGCTTCACTGCCATAGTAGGTTTGATTTACTAATCCAATTAGTTCTCCAGTCATCCGTAGTCTTCCAAGGGAAATGGAACACAAGACCTCAATTCTATTTAAAAAAAAAAAACAAACACCACCCCAATCCTTCCTCTTTTAAAAGCACTTTTCCTTCCAGCCTTTTAGTCCCCTCTTTATATAGTTTAAAGCAGGGATCGGCAACCTTTCAGAAGTGGTGTGCCGAGTCTTCATTTAGTAACTCTAATTTAAGGTTTCGCGTGCCAGTAATACATTTTAATGTTTATAGAAGGTCTCTTTCTATAAGTCTGTAATATATAACTAAACTGTTGTTGTATGTAAAGTAAATAAGGATTTTAAAATGTTTAAGAAGCTTCATTTAAAATTAAATTAAAATGCAGAGACCCCCGGACCTGTGGCCAGGACCCGGGCAGTGTGAGTGCCACTGAAAATCAGCTCGCATGCCACAGGTTGCCTACCCCTGGCCTAAAGAATACTTTGGGTGGAATTCTGCACCAGAATTCATGTCCCTGGCAGATTTCTTTCCTTCCCCGCATAAAAATGCTGGGGAAGCAAAGGGAAGCTGCAAGAGCGGTCACGCACCCCTTCACAGCAGTGTGGGCATGTAGTTTCACACCCCCCCAGACCAGCCCGTGTGGAGGTAAATCACTACAGGGAAGCACTCATCTGCTAGTCCCGGCTGGGCTGGGTAGGACGGGACTTCCTCTTCCCCTGCAAGGAGTGGCTGAGGAAATGCAGGAAGCTCCGTATTTCCACCCCTCCCCCGCCCCCCTCGGCACTTCCTGCCCCAATCGCTCCTAAGCTGCAGGGGGAGGAGTCACTGTATGGGGATCTGCTCCCCCATGTGCCCAACCCCCATGCATCTGGACCCCCCCATACCCAGACCCCCCCACAACAAACCTCACCCCTCACACCCAGAATCCCCCTACCAAGTCCCCCAGCCACATACCCCATTGAGCCTCACCCCGTGCTCCCAGACCCCCCCTGCACCTGAACTCCCCTCCCTCCCCCGGCTAAGCCCAAGCCCCTGCATCCAGCCCCTCAGCACTGCACCCAGACTATTTTCCGCTGAGCCCTCCGAACTTGAACCCCCACCCAGACAAGTCCCACCCTCCTGCACCTGGGTCATCCTGACAAGCACCCCACACCTGGACCCCCACCCCACTGAGCTCCAACCAGCTGCACCCAGACTTCCCCACTAAGCCCCCAGTATCCGGACCCCCCTACTGAGCCCATTCCCAACACCCAGACCTGCCCGGCTGAGCCCGAACTACCTTTACCTGGACCCCACAACTAGTCCCTGTGCATTAGGGTTGCCAGTTTTGGTTGGTTGTATTCCAGGAAGTTTCAACACATGACATAATCTTTAATTAAAGATTAATCTTTAATTCCTGCAGACACCGGGACAATCCTGGAGGGTTGGCACCTCTACTGTGAATCCAGATTCCCCCCCACTGAGCCACCCACACCCAGATTGCCCCACACAGAATCCTCTCTCCCCACACCTGGATCCCCCCACACTAAGCCCCTCCACACTTGGCTCCTGCGTAGGCTGAGCCTGCCTGCCCCACACCTGGATGTGTGAGTGTCTGTCCCTCTCACTTGCTATCTTGGTGCATCTGGAGCAGGGGGACAGGGCCCGGGGTGCTTCTGGGGCAGGCCCGGCTCTTGCACTGTGTCAGGGTCAGGTGCAGCCTCACCACCAAGTCCGTGTCCTGGGGCGAGGGCTGCAGGGTGGCCTCCCACCTTCATGCAGCTGGTGGCCTGTCCTCCCCACTGCCATGCTGGAGTCTCCACATTTATTTTTTTATGAATAAAATACGCAGAATTTTTATATTTTTGGCACAGAATTCCTGAAAAAAGCAAAAAGAGAGCACAAACCCAGTGTTTTCCTTTGCAGAACTTCTTTAAATAGCTTAATCTGGTACAGAAGACCAAATAGCTACCTCAGTGGATTGATTCTGTAGAATGAGTCCCTAAATATTGCTAGGAATTTTCTTTGTGTATGTAAGTAAAACAAACAAAACGTACAGTTGAATTAATTCTACCATTCTTATTCACTCCTAGAAGAAAGCAGTTACTATAACTCTTCAAAGCAGGATTGGATTCCATATGACTTGCACAAGGATGCACTTTAACATCTATCTTTTAGTTAGATACGTTGAGAGGGGTTCCTTGGCAGGGGTGCTAATTTTCTAGGGATATAATCTCCTTAATGATGGTTTGTTTATTTTGCTCCTGGTATGTTGGCGCCCCAGGATCCTTGTAATTTATTTGGCAATCACAGGGACAGAGCATCTTGAGCATACAGTTTGGATGATTTGTTCACAGGTCAGGAGAGATGGTATTCATACATCTTATTTTACAGAGGGCTCCAAAATTCCTGTTGCCAGCCCTGCAAATATGTATACCATGCCCATCAGTGGGGTACCTGAGCACCTTAATGTCATTATTAATCCAAACAGATGTATTTAAAATCTGATGTACTGCAATCTTAGACTAATAGTTTTTCATGGTGACTTTTTCCTCCTCCCTCTAAGCTGAAATCAGAAGGGAAGCCTCAAAAGCAAATCTGCCAAGTTGTTCTGGATCACTTTGAGAAGCAATACATGAAGGAGCTGGGAGAGGCATGGAGCACAGTCAGGTTATTTTTTCTCTTTTTATGACCCCATAAAATAACTGCAAAGAACTATATAGAATTCATACAAACTGGAAATTGTGCTTCTGATTATTTTATGGAGAAACTAGGATACCAGCATGGAATGATAGATGAGCACTTGTCTTTAATTATTCTAGTCAAGCATCTGGGAAATGTGCAGGAAAGATCACATCGCCTGATGTAGAGATACAGTTTAGGTGACATGACCCTTTTATTAACATATGGAATCTTATCTTTTCATTCTTGATGGGACATTATCCCACTTGCACAAATCCCCTCAAGGAATTGAAAATATAAAGGCTGGATGCCTTATCCATAACCATAACTCACTTAGTTTCCGCTTAGTTGTGGAAAGAAAAAGAGACAATAGAATGAGCTGAAAGCTAAGTATTAGTCATAGCCTTGAATTGCTTCATCAGTGAGTGTCATGATGATCTTCAAGACAGACTTACAAACTGGAAAACAGTTAAAATGAGGGACTCTTTCATAACAAAATAGCTTTTATTATTTTTATCTTGAACATGTCTGAATAATGTCAAAAAAGCAAAACAGTTGTGAATACAGCCAGTTTTAAGAGAAATAAGATAAACAATTCCTTCGTCTCTCTGTAACGTTCCATGACAAGTAAAGAGAAACAAATATATTTTTTTTCCTTTTCTCCTTCTCCCTCCTGATTTCCTTTTTTCTTTCTGTTCTTTCTTCCTTCTCTTTCCTCCTCACAATACTTAGGGCCAAATTATGGTCTGGCTGAAGTCAATGGGATTTTTGCTTTGACTCCAGTAGCACCAGGATTTGGCCTACGGAAAACCCTTTATGTGTTCAAAGGAGGGGAGATGCATCAGCGAGTTTCATATTTTATATTTCGGTAGCAATTTACTGAAAAATGAGGAAACAATAATTATATCAGAGACAGTGACCAAAAAAAGATAAATGAACTTCAGAAATATTCACCGATATAAAAGAGGAATCACTCCAATTACAGAACGAAAAGTAACTTGATTTATCATTAATTATATTTATTTCCCTGGGTACTTTTCTGAGCTCTGCTTTATTAAAATAACATTCTCTCACTATTCAGCTTCTTCTCCTGCTACATCCTGTGATGAGATCATTATTCCTATGTTACAAACTGCAAAACGGAGTCACATAGAAATTACGTGACATCCCCAAGATATTTCAACAGAGCTTTCACAGATTACACAACTGAAGATCTGCCCCTTAGAGGTAGAGTTGGAGAACATTATTTTCTAAATTGGCAGGATGGCAAAACATAATTAGAATATAGTTCTCATTAGATAGTTTTCTAGTACCATGTGGACAGGGCCAAGCCACGATGGGATAGTGCTGCAAAATATTTTAGAGTAAGTTAGAGCTGCTTATCAGATGCTTTTTGTCTCTGTCCTCATTGGCTAGTCACATTGTTAAACCACATCCTTCCGAATTGTTTTCTAACAGTTTTCAAAGAAGATTGGGGAGCCTAATATATAAACAGATTTGCATTTTATTTATTTGGTAACTTTCCCTAGTATTAAAAGACCATCTGTAATGTTTATTTTTTTGTTTTGTTTGCTTGTTTATTTTCAGAAAACTTCTTCAAAGAAGATTGTAATGGATGTTGGATGAAGTGTGTTTATTTTAGTGCCCATTTGATCTGCTCTTGGAGTCACTTTTTAGTTTTATGGATTCAGCTAGTCAGTATCAGTCAGATCAGTCCATTATTTGACTTATGTCTCCCAAAATGTAAACGCTAACAAAGCCCTGTTGGTTTTATTTTTTTCAAAGAATGCAAAAAGGATTCCAAATCAGCAAACGCTGTTATCCTTTTCAGTGAAAACCAAATGCATTAAACTCCCCTCCCTCCCCCAGCCCCCGATTTCAGACATGAAAATTTCGTTATTTGCAGAGACCATTTACTATGTGACAAGTTTTAGTATGGAGCAAAATACCTTTTATTTCTGAGAGCCACAGTATTATACATTGGTTATTAAAGAACACATGAAGGGTTGATTTAAAAAAGCAAGGTGAAAGATTAATTCGGAGCAGCATTAGGGTTTTTTGTTTCTGTCTTGTTTACAAATGAGTTCACAGCTTCTCTATGTTTGTACACTCCTGAGTTCCTGTATATAACAATAATGGAGGTAAACCAAGTATCCCTATTTATCCTTTCTCTTGACATGAGAACAAAGGGATATTTCATGAAATTGAAAAGTAACACATTTAAAACTATAGAAGGAAATTCTTCATTACATAATTCATAATTAACCTGTGGAAATAGGCTCAAACCACCGGAACACACTTAAAATACCATAACTGTGGGCGAGCACAAAACCTAGCTGTGGTGTTTGCTCTAATTCCCTGAGATGAAGGGCTTGCTATGTTATGGAAACTTAACTGTAACCTGCCACTTATTAAATATAACTCTGCTTTGTTTTTCCTTTTTAAACCTCCAGGGAGGTGCTCACATCACCATTGTGCTGGCAATATGCTGTTCTGCTTAATAAATTCAGCTTTTCCTCTGAACTGAAGAACAACTTGCGTTTGAAGGGGTATCGTAGTCTCTTTCAGGAAACCTTACCCTATCTCCCAGGATCATTAAAATGTTACATCAGTAGAACTCCTGGAAGATTCCCTGCACAAAAACACCAGATTGGTAAACTCAAGGAATATTATCTGCTGAATGCTGCTTCACTTCTGCCGGTGCTGGCATTGGAAATAAAGGATGGGGAAAGGATTTTGGATATGTGTGCTGCTCCAGGCGGTAAATCAATAGCTATGCTGCAGTGTGCCTGGCCAGGTAATGTATTTTATTGTTGTGCCAATTAAAATACAGAAATCAGGTTCCAGGAGCAGTTATCAAAGTTATTAGAAGGCATGTTTGTGTATGTTGTGAGATTAAAATTTAGTTTAAAAGGGATGCTGTACTCAGTAGATTCAGATTGTTGAAATCAGAATATTGTGAAGTCAGTTTGTCCTAGTATTAGTAAGGACAAAAACTTGGACATGTGACTACGTAAATGGGCTTCATATTAATGCAGATTGAAAAACCAAGTGGTGCTGCTTTTTCTTCCTGTCTAGAATGTACTCTGTGTATTGTGTACTGCTGCCAAGCACGTTCCTGTAACTGTAAGTTAATCAGAGTTCTTAGTGCAGGAAAACAAGCTTTTTCCAAGTGTCAAATATTTTTACATCTTTGTGATAATACGGTATGTTAATTGCACAGGGTTGGCTGGACAAGAACATAAAGCAATCTCAGGGTGTGTAGATGGTGCATAAAAGGGATGGGTCCAAGTTCATTTAGCAGAGTGAGAATCTTTGGAGAAGGGAGTACTTGTGCCGGGGGTTGTTCTACACCTTAGCTGTAAGGTGATCAGATTGTTGGCAAAGGTAATTAATAAGCTTTAGGAGGACGATTTCAACCGAAAGAGAGTGCGTGTTATGGTATACATAGGTCATATCCACAGCCTGCTATGGTTCTTGTGGTGTCATGAGGGACTAAAGGCAAGGAAAATGAATGGGAGTATTGAGTATCTAAGGGCAAGAGCAGGAGGAAAATGAGATTCTGTGCAATGCCTGTATACAGCAAGGTTTAATCTAAATGGGTAATTGTCATGGCTATAGGACTAGAAATAAAAAAAGCAACTGTGTTTATGTCAGTACAAGTAGGTTACCAGCCTCTGGTAGGTGAGGAGTTGAAATGCTTTGTTTGGGAACATAAGATGAGGACCAAGCTTGTGATGAATTAAAAAATGACATGTATCCTCCTCATAGCAGTAGAAAGATCTCAGAAAAATACTCATACCACTGCTCTTTGAATATGGGTTACCATTTTAAGTTTGTTTTACTGTGAAAGTTTTCCACTCTGTAGGTATTTATTACTAAATATTTATGGATCACCTTTTAGGAGCATGTTGAAAGTTTATAAAAATCCGTCAGTGTTGTAGAATGTGCAGTAATATAAGCACACACGTTATAATCTCTGACAATCCCAGGGAAATACTGAAACATCCGTAATTGTAACTTCTAATATGGATAAAAATTTAAGAGCACTGATTCTAGTTAATTTGTGTTTAGGTCATCTTCGCTGTAATGAGTATGATAGTCTGAGATCAAGGTGGCTGAAGCAGACACTAGAATCCTTCATCCCAGAGCCCCTGATGAATTTAATTACTCTCTCTGAACTGGATGGGAGACAGATGGGAGATCTCCATCCTGAATTGTACGACAAGGTAGAACCATTATGTATTGACAGGCTGATGGAATTAAAATGATACTTTTATTGTTCTGTTCCTTCCTTTCCTACTGTAACCTGTAATCTGTAGCTGTTTGACCATGTCCCATGAAATGCTCATGAAGGGAAGATGAAACTTTTTATTGTTAAAACTTATTCTCCATTTGATGGTCCTTCTTATTTGTCTGGGAGGAGTCTACTGAGTTGACCAGATGTTTTCTGCATACCTGAAACTTTGAACTGTTGAGACTTCGTGCATGTGTGTTTGAGCATATGTTACATGATGTTGCTTATTGACTCATCACATTGAATTATGAATAATGCACAGCAGTTAGTACTCTGTAACATTTAAATAGGTGAATAAGCAAGGGAGATCAAGGGTGGGAGCTATTCAGGTGATAATTATAATAATATTTATGGTATTCATGGTGCAGTAAATAGGGTGTGGTTGGTCTCAGAAATGCACAAAAACAGTAAAATGTTTTAAACTGGTTGTTTTTTCACGCTTCTAAAATGCAAAAAATGATGCTGTAAATTTTCTACAGAAATTATATTCCAATACTTTCGAATAGGATGCATTGCACAGATAGTTAACTTCTTTACAGGTAATACTTTTGTTCATTCTTTTACTCACTGGCTGTACAGGTACTGCTGGATGCTCCGTGTTCAAATGACAGAAGTTGGTTATTCTCTTCTGATATTCAGCAGGCTACACTTAGACTCATCCAAAGGAAGGAGTTGTCTGCTCTACAGGTTCAGCTATTAAGGTGAGAAGTGGAAAGAAAAGCTGTTAAAGAAGCTTTCTTGTGATTAAATTAAATAATATTGTGGCAAGATTCGGTATGTGTAACAACCAAATCCAAGTTTCATGTACAGTACTCCTCCTACTCTGTAAGTGCAGAATGTGCTACAGTCTGTAATGTTGTTAAATTTTAAAGTTCGATAAGAGTTAATGAAGAATCATTTAAATGTAGAACTGCAATACAAACACCAGGGTCCAAATCATCAACTGACGTACAGTACGTGCCATTCTATTGACTTCATTAAGAGTGCATCTTCATTTAATACTTGCCTCATTTGCAGAATGATTCAAAACACCCTGCTATGGTACAGAAACAAACACAGAGGGAGCACCTAAAAAGTTCATTGTGGCTTTAGAGGTATTTTTGATTCTGGCCGTATTCCCTGTTTTAAGCAGAGGTTTAAGTATGGTTTATAATTGTTTTTAAAAACCATTTTATAATGCCTGCTTACCCAGCAAGAATCCATGTCCACTTTCAGTGAAATGGTCTGAATCCATGTCCAATCGTGGAAATTCTGATCAGGCATTTTTCTCTGTTACTTTTCAGCAGAATTATCACTTGAAGTTCACTTTTAGACTAATTTGATGACAAACATGCCAGTCAGTGATGGTTATCACTAGAGTTGTCACACTAGATCTCTGATTGTTCTGCCTCTCTGTTTGTGTTATTTGGACTGTTTCCAGGAGGAGCATAAGGGCCCAATGTTGTCCACACTTACATACACGAACTCAGTAGGTTTACCCATGTGAGCGCATGTGTTTGTAGGCTTGAACCATAAGTTTTTAGCTTGTCTGCTGCTGCTGTGCAATTGTTATAGCTTTACAGGGTTTGAGGCACATGCCTATAAATAAGAGGTTAAACAGCAATACAAATTGTAGTGTTTATGTAAAAATTTGCAATTTAATCGAAATCAGGCTTGCTATACATTTTACTTGAAAAGGAATTTCATTCCTCTACAAGGTTATATAGGCCAGCAGTATAGAAAACTGAAGCCCTTTCTTTATCCAGAGCATGAGAAACAGCAATGCAAGCTTCCCCACAATACCTGTGATACATGGGGTGGAGAGTAGCTCCCTTTGATGGACACCCAGCCAGCCAGTTAGCTGTAAAATCCCTCTTGGTCTGTTCTCTGCTTGCTTTACTTGTAAAGGGTTAACAAGCCCACAGGTAAAAGAAAAGTAGTGGGCACCTGACCAAAAGAGCCAATGGGAAGGTAGAACTTTTTAAAATTGGAAAAGAAACTTTCCCTTTGGTGTTCTCTGGGCTTCAGGGACATGGAGCAGTAATGCTGTAAGCAGCTTTAAGCCAGTTATGATTATAGATCAGAGGTGGGCAAACTATGGCCCGCGGGTCACATGTGGCCCGTGGGACCATGCTGCCCGGCCCCTGAACTCCTGGCCTGGGAGGCCCCCAGCCCCTCCCCCACTGTCCCCCCTCCCCTGCAGCCATGCCGCCCTGCGGTGCAATGCTCTGGGCAGGGGGGCTGCCGAGCCCAGCCTGACCGATGCTCTGTGCTGCACGGCGCGGCTGCCTGTCCTGGTGCTCCAGGCAGTGTGGCAAGGGGGCAGGGAGCAGCACGGGGGGGTTGGATAGAGGGCAGGGGGTGGTCAGGGGCGTCGATAGGGGTCGGGGCACTCAGAGGGTGGGGAACGGGAGTTGAATGGGGGCAGGGGTCCCGGGGAGGCAGTCAAGAAGGAGAGGAGGGGTTGGATGGGGCGGCGGGGGGCCGTCAGGGGACAGGGAGTGGAGGGTGTGTATGGGGCAGGGGTCCAGGAGGGGGCAGTCAGGAAGGAGGGGGGGGTTGAATGGGGTGGTGGGGGGCAGTTAAGGCGGGGAGTCCGGGCTGTCGGGGGCGAGAAGCGTGGGGGTCGGGTAGGGGGCAGGGGCTGAGCCATGCCTGTCTGTTTGGGGAGGCACAGCCTCCCCTAACCAGCCCTCCATACAATTTCAGAAACCCGATGTGGCCCACAGGCCAAAAAGTTTGCCCGCCCCTGTTATAGATTATCAATTTATACCTGGAACCTACTTAGCTGGAGCCGCCGATATGTAAGGAAGATTAGGAAATGTCTAAAAAGATGCGATTAGGGTTATTTCTTATTGGCTTGTGGATTCCTCTGTGCTAACCCCAGATGCTTTTGTTTGGTTGTAACCTTTAAACTGAACCCCCAAGAAAGCTATTTTGGGTGCTTGACTTTTGGAATTGCTCTTTTAAAATCTAGCAAAAGCCTAAGTTCCAGATGTATTTTCTTTCTTTCTGTTTTTAATAAAATTCACCCTTTTTAGGAACAGGATTGGATTTTTGGTGTCCTAAGAGATTTGTGCATATGCTGTTTGATTAGCTGGTGGTAACAGCTAATTTCCTTTGTTGTCTTTCTCAGCTCTTCCCCAGAGGTGTGTGTACGTGTGAAAGGGCTTGAAGGTACCCCACAGGGAGGAATTCCCAAATGCTCCTTCCTGAGTCCAAGGGATTTTTTTGCATTTGGGTGGTGACAGCGTTTACCAAGTCCAGGCCAGAGAAAAGCTGTAACCTTGGGAGTTTAATACAAGCCCGGAGTGGCAAGTGTTAATTTTTAGAATCCTTGCGGGCCCTCACTTTCTGCACTCGGAGTGACAGAGTGGGGATTCAGCCTTGACAATACCTTTCAGATTTGGTTTGACTATATTTTGTTGAAAAAGGAATAGTCCTGAAAGTTTATTATTTTAGCAGCAATTTAGTTTTTGCCTCCAACCACATGAAAATTAATATTTTTTCCTATTGGTTTACTATTAATACAACTGTTGTCCTTGTATATGTGTGTTAGAAAATAATTTTTAAAAGATTAAATGAACAATTAAATAATGCAATACAGTATAATAAAATGAACATGTTTTGGAGCTGGGTTAAAGAAGAATTATTTTTCTTTCCAAAAAATAGTTTCTGCAGCTGTGTATTGTTTTATAGCTATTGATCAAACACTAAACTTTTAAATGCGCACAATGATTCACTTCAGAAGTATCCAGCTGTCAAGGCAAATTGAGAGAGGAATAAAGTAACGTTTTTTTTTAAAGAGTGTTTTTTTATGGAGGGCTCCATAGGAACAGTGTAAGATACTTTTGCATGACTTCCAGAGAAAAAAGGCCTTCCAGAAACCTATGATTGATAACAGAAATATGAGTGTCTTATTGCAGTAATGCATCATGTCACCCATTTCCTTTGAAGAAATCAATCACATTTGAAACACTGACCTCCTTCGGTTTTCTCTTTTCAATATTTGACATGTAAAATCTAATTTGTGAACTTCTAGCAAAAGGAAGCATACATCATTCACTGAAATTTTCCAAATTTGTATAAATCATTCTGGATTATAATCCTGATGTAGAAAACTCTTGACAGCAGGAACCTGGTTTTTAAAAGCAAGCCAAAAAAGTGCCTGTCACCCCCAATTATATTGAATACAGTTATCCCTAAATCCAGAAGAGAAAAACATCACATCTGCTGAATGTGCAGTGAACTAGCCTCAAACAGTAGCAGCAACAAACATTTGGATTTGTGAGGACAATATATTTTTGATCTGTAACTTCCAGTAGAAAAATATTAATATATCTTTCCTTCCAATGGGCTCAATCAGACTGTAAATTCAACAACATATGCACTGTAATTTTTCACTTGTCTGGATTTTGGAATTTAGAGAGTAAATCATTTTTATTAGGCTCCTGTTGTCAGGGGCATGTCAAGGATTAAGAGCC
Organism: Eretmochelys imbricata; assembly: GCF_965152235.1. Lineage (NCBI taxonomy): Eukaryota > Metazoa > Chordata > Testudines > Cheloniidae > Eretmochelys > Eretmochelys imbricata. The sequence continues at coordinate 191,062,192 of NC_135572.1, read as the reverse complement.
TAATTCAGCAAGGTAGTTAAGCGTGTGCATAGTCTCAGTGAGTTCAGTAAATGGTTTAATAATGTTTTGGATTTCTATAGTATCTTTTATCTCAGGATGCTTTACAAACACTAATGAATTCTCACAACACCCCATCAAGAAAAAGGATGAAACAGTGTCAGGGAGAAGCTAAGTGACTTGTGCAAGGTGGGTCAGCAATTCAGTGGCAGCAATAATAAGAGAATACTGGTCTACTCATTGTCAATTACTTGTTCTGACAGCTTGTGTGGAACTGAGTTCAAATCCTGTCTCGATAGAGACTTTTCCATTGATCTTGAGCAAGTTGTTTAAAGTGTCTGCCTCAGTTTCCCAAATTGTAAAACAGGGATAAATACCTACCTGCTTCAGAGATTTTATTAGGATTAATTAGTTCTATGTAAAGGCTGAGCATTTACATTGTTTAGCGGTAATTATGAACTATAGAAGGAAAGAGAATAATAATAAAATGGATGAAATGCAAATTAAATAAATTAATACTGTGAGATCAAATTTGGCTCAAAATTTGTGATTTTTTTTTTTAATCAACTTTCAAATTAAGGTATAGAAATGCAGAGCCAAACAATTGTAACTCCTCCTTGTAGTAACAACTTGTAATGACCATACAATTATGATTACTGTATAGTAGTGTTTGCAGGCCCAGATGAGAGAACTGATTTTTAAAGGCAAATATGATTCCCCCCCCCCACCCCTTTTTCTTAATGATGTCATTGCACAGCAGAGCTAAGGTTGTTTGGGCCAAAATTGATTGGTAATCCTTTTAAAAATGTAGCCAATGATCAGGATTTCAGTGCATTTTAACTATATTGGAAGTTTGAAGAGTCTGTCTTATTCAGATTGTTCGAAAAATGTTTTGACAGAGAATGCTAAATTTCTTAAAGGTCTTATTTTAATTTTAAGTCACTCATTGATTTATTTGTAAACTTCTGGAAAATTCATCTTGTATTCAGGATAAGAGCTGAAATTTTGGAGAGGACACGCTGTATTCTTTGTATGTAATGAAGTGTTTGAATTGCAGTACAGTATTCAACCCTAACTCTGGAACTGTGGCAGGTACTCCATAATATGTATTTTTAGTATTACTGTTGTGCAACGGAAGTGCTGTAGTGCAGTATTGTGTATGTGCCTGTGTGTATATATAACTTCAATGTTAGTAGGAATGTTGGTAATCATATGGTATTTTAAATGGTTTCGGTTAGCCTCTCTTTTTGGAAGCCAGGAGGTTACCAAAACCACTTGTACTTCTTGTTTCTGTAAGTTTGCATACACATGCTTTCACTTAAAAGAGTGAATTCAGAAAAATAGGGAATTAATAGCATTAGGTAAATGCAGGTACGAATAGGTAAATGCTGCACAAGCTTCCTCACAAAGCTTCTGGTCTGTGTTACTCTTGCTGCTTCAGTCTTAGGCTTCTCCTGAGCAGAGATTGCTAAATAGTGGCTTAGAGATCTACACAAATGAGTGGACTAGGATGAGTTCATCATTTGCCCATGTGCCATAAGATAGGATTTTCAGCACCGTTCTCCAGGTGAATCTCTAGTACGGTAACCTAATATACCACCTAACCTGCACTGTCCCCTTGAGTCCAGCCTTTTGAAAATGTTCTTTCCTCTGAAAGAGAATGAGCAGACTACTGCTTTTCAAAACACAGCTATTATATGTTTATCTGCTTTCTCCAGCAGTTGAAAAATAGTGATGTGGTCTCACTGAAGAATTTATTCATTTTTAATGAAAAAGGGCATTTAATATGTAGTAAATGTTGTACATTACCAGATATATTTCCCCCCTCAAAATTTCTAGGTTATTTGCACGTTTCCATTGAGGTGGTGAATTTTCTTAACAAGATTGGAAATAAACTACAGTGCTTCTTTCCACTCATTGTCATTTTTTATCGTGCTTTCTGTTCAGACAGAGGGGAGATGGATTTTCTGTCTCTATGTGAATAGGTAAAATACTTTATTTTACTAGAGCAGCATCCAGTAATGCAGAAGAGGTTGACTGTTTTAATTTCTGATCTTTTTTTCTGGGAGTTATAACTCACTCATTTAATTGCATTGGGCAGTACAAGGTACACAGATCACTAAACCCGGTCCTAACTAAGGTGAGTATTTCACCTGATGCTTTATTTAAACTTAAGAGAAAAACTGTTTTTTTTTCACTTTCACATTTTTTGTAAGCCTCTTGTTTTTTAAAAAAAAGTCTTGCTATTTGTTGCTGCCTTCTAGTGTTTTGTACAGAGATTGAACTCTTCTTTCATATGTTGCTAAAGAGGGTCACACGATTTCTCTGATTACATGTACAGTAGAACTTCAGAATTACGAACACCTTGGGAATGGAGGCTCTTCGTAACTCTGAAATATTGATAACTCTGAACAAAACATGGTTCTTTCCAAAGTTTACAACTGAACATTCACTTAATACAGGTTTTGAAACTTTACCACGCAAAAGAAAAATGCTGCTTTTAACCATCTTAATTTAAATGAAACAAGCACAGAAATATGCTTGTCAAATATTTTTTTAAACTTTCCCTTTATTTTTTTAGTAGTTTGTTTTACACGGTACTGTACTGTATTTGCTCTTTTTTTTTTTGTCTCTGCTGCTGCCTGATTATGTACTTCTGGTTCCATTTTAGGTGTGTGATTGACCAGTCAGTTTGTAGCTCTGGTGTTCATTAACTCTGCGGTTCTACTGTATCCGTTTCACACCAGCCTTTCCTTACAGTTAGTTGTCCCTCTTTGATCAGATGATGGCTATGGTCCTCATGCAGTAAACCACTTAAGCATGTCCTTAATTTTAAGCAAATGAGTAGTCCTCTTGAAGTCATCTTTCACTCAGTTAACCAGATAAGGTCTTATCTCCAGTGGGGATTTGCTCTTATTTTAGCCATCAGCGAACTGTCATCAGTGTATCTGCACCAGCACAAACCCCAGTGTAGCCAGGGTAAAACTACTATAAGTGTCAATTAACAGCAGTGAATTTACTCCAGAAAATAAATATATTTCACAAGGTCTGTATCTCAGTGGTTTGAGTAGCTCAAGAGAGTAGCAGTTGGATACAGGGCTCTTCACCTTTAGCCCTTCCATTCAAGTCCAGCTGAAGTCAGGAGTGACATCAAAGCTACAGTATTACTGTCTAAAGGCCATTCAGTGATGTGTTTAAATAGGAATTGGTTAATTTCCTAATGAACAAGTGTGTGTTTGTCACAAAAATATCATAATTGGCATTAATTTGGCACTACTGTTAGTCTCAGCAGAGAGGCCAAGAACTGAACGCATCTGGAGGGTGCACAAAATGTATGGGGTACATCTACACAGCAATTAAAAGCTTGGGAACGCTCCCACCTTGCGGGGTTCTAGAGCCTGGGCTCCAGCTCAAGTCTGAATATCTACACCACAGTTAAACAGCCCCTGAGCTTGAGCCCCGGGAGCCTGAGTCAGCCGGCACGTGCCAGCCGCGGGGTTTTAATTGCTGTGTTGATATACCCATGGGTGTCAGCGGTGGTGTTTCAGTGCATGGATAGAGCACGTGGGCAGGATTGTACCGTGGAGTTTTCAGTCTCCTGGGGTGTCAGTTTGCTGCTTTTCACTTGTCCTAAGTTTAGTAGAAAAAGAGAAAAGAATGGAAGGTTAGCATCTTTGTTTTTCAGTATGAAAAGACTGAAAAATCTAGTTTATCCTTATAAACTGTAAGTTTCACTGTACGTGAAAACTGACTGCATAGCTAAGTGGATACATATGAATTTTTCTTATAGAAAATCCTGACATTGATCATTATAGAGAGGGATTTTCAAAGGCCCTATGTGACTTAGAAGCATAAATATGAGTGTCTTATTGCAGTAATGCATCATGTCACCCATTTCCTTTAGAGCTGTGGACCCTGGAAGCCGAGGGTCCTCAAGCAAGCTTGCAGGAAATCAGACAAGTTTGTGACAGAGGCCTGCATGTGTTTCATTGGAATTTTGTTGAAACTGAACATTTTGTGTTTGACACATTGGCATTTTCTGAGGAAAATCTGTTTGTCAGAAAATTCCTGACCAGCTCTAACTCCCTTTGGGGCTTTTTAATATCCCACCTGTAGTGCTGCCTGGAATAATTAGGGCTGCAGGATGAAGTCCCTAGGAGATTTTGTGAGTCTTTTGTTCTCCCTTCCCTTGTTGAGGAAGTGCTGCTTGGGCTGTAAACGAACATGGTGTTTTTTAATTAGGGAACTAAGTTGTTGGCATAAAAAAGAACATTCATTCAGCTCAGGCATTTGAAAGTTTGCAAGAGAAGAAGCCATTTCCATTACGATTACATGACTAGAGTATTTAAGTTTTGTGACTGCGGCATATGTGGAATGCCTCCTGCTGGTAGGGGCTGTCTTGCTAAAAATAGCACTGCCACTTGTGATGATGGCAGCATGGAAACCCAGAGTGGGAACTTGCAAACCAGGTGTGACATTTAATATGGAAATAAAATATCTGAATGTTACACAGCTGATTGTTACAATTCTGATGGTTAAACCGGCATGCAAGCAAGAAGGAAACAGGTAGTCGGCCTCTATTACAGGGCTTCTGTATTTCTGGTGTTATAAATGACATACAGTAGCTCTCTGTTAGCAAGAGGATCATCTCCAGGCTTGCCTCAGAATAATAGGGGCCTGTTGTCTTTCAAAGTGTTCAGGCTGCTGGGGAAAACAAAACAGGTGAGATTTTCCTTTTTAAAAAAAATTACTTGATATAATTTCTTTTTTTATCTTAATTATTGTTTGGAACAGCATTGTCTCTATATGGCAGCAAAGCTCACTGTAATGAGGAGAGAGGAAAGCATCATGCTTGGGACACAGAGAGAATACTTGTACTGATGTCACGCCATCCCCATGCCTTGCTGTCATCACAATATATTGTGAATTAGGTATTGTAGACACATGGAATTTCCCTGGCCTTGACAGCTTGATTTTGGAAAAACTATGGGATATAACTGACATGACTCTGGGGAGGACTGGGCTCAGTTTGATTTTTAAAGAAATGGGGGAGGGGAATGCATGGTCTGATTCATCTCAAATGAGAAGGGGTGTGGATGAATTAAATGTGACTTCAGATTCTTTGCTGCATGAATGGTTTAGAAGCGATTCTTTGCTTTTTTTTTTTCCTGATCAAAACCAGAAAAATCAATTTTCTGCTTAGTGACCAAAAGATGGCACTGTTGAAATGTTACATTTTTTGTAACTTGCCCTGAAACCCATATAATCTTTCTTTTAACACTGAAAATGGTTAAATTAGTGATATTAATACTGACCCTTCCAAAAAGATGTAGAACATATAATCATGCACAGAAAGAGCCATCTGGGGACGTGGGATTGGTAATACGAAATATTATATTGTTTTGATATCCACTTATATGTCTGTTTTATAAAAGGCTGGGTTTGTAATGCCATTTTTTAAAAAAAGGGATAAAATGGCAGCCTATCACATTGTTTAATTTACTTTTAGTGTGAAATGCCCACCTTTTGGCATTAGATAACGCCAAAGTTTTTGTGACATTTAAGTATTAGAGTCATTGAACGCATGTCTCTACAACAGATCTTTTTATTTTTTGAGGTACTGAAGTAATCTTATTGCTCTGTTTTTCTTTATTTCTAATTTAATTTTTAAGTGTCAGTTTCCTCTCCTGTTACATTTAATGTGAATCTTGAGACTTTGACCAAAGAAAACATTAAGTATGTGTTAGAATACGATGTAGTTTTTCAAAATCACATCCATCAACCCTGCACTGGCAGGGGGTCAGATTAGATGACCTTAATAGGTCTTTTCCACCTCTGGCTGCTGTAATTCAATATGCATGTTAGTAAATCTGTCTCCAAAGAGATATTCAGTAAAAAATGAGTGACAATGAATTCTTTGTAAATGCATAATTTCTACCACAGAGGAATTTACACTCCTCTTAATTGCATTAGAGTTGTACCTGGGTTTGCTAAACATCCATCTGAAAAATGGTATACAGCTATGCCCTGACTATTACATATGTCTGTCTTGGAAATATTGTAATTATTTATCCAGCAATGTTGATATCACTATTTAAGCCATGAATAGTGTGGGCAAGCATCACACAAACTTCCACAGACATATCTGCCAGTCTCCCTCAAATCTAATTTGCCATGTCCCAGTCCTTTAGTGATTGAAAACATGATTAAATGGTTGTGAGTATTTGATATCACAGTGGGTCCCATAAATTGTACTATTCCGATATCTTGTAAAGTAACATATGACACCCAGGGAAGGATTTATTTTTGCCTCTAAACATTTTATTTTCTTCCTCAGTGCCTCTCTTCCCTTCCTTCTCGGCTTGTTCTCCTTCTGTTATAAAACCTAATGGCATCTTTTGCAGCTTCTCTTCCTATACACCTACAGATGTGCATTATTCACCTGAGAGTGGTAGCTATCTGGAAGAGGATATCTCTGAGTAGGCCTGGAAATTGTGAATGAAGCGTGTTAAAGGATAAAATTGAGCCTCAGTAACTTACCATGCTACTCTCTTTAGCATCCTAAATATAGGTACATTTCCATGCTCAACGGCTTATTAGCCTCTGAAGCCCCAAAAAGCTGGCTCTTCCGAAGTAGTGTAATTATTTTAGGCACCTACTTGGCAAACTAGGAAGCTGCCGTTGCAGGCTGCTGTGCAGGTCATCTTTTGATAGCAGTGATTTGTTAGTAGGCATTTTAATGTTAGTGCTATTAACAGTTTCTCTTGTCTATAGAACAAAAATGGGGATATTACGTGCAACAAAAGTACTACAGAGTCTCCTGTTAACAATTGTCCGTCCTTGTTAATAAGCAGTCACAGGTGTCTTTCTTACGACTTTTTAAACAAATAGTCTTACAGGAATGTATATTGGATTACTTTAAAGTTTAGGTCAAAATAAGGCTTAAAGTAGCAGTCGCTCCTGTACTGAACTAGGGCTTCAATATAAAGAAGTAAAGCTTCAATTCCAAGCCATTTCAATTATGTGCAAATTTATACTACTTTTAATCCGGTATGGTGAATACATGAACTTGGATTTAAATTTTTGAAAACACAATTAGTGTAACTAGTTTTATATTTTAATAGTTAAGTTTTTACTAAAGGTTGACTTATGATGTTTTAAGAAATATAATTAAAGGAAACTGCATTGCTGGGAGCAAATATGATCGCAGTCTGATTGTTTTAAAGCAATGTACTTTAATTTCATTTTCACCAAAGTATTTTTAGGGCCCTCCAGACATTGCTTCAATTTTAATCATACTTTTTTAGAAATAAGTAGTAGATGTATAAGTGAACTATGCTATTACGTCTGTAGATTTGGAGCCCGTTTCTTAAAGGTGCAGAGCACCTCATGACAGGTGACAAGTGCCTTCGCTGCCTTATCTTTTTTTATTTTTATTTTTGATCAGCCATTGATTGTATCAGTAGATGAGGGCACTGAGCATCTGACAGGACTGGATTTTTAGTGACTGAGTTCTCTGTGAGCAGTGCTACCTCCTCTCAAAATACTGTGCTGTAGTGTCAGACATTAGCCTGAATTCTGAAGAGAGACTTTACCACAAAGTCTTTTGGATTAGAAAACAGTCCTACCAACTGAGCCTTAACTAACTCCTTTCAGAAAGATAAATTGCAAATGCTAGAATGAAAACAAAGCAGAACAGGCAGCCAACAGAGGCACTAAAGCACCTGGTCTAACTTGTCCTTAAGCAGGAAAGAATATTACTTAATTTACAGCACTCCCCTCAACATGCTTATTTGTGGAGTCAAATGTGTGTTGCTGGCTGCCTGCCCTGCTTTCCAGTGAGCTGTGCTCCACTCGTCCAGGTGCACTCTGGTGGCTTGGCTGGCCTAAACATTGCCCCATTTCTTTTACAGACAATAGGATGGTGAGAGAATGGAGACAGATGCAGAGAGAAGAGGAGGGTGAAGAGGCAAATGGGTGGGGTGAGAGAGAAAGGACAGAGAAGTCGCAGTGTGTTTGGCGCCAGCACGGGCGCTTCATGTCCCTATTTTCCTGCTAAGAATGATGTGCAGAAATGGCAGGTTTGCTAGCACTGCATTAGATTAAACTAGAGGAAGCCATGTGTTCGTTCTGGTAACAAATCTAAATAGGATTTGTGGGAGGAAGGGAGTGAATATTGCACTCTGAACAGAAAGGAGGGTTGGCAGGAATACTCAGCAACACCCACTCACTTGGGAAGCTGAACAGAATTTTACTGTAATAACAATCACTGAAAGAGTTGCTCTCTCTGGTGCCTCCTTCGCTTCCTTGAGCAGGGCTTTCCTTTCCTTGCAGAGCTCCTCTAACCCTTGACTTATCCTGAACCTGGTTTGGATTGGGCTTCTCTTTACTGAGGTTTCACCAATAAAGGGGGAAACTCCCCCAATCAAGTTGAAAGCCCGTTCTTTTCTTCAAGGTCCGGTTTCCTTTCTCCACCTGTTCTCATTCCGAAGTGGCATTACTTTTCTGCCAAGTGGGAGCTGCCCTGAACAGCTCCCCCCATTGGTCTAGAGTGAAATTATACCTCTCATTTTAACTTCCTCTTCAAACAAAGCATCTAGCTGAATAGTGTTTTAAGTATGCTCCTAGGATATAAATATCATTATGTTTTGTATGAAAAGCCAGGAAACCAAAAATATGACTTTATTCTTCCATGACACTACAAGAGCAGTATTTTAAAAGAGAAATGGTTGAAACCCTTTATCCCCACGTTGTTATAACTGTTTCTTAGAGACATCATACATCGCTGACTCCCACTTTTTCAAAATATCTTCTGCGGATTAAATATGTATTCTAATACGACGTATCCCATCAGATCTCAAAAGTGAAGCACGGTCTGGTTAAGCCTGTTTTGCGGGAGATCCCTGGAAGGAACACCATGGTGTTACACAGGATTAGGTGGTGGCGGCGGCGGCGGCAGTGTTCTTCCTACTGGATCACGACTGAGTCAGTAGGCCAGCGTGGTCCTAGAAAGTGCTGCCTCTGCAGGTGCAATCTTCCAGAGGAGCTATAAAACTGTGTCCTGACCACTCAAATGCATTAATATTTGCATAGCCCTCTGGAAATGTTGAGGACTTTGTTCCACATTGACTAATTGCATTCAGCTGCCTTTTCAAATGAGAAGGGTATGCTTCAGTAAACTTGCGTTTAGTATTGCCAACTACTGAAGTGGGCAGTTTTCACCCAGAGGTGGCCATATTCCAGTAGTGACTGAAGTGATCTGTTTACATATCCGTTTCTAAATCATTCTTAGGATCCTTTCGGGTGAAAATTGCTAGAAGAGAGATGGTTTTAGGACAACAGCTTTACCAACAAAAGTCACTCTCTTAAACATTTAAGGATGCTAGGTATGAAGAATGCTACAGGATTGGAAAAAATAGGTTGTATTGTAGCATGGCTTTTTTCCCCTTGCTCCCATAACATTTACTCTGTGGTAGTTGAATGTGCCTCACAGATCTCCTTTCAGCGTTTTAAGAAATTATTGTGTTGTATTTTCCTCCCCCTTAATAAGATGTCTGCTTTAATTGAAAGCAAACAGGGTCCCTGTTTCTTTTTCTTGTGTTTGGAGGTTGAAGAAAAATAACAGATGCCATTTGTAACATTGAGATTGTATGTAATTGCTATGGTTTTATTTTTGTCAACAGAGCGATTGTGCATTTTAACGTTTAGCTTTCATGCAATTAGAGACATTTGATTAGACAAAGCATTTGCTGATTAAGGACCCAATCCTGCAGCTGTTAAATACATGGAAAAGCTTCTGGATCAGCCCCAAAATATGTTACTAAACAGAGTTATTGACCCATCATAGGGAGATTGTAAGATGATACAGTAGTAGGGTACCTTTCAAGTAAAGCAGTAAGTCTGATTTGCAGAAATGCATGCCAAACTGCAAGCCTAATAATTCTGTGCTGTTACTCCAGTTACATGTTCATTTTGGTGTCTGCATGTGCAAATGGCCAGGTAGGTATTTAGCTGGCCATTTGTATGTTCTGTCACCCAGTTTGTATGCACAATCACAACACTTGCAGTTGCGCATGCCCATTAGAAAATCAGGTCCAAAGAGTACTGGTTAAGCGTTGGTAAGATGATCATTCTGAAGTACGCTTGGAATCATATATTAAAATGCTACTTGTAAATTATTATATGCCTTTAAGAATATCATAGGGTACTTTGAAAATACACACTTAAATGAGAGAGCAGAACATAACACAGGTAATTACCTGATTATCAATTAAATGCTCAGTTATGACAATTTGATGAAGGTTTATTTCCTGTAGGTGTGGTGTTTTGGGGGTTTTTTTGGTGGTCCCCTACTCCCCCATTTGGTTATGTTTAATAACTCTGAGAGATCTAAATTTGGGTTTTTTTGGTTACTTACAGGTCTGCCATTAAAGCCTTGTGTCCTGGAGGATCTGTAGTCTATTCTACGTGCACTCTCTCGAAGGCAGAAAACAGTGACGTAATCAGTCATATCCTAAACTCCTGCAGTAATGTTCTGCCTGTAGATATAAGTGAACTGGCCAATGTCATTTCCGATGAGTTCACTCTGGTTGCTGGTGTCCAGCCACATGAACTTTTAGTACTTCCAGCAAGGGGGAAAGCATGGGGGCCTATGTATGTAGCTAAATTAAAAAAAACGTAGTCTAGGTGGCATTTGTAAGCCATATTGACAAATTCTTATTTATTTTTAATACACTGTACTCATGCATCTGTGCCAAATATTTGTCCAAGTAGCCTGGATTTAGAGTTGTGAACTGGTATACCAGACGCTGTCAAACGATCATTAAATTTGAGGTTTAATTTGTGACTAGGACAATATCCAGTATGGCCCAAGCCTGCAGTTATATCTGCTTGCACAAACCTCTGGCATCTGGACCCATGTGGAGCCCATTAATGTATAAGTCTACAGAGGCAAATGTATTCCAGATCACGAAGCTTCCATAATATCTTATTTATATATTGTTTCATCTTGAATATTCCAAAAGGACTTAACCTTCTATATAACGACATGGCAGAAATGCATCTGCTTTTGGGGTGAAGGGCAGCAGCCAACTCGCACAGACCTTGCTGTACGGTGAAGAAGAGAGGAAATTTTGGCTAGAGGCCATCAGACACAACATTCCCTATCCTCACAAAGTAATGCCTGAGGATCTTCAGTGCCTGCCTGAGGTGGACAGGACCTTCGCCATGGTCTCATGTGACTGACCTGCACAAAATAAACCTGCACAGAACTTAACTACTCTTTCACAAGAGGATGCAGAGTTCTTTCACCTCTGCTGGCTTTGAAGTGGTCCCAGGGAGTCAGTATGTCAAACCTGATGCTCTTGCATTCCTGCTAATGAAAAAAGAAACACAAGTTGTTTTGTTAAAAAAAAAAAAAAATCCTAGAATACTTTCATAATGAAAATTTGTTGACAGGAAGACAGATATACAATGTAAGAATTTAGTCTACAGAGACATTTTGTACATCAGGGAAGCAGTCGAAGTACAATGCACACATTTTATATTGTTTTCTGTAAAGGAAACTTTAACCTTTTGCCTTTTGCTTATGAATAACTGTTTCAGGGGTCAGAGAACCCTGAAGAAAGGAAAAATTATCCCCAGTGTTTTCTTGCACTAGAATATGATGGAGAGTAAACAAGGGTAAACTGGATCTCTTGGGGCATGAAGGAAGAAGATGAGGGTGTCACATGTTACACTCCATAGGACAGGATGAGAGACCTTGGTCCAGTAGATGCTTATTCCTAGATTCCAAGGCCAGAAGGGGCCATTGTGCTCATCTAGTCTGACCTCCTGTATAACACAGGCCATAGAACTTCCCCAAGATAATTCCTAGAGCATAACTTTTTGAACAGCATCCAATCCTGATTTAAAATTGGTCAGTGATTGTCATAAATATAAAGGGAAGGGTAAACACCTTTAAAATCCCTCCTGGCCAGAGGAAAAATCCTCTCACCTGTAAAGGGTTAAGAAGCTAAAGGTAACCTTGCTGGCACCTGACCAAAATGACCAATGAGGAGACGAGATACTTTCAAAAGCTGGGAGGAGGGAGAAAAACAAAGTGTTTGGGTCTGTCTGTGTGATGCTTTTGCCGGAGACAGAACAGGAATTGGAGTCTTAGAACTTAGTAAGTAATCTAGCTAGGTATGTGTTAGATTATGATTTCTTTAAATGGCTGAGAAAATAGCTGTGCTGAATAGAATGAATATTCCTATCTGTGTGTCTTTTTTGTAACTTAAGGTTTTGCCTAGAGGGATTCTCTGTGTTTTGAATCTAATTACCCTGTAAGGTATCTACCATCCTGATTTTACAGAGGTGATTCCTTTACTTCTATTAAAAGTCGTCTTGTAAGAAAACTGAATGCTTTTTCATTGTTCTTAAGATCCAAGGGTTTGCGTCCGTGGACACCTATGCAAATTGGTGAGGATTTTTACCAAACCTTCCCCAGGAAGTGGGGTGCAAGGGTTGGGAGGATTTTGGGGGGAAAGACGTGTCCAAACTCCGTTTTTTTTTTCAGGAACCCAGATAAAGTTTGGTGGTGGCAGTGGAAATCCAAGGGCAAAGGGTAAAATTAATTTGTACCTTGGGGAAGTTTTAACCTAAGCTGGTAAAAGTAAGCTTAGGAGGTTTTCATGCAAGTCCCTGCATCTGTACCCTAGCGTTCAGAGTGGGGAAGGAACCTTGACAGTGATGGAGACTCCACAATGACCCTTGGTAAATTTTTCCAATGACTAATTACTCTCTGTTAAAAATGTGCAGCTTATTTCCAGTCTGAATTTGGCTACCTTCAACTTCCAGCCATTGGATCATTTGATACCTTTCTCTGCTAGATTGGAGAGCCCATTATTAAATATTTGTTTCCCAGGTAGATACTTCCAGACCGTAATCAAATCACCCTTTAACCTTTAGGTTGAGCTGCTTGAGTCTATTACTATAAGGCATGTTTTCTAATCCTTTAATTATTCTCATGGATCTTCCTGAACTCTATCCAATTTTATCAATAACCTTCTGGGCACCAGAACTGGACACAGTATTCCAGCAGCTGTCACACCAAATATAAGAGGTAAAATAACCTCTCTGCCCTTGCTCGAGAATCCCCTATTTATGCATCCAAGGATCACATTAGCTGTTTTGGCCACAATGTCACATTGGGAGCTCATGATCATTTGATTATCTACCACACTTCCCAAATCTTTTTCAGAGTCACAGCTTGCCAGGATAGAGTCCCCCATGCAGTAAGTATGGCCTGCAGTCTTTGTTCCTAGATGTATACAATTACATTTAGCCATAGTCAAATGCATATGGTTTGCTTGCGCCCAGCTTACAAAGCGATCCAGATCACTCTGAATCAGTCAGCTGTGCTCTTCATTATTTACCATCCCCCCAGGTTTTGTGTCATCTGCAAACTTTATCAGTGATAATTTTATGTTTACTTCCAGGTCATGAATAAATATGTTAAATAGTTTGGGGGAAAAGATCAATAAATATGTAAAATAGTGTAGGGAAAAGAACAGATCCCACTGGAACTACATCTGCTCAATGACAATTCCCATTTTGAGATCTATCCATTAGCCAATTTTAAATCCATTTAATGTGTGCCATGTTAATTTTACATCTCTCTCTCGTTTTTTAATCAGAATGTTATGAGGTACCAAGTCAAACACCTTACCGAAGTCTAAGTATATTGCATCAACCCTATTACCTTTATCAACCAAACTGGATAACTTTTTTTATGATATTACAAGTTAGTTTGTCAGGATCTATTTTCCATAAATCCATGTTGATTTGCATTAATTATATTACCGTTATCAAGTCTTGTATCAGCACATTCTTGGCACATTGTGGAATCAAGAGCAGGTAATGTGAGCGTGAAAATGTCTTCGCACTAGGCAGGCATGCATAGGATGCATTGAGCACAGATCTCCAGCACGCTAGTGCCAATTACTAGTCAGCACAGTCTACAAGAATGACCTCCAGCAAGACAGCAAACAAGCACGGAACAAGAAGAGTCAGTGATCAAACACATCATTGCCTCCACCCCCAACAAAATCCCAAGTCCCTATGTTCTTCAGTAACATACCGCCTGTCTTCCCTGCACGCTACATGTCATTTCACCCCCACAGACAAGTGCTGTAAGTACCTCTATGGTAGTGGATTATGTAAGCATTACAAACATTCAGTAAGAACTGATAACACTTTAAGAAAGACTGATTAGAGGACACCTGTTAAACTAAGGTGATAACAAAACACGGAATTTTGGAGAGTTTTCAGATGACAGTGGGATTGAGTCAAGGCAGGGTGCTGAGTCCGTCTCTCTTCATAGTAGTTATGAAGTTAGTAGTAGAAGAATCATGCCTGTGGGGAGACAGAGAAAGTGAATGTATGCAGGTGATCTGGCACTTTTGGCTGACAGCAAAGAAGAATTTGGTAAATATGGTATCAGTGGGCATCTGTGTTTGAAGACCATGGATTGAAGTAGATACAAAAAAAAGTTATAGAAGTCGGGAATATGGAAGAAGAGTTGTTGTTTGACCTGAGTTGTTCCAACAGAGAAGCTGACGCAGAAGAATGAATTTGTGATGTACACTTAGTGCCACTGGAGGGAGATCTGAAACATTGAAAAGTAGAACCCAGCGTGCATGGGCAGACATGAAAAAGGCGGCGGGAGTACTGTGAGACTGGCCATTAAGTAACAGACTGAAAGGAATAGTGTACACTGCTTGTGTTTGTGTCTGCAGGCTCTGTGGTTTAAAAACATTGTGTCTGACAGAGATGGAAGAAAAGAAGATACAGGTAGTAGAAAATAGACTAAGCAGAATGGCAGGCAAGTGGGGGTACACAATGTATATGGAAGAAATTAAGGGGCAGATGAACTTGGGACTCTCCGTGATAGGTTGGAGTCCACATTTGAGGTGGGCTGGAGATGTGTTAAGAATGAGAGAAGAACCACCAGCAAAGAAAGCATAGGAGGAAGAGGACTGCAAGAAGGTCTGGAAAAGACCAAGGATACAATGGGGAAAGGCTTGCAAGAGAAGTTTGAAGAGAAAAGGACTGGAACTCCAAGACCTAGAAACCTGTGCAATTCTTATAATGCAACCTACTGGAACATCTGAGAATAGGAAAAGGCAAGTTTCACCCTGATTTGGGAGAGGAATAAAATAAATAGAGGAAGCCACAATAAAGGAAAACATTCCAGTGCCAGCGTGGTCCCCAAGAAGGTAAGCTGGGATGCCATGATGCGAATGGGAGTATTGCAGTATGATGCGAGGCATACTGTTCAGTTCCTGCCCAGTGGCACTGTAGATGCCTTGAAAGTGTTAAATCACAGGGCTCTCAGTTATCGTTTTAGAGGGAAATCACATTCCTGCACATCAACTCACCCCATTGGAGACTAAGAGAAAAAAACTTCTCCTGCATTGCCAAGCCAACACCCTCTAAGCTTAGCCTTGAGGGCACTCATCTAGAAACTGCTGTTCAGTCTCCTTGACCATTGGACCTCTTTGTAGAGACTCTCTAGAGTTAGTGGGAGGGAAATGTGAAGGTGTTTTCTATGATGTGGGCACCAGTCTACAAGGAAATGGAACCACCACACCCACATACATCCAAACCAGCTATCAACTGGTTTCGGATTTGGATCACTAGTGATTTACTGGGATTTGAATCCACAATGTATAAATGAGTTTCACGTCCCCATAACCATCTCACTGACAGGCAGGTTTACCCAAGGAATTTCGCCCACCCTCCTCAATGGGAAGAGTGAAGACAACTGTCTGCAAAAGCTGCATCTACTCATTTCTCTCAGTTGGATCTCTCTCAATATTAAAGCTCAGACCTGCTCTTGGATTAAGAGGCTCTGAGCACAACACTAAGAGCAAGATCAGAGGCAGCTACGGCCCCTGTGTACGTGAGCCCATGGGTGTGCGGGGTCTTGTCTCGCTCATGGTGTAAGTGTTTGCTGCCTTCGTGGACTTCCATTTTGGAGCTGTTAAATTCAGTTCAGTTCCTCTCAGATGGCAGTCTGCATGGAGGGGAGGAGAAATCCTTTCAACTCACTCTCACTGTGTATTTCCCGTCTGCAAACCATTTATACAGGCCCAGCACGTGCCAGGTATATAGCAATTCTGCTTCTGGCTACTCCACCCCATCTCATTTTTCTATCTTAGTTTCTTTGAGTGAATAAAATAAAGAGCAGCTATGGTTTTGAAACAGACAGGGCTGAGCACAGCCTCCATTTTCTCATAATGGAAGAAGGAGCTGGCAGACGGCTAGAACCTAAGTGGGATACTAGAGATCAGCCTCAGTATTCAAGACTTGGGTTAATCCTTTAAATACTTGCTAATCCCCAGGTGCTTGGCACCGTGAGGACTGGCCAATTCACTCGCTCTCTGGCCTAAATGACTCTCTGAGAGTGAGCGAGTGTGGGAGATCCAGGATCCAGTTCCCCTGCTCCAGTGGGTATTTATCCAGAGTGCAACAGCTTCAATAGGAGAGGCTGACCCCTCCCCCCCCTCCCCCAATGTCACAATATTCTGTATCCCAGTGGTAAGAACACTGACCGGAGAGGTGACAGATCCCAGTTCAGATCCCTTCTCCCCCTCAAGCAGAGGGAGACTTTAACTGGGGATCTCCCACATCCTGGATGCGTACCCTAACCACTGGGCTGTAAAATTTGTGAGGGAAGAGGTCCTCTGGCCATTTTGTGTAAGCTTGCCTTAAAGGGGATCCGATTTGGTAGGCAGCCTCTAAGTTCGCTCACTGGATTAGGCCCCGCACGCTACTTAAGCAGCCAAACACCTATTGTCTCCTGGTTGGTGAATCATTCTGGTGCTTAGGTGGGAGATGGACACCTAGAGGGAAGCAGCAATGCCCAGGCCCAGAGGCAGAAACCTAGGCACCTAGGGAACTTTTACTACAAAAACTTAGGTGCCAAGTATGTTTAGGCACTTACAGGGTTGAGGGGGTAGGAGGGTTGTACATCACGGTGCCAAAACCAGGACTTAGGCACCTAAACTAGGCACTTAGGCATCTAACTTCTTTTGTGCATTTAACTCATCAAGCCCAAAGGAACCTTGTGTAAGTAGCAGGATGCTGTTGGTGCACTGGGAACAAGTGGATGCTCAGCAGCATGGGACTATGGAGATGGGATGAGTCTTATTCAGGAGAGGGGTGGGGGAGACAGGTCCCAATGCATGGGAGAGGCGAAGCAAAAGAAACTGGAGTGAATTTACTTCGCTCACATTCCTAACGTGGAGTAGCCTATTGTGGGGCTTGAAGCATTGGGAAAAGTCTTCTCCCTATTACCCTAGCAGGGGCTGGTTTTGTCCATGGCTTATCTGCTAGTCAGTCAATGTCCTGAGTATCTGTTACATACACTACTGAGTGCTCTAAAAGAAGAGGTATTGCAGTCGTGTGAGTGTGAATGAGGGAGCCAGTGCCCCAGGCAAACCCAGCGCTGTCCGGTTGAAGGTGGAGGTGACAGGGAACACCCCCGACCCCAACCCACTGAGATAGGCAGTGAGGAGTCCTGTAGCATAGAAGAAGGTGATAGTGCTCCCCCCTGGCAGACTAAAATAGGAGAGCAGGCCTTCCCAGAGGGGAAGGGGAGTGGAAGCGATCTGCAGGGAGCAGTGTGGGGGGAAGAGTCTTTGAACTATCATGTCAATACAGCTGGCTGTGGGTGACACTGCACAACTGGTTGAGTGTTACATGGAGGCTGCATGGGCTAGTGGTTTGAACACTGGGCTGAGAGGACAGCTGTGTTCCATCCTCAGCTCTGGGGAAAGAATGGGGTCTTGTGGGTTAGAGCAGGAGGCAGGGCTGGGAGTCAGGACTTCTGGGTTTGAACCCTTGCTCTGGGAGAAGCTGCAGGAAGTGGAAGGCTGGCATGAGGGTAAATATGCAAATGATTCATGCATATTCACTCCTATGTAAATTAGGACATTGCCTTATTTGCATACCTCTTCCCGGTGGCTAGTGGGCGGGAGGGAGGGACTGGGCACACCCATCCTCCTTGTGCCTGTATCCATGCTCCCAGATGTACTCCATGGTCCAGCCCATTATGGTGCACACCAGCTCTGGGACCTTGGCACAGATAGCCTGGGGGTAGAGCCCTGCACGGATACAAAATTTACATCCATGGATACCCGCAAATATCTGCAAATTAGTGGGGCTCTCGATACAAAATATGGATCCTCATCCAACCTGTGATCCGCAAAAATGATCCGCGGGTATCTCTGGATGTGGATATAAAGCAGATATCCATGGATTTGCAGGGATTTACCTGGTGGGAACAAGGGGTGGGGTAGGGTGACTGGGTACAGACTGTGGGAGGGGGGCTGGGAGGAAGTGTTTCCAGTTGTGTAGTTGATTAGTTCTTTCTTTCTTTCTTTCTTTAAAATCATACATCTTTTTTAGTAAACTGCTTTGAAAAATATTCTGCTCAGTAATGGTTAGTTTGAAAGGTCCTTTTCCAAGGTCTCTTCACTCCTGACTTTTTTATTTCCAAATAGATCCAGAAATCACTGGTTTTCTGTAAGATCTGATTTGTATGCAGAGTCCATCATCTTAAGCAGGGACTATTCCAAGCTCTGGCGAAACAGGTTTCTTTTTTGCCAAGTTGTTTACTGGTAAGAACGGTCTTCTGTTTACTGCAAAGGTCAGCGACTGTATTGACACGAGCTTTTAATCTCTCCCCCCCCCCCCCGATTATCAGAATATGAATTGAAAGGGTAAATTATGATGAAAGGCCCTTAAAATAGTAGGTTCACAGACATGTCATTTAGCTTTGACATTCAGTTTGTGGCATAATGCAGTCTATCCAGCAGGCTATAATGCAAGTAATTGAAACAAAACCAGAATGATTAATAACTGCAATAACTGCACGCTGTTCAGCGTTTTGTTACATAATTGCAGTCATAATGAGCACTACAGACAATCTGGAGAAGTGGTTTATTCACTGTGTTATGAAATGTTATGTGAATTAGTGATGTCATATCTGGTGTGTAGGGAGAGAGGATCCCAGGGTTATGCCATGCTGTATATACCAATTCCACAAAGCTCTCAAATTCATGAGCAGTGTCTTTAATACATAATGTATAACTATTCTGAATGTAAAGGGACAAAGTCAACTTGCTATTATTGAAAAATAACTCAAGAGCAGTTTTCAGTCCTGCACCCCCACGAATTCCTCTGCCAGTTTTTGTGGTTTTACAATTACGTATTCCTGTTTTTTAAACTGTGTTTTCTCTCCCCCCATTGCCTTGTGAAAGACCATGCAAACAGGGGGACCGAGGTGACTCTACAGGGACAAGAGTAAAACTGACTGTATGCAGAGTGCACTCAGCTGCACCAAGTAAACAAACTGGAAAACAGGGAAATCTTTTTCCCTCAAAAATTGTTATTTCAGGCATAACTACAGTTACCATTGCAATGTTAAAACATCATAGTTTTGGCTGAAAAATGAAGTTGTATCTTTTCTTTGTTAGGTTCTTAGCGAGGTATTCTGTAATTAGTGACAGCTGTGAATTCTCTTTCCCTTCTATTCTCCTGTTAGTTTTAGAGTCATAGAGTTTAAGGCCAGAAGGAACCACCAGGTCTTCTAGTCTGACCTCCTGTGTATCACAGGCCACCACTCAGCACTTGAAAACTAAATCCAACAACTGAAATTAGACCAAAATATTAAAGCCTATGGGAGACTGGACTATTGTGTGCCACAGACAGAGAATAGGACAGAATGAGGTGCACCAGTGCCTGAAGAGCCTGCCATAGCAGGGAAATAATTGAGATATACCCAGGTAATCCTGAAAGTGACCTGCACGCACACGCTGCAGAGGAAGGTGGAAAAATCCTGAGTCACTGCCAATCTGACCTGGGGAAAATTCCTTCCGAACTCCATGTATGGTAATCAGTTAGACCTTGAGCATGTGAGCAAGAACCAGCCAGCCAAGCACCTGAGAGAGAGAATGCTCGATGGCACCTCACAGTCCTGGTCCATCCCACCAAGTGTTCCATCTCCAGCTGATGCTTCAGAGGGAGGAGATTAAAAAAAAAAACAACCTCACTAAATACTTACTTTGGGAGGGTCCCTTCCTGACCCCGGCAGGTGTCGGCTGAAACCTGGAAGCATGAGCTTTTCTGAATGTAAACCGGCAGTGAGTCCTAGGGCTGTTGAGCCCTGCCCCCTACCATTACAAGCAACTCCATCTTACAATCACACTCATACATTTGTCCTGCTCTCTCTTAAAACTAATTGAGTTGTGTGCCCCATCGCTCCTATTGGGAAGCTGTTCCAGAACCTCACCTCTCTGATGGTTAGAAACCTTCTTCTAATTTCCAGCCTGAATTTGTTCTTGGCCTGTTTACATCCGTTTGTTCTTGTGCCAACATTGTGCTTTAGCTTACCTAACTCTTCAGGATCCCTAGTATTTACTCTCCTAATATATTTGTAGAGAGCAATCATATTCCTCTCAGCCTTCTTTTTGCTAGGCTAAACAAGGCAAGTACTCTTCTGGTCTTCTCTTATAAAATAGTCCCTCCATTCCCATGATCATCCTAGTAGCTCCTCTCTGCCCCTGTTCCAGTTTAAATTCATCTTTCTTGAACACAGGTGATCAGAATTGTACACAGTATTCCTAGTGAGGTCTTACCATTGCCTTGTACAATGGCATTAATACTTTTCTACTAGACATGTCTCACTTAATACATCCTAGGATTGCATTTATAAATACGGCAACAAATCTGTTGCCATCTAGCACATCACCGCTATTACTGTGCTGCACACTCTGGCTGCTTTCAACTTCTGAAAACAGCAGGGATAGAATTCAGATCTCTGTGCTTAGAAGAACAGCACTTAAAGTATAAGATACCTTGGTCAGCAGTATGAAGCTTTTGACATATGATTGGACAGTTCTGATTCTATCTAGTAGAGGGTAATAGTTCACACTTACATAAGAACTGCCATACTGGGTCAGACCAAAGGTCCATGTAGCCCAGTATGATGTCTTCTGACAGTGGACAATGCCAGGTACCCTAGAGAGAATGAACAGAACAGATAATCAAGTGATCCATCCCATCGCCCATTCCCAGCTTCTGGCAAACAGAGGCTAGGGACACCATTCCTGCCCATCCTGGCTAATAGCCGTTGATGGACCTATCATCCATGAATTTATCTAGTTCTTTTTTGAACCCAGTTATAGTCTTGGGCTTCATAACATCCTCTGGCAAAGAGTTCCACAGATTGATTGTGTGTTAACACTGTGCCCTAACAGCCATGTAAAAGAAGCAGTGAGAGATAAAAAGGCATTTTTTTAAAAACTGGAAGTCAAATCCTAGTGAGGTAAATAGAAAGGAGCATAAGCACTGCCAAATTAAATGTAAAAGTGTAATAAGAAAAGCCAAAAAGGAGTTTGAAGAACAGCTAACCGAAAACTCAAAAGGTAATAACAAAATGTTTTTTAAGTACATCAAAAGCAGGAAGCCTGCTAAACAATGAGTGGGGCCCCTGGACGATCGAGATACAAAAGGAGCACTTAAAGAGGATAAAGTCATTGCAGAGAAACTAAATGAATTCTTTGCTTCAGCCTTCAAGGCTGAGGATGTTAGGGAGATTCCCAAACCTGAGCCGTCTTTTGTGGGTGACAAATCTGAGGAATTATCACAGATTGAAGTGTCACTAGAGGAGGTTTTGGAATTAATGGAGAAACTTAACAGTAACAAGTCACCGGGACCAGATGGCATCCACCCAAGAGTTCTGAAAGAACTCAAATGTAAAATTGCAGAACTATTAACTATGGTTTGTAACCTGTCCTTTAAATCAGCTACTGTACCCAATGACTGGAAGATAGCTAATGTAATACCAATATTTAAGAAGGGCTCTAGAGGTGATCCTGGCAGTTACAGACCGGTAAGTCTAACGTCAGTACCGGGCAGATTAGTTGAAACAATAGTAAAGAATAAAATTGTCAGACACATAGAAGAACATAAATTGTTGGGAAAAAGTCAACATGGTTTCTGTAAAGGGAGATCATGTCTTACTAATCTATTAGAGTTCTTTGAGGGGGTCAACAAACATGTGGACAAGGGGGATCCAGTGGACATAGTGTACTTAGATTTCCAGAAAGCCTTTGACAAGGTCCCTCACCAAAGGCTCTTACGTAAATTAAGTTGTCATGGGAAAAGAGGGAAGATCCTTTCATGGATTGAGAACTGGTTAAAAGACAGGATAATGGGCTGGATGGACCTTTGGTCTGACCCAGTATGGTCATTCTTATGTTGTGTGAAGAAATACTTCCTTTTATTTGTTTTAAATGACCCCTAATTCTTGTGTTATGAGAAGGAGTAAATAACACTTCCTTATTTACTTTCTCCACACCAGCCATGATTTTATAGACCTCTATCATATTCCCCCTTATTGTCTCTTTTCCAAGCTGAAAAGTCCCAGTCTTATTAATCGCTCCTCATATGGAAGCTGTTCCATACCCCTAATAATTTTTGTTGCCCTTTTTGGAACCTTTTCCAGTTCCAATATATCTCTTTTTGAAATGGAGTGACCACATCTGTGTGCAGTATTACAAAAGCTAGTTCATTATTATTAGGCCCTGCCAAATTCACAGCCATGAAAAACACACCACAGACTGTGAAATCAGACTTCCCCCATAAAATCTAGCTGTTGTGGGGGCAGGGCTGGGGGCTCCTACTGTTCACCAGGCTCCAGCTGCTGGATGGAACATCCTCTCCCCCTGCATGGCTAGTCTCGGGGGGAGATCAGACCCACCTCCGGGAATCTCCCCTGGCTGCAGGAAGCTCCGCGGCTCTGCTGCTTTCAGAGTCCAGCTCTGAAGGCAGCAGCCATGGAGCTTCCTCCAGCCAGAGGAGGGCCCCAAACATGGGTCTGATCTCCCACCGAGAGCGGCTGTGCAGGGGAAGAGGACATTCCAGGCTAGCACGTCGGGGCCTCTGTCAGGGGCGCTCCCAGCAGCACGAGGGAGATTAGACCCACCTCCAGGGATCTCCCCCGGCTGCAGGAAGCTCCGCAGCTGCTGCCTTCAGAGCCCAGCAGTGAGGGTGGCAATCCTGCCACTCCCCTCCCCCCCATCAGCTTTGTTGGGACCCCCATGGTTAAAACACCATGAAATTTCAGATGTAAACATCCAGAAATTGTGAAATTGACCAATTTTAAAACCCTCTGGCCATGAAATTGATCAAAATGGACCCTGACTTTGTTAGGGCTCTAATTATTATATATTACCCTGCTGGGGTTCCCAAGCTTTTTCATAGCATGGTCCATGTAGCAATGCAAAGGTTGTCCCCTCCTTTTTACAATATCTCTGTGGCAACAATAGTACTTTCTTACGTAGAAAGAGTAATTGGTGTCTTTAACTTCGTTTAATGCAGTTTAGCAGCTGGAAAGTAGGAGGCGAGTCAGGCATCATATGACCAGCCAGCTCTCCACAGACCCTGTCAACGTTCCTTCCCCACTCTGAACTCTAGGGTACAGATGTGGGGACCTGCATGAAAACCTCCTAAGCTTACTTTTACCAGCTTAGGTTAAAACTTCCCCAAGGTACAAACTATTTTACCTTTTGCCCTTGGACTTCCACTGCCGCCACCAAACGTCTGACCGGGTTTATTTTTGAAAAAGCGTTGTTTGGAAACATCTTTACCCCCAAAATCCTCCCAACCCTTGCACCCCACTTCCTGGGGAAGGTTTGGTAAAAATCCTCACCAATTTGCATAGGTGTCCACAAACCCAAACCCTTGGATCTTAAGAACAATGAAAAAAGCATTCAGTTCTTACAAGAAGAATTTTAATAGAAGAAACAGTAAAAAAAAGAATCACCTCTGTAAAATCAGGATGGTAAATACCTTACAGGGTAATTAAATTCAAAACACAGAGAATCCCTTTAGGCAAAACCTTAAGTTACAAAAAGACACAAAGACAGGAATATCCATTCTATTCAGCACAGGTTATTTTCTCAGCCATTTAAAGAAATCAGAATCTAATGCATATCTAGCTAGATTACTTACTACGTTCTAAGACTCCATTCCTGTTCTGTCCCCGGCAAAAGCATCACACAGACAGACCCTTTGTTCCTCCCTCCTCCCAGCTTTTGAAAGTATCTTGTCTCCTCATTGGTCATTGTGGTCAGGAGCCAGCGAGGTTACCTTTAGCTTCTTAACCCTTTACAGGTGAGAGGGTTTTTCCTCTGGCCAGGAGGGATTTTAAAGGTGTTTACCCTTCCCTTTACATTTATGACAGACCCTAATTTAGGAATCTCATTACGATTAGAAAATGTTTTCTAGAGACACTGCACGTTTATGTAAGCAGTAAAGTTTTTGGAAACTCACGTTTTGTAATCCCAGTAAGATTCTCCGGTGCCAAAGTGCTGTGCCTGCACACCTAGGTCTGATGGTGGAGTCCAGCCTTCAGTCCCATGTAGGCAGAGTGGAATTAATATAGCCCAGTTCACACCCTCTCATTCCCCGTTGCCTGTGGCTATGGATGAGGGGGCAGCAGTTTGCCGTTGGAATGGACCAGGTATCCCCAGTGGAGTCTGTCAGCTGCCTTTGCCCTGTCAATCCTAGCCTGTGTAGCCTGAGCTTGAAGCTGTCCCCCAGTCACACTTTAGAAAGAAATCATTGCTATTGCCTACTGCAGGAGGGCGTTGCGTCAGAATTGCTCTAAAGTAATTTGGCTTATATGCCGAAATATGAACTGCTTTATAACAGCAGCAGCTATGGCAAAATGAATTCAAAGAAGTAATGCTCCTTTTAAAAAAAAAACGCTCCTTGTTTAAAAAAAAAAAAAGAAAAAAGTATGACTATCAACCTTGGTTTTGGATCCTTTACTGTCTCCCCGTTCCCAGATCTGCTTCTGTTTGAAAATCCTTTTGTAGATGCCCCCCTCCCCTTACATTTCATGGCAACCCTTACATTCATAGATTGTAAAACCAGCAGGGCCCTTTATGGTCATCTAGTCTGAGCTCCTATATAACACAGGCCAGAGAACCTCACCAGGTAAAATAGGCACTTTCACACTTTTCTCTCTTGTACAAGTATAGGTGCTAGAGAGCCCGATACATTACGATAAAATCATCCTGAATCTCAGTATGTCTGAGAAGGCTTCGTGTACAGTAGGTAAGAAGAGTCAAATGATCTCCAGAGGCTTATTGCACTTCAAGTGGGAGACAAGAACTAGAATTAATGGCAGCAACTTTGGTAGATGTCAGAACATTTTTAGACAGCATTTAATAGAAATTCCCTGTACTACTTATCAGGGAAAGTTGGCTTTGGGGAAATATAAACTAGTGATTTGTTCTCATCTCATCACTACAGTTCAAACCAATGGTTTACAGTCTTCTGTTCCTCCCTCTGTACTGCATAGGGGAACAAAATGAAGATGTCACAATACTGCTATCACTGTACACATTATATTGGGCACAGAGGGGTTCTGGCCAGGCCAATGGGAGAGGAGAGACAATCCCACACCATTATGGCTATGGAGTAGCAATGGAACCACCCCAGAGCTGTAACTGTAGGCCTGAGGCCACAGTAGCCTCCAGAACTCAGGGGCCTCCACTCTGGGAGAGATGCAGTGATTTAATGATTCCATGTAGTGGTGGACCTCAGCAGAGCCCTGCAAATTCGTGGATATCCGCTTTATATCTGCAGACCGTTTTTGCAAATCACAGATCGGATGCAGATACAAATTTTGTAACCATGCAGGGCTCTGAACCTTAGCCCTGGGTGTGGGAGGATGCGTAAAAGGTACTGCGGGGAGATTCTGCTCCATGCCACTTGTGGTGAGGCACTCTGCTATGTGGGCTTCCACAATCCTGCTCGCCCCTTGTGTGGGGGTATCAGACGATGAGCTTGCTTTGCCCCACTGACATTGTATTGTCAGCAGCAGTCCCTTTGAGAACCAAGGAGGATATGAATGGTATTCTGTGGAGGCACACGAGTTGCTAATGTATGCAGATGATATTCTACTCTTTTGAAAAGACCCAACAACATCTGTCCTGAAAACATTAAGTATAATATCTGAATTTGGAGTCATATCAGGCTACAAAGTCAATTGGATGAAATCGCAGTACCCTTGTCAAAATGTTTTCCATCAGTTTTATTTGCCCAGTGGGAATCGAAATGGAAAACCAAGACTATCACTTACTCGGGAATCAAATTAAACATGGTTAAGCTGAATAGTTGAAGATAACTCAGGAGACGCACAACAGAAGAGTTCTTGAAAGTTAGGCTTCTCTAAATCACAGCATATGGGCAAGTCCCTGTGTACCATGTGTCACATTAGACTTAAGTTATTCAGTAAGGTCTTCTGATTTATTTGGGATCTGCACTGAGTCATGCAGCAATGTTAAGTGATTATGAAATCCTTCACTAATCTCCCAAAAGCATGTTTTTAACTAAGGCTAACGCACCACAAAATGACAAACTGTAGCTAATGCACGTTGTTTACTTGCATTGTAGAAGGGGAGTACTGCTCCTGGGGAACCCAGGAGGTCCGAGAGAGACTTTTTTTGGAGTGTAGGCTGGTTGTAAGTTCTGGGCTCATGCACTAGCACAAGGATCAGAAGGAGCTGAGACACACTGTCTTGAGGAGAACAGCATGAAAATTGCAAGAGGAGGTAGCTGCCAAACAGAGTGTCACTTCTGAAAGGCTGGGCATAGCAGTTGCCTCTTACTGTAAGCCTCTTCCGCTCCCCCTCCAGACAGTGCTTCGGCACTTTCTGTCCTCTTCCTCTGAGGTTCTGTCTACACTTGCAGGGCTGCAGTGTGGGGACAGAACTGGTGCAGCTGCGTCACTGTAGTGCTTAGTGAAGACGCTACCTACGTCATCAAAGAGTTGCTCCTGTCAGCACTGGTACTCCACCTCCCTGAGAGGGTTAGCTATGTCGATGGGAGAAACCCTCCCATTGACATTACACTGTCTATACTGGGGGTTAGGTCGGCATAACTACACCGCCGAGGGGGGTGGATGTTCCAACCCCCTGAGTGACATAGTTATACCAACATGAGTTCATAGTGTAGACCAAGTCTGAGAGAAGGTTGATTCCTGGTGTGATGAATTGCAAAGAATCTCCCTCATAGCTTCCTACTTCACCTTTAAGGGCTGCAGTATAGAAGTAGGTGCCGCAAATGTACAAACCTTTTTTGTGGAGATAATGAACAGACAGGGAGAAGGAATGCTAAAAGGCAGATGGAGAAGCTGAGGAGCTAAATGATGACCGGAAAATGGCCATTTTGGTGGATTTATTTAACACCCACTGAGATTTATGTGGCCTTTTGGTAAAGCAATAAATGATGGGATCATTTGTACAGCCACATACAATCACATTCTATGCAGTATATATTGGGCCCTACATATGGGAAAGGCAGAGAAGACAAGTGAGTGGGGGTAATATCTGTATTGCAGTGTAATTATGGAGTTTAAATGTTAGCCTTGTACCTTTCTGCCATTATTTTTATTTGCAAATGTAAACAAACAATTTCCCTATTTTATATGGAATGATAAGTAATCATGTAGGAAGCTAGTAAAAATTATATGCAAGCCTGAGTAAAGGCACTTTTGATGTTTGCCAAATTTGAAACTTTATCTAATGGCATATGACATAGCTCAATTAAATTCACTGTGGCTTGTCAAAAGGAATCCTCCTCTGTGGATTAGAGGGGAAAAACATGACACTCACAAATGAGTATGGGCTGTTGCGCTCTGCTAGGGGACTAAAAAACTCTCAGGTCAGTGATATGCCATTCTTGGTAAGATGTGGAATAGGAAAGGGAAGTGGCCAGACATCCTAGAAGATGCGTAAAATAGCAAATACAGTCAAGACAGAAGCACTGCAATAAAACTTGACAGTATTACCAATATGTTTCAGAATGCAGGGGGCAGCACTTGGTCCCAAATGAAGAAAGTAACTTTATCACCCCCTTCATTTCAACCATACACCAAAAACACTTCTATCCCCAATGTCTTTCGCCTCCTCACAGAAGCTTGCTCCACTCAGCTCTCTGTTAAACCCTACTAGCCCTTTTGGAAACTCCACCAGAGCTCACAGTGGTAGAAGGACTGGAGTCAATCTATTTGGAGCAAGGTTTGACAACAGTGGTAGAATCCCCTGCTGCCCTGCTTTATGCTAGTGCTTTCACCATTGCTAGATCTGATGGAGCAGCGGTAGACCAACTTTAGAGGAATTTCTGAAAATCATCATTGTCAATGTGGCCTAGCAGTGGCTGCTTTGGAGAGGGGGCAGAGGGAGAAGAATGCCCTAGGAAGGGTTGGGTTCTGCACCTGTGTTGAATTGCAGGCTGGGGAGTTGAATTGCAGGCTGTTTTGGCTTTTTTAGTACAACTGTTATCTCTTGAGGAAAAGTCTTTGTTCATGGAAGCTGAGCGGGTTGTCTCTAGCTGATTAATCCCTTCAATTTGCAAAGTATTTGATTCAAGCACAGGTGTTATTGAAGAAACCAACACCAGCTACTTTCTAGCAAAGTGACTGGTGATGCTTTGAGATGGGACTGTGGTCAGTAACATTGCACGGGTGTTATAAAGCCTCCAAGTGCCATGTCTGATTTAAGTAGACTGCTCTGTCTTGGAATAGAATATTGCCCAGTAGGATGTTTACTTAACTCTTTGAAATATTACACACCACAGACAATGCTGTAGACTGCACTGTTCACTTCCTTGCAGCAGGAATTTGAGAGGCAGATTCTGACAGTTTCTTACCTTTACCTGGGTTTTTTAATTTACTGGTGAAACTTACTTTGACTTTCACTTTCAGTAATCACTTTGTCAGTTTGGGGCTGTGAGCATGGGAATACACACTCACTAGCCTCATCTTTTAAATTGTGTCAACATGTCCCTGATACAGGATTTCTAACTGGAGATAATTTTGTATCAGAGATATCTTAACCGTGATGCGACATCTGTCAAAATGTGCTTTCCCGTGCTGATCTTCCTGCC
The DNA here is from genome assembly GCF_965152235.1 of Eretmochelys imbricata. Lineage (NCBI taxonomy): Eukaryota > Metazoa > Chordata > Testudines > Cheloniidae > Eretmochelys > Eretmochelys imbricata. The sequence goes on along the minus strand of NC_135572.1, from coordinate 191,033,185 downwards.
TGCTTGTGAAGCCCTGAGGGGATATAGTGGGTTTGGTGGATTTTTTGTTTCTAGTGGCTTGTAGAGTTTCATGCAGAGCTCCCTGGCCTTATTTAAAATGCATAGTAGGTAGTAACTAAACTAAAATGACTTCCTTCTTCAAGAAAAATGTCATAACTCTCTTCCATGGATGAGTAGCTGTAAAACCACTCTCAAGAGGAGGGGCTGGTGTCAAATTATAAAGCTGAGAGTGGTATGGTTATGCTTTTTATATATGTGTCTCTGGTAGTTTTAGTAGGCTTTTAACGTCTACAGGAAAACCAATATGATTACCCATACGTAAGGCTAAGAATATGTCACGAAGGTCGCAGAAGTCATGGATTCCAGGACTTTTGCAACCTCCATGACAGTGGGGGCCCCACAGCTGACCAGCTGCTGTTGGCAGTGGGGGACCCCGTAGCCACCCAGCTTCTGCGGGTGGCAGAGGACCCTCCCACAGCTGCCCAGCAGGTGTTGGTGGTGGGACCCCCCACGACTGACTGGTTGCCACCGTTGGCAGTGATCCCTGAGCTGCCCAGCCACCGCTGATGGCAGGGGTCCCATCCGCAGCTCCCAACGGCAGAGGGACCCCAGAGCTGCTCAGTGGCTGCGGGTGGGGGAGGGCGGCCCACAGCTCCCCAGCTGCTGCTGCCGGCAGGGTTCCCCTGCAGCAGCTCAGCGCTGGCAAGGGGCCCCGCAGAAGCTGCCACCAAGCCCCTCCCCCCGTCCCTCCCCCCTGCAACTCCCAGCCCCACACAGTGGCAGGCGGACCCCTCCCCACCACTAGGCAATGCGGTCCCTGCAGCTCCCAATTGCTGCAGGGAGGGGGGGGGCAGGGTGCTGGACCATCCTCCCTCCCCATTTTGTCAGGGATGTTTTTAGTAAAAGTCAGGGACAGGTCATGGGTTCCGTGATTTTTTGTTTATTGCCAATGACCTGTCCCTGACTTTTACTAAAAGTATCCATGACAAAATCGTAGCTTTACCCATATGTGAGTAAAAGTTTCACTTTCACAAATTTTTAGGGCATTTTTTAAAAAACAAATTATGCATATGGTGGACAACATAGAAAGATGATTCATTCAGTTTTGACGGAGATATCATTTGTCGGCATGGCCTTGTTCCTTAAAAGTAGCCAAACCAATGAGAGTCGGCAAAGACAAGCAATGAGAGGCTTATTCTCATGCAGTGTCTTAGTAGCTCTTGTAGGGATTCAAGAGATTTTTTGGATGGGCTCTTCCTGTGTCTCAGCCACTATTTATATCACACTAGTGTGATATTTATACACTAGCATCTGTCAACAATGGGCCCTCAATAGCTGTAGCACAAGCTTATTCTTACCCTTTTCCGTCTCAGACAACCTATTTGGCCACTTGAGAAAGTCTCCTGAGATCTGCATCTTGGTTCCGTGAGAGTGGATGGCATTCAAGTAATCTTATTCCAGCACTTCAGGACAAGTCAAACAGAATAACAAGGCAAAGCTCCTGTCTCTAATAGGCTTAACGCAAAGAATAACCATTCTCAGAGTGTTGTTTCCTTGATGCTTGAAGGTGTACCTGTTAGATGTATGTTGTGTCTGCTCTGAATAATAATGTCTTATTTAATTTTAATAATTAAAATATTTGTTTCTAATTAAAGGGTCTCAGCGGTGTGCCAGGCACTTCCCCAAACAGAAGGAAGACATACTCCCTGTCCTGAGACACTTGCAACATGTTTAATGTAGTCTGTAACCCAGAGGTACCAAGACAGTAGGAAGGGGATAGAGGAAGAATAATGGGGAGGTAACAGTAAGTGATTACTCAACAAAGGCTCTTACACAGGCTGGTGTTCTAGAACAGGAATGTGTGTATTTGTTGTTCGGAGTAAATAGGCAGTGTTGCTATGGATTCCTTCATTAATTGTTGCCTAGGAGTTTAAAGTGAGGGGCAGGGCAGCCTCTTCTCTGTCTCCTAAAAGCAGAGGGAGGGAATGACAGGATAATGGATGAGGATGTTTTGTTCACACTGGAAGGTACATGGCACAGAATAATAACAAAAAGCATATGAACTGTAATAGGTAACTTGTTTGTATCTGGGTATAAAGGGAGAATGGAAGGAAGGGCATTCTCCTTTTGTGCTGGCCAATCAACAAAACAGCATCACGTTCTGTTGATGGAGCTGGTACATTGTCGCGGGCACACGTGTTAGTGTACCTGTAGCTCCCAAGGGGCTCTAGTGCCACGCTTTGGCCGCAATAAACCTGGCCAAGCGCCTTCTCCACCAAACCAAGCCTGTGGTCTCTATTTATGAATAAGGTTGAGATCTGGTGAATCAGCATGCTGCACTCTCTGCTAGTGCATCTCACACTGCAGCTCCAAGCACATAAAGACCCCTGCCACCCCCAAAAAAACTATTTTTAAAAAACAAATGAAATGTCAAATGAAAGAGCCATATTCTAACAGCAATAACCCAGGGCAGGGTGTGTGTTGATGAGAATGTAATGCGTTTCTTACGTGGATGACACTTGAACTTTGGTATTCTTCCTTAAATCTGAAGTGTACGCTGCTGGCCTATGAATGCACCTCTCATAGGTTATTCATTATGTCTCTGCAGCTAGAAGAATAATCATTGCCAGAGCTGATGGGGTGTGAATTTAATTTTTTTTTGTTTTGTTTTGGAGACAAATGTACAAAGAGCTAGACTTAAACCACCAACCATCATTGAGTTTTGGTCTCCACTGAACTAGGCTGGTGCCATGCTAGCAATCTGAATGTGACATGCCCCGTATTCCATTACCCTGAACATCCAGAACCTCATAGAACTCAGCTTTGAGATAACTGAATCTTGTTTATGTACTTTGATAAATAAATTGAAATTATACTACTTTGTTTGCCCGTCGGCTTGGGAACCAATTATGTGTAAATACATGGTAAGGCCCCAGTTTGGAGCCAGGATATTTTGTGCTGTGTGCTACCAAAGGAGATAATCTGGGTTTTTATCCCATGCAGTAACATTGGAGGGCTACAATAGTGGCAATATTAGTCTGTGGTGGGGAGATGGAAAGAGAGAGACTCTTCTGCCACCTATTTTGAACCCTGCAGTTGAGGCCTGCTCTGCATTTAAAAGTTTTGCTGGCATAGCTATGTGGAAAAAATCCAACCCCTAACTGACATAGCTATGCCAACAAAAGCCCTAGTATAGACGCAGTTATATCAACAAAAAAGTGCTCTTGCCAGTAGAGTTCATTCCATTAGCGGAACTGATATGAGCTAGCCTGGCAAAAACGTATTATAAGTTGGTCTCCAGTGGGAGGGATTGCCAGTACAGCTGTGTAGCTAGTGTAGACCCTAGTGAGTGGCATGGGAGGGATTGCCTATTCCCTTCTCCACGTGTTTGGGACTTGGTTGCACCAATGTCCCTGAAAGCAGGATTTGACCCAATGCAATATTTTCACAGTGAGATAAATGAAATATTTTAGGAGCACTTCCTACAAATAGGTTGTTTCACTTATGTAATGCCCTTAGCTGAGGCCATTTAGAAATAGAAGGCCATGTCTACACTAGGAGTGTTTTATCTGTATAGGAATACTAGTATACTATACCGGCAAAGTGCTCTTAGTGCGGACACAGCTATACCAGCAAAGCTGCACTTTGCCCCAGTGTAGTAAAATCCCTCCCCATGAGAGGAAAAAGCTAGGCCAGTAAAGGTGCAGCTTTGTCAGTATAGCTGTATCCATGCTAGGGTTGCTGCCACACAGCTACATCCTCCAGGGATCTCACCTGTTCACGGTCCTGACCAACACTGCTGTGCTGGCAGAAGTCTGTAGTGTAGACATAAGTTAGCCTCACAGCATCCCTCCGAGGCAGAGTTTGTATCACCATCCCTACTTCCCTAGTGTCAGATAGGATGTCTGTGTCAAGCTGGAAACCAAGCCCAGATATCCTAATCCCATGTTTTATCTAGAAAACCATTCTTTTCTCCTCTATACTGATGATCTCTGTAATGTCTATCCAATGGCATTAACATTCACAGCTTAGTGAGAGAGCAGGGTTTGCAAATAAGGTAATATGGGTGGTGAGCGTTCAGCTGTTGTTACCTACAGGGGATGTGCCATGTTTGCCTTCCTTCCACAGAAAAGAAGCGACTTCGTCTGTACAAAGTGCAAGCTGGTCTCCATATTGGAAGAGAAGGTTAAAGGTCTGGAGAAACAAGTATTGACCCTGCATTGCATAAGAGAAACTGAAGATTTCCTGGACAGACGTCGGGATATGCTTCTACGGGCACAACGTCCTGAAGATTCAGATCAGGCTGCGTAGCGGGAACAGAAGGACGGTGAAGAAATTTGGCAGCATTTGACCTCCAGCAATGCAGATACAGGTAAGCAACCATTTTCTTGTTCTCTCCACAGGTACTAATGCAGAGAGTGGACTAGATGATACATCTGAGGGAAGGAGGCAGAAGGAGACTCCGCTTATTGGAAGGCATGAGATGCATTGTCTTAGGGAAGGGAGTTCCACAACCACCGCTCCCAAGAGAAGGAGGCGGGTGATGGTGGTCAGGGACTCTCTTCTCAGGGAGACTGAGTCATCGATCTGCCGCCCCAACCGGGAAAACCGAGAAGTCTGCTGCTTGCCAGGAGCTAAGATTCACGATGTGACAGAGAGACTGCTGAGACTCATCAAGCCCTCGGACGCTACCCATCCGACTTCTGGCACCAATGATACTGCCAAGAATGACCTTGAGCAGATCACTGCAGACTACGTGGCTCTGGGAAGAAGGATAAAGGAGTTTGAGGTGCAAGTGGTGTTCTCGTCCATCCTCCCTGTGGAAGGAAAAGGCCTGGGTAGAGACGGTTGAATCGTGGACGTCAATGAATGGCTACGCAGGTGGTGTCGGAGAGAAGGCTTTGGATTCTTTGACTATGGGATGGTGTTCCAAGAAGGAGGAGTGCTAGGCAGAGACGGGCTCCACCTAACGAAGAGAAGGAAGAGCATCTTCGCAAGCAGGATGGCTAACCTAGTGAGGAGGGCTTTAAACTAGGTTCACCAGGGGAAGGAGACCAAAGCCCTGAGGTAAGTGGGGAAGTGGGAAGTCAGGAGGAAGCACAAGTAGGAGAGCGTAAGCGGGGAGGGGTCCTGCCTCATACTGAGAAAGTGGGATGATCAGCGAGTTATCTTAAGTGCCTTTACACAAATGCAAGAAGCCTGGGAAACAAGCAGGGAGAACTGGAACTCCTTGCACAGTCAAGGAATGATGATGTCATTGGAATAACAGAGACTTGGTGGGATAACTCACATGACAGGAGTACTGTCATGGATGGATATAAACTGATCAGGAAGGACAAGCAGGACAGAAAAGGTGGGGGAGTTGCATTGTATGTAAGAGAGCAGTATGACTGCTCAGAGCTCCAGTATGAAATTGCAGAAAAACCTGAGAGTCTCTGGATTAAGTTTAGAAGCATGAGCAACAAGGGTGATGTCGTGGTGGGAGTAGACAAGGGGAATGAGGTGGACGAGGCTTTCTTCCGGCAACTAAGAGAAGTTACTAGATTGTAGGCCCTGGTTCTCATGGGAGACTTCAATCACACTGATATCTGCTGGGAGAGCAATACAGCGGTGCACAGACAATCCAAGAAGTTTTTGGAAAGTGTAGGGGACAATTTCCTGGTGCAAGTGCTGGAGGAACCAACTAGGGGCAGAGCTCTTCTTGACCTGCTGCTTGCAAACTGGGAAGAATTAGTAGGGGAAGCAAAAGTGGATGGGAACCTGGGAGGCAGTGACCATGAGATGGTCGAGTTCAGGATCCTGACACAAGGAAGAAAGGAGAGCAGCAGAATACGGACCCTGGACTTCAGAAAAGCAGACTTTGACTCCCTCAGGGAACTGATGGGCAGGATCCCCTGGGAGAATAATATGAGGGGGAAAGGAGTACAGGAGAGCTGGCTGTGTTTTAAAGAATCCTTATTGAGGTTACAGGAACAAACCATCCCGATGTGTAGAAAGAATAGTAAATATGGCAGGCGACCAGCTTGGCTTAACAGTGAAATCCTTGCTGATATTAAACACAAAAAAGAAGCTTACAAGAAGTGGAAGATTGGACAAATGACCAGTATAAAAATATTGCTCAGGCATGCAGGAGTGAAATCAGGAAGGCCAAATCACACCTGGAGTTGCAGCTAGCAAGAGATGTTAAGAGTAACAAGAAGGGTTTCTTCAGGTATGTTAGCAACAAGAAGAAAGTCAAGGAAAGTGTGGGCCCCTAACTGAATGAGGGAGGCAACCTAGTGATATAGGATGTAGACAAAGCTAATGTACTCAATGCTTTTTTTGCCTCTACCTTCACGAACAAGGTCAGCTCCCAGACTACTGCACTGGGCAACACAGCGTGGGGAGCAGGTGACCAGCCTTCTGTGGAGAAAGAAGTGGTTTGGGACTATTTAGAAAAGCTGGACAAGCACAAGTCCATGGGGCCGGATGCGCTGCATCCGAGGTGCTAAAGGAATTGGCAGATGTGATTGCAGAGCCATTGGCCGTTATCTTTGAAAACTCATGGCGATCGGGGGAGGTCCTGGACGACTGGAAAAAAGCTAATGTAGTACCTATCTTTAAAAAAGGGAAGGAGGAGGATCCAGGGAACTACAGGCCAGTCAGCCTCACCTCAGTCCCTGGAAAAATCATGGAGCAGGTCCTCAAGGAATCAATCTTGAAGCACTAGAGGAGAGGAAAGTGATCAGGAACAGTTAGCATGGATTCACCAAGGGCAAGTCCTGTCTGACTAATCTAATTGCCTTTGGACGAGATAACTGTCTCTGTGGCTTTTGAATATCCAGAGTTGTCAAATGACGAGATAACTGTCTCTGTGGATGAGGGGAAAGCAGTGGACGTGTTATTCCTTGACTTTAGCAAAGCTTTTGATATGGTCTCTCTCAGTATTCTTGCCAGCAAGTTAAAGAAGTATGGGCTGGATGAATGGACTATAAGGTGGATAGAAAGCTGGCTAGATCGTCAAGCTCAATGGGTAGTGATCAATGGCTCCATGTCTATTTCGCAGCCGGGATCAAGTGGAGTGCCCCAAGGGTCAGTCCGGGGCTGGTTTTGTTCAATATCTTCATTAATGATCTGGAGGATGGCATGGACTGCGCCTTCAGCAAGTTTGCAGATGACACTAAACTGGGAGGAGTGGTAGATATGCTAGAAGGTAGGGATAGGATACAGAGGGACCTAGACAAATTAGAGGATTGGGCCAAAAGAAATCTGATGAGGTTCAACAAAGACAAGTGCAGAGTCCTGCACTTAGGATGGAAGAATCCCATGCACTGCTACAGACTAGAAACCGAATATCTAGGCAGCAGTTCTGCAGAAAAGGACCTAGGGGTTACAGTGGGCGAGAAGCTGGATATGAGTCAACAGTGTGCCCTTGTTGCCAAGAAGGCAAACGGCATTTTGGGCTGTATAAGTAGGGGCATTGCCAGCAGATCGAGGGACATGATCGTTCCCCTCTATTCGACATTGGTGAGGCCTCATCTGGAGTACTGTGTCCAGTTTTGGACCCCACACCACAAGAAGGATGTGGAAAAATTGGAAAACGTCCAGCGGAAGGCAACAAAAATGATTAGGGGGCTGGAGCACATGACTTATGAGGAGAAGCTGAGGGAACTGGGATTGTTTAGTCTGCGGAAGAGAAGAATAAGGGGGGATTTGATAGCTGCTTTCAACTACCTGAAATGGGATTCCAAAGAGGATGGATCTAGACTGTTCTCAGTGGTAGTAGATGACAGAACAAGGAGTAATGGTCTCAAGTTGCAGAGGGGGAGGTTTATGTTGGATAGTAGGAAAAACTTTTTCACTAGGAGGGTGGTGAAGCACTGGAATGCGTTACCTACGGAGGTGGTGGAATCTCCTTCCTTTGAGGTTTTTAAGGTCAAGCTTGACAAAGCCCTGGCTGGGATGATTTAGTTGGGGATTGGCCCTGCTTTGAGCAGGGGGTTGGACTCGATGACCTCCTGAGGTCCCTTCCAACCCTGATATTCTATGATTCTGTGATCCCAAATGGGAAGTGTGAGATTTTGAAGTTAAACTCCTAAAGTGTAGTTGTCCGTTATGTACCAGGGAAGACTAAATAATTCATCAGACTGCACTGCAGGTGACTGATCACTTAGTCTTATGGTGCAGTGCATTCTCTCATTCACCGCTCAGGCTGCAGTTGCACGTCCTGAAATTGGTTTGTGCAAAACTTACAAAATGTCTCATTGACAGGACAGCCACTGAGGGATATACACTGCATTGAGCTGCAGTTGCATCTGTTCAGGGAGAGAAGATCAATGAGGAATGGACCTTTACATTTTGATTCAGTTAGTTGTGCTGTGCTGAGCAGACTGGAATTGAATGGTCAGATATTGCCCATCTGGAGCACATTTGCATTGTTTACAACAGAATAGACTTAAGTTTTCTGTGCGTATGAGCAATCAGCTTGCATGCAGAGTTTGTACACATTTCTAAATAACAGAACTACTCCGAATGTGTGTTAAATGTGTGGGTTTTTTTCTTGTTGGTACTCATGGAGATATTGAAAAGAAAGCTGTTGTCCCTTTTCTTTTCAAAGTCCAAATACAAGGTAGACCTGATCTGCTAGACTGAGATCTTTTAGAGGTTCCTACCTTTCCTCGAGAGCTCATAGACCCTGACTGAGCATCAAAAACCCAGAATTGCACATAGTCTTAGCTCTGATATTTCCTGACTTTACTGCTTAAATATGCAATCATAATGGAGCTTGTTCTTAATGGGAAAAAGCTACTACAGCTGCTAGGAGAGGATGGCTTTGTGGCTAAGACATTGGCCTGGGGATCATGGTTCAGTTCCTAGCTCTGTAGACTTTCTGTGTAATCTTGGGAAAGCCACAGGTGATGGAATTTTCAGAAGTACTTAGGATTAGCCTGGCTTTGCTACCATTGACGTCAATATTTCTGTTGCCTTCACTGGGAGCAGAGTTTGGATAATGCTGAGTGCTTTTGAAATCTCATTCTTAATCTCGTTGAGCCTTTTCCCATCTCTAAAATGGGAATGATGATTCCCTGCCTCACAGGAGCGTTTCTTCAATAAATTCACCAATATTTGTGAGGCACACAAGTGCTCCAGTGACGAAAACTTGTGTACATAGGTTCACTTTTAAAAAATCTGAAATTATGGAACTAGGACTGTAATTCTGTCAATAATCACACAAACTATCATTTGGGCTTTCACAGTTTACTTTTAAAAATACAGGGCTGCTTTTGAATGAGAGAACTCATTATTTTTTTCTGGAGTATTTCAAGCTACACGTTTATAGTGTAGGGTAGGGTTGAGAGAAGCTTTAGTCATTAACTTTCTTCCTGCATCCTATCTTACAAGAAGGAACCTGGCAACTCACAGCAGTTGTTGGTAGCCTGTAAATTTTACTGTTCCACCTTCACTAGCAGATTCCACAGTAGTGGCTGACATATACTGTGAGCTCCAGCGATGTTGAATGTTAAAATGAGTGAGGGTGTAATCTGTAAACAAACAAAAGGTGAAAATGTTATTTCTTATACAAAAGATGGGATTGGGCTTTTAACAGAACGGTCCCATACCTTCCCCCTAGCCTCTTCCAAAATACAAAACCCACCAACCACCCAGCTCAATCTGACCTTGGTGTGAAACGTGCTGCTCCTTTTTAAAATTACTGGTTCCAAACCCAAGAAGCACAAAGAACATTTATTATTCTGTTTCTTCATGTTGCGTTGCCAACAAAGTGTGCATGCTGACAGAGAAGAAGGCATGGGTTGGTCCAAAAAGTTGTCGGTCTAATTTCATGTGCAACAAAATGGAGTGCTGTGAGCTGGAAAGGGGAGTGTAACAATACTGATCAGGGAGGGATTGACAGGGGCAACTTCACTGAGAGGATGGGGTTACTTCAGGGAGGCTCCTGCACAACATGGTGGAATAAAACATTTGCATTGGTTTTTTTGTGGGGTCAAAGTGGAGCAGAGGAGCTCTTTTGTTAAGATTAAGAGAAAAAATATCTTATGCCAGATGCTACTGCTACAGTGACAGAACCCCAAAGGAGCCATGGCTGGAATGAAAACTGCAAATAGTTGTGAGGGGCACTGTCATAAATGTAAAGGGAAGGGTAAATACCTTTAAAATCCCTCCTGGCCAGAGGAAAAAACCTTTCACCTGTAAAGGGTTAAGAAGCTAGGATAACCTCGCTGGCACCTGACCAAAATGACCAATGAGGAGACAAGATACTTTCAAAAGCTGGGGGGAGGGAGAAACAAAGCCTCTCTCTCTCTGTGTGTGTTGCTTTTGCCGGGGACAGAACAGGAATGGAGTCTTAGAACTTAGTTAATAGTCTATCTAGATATGCGTTAGATTCTGTTTTCTTTAAATGGCTGAGAAAATAAGCTGTGCTGAATGGAATGGATATTCCTGTTTTTGTGTCTTTTTGTAACTTAAGGTTTTGCATAGAGGGATTCTCTATGTTTTGAATCTAATTACCTTGTAAGGTATTTACCATCCTGATTTTACAGAGGTGATTCTTTTTACTTCGATTAAAATTCTTCTTTTAAGAAACTGATTGTTTTTTCATTGTTCTTAAGATCCAAGGGTTTGGGTCTGTGGTCACCTATGCAAATTGGTGAGGATTTTTATCAAACCTTCCCCAGAAAAAAGGGGGTAAGATATGGGAAGATTTTGGGGGGAAAGACGTTTCCAAACGGACTCGTTTACAGTAACCGGTGTTAGACATTTGGTGGTGGCAGCGAAAGTCCAAGGGCAAAAGGTTAAATAGTTTGTACCTTGGGGAAGTTTTAACCTAAGCTGGTAAAAGTAAACTTCGGAGGTTTTCATGCAGGTCCCCACATCTGCACCCTAGAGTTCAGAGTGGGGAAGGAACCTTGACAGGCACAAATATTTATAAACTATTTTTTAAGCTCTGAGTTTCCTACACTGTAACTGAAATACTGCAGGTGAGCATAAAATAAACAACTGGAAAAATAGGTGACTGGAGAAGTTCTGATGACTATAGCTTGAATGCATTCATCCAAGTGTTGGCCATTTCAATGGAGCTTTTTAAGGAACAATGGAAAGGCTTTATCAATGATCTGTAAGAAAGGGGAGACAAGGCTGGATTTGAGCCTTTTTAAATGAGTTATGATATGTAAATGATGTAGATCTGGAACTTTTAGTTCTTCCTGTCTCATAACACAGTAACAAGGGGACATTCAATAATATGAAAATGTGTGAAATTCAAAACCACTAACAGGAAATACTTTTTCATACAATGTGTAATTAAACTGTGGAATTCCATGCCACGTGAAGTCAGAGGCCAAAACTTTAGCAAGATGTAAAAAAGATGTTGAATATTTATATGGATATCAAGAATATCCAGAGTTGTCATAATTAATAACAGCATATTTTGCGGAAAAGCTATTAAAATTTTTGCAACAGTGTTTTAAATAATCTCTAACTATTAGAGATTAGGATGAGACCTAATGTGGAGAGCTGATTGTCCAACATCTGCTACTGCAGGGTTCTTACACTTTCCTCAGAAGTATATGGTGCTGGCCAGTGTCACAGGCAAGATACTGGACTAGATGGACCCTGCGTCTGATACAGTCTGGCAATTTCTGTTTTCCGATAAATAAGGCATGAAAGGTTGGTATTTTTATAAAGGGCTTTTCTGCCCTACTTTTTGAGGTTAGAAATGTAGGATTCCTTTCCCCTGGAAGACACCATGAAGTGTTACTAGGTGTATGATTTCAGAGATAATAAGCAGGTAAACCATGATTAAGTAAAATAGGGAGCTGTTTCTATTGAGAGTATATGATTCATCATTGTTTTTTATTAACAGCCACTTATTAGAATGCTTGGGAGAAAAGCCCTAATTGTTAGGAATTCAGCCCCTTCCATTGAAGATTGAGAAGTCTCTCGCAGCATGAGCATTCCATAATGTCCACCAACAAAGGAAGGAAGCAAGGGTGAAATATTGGCATTTCTGTTTATATTAAAGAAGTAAAACAAGCAGAATAAAAAGGCTTTATTTAAAGAAAGCCTACAGATTTTGGTACTTCTTCATGAAGAAGCAAAATAAGGAAATCCCCCTTTTGTTTCATCTTTGCATAATATCTTTAAATAAATAATGCTATTGCCACTTAGTCTTAATGAAATAATTAAAGGTAAGATTTCCAGTCGTGCATTTAGGACCATAGTTTTAAAAAGCCCAGTTCAGGCTTATCTAAGACCAGAATGTGTTCCGTCAATGTTGGGCCTTACTGTGTGCTGGAACCATTTGCAGCAAGAGAGCACCTTTTTATTTGTCGTGCATATAAGACCTTACAGACACTATTATAGCCATGTAAAGAAACAGTGCAAATATGCTGTCATTGTGCAAAACAGCTGCTGCCTAGTCTGAGGGCTCAGGAACAGAGTTGTTTGGAGAAGTGGGTTCGCATTGTTTATATTATGAAATAATTTTGAATGTTGTCTGGGTATCCATTTATTTGTTAATAGGTATATAAAGTATGCAGTGAGAGAAATGGGAGCTGCCCCTTTCAATTAGGATGGAGGTGCTTCAAGTGGGCTCTTGCTGCCACCGAGGAATGGTGTGTTGGGGAGAGCGCTGCATAGGGGATTGGGAGAACTTGCCTGCAGAATGCTCCCAAGCATGGTCAGAATTCAAAGGGTAATAAAGCTATTCTTCAAAAACTAAAGCCTTGTCACTGAAGGTGTAACACTAGTGTGCGGTGAGGTCCATTATTTATAAAGACTTACTACATTTTTGCCCTTTCTACTGCTTCCACTCATAAGGAAGAAATCAAAGGATTCTCTCCTAAATTGAAAATAGTGCTTCCTGCCACATGGAACGATACTCCGCAGCTGACCTTCCCCTATCTTTCTTTTGTGAATTTCTTATTAAAATAGTTCCAAGTGTGTGTTTATTTTAATGTGCTTACAGTGTGAAGGAGGCAGGGCCTGAAACCCAAGTGTCTCCTGTCTTATGGCTGTCTCATCATATACTTCTGGGGCAGCTTTTTTATTAATTACCATGGAGCCAGTGTAAATGTTCTACAGATATTATTAAAATCTCCTTATATTACAGCTTTCACAGCACACTCATGCAATGAAAACTAATGAAGTGAAATTGATCAACAAGACTTTCCCCCTTCTCTTTGACCTTTATGCTCTGCTGGGAGAAGTTTGGGCTTAGTGCTTGGCCTTTTTGAACAATTTCATGAGCTCTGTTACTTCTGACCAGAAGAGGCAGACTTCATTTTAACGCTTTGTCTGCAAGAGATCAGGAGGTAAGGAGTCTCCTGTTCAGAAGAAAATTAAATATGAATTCACCTGGATGGTAGGGTTTGGGATCCCAGCCATTTTCACCCACCCCTTCCCAATATTACGATAGTCTATAATGGTAAAACTCATTAGTTCATTATCTAAAATACAGTACCACCATTTATGCTAAGTATCAATCAGATATCTTTCTTGAAGGGCGGAGGGAAATTTACAAAGCCCTACGCAAACGAAGAGCAAAATCCAGGCTTGGTGTAGAGTGGTGTAACTCCATCAGCTTCATTGGATTGTATCCATTTATATCAGGTCTGAATTTGGTCTGGGGAGCTAGCATAGGGCTCTGTAGTATGTAGCAAGAGTCTTAGCTAGCCTGACCAGCTCAGTACATCTCACCCATTATTTTCATGATACTGATCCAAAAGGGGGCATGTAATCATTGGAAAACTACTCACTGATGATTAATATTCTTCTGTGATGTAGGTATGATTCACCACAAAGAATTATACAGAGGTGCTGGAAATATTTAACTAAAATGTGTGTAAACTGGGCGTGTCATAAACAGGTTTTTTCCAGAAGGAGCTGACACTTCAAGCCAGGTGTGGCCAACGAGAGGGGATTATTAATTTGTTTCTGAGATTGTAGGAAGATCATGTGCATTGTAAAAATCACAAGTGGGGGAGAAGTCAACATGGTGTCTACACCCAACAGGGGAAAGGAACTATATTTGGGGATACACTCCAGGATAATGCGTTGCAAAGGTTTCCTGGACTATACAGAAAGAAATGGGGCGGTAAAAACCTGTAAATTATCCTCAGCTGATGAGCTGAAGAAACCAAGTGATCAGATGCTGGCTAGGCATTGGCCAGCCATGCTGGAAAAGCAACCGGGGTGAAAATCTTATTTTGAACAAATGACACTTAGTTTGTTAAGTCTGGTTTTAGTCTCCGAAGCATGTTTTTAATTTTGGTTTGTAACCATTTCTATCTCAGTTCCTTCTACTTAGTATCACTTAAATATCTGCTCTTTGTTAATTAACTTAATCTTATTTTATTACACATCCGTCTAGTGCGGTGTTTCAGACTGAAGGGTCAGGTCCTCAGCCAACCTAACAAGCTGGTGCTGTGGTCTGGCTCTTCAGAGGAGCAGAGACAAAGGCTTTTGTGAATGTTCTAGCAAGAGGGACTGGATGCTACATGGAAGACAGTTTTGGGGAAACTCAGAGCCAAAAGGGCTGTTACTCTATACGGAGTAACCAGGCTGCTGGAAGCCAGGGTGAGGTCATGGTTCTGTAAACAGGGTGCTGGCGTGAGGGCTCTAAGCCAAAGCTGCCCGGAACAGACACAGCCCACGGTTGTCAGGGCAGGCACTGATACAACACCTTGTCTGGGTGAACCCCGAAGCATCACAGGTAGCGCTTCTGCAAGCTTCTGTATAGCTGAGCTGTGTGGCAGAATTGTCACGTGTGAGTCTTGAGTCAGTTTAAGTCCTCCATTTCCCTGGACGATCAGAGAAACGGACTTGTCAACTCTCTCATTTCCACTCCTGTAGCTGTTCCCCATGATCTGTATAAATACATTTGTCTCATAAACCCACTTCATTAAGGGATGTCAATATAAACGTTAGGCTTCAAGACTTCATCGCTGTTCTCCCCAATAGTTCTGATTCTGCGCACTTTAAACATGATCTCTTTTCTGTGTCAGAAGGTACTCTACCCACTACTCCTTCCCTATAGACCCACTGTACTCCAAGGCCCATATTTCCATTATTGTTGGCAGGTAGGGTAGGATGAGTGTTTCCTAACAAACGATGTTGAGAACATTCTGGCTGATGTAAATATAAATAAGTCTTCTATAGTTTTTGTTACAAAAGAAGATGGTATCACATCAGTGCTTGAAAAGTAGACAAGCCCAAACCTCATTTACATGATAAGCAACACGAGTCCCCTCCTTCCTAAAGCAACTGGAATGGTGAAAGGGCAGCCAAACCCTGCAGCAGATCCTCAGCTGTGAAAATTGTCAAAGGTCCATTGATTGAGCCTCAGCTGGCCTGAATTAGCAGAGCTCCACTGACTTCGACGGAACACGCGAGCCGAGCATCTGCCCTGTCCTTTGAAAGGGAGACAGTTTCCCAAAATTCTCACTCACACAATCAAAGTGCTTGTTTCCTATCATGTAACTATCAGTTTAGGACTGTGTTCCCCAGCATGCCTAGGGATTCAAGCTCAGTCAGGTGGTAGCTATATCTGCTGCAGGCCAGTTAATGTAAGGTGCTGCCTTCTCTTCAGAAGAAAGAAAATTGGCATTCATTGAATCCCCACAAGCTGATAAAACTCCCAAACAGCTGAGAACACAAATGGACTGCCATAAATACCATAAATACTCAAATAGTGCTTGAAACCATGGAGGTTTTAAGACATGAATTTGGGGAGGGAAATGAGGAATAAATCCAACACCTGCACAATTAACAAGCTCCTGACTTTGAGTTTCAAAGAAGAGAACTCTCATTTGTGCCATAGATGGGCATGTTTTTAGTTAAAATACTCTGGTTTTACTCTCATAGTGCAACAGACATTTATACTTTGTCGTTAGGGACAGCTGCTTTGTATAACTTATGCAGTGTTGAAGGATAACAAAAGGATGAAAGTTTTTCAGCTAGTATTATTTACTTTTTGCATCTGTAAATATAATTCAGTCAGCTTTTAAGGCTTGAGATAATGGTGGGTTGCATCTATATGTGTGTGTGCGTAAATAGCTATATAAGTGTGTGTGTAATATATATCTACACACATAGAGAGAGAGACAAAAGTAATTTTAACTTGGGTTTCAATGAATAAAGCTAATCCATCTTCCATCAGTACTACCTGCTCTCACGCACTGTTTGCCACACAAAATAAGATTAGAATTGTTCAAATTAAGTTAGAATGTCAAGGCCTTGACCTGAATAAAAAACAAACCTTAAAGAATAAGTTATACAGAAGGTATTCCTATAATGTGTGTGGCCTGTAATGCTGTTAATTTGGGAGCATTGCTAACTGACTCCCAATAGCCTGCAATATTAATGCAGTTGATTGTCTATATTAACATTAAGTATTCTATGCATAAATGCTGATAGTTTGCTTTTTAAAAAAACATGCATGGTCAGATTCAAGTTTTACACTCTAAAATGTGTGTTTTATTGGAGCAATCCAGATCTCATTACATTAGGCAAACACTGTCCAGGAGAAAAGTGGATCATGTAAATACCCCTGATATTATTCATGAATTTTCCTACTGTAGGAGGTTGAAAATATACTACAGCTATTCTCTTATAAATGACCTTGTTTAAATTCAGGTATTGTATTTCTATATTTTTTCCTGACTATTTAAGCAGGCTTTGATTTACCTCTCTGGATAAGATTTAGTATTCTTCTGTCTTTTCTCTAGTTTTTCTAACTATATTTTAATTATTTTTCCTTCCTCTATCCTTTTTGCTGGCTTCATGGTGCCAATCCATATTACTGGTTGGGATTGCCATCTAAGTTTAGCTTGAGCCAAAGAACAGCTTTCAGTGTGCTTTTAATCAGTCCATAATTTATGGCTACTTTTTGCTGTGTCATCCAGTGTTAGACACGAGACGGTTAAATATTTGTGCTACCGGCAGTCTTACGATGTAGCACAAATGTATCATGTTTGCTGTTGGTGTAATAAAATGTGCCGGTAAAACACTTCAAAGCGTAGAAAGGTGGCCTAATTCTGCAACCACTACTGGACGTTGTGCTTATCCTGTTAAGAAGCAACATTTGATTTTGGACCATTTTATTGTATTTAATAAAAATTTCTGTAGGATGGCTGAAAAATCTTAACAAAGGAGATAATTTTTGATTAAATTCCATAGGTTTCCAGAGTAATTTCTATAGAAACATATTACACTTTTTAAAAATCCTATTTTTTCATCCCTTTTAAATTCTCAAGGATTTTTTAAAAAATGTCAAGGAGAAAGATCTATGATGTATTCGACTGTGTAAGCTGATGAGATGGTTTGGGGGACCTATGTGGAACTTATGATTCTGTTTGATATTAAGAACTCTGTGTATTTATTTACATCAATACAACCTCCATTTTGTTTTCTGAGTATTGTTTTGATGATGAGACATTGGTGCTGTAGCCTCCATATTGAGCTGAAACACACACACAGAAAGTGTTTGAAGAAATTCTTGCACCTGGCAACTGGATAACAGTGGAGGGTCATATTGCTCATCCATTCAAATGGACAAAGTGTTGGCTAATGCTAAGGGCAAACCAGCTTTTCAAATCTGGACTCTGGGTGGGTGGTGACTTAGCAACAGAGTGGGTGACCAGGGAGGTCACCTGAAGAGGGGCCTGGAAGTCTATAAAAGGAAGGGTCTCTCATCAGCCATTTTAGAGAAGAGACCAAAACCAGCAGGCAAGGCTATGCAGGAGGAGAAGGAGAGGAAGTATCCTTGACTCCCAGAAGACTCTGATCAAATTGCAATGAAAGAACAAGAGAGGTGAGGAAACTGAGGCAAGGAATGATGTATCTTATTTTGCATGGATCTGTATATCTTTTGTACTGTCTAAAGTAAAGAGTGATTGGTTTAGAAATCCCTCTGCAACGTCTGTGATGTTTGCTTCAACTATTGCATGTTCTTGAAGGGTAAGCTATAAACCAGAGTACCCACAAGAATGGAGCTCTGGGAAGAGAGTGCTTAAGCTACTGGGGAATCTTGTGGGGGAGAGGGGGTGTTAAGAACTAGTTTTGGGGCCTGAGCAGATGCACTGTGGGGTTGCACTTCCATGAAGCTGTGCCAGACAGAGTCTGTGCCTAGTGAGAATGCCTAGAGCAGTGATCCCCAAACTGTGTGGTATGCCCTCTGAGGGGGGTGAGGACGAACATTCAAGGGGGTGTGTGGTAGGGCCTGGGCCAGCCCCCATGGGAGCCAGGGAGCACGACCCAGCCCCACTCCACCTCCAGCCCCAGCTGTACTCTGCCCTTTGCTCTGACCTGTCCCCAGCCCAGCTCTGCCCTCATTCCCCCTCTGTCCCCAGCCCAGCTCTGCCTCTAGCCCCAGCTCCTCTTTCAACCCCAGCTCTGCTGTCAGCTCCTCTGCTGAGCCAATGGTGCAGTAAAAGGGGGTGGCATGGATAGATTCCATTACTGGTAAGGGGGAATGCAACAGGAGAAGTTTGGGCACCACTTAGGGTTGCCAGGCTTCCAGTTCTTGACCGTAACTTGCGGTTGTAAAGGGACCCTGGCAGCTCCAGTCAGCACTGCTGACTGGGCTGCTAAAAGTCTGGTTGGCCACCCGCAGTGGGGCAGGCTTCGTGCCCGGCTCCAGGGAAGCGAGCAGCATGTCCCTCTGGGCAGCTCCTAGACACAGGGGCGGCCACAGGGCTCCGCACACTGCCTCCACCTCAAGCGCTGGCTCCATAGTTCATATTGGCCAGGAACTGTGGCCAATGGGAGCTGTGGGGATGGCGCCTGCAGGCAGGGTGAGTATGCAGAGCCAGCTGGCTGCCCCTGTGCCTAGGAGCTGCACAGAGGGATATGCCGCCCGCTTCACGGAGCCGCCTGAGGTAAGTGCTTCCCGGAGCCCACATCCCCTCCTGTTCTCCTGCCCCACCCCTCAGCCTGGAGCTGCCTCCTGCATCCCAAACCGCTCATCTCTGACCCCACCCCAGAGCCCACATGCCCTCCCATGTCCCTGCCCCAGCCTGGAGCCGCCTCCCACACTCTGAACCCCTCAACCCCACCCACCATCTCAGAGTCCCCTCCTGCACACCAAACCCCTCATCTCCAGCCTCACTTCCCATACCCCAGCCTCAGCTTGGTGAAAATGAGCAAGTGAACGAGGGTGCAGGAGAGTGAATGACAGAGGGAGGGGGCCTTGGGGAAGGGCTGGGGCAGGGGTGTTTGGTTTTCTGCAAATAGAAAGTTGGCAACCCTAGCACCGCTGGCCTAGAACCAACCATGACCAAAGGGGAGCTTAAAAACAAAGCCAGTGTTGGGATCCAAATACAGCAACTTGGTGAGTGTCCAGCAGGGGGACCATGACCTGAGCTGTCCTTACAGCTGCAAAAAAGAAAAACAATTGACTATAGGATGAAAGAAAGGGATAAAGAAGGCAGAAACTGACATGACATCCCCAGTTTCAATTCTTGTCAGGACTCCTTCTTCTCTTCAGTTGTTTAAGATTATAGTTTTGCCTCTTCCCTTTATTATTTGACCAATAACATGGTTTTCCCTCCTCTTGTTTCTCTGCTTTCCCCTCCTGTTGCAGAAGTTCTTGGAGCCTTTACCAGGACTTGGTATATGATACTGCTCTGATGTATTGAGGGCTTTTCTGTGACAGCAGTAACATCAGTCACTAGATTACATCTGTGAATACCAACTCCAAAAGGTTACTTGGAAACCGTTCATTCAAATTTTCATTAGTGCAAGAGAGCAATTTTTCTGAAGAGCTGTCCCCTTGTATGACAAACAAAAATCAGCACTGTTTACAGTGTTCGTCTCATTCTCCTTCCATCTGCTGTGGCTGGAAATAGGCTCTGGGGCATGCTGGCCAAACTTTGGGTGTTTTTTTGTTTTGTTTTTGTTGGACCAATTTGAAAGGCATGTCATGGCAGATTCTTTTTTCCAATTAGCTGAAAAGGCACGCAGTTTGGTTTCACTCTGCTGAACCCAATCTGCAGGACTGACAGCATGTCTTGAACAGATGCCTCCAGTAGATAATCAGAGCAAGGTAACATGAACACTGCATGAATTAACGTTTGCACTCACATGCATATTCAGTGCTGTAGTATTTTTGGTGGTGCAGGTCATTTTCAGTGATTAGCAGGGCTCCCTATTAGGGGCTTGTCACATATTGATTGGTACAAAATGGGACCAATTAGAGAATTATAAAAGATCCAGAGGGTCAGAGATTAGCTGTTTATTGTTAATATTATCTAGCTTTCCAATAGACAAAGACCCAGAACCTTCATTGCTCTGTCCAACTGGACAGAAGATGATGGTCCTTTTTAGGTTGTTTAAAAAAATGACATGCTTCATTTTACTATAAAGAGGAGGAGTATTGTTGGATTTCTTTGGATTTTTACTCTCTCACTTTGTCTGCTGAGGTAAACAAAGGATGTTATGTTCCAGGTATTCATAAGAAACAAAGAAAATCATTAGTCCAGCCAAGCTTGACTACTATTGTAATAAAAATACACAATTACACTTGCACAGCAGATGACTGCAAAAAATATTGATTTATTGCCTTATTTACCTTCACCCAAGAATTTCATAGCTATGGGGTCATTAATAAATATAAATCTCAGGGGAAAGACCAAACCAAAACACGGAAATGTGTTCAGATATAACCCAAGGCAAGGTGAATTCAGGTTTGATACTAGCTCTTTGCCCAATTAACATGTGATAAAGACACAGAGAGGAGTGAAAAAACATTCCCTAATAACTGTAAGATGTGGCTTGCCTCCTGATTTACCCTCCTATATGTATTTCATTCATTTATGACATTGCCTCTCATAAATCACTAGAGGTACTTACAATACAGTTAAAAAACAAACAGCGTAACTCATCTACACTGACAAAAACGTTGATAATATTCGAAAAGAACCCACCCTCCCTTTTTATAAAAAGTTCTTCCTCCTTCAGTTCATCCCTGCAGAAGAAGCTGATGTGAATGATAGGCCCTCGCTCTGTGTTGGAACAAGGGGAGATATGTGTGCCAGAGACAAGGGCTCGTGAGTAAGAACATCCTGTGAGAAATCTTGGAGGGACCGAGTAAAATCCTCAGCCAACACCCAATCTAAGGACAGTCAAGTCAAGCCCCTCAGATGGGGTGAAAGAGAAATAATCTGTAGCATCGCCATGACTCAAAATGCTTTATGGGTTAAAAGTGACACCTTGAGTTGTTCAGGGATTTAAGCGAAGCTAATGAAATCCATGGAACAGGGGCTGGGTGTGATCAGTCTGCCTTCATCCTATAAGGCACTAAGCGCTCTTACATGCCGCTGAAGTCAATGGCAGTTGACAGCGTTCTGTACCTTGTAGGACTGAGTCCTCTGTAGGGTCATTTCTTAATATTCTGATGCCATCTCATTTACTTTCTTTAATTTACCTAGGCTATGCACACACTACAGCTTATGTTGGTATAAGTTATGTCACTCAGGGGTGTTATAAGCCACCCCTCTGAGTGACATAATTTACACCTACTGCCACTCATGGGGGCTGGAGTAATTAAGTCAATGGGAGAGTTCTCTCCTGTGGGCTTAGAGCATCTGCTTTAAGCTCTGTAGTGCACCCATAGCCTCTGATCGAAAGCTCTTTGGGGCAGAGGCACTCCCTTTGTTTGGTGTGTGTAAAGCAGCTAGCACAATGGGGTGCTGGCCTCTGATTGGGGCTCCTAGGCAATTTTATAATACAACTAATAAAGGAGAAGAATACTTTCACTGTCACGTGGCGTTAGCTGCACGTTGTCAGCAACTTTTTTTGTTTCAATCAACATGCAAATAGTACAGCATGTAGTTCTCCACAAGTGTCTGTAGAAACAAATTCCTACCCAGCTCTACGTCGCTGAAAATATTACATTCTTAATAGATTGAGTCCTGTTTGGAATCTCTTTACAGTTTTTTAAATTTGGTGGATTTGCTTTCAGTGCTCTGTGAAATCTATCAAATGCATTTAAAAATTTCCCTTCCTTTTGAAGGTGGCACTGTTCTTTTCAATAAGGAATGGACAAACCTCATGGAATTTTCAAAATAAATTCTGGATTCACAAAGCTAATTTGATTTCACAAACTGCTTCTCCCCATTCCCCCCATGTAATTTAAACTTATGTTTTTCCCCAAACATGAACTGGTTTCTAATTACATGGGTGGGTAGGTCAGGACCAACTTATTTTCTTTAAATTATTTTCTGTCAGAACTGTTGGCAAGAAGTTGCCCTGTTTGTAGCCTGTAGGCACAACTGAAATATAATTAAATAATAACAGCAACAGCAGGCACTGGCTGATCGATAACCTACCACTCTTTGATAACATGCAGGGATTCCCAACTTTCGTTCTTGGGACTTCTAGGCAAGACTCATACAGTGTAGCAAGGCTCCCAATTTACACAGCAGAGCTGCACTGAGTTTTGCAGTGTAATGCAGCAATGGTAATTGATTACGCATCTCTTAAACTGGAGGGAGTTGCTTGCCAGAGGAGGCATATGTCATGAAAGCTCCTGAGCCCCCAGAGAGCAGAGCTCCAAACCTGACTGGGAATACATCTTCCATGCAGCTGAGGAAGGCACATGCCATGCGGAGCTCCTTAAGCCTCATTGGAACGAATGCCGATCCACTCTTGCAAAGTTAAGAATGTCTAGATAGCAGCCACCTTCTCCTGCAAACCTCATCCTGTCCTTTCAAGGCTGTGTTTCAGTCCCTTCTGCTCCCTCCCCTGTGTTCCCCTCAGCCAGCCATGCAGTCTGAATATTGCCAGCACCAAGCATTCAAAAATTGAGATGGACCCCCAAAATCAAGAGATTGGCTTAAAAAGCATGGAATTCTTTAAAAAATGGTAAATGTTGGCCTCTTTTTATTTGACTTGTGGTTTCTGAGTCTTTAAGGTTGACTTTTTCAAGATTTTTCTCTCCATGTTAGTGAAATCTGTATTAGAACACATTTTCAGTAGGGCTCTGCTGCCTGGAGCTGAAGCTGATCAAAGTAATTGGCTAAATGGTTATTACCTGAATGTAGGGATACCTTGTCAGTAAGGTCAGAGATAGAATTAATCCTTGCCCCCCAAAACCTCCTGGAGATTTAAACAGTTGATTTTACATAGGTAACCAATTAAAACTTCAATAGCAGCAAAAAGAATGCACTGAGCTCTTGATGCCAATTTATTTCAATTGCTCTTGAAAAGCAACCCCAGCATATTATAATGAGGTATACTTGGTGATATACATTGCAAACCCGTATGTCTATGAGGTGTTGCACTAAAGCAGCATTTGCAATAGCTTAGGGGAAGGCAAAGCATCATAGCTTTAAAAAGGTGTGAATATTAAACTCTGCATTCTGTTGAAATACATATTCTCTTTTCCAGACTGTTTCAGATCAGAACCCTAACCCCAGGTCCGGGCCACCAGCTGGCCCAGCCGTAACCATAACTCTGTCCTTCCTCATAATGCCAGTTCTATGGGCAGACGGAGACTAATGTAAAATGCATGCCCACTACCAACTCTTATATTTCCTTGTAATCATGATGATTGATTTTGGCAGATGTCTGCTACTAACTGGCGGTTTAAGTGAAAGGTAGAATCCTTGGGCCTGGCTCCTCTCTCATTCACCTGTTTAACTCTTTGCTCCTGATCTGGTGTAAATGAGGCTCATTGGCATACAACAAGTGCCATCTCTATCCCGACAAACTGAGCTGGGCATGGAAAAATGCTGTTTTGTATGAACTGGTAGGAAAGCGGTTACTTTGAAAATGGTCCCTCATTTGCAAACAGCACATAAAAAGCCTGTGAAGTATAATTTAATGGATCGGATTCTGAAGTCAGTGTCCCTGGCAAAAAATTGAAGCAACTCCACTGACTTCACTGGAAATACTTGGATTTACACTGATGTTGCTGAGATCAGAATCTGTCTTAGTGGGGCTTTCTACTGTACTCTGCTGCTAAAAACAAAATTATAAAGTGTGATAATTAACTTCCACAGGGAGCTGCTTACAGCCTTTTTAGTGTGTGAAATTTCTGCCCAATGTGTTGGAGCGTGATGAATGGATAATTTATTCCTGAAACTAGAATAGGTTCACTATTAAACTTTGACATAGGAAGAGCTGTAAATGGAATCTAAAAAGATGTCAGAAGAAGTCACATCAAATGAAGGCAACCATGTATGTCTAATAAAGAAATGGTGCTCCCCTCCTGCTGTTTAGATCTCATTAGCATGAACACGTTAATGGGAGATACTCAAATTGGTAGAAAAGCCCATCAAAAGCGTCACCTTTTAATGTAGGAGTTGATATGTGAGTTACCAAAACTTAGCTCACAAATTGTTAAGATAATTTAGAATTAATTATATTTTGAGTACTTTGAATCAGACCAGACCAAGACTTGAAAAATCAACGGCCGAAGTTTAGGCTTCTCAGTCCATTTTTAAGCCCCTCTGCGTGTCATTGAAGTGAATGGGAGCACTTGTGTGCTTTGGATTTCCCAAAATTAGGTCATGCAAAGCCTGATCCAAAGCCCACTGAAGTCAATGGAAAGACTCCTATTGACTTCAGTCAGCTTTGGATTTAGCCTTTATTTAAATACTTCTTATATTTAGACAGCCTTTAAAAAAATCTTGGCCTCTGTCTAGGTACTTGTGTGATTCTGATCCTCATAATCATTCCAACATGTTTAAAGAGTTGTGTATACATACTGAAAATATGTTTTGAAGTCTGTCACCAACCAAACTGAAAAACTGGTTTCCTCCAAACAGGAGGTAAGGTGTGTATCTCTATCAATATGTGAAGTAAGCTCCATAAGCTTACACAATGGAAACCTTATTTACATACAGAGTCAACAGGAAGGGAGCACCCCAGGGAATGAACCTCTGGGGCTTGCCCTGTCTCTGATAGCAGACAATGAACTTTGGGAATATAAGAGGAAGGTAAAGACACCCCTCTATCCTGAACCTGAGGAAGTAATCGGACACAATTGTAATTGATGACATTCAGGAAAACAGGATCCTGCCCTGGGTGGAAGTATTGTAAAGGACCTTTGGGTGAAGTGTGTACTTAGACAGAAGGTTAGCCTTTAACCTCTAGAAAGCATGTTATGATTTTGTAACCTTTTGTTTCTGTTATCCTTACTCACTATCTCTGAAATCTTAATATTTGATAATAAACATATGGTTGTTTTCACTATAAACATAACTCAGTGCTGTGGTGTTATACAAGAATTTATCCTGTGTTGAATCATGTAGGCTGGTGTGTACTGTTCCCTTGGGGACAGCAAACCTGGTACAACAGTGAGTGTTCAATGGATAAGAGGCTGAACACTACAAGGGAACTCTTCAAAGGGACTCATGGAGGAGCGTGTGCCTATTATCAATCTGAAAGGATTGGCATACCCCTGAAGGGATTGTTTGGGTGGCTAAAAAAATGGAGTTGACACCCAGTTAAGCATAAACAGGTCTTCCTCTGCTGGAGATGGGCAGGAGATAAGGTGACTCACAGTCCTAGGCACCCCAAGAAAGCCTCACAATACTGCATCACAAACTATATTCTCCTTTTTTGTCAGTGTTAGCAGAATCTTAATTATTTATAATGCTTCATAATCTTTGAGCCAATGTACTGTCCTATATTTTTCAGAAATAATGAAATACAAGACCTCACTATAGTATCTGCTACTAAATCTCTGACAGATGAGGAGAATCCACTTATTTTTTTTGGCTCAAATTCTTAAGTGGTGATTTAGCTTCTACAGGACTTTTATTTGGTCTCATTTTAAAGGTTCTCTTTGTTATTTTTAAATTTTACTTCTCAGACAAAATCTACTGCATCCATTCCATGTCTTATCCTGGAAACGCTGGGCCTAACCCAGCCCAGAAACTGATGGCCTTACAGCTGGAATGAAGTAGGCCCATTCTTTTTATTTAAACAGGAATACCAAGTGACTGTGATTCACCCCCAAAGACTCAGAGAACTGAGGGATGGGGTGTTTCCCTGGCTTCTCCAGCTAGCAGACCTCTTAGGACTGGTCCTGGAGGGGAGTCTCACGGGCATGAGCTGGAGCTGATGCACTTCTGTGGGGCTCTCTTCCTGCACAACCAAGGAGGTGCCCCCACATCTCTGTTTTCTCTGCTGCTCCCCTCTCTTTGTTCTCCATTTTGATCACCAATGTGCAACTCCACTCTCCTTCCCACTGAAAACCCTACTCTCCTCCCCAGCACTTCCCATGTCCCCCACACACACTGCCTTCCTTCTGCACTAGCCTCAGAACTGCCTGCTGCCCTCACTTCTTTCCCCATTGCCCTCCTTCCCATGTCCCCTTGCTGCTCCCTCAGCTCCATGCCCTGGCTGCTCTGCACAAACCCCTATACCCACCACAGCGGAACGACACACTGCTTCCCTTGAATAGGTGTCAGAATTGCTGCTGTACTACAAAAGCCCAGGAAGAATTCTGGCTTTGACCTGGGCCCCCTGCTTCGCTGTCAGAGCCAGAATGCAGAAATGTAATTCCAGTTTTGTTCTGGGAAGGACACCAGACAGATGGCTGTCAGAACAGTGGGTGACAATCGAGCAGAATGAAATCTGCGCTCAGGGCTTTTGACAGGCTAGTTCTAAAGTGCAGCAGCCAGCTTACAGAGCCCAGGCAAGTAAAAGCCACCAAAGCGAGCAGTGCCACATCCTGACCCCACACAACCCCATCCCACGCGTAGAAATCTTAGATTATGATAGTTGCTTGGAGAGGCAGTATGTTCTAGTGGTTTGGCCAGTGCATTGGGACTGAGGAGAACATGGGTTTTATTCCTGTCTCTGCCACTGACTGAGTGTGTGACCATGAGCAAATTTATCTCTGTGCCTCCCTTTCCTCTCTCACTGTTTGGCTATCTTGGCTGTTCAGATTGCAAGCTTTTAAGGGCAGGGAGAATGTCTCTGAGTACATGTTTTTACTGTGCCTAACTCAAGGATGCCCCAATCTCAGCTGTGCAGTGTAGTACCACTGGAATACAAATAATACTTCACTACCTCCTTTTTGCTTGTGACTGCACCATCCACTGTTCCTCCTGAGATACTATCCACTCCTCATGTATTTTCTATTGCTCTAACACCTACACATAACTGAATATTAAATACTACATTAATTACTCCCACTTACTTGTTAATAGAGTAATTCTGATGTTCTGAATTAATAGGGTGCCTTGTATTTGGGACAGTTGCTTTAACCATGTGCACACGCTCTTTCTCTCTCTCTCTCTTTAACCGCTGTCAAAGATAGACATAAATATTGTATTAAACATGTCCTCTACCTGTTCCTTAATTTTTGGAATGACAAATACTGTCTTAATTAATTTTTTTTCCCTTCAATAAAACTTTGTTTTTCTGTGGGCCTGCCATAACCTATAGACAAACTAGCAGCAAATCAAATATTAGCTGGTATGATTTATTCCACATTTGGAAAATAGATTTTCAGATTATAACCAGAAAAGGAAGATTGGGACAAAATGTGCTGGAATCTCTTTAACAGCACCCCCCCCCCCCCCGCCCAAACCAAGTTCTGCTGTTAACGTTTCAGACATGCTGCCTCCTCCTACGCAGGGCACACCACTTATAAAGTAGAATTATTTATCAGAGATTTTTGCAGAATTTGTCAGGCATTTGTAGATACTTTAACTCCTGTATTATTGGAATTCCCTCCTTTTGTATTTGACAAAAAATAATTGCTCCCATACAAAAAAAAATTAGCAGGTGCATTGATTTTAAACTTTCCTTCATTGATTGTAAAATCCTTCTATCAGGGCACAGAGTTATATCTACAACCATCTCCTTGGAACTACTAATTTAGTATTGAAAAGAGTTGTCATTGACTATCAACCAGTGGATAAATCTCCTGCTGTCAATATATACATTGGAGAAGATCTTGGGGAGGGAAAAAAATTGCCAATAGCTTGTATTTCATCAAATTTGGTCTGTAGCTTGACTTTCCTTGTCACAACCACAATCTGTGTCGGCCTTTGCATTGGATAGTTGTGATCCTGAGTCCCCCAGTTTAGCACAGCTTTTCCTCCTTTACCCAGCAGTTGAAATGGAATTCTTTCTCCCTTCTGAAGTGCGTGGGTTAGATTCTGTTATCATTTACATCAGTGTAAATCCAAATGAACTCCAGAGAAGTCAGTGGTATTATTCTGGCTTGACACTGGTATAAATGAGAGCAAAAGTTGACCCTTTAAACTCTTTGTGTGCTCACAGAGAATTCTTACTTGCTAGAATATTATTTCTGTGTTTGTTCTCTCCAGGGTAATTTATTATTGCAGGCTATGGCTACTTTAATTGTGGTATTTATGAGTTTTTATTGTTGTGTTTATTTTATTTTTAGTTTTGTCTGTCTGTGGAATAAGTTCACCCAGTGTCTTGCCTAACTTCTGCTGCCCCATAGTAGAGAGCACCCCATAACAAAATTTTACAGGTTGCAGTGGCTGAAGGAGATTGTACTCTCCTTTCCAGTGAGGGGCCTAGTAATAGCCAGTGCAGCCCACGGTTCCCCATTTTGGCTCTGACTGTGGGA
This sequence comes from Eretmochelys imbricata, assembly GCF_965152235.1. Lineage (NCBI taxonomy): Eukaryota > Metazoa > Chordata > Testudines > Cheloniidae > Eretmochelys > Eretmochelys imbricata. Next base: position 191,004,627 of record NC_135572.1, on the reverse strand, counting down.
TAAGAAAAGGCCAGATCAACAGGGAGATGTGCTGCTTCAGTGTGTTCCAAAGATGCCCCCTGCTAGCAGTGACCCTATGGAGCCCATTTTATAGTTTAAAGAGGCTTCAACCCACAAAGCTCTGTGGGAACATGTTCAGTGGAAACACTACCTGTGTCTGCCTTCTGCAGAAGGGGTATGTAAATCCTTTCTGGAAAACAAGAGGCTGAGCTGGCGCATTGACGTATCAGCTGCTCCTTCCTGTGCCAGTGTGGTGAGTTTGGAGAGGGATTTGGTTTTCTTTTTCTTGATTTGTATGTTCAACAGAAATCTTGAATTTAGATATTTAAAAAAAATTGTATGTAGTTATTTTTGCCTGATTCTGTCTGGTGCATTTGTAGAATGCCAGTCAGTATACCCACTAGGTGTAAGGTAACCAACCCAAATTGTTGCTGTTGGAGAAAATAAACTACGCTTCCATACACAGTTCACTCCTTGCAGTCCTATCTCATTTATCTACAATAGGATTTAAAATAAACCTAGAAATTACCATGGCAGATTAGAGAAGTGGTCCAGCTAGTCCAGTATTCTGTCTGTCTGATACTGACCAATACTGGCTGCTTCAAAATCCCCCAAGGTGAACAACCAGTAATAACCTGTCCACAGGAAAGTTTCTTCCCAGCTGTCTTGGCTAGAGCTTGGCTTATGCGCTCAAGAATGAGGGTTTATATCCCTTCCAGCTTCTAGGTTTGTTTTTTAAAAGTCAGTGTATTTTTGGATGTTCTCATTATCCATATAAGAGATCAGCTCTTGACACTACAAGTTGGTGGGAAACTGTGAGTCCAAATGCCCACATTTTTGCATCTGTAACCTGAAGTTTAAAGGCAGCGTATCTCTTAGGCATTTCAAGGTTCTCAAGAGAATTGACACTGAGCTCTGGAGAGTCAGGATCAAATTCTGCTATCAGTTATGCTGGTTTAATTCACAGTTAATGCAACTGACTTTAGTGCATTACACTAGTGAGACTGAGAGCAGAATTGGTGTCTGTTTAATTTCTGAAATGGCTTTTAGATTTATTGGAGCCCTGCATCTTGGGAGGACCTCTCTTTGCCTTTGCTGTGGCAGTCAGTTGTAGGGTGACCAGATGTCCCGATTTTATAGGGACAGTCCCGATTTTTGGGTTTTTTTCTTATATAAGCTCCTATTACCCCCCCACCCCTGTCCCAATTTTTCACATTTGCTGTCTGGTCACCCTAGCCAGTTGATGTAGAGTTTCCTAGGAGCTGAGAACAGTGCTGATTGTGAATTGCTGCTAATTTTGGCTGAAGTTTTTTGAGCTTCCAAGGACCAGTTAAGACTGGATTACTCTTCTGCCCTTGAACTGAAAAGGAGGAAAATATTTTACAGTTGTAGTAAACAGATTACATTAGATGAAGTTATTTTCAGTGGCTGTATCTGGAAGATTGAGAGACAATTAATCTAGTCAGCATCAGGACAGCATCAGAGAGAGGCTCTAAAACATTTCTATTGTACTAGCAAAATAAATTTTAAGTTGCTATGTTCAAGGTGGGTATATGAGGCTCGATTCTGTCCCTGGCAGGGTCGCATATCTCCCATTGAAGGCAATGAGAGTTAGTCATATCTTGGGAGGTGGAAATGCAAGCTTTCAGTCTTCATGGTGTGGATTCAGCAACAGCTATTAGACCCTTTCCTCCCATTCAGAATGGAAAGAGAGCACTGTGTAGAACCTCAGAGTTGCGAACAGCAGAGTTATGAACTGGCCACTCAACCACACACCTCATTTGGGACCAGAAGTGTGCAATCAGGCAGCAGCAAACACCCACCCACCTCTACACATGCAGCACAGCACTGTGTTAAATGTAAATTATTAAAAAAAAATGAGAAAGTTTAAAAAAAAAGTTGACAAGTTAAGAAAACTGGTTCTGTGCTTGTTTCATTTAAATTAAGATGTTTCAAAGCAGCATTTTTCTTCTGCATAGTAAAATTTCAAAGCTGTATTACGTCAATGTTCAGCTGTAAACTTTTGAAAGAAGAATCGTAACGTTTTGTTCAGAGTTATGAACAACCTCCATTCCTGAGGTGTTTGTAACTCTGAGGTTCTACTGCAATCAGTTTCAACATGGCTGTGAACATTCCACGGGGGTTTATTTTATTCTCTCCAACGTTCTTATTAGGGCTTTTGGGTTCTCTGATGTGAGTTTTTCCCTGGTTGTAAAATCTGCTTTGTCTTCTTTCGGTTCCAACATTGTTCTCCTCTGACCATGTCTGCACTCTATTGCAGTTGCATTGTATATGAGTGAGGTTTAATTTCCCCAGGGTAAGGGACTTTGCTTTACATAGTTTTATGAAATACCAATGTATATTAGGTATACAGATTTTTCAAAATGCCTCAGTCCCATTTCCAAAAGTGACTTTGGCACTTAAGAGCCTTAGTCTCATTGAGTTTCCTATGAGACAGAAACAAACCGAGGAGTACTTGTGGCATCTTAGAGACTAACAAATTTATTTGGTAATAACCTTTTGTGGGCTAAAACCCACTTCATCGGATGCATGCAGTGGAAAATACAGTAGGAAGATATATATACACAGAGAACATGAAAAAATGGGTGTTGCCATACCAACTGTAATGAGACCAATCAATTAAGGTGGGCTACCACTCTGAAACCTATGAGACAGAAGCTCAGAAGTACCTAAGTTACCTTAGGAGTCTAAATCCTCTTTTCAAAGTCACTTAGGTACTCGTGAAAATTTTGCCTATTTTACTGATGAGGCCCACAGATAAATAATTATGACTTTTCTTTATTTTTCTGAGGCAGCTACATGGGAAGTCCTACATGAAAAGCTTTACTGCACGTAGAGGTTTTTCTACTAGATGGATACAATTGAATGTTAGGTTTCAGAGTGGTAGCCGCGTTAGTCTGTATCAGCAAAAACAACGAGGAATCCTTGTGACACTTTAGAGACTAACACATTTATTTGGGCATAAGCTTTCATGGGCTAAAACCCACTTCGTCAGATGCATGGAGTGGAACATACAGTAGGGAGGTATAAATACACAGCATATGAAAAGATGGGAGTTGCCCACTTGGTACAGGACTCCCATCTTTTCATACGCTGTGTATTTATACCTCCCTACTGTATGTTCCACTCCATGCATCTGATGAAGTGGGTTTTAGCCCACGAAAGCTTATGCCCAAATAAATTTGAATGTTATGTTTTAGTGTTGTTCAGCCTTGCCTAAGCAGAGAGCACGAACTACATTGTCTACGTTTTACATTGACATGCTTTAATATACTTATTTCCCTTGTTCAGGCTTCTTCTTTCTGTGTATTTATCTATATTTTTCTTTAACTTACATCTCCTTGTAATATAAAATTTTGGCTTCTTCAGAATCCACACCACTGTTTTCAATCAAAGAGAAAAATGCTAAAAAATATTTGATTCCCTTTTGCCTGATAGTAGTAGTCCCAAGTCCTGCTAGGAGAAGGTTGATATTTCAGAAAACATATTTAGAAAGCAGCTGCTGATTCAGAAGTAATTTGTCGGATTTTTCTCTTGCTATGCTAGAACACCATGTCACATAAAGGAAAAGCCAACCATGTGTACTCATCACTTGGTCTGTCATTCTGAAGCTCAGATGTTTAATTGCAATTCAGCATTTAACTTGTCTTGTAATATTGGCTTGCCCTTAGGTGGGAGTACACCCAATCTCCTGATCAATCTCTGACTCAACAACCACTTCAGTTCTAGGAGGTGGCCATTAAACCACGGAGACTTCTTGAAACAAAAAATAGACACACACGAAGGAGTAATCTGGAAAAGCAGATGGGATAACGCTCCAGGAATCAGCTGATGGCCTCTTCTGGTGCTAAATTGGAATTGGCAGGAGCTGATGGAATTTATTGCTGTCTGGATATGAAGGTGGCAGAGGATCCGGATTCTTTTCTACCAGGTTCATAACCTGTGTTGTATTTGCTCCTGTTCTCAGACAGTAATCTTCCCACTGCTATTGGGGCCTCAAAACCTCACAGCTGGGATATTGTGAATCCCTCTTGTCCAGACGGCCAATGGATTCTATCACTTGCAGCTAGTGGTGAATGTGGCAGCACCCTTGTTCACTGGAGTGAGTATTTGTCAATATATTAAGTCTGGTTTTGCTCTCAATTGCTATAAATCAAGAGTAATTTCACGGAACTCAGTGTAACTACAGATGTGTATAACGGGTGCAAGTAAGAAAATAACCATGCCCATTACACATACCCTGCATTCATTTTGACAGCTGACAGCAAATAATGTACCTGGAAGAATTCCAGCCCAGTCATTCCAACCTAAGTGTTTGTTTCAGATAGTCTGGAGAAAGTTCAGACAAGCATGCAACTTTTGGGTGCTTATGCAACCTGATCCTCTGTAACTTTTGAAGTTCCATCATGTGACTTCACTGCAATAGCTAACAGGAGGAGACACTGGGCCATGAGGGAGAACTCCGTCTTTTAAAAATATCTTTGCTAGTTAAAAATGTTTTTGGAGAGCACTAAAAGAGCCATCCTCTTTTCTTTCAGAATCCTCTGCAGGGTGGTTTGTTTTTGTGGTTTGGATTTTTTTTTTGGTCAAATATGATTGAATTTCCCTCCTGTACTCAGGAGTGGATTTCAAACTAGTGCCTTGCAGTCAACTTTGACAGCCATGGGCCTTGTATGGTCACTTGTGGTTCGAGTTAAAGTGGCCTCATTATCCTTAAACCCATTGCTCTTTTAATCTTCTTCTTCATTCTTGAAGAGTGATACTCTAACTGCAGTTGTTTCCTCTATCCCAACCCTTCTCTTTGACTCTCTTTGAGGCAGCCGTTCCTTAGCTGAAGAAAAATTGTGCTGAGCTGAACATCAGAATTGGGACAATGCTGTCTGACGTTCGAGGGCTAGCAGGGTATGCTTCAGAGGCCTGGCATGACTATGCAGGGTTAAAAGCACTTGCATTTACAATAGAATTTACATGCTTCAGAGGTTTCCTATCTCCTTAACTTGTCCATAAGGAATTAATAAGTTACAGGCATTCAGCTCGAATGGTGGCTTTGTTGCCTTTTTATTAAGTGGCTGAGGTGTGAGCTTGATATATTTACATACACTGTACCTTATGGACATGAAGACAGTTCCTTGATTCTCTTTTTTGTAGTCCTCTGCACTTAACTTCATCCTACAGGTTATATACATGTCCATTATAATAAAAATACTTCTCTTTGAAATCCTTGGGGTAAGCTGGCACATAAAAGCACTTAATAAACATTAACTAATCCTGCAACACCACTGTGAAGAATATAGCATTGTTCTTCTTTTCACAGGGAAACTGAGGCAGAAAGAGGTTCAGTGACTTGTTCAAGGTTAACAGGTCAGCAGCAGAACCAGGAACAGAACCCAGAAGTCCTGACTACCATCTCCTCCTCTACTAACTTGTTTCCTAATCAAAGCAGTTTCTTTACAGCTCTTAGTAGACTACCCATGATTTAATTTTGTTAGTTGTGCATGAAGGTTTGGAAGAAAACTGGTGCCTGATTCTGAAAACTCTTACTGTCAGACACCATCCATTGATTACACTTGGTAGTAAATGATATGCTTAAGAGTGTTTGCAGGATTAGGCCCTTATTTTGTAAATGTTGGTTAGCCTGTTCTATGTCCATAGTCCTATTTTGTCTTTCTAGAACAACTTCAGATGATTTTTAAATATACTGAGGGCCCTGTGCATTAGAGATAAAGCAAGCCAGTTTGGTTAAAACAACTGTCTTGAATCTTTGTCCAAAGATCTGAAAAATATTGGCAAAGGGGAAGATTTTTTAAAGACACAAAGTGTGGTTAAGCACCCAGCTCCCTGAAAGTCCCAGCTCCCATTTGAGCTTCTTGAAAATCTCTGCCTGACTCTCCCTGCCATCACAGCCCATCTCCACATATCTCTGCTGTTCCAGTTTCAAACAGCACTGGAAGCAGATGTACCAAGGTACAGCAAGAGGAACTGCTCGGGAAGTCCTTTTTCCTGGCTGAATCCAAGCAGCAATCTGACAGCAAAGCCTGTTCCTTCAAGATTTCTAATTCTCCTTGCAGACCAGAGAGGTTTGGATCACTTTATCAGAACCTGAAAGCCTTTTTGCCATCAATGACTGAAATCTGTCACTGCCACTGAGACTATTTATTGAAACTCTCATTACTTTTGTTCCCCTCCCCCAAAGAAAAGAGAGAAATAACCAATTGAAATGTGAATTCTTCTTTTGCAATTCTGTTATCTGCTCTCTAACTTTCCAGCGACTATGGCCCTATACATCTGACTTTACAGTTTTGAGTGGAAAAAAATGTAGAAAACTACTAAACTTCCATGAATTTAAAAATATTTCTGGAGACAATTCACTAAGAAACTGTATTTGGGGCCTGCTTTGCCCAAGCTGCTGAAGGCTGTGTGCGTGGCCTGGTCAACTTTATTTTTTAAATCTTAATGATCAGAATCTCACCAGTTCTGGCATTTGAATAAGGCTCCAGATGTTTAAATGCTTATCCAAACCTATAAGATGCTTTCCAAGGGTATTTCTACATTGGAATTAAAAAACCATGACTGGCCTGTGCCAGCTGACTTGTGCTCTGGCTAAAGGGCTGTTTAATTATGGTGTAGACATTCCAGTTCAGCCTGGAGCCCTGGCTCTAGGACCCTGTGAGGTGGGAGGGTCCCAGAGGTCAGGCTGCAGCCCAAGCCTGAATGTCTACACCGCAGTTAAATGGCCTCTTAGCCCAAGTCACCTGGCATGGGCCAGCCACAGGTGGCTAATTGCAGTGTAGACATACTGCAGCAGGCCCTTCATCTCCAAGCACTCCTTGGCCAACAGGTTCCCCAAACCAGCACTTGTCATCTTGGTGGGAAGTCTAATGGCCTGCTGCCTGTCACAGGCATCTTCAGGGAAGGGCTCCTTCCCCATTCCCTCCTTGGTATACTTAGGGGAAAAGAACAGACCTATTTCCCATTCCTTTTCTTTAGAGGATGATAGCAAATTAATTTTCTCTGGCATTTTCAGGAGGTAGCTCCTCTTCTCTCTCCCTGAAGTTCCTCAAGGTTTTGCCCTAATTTCTCCTGGAGCAAAGAGGTGATTCCTATGGGCTTCTCCATTCTTTCACTCCCTGAGATTCTCCCCTTTTTCTCTTCTTGAAGAGGGCTTCTCTCTCCTTTATCCCATCCCCCATTTATCTGGGTTCTGCTCTCCCTCCCTCAATCCTGAGCTCGTCCATTCTACCAGGGTCCCATTCCTAAATCAAATACAGTATTAAGAGGGGAAGAATAGCTATTACTGTGAGAGCAGCTGGTGACTATTCTCTTGTGGCTCCTGCTTTTTTTGCTCCCTTGTGTTCCCAGATACCAACAAGAGTGCAAGAAATGGCTGAGGCAGGGAGAAGGGGAAGCATGAAGCCACAGCTCTCTTATCTACTCAACCCAGTGACCACGGGGGTTTGGAGACCAACATGCTTCTCAATCTGCCACGGTCCATATATGGGGCCCAATGTATAATAATGACCTAGACTGAGGGAAACATATAGGCAATTTGAAGTGCCTGGTGACTGTGTGTTTACTGTAAATAATTCTGTATCCATGTTGTTGTTTTTTTTATTCTTTACTACTGAGGTAACTAACTTTCAACAGTAAAAGTGAGAAGACCACAGATCTGTGGAATGTAAATAATGATGGGCCGTAAATGATAGTTCTCTCCACTCCTAAGCCCCTACCAAAAATAAAATAAAAATAATAAAAAACCACTATTCCAAGTGGAGTTTTGACTCTCTAAAAAGGGGGACGTGCCATGTTCCCATGTGTCTCCGTGTTCCCTCCACGAAGCACTTTGCTATTGCTATTGATTTTAGGTAGAAGGCACTCAGATACTACAGTGATCGGTGTCAATATAGAACCTTGTAACAGATAGATATGTAGAAATGAGTAATGCCTTTCGAAATGAGGGGCATGTGAAAGGTCTGGGTTCAAAAGCAGGCACAGTCACTAAGTATGAAAGAATTCTAACCCTAAGATTAATTTTGGTATTTAAAGACATTGATTACTGTGGGTGCGATGCTTTATAGTGAGAGCCACTCAGAGTGTCCATCCTATGGGAGATACAAAGCGTTAAGCTAGAAGACAAATTTTCTTTTTGTGATCATGCGTATGTGCTTGTTCAGATTATAACAGCTACTGGAGTTGATATTACAAATGTCTCTATGTTGTATTCATCTCTGTTTAAGGGTCTTGTGACAGGTGATAAGATGGTATTACACATTTCTCCAATATACAGGAAAATAAGCAGCCCGATAACTGCCTTTTCATTTTTCCATTTTTCTCCAAGCAGCGTTAGTGCTTTAATGTCTTATGCATCTACTGTGACTTGTTTTTTATCTCTGATGTTTTTAAGAACATAAAAGATATGATCAATTAATAACGTGCATTTACATTGTCAAGCAAAGCTTTGCATGAGCATTCTTTGCTTAGCACTTCTATATCCATCACATTTCTTTTTCTCTGTCCTGAAGTGTGTATCTCTGTAAGTATGTATTCTCATTTAACATTTTAGGAACATTCTTCGGGCAAAAGAAAAACAAATATCTGGGTTTTCCTTAAAGTGAAATCTCTATAAAGAAAAAAGCAGGTGTGAAATATACTGGTGAATCTTAAAATTGAAAATTATAAATACGGGGCACCTATCATTGCCATCTTTTGAATTTAGTACTGCTTGAGAGAACAGCATGGCTCTGTATGAATAGAAAACCACCATGTTTGGTGGTTAACTCTTGTATTTCTACACGAACAGAGGATCAGGTACAGTATGTCTATTTTATATGAAGAAAGTTGTGGGTATACTGTCCTCTACAGAGTATTCAGCGCTTCAATCCCTTCTGACTTATCTTTGAAACTCTGAACTTGTCCAGCGTAATTTAGGATGTCTGTACTGTAGAATTTTATCATGAAAGGACTTCATAAACGTTCACTGTGATGAGGGAAGAAATAATAAAGGTATATATTCCAGTAAATAACCAGAACTATAAAGAATCTGGGACACTGGACTGATAATAGAATGTGGAACTTTTCACCTCCAGTAGGCACTGGGAAAGGGACTGTAGGCTGTGGTAGGGGGCCTCTGCTAAATCTGTTTCACAGACCTTGCTCAAGACCCCAAGAAGAGGCTGCATGTGGGGAGCAGGCAGGCCAGGAATATGGTGACAAGACCTGTATTGCTCCCCTCCTCTGGCATGCAGAGGTAAATCCACTAAAAAGTTATTGTAGCCTGAGGCTGGGTGGAGGAAGAGCCACTGTATATGTGACTTTGCATATTTGGGATCAGGAGACCCAGAGAGAGGCTTCAGCATGATTCCAGCCCAGAGGCTGCATAAATGGTTGTAGGTAAGATGCTTTGTAGTCCCACAGTCTGCATGCAAATGAGGGGTGTGAATTTAATCCTTTCTGATCTCCCTAGAGTTCTTAGCACTGTCTGATTACTTGGGCTTTATGTAGTACAGGATGGATTCCCACCTGCCCCCTAGGGACTATAAACCCCTTAAAATCTACTTGATATCAGAAAACGTGCAGCACTGACCAATATTCTCACAACTTCCATCTGTCCCCTTATCATAATACATAGTTTACATAGTGCTTTTCATCAGTAGATCTGAAAGCATGTTACAAAGGAGCATTGTATTCTACATCAATGTTCTATAATATGTATTAGCACAATTTAAAGCTGTAATGGCTGGCCCTGCTATTGCAGAATTTTTTGTGGACAAGAGTGGTATGCTTTACACAATATAATTGTTAAACTCCGGATTCCTAAGCAAAAATAAATCCGTTCACTTCCTAATGAAGCCCATGATAAACCAAATTTTACCCAGGCATTTCTAAAGCAAAAGGGCAAAATATCTGCAATTCAGCAGATTCATCGTTTTTTAAGAACAGAGCTTTTTTCTACTGAACAGCTAAGTAGCAAAAAATAAAATAAAATAAAAAGTGGCAAATTATTGACTGGAATGTTTCATAAGGGAAATAAATTTCATATAGATTTCTCTTTCTTTGTCACTTAAAAGATTCTTTTTTTATGTGAAATATGATAGCTGATATATAAACTGCTCCAATCTTGTTTTCTGGCTCTACTTATCACTTAAGACATGACAGAGAACTCAGGCTAGCAGTACTTGAAGGAAGGGAAATACATGATTTGAAGATCATAACCCTGTCACATCCACAGTTCATAGTGAGGTTGGCCATTTATACAAATTCACTTAGAGGCATCTTTCAAAATGAGTTCACTATATCATACCCAACTGGGCTACATGGAGCAAGACTAGAATATAATGTATATATTCCCCGGGATACTTCAAAACCCTATTGGCAAACAGAAAATTTGTCTCCTGATTGACCCCAATGCACACACAGAGAAACTTGTAACAATCAAAAACACATACTGCAAAGTGTGTTCCATATTCATGATGAAATTTGCTAGTCAAGTTAAAGAGACTTTTATTTAGTAACGACTTCAGTTGTAGGTCCAAGATTTTTACAGTGGGGTACGGTGGGACCAAATAAATAACATGCACACAAGTTTTATGTAAAATTAGATACATCTTTATGAAAAACGTTGGCTTGCACAATGATCATATTGCTCATGTAAAGCATTACATTCTACATCTTGGCTGCTTTGCAAAGCTGTCAATTGTATTTTCTCTTAATGTCTTGGCTGAAGTCTCAATGCATAAATTAATCCAGCCAAACAGCCCTTGGTCATTGTCGTGCATTTGTAGTCTTTCAGGTAATAAAGAGTCTAGAAAGAACATTTGTCAGTAAGATTAGTCCCAGGGAGAATAGAAAATATCCTTTGCTATAGAATTAGATAGATGTTGTGAAAGAACTTGGGGTCCCACTGAGCCAAAGTTTCAGGATATTGGTATGACCTCTTCTCCTTGCTAGTATCTTCTCTTGCTAATATGTGGTGTAGTCTTGGGGATGAGTCTCCACTCTTTTTGTTTCACCAGTTTAACACAGGTGTAAATCCACTGAAGTAAATGGAGTTAGATTGGTACAAAACTGGTGTAACAGAGTGGAGAATCAGGACCATGATGATTAACATTGGGTAGAAATGGCTAACAGATTCTACAGTTCACTGTAGTTGTATTGGCTGGATTAAAACTAGAGGCATACAGAAGTGTGATCTGATACCCCTGTATGCATTAAAATTTCTTAGTCCCTGACCTCTGGTGACTGAAATCAATGGAAAGTCTTCCATTGCCTTCAGTGAGCTTAGGATCAGGCATTTAGTATTCTCGGAGCTAGATCCTCTGCTGGTGTAAACTTGTGTAGCTCCACTGACTTTAAATGGAGCTATGCTAGCTGAGGATCTATGCTTTGGTCACAAATTCTGATGTTCAAGAACAATCCCTTGAAGACATTGAGACAGGTGTAGATGGGGCAGGCTTGTTAGGCGATTGGAGTGCTGGTTCAGGGATTCGGGGTCGGTGGGAAATTGAGAAAAGAGTTCAATTGTTGAAGATGGTGCAAATTTTGGAATAGACACAAGGTAAACAAGAGAGCAGAGTTATGCTTATGGAAATACTACTTGTAAAGTTTTTTGAGGCTCAAGAAAATTTGGGGTTGGGTTTGGTTCAATGTTGGGTTAAGTTAGTTACTTTATTTGCACCAGTTCTCCCATTGTAGAGAGAAGTTCATGCCCGACTCTCTCTGTTCTGGCCTTCATCCAGTTGAATTATTCTGAGAAACAGTCTGCTTGGGAACCTAACATCCTGTATTATTTATGCAAACAATTGTATGGTATTTATTGAAACAAGGGAGTGAAGTGGACCTGGTTATAAACCTTACTAACATTCTGACCATTGGCATCATTTGGCAATTCATAAAATGAAGTGTTAAAATCCTAACCTGTATTCTGTTTTGTCAAGCACGCTCCCTCTGTTAGATCCATGTGGTTTCAGTCCAGCTTATCCTTTTTGTCTGTTATATATAGACAAAACTGTACCAAGAGATAATGTGTAAATAAGAGAATGCTTTGTGCACATAAATAGCTCCCACTGTTGAACAAGTCCTTGGGAGTCTGCATAAAAATAAACACAGATGCAAAGCAGAATGCAGCATTTATTTTAACAGCAGGAGTTTATCACTGGTAGCATTCCCTGATGTTTCGGTATTAAATAAATGGCTTTAAAAATACATTTGTCAGTCTAAAAAATTAAATAAATAAATAGTATTTTAACAAAGGCTAAGATAGTAATGATGAACAATTCTTGACTAAATCAAGTAATTATATCTGCGTTCATTTACAGAGAACTGATGGCTTAACCCAACTGATGTCTGTTTTCCTGCTGAAAAAGCAGGATAATTAAGGGCACAATCTAAAGCCTGTTGACTTCAGCGGGCATTGAATTAGGTCTTAAGGCACAAATGGGAGGCCCCTTTGTGTGGTACCCTCAATAACGATTCATGAACACTGATTCATTTAGCAATGGGAGCATTGTTGTTGTTTCATATAATTTTTAGATCAAAGGGGCTGTCATAAATATAAAGGGAAGGGTAAACCCCTTTGAAATCCCTCCTGGCCAGGGGAAAGCTCCTCTCACCTGTAAAGGGTTAAGAAGCTAAAGGTAACCTCGCTGGCACCTGACCAAAATGACCAATGAGGAGACAAGATACTTTCAAAAGCTGGGAGGAGGGAGAGAAACAAAGGGTCTGTGTGTCTGTCTATATGCTGGTTTTCTGCCGGGGATAGACCAGGAATGGAGTCTTAGAACTTTTAGTAAGTAATCTAGCTAGGTGTGTGTTAGATTATGATTTCTTTAAATGGCTGAGAAAAGAACTGTGCTGAATAGAATAACTATTTCTGTCTGTGTATCTTTTTTGTAACTTAAGGTTTTGCCTAGAGGGGTTCTCTATGTTTTTGAATCTAATTACCCTGTAAGATATCTACCATCCTGATTTTACAGGGGGGATTTCTTTATTTCTATTTACTTCTATTTTTATTAAAAGTCTTCTTGTAAGAAAACTGAATGCTTTTTCATTGTTCTCAGATCCAAGGGTTTGGGTCTGTGGTCACCTATGGAAATTGGTGAGGCTTTTTATCCAACATTTCCCAGGAAAAGGGGGTGCAAGTGTTGGGAGGATTGTTCATTGTTCTTAAGATCCAAGGGTCTGGGTCTGTAGTCACCTAGGCAAATTGGTGAGGCTTTTTACCAAACCTTGTCCAGGAAGTGGGGTGCAAGGTTTTGGGAAGTATTTTGGGGGGAAAGACGCGTCCAAACAGCTCTTCCCCAGTAACCAGTATTAGTTTGGTGGTGGTAGCGGCCAATCCAAGGACAGAGGGTGGAATATTTTGTACCTTGGGGAAATTTTGACCTAAGCTGGTAAAGATAAGCTTAGGAGGTTTTTCATGCAGGTCCCCACATCTGTACCCTAGAGTTCAGAGTGGGGGAGAAACCTTGACAGGGGCAAATATGTGGCTTAAAGGATTAGTGGTGGGATATAGAACTTCTTAGCATTCAGTCACAGATTCAAGCCTGGCGTGGGTCAGTAATGAAAGGTCACCAAAGAGCTATAAAGTAGTAATCAGCAAAGGTGGGTGGAAGACAGCAAAACGTGTACACGAGTATTCTTTCATATAAAAACTACAGATTTGTCAGTTAATTCACTTTTTATAAACCTTCATGCAAGCACATTTTTGTTAGTGAGAATGTCTGAAGAAAGTGAAACTGTGAGGAACACTGGCAAGTACTTGTGTGAATATCTGGTATAGGCACGTGACTATTCACAATGGAAGTGCTTGTGCAAGTCACTTGAAATCTGTGGGTTTTTGTGTGGGATAGGAAACAAAATCATGTGACTTAGGGGAACCAGTCATACAGTGAGAAAACTAAATTTCTGCATGTATACTCCCCCAGGAGCCTAGGTTTGAAATGTGTTTGTAGAATGGATATGTTGAACAACTGTGAATTAGTAAAAATCAGTCTTTGTACTCAGGGTCTCAAATAAATTACTTGTTGCTAATTGTCCATCCAACTCTAGCAGTGACTAAGTGAAATGAGCTGGAGATCTCCATCAATTTCTGGAGTTATTCTCTTCTCTCTACTTCTCAGCAGTGGCACCAGTTCATAAAGTTCTTGGGGTTGGGGATGGCAAATTCAGTCTATATCTCTTCTCCCCACCGCAGGGAACTCATTCTGGTCCCTGCTTGTCCTCCACCCCCATCTTCCAGGGACACGGATATCCCTTGGCTGGGTAGTCTCTCCTCTCTGTTACTCCCGCAGTGTGCCACCAGATGTTGAATTCTTGGTAGACTCCCCTGTGCTGTGACGTGCAGAAACAGGTGCCCTGTGCACCAGATTGTAACCTCATGGCCTGGCAGCCCCTCTGTCTGGACAGAGGGGTTGCTGGGTCAAATGTGTGTGGCGTTGTGACCACTGTTCCCTCTAAGCGGTGTGCATACACACAGATCCTAAACCCTGTGCACATGACGAAACACCGTGCGCACAAAAATTTGCACAGAAGAAATTTTTTGTGTACACGGCCTGTCAAAACTTAGAGGGAACATTGGTTGTGACCCCATGCACCAGGTTGCAATGCCATTCACTGTAATTTGGCCCAGCTGCCCTTTTGTCTGTAGGGAGAACTGTTTGGCTCAAATTTCAGTGGCATTGCAACCATATAGCCAGAGCTGTCCTCTGGACCACTCGTACTGATTTAGTATGGAACAGCAGCAGCTGTACTGATTTAGTAAGGAACAATTGCTTGAAAGTGGTCAGGCCATGGCTCCCCAGCCTATGGAGCCTTAAGTACGTGCAAAAACCTTGCATGGGGGATGGATGTTTGCGCTCAGTTCCCAGTGCTAAGAACCCTGGGATGTGCCCCCTGAAGTCTTAGCACCACAGGTGAGTGCAGCCATGCTAGCATTGTTGCTCAAGCAAGGCTAATGTGAGAGGAGGCACTTGAGAGGAGATAACTCAGGTTAATGCTGCCGTGAAGACAGATCCTTAGAAACTCCCGAAAGGAAGTCTCTACTGCTCCCCACTGAGAACTATTCCGAAGCACTAATATCACTTAAAAATGTAAATAGTTCAGGTCTGATATTCGTCAGTCATCTGAATGTAGAGTTGAGTGATATGAAATGAGTGCCCTTTAAAATCTCTGCAGGAAGAGGGAACTTAGCTACTAACATTTACACTCATGCTTAACTTTGTGCACATGAGTAGCCCCACTGAACTCAATGAAATGACTCAACTGTACAAGTTAAGCATGTGCCTAAATCCTTGCAGGATTGGCCCCTAAGTGCTCAGGATGAAACCCTGGTCCTGCTGGAGTCAATGGTAGGACTCCCCTTGATATAGGTGAGGGCAGAATTTGCCCCTTAGAATTCAGCAGATATATACATTGTTCTCAAGAATTCTAAACTGACAAACCTTCAGTTTGCCTCTGTTCTGTTAGTGAGATACAGCATAGGGCTAACGTTTCTGTGGACTCTCACAGTAAGCATACTTCCTTCTCTGAGTTCCCAGATTCGGTGAGTTGATCTATCAATATTCTAGTGCATGCAAAGGTTTATTTTTTCCCCTCAGTGCTCATTATACAGGAGAACAGCACGTTTTTGATTGGTTTGCAGTTGAAAGTACAATTAAATATTTCAAAGTCTGGAGGAACTTTCTGAGCCATTTTTTAAAAATGACAACACAAACCAATGTCATATGTAATTTAGTTGGCACCAGTTGTCCATTGTGAATGTAAATGATGAGCCTGTGGAGCTGTATGGTTGCGTTGAACAAGTATATGCAGTAGAAGTGTATTGCAACACATCCTGCAGGTGCCTCTGTTATGGGATGCTTTTCACTCAAAGGACATTTAGCTGATATCATATACAGCTGGTCAAAGAATGCCTTGAGGCTATTTGAAAGTTTCTATAGAAACTGAAATGCTTTGATGAAGTTTGCTGCAAAGTATTATTCTGTAAAATAGGGCTAGTTTTGAGTGTCTTGTTTTCCTGCTGATACTTTCAGACATCTTTCTTTATTATTCAGTGTGGCTTTGCTTTTCTTTGAACTAAGTGTGACACATACTGCAACTGCATGCCATATCTGTGTGACCCATATTGAATTAAGTTTTTATGAATGGTTCCTATATTGCTTTGGGCCAGTGGGGGAGGGTTACCACAGCTTCTCCAGGAATTAAAACAGTGGTAGGTGATTAAGGTGAATCATTTAGGTTGTAAACACCTCCAGAAATATACCACCTCCTGGAGTGGTTTGCATATACTAGTTCAAAGTGGGTTTTCCAGAGACTAGGAGACAAAGAGGGGGTTTGGTATAAACGTATGAGCTTGAACTGACATAGGGCCTTCTTTCTGATCCAGCAAATGGACAGAACTTCCTGTCTAAATGGGGCCCCAACCCTTACAGAAGGGTTGGAAAGACTTTGGCCTGCTTGGGCCGGATAAAACTGATGGGTGACTGCTGGTATGTTTAGTGTGCTTGAATCTGTTTAATGATTTTTATTATGTTTTCTCTGTAATGCTTTTACCTTAAGAATGAAGGTGTTTGCTTAGAAAGAGCTGTGTGGTAATTTGTAACTGCTGGCAATACACTATTCGTAGCCCTTGCAGAGACAGCAATACATAAGTGCGGCCATTAGGCAGACTGGCTTGCTGGGCATATCACAGTGTAAGGCAGGGAGCTGTGCAGCTTTGAAATATCTTGATCAGAAGCGAGTGGGACAAGGGTCCCTGCCCAGAGACAGGTGATGCCTGGAGAACCTGGCACCTGACTGGGCACTCCTGGAGTGGACAACAGAGAGGGGATACAGTTGCAGTTACCTCGAAACTAACAATAAGTACAATGCTTCAGAGGTCTAAAAGACAGTGGGTGCTTCCATCTTTCAGGAGATGTGTATTGTTTCTTTAAATCTGTTGGAGGAAGCCAGACAGGTGAAGGGAGCTGGGAAGGGTTCTAGGCAGAATCCCCATAGCAACGCAGAAAGAGACAGAGTAGCTTTAGAGATAACATTGCTGTTTCCCTCATGCTATTAGTTTCTCAGTCAGGGATAGAAGTAGGTGACTTTGTTCTATGATTTGGAATCAGAAGTTGACTAATTTTGGAACAGCATAAATAAGGAACAATTAAAGGAGCTCAGTGTGACGAGTCCACAGGACGGTCAGACCAGAAGGAGCATGGCACCAGATTCCAAATAGCAATGAAGTGTAACTGGGAGAGTGGCAAAACGCAGGTCAGCTCATTAACCGATGCAGTGGGGAGTAGCGAGGCTGAAAATATTTGAATCAGTTCCCTTCACTGAGGAAGGGTTTAAGAATAACTATGCCATTGTTCCTCCTGGAAAGCATGAGTATTTTGTTCCAAGAAAGCATATTATATGGGATCATACTGGCTTTAACCAGAGTGCAGAGGCTAGGAAAAAGTGTTGAAGCCTTTATAGGAACCTCATGTGAACAAGAATAACATTTGCCTTTTTCTTGCAATATCCCCTGCTATTATTTCTGCAGGACCCTGCCTGATTTAGACTGTGCACAATGAAGGAGACAGGGTTGCAGTGTTTATTTTTAAAATACTTATTAAAACAGAAGTGAAGAGTGAGTTTGCACGCTATCCAGCTGCTGTCTGTTTGCCAAACTTTAAACACAGGGTTTTCCTTTTTGAAAATTAAATTAAATGCTGGAATGGACACCGCTGCAGGGTGTTGCTTTGTGAGCACTGTCCCCTTTAGTTGCTTGGTACTGTGCTCTGTGTACCATATCGGAAACTAATGCATAGGTGCTTCAAGTACGAGGCTCAAGTCCTCAGTGGATTCCCATAAATACTGGTTTCAGAGTAGCAGCCGCGTTAGTCTGTATTCGCAAAGAGAAAAGGAGTACTTGTGGCACCTTAGAGACTAACAAATCTATTTTAGCATAAGCTTCTGTGAGCTACAGCTCACTTCATCGGATGCATTCAGTGGAAAATACAGTGGGGAGATTTATATACACACAGAACATGAAACAATGGGTGTTACCATACACACTGTAACCAGAGTGATCACTTAAGGTGAACTATTACCAGCAGGAGAGCGGGGCGTGGGGGGGGAACCTTTTGTAGTGATAATCAAGGTGGGCCATTTCCAGCAGTTGACAAGAATGTCTGAGGAACAGTGGGGTGGGGTGGGGGGAAGAATAAACATGGGGAAATAGTTTTACTTTGTGTAATGACCCATCCACTCCCAGTCTCTATTCAAGCCTAAGTTAATTGTATCCAGTTTGCAAATTAATTCCAATTCAGCAGTCTCTCGTTGGAGTCTGTTTTTGAAGTTTTTTTGTTGAAGTATTGCCACTTTTAGGTCTGTAATTGAGTGACCAGAGAGATTGAAGTTTTCTCCGACTGGTTTTTGAATGTTATAAATACTGGTGCATTCTGTGGAAGTAACAGAACACTCTTACTAAGGCTGTCAGGAACAAACAGATGCAAACCCCTACCCTATGCACAACTGCTTTAACAGTTATAGCAAAAGATTAACTCTACAGTTCCTAACAATACAGGGCTAGGGAGATGGTGGGACAGCCCAACACCGGGCTAGGGAGGTGATGGGGCTCCTTGGGGCTAGTGACCAGGATATCCACTCCAAGCCACTCTCCTAGGGGAAATTGCACACTGGCCTGTAGATTTCCTGGCCAGATTTAAGTTCTTTTGACAGTCATAGAATCATAGAACTGGAAGGGACCTCGAGAGGTCATCTAGTCCAGTCCAGTCCCCTGTACTTAAGGCAGGACTAAGTTTTATCTAGACCATTCCTGACAGGTGTTTGTTCAACCTGCTCTTAAAAATCCCCAATGATGGAGATTCCACAACCTCCCTAGGCAATTTATTCCAGTGCTTAACCACCTTGACAGTTAGGAAGTTTTTCCTAATGTCCAACCTAAACTGCCCTTGCTGCAATTTAAGCCCATTGCTTCTTGTCCTAGGCTCACAGGTTAAGAAGAACAATTTTTCTCCCTCCTCCTTGTAACAACCTTTTATGTACTTGAAAACCTGTTATCATGTCCCCTCTCAGTCTGCTCTTCTCCAGACTAAACAAACCCATTTTTTTTCAATCTTCCCTCATAGGTCATGTTTTCTAGACTTTTAATAATTTTTGTTGCTCTTCTCTGGACTTTCTCTAATTTGTCCACATCTTGGCACCCAGAACTGGACACAATAATCCAGTTGAGGCCTAATTAGCATGGAGTAGAGTGGAAGAATTACTTCTCGTGTCTTGCTTACAATACTCCTGCTAATATATCCCAGAATGATGTTTGCTTTTTTTGCAACAGCGGTACACTGTTGCCTCTCATTTAGCTTGTGATCCACTATGACCCCCAGATCCCTTTCTGCAGTACTCCTTCCTAGGCAGTCATTTCCCATTTTGTATGTGTGCAACTGATTGTTCCTTCCTAAGTGGAGTACTTTGCGTTTGTCCTTCTTGAATTTCATCCTGTTTACTTCAGACCATTTCTCCAGTTTGTCCAGAACATTTTGAATTGTAATCCCATCCTCCAAAGCATTTGCAACCCCTCCCAGCTTGGTATCGTCCGCAAACTCTATAGGTGTACTCTCTCTATGCCATTATCTAAATCATTGATGAAGCTATTGAACAGAACCGGACACAGAACTGATCCCTGTGTGACCCCGCTTGGTATGCCCTTCAGCATGACTGTGAACCACTGATAACTACTCTCTTGAAACAATTTTTCAATCAGTTATGCACCCACCTTATAGTAGCTCCATCTGGGCTGTATTTCCCTACTTTGTTTATGAGAAGGTCATGCAAGACAGTATCAAAAGCTTTACTAAAGTCAAGATATACCACATCTACCGCTTCACCCCTATCCATAAGGCTTGTTACCTTGTCAAAGAAAGCTATCAGCTTGGTTTGACATGACTTGTTCTTGACAAATCCATCCTGACTGTTACATATCACCTTATTATCTTCTAGGTGTTTGCAAATTGTTTGCTTAATTATTTGCTCCATTACATTTCCGGGTACAGAAATTAAGCTGACTGGTCTGTAATTCCCCATGTTGTCCTTATTTCCCTTTTTATAGATGGGCACTATATTTGCCCTTTTCCAGTCTTCTGGAATCTCTCCCGTCTTCCAGTGTCTCCTGTCTGTCCTCCTGTTTTCACTCCACTCTTGGGTATCCTTCTGGGCCCCGGCAAGCAACAGGCCTCTCTTCTGCAGCCAGCTCACAGCCTGCTGCTCTTGCTCTCATGCCATCTCTGGCTCTCTCCTGATCCTGATCCTCTCCAATCTCAGGACGTTACTTTCCTTTCTGGGTGTTATGGAGTCCTCTACTGGCTGGATGGTGAACTGAGTTACAGTGCCCTCCATTGGCTCGATCCATTCCGGCAAGCTCTGCCCAGGCTTATATTATGAAAATAATTAATTATTCTTTTACTGTCACTGCTCAGTGAATGCACGTCTGCCTCATTCATGCTGTGCAGCCTGCAAAACTTCTGCATTAAATCCTCATTAAAAATTATTGTGCATCAGTACAGTACATTATTAAACCACTGCTACTGATTTAAATCACAATGTTTTTTTCCTGGGACATGGAAGAGGTCCTCTACTCCCTAAGGACTATCTCTATGCCAAATAATAGCTTCATACCCCAGCCCAGGGTAGGAGGGATGATCTAGTACACAGGGCACAGGTTTGGGTCTCTAGCAACCTGGCTTCAGTTCCTGGCTCAGCCACAGGCTTCTTATGTGAAACTGAGCAAGTCACTTAATCTACCCCATGACTCAGAGCTCCATCTGTAAAATGGAGATATTACTTCTCTGCGTCTCAGAGGGGGGTTGTGAGAATGAAAGTCATAAACGGATTGTAAGGTGGTCAGACACTATGGTGATGAGCACCAGCTAAATACTGAAACAGAACCTGTTTAGGGGTTAGATCTGTTTAAAAAAAGTTTTAAGTTTTGTATAATGACAAAAGTTTATTAATGACAATAGATATCTTCCACCCTCGCCACACACTCTTTGTCATTGTTTTAAAAAATAACTGAACTAATTTTGCTTGAACTTTACAACAAATTAAAGGTTTGGGTAGACACCAGATCTGGAAAATTTGAGGTCAAAATGTGAATGTGGCAAAAAGTTCTAAGCAACCATAGAAGATCTTGTGGAACGAAAATGCTTGGGTAACCCTAACTATAGCTGTCTCTAGCACTCCAACCGTAACGCAAATGAATTGCATATGCTTTTAACCTCTGGTATCTTTCCCCAAGTGTATCCTTCCTCTTTCATGAATTGTGTAGAACATTATACATATTTCCCATTTTAAAAGCAATTTCCAGATCCCTGTTTATTTCCCGTGAAATCTTTAAAAGACAACACAGTATAGGGGAATGTACAATATTCTGTGCTATTAACTGTAAATGTAAACTCCGTTAATGAGAAAACAGAACTGGGAAATAAGAAAAGATTGAAATAATATAAACATGTAGCTTGCATTAGATGAGGTTCTTCAAGGCCTCATTTCAGTAAAGCTTTTAGGTCCAAGCCTATTCAACAAAGTACATAATTGTGTATTGAAGTCCCATTTGAAGTCAGTAATATGTGACAGGCCACAGCCCTCCATCCTGTCTTCTCATACAAATGGCTCAAATACCTCCATTTTGCAAACACTGACAAGTAGTTTGTCTACGTTATCTCCACCACCCTGTACAGTCCCATGCAACAACTCTGCTCTCTTCTTTTTGGCAAATGGGGATGATGTTGGTATTTCACTGTAAGCAAAGATACTCTCCATCCAGAGATCTCCCTTTACCCTGGCCTTGTTAGCCTCTTCCCCTTTCTTTCTCCCTTTCCTGTTGCACTTCTGTCCTGTGCCTGTTTATTCTTCCAGTTGATGGGTTAACTAGCTTCTTAGTGCTCCCTAGCTCAGACAAATCTAGTAATTAGCCCGAGCTTCCCTCAATCAGGCCCATCTCCAGGGAAACTAATAGGACTTACAGTGACCAGAGTGCTGGTTTGGCGCTGATTCTCAGCTCTTTGTCAAGTGGTATTTAAGGACGTGCTGAAAATCAAGCATTTGCTTGGAACAGTAATTGACTGCTCAATTGGGGCTCAAAGCGCACACATTGACAGCTGTCAAACCCACAGTATGAAAGGCCAGCTTGAGGGAAAGGAAGGCTGGAGGGTGATCATTTCAATGAAGAGTAAATGTCCAAAACCAAAAGGTAATCTCTGGGAAAATATTCCTCCTTTTTATTTTCAATCTGATATTGGGAAGGAAAACCCAAATATTCAGAGGGTTTCATTGAGAAGAAATAAGGAAGTACTGGGAAGGAGGATGTGGATGAATATACATTGTTACCAGTGATGAAAGGAAGTGTAGGCGTACCGATCAACATGTCAAAGTCCCAATTTGGGATGCAATGGGCCACATTTTCTGCTGGTTTCACTCTGCTAAAGTCAATGAAGTTATGCTAGCAGTCATGTGACCCAATATCTGACAGATCCGAAATGGAGGGTACATTATAAATATTAACATGGGACATTTAAAAAAGGTGCAGGATATATCCCTTTGAGGTTATAGAAAGATATCTTGACTAACTTCATGATTCTGTTTCTGCTGTACATAACTTTGGACAGCAAATGTCTGGAAACACCAAATCTATGCCTGGGACAAAAGTGAGTGAGGTGGGTGTAATAGAGGTTCGAGAAGCTATACTTGCATTAGTAGGAAGAAGGCTTAAGTCCAGGACTTCTACAGTAGCTTTCTGGAACATGCTTCCAGTTGGGTGTGCAAGACCAACTTGATCGGGTAACTTGGCGTGTCTCAATGTATGTCTGAGAAAATGAGGTAAAGAGGAAGGGAGGGCTTATGTAGAAGGGATGAGCTGCCGGTTATCCAGGTTGCTGACGCAGAACATGAACGCCTATAAATCTTGTCACCCTAAAGTAGGAGCTTGGGGAAAGCCACCAGTTTCTGAAGGCCACTTCAGTCAGACAAAGACCTCTGATAAGATTGTCAATAATCCAAAGCTAATGCTGCTTCAAGTGAAGGATAGGAGAGAAGTTAGATCTGAACTGGAAGAGGGGAAATGGTGAAGATGACCGAGTTAAATTTGGGAAAAGTAACAGAGTGTCAGACAAGAATTAAATTGAAATGACAGAAGAGCAATGTGAAAGGAGATGGGGAGGGAAATAATCTAAACAATGCTTTCAATTGGTTTAGCGTTCTAGGGGGGCAATGTATAGTATTGTGGTTAGAGCTACAAACGCTAAATGTGTGTCTATATTGCACCTCAGGTAGCTGCATCCCCCATAACTTTAATCTAACTAGCCTGGCTAAAACGTCAGTTAAGATAGAGCAGCACAAGCTTCAGTGCTGGCTGTACAAGCCTGTTCAGAACCCTGGATATATACTTATTGCTAGCCTGTTCCAGGATTTGAACTGTTCTGTCTGCACTGCTATTTTAGCTGTGCTAGCTAGATTGCAGTCAGCACTTGGCTCTGTTTCTGTCCTTTGAACGTTGGGCCAATGGCACCCAATCTGCCAATCTGTAACTTCTAATGCCAGTTACTTCACTGAATTTTCACCAGGGATGAATTTGGAAGATGTGTTTCGTTTTAAGATGGCATCATTAGACTTGGATTGGCATTGCCCCACAAGACATTGGAGCTATTGCTCCCAATGCAATGCTGGGTCCGTGCAAGCAAGATTCAGTACCCTGTTTTCACCTGCCAGAGCTTTCTTTTCACTTGGCATATTTATCACTTCAGTTAGTACCATTTGCTGTTTCAGTGTTTAAAATATAATGTGTTTTCTTCTCATTCTTGCATCTCTATGACAATGAGTCCTAGCATCAGAATGATATAAGAAATGCCATAAATATCTGGTATATTATTCAGGTTTAGTTATCGTCTCTAATAAATCCTGAATCAATACTTCAGTGTTAGGGTATAACATAAACATCAAAGCTAGAGGTGCCCAAGTATACTGAGTCTGATTACATAATAGCTTCTTGAGGCTTATGCAGATAAGAATCTTGAGCCCCAGGGTCGCCAGCAGACAGTGAGTCACATCTGTTCAGTTTATTCATAAAACCTATCCCTGTAAGTTACTGGCTGAAACTACTTTGCCTTTTTGACCTGATCCCTACGTTCAGAAAAGGGCCCTAAATCAATGTACTTTTTGTTTTTCTCTATTAACAGTGGTAGCTTTTTGGACTCTTTCAGGCTACCTGCACATCCGCTGGTTGTAAGCCACTGATTAGGACTTCTGATTAATAATGGGAAACTTGGCAAGGTTTGGAAGATTGGATGTGCATCCAAAAGTTTAGGGAGAAGACCCTCAGTTGATGTACACTGTCATAGCTTCACTGCGTTTAGTGGAGTGATGACCGTTTACATCAGTGGAGGAGATGCCCCATGAGGCTTATCTGAAGTTCTTTGGCTTGCTAAAATGGACTGAAAACACTGTAAAAATTTGCTGTTACAGTATGTTGGCTGTTCGTATGTTGGACCAAAAGGAGGAAATGCCAAGGCAGGTGAAATTGGAGAGGAAAGGCAGAGGGAGAGGGAATAATAATTAGGGAAAAGATTAGATCATAGTTTTAGAATCTCAAAAGATTTTATTATAATTTTGGACAAAATTTCAGGCCAGTTCTTATTTTTCATGAACTGGTCCCTTGTCTCTTTTACTAGAAGATTTAACCTTAAAACAACAGGAGTTAAACTGCTCCTGCTGCCTAATTAATTTGGTGATGATGACAGTCAGTTGTTGTAACATTGCAATTTATCACCCACAGAAATGTCTGTGACTAGAGATGGGCCTAACCCAAAAGCTGAATCTGAACATTTGCACATTTTGGGGAAATGTGGAATCTGAGACACTTCGCAGCAGAATGTTTTCTCTGTTATGATCTCAGTCAAAATGCTGGATCCAAATTGCCCAGAATTGTGGGGGAGTTGTATCTGGGCTGATGCCAGGCTCTAAATGTGACCTTACAAAATGTTGGCCTGCCACAGCAGAGAATGAACTACATAAGAGGAGCAAGCTGACAGTAGAGGGAAAAGCTTCCTTTTATACCCAAACACCATAGAAGTAGATCTAGCTAAACACTGAGATGGCATCTGCTGCACACTGCGTGTCTGCACAAGAACTCTCCCTTGAAGTTTTTAAACCATGGTTTGAGGACTTCAGTAACACAGCCAGAGGTTAGGGGTCTATTACAGGAGTGAGTGGGGGAGGTTCAGTGGCCTACAATGTGCAGAAGATCAGACTAGATGATCATGATGATCCGTTCTGGCCTTAAAGTCTATGATTCTATACTACATGAGTGCCTCATAGATCTTAATCATCATAACTGAACTCCTGTGAGGTAGAGAAATATTGTTGTCCACATTTTATAGATAGGTTGCTAGGCAGAGATAGATTTAAGAGGGGGAGTTCCCAAAACACAAAGTGGAATAACTCTCTCAACTGCCAAGGAGTCCAGTGCCTAACTAATTCTGTGTGTTTTCGAAAATCTCCTTTTATATGATGTGCTCAAGGTTGCTTAAGAAGACAGGCAACAAATCTGTCTCTCCTCAGTCCCTGTCTGGTGTCTTAGAACACCCTTCCTACCTATGTAATGCAGTTACTGTAACAGAGCCTGTATTAAACTAGATGTAGTAGGCCCAGGGCAGTGGCCTATCATAAGTTAGTGGATGACGCTTGGAAAGCTCAGCTCAGAAGCAGCGATTTTTGGTGAAGTCCTATGTGCGCAGCATGGAAAGCGAATGCCTACTTTTTGAGTGACATAGAAGTTGCTTCCAGAGAACACTCTCTTCAACTGTGACTGGGTGTATTGGGGTGCATCCTGAGTCAATTGTGTGAATGGGTGCTGTAAGGAAAGCTACATTTCAATGCAGATTCTGATACCCTTTCTCCTGTTTGATATTGCCGTAATCCACAAATCCTCCCACTGAAGTCAATGGTGGCTATTTGTGGAGTAAGGTGATGTTCACTGTAAATAAAGGTATTGGAATTGGGCCCTTTGGGAACACTGAGGAAATAAAAAGTCAACAAAGTTGCCCCTGGCTAATAGAGACTCTGCATCTCCGCTACCATTAGAATCCAAAGCATCCTCGGCTCCTAGTCTTTAGTGCTAAGCACTGGAGTGCTGTGCCCGTTAATGAAGATTTTAAAAGGGTGTTTTCCTATAAATTCTGGAATGCGATTGCTCTTCAGCAAGTGTTTGAATGTTAAACCTGATGGATTGGTAACTCAAGCTTACATGTCACTGGCCACGCATAGTATGAATATTAATAGTCCTATCTGCTTTTTCTTGCTTCTATCAAAATATACATGGAAAGGGAGGGATGTGTTTTCTTTCCTGCCACTATAACCAGGTATGATTTTGCACACCGCACTGGGTCACTGTATACCTGGAAACAATGGCAACTCATGTTAGCCCACAGGGACTTGACTATTATCTGCTGCCATAACATGTCACTGCTATTAAAGATCTAAACCCTTGTGTGTTGCAGAACTATTCAGGTTGCAAGACAGTGTTTCATTAATTCTATTTTCTGCTTGTGCTCCTATCCCAGGGATTTGTGGTTCCCAAAAGCAGTGTGCTGACCAAATGACTCTATCACAGGGAAGAGAGGCCTGGACTTAAAGCTCAAGCTGGGTAGTTGGAGGTGGGGGGAGGCTTGTGCCTGTTGCTGTTTTGCTCAACACAAAGGTTCAATTTCCTTGACAAATGATGGACGCTGCCTCCAAAATTGGAACTCTGATCCCAAAGGGGCCCTGTGTTATTATAACATAAAGAATGGTTATTAAACTGTCAGAGGGTTAATAGTTTCATCTTAATAATCTTTATAGATGGTGCACATTTCACCAGTGCTCCAAAAGCACACAATGAGGTTTAAAATATTTTACTATTGGCTTGCCCTTCCTATCCCAAGGAAATCTAAGGAGAACTCTTCTTGCTAATAAATTCTTTATCATAACTTAGCTGGTTTTCTCTTATGGAGGGGAAATATATCCTCGGCTGTACTGGTTGATTAACTGATCTCATTTTATCAGCAAAATTAAATTCTCTCCTTTCATCTAGGAAGTTATTTAAAGAAGACTCTTTGCAATCCCAGTGCATGTACATGATGACCCTGCGCATCGGAGTCTTCGCATTTTATTAACTTCTTTTAACTGATTTTTATTTGAAGAATTCCCTTAGCTGTGCATCTTTCATTCTCAGCATTTCAGGATGACAAATGGGATGTCTGATATGACTTACTGTTGGACCTCAAAAAGAAAAGGAGGACTTGTGGCACCTTAGAGACTAACCAATTTATTTGAACATAAGCTTTCGTGAGCTACAGAGCTACAACTCACTTCATTGGATGCATCCGATGAAGTGAGCTGTAGCTCACGAAAGCTTATGCTCAAATAAATTGGTTAGTCTCTAAGGTGCCACAAGTCCTCCTTTTCTTTTTGCGAATACAGACTAACACGGCTGCTACTCTGAAACCTGTTGGACCTCAAGACATTCACATAAGAGCATGGTGTTCACTGCCCCTCTAAATGTTTTTTCTGTGGGGTAATCTGGCCAGTTTACCAGTCAAATTACCAAGACAAATTACTAAAATAACCTAACAAAAGCCAAAATAGCATAAATGAATTACTGAAACTCCTTAACTATAAAGATTTTAAAATGTAGAGCGTTGATTGCTCAGACTGAAAGAGGGAGCTACACTGTGTGTGAGGATTTGAGTCATTGCGGCTATACTCTGAAACTAGATTTAAGACATACGGAAATCTCAGAAACTTCCAAATGACACACGCTAGCCATAGCCTTTTCTAACTCAGCCACGGGGAGCTCCCCTTTGAATTCACAAGGCAAAGGTGTGGCTGATGGAAGGATATAGGTGTCTTGATTTGTATTTTAGCCTTGGTAATTTGCAGGCCTAACAGGCACTGAGTCCAGCAGCCAGATGAGGGACTTGGCTAATTGATTTAGTCCATTCTAGCATGAACATCAGTTTGCAGGCACAACAGTTGGCAATGAAATAGAAATAGAAGGGATATAAACCCTTTTGGTCCAGGACATAAGTCAATTAACTACTTCCTGGTTTAGCAAGAAAATTCCCTCATTGGTATACTATTCATAATTGTCTATTATTGGGTTACTTCCACCTTCATCTGAAACATTTGGCTACTGTCAGAGACAGGATACCAGACTAAATAGACCATGGGTCTGATTTGCTATGGCAATATCTATGTTGCTAGCTGACTACTGAGTGCAACTCCAGAAACGATTGTGAAAAATAGGACTGGCCAAGGACAACTTCCACATGAGGCAAACGGGTCATAGCATATACTGGCTCGGCCTTTAGTCCACTTGCTTTTGACTCCTGTGTCAGGTTACTGCTTCTGGACCATTAAGGTACTGCTTTTGGTCTCCGTTAAAGAAATGGTTTGGATGGACATTCAGTGAGTCTAGCCAGCAGATGAGGGATTTTTCCAATTGTTCAAAACTGTGCTCATGTTCAGTCAGCAGATTGTTGACAAAATATAAAATTCTCTCTGTCCTTGTTGAGGGCTACAGACAAGTAAGAACCCTGATTTAGGTCCAAAGTCCAGGAACCCTAGTCCTCTTAACATTTACACTTGTCATAAATATAAAGGGAAGGGTAAACCCCTTTAAAATCCCTCCTGGCCAGAGAAAAAACATCCTCTCACCTGTAAAGGGTTAAGAAGATAAAGGTAACCTCACTGGCACCTGACCAAAATGACCAATGAGGAGACAAGATACTTTCAAAAGCTGGGAGGAGGGAGAGAAACAAAGGGTCTATGTGTATGTCTATATGCTGGTTTCTGCTGGGGATAGACCAGGAATGGAGTCTTAGAACTTTTAGTAAGTAATCTAGCTAGGTACGTGTTAGATTATGATTTCTTTAAATGGCTGAGAAAAGAACTGTGCTGAATAGAATAACTATTTCTGTCTGTGTATCTTTTTTGTAACTTAAGGTTTTGCCTAGAGGGGTTCTCTATGTTTTGAATCTAATTACCCTGTAAGATATCTACCATCCTGATTTTACAGGGGGGATTTCTTTATTTCTATTTACTTCTATTTTTATTAAAAGTCTTCTTGTAAGAAAACTGAATGCTTTTTCATTGTTCTCAGATCCAAGGGTTTGGGTTTGTGGTCACCTATGCAAATTGGTGAGGCTTTTTATCCAACATTTCCCAGGAAAGGGGGGTGCAAGTGTTGGGAGGATTGTTCATTGTTCTTAAGATCCAAGGGTCTGGGTCTGTAGTCACCTAGGCAAATTGGTGAGGCTTTTTACCAAACCTTGTCCAGGAAGTGGGGTGCAAGGTTGTGGGAAGTATTTTGGGGGGAAAGACGTGTCCAAACAGCTCTTCCCCAGTAACCAGTATTAGTTCGGTGGTGATAGTGGCCAATCCAAGGACAGAGGGTGGAATATTTTGTACCTTGGGGAAGTTTTGACCTAAGCTGGTAAAGATAAGCTTAGGAGGTCCTTTTTCATGCAGGTCCCCACATCTGTACCCTAGAGTTCAGAGTGGGGGAGGAACCTTGACAACACTTCTTTCTTCAATCACAGGCCTGACTCCAGAAAAGCTTAGTAGGAAATTGTAAGCCTGCAATTTCTATAAAGTCATTTTGTCCTATGAGTATAAAGGCATTGTTCATGATGATTTATTTTTAGTCTTCATCATCATGTTCCCATTATGCTTCTGGCGTTTAGGGCAGGGACGAAGCTCCTCCACTCCTGTCTGTTTCTGGCAAGGCTTTCAATGGTTGCCCAGCTGTGCTCCAGGTTTTTCAGCTCCGCTTCCACAGCTCTTCACCGTGTTGTTTTCGGGTGGCCTCGTATTTTTAGTGGGTATCTGTAAAAATTCTGAACTGGTATTTTGGTGTGCAGACATTTTGAAAATGGCCATAATGAATCTATTGTAGCAGGCACTTTTCTGCCATATAATTTAATATAGTATTCCTATGGAATTCCACAGAATTCAGCAATAGGAGACAGTTAATTAAACGATAGATGATCCATTTCCCAGTATTTCATATGAAAGGTGTTGAAAAACAAATCACCACTTATCAAAACAGAACAGACTGTGACAGTAACGCAGACAACAGCATATTGGAAGGCAATATATGCTATAAAA
Source organism: Eretmochelys imbricata (assembly GCF_965152235.1). Lineage (NCBI taxonomy): Eukaryota > Metazoa > Chordata > Testudines > Cheloniidae > Eretmochelys > Eretmochelys imbricata. The sequence continues at coordinate 190,974,429 of NC_135572.1, read as the reverse complement.
TTCAAATACCATAGGTACATTCAAAGACCTTTGGAAGTCCTTTATTGATTACATCGACAGAGACGATAATGACAAAAAAACCGAACCCCGCCACAAACTACAGGTGATAAACAGAAAATACGAATGTGTACAAAGAGTTTGTCTTGCTCTTGGACATTTATCTTCCCTCCTTTTTTAGTTTTAGCATATCTCATATACATCAAAATAAACACTCACTATCTGTACATAAAGAGTTTGGAATGTGTATGTATTTACAAGAGTAAATGTGTGTTAGAGGATGAAAGAGGTTTGTCTGCATGTGTGTGTATATGGAGGTGACTGTCCAGCGTAATTATTCATTTTAAAATTTTTGGTCTGGCTGAGCTGCACTTGGTGCGAATCCAGAGATTGGGTGGCGATGGTGGCCAAGGGAATGTCACAGGTGGCACCTCCTCTTCTTTTAAAGAAAGCCAACCCCAAGCCACTTGGGATAAATATCTTACTTTTCAAAACTGTAACATACTAACTGAATCAGTTCTCTCTCGAAGGATCCTCTCTTTCCTTATCATCCCCACATATCGCCTCGTCTGACCCAGATGACCTGCAACAGGTAAAGGATATGGGGTAGAGATAAGAGATTCATGGGCAGAAATCACTTTCCAAATAGGATGTGTTGTGACTGGTTTTAACTTGCTGTGCTGTGGCTCTGGTGGAAATGAAGAGAGCTCTTTCCTCATCACTACTGCAGACACAAAATTTCATTTAGCATAGCTCTTCCAGGTAGTTGATTTGATTAATTCTGGCTGTGACCAACTCAGTGTCAGACTTTTCTTGCTGCAAAGCATTTTCTAGTTACTTTGAATATAAGATCAGTTGGATATGGATCAGAGTTTGTGATGGCAGATCTGGGTCAAGATGGCGTCTTCTCTGGTAACATTCTCCTTTTCACTCAGATGTTTGAGAGGCACTTGGAGAGTCTCCAGTTGCAATCTACAAGTTTGACTTTTGCCTCTCTTAGGACCAGATTCAGGAAAGCTTCTCTATTCAGGACCTAACAAGCATGTTCTTAGGTGGTTTCTAGAGTCATGGTCCTAGCTAGAAAAATATAGCAGAGAGGTTATCAGTCCACTGTTCACACTGGAAATGCCTCCATATGGGAGACAGGAGTGATGTTGACTTCTTTTAAATTAATGAATGCTAGGCCCTCCCTCACAAAGTTACCTTGACTCTGGTTTACTTGACAAGTCATCATTGTGCCTCTGATAATCCCTTCTTGGGGCAGTTATCCCTTCTTGGGGCAGTTATTTGTAGTATGACAACTACTGTGTAATCCAGAGTCTTCAGATAACCTAGATTTCTCTCTGGCCTTAGGCCTGGTTATGGTATGGAGACATCAGTAGTTACACTGGTTGGTAGCCTCCTAGCCATGGACATAGGTCAGGTGTCCATGCTGATTGCGCAAATCTGTCTGTAGCCTCTGATATGACAATGGTTTTTGCTGACTTGCCTCTGAACCCCCAGATAGATGGCACTAATCTTACTTGGTTCAATTCTTTCCTCTCAAAGTGGTTCCAGGTGAGCAGCAGTTTTCCAAAAAGGGCCATATTTTCAGAGTTTGAAATACCCTCCATGCACACACCCGCATCATTCATAAAATATGGTTTGAAATGATCTACGTTTAGAAGAGGTATGACATGGAGCTATCACGTGGTAAGATAAACCTGCAAACGAGGAGAAACAAGGGTATCCAAAATGAGTGTCATGTTTTGCACAGTTCCAGAAACAGTGTTTCAACTGCAATTTTTTTACAGTATAAGTTCATTTGAACACCTTAATGTGGTGTTTATCGGTCAAAGCTACCAAACAACCATGTATTCAAAGATTCTTGTTGGTTTTGCAGGGGCAAGTATTTTCCCCCCAGAAATGAGGAAGCTGTTCAGCATGTGGCAAAAAGGGTGAATATCAACATTTTGCAATATAATAATACAAAATGTTTTCACAGCCGATATTCTTTGTCACAGTATCTCATGACTGATTATAATGGTTTTCTATATTTTCAGTTGAAATTTCTTGACCCAGATCAGTCTCACACTGAAGATTGTGCTCCAGTTGCATAGATTGCAATCCCATAGTTGTACTGCGTAAAAGGTAGACATAAATGTACTTGAATTCCTAATGTAATGCTTCTCCATTTGTAAGCTTTTGTTTATTTTGTCTGCCTGGTAGAAGGTTTTAATTTGTAATTGCCTATGCATGCAGTATTAGCTTTTCAAATATTCTAGAAATTAGCTTTTTAATTCAGTGACCCTTATGGACAGGTCAGTTTTAGGGCTAGATATCACAATACATAGCTTCATATTATGAACATGCAAAAGCTATGAGAGAAAAAAGTGGCCTTACTAAAAGTAGTGAAGACAAAGTCCATAAACAAGTTCTTGCCTCTTCATTAAAGAGGGACGAAGAGCATGTTAAAGCTCTTAATAGCCATGTCATCAACAATATGGCAATCCCATTTGACCATGAATCACAACTAGAGGTGATGGTCAACATATCTACTGGATTGCATGTAACAGCAGATGTACAAGAGTCCCTACTGAAAATAGCAGAAGTTGGTGAAGAACAACTGGAGACATCCGTGAGAGGTGCATTCGATTCTGATGGGACACATAGATTCTTTAGCCCACTATCTGGCATCAAAACATTTGCTGACCTGACCAAGAAGACACTATCTGGCAAAGGAGGGACAATCACAGCAGCCATCAATTCAGAAATTGTTTTCCGCAGAGCCCTGTGCTTAGCAAGGTGCAGCGATGAGGCTTCAAAGGCAACTGATTTTAGTCACACAATAGGACCTGTGCTTATGGAACAATGAGAAGAACAGACAAAGCTGAATTAGGTCATCAGCTGGAAGCTCAAGATGAAAGAATCCAGAAGCTAAGAGCATGCAATAAAGAAGCCACAATGTATATCAGAGATGCCCTAGGTGTCACACAAATAATGGCTGGAGACAAATTCAGCTCATTTGATGAAATGGCTGCTGAGTACTTGAGGCAGGTCCTAAAAGGATTTGACAAAGCTTAATTTGGAAACCAAATTCTTTGACAGATAAGACAACAGTATCTCTGTAAAAACTGCAGAAAGACAGCACTGGTCACAGGCCTGCCGACAGGGGGCAATTGCCCAGGGGCCCAGTGATTTAAAATTGCCTGGGAGGCCCAGCTGCAGGAAAGATTCAAGTGCCACACAGCCGGCAGCATAAGGTCAGGGTTCCCTCCCCGGACATTGCTCCGTCCTGCTGCAGCTGCTCCTGGGACCCTCCTGCTAGCTGTGTTGAGCGGGGGTTGGGGCTGCTGATGTAAGGTGTCCCCCTCCCACTGTGCCTCTCTGCAGAGCAGGGGAGAGGGGACACAACCTGGCTCAGGAAGACTCGGAGGTGCTGCGGTCTACTCTGAACTGTGTGTGTGTGACTGAGGGCCTTTCCTAAAGAGATAGTACACTGTTTCTAAGATTTCAGCACCACCCCGCTCACACAATCTCTGTCTGTCTCTTTCAAAGTATGTTATTTTAGTGTTTTCCTGGGCTATGGATTTCATAATTTTTATTTCTCTTACACTTAAATTTAATTCTTTGAGTAGTGAGGTCTAAAATGCCTAACCTGTCCTGGCTGGAGTAATTATCCCTATGGTAACTTTTTTAAAAAATATATAGTATATCTAGGTGTTTTGTTTCTACTGGTGGTGCGCATCTGCACATACCTTGGTCCACATAACAAAGTTTATTGCTCACATGGGTTAAAAAAATTAGAGGGAACATGCCAGCAGCCCAGGTGCTGCATCGCCCAAATGTCAGGCGGACTGCATCATAGGGGGCCCTTTGACTGTTCTGCCACGGGGCCCAGAATTGCTGTCGGCGGGCCTGATTGGACATGGTCTAAGGTTGGATGCAAGAAATACCAAGTGATTGGCAGATGCCCTGTGCCTATGTGAACATATGGTTCAAAATGCAACTGAGGGTGGGAAAACAACAAATGCAAGCACTCTTCCTTGCTGGAGATTTTTCCAGTGGTGAAATAGCAAAGTCCATCACCAATAAAAGTGTTGAAGCCCAAGACTTGTACAGTACTCCAGAGGAAGCAGATGCAGGAATGCTTCTGGACTCTGTATGTGCCAATATGGCTTTTGGGTCTTTAGGTGTCAAAGGAACCACAGTAATTGCTATACAGAAGTTTTGGTCCTTGCTGTTCACTGCTTTCCAAAAATGGAACACATAGATAACATGTGGATTGAAACAGGCACCATTACCAGCACAAGTGACACATGTCCATTCATATTTGTGCATGTGGTTGTGATGCACTCATTCCTGTCTTCTGAAACATACTTCCTGCTGTACATGCATTAACAGGATGTGATTGTGTCATCCCTATTTGGTATTTGGGAAAAAAAATCTCTGTATAATGTTGTCAAAACAAAGGGAACTTACTGTTTCAGAGATCTTGTCAAATTGGGATAGAGTGATGGACAAGCTGCCATTTCTGCAGCAAGGAAGTCAGTAGCTGTATGAACAGAGTGAGAAAGAAAAGAAGACCCAAAGAGTTCTGAATTATTTGTGCTTCAATCAGGCCATCAAAAAGGACTAGGTCACCGGCCAAACTCCAAGCATGTGAAGACCGTTTTGAAGAGTATCTGATGAAGTGAGCTGTAGCTCACGAAAGCTCATGCTCAAATAAATTGGTTAGTCTCTAAGGTGCCACAAGTACTCCTTTTCTTCTTGTCAAAAGAGCATCTTGGCAAACAAAGATCTGGATGTCTTTGCACATAGGTAAAGCAGATTGCAACATGGATGGATGATGAACTACTTCCTGTATTCTTTAATGGCCCAATGACACCTGGGCTTCTACAAGACCTTATTTGTACCTGTAGGGGTTGCTGCACACTCAACTATATCTGTAATCAGAACACTCTTCCCTGCACAGAGTTGTATACATGCCAAGGCAATGAAGACTGGTAACTCATGCACATTCAATAGACTGTAGTGCAGGATGATTATATTGACTAGAAATATCACCACTATCAACAGCACCACTTGACAGCTCCACATCAGACCTCATCTGAAAGTAGACATAATAAGCTTGTGTGTGTATGTACGTACAGGAGATACATTAAGTCAAACAAATTTGGTGGTGTCCGCTGCTTGCCTACAGGGAGTGGTTGTGTGTGGTTGGTGATCTACCTGAGTGGTAGAGGATTCCTGGTGGGAATCCTCAATATTGTGTTGCTTCTTTCCATCTGTTCAGTGTTGTGAGTCTGCAAGATGATTTTGGAGATGGTGTCAGTTTGCAGTTACTGCACAGTACCGTCTCATCATACCCACATGATGCTATCCTTCACAGTTCGTGAGTTAGCTTTGGTTTTGGATGAGAGTGAACTGTTTAAATTCAATGCTAATAGGTTGGAGGAAGGATATTGAGGGTATAGGTAGGGGTGGTTTAAGGTCAGTACTGAGAGGGATTTGCTCGTGTCTTGACCAAGAGGTTACTGGATACATATGATATTATTGACTAAACTCTTAATTTACATCTGGTAACTCAACTGCTATTTTTAATTTTGTGATCTCCAGAATGGATTATTACAAATGTTTTCTTTATGGTGCTACTCCTGAGGACAACTTGGCATCTACAGCTGGTGCAGAATGAGGTATTCCTCCTATTTGGCAGTGCTAATCAGTCTCTGACAACTGCATCAGCTTGCAAGTGAGCCTGAAGGTAGTCTTTCTTTAAACCATGATTTTGTTAGAGACTCACAGTGCCAAAACTCACTCCTCCCCTCCCCACCCACACTGCAATAGCTATTAAGATCAAAATGGATGCTTATTCTAACAGACCCTACGCTATCAGTGAGGATGGCTCTCCCATCTGGTATTAATTTTCTTCACTGTTTTAATCAAGCCTGTGTTATCTCGTGGTGCAAGGTTCATATCTTCTCGGTGTTTCAGTGTAATTTGTTTTGGTATGTGTGGGGAAAGACTCCCTTTTGTTTGTAGAAGTCCTTTGTTATGTGTGATATTGTATCTGTGCTCAGAGACGTTGGGCCATGGTGTTTGCTCTAGTGGCACAAAGGGGCTGTAAAGAGGGAATCCTTAGCAGGTCAGCTGAAGAATCTCTAGGTATCATAGGGCTAGCATATGAAAGACCCCGTGCAGAGGGAATATTAGGGATATGACAGATAGGAAGGGCTGAGTTCGGAAGACCAGGCATAAAACAATTTGCCCACCTCTTTCAGGTGCTGCACTGTCTGTGGTTCAACTGGAACTGAAGATTGGGTTTGTTATATTGGGTGCATTTTATAAATGTTTAAGTTAAAACAGAGCTCAGTGTTCTGTACATTCTGCAGACAGGGATATGGCATTTATATCCCCTTCTATTATCTAGTCACAAACCTTATTTTACGGCTTCTAGAATATAATATTAAAAATTATTCTTGAAAAGAGCTGACACTGAGTGTGCTGTTTCCAGAACCGAAATCTGGACTGTGCTCATGTTTAGGCAAGCCTGACCTATGACTGCTCGCACAGGGGCTGATGATTGCTTGTCACTTCTTTCTAACATCCAAAAGGCTGCTGTGGCTTTAAGTATCACCCAGTCAGCTGTGTTTGGGGCGAGTGAGCTCTGCCAGCTTTAATCACCCGTCTTAGCCTTGTCAAAGGGGAGAAGCAGAAAATGCTGCTCAGCAAGGCTGTGAGGGCATGAAATTGTGTTAAGCAACACTCATGAAAATGACTGGATTTGCTATTTTAGTGTAAGTGTCTAAATGTTTTTGAAATTGTAATTTTCCTGTGCTGTTATGTGTAAAGGTGACCGCTCCATGTTGGGCCCTCAGCAGTTTGCACTAGACAGCTAATCAGGTTGATTCATTTGTTGAAGTGGTCAGTAAGCTCTCTCTCTCTCTCTGCAGTTGTATAACAGGATTGAGCTCTTCTGTGACTCATGAGGATATAATGCTGTAGTTATTGTTAAGAGTCCGTATTAGAAACACAGAACTTTCTGAAGCAAACTGTGCAGATGCATTAGGGTTTTATTTTTGTAGGAACCAATATAATTACCTGAAGTGCTAGCTTTACACACTTATTCAGTTTTCCAGCAGTTTTTAGGTACAGTAAGAGCTATTAGTACCTGAGTATCTAGAATTCATGGTAGAGAGCAGCCTTTCTTATATCTGGCCCAAATTAATACATTTCCGCAGTCAAGGTATTTCATTATGCACGTGTTAATTACAGAAGGGATGATTTAAATGAGGTTTGGAATGTTTGAGCATTACCCGGTTCTGCCACATGATGGCATACATCAGTTGAATGAAAATTACAGGATTATCACAGAAATGTCTGTGAATGGAAATGAATTAAATTTTCTGTTTGGGTTTGCAGTAAATTTTCTATTGGAGTTCATTTTCCCTAACTGTTTCAATACACAATTTAGCTTGATCACAGTGAGGGAAGGTTGAGTTGGCTGCTTCCATCATAAGCTGCAACAGATATGGCAAAAAAAAAAAAAAAAAAAAGAGGAGGAAGAATTATTATGTTGGATTGGGGGGTGGACGGGGAAGAGAATCCTGCAAATAATACCAAAATTTAAAAGATATTGGTGGCAGCAATGCTGTTTATAGATTTCCCCCTCACCCCCACCTTTCTCTTCAAAAGAACAGCAGACCCCGAGGGATCAGGGAATCCTTTTAAGTTTTGCAAGACATGGGAGAAATAGTACACTTCATGTCTTTGTGAGATATTTGTTTGTTAATGGTCTTCTGCCAGAGTCTAGTGAATAGTACCTAGCTAATACATTTTAGTGGTGGGGAAAATATCACTATAGCTACAGCTGATAAAAGCATTTAGGGATGGTTCAGTATCAGAAAGGTACAGTATGGTATATGGATCTATTATGTTGTTTAAAGATGGGTCAGAGCCACAGAAATCAGATACAAAGCTAAATCCAGATTTTTTTCAGTGAGCTGATCTGGATTTTGGATTCACACCCATCTCTAATATCTAGATTAATTATTATTTAAACCCTTGTTTATATCTTATCCATGACATTGGTTTATGTTCCCTTTTGTGCATAGCTTGCATGAAAAAGATCCCTATTATTGGGAACTGTTTAAGCATATTTCATGTTCTTTATTATATATATTGTGTTTTTTATATGACAGTTTATGAACATATAAGGAAGAAACAATGCTTGCCCCAATGAGTTTACAGTCCACATGTAAAGCTACAGACAACAGGTGGATAGCACAAACACAGGGGAAGGCTGACTCTTTCTGATAAGAAAAAGGAAACAATAAGTGCATGAAAAAAACAATAGTCACAGCAAACGAGCTGTCGAGCCATTGCCAAGTTTTTTGAAGGTACCTACTTTGCAGGTATCAAAGTAGAAAAGAGTCCCCTGTTTTATCCTGGGTTTCACTGTTATATCCTAAGCATGGCTGATCAGGGGATAGTGAATGGCATGAATTAGAATTAAGGGTTAGGCTGAGATTCTTTAAGGCTGCCTAGGGGATGGGGTGTCCAATTCCACTTCTCCCTCTCCCTCAAGGCATCCTGCCTTGACTGTGTGTCTCCCCAAAGATGGTAGGTGAGTTCATCCCCCCACACTCCCCGCAATGGAAAAAGGTGTCTAGGAGGCAGCTGAGTACCAGTGTTTGCATTCTCCGGGATTGGGTCCAGCGATACTGCTCAGAACAAGTGATGGCTGTTTACTAGCTGACCGTACAGTTCACTCTGGCTGCTTTGGAAGGTGCTATGCCTTTATATTAATCACAGTTTGTTGGGTGACCTTCCGTTCATAAGTACAAGTCAGCAAAACAAAACAAAATCCCTCGCCACGTTTCTCACTCGTATAATGAAAAGCAGTCGGATCTCGGAAGTGAATATGAAAAATCCTAAGCATCAAAATGCCTTTGGCATCTTTATTAGTAAACAAACACCGAGAAGCTACATTTCTTGTGACCCTGAGTTATGGAACAGTGTATTCTATCATTGTTCTCTCATCATTCCTCCCTCCCCCACCCCGCTCTCCTATTTGACAAGCTGATTCCAGAGGCCAATGACAATGTCCAGGTCTCTTTCAAGTTGAATGCATTTGCTCTGTTTTTGAGAGGGTTGCTTTCCTGCCCTTGGGTATCAAGTCACGCTATGTGGGGGGGGAAAATTGCCGGAGTTCATGGACTGCTAAGTGCTTAGCCACTGCACATTCCTAAGTGAAGGCAACTGGTGAGCAAGTGCAGCATTTAGAAATTTAAGAAAATATTTCTCCACTGGGGATGCTTGCTTATTCTATTGACCCCAGAACTGCAACTTAAAATGAAAAGAAAAAAAAATGTAGAGATTTGCCTCAGAAGAAAGAGGCAGGTATAGAGATCTGATATTTTTTTTTATAGAGGCAAGAATAACTTTTCCTGTCATTGTATTTATTGACCGACATAAAGAAACCACTTCACTTTGAACCCGTGACTTTAGATCTATTTTTTCTAAAGTTATCTCTTATTGTGAAACACTCTTAAAATAATTTTTGAATTACGTAATTCAGAATAGGTGAAGTTCTAGAACATGCTTCCAAGGGGAACAGTAGGGGCAAAAAACCTAACTGGTTTCAAGACTGAACTGAAAAAGTTTATGTAGGGAATGGTATGATGAGATTGCCTAAAATGACGTCACCCATGTGTGACTGCTAGTGGCAAATATCCCCGAAGGACAGGGTTGGGACACTAGATGGGGAGGGCTCTGAGTTACTACAGTGAATTCGTTCCCAAGTGTCTGGCTGGTGTGTCTTGCCAGGGTCTAACTGATCACCATATTTGGGGTCAGGAAGGAATTTTCCCCCTGGCCAGATTGGCAGAGCCCCTGGAAATTTTTCCTATTCCTCTGCAGCATGGGGCATGGGGTACTTGCTGGTTTAACCTAGTGTAAATCGTGGATTCTCTGTAACTTGACTTCTTTAAACCATGATTTGAGGACTTCAGTAACTCAGCCAGAGGTTAGGGTTCTATTACAGGAGTGGTGGGTGAGGTTTTGTGGCCTGCTGCATGCAGGAGATCAGACTAGATGAGCACGATGGTCCCTTTTGGCCTTAAAGTCTATAAGGTGTATAGTGGTATCTTATGTTTATGTGTCATGTCTTTCATTGTGTCGAACAAACTGCACTCTACATGGATTTATTTATCCACCACTGAAACGTAACTTCTTCTGGAGTAGAACTGGACAGTTGCTCGGTACCAGCTACACAGCACACTAAATTTGTTTGGCGTGGAACTGCGCTAATAATTCCCCAGATGAAAAGTACTATGGAGATTAGGTGACCAGAATGCAACCCAAAATGGCATAGGGTGCAAACACAGGCGAATACTCTTAAACCTGCAAAATCTCATGGGATCTTTTGCTGATCACAGGTGTTTCAGGCCTTGGAAGCCATGACTTAGCTTCCAGCAGCATAGGAGCCCCTGACACTATATTAGGGTATTGATTCAGCACACTATATCAGAACTCCCGATACACTATCTTGAGAGAGTCTGTTTCCCTAATTTTGCTTCTGTCCCGTACCCTTTTGAAATACATTGGAAAGAGCTGAAACTAGGTTCCGTTCCATTACTTTTCATATGGTGTTTGTCATAAGGTTTCAGATAGGTTGTCTTTCTTTATACAGTGCTATAAATGTACATGGCACTGTATGAGCTAGTAAAAGAGTATGGAATCCTGGCCCAATGGGAGCAGGACGAAGATCTATGTTCCTACTGCTGAACACTTATAATCTAAGTTAAGACCTGCCCTGACAAGGCCATGTAAAACATGTTGGACTGGAAAGAGGATGACTAGAAATGGTAAGGGTTAGTGTTTTTTTGGAGGTGAATGCCATGTTTTGTGAGTTCCATAAGTTCTGATTTTATTTGTTTTTTTTTGTTTTTTTTTGCTTTAAGAGGTTTTGAAGAGGGAAAGACTAGGGTTTGTAAGACTGATGGAAGAAACACTTTTTTAAAGAGACATTTGAAAGATGCACGATGGATCAAGTTAGCAAGTGGGTTCAGGGTGTAGGCAGCTCATGAAAGAAGACATGAAATTGGGAGTGAGAGAGGGGAACTCAGGGAATGTTTAGTTACATGGCTTGATCAGAAAGGGGGCAATGAGGTGGGAGTGAAGAGAATAGAGAAACCCTGAGAATGAGAAGCTTGAATCTGCCCCAGAAAGGAAATCTCCCAGTCCAAAGACTTCAGTTTTGTGTTTGAACATTATTTCAATTCTGATTTCTCAGCTGTTTGCTAGTTGTGGCGTTAAATGGTGAGATACTTAGTATTCTTCTTCCTGGACAAATGTTCTTGCATTGCACTTGCTATCTGCTAACCTGCTCCCTAGGATGGCAAATCAGTTTTTAAAATATTGGTTTCCCATTTATGATTGCTAATGTCTTATTGGTCATAAAAAGGTAGAGCAATGTGTTGCAACTTTTGCAGTACCAGTCGTCTTCTCTTCTTCTTTCTTGCCATTCCCTGTTCAGGGTTGGCAACTTTCATAGCCGTCTTCCAAAATGCACGATTGTGCACCGTCATGCAAATCGGGGTCTCTCTAAAGTTTGCTGATATCCAGTTCGTTTACTGATGTTGTGGCCTCTCCTTGGTTGTCTTCCATCCATGATCATTGAAAGGGCCATCTTACCAATATATCCACTCAGTTCCCTGATGAACACACCCATACCAATGTAACCTAGCCCCCTTCAACTTTTCTTCAGAGGGTCAACCTGCATTAGGTCTCTCAGAACCTCATTTCATTTCCTGTCATGGAGTGCCCTGCCATTTGACCCTCTCAACTTCTTCATTTCTATGGTGGAGAGCATACTGGTATCTTTTCTTGTGGCTGGCCTGCTCTTCAACCCTCAATCACAGAATATAAGGGCCTTTTTCTGCCTGTGTCTGAGGCCATGTCTACACTTACTGGGGATCGATGCTGCTGTGATCGATGCAGCAGGGGTTGGTTTAGTGGGTTTAGTGAAGACCTGCTAAATGAACCACAGAGCACTCTCCAAGTCGATCCTGGTACTCCACCGGAATGAGGAGAGTAAGGTAAGTTGACGGGAGAGTGTCACCCCTCGACGCAGTGCAGTGAAGACACAGCAGTAAGTTGATCTCAGCTATGTTGACTCCACCTATGTTATTCACATAGCTGGAGTAGCGTAACTTAGGTTGACTTACCCCGGTAGTTTAGACAAGGCTTTAGTAACCTCCCGTGCCTCAGGACCCTTGCTGTTTAAGTGCTCGCCGAGAAATGCACAGACCCAAGGTCACCATTATTTTTCATTAATAATCTGTGTTTAAGATGTCGCTTTAGCTAAATGCATAATACTGCTTCATTAGAAATCAATTAAATCATTGATTTATAACTGTGTCATGCCTGAGGACCATTTCTGAGGTGGAGCATAGTGGGGGCTGGGTGGAGAAGGAAAGATTGGAGAACTCTGGTAAGGGGATGGGGTGCAACAATACCATGGCTCCAGCCCTGCTGTTCAAACTCTCAGAGACATAGCAATGCATAGCCTATTATCCAACAAGGAAAAGTCAGCACACAGTAGTTCAAATGCCCTTGATCTTAAAATCAGCAATGTAGTGCAGAGCAAGAGGGGATATTGGCAGGAAGGGTGGAGGGTCCATTGTAACTTACCAGCCTTGGGTTCTGGTTCTTGCCATATGTCAAGGTTCCTTCCCCACTCTGAACTCTAGGGTACAGTTGTGGGGACCTGCATGAAAACCTCCTAAGCTTACTTTTACCAGCTTAGGTTAAAACTTCCCCAAGGTACAAACTATTTTACCCTTTGCCCTTGGACTTCCACTGCCACCACCAAACATTTATCTGGGTCTATTTTATTAGGAAAGTGTTGTTTGGAAACGTCTTTCCCCCCAAAATCCTCCCAACCCTTGCACCCCACTTCCTGGGGAAGGTTTGATAAAAATCCTCACCAATTTGCATAGGTGACCACCGACCCAAACCCTTGGATCTTAAGAACAATGAAAAAAAGCATTCAGTTCTTGAAAAGAAGAATTTTAATAGAAGTAACAGGAAAAAAGAAGTAACAATAAAAAGAATCACCTCTGTAAAATCAGGATGGTAAATACCTTACAGGGTAATTAGATTCAAAACATAGAGAATCCCTCTAGGCAAAACCTTAAGTTACAAAAAAGACACACAGACAGAAATAGTTATTCTATTCAGCACAGTTCTTTTCTCAGCCATTTAAAGAAATCATAATCTAACCCATATCTAGCTAGATTACTTACTAAATTCTAAGATTCCATTCCTGTTCTGTCCCTGGCAAACGCATCACACAGACAGACCCTTTGTTTTTCCCTCCCCCCAGCATTTGAAAGTATCTTGTCTCCTCATTGGTCATTTTGGTCAGGTGCCAGCGAGGTTATCCTAGCTTCTTAACCCTTTACAAGTGAGAGGATTTTTCCTCTGGCCAGGAGGGATTTTAAAGGTGTTTACCCTTCCCTTTATATTTATGACACCATGACTTGGTGACTTCCTTGGGTTCATCAGGGGGCTTCTTCAACTGGCTCCTCCTGGTAAATCATATGCTATCTCTCCTCTGGGTCTTCTGGGGCATCCTCCATGATCCTGATGCCCTGGCCATCATCAGCATCCTGTTGGACAATGAGGCTGATGGGGTTGAGAAGGGGACTGAGAGACAATTCAGGCTCTATACTGGGAGTCCTTGACAGCACCTGCTCAAGTTCCTCATGGAAGGGACATAGGCGATGAGTGCTCCTGGTGCAATGGTTGGAGTCTTTTTTTTTCTTTTGCCCTCTTGTACAGGAGCCTCAAGTACCTGATTCATTCCCAGTACTGGACCAGAGTCTGCTCAATGCCCAGATGTTTCAGCCTCCATGAAATTTCTTGGTACAGGTGAATTTTCCTGCCACTCCAGGAGAAGTTGGTGAGCATGGTGTCCTCTAACCACACATTGATCAGCCCCCACGTGTGGTTGGCTGGCCAGGCAGCTGCTCTCAGAGCAGGATCCATTGTCTCCAGGATTGATCTGTAAACAGTGCAGCAGAAACCTGTTCTCATATGGTCAGTGAAGCACCCTAATTCCAGTGAAAATTGGAGCATGGGGGTCTGTATAGATCGGGTAAGGGTCAGAAAGAAAATGGTTCAATTCATTGTGGGAATGGGGGTTGAGGACTATTGAAACTCAAGATCTGATACACATCCCTCACCCCCATCCACACTGATAACAGCTATGGAGCTGTGGCACATCCCTCGGCCATGCTAACTTACCTGATCTGTACTCACCTTCAGACACATGATTCTGGAGTTTAAGCATGGAGAAAAAGGGGGTTATAGCATAACTGCATTCATGGACATGTGTACAGTTGCTAGTGTAGATGTACCCTTAAAACCCCCCACCCCACTCCTTCACGTTACCCGGAGTCTGGCTAATAGTTGTCGTTATTGGACAAAAAGAGACAAAATATTGGGATGAAGTAATCCAGGAATTCCTGGCAAACACCATACTGGACACACAGGCTGGGTACCTCCCTCTCCTTGAGCACATCTCAGATTTGGGGTAAGGACTCCAAAATCTTCATGCTGAATATTATGTTTTGATTCTTGTACACAGAGAATTCTAATGTCATTGGAAGTGGAATATTTTAGATAATACAAATAACTGAGGCCCAGTCTACACGAGAAAAGTTACACTGTAAGTTAGGGGTGTTTCGTTTTACCAATATAGTTATATCAGTAGGAAGTTGCTTTATGGCAGAATAGCTTATATTGCTTCCTGAGCCAGAATAATCTGTACTGTAAAAACCCCTTTTATACCAGTATAAGTGTTCTGAAACTAGGAGAGTGGTTGCAGTTTAACGATGCCATTACAATTAAAGCAGCAAAACTATCGAGTGTAGATGAGCCCTGAGCACTGAAAATATGATGTTTGTTGATCCCAGAAACGGAGATGAGCCATTTTAAAGACAAATAAAACCCTAAAAGGATTAGAACCTACCATTAGAAACTTGCCATTTCTACATGCAAATACCTGATTTGTGCATGCCGGTGGAATTAGGTGTGCAATTGTGAGCATATCTTTTAAAAACCCAGGCACTTAACCCATGTGGCAAGCTGCTCTGCAAATGTATGGGCATTACAGTAGCCACATGCAAGATCTCCTGCGCTAATGAATATTCTGAATGTGTCTCGACAGGAAATTCTCACTTAGGGTTACCAAATTCTATTTCATGCCAATAAACTGTATAGCACTTCGTTCTAGCCCAAGTAACTTGTCTGCAACGTTATTGTATATACTCAGACTCGGGATTCTTGATTCCTAGAAAACTGGAAGCGCACTCGAAGTAAATTTACAGTCCTCTTGAGCATTACTGAGCATAAGGCTGACAAAACTGATGGAAAACATTCAACATGGACAAAAGAGGAATGACTGGGGACCCCACGCAAACAAACCTAATAAACAAATAGCAACTCTGAGATATTCTGGAATGAAAACTCAAAACAAAAAATGGCTCCATTGTGAATCAGATTGTTTAACAGAAGCCCGGGTACATTCCAAGGTTATGTCCTTTCATTTCCATACAGATAGTAGCCACAGGGATCTGTTGGACAGATGATAGCATTCTGAAAGGTTCTTTTTCAAATATAGATTACCCAATTATTCCTGGCCAGGAAGGAGCTGGGACTGTGGAGAATATTGGAGGAGGAGTCACTTGTCTGGAACCAGGTATTGGAAAGCCAGATTCAACTTTCCAAATGAATTTAGGAGCCCAGAAAGTTCTGTCTATACTCTGCATAGGAAGTTTAGATCTTGCTGGTACACCATTGAAGTTAATCGGAGTTTTATCATTGACTTCAATGGGAGCAGGAGTCGTCCATTACTGTGTGGATATGCAATGAAGTCAGAATATAGTGGTCTAATAGTCTACAGATTAATTTAATTTAAATGGTTAGTGCTAAAGCAGCATTCAGTGAAAGGGAAGAGACAATCTCATTATTTAGGCCTTTTTTTGGTTCTTTAGCTCAGATTCTGAAGTGTACTACTTAAATTGGTTGCCTTTCAATACAAAGCCTTCTCAAAATTTTCACTCAGCAGAGGGGACCACTGATTTTCTTTCTTTTAATGAGCTCTGGGAATGTCCCACAAAGCAAAACGTATTTCTATTCCAAGGAGGGGGAATCTAAGGAAACACGGGTAGCAGGGCCTATATTTTGAGTTGAGACAAATGATTCATTTTTTGGCTTACAATTTAATAGCTTTAAGTACAAGAATACTTCACCTCTTTGATTCAGTATTGTAACTGTATAAATGTATTGATAAAAGTAACACAATTTTGCCATCTAAGTGGTGCACCATGAAAGATGTGGTCCAAGCAGGGAGCCCAGTCTTTGGAGAACAATGGGTACATAAAACACCCAAACTACAAATCCCATAAGGCACCATGGTACCATTTTGAACAAAAATATTTCAGTTTGCACCTGCAATATGATGCTTTAGGGGCATTTGGTATTTCAACAAAATATCAACATTTTTCACAGAAAGCAGAAGTGGAAAGACTTTTTTTTCTGGTGTTCATGTCACTATCTCCTACTGAAGTTCTTGTCTCCAGAATTGTCCGTACCTGCTGGAATTAAAAACAAATGTATTAACTATGAGTTACATCAGAGTAAACCTGGCAGTTATTTTCACCTTCATTTGTCTACTGAGGGTCTTTCAGTTTTTGCCCACTCAACCATGCCCAGATTCCTTAAGGGCTTATCTAATTTGTTTCCTCATATCCCACCCCATGTCCATGGAGACCTTAATGTGATTCTCAGTGCCCTAAGGAACTGCCCATTTAAATCTATGGCCACCTATTTGTTCTGCTACTTCTCCTTTAAGACCTCATTTACGATTGCTATCACCATAGCTAGAAGGGTGGGAGAACTTGGAGCATTCAGGGCTGAACCGTCTTACACTACCTTCTACCATGATAAGATCACACTGTGCCCCCACCCACAATTCCAACCCAGTGTCTCATCGGATTTTCATATCAATCAGGATATCCATCCACCAGTATTCTTTCCCAAGCCTCACTCCTCAAGAGAAGACCCTAGCCTTCACACTTTAAATGTTCAGAGGGCAACTGCCTTCTGTCTGGACAGGACTAGAACCAGGGGTGAAAGTAAGATAAATTACTTATCGGTACGAGGGCATGGCTCTGGGACCCCGGAAGGCGAGGGGCCTCGGGCAGAAGGGGCAGGGCTGAGGGTCAGCATCCCCTAACCAGCCCTTCCACGCTGCCTGGCCTGCGCTGCCCGGGGCTCCGGTGGCGGTTTAAACGGCCTGGGGCTCCGACCACTGCCACGGTAGTGGCGGCTGGGAGCCCTGGGCCCTTTTCAATTGCCGGGCCCCAGGGCAGATGCCCCTTCCCCACCCCCATCGGCGGCCCTGCCGGTAGCGCTTTAACATCGGCTGCATATGGGCTGGTACCAGCGGCCACTTCTTACCGGTACGCTGTACTGGCCCATACCGGCCGACTTCCACCTCTGACTAGAACCTTTAGGATTTCTCCTAGAATATTTGTACCCTTTGCTAGAAGACAGAAAAAACAATTAATCCCTTCTCATAAACTCGCTAAGAGGGCTTCAGGTAGCATCACAGCCTGCTACAAGGACACTTTTGCCTGTTTAGCAAAAGAGCAGTACCAAAGTTAGTGCAAAGGCTATATTTAGTTGCAAATTAACATGTTTTAATGTTTATTGACCATTGACCATAACTTTTCTTTAGGAACATAACAAAAATGTACAAATACAAAACAAGATTAAAATCCATTATTTAAATTAAGGTTTCCAGCTTGCTGATTTAAATCATGATAATCAATCCACTCTGGTATAGCAATACTGGTGCTGCTGATCTCGTTAGCAAAAATCTTGGAAGCAAAACACAAAGGATCAAACTGAGTCCTCAGACTCTCAGTCTTATGAGCTCATTACAGCTCTCAGGTCTTGTGGTGCAGATCTGAGCCCTGCAAACCAATTCACTACACTTCCTGCAAAGTAGAATTAATTCTTATTGTAAACACATCTGCAGCTAAAGCCATCTTCATTTTGTGAAATTGATTTTTTTTCTTCCCCTTCCATCTTCTCAAATGGGTATTATGCATGTCACATTCTACCATTTTCTCTTCTTTATATTGAAATGTGGTATGCTGGTAGGGCACTGTTTATTTTAGGGTAGAAGTTAAGACTCTCTTCCTAAACTGGTGTCTGATTACATAAACAAGAAATATTACCCAGATGCATTAATAACCCACATTTCACCTTTTGATAAAATCAATGAGGGATTTGAACCGCTGCAGACATGGAAAAGGGGAGCTATTTTATTTTTACATCTTCATGACAATTTCTTGAGTCAGTTTGATGTATGAATTGCCAGAGAGAGATTCTGTCCTTTCTTCACCAGTTTTGTGATAGATAGGAGGTGGATTCAAAATGGAAACTGATCCAAACCCTCTTTTTTCACAAACTTTCAGTGTGTTTGTGTCTGAATCTGAACACTGAAGCTTGTGTCTATCTGTACAAGGATTTTAAATAATAATCCTGAATCCAATCACTCCTAAAACTTGAAGAAACCTGAGATCAAGATCTGAACCTCATGACTCAGGTCCATCTATCATATAAAAGATGTAAATAGAAAGACAGTGGCCTGTCACGGTGAGAATTCTGAGTGCTTGGAAACTCTGAAAATCAGGCCACTTATTTAGGAGTCTAAATGTTTAATTTAGGTGCCTGACTTTACACCTGGAGATTTAGGAGAAATGATCTTTATTCTCTGGAAAAGGTTTATTTCTCTGTCTCAGCTATCAGTTTGTGTGTTGCATAGTCTATAAAGTGGAATTGTGAAACTAATTGGAGGAGAATGGTCTCTTAGTAATATACATCAAGTATCAGTCTATGGAACATTGTTCTCTCTTGATACATAGGATATTATTTATGTGTATGAGCTACATCTTGATTTGTACATTTGATTGATGAGCCTAGGAGCCAAAATTTTTTCCTCACTGACTCCCACATGATCATAATATGGCCAATCTTGTTCTCTATGATACTGTGTGACCTCACAGCCTCAAGATGAACCCTTGTTGACCTCTGTGGGACCCTGGTTGACTCCAAATTTTTCCTCATTGACTCCTGCATGACCTCAATGACTAAAGATTTACTATCTGTGACCCCGTGTTAACACTCTGCCTTCAGATTGGCACTAATTGACACAGGCTGTCTCCAAATTGTTCCTCATTGACCCCTACATGACCCCACTACCTCCAGCTTTCCTTTTTGTGACCCATTGTGACCCCTCTGCTTCCAGATTAGCACTTATTAACCCTGATGCGACTGTGGATGACCCCCAGTTTTTCCTCATTGGCTCCCACATGACCACAATATCTCCAGCCTTGCTCTTTGTGTCCCTGTGTGACCCCACAGCCTCAAGACGAACACTTGTTGACTTCTGTGGGACCCTGATTGACTCCAAATTGTTCCTCATTAACCCCTGCATGGCCCCACTGCCTCCAGTCTTCCTCTGTGTGACCCCTCTGCTTCCAGATTAGCAGTCATTGACCCCATTGCAACCCTAGCTGCGTCCACATTTTTTCTTCTAGACCCTTGCATGACTGCAGTCACTTCAGTTTTGATCTCTCTGATCCGGTGTGACTCCTCTGCCCCCAGACTGGCACTAACTGAGCCAGGCTTCCTCCAAATTGTTCCTCTCTGACCCCTGCATGACCCCAATAACTCAAGCTTTGCTCTCTGTGACCCCGAGTGAACCCTCTGATGAAGGTCGGGCACTAATTGACACAGGATGCCTAGAAATTGCTCCTCATTGACCCCTGCATGACCCCACTTTCTCCAGCCTTGCTCTCCCTGACCCCATGTGACCCCTCTGCTTCCAGATTGACAGTTATTGATCCCTACTGACTCTGGCTGCATCCAAATTTTTCCTTGTTGACTCCTGCATGACCCCAATAACTCAAGCTTTGCTCTCTGTGATGCCATGTGACCCCCTCAGCCTACAGATTGGCACTAGTTGACCTAGGCTGCCTTCTAAATTGTTCCTCATTTGACCCTTCACCATGACTTTCACAATAAGCCAAAAATGAAGCTAATCCCATTTCAAAACAAGCCAGTCCCTAAGAACCCCAACACTCTATGTGACTAGATCCCCCCCAGCGTGCAGTGTGGGACTGTGTGTTGGGCCCACTGTGCACCCCGACTGTCTTCTGCCGCCCCTTGACCCTGCTTGCCCCCTCCCCCCTTGACCCTGCTTGCCGGGAGCTGATCAAAAATAAAAGAAGCAATGAGCTGCAACAAGCCACAAGCAACAAGCTACAAGCCAAAAATGAATCAACAAGCAACTCCCAAGGTAATTAAGCCAAAACCAACCCCAATTCCAGCATTTTTTTCCCGCTGGTTTGGCATGTCTTCTCAGGGGTCATGGAGAGTAAGGGTGGAAGCAGTGGGGTAATGTAGGGGTCACTAGCACAGTCTAACCATCAGAGCTAGCTGGTCCACTAGAGGCACTCCTCCCTTAGCCATTTTAAAAAGGAGCAATAGGCCGCTGAGGGGACTTTGTGGCCTCTGGAACAACACAGGCAGGTCGGGGCCAGTTTCTCAGCAGGGGGATTAGTGCTTGCTTTACATTCTAGAACTTGTGGGTTGATGCCTGCTTTCTTCAGGTGTTGGGACAATGGCTCTTACCTGCTTCCTGGGGAAGGGTTGGACCACCGCCCATTGCATGTAGTGGTCATGGAGAAGAGCAAGAACCACAAGCCCAAGCCCACATCCAGGTAGCTAACAAGCAGCATGGAGACTCAAACCCACAATGTTGATGTTATTGACACCACAGTTTTACACACTGAACTAGCCTGCCTGGGAGAAGGCCACCTCCCACAGCCATTTCAGAGACAAGCAATGGGCTACAATGGGACAACATCAGATTAGGGTCCTTTTTTTGCAAGGTGGATTAGCTCAAATAGTGGAGTGCTTGCTCTGTATATGAGCAGCAATGGCACTGATACCTAAATTCGCCAGCCTGCCCTGCTGTGGTAGGGTGAGCCATCCCTTTCTTATGGCTTTGCTCAAGACCCTGGTGCCATCTCTTTGTCTCACTGGCACCAGACAGGTCATCTGCAGGTGGGGAATTAGCTCAAGCAGTAGACTGCTCGCCCAGAACTGGGGTGAGGTAGCAAGCTTTGATTGTTGTAACAGTGAAGTGAAATCACCCTCCTTGGCCATAGAGAGGATTAGGCCCACAACCATGGCATTATTAGTGCCACACACCAACCAGCTGAATTAGCCAGACCACAAGAAAAACACTCCCCCGGCCATTTCAGAAAGGAGCAACAGGACACCTTGGGGACCTCGTGACATGGGTGGGTCAGAGCCAGCTTCCAGTCAGAGGGATCAGCTCAACTGGTAGAGCATTGTTTTACATGCAAGTAGATGTAGGATCAATGCCTGCATCCTCCAGTGGAAGGTTGGACGATGGGGGCGGGGGGGGGGGCACAGACCAGGCTCCTGTTCTTTCTTTTTAGAAGGGGACACCAGCCAGGGGGCTGAGCCATTGTGCCCCTCTCCCCATTCAGCCTCCAAAGAAGTGAGCCATGGCAGGGCTGGTGGACAGCGGATGCTGCCTAACAGCTAGGAGAATTAGTTTAAGTGGTAGAGTGCTTGCTCTAAATAGGAGAGAGAGCATGATTGATGCCTGGTGCTCTGCAGGTAGCACACAGCAAGGTCAGGGTCTCAGAAAGACACTTACATGAAACAGTAAAGCTGGTTGTGTCACATTTGTCAGCAGCATCCAAAGGACCAAAAAATAATACTGTTGGATTTTCATGCACAGTTCCCATTCAAGAAAGTGGAAGTCGTGTGCATGCTCCTGATGAGTTTACCTCCCAAACAACATGGCTTTTACCTTTTTGTAACGGTTTCTCGCTCTAACTAGGCAACATGCCGCTTTAGAAAGAGCCATACAATTGTACCCTATTCAGCTTGATTTTAGAAATGTAATCATTTAATGCTTTCAAAATGCATTTATCGTGACATAAAAAAGTCTCTACTATGCTTTAGCAGAATTACTGTCCTATTCTCACTGACTTATAGGGCAGGCTATTGGCCAAGAAAAATAAATTCTGAGAATCTAGCATAATATAAAAGCATAACTGTCTGCTGAAGAATAGCATGCCTCAAAGAAATTGATTCCGCTGAGAAAGCGGCATAACATGTACACAACTATGGGTCTGATTCTGGTCCTGTTTTTACTGCTATAACTCAGGAGTAACTCTAGCAAAGTCAAGAGAGTACACAGTGTAAAACTGGAGTGAGGAGAGAATTGGGACGTACATCTTCAAAGTGGCCAACATTTTAATTTAAATGAGCATCATATTCCCCAATCCGCCCCATGGAAAGGTAGGACTGAGGGATTATTTATTTGGTTTCTTATCTACCCGCAAAATGTTCATTCATAAGCATAAAAAAAAGAGCACCCACTTACCAAATGAATCTACATTTGGGTTTTGAATATGGTCTCTCTAGCCCAGTGGTTCTCAACCCACAGCCTGCTTGTGGCCCAATCAGCATACAGCTGTAGCCCATGTGACACCCTCAGGGCCATGCAGGTAGTGTGTGTATGTATGTGTGTATATATATTGTGTGGATGTGGGCCACATAACACAGAGAGTTGCATATGTGGCCCACAATGGTAAATAGGCTGAGAACCACTGCTCTAGCCTCTTACAGTGCAGTATTCATGCTTTATCAAGAAGTGATTAGGGAGCCTCGGGGGGGGGGTCCCCTTTATACTGTGGAGGGTTGGTCAGTAGGGGGAATGGGAGGGTCTGAAACTCTCCGTACACATTCCTAGAACAAGACTAAGGGATGAACTGTCTATTTTTCTCACTGTCAATGTGAAGGCAGTTGCAGTGAAGAAAGGTTTGTGTTTAGGGTAGGGGTCTACACCTGGCCAATGGGAGGCAGTCTGTGAATCTGTTTGCAGTATGAGCTGTGAGGTCTGAGTGCCACGGCTGAGACTGGAGAGACACTTGAACTTTGATGGTATAAACAAAAGGGGGCTGGTGGCAGGGTTTTCCCTGTGTGTGCCTGTAATGTTCTGAGGTGCAGTTCAGACCAGTGGGAGGTTGTATCACCACCTGCCCTGTAACCCTGGGTGCCTTAAATGCTCTGCTGCTATGTCTCACAGCTGAAACACCAACAGCCAGTAGGCAAGCACGCAGCTCCCTGAGTGCTGTGCAGCCCACCTTTAGCACTCTGACCCCAGCAGTCCCACCCTGGCCTCCACCCCTTGGTTACTAATTGCAGGGTGATTCCCAGCATAAGCCCATTCCCCAGAACCATCTGCTCCGAAGTGTCCAGCTCTCTCCTGGAACATTCAGAGGAGTCAGAAGGTCCAGTGATTCTTTCAAGAGACAAAAGCACAGCAGCTTGTTGCTTGGAGTGGTGTTAATAATCACTTCAAGTCAAACACGGATGCCAAGATGGCTTCTTCTCCATCTCATAACTTCCCAAACTCAGAGTTTTGTCCCCAGACTCAGGATGCCCTCATGCTGTTCTTTCCTGCCTGTGGACTTCCCATCCCCCTGCTAAGTCATATGTAAATAAGGCTTCCATTATTTAGTCACCCCTTACTTCATTTCATTGGAGACAGGTAGATAGCAGCCTTTCTTCCTGTCTGGGAAAAACCTGTTTATCAGCTCCACATATCCCTAACTCTTAGCACACACAAGAAAACTAATGATTAGTGAGTTATTAGCTTTCCAGTGAAATATAACTATCCGCGGTTTGGGATATATATTATGACAGCCATGTGTTATGTGTGATGAGTATGTCAGGCCTGATGAGCTGCTGTTGCAGAATAATGAACCACCAATGGGCCTTTATGTCACTGTGCCTATGACTTTGATTTTGGCCCCCTCTAGATCTGACGTAGGCCACATCTGATGAGCTTCAGGATGTGTTGCTAACCTCATATTTATTCCCAGTCATTTATGAACAGGGGTGGCGGAGAAGGAATTATAAGGGTGGGGAGTTGTTGGAAATGGAGAGGGATTTCAGCTCTTAAATTTTAAGGGAACTGTGACAGGACATCTGCCCTGCACTGGCCCTGATAGGGTTAAAACCCAGCCTGGAGGGCTGCAAGGAAAAGTCAATAACAGCAGTGGCTGTAGCCAATTACGGCAGTGGCTGGACCAGCCAATCAGGACCCAGACAGCCCATATTAAAGGAAGCTGCAGGCCAGAGCAGGAGTTTACTGCAGGAAGCCCAAAAGAGGGGACTGGCTTCCTAGAGGACTGCAGAACTAGCACTGTGAACAGGGCTGCTAGGAGTTGCAGGCCTGAGGCCTTGGGAAGATGGGGAAGGAGCCAGAGGCAGGAACTGAAGGTTCTGGGGTTGCAGGGAAGTGGCCCAGGGAATTGAGACAGACTGGTGGAGAAAGAAAGGAGGGGCAGTGGGAAGCTGTTGTTTACAGGATCCCTGGGCTGGGACCCAGAGTAGTGGGTGGGCCTGTGTCTCTCTCCTCTCTTCCACTCGCCACTGAAGAAGTGGCCAGGCTATGGACTTCCAAGTCACTGTGAGGAGTGGCGGAAGGGGGGGGGGCATGGATTGTGACATGGCCGGAGGGCTGTGCCATGAGGCAGTAGGACTGGAATTGCAGTGGGTCTGCAGGTGGAGACAAGGATGGGAGAGCCACCACCATCACTGGAAGGCACACCTGCTGACCAGAGCTAATTCCTGAAACAGCCAGCAGGAGGCGCCAGTGTGGTGAGTGACTTCATGACAATATGCCATGTAAAGAGGTCACTAGTTTAAAAAAAATCACATCAGGGAGATATACTAAGGTTCCAAAGTAACTTTTTCATTTAGCTATGTTGCACAAACTACTTGTTTGTTTCATGAGCTGCATATCATCAAACATAGATGTACAAAATAACTAAAGTTGCTATTGTAACTTGGATTTTGCATGCTCTGACTTTCAGTGTCCAACTGTGCAAGCTTAATGTAAAATATACACCCTAAAGGGAGAATGTGGCCAGAACAGCTTTATTGTAAATTGCCACAATTCTGTTATTTTCATGCATCTGGACCAGTTGGATTCCAAAGAGTATTTGTACCTTCCTTTAAATGTGTGCTTAAAAAAAAAAGAGGCTAAAATAGTGCAAATATTATTTTAATATTTAAACCATCTCAGATTCACAGACGATATTGTGGGGTTTGCCAAAAATACTATCAAACTACAGAAAATGCTGCAAGAACTCAACACAAAAAGCCGCCAAGTTGGACGGAAAACTAATCCCCCCAAAATGAAATGTATGAGGTCTGATACCTTACCAACAGCCCAAATAACAATCAAGGGAGAACAAATAGATGAGCAATATGTCTGTTTGGGCCAAGAAATTAACATGCACCACAATCAGGAAGGTGAACTCTTGTGAAGAAAGAAAGCCGGTTGGTGCGCATTCAATTCTATCAAGGATGTCCTCCAAGGAAAAATCAACAAGGTAACGTGCACCAGTCTCTTCAACTCAACAGTACTGCTGGCAATGTTGTACAGCAGCGAAACATGGGCACTGACTAAGACAGAGGAACAGGAACTGTCTGTCACGTAGAGGGTGATGAAAAGAAGAATTTCAATCCATGACAGAGTCCCCCATGAAGTGACAGCAGAGTGGAGTGCAGGATGTTGTTGTTGTTGTTTGAGAGCAGGCATAGTAAAATGTGATGGGCCGAGCATATAGCAAGGCTCACTGACCATCGATGGACTGCAGCTGTTGCCGAGTGGTACCCATGGGAACTAAAATGACCATTTGGCTGACCTCCAAAGAGATAGGAAGATTTTATTGTGAAAAGACATGTCCGCACATGGAGAAGGAAGGCCAGGATACGACAAGAAAGGAAGACCTATTGTGATCAGTACAATCTATACGAGGGCTGAAGGACGGATCGATCAAGGTGATCAAAATAGTGCAATGTACCAGAAAGAACAGGTTTTATTTCCTGCATCATCATGTTTATTACAGTAGTGCCAAAGCACCAACCAAGAATTGGGTTCCATTATGCTAAGCGCTGTATAATCATAGCACATAGTCCCTGGATCAAAGAGCTTACAGTCTAAATTGACCAGACAAACAAAGGGTGGGGGAAGGAGGAGAACACAAGAGTGAACCACACCATGACAGCAAAGGCTGTTCATTCCATGATTTTTCTTTTGGGGCGGGGGAATTAGATGGGAATAAGTTAAATGGAGGGGGAATACTGAAAGGAAAGGGTGGGTAAGAGGGGGCAGGGAAGAAGAAGATAATAGAGGCAGATGTGGCGTGAAACTGAGGTGAAGGGGTGTGGGAAGAAGGTTGGAGCTAACATCCAATCAGGCCATCAGAGAAAGTCCATAACATACTAGGAAGGTTTAAAATAATAGCAAATCATGTAAAAGAGGAAAAAGGGGATTTATTATTTGTGAAACTTCTCTGATCCACCTATATTTTAACAAGAACCAAGAGTACTGTCTGCTTTGGGCCCAAAAGGCATGAAATTTTTTTCTTCAAAAAATGAACTGCTGTTGCCATTAAAACTTAGATCAGTAGAGAAGTGTAATTTAAGGAGGAGCAAGAAAATTGAATTAAACTAATTGAGCAATTCATTTTGTCCTGTGTTAAGCATTTACTCACAACTTTACGACTACAGAAAGTTTAAATTCCTATTAGAAACACAGAATAGCAGGTCACTTGAGGCCACACCTCTCAAAATCCCATATCCTTCAGCTGGAAAGGCTAAAATCCTAACACAGGATCACAAAGTTGCTAGGGAACGGGGGAAAAAAAGTAGGAAAGGACTTAAGAACTAGCAGAGGTGAAATGCAGAGCAGTGATTTAAAGTGTCAGGTTAAAACATATTGTAATATTATCAGAGGTCATTGCATGACTTCACTGCATGACTTCACTGCAAATCATAAGAGAACCTCACCCTACTTCGGTGTCATTGAGCAAGGACAAACCAAATAACTTCTGGACAATGTAGCAGAATAAATTCTACAGTTCTAATCATAACTGAGCCAGATTCTCCGTGGTGTCTGAGCTGTACCTTGTGCAGAGAATGTAGGGACCTTCAATGAGTTGGCCTATGCCAGCCCTAGCTAGACCAGCTTAGGGGTGGCTGTAACTTATACCACTAAAGTATGGTCCCTGTGGAACTTAATGCCAGTGGAGAATGGTAGTCTAGATCTGCTACTCCTCTTCCCTTCCCCTCCCTGTTCCCAACATGCCCCTTCACTGGGGAGGAATGGAAGAGGGGGAGGGCAGTTGTTGCAGTACCTGGTTTTTTTTTTTTTTTTTGAATTTACTCCAGGTGAGAGTTGTTCTCCAGGAGGGGAATTACATCCCCAATCTAGCTCCTTTACATGGTCACAGCCATGCACAAGAGCCAGAGCAAGAAAGAAAAACTGGCTCATTGTATTTTGATGAGCACCGGCTAATAAGGGGAGCTGGTAGTTTTCTCTGTATTCAAGATTGCCTAATGCTTTCCATTATGAAACCCTATTTTCAGTTGCTTATAACTTTGCCAAACTTCAGCTGTTCAGGCTGAAATTTTCCATGCCTGGTATTTGCCTGGGACTATGTTTATTGGAAAGTTTCCGCTAAAACAGTTTAACCATTTCTCAGAATGAGGTATGGGGGAAAAATGTTTTGTCCATGTCCAAGGATTCTTACAACTGCAGCTCTAGTATCTCCATTCTTTGGAGCAGGGTCTCGAATGCTGGCAGGGGTGTGGTCATTTGGTAAAGGACATATCATTTACTGTCTGTGTAAAAATCGGCACAAATTCTAAACCTCTGATCAAGTTCAGTTGACAAATGCTCTGTAGAGACTTGTTAGATTTGGCAGCTAAATTCTCAGAAGATGCTGTCTGATCTGAGCATGCTCTAAACAATGGATGCTGGGGCTGAGCAGGACTTCCCCAGCATTTGCTCCCCTCAGCAGCCCGACATAGGCACTGAAAGCAGGGAGACTTTCTCCTTTGCTTCCAATGCCCCCACAGCTGGTGCCCAGGAAAAGGAGAAAGCCACTCGACTGGAATACAGAGGGATGGAGTGCAAGGGGGGCAGAGGCAGGCTGGGGGCAGGGCAGACGAGGAATAAAGAGGTGGCAAAGACAAACTACTGGGAAATATGGATAGGATAAAGAGAGAGGCTGAGGTGGGGGGATATTGGGGTAGAGGCCGAGACGGCAGATGCAGTAGCCAAGGAAAAACACATTGAGAGAGCACAGCACACTCCCTTACAGAACCTAAAATAGAACACAGGACTCCTGGCTCTCTACATACCTCTGCTGTCTACCAAATAGCTGTGAAACCCACTGGGTAAGTGTACCTCATCTGTCTCTAGTGGCTGGCTCAAAAAGGCTAACAGTTTGCTACTGTTGTCAGTTACTCCAGTGGTAGAGGCCAGTGCTGTGGAGCTAAAGGTTCCAATTCTGCTCAGGAGCCATGTAGGGGTACATAGGATTCCAGATAATTTTTTTTTTAGTTTTCTTTTAAACCCAGGACATTGAAACTGTGTCTTTCTTTTAAAACAGTTCTTGAATGTAAATCAAGCACTAATATTAGGAAATGCCTGAATTAAAGTTGCTCAGGCAATCTTACTTTGGCTCTCTTCTACATATGCATTATGACACGGTCTTTAATTACATGATCACATACTGCCCATGAGGGGGCTG
The DNA here is from genome assembly GCF_965152235.1 of Eretmochelys imbricata. NCBI lineage: Eukaryota > Metazoa > Chordata > Testudines > Cheloniidae > Eretmochelys > Eretmochelys imbricata. The sequence goes on along the minus strand of NC_135572.1, from coordinate 190,945,648 downwards.
AAATAAGGTTGCATGGTTAGCCTTAATTGTGGCATTTCCTGACTTCAGAGTGCTTAACTTTGCAACTTTAAATTTCTGTAGTTATTTTGTATGCAAAATTGCATGTCACAATCACACAGTTCATTTTTCTATTTTATTTCCTTTCTGTTCTATATACTCTAAGATACCTTAATTACAGTAAACATTCTTTCTACCCCTAGTTATTTTATTTCCAATTTATTTAACAATCTTTTTCCTAACCTCAGAAACAAACCCTTCTTTTTTTGGCTTCAGAATGAATTAAACAATAAACCTCTCAAGGGAATTTCCATGCACCAAGTGTATTTATTGAGCAAACTGCATTTACGATGAAGCCTTAAAGTTATCTGGAAGAACAGACCATCATGAAGAATTTTCAGAAGTACTACTGAGCTCTGTATAGATTAGAAATAAGGGGTGTAACTAATGGGTTCTTTTTGAATACTTATTGATTGGAAAATCAGCTGGTCAAGCTCAGGTTTGGTTTGTTAATCATAGACTAGGTGTCTAAGATCAAACAGCACAAACAAAAAAGGCTAATTTACCAATTCTGGGGTACTTTGCCTGTCCTGCTCTGGTTCATGGTGGATTATGGGTTTATGTAGACTTTTTTTCCCTTGTTTATCCCATATTATAATTTTTACAGTTCAGTCACCATTACATCTCTGCCTTCTGGTCAAGTACATTTTCATCATGCCCTACTATACTCCAACTTTCCAGTGTACAAAAGGTTACAACAGTTTTGATATATTTTAACATGGGTTATAGTCCACCATGTCTGCCTTTATTAATGTTGTTTTATCTACTTATTCCTTTCTTGTGTCTTCCATTACTATTTATAACTTGTTCAAGTTCCTTAGCCAATCATATTTTATCTAGCAAGCACATATAAAATTAAAAACAACCTTAAGAGCATGACCTTGTCATAGCTGTATAAACATATTTCCAGTTGACATGCAGTTTACTTCTTATTTGCTAATAATTCTATATAATCTCTTAGCATGACTTTTTGCAAAACTTTATGGGAGTTCTTTAGCATAGCTAAATGCTGTGGCTTTCAGATGTCAACAGGAGCCAAATTCTCTGTTGGCTTGACTCCACTGAGGTCTTCTCTTTAGCCAGAGCAAGTGAAAAGTAACTTCCAAATCATTGTGTGCAACCTCCTGCTTGAATCTCTGGGTTCAGATTCACCAGTACCACTCCAGAGAGGCAGGAAAATAGTGCTGAGTAGGCCAAATTCATGCCTGGTGTTACCTCACTGAGACCAAGGGATGAATTTTGCCCACTTGTTTCAATGATGATTAAAACTATCTACAGCTTCATCTTGCTGTAACTAGTTCAAAGATGGACCACCTTGTATTAATATACCCTAAATTGCAATTTCATCATCAGTAGGTTTATTACTTTAACTTGGCCACTATATAGTCCCAGTAAAAATGTAATTACAAGACATACTTAGCAACACGAAGAGTCTCTTTAATTTTTCAGTTCAGTTTTTGCTTGAACTAATGAGACCTTAGTTGTCATCCTCTGGGATGCATGCCACTTCATCACCAATGTATTCACAAGGGAACATACTAATAAATATTGATAAACTTGCACTAGCGAGAAGCTGCTAAATGAACATAAAACAAGGACTTTAAGCTTTTTTTGGAGGGGAAATCTTTATGGCTAAGGGTTTTTCTTAGTGCACTAATCCTCACTCAATCATATTGATGACAAATAAAATTAAATATGCTTTTGTCTATATTGTGTACAACTAATCTATAAATGAACTTTTGAGCTATGCTCATTTTAAAAAGAATTTGTAAAGCAACAAATTGTGAACTCTGATTTGCATATGTCAATATTTATCTTTTCACCATTGGCTTTAACTCCCTAACTCTGTAGAGACTGTGGACATACACAGCATGTCCTCTTAAGCATCAGTTAAATTTTCTGAATAGTAAAATGATAGTTTTGGTGTGTAACACTATGTTAAAAGAACACTGAGAATTGCAAAGACTAGCACTCAAAAGTTACAAATCCCAGAATTAAGATTGCAACAAAGGAGACAGGGGTCCGACAGACAACAGCGTCCTTCACTATCCAACCCTGATTAATTACATGATGTATTACTTTTTCCACAGGATGGAGATACTCTGGGCATTAGACAGTATCATAGTGCATAAGCCCCAGGGTGCAAAATTAAGGTTGTACAGGCAACCTAAATCCTGATGTTTCCTAACTTTTGAGTGTTTGACTTTGCAACCTCAGTGTTCTTTTAACGTATGTGTGTGAGAGTGAGTGATTTAAAAAAAAAAAAAAATTGAATATACAAATTCCATCATACCAATGGCATGATATTGGCACCCACATAAGTCATCAACAGGGTTGGGACATTTAGATCCACCACACAAAGGAATGGTGAAATTCCACTCCAGGCTCTGGAGGAGAGCACACTCTCGTGAGCATAGATTCTTCTGTGCTTTTTGCACAAGCTTGAACCCCTCTGCCTTGTCGCCTTCAAAGTGACCCTGTTTCACTCCTGTCCCTTCCCCACCCTTGGCTTCTTGTCCCAGTGCCACTCTTCTTGTCTACCCCATCCTAGTCTTCGCTCCTCAGGTTTGCCTCCCAGTGTCCATACCTAGTCAGTCTAGTTTCCCCTTTCAGACTTCCTGCCTGAGACACAATATTTCCTTGTTCCCAATCCCATTCTCCAGACAGTCCCAATTGCCCTTCCTGGATCCTCATTCAATCTATCTCCCAGTCTCACTTCTTAGGCTCTTCCTCCAGTCTCAATCGCTCCACCCTTCCTTGCTGTCATGTCCTAGTATCTTTGCCCAGCCAGTCCTAGTCTCCTCCCCTCCTCATCTGATCTCAGTGTTCTCTCCCCCCATCCAGCTAGCTCTAGGCACCCCGTTTACCTCACTGGCTCCCAATTCCAGACACCCTGCTTAATATGTCCCAGCCTGTCTCTCTCCCTGCTTCTTATTCTCCTTTCCCCAGTCTTCCCCATTCAATTCTCAGTCCTAGTTTACCCCGTTTCTTCTCCCTCGTCTGGCTTTTATCTCCTTTGCATCTGAATGCAGACAGCTTCCACTTCCATGCTGCCTGGCTGCCAGCATGGGGGCCATTGGAAAGCATGAGAGAGACAGGTTCCTTGCTCTCAGTTCTGGTGTCTGGATGCAGCCCAGAATAGATGAGAGCTGCCATGAGAAGGAAAAATCCAGGCTTTTCCCTTGTAGTTCAGTGCTGGAGCTTACTCAGTTGCTGCAGAGGAATGATGCTTGCACATTCTGGTTGGCACTAGGAGCTGTACGGGGATGGAGCACACTCGGTGAGACTGGACTAGTTGGATTTTAGCTGTTAACTTTAACAGGATCTCTATCAAACACATGCAAACTGCAATTTTTAAAATGCTTATAACCTGGCTATATCTGAGCAAGTTTTCACGGGGATGGCAAAAGGAACATCCCTGTGTCAAGGGCTGCTCTACTCACTGCAGGTGGCAAATACTCCTGGCTTTTCTGGGGATTAGTTCTCTTCCACATCCGAAGCCTCCCCTTGTGATCTCTCCACTTCTTTCCTTTCTCTCAGGCTGCAGCCCCCCTCTCACTCCAGGAGCTGCAGCTTCCTCTTAGTGACTCAGCCCTCTGGCCAGGTCACTATGTGGCCTCCCTTTCTGGGGTAGAGTGTCACTGGACGTGCTATCCAGGCACTGCCTCTCTGTCAGTGGCAGGTAGGGGAACCCACGCCCACCTGCTTCTCTGGCTTCCAGCCCAGGGACCCTACAACATGCAACCAAAATCTGCTCAGTCCCCCAACCTTGCTGCTCTCTCCCTGGGCTGCTTCCTACTGGCCTCCCACAGGCTTTCTTCCTCACCCTTTTCTCTTTTGTGTAAACTTTTCCTTGGGGGCCAGGCTCCCAGGGTCCTACTCATTCCCTCCTTCCCTCTCTAATGCATGGAGGGTGGCTGAAGACTTCCTTGCAGCCATTTCTGTTGCCAGCTTCCTGGCTTTATACTGGTCCAGACCCCACTTGCTCAGGTAAGCTCCATCTTCCAATCATGGGTTGTTTCTGTAGCCTAAAACCCTCATTTATGGACTTTCTCAGTGATCTTTACTCAGTGGTCTTCCTTAAGCCTTCTGGGCTGGTGTGGGTGTCTACCCCTGCCAAGTTTCAAATCCATGTTCCAAGGCATGGAGGTACAAGAGCATCTCAAAGAGAAGGTCTCAAGAATTTAACATGAGTAAAGACGCATTTTTTTTCCAAGTCTTGTCCTCAGAAATGGTGGAACTGTTTTGGGAGAAATTTTCCAAAAATTGACAAAGTTATAAGCAACCGAAAACTGGGTCTTCTCACAAGAAATATTGGGCAACCTTAAATAGGTAGTTTTATCAGCACCTGGTATAACTATAATGTAGCAAATTTCATTCCATCCTATTCCAAATATTTGTATGAATTTAGGAAAGCTATAAATAAGGAGCTCTTTGTGAGATGCTGAAAGACACCCACCTTTTGGGTGAAAAAACAGTTTAACAGTGCACAGCTAGGATTATTGTATAACATTGGTTCTTGGCTTCAAGGTTGGGGAAAAAAAAAACAAACCTGGCCAAAAGTTGGTCCTGTAATCCATCACATTCCCACAGGCCTTTGTAACTGCAAAGGATTGTGTGTTTAAGTCAGGGGAAGAAACAGTGGGAGCTTTTTGTGGTAGTATAGGGAGCAAAGCTAAAAAGGGAGAGGAAAGTGATTATTGCCAATCTCAGCCTGGAGAACATGAGGAGTGGGTGTCGATCCTGGAGCAGGTGCTGTTGTGGCATGGAGGAAGCACCTTTGACCAGTTTGTCTGCTGGGAGCCAAAACAAGCAGAACAGAAACACCAGTGTAGTGAAGAAGGAAAGGAAGATAATAGAGAACAGGACAGATCTTCAGCTGGTGATTTCAGTGAAGCTAGGCTGATTTACACCAGAGAGAATCTGGCCCACTAAAACCCCCAGCTCACCTGCTTGTCCTAACTTTCAGACAGGGGTTTTTGTATCCCAAGGTAAATAGATACTTTAGCAGAATATAGTTCACTTGGGGCTGAATGGCTAACAGAGGCCTGGGCACTTTTCCATCCCTTGTTTAGGAATCACAGCCTATCTTCTTCCCACAATCCTTGGTTTCCTGTTCTCTAGAGACAAGCTAACGATACAACATTACTGTTCCTAAGTTACTTTCTCTATCCCAGTCCCGTCCAACACTCCAGTCTTATTCATCTAGTCCCTCCAATCCATCATATTCCTCAAGTGCCTGTAACCTGGGCATCTAAAATAGTCAGACTTATATTTTATTCCACCAGCGCACACCATCCCTCATTAGCGGCGTAGGCTAACTGACACAATTGATGTATATATGTACTTGAGATAGTACAAGTTATAAACAAAGCCACCCTTCTGTTTCAAGGACAATCACTGAATTGTGGATGTTTTGCTTTGTGAACATGGTGTAAACCCATGACGGGTATTTGAGACTAGCCCTCTCTGCCAGGAGTATGGTTCTCCCGAGCTCTTGATCTTTACATTAAGTCAGAGCAATTCTTGCTGAGCAGCTTTCTGGTCTTGCTTGAATGGCATTGAGTGGTAGCGTAAAAGAAAGACAAATGGCATCTGTTAAACTGGTAATGAACTGCTAGAGGTATAATGGCACAGGTGTTGAAAAGTTCCTTCTCAAAAATTTAAACTTGTGAGGCTGTTACTCTTAAATATATATCACTAAAACAGCTGATGGGTTTACTTTGATATATTTATGCGCTATTTCCAAAGCAGTAAAAACTCTTTAGCTCTCTGTTAGAATTAATATTTTAAGTTATTAATAGTATGGGAAACCACCAAATATTAATTTAACCATACAGTCCTTTATTAAATCCAGAGGCCAAATGGTACATATACAATTGCTCTAAACATGCCTAAATAAGCAGTTTACTACATCCAAACAGTAACTAAACCTTTATAAGCATTTGATCAAGATACTTAAAAGGACTAAACCCAGGGGTGCTTAGACCCATATTGGTTGGCTCTAGCATAATCAGGCAGGTATTAGCAATGAACCCTTTAAGATTTTACTTTTTATACCCTTTAACAAGTGATGTAATTGCCAATTACTGACTTCAGCTAAAAACTAATTGGAGATGGTTCACTCTAATTGCCCAAAGGCCTTTCTTCTTGCTGTCCAACAGTTTCCCCATTGCACCTGGGTTCACATAGGTGTAGGGGGTAGGGAAGAGCCATGTTAACTCATTTTTAAGACATTCTCTGTTTTTGATTTAAAGACATCTGCAGTGACCCCTATTGGCCAGAGGCCGCCTTTTTAGAAACTTCCCCTTATCTCATTAGCTATTCTTTGAGTCAGACATCCTCCCTACTTTATTCCTTCTAGCCTTATCACATATTTTCAACGTCTTCCTTCTACTTGCTAGTCAGGGCCTTCCTTTACAAGACACATTTCCTTAACCAAATTTAAGCTAACTTTAATTATTTAGTCTTACATTTATCCTACACTCCCTAATAAAAGTAGAATATAATCTCAGATGGACTTCACTGTACTGTGTCAAAACATAGGATTTGAAAAAAAAAACCCATCTCCTGGTTCATTTTCAGTGCTAAAAGTGAAGACACCCTTTAGTGCTGATGAAACATCTTATCCTACTTAATAATCTGTCAGGAAATTCCATTTCCTGCTTTTCTAGGTCTTTAATTATTGGAGGAGAACGTGAGAACTTTTGCCAGCAGATCTGATATTATTTAAACAGATATAAAAGGAGTTAGTGTATTATGAGAGAGGGTGAACAATAATATCCAAACAGATGCAAATGCTCAATCAAATTGAAAGATAGCAAAATTTAAAACTAAAGGATATGCTTTTTTTGGTGGGAAAATCAGCCTGGGGAGCTCATTGGCAGGGGATATCACTGCAGCTAAAAAACTTAACAGGGTTCAATAAAAGGATCTGACATTTATATTTCTAGTTAAAATAAGGATTTTTAAAAAAGCCTTAGAGAAGACTGAGGACACTTTTGCCCCCCAGATTTAGGTTTTATAACATTTTAAGTAGTAGCCAAGACCAACCCTGATTATTGAAAAAGTTCTGTACAACAGAAGCAAAGCAGTCCTTTCACCAATTGCAATGCAATCTTTGTAGCATTTGTTGAGTACCTGGAAACCTCAGAGTGACTGTCTTAAACCTGACATGAAACCAGTTAAAAATAAGTTAAATTTTAAAACTTCTCAGTTTTAATAACTTGAGGGATATATCTCTTAAGCCCAGAAGGTAATTTTTTTTTTTTAAGATTAATGTGTGTACAGAAGTGACTACAGGTTTGCTCAGGTGTTTCCTATAGAATGGGGGAATACAGTGATCTTACCAACAGGACAACAAGGCTGTCAAAAACCAAGGCAAGGACAGTTAGGCCTCAAGGTATAAGCAGTGGAAATTGTGCCTGGTGGTCAGAACTGGAATCAGACACCAAGAGCAAGAATGGAAAACAGCAAGAGTAGTGCTAGGGGGAAGCTAGGTTAGAGTTGGAGCCACAGCAGGCCTAGAGCAGAACAAGGAAAAGACTGGAGTAAAAACAGAACTGAAGTAGCCTAACATCTACCACCCTTATCAAGTAGAGAAAAATACCAAACTATGCAATTACACTAAGCTGCTTTTTCTCCCATGAGGCTTATATACCTGCTCAGAGAGTCACCAGACCAGCTCCTGACTTGTGGATTGGCTGGAGCCTAAAACAGGAAGGCCTTGTCCCCACATGTGGCTTAATCAGGCTCTCGTTTAAGGATGACTCATCACTTCACAAAGGCAAAAGACAACTTTTTAACAGCATGTGTGTGTGCACACATATAGTGGGCATGGTTAGAATGTTTTCTTTTGCTTTTTTGCCCACAGTGAAGATATAATCGGTTCTAATGATTTCCCCATTATAAGTATAGAAAACAACTGCTCAAACTAATAACATTTTACTTATTGGTAAAAAAAAAAAAAAAAAAAAAAAAAGGTATAAGAAGACTGCAATAAGGTTTTCACCTCACACCAGCACTGAAAGGGTTAGAGTGGTCCAGAAGGGGCCAATTAGCCTTCACAATTGCACTTGGGAGGCTACCTAGGGATTTATGGATGCTAATTGCTGATAAAGCCCAGCTGGGAGAGATGCTGGGTAAGGGATACCAACACAAGAAGTTTGAGGCCACAGAGAGAGAGAGAGAGAGAGAGAGAGTATGTGTGTGGTGGAAACCAGTGTAAAGGGTGGGCCTGGGTCGTGCTACCAGCTACTGGGAAGAGGTGCAGGACTGTGGGGGGTGTCATTCTAACAGCTGGTCTGGTGGAACTTTGACACTGTAGAGGAAGTGGACCATATAGTGATCCAGACAGAGGGTTGAGTCATGAAGAGGGAGCACTGAATTATGGGGAGAGAGATTCCCCACTATGACACAGTCACTGTGGATAGGGGGTGCCATATGGGAAGAAAAATGTTATGCTGTACCTGGGCAGGAGAAAGGGCTCTTATGATGTGTGAAGACTGAGAGGGTCCATGGTAACAGTTTTCAAGAACATAAAAAGGTTGTAACAAAGAGAAAGGTGAAGAATTGTTCTCCTTAACCTCTGAGATAGGACAAGGAGCACTGGGCTTAAATTGCAGCAAAGGAGGTTTAGGTTGGACATTAGAAAAAACTTCCAAACAGTCAGGGTAGTTAAGCACTGGAACAAATTACCTAGGCAGGTAGTGGAATCTCCTGGAGGTTTTAAAGAACAGGTTAGACAATACCTGTCAGGAATGGTCTAGTTTTGTCCTGCCTTGAGTGCAGTGGACTGGACTAGATGACTGATTGAGGTCTCTTCCAGTCGTACACTTCTATGAATTTCAACTTGTTGAGCTTCTTGCATCATTATCACTCTTCTTCTAACTTGTCCACATTCAGACTCTTAACCTGACAGTGACTCTTTGAATGACTTTGCAAGCGTGTCACGTTTTGAGGAAGAGCAGAGAACAGTCTTGGTCTTGGAAACAAAAATAATTTGTGTGTGTTTGTGTGTTTTGACAGAACCATTATATCTGAGCCCCTGAGGACATTGTCCAGTGTCAATGTTTCAAGTTTAACTTAAAGGCTGAAGTGAAGGAGAGTCAATAAAAGCTGCCCATCTGGGCTACTCTCAAATTAGCCTCCTCCAAATTGTTAAACTCATGCTTGTTTTGTCTGCCAGCTGAATGTTTTTCATCACTCTCTCTACAATGTCATACTCAGTGTCTGCTAGGATATCCCTGTGGAAATCCCAAGTCCCACTCCCTATCCAAAGTGAAATCATATAGCAAATTATTTCCCTACTTCTGCACATTTGCAGACTGTCATTCTGAAGAATTAGAAGGGGCTAAAGATACTAACTCAGAGAAGTTGGAACAGACATCTTGTTTGTCAAGCAGTTGTGCAACTAACTACTACACTTTTCAGACAGAAGGGGGGGGGAGGGAGGGGGGGGAAGCAAAGCTGGGAAGTGCACAGTGAAATGTTTGGAAAAAATACATATAAAAATGCTGCATGAGGCCCTTCCAAATGGCAAAGAATGTGAAATGAGCTTGTGCGGTATCACATTAGTTATCAAACAGAAAGTAGCATTGCCCAGTGCCATGCCAGATTGAATTTGAAGTAAAGAGCCAATAGATAAACTATGAAGAGGTGTTAGAGATTAATTTGGTGGCATGATCATATAAACACTTTCCTGGATGTTAATGATAGTGGACACATACCGCAATGATAATGGAATTAAATGTTAAGAGTGAAAGCTTTTGGGGACAAGATTTTTTTCTTTTTTTAATTGTAGTTATAAGGGATGTCTAGTATAATGCAGCCCTGAACCCTGATTGGGCCCTATAGGCCCCACCACAATGATGTTGATGATTGATGGTGGTATATTTGTAATGCATAAGGAAAAAGGAGGCAGGCTAGAGATGCGATGGCAACCCTAACACTGGATGCCCTGGCCTTTGCATAGCTTAGCCTTGCTACAACCGTTCTGTGTTGCACTCTCTCTTCCCCTAACGCCCCTACTCTACTTGCGCTACATTGATGACACCTTCATCATCTGGACCCATGGAAAAGAAGCCTTTGAGGAATTCCACCATGATTTCAACAATTTCCATCCCACCATCAACCTCAGCCTAGACTAATCCACACAAGCAGTCCATTTCCTGGACACTACTGTGCTAATAAGCGACGGTCACATAAACACCACCCTATACTGGAAACCTACTGACCACTATACTTAACCTACATGACTCCAGCTTCCATCCAGGACACACCACGTGATCCATTGTCCACAGCCAAGTTCTAAGATACAACTGCATTTGCTCCAATCCCTCAGAGAGACAAACACTTACAAGATCTCTATCAAGAATTCTGAAAACTACAGTACCCACCTGCTGAAGTGAAAAAACAGATTGACAGAGCCAGAAGAGTACCCAGAAGTCACTTACTACAGGACAGGCCCAACAAAGAAAATAACAGAACACCACTAGCTGCCACCTTCAGCCCCCAACTAAAACCTCCCCAGCACATCATCAAAGATCTACAACCTATCCTGAAAAATGATCCCTCACTCTTACAGATCTTGGGAGACAGAGCAGTCCTTGCTTACAGACAGTCCCACAACCTGAAGCAAATACTCTCCAGCAACCACACACCACACAACAGAACCACTAACCGAAGAACCTATCCTTGCAACAAAGCCTGATGCCAACTCTGTTCACATATTTATTCAAGTGACACAGTTAGGGGCTTATTCCTTCACCCACTTACTTCCCTGGTCCTTCTCGCATGAACAGAGAGCAACAATACCCAAAATCCAAAGGTGCAAACAATTCAATATTTATTGGGGTGAACTTCCAGCAAGCATGATTCCAGTTTCCTTCCTTAGTGTCCCCCTTCCCAGCTCTGACACCACAGAGCCTTACCTGTGTCGCTGTTCCCATTCCGCCCCTACCTTAGCAAAACATGATTCCAATTTCCCCACTCCCATTCCCTGTTCCCATTTCCCCTCCCACCCCCACTTTCTGATTGACTGCAGACTATATAGTAAAACTCAAGTTCTGCTTAGCGATACCTTAAACAATCATTTTACTGAAATTTAACTAGCCAATCCTAACATATTGTAACATGATTATTTAACCAATTATATCCCACCACCTTAATTAGTTTACACCCAGCAAAATTAATTGTATAGCAGACAGGAACAATCACAGAACCAGACAGAGATTATACAGACAAACAATAGGGAAATGGGGACTACAGTGATAGAACACACACAGAAATGAGGATTTCACATCCCAGCTATTGATAAGTGAGTTCTTGCCAGACAGGATTCTATCAAACAAAGTTTCCTTTTACATCTTCTAGGCACTTCCCTTTCTCTGGACGTGATAGGCATTATCAGGACAGGATTGTATTCCTAACAGCCCAATAGCACCTTATTTCAATGTGACTAGTTTGGAATGTGAGGATGTGACCGGTGGCTTCCCAGTTTATGGCTGCCTCTGCTGCTTAGCCAGAGATCTTAGCCTAAGATCAGGGCCTCAGACTGTCACAGTAAGAGAAGGCCCTTACACCAGCAGACAGTGATTTTGATTCTTTCTTTTATACCTCTAACTAGCTAAGTGATAAGAATACACCTAAATTCTTAGAGTCTAGGCCTTTACAGACAGGCCTGAATATCTATATCCTAACAGACACCATCATAGGACCTAATCACATTAGCCACGCCATCAGGGGCTCATTCACCTGCACATCTAGAAATGTGATATATGTCAGCATGTGCCAGCAATGGCCCTCTGCCATGTACATTGGCCAAACCAGACAGTCTCTATGGAAAAGAATAAATGGACACAAATCTGACACCAGGAATCATAACATTCAAAAACGGTAGGAGAACACTTCAACCTCTCTGGCCACTCAGTAACAGACTTAATGGTGACAATTTTGCAACAGAAAAACTTCAAAAACAGACTCCAATGAGAAACTGCTGAGCTTGAGTTAATATGCGAACTAGATACCATTAACTTGGGTTTGAATAGAGAATGGGAGTGGCTGGGTCATTACACATATTGAATCTATTTCTCCATGTTCAGTATCCTCACACCTTCTTGTCAACTGTCTAAATGGGCCATCCTGATTATCACTACAAAAGTTTTTTTCTCCTACTGATAATAGCTCATCTTAATTAATTAGCCACTTACTCCACTTTGTCATGTTCTCTGTATGTATATCTTCTGACTATATGTTCCATTCTATGCATTCGATGAAGTGGGCTGTAGCCCACGAAAGCTTATGCTCAAATAAATTTGTTAGTCTCTAAGGTGCCACAAGTACTCCTGTTCTTTTTGCGGATACAGACTAACATGGCTGCTACTCTGAAATTTGACCTCGTTGACACACACAAGTTGCATTGGTTTAAATTTGGGTTTGAGCTTGTTTTATGAGCTTTAGTTAAATTGATACAACCTGCAGCTGCAGGCAAGGCCTACGTTTAGTCACTGTAGAGATGTGTTATTTCTTTGGACCCTGAAGAAATCAGAATTTAAAAAAAAAAAAAAACTTAAAGAAAAAATTTTGCAAAGCCACAAAGTTAAGCCTGTGAACTCATTTCTGTGCTAAACAAGAAGCAATCAAGCCAGGCCAGATTTTGTGTTTCTTTGTATTTATATTTTCATGTCTGTATAAAAATAACCTGCTGGATGTTTAAAGAATGATTTCCTTTCTGGGTAAGAATGATAGTCCCCAAGTGTTGGGGACGACTTCCTGGTGCAAGTGCTGGAGGAACCACCAAGGGCCCTTTTCCTCTTGATCCGCTGCTCACAAACAGGGAAGAATTGGTAGGGGAAGTAGAAGTGGGTGTCAACCTGGGCAGCAGTGACCATGAGATGGTTGAGTTCAGGATCCTCACAAAAGGAAGAAAGGAGAGCAGCAAAATACAGATCCTGGACGTCGGAAGAGCAGATTTTGACTCCCTTAGGGAACTGATGGGCAGGATCCCCTGGGAGGCTAATATGAGGGGGAAAGGAGTCTAGGAGAGCTGGCTGTGTTTTAAAGAAGCCTTATTGAGGGTGCAGGAACAAACCATCCTGATGTGCATAAAGAATAGCAAATATGGCAGGTGACCAGCTTGGCTTAACAGTGAAATCTTCAGTGAGCTTAAACACGAAAAGGAAGTTTCCAAAGAGGATGAAGCTCAGCTGTTCTCAAGTGGCAGCAGATGACAGAACAAGGAGCAATGGTCATCAAGTTGCAGTGGGGGAGGTCTAGGTTGGATATTAGGAAAAACTATTTCACTAGGAGGGTGGTGAAACACTGGAATGGGTTACCTAGCGAAGTGGTGGAATCTCCATCCTTAGAGGTTTTTAAGTCCCAGCTTGACAAAGCCCTGGCTGGGATGATTTAGTTGGGGTTGGTCCTGCTTTGAGCAGGGGGGTTGCACTAGATGACCTCCTGAAGTCCCTTCCAACCCTAATCTTCTAGGATTCTATGATATTTTTGGTACAGTTTCTCAAAAAACAAACACACCAAATACCCTCCCCCCAAAAAACCCCCAACAAAACAAAAACAAATCCAAAATCAGGCTTTATTTGTTTTTAGAGTTTTGTAAATGCAAAAAGAAAAGATAAATGATTTCATTTATATATTTTTATGTAAAAAGCAGGTTTGTTTTTTAAAAAAATACAGAGCCCAATTCTCATTTACACAAAGTCTTTCTTTTTACACAACTCAATCAGCATAAAGTGGCCTTAACTTGGGAGTAAATGATGTTTATGCTCACTGAAAGGGCCTACTTTATACAATCAGAGCAGCGTAAAAGGATCCTAAATGTAAGTGAGACTCAGTCCCTAAATGTTTTCGTGCCATTTGACCATTATGTAGGCTGATACACAGGAATAATTACTTTTAAAAACAGTATCTTAGTATCAAGTTGTGCCATTGGATACTAATATGCTCCTCCCTTTGGGTTAAATAGACATGACGAGTACATCCATGGTTAGACTTTGACCCTTAATAATAGGCCTTTGTACACCTATAGTTATTTGCCAAATCCTGTCCATTCAATAGAAGATGTAAATTGATTATCAGTGCCTCAGGTACTTGAGTGACTGTTGGTTTGTGCAGTATGGGCACCGAGGTTCCACATGGACCCGATCATTGGTCTTTCCCAGAACTGAGAAGGCCCTCACTTGTGGAACTCATTCCCTGATCTTCACCTGATTCCCCCATTGGCCATCTCCAGGAATTAGTACAACACCTTTCTATTTGGGTCAGTTTATCACTGATGATATTTTTCAGTAACTCTTTATTTGGTTTATTTTTCCTTTTTTAAAAATCAGAGTAGCTATTACCTAGCCTAGTTTGCGCCAGCTTTAGTAGTCCATAGTTTAATGACAGATGTTATAGGAAGCAATCTTGCAAGATGCTGAGCACTCTGGCCCATATCCGTTAAAGCACTTAAGCATGTGCTTAGCTTTAGGCCAGGGGTTCCCAAACTTGGTTCGCAGCTAGTTCGGGGTAAGCCCCTGGCGGGCCGCGAGACACTTTGTTTACCTGAGCGTCTGCAGGTACGGACATTCGCAGCTCCCAGTGGCCGCGGTTTGCCGTTCCCAAGTTTGGGAACCCCTGCTTTAGGCATATCTTTAAGCACATGTATAGTCAATGGGACTACTTGTTCTTAAAGTTAAGCACAGTTTTAAGTACTTTCCTGGATCAGTGCCAGAGTGCTCAGCATCTTAACAATGTTTTGAATTTTCAGATTATATGTGTTTGATTGGGTTTAGATTTGACTGGAATGGAAATACAGGCTCGATCGGCTAGGGAAAAAGGTGTAATTAGTTTTGATGGGTTGTTATTTGTTTTACTTTAAATAGCGCGTGTGTGGTATTGTTTTTATTGTGCGTGCAAATGGCTAATTTTAAAATATAATACAATATATTCTCTGATTTAAAGTAATTAGCCATTAATATTATTTAACCAGTAATTTCCCCCCAGAAGTTGCATTTGTTTATTGTTGTTGTTCATATTATGTGTGTGTGTGTGTGTGTGTGTGTGTATATACATATATTTATTTACTCATTTATCGGCATAGGTTTTTTTCCTATTGATTTTTCTGTGAATAAATGTTGCATCAGTGAGCTGCCATAGATGAAGTTTAAAACCGATCCTTCTGTATATATTTTTATTTTCCTTTTGAGGATAACATAGATAAAACACATGTTTAAGTGTGTATTGTTAAAAAAAAATATGTAGTGTGCCCACACGATGCACAGCACAGCTCCCCCGCCCCAATTTTCTATTTAGTCCACCTTAGTCCCCGCACAGGGAAGAGGCTGAGCCACCCTGCCTGCTGCCATAATAGCGGGAGCGGGATAAAAATTCAACAAACAAACAATGTGGGAGTGGGTATAGTGGGGCAGGGCGGGACCAGCATTAAAAAATAGTTCTCTTGTGCTACAAACAACATGAACGCCCCGGCAAGCAGCTGTTGCTCTCTGGCCACCCAGCTCTGAAGGCAGCACCACTGCCAGCAGAAGCGCAGAAGTAAGGGTGGCAATACCATGCCTGCTACAGGGATCTATCCCCTACCATTTTTTTCAACATTTTTTTTGCCCCATTTTTCCAGCCCCCGAGCTTTGCGTCCTGGGCGGCTGCTGCGTTTGCCCCATTCTGGTTATGGTCCTGCTTTTGAAAATCCCACCCTGATTTTTTTCGTTCCCCTCTTAATGTTTGTACCATTTTCACGTATTTGTATTTCTTTGGTCACACAATGTACTTAACAATCACACACACAAAAACTATGGTAGAAGAACATTATGGTTGCAAAATGAAGCACTCGCAAGTTAGGAAATGCCAGAATTAAAGTTGCCTATGCAAAACATGGGGAACACTACAACTCCTCAAACCAGTTGCCAGAATTTTTTAACAGGGGCACAACAATGTACTTTCTCTAGCCTACTTCTCTTACATCGCTGAACAGTTTTGCCTGAATTTACTGAAATATTTCTGCCTGAGTCAGACACCCAGCTTGGAAAATTTCAGTCCAGATGGTTAAACTTAACAAAATTATAACCAATAGAAAACAGGGTTAGACAATGGTAGCCATCAATTTTAGTCCGCAGGTTCGGCCGATCACGGCTCCCACTGGCCATGGTTCGCTGCTCCAGGCCAATGGGATCTGCTGGAAGGGGCGCGGGCCAAGGGACATACTAGCCACCGCTTCCAGCAGCCCCCATTGGCCTGGAGCAGTGAACCGCAGCCAGTGGGAGCCACGATCGGCTGAACCTGCGGACGCGGCAGGTAAACAAACCGACCCGGCCTGGCAGGGGCTTTCCCCGCACAAGCGGCGGAACAAGTTTGGGAACCACTGGTCTATATAATTGGAAAAAAATTAGCTTACTTTGACATCTCGTTTATTAACCTCAAAGCTAAGCACTCTCAGATGCGTTACAAGAAATATAACAAACCACAAGACACTGATACAACCAGTGCCATTAAGAACTGGACAGCTGCCATGCACGGTAGTAAAACTGTCCACACATTTCGTGATATATCCTATTTGATGCATGGGACATACCATGACAAAAGTAAATACAACAGTGAAGTAAAGGGCCACTTTTCAATGGCAGCCACTATATATTTTGACATGGTGGTTGACTTGGCGTGATAAAGCGAATGTGCCCTTCTAATGCAAAATTTAAACTTCTAACCTACATTCATGCATGAAAATCAATATTCTCATCACTGTGCTGTGCTAGCCTCTCACATCAGGCACTTCTGAGACTTGTCAGTACTGGGTTTAAGTTTGAGGTGGCCCCAAGATAATATGAATGGGGGGAGTTGGGTTCTATATGGTCTTGATTTGAGGACTTCAGTAACTCAGCCAGAAGCTAGGGGTCTGTTACAGGACTGGGAGGGGAAGGTTCTGTGGCCTGCAACATGCAGGAGGTCAGACTAGATGAGCATGATGGTCCCTTCTGTATTAAGGTCTATGGGTCTGTTACCCTTATGCCCCACCATTGCCACACACCATCTTCAGCCAGCTAAGAAACTTACTTCATTGCTTCCTCCCTGAGGAGGATCTGGCCAAAGTGATCCATACATTTGTTACTTGCATTACTGTAAGTTACTATACTTGGGGCAGAATGTGGAAGCAATGTGAAGTCTCCATCTTGTGCAGAATAGCTGTTGCCTCCATGGCATGGACTGACATGAGCTTATCAGCCCTGTCCTGCATCCTCTCCACTGTCTCTCAGACCACTTCCCGTATCAGCTGAAGGGCTGGGTCCTGATCTTCAGTGGAATTGATGAAGAAGGACCTAGTTACTTCTGTGAGTGCATCTCCATCCATGACCTGCTAAGACAGCTATGTTTCTTTGGGACAAAATTATATCCAGAGCTGGAGATAACACATTGCTGGTCAAAAGGATCTATCTATGGAATGAGTTCTTTGAGGCACTGTGGCTACCTTGTAGCATGTGCTAAACCAACCAAGGGCTTGTTAAGCTCCAAGTCACTCCACTTTGAAAAAATATTCCCAGTGTAACTGAATAGATAGGAGAAATGAACAAACCACATATAAATATTAACCAAAGCAGAGCCTCCTGGAACCAGGAAACAGAGATCAGAAGACTTCATCAAGATCATTAGGGATCTGGTCTTGCGCATATCATTTAGGCATCTGCAAAGCCTTCAGATACTATAGAGCTAGGTGCTATACAAACCCCTAAAATAAACAGAATAATAGAAGATTTAAAAATGTGGGGTTTTTTTGTTTTGTTTTTTTACCACCCATCCCCTCCCCGCCTCTAAAACTTAGGCCATCTTAATAAAATAGTAAGAATGTAATTTCCATATCCTGTAAACCTGTGCAGAGCTGCAGAGTATTAATTAGGTCAGTGCCAAACAGAAAATAGGTCTGAGGGCTAAAAGATTTACAATGTAAAGGCATAAGAAAACTAAATAAATATAGCTAAGAGCTGAAATTAGGAGATAAAAATCATGAAGAATTGAGGGAACTAATTGGAGTGATTATTTCTAATTATTTCATCAGAAGAATACAAGGCAAGAACTGTGTTCAATGCTCTGCATGTGCCCTGACTCTGCGTTAATCCAGGATAATCCAGAATTATTTTTAAGTAAATGTAATGCTTGCCAAAGGTCTCAGATTAACAGCACTAGAGTGTGAAGTCCAAGCTTTAGGGATACAACTATTGTAAAGTAGATCTAAATTTGTGTGTCTTTGGTATTTGTAATTTTGTGAATACCTGTAGCATTGTGGGTTACTTACAAAAGTGTTGTGTTACTGTATCAATCAGCGATCGCTGCTTGGGCAATTCAGGCTAAAATTTTAAACATATGAAAAAGTAAATGGAAACAATATAAAAATATGACCAGCCTGGGTTAAGGTAAAAGGGAAAGAAAAAAAGCAGGGGATAAAAACAAGTACAAAGAGAAGGAACTAGAAGTAATAATGAAAAGAAAAATATCTACACCAGTAAATTGCTAAAACTGGTTATAGTAAATACAAGAACAAGGTGCCAAAACACATTCTGAAAAATGATGACATGCCAGTCTTACAAAGACTGCAGCACTGAAGAAAAACTAAGTAACAGGGGAGGGAGAAAACCCCCTCAAAACACAGTCTCAGCTTTAATCATCCTGTCCTCCATGTAGAAGTTGCACAGAACAGTATTCTTAGAAAGAAGCCTTGTAGCATGCCCTAAGGCTCGTTAAGCTCCAAGTCACTCCGCTTTGAAAAAATATTCCCAGTGTAACTGAATAGATAGGAGACATGAACTGGTATTTTAGAGGATCTTAAAACTTTTTAAGTGGGCTGAAGATTTAACAAAGAAACCTAACATGAGCATGGTCTGTATTCCCTTCAAAGTCACCATGACCAGAGGTCTGTGACAAAAGGTCAACATTTAGTCTAGGTGGCAATAAAAGGTGTTTCCATATATATACAACCCTAAATCTGGCCTTTAGGTAACTGGATTAACCTCAGTATTCAAGGTATTTCCTATCATAAATATAGGGAAGTAGAAGGAAATACCTCAAGGGCCCAGACAATGTCATTTTTTTGTCTTAGGCAGGCAGGCTTTTAAGGGCTACTGCTGTTTATATGATACCACACCATTGATCTGACAATAAATCCATGGAACTCCATTCTGTTACCTCTCTTCATCTTTCATCCATCTAATTTTACCCATGTGCTGAAGTACCCCAACTAAATAAGGGTAATTGGTGAGCTATAGGACCTGCAAGATAAAGTAGATGCTGCTTACCTGTTTGCTTTACCATCTGCTTTGTTTTGGACCAAATACCAGTGTATTCGGTCCAAAACACGAGTGTGTTTCTTTTATTATCTGGGCTGGCTGGGTCATATGTAATCTCATTCTTACTATTGCATTACATCTCTTCATGTTTATGAAGTCAGCAATTAAAAGTCCTTGGGAAATCTTAAGACTTGTCTTCTGCCTCAGTTGCTCCTCACAAAGATGCAGAAGGCTGCAAAACTTCATTTTATTGAAGAGATCATTATTATTTTTAATGGAAAGTGTACTTTTTGTACATTGTCAGGGAGCCGTTGAGGTCCGAGAGAGCTGGCTGCAATTATTACAAAATATGTGACAATTGTAGCAGTAATGGGGAAGAAAAAAGCCCTCTTCCCTTGTAAATAATGTTCCCATATTGAAATTAAGAGTTACCAGAGGCTAGTTTTACAGTGATAATTTCAATTTGCTTTACTCCATCAACCACAAGAAAAAACACCTGGCAAGCTGTTTGGGTCCTGCCAACTCTTGTTAACCTTTTGGCCTTCACAATAACTATCAGCAGGCACCAAGTCAGAGCCACTAATAAACTGGCATTAAAACCTCCACCAGCTAATAACGTTTTATTGCTTTCCAGTGTTAAATAAAAGGAAATGTTCTGTTTAATTTTAGTCAAAGAGATTCTTCAATGCTGTGTTGCCTTGGAATGGGAGTATTGCAAAACAAACACAATGAAGTATTTTTTTTAGTTGCAGATACACAGCCAGACTGTATATTTTTGGAGAGACTTTAAGCTGCAAAGAATTTTTAGGTGTACAGAAAGATTTTTAAGGAAAATACACAAGCTGGAGGTTTTTCAGTTTTATTCCACTTCCCTCCCTGCTGTCCTACAGGAAACCCAAGACTGTGACTCCTAAGCTGGACTTCCAAGGCTGCTATGATCCTTTGGGCCATTTTGTTTTCCTCCCATTGTTTAAAACCTCGGAAAAGGCAGCAGAGCCCAGGAAACACCATGCTGCTCAGCTTGAAGCTCACAACAAAGGTTCCCTGCAGGGAGATGGATTTGCAGAAGCCTCCAAATCCTCAGTTTCAAAACCTCTGTGGTCCTGGTCAGCCTCCGCCTATCCCCTGACAGCCTAGATCCCTTACAAGCCATGCTGTTACTAGTTCCCCTCAAGCTATTTATGTAATAGACTGCCTCTTGAGCTTGGGGGTGCAGATATTACTGGTGCTAGGAGCAGCATAAAACACTGTTGATCTTTTTTTTTTCTGCTATAGCACCTTCCTATCAAAGATCTCCAAGTGCTTTTTAAACATTCATGAATTGAGTTTCACAACACCTCTGAGGTAGGCATATAATATTCTGCCTGTTTTACAAATGGCGAAACTGAGGTCCAGAGAGAGGGGAATAAAATCAAGATCTACTGACCGAGTCCTATACTGTGGCCATACGAGCAGCCTCATCTCCTTTATATGTCTCACAACGAGGAAAAAGGTGGGGGTGGGGGTGGGGGTGGGGATGTTCTTGTTTTGACTGGATTGATTAGTTCTACCTGTGTTTGGTTATATTAGGATGGGCAAAACTGTCCTTTTTCTAATTAATCTGTCTAGATACCAATTTCTGCGTAACTTGTATTCTGGGATAGGTTTGGGGTGAGAGGGGGAGGGTGAATAAAAACCTTGCCTTAAAGTCTAGTCTTTAGTATGAGTTTTAGATTTTGAGTTGCTTTGCATTTCAATGCATCGGGTAAAGGCCTGTAGGAAGAATTGAAAATGTCATCCTTGCTTTTTCAGGCATCTCCCAATCACAGTATACTTGCCAAGATGTCCTGAATACTTTATGGGTGTTTTGACAAAGAGAATTCACTGGATATTAAAGCATCAATAGAAAATCTTTCTCATGCTGGAGTTTTGGTTTGGATTTAGAACATGAAGATGAACTGGAAACAAAAATACAATTTAGTTGCACCCAGGAGTGGCAAAAGTAATATCCTATTGGTGGTTGCCATCTTCTCGACTATCTTTCTGGAGAAAGTGGCAGGAGGAAGGGAAGGAACTGTAAAGTCAAGGAAAACTTGGAGCATATCAGCTCTACTTTGGGAACTCACCATCACTCTGTTTTCCCTTGTGAGCATAGATGGTTATAGGTAGCATTCTGCAATGCAGCTGTGGTGGAGTGTAGAGAGGAAATGTCTCCTAAGACAGTAAATCTTTAAGAGGTTTGGAGAAAAATTAGTATTATACTTCCTATGTTACTCGAATAAGTGTTTGTTTTGTTCCCCATTAATCTGTTTTGCAGAATAAGACCTGGGAATGCTCATACAGCTACTATTGAACCTTAAAAGGAAGAGAATTTTCTAGCTTTTATTTCTTTCAAACAATTTTCTCTAGCTCTGAACATAGGGTATGTATTTGTGTTGCTGGAATATGACTGACTGATTGTGGGGTGTTTTTTGACATAGGAATAAAAGCTGCCATAAACAAATTTTAATTTTCTTTTGTTTTAAATTGTTTACATTATAGGCTGGAGCAGTTTACAATGGGACAGAACCTAAAGCAAACTCATTTGCATTATGCACATCCACCCTTCTTAAAATTACCAGGTTCTGAGTGATTAGCTAATTGAACAGTGTGAGTTGCTGAATATTGGCAAGTGTTCTAAATTACTCAAAATTAGTTCTGTCAAGTTTTCAGAAGTAGCCATGTGCCGATTACTTAATGCAGCTCTTATCACTGTAGTCAATATCTGGTGAACAAAAAAAGGAAACTATCAAACAACTGTGTGTGGGGAAGAGATTATGGGGAAGAACTACCCTTCTAGCTACATTTAGGTGGTGTATAGGTCTTGGGTTGGGCCACTGTAGAGAGTTGAATTTCACCCCATGCGTAAAAGAAACTGTAGAAGTTGAAATGCCCAACATCTTTGCTTCATAAAACTAGCCCACCAGTTTTTAAAATTCTAGCATGAATAGTTTTAATTTTTTTGCAGTTGTACCCCAAACACTTCTGGTTTTAAAGCCACAGTTGGAAATTAATGCAGATGGGACCATGGGCATCTCCCAAGCCTGCTAGAATGCCAACCATCATTATTTCCTTCACTTGTCTTCTCGATGGATGTAGATGCAACATGAATGCCTCATCCAGCACAGACATTCCACTGCCACACTTAAGGGGAGACACCAGATATCCCCTGGCAGTGGGACCTGTATACTGAATTTATACAATTACCCTTGAGGTTACCAAATGCAGATTTTGTCTCCGGAGAATATTTTTCCCATGGTCACTTTGTTTGTTTTTTCAGACAATATGTCATCAACTAAATGATGCATTTAAGTAAAATGAACACAGATAACGGCTTTAGACACACACACACACACACACACACACACACACACGTAGAGACTGTTTCTGCATTAGTCTGACCTGAATAACCCTCTAAATTGAGCCATAAAATGGGGTGTCGAATGATAGAAATACATAATAGTTTTCAATGTAATATTCCCATGCTGTTTCAACTGACATTTAGCAGCAAACTTCACCAAATGAGAGCAACTGTTTGTGGTAGGATGTCCAGCTGTGTGGGAAACAATAGGTCCACCTCTCCTCCACCCCTACAGACTTTGCAGGATATAATGTAATCACATGTAATGTTATACATGCTGACACAACTTTGCCCCAGCTCAGCAATTTTTCTGAAATATCTCCCCTAATGAAAGGAGGTGTTTCTGTGCTGGACTCTATCAGGGGAGAATGGCTTTGTCTTTTGTGAAGGACATGTGTTGGAGGAGACTGACCAAAGGAAGCACTGAATTAATGTGTCCCTTAGATGTGCTAGCCTGACAGTCCCATCCCTTTTATGTAGGCAGTACTGGCTCCCTGTGTAGCCTCTGTTGGAGAAGATGTTGTAGGGGCCTTGAGCTTCCATGATCCTTTTACCTCTGTCAGGGTTCCCCTCCCCTCACTCTGAAATCTGGGGTACAGATGTGGGGACCCACATGAAAGATCCCCTAAGCTTATATTCTACCAGCTTAGGTTAAGAACTTCCCCAAGGCACAAATTCCTTTCCTTGTCCTTGGACAGTATTGGCGCCACCACCAAGTGATTTACACAAAAAATCACGGGAGAATCACTTGGAATCCCTATCCCCCCAAAATATCCCCCAAGCCCATTCACCCCCTTTCCTGGGGAGGCTTGAGAATAATATATCAACCAATTGGTTAGCAATGTGAGCACAGACCAGACCCTTTGTCTTTAGGACACTGCAAATCAGGTTCTTAAAAGAAGAACTTTATAAATAAAAAAAAAAATAAAAGAATTACACCTGCAAAATCAGGATGGAAGGCAACTTAACAGGATAATAAAAAGATTTAAAACACAGAGGATTCCCTTCTGGGCTCAGCTTCACAATTACAAAACAGGAATGAAACTACCTCTTTAGCACAGGGAAAATTCGCAAGCTAAAACAAAAGATAACCAAACGCTTTTCCTTGCCTATTTACAATTTATGTAACTTTAGATGGATCATTCCAGGTATGTTTTTAGAAGATGTTGTACCTGCTTGGTCTCTCCCTCCATTCGGAGCAGGAACAAACAAAGAGAGCCACAAACAAATCCTCTCCCCCTCACCCCCCAGATTTGAAAGTATCTTCTTTCCTCATTGATCTTGGTCAGGTGCCAACTAGGTTATTTGAGCTTCTTAACCCCTTACACGCAAAGCGATTTGGTACAGCTGCCAAGGAGGGATTTTATGCTACCCTTCTCTTTATATTTATGATAACCTCCTAGTAGACTTTCTGTTGTTGGGGGTCCTATGCCATGTGCTATGCTGACTTTTGTTGGCATAGATCTTGTAATGAATCAGGTCTCTGAACTTTTCGATACTGATCCGGACTGAACTTTTTGAGTATGCACTTCACAACATATTATGTAAATCTGGGCTGTCGTACAAGAAATCAATTAATTGTGATTGGGTCTTTAGAAATGCTAAAGGATAACCTTTGCCAAGGGTGCCTAGAAGACCAACACAATCCTGATATATCTGTATATTCTTAGGTTTCCTAGCTCAGTGTCTATTCCTTTGCCAGTGCTAGAAACAAACCAAGAATACGCATCTTGAATGTACAGGCACACTGGAACATTAATATGCATGAAAGACACATGGTTTCTCTTGCATAGGGAAATGCCTCCTCTGCAAACAGTGATAAGCCTTGTGGATTGTTTTCCCTGCAATGTTGCCTGTAATTGCTGGGGAAAAAAATTAGACTTAAATGTAAAGCTCCTAGAGCAAAGGTCAGAGTAGGTGTTCGGCAATGTTTTGCCTGTAGCTTGCAGGGTGAGAAAACCTGGATTTGTGCTGGAAATGGCCAGACTTGATTATCATACACATTGTAAGGAGAGTGATCACTTTAGATAAGCTACTACCAGCAGGAGAGTGGGGTAGGAGGGGGTATTGTTTCATGGTCTCTGTGTATATAATGTCTTCTGCAGTTTCCACAGTATGCATCCGATGAAGTGAGCTGTAGCCCACGAAAGCTCATGCTCAAATAAATTGGTTAGTCTCTAAGGTGCCACAAGTACTCCTTTTCTTTTTGCGAATACAGACTAACACGGCTGTTACTCTGAAAAATGTAAATAGTGTGTAGTTTAGGATTGTAGGAGTCTGTAACATAGATTAACTAGTCAAATCACCCAGGAAGGCTCATTTTGTATCCTGGAGTCTGTCTTTATCAGAGAGATTTTGGAAAAAATTCCATTTTTTGGTAATACTGGTTCAGCTCCACTGGTATAGTGATATCTGGAGTCCTAGCATAGATGGGTTGCTGTGTACTGCGGTAAATTTTAATACTGTGAGGCTAAGGCTTGCTCCTTGGCAAAGTCACAAGAAAGTTGTGTTTAAAAATATTGGCCCCCTAACCCTAGGGTTCCCAGCACTAACACTGCTGTTAGCAGCGGGGCAGAATTTTTCTAGCATAGGCCGGGCTTGAATGATGAGCTAAGAGTTGTAGTGCCAGGATCCGGGCAGCCCTCACTGTTGAGACTAGCCCCACGGCCTCCTGTGGGGTTACTCACATGAGTAATGGCTGCAGGTTCCGGACCGATACATTAGTAATATATTTTGAATTTTCATTATGAGCAATGCAGTCGGTTCACAAACTTGTCTAATTGCCCTAGCTTGTCTACTCCACTACGTGTCCTGCCAGATGTGATATCAGATGGTGCTGTTACTCTCTCTTAGTATGCAAGCAAGTCGAGACTCTTGGGAAGACATGTTATGGTGTTGGTAGTTTTACTTATGCAAGGTAAAGCCAAGCTTCTGAGAGAGGAAGCTATGCTTGCCCCGCAGGAGTGTTTTCTCTGGGCTTTGGGCTCTTGATTAGCCAAGTTGAGGCAGTTATTTCCTGGGAACTGGGTATTTGTATCAGGCTCAGATATCCAAAAGGAAGGATTGCCCAACAAGCTGTTCAACCATCTCATATCAGGATTGGTGTATGTGTGAATAAACCAAGCTCCACTTGGAATGTGCCCAGGCGCTGTGTCACTGCTTTCTTCTCCACTGGAAGCTGACCCTGGAATAATGTTACCATGCTGTAGAGGGGTGACATTGGTAGCTGAATGGCGCACTGGTATTGAAAGTGAGGGCAACAGTATTTATCTGAGAGAGAATTTTATTCTTTAAATGGCACAATCTTTCATATAAACTGCCTCTGAAATCAGACACAATATTGATTCTATGTATAATAGCAGAGGTGGAGTGAAATGAAGAGGTAAGGGTAAGGAGGACATGTGTGTGCAGTTGAGATTTGAAAAAAAGATGGAGAATCAATGATGTGGAGACTTGAGCCACAAAAAGGTAATCCCATTACTTCCTAAAGGGTTGTGTTTCTCCAAGCATGCAGCTGCCTGCTGATTCAAGCAGAAGGCTGGGTTTTTTTGGAGCCAGTTCCACCAATTATTCACCTAATGTTATTAAAGATATTTTGGTAAATTTTGTTTTATAGCCCACAAAGAGATGCAATAGGAAAGAATCCCCTTTGTCAAAATTAGGGCTGTCAAATGACTAAAATATTAATCTCAATTAATCACACTGTTAAACAATAGAATACCATTTATCTAAATATTTTTGGATGTTTTCTACATTTTCAAATATGTTTTCAATTACAACACAGAATACAAAGTGTATAGTGCTCACTTTATATTTATTTTGATTACAAATATTTCTGCTGTAAAAACAAAATAATTCAATTCACCTAATACAAGTACTGTAGTGCAATCTCTTTATCATGAAAGAAACTGAAAAATGTAGAATTATGTACAAAAAACTGCACTGTTTTATTTTTGAATGTAAATGTTCAGCACCTACAAGTCCACTCAGGCCTGCTTCTTGTTCAGCCAGTCACTCAGACAAACAAGTTTGCTTACATTTATAGGAGATAATGCTGCTGGCTTCTTATTTACCATTTCACCTGAAAGTGAGAACAGGCATTCACATGGCATTGTTGTAGCTGACATTGCAAGATATTTACGTGCCAGATGTGCTAAAGATTCATATGTCCCTTCATCTTAAACCACCATTCCAGAGGACATGTCCATGCTGATAGGTTCTACTCAATAACTATCCAAAGCAGTGCAGACCAACGCATATTCACTTTCATCATCGGAGTCAGATGCCACAAGCAGAAAGCTGATTTTTTGGTGGTTCGGGTTCTGTAGTTTCCACATCAGAGTGTTGCTCTTTTAAGACTTCTGAAAGCGTGCGCCACACCTCATCCCTCTCAGGTTTTGGAAGGCACTTCAGATTCTTAAACCTTGGGTTGAGTGCTGTAGCTATCTTTAGAAATTTCACATTGGTACCTTCTTTGAGTTGTGTCAAATCTGCAGTGAAAATGTTCTTAAAACAATATATGCTGGGCCATCATCTGAGACTGCTATAATATGAAATACATGGCATAATGTGAGTAAAACAGAAGAGGAGACATACTATTTTCCCCACAAGGAAAATATTAATTAATTAAATCAAAATTTAATTAATGCATTATTTTTTTAACGAGCATCAGCATAGAAGCACTGGAATGGTAGCCGAAGCACAAAGGGGCATATGTATGTTTAGCATATCTGGCACGTAAATATCTTGCAAAGCTGGCTACAACAGTGCCATCCAAATGCCCGTTCTCACTTTCAGGTGTGAAGAAGCTGGCAGCATTATCTCCTGTAAATATAAGCAAATTATTTGTCTTAGCGATTGGCTGAGTAAGAAGTAGGACTGAGTAGGCTCTGAAGTTTTAGATTTTTTGTTACATAACTGCACTCAAAAAACAAAACAAGTCTATATTTGTAAGTTGCACTTTCACAGTAAAGTATGGTACTTGTACTTATGAGGTGAATTGAAATATACTATTTCTTTTGTTCATTTTTACAGTGCAAATATTTGTAATAAAAATATAAACTGAGCACTGTATACTTTATATTGTGTTGTAATTGAAATGAATATATTTGAAAATGTAGAAAAACATCTAAAATAGTAAATACATTTCAATTGGTATTGTATTGTTTAACAGTGCGATTAAAACTGTCATTAATCGTGATTATTTTTTTGAGTTAATCATGTGAGTTAACGCTGATTAACTGACAGCCCTAATCAAAATGGAACCTACTTTTGCATTAGAATAAACAAAAGGTTTGTATTTGTCACTATGGAGACTGCAGTGCTAACTTTAACAGAATCCCCTGTAAATGCTGCTAATTTGACCTTGAAATATGTATACATTTTGTCCTGGTTCTGGCAGCATAAATTCAGCTCTTTTGGAGCTAGTGTACAGTGTCAAAGGAATTTTTTTTTTAAATAACAAATGAAGGATTTGTTTACATATGCAGAATTCCAAGTCTGCTACATTTTTTATGAAAATAGATATGAAAATACAGTTAAATCTTGAAATAGCAAGAACAAACACCTACAATTTACAAAATTAATCCTATTATGGGGTGATACAGATTTTACCAGTATTATGCATCATCTCATTTTAGAGCAGTGGTTTGCTTTGTTATAAGTAGGCAACTGTGGAAACTTTCAGAAGCCAATTTCAAGTTTGTTTCACTGTCCTCTTAATACATTGTAAGTTTCTGGAAAGATTTTTTGTTTGTTCTTTTTTAGTGTAAAGAGCTTGGGGAAACTTTGTGTGATTAGATCAGTCTTCTTTTGCCTCTATTATCTAGAGTGTTCATATTAAAAAGAAATATATATATTTTAATTCCTTTTGTTTTGCTTAAAATAGTTAGCCCTTGGAATCTCATGATTGTATGAGATGGAAAAGAAAAAATCCTTGACAAGTTCTAACAGTCAAGGTTAATTTCTAAGCTGTGTGTATGTTTACCGACTCTTAAGGAAGCATCTAGCTGCTCTGCATGCTACTTAGTTGTTTCTGGAGCTGAAGAAACACTGCTTAACAGGATTAATTTGGCAGGCACTCCAGAGACTTTGGAAGGTAAACAACTGTTTCTTTTTTGTCAATATGGCAATTACAAACTGAGATTAAAGAAAAGAAACTTTGGCTCCTATAGTAGACGGTTTAGTGTTCTTTGAATATTTAGTCAGGTGCCCTAATGTTCTGGAACAAAGAATCCAGATCAAATGTAGAAATTAATTAATTCATTAACTGTGCAGTGGGAACTAACTGGCTAGGCATTCTGCTCACAAGACTGATGCCTAAAGCCTCTTCATTCTGAAACTTTGAGTCTGTGTTTGGAATTGGTCTAAATTGGTTTAGCAAATGACTTCTTCCAAATGCAAGAGACCTACTGAAAGTCTTCAGCTACATTTAGCTAACCTGACCTCCTTTTTAGTGTCAATTACTAAAAGAATTGTCTTCATATCTTCTCATCAGTGTAAATCACAAGTAATGCCATTGAAGCCAATGGAGTTACACCCATATAAAGCAGTGTCAAAGTGACCAGAGTAAGACTGGCTGTTTCTAAAAGCTGAATCTTCAACAATGGCAAAAAGATTATTAAGGGGCTGGCTTTTTTTTTTTAAGTGACTTAAAGTTCGAGGGCCAGAGCCAGTGGCTTTCAGCTTTGTGCCTCTGAAGTGACAAAGCAGCCACAAACCAGGTTTTAACTGCCCCTGGTATTTGATCCCCTAGTACTGTATATTTTTTTTGGCAGCAATTTACTTCATATTCTAAAGGACAGGGTTATTGTGCCTTCTCAAATAGAAATTTGAGAGTGAATTAAATAGTCTTCCTTGAAGAGGATGGTTTAACTTGATACTAGGAAATGGAAGTAGTCCTGAGTAGTGCTTATATGATATTGTATTCAGCAGGGGTAGGTGTTTTCTTGTTAATCTTGCCAGGATGTTTTCTGCAGTATGGTGGTAATATGGCTCTGTATTTTCTTAATTTTCCTCCAAACGATATCCCTGCTATTTCCAGTCTTGAGTCTGTCACTCTCATTGGAAGGTGGCTGCCGCCTGGCTTGAGGACACAGTTCAGGACACATGGAATAGGGAGTCTCCCAAAATTTTTTCCAGACTAACTAAAAGATGGTGCACTCTACTCTGTGAATGATCCTCAATTCAGAGCTGAATCTGGACTCCTTAGCAACTGCTGATGATTGTTGCTGGCAGGCATCCTCTTCATGAACGAAATAGGCTGCTTCTGTTCCCAAGATTTCCTCTCACCATAAAGGGATGCCGGGCTCAAGGCACAAATTATAATAACTGAACTTCAGTCTCCAACCTGAGCACTCAGATACACTCACGGCAGTCAGTCCTGAATTAGCAAGAAGAGCAGTACTTGCCATTTGGTAACGGATTTTCTCTTTATTTTTATGTAGGAGCTAGAAGGCTAACTCAGCATGAATGGGTAGGGAGTTTTCCCAACAAAATTCTACTAACTGGGAGTCACCCTTATCTGGGAAAGGACCAGGCTGAGAGATCATGCTTTCAGGCATCCAGGACCCAGTTCTCAGGGCACCCTGACTCCGCGACTCACCACGCAGCAAGGCTTTCCCTTTTAGTGGCTGGCTCCAGGCTCCTCCAAAATGGCTTCTCCCTTCTCAGTGCTCCCAGAGGCAGGCATCTCATTCAGGATCTTCCTGTTGGTCAGGCTAGGCTTTTTCCTGACATTTTTACTAGTCATTTGACTCTAAACCCCTCCTTTCTCAGGCTTGGTCTACACTACCAACTTATGTCAGTATAACGACCTTGCTCAAGGGAGTAGACTTTTCACACCTCTGAGCGACAATTCTACTGACCTAACCCTCAGTGTAAACAGTGCAATGTCCATCAGAGGGCTTCTCTTGTCAACACAGCTGTGGAGTATCTATGACAATGAGAGAAGCTCTCCCGTTGACATAGGTAGCATCTTCACTAAGCGCTAGAGTGGCAGACACTGCTCCTTCTCTGAGCAGGGCATGCTGGCGGCCATCCAGGCATACCTGCTATCCTCCACTGAGCCAAATGGGACCCTTATTGCTTGAACTAGTGTCACTCCTCTCTCTCGGATGCTGTGCAGAATCTGAGTCTGTCCTTGGGTACCTCCTTCCTCTCCCCCCCCCTCCGCTTTTTCTCAGGGACAGCGTGCCTCTCCCTGAGCTAAGAGTACACAGAGACCCAGGAACCAAAGTGAGCTCCTTGTTACAAAGCTATGCCGAATGTAAACATTTTTCTACTGGTGTAACAGCATCCAGACTAGGGGTTTTTACATCTCTAACTATACTGGGAAAGCACAACCTTCTTGTGTAGACAAGAATGGGACATAGTTCTGAAGTCATTTAAGTGCTTTACTTTTTGTTTATAAGAGACATTGTCTCTGTTCAGCATACAAAGTATTCTCAGAAATATGTCTGGCCACACTCGTCCTTTCTCTGGGGGTTAAAAATATTGTAACAAAAGGTACTGCTGTAATATAACAGGCATAATACTGTGTAATTAACATGGAAGACTGCTTGCAGGGAATGAGATTTTACTGGCCATTATGAAAGGTGGCTAACGTTTACAGCCCCTCATTAGCACAGGCATCTGTACTGTATATAAACTAAAGTTATAGTAAGAGTAAAATGCAAGTGGTTGTTACTCAAAGAGTGTATGACATTACATCAGGGTCTGATTATTTTCTTTCCTTCCCAGACAGACTGTTCTAACAATAATATTTAATATTTGTACAACACAAATATTAAAGTTTAACAGCAAAGGGTAGTAAACCTTGTCCTAAGGAAAATTTTTTTTCCTCATCAGAAGTTCCCTGGCTGACTAATTCCTGGCTCCTTCACAGTTTAGTGATTTTTTTCCCCTGCCACTGTTCAAAGACACAGTTGGCAATTAGTTGGCAACCCTTACAAAAAACAATGAAAAAATAAAACCCCAACATCCCTCATTTCCCCCCATATGTCCCCTGCACTTTAACTTGTGTAGGAGTGACTGCACCACTGCTCTAAAATAATCAGTCTTTGTGGTAGACAAACAATTACAATCTCCATGCTCACCTGCAGTGGGGTGCACTGAACTCTTCATACTATCCTTTCAGCGTTGTTATGCTCTGCCTTAACTACCTTTATCCTCTGGTATTTCTGTGCCTTCCCCATGGGGAAGCCACTGTGGGGAGAATCTTTCAGATGGTGTGTGAAGATCTAGGAACTCATTACCGTAGCAACCCTGCAAGGCAGTGTTGGCCATCAAACTGTGAAATTGTGATCCCTGAAGTGCGGTGCAGAGGGCAACACATATTGTAGTTTTCCAGTGGACTGAACCACCCAATAATCACAACAAAAGGATGCAAAGTACCTCAGGCTAGCCTGTATTTGTTCTGTAATTTATGCTCCAGGGGGGTCTAATCGGAGAACAAAATTCTTTAAGAAAAGTTCCACTGCAAAGTTCATTTGCCCTTCACACAACAGCCACCATTATTTTTTATGACCAGTTAAAACATTAAGGTTTTTAAAAATGTCAGTAAAGAGTGGGACTTAACTATATCACAGAGCAGTGCTTTGCTAGTAGAAGCTGATGCCTCAGAAGCTAGTCCTGCACAGGCATCTTCAGAGGCAGACCCTGTCACTCAGATATGGACCCTTTCAGATAAAGTAGTCTCTTTAGAGTCTGTGGCACTCCATACAGATGTAAGTTTTGCAGAAATGCAGATTGCTCTGTGGGGATGGAGTCCTGGACAGAAGACAGAATGTATATTAAACCATTTTCAAATTTCAAAAACCAAACTGATTTCAAAAAATCTCTCTCCAAAGAGTGAAGTGAGAACAATGAGACAATTGGGGTCTCCAACACACCTATACTAAATTTAATAAAGTTCTTAGATTCCAGAGAATGTTTCATGAACAAGATTCAACGGTAGACTAGTGATGAATTTATGTATCAGTATTGGAGTTGAGTGAATAATAGATTTTTTTTGGCTGAACTGGAAATAAATATTCAGTTTGGACTGAACTGAAACTGATTTTCAGGTTGTTTCCTCCCTGTTCAAAGTTTCAGTTGACCCAAAATAGTGATCCCCCCCCCCCCCATTATTTTCCCCCAACTCATTTTGGATATTTTTTGGCTTTATTTTAAAAAAAGGATGAAACAAAGAAATTTTGAAGAGAAATGCTGTTTCCCAGTGAAAAATCAAAACATTTCAAAATGGTTGAAATGAAATGTTTTGAAATGAAAAAGTTTGAAATGAAATATTTCCACTTAATGGAAAAAAATCTTTTTTTAGTTGGCTAAAATAGTACACTAAATTCAACCTGAATTTGTGAATATTTTCAGTGTCCTGAAAAATGCATTTTTGGGGGGTGAATTTATATTTGCCAAAAAAGTTTGCCCAACTCAAACCAATATTATAGAATCATAAAAGATTAGGGTTGTAAGAGACCTTAAGAGGTCATCTAGTCAACCCCCCTGCTCAAAGGAGGAGCAACCCCAACTAAATCATCCCAACTGGGGTTTTGTCCAGCCGGGCCTTAAAAACCTCTAAGAATGGAGATTCCAAATATCTCCTACTTCTGCAGAGCTAGACGTAGGCTTTTGATACAACTGGAAAGCACAACTCCTAGTTTTCTAATAGGACACACAGCAATTACATGTAGTGTTAGAATAATCCAAAATATTAGACCTTACACTTGTGACATTTAAAGCTGTTTTAGATAGCTTTTTAAAAGGATTTACTGGTGAAAGGAAGGAAAAAGTCTCAAAAATGTTAATACACCCTAAACCATAGTTAATTTATTCCTGTCTATTCAATCCTTAGCATCTCTCAGCAGACTGGATGCCAATTAGCACCTAGTGAGATTGTGCTTTTTGTGATTTGAGCTCTTGATTACTAGGAACTGGATTGACAATTCTCAATTCATTACATAGAACATACCAAAGAGCTTTCAGATGGCAATTTACATTTAGATATCACTGCCAAACACAGCTAAATGGATTTACCGTTGTCTTTTGAAATAAAATTTTGTCCTGGGCTGAGACCAAGAATAGAAATTTTCAACATTGAATGAGAATTTTTCAGTTAGCAGGATATGAAAACAGAGTTATAACAAACTCAAAGGTAGAGCCAGATTCTCATACTCTAATTTACTGTGAAGAGCATGTGTGGTCCCAGTGAAATCAACAGGGCCACTCATGAGTAAACTGTCACTCAGCGTAAGTAAGGCTGTTAGAATCTGAATCAAAAATGTTAATGCCATTTTTTGACCAGCCTTCAGCACAATAGTAAATATTTTCAAAAGAAAAAATTGAACTAAATGATGAAAAAAATATTTGGAACTGTTCATGGACTTTTTCAAACTTTTGATTAAATTAAAATTTTAGTTTTTAATAAATTCATTTCATTTTCCAAAAACTGAAACATTTATGTTTTCCATTTTCCTTCTCTTACTTTATAAGTTTTTTCCCCCCTCAAGAGGGGAAGAAAGAAAAGAGCAGAGATAGTGGCAGAAGGGAACCAAAATCTACTGTTTTTGGCTTTTGAAAAATTTTAACTGGATGAAATTTTGGATACCAAAAAAACCCACTTCATTTTGAGTGGTTTAAACAGGTATCAGGTGCAGTGTTATATACAGATAAATCCTCAAGTGCTGATTGAGGAGGCATATACATACACAGCATATATTTGATGCAGAATTGTTATTTGGGTAGGTATGCATGGGTTATGTATTCAATATGTAAATAAGACCAACAAATAAAGATTAGCTTTAGCCTAGGGTAAGAGTTTTTTGTCATTGTATGTCTATTATAAGTGGCTTATTGGCTGAAGCCTACCTGTAACAGGTTGTGCTCACCACCGTGGCTCCTCCTGCCAGTTACTCTGGGAATTAGCCCCATTCTAGCCATGGAGCACCCTCTGCAGCTGGTGTCCCACCTGTTGCCTGCTGTGCGGTCTGGGACACATTACTCCCTGGCTTGTGGCATCCTCTTCTGGACACAGCCCTGTTCCTGTGCCCCTGCTCTATTCTACCCCCTTCTGGGGGTAGTGCAGCCTACTATCTGGAGTCCATGAAACATGCCTCTACTGTCAGGGCAGTGTGGCCCAATGGCCAGAGTTCCTGGGGGCCACCAGCAGGAGGGCCAGTGGCCGAGGTAGCAGGGCCCCAACCCTGGGCCCTAGTAGCTGTGGAACAACCAGCTACCAGCTCAGCAGGGAGTCCCACCAAAACACACCAAGCTGATCTCGGTGGGAGATACCACTTCAACACCGCCCCTGGGTAACGTCCTACCACCGTCTCAGGTGTTGTAGTACAGGAGTTCCCCACACCGGCTGCTCCCTGAGCTGCTGAGGTCCAAGGCTGTGGTCTATGTCTCCGCTTCCCTCTAGCGCAGGCTGGGGGCTGTCCTGTGCTCCAGGAACACATCCTTCCCCATCAGTATCTCCCCCCTGACTGAGCTGGGCTGCTCTCTTTTATACTGGTACACCTGGAGCATGCCCAGTAGGGAGAAGGGGGCATGACTTGCTCAGCCCACAATGTGGCGTTAACCCCTTCCCGCCCGGTGCGGGATGAGTGTGCTCCATCAGACCACCACTCATTTAATCTTGGAATTGCCTAATCCAGGCTGTAATTAATTTCATGTCTCATTTCTCCTATGTTTGCTTCACATATAGTAAGTATACACTTTGCTTTTGAGCTATCGTCTGGTGATGCTTTTGGTTGGTGATGATTTTCCTTGCTGCTATTTAAAAAAAAATTAAATAAATGTGTGTGTGGTTGGGTATAATTGGGAAAATGACTGCAACTGCCTTTATTATCAAGGAGTGTGTCAAAAGTTTTCTATTTGTTAGACCAAAATCCTTGGATCCGTGGGAAATCCCAAATAATGTTTGAAAATCTTTTATACATACAATATAATTTTTCAAATAATTATTCTTATACTCAATACGGATATAAAATAAGATTATTGAATCAAGAAAAATAGGAACAGGTTTATGTACCAGCTTCAAATTCTGTCTCCTTATTCCAAGAGTATTATGTTCAGAAACAGAAGCTTTTGGTTGTCCCACCAGTTTTCCGAGGGATGTGATGCCCACGTTGTAAAGAGAAATCAAAACTATCCTACCTAATCTATTGGGGGGAGGGGGTGGCAGGGGAGTTTTTCCATTTTTTACTGTCTCTGTATCTTTAGGGAACTCTGTCAACTTCAATATATTTGCAAAAATCCCAGAAGCCTGCAAAAATATTGATGATTAAGTGTTTTAAGTCTGTGACACTAGGGGAAATTTAACAAGCAAGCAATACATAAGGAGTTATTCATTAGGCAGTGCTGCAGGGAACAAAGTCAAGAAGCAAACAGTCCAGAGGGATCTGGTGCTGATGGTAGGGGAACACACCCTAACTGACCCCTGAGGTACCAGTAGGATTTCAGAAGAGGGGGAGGTACAGAGGTTTCCATTTTCATCTTTGAAGCAGAAGTTAGTGAGGAAAGGAGGAGGAGGAGCTCACAATAAGAAGATGCCTTACATTCAGCGGGATCTCAGTCTCTAACATAGAAGACAAAGGTGTAACATGATCCAATGTTTGGAAGTTGCAGCTAGACTGGAAATAAGGCATAAACGTTTAACAGTGAGGGTAGTTAAATATTGGAACAGCATACCTAAGGATGTAGTGGATTCTCCATTGCTTTAAGTCTTCAAATCAAGATGGAATGCCTCTCTAAAGGAAAGGGATAGGATTCTGAAGGCTGTATAGTGCAGGAAGTCAGAATTAATGATCCTGATGGTTTCTTCTGGCCTTCAGATCTATGACTATCAGGGAAAGCTGGAAAACAATCCATACCCTTTTTCCATTCATAACTATGTGAGGATGGCAGGGACATACCACACACACTGCTGGCAAAACAGCTTTTAAAATATTGCACCTTTAATATTGAAGAAGCATTACTAAAGAATAATAAAACAGGGCAGGAGCCCTCCTACAAAGGCCTGGTTAGACAAAAGCCAATGTGCTTGAACTTAAACTTTATTGCTTTCCTGATCTAGTGAAATGAGCTAGTCTGAAGCAGCTAACAACCAGCAGATGCTCCATTTCCCCTAAGACAGTAGTTCTCAAACTTTTGTACTGATGATCCCTTTCACATAGCAAGCCTCTGAGTGTGATCCCCCCCCTTATAAATTAAAAACACTTTTAAATATATTTAACCCCATTATAAATGCTGGAGGCAAAGCA
Organism: Eretmochelys imbricata; assembly: GCF_965152235.1. NCBI lineage: Eukaryota > Metazoa > Chordata > Testudines > Cheloniidae > Eretmochelys > Eretmochelys imbricata. The sequence continues at coordinate 190,908,671 of NC_135572.1, read as the reverse complement.
GGGTTTGGGGTGGAGGCTGACAGCTCGCGACCCCCCATGTAATAAACTTGCAACCCCCTGAGGGTCCCGACCCCCAGTTTGAGAACCCCTGCCCTAAGAGGTGCTCTGTTTTATGCTGAGCTTTATAAGCTGCAATATGCCATGCTTTAAGAGTTTTTGAGGTGACAAATATTCCTGCTGGGTATTTGAATGCATTTTAAATGCTGCTGATAAATACAGTATTTGGATTTATTTTAAATATCATTTTACATGTGAATTGGGCTGGTACTGGATTCTATGTCCATTTTATACTAACAGACTTAACGTGCAGAGAATATATCTTGGATTGATAACCAGTGAGTAAAATGTAGTTTACTGAGTGTGTTGAGGAAATTATTTACTGGGTTTCGTTTCCAGGACTCTAATCCAGAGAAACATCAGCTGTTGTGGCTTGTACTGGGGCATACTATTTAATAAGTAGTCTTGGTGTAATTTGATTTTTTTTTATCATTTAGACTGATTTCCATGGGTCTCGTTTCAATTATTGGGTTGAGGGTATGGGCACTGGGTGCTGTTGGTGGCCTGTGCTTTACAGGTCACACTAATATCATCTTGAGGATCTTGTCCAGGAAGGAATGACTAGAGCTGGGGCAATAGCTGGTGAGATCTTTGGCTTCTAGTGGTGTTTTCATTATCTCATTTTTTGGAGTTGTTGAAAAATAGATCTTTTTTGAGGGAGGCATAGATAATTTGTTGGAAATGCATCCTTGCTGCCTTTCAATAACCAACAGTCACATAGATTCAATTCGCATGGATTTCTCCCAGTGTTTTCAGAACTTATGCTTGTCAGAGTGGTCTAAATTCAATCAAGGGAGATAAGAACTCATTTTCACTTTGGCTTTGCATCAGTCGTGCTGGAAAGATTTTCTTATATTCAGTCTCTGAAACATAGGATGACAACTCCTTGCAATGGGAGTATTTGACTCTGAAACTGTATGAAAATGGAAATATACTTTTTAAATAGTTTGTCTCGTTGGGGAAGAAGAAAAGAAGTGCTGTTTTGAAGACTTGCTCGCTTCTTCACTGGTAGATCTTCATGTATGCATCAGCCTCTTAAATAAGCTAAAATACACCAGTGGTTTGATTAAATACTAAATGAAATGCAGATGTAATATAATTTCCTAGCAACGAACCACTTTCTATGATAGCCGCTTTTATCATAGAGACATGAGACAAACTCTAGAAGAGATACACAAGTAAGAGCATTAACACTAATTTGTCAATTCTGACTAACTTTGTAGTGTGTAAACATTTTCCTTTTCATATCATCTAGTCTGTTTTTTGTGGTGCATAGGATGAAACATACTCACATGTAGTGAGTTTAATTTTTTACTTATTGCATTTAAGTCCTTGGATACCATGTAATTAATGTCGCTCAATGACTACCATATATTTCTCTCATGGAAATGTAATATATGTACGAACACTTTTTTTCTCTTTACTTTTTTACTTAAAGTCTACCTTTCTTAAAATTCAATAATGATTTATTTAAAAGTATAAATAAAATTATGAAGTGGGTATTATTATTATTATTTATTATTTGCAATTCCACATTATTATTATTATTATTTATTATTTGCAAATACTCAGCACATAGTAGTCCCAACTGAGATTAGGGTTCCATCATGCTAGGCATTGTATAAATATGTAGTAAAACACAGTCCTTCTGCTGAAAAGACAGATTTACTTGCCCAAGTTCACAGGAAGTCTATGGCAAAACCAGGAATTAGACCTAGGCCCAGGTCTCCTGTGTCGCAGTCCTATGCCTTACCCCCAAGACCAAATATCATATCATATAATTGTTTTTTTATGGGGCATATGTGAAATATGTCCCAAACTAAAACAATTAGTTACTAATGAACAAGAAAACTTTACGTAATGCCACCCAAAACAACTAAGCATCAATAATGAGTGCAATAAAATAAAATTTGTTAACTCTGATTTCCTGGAACACTGAGCTCCTGTGCTGTAGATGTTATTTTGGCCTCAATCTAAATGCATCATGGCATAAATATAAAGATCTCACTGAACATGACAACTGAACATAACAACTTAGAGTTCACTTTCATATGCCGAAGCGTCCAGTTCTCTTCTTAGGAGAGGCTTATGTGAACTTACAAAGTCACCTAAGCTACAGCTTGTGTCTGTAATAATCAAAGGAACAATGGAAAGCTTAGATCATCAGTGTAGAGTACGTTAAGATCAAAGTACCAAATTTTTATTGATATGAAGGGGCCTTCATGCCTAAAGAGATTCAGGAAAACACACTAGTTGCCTGGCATTCCTAAATGTGGTGAAAATCATCCACTGGAGTGGATATTACTGTAAATCTTTGTCTACATGACAGATTTACGTCTACTAGCTTACATAAACTTCACTGTTAACAACACAACACCTATTAAGCTGAGATATTTCTGGGAGTAGTATGTCATGGTGTTTTACTGTACAGTTTACATTATTCCTGGCATTTCACTGCTCACATTATGAGGTGGTTCAGAGGGAAAATATAGTAACTTGCTCTCACTTCTCAAGGACAAGCTTTTATTTCTTCCCTGAGAAACCATTCAGAAAACGATAGGCAAAATATTGGGAATAATAAGGCTGAAAAATGCAGTATGCCACAAGGGATGAGATTTATTGAGAGCAGCATTTGGTTTCTGGAGGTAGGGTTTAATAAGTTGCTGGATTCTCATGTTTCTTGATTTTATTTTATTTTATTTTTTTGGCCTGCATCCATATAAACACTTAGAGCAGAACACTGCAAAAGTTATGTATGGAATAAATTATGAACATTGACATAAATCTAACTCTGGCAGTTAAAGGTACTGGGGAAAAATGCTGGTCTCAGTAAAATAACTCGTGAATGGAGCAACTGCAGCTATCACTGACAGTTTAGTGCCCAGAGTTACAACGTGCTGAGTGTATCCTGAGAGATTCTGAGTGCCCTCTCTTCCTTTTAACTGGGGGATCAAGGGTGCTCACTCAATACTTCACAAGAGGTGTTTGGCTGCAGAACTGATCACTAGGTCACAACAGCTTGCCCCCAAATGTGGAAGAGAGGGAATTAAAAAAAGGGGTGAGTCTGTCTTGAAACATATATTCCCATCTCCATCCCCTTCCCATGAAAAGCACTGCATAATTGACAAGGTATATTGTGGGTTTCCCCCTGTTCCTCTCCACCTTCCTTTGAAGCATCAGATTTCGCTTGGTGAAAGAGGCAAGATACCAGTGTTATTGGGCCAGTGCCTGATCCCATATGTCAAATCAATCCATAATTGTTTGGTGATTTCATTGGCATTACACCAAGGATGCACTTGGCCCACTGACATCTCAGGGGGATAAAATACTGTATAAAATGTCATGTTGTGAATCTCTGGAGGACATTCTCTTATTACCCTTAAATACTGGAACCTGTTCAGGTGGCCATCTCGTCCAAGACTGTCGGTATGATCCCTGGATTTCCACATCTAGAACCAATCCTGCATTTTGTGTGCTCTGAACTCTCATTTTGTTCAGTGGGAAATCATAATGGTATAGGGATTGTAGGATCGGGACAGGAGCTGGTGGAACAATTTGCAGCAAACTTATTTGATGAGTTCAATTACATATTCGGTTCACTAACTGACAAACAGATTTATTGTTATTAACATGTTTCCCCTTGCAAGTCTATTGTGCAAATGTTAGATCTGGTGGGCTATTTTTCCATCTGCAGAAAATTGTGCCTTTTTGTCAAAAAGATAATGTTTTCTGCTGAAAACCAAGAACATATTGGTTTTTCCAAAGCTGAATTTTTTTATGGAAACCAGTCATTTTGTGAAAATTTTCATTTCATTCAAATGCCCAATTTTTCCATTGAAAAAACCACTTTGACAGAATTTTTTTGACCATTTGTTGTCATTAGTGGTTGGTTGTTCAATGTTCACTGTTACCAGTTAGTCTAGCAGCCATGTGTGCCTGTGCAGTCTCTATTGTGAAGGTTGTGGTCCTGTACAATGGCATATATCATTCCAGGATGTATTAATGGGAGTGCCATATGTTATAAGGCACTGGAGATAATTGTTCTGCTCCACTGGGAATGGGTGAGGCCTCAAAAATAGTAGTGTAGTCTCAGTAGCCAGGGCAGTGGCATGGGCTAGCCATGTTGAGTACATGCCCATGGGGTTCAAGCATATTTGTACTAAGCACAGCTGGCCCAGTGCCACGGCTGCCTGTGTAACCACAGCTACCTTACTGTTTTTAGCATGCTAACTCACATTCAGAGCTAGCATGAATAAGTCTATGCAAGCTAGGAATCACTTCCCTAGATCATAGTGTAGACATACCCTAAGAAAGATATGAACAAATTGGTGAGAGACCGGAGGGGTTAACATGACTGGCTAGTCCAATTAACCAACTAGGCTGCACCTGGAGGAGAAGGCAGGGAGCAGGGATTAATTAGAAGAGGCTCAGTGGGATAGGAACAGGGGGGACTTCTATAAAGCCCAGGAGCTGAGAGCATCTGGGGGCTGCAGGGAAGTAATCTGCAGTCACTCCCTGGGAGAAGGAAGGAGTGTTTGGGGCTATAGAGGCAAGTAGCCTACATTACTCCCTGGGAGGAGAGAGTTGTGAGGTTGGCAAACCCAGAGAAGGGAGAGAGAACCACAAGGTATGGAGGAGGCTCAGGGAAAGGCAGTAAGTAAGGTCCATGAGGGACCAGACCATGGCTGCTGAGTACAGGGTCCTAGGCTTGAACCCAAAGTAGAGGGCAGGCCCAGGTTCCCCTACCAGCCACTACCAGCTGCGTAGTGACTGGGAAGACTACCTGAGCCTGTTTGTTAGAAAAGACTTTGGGTAAATCTACACAGCAAAGAAAAACCCAATGCTGGTGCATGACAGCAGACTTGTGCTCATGGAGCTAATGGGCTGCAAGGCTGTTTCATTGCTGGAGCCCGAGCTCTGGGATTCTCCCACCCTACAGGGTTATAGAGCCCAGGCTCCAGCTTGAGACCAGAAATCTACAGAGTAATGAAACAGCCCCGCACCCCAAGCCCCACAAATCCACGTTGGCTAGCATCGGTCAGCCATGTTGCTGTGCAGACATAACCATTGATACCCCAGAAGTGGGGAATATGCATAGTTATCTGGTTGGAGGCTCCAGTCATGAAGAAGGAGCACCTGGAGTTGCAGAGATGGGCTGAGAGACCGCCAGAGGAGGATGCAGCATCTGGAAGATGCTAATCCCAGAGTGGCCAGGAGGAGGTACTCTAGTGGTGAGTGGGCCCCATGACAATGACCTGTGAGGTTGAAAGAATTGGGCATGTTTATTCTAGAGAAGAGAAGACTAAAGGGGGGATTCGCTAACAGTTGTCAAATATATAAAAAGTTGTTATAAAGAGGAGGGTGGTCAATTGTTCTCCATGTCCACTGAGGATAGGACAACAAGGAATCAACTTAATTTGTAGTACGGGAGATTTAGGTTAGATATTAAGGAAAACTTTCTAACTATGAGGATAGTTAGGCCCTGGAACAGGTTATCTAGGGAGGTTGTGGAATCCCTATAACTGGCGGTTTTTAAGAACAGGTTAGACCAGAACCTGTCAGGGATGGTGTAGGTATACTTAATCCTGTCTCAGCAATGGTGGAGGAGGGGATGGACTAGATGACCTCTCGAGGTCCCTTCCAGCCCTACATGTCTATGAATCTATATTAAGTTTTGTTCCATTAATTGCTAGGCCCCCTCATCCCGGATTGACTTCACTGGATGTTCAGCACCTCCCCGCACTAGGCTATTAATAATTAATGTTCTACTTAAATGGAGCACTATATTAATAGTTAATATGATTCAGAGAAAAAGGACAAAAATACAAGCAATTACTTTGGGTATTATTTTTATTCTGAAGGACTTTGTGTCACACAGAATATATATTGGGAAAGCAACATGTTGAATGAAAACTATATTTCTCTGCTAATAGTTGTTTAGTTTGTGAGACGTTAATCAAAAAGCAAACGAGGCTTTGGTTTCTCTCTTCCTGTCCTTGTAATCTCCCTATCCACTATTCTATGCCTTCATATTAATGATTGAAAAAGTTAGAAGAAATGACCTGCCCTCATCTCATTTTAATTGAACTATTGTGTTTCCAGTTAAGTGCTCCTTGCTGCTTTACAAACTGAGTGCAAACTTCTCAGCTGGATCTGCTTTGGATTACACATTTTAAGAAAATGAGCATATGCTGGAGAGTGGTGACAGCAATTTTGGTCAAATAGAATTTCATCTTTGATGAAAGCTGAGGCAATTTCCCAAATGCATTGCTCTAATACAAAAAGCAAATGTTATGTTTTCTGTTCACAAAAGCTGACATACATGGGCGACTTCTATCATAGGTTTCACCTCTTCATTCACAAGGAAAGCTCAGTGAGCATAAAGTATGTTGTACTATAACAAGAAAAGCTTAAAGGTCAGCACAAAGATGAATGCAATAATAACTATAGATTTCTCACCTGTGTACAAACAGGCTTCTGCACAATTAAAGGTACAATGACATCCTAACGTGTTATGCAGCAGCAGGCCGATCTCTTAATGGCCCCTCAGGAAACTCTGCCAGCAAAAGCAATGAAGAGGAACTTGACGCTAAGTTGCCAGTATTAGGGTCTGAATCCCTCACCTGTCATGGTTACAAACACCTACAGTCCACTCCAATCACAACATATGGAGACTGGGAGCACATTTCGTGGTGCTTAATGAAAATATGCAGCTAATGAAAATACACAGTGTGAAATTGGCTTAAATGGATTTCCTAATAAATATTCCCAGATACAAGAGGGATTTATAATCTTTCTTTTGGGAACTTTATCTCTTTAGTAACTTACAAATTTTAAGTAAGCTGTAGTGGGGACCTTGGAAGAAATTACTATCCTTATTATCCAGATAAAGTTAACCTAGATTATTATGGGCTAGGCAGTACATACATTTCTGAAGGTTTAATATAGTCCCATTCCCAGTAATGTGAGTAAAGCTTGTACAATCTAGCCCTATTAAAACCCGGTCCTGCAATCCTTACTCCCACAAATAATCCAGACTCACCTGAGAAGTCCCACTGAAATCAATGGAACTATTAATGTAAGGATTAACTTTGGGAGTAAGGATTGCATGAGCTGGGCTCAAAACGTATAAATGACAGAAGTTGACTAAGAAAGTCTGACCAGAGCCAGCTTGGACTGGCTGTAACTGTGTGGGCTGCTTATGAATTTTGCTCTCTTAGATCAAATAAGCGATCTGAAACTCACTTTTCCCCCATCCTGCTAAATTGGGCTTTCGTTAACTAGCAATTTGTTGAAATGAAAGGTGTCATTTTTGAGGCTTCAACTCTTATTTCCCTGAAGCAATTTAATGGGCAACTTCTGTATTATAGTAGTCTCAAATGACTATTAAAAAACAAACACTGAACTATAGGATCTAGATTCTCAATGTCCTATGCAATAAGGCTGAGATTTTCCATTGTCCACTGGGCACAGCTGAGGAATCAGGCCCATTGTAGCTTTCTAATTTGCATCACCAATCCTATCACACCCTCATTATAGATTAGTACTTTGGGGCTGCTCTAATTTTTATGCTATTTTTTGCGACGCTTCCTGGGAGCATCCAAGGATGTGAGGCACCTCACTACCATCTGTCTTTACCGTGAGGAAGCCTTGTCTGTGCCAGCCAGGGTCAGCTCTCTACCTCCACTAGACATGGGCAACATAAGCACTCCCTTCTCAACCTATGCAGGCACTGTCCTCTGCAGGTTAGCAATAGGCATGCTCCAACCCCCGCACCTTCTGAGCATCCCTTTGGAGTGTCCAGCCCCTGTTCCACAGGGCACTCACAGATCCGCTGCCTGTCTCTTGTTGACCTTGCAATCTTTTAATTAGCATCTGGGCTGTGCTAGCAGATAGGCTGACATTGCCTGAGACACAATGCACTATACATACCTGAATGGACAAAGAGAAATAAGCGTCTCCTATCCCTTGCCTGAGCAGAATTTGTTCAAGGTCTGTCATCTCTTGGTGACCTGCTTTTGACTTCAAGACTTTAAAAACATAATTTCCAGAACAGATACATAACGTCTTAAATATTATCCATCCATATGTTTGCAATGATTAAAATGGCCAGTGCACTATTGGCTGTTGATAGAGACTTCATATGCCACCCTTTGGAGCACTATTATGTAGACATCAGACCCATGGGATCCTTGTAAATCCCTATGCAACCCCTGCTCCCTGTGTTAGTTGGCACCAAGAGGTTCCAAGATCACAGCTAGCAATAGCCTATGATATACCCCCAATCCCAGGGCTGTAGAGAAGCCAGAACAAATTCAAGAATCTGGTTCTAAAGCTGCAACGACATTGCTACAAAGATAATTCTCAAATACCCACTTCCATAAAAGCTCTGCTCAGAAACTGGAGATTCCGTGCAATGCAGCAGAAAAGAGTTTGACCTCATGGATCACATAGCTCCTATTTTTTCTATAAGTATAGGGCTTTGCAAGATGTGAAAGTTAAGTACAAAGACCTGAGCACATCAAACACTTGTTTTAGTTGTCTTAAAATAAAATTCTGTTTTAGGTCTTAGAGGAAAAGGCATATTACCCTTGATGTTCCTTCTCCCTCCCCGCAATATCTCTGTCCAGGGTGTTACATACTGAGAATGGCAGTGAAAATGATTAATTAGCTATTTGACACTTAAACATTTCCCACCATATTTGACCTCTTGTTCAGAAGAACAAGAACTCGTCCTGGACACACTCCGACAGCTACAAAACCAATTTACCAATGCCTTAGAATTGCTAATATCTCTTTACTTCCCTCACTGAGCAGGCTCTGTCTGATTCCTTTGTGTTACCTTCTTTGCTGTTCAGCACTTTTCCTCACGGTACTGAAACTCAAAGCCCTCCAGAATCCTCCCATCTATCAACCACTTTTGATAATGCTTCATGAACACAGATCCCTTTTGAAACTGGCTATAGCTACGTGCAATGTAAACGCTTGGTGGTGGCAGCATAGGGTTCAAGGACAAGACAAAGTTTGTACCTTGAGGAAGTTTTTAACCTAAGCTGGTAAGAATAAGCGTAGGGGGTCTTTCCTGCAGGTCCCCACATCTGTACCCTAGAGTTCAGAGTGAGGAAGGAACCTTGATAGTTATAATAGCACTGCCTTACCTCATAGAGGTGTTGTGAGGATAAGTACATTAAAAATGGTGCTAAGACTGCAGTAATGGAGGCCATAGAAATACCTAAGACAGACGATCAACCACAGGGCAAATTCTGCTCACAGTTATACATGAGTAAGTCAGGAGTAGCCTCATTGACTTGAGTGGGGATTTACACAAATGAGAAGTCATCCCATGGCATTTAAGACAATATAGGGCTTTTTTTGAAGTCTACATGTTATTAGCCTAACTAATAAGCCCAAATTGTATATATTCTATGGTGGGGTGTGTTTGTGTGTGTGTAACAGAGAGACCCCAAATAGTCAATTCTGAAAGCTTCTTTTAGAGGGAGGTGAGGGCAGCAAGTCTCCCAGATCCCTTACACTGTCTGGGGAGTCATTTCTGGGAGTGAGTATCAGAGCAACGCATGAGTTCTACAGATCATCCCAAATAGATATGTCTCCTTGCACCGTTGTGTACTGTATTTAATAAAGGACACATATTGTACTGGAAAGAGATTATATAATTTAGTGTTTCAATTTGTTTTATGACTATTTTTTCATATCCTTCCAGCTGTGAAACTAAGCACCTCAGTTACTATGTGTCCAAACTGTTCAGATCTGGTATTTCCAATGATCATGACTTTATAGTAAAATCTATGATAGTTAAGGTTTTACTAAAGCCCCTGCTCCATGGGACAAGTGACTGTGGAGAACATCTGTACCAGTGATGTGTAAACTGTGAGATCTGCCTCCCCCAGGGGGCATAGAGGAGTATTCAAGGGGGTAAGCGCCGATGCCAAGTGGCTGGTGCCAGCCCCCATGGTGCGGGGGGATAGGGGCCCGGAAGGGAGCATCGCCTCAACCCCCTGACTCACCCAAGAGGCCACCCAGCCTCTTGGTCAGTGTGCTGTGCCAATTTCTGCTCCTGGCAGCCTCCACACCCAGTGCTGGCTCTTCCTCCAGAGACTGCCACACGTGCCTTTCTTCACCCTGAAAACCTGATGGGGGAGGGGCAGAAGGGCAGATATTGGCCCTGCCCTAGTGATGCAGCCTGGCTCAGAAGCAGCATGCTGCTGAGGAAGCCTTGGCTATGCAGTGATGGATGGGGGCATGGGCAGATTCCATTAATGGTAATGGGGGCTGGGGGGGGGGTGCTGGAATGAGCACCATTGATCTATATAATAGTCATGGGTTGTTATTGCAGCTTGAGTAGACATACCCGAGCTAGCATTAATCTAGCTAGCTTGGGTCCTAGAGCAGTGGCAGTGTGTGTTTCAGCTTAGGCTAGCCCCACAAGTAATAACCCAGGGTTTCAGGTGGGCTTGTACAGCCCAAGTGTGCATTGCTGCAGCTTCACTGCTCCAGGACTTGAGCTAGCTTGGGTATGTCAGTGGGAGCTGTGACTGTACTGGAGACATACCTACAGTGAAAATCTTAGCTTACCTTTTTTTTTAAATGAAAGTGTCTTGCACTCCTGGCTGTGCCAGAAAGCTTGAAAATGCGACCCATATGCACATAAAGGCTTACAAAAGCCTAGAAGGCAAATTTAAATGAAACTGAATTTTCTTTAAAAATATCACATTTTAGTCCAATCTTATATTTTTTGAACATTTGGGCTGGCAATATTGCAGACCTGTGAAGGTGAGAGAACGTTTTTAAAACCTCTATAAAATTATCTAAACCATTGTTCTGGCAGGAGGTGGTGGTGGTGTAAAATGGTGACTCTGAAATGCCTGAGAAGCATGGGGCCTTGTCTATGCACAATGTTGTACTGGTTTAATTATACCGGTATAGTTAGAGCAGTTTAACCCACCTAGTATGGACTCAGTTATACAGAATGAAGGTGCCCTATGCTGGTATAGCTTTTTCATATATGGGAAGGGAAATAAATTATATTGGTATAACTGTGTTCATACAAGGGGTTGTACTGGTATATTTATCAGTAAACATACCAAAAAAACTCTCTGATTCCAGTACAAAATTATGTGTAGACCATTGTGTGAAGTGGTGGTGGGATTGGGCTGGTGGACAGAATACAAGTGAGTTAATCAACTGCATTTGTCATACATTTTTAATCACATGGACGTCACCAATAGATACATGGTCTGCACTTGTATGTAATTTACAGTACATGTTATCCTAGAATATTCATGCATGTTATCCTAGAATACCAATTAACGTTTGTTTATGCATGGAAGATGGTGCCCAAATACTGACGAGTGCCTGTTTCCTCATATTCCGGTTCATTCTGTGTTGACATTTCACCATCTGCACAAAATGTAAGCAGGCCACATTCTCCTCTCATTTATATGGGTTTTACACCGGTGCTACTCCATTGGCTTCAGAGGCATTGTTCTTGATTTACATTTATGTATGCGAGTGGAAAATCATTCCTGAAGTGGGAGAAAGGACTTGGGAGACTCAGGTGCAAGTCCCTGCTTCACCACCAACTTCCTGTGTGAGCTTGGTCAAGTCACTTAGTCTCTCTGTTCTTCAATTCCCCATCTGCAAAATAGGGATAACAGCACTTTTCTTCCTCACAAGGATGTTGTGAGGATAAACACATTAAAGATTGTGAAGTGCTCAGATACTATGGTAATGGAGGCCATATAAGTACCTAAAATAGACAGGTAGAAAGAAATATGCTGAAGAGGGAAGGCACGTGGATTTGGGGCTTATGTCTCAAAGAAAAGTACTGTTATGAATACACACCTATATTAAATTAAAACACTCACTGACTTGTTTTTCTATCCTTTCTTGTTTAGTAAGCCATCTCATCAAACAAATTGGATGATGTTATCCTTGGTCTGTTGACAACTACTGGCTGACAGTACTCACAGTACCAACACAGTGTAATTTCCTCCTGTTGAATAAATGGATTCTATAGTGGGCCGAATGATTTATTTCCACTATAGAAAATAACAAGATTTGTTTGCAGAGTTGGAGTCCCTCAGGTATGGTATAAATATAATTACAAGAACATATAAATATATTTATACTATGCTAGTGTGCCTTTGGCACCACAAACTTTATTTTCCAGAGTGTGAAAATAAATGTTTTAGAACAGATATAAATCATTTATTTCCATGGTTAATTCAGAAGTAGAAAATATGTAGGTTATTGACCCAAAGGACAATCGATCAGTAGTGATTGGCATCCTAGTGGAACACTAATATAACCCTTCTCACACGATATATTTGGGGTGTTATAGTCCCATTAGAGATGTTCAGATAGTTATAGTCCCACTAGAGATGTTGACAGCACAAAGTGGTGAGTGAAACATCCTTCTAATGAAACTCAATCCATCCTAGTTTTAAAGCATTGGATGTATATCCTGGGCTCAGGGCCGGCCCACAACATTTTGGCACCTGAGGTGGAGAGCTCAAATGACGCCCCCATGCTCACTCGCTTGTGCCAAAACTTCGAAAGCTCTCAATTTTGCCTTCTTCGTGTTCTACTCCTCTCATGGTACTGTTCTGCTACCTACCCCAAGAAAGGAGAACTAACAACTTAAAATGCCTTGTTCAAAAATTTTAAGTAACACTTAACTTTCAAATGCCTAAACAGCAAATGCATAGTAAACACTGGCATTTTCATCTGCTTGAATAATCGAAGTGGCTTTCCATGCCTTCTTGGTTGCAAAGATTTGAACTGCTTCCTGAAGGTCTACAGTCTGGGCCAGCTCATGCTCCACTGAGATGGTTGCAAGGCTGACCAGCCTCTCCTGTGTCATTGTGGAGCATAGATGTGTTTTTATTAACTTCAGCTTGGAGAAGCTGCATTCTCCACTGGCAACTGTTACAGGAAGTGTTAGAAGTGTGCACAGAGCAACAAAAGCATTTGGAAAGACGGTGATCATCTTATTTGTGCACATATATTCCAGAACAGCCTTTGGAGTTGATTCTGCTGAAATGTATCTTGAAAGGCCTTTCACTTCATCACCTAAATCACTTGCATCAATATCGCGCATGTCTTCATGTGTCAACACGGTCTCTAGCGCCCTGCATTGCTGGTGTAGATCTTCTTCAGATATAGTGAGGAGTTTTGGAATATCATACAACATCCCAAATATACTGCTGTGTCCTTGAGCTGCATGAAACATTCTTCAACTGACTGTATTGCACAATCTAGCACCTGGTTAAAGAATTCAACTTTGAATTGTTGTTTGGGGTCTCTTGTGGGATTATCCCATGCCTCGTAATCAAAATGTCGTCTTCTTCGGTGACTCTTGTATTCTTGAATGGGTGGGAAAATAGCTTCAGTGTGAAGTTCCTTTGACAACTTCTATGCACTCTTCAGAACATTTTGAAATCCCTCATCTGACCGGTAAGACTCTAGGTATGACTTTGCTTTGTCCAATTGTTCCACTGCTCCAGATATATCAAGGTCAACACCTTGGAGTCTCTTGCTTACAACATTTATTTCAAACAGTATGTTATGCCACAACACTAAGCCACACATAAATTTGAAGTTATTTGTGTTTCTGGTGATTCCATTTCCCTCAGTCATTGTTCTCCCACAAAAAGTTCCTGTCATAGCATTATGCTCCATAATGGCAACTGTGGCATCCTCTATCTTCCCAATTTGGTGTTTTATAGGTTTTATCGCCTCCACTCAACTTTCCCATCGTGTGGCACTCAGTGGTTTCAGTGTCAGAGAGAATGTTCCCAGATGTTGCTTCAAAATTTGCCATCGATGAGTTGAGGCAGAGAAAAATACATAGATGCTTTGAATTACATTAAAAAATTCAGCAGCCTCACTAGAAGCTGATGCTGCATCACTGGCCACCAAGTTCAATGAATGAGAACTGCATGGGACAAAAAAAGCTTGAGGGTTTAACTCTCGGATCTGTGTCTATACTCCTCTGTTCTTTCCTCTCATGTTGGCACCATTATCGTAGCCCTGACCTCTCATGTCAGTGATCGCAATTCCCATATCTTCCAGCTTGTTAAGAGGCACATTTCTCATACCAGCTCCTGTAGTATCACCAATGTCAATAAATTCGAGAAAATGCTCTCTGACAGTCACCATTGCAGGGACATTTTCACTAGGTTCTGTTGTTACAAAATGCACCATTAAAGTCATTTGTTCTGTATGGCTGAGGCTGATGTCAGGTGTGCAGTCCAGAATTACAGAGTAATATCTTGCTGACTTCATATCTGCCACAATCTTCTATTTGACTTTTGTTCTGTATGACTGTAACTGTAGGATCTGATTTTGAATTGTTTTTCCAAGGTAGTGGTGTATGTACATTTCTTGGGTGGTGACTCTTCTGAGATGTTCCTGGAGTACAGCATCAAACTCAGCCATCAGCTCCACAATTTTAAGGAAGTTTCCATTGTTTGGCACATACAGCTGATCTGAAGTGCCACGCAGTGCTGGATTTTGGGTAGCAAGCATTCTCACAATAGCAATGAGCCTTTTCAGAACATTTTGCCAGTAAAGAGACTCTGATGCAATCTTCTCTTGATGCTGATCATCTAGGGTGGCCTTTAACCTTAGTCTCATCTCAAGCTCTTTCCACCTATGGACTGCTCTCTGGTGATTTTCTGCCTTCTCATGGCATGCCAGATTTCTAGCCAGATTTTTCCAGCCCTTTGTTCCTGTAGAACCCAATGTGGCTGGAACATTAGACTGGAAGAGTTTGCAACAAAAACAGTATGCAGCATTCTGGGGTTTTGAGTACATAAGTCTTGGCCTCTCCACTTTGTCACCGTTGGGAATTTCACGTCAGTAATGTGTTGGATGGAAACTTCTTTTACATTGTCTTTGGGGAACATGAAGTTTTTCACTTGCTGTGGCCCATGCAGTACAAGGAAGTCCCTCAGGCTACTTCTCAAGTAGGTCCACAGTCCTGGATCATCTAGACTTAAGGAACTAAACTCAGCAGTAGCTGTTTCTTGCACCTCCACCACACTCTTCTGTGATCTACACTTTTCTTCAGGAATGTGCATGGTTACATCCATTTGAGATGGAGATATGGATGCTGCAGTAGCTGCCAGGTCACCTGCACTCTGACTAACTGGAAGATCAGGCATCTCCTCACCACTCACATCCTCACTGGGGCCAGAGGCTCACCGTGAACATTTGTGTCTATGTATCTCAGGAGAGCTCCTTTCTGCTTAGATAGAAAAGCTTCCTTTGCTTGCTTTCTTTTTCTGAATGCTGCCCCAGAAGTGTGTGTTCTTCTTTCGCTCATGACTACTGTTCTGTGCCAGCTATAGTGGCCCTCAACACTCAATTGAAGGGGACAAATAAGCAGGCTGCTGGCAGGGCCTGAGTGAGGGAAGATATCAGCGTCTTAAGGGCCTAACTGGCTCCTATTACTTCATTTAACTGCCTGTTCTCCTCAAGTGGGTTCGGGGAAGCAGCAGGAAACAGGAAGCTCCCTGAGATGCTGGTGTTAATCAGTCAAGGCTCCTGGGGGTGCTAGAGAGGTACATAAGAGGCTCCTCCTCCTCTCTCTCCCAGCAGCTCCTGCTGCTTTCTGTTATTCCCTCTCACCTTTCCTGCTGCCTGCCTGTTATGTCTCTTGTGCCCTCCTTCCTCCAGCACAGCACTCCACCATCTCTGTGCATCTAGAGCAGAGAAAATACATACGCACCAGCAGCAGACACTATTTTCTACACTCTGGGTCCTTGAGGTGCCCCTCCACAGTCTGGCACCGGAGGCGGCTGCCTCAATTCACCTCATGGTAAGGCCAGCCCTGCCTGGGCTTTGAAAATGAGAATGCTTGTGTTCAAGGGCTCTGTTAGAAGGATGTTCTCTTCTTTTTGCCAGCGCTTGAAATGAATGTATGTTGCCTCATTTTTGCATTGTGCTAGTTGTGCATTGAGAACATTTCCTGATGCAACATGGTGAAGACTGGAAATATTAGCTATTGCACCATCACCATTTTAATTTTTTTCACATACAAATACCTAACCCAAGGGTCTGGTTGAAGAGATTTATTTCCCTGTGTTTTTTGCCTGATAAGTGATAGAGTTTGACATGCACGTAAGTAAAGTGCAAACATTGACTGGAGAGACTGAAGGTACCGGTGTCATTGCAAGACTCCTATGAATGGATCAGTAATTTTTAAGTTTACAGTAATAACTAGTGGTTGTCTAATTTGTTCTTGTAAATTAAGAGCTAATACAAACTAGGTACAATTTAAAGGGAACCATCTTTTTGGACAGCCAGTGATGGCTAAGAAGCTGGACTGGGCATCAAGAAACCTGATATCTACTCCCAGCTTTGCCAATGACTTTGAGCAAGTCACGTCATCTCTCTGTGTGACTGTTTCCCTGCCACCCTATATCAGTTTTGTCTAATTAGACTGTCATTTATTTGGGGGCAGGGATTTTTTCTTAATATATGTTTATACAGAGCCTAGTATGATGGGGCCTTGGTCTTAATTGGGGCCTCTAGGAACAGATGTAATACAAATGTAATATAAATGACTGGTTGATTTATAGGGTTTAAGGTCAGAAGGGACCTTGATCATCTAGACTGACCTCCTATATAACATAGGACTTTTCTGAATTAATTCCTGCTTCAAGTCCAATAGTTGTGGTTGAACTAGAACATATTTTTAAGAAAAACATTCAATTTTCATTCAAAGATTTCCTGTGATGGAGACTCTATTACAATCCTTGGTAACTTGTCCTCACAAGTTAAAAAAATTGTGCCTTATCTTTAGTCTGAATTTTTGTAGCTTCAACTTCCAGCTATTGGATCTTGTTAGCATTTTGTGTGCCAGATTAAAGCACATGCTGGTATCAAATTTCTGTTCCCTGTGTACATATTTATAGACTGTGATCAAATCACCCTTTAACTTTGTCTTTGATAACTGAAATAGGTTGACCACCTTGATCCTAACTATAAGACATGTTTTTAAATCCTTTTACAATTTTTGAGACTTTTCTCTGAACCCTTTCCAATTTTTCAACATCCTTCTTGAATTGTGGTCACCAGAACTGGAAACAGTATTCAGTTGCAGTTTCACCAGTGTCAAATACAGAGGTAACAAAACCTCCCTACTCCTTCTAGATGTCCCCCTGTTTGTACAACCAATGATCACATTAGTCCTTTACCACAGTGTTGCACTGGGAGCTCATGTTCATCTGATTATCTCTGGTGACTCTTAAGTATTTTTTCAGTGTCAGTCCTTCCTAGGATAGGGTCCTCCATCCCATAAGTATGACCTACATTCCTTGTTTGCAGATATATAACCCGACACTTGTCCATATTGAAATGTATATTGTTTGCTTGCGTCCAGCTTATCAAACCATCCAGATCACTCTGCATCAGTGGACCTCTCCTCTTCATTTTTTACTATTTCCTCAATCTTTCTGTCCTCTGAAAACTTTCACTGATTTAATGTTTACTTCTAGGTAATTGATAAAAATATTAAATAGCATAAGGACAAGAACCAGTCCCTGCAGGACCCAACTAGAAACATGCTTGCCCAGTGATGATGGTTCCCTGTTGACAACTATATTTTCAGACCTGTCAGTTAGCCAATTTTAACATGTCCATGGTGAT
Organism: Eretmochelys imbricata; assembly: GCF_965152235.1. Classification (NCBI taxonomy): domain Eukaryota; kingdom Metazoa; phylum Chordata; order Testudines; family Cheloniidae; genus Eretmochelys; species Eretmochelys imbricata. The sequence continues at coordinate 190,890,938 of NC_135572.1, read as the reverse complement.
TTTTTTGGTCATTCTACTTTCTTAATCAAAATACGATCAGAAGTGTATTACATCAACACTGTTACCTTTATCAGCCAAACTATCTTTATCAACAACACTAATAATAATACATTTTGTGGTTCAGAAATGTTTAGGTAACATTTTCACTGTTGTTTTCTTGTTTTCATGCATTTTCGCCAAACCTATGCGGTTTGTGCTGACCACTGTCAAAAAGGGCATGCAACCAACTATGCATTAGTCAGACTCCAGAATAGACAGGGCATATCTGTTTTTATTCAATGGTCTGCACAAACTTCACAAACTTCACAGGGTGAGGTAAAAAGGAAAATGACAGAAGAAAATAAAAGGGATATTTACTCACTTTAACACACTACATATCTCCATTGGTTTTTGCCCTGCATAGTTCCAGATGAAGTTAGACGTGGAATTGCTAAAAAGAATCCCTGTACTTTGCAAAGTTTTTACATCTGAAAATTGCCTGAGAACTACTTCTCATGAGATTTCTAGTACCTCCAGAATTTGGTTGGGATAAATGCACTGCAGAGGTTCAGGAAATGTTTGTAAGTTGCTGAATGAAAGGGCTGACTCAAAACTCCAAACCTTTGGAGGATCACCAATAAGTAAAGTGCTTTTACCTGAAGACTTCCTAATGTCCATGTATATAAAGATACTGATCTGGAACTTATCCTTTTAACTGTTCAGTTATTGATTAATTGTGGCACAACAAGATAATCTCTTTTTTTGATAACTGAATGTTTAATTTTGGTTTGTCAAGGTTTTCTTGCATTCTTATTTATTTTTCTTATTTGCTATGTGCAATATTTGCCACGATTAAAGAAGGGAGTTACAAATAGAGAAATGAACATGATAAAGCATTAAGTGGTTAGTTTTTTTTTTATAATCTTCACATGAAATAATGTAGTGAAAATAGAAGTAATTTACGTATCTTCTAAGCAATTAGGGTGGGACTTCCAAAAGCTTAACATTGGCCCAACTCTGCTTCCACTTAAGTCAAGAGTTTCATCATTGACTTCGGTGGGAGTAGAGTTAGACCAGTGCTGAGCAACTTTGAAAATCCTACCCTTAAGGCTAGATTCATCCTTAGTGTAAGCTCCCTAAAGTCTATACCAGGATGAATCTTATCCCAGAAGATACTAGTAGTTTATATGCAGTGTTTTAGAAATGAACACAGTTCTTATTCTGTTACGATTGTTTGCCACTGAGTATGTGGTGACTATACTCAGAACGGTTTTAAAGATTTTCCTCTCTGGCCAGTATGACAAGTGTTCCAGCAAATGGCTGAACAACTGGTTCCAACGTGGTTTGCAAAGGTAGACAGAGATACAAGGGAGTGCTGGGAGCTACTGCTAGTCAGCTTTGATTAGGTTTCTTGTAGTCTTTAAGTGCACAGAACATTTTGTCTTCCGTGAATGTTTTGTTTTGTCACAGACTGCAGACTTTGCCTCTTCATTATTAACTAATGAATGTGGTGTGAATTTGCACCCTACACTGTGTCCTGAAGGTTATGGAGACTTTCACTTTTCACTGGAGGCTAGCTTCTTATTAGAGATAGGCAAATAAGTTTGGATCCAATAAGAAACTGATGTGAACCAGAACTCAACCATCAAGCTGAACCTTTAAAGTGGTCTGAAAATGTTTGGTTATGATAACTATTTTGCTTATTTTTGCATGTTCCTGCACTGTGAGGACTTAGGAATGGATCATGGGCCTCTCTAAAAGGCTGTACTGCTGCCAGTTCTACCTGACTTAGTTACGCACTTGCCCTCTATTTGATTTTCTGCATTGAAATAGTCTGCAGCAAATTGTTTTGCTAAAAAGTAGCCACTTCCATCAGAAAACAAAGAGCCTAATCTGCAAATTTGAGTGCCTAAATTGGGATCTCCAGTTTCAAACTGGGAATTTAAATTGGCATTTTGGCTTGCAAATACTTGTTTTGGGGGCACCAGGGTTATGGTCTGAATGGTCAGATTTGGAACTATATACTGTAACTCAGGTACCAGCTTGAAACTGGGGCCACACAATCGGCCGATATGATTTTGATTTTCAAGAACTTGACTTGTCATTCCCTTGTTTTGTTTGTCTGGACATAAACTATATCATTGTCTTCAATTGGTATAAATGTGGAAATAACACCTTCTACTCAGAGAAGCCCTGATTCAGGAAAGCATTGAAGAACATGCTTAAGTCCATCCCTGTTCAAGCCAGCACTTAATTCTGTCCATAAAGTTAAGGAAATGCTGAAATTCCATTCACTTCAGTAACTGCTGTGCAACTTGAGCACTTACTTAAAGTTAAGCATACGCCTAAGTGTTCTAAATAGGGGTGCTTTTCTGAATCAGGGCCCTAATGTACATTTTAATCTGCTATGTAAGCAATGGGAAAAATTGTCTGCTGGTATAAATGGATGAAATCTATTGATGTTTTTATTATTTATTTGCGTTACCATAGGGTCTGGGAGCCCTAGTTATGGACCAGGACCCCATTGTGCTAGGTGCTGTACAAACACAGAGTTGTGCCCACTTATTTTACACAGAATTTGGTCCACTATGTGTACAATGATGAACAAACACTAATTTCGAGAGCTCACTCAAATAATAGGTTATCTTAATTTAATTAGTTACTCAGATATTAGAGCAGGTTCAATACTGGGGATGAGGGGGTGGGAAAGCACAAATATGTAATGCATATTGGGGTTTCAGTTTTATTCATGCATATTTGAACCTTCAGTATTCTTGAGTACAAGAAGCTTCAAAACTGGTCTCGGTGATTTGCTCAAATACACATATTTGACACTAAATGTGTTCATTTTAGCAGGTAGAATGATTGCATGCCCTATTTGGAAGCTTGGTATCAAGTGCCAATACTGGATACTTTGTGAATGTTCAATAGACTGGCATATGTCTGTCTGAAATATTCTTCAGCTATTTCCGGAGATTTGCAAATAATGGGGCTGGTTTGCAAATGTTTCACAAATCAAAAATCTCCCCAAATTTACTAGAATCTGTATTCAGGGGATACGGTGTGAGCCGCCCTGACAAAAGTAATCCGTGACACTATTTGCACAACAGTACAGGTTGCTGAGAAGACAGGCACTGACTGTGTCAACAAGGAAGACATTTAGATTTTGCAGACAGTTAAAATTAGTTATATTGCGCAGTTTTCCAGTTCTGTTGCTTCAGATGAACACTGTTTGGGTGCATCAGAAAACCAGCAAGTCATGTATTCCAGTACTTGCTCATCTATCTGTAAGGTTATTGGTAAGTTTTTCCAAAATAAAGAATAATGGTAAGGAATGGCTCTTTCACAGATGGTCACATAATTACAGTATCAGTTACAATCCTCAGGAACAGGACTTCTGTTTGATGTCTCTTGTTTGACATCTATTACAGTCTGGATTTTGGTCTGTTTCCTAGAAATCCAGCACTTACACATTTTAAACGTCAAACTGCAGCAAGAGAGGGGTATGTGTGGTATATATGTGAGAGATTTCTGGATCTTCAACAGTATTTAACTTTTTACTTATAATTATAAAATGTTATCAGCCAGAGCTGTAATCCAACATTGCAATGCACAGCTCATTGGCACTGCTGGAACCATTCAGTTGAGATGGGCATGATTCGATAGGGAATGGACTGTATAGGATCAGCTTGACTGTTGGGATTTTATTGCTGTTCCCACTCCTGTGACAGCTGCTTATTAGTGTGCAGTGCTTTGGAAGAAGTCTATAGAGAAATGAGGTCTCCAGTATTTCCCCTCATTATACCCTGTGGATCAGTATTTTGATTGGTGGAAATGTGTAACCCACCCATCCCCCTTCCCCATGCCACACTCACTGAAGTTCCAGTTCTTAGATAGGAATGGATTCTGTCTGCCAGACTAAACATGTTAAAAAGTCCATCATCTCACTTTGATTAATGCTAATGGGATTTGCAGGAGTTGAGCTGAGAGCATGAGCCAAAGTGAATGTTTTTGCTCTGTTGCTTATATTATCTTTCATCAGTGACGTAGCTCAGAAGAGATCCAACATATACAGAAGTGGTAAGGAGTTTCAGCAAATTCTATTCCCTTATTTGTATATGAGCACTAACATATCTTATGACTTATGGTAATGGAAACAGTCTCTGACCTCGAGGTCACCTGTTTAAATTGAGCTCAAGCTTGGTACAGTAGTAATCAAAATTATTTACTATGTGATGGTTTTTCAGTAGTCAATGCAGGGTTGCGTTGACACACTCAGTCCAGTGTCTATTGGAGTATGATCCATGTCATTAAAAAAAAATTGAGTTTGGCTCCTCATATGCCTTCTTAATGCAGGTAAAGGATTTAAGACCTCATGAATTCAATTAAAGAACACTGACTTCAGTGGGCTTTGACCAGGCCCATAACATGCATGGAATCTTAGTAATCCTTTAAGCCATACAGATGGTGGATAAATTCAACCCTGGGGCAAGTGGGTTTAGCTCTGATGAAGTTGACAAAGTTGTTCCTGTTTACATCAGAGCTGAATTTGGTCAGGTACCAGGTTGAGGCACCAGGTTTTAGAAAGCTTATACTCTGTCATTGAAGTTGTGCTTTTACTCTAAGATGTGCTTTACTAAGAATTAATGCAAAGCTTTGTCTGTGGCTGGCTTTTCAGACTCATTCACACACTGTAGAAAAAATATTTTTTGAATATTCAGGCATTTGTTAAAACTTGTTTCCTGATTTGGACTTTTAAAATGAGATCTGGGCATGTGTCCAATTAAAAATTTTTTTTTCATTCATCAGTTATGGCAAGAGATACGTAAAATAATTGCAGGTTATAAGTAAGCAAGACATGAGAAGTAATTCTTCCACTCAACTCTGCATTGATTAGGCCTCAGCTGGAGTATTGTGTCCAGTTCTAGGTGTCACATTTCAGGAAAGATGTGGACAAATTGGAGAAAGTCCAGAGAAGAGCAACAAAAATGATTAAAAGTCTAGAAACCATGACCTATGAGGGAAGATTGAAAAAATATGGTTTGTTTAGTTTGGAGAAAAGACCGGGGGGACATGTTAATAATTTTCAAGTACATAAAAGGTTGTTACAAGGAGGAAGGAGGTAAATTGTTCTTGTTAGCCTCTGAGGATCGGACAAACAATGGTCTTACATTGCAGCAAAGGAGGTTTAGGTTGGACATTAAGAAACTTCTTAACTGTCAGGGTGGTTAAGCACAGGAATAAATTACCTACGTAGGTTGTATAGTCTGCATCATTGGAGATTTTTAAGAGCAGGTTAGACAAACACCTGTCAGGGATGGTCTAGATAATACTTAATCCTTCCATGAAGGCAGGGAACTGGACTAGATGACCTCTTGAGGTCTCTTACAGTCTTACAAATCTATGATTCTTCATTAAAACCTGTGTGAAATGAGTGCGCAGTGTGTAAAATGCCACCAAATTAGAATGGTAGCATTTTACACTCTTACCGAGTGTCTGTAAACACAAAAATAGTGATGATAGTTCAAAGCCATAGAGAATTGGGGCCATCATCTCCCAGATCCAGGAGGTCACCCATATCAAATCAACTACAAACTAACAATACTCAGCTATGCTATTTGCTTTGTCCTGGGTGTTTACCTCAGAGCTAGTAACCCATGAAGATGTAGCCAGGGTATCTGTGTCTCCCAGCTCAGCAGTAGCTGGTTGTTACCTAATTGTTATTACAGCAGAGACTCTGTATTTCTCCACAAGCTTTCCTAGTCATCCCGTTGCTCCTCACCTTCATATAGATCACAAACATTCAAATGTAGTATTTTCATTTTAATAGAAACTGTTACATTTGGAAATGTCAATCTAGTCTGGCCCCAATCTACCCCGTTCCCACATTAGATACCTGTGGCTGATGGGAATTGCATACAACTCTTACCATCATTCCACTGGTGCCTCCTAAGGCCATGCGGAGTGTTAGTGCATTAACCTTCTTAGAATTAACTGGGTATTGCTGATTAAATGAATTGTGTGTTGGAACATTCCTGGCAAAGTCATGTCCATAGAAACATTTGAAAGCAGGGAGTTTATTATGTACTCATAGAGTACTCAGATCTTGCAGCTTGCATGGACCAAACAAAAAACTCTTGCATTGTAAAGATGCATTCATCCTTCCACAGGATCACTACTCATATAACATGCATTCATCAAGCTACTTCAAACATTTAAGGGAATCCATGGGAAATTTCTTTCTCTTCAGATTGTTAGAGATCTGTATTGGAGATTTATGTTCATTCAGCACTGCAGTTCTCGCACTGTGGGGCTGACCTCCCTTCCTATCCATCTTTTTTTACCATAGCTACAAACATTCACAAGAAGAGAAAACAATGGGGCAGAGGAGAAAGAGAGAGGGAAAGAAATACTTTCTTTCTTGTTACGCTTTTGTTTGTAGTTAGAAAAACAGGATCCCTCAATTGAAGAGAGAATCACCCAACAAAATAATACAAAACACAAAATAGAATTGATCTGTTCAAGGCTTGGAATGGTACAATTTGTTCTTATTGAACATCGAAAGCCCTATGCTCCCCTTGCTGCATGGTGCAGAGGGAAGTAATGCTATGCAAATACATAGAATATCAGGGTTGGAAGGGACCTCACGAGGTCATCTAGTCCAGCCCCAGGCTCAAAGCAGGACCAATCCCCAACTAAATCATCCCAGCCAGGGCTTTGTCAAGCCTGACCTTAAAAACCTCTAAGGAAGAAGATTCCACCACTTCCCTAGGTAACCCATTCCAATCCTTCACCACCCTCCTAGTGAATTTTTTTCCCCTAATATCCGATCTAAACCTTCCCCACTGCAACTTGAGACCATTACTCCTTGTTCTGTCATCTGCTACCACTGAGAACAGTCTAGAGCCATCCTCTTTGGAACCCCCTTTCAGGTAGTTAAAAGCAGCTATCAAATCCCCCCTCATTCTTCTCTTCTGCAGACTAAACAATCCCAGTTCCCTCAGCCTCTCCTCATAAGTCACGTGTTGCAGCCCCCAATTATTTTTGTTGCCCTCTGCTGGACTCTTTCCATTTTTTCCACATCCTTCTTGTAGTGTGGGGCCCAAAACTGGACACAATACTCCAGATGAGGCCTCACCAATGCTGAATAGAGGGGAACAATCACGTCCCTCGATCTGCAGGCAATGCTCCTACTTATACAGCCCAAAATGCTGTTTGTCTTCTTGACTCTGTTGACTCATATCCAGCTTCTCGTCCACTGTAACCCCCAGGTCCTTCTCTGCAGAACTGCTGCCTAGCCGCTCGGTCCCTAGTCTGTAGCAGTGCATGGGATTCTTCCCTCCTAAGTGCAGGACGCTGCACTTGTCCGTATTGAACCTTGTAGCGAAGCGAGGACTCACCGGTGTGGCGCCTTCTGCTGGTCTTCCTGGGAATTAGCTCTGCCTCAGGCCCAGTGTCCCTCCCGGACCCTGGTGCCCCTTTCCTCAGGGTTTTGTCCCCAGCAGTACGCCCTTACTCTGGGTCTCCCTTCCCAGGGGAATCCCCTCCTTCTAAGCCCACCTTGCCTCAGTGGCTACTGCCAGTCCTCATCTAGCCCTCTCTCACTTGGGCAGACTGCAGTCTATAATGGCCACTCATTGTGGACAGAGAACAGTCATTATGTGACATACTTCCACTGAGCTCACACTCCACATAATGTCTGTTTGGAGCTCTGCAGAATTTTGGGAAGTGTGACCAGGCACTGAGCATGGAGCCACAGAGCAGCTACCTGGAGCCAGACAGGCATGCTTCACTGGGGAAACTAGTAGTGTTTGCTGCAGACATCTTCACAGAAGCAAATGCTATTGAGAAGTGCATTAACGTCTACTCTGCAGTTTTTACCTTCTCAGGGAATGGAGGCATGTGGTTAGCCAGGGAGGGGATAAAGGATAGGAAAGCCACCGAGTCAGTCTTGTGTGCTGCAGGTCTGACTGGGACAATTTGTGCAGATTCATGTGACTGAAGCCAGAATAACCTGTAGCTCATCAGGCTCCACACAGTTCTAAGGCCACAGTTTCTGTTCTTTCTGTACAGTGATTAATCCTTCCTTAGGAGAGAATGTCAGGTATTCCATATCAACAACCTGGAACCTTTTAATAGAGCTTCCTGCTTCAGAGATTTTCTGTGGAAGGGCATGATTTGGCCCATATCATTTAGCCTTTAACCTTCCAAGCAGCTTCTGTGGTAAGGCACAAAAAGTTCCATGCAGCAGATGGTCATTTTTAAAAGCTATTTTATTATTTGTGCAACTGGACATCTCAATGGAGAATCAGCAACTCTAGCCTCTTCTTTCATTTGCACTTCCACACTGATCATCTTCTCTAGGAAGGGCAAGTGTGTGTGTGTGTGTGTGCGAACACTTGTGTGAAGGACGGAAAAGAGCTCCTTTGGCTGTCTATACCTCCTTAAGGTACTTCCTCTGGCACTGTTTGACTCTGCTTCCTTGTCTGGAGGTGTCACCTATTTGTCTTCCTGAATTTTTCAGTCTTCAGTAACGTGAAGGAATTCTGCATACAGGCTTCAGATGTATGCAATACAAAGTAAATTGCTCCCTCCCCAACAACAACAGACTTTATAGGGCAATTTGTCTCTTTCAATTCAGTGCTGTATTGTGCCAGTTTAGGCCCTGACCCTGCAAGGTGATCTGCATGTGTGAATCTTTTCTTCTGTGTAGAGTACCTTTGAGGTGACTTCACTGGAACTCTGCAAAGGTGCCCAGAACCCTAAATGGTGATCATCTCCTTGTTTTACTTGTGTGAGATGATTAAGAGGGGACTTTTAAAAATCGTTGGTGTATATTAGTTATATTTTTTATAATGTTTTACATAATGTTTGGCTCTGCGAGATGCTTCAAATACTACTTGAATACAAATCGTCCAGTGAATGGTATAGGAATGGAAATATTTCTGCATCATTGTCGCTTTTACCTTCTGACACCCAAAGAGAACTCTCATTAAAACTGAAGTCTGTGGAAGACCCCCAACACTTCACGCAGGTGAGGTATGAAATAGATTTCAGGATAGTTGCATGTATGCTTGGTTAAAATATAACAAAGGGCTGCAGTGTCCCAGTGCAGTGGGAACTCCTTCAGACCATGCAGAAATGGGGACCAAGGGGTACGTAAATAGAGCTAGGAATAGGAGCTAAATTTACTCGTGGGGACTGGTAATGAGCAGAACTCTACCAATGGCTGTGAGGCTCCTCAATGGCTGTGAGGCTCCTCTGCTGTTTGGAGTTAGGAGAGATCAGTACTTCAGTGTGAAATTACTAACTGTCCATAAGTATTAGAGAGGCTTACTGTCTGGAGTAGGTTACCTACCAAAGGCCTGATTCTATACCCATGGAAATCAGTGGCAAAGGTCCCCTTGGTTTCGCTGGTGCAGGATCAAGCCCTAAACTATTTGAAGGAAACTGGGAAGAACTGATTAAAGACCACTAATTTTGATACAGCTTTCGAAATAACCATATGGTGCCCCCTTAATCCATTCCTTGCACTAGTGGCTGTATTCTCTTATATTCCCAGTGTGCGCGCGCTCTCTCTCTCTCACTCTCTCTAATTACTACTTGTGTGAGAAAATACCTTGTACTGTGAACACTTCTGTTAATCTGTAATAAAATAAAAATAGTTGCTAGAATCCCTCTGTTATACTAGTTCCAATGTGCAATTCATGTACTTTAGTTTTGTTTTGAATTCAGGTATTAAGATGATTGTCCTATAAATACCTGTCTACATAGAGTAATATTAATGGTAATTCCAATGGGAATATCTAGATATTGAAAAGTATTTGTCCATTAAAGTTTTTACCAGCAAAATTTTGATTTATTTTTTAAAATTTGATTTCCTAGCATGAGACTTAGCAGGTATGAATTGCTGAGAATTAATATTTATTCTATAGACAACTATAACTGAACGTTTTAAACTGTGGCACATTCACCATTTTTTAAAACTAGAATACTCTCTTTTTAGCTGCTTCTGTAAGTGGTGAATAACTTAATACTACGCTATAGCTGGAAGTTTGCAAGTTTATAGCAAACCATGCAAGTTTTCTTTTAGCTTGTCACAGAAAATTGATCAAAGTAAACCTGTTAGTGAAACCCAAACAATGTATAAATTTATTATACATGTTAACAAGGGAATCATCGCTAAATTCTAGATCAAGGGCTAAAGCACTACAGCTACCATGTAATATGTATTATTGACAAATGTTGATATCAGAAGTTACGGATTCTGTGATAAAATTAAGGTACTGATAGAATGTATTATGGATAGGCTTATAAGGAACAGATTTTTATTGGTAAGTGTCAGTAAACCTCAATTTCACCATACATGCAGAAACTAGCAAAAATATTTCCATCAATAATAATCAAAATGTACAGTTAGGCAAAGTAAGAAAAATGCTGCTTGAGAACTTATTAGAGTTTGATGTAAGGCTATTTACTAGCTATATTTTGATATGAGATGTTGATAGTTTGTGTTTTCAATTTATAAAGCTTTAACTTTCCGCATCTCAACGTTGACATTCACTAAATAATTGTTGTCGGACCCTCCCCATAATTTCCTGCAACTGTGAAATTTTAAATAGATAAAGCCTAAAACCCATAATTTTGTGCAACTGTGAAAATTTAAGTGATAAAAATAAATGCTTAAAATAAATATGGATATTATCTGTCAAAATTATTAAAAAATTAAAATTGAATTCTGCCAAGCTTAATTATAGGGCAGAAGCAGCCACTCCATATTACAGTTTAATGTAGAAAGTGAGCTTCCACTATAAAATCCAATTTTGGTTTCCTCTCTAAAATTTATATTTAAAAACCAAACAACAAACAAAGCCAGAAAACAAGCAAAGAAAAATCCTTAAAAATTTGTAGGTTAGGGTTGAGGCCAAGAGTAGAAATTTTCCATGTCTGAAATGAATTGGAGAATTGCCTCGTATGGCACACAAATCCCTGTTGTTCAGTGGTTTTTGGAAAAAATGAATTTTATTCAGTGTGTCAGGTTTTTATTGTGCCAGAAAGATTTTTCAATTTACCCAGGCTACTTGTACCATAACTCCCTACCCTTATCTGCACACTTATTAAATCTGCTTAATAGCTGACTTCCTCTATGACAGGTTAAACACTATGAATGCTGAAGATGGTAGAAAATAAAGAGTACAGTTTAAGGAATCTCAGCTATTTGGTCATGGCTAGAAAAATTCTAACTGAGCTGGAGTGGGAAAATCACTTAATAAATCATCACTAAAGCAGGAGGTTACAGCTCATTGTAACTGTACTTACAAAATGGTTGAGCAACATCTGGAACAACAGAAAATCTTGTACAGCTATGTGTTAAGACACATGGAATTCTAACTCCCCCTTGTAGTCCCATAAAATAAACTTTATTTATTTAAGACTCTGAACTTTAGTTTTGATGATCTGTATCCGTGGTTCTCAACCTTTCCAGATTACTGTACCTCTTCCAGGAGTCTGATTTGTCTTGTGTACCCCCCAAGTTTCACCTCACTTAAAAGCTACTTGCTTACAAAATCAGACATAAAAATACAAAAGTGTAACAGCAACTATTACTGAAAAATTGCTTATGATTTCATTTTTTACCATATAACTATAAAATAAATCAATTATAATATAAATACTGAGTTGATGTACCCCTGGAAGACCTCTAAGAACCCCCAGGGCTACATGTACCCCAGGTTGAGATCCACTGATCTATATTAAGGCCAAGTGCTGTCACAAATTAGATACTTGCATCTCTTACTGGAACGAACACGATATTGTGGTAGTATTGACCAACGTCCATTTGCTTTTATCATTTAATTAACTCTGTAGATATCCCGTGCATGCTAGAAAACAGGGCCAAGATTTTCAAAAGTGACTTAATTTTGCTTATCTCAATAGGTGTATGTTATAAGCACCATAGAGAAGTGCTACATATAATTAAGGTTGCCTAATATTTTCCATTAGAAGACCCAGTTTTCAGTGTCTTATAACTTATGGCAAACTTAAACTATTCAGGATTAAACTTTCTATGCCAGGCATCTGCTTCAGACTGACATATTTTGGGAAACTTCAGCTAAAGAAGTTTAACCATTTCAGAGAACAACATTAAAGGGAAAAACATTTTTGCCCACGTTAAAGAATTCTTATAACAACTTATAACTTGTGTGAAGCCGTAGTATTTTCATTAACTGGAGCAGGGTATTGAAATTTAGCAGGGGGAGGCTGTCCTGATTTCAGGGATGTGCCTTTTGGAATTCCTGTGAAAATGCATCCAAATTTGACCAGGAAATAAACCTCTGAAAATTACAGTTTGTTTGCACATGCCCAGTAGCTGTTTTTTGAAAGCTGGAAGCAATATTCTCCAAAGACTCTGCCTACATTGAGCATGCTCCCTTCCCTAACAGCTCCTGTGCCTCAGTCAGGCTGAGGGTATATCTACGCTACATAGTTAAGTTGATTTTATAAAAGTCAACATTGAGGCTCTGATTTTAAGCAAGTCGATCTTGCGTGAACCCACTGTGCTCATTGTATAAGTGTAGTTGTATCCTCACTAGCGGGGCTTGCATTGACACACAGAGCACTGCACTATGGGTAGCTATCCCACAGTGCATGGAGCCGAGCGGAATTTACGGTTGGGCTTGCAATGCCTTATGGGACCAAAACATTTGTATGGATGGCTTGGGAACACGGCGTTAGCCTCCCATGATACACTTACCTCCCTCCCTAAAGTCAACAGCAAAGAAACCAAGGTTTTTTTGCGCCTTATTTCCTAAGCCTGGGTTACACACGCAGACGCCGTAGCAAGGCAAGCATGGATCCCATTCAGCTGTTGTTGTTGTTGTGAACGTTACAAACACCTTGCCCCTTATCCTGCAGTATTTACTCAGCTGAAGCAGGAGCTGCCACGCGGAACAATGTAATACCATGCAAGCAGCCCTGCTGGAAGCCACGGAGTGGAGCAGTTTGCAGCTGCTGGTGACAGTCGTGCTTCACCTTGACACAGTGGAGCGCCACTTCTGGGCCTGGGAAACAAGCTCTGACTGGTGGGACCGCATAGTTATGCAGCTATGGGATGATGAGCAGTGGCTGCAGAACTTCTGAATGCGTAAGGTCACTTCCATGCAACTGTGTGAAGAGCTTTCCCCAGCCCTGAATCACAGCAATACTAAAATGAGAGCTGCTCTGACAGTTGAGAAGTGAGTGGCGGTAGCTCTGTGGAAGCTTGCAGTGCAGGACTGCTACTGTTCAGTGGGGAATCAATTCAGAGTGGGTAAATCTACTGTGTAGTCTGTTGTGATCCAAGTTTACAGGGCAATCAATAGATTTTTGCTAAGAAGAATAGTGATTCTGGGGAACGTGCATGACATAGTGGATGGTTTTGCCATGATGGGGTTCCCTAACTGCAGTGGGGCTATAGATGAAACTCATATCCCTATCATGGCACCAGACCACCTTGCCAAAGAGTACATACACCAAAAGGGGTACTTCTCAATGGTGTTGCAAGTGCTGGTGGATTACAGGGAACGTTTCACCAACACCAAAGTGGGATGGTCGGGAAAGGTGCATGATGCGCACATCTTTAGGAACTCCGGTCTGCTCAGAAAGCTTCAAGCAGGGACTTCCTTTCCAAACTGCAAAATAACCATTGATTATGTTGAAATGCCACTCGTGATCCTGGGAGACCCAATCTACCCCTTTTTCCCATGGCTCATGAAGCCATACACAGGCAGCCTGGACAGCAGTAAGGAATGATTCAACCATAGGTTGAGCAAGTGCAGAACGGTGGTGGAATGTGCCTTTGGGCATTTAAAAGGCAGCTGGCATTGTTTGCTCACTAGGTTAGACCTCACTGAATGCAATATCCCCATTGTTGTTACTGCCTGCTGTGTGCTCCATAATACCTGTGAAACGAAGGGAGAAAAGTTTCTGGCAGGGTGGGGGGTTGAGGCAGATCTCCTAGCAGCCAATTTTGAGCATCCAGACACCAGGGCTATAAGAAGAGTACACATCAAGGTGCTCTGAGTCTCCTTGAGGCTTTGAAAAACAGCTGCAGCAATGACCCACTGTAATGCGACACATATCTATGTTGTTCCTTACCAAGCTGTACCCTTCATTCATTTTCTCCCCTGTAAACTCCACCCCCACTAACCACAATGTTCTGAATAAATAAAAAGATTTTTCTCCTCAATCTGTTAAGTTTTATTATGCTCACAAACACACCGAGACAGCAAAGAAAAGTAGGATAACCTGGGGCAAGGGGGCTGATAACGTTGGGGTGGAGGAGGGAGAGAAACAAAGACAGCTTGCTTACAATTGCACTGCAATAACAATCAAAGTTGTGGGAATGGGTGACTTCTGGTCCTTGTAACCTCCCCTGGAGTTGATTGCGAGAGATACCAAACTTCCCCCCGCATCCTAGGACACCTGGGAGAGGAGGATGTGGAACTTGGCGATGATGGCAGCAGGTTCAGCATAGGCTGCAGAGAGAGTCTAGCATCCGGCTGCCTTTCTTGAACCTCAACCAGATGCCTCAACATGTCTGATTGCTTCCTCATAATCCACAGCATCTCTTCCTGCGTGGCACGCTCTTGTTCCCTGCATGCTCTTCTGGCTTCCCTGTCCTGGTGCAGGATGTTGGAGAGTGTAATCCTCCATGCTCTGCACTCTGTCTTGTCACTCTCGAAGGTGCTCATTAACTCATGGAACATGTCTTCCCGAGTCTTGTTTTTCCACCTTCAAATCTGGGAAAGTCTCTGCCCCGATGTGGAGAATGCTCCGACAGGCAAGGTTTCAGCTGCAAAGAATACAAAGCACAAGGGTAGCATTGACAGTGTATACGTTGTTTCTGGTGCAAGGTTAATTATTTTTATAAAAGAAACACCCCTCAATACACTTCCCTGCAAGCCACAACGTAATCACAACCGCTGGCTCCTGCAAGAGTCAGTTTGTTGCTCCAGCCATGGTGAGTAAGGCCATGAGACATGGGCGAGAGGTCTTGTGCTGCAGCTTTTGTGAAGACATCCTTGGGATCACTGGTTGCAATTTCAGAAAAGCCCCCTTTCCCCTAGCAACCTGGATGGTGCTTGAGGACAGGCACCAATGTAAAGCCCTCCAGATGGTTTTTTTTTTCTTTTTACAAAAGTGGCACCGGGTTGGGGAGGAAGGAAGACAAACAGGAAGCCATCCTCCCCACCCTTTTTAAATGCTAGTTGCAATACGTGGTGAACCCTTCCAACCACAACCACAGCATGCTCGGGAAAGCGTGGTTGTGACACCAAGAATTCACCAAACAGGGGTGGATTACTTGTTGAATTGCTTGCAGTTTAAGAGCTAGCATTTAAAACTTCCCTCATTTCCCCTAGGTGACCCTATGCGATATCACTCCCCTGAGGGTAAAAGAGATGGAAAGGGAGCAGATGCTACAAGCGTCTGAGTACAAACCTGGTCCTTATGCTGCAATGCTGTGTGCCGCAATGATGCCAGCAGAGTTAATACTGGAGTGGTGCAGGAAAGTGTCCTACCATGGTGGACGAAATAAGGCAGCCCTCCCCAGAAACCTTCGGCGAAGGATTGCACAGTACCTCCATGAAAGCGTCCTAGAGATCTCCATGGAGGATTCCAGGGCCATCCCCAGGCACATAAACAGGCTTTTTCAGAGAGCACCCTCTGCATAGCTGGAGTGGCCACCGATACCCACTGCAGCTACTTTTTTGTTCAGATTCAACATTAAAAATAATAGCATGTAACCCCTACACTTTATTGGAAATATGTACTCACTAGGGGTGCCTTCCCCACCATTACGCTCCACCGACAATTGGTCCTATGCAGGGATGGGCTCCAGGGTTAAAAACAGTTCTTGGCTGTTGGGGAGAACGGATCCTCTGCTTGCCTGCCTCACACTCTTTTCCTCCTCATCAACGATGTCCTCCTCATTGTTGCTCGAGGTCTCCCGGGGCTCCTGGGAGGTATCCACAAAGCATTTTGAGGTAGTGGTGGGCTTGCCGCCAAGAATCTCCTGCAGCTCCTCATAAAAGCGGCATGTCTGTGGGGCAGAACCAGAATGTCTGTTCATCTCCCTTGTCTTCTGGTATGCTTGCCAAAGCTCCTTTATTTTCATGTGGCACTACTGCATGTCCCTGGTGTAGCCCTTCTCCCCCATGCCCCGGGCGATCTTGGCATAGATGTTGGCATTTCTTCTGCTGGATTGGAGACTCTTCCTCACACACAGCAATAAGATCCACCATCTCCTGTGAACTCCATGCTGGAGCGCGTTTGCAGTCTTGAGCATCCATGATCAGCTGTGCTGACGAGCTTTCCAGGCTGATCAAACAGGAAATGAACATTCAAAAGTTCCTGGGGCTTTAACAGGGGAGCAGCTATTTCCTGTGTACCAGGCTGATGTGCAGTGGAGTTGAAAGCGCTTTCCAGAGCAGTCACAGCAGAGCACTGTGGGACACCACATGGAGGCCAATTCATTTGAATTACACAGCACAGTGTCGACCTGTGGATGTTGAATCAAGTGCTACGCCTCTCGCAGAGGTGGAGTACAGACGTCAATTTTACAGGCCACTTAGGTTGCGGAAGGGACTCAGTAGTGTAGACACATACATTACTAAATCGACCTAATGTGGTTTATGTTGCCCTAACTTTGTAGTGCAGACCAGGCCTGAGCCTACACAACCTAGGACTGTGGGGGCGGAGCAAGACTTATCTTGCCAGGCTCTAGAACAGTGAGCGGGGAGACTGTCTTCCTGTGTTCCCAATGCAGGTGTCCAGGTAGCAAAGAAGAGGAAGCTTGCCTTACCTGAATGCATAGGAGTGGGGAGCAGGAGCAGAAGGAGTCAGAGCCAAGGGGTAGAATGGGAGCTGAGGGGTTCAGGGTCAGGAGTTGCATTGCCCAGACAACCTCACTTCTGGCATTTTGTAATTGCTGAGAGTTTGGCTTTGCAAAGTTAATGCTCTTGTAGCATATTTTATTTTTAGTGCAATGTATCGATAATCTCCTCTTGTATCGGGTACCCTTGTGATTTTTATTCATGATTTTCCTAATATATGGTAGCACTGGATTCACTTTGACAGGAATATCTTGGTCACTTTGGGAGGGACACAGACAAAAACACTTCCCATGAGTTTCAGGTCTCTTTAGTTCAATGACCTGTTTAAAAATGTGATGGAGAGATGAAGATTAATAGACTGGAAAAAAAAAAAAACCTGCTAAAGAGGTTGCAGTGCAAAGTGAGAGTCCTTATCAGGGCTCCCGTTTTTCCGGAATGCTCCAGAAGGTCATTCCAGGTTGTTGTTTTTTTTCCCCAGTAATTCCAGTACTATCTGGAACTTTTTTTTAGGACTCATTCACTGGTCCTAATTGTAATAAAAATGCACTTTCTGATTATCTCTCTGGAGCCAAATCCAAAAAGCAAAAAAAGAGCTCGTCACTGCACAATTTGCCTGTCTACTAGTCTCTCCTGTAGTTCTTCTGCTGTAGCTAGAAGCAAACAATGCAATGTGTTTCTTAACTTAGATATGTGCACCTTTACGACTGCTGATTCAATAGTCTTCATTTTGCATTAATTTTGCTTGAAAGGAAACTGTCTACATTCAGGTATGCTCTTTTCAGCAGAGCAGTGAAAGTGAAGCATTCTATTGTGATCTGTAATTACTGCCTTTAGTGATATGATCTCTACAATTTTTATTTAAAAAGAGAAACCTTTAAAATCTATTTCACTTTCACAAATGTTTTTTCTTTTATTTTCTTTTTACCATTTTCCTCCAACCTCTTCCTTGATTGTATGTTTGTTTCTCTGGGGAAAAAGAGAATCTCTACTTATTGTTGAAACGTTGTTTGGCTGATGTTATATCTTGACTGTTGCAGTGGTTAGATTTGATTGACCATTTATTTCCTGCCGGGATAGATAGACAGACACTACTGACATGTAAGGCCCAAAGTAACTGCTTATTTTAGGCTGCAATTCACATGTTAGTGTTTAGGACAAACTTAGTGCTAAAGTAAATGGTGGTGTAAATTACACATCAAGTGTCAGTGATAGAGTTGTGTAAATTGCACTAATACAGTATTCAGAGGCCACACAAAATTAGTGTAATTTACTTTCCAAGAGAGCATATAACGTGAGTGTAAGATAAAGACCTTCTTGATGTGTACCCACACTCACTTGGGCACTTATGCTGCATCATCCCCAATGCTTCTGAATCCAAATTCAGACCCTGGGTAAGTAGGAATAACTCTCTATCAGATCTAGCATACAGTCTCCATGTAGGTTTTAGAATGGATTTTAGTGGGAGTTGCTAAATTTGGTCCTCACAAAATATCAAATCTGTGTAAATTGCACTCATTTTGCTCAACCACAGAATGCAAAATCGGTGGAAGTTACACTTATTTTGCACCCTATTTTCTGAGCAGTTCATACCCAAATTGTAATTTACACCACAGTTTATGCTCACAGGGCCTGATCCAGAGCCCATAGATGTCAACAGAAAGACTTCAATTGATTTGCATGGACTGTGGATCAAGTTCACAGTTAGGCTAGGACCCTCCAGTCTTTCCGAAATACTTGTAAAATCTTGAAAAGTTTTTAAGCAGATCAATCGACAGATCTTGTGTTTAAAGGTGCATTGATCTTTAGCCATTTTCACACAATGATTAAAAAATGTTATATTTTGTTGACTGCAGTGTGAAGTTCGGAGGCCCATAATTTGACAAATCCAGCTGCTCATGCAGTGACGTACAGTATAAATGCCTTTTAGTACATTACTTTTCTATAAAACAGAAAAAAAATAATAAACCAATGAGAAGATACAAATAGATGGCATCATTGTTTCAGATAACAGAGGAAATGTGAAGCATAAAATTCTGGGCCTACAAGAATGTAACCCAATATGTCACCAACTGAATATAATAATATTACAGTGACTTAGTCCAATCTTGCATCAACTGCAGTGTTTTTCCTTAACCACAATACATGCCAGTAATAATAACTACTTCTCACTTCCAGTGTATGCAGCTACAGAGCTATAAATGAGAGATAGGTATTGTACAGTATGCCAGTGTTTTATTTCTGATCTGTCAAACATTTTGTTTAGTGTGGCACTGATTATTTTTTGTGTTGTTCTATATTTTAACTGCTGTGAAATCACCCAAGGCATTGGATGGGTGCTTTAAATAGAAGAATAAATTTCTGCTGGGGAAAGTTGTCACCTATTTTTCTAATCAAAGCCTTACTCACTCTGCATCCCTGGTAAAGGCTATCACACCCAATTCCTGGCCACTTAAATGCTGCTTCTGAACTCCTGGGAGAAAATGGTTCCTCAATGTATTTTTTCCTTAGGTACCCAGCTTTGCATTGAGCCTGCTGAGACTTGAAGAATGGTATTTGTTTATTTGAACGTACCTCAGTTTAGTAAAAAATCACTTCTCTGCCATGTGTTACCATGACTGATTACAAAAGGAGGATGAGGTTATGGTACACGATAGTGGCATGGCAGTTTGGTGCATTAACCTTTCACCTCTGAGGACCTACAGTAGGTCCAACTGTGATTTAAGTCATAAATAAAATGGACTGTGTTAAAGGGCCTTAATCTAATCTATAGGACAAATGTATTCACTTCACTCAGTCACCATCCCATCTGCCACAATGAGGAATGTCTATTTAGAAAAGAAAGAGTAGTTGAGTGGCAGAGGTGATATGAATCAGGATTCAGCTATGTTGTGTGAGCCCCCACACATTCTACTTCCCACTCTTGTCCTCAAAATATCTGATTCTGGGCAATGCAATCCATTTCGAAATGTCCACTTATTTGTGTGCATATCTGTGAATGCTCTTGGAAGGTACCAGATACTCATTCCTGGCAACTGTGCTCCTCTATTTACCCACAAAACAGTGCAAGATGAACAGTGGCCATGCAAATATTCACTTTCTAACCCACCAGGGTGCCTCAACCCTGACCTGAGGAAACCGCCTTCAGTTGTGAGAGTGCCGTTATCTCACTGAATGAATGACTCACGTAGGACGCAACCATTTAGTGCTTGCTAGTAAATTGTTCTGCATTACGGAATCATTTTTTCCTATTGATTTCCTTTTTTTTATTACCCACCCCTACACAAACACATTTAGTAAAATCTAAACTGAAAGAGCTTAAAAATCCTGAAATAAGCAAATGCCAAAAAGTGCTTCCCTTTTCAATATTAACATAGTTTTTTGACGTGCAGTTGAACCATTGTACTACGAATGAACATAACATTAGAATTTTTTCATTAATTTTCTTTTGAAGGTAAATGAATAGCGAACCAGTCAGAAAACTTAATGGATTCTGAATTGACAGAGTTTATGAAACACACTTAATGTTTCAAACAGAAGAACCAGTTTGCGGGCTAAAATGTACCCAGTGCTCAGAACAAACTATTTAACAAAGGAAACAATTGTGGTTGGTAATATTTGAAAACACTGTGCATTATTTATCATGAGATAATCTCCTGCCTCAAGTGCACTTTAGCACAAAGCTTGAAGGTTAAATACTTCTGTCCTCCTGGGAGATGCAGCTGTTTCTTGATTACGCACCACCTTGGCATTGGTTTATTTTTATGAAAAGGGTTTGATTCAACAATTGGAAATGGATAGTACAATTGAAACAGGTGATTTTTATAGAAATAAAAATATTGGAGTGGAAAGAGATTAGAAAGCCACGCTTTTCTATACATTTCTGCAGTACAAGATGTATTAACACTTCTAGTGGAATTTTGCTTTAAAATTTGCAGCTACATTTTAAATTCTTTAAAATTAAAACAGAATGGACTTAAAACAGCTCTTTGAAAAGTCATTTCCCTGTGGCAGTGATCTACTAGGGAATTTTACAAACACATTAAACAAATACAAAACGTTCACTGTTCAGTTGACCCAGTGGGGCTTTTTGTTCTGCATTTGTATAGCACCAAGGGGTCATGGCCTAGGATTGGCCATCAAACAAACAATAAATAACACCGCTAAAGAAACTGATTCTGATATCATTTTGTTAAACCATTCTGAGACTGATTTAAATCAAAGTGATGTGAACTTATTGAAATCAGCGAGCTGGAAATCTTCATTTAAATAAATGATTTTTATAGTGTATTGTATTTGTACTTTTTAGTTCTTTCCCTAAAGAAAGGTTCATTCTCATTGGCTAGCAACTATTAAAACATTTTGATTTGCAACTAAGTATAGCCTTTGTGCTAAATTTGGTGCTTCTTTTTACTAACCAGGAAGATACATTATATTTGTACACATTTAGTAAAGCAGTTATGTAGCTTATCATACATTTATTTAGATTCTTAATTTGTAAATTTATTAGGTTAGAAAATGGTACATTATGCATTTCTTATTTATTAGATTAATTTTTATTTGTGATTTGTATCAAGCTCTATTTGGATGGACATTCAAATTCAATTGAAAAAGCACAAAAACAGCATTTTGATTTTTTTATTAAATAAAACTACCTTTCATGTGCAAGATACCTATAGAATAAAGTTTTTTCAAAACATATTTTGCATTTAAAACTAACTGATTTCATAGAATCATAGAATATCAGGGTTGGAAGGGACCTCAGGAGGTCATCTAGTCCAACCCCCTGCTCAAAGTAGGACCAATCCCTAACTAAATCATCCAATCATTTATTAAACAAAGGAAGTATGATCTGTAGTTAGCAAATGGAACTGATTGTTTCTGGTCATCCATCATGTCTTTCAAGATTTTAGAGCTGGTAGATCTCATCTTCTCACATTCATTTTTTTAACTCATAGATTGGAAGAGGAAACAACTTTCCTGCCTTTTCAACTTTCACTGGTTTCTGAACTTTGAATCAACCAGTCATTGAACTGAACTAGTTGAATAAACTGAAATGAGATGGATATATTCTGTGCACATGCAGAAGATGTGCTGGTGCTGGATTATGACATTGCATCATAAATGTTTCCATGGCTGGTGTCATCATGTTATGCTGCATGAGGAGGAGGAGCTGGCTGTTCCCCTCAGGTTAGTGCAGAACCGTACTGCATCCTCAGAGTCTATCTCTAGTTTGAGGGTGAAAGAAGAGGACTAGGTGCTATCCCAGGGCCACCCCACAAGAGTCCTTCATACCCAGGACCCCGTCTCTGAAGTGCAGGCTGAAGGGGGTGAGGGGGTTCAGATGTACACCACTTTCTTTTTTCAGCTGAGTCAGGCTCAAAACCTAACTTTAACCGGTATGTTCACCCCTGCTTCCTACTTTCCAAGACTGCTCCTGAGGGGGAGGGAAGAAGTGGAATAGAGAGTGTCTCAGTCACTGTGGGTTAGGGAGCTCCGTACCTGAAATAAGCATGAGGGGAGATCCCCAGAGGTTGCCAGAACTATGGCTCAACAGGCACATGAATACTAACTTAGAACACATGTCGCTCTGTCAAGACATCATGACATCATGTTGCAAACACCCTTATATCATGCTGCATTAGGAGGAGGAGGAGAGCTAGGAGCTGGGGGAACTGCACCTGGAAGGATCTGGTCCTAAGGTGGCTCATTCAGCCATGTTAAGATTTCCCCACAAATAGTCTGTGCAGCTCTAATTGCGATACATCTGAACTGACTTGTCTCCTGGGCTGTAGTCTGCAAAACAAACATTCACACAAATCCTTTGCATACTCTCTGGTTGCTCCAGTAAGATTGGATTATGCTATCATTTTGTAAGGCTGTAACTTTCAATTTTGAAATTCTTTGGAGATTTGGGAACAGGTGCCAGTTCCATTCCTGTTTTCAGGGCCAAGGAAAAGTAACATCCACCACTGGAGGCAAAGAAACAGATAAGACGTCAGCAATGTTTTTAACTTCCCCAGTACCTATGCAGGTTTGAAACAGATGTTAATTACTAACAGTACAGCACAAAAATGGAAACCAGCTTCATCATTGCTTCAGATGTTGTCGATTGCTTGTCAT
This sequence comes from Eretmochelys imbricata, assembly GCF_965152235.1. Classification (NCBI taxonomy): domain Eukaryota; kingdom Metazoa; phylum Chordata; order Testudines; family Cheloniidae; genus Eretmochelys; species Eretmochelys imbricata. The sequence goes on along the minus strand of NC_135572.1, from coordinate 190,867,965 downwards.
CAATTTTTGCTACTACCTCAGTGTCTGAATATTATACACACACACTCTCTCACACGCTTTTCTTATCTTCCTAGCTGTTTCTGAATGCTGATATCCCAGAATTTTGGGTCTGATTTTGCTCACACTTATACTGCTGTAAACAAGAAGTAACTCCATTGAAGACAATGAAGATACACCAGTTTAAAACTGGTGTAAACAAGAGGAAAATCAGGTCCTTTTTGAGTACATTAGAATAGACCCATGAGCAAATTCCACCTGCTTCCTGCTTGGTGGAGTAAATTCAGCTCTGGTATAAAAAACAGGCCTTGATTTACTGAATGCATCTAATCCAGGATCTTGAGGAAGGTGTAAACCTGTAGTAGGCAATTATGAGAGAATGTACCGACTGGGAAAGTATTTTCCTAACCTCAGATAGTTAGTGGATGGTTTATGTCCTAAAGAATGAAGTTTGATATCCTTCATAGGTGAAATCCTGGCACGATAGCAGTCAATGATAAAACTCCCACAGATTTCAAAGGGACAGGATTTCACCCTGTAAGTTCTGATCCTACAAGTGTAACAGTGAGGATATTACTATTAGTCATACAAATATCGAAACCTTTTTCGATTTCTTCTAAATTCTTGGCTCCTAAACTTTGTTTATATTAAAATTCCAATCCAAAACCTAATGTAACCATGTGAAATTTACAGAGAAAAATGCAATTTTTCTCCACCTGTAACATGTAGCTCTGCTTCTTATAAAATGCTTTAGAACACACTTTTTTTCTCTGGTTAAGTCACACATCATCTCCCTATTTTGAACATTTTAGAAACGTTTGAATTTATATATTTTTCTTGTGCTTTTAAAAAAGGAAACAAACAAGTCAATCCAAGATATTTTGGATTTGGCTGCTGTTATTGCAATACAGCAGAAGCTTGATCAAGTAGCAGTATCATTTAAAGCTCCATATAAATTCCTGCTGTGACCATGTCAGCAAAAAGTGTCTTAAAACACTTCATTAATAACTGATGTCTTTAAATTTTAGATTAGTCAATTACTCTTGATATACTGATTGAATTCCATTAAGTGATGATAAAGCGAGCATCAGTCTTATAAGTAAAGAAAAAAAAGAGTGATTAATTCTGCAAAAGTAATGATCCTTTGAAACAAGATATACAAAAGAGGGAAAAATACTTGGCCAAATTATGCTCTTGATACACTGCTGTAAATCTGTAGTAGCTTCATTGAAGTGCATGGAGTTAGAATTATTTAACTATAGTCTTGGGGCCACATTCTGCTGTCAAAGCCTGTTAGGTTTTATGGCTAGATCTCCGTCCTTTTTGAGCAGAGACCTTCTTTGGAGCTCCTATGGGCTGATTAGCCATATGGGTTTATACCTTGCCAGTTGGTTTTTTCAGTCTCTCTCTCTCTCTGCCTTCCAACTTTTGTAGCCTTACTTCCTGTGTCTGTCTCTCTTGCTAGGAGAATTACACAAATTATGTGAACGGATGACATCAGAGCAGGGACAAAGGTGATGTCTCCTCGTTCCCACCACGCCACCACTAGCTGACATTCTAGACAAAAACAACTGGCTGCAGATACTAGTTTTCTTAGAGTGAAGAGTTTTAGAACAGGTGGGCATCTTTGGGAATGAGAAAATGGCAGGCAGAAGATTTTTTTTATATGAAATGCCTGTATTAATCAAATTCAAAGTGAGAAATACAAGCACTGCCATACTGGATCAGCCCAGTGGCTCTAGCAGTCTGGCATTTTGACTCCAGCAATGGCCAGTACCAGATACTGCAGAAGAAGGTCCAGGAAAATCTGTAATTGACAACTATGAATGTAGTAACACTGGGATTGTCATGCTAGATCAGACCCCAAGTCCATCTAGTTGAGCAGCCTTTCTCTAACCGTGTCCAACACCAGACGTTTCAGAGGAAGGTGTAAGAACCCTGCAGTAGCAGATGTTGTGTAATCTCTCTTACCCCCTCTCCCCAATCTAGTCACTAATAATTAGAGATTGGTTTAAGTCCCGAAACATAAAGTTTTGTGTCCCTCCCCAAATTTGTTGTGAATTATGATAATGTTTGATAGCTAGCTAGCTACAATCCTTTTTTGAATCTAGCTAAGTTTTTGGACTCAGTGATTTTCTGTGGCAATGAGCGCCACAATTTATTTCACAAGTGTGAAAAAGCATTGAATGTCCCCTTGTTCTTGTGATATGAGACAGGGAGAACTGAAATTCTCAATCTTCCTTCTCTAGATCATCATTTTATATACTTTTATTATATCTCCTCTTATTCATCTCCTTTCTAAGGTGAACTATCCCAGTCTTTTCAGTCTCTCTTCAGATGAGGATTTTTTCATGTCCCTAATCATTTTTGTCACTCTTTTCTGAACTCCCCCTTGATTTCTGCATGTTCTTTTTGAGATGTGGCTGGTACTGCATGCAGTATTCCAGATGAGACAGTATCATTGATTTTTGTAAAAAGAAAAGGAGTCCTTGTGGCACCTTAGAGACTAACCAATTTATTTGAGCATGAGCTTTCGTGAGCTACAGCTCACTTCATCGGATGCATACCGTGGAAACTGCAGCAGACTTTATATATACACAGAGAATATGAAACAATACCTCCTCCCACCCCACTGTCCTGCTGGTAATAGCTTATCTAAAGTGAGCAACAGGTTAGGCCATTTCCAGCACAAATCCAGGTTTTCTCACCCTCCACCCCCCCACACAAATTCACTCTCCTGCTGGTGATAGCCCATCCAAAGTGACAACTCTTTACACAATGTGCATGATAATGAAGTTAGGCCATTTCCTGCACAAATCCAGGTTCTCTCACTCCCTCACCCCCCTCCAAAAACCCACCCCCATACACACACAGACTCACTCTCCTGCTGGTAATAGCTTATCCAAACTGACCACTCTCCAAGTTTAAAACCAAGTTAAACCAGAACATCTGGGGGGGGGGGTAGGAAAAAACAAGAGGAAATAGGCTACCTTGCATAATGACTTAGCCACTCCCAGTCTCTATTTAAGCCTAAATTAATAGTATCCAATTTGCAAATGAATTCCAATTCAGCAGTTTCTCGCTGGAGTCTGGATTTGAAGTTTCTTTGTTTTAAGATAGCGACCTTCATGTCTGTGATTGCGTGACCAGAGAGACTGAAGTGTTCTCCGACTGGTTTATGAATGTTATAATTCTTGACATCTGATTTGTGTCCATTTATTCTTTTACGTAGAGACTGTCCAGTTTGACCAATGTACATGGCAGAGGGGCATTGCTGGCACATGATGGCATAAATCACATTGGTGGATGTGCAGGTGAACGAGCCTCTGATAGTGTGGCTGATGTTATTAGGCCCTGTGATGGTGTCCCCTGAATAGATATGTGGGCACAATTGGCAACGGGCTTTGTTGCAAGGATAAGTTCCTGGGTTAGTGGTTCTGTTGTGTGGTATGTGGTTGTTGGTGAGTATTTGCTTCAGGTTGCGGGGCTGTCTGTAGGCAAGGACTGGCCTGTCTCCCAAGATTTCTGAGAGTGTTGGGTCATCCTTTAGGATAGGTTGTAGATCCTTAATAATGCGTTGGAGGGGTTTTAGTTGGGGGCTGAAGGTGACGGCTAGTGGAGTTCTGTTATTTTCTTTGTTAGGCCTGTCCTGTAGTAGGTAACTTCTGGGAACTCTTCTGGCTCTATCAATCTGTTTCTTTACTTCCACAGGTGGGTATTGTAGTTGTAAGAAAGCTTGACAGAGATCTTGTAGGTGTTTGTCTCTGTCTGAGGGGTTGGAGCAAATGCGGTTGTATCTCAGAGCTTGGCTGTAGACGATGGATCGTGTGGTGTGGTCAGGGTGAAAGCTGGAGGCATGCAGGTAGGAATAGCGGTCAGTAGGTTTCTGGTATAGGGTGGTGTTTATGTGACCATTGTTTATTAGCACTGTAGTGTCCAGGAAGTGGATCTCTTGTGTGGACTGGACCAGGCTGAGGTTGGTGGTGGGATGGAAATTGTTGAAATCATGGTGGAATTCTTCAAGGGCTTCTTTTCCATGGGTCCAGATGATGAAGATGTCATCAATGTAGCGCAAGTAGAGTAGGGGCTTTAGGGGACGAGAGCTGAGGAAGCATTGTTCTAAATCAGCCATAAAAATGTTGGCATACTGTGGGGCCATGCGGGTACCCATAGCAGTGCCGCTGATCTGAAGGTATACATTGTCCCCAAATGTGAAATAGTTATGGGTAAGGACAAAGTCACAAAGTTCAGCCACCAGGTTAGCCGTGACATTATCGGGGATAGTGTTCCTGACGGCTTGTAGTCCATCTTTGTGTGGAATGTTGGTGTAGAGGGCTTCTACATCCATAGTGGCCAGGATGGTGTTATCAGGAAGATCACCGATGGATTGAAGTTTCCTCAGGAAGTCAGTGGTGTCTCGAAGGTAGCTGGGAGTGCTGGTAGCATAGGGCCTGAGGAGGGAGTCTACATAGCCAGACAATCCTGCTGTCAGGGTGCCAATGCCTGAGATGATGGGGCGCCCAGGATTTCCAGGTTTATGGATCTTTTTTGTAAAGGCATTATAATCTCCACATTTCACCATCTTATGCCTTATACATCCTAACACCTTGTTTGCTTTTTTTTTTAAATGGCAGCTGCTCATTGACCAGTGGTCTTCACTGAGCTGTCTGTTGTGATGCCTAAGTCACTTTCTTGAGTTGATATGGTTCATTTATAACCTTGATATGTACACAAGGCAATTCAACTTTTCTCTCCAATGTGTGTTGTTTTGCATTTACCAATATTAAATATCATTTGCCATCATGTCTATCACTCACCTAGCTTGTTTAGGTCTCTCTGAAGTTCGTCACAGTTTTCACAGCATGTAAGCATGTAGCATAAAACCTTGAAGACAGTTTGTCGTGTCTCTCCTATTTCCCCCCTGTTAAGTGTCATAGTTCTAATTTGTGGTACAATCCCCCCCTTCCAAGGATATTGCACTTCATTATATTATAATAGTCAGTGACTCAATTGTAGTTACTTTTTGAACCAACTTAGCACTAAGTTATGCAGACAAGTCGACAGTAGCCTCTCCTCTTATGTGCTCTTAAAACTAACAGTTCCACAAAAGACTTATTAAATTGTCAAGAAATTCCTTCTCTAAACCTGAAACGTGACCAGTTTTTGTGTGGGTAGTTGAAGTCACCTATTATTACTGCATTATTACATTTAATTGCCTCTGCTTTGTGGCATTCAGCACTCAGAATCATTTTCTAGAGAGTGCTTCTATAACACTGCCAGTATCTTTGTATTCTGATGACTTGAGATTTGTAGCTATATAGAACTGACTGTATAGTTAACTGAGTCGATCCTATGGAATCTTTTCAGTATTGTGCTAATACCTCACCTCTATGACAATTTTGAATTACTGTCCATTTCTGATACAGTGGCTGGCTGCCACATACTGTGCTTTGTAACACAAAGCAGCCAGCAGGCTTAACCAGCTATGTTTTCCTAAGAGGAAACCACAGGTACCATAGAGCCAGCACAGCCTCTCAATGCTGCTGTATTTCCCAGCTCATAGCACAGGGCACGTGGCCATGGTGCCTCTATACTCGAACTATTTCTGACTGTTTAAATGGCCCATTGGGACTGTGGGAGCCTAGACCTAGTTTAGAATAGTCCTGAATCTGCTTTAACTTAATCTGGGGACCCAACCAATATCCACCAGGCCCTGGAATCTAGTGACCACACATGTGGTGTAGAACCACTTTTGCCTACTCCCTCATGAGCTTAGTTGAACTGGCTTGGATTCAGCTCAGCATCTAGGCCGTTGGGAGGTGACTGTGCTGTTGTTTTCTTTTTCTCCCAAAGTCATACAGAGGCGTTTCTCCTTTCCAACACCTTGTGCTTTTTCATGAGACGCTTTGGACTCTTTCTGAGTGCCTGAAGAATTGCAGAATCTTGCTGGTGGTTCGTATTTTGTCCAATGATGCTGAGTGAAAAAACAAAAAAAACAACCCCATAGTTTCAGTCTTTGCTTGGTCTCATTGATTACAACAGCAGTGCTCGAGGGGTTGGTTCCACTCTGTTTGTCTCTTGGTTTGTATTTAAAGTTTGGTTAATGTTTTCAAAAGTGCTATCACTTTTAAAAATGGGACTTAGGCTTCTAAATCACTGAGGTAGTTTCGAAGATGTTCTCCATTGCAGCTAACTGTTTAGTTGACTCTGACTGCACTTTCCACCTCCATCCGTAGTTGTCTGTGGCTGTGAAGCTTTTATGCATGGGTGGCTGGGGGTGGGGGGGGGTTCTATTGCTATCCAATGGCATCTTGTGTATCTAGCTGCAGATTGGTTTGGGGGTGAGATTTTACAATGTGCCCATGTGACTTAGGTGCACAAGCCCACTGAAAGTCTTGGCACTTGTCCTCCTCAAATGCTTGGGTCTTGTCTGTAGGATCACTCAGGAAAAATAATCCAAATTAACTAAAGGTGTGAACTGAAGGGAATTAGTTAAACTTCATTAAACCCTTTTGTGGACACTCCCGTTCTTAATAAAGCTAAACCAATTTAAGGCCACTTTAATTCTGAACAAGAGTGTCCACACATTGGTTTAATGCAGTTTAACTAATCCACTTTTGTTAGGGTTCCCTCCCCACTCTGAACTCTAGGGTACACGGGTGGGGACCTGCATGAAAGACCCCGTAAGCTTATTTCTACCAGCTTAGGTTAAAAACTTCCCCAAGGCACAAAATCTTCCTTGTCCTTGGAACGGTATTGCTGCCACCACCAAGTGAGTTGGACAAAGATTTAGGAAAAGGACCACTTGAAGTTAAACTATCCCCCCAAGCCCCTTCACCCCCTTTCCTGGGGAGGCTTGAGAGTGAACAAGGTGAGCACAGACCAGCCCCTTGGGTTTTTAGAATACTAAAAACCAATCAGGTTCTTAAAAGCAGAACTTTATTATAAAGAAAAAGTAAAAGAAGCACCTCTCTAAAATCAGGATGGAAGGTAATTTTACAGGGTAATCAGATTCAAAACACAGAGGATTCCCCTCTAGCCAAAACTTTAAAGTTACAAAACAAAACCAGGAATAAACCTTTCTCTTAGCCAAGGGAAAATTCACAAGCTAAAACAAAAGATAATCTGAGGCATTTCCTTCCTATTACTTACAATTTGTAATCTTAGATGTTTAGTTCAGGTATGGCTTTAGGAGATGTATTTTCCCTGCCCGGGTTCCTTGCTGTCCCGGAGAGAACACAAAGAAACACAAAACAAAAACCTTCCCCCACAGATCTGAAAGTATCTTCTCCCCTTATTGGTCCTTTTGGTCAGATGCCAACCAGATTATCTGAGCTTCTTAACCCTTTACAGGCAAAGGAGGGATTTTATACTACCCTTAGCTGTATGTTTATGACTTCACATTCACGTCTCTTGTTAATTTGGATTAATTTTCTTGAGTGTTCTTGTGTAGATGAGCCTCTAGGTGATTTTGAAAATCCCACTTTTCATTTATTCTTTTCAATAGGTGGCATGTTTTCTTTTTGGATTTTGATCCAGCGCTGTCGGATGTCAATGCTCTTAAAATCTGAGAACAATGTCAGATGGGAGTAGAATGTGTTTGTGGTAATTTTGTTTAGAGTCTCTCAATGTTTTGGGATGGAGGATAATGTGTGTTGCTTAGATTGGAAGAGTGCAAGAAACAGAATATACTTTTTGTATATTGACTAGCAGAGGGAATAGTCACTCAGATGACAAACCTGTCACTGAGATTGGTTTTTTGGTTGAGCTGGGATTTGCTTTGCATAATCACCTAAATTGTTTTAAATGCTACTAAAAGGCATCAAATCCTGTCACCAAGATAGCTTTATGGTCTTCTTTTGCATTGCATTTATGAATTTGAAAGTTAGTTATTTCAGTCAAATCTGTGCTTCTTTAGCCTGTTAGCCCTCTGGCTTCAGCTTATGTATATAGGCAGACATAGGCAGACATCAGGTACATTTGTCTATAAGTCTTTCCAGGTGAGATTAATTGACAGTTTTAAAAAGATACTTAAAATGCACCTGGGTGTCACTTTCTCATCCAGGTCATTCAGGAGAGGGGGAGAATTTTTCAGAACGTACTGCAACTATGTCGGTATTTTACAGGGATGCTAAATACATTTTTAGAGCTTCCGTTTGAACTATAGTCATTTGCCATGTGGCTTATGTTCTGAATTGTGAAAAGTTGCAGGGATCTCTGATGAATCTGTCACTGCTGAGAATTAATACAGCAATCAGGTTTTTTAAGCAGAGGCATGCAAGATTGTAAATTGCAAGAGCAAAATGGGGCCTCCCATGAGACAGTGGTGTGCTGGGGAGGGAGAGGGAGCCATGTCCTGCTTGGTTGCTGGTGCCTGCATGGTAATGCCTGGAAGTAGTTTGCTTTTGAAAGACATATTGTGCCTGCTGGCACTGGAAAGCAGCATGCTATATTGTTGAAACGGGGTAGTTAGCACTACCTGTTACCCCTCTGTGTTTCCAGCTAGCACATATGTATCAGTAATACTCAGCTGGTCTGCCCAGCTCAATACACGTCACACACTGTTGTCATGATATTTATTTAAAAGTTGTCTTGTAATACATCATCTGAAACCTAATAACATGTTGGTTATTAATATCACTGTGAAATACATGCAATGGCACTGTTTGTGAGATTATGGATATTCTCTCATATTATGTTTTGGAGTTGGTAAACAGACCAAGGAGAAAAAAACAAATTTTTTTCCAGACAAAGGAGAATGGCCAACACCTTGTGGACTCAATCACAAATCAAGTCAGGTGTGGCTGAGAATAAAGGACTCATCATTTACACGGGGGATCACAGGAAGATTATTTGCATTGTAAAATCACAGAAGATTGCAAAAATTAACGTGGTGTCGCCTCTCTGGCGGACATAGAAAGCTGAGCCCCCCTAGAGGGCTTCCTGACTTCGAAAACAAAGATAAACTTTGAGGACATAAAGAACTGAAAGACTTTGGGAATGTCCATCCTTAGGTGATAAAGGGGAAGTAGCACTCTTTTAGATCATGAAAAGTGGATCCTCTTGGCCCAGGAAGCAAGATGAGCTGGAAATTAACTACAGGGGAGAAACCTGCTCAGGCAAAGATTGTAACTTGCTGAAATCAAGTTTTAGTCACGAGGAAGTGGGTTTAGTTTCTCATGCTGTATATTAAACTGAAGATTAAAATGCTCAGCCAAACCAACAGGCTGGCATGTGTTTTGTCTCCTTGGAGGCAGAATCCATGATACCTTTTGTGAGAGCCCAGTGAGAGGGACTGGCCACTGCTAGAGAAACAGTTTAGGGTAGACTTGGGACTGGAGGGTCTACTGGGGTCACCCTGCAAGGAGTAACCAGGCTCCTGGGAGCCAGGGTGAAACCATTGCACTGTGCACAGGCTGCTGGTGCCAGGGCTCTGAGCCAAAACTGCCCAGCACAAAAGCACCAAGGGTAACAGGGCAGGAGGTGACACAATCCCTTACCGGTCTGGGTGAAGTCCCATAGCATCACAGAAGGGTCTAGTCACAGCTAAAGCCCTGGCCAGACATGGCTTCTCTGAGGCTTCTAACAGTGCACAAAATAAATGCAGGAATGGTTTGGCTCTCCTTGCTGGCAAATTCTGGATCACTGTGTCCTCTCTCTTTCTAGTGCACTCATGAAGGGTCAGCTGTAAGGTTTTTCCCTAAGGGTTTTTGGAATGGATCTGTCCATCTTCAGCTATTGAGCTTCCCTTGATTCTCCTAAAGCAATTAGGGGCAAAACCATCTTGGATGGAGGTGGGCTCGTTGGGGGCAACTAGAGAACAGGGTCACAGGTGGCTTTGTAGACTTGGTGTTACCTGGGACTGTTCAGAGGGATTCTCCAGTGGCAGTTAAGACTTTTTGTGAGGTGGGGGGTAGATGGCTTCTTTCTTTATATTCTTTTTGCTTCCATTTTATTTTTTTCTCTTAAGCTGCTAAAAAGTCCCTTTCATTGTTTATTGTAGTTTAGCAATGTCTGTTTCTCTAGGTTATGGTGAGACAAATGCCTCGGTGAGAATGTGAGGTGAAGGGGGTAGGTGCAGTTGGTGATAAAGTGGAACATCCTGATAGTGTTTTCCCTGGACTAATTCGCTTTACATTTTGTGTTGCATAGCCTCTTCAGGGGAAGTTTATGTTGGATGATCTAACAGTGAGCCTATGGGGGAGACAGAGGTTTTAGTATTCCGGTGTAAATTAATTGGCAGATGAACTGTAGGGGGAAGGTTTGGATGTTCCATGAGAGAGTTTTGCATTTACTTCATAGCTCCCCTATTGCGACCATCCCAATCAGTTCCACCAAAGGACATTTGGCTTCTTCAAGCCAGAGATGCTCTGGCTATGCCAGACCTATGGTCAGCAGGACTGTGCTCTTTGATTCTTGATTCTGGACTCAATATTCGTCACATAAAATTCGCTGGATGATGAAATGGCCATTTTTAGGCCAGCTTTTGATAGACCAGGGGTGGCCAACCTGAGCCTGAGAAGGAGCCAGAATTTACCAATGTACATTGCCAAAGAGCCACAATAATACATTGGCAGCCCCCCATCAGCTCCCACCCTCCAGCTCCCAGCACCTCCAGCCCGCTGGCAGCCCCACCAGTCAGCGCCTCCTGCCTGCCGCAATCAGCTGTTTTGGATGTGCAGGAGGCTCTGGGATGGAGTTGGGACAAGCGAGGGCATGGCAGGCTCGGGGAATGGGCCAGGGGCCTTGGGGGAAGGGGTGGAATGGGGGCAGGGCCTAGAGCAGAGTGTTGAGCAGTGAGCACCACCCAGCACATTGGAAAGTTAGCATCTGTATCTCCAGCCCTGGAGTCAGCGCCTATGCAAGGAGCCACATATTAACCTCTGAAGAGCCGCTTGTGGCTCTGGAGCCTCAGGTTGGCCACCCTTGTGATAGACAGAGGTTGCATAGATGTGCCCATCACCAGAGGTGAGTTTATCTTTACATGCATGTGTGTTTGTGCCCCAGGAGCAGGGTCTTGTTGACTGGCCCCCTGGGCACTCAAAGAGATTACTGTAAGTCGTTCTCTGACAGGTGTGGGTTTCTCTTAGAGGACTGAGACCCTTCTAGCTGAGGGGCTTGCTGTTTGTTTTGTTGTCCATCTCCAGTCCATAATTCTCCTCAAATAATCTTTTACAGCAGGGGTCAGCAATCTTTCAGAAGTGGTGTGCCGAGTCTTCATTTATTCACTCTGATTTAAGGTTTTGTGTGCCAGTAATACATTTTAACGTTTTTAGAAGGTCTCTCTATAATATAAAACTAAAGTGTTGTTGTATGTAAAGTAAATAAAGTTTTTAAAACGTTTAAGAAGCTTCATTTAAAATTAAATTAAAATGCAGATCTTATCAGTTTAGTGTGATCCTTGCCCTTGCTTTTCCTTGCTGAGTTTTCCAATGTCTGGCACATATTTAGATACTTTAGGCTGCACACAGGCTTCTGAGTGATCAGCTGTTAACCGGCTCTGAGAGGGACCGAGGACAGATTTCATGTGTGAAAATACCTGTTCACACAGGTATGTGGATCCAAATGATGAAAGCATTGCAAATGCAATTTTCTTCAAACAATTACATTTCACGGGCAGGGACATCCAGCAGGTCAGAATAGAGGCCCCATGATCTCTTTCGGTAGCGTTAAGTGCACTCCACCGATCTCCAAACTTTGATGCCCACAATTCTGAGCTTTTTAACTGAACGAGTTGCATTTTGAAATCTTCAACACCCATCCACTGAAATACAAACATATCCAAGTCGTTTTCGTTGAACTTTTCAGGTTTAATTAGAAAAGAAAGCATTGGGCCAAATCGCTGCAAATCTTGAAATCTGTCCGAAAATTCTAATTCCAGTTCTTGCATGTACATTCCAATTTCATGGATACTGACAATGCAACGTGTCGATAGCTCTTTTATGTGTTGGAAGAAGTGGAAAGTCGAAGTTTGAATATCCCAAGAAAAAACTACTAGCTTTACAACAAATGCCTTCCAGGTTTTATAAAGATTCAGAGCCTTTTGCCCTGCACCCTGGAGACAGAGGTTGAGTTCGTTTAGGTGAGCAGTGATGTCAGTTAGAAACATGAACTTACACAGCCATTTGTCATCATGGAGTTTGAGGTAGTTTGTCCTTTTTCTACAAAAAGGCCTCGATTGCATCAAAACAGTTTACGAAGCGCACCAAAGCCTTGCCACGACTTAGCCACCGAATGTTGCTTTGAAATGGGATGTCGTCATAAGCACTGTCCATCTCTTCGAGCTGTGCTTGAAACTGTCTGTGAATCAAAGCAGATCGAGCAACAAGGAAATTCACAATTCGCACCACTGTATTCATCATATTATTATTCGCTGAATTAGAAATTTTAGCACACAGGTTTTCTTGATGGATGATACCGTGAAATTTGACTATCGGGTGGCCAATTTGATCTTCAAGTAACTTTACAAATCCCTTCTGCTTTCCGACCACGGCAGGGGCATCATCTGTTGTCACACAAAATATTTTTCTGATGTCAATCCTCGTTCTTCAAAATGGTTTACAAAAGTTTCCGCTATATCTTCCCCCTTTGTTGTGCCATTCAGGGGCATCAAAGTTCCTCTTGGACTTAATCAGAAGCACAATAACTTGCAACTACTGTCAAACGTGGAATGTCGTTTATATCCACACTCTCATCAACTGCAATGCTAAACACCACTGTATCTTTTAATGCAGTCTTCTGCTTTTCATTAATGCTTTCTGCTGTTTTCTGCTTATGCGTCTCTCAACTGTTCTGGCAGAGACATGCAGTTCTTTCATTCTAGATATGATTGCATCTTTATTTGGCAAATCATTGAACAAAACGTCCGGACTGTTGAGAAAAACTTTTTATATATTCCCCATCTGTAAACGGCTTTCCGTTTTTTGCAATGCACTGTACAATCTTGTAACTTCCTTTCTTTGGCTTGATTTTTACTTATACTTAAGCATTTAAAAACACTGCTTTGCTTCTCATATCCTGCTACTGTCTTTTTGATTGATACAGTCCTGTCTGCTTCGTTAAGAAAGGACAGGACCCCGGGTGGCAGGGGGCCGGCGGTAGGACCCCAGGCTGGCAGCAGAGCCCCCTGGACCAGTGGCTGGGACCCAGGGTCAGCAGCAGGCTGAGCGGGGCTGGGGTGGCCGGGACCCCGTCTGGCAGGGGACCAGCGGCTGGGACCCCAGGCCAGCAGCAGAGCCCCAGGTCAGCGGCCAGGACCTGGGCAGTATGAATGTTACTCAAAATCATCTCGCGTGCCGCAGGTTGCTGACCCCTGTTTTACAGTATATCAGCAGCTAACTTAAAATGATTCATCAGGTGAGCATGAATTTGCAGTGGTGGGTGGCTCAGAGAATGTGGAATAGGCTACCACTGAAAGTTATTTTCATAAGTAAGTTTCATCTATATCTTATTGCATTTTTATAGAACAAATTTGAATTTTTGCAGCCAAAAAAGTATAATTTAATTAAAAAGAATTTTTTTCATGGGTAGAATGTTGACAAAAATGTGTTTATAAAAATGTTTATATAAAATTAGAAACCAAAATATTAGTGTAATTTGAAATTGTTGGGTTTTTTTTTGCTTTTCATAAACCAAAACATTTTTGAAATGATGAATATATTTTCCCTTCTCCTCCCACACATCTTTTGCCACACTATGCAGTAGAATGAAAGATGTCTAGGGCTTCTCCCACATACCTTTTCCTTTTTCCTCTCTCACTTTTCAAAACCATTCCAACTCTGGAAAAGAGAGAATGACAAAAGGAAAAATGAAAGAGGAAAAATGTGGGGGGAAACATAGACATTTATTCTATTGCATAAGGTGGCCAGAAGGGGGAAGGAAAGGGAAAAACACTAATAACTTGAAACAAAAATTTAGATTCAAATCAAAATGAAAATTTAGATTCAAACTGAGATACTCCCTCAAAAAATAAAAAAACTTGGATTGAAAAAAAAATCATGTGAAAAAGTATATTTTTCAAACAACTCTGCACTTTTAGCTATTCGGTACTCTGAATAATTTTGTAGGAAGGCACCAATAAATGCTATTACTATTAGTAATAATAGTGAATGCCAGTGAAAATGGGGCAGGATCTGAGACTAAAATAGGGAAAGAACAAGTTAAAAATTACTTAGACAAGTTAGAGGTCTTCAAGTAGACAGGGTCTGATACAATACATCCTAGAATAGTCAAGGAGCTGAATGAGGAGATATCTGAGCCATTAGCAATTATCTGAGCCATTATCAATTATCTATGGAAAATGGGAGATATTCCAGAGGACTGGAAGAAGGAAAATGTCCTAATCTATAAAAAGGGGAATAAGGACAACCTCAGGAATTGCAGGCCAAGCAGTTTAACTTCAGAACTGCGAAAGTTAATGGAGCAAATAATCAAGCAATCAATTTGCAAACCTCTAGAAGATAATAAAGTGATAAATACAGTCAGCATGGATTTGACAAGAACAGATTGTGCCAAATCAACCTAATAGCTTTCTTTGGTAAGATAGAAAGTCTTGTGGATGGGGGAAGTGGTAGATATGGTATATCTTGACTTTAGTTTGGCTTTTGATACTGTGTTGCGTGACCTGGGAGAGAGGGATAGCTCAGTGGTTTGAGCATTGGCTTGCTAAATGCAGGGTTGTGAGTTCAATCCTTGAGGAGCCATTTAGGGATCTGGGGCAAAAATTGGGGATTGGTCCTGCTTTGAGCAGGGGCTTGGACTAGCAGACCGCCTGAGGTCCCTTTCAACCCTGATGTTCTATGATTCTATGACCTTCTCATAAACAACTAGGGAAATACAATCTAGATGGAGCTACTATAAGATGGGTGGTGCGTAACTGGTTGGAAAACCATTCCCAGAGAGTAGTTAGCAGTGGTTCACAGTGGATGATAGGATTAAAATTCAAAGTGATCTTAAGAAATGGTCTGAAGTAAACAGGATGATATTCAATATGGACAAATGCAAAGTACTCCACTTAGGAAGGAACAATCAGTTGCACACATACAAAATGGGAAATGACTGCTTAGGAAGGAGTACTGTGGAAAGGGATCTGGGGGTCATAGTGAATCACAAGCTAAATACGAATCAACACTGTAACACTGTTGCAAAAAAAGTGAACATAATTCTGGGATGTATTAGCAGGAGTGTTGTATGCAAGACACAACAAGTAATTCTTCCATTCTACTGATCAAGCCTCAGCTGGAGTATTGTGTCGAATTCTTGGTGCCACATTTCAGGAAAGATGTGGACAAACTCAAGAAGGTCCAGAGGAGAGCAACAAAAATGCTTAAAAGTGAAGAAAACATGACCTATGAGGAAAGCTTGAAAAAACTGAAGAGAAGACTGAGAGAGGACATGATAAGTTTTCAAGTACATAAAAGGTTGTTACAAGGAGGAGGGAGGTAAATTGTTCTCCTTAACCTCTGAAGAAAGCAAGAAGCAAGGGGTTTAAATTGCAACAATGGGGGTTTAGGTTGGAGATTAGGAAAAACTTCCTAACTGTCTGGTTAGGTAAGCACTGGAACAAATTGCCTAAGGAGGTTGTGGAATCTCCATCATTGGAGGTTTTTAAGAACAGTTTAAACATATACCTGTCAGGAGTGGTCTAGTTGTTACGTAGTCCGTCCTTGAGTGCAGAGGACTGGACTAGATTACCACTCGAGGTCCTTTCCAGTCCCATGATTCTATTAACAAATACTTTACTATCTGCATCTGCTCTGGTGTTCATAATTATGTATACAGTATGGTGTAGGATACAGTATGTAATGTGTCATGGTATCTAGTGTGTTGTCCCAAGACATTGTGCTGCTGAAGGTGTTTTGTGGGTGACATGTAAACTAAAATTCTGACCACCTGTCATTTTTCTTGTGGTACTTTCAACAAATTGTGAGTTCCAAAGTCCTGGCCATGTTACAGCTTGACTATTTACATTCTGTCCCCTGCAATTTCCCATGGAAATTCTTCACTTTCTGTTCTAAAGTGATGTGCAATACTGCTCTTGAACAATTGCCACATTTCTTCTCTTATTTGGCAAGGTCGGTGTAATGAGGCCCAAATAGCTTGTAACCTTTGCAAAATACCTTGGGGACCTTTCAGAAACCAAGGCAGTACATAAATGTAATTCACTATTAATCATAATTACAATTTAATTTTCTGACACCTTTATGCATCTGATTGAAGTGGTTAATAGTATCTTGCATAATGAGAACCCATATACAGTAGCACCAAAAATTTCCTTTTTCCTGGGAGTATATGTATATGATAAGTGCACACACATTCTCTCTCTTCGGTATTGCCCCTATTATTGGTAGAAAGAAGTTTTTAGTTAGTTAGCCTATTACAAAATTAAGAGTTTTTTTCAAGGGTGTTCTTAGTGTATGAAAATCATGAGTCAGGGCCCTTCCCTCCCACATCACCCTCCCCAAAACAAAGAAAAGAGGAGTTGTTTAAAAATCATGAGATTATTTTTAAAGTAATTTTTATTCTTTGTATTTGTCTGATATTTTTTGAGCTTTTAGACTTCATGTTTTCAAGGTATTTTCTGAAATTATGAGGGCTATAAACTTATGTTTGTTTTTTTTAACGAAAGCTGAGATTCTCACATAGTTACATGACTCACCATTTGCTATTAATGAAAACACCAACTCTCTTTGAGTCTGTAATAAAATTATGAATTAGTAACTCTGTGTTCCATATAAATCAGTGGTATTCAACCTTTTCAGCCTGAAGGTCAATGTTTTATTGCCAAAAGAACAAGTAGCCCTGTTATGATCTCTGGGCTTTATCCTGCTCCCCTTCAAGTCAATGGACAAATTTCCCGTGACTTGAATGGTGCAAGATCAAACCATGTATTTTCTGCACCTTCCCATTCTTATGTAGAATGCAGCTTGGCTAGACTGGGGGATCTGGCCTCTTTGAAGCTTGAAAAGCTTCATTTTTCACTCTAACAAGCTTGTGTAAGCATGAATTCTCAAAGATTCAAATATGACCAAGGGATTAGTTTTCCTTCCAGGAGCTGAATCCAAGATATCTGCAGCAAGTGCTTTAAAAGGACAGTGTTCAAAACATCATTTGTCAGTAGAAGAAACAAATTCATCCCCAATCAGCCACAGTGTATGTCACAGTTCTGATGTCAGAATGCTTTACATCAGCTCTCGTGAAATGTATGTCTAGAAAGAATCCTTAGCATACAATCTAGTAGGTTCCTCCTTCCACTGTTTGACAATGTGTTTGGTCATATAACTTTGTGTGTACACAGTATATATGCCAAATTATGGCTAGCCCTGAGTGGGTTTACTAGTGGAGAGGGAAGCACAAAGATTCACAGAACTTCTGACACAGCAGAATATCCCCAGCAGGCAACTATAATTTTGCTGCCAGCACTGGTGGGAAAAAGAGACTTGTAGAGAGAAATTTGTTCAATATCCCAGATTCTATCTCATATAACTGGATGCGGTGTGGCTAGATTTATTATCCATATGCAAATGGTACAGAGATTTCCATTAAAAAGCCAATATTTGCCAATAATTAGTACAGCAGGGTTGTTTTGTATTCTATGTATAAGTAAAACAGAAGCACTTAAGGGCCACACTCTGCCATTCTTACCCACATTGAGTAGTACCAAGCTTTATGAGTAGTTCCATTGGAATCAATGGGTCTACTTCAGAAAAAGGGTAATACTGAATCTTAGTTGGTAGAACCAATCATAATATACTTCTATGTGATAACTGGTGGCAAATGCTTACTTTTAAAATGGAGACTCTACTAACCTCATCACTAAACAAGATACTTAATCCAGTCCATATAGAGATCATAGAATCATAGGACTGGAAGAAACTTCAAGAGGTCATCCAGTCCAGTCCCCTGCCCTCTTGGCAGGACTAAGTATTATCTAGACCATCCCTAACAGGTGTTTGTCTAACCTGCTCTTAAAAATCTCCAATGATGCAGATTCCACAACCTCACCCTACACAATTTATTCCAGTGCTTAACTACCCTGAGAGTTAGGAAGTTTTTCCAAATGTCCAACCTAAACTGCCCTTGCTGCAATTTAAGCCTATTGCTTCTTGTCCTATCCTCAGAGGCTAAGGAGAACAATTTTTTCCCCTCCTCCTTGCAACAACCTTTTGTGCACTTGAAAACTGTGATCATGTGCCCTCTCAGTCTTCTCTTCTCCAGATTAAACAAACCCAATTTTTTCATTCTTCCTCATCGGTCATGTTTTCTAGACCTTTAATAATTTTTGTTGCTCTCCTCTGGACTTTCTCCAATTTGTCCACATCTTTCTTGAAATGTGCACCCAGAACTGGATACAATACTCCAGATGAGGCCTAATCAGTGTGGAGTGCAGCGGAAGAATTACTTGTTGTGTCTTGCTTACAACACTCCTGCCAATACATCCCAGAATTATGTTCACTTTTTTTGCAACAGTGTTACAGTGTTGACTCATATTTAGCTTGTGATCCACTATGACCCCCAGATCCCTTTCTGTAGTACTCCTTCCTAGGCAGTCATTCCCCATTTTGTATGTGTGCAACTGATTGTTCCTTCCTAAGTGAAGTACTTTGCATTTGTCCTTATTGAATTTCATCCTACTTACTTCAGACCATTTCTCCAGTTTGCCAGATCATTCTGAATTTTAATCCTGTCCTCCAAAGCACTTGCAACGCCTCCCAGCCTGGTATTGTCTGCAAACTTTGTAAGTGTACTCTCTATGCCATTATCTAAATCATTGATGAAGATATTGAACAGAACCAGACCCAGAACTTATCCCTTCAATACCCCACTCAATATGCCCTTCCAGCTTGCCTGTGAACCACAGATAATTACTCTCTTGGAACGGTTTTCCAATCTATTATGCACCCACCCTATAGTAGCTCCATCTAGGTTGTATTTTCCTAGTTTGTTTATGAGAAAGTCATGCGAAACAGTATCAAAAGCCTTACTAAAGTCAGGATATACCACAACTACTGCTTCCCCCCAACCACAAGGCTTGTTACCCTGTCAAAGAAAGCTATTAGGTTGGTTTGACATGATTTGTTCTTGACAAATCCATGCTGACGGCTACTTATTATCTTATTATGATCTAGGTGTTTGTAAATTGATTGCTTTATTACTTGCTCCATTATCTTTCTGTGTTCTGAAGTTAAGCTAACAGATCTGTAATTCTCTGGGTTGTCCTTATTTCCCTTTTTATAGATTGGCACTATATTTGCTCTTTTCCAGTCCTCTGGAATCTCTCCCATTTTCACTTTACATAAGCTATTACCAGCAGGAGAGTGGGGTGGGGGGAGAGAAAACCTTTTGTAGTGATAAACACCCATTTTTTCATGATTTGTGTGTATAAAAATGAACATCTTCTGTATTTTCCACAGTATGCATCCTATGAAGTGAGCTATAGCTCACGAAAGCTTACGCTCAAATAAATTGGTTAGTCTCTAAGGTGCCAAAAGTACTCCTTTTCTTTTTGCGAATACAGACTAACACGGCTGTTACTCTGAAATCTCCCATTTTCGTGAGTTTTTGAACATAATCACTAATGGCTCAGATATCTCCCCAGTCAGCTCTTTGCGTATTCTAGGATGTATTTCATCAGGCCCTACCTACTTGAAGACATCTTACTTGTCTAAGAAATTTTGAACTTGTTCTTTCTCTATTTATTTCTCTGATCTTGCCTCATTTTCATTGGCATTCAGTGAAAACTGAAACAAAAAAGTCATTTAGCACTTCTGCCATTTCTACTTTTTCTGTTATTGTTTCTCTCCCTCCCCCCCTCATTGAATAATGAATCTACCCTGTCCTTGGTCTTCCTCTTGCTTCTAATGTGTATGTAAAATGTTTTCTTGTTACCTTTTATGTCTCTAGCTAGTTCAATCTCATTTTGTGCCTGGGCCTTTCTAATGTTGTCCCTACTTACTTGTGTTATTTGTTTATATTCATCCTTTGCAATTTGACCTAGATTCCACCTTTTGTAGGACTCTTTTTTGGAGTTTCAGATCATTGAAGATCTCCTCGTTAAGCCAATGTGGTGTCTTGCCGTACTTCCTATGTGCAAGAAGAATATAAATAACACCATCTCAGAGTGATGACCTTTTTAAAAAAAAACCACAACACAGTCAACATTTATTTTCTACTGTTCTCTTTTAGTTATAGACCAAATTTCCCAACCTTTGGGTTAAAGTCAAACCATCGGCCAATGTCCTGCATGAAAATGTAGAGAAGGTCTTTACTTCACTGTTTCCAAATGCCAACACTTGCTGCTTGTTTTCACATAGTCAAACAATTTCTTGTTACATATGAAGCCCTTTGGGATGCACTGAACTTTGCAACTGTAAATTGAAAAGGTTTCAGATATGCATAGGGCATCTTACAAATAGTTAGGCATTCTAAAAGTGTTTGGAGACTAAACAAGCAGGAAAAGGCATTTGCATTACTGAAGTTCAGATAAACTGGAGCTGAATTTCTTTGTCACCTTGCTGAACTCATTTAGTACTGGAGGAAAGACAGTGCGTGCTTTAGTGTGCATGTACTATTTATAAAATGGACATCTTGAATAGAAGTAACACAATTTTAAGTGATTTTTCTACACATGTTGTAGTGGATGTCACTCATACCTTACATTTCATATGGCCATAAATGGCAGGGAGTAGTGGGGAAACTTACACAGAGATAAAAATGATTCAGTGGTACTATGAGAAATTTGGTTACGTCCAGGAGGACTATCATGTAATACCTTATGAGTAGTCTCATTCATATACACCAGTGTACAGACTCAGGTAATGAGAGTAAGCATCCGTCTGATATAGACTGCTAACTTGACATGACAAGCAGCCTGGATTTGAAATTTAATCTCTGTCCCATCAGTATTACGTGCCCGGGGTGACACACTTTAAATGTTTTCAGTGCTGACTCTGCAAGCTGCTGAGCCCTCTCTTTGAGGGCATACCGCACCTTGCTAGGTCCGGCTTTTAATGAAATAGATTGTCAGGAGAATTTAAATGTTTCCATAACGAGAGATGAGTCCAGATATCATAGTGCCAGGTACTTTAAATCCTTCTCAGAATAATAAAACGGTGCCGTAGCTGTGGATATTCAGTGAGGACAAAAATTCCACACTTGAACACTTCTGCCTAACTCCCAGGGACTGCCGTGGACGTTGCGTAGAATTCCATGTTACAGAGCAGAGAATTTGTCTCGAATGAACATGGGTGGTACATCAAAGACCTTTAAATAAAGCCGTAGTTTTCTGTTGTTCATGTGGCTGTTCGTTGTCGAGGTAGCCCAGCCTAAGAAGGGTAATGCTTGTCACTCGGATATTGAATAACAAAAAGGGAGGAGTTGCTGCTGCCTCAACGTGGGTATAACTCCATGTGGCCCTTATATTGCTCCTGAAATAGGAAGGAAAATAGCAACTAGCACCTCTACCCAAAGGGGAACATTAGCCCGTTTAAAATCAGTCTGTCTGTAAACTACTTCTGTTTTAAAGGTCAATTTACTGTCTCTTGTCCTTTCCAATGAAGATTTATTTTAATACAATAATGTGGCTGATTTGGTTTTATAGGGCGTGCATGTCATGTACTCATTGTATATTGCCTGACAATGTGTTTAAATGATTCTTATATAATTGCTTCTCTGTTTGGCGATGTCACAATTTTCATAACTGGATACCTAAATTTAAACTCCTAAATTCATATACAGGCCCCAAAACACGATTTTAAAAGGTATTGATCACCTGTAGCTCCCATTGATTTCCATGGGGTTTGTGGGTTTCTCAGAAGCTTTGAATATCAGTCCACTTCTTATTTAGATATCTGAATATAATTTTAGGAGCTTAAATATAGATATCCAAGTGTGAAATATTAGCCCAAGCTGTACGAATGTTTACTGCTGTTTTATTGTTTATCAGTCACGTTCAATGACAGCAAGACAATCTTCGACATTTTTCTTCTAAGTAATTTATATATACTTTTGAGAACTGAATCTTTTTTGTTTGAGGAGGGTAAATAATGCACAATCCTTCCACTCACAGCTAAAGAAAATTCATTAATTTTCTTGCTTTAAAAAAAATTTAAGTTGAGAGAAACCCAGGTGTTGAGACACACAAAAGTTTGGTTTCAGGAGAAAAGAAAATTGAATTCTCTCTCTTTCCCTGATTGCTCTGTTATAGTCCATCACGTGTGGGACAATCTCTTAATAATAAATTATTTATACTCAGTTGTATGATTAGGGCTGACTATATCTTGGGAAATTTCTCCCTGGAGCACAGGCTTGTCAGAGGGGGCTGTCGGAAATTGTGCCCTCTGGAAGGAAATGGCTGGCATGAATTTAGAAAAGACTAATCCTCTTGCTTTCCTTTCCTTCATAGTACAACTACAGTCAATGCCGACTGTTTCAGTTTTCACAAGACATGGTTCTTGGCAGTTCTGAAACATACAGACAAAGTTTTACTTGCCATGTTCAGTGCATGAAGTTCAGGTATCCAAGGGAATTCATAAAAATGGATAAAAAGCCAATTAAACAATAGAAAACAGAGGAGGTGTATTCAACTGGCAGGAATTACTAAGTGAGAGTTCCATGGAGGTCAGTACATTGACCTCCACTATTTCCAATCTATCTGAATGACCTAGATGTGGGGAATAAACTAATTGAATTTGCTGATGCCACAAAATTGCAAAATTGAGGTCACTACTGAGCAGCAAGTAAAATTCAAACAGGATTTAGATCTGCTGTTTATGTGGTCTCAGGGAGAGCAAATGAATTTTATGTCTACAAGTGTAAAGTAATACACATTTGGCTTCAAAATAAATTCATGAATACGAATGAATGGGATTGAAGTAGAGTGGGAGAAAATTGAAAGGGACCTTGAAATAATAGCACACATATGCTTCTTTGAGAACAGGCGACAATGTGGAGGTGCATTTTAGAATGTCAACGAGAAGAACCCCTTAGAATTCTTTGGTATTAAAAAGAGCTTCCTTGGAAGAGATCTCATCGGTGCAGTGGTGGATGTGATGCTACAAAGGGTCTCAGATATCACTGTGATGGGGTGGTATAAGTACCTGAAAGGGACAGAAAAATATTTTATTGAAAAAAATGACTACCGAGAGTTCCACTGAAGAATGTTTCCTTTTGAATGGGTGAATACAGTGTCAGAGGAATTTGTGAAAAATAAAATGGTATCCTAGACTAAATTGCCCCTTTAGAACACTTATAAGCCCATCTGAGTTGTTCCTCGATAATGATAGTGAATGAAGAACAGAATCTATCTTTATCTTTGTGGTGGAACTGTTTTGGATCACCATAAACTCGCTGGAAAACTGCCGTTTGCTGCATTATGAATCTCTTAAAAAGAGGCACCATTTCCTTGCAATGTAGATACTTTAATGTACCTGCATTTGTACCCTTTGTGCCTTTTAGCCTGTAGTTTGCTATAAAGAAGGCATCAAAGTGTAGAACTCTGAGATAAGCAAGAAACAAGAAAAAGCAATTTTATTCATTCCGTTTATTTTTGCTGCACTCTGACAGCAACCTGGTTCTGTTAGAACTGACTCATCATGGACACCTCCCACTGTGTCTGAGCCTCACCTCAAATGATATAAACTACAGCTTCAACTTGGTTTAAATCAGGCAGCAACTTCTATTTATGGTACCTCTATGGTCCCCATTATCACAGTATCTGAGTGCCTCACAATCTTCAGTGTATTAACCTCATAACATCCCGGTGAGGTAGGGAAGATTATCTCCATTTTACACATGGGGAACAGAAGCACAGATGGATGCAAGTGACATGCCAAAGGTAATAAAGGAAGTCTGTGACTGAGGAGAGATTGAACCTGGGTTTTCCAAGTTTCGAGGCTAGTGTCCTAACCAAAAAGACCGTCCCTCCTCTCTGTTTGCATTTTTGAGAAAAACATAATGTGTAAGTCAAAATTGCATACTGTCTTCTGTCATTGTATGCAGTGAAACCTGCAAATGAAATTCATACAAGGTGAGTCTTAAAAAGGCAAACTGTGGACAGCTGTTATTCCTGAATATTGGTTGCTATGGCAGAAGGCAGCAATATACTCTGAGATCTGTCAGGTACCCTATCAAAGATCATAACATACTATGGAAGTGAGTTATACGTTTTCAGTATGATTTTGCTTTTCAAAGCATCAAAACCAGACATGTTGATCCGAGTCCTTAGCAATGGAACCCCAGGTTGCGTCCTAACACATTATGTCTCCTACTCCTGATTCTTTTTCCTTTTGTTCTCTGAACAGTGCAGGTGGGTATGTACTATTCACCTCTTCATGGTGAGAAGAACCAAAATGTTTGCATTGCTGATACTCAAGCGTTTCTCTTTGCAAAGAACTCTGCACATCACAGGACACATACAGAATATGGAACAGGCAGTTTTAATGCCATTGATAAATTTGTGGATTTTGTCATTAATCACCAGTGAAAAATGTGAGTGTTTAGTGCAGAGTCCAGAGGTGCCGTTGTAGCCAGAGGTATTTATTTAATCACATATATTGAAGTCTTGGGTTTCTGAAGTCTTCGTAGGTTTGCTATCTGAGCCTTAACTACTGATTCTCCATTACTGCGTTGATCAAAAGGATCTTGTTGCTGTTTCCCGAAACAAGCTTAGTTTTCATTACCATTTGAGTGATGGTGTTACTCTTTGTTTCACTGTGTTTTAAATGCGGCTGGCATTTGTCTTAGGGGCACTTATATAGCCCCATTGCTGTAGTATCTGAGCACCGCTCCATCTTTAATGTATTTATCCTCACAACACTCCTGTTAGGCACGGATGTGTTATTTTATAGATAGTTCCCCATCTATAAAACTGGTACTACGGCATAGAGATTTAGTTTCATGCACACACAAAGCAGAGCAGGGAATCAAACCTGAGTCTCCCAAGTGCCCAGCTGATACCCTAACCACTGGCCCATCCTTCCTCACTCTACTGAATCTCAATTCACAAGTGTTTCAGCACAGGAGGAGTAGCCGCTCCAGCTCTCCATTCACTGGAAGCGATTGCCACGTAGACAACATTGGGGAGAAAAAATGTCCACACCCACAAGAAATCACACTGGGTTAGATCAATGCTCCTTGTAACCTAATTACAGTTACTTACAAGTTCGTTGAAATCACTGGTTTGAAAATCACTGTATTAAATTTTTTAATTCTGTTTGTGAGTCTAATTTTATGTGCTACAAGACTTCAGTAAGCATTAGCTAACTAACAAATTTTTCTTATGAGAGTTGGGTTTGGAAAGAAATCTTGTTTCTAAACCAGCTGTTGGCTGGTATGCAATATGTGGGTCTCTTAATGTCCCATAAGGTTTAATTGCTAGTAAGAGATCTGAAAAAAAAAAAGGGGGGGAGGGCTATTTGATGCAGGTTTTAAATTGCTCACTGGGGCACAACACTGTATAGTTTGATGGAGCAAGATTATGCATGCCATCCAGAAACTAGAAAAAAGGTAACTACCAGTCTTTGGCTTTCTTCAGTAAATAATAGTCCACTTCCATGTTTCTTGGTGCTGAGACTGGATGTAGCTTTAACTAATAAAGAGCTCAGTTGGTGATTTCCTGATATAACAGAGCGCTATGGAAGCCGGACCCATACCTGACCCTGCATTCTGCCTCTAGCTAATCCACTGAGCATGATGAAAAGTGATTGTGTCCATCGCCCGGGTAATTATGCATTAAAGCACAAGACACATGAAACTTTGTATTGCTGGTGGTTTGTTTTTTCTGAAACTGGAGTGTGTCATGCCATGCTCTACAGTAGTGTTTCTCAATGACTGGTCCTTGGAGTGGCACCAGTCCCTGAGATCTCCGTGACACAGTTTAGGAAGGCAGCAAGCTGGTACCTGGTTTTAAAAAGGTTGAGACACACTGATTTACAGTATATATAAACCGAAAGGCAATTAATACTTAAACAGCATGTTACACACTAAGATTAACGCTTCTCCCCACATAATGTGCTTTGCAATCCCCCCTAGAATAAGTGCAAGTGTAGTTCATACAAAAATGCATTTGGTATACTGGAGAGCTAATAAAGTATAATCTTATTCTAAATTTGTACAGGACACTGTCAGGGTGTGCAGTTTGCCTAAGGCGCTAACCAGAAAGAATACATATCATCAAAGTATAAGGGTGCATATTGTTATATGGCATGCAGATGCAAATGCAGTGCGGAGTGTAAACACACTTCCCACTAGCTTTAAAGAAAGTATATGCCGTTCCCATACCATAGATCTTTGTTGTTACTGTAAATGTGAAAATGTAAGTCCTATTATGTCACCTTTGTTGCATTTCTGGAAGGTCTCACCGCATTTCTATTACAAATCTGAAATGTAGGAACCACATGCTGTCCATGGATGCATGCAGGTCTCCTTCTCAGTCAGTGGGCACTGTGACTATACATCTAAAGACAGAGTTTGCTGCTGTATTTATTTGGGTTTTTCTTTTAATAGTTTGGTGAACACTGAATTCAGAGGTGCTGCACTGACATCCCTGGAGACTGAAACCCTCTCTTCTTCCGTAGGAAAGATGCCACAAGGGAAGTGGAAGCTTTCCCATGCTACCTCCCCAATATATCTAAACTCTTATGTAAGTGGATGTCCTCCAGGTGTAAGATACACTGTCTAAAACCCATCCCATTTAGCTTTGGCCTTTCTGCAGAGATTGCTAACAAAGGTTCAAACTTTTAGCTTTTGTGAAGGAGGATACATGCTCACTAGAAATTGGACTGAGACTTGAAAGCTTATTCCACCTAAGCCTCTGGGTTTAACAGCTCAGTGATTTCAACTTACCTAGCAGTTTGTCAGGAAGACTTTTAAAAAGACATACATCGTCTTAAATCTTGTTCATTTACAGCTATGTAAAACATAGTAGTTACAGTTCACAGTTCTTCATGGAAACCCTTTTCTTTGGTTTTAATTTCCATGGCTTCTCAATGCCTGTGTTTTGCTTTGAGATTGAATAAAACCTATCAAGTTACACATGGTTTCACACCGAAACCCTGGAATTCTTCATGGTGTTATTGTCTCTGTAGGTGATCTATGTAAGATGTGTGTGCTTGCAACCATGCATCTTTGATCAGAAATTTTTTGTCAGCAGTGTCCAGGGGTCTGTACCTGAACCCTACACCTACTTATGCGCTGGACAGAGTGCATACAGGGAGGGGAAGACCTGCTAATGCTCCAGTTCCTTTCAACTGCCTGAAGCTAGAGATGGAGCATTGTGCTGTCTGCTACCTTAGCCACCTACCGTACCATTTCCTTCTTACTTTTACTTTTCTTTAATTCTTTACTTTGTTTTGTTTTTTCTCAGGGACACTTTTATGCCTTCGGGGCGGGGGGGGGGGTCTCTGCCTCCTTCCTTTATTTGCCATAGTCAGGACCTCTACCTCTCTTGCTTCCCACTTTGCCAGTGGTCTTTTCTTCTGAAGGTTATGCCCCAAATCTCAGGTTTCAAACTCTGCCAGACCTGCCCAATTACTTCTCTCTCAGCAACAGGCATTCCAGCAGCCACAGAGAGTCCCATAGCCTGTTGAAGTGTGAGGTCTGCTCCAGCTTCAAGAGCAGATCTAGCAAGCTGAGGGAGGACAGACGGAAGCCTCTTCTTTATGGAACATTCCCAGAGAACTGCACGGTCAGACAGCTCTACCCTCCAGTACCTCAGTCTCAGCCCCTCAGAGCAATCACAGAATATCAGGGTTGGAAGGGACCTCAGGAGGTCATCTAGTCCAACCCCCTGCTCAAAGCAGGGCCAATCCCCAATTTTTGCCCCAGATCCCTAAATGGCCATCCAAGGATTGAACTCACAACCCTATGTTTAGCAGGCCAATGCTCAAACCACTGAGCTATCCCTCCCTCCTGGATTTGTTTTGGCTTGGAGACCAAAGACCAAGGAGTAGCTTCAGAGGTCTTGAAGCACTGAAAGAAAAAAAGGCCTAAGTCCCCTGATAGGGAGTCTAAACATAAGGAGAAGTCACCCCAAGGACCAGGGACTAAGGAGAGCTTTTGTCCTGATATGGGTACTGCTGAGACTTTTACTTGCTCCAGTACCAAGGGCCTGATACTGATGAAAAAGACTGTCAGCAAGCCGCATACCAAGAAGGGTCTTGGCAAACAAGCCTGCTTGGTACCATTGTCAATACCTTCAGAGCCCTCCAGGCACAGGGATTCCTCCTAGAAACCTTCATCAGCTTCAACTCTGGGGCTCTCTGAAGGCCAGGGACATAAGGAACATGACCGCCCATCAATGCCATCTCCAGTATTGTTCGACTTACCTCAGCTTGAGAAGTACTGCCTTGGATCACCAGTACCAACCATGTTCTTCTCTCACAAGGACCTCTGAGTGACAGAAGAGCCCAAATCCCTTCGATTGAGAGAGACAGAGAGAGTGTCACTGCTGGTACTGACACACACATCTGCACTGACTGACCAACCGGTGTCAGCCCACCTTCCCCCAAAAACCCAGCCACTAGTACCGATGCGGATGTTGGTACCCAGTAAACCACCCATATTGATTTGACTAGAGCTACCAACCTCCCAGCCCCTCTGCTGGGCACACCCTCTGACACACCCTCTGAATCAGACATCTCCATCCAAGATTCAATCCCTGGGACTTTGATTCAGTGCAGAGAAATTCAATCTAACATCCACTCAGTGCATTGACTTCATCAGAGCCACCCTGGACTCTACAACCAGCAGGGTGTACATATCCAGAGACAGGTCTGACACAATGTTCACTCTTATTATTACTCTGCATCAGAGCCCTCAGAGCACAGCCACATCTTGCCTGCAACTCCAAATTCATATGGCAGCCTGCACATTTGAAATGTCCCATGCTACACTACACTCCTGTTGCCTCCAAACCTGGCTCAGAATCATCTTTATTCCCAACAAGCACAATCTGTTCAAATGAGTTTCCACCCCCAGAGAGTCCTTGACTCTGTCAGCTGTGGGAAGGACTCCCACATAGTTTGTGTTGGGACCCCATTTTCATGTCCACCTCCCACAGAGAGAAACACCACAGACACATTCATACTCAGTTGGGGAGCTCCCCCCTAGGAGTCGTTGCTTAATAACAACATTCTCAAGCTCAAGGTGGTTCGATGCACATGTCAACTTCTTACAAGATCAGGGGTCACTCCATCAGGCTCATGACATATTACAGAATGTAATGTACAGAATGTATTACATCAACTGCCAAATAGGAGCAGGATCCCGATCCTTATGTACACACGCAAACTCTGGAATTGGTCTCTCCTCCACCAAATCGACATTTTAAAGGTCTACCTACTAGGTGTGTGGAACACCTTAGCTGACACCGTGAGCAGGCATTTCTGCCAAGATCATGAATGGCAGATCGGTTCTATCTTCTGGAAGATCTGTGTCAGTTGGTCCTCTGCAGAAATAGACCTCTTTGTGACACAAAATGTCATCACTTCTGCTGGAGGGGAGGACTAAGGGCTTGGCTACACTTGCAGATGTAGAGCAATGGGAGTTAAACTAGCCTTCAGAGACCGCAGCGGGGAAAACGCTGCCGTGTGTTTACACTGTCAGCTGCAAGCGCACTGATGTGGCCACATTAGCAGGTCTTGCAATGCCACAAAGAGCAGTGCACTGTGGTAGCTATCCCAGTGTGCAAGTGGCTGCAGTGTGCTTTTCAAATAGGGAGTGGGGAGTGTGACAGGGAGTGTGGTGTGTGTATGTGGGGGGAGAGACAGTGTGTTTTGGGGGGCTGAGAGCGTGTCAGCATGCTGTCTTGTAAATTGAGACAGGAGCAGACCCCCCTTCCCCCAGCCTCTCTCTTACACACACACTCACAACAGCAGCATTCCTCAGTAATGATTGCTTTGTCCCGGAGCAGATAAGCGGCCGGCTGACAGAAACGGAGCTTTAAAAGGGCATATCCGCATTCCTGCAGCCGAGTTCAAAACAATGACAAGAGTGGCCACTTGACTTCAGGGGATTATGGGACATTTCCAGAGGCCAATCACAGAGCAGTAATGCAACACGTCGTCCACACTGACACCCAAGCATTTCAGCTGGGGCGCAGCAAGCTTTATGCTACTCGTGGAGGTGGATGACCAGGAGTGCTGCAGCTGCAGAGTCCAGGAGCTCTACGTGCCTTGCCAGTATGGACACCTCAGGAGTTAGGGCGCTCCAGGGCTGATTTAATGTGCTCTAACTTGCAAGTGTAGCCACGCCATCAGTCACAACTCTCTGGGTGATGCCTTCCTCACTCATGGCCTGGGGTTCTGCTAATGCCTGTCCTCCAACACCATTGCTCCTCAGAGTCTTGAACAAACTGAAAGAGGAGAAAACAGTAGTTATCCTCATAGCACCGACATGGCTGAGGTAGGTATGATTCCCGGGCTGGATTTGCTTCTCTCTCGAGCCACCTCTTCTCTTCCCTCTGGTGACAGGCCTCCTGACCCAGGAGTCCAGCACTGTACCACATCCAGCCTCTCCTTGTTACACCTCGGAGCCTGGCTCCTTCATGGCTCACGGGACTAGAATGGGATTGTTCTTTTGAGGTGCAATCTGTGCTGCTGTAAAGTCGGAAACCAGCCACAAGAAAAACTTAGACGTGAAAGTGGAAACATTTCCAGCTTTGATGATCCCAGCGGTCATTGTCTCCATCTGTGAATCTCATTTCTCCAGTGTACTGAACTATCTGTTAAAATTTAAACCTTTATATTTATCATTTAGCTGTATTAATGTCCACCTAGCTGCTACAACAACCTTCCACCAACCAGTTAAAGGATTTTCAGTTTTTGCACATTCTACCAGTACAAGATTCCTGAAAGAATTGACCAGTCTCTTTTCTCATATAAGGCTACCCACTCTGCCTTGGACCATAATTTAATTCTCAGTGTTTTGGAGAAAAACCCCTTTGAACAGCGGGGGAATTGTTTTCTTCTACACTTATGCTTGAAAATTGTGTTCCTTGGAGCGATTACTTCAGGACAGGTGAACTGGGAGGATTTATAAGATGATCCACCATACACAGTATTCTAATGACACAAGGTCATTTTGTGCTCCTCGTCCTTGTTTCCTGGTGAAAGCCTCATCTGACTTTCATATCAACCAAGTCATTCAGTTACCAGTTTTTTACCCCAAACCACATGCTTCAAGGGAGGAAGCCAGCCTCTATATTCTAGATGTGTGAAGAGCTGTTGCCTTCTATCTCAACAAGACTAACCCCTTCAGAACTTCCCCTAAACTCTCTCTTGACATTGCAGAGAGAATGAATGAAGATCCTCTTTCCACCCCAAGACTATCTAAATGGGTTTCAGAATGAATCTTAACAGGTTACAAAGGTTCCGGAGTGCACCCTCCACCTAGGTTGATAGCCCTTTGCACCAGGCTCTTCTGTCCCACTTAGAAACATACCTATCACAGACATTTTGCAAAGCTGTCACCTGGTCATCTGTGCACACCGTTTCCCAGCATTACATCAGCATTCACACCCCCAGATCAGACATAGCCTTTGGTGAGACCATTGTCTGAACTGTTCTGTACCCATCTCCTCAGCATCCTCCTCCGTAATCTAGATGCCTCTCGGGAATCACCTGATGATGGAGCACTCATGGGGACAATAACTCTAAGCAGGAGAGGTTACTTACCTGTACAGTAATTGGAGTTATTCTGGATGTTCTGTCCCTCTGGGTGATCCACTACTTGCCCTCCTTTGCCTTCTGCTTTAGAATTCTTGCCTTTCGGCTTTGTGGTTGTAAAGGAACCAGAGTGGTGGTGGGTCTACACCTCTCTATATATTCTTGGTCTGGAGCACGAGGAGGTGTAGTGTGTTGGCACAGATGCTGCTGACAAAAAAATATCCAATCAAATGTCCACAGGGATGCACACACCTAAAATGGGGCATCCATGGGGACAAAGCATCTTGAAGAACTCCAGTTACTGTACAGGTAAGTAACCTCTCCTTTTCCATAGTTTTGACACTGTCACTGAATCAGTCTAGATTTGCTCAAAAGGCTCACATGCCATTAGTGAACTTTTGATGAATGGGAGCTGAGTCTGAAGTTCATAATAAAACCCAGAGCTAGGTCAAGCTTTGTGTGACCTTCCACTGCAAAATGTTCATGTTGCTCTGCTTCAAACTCTTTATGGCTCTGCTTGCCATGCATAACAAAAAGAGCCATATTCTGCTGCTGTTTAAGTTGATAGGCATTTTGTATTTAATGGGAGCAGGCAGTTCAACACTGATTTCAATAAGGGTAGGATTGTGCCTATATTTTAGTGCTGTCCATAGATTTAAACTGCACTATAAAAGCTAGCAACTAGACCAATGTGTAGGTGCCCTGGATAAACTCTTAAAAATATATTAATACATAAGACTTTGGCAGTTAGCTACCCACGGATACACTATCCCTGCACAGAATCAACACACAAAAAAGCTAATTTAATAATAAAGGACTCTTGAAGTTAGTAACGAGTAGCATAACCTCTTTTGCACTGGAGGGTATTTCTATGGGTGTGACAGGGTCCTATCAGTTGTAGACTGATACTTCTAATGATAGAATTTCGGCAGCATTGAATCACTTCAGCACCAGATGACTTCCAAGCAAACAGTAATGATAAGAATTAATTTCTGGACTGCCTGTGTGCACAGGACATGCTTTATGATTTTAAGCTGTAATGTAGATTGCTTCTTATTAGCATTTGAAATGTCCATTATTTCCAGATACAGTTGCTACTGTGGCACATCAGAAGGTATCAGAAAGCATCTAATTTCAACCACAGGATAAATGAGAATAGACATCACACCTAATTAAACAAATAAAAGAAAAGTATTTGGGTGAGAGCTCTTCATCTTTCTGTGAAATTTTTCCTGATCAGAAATTAGGATACAGTTTCATTTCTAGGTACCCAAGATGGAGAGGAAAATTGTTGAAGGAAGAGGAACAGCTTTAAACTGATGGAGTATGATACTAGTCCTTAATACTGAGAAATACAAATAGTTCTGATCCTCAGGTGCTGAGCCCAGGGAAGCTGCAAATATTCAGCTCCTCTCAGAATCAGGTTCTAAGTTAGGAAGGAAGAATTTGTAGAAAATACTGCATTTATTTCCCCTAAATCATTATTATTACCCTCTTCACATTACCATGTAATAGAATCCCCTGTCTTTCTGCTTAGTCCATTTTTTTTCCATCCACTTCCCCGCGTCCCTTTCTTTTTAAAAACACATTCTTCTATTAATGCTAATGCTCATGAGAGGTAGAAGATTGAGTGCCCTGGGGACTGAATTTCTGAAGTTGTCAAACCACGCTACAGTTACCATGCAAGTTTCCGGTTGCTACCACACCAATGCACCACAAGCCCATAGGAGTGATAGCCCAACTAATTCTGCCTGGACATTGCATTTTTTAGCCTCTCTGATGAGGTTCCAACAATGTGCTGGTTGTGTTAGTAGGTTGGTAGTATAGACGTCTGCCTGCAGAATCTTGGCTGAGACACTATTCATTTTGCAGAGGCCTTCAGAGAGCAATACTTCTAGACTGAAACAGATGAAGATTTCAAAGGCTCCTTTTTAGCCACATTAGAACAACAGACATTTTGAAATACCTGGTGGTGAGACAGAGATAATAAAATTTTATGGCAAATTTACTCCCACATTTGTGAATCTGAAATATCTCCAAAGCACTACTGTGACTGTTATGAGGTATTTAAAGAGCTATTGAAGTCTCATGGAAAACTCTGAAAAATATTTTCTTTAGAGACTGTGCTGCATCTGTATCATGCCATTTCTGCTTTCTCTTATTCCCTTTTTAGCTACTAGAGGCATTTACGTAAGAGCAGGCTCTTTGTTGCTTGGGAGTTCATCTGCTCCTGCCACTGAGTTTCCACTTGAAGTCACAGGTCCCAATCCATCAGTCAGGAAACACTCCCAGGGAATGTGAGATGTCCCAGATCAGACCATTAATCTTCAGTTTTTCATATTAAAGTATTTTCTGCTGTAGGTCTGTGGCTTAAAGTGAGGAAATTGGAAGCATGGGAAGTTGAACTCCTAAGCAGTTAAGAACCTGTTCTCATAGATAAAAATAAGGGGGATATTTAACAAAATTTGTTACAAACAGTTAAGAGTATTTCAGTGGAGTACAGATATTGACTTTCCATACAGAAATACTGTCTCTTAAAAAAAGTCAAACCTTAAAAAGTCTGGAATGGAATAGTTGAGGGCTTAGGGTGACCAGATAGCAAGTGTGAAATACCAAGACACTTTTTGCGGGGGGATGTGGTGGGGGCATAGTTGCATGTATAAGACAAAGCCTCTAATATCGTGATGGTCTTGATAATATTGGGACATCTGGTCACCCTATGAGAGCTTCATACAGTTCCCCACTTACCCCATCACTCACTTTCAGCCCGTCTGACTTTCTCTGTATCCACATGAAAACAGCTGTGTGGCCCTAATTTGCAAGCTATCCTGTCCACTCACTGTTAGCAGCACCTCCTCCTGGCAATTCTGGTTAGCTTCTTCCAGGTGCTGCACCCTCCTCTTCTTGTCTCTTCAGCCATTCTGTCTCATCCTGTGGCCCCTCTCATTCCAGGAGCTGCAGCTTCCTCTTCATGACTTGGCCCTTCAGTCAGGTCATTATGCTCCTTCCTGGCAGGGTATCAAAGTCTTCCAGTGCAAACCGTCCCAGGCCGTCCGGTCTCCACTGCATGGTCTGCACCACTTTCCCAGTGGCTGGGATGGGAATCCAGGCCCATCCTCTACTCTGGGATCCATCTCAGGAACCCTCTAGTCAGCAGCCATGGCCTTGTTCCATCCTGGACCTTATTGCCTTTCCCCTTTCCTACCTTTTGGCTCTCCTCCCATCTCTGAGTTTACCCAGTCACACACCTCCCTGCCCTCAGGGAGTGACTGCAGACTACTTCCCTGCAGCCCCCTTCTGCTCTTAGCTCTTGGGCTTTCTACAGGCTCTGCCTGTTCTTGTCCAACTGAGCCTCATCTAATCAATCCCTGCTCCCAGGTGCAGCCTGGGCAGTCAATTGGCCCACCTAGATACCTTAACCCCTTCAGGTCTTGTATGGGGTGGACACCCTACCACCAGATTTCTGTTCTGCAGAGTGCTGAAGTATGTGCCCAAGATTCAACACACACTTATGTGCTTGGCAGCATTGGGGCCTACGGAATTACTGAATATAAGGGCAGGCAACCAACTGCCCACCCCCAAGGGAAAAAATATTGCACCCAGTCTCTAAGTCAGAGATGCTTCCGTGGTGCAAAGCACTTTTCTGCTCTTGCTCAGTGTACCAGGGAGTAGGATCTGAGGCTGGCTGGCTTGCTTTCTTCAGCCTGGTCCCCTCTGCCCTCCCCCTAAAAAAAACAAAATGGTAAAAAGAAAAGGATGACTTACTTCCGCTGCAGGAGAAAACCAATAGTCCTTAACTTACACAGTGTCTTGTAAAGCTGTAGAGTCTTTCTGCGTAAGCAAGATGGCTGGTTTGTGAGTTCCTCATCGTTCCTGTTCCAGTATCCATACTGGCCTGAGCAGGAGAGCACTTTCCCTCAGGGGCCCTTCTCCAACCTTCCTGTGGCCCCTCTATAAGTCCCGGCTCTAATGAATGACTAATTAACCCCTTCCCTGCCTACCTGAGTGTGGGATACAGACACACATCACCAGCTCTTTGTATTTTTGTATTGTTATATCTAGATAGATTATATAGATATTCAATGTGTGCCTGTATGTAATTCTGTATGTATGCATCAAAAGAAAACCCACCAAAATGCATTCCTCAGTAAGGCAAAGTTTAAAAAAAAAAGAAAAGAAAGAAAGAAAGGCAAAATTGTAATTTGTAGACCAAGCTAGTTATGATAAGCTAAAGACAATTTTTAAAAGGTCCCTATTAAAAATTCTGAAAAGTTTCCAAATACCATAATGCTAAAATTCCTGTTCTGATGTATTTCCCAAACTTCTTAGAAAAATTCTACCAGGGGATGGGATGTGGCATGTGAAATTTCATGGGGATGGCCTTTTGTGTGTGTTTGGTGGAGGGGAGGCATGAGCGTCAGGTTGGAATCTGCTACAGTTCACGCAAAAGCCAGAGGTTTCAAAGTTAGGCTCCTAAACCTATTTAGGTGCCTATGGGTGGGATTTTGAAATACACTTAAGTAATTTATCAAAGGTTTTCAAACTGTAAACGTATAGCCTGTTCAAAGCATTTCAACTGTCTTGACTTGTGGAAGTGCAATATATTGGAAACAGTGTTGGGTACAAATATAGCACAGGCTGTTTGCTTATCAGTTTGATGTTAGGTCTGTGGTGTTCTTACAAGAAGGATGTTATTGAGAACTCGGGCTTTTTCACATAGATGAGTGTTTTAAATGTAAAACTCCTTAGAAAAAAATTCTATGGAAAATTTCTATAGCAAAATTCTACTAATAATTAAGAAACTAATTAAAAATATGAGAACAAAACATCCACTTAAACAGGTAAAGACTAAAACGGGAAACAAGTAGAGAATTAGCAATATATAAATACTGAATTAATATAAAAATAACGATACCAAGCTCTTACATAATGCTTTTTTCAGTAGATTTCAA
Organism: Eretmochelys imbricata; assembly: GCF_965152235.1. NCBI lineage: Eukaryota > Metazoa > Chordata > Testudines > Cheloniidae > Eretmochelys > Eretmochelys imbricata. The sequence goes on along the minus strand of NC_135572.1, from coordinate 190,831,355 downwards.
ATCAATTTACAAAGAAGGTCAGTAACATTATTCACATTTAAATTATAAAAATAATAATAATATTTTTTAAAAAATTCGTATCTACCCTGCATGTGACCTAACCTGGAACCTGAGCAAAGTCTTCAAAGGTGAAAAGCTAGTGCAGTAAGCAACTTTTCCATCTGTCTCCTAACAGAGCACTTAGATATTCCTTTGCCTTCAGCATGTGCTAGCCTTCATTTTTACAGAGATTATTTAGAAAGTGGTGTAATAGCAGATGCAATTTTCTTCCTGGGATCATCTGGCTATTATAGATATACAAGAATCAGAAGAGAATATGTTAGCACACTTTTTAATTAATATGGATCAAAAATATAATTCCAAAACACTTAAACTAGACAATTGCAAAGGGTCAACTTCCTTGTTTGGCAGGATACGTATGTAAAGTTAACTAACAAGAATAAAAATCCACCATTCAGAACAATATACAAGGGTGTGCATTTGGGCTGAAATTCACCCCAGTGCAGTGGGTCAGTATCAGACCCTCTGTGAAACTTTAAATTCAATGGATCTGCCATGGGCAGATGAGCTTCCACTCCTTGTGTATTATGCAGCAGAGACTCTGTATTGGCTCCAAACAGGCCAGTGCAGGAGGTGGAATTTGGGGCAAGGCTTCTGGATCTGCTGGATGTATATCCGATGATGCAAACTCCTTGCACAGGAGGGCCAGTGGCAATTATTCCAGCCTACCCGCTGGCCCAGTAGCTGCAGAGGGGCTGTGCCACGGCTCTGCAGCCTGGCCATAGATTGGAGCTCTTCCCCAGCCTGGGCGGGATTCTTCACACTCATCCCATTTTCCTGAGTGGGAATAAACATACATGCATTTGTTGCATAGTTTTTCTGAAAGGTGATTATTGTTCTTCCTTACCATAGTCAAATGCACCTGGGCAAACCAACTGCATCAGTTTATTATCCTCCTCCATACCACCTAATAAATCATCTCCATAAAGATGAAGTCTAGCACTAGATGACATGCTGAAGAAAACTGAATGTTCTCTGAGTTTGTCTTGACTTCCTGCAGAAGCCAGAGTGTAGAGTGGCTTAATGGACAAACATTTCAGCTCTGGAGGCCTGGCTCAAATTTTTAGTGAAATCACAAATGAAGTTGTTGATTTCCTCCTGGTACCCATTTGTGCACATCAAGAGACTCTTCCACCGTTTAGAATGATCAGCAATTTTTGCTCAAGAGGTGCATGCTAGCATTATATGCTGTCACCCTTCTACTGAAATGTAACTGAGATCCAGGCTTTGGAATCTGCTTTCCAGTGGGGGAGAAATCAATTGTGTGCAGGCTGGACATATTCTGAGTGCAACGTGTTCTGTTTACTCGCATGTTGGAACACAGGGGTCCTAAACAGCATACAGGAAACGCCCTCGGCCAAAATACCAATGGCCAGGGCACAGAAAGCAACTGTGCTCTGTGCCTTAATTTCTGTAGCTTGTCAATTTTGGGGTAAACTCTTTAGCTCCGGCAGAACCAGTCAAGGGCCTGACCTCCTTTTCTGGGACTCCCAGAGTCCAGCAGGAATGCGAGCAATGGGGTAGGAGCTACTCAGCTTCCTTGCAATGCTGCAACCTGCAGGAAGAGGAGCTGCTGAGCAGGTGCATCAGGGAAAGGAAAGCAGCTGCTCAGAGCACACCTGCCTTACAGCAGTGTTGTTCCTGAGGCCGCAGTGGGAGAGGTAGTCCCCCTATCTTGTCCCTGTAATGACAGTGCTGATTCAAACTCTTCAGGTTAACAACCGTTAGGACATGGTTCCGGGTACACATTTTCAATTCATAATCAAATAAAAAAGCTTCATTTTTTTTCTGCTACTGACATAATCACCAATTAATGGGTGTGAAATATTAACAAAAATATCACTGGACATTTTTTCACTTTCATTATAAACTTGAAAACAAACCCATTCAGCCAATGCATATATGCCATCCTTTGTGATTGTTGTTGTTGTTCAAGGAGAAGCCAGTTTTTCAGTGAAATATCTCCTATTTCCAAGCAGAACTCAGCCTATTCTGAAGAATTGGTGAATTTAAAATTCATAGTTCATGCACCAGTAGCCATTTCCCCAAACTTAATGGAAAAGCAACATTTGGGAAAATGCAAATCCACCCAAAACTAAATGAACAATACTGTTATAGAAAAGATGTTACTCTGCTTGTACAATTCTAGTGACCATTAATAAAGATTTTGCAATTAGAGTTTAATTGATTCTTTTATTGCCTGTGCACCAGAGGGAATAGAATCCAACTGCTTTTTCCATTGTCTTTTTTGTCTGCAGTGCTAACAGTATATTATAGACTTGTTTGAGTAGGTAACTTAGATATGATCCAAGATGAAAAAATAGCAGATACTGTGGGTTTGATTTTCAGTACTGCACACATGATATGTAAACACCTGGACAAATCAGACATGGCCAGTTAGATGAATAACTAGCATTTGCGTGGGCAAGAACCTAAATTACACACACAATCACTGTGCTTGCCTATGCATATTAGGTACATACAACCATACAGACAGTAGTGAAAATCAGGGCCCCAGTGCTTAGAAATAGCTGTTTTATCCTGGAACACATTTTAATGTCAGCCATAAACTAATTTTGCATGTGATTCAGGAACCTTCTGATTCAGGAAGGGCACTTAACTCTCATTGAAGTCAATAGGATTTAAGCACATGATTAACTTTTTAAGGCATGTGCTAAATGCTTTTCAGAATCAGGGTGATTAATCCCATCTATTTATGGTTGGAGGGTGGTGAGGATTCACTGGGCTGTAATATATAATTTCAATGGAATGTAAGTTTTTAAACTAAATGTGACTAGAGTGCTTGTGAAAGATGCAGATTTCCCCAGAATGCCTTGTCAATGTGTCAGTTCTGACCTTGGAGAAACAAAATGTCAGGATTGAGACTATGTCTGTCTCCATGTCCATTCAGTCCGTGTGTGTGTGTGTGTGTGTGTGTGTGTAGGATATTTATACCCTGACCCTGCAATCTGTTCCATCCGGGTTGCATGCCTATTGCCGGCCAGGAGCCCCACTGAAGTCAACTGCTTTCAAAGAGCATGTAGTATTTTAGTCTATGCTATTTCAGCATTAACTGCCACTTATGTAGTATAAAATGCTACCACCAGCAATTTGATTGTGACCTGGGATAAGGTGTCCACCCCACACAAGGCAGAACAGGTTAAATTAGATTAATTAACCTGATAGGCTGTACACTGGGGGGAGTCAGAGCTTGAAAGGCTGATTGATGAGGGAGCCCAGCAGAGAAGGAACAGATGGTATAAAGCCAGGAGTATAAAGCCAGGAAGTTGGCAGCAGTAAGGGGCTGTAGTGGGGAGTAGTCCACAGTCACTCCCTCTTCGGATGGAGGTTTATTAGAGATTACAGGGTCTGGTAAGAAGCTGGGGGGAGCGGGCAGAGTAGTCCAGAGAGCAGAAGAAGCTCAGATGAGTGATAAACCTAGATGTGCCAGAGGCTAGCAGGAGGAAATAGAACACAGAGTCCAGGGAAGTAGCAACCAGGTCTGGGAGTAAGTAGACCATAGTTAAGGAGCACACAGTCCCTGGTCTGGAGTAGAGGGTGGGCTTGAGTTCCCCTGCCAGCCACTAAGGAAGTGGTACAGCCTTGATGTAGGATGGAAGATTGCTTGGAATGGCAGAGGGACAGTTTGTCGAAAGACATGTTGACAGACTCTGGAAGCGGAGGACTATGGTGACCTGGCTAGAGGGCCATGTCATAAAGAGGGAGCACGTGAGTCACAAAGAAGAAGACTACCCCTGAGTGCAAGGATATTTTGCACCCTAGGCGAAACTTCCACCTTGCGCCCGAGAGCGCCCCAGAGCATTGCTTATTGTAAACTTTCAAAAATGAATACTGCATAATGTGGCATTGTTTCTTGTTCACTATTAAAAGTAAAGGATAGAGAATACATGTCACTTACTAACTATGAGTCACTATTTGAATTTCATCAGCTGTTTGACATAAACATTGAGTAAGAGATCAAGATGACTTTTCCTCAAAATTAAGCAATGTTGATTGTAATTGGAAATACGTATGCTTACTTCCTTCATTCTTTCATATCAAAATCTACTACATTTTATTCTACCTTTAGACTATCCAATTATTGTTATTCATAAAATTTATAAAATTAGAATGGCGGATACTCCGCAATACAACAACAACTGACAGTATCAATATGACAAATTTCAACAACCTACACACGCATATTGGCACATGATAAACATATACCCTCAAATACTGAACATACACACACAGTCGACACAAAGGATTGGCGAAATGATGCAGCAGCAATTGCCAAAGTCTTAGATCTGAAACAACTCAACAAAAATAGTTAGCCTCAGTCGACAACCTCCAAAAACTAGTCAACGTAGCATGATAAACAGCCCGTCAGAACGGGTACTGGCTCCGCACGACGAGAAAAATGACGTCAGTGCCACTTTGTACCGTAATGAAGCAGCACCGCAGAGCTGGCGTAGGCTATAGCCGGAATGTACAAGAGAACAACAAGTTAAAATGCAAGTTCAATGATGTTTCCCTTTTCTTTATTCATTTGATTTCCAGCAACAGTGTAAAAAAAAAATTGGGGCACCGCTGTTTGGCACCCCCAAATTTGGTGCCCTAGGCGGCCGCCTAGTTTGCCTAGTGGTTACACTGGCCCTGCTCAGAGTCTGACAAGATGAGACTGAGACAATGGGCTGAGTGACTGCAGGAAGGGGTGCCTGGCCAGTGGTGCTCTCTTCCCCAGGTGAGCCACAAAGAGGCATATTAGCAGTAGGTAGTGAACCCTATTACAGGATCCCAGTATCATTTTATATGACAGAAAATGATGACCGCTATATATCTCAACAGCCTTATGTGCTGTGCTTGGTACTGATGTGTAAAATTCATCTGAGCGTATGATTTTGTTCTGAATCTGGTTTTCCAAAAGAACTCAGTATTCACAGCTCCTGTATAGACGATAATACATGTTCTGGATATATAGAATAGAAAATGGAAGTACTTCAGAACCTCAACCCGCTCTCACTTTTTAGTGTAGTGTGAAAGTTGAAACAGTAGGTTTCCCCATTGCAAACCATGTTTGCTTTGCAGTCATAAATAGCATTGGTGCGGAACACTTTCAATTCTATAGCTCTATAAAAATGATGAAAGGAGACAAGAGGAGAATTTCTATTTAAACTGGTGTTGTATTGGTAAAACAAACATGAATCTTAATATTCTTGGGTTATTTTATTGGTACTGATACTACTTGACATGTCACCAGATGCTGCAATCTCTTAACTATGTTTAGATAGATGTGAAAATCTTTTCAGATAAAGGTAAAGTGTTAAAGGTTACTTTCAAGTATTCCCTTTTATAGGGTACGTCTCGCTCTTCGTTAGTAATAATACTTACAGAAGCTTGAATATAAAATTGCTTTCCAGGTCTGTCTGATCTCCACCCATTTGGCAGGGGATAATGGGAGCAACACAGTAGATCAAACTCAAACTAAGTGAAGACTGGTCATGTTTAATTCTCTGCATGAGTGCATGTGGACAACTCCTCTGTCTCTGTCACTGTGAAATAATTATAAGTGGTTGTTCCAGAGTGTGGGTGTTTTTTTTGTTTGGTTGGTTTTTTACTGCTAGCTGATTCTACCAGATACATGCTGAAAGAGTAGCCTTGCAATTTTTCTTAGACGTAGAGATTTGATTTGGCTGATTATCTGAGGCTTATCTAAACAGCTGCAAACTTTTCAATAGATGGGAACCATCTTTTCTGTAGCAGACGAGTTAGACAAACTGGAAGTGCTTTAAACTAGCATCTAATGGGGGGAGTTGCCAAGGGGATAAACACAGTCAAAATGCTCAAGTATATAACTCAAACTCAAGGTAAGCATTAATGAAAAGGCATCAAGGGAGTGAAGTGAAAACATTCAGTTGCCTATATACCAGTGGTTGAACCCTGGGAAATAATTATACCACCTAGCTCTTTTATCAGTGGATCTCAAAGTGCTTTACAAAAAGCAGTCAGTGTCACTGTCCCCATTTAACAGATGGGGAAACTGAGGCACAGAGGCAGTGACTAGCCCAAGGTCATATATCAGGCCAGTGGCAGAGCTGGGAATAGAATCCAGGTTTCCTGAGTGATAGTCCAGTGTTCTATCCACTAGGCCCAATAACAAGAACTAGAAATGCTTATTTATTAAAAGATACCTGATATAGTTGGTATTACTGAAACCTGGTGGGGTGAGTCACATGACTCGTATGTTAAAATACACCCTATTTAAGAAATATGGAGTGGGACTTTACATCAAAAGTCTCATGTTCTTTAGAGTTATTGACCTGGAATGCTTATGGAGCAGTACTGATAAATCACAACGTGGGGTACTGACGGGTGTCCGCTAGAGACTATCAAATCAGAGTAGGGAATAGGATGAGCAGCTCTCTTTAAACATCTATCTATATAATGTGTAGAAAGAAAAATTACATCATTGTGAGGGGTTGTCAATCTGGGAGACATCCTGGAGGTCTCATCTGCCACTAGTAAAACATCTTTCGGGTTCCTAAAAATGATAATCGTAACTGTCTAACGCAAAGCATCAGAACCAAGTCAGGATTGTTCTACATTAGACCTCATCATGATGGATTAAAATATATCCATTTATAAAGAAACACAAGAATGAGAAGCAGGCAAAAATGGGTAGGGTAAAATAAGGCCTGACCCAAGCCTCACTCAGTATTGAAAGCATAGTTAACCAAACTATAAACAAAGATGAATTGATCCCTAAACTAAAAATTGATGGTGGCCTTGGTGCAAACAATCACAGTCTAATTTTATTTTTTATTTGCAAACATACTATAGTCCCAACCAGAAATACACTCACATGATGCTTTAAAGAGGCCAATTTCACAAAAGTGAAAACAATCATGAGCAAAATTGAGTGGGAGCAAACATGTAAACATTAAAAAAGTTACTATTTGGGAATTGTTCAAGAATGTTGAGTTAGATAAAAACAACCAAACAAAAAACCCCACCCTATTCTGCAATTGTGAAAGCAAGTAAATATTAGGAAGATAAAACTATCAATGAAAAAATCTATGGCCTGAAGAGTTAAGGACAATCAGAAGGAATTCTTTAAATACAAATATATAAGGAGCAAAAAAATTAGAATAGGTTCAAAACTAGGCAAGGATGCTGAAGTTATCAATCTGAATACACAAAAAGCAGCAGTATTCAATAAATGATTTTGTTCTATATTAGGAAAGAAGGATGTTGTGCTTATATCTTATAGTGATAATGAAATACTTTCTATTCAGTCAGTATCTATGGAGGATGCTAAACAGTGACTATTAAAACCAAACATTTTAAAATTTGCAAAACAAGAACTTGCATCTAAGAGTATTAAAAGAATTGGCTGAGAAAGTCTCTGAACAATTAATATGGAGAGGTTTTGTTTGTTTGTTTACAAATCTTGGGACACTGTGCTAATATTTAAAAGGGTGGGGGTAAATGGCTAAAGCCAGGAAAATATTGGGTATCTAGCCCAACATTGATCTTGGGCAAAATCGTAGAAAAGTTGATATGGGACCTAACCTGTAAAGAATTAAAAGATGGTAGCATAATTAATGCCCATCTACAAGGTTTTATGAAAAATAAGTCTTGTCCAACTTGTTATCCTTTCTTTGTATACTTATCTTTCTGGAAGGATTTGACTTAGTTCTATGTGACATTCTGATTTTTTTTTAAAGCACTATACAATATCAGTGTAGCCCATATTAAATGAATTAAAACTCGCTATCTGATCATCTCAAATTGTAAATGGGGAATCTTCCACTGGTGGTTGTAATGGTTTTAGTGGGATCCCACTAAAACCATCTACTCTTGGCCCACTGCTACCCAATACCTTATTGGTGATCTGCAGGAAAATATAAAATTATTGCTGGTAAAACTTGCAGATGACACACAACTGGTGAAGTGGTAAATGATGACACAGACAGGTGAAAAGAACAGGAGGACTTGCGGCACCTTAGAGACTAACACATTTATTTGAGCGTAAGCTTTCGTGAGCTCATATAAATGTGTTAGTTTCTAAGGTGCCACAAGTCCTCCTTTTCTTTTTGCGGCTACAGACTAACGCTGCTGCTACTCTGAAACCTGTCACAGACCAGTGAGTTATACAGACCAGCCTGGTTTGGTTGGGAATGTGGGCTTATTTCCATAAGCAATGAGTAAAGCTAAACTGGTGTTTGGAAGTCAGCTCCTGAGCAGCTACAGACCTGTGTAGCTTGTTCAGTGAAACATGGTTTATGTTCTTCCCAGTTGTGATTTTTATTGCTTGGCATTAAAAATTTAATTAACTTTGAAAAGTAAGAGTGTCACCGAGGACCCTTGCTTTGTCTCTTCCAAAGGTAACAGTGGCTAAACGTTCTCAGTCTACTGAATAGTCTTTCCCAGCCATGAACTTGCTGAATTCCTGTATAGATCTCAACGATAGTTCTCTCAAGTTTGTTCTTAAAGGGGAAGTTCACATGTTTGAGACTTATATGAATTAGGATCTCTAACCCTCATCAATTTAAAGCTGGGCACTTGCATATTTAAATATAGTCGAGATGTGATATTATACGTTACAAAAACCACCTACTGGACCTGCTGTCTACTGGAGTTTCAGGACGCCGACTGAATGACACAGAGTACATTACGTTAATTGATTCCAGCAATGGCCAAACCTCATGGAGCATCAGGCTCTGCAAACCTCACAAACTATTTTGACAGGTTTCAGAGTCGCAGCCATGTTAGTCTGTATCCGCAAAAAGAACAGGAGGACTTGTGGCACCTTAGAGACTAACACATTTATTTGAGCATAAGCTTTCGTGAGCTACAGCCCACTTCATCAGATGTATTTTCCACTGCATGCATTCCATGAAGTGAGCTGTAGTTCAAGAAAACTATTTTGAGTTCTTTGAGTTCAGACAAGTAGTTATACATTTTTTATTCCTTTCTCTTTTCTAGCTGTAAAGAAGCTCATGTTGGGCCAACCTCACTTTGGGGAGTTTCATCTGTTCCCAAGTGCACATAAGGTAGGTAGAGTGGGCCATGTCCACAGCCATTTCTCCAATGGTGCCAGGGGGACATAAAGCTGCTCTCAGTGGGCCACTGAGGATTCTCACTGCATGAGGGATCCACAGCTCAATGTCCTCTTTCATCCCAGCATTTGGCTGCTGGGAGCACACTGCCCTCATAAGATTCCTGCTAGCAAAACAGCCCCTCAGGGTAATTACAAACTGGCACAACTTAAAGCAGTGCTGTTCAGCACACCTGAGGATGCAGCTCACTGTGTTTATTTTCTTCCCCTGCCACTGTCTTTTTCTTTTTCAGAACATGACCCCAAACAGTGTTCCAGTTAGTTGATTTTTTTTTATTTCTTTTAATACATGCAGTTCAAATGTAGGGCAAGCGAGTTCATCTGCTCCCAATGAGGACAAACAGTAAGAATCATAGCAGAGGGAATTGCGTCTATCTAAGCCTCTTCATTTTATTAGGCAGCAGAGTCCACTTAATTGGCACTCTAATAAACAGCATGCCTGTTTAATTTGGACAATTTCTAGAGAGGAAATCCAGACCAATGCATTCCAGTGACTCCAGACTAGATAAAGGCACCATTTAAGAGGAATGACTTGTGTTGTCTGTGAGCCCATTCAAAGCAGTTTACGGAAGCGATACAGTCCCTGCCAGCATACATTTTCCACCTGAAGCTCTTTATTCACTTTGAGCTTCTTTTCTGCTGCTAAGCATAGAGCTCTCATACCTTTATTGGATATGTTTAATAAAATGGGGAATGGGCTAAAACATTTTATGTGAAAGGGGGGACAAGTTACATGTCAGATGTAAGCTAGTCAGAAAAGACACATAAATGCCAAGGTATAGATTTATTTACAGACATTTCTGTGGAACATAAGAATGGCCATCCTGAGTCAGACCAAAGGTCCATCCAGCCCAGTATCCTGTCTACCGACAGTGGCCAATGCCAGGTGCCCCAGAGGGAGTGAACCTAACAGGTAATGATCAAGTGATCTCTCTCCTGCCATCCATCTCCACCCTTTGACAAACAGAGGCTAGGGACACCATTCCTTACCCATCCTGGCTAATAGCCATTAATGGATTTAACCTCCATGAATTTATCCAGTTCTCTTTTAAACCCTGTTATAGTCCTAGCCTTCACAACCTCCTCCGGCAAGGAGTTCCACAGGTTGACTGTGCACCGAGTGAAGAAGAACTTCCTTTTATTTCTTTTAAACCTGCTACCGATTAATTTCATTTGGTGGCCCCTAGTTCTTATATTATGGGAACAAGCAAATAACTTTTCCTTGTAAACTTTCTCCACACTACTCCTGATTTTATATATCTCTAGTCTCCTCTTTTCCAAGCTGAAAAGTCCTAGCCTTTTTAATCTCTCCTTATATGGGTCCCATTCCAAACCCCTAATCATTTTAGTTGTCCTTTTCTGAACCTTTTCTAATGCCAGTAGATCTTTTTTGAGATGAGGGGACCACATCTGTATGCAGTATTCAAGATGTGGGCGTACCATGGATTTATATAAGGGCAATAAGATAGTCTCCGTCTTATTCTCTATCCCTTTTTTAACGATTCCTAACATCCCGTTTGCTTTTTTGTCTGCTGCTGCACACTGCATGGACGTCTTCAGAGAACTATCCACGATGACTCCAAGATCTTTCTCCTGATAAGTTGAAGATAAGCAAAATTAGCTCCCATCATATTGTATGTATAGTTCGGGTTATTTTTTCCAATGTGCATTACTTTACATTTATCCACATTAAATTTCATTTGCCATTTTGTTGCCCAATCACTTAGTTTTGTGAGATCTTTTTGAAGTTCTTCACAGTCTGCTTTAGTCTTACCTATCTTGAGCAGTTTAGTATCATCTGCAGACTTTGCCACCTCACTGTTTACCCCTTTCTCAGATCATTTGTGAATCAGTTGAATAGGACTGGTCCTAGGACTGACCCTTGGGAACATCACTAGTTACCCCTCTCCATTCTGAAAATTTACCATTTATTCCTACCCTTTGTTCCCTGTCTTTTAACCAGTTCTCAGTCCATGAAAGCTCATGGAGCTCATCAACATAGTACTTTGCAAACACTAATGAATGCATTCTCAGTATCTCCTGTGAAGGAAGTGAATATCCCTATTTTACAGATGGGGAAACTGAGGCAGAATGCCTTTGCCACAGTTTTCCTGTGTAACTTTGAACAAGATGGGACTACAACTGAGTGCTCAATTCCCAGCCCATTCCTTAACCACAGAACCATTTCTATGACTTGCACTGGTTTCGGATTTTTGCAGTTGAGCAAGAGTCTAACTCCACCTGGGGTGTGGATGAGTTGTTTGTAATTAGTCCAAAAAAGAGTAACTGATTTCAGTGAGACTATTCAAATTCTTAACCACATGTTTAAGTGTTTTGCGGTATCAAGGTGTTTTTCAATAAAACCAATAAACCACAAGAACATTTCCGGTTGCTTGTGGTACAAGATTGTAGGAAGTGACTTAAATGATTTTGCAAGTATGATCTTGCTCTTGCTCTGAAAGGGTTCTCTTTCCCTCTGAATTTCATTGACTCAGTTAACGCTGACTTATATCTCTTTGTTTTTGTGAACCTGAATATTTTGTCCTGCCATTCTAAAGTGCTTCTTCAAGGAGTTGGTTTACGGTGTCATTAGTGGCTGTGGTCTTTTTTTTTTTTCCTTTATGCACAGAACAAATTCAACCATACAAACTTCTCTGTGACCCTGCCGGTGTTTTAGGGTATTTCCCTGCCCATTCGGTCCCCAATTCAGCAAAACACATAAATGTTAAGTCCCATTGACTTCAGTGGGACTTAATCACATGCTTAAGTGCTTTGGTGAACCAGGGCTTAAGTCGTTGGCTTGTCTGCTGAGAATGCCAAGAAAGGGGCCGGTTAATGCTCTGTTACAGACCACATCCAGTGAGCAAAACAAAGGGGAAAGCCTGTATTGGGAACATCTGAGGCTCAGTCCTGCAAATACTTAGTTGCAGGAGGCCAATGATACTATGAACTTTAATCACTTTTTTATATTTCAGATAAATAAAGAAGATGGAGACTACAAAGGATTGCTTACACTTGAAAATGCACACAATAAAGCTGTACAAATGTTTGCAGCTGCAGGATCATGTTAACTGTTACTGACTGTTGTCATCATGAATAGGTCGGAATATGAACAAGAGGCTGCTCGGCAGCTCTCCAACACGAGTTTCTACAAGCCATTACCCTATGATCCCACTGAGAGTTACCAAAAGCAACTACAGCATTTGCTCAAGAAACTTCCTGAAAAAGCACAAGATCAAATCCGCACAGACACACCCCTGGAACCCCGACCTGGGATATTCTATCTACTACCCAAGATCCATAAACCTGGAACTCCTGGGCGCCCCATCATCTCAGGCATTGGCACCCTGACAGCAGGATTGTCTGGCTATGTAGACTCCCTCCTCAGGCCCTACGCTACCAGCACTCCCAGCTACCTTCGAGACACCACTGACTCCCTGAGGAAACTTCAATCCATCGGTGATCTTCCTGATAACACCATCCTGGCCACTATGGATGTAGAAGCCCTCTACACCAACATTCCACACAAAGATGGACTACAAGCCGTCAGGAACACTATCCCCGATAATGTCACGGCTAACCTGGTGGCTGAACTTTGTGACTTTGTCCTTACCCATAACTATTTCACATTTGGGGACAATGTATACCTTCAGATCAGCGGCACTGCTATGGGTACCCGCATGGCCCCACAGTATGCCAACATTTTTATGGCTGATTTAGAACAACGCTTCCTCAGCTCTCGTCCCCTAAAGCCCCTACTCTACTTGCGCTATATTGATGACATCTTCATCATCTGGACCCATGGAAAAGAAGCCCTTGAGGAATTCCACCATGATTTCCACAATTTCCATCCCACCACCAACCTCAGCCTGGTCCAGTCCACACAAGAGATCCACTTCCTGGACACTACATTGCTAATAAACAATGGTCACATAAACACCACCCTATACCGGAAACCTACTGACCGCTATTCCTACCTGCATGCCTCCAGCTTTCACCCTGACCACACCACACGATCCATCGTCTACAGCCAAGCTCTGCGATACAACCGCATTTGCTCCAACCCCTCAGACAGAGACAAACACCTACAAGATCTCTGTCAAGCTTTCTTACAACTACAATACCCACCTGCGGAAGTAAAGAAACAGATTGATAGAGCCAGAAGAGTTCCCAGAAGTTACCTACTACAGGACAGGCCTAACAAAGAAAATAACAGAACGCCACTAGCCGTCACCTTCAGCCCCCAACTAAAACCCCTCCAACGCGTTATTAAGGATCTACAACCTATCCTAAAGGATGACCCAACACTCTCACAAATCTTGGGAGACAGGCCAGTCCTTGCCTACAGACAGCCCCGCAACCTGAAGCAAATACTCACCAACAACCACATACCACACAACAGAACCACTAACCCAGGAACTTATCCTTGCAACAAAGCCCGTTGCCAATTGTGCCCACATATCTATTCAGGGGACACCATCACAGGGCCTAATAACATCAGCCACACTATCAGAGGCTCGTTCACCTGCACATCCACCAATGTGATTTATGCCATCATGTGCCAGCAATGCCCCTCTGCCATGTACATTGGTCAAACTGGACAGTCTCTACGTAAAAGAATAAATGGACACAAATCAGATGTCAAGAATTATAACATTCATAAACCAGTCGGAGAACACTTCAATCTCTCTGGTCACGCAATCACAGACATGAAGGTCGCTATCTTAAAACAAAAAAACTTCAAATCCAGACTCCAGCGAGAAACTGCTGAATTGGAATTCATTTGCAAATTGGATACTATTAATTTAGGCTTAAATAGAGACTGGGAGTGGCTAAGTCATTATGCAAGGTAGCCTATTTCCTCTTGTTTTTTCCTACCCCCCCCCCCCCCCGATGTTCTGGTTTAACTTGGATTTAAACTTGGAGAGTGGCCAGTTTGGATGAGCTATTACCAGCAGGAGAGTGAGTTTGTGTGTGTATGGGGGTGGGTTTTTGGAGGGGGGTGAGGGAGTGAGAGAACCTGGATTTGTGCAGGAAATGGCCTAACTTCATTATCATGCACATTGTGTAAAGAGTTGTCACTTTGGATGGGCTATCACCAGCAGGAGAGTGAATTTGTGTGGGGGGGTGGAGGGTGAGAAAACCTGGATTTGTGCTGGAAATGGCTTTTAGATAAGCTATTACCAGCAGGACAGTGGGGTGGGAGGAGGTATTGTTTCATATTCTCTGTGTATATATAGAGTCTGCTGCAGTTTCCACGGTATGCATCTGATGAAGTGAGCTGTAGCTCACGAAAGCTCATGCTCAAATAAATTGGTTAGTCTCTAAGGTGCCACAAGTACTCCTTTTCTTTTTGCGAATACAGACTAACACGGCTGTTACTCTGAAACCTGTTACTGACTTGTGATTGTTCTGCAATAAAAGAATGAATATAGTAGTTTACTATTTAAACACTTTACCTAAATGTATACTTGTGCATCTTGTTAGACAATGAATAAATATATAAATTGTAAACCACTTTAAGTCTACCTGTTTCACTGCCTTCATCCGTGGCTAAAGGTGGCTTGCATATCGCTAACTACCAAAGGAATTTAAATGAGTCCTCTTCTAGGAGGCACTTTTCACTAACTTTTAAACTGAAGGTTTCTTAAATCTGTAGAAATGAGCAGTTTGGAAATTGATTTGGATGAACCAGCTCTGATAGTATAGGTGGGAAATACTTATTTATTAGTTCAGGCATTTTGCCTTCCTTGGCAATTTTATTTCCTATTCCATATTGCAATATTCCACTTGCCTGCTTCACCAGTTCAACTGCTATTGAAGCTTCAGAGAACTGTGGGGGTGGTAATTACTGGGATTTCAAATTGTATCCTTTTAATCTTTTTTCTCCCAGTATTCATTCCAGTGTTCTGTACTACTATTTGAGAACTACAACAAATGTGTATGTTATCCTTTCTCCCCTTTTCATGATTATAATCACAGGTTACATTTTCATTTAAGATGATCATATAAAATAACTTGTTTCAGGCAGTATATTTCTGATCCACTTCTATCATCCAGAGAATTAAAGCATTTCAATTAGAAAAGCGTGCATGTTAAGTACTTACTTACACTATATATACCATGCAATATATCTGTATACAGTTAACAATAGTTGCTGTTTTTAATGACACATTGTCATTTATATTTAAATTGTAGAATTTCAGTTACTCATGATATTCAACAACACTGGAGTTTATAAATGTTTAAGTTCACAAACTGTGGTAGGCAAGTATTAATCCTGTTTTATAAGTAAGGGAGTTGAGGCACTAGGAGATTGGGGGAAGAAAAAACTGGAATGCTTAGATCCATAGTTAGGTCCCCAAATAAGCGCAATACATTTTTTTTTGAGCTGTTGTGCACTCATGCCACCTCAAAAATCAAACTGCTTATCCAGGTGCCTAAATATGGATTTAGGTACCAAACTTGAATTACTCAACTTTGAAAAAGGGACAATAAATTGTCCAATATCATAGAATTCTGTAGCACAGCCAGGAATAGAATTCACACCTGACTCCCACTCCTGTATTCTTAACTACAAGACAAGTCTATTTTCATATTAAAGTATTATTTTAAAAACAAATCTCAGGACTCAAACACAAACACATAGATGCAGTTATAGGGATACAGAAGAAATTTCAAACTCCATGTCTCTGCAGACCAGCCATCTGCAATAGAGCAAAAAGAACAGGAGGACTTGTGGCACCTTAGAGACTAACCAATTTATTTGAGCATAAGCTTTTGTGAGCTACAGCTCACTTCATTGGATGCATCACGAAAGCTTATGCTCAAATAAATTGGTTAGTCTCTAAGGTGCCACAAGTACTCCTTTTCTTTTTGCAAATACAGACTAACACGGCTGCTACTCTGAAACCTGCAATAGAGCGTATTGCTTAAATCATTTAAACGGTACGCTATTGTACTTTAAATGCTCTTTAACTTGAAATAAGGGATTTGTCTGATTTCTATTTTTAGATTACAATGTAGCAGGGATTATTAGTACATCAATAAAAAGATACTTTGTTAAGAAACCATGCTGCCAAGTCAATCACTTTATCAGAAGGTTATATCCGTGTCCTTCAAGTGTTTCCTCAACTCCCCTGGAGACCCATAGCCCAGGAAGAGCAGATTAAGCAGGTGATAGGCAGGTTATTTGAGGAGCACCCAAAGCCTAAACTTTTGGGTAACATAGGTATAGAAGAAAACTCCTACAACATCTCATCAATTCTTTTTTTTTTCTTTTAATAGCCTGAAGCACATTGGATAGCATGAGCTCATTACTAACTTTTATTGATTTATTTTCTTTAAGGAGATAACTCTAATAGCTAGTGTTTTCTAGCTTTGCATATTTCTTTTGACAATATTGTGGGAATGTAGACTACAGCTCTGACTTCCATGGGATCCGATTTCATCCAGAGTTCTTTTTGAATGACCTTACTTCAAAAAAAAAAAAAATAGAGCCATGTTGCATATCTTATGAAAAATTCTTTAAAAGAATCTTATTTAATGTTACCAGCCCTTTTAAGTAATTTAGTAGCTACAAAAGCAGATAACAGTGCTTAAGATAATTATGTTAATAGCCCAAAGTAAGTTTTGCACTTATACCTGTGGACCAAATCCAGCTTGATTCTACTCTGACTCCAAGGAACAAAGTCCAGTAGATGCATGTTTCAGTAATGCAAATGTCTCCTCCTTGGAAGATTTTTCTCCCATAACTAGGGGGCACTAACTAGGTCATAGGCCTGGTGAGAATGGTTGCTGGGTAGGATGAATCGTATCTCCTCAGCAGCCTCCAATAGCTGTGCTCTTTTTGGAGCAGAGTTTAAATTTACTATCACCTGGAAGAACCCCAGAGGTACGTGTCTTCCTCCAGCTATGGATAACTGTACCTTTTGTTTTGTACTCTCCCTAGCAGCCATCGGATGCATCTCTGTAGAGTCTCTTTTGATGAGATGGAATTGGGTACCATGCTAATTGTAACTTATGCTTTTCTTATTGTTCATATGGAAGCTGCTCTTTGTCAAAGAAGTGACCAGTGCCCTAGGGGAATGGCCTTCTCTAAAGCATTTTTTCCTGTTGAGTAGTGTAATTACATCTCTCTTCATTATCAGGTTTAATGAGTTCCATGTATAGCTTGAAAATGATGCCCTAGAATTCATCATCATCTTTTAAATCTCTGTCTGCAGTCTGTTGAAGCCTACCAAGTTCACAAGAGTTTGATATACTTTAATTTGTATAACTATTTTTTTAGAAAGTAGTCTCTATTGAAAGTACTCTGTAATATTTCCTGGTTCTTCATTTTAATTAGCTACTCTACTCTGTGCAGGCCTACTCTTCCCCATTCTTAAAAAAAAAAAAAAAAAAGGGATCATTATCTCCTAGAGGGAAGATTGTATAGTATCCAGCCCCTCTTAGAGGAAAAGGGGCAGGGCTGGCTCTCATTTTGTCCCAGATTTTTAAACTAAAGGAAAGTGCTAGAAGAGAGAACCCGTGTGAGCAGCTGTCAGATGTTTTGGAAAGAATTATTGAACCTAAGGGGTAGTGAGCTTCCTGCACCACCTTTATTTACTGTAACTGCTGGTACCGTTCAGAGTGGAGAGCCTGTAGTGCTGATAATAGTGCCTCAGGTCTGGCCCTGCTGTTAGGTTCTCCAGGGTGGGAGGAGAAAGCAAAGTAAGACAACATCTGTCCATGTGTCGTCTGGACGACTAGCAGCTCTGGTTTGATGACTTTGTGTGGTGGGAATTTGTCTTACTATGTCTTCCCCAAGCTGCAGCTTGATGTTGCAGTGTAAATGGCCTTATTGGTTGCAGTTCCAAAGTAGCTCAAAATATATAGCGTACAATAAGCCATGAAAAGGCAGCTTTGCTTTGCAGAGTTGAACTAGTAACTAATACACATTTTGGCATTTAGCAATGTGTTATAATCCAATGCTCACCATTTTCTGATGGAAGCAGCTCTTAGATATGGGAAGTAATAAATGGAACTTTGCCCTTCTAAACTGACTGACTGTATTTTTATAGATCGATTGCTAGACATACGAAAAGGGCAGGAACCTTTCCACAGCATGCTTTAATTCAAATCTAGGTTCAGCTGGGAGGATGGGAGTGGAGACACATTGTTGGTAGGGTGGCAAACCAGCACATGGCTTTTTAGACCAGCACAGATATTTCCTCTGTTATCTGGGAACATCTTGTCTTGTCTCCTTTTCATTAATTTTGTTTCCTTCTGTGAGCAGCAAATAACTCATATCTATCCTCCTCCTGCAAGTGGCCTTCTGGAAGATGATTGCATTGCCCCTATCTTGCGAAGGAACACACTGTTTTATGTTTCTTGTACCACAAACACTACATGCTGTCTTCATCCCATTTCTTCTCCAATTTTATTACCTATTTACAAGCATCCTTCTACACAGCTATCAGTCAGAGGAAATGATGGAATTGAGGACTTATTCGTTAAGATCCTGCTAAAGAACAGGATGTAGCTTGCATGTGTCTAATAGATTGTATACTATACCACTTTTGTGCGTTCTACTGTTGGTTCGCGGGTGCAGCGAGAGAAAAAAGATAACGGCAGAATAATTTGTCATCTATTTTTTTAATTGGACAAGTGTAGTCTCTGTCTGCTTGCAGAATAGCCAGAAGATGATTGTCTTAAATTTGTTGTTCAAAGCTGTACTTTTGTGCTATTTAAAAAAAAAAATCTGGGAATTGATTGTGAACAGCTCACTGAGCATTCTGTATTCAAACTGACTGTTTCTAGATGGTGATAAGTCATACGGTATTGCACATTCATCCAACATGTAAACAAGCATTTCTAGTGGATGCAAACTAAAGATTTGTTTTAAAGAACACTTGCCCGGGTATCTTGGAAGTTTGCTTTCATGAATGCTATAGGGATACGGCCGAGGCCAGAACATACAGATGCTCAGTAGTGAAACATTGAAAATGCTCACATAAACTGGAAAAAGCATGATACAGTATGAAATGGACACAGATTGTGGAATTGCAGCCCCAGAACCATGTTTAAGGCGAAACCGACATATTTGTGCCTGCCGACTATTGCTACAGCCATAGACCTGATATTATAGTAATGAATGTGCGGAGTGCTGAAATGGCTGTCTGATTTACTGAAAGGGAAAGGAGAAGGTAGGTAAGCCAGTTTAAAAAAAATCCTGGAAATGTGGAAGATTTCTTCCACTCCTCAACCTCTGAGCATGGAAGGGGGGGAATTATTTTTCCTTTTTTTTTTTTTTTGTCAAAATACACTTTTGTGTCCGAGGTGGTGGGTGGTAGTATTTGGAAAACTGGTTGTATTGTAGCAGTGAATGACTTTGAAAGATGTATGTTATATTGAAAACTCATTCTCAAATAAAAGCAATGGCAATTTGAGAAAGAAGCTAAAAGTGCATTGCAAGGTGGTAAAGCAGTTCAGCACCAAAACAAATGGCTACCCAGCTCCCGGTTTCCCAGGAGACATTTCCTCCTTTGGTCAAAGACAAACAGATAACAGACATAAACGTATAATGCCAAAATAGCAAGCTCAGTTTTCTTATCCAAAACCCGTAGTCTTGAGTTCAAGTCAGAGAACAATTTCCTCACAGATAGTCCCTGTCCTTGTTCAGGGTGCTGCTGCTTTATGGCTTCTTCTTGGAGCACTTAATTGATCTGAGTAGAATTTAACTCTGTTTGCCAGGGCAGAGGAGGGCCAAAGGACTCTGTTGTTTGAACCAAAAGTGTAAAACTTTCTTTCCTACCTGATCCCAGGCAGTTATCTGTGCTAGACTTATATATAGCATAGTAATATGCAATATTCCCAGTGTGGAATCTGGAAGTAGAATGTAGAACAAAATTACAAATAACACAGGTCATGTGATACACATAATTACAGCGCCGGTGGCATAAAAGCTGTTGGTGTTGTGAAATACCTACACCTTGTAAAATGAGAAGGTAAGCATAAATCAGGTATAAGTAGCAGTGATACACAATCCCTACTTCATAGGATTTTAATGAGATAAACATCTTCTATTTAAAGTAATTCAAACATTAAGGACATTTAAAATACATTTAGTCCCACAGGAAAAGAGGCAAAAGGGGTCTAATGGACACAGAACTAATTAAAGCAGAAAGAAATACAACAGACTTACCAATTAAACATCTTTAAATCTCTCATAAAGTTTCAAATGGTATTAACATTAAGAACTGGATTTTGCCTGTTGGACTATATTAAAAACTGTATGCTTGGCAGTTCTGGAAATGATCATCAAAAGAGCAACAGATGAGCCTGCTACATCCATCTGTTGTGCTTTTGTGGATTCTGAGTCAGATGGTGAGCACAGTCATTTTGAGCCTCTTTTCTTGGAGCACCACATGGCCGCCTGGTACACATAACTGAGAGGGAATGTTTGTTCAGTGTCTTGGAACATCTTCCGCTTTTGACAATAGTATCTCAAATGTGCTCTTTCATCTTGACTGCAAAGGAAGAAGACAAAGGTGCAGTGTGGTCGAGTGGATTGGGCAATGTGCTGGGATTGCAGGAGACCTGGTGAGACCTTGGACTAGTCGCTTCCCTTGTCTGTACCTCAGTTTCCTTTCCCCACCTCTTGTTTTTCCCAATGTAATAGGCGAGCTACATTAAAAACACTAAGGTTGTAAAGTGAAGAACTCAAAAAATAGGCAATGTGAGAATTAAGGTTGCCTATGTAATCTGAATTTGCTCCTTTGTGCATGTGCATTATGACCATCTTTAAATACATGGTCACATACTTCTTTTTTATTCTCTCCCCCTCCGCCCCCCCCCCCCCCAGACCCCTGCCTCATTAAGTGATCAGGATGGATGGTGCTCACTGAATGGGTAGCTATTCAATATTTTCATTCTCTTCATTCAATATATGGTGCCATTTATTATTTACTGCACACCTTCCAAACCCTTGACTGAATGCAGAATTATTAATTTCCTCCTGGGCTTTTCTATTCTGCTGTCACTGTAGTGTCTTTGTTCTTTACAAACGTTAATGAATGTATTTTCACCGCATCCCTGTGCGGAGAGGTGGTGGTATTATCTCTATTCTACAGATGGGGAAATGAGGCAGCCAAATTAAAGCCAAAATTGTTGTCAACTAATTTTGGGTGCCTGATCTTGAAAAACATCAGGACACTTTATAGGTTCAAAGTACAGCTCCCATTGACTTCAGTTGCAGCTCTGAGCACTCCTACTTCTAGACCCTTATTTTTGGTGTTTCAGGTTGAGTACTCAGAAATGAGGAATGTGCAGTTAGTGGCAACCTGCAAAAAAACTTGGTTTAAGTGACCTGCTCAGCATCACAAAAGAACTCTGGGGGAGAAGCAGATATAGAAACTCGATTCAACTTTTTTCTTTTCCTGTCATCCCTTGCCTATTATCCCTTTCAACTTCTGCAACAAATGAGATAGGCTTCCTACAGACAACAGACTCCTTGACTATACAACCCGGATTTATCCCCCAAGTGGGTCCATTCTGTGCACTGAAAGATGCTAGGATTCTGTGATCATCTAATTTTAAAGACTGTAGAATAACGTATACCCACAAGGGCCGAATTAAGATTGCACAGCCAACTTTAATTCTTGCACTTTAGGTTGCAAAGTCAAACACTCAAAAGTTAAAAATTCTTTTCGTGCTGTATTTTTCAATTTAATTTAATAAGATTTTTAAAGCAAACTGAAATAACCAGAAATTCCATCAGGTGGAACTATATTGGCCCTGACATGAGGGGTCATCAGGAGCGTTGGGACCTTCAGATTCATGGCACAGACCTCTAACACTTCAGCTAATGGAGTAACTATTAGCAGTACTAGGCTGTTATCTTCTGTGGATCAACCACTAGAGAGGAAAGAGAAATACTTTTGCTAGTGGGATTCACAGCTATTTGCTAGATAGCAAGGATTGTTAAGACTCAGTTCGATTTAGGCATGCTCTATTGATTTTAGAGGTGGTCCTTGTCTGAAAGACATTGCAATCTATTATTGCTCTCCGATAGAGAGGGAAGCTGAAAAACAAAGGTTAAGTGATTTGCCCAAGGTCATGTAGGAAGTCTGTGGCAAAACTAGGAATCAAAGCTAGTCCTGTGTCTTAACTACAAGATCAACCTTCTTACTGGTTCTGATTTCAGCAAATAATTAGGAAGCTTTCAATGTACAGGGTAATCTAACAGCTGATCAGTGGATCTTCCTTTAAAAAAATAATAAGCCGACTTGCACATTCTCTTTTCATGCATGTGATTGTACATACAAAACTACACAGGCATATCTCGAGATTGATGTCGGCTGTAAAATTTAATCCAGTTTAGATGAAAACACATTTTCCCACCAAATTATCAATCCATTCCTAATAACGTGTGGGTCAAATTTTGACCTGAAGTAGGCAGGCATAGTCCAGACATGCTGAATCTGAATTTGGCTGGTGAGTAGGAAGATGTACAAAGTAAAGGTATAGGAGATCTAGGAAAGTTGTTTCTCAGAAAAGCATAAGGGGCAAAATATTTTCAAATATGAGAGCTGAAGTTGTACATTTGCATGTGCAAACACCAATTTTCCCAGTTAGACATTTTGTTCATGGAAATGTGGATTCTGTGGGTATAAAAGACTTTGGCATCAGTGTTTTAAAATTTGGCCCAAACTGATTGAGATGAAAATAGTACGCTTGGCCTTGTCAGTTTATTAGTTATCTGGTTTTTAGATGGCAAAGTGCACCAAAGCAATGGCTCATTAGTTAACGAAGCCGTGCACGCTCACTTGATGTTTTCTGTTTGATGCATATTATCTATCTTCTCCATGCTGGTAACTTGAAATTTTTATTTGAAGTGATTTAGTGACTTAGATTTTTTAAAAAACTAGTTGCCCTTCTTGCATATCAACAAATAGCCATACCTGAAATATGAATTTTGTAATATAGGGATGTTAACTAAATTTAGAACCAAAGAAGGAGAATCATTGTATTCCAGCATGCTTTCACTCTGTAGAATTCACTACTGAAGGCAGAGAGAGATAATGTAGATGCATTTTTAAAAAGGGCCTGATAATATGATGATTGACACCATTTGTAATTATGCAAGATAAAATAAATGTAAAAAAATCCCATGCTTGGGGATGAGCTGATAACCACAGGGGCGAGAGGAGCTGGCTGAAACTCAACCTAGACAAGCTGGTAGAGAGAAATCTCTGGAGTTATGATGTTACCACTCTATTATGAGCTTGTATCTGTTCACTCTGAAGTAGCAGCGCCTGGAGTGTCAGGTGTTCTCTATTTGTTTCCTTTCCTCTGATATGGACCTCACTAATCACTTCATACTTGACCTCCACACTGAAGTGCTGTGGTATGACACTCAAACTTCAGCCACCTTAGAAAAGATGTATTAGTCACACACAGGTTTCTTCATCACGCTTCCCGCCACTTGTGTATGGGGCAAACTATAAATGAGTTTATCCATGCAACAACCTTGGGGGGGTCCCATTTTAGAGATGGGGGAAGTGAAGCCTAGAGACAAGATTTGCTTACGGTTACATCAGGGATGTAAGTGCTTCTGCTACAGACCTTCTAAATTCCAGTTCAGTGCCTTCGCCACCATAGCCTTTTTTCTTCCTGCTACCCACTTGCAGAGCTGAGCCAATAAATTCTAACAAAACATTTGACAAATTTAGCCTCTGTGCTCACAGACTATTCTCTGGCAGATGGTGATGGACTTAGATAGATATTAATTATTCACTATCAATATATGTATCTATTCATGAAGTGAGGTTTTTTTCACATGCTGTATTGATCACTGACAGTTCTTGGTGATTGATAATTGCTGCATTGGTAAACTGAGGTTGGTGGAATAAGTAATTTTTTCTGTTCCCTGATAAAAATGTCCATGCAAGCACTACTGACATAGGTAGCTTATACATGTGACTTTGAAAATTGAGTTTTACTGGCACAAATGTCTGTGGAAAGTAAGTTTCAAAGGGAGCTTGAGAATTGTCACTGTATCAATATTCAAATTACTATTAAATGGACACTGTTCTGCACTATTGTCCCAACTTCACTGACTAGTATGAGTGTAGAACGTAGTTTGTCTGTTTGCTACATATTGCACTGGCTTCCAGTTTGCTTTTAGAAAGAACTTAAGTTGACTTTGATCTATAAATCCCTGCAGGGTTTAGGTCCCGGATACCTGAGAGTCTGACTCTCCATGCACCTTCTGAGAGCCGAGATCAACTTGGGCAATTCTGCTGACATCAGGAGACTGGAGGGTTTGCACAGTTTCATTTGAGTATGTCAGCTCTCAAACAGGTTACTCCTGTTTATTCTGAAAGAGCCTACAGCAGGAGATATTTATTATTCAAAACTATGAAAAGCATTAAAAATTGAGGATTTAAAAATATTTTCAATGATTATGTTGCCCCTTTTGGCCTGTGTTCAGGGCCTTGCTGTGATGCTGCTATTAGGAGGAAAAAATGAGGATACAAATAAGTTATTTCTGTGATGCAATCCCGTTCATTTACAAAAATGAACACACAGGCAGGCCTGTTTTCCCTGAACGCAGTAGAAACAAACAGGGGACAGTTTCTTGGCTTGAAATTCCAAGCCTGCCTCTTCAGCCAGCACTCTGCCCAAAAGCAGCTCTCTTGGCTTCCTCTCAGGGCCATGCTACCTGTGCTGCTCTGGCTTTGTCCTGGCTTCTCTGGCTGCTTTCTGTTTCTCACATACACAGACACACACCGCTGCAATCTAGTCAATGCCCCAGCCCCTCTGTTTGCAATCAGTTCCCAGGGAAACCGTGATTGCTGAATCTATTTAGCATAACGAAGAAAAGATTAAGGGGTAACTTACTTAGGCCTTGTCTACACTGCCACTTTACAAGTTTCAGCGCTGTAAAGCGGCAGTGCAGACCAGCGCTGGGGTGTTTTTTTACACAGCTCTGGGAGAGCTCTCTCCCAGCGCTGGTGCTGCAAATACACAGCCATGTTAAAGCACTGTCGCGGCAGCGCTTTAACATGGCTGGTGAAGATATACACTTAGTCTATAAGTACCTACATGGGGAACAAGTATTTAGTAATGGTCTCTTCAGTTTAGCAGAGAAAGGTATAACATGATCTAAGGGCTGAAGTTGAAGCTAGACAAATTCAGACTGGAAGTAAGGTGTACATTTTTAATGAATAATTAACCATTGGAACAATTCACCAAGGGTTATGGTAGGTTCTCAATCACTGACAATTTTTTAAATTAAGACTGGATATTTGCTCTTGGAAATATTTTGGGCCAGTTCCCTGACCTGTTGTACAGGAGGTCGGACTAGATGATCATAATGGTCCCTTCTGGCCTTGGACTCTAGGAATTAGTTCTTGCTCAGGTCTTCCATGTGGCTAGTACTTTGTGTTATGGCTTCTGTTGGCTCCATCTGTCTTCCTACAAAAAGGAGCTTTATTGCTTCTTCCATTTAGGCAGAAATGAAGGCTGACTAGCAGGTCCATTAGTTTCAGCGAGGGTTGTGGTTGCCCATAGACCAAATGTACTTGCTGGGGCCTACCAATGCCCTCCATCATAACAATAAATAGATAATTTAAAACTATTTGTTTTTCAGGTTTTGGGTTTGCCACTCTTTCAATGGCAAAATGGAAAAAAATGCAAGAGTTGTGGGTAGGGAGGGGAGAAAAATATCCTTTTTGGAAAGGAAATGTGTCTCTCACTCACACACTCAAGAAAACATACTTAACTTTTTTTCAGCTGGCTTCTATGAGACATGTTTTTACTCAGATTTTTTTTTTCCTGAGCTGGAATAACAGGATATATTCTGTGTAAACCAGAAGATTTACTAAAGTGACAATGATCTATGTGTGATCTGGATAAACACTGTCTTTGCCTTTGTGCATGCACTTAAAGGCCCTGCGATGGGCACAGTCTATACAGCTAAATATCAAAACAAATATTTTTTTTCAATTTACGCTAGCACAAAGGCTTCCTATAATTAATGAAATCAATATGTAATGTTCAAAGAACAGTTCAATTATACTAAAATCAGACTCCCAAAAAACACCTTTTCTGTGAAGCCACTATATTTCTTCATCACTTCATTGTGTGTGTGTGATGTGGGGTAGAGGAAACCTTTTCTTCCTAATCTTTGTAACTGGGGTAATATGTAAAGATTTGGAGCCTCATTCCAACTCTAGCTCATGCTTACCTGGTAAGCACTGATGTTCTTTGGGTAGGATAACCTCTTTTAGCCATAGTAAATAAAAACAGGTAGGATTATTTATTGAAGGCTATAGAGGTTTCTGTAAGTGCCAGGAACATCTCCTTTCTTGTTTAAAGGCTTAGAGTCAGACCGGGGGAAAAGGAGTATAAAGTCATCTTGCTTCCCCACACCTCTCATTGCTCCTTGCATACAACTGCAGTTCCTGTGCTATCCTGAATGCAGGCACTGCTCTCCTCTAACAGCCCTATGGACGCAAACCACCTCAAAGGGGCCTGGCTGAGAGGAGGTGGAGCGATGCTTTTCTTGTGTTCTGGCCAGTGGAGATGGCAGGGTGCAGAGAAGAGCTACATTGTTCTGGGAGCATATCTACACTGCAATTGGGTATGTGTACACCCGCTGCCATCACATCTCCCAATTTAGCTTTGCTCTTGCTAGCTCAAAGCTAGCTCCCGTAACAATAGCCATGTATCTGCAGCAGCATGGATGGCATCACATGCTCGCTCAAGTACATGCCTAATGCAACTGCTACTCTGCTATTGTTACTCAAGCTAGCTTTCATCAAATTAGATCAAAGCAACTCAGGTACATCTACACTGCAATTAGTCCCTGTCCCCTGTGGGGCTTGTACTAAGAGGCTGTTTAATTGTGGCGTAGATGTTCAGGCTGCAGCCTAGCCTCTGGGACCCTCCCACCTCACAGGGCTCCAGCTTACACCCAAACATCTACACCCCAGTTAAACAGCCTCTTAACCCGAACCCGTGAACCCCAGTCAGTTGACATGGTCCAGCCAATGGTTTTTAATTGCAGTGTAGATGTATTCTGTATGTCTACAGTCTCACCTCCTGATTGCAGTGTATAATAGTGCTTGCATCTCTTGGGGAGGCTTGCTGTGCACTGTCCCTAATGAAAGATGGTCTAAAAGGGCATAACTGAGCCCTTAGAATGCCATGTTTCAGAATCCACTTCCTCAGCAATTTACACATAAGGTATGTCTACATTTGGTGTAACCTGCATCTTTGCTCTCATGCACATATCTGTGCATTGGTAAGCCCACCACCAAAGTCAACACTGCTGAGCTGCACATGGGCCATGCCCTGCATAGCACTGTCCATGCTGGCGTTGTAGCTGCACCCTTCACATTTTGATTTATGGGTGCATATCCCATAGACCTGAGCATCCTCACCACCTGGAGTTGATCTAGGAATTAGTCTGTGGTGTATTGTGGGAGAACCTGACTGTCCTCAGGTCCCTGCATGGGGGATCTGCCCACCACCTGTAAATGCCATTTTTTCCCTGAGGCACTGCTGGCTGTGCATGCTCCCCATTTCTGTCTCTTCCCACCAAGGGTTGAGCTGTAGAGCCGTTCTATCAGCTGGCTCTGCTTGTGGGTGAATTGTTTCTGCAGTGGAGCAGATATTCCTCAAGATGCTGGATGGCATTTTGGGAGCCCTTTCTGAGATTAAGAAGGCAGTGGCACTCTGAGCGAGCACTAGCTGAACCATCCTGCTGCCCCACATTCATCAGCCGCTGCATGATCAATGGGTCCTGTGCTCTGTTTTTTTGCTCTTTATCCAGGAACTTCTTGAGCAATCTTTACTCATTCAGTGTGTCCCTTTCCTCCTTGGCTCTTTTGAAGTTAAGGTGCTCTTGGCGCCTTCTTGCCACAAGCCTGAAAAGATCCTCCATGTCTCTTTCTTCTGACCTGCTGCTAACCTTTCCAGCACCTGGAGCCCTAGTGCGTGGCTTGGCCTATCAAAGGGGTTGCCAATGGTAGGAAACAGACAGTATGTTAATTGTATTGCCATGGGGAATGAGAGTATCCCTCCCTCACTTTGCTTTCTGTGTGTGTATAAGGCCACGGTTTGCAACATTTTGGAATCTTTATATATTCCTTTTTTAATTCTCTTGGAGAGGCACTATCTTCTAGCAGTGTAGACACATGATAGTAATGCTGATTTTTATTTATTTATTTTTTAAAGCAGGACCTGACTGAGGTAGAGTGGGCTAAAACAATAGCTAGGGGACATTTACCAATATTGGCTCTGAGTTCTTAGCCAAGAGAAGCCCTCTTAGCCATTAATATTTTTAGAAATACTAGAATGGGCAAGGGAGAGAAGAGTAATTTTCCAGGCCAATGGTGGAATCCCATCGACAGATGCAAAACAGATATTCAGGGAATTAGTGACTGTACAGCATACCAATGAGGAGAGTGGATTAGAAAGCTATCACAAGGGGTCCCAGAAAGTTCTCTCTACCCAGAAATCTGAAAGGGGAAAGGAAAAAAACAAAAACAAACACCTAACACACATCTGGAATTCCAGCTCCATAAGATATTTTCAAAAATCAACTTCCAGGATTGAAAAGAAATTATTAATTTTGGATTAGGATACAGTCTTCTGCAATTGGCAGAGTGGATTCCCACCTCTCCTTTCCTCACGTGCCCCCAGCATGTGTAAGAGACAGGGAGCACAAGAATGCTT
Source organism: Eretmochelys imbricata (assembly GCF_965152235.1). Classification (NCBI taxonomy): domain Eukaryota; kingdom Metazoa; phylum Chordata; order Testudines; family Cheloniidae; genus Eretmochelys; species Eretmochelys imbricata. The sequence goes on along the minus strand of NC_135572.1, from coordinate 190,802,446 downwards.
GCTGCATGATTAGTCATCTAAAATTGCTTTTCATGGAGTTAGAGAGAAACCAGGATAGAAATGGGTGTACAATCACTGCTATATGGGACAATAATTTACTAGCCAAAGTATACAGCTATAGCATTATATAAAAGTGTTACCAATTTATCAAAAGGTAGTACTTGCAAACATATGCATTCCATGCCTGCCAGCTTTTAAAACCATTAAAAGCCATAACTGAAAACAAAGTTTGGAAAAAAAGACAGGGTGGAGTCAACACTTTATAGTGTCTAACTTTTCTTTTTCTCTGCTTGGCACCAAGCTTGGAGGGGGTATGTTTCCTATAGAGAATTTCTCCTGTGTATTGCATCTAAGACAGAATTAAAACACTCCCTAGCATGTATCATCCTCCTAGCATATAACAATACCTTTATTGGGGATACCCCAGAAATCCCACTCAAAAAGGAACCACATGGTGGTAATAATAAGCATGATGGTGGACTCTTCTAGGGCTGAAAATTGGTGTCCTGGTCCTACTCTCCCTGAAGACTGGTTCCCAGGTTCATCTCCCAACAGGTATTCAGAAAATGGGCTGAGCACAGCTGCAACCCCATCCTGATTGGTGGGCTGATTCGGAGTTTCAAGCTCCATGATGTGCTTCTGGGACTGCAAGACAGCTGTAGTCGCATCTGCTGCTGTGTCTGCCTCCTTCCTCTGGCCTCATAAGGAGATCCTCACAATGAGACTCTCTGGTTGCAGGAGGATGTCATGTGAGATGGTGGGCTCCAGGCTGGGATCATTGCCAAGTATCCTGTCAAGCTATTTGTAGCAGGACCATGTGCTGGGTGCATTACCAATTGGGCTTGTGGTACAGGATCTTCAGATGTTTTATCTGCTCTCTGCACTCCACCACTGTCCACTGGATGCTTTGCTTTATCCAGCTCCATGAGATCCAGATGTTCCCCTAAGGGCTATGATGGGAAGCTGGGGCAAAAACTACAGCTGGACATGCAGAAAGCTGGAACTGTAAACATGCATCCCTGCACAGCAGCTTAGGGTATGCTTGCTCACAGATCTCTCTTGCAAAACATCACACATGCTTTCCACCCCTCCCTTACCAGTCATTCTGACCTGATTTACTTCCCTGCTGCCAGGCAACTAAATCATTGTATTTTGTTTAAACTCACTGCAGTGATCTAGAATTTAGGAAGATAACTTGAACACTGGCTTAGTCCAGTTCCTAGCTATAATGGTGTGTGCATGTATGAGGTGGGGGGGGGGAAGGAGGAAATCACTTTTTCCAAGGTCTTTGAGAGCATCTGGGAAGGTTTAGTGTTTGCTTTTAGTATGAACAGGTGGAGATCTTAAAAGTTCTCTAGTGCTAGAATTTGCCATTTACCTATTATAAAAAGTGATTTATACGTATCTTACGGTATTTCTCCTCTGTGGGAAGCACATGCTACCCAGCTGCAAAGAAAATCCAATAATCAGCAGCTACTTAATTTAACAAAACACATTAACAAGAATTAGTTTACTAACTTTATCAAAGCAATTTAAATGTGGATACTTTCTAGGTATTTGTACAGCCCTTAACTAAATGGTGTTCAACAGAGAGGAAAGGTTACATGTATGTAAAATAGTCCCAAGAACCATTGTGAAATTGTTGGTTTTAACACAGACAAGTTTCAAGACATAGGAACTCTTACAAAAACATAATTACGGATAGAGGGGCACCTGAATGGCTCAGAGGATTAGCATAAATAGAGAGACACCTAGTTTGCTGTTTTTCAGAAATAGCTCCAGTTGATGGCTGTTTGCTGATATGAGATGAGTTTGTGGCCTCCATCCAGTGTCTAGTGGACATGTGTGCAAATATTAAACCCAGCACTATTCCTGAAGGCAGTCTCCACAAGGTAATGTTTGATTGGCTATGAAGTTACCTATTCTCTCTCTGAGACGTAGTGGGGTTGGGTGGTTATTTGTATTGTTGATAGTGATTAGCACAATAGGGTCCTGGTCCATGACTGAGGCTCCTGGGCTCTATGTAAACTCACAACAAAAAGACAGTACCTGCTCCAGAAATCGTAGGGCCACATTTTTAAAAAGAATTTAAGTGCTTAACCCCTGTTCTCTGAATAAAATAAATGAATTGTGAGAGCTGTGGCATCTTTGAACAACAAGGTATGTGTTTATTAGGGCTGACCAGAAAATGGGAATTTTCTTGCTGGGAAATAAGTTTTCCTGTGGGAAAACTTGAAAGTACAGAGGTGTGGAAAAACCTACCTTCTCCTTGCATTCTCAGACTCTTCCAGATAGTTTTTCGTCTGGTAAAAGTGGAAAGTTTTACTACCTTGAAAACTGGTTACTAACCTTTCGTTTTACCTTGTTACATAATTTTTTCCATGCTCTTCTGTGGAGAAAAAAATTAGAAGTGTGGGGGCATTTTCACACAATTTCAAAATGAAAAAAATTGAAAATACAGAACAATGTCTCCCATCACCACCATTTTGTTTTGAAATTTTGAAAAATGAAAAGCTTTACTGAAATTTTTGACATGAATTTTTTTTTGATGAAACCTCATTTTGAAAAACGTCCAACCAGCTGTAGTAGTTACTTTAAACCTCACTTGTGGCACCTTAGAGACTAACAAATTTATTTGGGCATAAGCTTTCGTGGGCCAAAACCCACTTCATCAGATTCATGGAGTGGAAAATAGGCAGCTATAAATACACAGGACATGAAAAGCTGGGAGTTGCCTTACCAAGTGTGTGTGTGTGTGGGGGTGTCAGTGCTAATGAGACAATTCAATTTAAGTGGAAATGGCCTGTTCTCACTTTTCCTCCCTTGATATTCTACTGTTGAGAATAGCCCACTTCCACTTAAATTGAATTGTCTCATTGGCACTGACCCCCCCGCCATACACACACTTGGTAAGGCAAACCTGTGTGTTTTTTTTCCCCAAAAAAGTGCTGGGCACCCAGAAGTACACACTATACGAGTAGCTATTGCCGGGTAACTCTAGCCACTTTTTAGATGGATTCAGAAGTCTAGCATTAGGTACCCACTCTTTAAAATTTAGGCCTATGTTTTCCTGCAATTTGGTCTTAAAATAAACTTTTATGTACTGTCCAAGTTGCTCTTCTCTGAGGAGTTACAACAATCTGAAGCTTTCCCCATCTATTTATATGATGCTATTTTAATTGCATGTCAGCAGGCTGGAAATGGGCGGGTGACAGATTGCACCCACAGGAACATTTGGCATACAATTTTTTTGGACTTTCAATTTGATGCGACTCACTCAAGGCAATAAACATGACAATCCTGGAAAAGGACTGTATTACAGTCAATTTGATGTCACAATTATTAATCCCTGATCAATCAAAGAACTTTCTGTGACAACCTACTATAGAAAAATACCTAGGGTACTTTCAAGAGTTGAACTGTCTGGTAGAAAAATAATAATAAAGCCATAATTGCAGTTACAGTACTGAAGGGAGAAAATTATATAGTGAAAAAGATACTTATCTGGGAAACATACTGTAGCCAGGGGGGCATAAACTGAAAAGAAAACAAGAAACCCAGGATTGAGCTGTCACTAATGAACACTTTGAGCCAGAGGGAGTGTGGCTGAGTACTGAGAACAAGGCACAGTGAATCAAGAACTCCTGGAACTTCTCAGCCCTGCCATTGACTCACGGGTCTTAGGCAAGTTATTTTTAAATGATCTGATCCAAAAACTGGCCCTGCCGCACTTGCTTTGAGCTGGATAAAGCAGCCACTTGGCTGGCTACCTGGGGATTCCCCAAACAGAAGGGTTTTGCCTGGTGACATAAGTGCCACATAGCCAACTGCATGCTATTCCCTTTTGATCCAACAAAGTATAAGGGGTGGGGCCACAGAAAAATTGTCCCTTGGAGATCATTACAGCAGGTGCAAGTTAAAACAGCCCTGCCACTCTTACTTGTGCAAGGGACTGGCCCCTTCCTCAGGATTGGAGAGAGGGGATATAAGGGTAGCACTGATCCAGATTTGCCCTCCTCCTTGGGTCCTGCACCTCTAAGATGATGATATTTCTATTTCACAGTGATGTAATGAAACATTAGCATTGTACCTAATTAGCATTCATCCTCATGGACACAAGCAGGTGCAGGTACTCAGAGAAGGCTTTCCTCTCCAGACCTTAACAGGCAGTGAGATGCACGCCACCCTTCTCCAAGGCAGCTAGGGAAGTAGAGTCTAGCTCAGTGGTTCTTAACCTGGGGTGCACACACCCCCTGGGGGTGCGAGATGCCCTTTCTGACACGCCAGATTTTTTTTAGAAGGTAAATCATCGAAAACACATATTAACCACAGGCACGCAAGTACAACTACTTGGTTTAATCAAACCTACATACATTTATATTACAATTACTGGAATATACAAACAAAAATATATCTAGGTTTAAAGAACTGACCTATTTCAATGATTTTTGATAAGGGGTGCGAGAACATATTTTGAGAACCAAAGGGGTGCAGGCTGCAGTAAAAGTTAAGAACCACTGTTCTAGCTAGTGCATCATAGAAATTCAGCTGGTGGAGCTTCCCTGGCACACATTGCATTAGTGCATCTCCAGGCTGGTCAGGCCTAAGCTTAACTTGAATCAGCCCTATTTGGCAACCCAAAGCTGGTGGATCCCAAAAAGTTAAGCTGAAGTGTCCACAGGTGGTTGCATCTTTCCTGCTGTTGCAGTTCCATGTTATTTTTTCCCCCTTTTTTGTTTTCCCTGTCCTTCAGCCTTCTCTTTGGATGCCAATCAGGGGAAGGTGTTATTACGAGGGAAGGGTTTAATAAAATTGTGGGGCTTGCATTTGATAGGCTTGTAAAGATCAGATTTGTATTGGAAAATGTCGATTTTACCATACGCACATGAACTGACCTCAATCCCTCAATGACTGAAATGTACAGATCAGCAAACTAAGCAAAATGCTACTTGAGAACTTATTAGCGTTGGATTAAAGGATATTTACTTTGTACATTTTGACATGCGATGTTGATCATTTGTGTGCTAGGGGTTATGAAGCTTTGACTTTTTGAATCTCAATGCGTACTATAATTAAGTAGTCTGCCCCCTCTAAGAATGTCCTGCAACCGTGAAAAATTTAAAATTGATCAAAATTGAAAAAAAAAAAGAAAGCTTAAAAGCTGTAACTTTGCAACTGTGAAACTTAAATTGCTAAAAATAGCTTAAAAATAAGCATCAATATTATCTGTCTAAATTATTTTAACAAAATAAATAAATGCTGCCAAGCCGAAATATAGGTGGTATTCTCAGATGCTGTCTGGTAAGGACTCTGAAAGCCCTGAATCCAGCTATGGAGAATGTTTTGTGTCTGGTGCCTGAACCTGGGCTCTTTGAGTCATCCTTGTGGAGCAACTTTTTTGCTTATTTAAATGTTGTGTGTTTAAAATAGGTGGATATCAGTAAACAGTGTCCGTTTCTCTCTGTCTGGCAAGGTGGGAAAAGGACTAGTCATTGTTACCTTTCTAAGGGGGGTGTGTGTGTATATAAATATCCTGTGTCTTGGAGATATTGTGTATATGGTCGTGTGGTATTTTTTTTCCCCAATGCAATGATTGACTAGCTGCTTCATTTTTAAACATTGCTTTATCTCTGTAATAAAGGTTTTTTGCAATATTTACAAATAGATAAATAAAATGAAAAAAAAAGCAAGCGGTCTGGTATTGCTGTTACATTGCTGGTTTCACTTGTGGAACTGTTGCTGCCAAAGAAATGAGATCTGTAAACTAAGACATTGACCCTAACTGGGGAGGAGTTAGAAAAAGTTTAACACTTTTTCTTCTGTCTTCTACTTTCTATTTGTACTTCAAGGCTTTATGTGGAATTGGAAGAGCTAACATAGCATGAGTCGGTCTGACCAAAGAGATTCAGGTAGATCATGTAAACATTACAAAATTGTGGGAGTCCAACTGTTTTGAAGCTCTTCCCTCACTAACACCAACTCCCTTGCTCAGCTCTTAGAGGCTTCCACTCTCTGGAATGAGCTCAGTCATTTATCACAGACTTCATGGAGGCCATTTTGGAGCATCCCCTTCTATGTAAAGGGGTAAAGTCACCAGACTGCCTTCAAAACTTTGGATCTGTTGATGAGGTTTTAAACCTGTTGGTCACAGAAATATCAGCACATAGCTCTGTACTGGAACTGTTTATGATCTCCCCTGCCATAGGAAAATGACTAGCATTAATAATAATTTATCTACAAGTAATCCACAGCTGTCACCTTCTAAGTACAGTAAAATAAATCAAGTGCTGCGCTTCTGGAATCTTGGGGGAGACGAACCAAATGAATCTTGTTCTGTCTTCATGAAGGGTGATCTCAGGAAAGGTAATTGACCTTTCTGATTCGATTATTGAATATATGGTCCAACCCAAAACTGTTAAGCAGGAGCTAGGTGCACAGACTTCATTATTACACTGAAATGGAATTCTCTCAGCTGGTCAGAGTCCAAGGATGCTGTGCTGACCCGTGACTTGACACTTAATTTTCACTTATACAAAATACTAGTTTCTGTTAAGCACTAAAATAGTCAGGCTCAGCTCAGTACAAAAGAAAATAAAAGCTAATCCCTGCCCTGCAGAGCTAGACAAGACTCCGTAAGTAGACAAGATGCACTGGGGAAGCCCAGAGGCATGGCTAGCTAGGATTACTAGGAGTTTCTTACAAATAACCTGTTATATAATTGTTGACTCACTTGTGAGCGCTGCAGAAGAGGTTAGCCTTTAGGAAGCATTTGAATGAAGAAACAATGATGACTTGACAGGCTGCGCTAATAAGGGCACCCTACACATAGGGGCAGCATGGAAAAGGGTATGGAGATGATAAAGAAAAACAAATTAATGGGGCATTACAGTAGCATGGTTAGCAGAATAGAAGGTGCAAGGAGGATGCAACAGAAGTCCTGGTCAAATAGAACATTGAAGGTAAAGACAAGATGCCTGATGCTGTGGACCCTTCAAATCTTTCCATTTTTGCTAGCCAAGCATTCTGATTTGTGCATTGATTTAATGGTAGTGTGGTTGTTTCTCATTAACTGGTATGGTATGCAAATCCCCATACTGTGCTTGAGGACTAGTAGTAGTTAGAGTTTAGAAAGATGCTACTTCACCTTCAAAGGAATGGTAAGATATTCCATATATTTACTGAATTTTGATAACAAAGAGACCTCATGTTGAGTTGTAGGTACAGAGGCGATTAATTTATTTCCCATTGGTATCTCATATGATTGCAGATAAGAGCCTTTATTTTTAAAAAACTGATGAGATATTTAACTTTACAGAACAGAATATCATACACCAGGCAGGAAGAGAGATGCAGAATGGACTAGATGACATGAAAGGACCTTTCCATCTCTAACTTCTAAGTCGGGGGAACAGTTCAGGTGACTGGAGTTTGCCACTCCAATTGATATCAGTGTGAGTAGAACAAGAGAACCCGATGGCAGAATTTGTCTTCAAGAATCTGGGGTTATATTTCACAGTATCAAGAACCATTAATTGGTTTGAAAAGGGAATCAGAAGGGAAAAGATGGCATAGCTGCTGCAACACAGAGTTAACTAGTCTTACTCCTGCCCTTGGCAAGAGTTAGGAATTAAATTCAAACTTGACTTTCTAGTGATGAGACAGTATGATAGCAATAGTGTTTCGTCTGACATGCTGTCAAACACAGAGGATGGATACAGTTGTAGGGGAGGTAAGGAAGATGCAAGCCAGAAACCCCCTAATCTACCTATGCGTCCTACTTTTTTTTTTTTTTTAAATCGATTCCTTCTCAAAGTTGTGGCTCAGAGCTGACAAGTGCTATTGTGTGGCTTAAAAACACACACACACACACACACACACACACGAGAAGAAAAAGGGTCCACTGCTGTAAGTCTGCCAGGTTCTTACGTGAAGGAAATCTACTTAAATGATTACTAGCAGTTAGGATGGCCCTTTGTTTATTGCTTTTGGAAATGAAAAATATGGCCTGACCTTCTTTCTAACTGCTTTCAGATATTAAGCTGTCATCCTTCCAGTGTTTATTCAGCACACGTTTTCAGAGAAGCCCAGAATGTCACAACTAACTGATGATCAATTCAGAATACCACAAATGCATAGACTGAATAAGACATATAATGGTAAATATGGAGGGCCTGACTCTGACCTCCCTTTAAGTGTGGGGTTATATTCTCACTGGGGTGAGATCAGAATCCCGCCCAGAGACTTTCTGTTTAGAAGATGCTGCTAAAACAATCTGCTGCAAGTTTCTCAACACTGGGGAATTGCTACTTTGTGTTTCTTCTTCCCCTTTCGGTAAAGTTCAGCCGCTGGAGGTAAATCTACTTTATGGCTGTACTAGAGAGACAAAGCAATAGAGTGGCAGTAGATTTACTATAAGGTAACGTTTTGGCCAGTCTTGACAATAACACTGAGTAGCAAACCTGGGGAATAAGGGGAATTGTGTGTTACACAGCAGATGGTTCTGGAACCCAAGGGTTCTGAACAACTGGATACCTGATTGGACATTGTGGTTTGTATTTTCAGAGGTGCCTGTGACAGATATGATTTGTATGCACAGGTAGTATATTGTTGCTGTTTGTTATCTGCATTGTGGTAGTGCCCCATAGTGCCAAGGAGCCTTAGTCACGGACAAGGACCCTGCTGTGTTAGGTGCTGTACAAACACAGAACAAAAGATAATCCCTGCCTCTAAGAGCTTACCATCACAAACCTGGCTTGTGCACGTTCATTGATTATTGTGTGTACAAAACCCAATAATGACAATATGGCGTATGCAGGTCTGAATGTTGGGTGGTGCATTCGCTCATGGATACTCTAGGGAAAATAGGGATTGGAAAAGGTGCAACTTAGGATAGAATCTGGTCGTGTGTGTATAAAAGACCAAGTGCAAGTCTTTGGTAAGTCTTATGAGTCCTGCAATATTCCCATACTGAATAACACAGACACTACAGAACTTGTATATGAAAGTTAATGTACAAGGAATGTCTGCAGTAGAGTATTACTCTTTACCCTCTGCGTAGTCTCTTATGTGAAGGGTGAGAAGCCAAGCAGAATCAAGAGACTACCCTTCTGTGCATTAGTAAAGCTGGTGCATGGAAAAGTGAGTAATTAAACCTGCCCTATAGGTGTCAAGACTATGGCTAGGCCTTCCCTTCTGTGAAAGCAGGGCCCATAGCTGTGGGTCCATCACTAAGAATGCTGGGCCCACGGCCCCTAGAACCTGGGCTCTGACAGCCTCCCTGTCTTAGCGGCGCACAGCTGTCGGGTTTGGGTTCAGAGAGAATGGTGGTCCCTGAGAGAGCCTAGCTCTGGCCTATGTAGGGTTTTGTAGATTAGAAGATGGAAACTAGGCCTTTTAACTGAATTCTGAACTGGACAGAGGAGAGTAAAGCAATCCACTAGAGGCATGTAGTTAGCGTATTGCAACTTGTGGTAAAGTACATGCATCTCAGTCTGTTGATCTTTTAGTGTCTTCATGATTTTCTTATGATTTTTAGCATTGCTATCTAAACCCCTCAGAAACAAATGCGCCCTTAAAAGACTGATGGTGGCACAAAGCTCACTCCTCTGTTATTCAAGAATCACAGAAGCAGTTACATATAAATAATAGCCTTATTACTCATCATAGATAACCTAATGGAAACTATTGATTTTTATCAAGAACTACTAGATGTGGTTGACATCTGGCAAGAACAGTAAAGAACATATTCCAGCAACTTCACACCTTTAACAGGTTTGGTTTTCTTTTACACTTTAAGTTTCAAGTGAACTGAACCAGTGTGGAAGTAGTCACACTACTTATGAGCATGCATAAATATCTGTTACCAACCCAAAGGGTAGGTAAGTATTGATCACGTGTCATCTGATTAATAAAATAGCAAGATGTATATTTAAACATTGCTTATTACTGTACGGTGATTTACAGTTTAGTGCAGGCAATGTTCAATGTTCAATGTTAATGTTCAATTGGATCCGCCTGGGTGGGCCCCATTAAAACTTCAATGGGACTTTTCTTGGATGGAAGGTTTTGCCCATATAGATCAAAGTCTCAGTTTATCAGATTACATATTTCTTTGTACTTGTTTAGTACATTCCTTTTTGAACAGAAATTACACAGAGAAATCCAGATTGGTGTATGAATTTGTAGGTGATTGGTTTCTCATCAGAGCTCTGCAGAAAGTGGGTTACAGAATCCAATAATCTTGGAAAAACTCATTTGGTTTTGGATTTTGTTACAAACTCAACATTCAGACTGGGACCACTAAATTTCATAAACCTGGATTGGTTTCTAATCTGGCTGTCATAAATATAAAGGGAAGGGTAAACCCCTTTGAAATCCCTCCTGGCCAGGGGAAAGCTCCTCTCACCTGTAAAGGGTTAAGAAGTTAAAGGTAACCTCGCTGGCACCTGACCAAAATGACCAATGAGGAGACAAGATACTTTCAAAAGCTGGGAGGAGGGAGAGAAACAAAGGGTCTGTGTCTGTCTGTTGTCTTGGCCGGGGATAGACCAGGAATGGAGTCTTAGAACTTTTAGTAAGTAATCTAGCTAGGTATGTGTTAGATTATGATTTCTTTAAATGGCTGAGAAAAGAATTGTGCTGAATAGAATAACTATTTCTGTCTGTATCTTTTTTGTAACTTAAGGTTTTGCCTAGAGGGGTTCTCTATGTTTTTGAATCTAATTACCCTGTAAGATATCTACCATCCTGATTTTACAGGGGGGATTTCTTTATTTCTATTTACTTCTATTTTTATTAAAAGTCCTCTTGTAAGAAAACTGAATGCTTTTTCATTGTTCTCAGATCCAAGGGTTTGGGTCTGTGGTCACCTATGCAAATTGGTGAGGCTTTTTAGCCAACATTTCCCAGGAAAGGGGGGGTGCAAGTGTTGGGAGGATTGTTCATTGTTCTTAAGATCCAAGGGTCTGGGTCTGTAGTCACCTAGGCAAATTGGTGAGGCTTTTTACCAAACCTTGTCCAGGAAGTGGGATGCAAGGTTTTGGGAAGTATTTTGGGGGGAAGGACGCGTCCAAACAGCTTTTCCCCAGTAACCAGTATTAGTTTGGTGGTGGTAGCGGCCAGTCCAAGGACAACGGGGGGAATATTTTGTACCTTGGGGAAGTTTTTGACCTAAGCTGGTAAAGATAAGCTTAGGAGGTTTTTCATGCAGGTCCCCACATCTGTACCCTAGAGTTCAGAGTGGGGGAGGAACCTTGACACTGGCATTCATATAATGTGAAATTTACAGGGTTTTGGTGAAACTAGCTAGTTTCAGTGTTTCTCTCTATTATGTTGGGGTTTGTTCAAACCCATTACTCAAAGAGTAACTTGAGGTAGTGGGGAAAGATGAAGTTACTTGGGTTGAAACTTATCTGTTCATATGAACCTCTGTGAAACAAAACCACACAGATACACAAGACCAATTTTGATAGCTACCTGTACTTACCTTGGGCTCAGTCCTGTAAACTCATCATGTGCTGGACTACAATGGGAGCTCCACACCATCATCCATGTGCTTACACTGGGGCAAGTGCGGTAGGAGGGCTATTGACATATTGCTTGTGCATTAGACTAGTCTTCAAAAATGTTCCCTCCCTGTGTGAATCCTTTGTTGTAATGAATTATTCCAGAAAGTCTTTTATTTACTGGTATAAATTGACTCTAATCTTCCCTCACTCACACACACATGCACAATGTTTTTCTTCCTGCTGTTTCTTGTGACAAATCGCTTATTTGTGTGTCAGCTTGTAAATTGATAACTGCAGTGTCTGTCTGAAAACAATATCCAGGGGCTATTAATTTCCACTAAATACTCTAACTCAATCCTGCAGAGGGTAATTCGCCCCCTCCCCCAGCGTTAGAAGACATCTCTCTGATCTATAGCATGATCAGAATAGTGGTAATCGTAGTGCTTTCCTAGTTCAATCATCATGTGCTTTTACATTTTGATTGGATTTTCACGTCCCCTGTGAACATTAAACTGGAAATTCTGGTAGCAACAATCTTCACTCTGGCCTTAGATGATACTATTGGGTTGAACTGAGGTGTCTAATTGCTTATTTCAGCATGTGATTAAGTGATTGGGTTTTGTGGTACGTAGTACAAAAGACCTCCTGCTGCTGATAGTGCAGATGCCTTGGATCTTCACTACCTATTAAAAACCTCATTCTTCCACTACAAGCAGCACTGCTGCACTCCTGCTTTTTTAATTAAATAAACAGAGGTGCTCCACAGCCCATACTAATTAAAATGTATACTTCTAAAAAACACAGAGGACTCAGATTTTCGTGTGTTAACATTTCCATGATTAATAATGGTATCTAATTAAAAGTTACCAAAGTTCTTCAGCAACTTAACAGGAAAAAAATCAAAATGCAGAGTTTTTCTGGAATGGCAATTACACATTTTAAAGAGGTGCCTTCAAACCCATAGATCCTGTGACAGGCACACAATTTCTTATCGCTGCTGCTGCTGCAGTTACAGAATCGAAGCTCAGAAGGATGACATAGTATTTTTATGGGACAGTCCGATACAATTTAGTAGTGATTAAACCTATAGGTTTAAGTCATTGGAACTTTTGCCACTGACTTCAGTGGATCCAGGATTTCACCCATTGAATTAAATAGGCCGATGAAAGTTTGTGTAGAACTCTATCGATAACTTTTATACTTCCTTACAAAAATGTATAAAGAATAATGTCTCTCCTATAGGCTAGTTTAAAATTTTTCTGTTGAATTAAATGGAGAATGATTATCTATAAGACTTTTCTACAAGAGGGATATTGAATGCTTTTTTTCCTCCTAAATGGTGAACTAGCTAAGAAAAATCCATAGCTACATTTTACACATATCCTAGTAGAGAAAGTGTGAGTAGAGAAAGTGGCTTTTTAAGCAATTTAAGCAAAGTAAGTCAATGAAGTCAAGTAAATTCTCTTGCTTTAATTGACTCTGGAATTCTCAAATTGCATGAATGTGGTTGTTCAGAGAGACCTAGGATCTTGTTCTGATTTAAGCAACACCACTCTAAAGTAGTAATAACTATTAAAATCACTGGAGTTACATGCACGTAAGACTGCTGTAAGTGAGATTGTTGTTAAAATGATACAAACTGCTGCACTAGTGCAACGCCAAACAGAAGTTACAAACAGTTGTCAGTGCCTTTTAATACTTATGGTAGATAGTAGTTACTCTGCTTAGTTTCATTTGTTAGGCCTTGATCCTGAATTGGGTCCTGATAAAAGTAATTAACTAGTGCTCCGGATAAGGATTCCATTGCAGAATTGGTGCCTTAATTACGTTTGATGTTGTTCCCCCTGGCCAGTGACTTGAAGGGAGATAGGGTAGGTCTGGCTTCTCCAGCAGCATGGGAGAATAGTTTGCTCAGTTGTAATTCTGTTTTATAATTATCACTTCCCTCCAAAGTGAACATGGTAGCTAATTCAAGCCGGAGTCCTTTATTAGAACAGTTAAAACCTTTGCATTGTCCCTTGTACTTGAAGAAATTGCCCTATAAAAACGCTAGCAAGAATTAAACCTCCCAAAGGCCTAATTTAGTAAGTGGCCATAAACCCCCACAATAAACCTGTCTCCTTCTTGGCTCATTCAATCATTCTCTATATTCTTTTCCTAGATCTTTTGATCACAAAAGAGGATTCCAGATATGCGGCTTCTGTTCTCAGCTCTGCAATAGACATAGACCACAGGGCAAGTCACCTAGCTACTTTGTGCCTAAGTTTCCACATGGATAAACTCCCCTGGGGTATTGAGGCTTCATTTAACAGGTTTTGTAAAGCACTTTGAGATCTTCAATAACAATACTTTGATGTTTTATATTGTCCTCTACCTGAATATTCACACTCTTTAAAACTTAAAGAACAGAACCTTATAGTGACTTTGAAAGTACTGTGGGTACTGCACACACAGGAGACAGGTTTTAAACTTATGTATCTGTGGAATTTTACACCTTTAATCAATAATGTTTAATTCATCTTAGGGTGGCAGAGTCAAACTTCATTCTGTAGAGAGGATCTAGTTACACTTTTAGTTATGGGTTTCAGAGTAGCAGCAGTGTTAGTCTGTATTCGCAAAAAGAAAAGGAGTACTTGTGGCACCTTAGAGACTAACCAATTTATTTGAGTATAAGCTTTCGTGAGCTACAGCTCACTTCATCGGATGCATAAAGTGGAAAATGCAGTGAGGAGATTTATATACACACAGACCATGAAAAAATGGGTGTTTATCGTACACATTGTAAGGAGAGTGATCACTTAAGATGAGCTATTACCAGCAGGAGAGTGGGGTGGGGAGAGGGTGAGTTTGGCCAATGTACATGGCAGAGGGGCATTGCTGGCACATGATGGCATATATCACATTGGTAGATGTGCAGGTGAACGAGCCTCTGATAGTGTGGCTGATGCGATTAGGCCCTATGGCCTGGACAACACATCACTCTCACAGATCTTGGGAGACAGGCCAGTCCTTGCCTACAGACAGCTTCCCAACCTGAAGCAAATACCAGCAACCACACACCACACAACAGAACCACTAACCCAGGAACCTATCCTTGCAACAAAGCCGGTTGCCAACTGTGCCCACATATCTATTCAGGGGACACCATCATAGGGCCTAATCACATCATCCACACTATCAGAGGCTCGTTCACCTGCACATCCACCAATGTGATATATGCCATCATGTGCCATCAATGCCCCTCTGCCATGTACATTGGCCAAACTGAACAGTCTCTACGTAAAAGAATAAATGGACACAAATCAGATGCCAAGAATTATAACATTCATAAACCAGTCGGAGAACACTTCAATCTCTCTGGCCACTCGATTTCTGACCTAAAAGTGGCAATTCTTCAACAAAATAACTTCAGAAACAGACTCCAACGAGAGACTGCTGAATTGGAATTAATTTGCAAATTGGATACAATTAACTTAGGCTTGAATAGAGATTGGGAGTGGTTGAGTCATTATACAAAGTAAATAGCTCATAAGTGATCACTCTCCTTACAATGTGTATGATAAACACCCATTTTTTCATGGTCTGTTTGTATATAAATCTCCTCACTGTATTTTCCACTTTATGCATCCGATGAAGTGAGCTGTAGCTCACAAAAGCTTATGCTCAAATTAATTGGTTAGTCTCTAAGGTGCCACAAGTACTCCTTTACTTTTAGTTATGGTCTGTAGAATTCAGTTATCAAATTGAGATGATTTACTAACTGTGGTCTACTGTGGGTCTCTCACCAGTGAGAACAGGACACTAGCAAAAAGAGGGAGGGGAAAGCTTGACCTGAAGGTAGTAAGTACATTGTTAATGAATGAAGTACTGATGCATTAAACATCATTCAATTTGGGGGATGATTGCAGGGCACTTTTAGGACGGGTAATACCTCTGCCCTCTGTTCATTTGGCCTTTGGGAATGCAATTTCTCAATAAGTGTGCACAATTATAAGTAACTGCTTGAACAAATTAGGTGCACAACTGTGTTCCTAAAATAATTTGAAAATCTGCCTGTCAGTGTCATTAAGTTACAGATTAAACACAGAAGCAGTACAGATGCCAGTTTCTCTTTGAACTGTTGTTTCACAGAGCTTACGTTAGCATGACATCTGTTCACCTTGGGAAGGTTATCTTTGTGAGCATAAGGATTAGAAACTTTTTTTTTCAAACAAAAGTTTTGCATTTCACAAAGTCTGAATCTGTTATGGGGGCTGAATATATCAATCAGACTGCCTGGGAGTTTGACAAACAGGCTTTATTGTCTAGTCTCTCAACATGGATATCAAGGTGAGGCTCAGCTATTGATATCTTGAAGTTTCTCTTAATTGAGCTGTTCCTGTCAAATACATACTAGTGAAATCTAGAGAACCGATACACAATGAAAGTTCAATAAAATGCAAAAAAGTTTTATTGAGCAATAATAACAAAAATGTTCTTGTGTGTAGGGGAGTTTTAGATTTTTTTCCCCTCCACCATGTTGCCATAATAATATTTCCTTCCTCTTTGCCTGCCTTTTTCATTTAGACTGTAAGCTCTTCAGAGGTAATCTGTCTCTGACAGAGTGACTGTACAGTGCTTAGCATAATGTGGAGCTGTTATCCATTCAGACCTCTAGGCACTATTGTAATACGAACAGTAAACACTCACAACAGATTCCAGTTACGACTGCACTCACCAGTTCCGCCAATGTGTAGATATTTTACATTATTTGGCATCATTTGTAAAACATGCTTTGAATGCATGCAATACAGAATTCACAGTGGCTATAGTTCTACTGAAACTAGTCAATACACGCCCACTGATAATGCTGCAAAACCACATGCTTTGACAAGCCACAGATCCAACACTTTTTAGCTGATAGCCACATATGTAGCATGAGCAAATTCCACATACTGCAGATGTGGTGCGAATAGCTTTTTGAGTGGGAAAATGCTATTTCATTTCTATCTTTTTAAAGCATCATTTTAAAATCAGAATATCCATATAGTACAGTTACTTCACATTAAAACTTACAAACCACACCAACTTTCTGAAACTGATTTGAAAGTCATCTGAAAGTCTACTGTGCAAGATTTTCCAGCTCTATCAAATCCATTTTAATTAAAGCCCAGTTTCAGTTGATAGCCTCAAGCCATAAACTCCATAACTCAATTCTTCTCTGGACCATGCTGAACAGATTCCTGCTGAATTTTGAGCTTAATATAAATTTACACAGAGATTTTTTTGAATCAGCTTGCAGGATGTTTTTTAATGTCTTGCTTTATTAGAGCAGTGTGAAAACAGAAGATGTAATTACATATTTTCTCTATGCCTGAAACAAATATTTTTGCCAACAAACAATTTACTAAAATCTATCTGTATGCACCCTCCATTGCTAGTATCTGAGATGATTTCATTGAGAAAAGTACGTGATCCTCTATCACTTGGCTAAGTTATCAAATATGATTACTCATTATTTGTATTGCGATAGCAGCTAGCCATTGTATTGGGTGCTGTATGAACACATAATAATAAAAAGAAGTCCCTTCTCCAAGGAGCTTACTATTTATGCTCTTAAATTATAAATGCACAATACAGTCACATGCATGCAATAAATGCATGCACACCAGAAATTAACATTTTGAGGAAAGTGCAAAGAAAAGAGGAAGGTTTGAGCTGACCTCCTAGAACTTGTTATCATGAAACATGATCTAGGTAAATGGCTTACTTTGAAGAAGGGTTTAAAAACCTGGACACTCTTAGCATCTCTAAATTTTGCTCAACTTTGAAACTATTGTAACTGACTTTTTAGATTCTCATAAATATTAATTCCAGTCCTGCAGTCTTTGCATACCCCAAATTCCCATGATGGTCTATAGGAGGCTGGGGTGTGGAAGGACTGCAGGGACATTCCTCTGTGTGTCAAAGGAATAACACAGGGTGGGGGGTGTAGGGTGACCATATGTTTCAGATGTTATTAAAAGGAACTGGGCAATGTATTTGGCCCACACTAGTCATGAGCCACACCATTTTTCACTATAACCACATGGTACAAAACTAATTTACCTGCTAACTAGCCTCTTCCATTAACATTCCACAAGAGGACAAAAGGGAATCTAATTCAAAATGAACACTAATGATGTACTTAAAGATTAAATAGTGTGACATGGAGGTTCAGTGAAAAGTATTAAAGGCAAATCCACATAAAAGGTCAACTGAACATTGTATTGGTCTATGGCTGTATATAGATGACTGGTTTAAAATTACAGACTAATTCACTTTAATAAAACTGAGTTTCTCAAATTGCATGGGGATTCTGGACACTTTATGACACAGTTATGAATTCAAGGAGAGAGCAATTTGGACTGTTCCTTTTTTATACAATTTGTGTGGGAATTAACTTCTTTCTGAATGGCTCTGATCTGAAAACAAACTCAGGTTGTAAAAGAAGAGAACTCCACTTCAAGCATCCGATAACCACCTTTGTAGACTCTCTAAAAAGTTACTGGACATCCATAACAGTAAAGACACGAACAGAAGACCTGGAAAACCTTTTTCCTACACTATAGACTGTGCAGAAGGCAATGAACCAGGAGAGCAATTATGAAATGATTCATTGACTCATATCTTTAGGGATATTTCCTTATCCTCTGAACTATTTAGGTGATCGGAACTGCAAAGTTGAGAACTTAATCTTCCTAAAACACAGATTTATGTCAGTCAGAGGTTTTGGCTTTGATTGCAAAAGTATCAGGGCTGTACTTGCCAGCTGAACCATGAGGGCAGCTGTTCAGTGCGGCTTTTATCGGACTGATCAGCAGTGCCACTCTGGAATGTCTGAGAATAGGTTGGAATGGGAAAAGCTGAGTGGGTGGGGAAAGGGATAGATGGACGGGCTCTTCAGTAATACACGACTAAGGGCTTGTCTACACAAACACTTAGTTCATGGCAAGCTGGGGTGTGAAACTGCACAACAACTAACCTGCCAGGCAATAACTGTCCATTTGGACCCTGCTGCCATGCACTAATAGTTCCTTGAATGTGCTTTGATCTAGTCCCATTTCAAAGTGAGGTAGATCAAAGAGCACTAGATGTTCATGTATACAAGGCCTTATTCTGCTAATTTAGCCTTTATCTTTCAATTATCTGAATTCTGATTTTTACCAATTTGTTCCTCAACATTGGATGCCGGAGGCCAGATTTACAAGGCTATTTGGGCACTAAAGATTCAAGTCCATATCAAAATCTATAGTATACATACAGATTCTAGAACACCTGAAAAACTAACTGCTTTGAGTTCCCAGGATGGGGAGTAGTAAAATAACCCTGTGCTTGGATGTATAATTATTGGAGTTGAACAAATGATTGAAAGCAAATATCTTACTAAACAAATATGGCATTTTTCTGTTCAAATTTCCCACATTTTTTTGGTGTTGATTCCTTATTTGAAATGATGAGCTGAATACCATAACTGAGAGAGAATTGTAGGATTATTTAGATGTGAAAGTTCATCTTTTTTTGGTAAAAATTATAGATTTTGAGATTTTTTTTCTGATCAGCTTTACAAAATACTTTCAGTGACTAATGCTACTTACTCTGTCACCTATTTATGATGCATCAGTCATTGAATCTTTGTCTGCAGATTTTTCATGAACAATTTGGGAGTACTCAAATCCAAGATGTGTTGGTTGGTTTTGATAGGATACATAGATCATATGTTTGCTTCTGTCCCCTGACTCGATGAACAAACTTCTTAGAAACAGATTTCTGGTGCAAATGTAACCCACGCTACACAAATATTTGCATTTAATTTAAATTATGCAAACATTTGCATATCTATTCAAATTTGCTCTCTAAAAATATTGCCTAATATTTGCTTATAATTTCTGCTAACATTCCTGCCAGTTAATATTTTTTTTCGTGAGTATGTGTGGAGAATGAACACAAGCGACACAGCTGAAGCAAATTATGCCAACTAATGTTCATGGAATATTTTTACAGTACTTGACTAATTTGTATAATTACTTTTATTTGAAAATAGCGGAGATGCTGGGCCAAGTTCATCCCTTGTGACATTCCATTGACATTAGGGGAGTTACAGCAGTGATGGATTTTTTTTAATTTTTCCTGATTTTAGTTTCTCAAACAGACACTTAAGTAAAGCTTTTGCATTAGAGTCAAAATCCTTCTGTGTTTGGCTTAGCCTACTCTACAATCAGGGAACTGGAACTAATGCCTTCTAACCATGTGGTCAGTCCCAGTCACCCCAGTTTAAAAGTTCACCACCAAAAATGGAGTTTGAAAATTCCACATAGAAATGTATGTTTTTACTTGCAAGGAATTTTCTGCAATAAAATGTTGCATTTCCACAGAAGCCCCCCACACTCCCCAAGGGGCAAATGTCAACTTTGCATTTTCCCAGTGGTGGGTTTTACACTGCTCTGCTTGGCAAGATGACTACTCCATTAGCTGCAGCTAACAAAGGCTTGATTACATCTTGCTGGCAAACATATTTTTCTCCCCTCTCACTTTTTATTCTTTATCCCCATGGTGATTAATATCTAGTGCCAGACAGAGAGAGAAGATGGGGAGAAAAGTCAAATAATCTACCTCATATGTAGGCTTCAGTCTCAGTTCAGCAGCACTTAACTACAAAGATATTCTTTTTTGCCACAGCTAATATAGTAGCTTCCTCAGAGCATATCTGTAGCCAACCATTCTTGCAATTCAGTAAGGTCCACATAATTCCAATATTTCCCTTCCCCCTTTAATTTAGCAGTTATCCTCAAAGAGGTGATGGATGCTGTAAGAGACACCACTTAAGTGTTCCAACTGGTTACATTAGATTTTTTTTACACAAATAAGCCCATGCTTAATAGCCATTTCTATTTCTGCTCCTTCAGCCTTCTGCCTGAGTGCTTATAACTCTCACTTGTAAATTCTCGGCTCACAATGAGCGAGTGACATTTTCAGGTGCTTTCATTTTTGTTTCTGCCCTGAGAGGCTGCCTTGGTCTGAAACTTCTGCTTTTCAGCAGAATGCTAAGCAGCCACACAGGCTTTTCATTTCCGAAGTGCTTTTCTCCATAAGGGACACTTACTCTATGCAGTGCTATCAGAAGTGTTGGAATGCGTATTTATGGTATTTCAGCATAGTGTGATCATAAGGAAGGGAAGAAAGATGTCATCTTCACCTAAAAAATTGTGACATCTCCCAGACAGGAGTGATTTCTTAGGCAATTGTGACCAACAATAGAATTAATCTATTCTATAAGGAATAGCCAATAGCCAGGAGTAACTTTTCCTACCAAAGTGCTGTGTAGGGTACATAATCCCACTTCTAGCCATTGTAGTGGCTCTCAAAATGTACAATCTCCTGTCAGGGCCCAGTTTTACATCGTGACCTGTAACTTCTCAGCATACTTTAAAATCTATAAGACAGCAAACTCATCCTCCTACCTCACAGTAGGGGTTTAGAAATTCAAAGTCAAGAGATCCTTTAGAAGTAGGTAGACTACAGAGACTCCACCTATATGCAATGGCTAATTTTATTTCAGAAATGTATTTTTCCTTGCTCTGTAGCTCCAATAACCCCTCCTTCAGCCACAAAAATACAAAAGTTGTGTGAAAGGCAGCAACTCAGTGTAATCCACACACCACCTGGGTGTGGTGCTCTGTCCCATCTAGTGCCAGCAAGACCACGTAGAGAGAGATTAATGAATCTGCTGTACAGTTTTAGCAAACCGGTATATGGCTTTTAGCTCATGCAGTAGAGCCTCACGCTCTTAAGCTCCAGAGGTCCCAGGTTTGATCCTGCCTGCCGGTGACTGGGGTCTGCTGGTGTTACACCAACACAGGGCATTTTGTACTCATACACAAGTAGGTCCCCCATTCTTTCATCATCAGGCAGATTAAGTGTAACATAAGGCTGTAACATGTTTGCAAACCTTCATGAGTGTTTCAGTACTGGTCACTTCCCATGTTCAAAAATCATTAGTCAACCCCCTTCCTCCCATCACAAAATTGGCTTAAAGATCATGAGACTTCAAAAAAATAATAAATGTTGAGGGTTTTTTGTTGGTCTTCTTGTTTCTAAATATCACTGCTCTGGCCATTCAAAGGAGTGAGAAGCCCCCTGTACCTGTGACAGGCTCCAGGGAAGAGCCAATCCAGATCCACTAAGGATAGTTAACTACCTAATTAGCTGGAAGGCAGATAATTAAGGAAAGACCATCTGTGCCCAGTAAAAGGCTTTGGAAGGGGGGAGAAAAACACAACACACTTCTGAGATGAAAGGAAGCTCCAAAGGAGGGGAGTTCCTAGGCAGCCTGAACTAAACAAAAGTTGTGTGTGTAGGGAGGCCAGGGAGAAATCCTGAGCAAACAGGGGGAAAGACTGTGGTGGGACTCTCCAGACAATGGAGGAAACTGAGCCTTAGAGCAGAAAGAGCTGCTGCTGGACCCTAGAGACTTCCTCTGAGCTCTGAGGGAAAAGCATCTAAACACTTGTGGAAGCCCTGCTGTAAAGTAGAATGTTTGGCTTCTCCTTGACCAGAGGGTTTATGCACCCTCATGTGGCAGGCCACAGCCGAGCCACAGTTGGCTGCAAGGGGGTGCTTGGGAAACGATGGTGCTGAGCCTTTAGGAGGCACTCACTTCATGTTTTCAAGTTGTTTTCTACAACCATGAGGGCTAGAAATGTACTTCTTTAAAATGAAAGCAGAGAGTCTCATGCAGTCTCTTGCTGTCAGCACCGGCAGCTTTAGGAAATGCATTTTAAAAAAATATCACAAGACTTGCAATAAAATTGCCTGTGTTGGCAACATGAGGGTTTGTACAGCAACTAGCACAATGGGACTGTGATGCTGACTGGGGACTCTGTGTATCAGTACAATTACACTAATTGCACTAATAATAAGTTTCTAGCGGGCTCTTTTTACTCAGCATGTGAGACACTGATGTGGACTTTTGGAAACATGATTGCCAAGATGTTTTTTTTCTTTTTTAAACAAGAAAACTCAATATTAGGGTCTTTTAGCTACAGTTAAGTACCTAAATGAGTGGCATGATTTTTTTTTTTTTTTTTTTAAAGCTGAGGAACCACTGGCTTCCAGTGACCTCAAAGACAGCACACAAACAGAATGCAAGCGTCAAAATTAAAAAGTTAGCATTTGCTGCACACTAAAGTCTGATAGTATCACTGCTTCCCCCTACACTTACAGTAGGAGATATCTGTGGTTAGCAGCGTGCTAAGAGTTGTTAGGAGGGGATTTTCAAAAGCTCTGCGGATATGTCTACACTATGGAGACCATAACATCATAGCTATGTTAGCATAATGCTATAGTGTAGATACAGCCTAGACCAGTAGAAATTTTCCCCCCACCCTCCATCATTGTAGGAATGCCGCCTCCCTGAATAACGCTACCTAAGTCAACAGAACAATGTGTCTATTCTGGAGGGGATGCAACTACGTTGCACTAACTTCTAAGTGCACACCATGCTTCAATATGATGGATCTACCCCTGCTTTTGCTGCAATGTTAATGCGAGTCTTACCACAGAAAATTGGAGCAGAGTTCTGGTAAGAGAGCACTTTTGGAAAGCCCCCTTTCACGGCTTCACTGGCCTTTGAAAGCAGCCACAGCAGTGAGTCAGGATGCCCAGTCCCCCACAGAAGTGGTGATATAGTAGAAACCACTCTGTGTGATTCCTAAAAAATAGTGTTTGTTTTACACCAGACACAATAACTTATTATAGTCCAGTTCATCAATGTGCCTGGTTCTGTTGGTCCTTGATGTCTTCTCCAAAGTACAATTATGTCATTTTCAGTCAGGCAAACCTCTATGCGTACAGACTGGTAGTTTCACTCAAGCTTCTTTAACAGCATCTCTTCCCTTGCTGCTAACCCTCTAAGCATTGACAGAGGTAGCAGAGTCTGTATTATAGGTGGCCCCAAACTACTCCCCTGCCAGCATGTTTTCATAGAAAAGAGCTTAATAGGAAGGCCCCCCTTTCAGTTGACCAAACCAGCTCCACCGCCTGCCTTGAATGCATCTTTCTGTTAAGGTCAGATCTCCCTGTCCCTGTGTCCAAATTTTCTTCCTCTAAAGCCAGCCCAGTCTGCTAACTCTGTGGAAAATCAGGGTTCACTCCTCTCAGGGCTAGAACAAACAAAGGGGAGAATACATTCAGCTTGTTTAAACCCCTGACCTTTTCTTCTCTAGTTGCCTGAGACAGCTTGATCTGTCACATACATAGGCCCAGAACTTAAACATTTACACAGGAACTCGCCTACCACCATACAGTGTTATTACTCCAGCTTTGAATATGTAGCTGGTATGTTCTTTCAGTACAACGTAGGTTTGTGTGACAGCATAATTTCCCCAGTCACTTCCCTGTTTGCTGTAAGTCCAAAACTCTACAGAGGGAGCTAGATGAGCCCGAAGATGTGCCAAAAAAAAAAAAAAGAGAGAGGAAAAAAAAGGAGCACAGATCTCACACAAATCATTCCTTGTGCACAAATCCAGGATGCATGGCCAGCACAGGCTAGAGAACAATGGAACATATCAGCCCTATGAATGGCTGTGGGGGTGGGTGATGAAACAGTGGCTTTACATCACTCATTTATACTGGTTTAAGTGAAATGAGAATCGCATTGTTGGTTTGGAAACCAGCCTTTTAACTGTACAATCTTTTGGGCTCGCTGCACTAGTGGAATAATGTATAATTCCCATCTCCAATATATTAGCTTGTTGCAATATGAATGAACATAAAGAATGACACTTGAATTATTGCCAACATTTAAAGTGATAAATTAGGATTAGTGACTAAAACTTCAGTGTTAATTGAAGAGATTTCTATGCATTATACACCTTTTTTTGTATCAAAATCTCTGGAGAATTGAATAGTTAAATAGAGCATACAGTTAGAAAAGATTCAGTGGTCGCCATTGCTCAATGACTTGCTAAATCCATTAAAAATTTGACCTTCAACTTTTGTGTTTATAGCACCAGATCCAAAAGTTTGAAATAATTCTTATTTAGTAATCTGTATTATGGAAGAGACAGCAAAGTCCAAAGGATTGCTGAATATGATTTATCTTCACATTTGTGGAGCTTAATGGTTTTTGTAAATTTCAATTTGTGTTAGATAATTTATATCAGCATCAATTTACATCAATTTTGCTAGAGCATGGGTATCACTATGTTTAGGGAATTAATAGTCTGAAATTACCACACACCCATATTAATCAGATGACTTATTATAAGGAGACTGATTTTTATTATCAGACATACAGGGCCAAAAGAAACACTAATTACCCTGCTGTAGAGCAATTATTCAGCAGTTATCTATACAATGGCAGTAAATGCAGGTCCTTTTTCTATGTGGAAACCTTCTCTTTGTCAGTAAGGGGATACAGTAGAATCTCAGAGTTATGACCACCTCAAGAATGGAGGTTCTTCGTAACTCTGAAACTCTGAACAAAACGTTATGGTGGTTCTTTCAAAAGGTTACAACTGAACATTGATGTAATACAGCTTTGAAACTTTACCGTGCAGAAGAAAAATGCTGCTTTTAATCATCTTAATTTAAATGAAACAAGCACAGAAACAGTCTCCTTACCTTATCAAATCTTTTTTTTTTAACTTTCTCTTTTTTTTAGTAGTTTACTTTTAACACAGTATTGTGCTGTATTTGATTTTTTTTTATTTTTTTTTTGGTCTCTACTGCTGCCTGATCATACTTCTGGTTCCAAATGAGGGGTGTGGTTGACCAGTCAGTTCATAACTCTGAGGTTCTTCTATAATATTCATGGGCGCAGTCCTTGTCAAAGCTTGGATAACTCCAAATCTATCAGTACAACTAACTGGTTGTTATGGTATAATGGCAGAAATGTGGCAGCTGTGGTTATACAAATTGATATCCATTCATGCATGTATTGGATCAAGAATTTCTACCTGCAGTGAGCCCTGATCTATATCCTGTGCAATTCAGCTGAAGCCTTTGGAGCCTGGTAGGGAGGTGTAAAACGTAGCAGAATTAGGGGTGATGTATATGTTTAAATCTAACTTGAATTTTCTAATTCAGAGTATCAAAATGTTGTGTATTCACAAGTTCACCCTAACATATATTGTGAAGAAGAAACAGGGAGGGATAAGTATACTCAGACACACCTCCCTCACACTTACAATTACAGTACATACATGCACGTTTGTGACCGTGTGAGAACCTTGAAGCTGACTCACCACTCTATGCACTTGGCAAGCATTCCCAGATGGACCAAATTGAGGAGAGAATTGATTAAGGATGGGATGATTAGCCACTTAACAAGGTGATTCAGCTCCTCAGCTGAGGAGGGTTAAGAGAGGGAAAGGGGGAGGAAGGGCCAGAGAAGCCTAGGATCTCAGGGAGTTGAAAGCCCTTGTCCTGTGCCTATGGAGAAGGTAAAAGTCTTATGCTGTGGGTGGACAAGGTCTCATATAGCATAATGTAAATAAAGCATTTGATGTCATACTTGCCATTGGTCTACGTGAGGACTGTTTGCAGAGAAGAATCCAGGGTGAGGGAACCCTGCCCTGTGATAGTCTCTCTTTCTTTGAGGGTATGTCTACACAGACACTAGAATCGTAGGACTAGAAGGGACCTTGAGAGGTCTTCTAGTCGAGTCCCCTGCACTCAAGGCATGACTAAGGCCACAACTCACTAGAGACTTACAGTGGCATAGCTGCACCACGATCTCTAATATAACCACTCTAAACCAACAGGAGAGAGTTCTCACATGGGCTTATCTACTCCAGCCCCTGTGAACGGCAGTATCTATGTCAGAGTGAGAAGCTCTCCTGCCAATATAGCACTGTCCACGCTGGCGCTTACGTCGGTGTGACTTACACTGGTCGGGGGGTGGTTTATTCACACCCTTCGGTGACATAAATTATGCTGACATAAACTGTAGTGTAGACATAGCCTTAGTATTATCTCAACCATTCCTGACAGGTGTTTAGAGGTTTTTAAGAGCAGGTTGGACAATGAGGGAGATTCCACAACCTTCCTGGACAATTTATGCCAGTGTTTAACCACCCTGACAGTGAGGAAGTTTTTCCTAACGTCCAACCTAAACCTCCCTTGCTGCAATTTAAGCCCATTGCTTCTTGTCCTATCCTCAGAAGTGACTAGAACAATTTTCCTCCCTCTTCCTTGTAACAACTTTTTATGTACTTAAAAATTGTTATCATGTCCCCACTCAGTTTTCTGTGCTCCACACTAAAGAAACCAATTTTTTTTTCAATCTTCCCTCCTAGGTCATGTTTTCTAGAGCTTTAATAATTTTTGTTGCTCTTCTCTGGACTTTCTCCAATTTGTCCATATCTTTCCTGAAATCTGGTGCCCAGAACTGGACACGATACTTTAGACACCTGTGGCTGGCCTGTGCCAGCTGTCTCAGGCTGTGGGGCTGTTTCATTGCTATGTAGACTTCAGGGCTTGGGCTGGAGCCCAGGCTCTGGGACCATCCCTCCTTGTAGAGTCCCAGAGCCTGGGCTCCAGCCTGAGCTCAGAAGTCTACACTGCAATGAAACAGCCGTACAGCACGAGTTCCATAATCCTGAATCAGCTGGCATAGGCCAGCATCAGGATTTTCTTGTCTGGGTAGACGTACCCTAAGAGACAAGGTTGGTGAGGTAATATTTTTTTATTGGACCAACTTCTGTTGATGGAAGAGACAAGCTTTTGAGCGTATGCTCACCTTATCTCTTTAATATCTTGGGAGGAACATGGCAACATCTCTTTCTCAGCCATGTGGGGTGGAATCCTCTTAACCACATGGGGTAAAAATTAGCCAATCAGGAACTGCAGAATCAATAGCAGGTGACTGAGCAATTTCCAATAGGCAACCCAGCTCTAAATGTCCCCTTACCCTCCCCTCCTCCCCCCCCACCCCACAAAAAAAGTGAACATTTGGAAAACTAATATTTTTGGTCCAGAAATTGTTTTTAAAGGTAGTTTGTTTTCTGAAAACTGGTCACAATTTTTTGTTTATTTTATTCAGATTTGCTAACTTTGTTTTTAGTTGTGCTATGGAGGATGTAATAGCCCTTGTCTCTTCATGATGCAGTCTATCCCTGATTCTGTTTAACAGAAGCTCATTGTTTTCCATTGGCGGAATAGACATTGCAGTAGAATTATTTTGAATTGTAATTATTCTAATTCGTAGGGTTCAGCAAACCTTTGATTTGTTTAATTTAATGTGTCCCCCATCCTCCAAATTTCACTTTACATCTTGGGTTTGAATAAACCAGTCTGAAAACATGAAGCAAACTCACCTAATCTACCAAACCAAGTAGAACCACTGTATAAGAGGCCTATAGAAGGGGCTGTCTAATGTGATAGTTCCATGTCACTGAGAAGGTATTTGAAACTTTTTGTAAACCGAGGCCCAGTTTTTATATTCATGACAAAAATGTATTGAGTGATAACTTCCCTAAAACTCCATCTTTAGAGAAGAAAAACCAGTTACAGACAACAAGTATTTCATACTCAAAACAGGGAAATGGTTACAGTCTCTAATTTACTGCTAAAGAATGAATCTAATTACAGTAGTTAGCCCTTAAAAGTCATTGGTTGCCAACGGTTATTACCCAATGGCCTTTGCGATACCGTACTTATTCTAAGTATACAGAAATAATTTTGCTATCTCTGGTTAGCCTTTTGTGGCTTGAATGGCTGATACTGTACATCAGGGATAATGACTGGAAAAACATGACATACCTCACTGCATTGGTTATACACTACAGAGACTTACATTAGTTGTGATTCACAAGTCTCTTGCAGCTGCTGAAAGTGAGAGGATGCACATTCAGTGCTGGTTTAGCTCTACTTTGTATTCAGGCTAATGTTGGTATCTTCCTGTGGTGATCTAGAAGCTAAGGGAACATGTACCACCTGCAGATTTTGAATAGAACAGCCAGAAACTAATAGCAAGTTGTTTGCATGTGCCTCATTGCGTACCTGATGACCAGATAAATAATGCTTAGGCCTATTCTTGGCAACTGTCAGTTCCATACCATGTTTTGCTAGATGTCTATGCTGTGAAATGCATCTTTTTGCTTTCCCCCCTCCCGCCCCAGGAAGATGTTCTTTAAACATTTTAGTTCGGAAGTTTTTAATTGTCATACTAGGATGAGGTTTTAGAAACCTCATAATGAATGAACTTTTCAATCATTGCAGTTTCCCTCATCAGCATCATACTGAAAGGTACCTGGGATCCTCAGATAAACTGAAGCTTTTGATTTGAACAACTATTTTATCAGAAGCTGAATGAATTTCAAAATCTAGTTCTCTTCTCTCTCCCTCCCTACCTCCTGTCTGTTAAAAGTAGGAAAATGCCTGATTAGTCTAAATGAAATTCCCTTGACGTGCCATGGAGACCCACTTCTATCAAACATGGATATGAGTGATTTTACCCCGAGGGCCATCCCACCACATTTAATGCGGTCACGTGCATGAGTAGAGTTACTTAGCGCATAAGTATTTGCAGGATTGGGCACTACAGGGGAGATTTTTCAAAAATTCCCAAGGGATTTAGGAGCACATGCAGCACTGAACAAAATGACTGTGCTCCTAAACCCCTTAGGTACATTTGAAAATCTCCCTTGACATGTATGAACTATGGGTTTATTCTGCTAGGTGCTAATTACTCATGCAAGAGGCTGAGCTTCTTCGTCACCCACTATCATGAGCAGGAGTTAAGGGTGTTCAGTGTCTTCCAGCAATAGTCAGCAGCTCAGAGAATCTCTGGCCCTTAAATTACTAGGTTCAAGATAATTTAAAACATGCATCTTTTATGCAAATTGTTTTTGAAACATGACTTTAAAAGTAACTCTTGGCTTCAGTCTTGTCTATTTCCATTGTTTTTTTTTTTTTTCTCTCACTAAGGCCCTGACTCTGCAAAGCTCTTAAGCATTTGCTTAACTTCAATGGTACCTACCCATGTTTTTTTGTTAAAGATGGACTCCAACATGTGCTTTAATGCTTTGCTGAACTGGGGCCTCAATCTGTCGCTTAACCTATTCATTTTGATTTTTGGCTGCATTATGAAAAATACTTACTGCCGCTGAGAATAGAGAGGCAGAAGTATTTGGCTTAGTACTTGCTGGAGTAAATTTAAGTCAATAGGATACATTTCAAACACTTAAGCTGATAAACATTACAGTTTTTTAACAGGTACTTTTAAAAAGTAATTTTACTGAAAAATAATACACTCTACCTTATGTACAGATAGAAATCAATATAGTAAATATTTCTGGGTGGTAACAAAACAAAACTATACTCAAAGGTTTGAGTATCTGTAAACTCTACTTGTACAAGTTGTTTATCACCATCTTATGTTTTGCTGCTATACCTGTAAGCAATTACTTCAGCCTACCTTTTTAGAAGTGACAAGTGGATTTTGGGTGCCTCAGTTTTTAGCTGCCCAACTTCAGATACCTTAAAGCGGCCTGATTTTTTCAGTGTTTGGGGTGCCTGGCGCTTTCTGGGTACCTTAAAGTAAGCACACAAAATAACTAAGTACTTTTGAAATGAGGGGTCCTTGCTGTCTTCAGAGAAAATCATAAAATACAAACACTAAAGGAGAGAATTTTGGACCAGCTCACTTCGTGGTGCTCATAAGCATGCTTTTAACTCTTATCTACCCTAGAAAATTGTACTGCTATAACTATACCAGTATAAGGAAAGTGGTACAAACTAGCTAGTGTGGACACAGTTATAAGTACTTTCATGCCTTTATATTGGTATAACTTATTCCTGTACAGGAAGGGGAATAAGCTATACCAGTAGAAAGCAATATCATACTATATTGTGCAGTACGATACTATACATAGGGGCCTACCAAATTCATGATCCATTTCAGTCGATTTCATGGTATAGGATTTTAAAAAATCATGAATGTCATGATTTCAGCTATTTTAATCTGAAATTGCACAGTGTTGTAATTGAAGGGGTTGTGACCCAAATACGAGCTGTGGAGGGGTCGCAAGGTTATTGTAGGGGGGTTGCGGTGCTGCTACCCTTACTTCTGCACTGCTGCTGCTGCTGGCACTGCCTTCAGAGCTGGGCAGCTGGAGAGCAGCAGTTGCTGGCTGGGAGCCCAGAGTAATGATGGCCTGGTATGGTGTGGCCAGCCTTACTTCTGCGCTGATGCCTGCAGAGCTGGGCCCTCAGTCAGCAGCCGGCACTCTCCGGCTGCCCAGGTCTGAAGGCAGCAGTGCAGAAGTAAGGGTAGCATGGCATGGTATTGCCACCCTTTCTTCTGCGTTTCTGCTGGTGGGGCACTGCCTGAAGAGCTGGGTGCCCAGCCAGCAGCCGCCGCTCTCCGGCCGCCCAGTTCTGAAGGCAACACAGAAGTAAGGGTGACAATAAAATAAAATAACCATGTGACCCTCCAGCAACTCCCTTTTGCGTCAGGACCCCTAATTTGAGAAACGTTGGTCTCCCCTGTGAAATCTGCATTGTATAGCGTAAAAGCACGCACAAGACCAGATTTCACGGGAAGAAACCAGATTTCTGATGCGTTTTTCATGGCTGTGAATTTGGGAGGGCCCTAACTATACATAATAGTGGGTTTGCCTGTAGGCTGGAGATCCTGGGGCTAAGCCAGCCCTGATTACAAAATGAGCCCCCCCTGAGAGGAATCAGGTGATTCCCAATATAAAAAGTGGCAGGAAACTGCAGGGGAAAGGTGTGGTTGAGAGAGTAGCTGGGACTGCCAGAGGCAGGAGGCTGCCTGGCAGTAAGCTAAGGCAGCCCAGGAAGTAGGAGACTGTGGTTCTGGAATTGATGGAAGACTTTGTTTTGGGCCTTTGTGGGGTTCTGTTTTGGACAAGCTCTGTTGCCAGCTTGGTGAAGGGGAAATAGAGGTGGGTAGCAGCCATGGTGCTACAGTATACTGCATGCTTTATAGGTCTTGTACTGCTATAAGTATTAGGGTTAAAAAACCAAATTCACACCTTTCAGCAAAATAATTATACTGTTAAAACTTTCCAGTATCAACCAGGCCTATTGTTGAAAATAAAGGGCCAAATTATTTTTCATATAGTATCCCTGAGAATTCCACTGAGTTCAATAAGAACCCCACAGAAGTATCCAAGGGCATAATGTGACCTTAACTTCATTAACCAGTTGTAGTTATTACAATTCTGTAGAGACATAAAAAAAGAATAGATTTATGAAAAGTCCTTGTGAAGGAGCTGACTTTGATAGAAAGGGGGAAAAAAATCCCACATCTGATTCTCCTATCCAGCATATTGTATCAAAACCAAATACATTTGTAAACCATTGTTAGTTTAAAACCCTCTCCCCAATTTCAATGAGCATTCCAGTGATGTATTTTCATTTGGGTCACAGGAATGCTTTGCATTGTAAATAATGTAAAAAAACAATCCTGAAAGATTTTATTTTCTATTCCAAATTTATTTTAAAAGTTGCTGATGTGTTTTCCTATTAACAATTATTTTCTAAATTTAATCTCAATCCCCATCTGAAAAAGTGTATATTGGTTAGAGGAGAAGAACTGTGGTCTATCAAGCAGTGATCCATTAGTCAGTAATGTTTGAAGATAGTCTCACAGTGTGCAGAGAAAAACCTGTCAGCTTTTCTTTAAGAGTGGCCACACTTACCATGCTTCAACTGACAAAATATATTTTGCATTTAATTTAAAAATTCTGCTCTAGTAATATAAAAGGGCCCTTTATATCGCATTAGTGAGAAAGCAGTGAGCATCCAGTTCAATAAAATGGATTTTTTCTGCTTTCCAAATAAGATAAGAAAGTAGATAATGTGTCATTTAACACTTTTGTTATATGAATAGAAAATATAGTCTGGCAAGTGGCTGCTGCATATTCCCTTTGTGGAATGAAAAGGAAGATGTCTAGGACTTTCCATTACTTTTAAAGATCCATTTGTAAGCTTTTGCTATCCAAGGTCTCATACATTGCTGAAATGTTCTTAAAGGTCTCTTACTTAATATGGTGTCCCAGTAATGAGACAGATCACAGAATCAGCGTGCAGCCTCAGCCAGACAGTCCCCTTCTGATGCAGTGTGCTGACATGATACTGTAATGCAGGATACTGAGGAAAGAAGGAATGACTCAGCATATTTGTTTGCTATGAGACCTGACATGTTGGACAACGAGCCACATTTTGAATTTGATATAGATTTATTTATTGCTATTTTTTTTCACTGCTATGATTAGGGGGAAAACTACATTTTTAACTTTATTTGAAGGTCCTGAGTCAAAACCCATTGAAGTGTTTTCATTGACTTCAGTATGAGTTGGATCAAACCCATATACAAAAGATAGCTTGCTAATGAAGATTAAAACAGACAGGCATTTACTTTGGTGTCACCACTGGAGAAAGATTGAGTATCACAATCATAAATAAATCCATATCCCGGATCGCAGGAAGGATATATGGAATTCATGACTCCCTGTGCAAAATGATGATAGGGCTGATCAACTAAGTTTTTTAAAACAATTGTGTGAACAATTTGACAAAAAATTCTAAAATTAGTCAAATTATGCATAGTGAATAACTTGTGCAGCTTTAATCAATACTGTAAAATTTCAGTAGATCTTACGGGTTGTAAGAAGTCTGGGTATGATCAAAGGAAGACTAATATAGTCTGGGTCCTCTTTATGGTATGATTTTGTTTATTCTTACAAACAAAGGCCCTAATCTTACAAAGACATACATTGGTCCACTTACTTCTGTACTGTATGGGGTTCCATTGTCTTCAAAGAGACTGCTCACAGGATGTAATGTCGAGCAGTTGCATAACTCTTTGCAGATCAGTGCTTCAAGAGTCCTTTTGATGCGGTCATGACTGCTTTTGCTTTACAGCTTCACAGCTAAGGGAAGCTGAGGCAGGCAGTCACTTAAAAGATGAGAAAGTTCTGACCATCAGAGGAACCCACAAAGAAATCAAGTTTTCACAGATTCTATAAACAGCTTTTCCCAGCAGGTTGGAAATATATATAATAGTTTTCTTTGAACACATTTGCTTCCTTCATACCCTCTGACTAAAACAAATTCAGACTGACAATACCCTGGACAAATCTCATGGAATTAAGATGAACTTTACTGAATTCAGTTAAACCTTACTAAATTATTTTTAATATATTGTCTCAGGTCCGCCACAACAGAGAGTGCAGCTCTGAGGGCATGCTAGGAGAGTGTCTTCAGGGAATGTCTTCACTGCAGAGTTAGTCTGAGCTATCAGTTGACTGTTGCTCCTAACTTGAGTCCTGTTCAGATACAGGTTTCAGAGTAACAGCCGTGTTAGTCTGTATTCGCAAAAAGAAAAGGATGCTTTGTGTGTATATAAAAAGATCTTCTACACTTTCCACAGTATGCATCCGATGAAGTGAGCTGTAGCTCACGAAAGCTTATGCTCAAATAAATTGGTTAGTCTCTGAGGTGCCACAAGTACTCCTTTTCTTTGTTCAGATACAGAATCACATAACTCGAGTGTGTGCTTTTAACACGAGGTGACTGGCCTGCCAGGGGATATAGGCTACAGCTCGAGTTAGCACAGCTCATCAGCTGCCAACGCAACCTCTCTATAGTGTGAACTCAGACTAGCTCCATGTGAGTGTGTCTAGACCTCCAGTGCCATCCCACAATTCCCTCCATATGCCCCAGAACAACAGACAAGTTCTCCCACAATATTCTGGGCAACTAGTCATAGACTAGGTCTATACTTAAGGCAGCATGTACCCTACATGGCTCTCTGCACACCCAAGGACTGCCCCTCACATCTACGCTGCTATTTTTTACCAGTGTAGAGTCCTGGATCCTTTCACAGCAATGGGAAATTAGTAACAAGGGTTTGTATTTAAAAAAACAAATGGGCAAATGGTTCTTATACGATGGTCTGTGAACCACTAGTGACCCATGCAGCTTTTTGTGTGTGTGGCCACCAGACTACTGATAGACAAAAAATATGAGGGAAATTGGGAGACTAGCTCTTGTGAAGTGGCCACCCCCATTTCCCCCATAAAAAGGGGACATTCTCCTCTGTGGAGTCACTTATCTTCAATCACTCAGTCTTCGCAAGAAAGCAGATAATTTTTGATCTGGAGCCATTGGAGAGTGGATATTTAAGTCTTCTTCTAAAACAGCAAAAACATCTTACCAATTTCAACCTAAGTGTAATAGAAAAAAATAATACTTTCAGCAATGAGAGATATATAAGAGCTGATTTCAGATATCTGGGTCTTGTTTCACAAAATTGAAGGCCCTGAGCGGGCAGGCTGGGAAGTATAAAGAGAAATGAACCATCAGAAATAAGGTCAACGTAGTGGGCCAGACGTACAGCTGATGTAAATCTGCACTAGATGCCCTTACTTCGCCAGTGGAGGATCTGGTCTACCATGTTCAAATTGTAGTAAACGTGCATTACTGGTTTAGTTTTTTTAAAAAGTGCTCAGAACCATGATTCCATTTTCACAAATTTCAGGCCCATCAGCACTTTCCTGGTTTATGTATTTTATGCACTTTTTGTTTTCATAACTACCTTTCCTGTGGCATTTTAACACACATTTGGGGGCAGTGGAAGAAGAAGACAGCTGTATTTACAAAGTATTTTAAAACTCTGAACAGCTGTAATACTGTGCAACACTATAGATAGTTGCAAAAACATCCCTACTGTATAATTCAAAGGCACAGACTTCAGAAATATTCTGATATTTTCTAATAGTGGGACAAATTCTGTTGGCTAAATCTGTGCAAACTGCATAAAATCAGTATGTGTTTTGCACAGGCATGACTGAGCCCTGGTCTACACTAGGACTTTAGGTCGAATTTAGCAGCATTAAATCGATGTAAACCTGCACCCGTCCACACGATGAAGCCCTTTATTTCGACTTAAAGGGCTCTTAAAATTGATTTCCTTACTCCACCCCTGACAAGTGGATTAGCGCTTAAATCGGCCTTTCCGGCTCGAATTTGGGGTACTGTGGACACAATTTGATGGTATTGGCCTCCGGGAGCTATCCCAGAGTGCTCCATTGTGACCGTTCTGGACAGCACTCTCAACTCAGATGCACTGGCCAGGTAGACAGGAAAAGAACCGCGAACTTTTGAATCTCATTTCCTGTTTGGCCAGCGTGGCAAGCTGCAGGTGACCATGCAGAGCTCATCAGCAGAGGTGACCATGATGGAGTCCCAGAATTGCAAAAGAGCTCCAGCATGGACCGAACGGGAGGTACGGGATCTGATCGCTGTTTGGGGAGAGGAATCCGTGCTATCAGAACTCTGTTCCAGTTTTCGAAATGCCAAAACCTTTGTCAAAATCTCCCAGGGCATGAAGGACAGAGGCCATAACAGGGACCCGAAGCAGTGCCGCGTGAAACTGAAGGAGCTGAGGCAAGCCTACCAGAAAATCAGAGAGGCGAACGGCCGCTCCGGGTCAGAGCCCCAAACATGCCGCTTCTATGATGAGCTGCATGCCATTTTAGGGGGTTCAGCCACCACTACCCCAGCCATGTTGTTTGACTCCTTCAATGGAGATGGCAGGTTTTGGGGACGAAGAAGATGATGATGATGATGAGGTTGTAGATAGCTCACAGCAAGCAAGCGGAGAAACCGGTTTTCCCGACAGCCAGGAAGTGTTTCTCACCCTGAACCTGGAGCCAGTACCCCCCAAACCCACCCAAGGCTGCCTCCTGGACCCAGCAGGCAGAGAAGGAACCTCCGGTGAGTGTACCTTTTAAAATACTATACATGGTTTAAAAGCAAGCATGTGAAAGGATTACTTTGCCCTGGCATTTGCAGTTCTCCTGGATGTACTCCCAAAGCCTTTGCAAAAGGTTTCTGGGGAGGGCAGCCTTATTGTGTCCTTCATGGTAGGACACTTTACCACTCCAGGCCAGTAACACATACTCGGGAATCATTGTACAACAAAGCATTGCAGTGTATGTTTGCTGGCGTTCAAACATCCGTTCTTTATCTCTCTGTGTTATCCTCAGGAGAGTGAGATATAATTCATGGTCACCTGGTTGAAATAGAGTGCTTTTCTTCAGGGGACACTCAGAGGAGCCCATTCCTGCTGGGCTGTTTGCCTGTGGCTAAACAGAAATGTTCCCCACTGTTAGCCACAGGGAGGGGGGGAAGGTTGAGGGGGTAGCCACGCGGTGGGGGGAGGCAAAATGCGACCTTGTAACGAAAGCACATGTGCTATGTATGTAATGTTAACAGCAAGGTTTACCCTGAAAGAGTGTAGCCACTGTTTTATAAAATGTGTCTTTTTAAATACCGCTGTCCCTTCTTTTTTCTCCACCAGCTGCATGTGTTTCAATGATCACAGGATCGTCTCCTTCCCAGAGGCTAGTGAAGCTTAGAAAGAAAAAAAAACGCACTTGTGATGAAATGTTCTCCGAGCTCATGCTGTCCTCCCACACTGACAGAGCACAGACGAATGCATGGAGGCAAATAATGTCAGAGTGCAGGAAAGCACAAAATGACTGGGAGGAGTAAGTGGCGGGCTGAAGAGAGTAAGTGGCGGGCTGAAGAGAGTAAGTGGCAGGCTGAAGACAGGGCTGAAGCTCAAATGTGGCGGCAGCGTGATGAGAGGAGGCAGGATTCAATGCTGAGGCTGCTGGAGGACCAAACCAGTATGCTCCAGTGTATGGTTGAGCTGCAGCAAAGGCAGCTGGAGCACAGACTGCCACTACAGCCCCTGTGTAACCAACCGCCCTCCTCCCCAAGTTCCATAGCCTCCACACCCAGACGCCCAAGAACGCGGTGGGGGGGTCCACCGGCCAACCAGCCACTCCACCACAGAGGATTGCCCCAAAAAAAGAAGGCTGTCATTCAATAAATTTTAAAGTTGTAAACTTTTAAAGTGCTGTGTGGCATTTTCCTTCCCTCCTCCACCACCCCTCCTGGGCTACCTTGGTAGTCATCCCCCTATTTGTGTGATGAATGAATAAAGAATGCATGAATGTGAAGCAACAGTGACTTTATTGCCTCTGCAAGCGGTGATCGAAGGGAGGAGGGGAGGGTGGTTAGCT
Organism: Eretmochelys imbricata; assembly: GCF_965152235.1. Classification (NCBI taxonomy): domain Eukaryota; kingdom Metazoa; phylum Chordata; order Testudines; family Cheloniidae; genus Eretmochelys; species Eretmochelys imbricata. Next base: position 190,764,852 of record NC_135572.1, on the reverse strand, counting down.
TACAGGGAAGTAGAGTGAACCAAGGGGCGAGGGGTTTCATCAAGGAGAAACAAACAGAACTTTCGCACCGTAGCCTGGCCAGTCATGAAACTGGTTTTCAAAGCTTCTCTGATGCGTACCGCGCCTTCCTGTGCTCTTCTAACCGCCCTGGTGTCTGGTTGCGCATAACCAGCAGCCAGGCGATTTGCCTCAACCTCCCACCCCGCCATAAACATCTCCCCCTTACTCTCACAGATATTGTGGAGCACACAGCAAGCAGTAATAACAGTGGAAATATTGGTTTCACTGAGGTCTAAGCCAGTCAGTAAACTGCGCCAGTGCGCCTTTAAATGTCCAAATGCACATTCTACCACCATTCTGCACTTGCTCAGCCTGTAGTTGAACAGCTCCTGACTACTGTCCAGGCTACCTGTGTACGGCTTCGTGAGCCATGGCATTAAGGGGTAGGCTGGGTCCCCAAGGATACATATAGGCATTTCAACATCCCCAACAGTTATTTTCTAGTCTGGGAATAAAGTCCCTTCCTGCAGCTTTTGAAACAGACCAGAGTTCCTGAAGATGCGAGCGTCATGTACTTTTCCCGGCCATCCCACGTTGATGTTGGTGAAACGTCCCTTGTGATCCACCAGAGCTTGCAGCACTATTGAAAAGTACCCCTTGCGGTTTATGTACTCGGCGGCTTGGTGCTCCGGTGCCAAAATAGGCATATGGGTTCCGTCTATGGCCCCACCACAGTTAGGGAATCCCATTGCAGCGAAGCCATCCACTATGACCTGCACATTTCCCAGCGTCACTACCCTTGATATCAGCAGATCTTTGATTGCGTGGGCTACTTGCATCACAGCAGCCCCAATAGTAGATTTGCCCACTCCAAATTGATTCCCAACTGACCGGTAGCTGTCTGGCGTTGCAAGCTTCCACAGAGCTATCGCCACTCGCTTCTCAACTGTGAGGGCTGCTCTCATCTTGGTATTCATGCGCCTCAGGGCAGGGGAAAGCAAGTCACAAAGTTCCATGAAACTGCCCTTACGCATGCGAAAGTTTCGCAGCCACTGGGAATCGTCCCAGACCTGCAACACTATGTGGTCCCACCAGTCTGTGCTTGTTTCCCGAGCCCAGAATCGGCGTTCCACAGCATGAACCTGCCCCATTAGCACCATGATGCATGCATTGGGAGGGCCCATGCTTTCAGAGAAATCTGAGTCCATGTCCTGATCACTCACGTGACCGCGCTGACGTCGCCTCCTCGCCTGGTATCGCTTTGCCAGGTTCTGGTGCTGCATATACTGCTGGATAATGCGTGTGGTGTTTAATGTGCTCCTAATTGCCAAAGTGAGCTGAGCGGCCTCCATGCTTGCCTTGGTATGGCGTCCGCACAGAAAAAAGGCGCGGAATGATTGTCTGCCGTTGCTCTGACGGAGGGAGGGGCGACTGATGACACGGCTTACAGGGTTGGCTTCAGGGAGCTAAAATCAACAAAGGGGGTGTCTTTACATCAAGGAGTATTTCAGGCAGGACTTCACGGAGGGTTCCAATAAGAAATGGTGAACTAAGTTATTGTTCTTATAGGAACAAGGAGGTTAGCCTGGCCTCTGATTGATACATGGCTAGACTTACCTCGCTGCACCTTCTCTGTGAGTGACTGCAGTGTGACCTAGAGGAATGAGTCCCCTAGATGGGGGAGGGGGGGAAGCAAATGAATGGAGAACAAATCTGGTCTATTTCTTGTTTTGATCCACTCCATCTATCTTTTACATCTTTGGCTGGCAGCAGACGGTGCAGAAGGACTGCAAGCCATCCACATCTCATGGCTGCTCGGCAGAAGATGGTACAGTATGATTGCTAGCCATCCTCATCTCTTGCCTGTCTGGCAGAAGATGGTACAGTACGACTGCTAGCAGTCCATATCGCCTGCCTGCTCACCATAAGACGGTTCAATAGGACTGACTGCAGGACTAAAGAGAATGACCTGGTCAAGTCACTCCAAATTTAGTCCCTGCGCCCATGTCTGCCCAGGCGCTCCCAGCCGACGTGGCCAGGAGCACCTCGGACATGACGATGACAGCTACCAGTCATACTGTACCGCCTGCTGCCACAAGGCAATGGGTTGCTGCTACTGTGTAGCAATGCCGTACCGCGTCTGCCAGCACCCAGGAGACATAGGGTGATGGTTACCTGAGTGGGCTCCATGTTTGCTGTGGTATGGCGTCTGCACAGGTAACTCAGGAAAAAAGGCGCGAAACGATTGTCTGCCCTTGCTTTCACGGAGGGAGGGAGGGAACGGGGGCCTGACGATATGTACCCAGAACCACCCGCGACAATATTTTAGCCCCATCAGGCATTGGGATCTCAACCCAGAATTCCAATGGGCAGCGGAGACTGCGGGAACTGTGGGATAGCTACCCACAGTGCAATGCTCCGGAAGTCGACTCTAGCCTCGGTACTGTGGAAGCGCTCCGCCGAGTTAATGCACTTAATGCACTTAGAGCATTTTCTGTGGGGGGACACACACTCGAATATATAAAACCAATTTCTAAAAAAACGACTTCTATAAATTCGACCTTATTCCGTAGTGTAGACATACCCTGAGGGTACAATTAAGACCACAACCTTTCTCATTTTTTAAACTGTCATCAGTTTAAATGCAAAAGGCCAAATTCTGCTGTTACTCTGGGGTAAACCTGGAATAACTGTTTTGCAAGGTGGTATAAAGGTTTGGGTCACAATTTTCAAATGTGAGTGCCTAAATAGAGGTACTCAAATTCATATTTAGGCACCCAAATCAATGTGGGACTTATCTTCAGAAATGCTGAGCACTTATAATGACCGGCATAATTAATTTGTGGTTGTTCAACTCATGAGTAAAACAGACATCTCTGAACACATGCCAACCAAATCTCTCATACTATCATGGAGAATTATATTAAAATTTTTCTCACCAAGGCACTCAGAAGACATTGTGGAAGACCACAAAGGCAAGGAGTGTGTGTTTGTATTTGTGTTTGTGGAGGGGTGTGTCATAAATATAAAGGGAAGGGTAAACACCTTTAAAATCTCTCCTGGCCAGAGGAAAAATCCTTTCACCTGTAAAGGGTTAAGAAGCTAAAGGTAGCCTCGCTGGCACCTGACCAAAATGACCAATGAGGAGACAAGATACTTTCAAAAGCTGGAAGGAGGGAGAAAAACAAAGGGTCTGTGTCTGTCTATGTGATGCTTTTGCCGGGGACAGAACAGGATTGGAGTCTTAGAAATTAGTAAGTAATCTATAGAAAAACTTCAGGTCTGTGAAGACTTGTGAATTTCCCTGCAGGAGGTTAACACTGCAGCTCACAAAAAAGACAATTCCCTTTTGTCTCTGCTCTGGCCCCAAAGCAAAGCAAAAAACCTCCAACTATTTCCAGTTGGAAACCTGCTTTCAAGCAGCCCAAAGGAAAAAAAAAATTCCTTTTCAAATCTGTGCTCCTTGTTCAAAAAAATCAAAATCCTAAAAAAAACAAAAACTAACACCTTTGTCACCAGGCAAATAGGTAGAAAACCCCTCTAGTTGCTCTTAGGGAAACAAAGAACTTCATTCCTGTTCTGTCCCCGGCAAAAGCATCACACAGACCCTTTGTTTTTCTCCCTCCTCCCAGCTTTTTAAAGTATCTTGTCTCATCATTGGTCATTTTGGTCAGGTGCCAGCGAGGTTATCCTAGCTTCTTAACCCTTTATAGGTGAAAGGATTTTTCCTCTGGCCAGGAGGGATTTTAAAGGTGTTTACCCTTCCCTTTATATTTATGACAGGGTGTTTCTCCCAATCCCAACTGCCCTGGATTCTCCAAGGTCTCACTTCAGGGACCAGAATATGTCAGTATGGGAGATATTTCTTCCCCAGGGCATACCTTTCTTCTATATTCATTTATGCATAATTCATATGGAATTTAATAATGTAAAGTTAATTTGCAAAGCTTAAAATATTAAAATCTACTAATTGCCATATACATTTTAGCAGATTGATAGTGTCCCTTGCCTCAGTATGTTCGTATTTAAGAACTGATGATAATCAGGGATATTTATTTAAAAACAAGGGAGAAATTGTTGCAAAATAAAATGAACATATGGGGTATTATAATAATTGAAATTATGACCAGCATGATCATTATGCTTTCTTCTAGGATCTCTGTGGGATCTGCCTTTTTTTGTCATTTCTCTGGAGGGAAATTCTGAGAAAGAGGCGTTTGAATTTTCATAGACCCTGGGGCAGGTGAGTCATATGTGAATGGATGGATCCACTAGTCCTGGTATATGCTTCACAATTTGAGCAGGTAAATCACCGTTACTTCACTTCCAGTGCATTTCACTTCCAGTTTGGACCATGCTGCTTCGCAGTGAGCAGCACTATGTTAAATACACAGTGTTGACACAGCATAATATAACACAATATCTGTCATAGATAACTTTAGATTTGAATTTCTTATTGGTTCAAAGAATAACTAATTCAGTATAGAAGGCCTCTGATTGTACCTGCTTATCTAAAGTATGTCTAAGTCATCTATCCCCTTGACCTGTAAGCACCTGTCTTGCTCACACTTGAGTGCCATTGTTTTTGGGTTTTTTGGTAAATATTTATCTAAGAAATTAAAAGAAATCACTGGAGTTTTCATGACCAAAATGAGACTGGGATGGCAAAGGGAAGGATAATGGGAACACTTGCTGGTTTTGCTTATTGTATTTTAAATCGGTTACACCGTATTGGAATTTTATTGGATGTTTTAAAGTTTTTTGGTGTTTTATAATTTTTCCAAAGCAAAGCTTAGGTTTCTATTCTCTTGCACAGCAGTGAAAACTGTATTGTTAGGGTCTTTCTGATAGTAACATTTGTTATAACCGTGTGAAATGTATATTAATAGAATTTGTGGCTTGAATTGTCTTAGCCAAGTGTTTTCTCCTCTCCATTTCTCCCCTCCTTCAAATCATTGCTGAAGTTTAGTGATAAATAGATACTTTTATCAGCCAGTGCCAGGTATAGGTCAGATGTATCAATGCAGTACACAGCATAGGCATCTAGAGATGCATAAGAATTGGATCTAAAGTTGGCAGATGTTGGTGGTTCAGGACCCTGAGGCTTTCGTTCTAAGATGGTACCTCTTAAAAAAATATTCCATGTAGAGTGTGCTTTGTGGCAGAAGTTCAGTGGCTAACATCTACACTACCGATAGAGCTGGGTGAATGGTCCAAAGCACTGTTTGAGAACATCTCATTGAATTCTGAAAGGGTCTTCCCTTAGACCATATTTATGGGCTGTTTGTTTTTTCATGACTGTGCATACAAATGGTTGCTTGATTGCACAAGTGTTTGGGGACTGGCCTTTCTTCGTGCAGATCCTCTATTCACTTGTGAAGAAGGGTGTTTAAGGGAGAAATAGAAGTAGTCATTTTATTTACAGTAGTGGCTGTAATGCGCTGAACACACGGGGCTCGATTTTTTCCCTTGCTACATACCTTGTGCAGCCATTTTCACCAGTTCAAAGTGGGAGTCAAATGCGACCGTTCTTAGTAGCACTCCACACTCTGGACAGGTGTAAACAGCTGCACAATGTGCATGGCAAGGGAGAATCAGGCCCTTCGTTTATATTTGTTCCATAACTGCTTTTTTAAAAATAGCACCATTATTCCCCATGCTCTGTGTATCTCTTCCTTTGTTCTAGCCCCTTTGCCATGCCAGGAAAGCCTCAACCTGTACACAGATGTAGCAATCACATTGCTGGCTTGTTACAAAACGTTCACTGAAAATCAGGATTATATGTGGTGGCTCTCCAGTATCTTTGGAGAAGGTCATGGACAAAGCAATACTACTGCCAGTGCCTGCCATAGCTATTAATGCTACTCTAATTAGGCCAATCAGTTTTAATTAGTATCCTGTCATGTAACAATCGAATCAAATACTTTGTCTAAGAAAACTGACTTAGCTCTGATGGTAATTACTTTACTAGTCTCCCTACCTTATAATTGCTTCCATCCATCCCACCTTCCTTTCTTTTTGCAGTAAGTCTTTCATAAGCCCCTTATTCACCTTTTTTCTTCCCTGTATTTTGTCCCAGTGTCTCTCCCTCAATTAATTCTGCCCTCAGCTCAGTCTCTGGGGTAACCTGAAAGGAACAGGGCCTTATCACTTGTCAGAAGGAGCCTTCCTTAGTTAAATTTTCCCTCTCAGGAATTTACCAGATCAGAGACCCATAATCCTAAAGATTGTCTCAGAACTAAAGCTGACAGGGTTAGGACCAGGCCAGCCCACTCTTAAATCAAAGGCAGGAAGGAGTTGAAGCTGTGGCTAGAATCAGAGATTTATAAAGACAGTAACATTAACATTACAAAGAAGTATTTTATCAGTTTTCACGTGGGATTTGTTTACCGCTAGTATCTGAGAGAGTGATGTTATAAGGTTAAATAAATGGGATAGTGAACAACAGATAAATGATAGATCCCTTGCTGCTCTTTAAAACTCTGTGGAATTAGGATTAATTTGGGCTAATTGACTCATTTTAGTGGGAATACATAGACCTACAGATGCAACAGTAGTAGTGAGCACTGGGTGTGCAAATTCCAAAGTTACAGCAATTTACAGACTCATTTTGCTTTCATTTATGCAGGCATATTGAAGAGTCTTTTACACAAGATTAGTAGTTGGGGGAGGGAGGAAAGATGCTTGCCATGCCTTCATATTTAAGGTTTGTGTTGTATTGGTATTTTTCTTCAAAGTGTAATGGCTTTTTGGGAAACATGCTTAAAAAAAGAGGAAACATGAGATCGGTATATACAGTGGAGAAGATCTGGATCAAAGTAGGAAGGAAGTTTGATGATTTTAGGGGTGGTGGTGGGGTGGTGTGAAATACTGAGAGAAATGGCTGTATATTTTTAGGCCAATGCAGATTTAGCTGACATGAGTGATGTTGGATCTACCATTTATCTAATCTGTCTAGTCTATTATTTTAGGTTTTCTGCCATGATATCTAAGTGCTAATCAAGTGGTGGCTAGGCAGTAGAGTGTAATTAAACTATTAGCAAATTCCTCCATCCCCTGACTAGACTCTGTGTGTCGTTCTAGCATCTTAGAATTAAAGAGGACCATGAATATCAGACACTAAGGTTGAGGAGCACTGTAAAAATGCCTAAATAAATAGAGGAATCTTCCAGATGAATTAATTGAAAGTTTTCCCCATCCATGAGAGTAGCTGATGTGCTGAGTTTGTCTCCATTGAAAGTCTGTCTTTGAATATCATGCTGTCAGTGCTTGTGAAGTTAATTACCCTAATCTTGTCCACACTAATCTAGTATATTGCTAGATGGATGAACCAATCCTGGAAAATGTCTCCACTGCTTTAGGCACAACAAGGGATTTATGTCATTTGACCAGCTAGCCAAATGTCCGCTTGTTGGCTGTTGCAAAGCTTCATGGTACTTTAAAGTCTCAAATATGTTTTGTTTATGGGAAAGAAGCAGGAGGAGATTGTCTAATTATTGAGTGATCGGATATCTTCCTTTTTGTTTATGATAAAAAGTGGTCATGCTCAAATGAAATAAAAATCTAAAGTCAGACATATTTTATGGCATGTAGGCATGTCAGAAATGAGTGAGAGGCATGTTACATAAGATAAAATTAATCAAGTGAGGGGAAAAAAAACTATTTCTTTACCTGTATTTCTGATAACACCTGTGCTCATTATAAAAGATGGAATTTTAAAAGTCCACCTTTTTTTCACCATAGTTTTGGCTAGGACCCTAGTTTACAGTCAATTTCTAATTGGTTTGGTTTGCTGGTTCTTGTACACTAGTAGGATGTTGCATTGTTAGAGATGCAAATGATGCATGAAGATTATTTCTTTTAAAAAATTATTTTCATTGCCATTTGAAAGAAAGTAGTGGGATTGTTTGTTTGAGTTTTGTTCAAATCAGCTTTTACAAAGCCTGTGAACAGTTTGCAGCCTGGTAGTATTTGTCTCTTTATAATTTAGCCTCTGATCATCAACTCTTAAAACCAGGCTGCTGTAATTTGGCCCAAGCCCCAAAGTAGAGCGAAATGCCAGGAGCAGTTAATACTAACAAGATTTGATTCCTCCAGTATCTTGATTGCTCCTGCCTGGGGAAATTCTCAGGTGTAATTATCGATTCCCAACCCTTTCGTCCCCTGGAGGTTCAACTACTTTTAAGAGTGTCATAAAATAAAGGGAAGGCTAACCACCTTTAAATCCCTCCTGGCCAGAGGAAAAACCCTTTCACCTCTAACGGGTTAAGAAGCTAAGATAACCTCGCTGGCACCTGACCAAAATGACCAATGAGGAGACAAGATACTTTCAAAGCTGGAGTGGGGGGAAACAAAGAGTTCTGTCTGCGTGCGTGATGCTTTTGCCGGGACCAGAGCAGGAATGCAGGTCAGAACTCTTGTAAAGAGTCAGTAAGCAATGTAATTAGATATGCGTTAGATTCTGTTTTGTTTAAATGGCTGGTAAATAAGTTGTGCTGAATTGGACGTATATTCCTGTTTTTGCGTCTTTTTGTAACTTAAGGTTTTGCCTAGAGGGATTCTCTATGTTTTGAATCTGACTACTCTGTAAGGTATTTCCCTTCCTGATTTTACAGAGGTGATTCTTTTACTTTTTCTTTAATTAAAATTCTCTTTTAAGAACCTGATTGTGTTTTCATTGTTCTTAAGATCCAAGGGTTTGGGTCTGTGTTCACCTGTACAAATTGGTGAGAATTTTTATCAAGCCTTCCCCAGGAAAGGTGGTTGGGCTTGGAGGGATATTGTGGCGGGAAGACATCTCCAAGTGGGCTCTTTCCCTGTTCTTTGTTTAACACGCTTGGTGGTGGCAGCATAGGGTTCAAGGACAAGGCAAAGTTTGTACCTTGAGGAAGTTTTTAACCTAAGCTGGTAAGAATAAGCTTGGGGGCTGCGGGGGGGTCTTTCATGCAGGTCCCCACATCTGTACCTTAGAGTTCAGAGTGGGGAAGGAACCTTGATAAAGAGGTTTGCTGAAAAACCTCTGGTTGGTGTCAGCTTGCAAAATACAAGAAATGGCCAAGAAAGTTTAAAAAACATGGGACATATTCTCCCCTATGTGGGAAAAACTTGTAGAGGGCCAGGAAATGCTGCACGTTTCCTACGGTTTGTTTTAACAGGTGATCAGGGTTTTTCTCACCTGGTGGGACTGACAAGGAGTTTTGAAACTTTTAGCCTGTAAATACTTTGGTTCATGGAGAAATAATATAGCAATATGAGTTGCCCAAAGAAGATGGGAGCACTTGTGCATTAGCCTCGTGCCTCCATGCTACTCCTCCTTGAACTATAATTCCTTCATGGCTTTCTTCAGAAATAATGTTGGTATGGCTCATTCTCAACTGTAGCATCCCAAAATGTCTAAAAACACCTTATAGAAGAATAGATCTTGATATACTGTGCACTCAGTAATGCAAAATACACTTCAGATGTAAACTGTTTTGCTTAGAGAATTGCTATTTCTAAGACACATGTTTGAACTTGGTCATCTTTATGTATTTTTTGCTGATATTTTGGTATGTCCCTCGTCCCACTTTTTTCACTTCCCTATTCCCTGTATTTCTTCACATAAGTCTGTATATTCACACACACACATATATAAACTTAAATCAAGGACAGAGCCTATAAATACCATTGTAGATCCCACAGAGTGAATACATTTTTAATTTCATTTTTGTGGTCACAGTGTTGGATCATATTAAAGAAGTTCTGTATTAAAATCACAAATGAGTTTGATTCCCCATAGTTTAAATTCCAGGGTATTACTAATTAAGAGGTCTCTTGGTTTTTGGTACTGTTTCTCTCCCTCTATGTGTGAAACTTGCAAGCTGCTAATTGTGTTAGTACATTCTAAGACAGAGTCTGTTCTCAAAGCAATTCACAGAGAGAGAGACTCAAAGCAATACTCTAACAACAGAAACAGCACCCAGAGACTCCCCGCCCTTTTGTTGTATTAACAATTGTGATTAAAATAGAGATAGAGGATGTATATGGATGGATGCTTGGTGTGGATAATAACTGAATGATCAGGGAGGTGCCAGCCTAAGAATCCAGTGTCCATCGGCTGAAGAAGGCGTCAAGTGGAAATGACCAGAGGACCCCCCCCGGAGGGCAGACTGGAATCCACCCAACAGCCTCAAGAATGGGAGAACAAAAGAACAAGATAACATCTTGGAGCCGTCAGGAATGTGCTATCTGCTGATTGATTCAGCAACAGCATGATGAAGCAATTCCCATAGACTGGCATAGGAAGAAATTCCTATAAAAATAGACTCTAAAAAGTGAGAACTTTGGGGTCTGATTCTGCAAACCAACTTCCAGGAGCATCAGATGAGCATCTGACAAGGCCCTGCTCCCTCCTCATGTCCAGGCCACCTGGCCAGTGGCTTGGCATGAGCAACTCTAAGGCTGGTAACTATGATAACAACCTTGCAGAACCTGTGTGTGTGTGTGTATGAATGAATGTGTGAATAAATATGAGATTGAATGGAATGTTATAGCTATAACTAACTGCTTACTAGGATTCTTTCTGTATTCACAATAAATGTGGTATTTTGCCTTTTTCCCTTTAATAAGATCCTGCTGGTTTTTATTTTATTGGTATAACAACAGGAGAGTTTATAAAAATCTAGTGGGTAATGACCTCCAAATTCAAATTTTAAATCATGCTGTATTTTTGTGTTAAACTAATTATCAGTCTGTTAATGTCTTTAATAATTTTCTGTTTGTGTTTAAATGTGGTGTTGTCTAATCAAAGGCAATTACTTCATGTAGTCATTTTTTTGAATAAAATGTAAAATTTAGGTCTGAGTACCTGTAAGTGGCCAAAGATCCCAGACACTATTTCTAACAAAGAGGGATGATAAACATGGTCTCTTTGCGAAACAGCAACTCAGGTGATTCCATTCTATCTACTTAACATTCCCACACAATTTTAAATGACTAAGGACACTTCCTTTCCTAAGCTGTTGTGTATACTGTTGCTGTGCACTGTCAAACAGGTGACATGTTCTATCTCAGAGGTGAGCATTTTTCAGTGTTGGGTAATGTTACCTAAAATTTTGCCAACTGTTACCATCACAACTTTTTATCTACATGAAAAAATTGTCGTAAGGCTGGATACCACAGTGAGGTAACTTGTAAAATTCTGACCTTTGACCACAGGATATCCTTAAAATATTTTCCACGAGGCTTACGTTGAAATCCCCAAATGTACGTTGAGATCCCCAAATGAAAGGCTCCAGTATGAATAACACTAGATGAATAATTCAATATTGAATTCAACTATTGAAGTTCTTTAGTGGTCTGAGATGAATACCAAACTTTGAAAATATTTCCATCATAGACAAACCTTAACTGACATCTTGCATCTGTGCAGCGCACCCCTGAGTTCTGTGGAAGTTGTGAGACATTTCTGATCTCCACTGCCCTAGATATCAATAGTGGGGAAAACCTGGATACAACATCCCTAGCCTTTTAGGAACTATGGATCTGTACTTGTGTGTCTTGAGCACATCTCTAATTCAAAGAGTTAAAGAGGGAAATACATCTCATAAAAGATCTCAGACTACATGCAACTCTCCATGTTTCTTTCCACCGTCAGATGGTGTAGTTTCACTGATAAAAATATGTAACTACAGAACTGTGGACAATCACAACATAAGATATGTAGTGCAGGAGCAAAGTTGGAGGGTTTGTATGAACTCTCAAATGGCAATTTAAAAAGTTGGAAGGGCACAGAAAAAGCAAAGGTTAACATCCTTTTTCTTAATAAACAGGAAAAAGAAACTAGGGAAAAAGTGTTCTGTACTTTTGAAAATAGAAATGTGTTTTGATATGTCTGAATTTTAAAATGCTCAGAACCTTTTGAGTTTCTCAGTAACTGAATATTCCAATTCAGACATCAGATGGATTTTTCACAAATATTACTTGAAAATGCATAAACTATTAGCAAAATACAACTGCCTTAGGGTTTTTTGTAAGGCCACTAAGACCAGTTTCAATTAGGCATGACTTCATGATGAAATGGAGTGGAGATTTTATTGATCTAATGAACGTTTGCTCAGAACAGGTCAGGTAAGAAAACCCAGGCTCATGTACAACAATGCTGCTGTTCTGACATAGATACAGTGACTTTCTGGATATAGATATTAGTTTCAGGATAATGCTACATTCTGTTACTTACATATTTTCAAGCTATCATGTGCCTGAAGCTCTCTTTAGTTCCAGACTTGACTACTGATAGATACTGGAGAGTGTGTATAGAAAATACTATCTAATCTTTCTATCTCATGAGTAAAACTCCACGGCTAGCAAGCAAAAATTCACACCTCCTGGCTGGAATGTCGCGTTCGGAGTTGTGAATGTGACAGAGTTGTGATTTATGATTTTATTAAAATGTAAAAAGTCTTGTGAAGAATTTTAATCAATAAGACATCAGTATGTAAGTGAATCTGCAAACTGCGTGATGACTAGCTGGGGTCATCTCTGATCTCATAATTCTACCACGCAGTGAAATATTTGTAGCTGTTGAGTTCAAAAAGGCAGCCTAAGTAGAGCATTCAGATTCCCATTTGGACACTCAATTTGATTCCTGGGCATGTAAATATTCATTTTATATTCTTTGGCACCAGTTTTAACATCAAGGGCACATTTGAGCTCTCACTGAAGTGAGCTTGGGAGTCCTCCATTGAGTGCATTTGGATTTGGACACCTATTTCATAAAAGAAAGAGAGGAACAGAACATCGGTTTTAAAACATTGCTTGAGCAAATGGGAATAAAGTAATTACATCATTTTGGTGAGGAGACTGTTCCTCAGAACACGAAAAACAAAGGGGATGAATTGTTTAGCATGGAGAAGAGTGTTTAAGGAAAAGAGATGATTGGGACTGAATTGGTGCTATGGAGCATGGGAAATGTTTGCATCATTATTGCAGCAGGGAGGCCAGGAAGAGAACACATTATGCTGCTAGTGGTGGTTTTTTTTATTTTTCTCTCTGTCTCCAGTAAGCAGGAATTCTTGTTAAGAGCAGTACCGGTAGCAGATCTTGGTGGCATATAAGAGACCTGAGTTTGTTTCTAGCTTCTTTCAGTATTGTTTAGAGATAATTCAGGTTAGAGACAGTGCTGATAAGAGCTCTTGGGTGGTAGTGGGGGGAAAAACAGAAAATCATTGAGGAAGTTTGGATCCAGATTTGGGTCTGAGTCCCAGAGCTTGGGCCTATCTGCATAACAGTCCTCTAATGGAATTCTAACCTTTGGAGAAGCAAGGATCTGAATACAGATCCAGATTCCACAGCTCCAGACATCTCTGATATCAATGAATCACCTGGCATAAGTCCTTTAACGAGGAAGAGTTTATATTAAGTAAATATGGACAATTAATGATTTATCAGTAGGGAGAATCTAAAATTACCTCTTGTGGCCAGTGAACAAAACCTAGCAGATGAGTAGCGTAAATTAATACAAGCAGTTGTGTTGCTGCAGTAGGATTATCTTCCAAATATTGGAGACAAGAAAGAAGTCTTGTGAATGCAAATGAAGAACTTTAACAGGTAAGTGCTAATTTCAAAGCAAGTGGTCATTGTGTGTGATGATCAGAGATGAAAGACTCTAAATGCATTCCTCTCCCTCCGTCAGAGAGCCCAACTGCGTAGTGACCCTGTCAGCTTGTTCTCTGTGTAAAGAAGCTAACTATGGACACAAGGAAAAATTCTTCATTTCTGGGCTGTTGGGATTCTAACAGGGCAGAGTAAGTGAACGGGAAGACGGAGATCCCCCATGTTCTGAGCAGTTCCGAGAGACTTGGGAAACTGGCAGATTACTACATCTCTGCTACCATGTGGAATTTTAGATTGTGACTCACCTGTATATATATATTTTACCTGCTTTAACCTGTCAATAACTCTCATTTCTTTTTCCTCGCTAATAAATCTTTAGTTAATTTACTATAGAATTGGCTACCAGCATTGTCTTTGGTGGGAGCTCTCAGATGACTTGGGTGAGTGACTGGTCTCTTTCGACTGGGTGTAAGTGACCATTTATCACTTATCAGTCTAGCTTGGGTGGCAAGCTAGACTAGACGGTCTGTGCCTCCATTATAAGACTATTGTAGTACTTTAGGAGTTCACATTTGTTGCTGGCTTGGTGAAATCTATTTTACAGAACACACCACCAGTTTGGGGCGTCTGCCCTGCTTTTGACAGTCTGCCCTGAGGTAGGCATTCTCTGTCATGAGCCACCCCAGACTGCATAACAGGTACCTTTTACTAACTTCAGTAAGTAGACTACTATGGCAGCCTGACTTTTATCATGGCTTTTAGAAAGTGCTTTAATCACACAATAGTTGGTCCATGCTAGGGGCCCAAACTTTGAATTCTTATTGTAAATGGTTGCTTAGGATGGTGGTATTTTTTTTTTTAAGTTTGGGCAGGGCGCTAGCTAGCATGGTGCCAAATCCACCTTAAAGAGTACACCTTCTATTATGTCAACTTTTGTAGCAAATCATTCCATAAATGTGACTTAAGCCATCCTTTGGCATCAAATGCTTATTTGATTTATGGGGAGGGTGGACCCATAAGAGGGGATATGGGCAATAGTATTTTCCATCGTGAGTCATACTGATCAGGTTGGACAGGAGTGAGTCACAGAATGACTCTTCTCTTGGGTCAGTCCATCTTTAAAATTTTTAATATTTAAAGAAAAGGAGCAGATTTTGTGATTAGTGAATCTTTTGCCCAATGTTCCTGCGTCAATTCTTTGAGGGAGGGAGCTGGGGCATCAATGTACAAGCTGTTGCTTTTTCAAGGAATAGAAATCAGAAGCTTGCTTCTCACATGCTTAAGTCTCATAGATAGTTAGAGAGCCAATAATTCTCATGGTGTTACCTGGCGTTCTTTCAACCCAAAGCTCTTGCTAACTTTTACTGAGGTGGTGTCAGGAAATAAATCAGGGGAGACACGGCCGTCTGACCGATAGATGGCTGGCACAAACATGACAATACAAGAGTGCTTTCACTTAAAGCTAAACTTTACTTAGTCTCAAGCACTTACACATGTCCACAACAGGTTAGTAAAACACCACCAACCCTCGATAATTACCGAAGCTGAGTATAGCCCTCGAGTGGCACAGCGGCAGCCCGACTGCCACTGGGGACTACAAGATATATCCAGAGGGAGAGTCCAGAAGAGTCCAACTACCTCAAACTTTTCCCCCTTATTTATACATTCGTAATAGAATGACATGTCCCCTAAAGAAAACTGGTCAAGAAGGAGGCTTCCTTCTGATTATTGATTAACCAGGTGTGGGTCTTCCCCAGAGTTTGCAGCCTTGAGACCCTGTTAGACACATTCCTGAGGGCACATCCTGCTCTTCTAAGATGCATGCATCAGCAACTTCAAGGCACAATTCTTATCAGGAAGGACGTGGGGATAAGCTGCCCTTTCTGTGGCATCCAAAACCCCCTCCCCTCCTGCCTTGGTCAAGCTGAGGCTGCAACATGGCCAATTTACAGCCTGCTGACTTGACTGCTTTTAGCAATAAGCCATAGTGGTTTCAGGCACTTTACTGGTTTTCTGACATCTATCCGTACAATGGTACCAGTATCATTGGCTCTCTTCCCCCATCATCCCTTATTTGAAAGTTCAAAGATATCTCAAAATTATCGTTAAGTATCAGCTCAATATCAAAGTATATTAATGCCAGTACTCATTCAGAATAATGCTCTTCTCTCTGTATCAAAAGCCTGTGGGTTGAATCCCACAGGCTGGCAGCATTTGCATGAAAACTACTGTTAATTGGTGATAATTCTGCTGGGAAATGTTAAGTATATTGTATTGTCTCATGGAGGCACGTCTTGTTACCACCCCAGATCGTCATTCCCAACAATCTTCTATCTAGAGAGAGGACTTCAGTGAGGAGCCTCTGGGAACAGCCGAGCCTGGTTAAAAAGGCGCAGGTTGTATTTTGTATTGTATTATTCCTTTTGGGAATAATCGCAAACGCCAAGTAAGCAGCAATATAATTTGTTTTGGACCAGGGAGGAGCGCCGACTTGCTTATATTCTGGGAAGTGCCAAGGAGGCGCACCATTGTTTGAAATGTCAAGACCTGGGCATCAGGAGCAAAATGAAACTACCAAGATGTGCAGAATTTTAGTTTATTGGTTTCTTTGGACAAGGGAGTCACATGTAATTTGGTTCTAATCTTATAATTTGGTTCTAATCTTATAGAGGACAAGTGTTAGAATGGGTGCGGAGAGAGAACTCCTTTCATCTCTCGACATGGTCCCCTTGGATCAAGATAGGGTTACACTGACAATCTAGCATGAAGCATTTTTCTCTTCCATTGCCAGTGTCCTTTACCACAATCTGACTGAGAAGATTTCGCTCTCCAGCTTTGCAAAGTTTCATGAATGCTTCATTCATTTAATATAGGAAAAATATAGTAAATTCATTGCCATAGCTTGGTACATCTCTCTCCAACATTGTATTTTCACCGTACATTCAGAATGTTATATTGGCCTCTAATAAGACAAAGAAAGTGATGAGAGCAGCAGTGCAAGTAGGCCGGTACGCTCCGGTATGCCGTATCAGCAAACTTTTTGTAGCTGGTATGGAAAGACAGACACAGGAGGAGCCGGTGGCCTCATGCCTCCTCTGGCACGTCTGTACCTCCTCCATCTGTACAGCCGGAGGACTGAGCTGGTGTGGGGGTGGTGCTGGGGCCAATACAGCTGCCAAAGGAGCTGCCAGCGTTCGGCTTCTTTCCCCGCTGCCCTTCCCAGTGGGGAAAGCAGCAGAACCCCCGGCCCTGCCCCCTGCCCTTCCAAGGAGCTGCATCTCCATCCTCGTACTACAGCAGAAGTCCTGTTGGAGGATGGGGCTGGGGGTGGTCCAGCCGCTGGAGGAGCTGCTGGCGTTCTGTTCCTTTCCCTGCTGCTGCCCCTCCCAATGGGGAAAGGAGCAGAATTCCCAGCCCCTCCCTCGCAGCCCCATGGTACGTCTCCTGAAGTCTCCGGTGCAGAAGGAGGAGGAGGACAGAGCCCTCTCCAGGGTCATGGGGTGGGGATGGGGAGAGCATGGGGGCCCCGGGGTGGGGAGGAGACACATGGAGGGTCATGCGTGCCCTCCCTTAGCTGGTGGCCCCCACCCCATACTAGTAAGAGATGTATTTACTGTCCACATTTGTATATTTTACTGTCACTGAAAATGCTCTTTTCATGTCCATAACCCCATCTTTGTTTCCATACTGGATTTCTTCTGTTCAATCCTTTATTTAACTCCATCCAATCCTTTTATTTAATCAGGTACACTAATCCTTGGAGACTTTTCTTTTATACCAAGAAAACCTGCCTTACTTTGCAGTAAAACTTCACTGCATTTGAAATTTAGACAACTTTAAGGGCAACAGCAACTACAATTAGATATACCTTTAATTGTTGCTTTAGCCATTTTAGATAGGAGATAGAAGCATAAAGATTGATTAATTGGATTCCCATATAAATTTATCATTTTCTTTAGGGAAGAAATAATGGAGATTCCATATTCCTTGCAACTCTTTCCCAAAATAAGCCTGCTGATGAGTTAAAATGTTTGTTTAGGCCTTCTGATTGCCAGTTGTACAGAAAACGATAAATACCCATGGAATAGTGGCATTAAAATGACAAAATTTACCAAGGACATCGTGTTTATGTAAATATATGCTTGTACGAGTTTAATAACCTACATCCTCATAATTATTACTGGAAAGGCTGTTCTATTATTACATTGAAATCATAGTTTTCTTTTAATATTCAAGGCACAATCCAGCTTTTTGTTTCTTAAGATAGGACATTAAAAGCAATTTTATTATCAATGACTGAAGATATTTCTTATCAATTTACATTTTCAACTGATAGTATGTAAAAAGATGCAGAGATACAAAACTGTAAATTTTCTGTTAAGGCTTGCTCCAAAGCAGGAGCGGATTTACTATGAAACAAACCGTGCAGTGGCATGGGGCCTCCAACGACAGAGGTGCCCCCAAAATGCAGGAAAAATATCTGACAACCTGCTCCCAAGTCCTGGCCGATGGTGCAGCAGGGCTCAGGCAGGCAGGCTGCCTGCATTCCATGTCTGGTGGCCCCATGCTGCTCCTGGAAGCGGCCAGCGGCTAGCACGTCTCTGCATGCCCCTGGTGGGGTGGGAGATGGCTCTGCATGCTGCCCCCACCCCAGGCAGCACATGGAGATCAGCTGCTCCCCTCCCCTCAAGGGGCACGCAGAGACGTGCCAGCAGCAGGGCTAAGGTGGCTTCCTGCCCACTCTGCCTCCCTCCCTCCTTGCAGCCCCTGGGTGTGTGTGTGTGTCTCTGTGCGCTGACCCCCACCCTGAGCACTGACTCTGCACCTCCCATTGGCTGGGAACTGCGGCCAATGGGAGCTGCGGGGGCGGTGTCTGTGGGCAGCGGTGCGTAGAGACCCCCTGCCGTCCCCACCTAGGAGCCACAGCTGGAGGGGTGTGTGCGCCAGTCGCTTTGGGAGCTGAGCCACCCCCTTGCCCCTCTCCCACACCCTGGCCCCAGCCCAGAGCCTGCACCCTGCACCCAAACTTCCTTCCTGACCCTGCCCCCTACAGCCCCTCCTGCACCCCAACCCCAATCAAGGTACCTCACTTTATTTTCATTTACTTCCCATTATTTATAATATAAGAGGAGGATGAAGAAAAAATAATGAAAAATGGGGGGGAGATAAGAGAGAATGTTCTTTTTTTTGGCTGGGTACGGGGGGGTGGGGTGGGGGGGAATGAAGCTGCGCCCAGGGCCCCACTATCTCTAAATCCGCCACTGCTCCAAAGCTCATTGAATTCAAAAAGAGTCTCCCCATAGATTGTACCGGATTAGGCCTTTTCACATGGTCTCTTGCCTTTTCTGGGCTCCAAATTTAGGCCCTGATTCAGCAAAGCACTGGGCGGAGTCCCACTGACTTCAGTAGGAGTATTCATGTGTTTAAAATTAGGCATGTATTGAAATGCTTTGCTGAATCAGGCCCACATACTTTGAATTCCTCCTGTATGCTGTCTAGGCACTGCAGTCCTGAAAAGCAGTAACGTGGGCAGAAGTTTTCCCAAACCCGAGTCTGATTCCCTTCTAAGCCCATGAAGTGGCCATGGCCCTGATCATTGAAGTTCCACAGGGTGAAGGGGCTGTTCATGGTGGGATCAGTGCCTCATCCAACCCCTGATTCAGCAATGAGTTCAATATGCACTGTCTCCATTTTCAGTGCAGTTACAGTACTGATGAACTTAGACCCTTGATTGTGCTTTTTAAAAAGTTCCTAATTATGGGAATTTTAATCATAATATATCATATAAATTACCCAGGTTATTGTGGCAAATCTTGCACAAATGCTTTGGACATACTTTTGTTTGATATTTTAACATGGTTTTTGTTGTGTATCCCATAGTGTATACACATTCCTCATGTGCGGGTGAGATCATCTATTTTTTACATGTTTATTTTTTGATTTCTTTCAGCCCTCAGATTTATGAGTCTCGTAAGCTTTTCTGACTGTTCCTGAAAGGACTCTTGTCTCCCGGCATTCACAGCACACAGCAAACCACTCATTTCAGAGCACTCAGTGCATTGTCTTTTTGCACTGAGCAGGAGTTTTTCATTTTGGCACATCCCCTGAAACCTGCTGAAGGAATTCCAAGGATTCTGCATTCATCCACAATACTAGAGAAATATATGTTGTGTTATTGTTTGGAAATGTAGGTGCCGTGGGAAGATTGCATGTGGATTTCTTTTCTATTGTACCGCAGCATTAGAATAAGCTACAAAGACACGTGGATCCTAATTCTAAAGGCTTAATTTTCAATCCTTTTCATTACCTCCGACATATCAGAAAAGAATGTGTTTTGTTATGTATAGGAAGTTTGGGATTATTTTACAATATGTTATCTTAATTGAGTGCATATCTTTAGAACTCTTACCACAAACATCTGTTCTAAAGTTCTCGGGGATTTAATCACCTGGTATTATGTTGCCCATATTTAATTGCAAATATTTTTTGCAGTAGTACTGGGAAGTTACTGGATCAATTGTACTGCTGACCTCCTCCTGATGTCTTTGAATGCACTCTCGCTAGGTCTCCCTCTAGCCATCGCCTCTCTCTCAGGGTGGACTCACATGATTCTTCCACTCTGACGAGGCCCTGGGTTGCAGTCCCCTGTGTATCAACCATGACTTTATCTCATGTCCAGACCCTCCAGTTCTGTTTCCTCCAGGGCAATGACAGTGGTAATCAGTGACCAAACAGCCTCCTTACAGCAAAGTAAAAGTTAATTTAGAACACAAGTATTTCAGAGAAAACTTATGTTTAATACAATATGTATAGCAAGCTTTGCCCCTAACGCTTACTGTTCCCCAGATCTGGGATGGCCCAATTTCTTTAGACTTTCCCTGCAGAGTCTCTGTCAGCCTGTCTCCCTAGACAGCTTCTGACAAGTGACTCCCTAACTCTTCTCAGAGGGCTTTTAAACTGTTGAGTATCCTTTTGCTCACCAAGTTCCCAGCCTAGCAAAACAAGCTTGAATCTTCCTTGGAGACAAGATGTAAGGTCCTTAAAGCTAATAGTTTTGCCCACTGTCTCTCAAGTATGTACTTGGGTATTCTTAACTGGAAAGCCATTGTGTTGCCTTAATTTGTTATTCCCACAGCCCAAAGCATAAATTGGATGAGTAGAATCATACAGGAAATTCTTATAAAATAATATACAATTACTTCCCCAGACACACATAGCGTTCATGACATTTTCATCTCAGTATTCATAACATTATTATATATCAGCTTCACGTATGTGTTCTTGTGACAGGAGCCTGGATTTGTTATTTCCAGATGTAGTCCCTGTATATTCTACAGGACTATTCCAGCTCCCTTAAAGTAGTAGATTGTTCCCTAAGGTACATTGCTCCAGTACTGGGATTTGTCTAGTCTTAAATGACTCCAGCAATAAGGCTTCCACCATTTCCAGTAGAGAGACGAGGTGGGTGAGGAAATATCTTTTATTGGACCAACTTCTTTTTCCATTTCAGATGGCTAAATTTGATCTCTTCCATTGCTGTCTGCGCTGTGGTGGTAGCTGTGGACTGATACAGCTACAATTATACTGCATACAACAATGGAAGATATACAGTATAGCAGTCTGAAATAGAAACAGAAGTTGGTCCAATAAAAGATATTACCTCACCCACCTTGTCTCTTTAATATCCTGGGACTGACACAGCTGCAACTACACACCATTTCCATTGGTAGACTTCCACATTCCACTACAGGAGTTGACTAAATTAAACACAGGGAAATATAGGATGTGTAATAATCTCAGTTGATCCTGATTGCAATCCCTTCGTTCGCTGGCATTTGTGTAAGCAGTTATCATATACCCAGTTGGTTATCATATGTTCAAGCCACTAATAAGTTCTTTTAAGTTTCCTTCTAAATCATGTCCTCAAGCTCCCTTTAATTACTTGTTGGTCTTCCCTGTTTCCATCCAGTTTAACAACTTTCTTGAACTGAAGGGCCCAGAACTTAGTGTAACGTTTTGCACATGATTTCACCACAATGTTTCATAAAGGGCCTAGTTATACTAAGTTCTGAGCATCTCCTTTGCAGTACTGAGTAATTGTGGATACAAGTGAAACTGTAGGTACTCTGTGCCCTGCTGGATTGGGTCCATGGAGTGAGAGTATCTTCTCTCTAGAATCTGAGACACCTGGAGTTGGAGGCTAACATTGACTTTTTGTTTTTTTGGCTGCCTTACAGCTTTGCAAGCTTGTGTATAATTTGTTCTTCAGTATCACTCCAGACCTCTTTCAGCAAATCTGCTTTCCATATATCTGTACCCTGTTTATTTTCAGTTTAACATTATTCATTATACACATAGAAATTACCTTGCTTTTTTTCAGGTTGAAACATTGTTATATCCTAGGTCCCTCTGTATTTCATTGAGAAAACAAACACTTGAATTTAGTATCTGCAAATTTATTTAATGTGGTGTTCGCCCCCTTTTCTAGATCTTTGATGAAATTGTAAGGGAAACACCTAACGCTATAAGGAGCCCCTCTGGATATATCCTCCCAACATGGTACTGTGCAAGTTAAAATTGCCCTTTATTATAACTCTTCAGCTATTTTTCAGTATTGAACCAAAGTCAGTTTGAATTAATTTTTCAATTAAGATTTTGAGATGATATATTGGGGAGGGTGGAGGAGAACATACACCGAAGTTCGGATGAATTACGTCTCCTGAATTCCTTTGTCCACTTTGTAGACTTTAGCTTTCTAGTTCCCTCAACGAACTCCTTTCTATCACATTTTTTCATATAGTTGTAGTTGCTAAGGGACCAGAAGAGACTATTGTGGTCATCTAGTCTGATCTCCTGCATGACGCACGCTATAGGAATTTCCCAAAATAATTTTCTGCTTGAACTAGAGCATTTTATAGGAAAAACATCCTATTTGGCAATTTTTAAATTGCCAGTAATAGAGAATCCCTGAAATTGGTAAATTGTTCCAAAGGTTTATAACTATCAATGAAAAATCTGAATCTTATTTCTAGTCTGCATTTGTATAGCTTCAACGGCCAACCACTGAATCTCATTATATCTTTGTCTGCTAGATCGAACAGGCTTCTGTTATCAAATTTCTATTCCCCCACATAAATACATACACTGTGATCATGCTAACCCTTAACCTTCTTCTAAACAGATTGAGCGCTTTGAGTCTGTCAATATATGCAAGCTTTCTAATCCTTTATTAATTCTAATGACACTTCTCTGAACCCTCTCCCCAGTTCAAGAATCATGTTGATAAATTAGACATCTTTACCCTGGACTTTAAAACCATTTACATCTCCTATCAATCGCTGGCACATGACACATGGCTCTGCTATCACCATGTACCTTGAGATAAATTAAAACCAAAGAAAAGGTTAGCATAATCTGCTAATTTCTTTCCAAGTTCTATTCATGTTCCTTATTGCTTATCCATTTAAATTGTGAGGATATTGATCTCGTGTAAGTTGCATGTCTTTCTAGGGTCTTTGGTTTTCATTTTGCCAAGATGGTTTCCCATTTTAACTAAAACTCTGTAGGTTCTGTGACTGTGACACTCCTTTTTAGAGGCAGCAATTTATTACAAGGTAGAACTCTTTATTATAAGCATCTAGCTTTACTTACGATTAGTAAGGCTACAATTTAGTCATGGAGGTCACAGAAGTCATGGAATCCGTGACTTCCCGCGACTCTATGGCTTCAGCATCTGGGAGCTGCAGGGTCCCCAGCTGTCCGATGGGAGCTGGGAGCTACAGGATACCTATGAGGCCTCTGTAGGCCCCCACAGCTCCCGGCGGCTGCGGGCGGTGGGAATACCCCGGAGCCTTCAGTGACTGTGGGTGGCGGGGGCAACCCCTGAGCTCCCAGCCCCTGCAGACAGCTCCTAGCCCGTGTAGCTGCCCCACTTCAGGTGGTGTGGGGACCTACAGATTCCCATTTTGTCCCAGATATTTTTAGTAAAAGTCACGGACGGGTCACTGCTTCCGTGAATTTTTGTTTTTTGCCCATGACCTGTCCATGACTTTTACTAAAAATATCCAGGGAAAAAATCTTAGCCTTAACGATCAGTCACAGGTGTTCTATTACTACTAGCTACAAATGTGAAAACTGCCATTGCTGGGAGGCTAGTAGTATTAGAGAGATGAACAGTGTTACATGGCAGTAACCGTTTGCTTCATTTCAAGAGGCAATCTCCAATTACTGTACTTCAAGAGATGGGTGAAGGTGTTCACGCTTAACTTAGTCACACTCGCTGATTTGAGAAGTTCAAAGAAAAGGGGTTGTTGCATCTTTTCTGAAAGGAAAAGTTTACTTTGTTTGGTGGGGAGGCTAATACTACATTGCCACTGAGAAGAATATGCTGAATTTTTTTTTAAAACCTGATTGTACTTTTGCCATAATTAGATCTTCCAGTTCTTGCAATTATTATACTAATGTTCATGAGATGAGTTCCCCAACCAGTTATTGCATTGTTTCCTTACATAAATGTATCTCCCAGGTGGGCCACTACACATGTGCTTTTAATTGCCCTTTATTTAGTTTCCTCAGAGTTATCATTTTAGCTTTCATCAGCACTTGGAAATTTAATGGCTACAAAGTAAATTAGGTAGGATCAAAGTACTAACTAGAGAGCTTGGCACATCCCATTAATGGAGCATTTCTCTGTGAGTTTTAACCTTTTGGGGGTATACGTGTGTGAGAGAGAAAAATATGCATTCCTTTTTCTGAAATACAGTAAGGAGGAAAATAAGATAGCTTATCTACAGTGTTGACACTATATAACAAACTTTCTCTCTATTAAAATGTATCTTATTGATTAGCCTAGTAGTGCAAACACTGTACTGGGTATCCTATAAAGATAGCTATAGTCCATACTCTACAACATAAAATCTAAAGGCCCAATTATGTAGACACTTACTACTGAATTGAAGCTTGCCAGCCACCAGTAGTCCCACTGGAGCCAATGATAGCACTCATGGCAGTAAGCACGACAGCCGCTCAAAAATGTTTGCATGATCAGGACCTAAATAATCAAAGTACAGATGGGGAATGGATGGAGTCCAGCAAAAATCAGTATGTTGAATGAGTCCCATGACTTGAAACTAAATATGGTTTGTTTAGTCCTATTATTTTTGTTTTGACTTTTTAAAAAAAAAATGATCATGATCCATCCTATCTTATTAGTAAGGCCTTTCTGAAGGGAGGACTGAGGTTTTTATAGTGATTTTTGTTTTGGAAGGAGAACTGAAGGGAGAATTCAGTGCAGGAATAGCATATCCAGAGAGGTAGCTCCTGGTGTGAGTGCCCACTGGAGAGAAGGCCAGGATCTGTGAGACATAGATGGGGAAGTTCATTGTTTTGTTTTGGCTCGAGTAGAGCAAAGTGAATGGAAAGGGAAGCAGAAAGAAATGAGATCAGAGAGGAAGGAGGGAGCCAGTTTGAGCATGTTAGCAGTACTATTTCCTATAAAGATCTTCTGTAGCATGTGTGACTTATTGAGAATTGGGGACTGAAGCTTTTCTTCTCTCCAAGTGTTTAAAAAAGTTAAAAAAGAGAAAATGAGCAATTCTGGGCAGCCGTGCTATATATAGAGAGAATGGTAGCGACCTGGAAAAGGAAACGCCTGGGCTTTGGATGAGCTCAATAGCATATGCTGCCAAGTGAGAAACAAAATTAGCTATTCTGGTAGCACTGCAGAAGAGATTTACATTGTATAGAGAGAAAATGAAATTAACAAAGACAACAGGCACATAGATAAGAGACAGCTGCCAAGACAATAAAAGACTGTACCCACTTGGCGGTGCAACAGAGGGTTTCTTTTGATTGTGACTGAAAAACATATTATGACTGACGTGAAGCGTAAGTCCTTTCTGTGAAGACATTAGCATGACATTTATTGGAAAACTAAGTCTCTACTGAATGCTATCCACATGTACCAGATGTGCTGCTAAGGGACAAATGCCATCTCTTTTACATAAGGCTAGCTAGCACCCAGTCTCAATCAGTGGGGAAAATGGTATCTCTGAATGGTACTGAACAAGGTGTCACATACCCATTGAGCAAACTGAATGTTACTTGTCTAACAGACACTTGCAGGCTGCTACACATCCCAGCCATTTTGCCTTTTATTCCATGTATGTCTTGCATAGAGATTCATGTCAATGGCCAAAGCTGGTACTTCACTTGTTTTTGTTAATGTATCTGACTTTCAGGCCGCAGAGATACACCCACTGTGAGTGTTCTGAGCCATTGCCTCTACAGTCCTGTTATAATTACAGCCGCTTAGTACATAGGCACCACACACAGAATATTTCTTAAATATTTAAATTGATTCCACTAGATCCACTTGGAATTGGTGTTGATGCAAGCACATATAGCACTATATGACACATTGGCTGGGATGGTATGCAGACTTGCAGTTCATCGATAAAGTAACAAGTGAAAGAATCTAGACAAAGTAAAATAGATCTTATAGGAGAGATTATCCCTGCACAGGAAGTCTTCCTCACCCTGATACGTTGCACTGCAGCTGACCACAGCTGTGGTTCCCTCACATGCCCAATTGCAAAGACTGCTCACGGTTAATGCCCCCATGGACATTAGCCAACACAAAAGAGGCAGAGACAGAGCCTGCTTCATTATTATCCTGAAGGACAGCATTGCACATGTTGAAATAAAAACCCTATGACTGTATCAAACTGCTTTTTTGAAAGCTAGCCAATTGATTATCCTTCGGCGCATCTCCTAGCAGGTCATGCTGCTCCCATAATTCATCTTGTTGGCAGGTCTCATTGACCTTGTTTAGCAAATGTAAATTAATTTCATCCAAACCCACTGCCAACTAAACTAGCCGCTGTACCTATCCTAGTCTACACTTAAGTTTTGTTGGGATATCTATACTAGCAGAATCCTCCTAGTACAGAAGCAACTTACACTGGCAAAAGAAATTTTATGCTGTTATTACTGTTCCTTTGGCTTTTGCCTGTTTAGAAGTATTCCTCTGCCCTCCCAACACCCCATACCCTCCTCCACCCCACACACCTCTACCTGACATTACTAACCAGCAGACGTTTCTAGAGTAGATATGGCCTTACCTTTTCTCTAAAAACATCTGACCTCTATGCAGGTGATCATTGCTGGTCTAACAGTGTGGATTGCCTCTACTATTCTTATTCTCATTGGTGAAGAGAATAAAGGCAGGTTTCAGAGTAACAGCCGTGTTAGTCTGTATTCGCAAAAAGAAAAGGAGGACTTGTGGCACCTTAGAGACTAACCAATTTATTTGAGCATAAGCTTTCGATGAAGTGAGCTGTAGCTCACGAAAGCTTATGCTCAAATCAAATAGAATAAAGGCAGTTTACGCTGTTAAGCTGATAATGGACGTCTTCACAGAGTTCAACTTTTGGAGAAGGGGTAATGGCATAGGTAAAGCTGCTTGTTTGGCTGGTAGTACATTGCACTTTCACCAGGGACTGCCCAGTTTGAGTGAGAATGGCTTCCAGACTTTAGCCTCTGAAGATGGTAAGGGCCAGGAACCCTGTGCAAAGAAGTGCTTGTGGTCACCTGAGAGAAGACTGACTGTTACACACAGAGCATCTCTTCTTTGTAGCTCACTCCACTTTGCCTATTCCATTCAGAAAGAGCCCCCTGCCAAAAAAAAAAAAGGGGGGGGTGTTCAAATGACTTGTGACTAGCACTGAATTGTGCATATTCAAAAGACTGTAAATAAAGTTGACTGGGGATGGATATTATCTGTGAGTTATCACTGGTGTTTGGGTAGCATCAAATGGGCACTGTAATCAGTATTTGATGCTTACAGACACACTGGGTGATGAAAGCAAACAGGTGCCTGTATATCTTGAGGGATGCAGTTTGCCTCATTTAGCGCTGAGTTGTGTAACATATGTTTAGCAGTGTCCTGAGGTAGTCTTCCCATGGGCATTGTTAGCAGTATGGTGGGTGGCTCTTTTGGGTAAGCAAAAGTCATGATTTCAGCTTATGTTCATAACTTTATGTATAACATTGCTACCTACATTTCACCATGATGTTATTGACCAGCAAGTTATTACTTATCAAAAGATAACTTACAAGGCATATTTTGTACAAAGATTATTACAGTAGTGTGTAGGGTGTGAATACAGGGTGCATTCTGTCACAGTACTGGCTAAATTTTTCCTTAGCAAAGAGAGGGTGATAGACTCTGTCCTACAGTGGTCATGTATTCTATTCCCTTAGTGGTTTGCACTATCTGCAAAGGTTGAGTGTATTTGTCTGATTAGCATATTATGTCATTTCTCAATAAGGACAGAACAAAGGTTGCATTAGTATGTAACTTACTCTGTATCTCCTGGTTTTCAGAAGTCTGCGGTTTGCCAAACTTGATATTTTAATGAAAAGTATTGCTGGGAATTGTGTGATTATGGGAGACTTTAATTTCCTGGATATAGAGTGGAGGACAAGTGCTACAAATAATGATAGGGTTTAGATATTCCTGGATGTGATACCAGACAGATTTCTTCATCAGACAATCACTGAATCAACAAGGGGTAATGCCATTTTAGATTTGGTATGGGTAAGTAGCGAGGACCTCATAGAAGAACTGGTTGTACAGGGCAGCCTGGGTTAGAGTGATCATAAATTAATTTAGTTTAAACTAAATGGCAGGATAAACAAAAATAGATCTGCAACTAGGGGTCTTGTTTTTTTTAAGGCTTGTCCTTTTGAAATCAAGGGAATTAATTAGGGAAGTGGACTGAACTGAAGAATTCAAGGATCTGAATGTGGAGAAGGTGTGGCATTATTTTGAATCCTGCATCTCAGGTAAGGGGGAAATATTGTAGGGAAAGGTTGCAGATCAAACTGGATGAGCAAGCATCTCAAATAGAAAAGGAGGACTCGTGGCACCTTAGAGACTAACCAATTTATTTGAGCATAAACTTTCGTGAGCTACAGCTTATTAAATTGGTTAGTCTCTAAGGTGCCACAAGTACTCCTTTTCTTTTTGCGAATACAGACTAACAAGGCTGCTACTCTGAAACCTGTCATCTCAAATAGGTTATTAAGAGAAAGTAGAAAGGCTGTGAAGAACGGAAGATGGGAAGAATCAACAAAGAAAGTTACCTCTTGGAGGTCAGAAAGTGTGCAGAAAAAAGGGAGAACTTTTAAAAGCCATGCAGAGTTTAACTTTTGCACAGGAATGTATATCCAATAGTACAGTAAAAGGTTCTATAGCCATATAAATAAAAAGAAAGCAAGGAAAGAAGAAGTGGGATGCTAAACACTGAGGATGGGCTGAAGATTATCTTTAATCTAAGCGTGGTCCAACACCTAAACAAATACTTTGCCTCAATTTTTAATAAGGATAATGAGTTTAGGGGTAATGGCAGAGTGGCTAATAGAAATGAGGATATGGTAGTAGAAATTACCACATCTGATGTGGAAGTCAAATTCAAACAGCTTAATGGAACCAAATTGGGGAGCTCCAGGTAACCTCTATCCAAGATTATTAAAGGAATTGGCACATGGAATTGCAAGACCAATAGCAAGGATTTTTAATGAATCTGTAAACTTGGACATTTTACCCTATGACTTGAGAATTGCTAATATAATTCCTATTTTGAAGAAGGGGGAAAATGTGATCCAGGAAACTACAGAGGCATTGGTTTGACCTCCATTGTATGCAAGGACTTGGAACAAATTTTGAAAGAGAAAGTAGTCAAGGACATAAAGGTAAATGGTAATTGGGATAAAATACAACTTGGTTTTAGAAAAGGTAGATTGTGCCAGACCAATGTGATCTTTTTCTAAAAAATCTGTTATGTTCTCAAAGAAAAAGGAAATGCAGTAGTTCTAATCTACCTGGGTTTCAGTAAGGCATTTGATACAGTTCCACATGGGAAATTATTAGTTACACTGGAGAAGATGGGGATCAATGTGAGAATTGAAAGGCAGATAAGGAAATGGTTAAAGGGGAGATTACAATGGGTCATACTGAAAGGTGAACTGTCAGGCTGGAGGGAGGTTACTAGTGGACCAATCTTATTTAACATTTTCATTAATGACCTTGGTACAAAAAGTGGGAATGCACTAATAACATTTGTGGATGACACAAAGTTGGGAGGTATTGCCAATATGTAGGAGGACCAGAATATCACACAAGAAGATTTGGAAAACTTTGAAAACTGGAGGAATAGAAATGGGATGAAATTCAATAATTCAAAGTGTAAGGTCATCAATTTAGGGACTAACAAGAATTTTTGCTATAAGCTGAGGATGAATCAGTTGGAAGTGACAGAGGAGGAGAAAGATTTGGATGTATTGGTTCATCACAGGATGACCAAGAGCCACCAATGTGCTGTGGCCATGAAAAAGGCTAATTCAATGTTAAGATGCATCAGGCGAAGTATTTCCAGTAGAAACAGGGAAGTGTTATTACCATTATATAAGACACTGGTAAGAGCTCATCTGTAATGCTGTGTGCAATTCTGGTCTCCCATGTTTAAGGAAGATGAATACAAACTGGAACAGTTGCAGAGAATGGCTACTAGGATGATCCGAGAAATGGAAAACCTACCTTCTGAGAGGAGACTCAAACAGCTTGGCTTGTTTAGCCTAACCAAAAGAAGGCTGAGGGGAGATATGATTGCTCTCTATAAATACATCGGAGGGATACATATCAGGGAGGGAGAGAAGTTAAGTGTCAATGTGGACACAAGAACAAATGGATATAAACTGGACATCAACAAGTTTAGGCTTGAAATTAGGCAAAGATTTCTAACCATCAAAGCAGTGAAGTTCTGGAACAGCCTTCCAAGGGGAGCAGTGGGGGTTAAAAATATAACTGGCTTCAAGACTGAGCTTGATGAGTTTATGAAGGGGGTGGTATAATGAGACTACCTACAATGTCATGTAGCCCATCTGCAACTGCCAGCAACAAATATCTCCAATGGCCAGTGATGCAGAGGGCTTTGAGCTACTACAGGGAATTATTTCCTTGGTGTCCAGCTGGTGGGTCTTGCCCACATGCTCAGGGACTAACTGATCACCATATTTGGGTTGGGAAGGAATTTTTCCCCAGGTCAGATTGGCAGAGAACCTTGGGGATTTTGGTCTTCCTCTGCAGCACAGGGCATGTCATAAACATACAGCTAAGGGTAGCATAAAATCCCTCCTTTGCCTGTAAAGGGTTAAGAAGCTCAGATAACCTGGTTGGCACTTGACCAAAAGGACCAATAAGGGGAGAAGATACTTTCAAATCTGTGGGGGAAGGTTTTTGTTTTGAGTTTCTTTGTGTTCTCTCCGGGACAGCAAGGAACCCGGGCAGGGAAAATACATCTCCTAAAGCCATACCTGAACTAAGCATCTAAGATTACAAATTGTAAGTAATAGGAAGGAAATGCCTTAGATTATCTTTTGTTTTAGCTTGTGAATTTTCCCTAGGCTAAGAGGAAGGTTTATTCCTGGTTGGGTTTGGGTTTTTTTTTTTTTTTTTGTAACTTTAAAGTTTTACCTAGAGGGGAATCCTCTGTTTTGAATCTGATTACTCTGTAAAATTACCTTCCATCCTGATTTTACAGAGGTGCTTCTTTTACTTTTTAATTATAATAATAATAAATTTATAATAATAAAGTTCTGCTTTTAAGAACCTGATTGGTTTTTAGTGTCCTAAAAACCCAAGGGGCTGGTCTGTGCTCACCTTGTTTACTCTCAAGCCCAGGAAACGGGGTTAAGGGGTTTGGGGGGATATTTTGGGGAAACAGGAACTCCAAGTGGTCCTTTTCCTAAATCTTTGTCTAACTCACTTGGTGGTGGCAGCGATACCGTTCCAAGGATGATGAAGAATTTGTGCCTTCGGGAAGTTTTTAACCTAAGCTGGTAGAGATAAGCTTAGGGGGTCTTTCATGCAGGTCTCCACATCTGTAACCTAGAGTTCAGAGTGGGGAGGGAACCCTGACAGGGCACAAGTCACTTGCAGGTTTAAATTAGTGTAAATGGTGAATTTTCTGTAACTTGACATCTTTAAACTGTGATTTGAGGACTTCAGTAACTGAGCCAGAGGTTATGGGTCTATTACAGACATGGGTGGGTAAGGTTCTGTGATCTGCAATGTGTGGTAGATCAAACTAGATGATCATGATGGTGTCCTCTGAGCTTAAAATCTATGTCTACAAAGGCCCCCTCTTGGGTCCTGAACACACTGTACCACACATCACAGTCCCTGAATGGTGAGCGTGAATTTCTCTTTTTTAAAGAATGGTTGTGCAATCTGTATGCATGTGGAGAAGAATGTGAGAGGAATTCTCAGCTGATGGCCCCAAATATTTGTCCTGGAAACACACAATTAATAATTGCAGGTTATTTGGGCTGATGTCACCTCTTTTTTCATTCTCTGAATTACAAGCTTCCTCTCATATACCACATTACTCCCTGGTTATGGAATCAGTTCACCTTATTGTTGAAATCCAACTTCATGCTCTTAATGTGAGAAAAAAGGCATTGAAGGATTTCTCACTCTGCTTTGCATCTGGTTAATTTTGAAGTCATTCATGACTGTAGCATGAAGAGTAGAAAATAGCTCCAGTCAGTGGTAGATGATGGAGGTCAGGTAGATACATGTAATGAGGAATGATGCATCCATATATAAGGCATTTATTTCCAGGGTAATGTGTGATAAAGGTGGATAAATGCAGAATACTGATAACTTTAATGAATCTTGGTGACATCAAAGCAGCAAAACAAATAAAGTAAGCCTGAGCAGACACTGCAAAGCATAGGCTCTAGAAAGAAATATAAAATCGAATGAAACAACAATCTGGTCGTCTTGACTAAAGATGAGATATGCAAACAAAACCAGCATCAGATCGGGTCATTGCTAAAGCAGCCTCATACATAGACCTGACAGAATCCAATTTATTTTTTTTCTTGCAATTTTTATGATTAATATAGATTCTTATTTTTAATTTTTGCAGTTGTGGGAAATTAAGGGCAGTGCTGACAGGAGGGCTGTAGGGTGCCAAGGGGCTCAAGACACCGAGGTGCAGGGGAGGCTGTGGTCCTGAGTTAAAGTTGTGGGGGAGGCTTAGGGTGACCCGACAGCAAGTGTGAAAAATCGGGGGTAATAGGCGCTTATATAAGACAAAACCCCAAATATCAGGACTGTCCCTATAAAATCAGGACATCTGGTCACCCTAGGGAGGCTGCAGTCCTGGTCCAGTGGAGCAGAGAGAAGGATAAGACCCTAGCTGCGGGAGAGGCCATCCAATTTCTGAACAGTTCCTGCCTAGTGAGTAAGAGAGTGGATGCAGAGGGTTCCCTGCATTGGTGTGGGGCTGGTGGCATTGTGTTGATAGCAATTACTCTTGCTCTAAGCAGGAATAAAATCCACCAACACAGAAAAAGCATAATCAGGCATTAGAGTGCTTACAAAATGTAGTATATTTGAAGGAGATCCACACCATTTCTGGGCGACTCATCTTCTTTGTTTAGAATTTTAAGGTTCAGCTGTGCTCACTAGACTCAGGGCTGCTTTTGGAATGGTGTGCAGCTACACTGCCCCATTGGGAGCTGCAGGAGATGCAATGCCTCCCTGAAATCCCAGGCTTACAGAAGGAGCATACCTGGTGCTATCTTTCCCCTTAAGGAGTGAAGGCTGGTGCAGACAGGTTGGGAGCTGTGGCCAACTTCCTCCATGCCACATCCCACCACTTTTGGGGTAACTACTGCTTACAGTGCACCATCAAGGAACAATCCTCGAGCTTAGGAGAGTGCAAATGCCTTGGATAGTTGGCCCACATGCACAGAATGCAATAAGAGAGCTAACATGTTAAACACCTAGCCCTGGTTAAAATCTCAGTTAAACAAGGCAGCATGTAGTTTCAATATTACTTAGCTGGCTAAGGTAAGTCATAGGAGAGAGCCTAACTCAACTAGTTACCATGTTGAAGCTGAGTGTCTTATCTATGGTAGGATTTTAAGGTGTTAGTTAACACACACCTATTCTTCCTAGTGTAAATAGAGGTCAAGGGATGCTCTGGTGTCTGTCACTAATTCATAAGAAGGAAAGATGTGTGAGTGTGATGTATTCAATGGGAATTCCAGTTTTGGAGTTGTGGATCATGTTCTCTGTGTATATAGATCTCCCGACTGTATTTTCCACTGAATGCATCCGATGAAGTGAGCTGTAGCTCACGAAAGCTTATGCTCAAATAAATTTTAGTCTCTAAGGTGCCACAAGTCCTCCTTTCCTTTTTTCTGGATCAACTGGTTAGTCAGACAATGATGTGACATGCTGTACTTGAGACAGGTCCTTTAGGGACTATATAAATCAGTGTCTTTCAAATGCTTTAAGAACCTTCTTCCCCACCTTGTACCATCTCTTGGAGGGTAGAAAGAATGCAAATACTTAGTAATACATGTTAGGAGCTATCTTCTGAAATGCTTTTGAGACAGCCATCTGGGATGATCATGAGCTCTAACATCCGGAAACTGTCCTAGCTCAAAGCAGACATAGGAGTTAAGAGGGAAGATTGTGAGACACAGCAGCCAGAGGCCAGGTCAGACTGACCTAAGCAGTGATTTGCCTTCTAGAGATGTGACCTTTTGCTCTTTAAGCTGACGACAGCTTACCTCATTGGGCTATATTGTATGTTTAGATGAATTATGTGAGGCACATCATTTTTTATTTTAATCTGTTTTTAACATTATTTTATAGCTTGTGGACTCCTGGTTTGGTAACTTCAGAACTGCCTGAAAGAGGGCAAAGTTATTCAATAGCTAAAGAGAGGTACAGAAGGCATTCTGGAAAGTAACACTCCACCTGCTCTTGGGCAAACAGCATGGTTTCTTCCATAAGTTGCATTGTTAAGGCCTGTGACAGGCAGTACAGAGGGAGAAGTGGCAAGAGCATGGAGTTAAGTCAGTATGGGGTACGAGTAACAGGGGCAACTGAAACAGATGAAAAAAATCCAACTGTCCCTCGTGCACTGTGTTGCTTAGCTCTGCATTGCAGCAACTTGCAGCACGGAGCAATTTCTTTCAGGCAGGTCTGGATGTCCCCCTTCTACTGACCAAGCAATGCTAGATCAGGCACTGCACCGCTTCCTCCTGTCTGGAACAGTCTGACCGTTGATTTTTAGTCACCATAAGTAGAAATTAGGTCCTTAGGAATTTGTGAGTTGACCTTACCAAAAAAATTGAAATAGAAATATTTTTTTTCCATAGTAAAAGATTCATCACATTTTCCAGTCAGATTGTGAAGGTATTTATTTGTAGTTACACTTCTCAGCCACTGTGTTTCTGAAAATTCACCAAAGAAGCGGTCTGTGGGAACTGCCAAAAATGGAGTTGAAATTGCTGTGGGGAAGCATGTTGCCATTCCCCCTCCCCGCCCCATAATGTCTGCTGTTTAAGGAAGACAATTGTCCAGTGGTGAAGTACAAAGAGAGAGAGAAAGTGCAGCATTCACGTTTTATTCCTTCCTCCATGTGTGCTGTCCTCTTTCATCAAGCACTTCATGAAAGTAGTTTTCTTTGTGTGCTTGTACTAGGATGACCTCTGTTGCTTTGTTCTGTATTTGTACAGCACCTACCACAAAGGGAGCTTATTCCATTACTGGGCCTCCTAGGTGTTACTGTAATACACATAATGCCTGCAATTGGGAAGCTACTGTAACAGCAATCTACTATGACAGGAGGGACCTCTTAGAACAATATTACTGGGTCTCATGCTCAGTCAGCCAAGAAAAGCATGGATGCTTTAATCAGGGAAGCATTATATAGAGCTGGGGGCCCACGCTTGGTAAGGCCTTTCTCAGTCTTGCAGAGACAAATTGCTAGTTAGGCAGCCAGCACTTGAGGCAAGCTCAGCTATTCCTTGGTAGCTGTGCAATGCAGAGCTAAGCAACACAGTGGCTTTTTTTGCAAAGTGAAAATTGGTCCCTTACCACGGCTGGGTATTTTCAGAGATGTAAATAAAGCAGCAGCAATTT
The DNA here is from genome assembly GCF_965152235.1 of Eretmochelys imbricata. Taxonomy (NCBI): domain Eukaryota; kingdom Metazoa; phylum Chordata; order Testudines; family Cheloniidae; genus Eretmochelys; species Eretmochelys imbricata. The sequence goes on along the minus strand of NC_135572.1, from coordinate 190,729,247 downwards.
TAGAAGGGTTCTGACTAATCTTCACACAGGGTGATTTTTTTTAAAAAATGACCGTTTCTCTCTCTTCTCCCTTTATAGGTAGTATCAGCCATTTCAGGCTGAGTGGTGTTCAGTTTGGTTGTCTCTACACAGAGACACCACACAGTGTACTGAATGCTAACCATGCTGACTTGTTACTGGGAAAAGGATACTTTGCAACTTCCCCCGTAGTAGACTTTCTGCTCCAGAGGGCCTGGGCCAGCAGAACTTTATATGTAATAGATATGCTCAGGACCCGGAATTTCTATTTCATGGGAAATTCTGAAAATTATTTTCATGTCAAGTTGGAATAGAACATCAAAAATTCCCACAAATATATTTAAAAAAACCGACCTATTTTTTTAAAAATGTCAACTTGTTTATTCTTAACATTTAATTTTTAAAAGTAAATTAACAATTTCATTATTACTAATCCTTCACGAGTCAGAAAAAACCCTTCCTGGATGGAGTCTCTCCCTGCTATTGCTGCTGTTAGCTGGGCTGACTTATATAGGACCCTCAGCCTTCCCAGTCCCACAAGACTTTGGGGGAATTAGAGGTTAAATAGATTCAGCTGGACCATCCCATAGTTCTACTGTTGTGGGGTAGTCCACTACCTGCAGCTGTGTTTCAGAAGACCAGGGTTCCCTTTCCCCACTCAACTACAATTAACTTTAACAAATTTCAAAATGCTGGGGTTTTTTAATGAAATTTAAATCAATATGGTCACCTGAAATGTCAGTTTCAATAAATTCACATTTTCCAACAGAGGAACATTCCACTGGAAAATTTTCAGTCAGATCAAATATTTGTCTTTAATAATAAAGACCAAATTCCTTGGTTATTGTCTCAAGATTAATAGGTGACTGCCATGACTCACTGGACTACTGCCATAACCTGGGCACTAGTGTAACGGTGTGTGTGTGCACGCGTATTTATATATACCATTGCTTATATTCAGAACCAGAACTGATCACAGGACTGGCTTCAGTTTACCTTATGACAGACATTACCTACGAGACAAAATTGATCTAGACATAATTTGTACAGTGTGAAGCTTTAGTCCTGTCAGTTTCCTAAGGTCTGCAAGAACAACGTTGGAGAGGAACTCCATTCCTGCTGAGCAGAGGCCCTGCTCAGGAATTCTTCAGCTTTATTCCTGAAGAACTTTGGAGCTCACCAGTACCAGCAGAGCTTGTGAACACTGTTACACCTGTGGAGCCTGAGTCAGTGCAACCCAGTTATCTTTCAGGACTTGTCTATGTGGGGAAATTGACTGGTGTTGCAAAAGCAGAGTTTCAGGCACATTCTGAAAAATCATGGCTCACTTGTTTTCATGTACATTGGGATCTTTAATAGTCTGTATCCACATAATACATATTTGAAATCAGTAGAGCTTAGAAAACCCCCTCTGCAGTTAGTGAACACATAGGCTAGTATTAGTGTGGCACTGACCACTATGGAGTCACCTTGTTTTTTTGGTGGGGCAGCACTTTAAGTATCCACTTGGACAGATTTTTTTTTTCCATTTATAAATTAATGGCCTATACTCTTTATTGAAATAAAATATCTGTACATGTATGTAAGCAAGCGAGAGTGTGTGTGACCAGTGAATTACAGAATTCACAAATGGGAAGTGATAGGTGTTAACATACCTCTGCCATAATGGATTTTGAACAGGAGTCTTACAATTGGAGAGTGGTTTTTATTCCTGGGGGATGCATTTTCAAGGCTGGTTGGAGACAGAAATATTTTCAGTCATTGGGAGAAGGAAAAAAAATTCTTCCTTGGAAGATTGTTCAGACCTGTAGAGGATGAAAACATATTTATCCCCTTAGGGATTTTGCTTGAAATATTAGAATTCATGGGATAAGCCTGAATGAAGCATTTTAAGGTCTATAGCACTTCAGTTACACATTACATTTGGTCTGAAGCAAAGAAAATGTAATTAAGGAACATATCCATTTAATCATTGTGTTTATAGAATCTATGCAGTGCTGAGTAATAACAAATATTTAAGAGAATAGTTTGCTGATACTCGAACAGGTAAATATGAATACATGAACCATTTAAACTAACTAATTGAACAACTCTCAGTTATGCTGTAAATGATTGTCTGGTGAGTATGCACCCATAAATGCCTCTTCTGCAAATCCTTACTCATGTAGCAGTGCCAGGGAACTCCTCCTGTAAGTTAGGACTAGTCATGGAAATGTTCAAATTCCCCTCCTCCTCTCCCCCCTCACCCGTGCCTCTCTTCCCCCCCTCAGGGTCCTATAATATATTCCTTTACATATTCACCTTTATGAACAAAAATGGCTCAGACACAACAGTGCTGGGGAAAAACAAAAAACACAGTTTAGATTTTGCTCTTGGAACCACATCTGGATTTTCCCACACTCATACACTTTTTTTTATTTTAAAAAAGTGAACATTTGTACAAAGATGTGAACATTCATGGAAAGTGCATTTACTGGCTTGTAACCAAGTGAAGTATAGGGTCACAGATCTATATATGTAGATACTTACTCTATGCTCCATTTAGTGACCACTATATGGTAGTTCTGGGAACTACTTTACACCAAGGTGATAAAAGTAAGAGAATATTTTATGCACTTTCATGTATAAATTTTATAGTGGTATATTTTAGTGTCTCCACTTAAGGTGTAGACATCCTCAGAGCTGGATCCTGTAAGTTCTCTGGGCACAGGACTCCTATCACCTTTAGTGAGAGATCTGTAGTGTGGTGGGATTGCAGGATTGGACCTGCAAGTCTAGTCTCCGCAGTAGATATTAAAGAAAATAGGATCCTGATTAGCTGTTTATAGTCATGCATGAGCATGCTGCTTTTGCTTTACTATTTTGGAACATGGATGGTTTTCAGACTCCTTAGGGAGCCTTCCTACATAATGAAAATCAAAAGATAGAAAATGAGAGGCAACATTGTTAACATGTGGGTCACTTCAGATCTGTGGCAAGAGGTTGAGAGAATTTTACAATAGTAAGTAATAACTGAAGGCTTGATAATTATAGAGATTTGTAAATCACACAGCATAGACTTTCAATGTCATCTTGCTGGATTTGTTACTCCCCAAACACACGTTTCAGAACAGTGGAATTGGTTTTATATTTGTGTAATTTTTATCTAATTTGTGTGGATTTTCTAGCTTTCTTTGTTCTGAATTGGCTAATAACATGCATCACTTTGGACTTAATCTTTGCATAATATATTTACGCTACTTGTATATTGCAATCAAAAATGACCTCCCACCCTCTATTAAAGTCCTATCCTGCAGAACTTACTCAAGCAAAATTCCTGTTGACTTCAATCAGAATATTGTATAGGGTCTGCAATTTATTTATTTAGCGACCCTTTTGGGGGCTTTCAATTAAAACAGAATCAATATCTTTGCTTAAACGAGACGTTGCTGCAGCGTGGGAGTTAATAAAAAGAGGGGGGAAACTCAGCTGGCTCAGCAATTATTTTCAAAAAGCTCTATCTACAAACGTTGAAGGGAGATTGTGATCTCTTGTTGGTTGCCTCTCTGTTATATTAATGGCTTATATCAGGGTTGGCCAAACTTACTGATCCTCCGAGCCACATACGACAATCTTCAGAAGTTTGAGAGCCGGGCGCACCTGCTCGGGGCTTCTGTCCTGCGGCAGAGTGGTGGGGCTCGGGGCTTCAGCCCCATGGGAGGTGCCTGCCAGTGCTCGGGGTTTCAGCAAGAGTGGGGCTGAAGCCCTGAGCCCTAGCAAGCACCTCCTGTGAGTCTGAAGCCCCTAGGCACCCTTCTCACTGGGTAGAAACCCCTAGTCCCACCACCCTGCCACAGGGCAGAAGCCCTGAGCTCCCCCTCCAGGTTGATAGGCAGAGAATGGGGTGAGGGTGGGGTGCTCCATGAGCTGCACTTTAACTGTAAAAGAGCCTCATGCAGCTCGCAAACCCTGGATTGGCCACCCCTCTTTGCTTGTTGCTATCTCGTCTAAATCATTTCTAATGAAGCAACTCTTATCTCTTCTGGTGTAGTCCTCATTTGCAGTTGCTCTTGCTCCCTCTTCCCCCCTGGAAAAATGTGGATTTGGATGTGATTCCTGTTTTACCCTATTAATTAATCTACTATAGAAAGTAATCTATTATAGAAAGTAATTCTTTATTAATATTTTGGAGATACAAACTCTAAGGGTATGTCTACACTATGAAATTAGGTCGAATTTATAGAAGTCGTTTTTTTAGAAATCGGTTTTATATATTCGAGTGTGTGTGTCCCCACAGAAAATGCTCTAAGTGCATTAAGTGCATTAACTCGGCGGAGTGCTTCCACAGTACCGAGGCAAGCGTTGACTTCCGGAGCGTTGCACTGTGGGTAGCTATCCCACAATTACCGCAGTCTCTGCTGTCCATTGGAATTCTGGGTTGAGATCCCAATGCCTGATGGGGCTAAAACATTGTCGTGGGTGGTTCTGGGTACATGTCGTCAGGCCCCCCTTCCTTCCCTCCCTCCCTCCGTGAGAGAAAGGGCAGACAATAGTTTTGTGCCTTTTTTCCTGAGTTACCCGTGCAGACGCCATACCACGGCAAGCATGGAGCCCGCTCAGCTCACTGTCACCATACGTCTCCTGGGTGCAGGCAGACGTGGTACTGCATTGCTACACAGCAGCAGCAACCCCTTGCCTTGTGGCAGCAGACGGTACAGTAGGACTGGTAGCCGTCGTCGTCATGTCCAAGGTGCTCCTGGTCGCCTCTGTGAGGTCTATCAGGAGCGCCTGGGCAGACATGGGCGCAGGGACTAAATTTGGAGTGACTTGATCAAGTCATTCTCTTTAGTCCTGCAGTCAGTCCTATTGAACCATCTTATGGTGAGCAGGCAGGCGACACAGATTGCTAGCAGTCCTCTTGTACCATCTTCTGCCGAGCAGCCATGAGATGTGGATGGCATGCAGTCCTTCTGCACCGTCTGCTGCCAGCCAAAGATGTAAAAGATAGATGGAGTGTATCAAAACAAGAAATAGACCAGATTTGTTTTGTACTCATTTGCAACCCCCGCCCCCCATCTAGGGGACTCATTCCTCTAGGTCACATTGCAGTCACTCACAGAGAAGGTGCAGCGAGATAAATCTAGCCATGTATCAATCAGAGGCCAGACCAACCTGCTTGTTCCAATAAGAACAATAACTTAGGTGCACCATTTCTTATTGGAACCCTCCGTGAAGTCCTGGCTGAAATACTCCTTGATGTAAAGCCACCCCCTTTGTTGATTTTAACTCCCTGTAAGCCAACCCTGTAAGCCATGTCATCAGTCGCCCCTCCCTGCATCAGAGCAACGGCAGACAATCATGCATCTGAGTTGAGAGTGCTGTCCAGAGCAGTCACAATGGAGCACTCTGGGATAGCTCCCGGAGGCCAATACCGTCGAATTGTGTCCACAGTACCCCAAATTCGACCCAGCAAGGACGATTTAAGTGCTAATCCACTTGTCAGGGGTGGAGTAAGGAAATCGATTTTAAGAGCCCTTTAAGTTGAAATAAAGGGCTTCATCGTGTGGACGGGTGCAGGTTTACATAGATTTCACGCTGCTAAATTCGACCTAAAATCCTAGTGTAGACCAGGGCTAAGACAAAACTGAAGTTATTTTGTTTTTATGTTTCTAGCAGTGCATTTAATAGTTTTCAAATAATTTTTGCATTTATCTTGTAAGCAGATGGTGAGGGCCAGTTTATCAACTGAAGTAAATTGACATATTGCTGTCAGATGAAGAAAGGCCACGCTGACTTAAAGGATCTAGTTTCTAGAATAGATGATGACTGCCATCTACATTTTTAATGGAGAAGATAGCCATGGTTGAGTTTTTATAGCTTCAGCTTCCAGTCTAAAAATAAGATCACATCTTTAATAGTGAGAATAATTAACCATTGGAACAACTTACCCAGGGATATAGTGGATTCTCCACCACTTTAAGTCTCTAAATCAAGACTGAATATCTTTCTAAAAGATAGGCTACAGCTCAAACAAAAGTTATAAGCTTGATGCAAAAATTGCTGGGTGAAGTTCTATGGCCTGTATTATGCAGTAGGTCAGAGTAGATGATCAAGATGGCCCCTACTGGCCTTAAAATCTATGAATTTTGTGAGCCAAATGCCAATCTGGAATAACTGAATTTATATCTAATCCAATAGCGGCACCTGTATAAGGCCCTTAATACCATGCTAGGGTATTGGTTCATTAGGAACTTTGAGAAAAGATGACCACCTATTACTGAGCCACTATTGTCTGCCACTTTCCTGGATTTTGTTTGGACATTTTACATTCAAGTACAAACTGAGGGATGATCCCATCGTGCTTTATTCTCTTAAAGATAAATCTTTGACAGATCAGGCCGTCAGTGATACTCTCAACTTGTCTCACATAGTAAACTATTCTTTGGGCAAAAAAGAAATATGCAGAAACTGTAACAATGTTAACATTTGTACAAAAGGGGTACAAATTATGGTACCAGCACTAACTAGGTAGGTAGATGGGCCAACCTTGTGTAGACCTCCTAAACTGCTACCTCAGAGGTATAGTGCATAAAAGGACATTTTTCTGAAAGTAGAAAATGGAAAAAATATACCACCGCACTTGAGATGGTTGTTAGGAGTAATAATGTTCTAGCTGCTGTATTTGCTGTTACTCGAGAGAGCTGGCTTGTGCATCCTCACTTGTTGGATATTTTCATGAAAGCTGGATAACAGCTCAAAGGTTACTCTCCATTCACTGAATGCCCAGAAAACAGAAGTGTAGTCCTTGAGAAATATAAGTGCTAGTGGCAAAGGTCACCAAACATTATTTCAGTTCTGTGGATTGTGAATAGCTTTATGGGGGTAATAATTATGAAAAATAAAGGATGGAGCCCGACAGTATTCCCAATAGCATTGCATGCCATGGAATCCGAAGACTGCAAGTACTATCCTCAGCCCCAGTAGTTCACTGGGGAGGAAGGACACCATGCCTTCAACAATTGGGCATCATAAGAGTTTTAGAAGATTGCTCTCATGTACTGTAAATACTTTCACCCTGCTTCAATGAAGCATTGCCTTTCATTTCAAAGCCACTGTTATAAATCCCACAGCCTGTAAAAAAGCACTTGAAGAAACAACAGCTACAGTGTTGGAGAATTCATTCTCTCAGCATTGTCAATGTCTGCCAGTGCACTTATAAATTGTGGATTGTTTTGGGGATGAAGAATTGAGGAAATACAGTATTCAAAAGTGAGATGTGCACATAAATATTGATGAATTAGAAAAAGAATAACAAATAAAGTCGTTGATGTTTGAATGAAGTGAAAATCCTGTGCTGAAGGCCAGTATAACATGTAAGATTGCACCTGCCTTTAAGCAAGGATAGATGAATGTACTTGAGAAACACACTCATTTTTCCATTTAAAAAGTCTGCCAACTTTGCTAGGTCAACAGGAGGCTAATAAAAGCAGGGGAGGGGTAAAAACAAACCACCAAACCCAACAATGCTTAAAAGTAGATAACGGTAAACATTAAAGTATGTGGTAGGGCTGGGTACTTGAAAGTACAATAAAGATACTTGTATAGTAGGCAATAATGGATGAGTTTTTTGGCACTCAATATTACTAGCTAAAAATATCTGTTTGGGTTCATTTTGGCGCAGTTGTGGTGATAGTGTTTTCTGATCACTGCTTGCTCTTCTGTTATCTCCTCCACTCATATTTCCATATTAAAGTCCACTTTTTACCTGAAATGTCTCCCTCTTTCCCATTTTTTTCTACCGTCGGTATACAATGGCATGAAGCATGTAGTGTGTTATGTTTTGGCCAGTCTTTATCCTACCTCTCATTTTGTTCCTGCAGTTTGTAAACAAACAATTACAGGCACATCTTAGATTATTTAGACATCTGATTACACTCACATATAAAGTAGCTAGACATCTAGGGCACAAATTGCACCTGCAAATCGTAGCAACAAAACAAAATGCTTGGTGCTGAAAATTCAGGCTACATGCTGCTGCCCACGATTTATGGCTACAGTCTTAATTGGTGCACAGGGTCTAGCATAGGCCCTCTGCAAGTAAATTTCACCTGATCAAAAGGTCCTCTTTAAGAAGACTATGTATTGTAAGTTTAAAAATGCTCTATAATGTTTTAACTACTAGAATTATGAAAAATCTTTCCATTGTTGAATAATAAAATAATGATTATACATAATCATCATAACATAAAATGTCAGTTTTGAGAGGCTCTTATTGGGTTATGCAGAGCTTCTAAAGGCAAATGTTAAAAACTGAAAACCCTTTTAGTTTGAAAGGATCATATTAACATCAACTGTAGAAGAACAATCGTGCAAAACTTTTGGTAAAAAATTAGCATTACAGTACATAGTTTACCTCTTTGTGATGCTAAGGATACATTTTGTTTCTAGATCAGAGGGGCAATGTTGGAACATAGCATTATCTGTCCAGCTTTTGGGGGATTAAGAATTTACAGCCCCTCGTATTCCAATATACACCTAAACAGGCCATACATACCCTTAGCCCTTTGTGTTGGAAGGTGTGAGTCTAAGTTTCCCCATCAGCTTTGAAAATCAAATCTTTTCTTTATTATGGTAGGTGCAGGGGATGCTTAGCAGTGTGTTTGACCATGAATCACCATCTAGAGAGATCAGTGATGCAACCACACAGCCCCAGATGTTCTTCAGCATCTTACAGGAATATGGATTTTCCTGGCCCATACATCTTGCATTACTGACAAACTGTGATAATGCAGGGTACATCATAAAGTTTACAAACAACTTTGACTCTGAACCACTGCTATAGCTTAAAAATACAGGTGAAAGAAAAATCCAGAGAGAAAATTGTCAATGAAAATTGGATTGAAATTGGATATGAGCGTGTGCAAATTACAAAAGTCACTCTACCAAGATTCATGGGGAAAATAATTCTAGCTACTGTTACGTGGCCAATGCTGCTGCAGAAGAAATGAACTTATGAACGTAGATTGAACATAAATGGCTACAGGCAAATCAGAGTACCAAATGGAAAGGAAACATCAATTAAAAAAGGTATGTGTGCGTACAAATGTATTCAGACCTACTCTAGGAATTGACTGAATTGCAAAGTTTATATGTACAGAAAGATTCATGTTGTACAGAATTTTGAACCCTAGAAGAGGCCTGCTCCAGCAAGTTACCCCAGTGTAGCACCCCCAGTGCAATCAATGTTGAAATGAGTTCCTAGTGGGATTTCTGAGCATGAAGCACTTCCTGGATGTGGTCCAAAGTTTTGTATTTGTTCAGATTCAGGCTTTTGTCCAACCTGTTTTAAAGGAGGGGGCACACCAAATCTGGCTCTGAATTTCACTAATATTTACTCCCTGCTAATGTATTCATTCAAGATCTTAAAAGGCTGAATTTTAGAATATCTCCTACTATAAAAAAAGGCAATAGAAATTTCCAGGGCTGCATTATGCTCTTTAGCAGTGTAACTGTAGCACCGGTGTGGCTAATATGGAGTCCTTTCCGCCAGCAGCTCCAGACAAGAAAAAGCATGCAGAGGAACACAGCAGGGAAACACCCTTCCATCACAGGGGCACCTGCTCGAACCCTCCCAGAGTTTAAACACATGGACACACCGGAATAGTACAATGAATAAAGGAAATGGAAATATTTATTTACAGAAGGATGTGTGATGGGTTACCCTCCCTCCCCACGCCCCACCGCCAGGGTGCCACCTGATGTACTAGAGTCCCACTGAGCCCGCCCGTTCCACCAGCCTGGGCTCCCTCACACTGTCCTGCTGAGCCAGGCCCTCAAGCCTCCTCTAGCACATGCACAGGTAGGGACATGCCCAGCTGCAGAATGACACAGACACTGAAATCAGCTCTGCAAGTGAAGAATCAGCTAGGGGATTGCCCAGCACTCAAGTGCACACCCCGTCTGGGGTGCAAACCCAAAATTGTATTGTCTTGCACTGCACAGAGACCTGCATAAAATACATCTTAGTTATGCCATATTCATATCATAACATCTCTATGAAGAATATGGGATGTAGGGTCACAGGATGTAAGGAGAAAAATGGGGAGAAGACGGGGGAATGGTAAAGCAGGGTTACATCGGACACATGGACCCACGGGCGCACTGGTACCACAATATGAAAGGACAGACACTGAGCACTGTGTCTAGACTCAGAGTTCAGGAAACCTGGGCAGAGATCCAGTCCAGCAGTAAGTCTTGGGTGCTTCTGGTCATCTTTGGCACCTGTAAACTTCTACAACAAACTCCTCTGGTGCCCTCTTCTGCCGTACTCTGCAAAACACACGCAGAGAGACAAACTCCTCACTTGACTAAGCACAGCTTCCCTTATTCCTAAAGCAAAGTCACAAGCCCCAGTACTCACGGCCCTATACAGCTCTGAATGACAGTGATACTGGGTCTGGCTTCTCAGGTGATTCTTCCCTGGTACAGTGCTCCTCCTGGCTCTTGTCCTTGGATGTCCCTCCTGGGCTGGTTCTCGGCTGCACCATTATGGGAGGGTCTGCTCGCTGTAGGCCCTCAACCTTCCCACCCAATCACTCCCTCTTCCTCAGGACGGTGTTTAAAAGGTGTCATGCTCTCTAACCCCAAAGGGGTTTATACCAGTATAAATCCAGATTAATGCCATTGGATTCAATGGAGTTACTGCAAACAGTAACTCATTTTCATAACTCATTTTTTCCCTCAGCACTTATGTAATCAAACTCTCAGGTCACTGGAAGTTTCTCTGACCAAGGCCCTTGCTCTATAGACACCCATAAGTCAGCACTGAAAAATTATATACAACATGAATCTCTCTGAAAGGTTTCCTAGAAACCATACTACAAATGTGGCATTTAAGGGTGACTATGCCTAAAGTTTATTAGACTTGAATTGTATTGTGGGTAATTGTCCAGTAATAACCTTTGCTAAATTATAAGAAGCCTTTACTTTACTTAACAGGGAACTCAGACTCCCCAACCTCTAATATTATCATCATTCAAGATAATGAGCAACACAAACCATTCTATTACCAATCTAAAAGCAATAAATGTCAAAGTAAAGAACTATGCAATATTCTGGCCTGGAAGAACAAAGGACAAAAGTAATGATAATGCCTTTTTATATTTGCAGTCTATTATATCATGCATAACAAATGTCCCTGTAATTGTAGACAGTGTTATTTTAACAGGTTATAAAGAGAAGATGGTGGGGGAGGTGAGGGAGTTTTGATGACTGCCCTGACAAATGCTGCAGGGTTGTTAAACTAAAATACCTGATAATTTCTGAATTCCAGCCTGGGAAACGTTCTGCTTGAATTATTCTAAAACTCCTCAAACTGTATTGTTTAAAGCCACCACCTCACTCCCACAATGTGACTTCCAGGTCCAAGCTTGCCAAGTCAATGGTTTTACTAATGAAGTGGCAGTAGCCTAGACAGCCATAAGCAAGGGCAAAACTATATTTTAATACAGATTATTGATTTTATGGAAATTACTGAGCTGGACACTTAGAGCAGTTGGTGGTCACATGGCTTTGTACATTCATTGTGCAACACAGGATTCAGGTGATATATGGGAGTCCTTTCTTAGGCAGTAGCCGTACTGGAGTAAATTGTTACTTGTGTATATCTAAAGTGACTTTTGAATTTACTTGAGCTTCTCCAGGTTTACACCAGTGTAAATAAGATCAGAATCTAGCTGCCTGTTTAATCACAGAGATGAATCATGTCCAAAAGGCTAAAGGTTAAAGCACTTGACTGGAACTCAGGCAATCTGTGTCTCAGTTTCCCCTCTGTGAAATGAGGATAGCACATTTTTCACACTCTTTCTCCAACTTGTCTACTGAGACTGTAAACTCTTCAGTGCAGAGGCTATCTCTTACTATGTTTACTTCCATACCTAGCACATACCAGTGCTACCTGCTGGTGGCACTACTAATTACAAAATAAATATTTAATAGAACTATTTCTGAGAGAGTTTGAAGATGTTACTTAGTTAGCTTTGACACTGAGAAGGCAATTAATCTTGTGGGAATCTTCACCTACCTAGATGTCACTCAGCTGAGACAGAAGGTCAAGTTCTACTCCCAAATAGACTAGGTAGAGTTAGAGTAACTCAACTCTCTTCAACAGAGTTACTCCGATCTACATGATTGTACCTGGGAACAGAATTTGGCCTCAAGACATTAACAAGAATTTTCTCTCCAGAAATAGACCATACTTCACAGGCTTAATTCCCCACTGCCTTGCATTTTGTGTAGTCATCTATCATACCAAAGCATGTGTGTACAAAGATACATTGCAGAGGTGTAAATGATTACATACAAAGCAAGGCAGTGGAGAATAAAGTCCTATATGTTAACAACGGCAGACTGAGTTCTGCTCTGACTTGCACCCCACATTTAGTTATTAGTTGCTGTTTATATACAGCATCAAGGGCTAACACTGATTAAATTAAGCTCTAAAATGCACTCATTTGTACAATCTTTATTTTGCTGGACTTGTCGAATGTAGAGTGGGGGTTGTGAGCAGGTGAGGTTTTTTTCTTTGCCACAACAAAAGTTAACTAATAGAAGCTACTGCAATAGAAAAAGCAGATACTCAAAAGCAAAGCTATAAATCAGCTGACAATAGTAGCCTGAACTGAATTGAAGTCAAAGGAGGGGGAAAAAAGATACTAAAATGTATTGTTTTTCTTTTGATCTCTTTGTCTCCATCTCCATTTTTGATGTATGTCTTTCTCTCAGAGGAAACAAAAGAATAAAGTTAATCCATATTTGTGTTTTGCCTCCCAGGATTACAGCCCAAACCTACAGAATGACTAGTAGTGGTTTGAATGTGCCTGTATTAGATCATCTCTTGGACAACATTAGAAGTAGAGGGCTATAGTGGTTCAACCACACTGCAATTTTCAGTGCAGATGTGGGAAGAGCTTTTCCCATGGGAAGTCTTTTATACAAAACTTTGTAGATAGGTTCCTGAATGCTGAGCACAGCCCTGCTTTGTGTTTGACTTTTTTTGCTTCTTCCTTATTTCTTAAAATAACCAAACCCATCTGTTTCTGTTTGCCTGATTTTTATACTGTCACATGTGTGTGTGTAGTAGGATTGTATTTTAACCTGGATATAGGTAAGATAAAAATTGGGGTTAAGAACTGTGTTCAGCTAGAGAAGTTTGGATGATTTAACTGAAGAGCCTGTTATGGGCTTTCACAAAAAATGATCTTGAATGCTTATGGATCAGTGTCCTAACAGATAAAGCACAAGATGGGGTATTAGGTGATATCTGCTACAGACCATCAAGTCACACTAGGAAAGAGGTACATAAGGAACTGGTCATCCTATCTATTATGTGTAAACCAAGCTCTGTGATCATGTGGAAATTCAATTTGAGTGACATGCTGGAGGTCTCATGCTGCCAGTACTAAAACATCCTTGGAATGTCTAAATATTGTAGATGACCATTTCCTAATGCAAAACATGTTGTATCCAATATGGGGGAATTCTATATTAAATCTCACCTTGACAGATAAAGAGGAACTGATCACAAAACTAAAAATTAATGGAAGTTAGGTACAAGTAATCATGATGACTAGATCAGATGTATAATGTTCAAACAGAAATAATTCCAGACCAGTGATTATATTTATTTACACACACACACAAACACACACACACACAGCTTTAAATATGCCAGTTTTACAAAATGGAAAACAATTATTAACCAAATGAGCTGGAAGGAAGTATTTAATCAGAAAACTATGAATGAGGATTGGGAATTGTTTAAAAACACTTCACTAGATTCCCCAAAAGCCATACTCTCACAGTTGAAGAAGCCCATATTGCTTAAAAAGAAAAGAAAAGACCGGATTTAAGGGGGAGTGATGGCAGCTAATAATGTCTAACAAATGGAAGAAGAGGGAAGTAGATAGTAATGAATGTAAATCACAAGCCACAAGTTGTATAAAATTGATAAGGGAAGCAAAGAGACAAGGAGAAATTTATGGCCAGCATTGTTTAGGACAATAAAGAGTTTAAGTATATAGGAACAAAAATAGTCCTACCAGTGGTATTAGTCCATTACTAGATAGAAATGGTAGAATTATCAATAATGATGTAGAAAAAGCAGAAGTGTTCAATAAATATTTCTGTTCTGTATTTGGAGTGGATAACAACTGAAGTAGTCATATCATATAAAAGTCTTTCAATTCCAGTAGTATCTCAGGAGAGTGTTAAACAGCAGCTACTGAAGTAAGACTTTCTTAAAGCAGGAGGTCTGGATAACTTGTATCCAAGAGTTTTTAAAGAGCTGCCTAAGGAGATTGCTGGTGTGTTGATGTTCATTTTCAATAAATCTTGGAACAACAAGGAATTTCCAGAGGACTGGAAGAAAGCTAATGTTGTGCCAATATTTAAAAAGGGTAAATGGAATGACTTAGGTAATTATAGCCTGTCAGTGTGATGTTGATCAGCATTAATTATAGTACCTACTTTTTAATTCTTTATTAATTAAGTGCTCTATCAGCCACTGCATTATCTTGACAAGGATCAATGGGGTTTATGGGAAATAGATCCTGTCAAATTAATTAGATTTTTTTATGATATTACAAATTTGGCTGATAAGGGTAATAGTATTGATGTAATATGCTTAGAACTCTGTGTGGCATTTGACTTGGTACTGCATGACCAGGTGATCAGGAACAATCAACATGGATTCACCAAGGGCAAGTCATGCCTGAACAACCTGAGTGCCTTTTATGATGAAATAACTGGCTCTGTGGATATGAGGAAAGCGGTGGATGTGATATATCTTGACTTTAGCAAAGCTTTTCATATGGTCTCCCACAGTATTCTTGCCAGCAAGTTAAAAAGTATGGATTGGATGAATGGACTATAAGGGGATAGAAAGCTGGCTAGATTGTCGGGCTCAACAGGTAGTGATCAACAGCTCGATGTCTAGTTGGCAGCCGGTATCAAGCGGAGTGCCCCAGGTGTCGGTCTTGGGGCCAGTTTTGTTCAACATCTTTACCAATTATCTGGATAATGGGATTAGTTGAACCCTCAGCAAGTTCACAGATGACACTAAGCTGAGGGGAGAGGTAGATATCCTGGAGAGAAGGAATAGGGTCCAGAGTGACCAAGACAAATTGGAGGATTGGGCCAAAGAAATCTGATGAGGTTCAACAAGGACAAGTGCAGAGTCCTGCGCTTAGGAAGTAAGAATCCCATGCACCACTACAGGCTGGGGACCAACTGGCTAAGCAGCAGTTCTGCGGAAAAGGACCTGGGGATTACAGTGGACGAGAAGCTGGATATGAGTCAGCAGTGTGCCCTTGTTGCCAAGAAGGCCAATGGCATTTTGGGATGTGTAGGTGCATCCAGCTGGGGGTTGTCACTCTCCGGGGAGGCAGGGAACCAGACCACCGCGCTACTTCTGTCAGGTGTGTTGGGGAATTAACCTGCCTGAGCAAAGAGTTCAATAGCAAGGCCCAGGCCCTGGGTCAGGGCGCGGGGCAACAAACAGTCAGTAGCTCAGGGCCCTCAGGCAGGAGCATAGGCAGAGTTCAATAGCAAACCCAGGCTCCTGGATCTGAGCTGCCTGGGAGACGGGGAGCCTGCCACCCACGAGATGGGTGGCAGGGGGGACGCAGGCCCACCCATTCCACTGCATCCCAGCCCAGGGCCCTAGCAGTGGCCAAAGACCCTCTGCTGTGTCAGTGGAGTTCCTGGCTGCAACACACTGACATTGGCTCTGGCAGTGTTGCAGCCTGACTAGGGTTGGCTGCCCCCAGGCTACTTCCTACCTCCTCCTCTAGAGGTACCTGGGTCCGGCCAGCGTCCTCCAAGGGGTCACACACCATGGGCTCCTCGGGGTAACTGGCACTCGGTTGGCTTGGCAGTTCCTCGGGGTAACTGGCAAACAGCAAGCTTGGCAGTGTCTCTGGGCTTGGGCTAGCATCAGGCATTGGCTGGTCAGGCCAGTCCTTGGATCGGCCGCCGATCGCCATGGTCTCCCAGCTGGGAGCTCCGCCACATGAGTCTGCCCCCTCCGGTGGCTGTGTTTCAACTGAGCTCTGGGGTTGGGCTTTTATACTTCTGGTCCTGTACCTTGACATCTGTGGGGCGGGCGCAGGGTTCGCTGGCTCTGCCCACTTTGACATCCAGAGAGGCTCGTCCCTCTCCAGGGCAGTGGGGAACCGGACCGCCTCACTACAGGCTGTATTAATAGGAGCATTGCCAGCAGATCGAGGGAAGTGATTATTCACCTCTATTTGGCACTGGTGAGGCCACACCTGGAGTATTGCGTCCAGTTTTGGTCCCCCACTACAGAAGGGATGTAGAGAAATTGGAGAGAGTCAAGTGGAGGGCAATGAAAATGATTAGGAGGCTGGGGCACATGACTTATGAGGAGAGGCGGATGGAACTGGGGTTATTTAGTCTGCAGAAGAGAAGAGTGAGGGGAGATTTAATAGCAGTCTTCAACTACCTGAAGGGGGGGTTACAAAGAGGATGGAGCTAGGCTGTTCTCAGTGGTGGCAGATGACAGAACAAGAAGCAATGATCTCAAGTTGCAGTGGGGGAGGTCTAGGTTGGATATTAGGAAACACTATTTCACTAGGAGGGTGGTGAATCACTAGAATGGGTTACCTAGGGAGATTGTGTGATCTCCATCCTTAGAGGTTTTTAAGGCCTGGCCTGACATGGGATGATTTAGTGGTGTTGGTCTTGCTTTGAGTGGGGGATTGGACTAGATGACCTCCTGAGGTCTCTTTCAACCCTAATATTCTATGATTCTATGACATTTTGATTTAAAAAAAGACATCAAATTAAAACCGCACACATAAAATGGATTAAAAACTGGCTAAATGATAGAACTCAAAATGTCATTGTAAATGGGAAATTGTTATTTAATAGGTGTGCTTCTAGCAGGGTCCTGCAGGGATCGGTTCTTGGCCCTACACTAATAAACTTTTTTATTAATGACCTGGAAGAAAACATAAAATCATCACTGATAATTTGCAGATGATACAATAACTGGGTAGTGGTGAATAATGAAGAGGACAGGTCATTGATACAGTGTAATCTGGATCACGTGATAAGCTGGGTGCAAACAAATACTATGCATTTTAATATGGCTAAATGTAAACATATACATCTAGGAATAAAGAATATACACCATACTTACAGGATGGGGAACTCTATCCTGGAAGCGGGGACTCTGAAAAAGCTTTGTGGGTCATAGTGGATAATCAGCTGAACGTGAGCACCCAGAGTGATACCATGGCCAGAAGAGCTAATGCAATTCTGGGGTGAATAAACATCTTGAATTGGAGAAGAGGGGTTATTTTATCTCTGAATTTGGTTCTACTGCAACCTCTGCTAGAATACTGTGTACAGTTCTCATGTCCGCTATTCAAGAAGGATGTTGATAAATTGGAGAGGGTTCAAAGAAGAGCCACACGATTGATTAAAGGATGAGAAACCATTTCTTATCATGACAGTTTGAGGCCCTTGAATCTATCTAGCTTAACAAAGAGAAGGTTAAGGAGTGATTTGATTACAGTCCATAAATACATACATGGGGAACACATTTAATAATAGGCTTTTTAGTTTAGCAGAGAAAGCTATAACATGATTCAATGAATGTTTGGAAGTTTAAGCTAGAGAAATTCAGACTGGAAATAGGATGTACCTATTTAATAGTGAGAGTAACTGACCATTGGTTAGTTAACTAACCATAGGTCATGGTGGATTCTCCATCACTGACCATTTTAAAATCAAGTTTGGATGTTTTTCTAAAATATCTGCTTTAGGAATTATTTTGTGGAGTTCTATCTGTGTGGATGGATTTGAGACTATGCTATTGCTAATCTGGATTTTGACCTACTTGAGCATGTGCCACATATGATTTATGTGTTAACAGAGAAATGAAAACTCAGTGGTTTGCTTTTCTATAGTGCTTTTCACCCAAGGATCAACACATTTACTGAATATTACTTACCCTTCACCCTCTCTATCTGTCAGGTTAAGATTTGAGATGATTGCCAACAGAATGAGTTAATGGTAGTATGAGCAAAGCACAGGAGACCCCTATAATCCAGTCCTCTGCTCTAATGCCCAAGCAACACCTCTCTGGAGGAAACTAAAAACTCACTACGTTCTCGAGTGAACTCACACAGAAAAACAGGAGACAAAAACTTCATATTGCCCATGGGCACTTTTCACATAGCAATCATTCCATATCTGATCTTTCAATAATAGTGTGCAGGTTTCTTTTGAAAACTATCTGCAAAAAACAAGCTTGCAAACCTAAATTCTTAACTCCGCTAGACACCAAAAGCTGTTGATTTAACAGGGCCATTGATTTTAGGGCTCCTTACAACTATTTGTAACACATCACACTGCCTGCTACCCTCACTTCAAACACGTTATGCATAGCAATCTAACCCTCCAATTGCTCAGTGAAGTTCAAGTGACCTCCTCCACCATGCATTACCCCTTCTGCTCAACAATCTGTCCCAACTTGTATTTACGTCAGGCACCCTGATTTCCTTCCCCAGACCTGAAGAACAGCTCTGTGTAGTTAGAAAGCTTGTACCTTCCGCCAGTAGAAGTTGGTTCAATAAGATATTGCCTCACCTACATTGTCTCTCAACCAATATTAATGCAGAACAATTTTTGGCCTATTGCATTGGGCTTCATATTGGCAGCGGAGAGACAGTCACATTTCAGATAGACTTTCCATGCTTCCAGTTGTGTTTGCAGGTATACTGCAAATCTCTTGATGATGTCTCAACCAACTTTCTGTTGGTTAGATCAGTAGGGTAAAGAGCCCAAAGTTTTCAGCAGTTTTCTGTATGATTCGGTTTGTACACAGAGTGACGAACATTTGTGCTGAACAGAGCCCAGAAGTAAGAGTTTCCCATAACCCTCAAAATCTTTTGCTAAAAATATTATCTTCTAGCATTGATCACAGGCAGGTGCTCAAAACAAAACAAAACAAAACAAAACAAAAAAAAACAACAACCCACACTGGTGCCAAGGGATTTGCTTTCATCTTCAAAGAGACTAAGCAATAAAACAGTACTTTAAATATGTGGAGAAAATATTTAGTGTTTTCTCATATACATTGTTGTAGGGGAACTGTAGCTACAGCTGTCTTTTCCTATAACCATGCCAGATAAATATTCAGTATGTTCCTAATAAAAGTGATTATAAAAAACCCTTAAATTATAAAGATAAAAATTCTGCTCTAACTCTTTATTATCATTTTTTTTAATACAGAATAATTTCATCACAAGAAGGTCAAACACCACCAGCTGGTATTATAGATTCGATCATCTACCATCTGAGTGAAGATGATGGATCCCCCAAGAACATAGCAACTGCCTTACTGGAGTAGATTAGTGCTCCGTCTGGTCCAAGTTCCTATCTGCAGCAGTAACCAGTACTAGCTAGATTCAGTAGAAGATTAAAGAAAACATTGCAGAAGGCAGTTATAGAACCATCTGCTTATAAGGAGTTTTTTTCTTTAGACTATAAGCCATTTAGAGAGGGAATCAGCTCCTTTCGGTGTTCGAACAGGGTCCAGAACAGTGGGATCCCAATCCTGATTGGAGGCTACCATAACTACTACTTTCTTACCCCTTTTTACCCTGAAGCTTGAGGGTAGAACTAGTTAGGAACTGGAATTTTCATTTCATGGGAAATTCCAAGATTTTTTAAAGAGTGCTCTGATTTGAAACACAAAGCCAAAATTTTGAAATTTTGCCCAACATGAAAATTAAAAAAAAACAAACAAAAAGAAACAACACTAGGGACCATTAAAATGTTTTGATTTGCAAGTGTCAAAACATTTTAGACTTGTATATTAAAATATTAAATATGTATGCACATTACATATAATAAACAATACTAATGCTAATAATAGAATCTCAGGGTTGGAAGGGACCTCAGGAGGTCATAGTCCAACCCCCTGCTCAAAGCAGGACCAATCCCCAATTTTTGCCCCAGATCCCTAAATGGCCCCTTCAAGGATTGAACTCACAACCCTGCGTTTAGCAGGCCAATGCGCAAACCACTGAGCTATCCCTCATGTATTTTAATATACATGTCAACACAAATTAAAATGACATTGCAAAAATATGATGTTTCAGCTTTTTTGAAAAATTTCCAAGTGAAAATTTTTGTTGAAGTATGTGCAAACATCAATTTTCACAAAATTGCATTTTTCTCCCAGTGCTGCTGGGAGGATGGGGTTTATATTCCTTCCATTTTTTTAAATCTTATATTTCTAGATTCTCTTATTCACAAATGTCTAACCTTTTTTCTTGATCCTACCAAGGTCTTGGGATGGGATTCACAAAGGGGATTTAGGTGCCTAAATCCAACACTTAGGCACCATTGGCATTCATAAAACCCCCGTTCAGTTGTTGCATAACCTTGGAGATACCTAAGATTTTACTGTTGAAGTCCCCAAGACACCTAAATTTCAGCAGCTGGGCATGAGCACAGCCACCAAGTCCTAAGACTGCTCAACAGTTAACGCTTAAGCCCCAGAAGGATTAACAAACTAGATATTCCCCCATCTGTCTTGGGGGCCCAATCTGATAGATGTGCTCTGAGCATATCTAAACCCAAACAAAACAGGGGCTGGGGAGGGGGTATCTCTCTTATAACCTTTAGCCAAAAGAGCAAATGGGAATCTATATCCCAGTGGGTAGGGCACCCACCTGAGAGATGGGAAATCCAGGTTCCAGTCCCCTTGCTCCAATAGCTAATTATTTATATGTATGAAGTGTTGGTGTAGCTGTGTTGATTCGAGAATATTAGAGAGACAAAATGTGTGAGGTAATATCTTTTTATTGGACCAACTTCTGTTGGTGAGGGAGAGAAGCTTTTGAGCTACACAGAGCTCTTCCTCAGGTCTGGGAGGAAGAATATGCAATAAAAATTTTCTTTCTTCCACAAAGCATAGTATAGACCAATCAGCCTATCTTCAATATCTGGAAAGATACTTGAACAATTAAACAATCAATATGTAAGCATCTAGAGCAGTGGTTCCCAAACTTGTTCCGCCGCTTGTGTGGGGAAAGCCCCTGCCAGGCTGGGCCGGTTTGTTTTTCCTGCCGTGTCCTCAAGTTTGGCCGATTGCGGATCCCAGTGGCCACGGTTCGCTGCTCCAGGCCAATGGGAGCTGCTGGAAGCGGCGCGGGCCAAGGGATGTACTGGCCGCCGCTTCCAGCAGCTCCATTGGCCTGGAGCAGCGAACCGCAGCCACTGGGAGTGCAATCGGCCGAACCTGAGGACGCGACAATTAAACAAACCGGCCCAGCCCGCCAGGGGCTTTCCACGCACAAGCGGCAGAACAAGTTTGGGAACCACTGCTCTAGATGCTTACATATTGATTGTTTAATTTTCAAGATATTGAAGATAGGCTGATTGGTCTATAATCACCCAGGTCCTCTTTATTCCCCTTTCTAAAGACAGCTACTATGTTTGCCATTCTCTGGTCTTCTCATGACCCATCCTCCATGAATTCTCAAAGATAAATGATAATGATTCTGATATTGCTTCTTCCAGTTCCTTAAGTGCCCTAAGATGAATTTCATCAGGCCCTTCTCATTTGAATACATGTAACTTATACAAATATTCTTTAACCTGTTCTTTCTGTATTTTGGCTTGTGTTCTGTCCCCCTTGTTATTAATATTAATTGTGCTGAATATCTGCTTTGCTTTTTAGTGAAGACTGAAACAAAATAGGCATTAAACATCCCAGCCTTCTTGCTGTTATGAATTATTAGCTCTCCTTCTCCTCTAAGTGGAGAACTTACTGAGGAGAGGAGAGTGAAACACATTTCTGCTCTGCTTCCACACAATCAGGATCCTGGGTGAAGTTAGGCAGGATTAGTGGCAGGGGCTTGGGATCAAAGAACTGAAGCCAGGAGTCAGAGCCAGTATTAGGGTCAAGAGTCAAGCTGGGGGTCAGAGTCAGGTATGAAGCCAAGGGTAAGAGCAGAGACAACCAGGAATTGAGCACAGGGTCAATACCAGGTTTTGGGGTCCAAGTTGGGATTCTAGAGGTCGGTTGGTGTCAGAATCCAAGTCAGAGCTGAGATCAGTACTGGGAATTCAGGAACAAACAAGCAAGGCAGTTATGGCAACTAGCTAGGGATCCATGTTGTTGCCTGGGCACTTTGTAATGTGCCCCATGGACTTAGATAGGGTCAAGGTGGCAAGCAAGGATCACTAAGACCACTGTCACTCAGATCATTAAAGGTGGAGCTTCCTGTGGCATTGTGGGCCACAGGGCGTGGCTCACTTATTGTTGCTACTTGGTGGCACTGTGGAGTTGTTGGTTGCTTGGTAATTCTACAGACCTAGGTTCAAGTCCTATTGATTCTCACATACACCCACCCCAAAACATCTCTTCTCCCCCAAGTTCCTCAGAGAAGATTACCTCAGGTTTGGAATTGAACAGCTCTAAACTTCATCTTTGGTTTGGGCTCCAATTTAATTTTCAAAATGTTTTGAAGACTTAGCATAATAAAGAAAAGGTTCTAAGTGCCCAGATAGTCCATATGATCTTGACTCCCAAATGAATACTTGCTTCCCAGCAATTTCTGAGAGGACTGGGAACCATTTCTTTAACATGGGAGAGGAGAGTGCTCTTGTGAGATAACTTATCCAAACCACACAACAATCTCTCCCCACTAATCAAACTGATCAGGAGGCCTCTGTTCCTTACTGGAGCAAGGCCCCCAAACACTTATGAGTACAAAGACTGGCAGTTTGGCTTGGCTCAGTCCGTTTCCTCAAATATGACTGGAACTCTTTAGTTTAGAATTAATAAGTGTAATTAAACAATATGGCTGAAAGCTGGCTAGTAAATACCAAATCTGACATCTGTGCACCCCCTGTACACAACTGTATGTGTATCAATACTGCTTCATCTGCAATGCTAGCTGAAATCCAGTATCATTGAGAGTGGGCTGGCTGGATGATCTACTGTAGAAAGAAAGTCCAAGACAGGTAAAATTCTAATGGTAACTAAAATAATATGATGCCTTCTATCTCCTGCCCAAGTCTTGGTCCCTACATCCACCCCTTTCATTTTCTGGTAGATCTGCTGAATGGATCAAGTCCTGAGGTCCCTGCGCAATCCTGACAGAGGCAAAATTCAAATTGACTTAAATAGGAATTTTAGGCCAAATAAGAACTAAATAAAATCTGCAGAAGGATTTCTGGGTTTGACCCAATGTTATTACAACAATACGTGGGTTAGTTCAAGGCAGGTACTATTTTGGGTAGCAGATGGAAAAGCAAAGCTCATTAGCTTACACGTGAGTATTTGGAGGGAGGGGGTGAGTTTGAGGAGGAAGAAGGGCGGTGTCTTGGGAGGAGAGATAAGCCTTGGGGATGAGGTGTAAGACTGGGGAGCAGAAGGCAACAATGTGTAATGTAGTGGAACACAGAAATGAGTAGGGTGACCAGATGTCCCGATTTTAAAGGGACAGTCCCGATATTTGGGTCTTTTTCTTATATAGGTTCCTATTATCCCCAACCCCCTGTCCTGATTTTTCACACTTGCTGTCTGGTGTCCCTAGAAATGAGAGACCAGAAAAAATGAAATGAAGGTAAAAAGAGAGATGGGAGAAGGAGAGTAATTGAAAGAGTAAAGACACAAGAACACAACACAGGAAAATAAGGTTTGGAGAGGAAAAAGAAATATCTAACATGGCAGCTAAATTAGTCTGAAGGAAGATGGAGAGAGATCGGTAAAGATAGTATGAAGAAATGAAGAGTGGAGATTCTTCCCTTCCCTCCTCCTTACCCTAAGCAATATTAATTTAAAACTAATTTATAGCCTGTCAAAAGCCAAAATACATTCAAACAGCCTTTGTGGATATTTATACACAGGATCCTCACAGGTTGAAAGGGTTGGCTTGTGTGGGCTGGTACTAGTCTACTTAAAACCTCCACTCCAGCCTGCTCCATTACCCTCATGCCTTCCATTATGCCCATAATAATCTTCCAGCTTCTGACCCCCTGCTCCCACTTTCCCACTCATGATCCACCCCAGCACAATTCCCTTAATACCCAGGTTGGGCTCTATTTTGGGGCTATTCCCAGTTATTTTGCCCTGTTGCTTCAGTGTGGGACTTTCAGAAGTGCATGACATGTCCCATGGAAAGGGATTCTTGGGGACCCATTGAAATGAATCCCTTGTGAAAGTCAAGGGGATTTGTGCTTCCAACTCATTTAAATACTTCTGAAACACCCACCTTAAATCCACCCCATCTTGTAGACAAGGAGCCAGCAAAAGTCTCTCTGCACTGCATATTCCTCAGAACTACAATCAGATTTCCAGAATCCAAACAGCAATTAGACTTGGCCAACCAGAAGACTCGGAGAGGATTTAATGCTCCCTAAAGGGGACAGAATATGGGTAAAAGATGAAAGGCCATAAACCTTTGTCTGCATTCAAGCAAAACTCCCATTGACCACAGACCTTGGAACAATGTCAGCACACAAGGAGTCATGCTGTTTCAGGGATGGGGAGCCATGTGGTTAATAGGAGGGACTCTCCCAAGATTTGGGCAGATGGAGCCTGGGATTCTGCAAATTTTCAGGCCGTCATAAATATAAAGGGAAGGGTAACCACCTTTCTGTCCCCAGTGCTATAAAAATCCCTCCTGGCCAGAGGCCAAATCCTTTCATCTGTAAAGGGTTAAGAAGCTAAGATAACCTCCCTAGCACCTGACCAAAACGACCAATGAGGAGACAAGATACTTTCAAATCGGAAGGGGGGGGGAACAAAGGGTCTGTCTGTCTGTTGGTGTGATGCTTTTGCCGGGAACAGATCAGGAATGCAGCTCAGAACTCCTGTAAAAAGTTAGTAAGTAATTTAGCTAGAAATGCATTAGATTTCTTTTGTTTAATGGCTGGTAAATAAGCTGTGCTGAATGGAATGTATATTCCTGTTTTTGTGTCTTTTTGTAACTTAAGGTTTTGCCTAGAGGGATTCTCTATGTTTTGAATCTGATTACCCTGTAAGGTATCTACCATCCTGATTTTACAGAGGTGATTCTTTTACCTTTTCTTTAATTAAAATTCTTCTTTTAAGAACCTGATTGATTTTTCATTGTTCTTAAGATCCAAGGGTTTGGGTCTGTGTTCACCTGTACAAATTTTTGAGGACTGTTATCAAGCCTTCCCCAGGAAAGGGGGAGTAGGGGTTGGGGGGATATTTTGGGGGGAAGACATCTCCCTGTTCTTTGTTTAACACGCTTGGTGGTGGCAGCATAGGGTCCAAGGACAAGGCAAAGTTTGTACCTTGGGGAAGTTTTTAACCTAAGCTGGTAAGAAAAAGCTTAGGGGGTCTTTCATGCAGGTCCCCACATCTGTACCCTAGAGTTCAGAGTGTGGAGGAACCTTGACATAGGCCTTGGCTACTGACCCTGAATAAATCTGTAAACCCCTCCTCCCAAGGGGAGACCATCATGAGAAAACTCCAGGAGGGAAACCTCAAGGAATTTTCTAAGCATTATTGCTCTTCTAAGTACTCTTCCTCATGTGCATGATTTCTAGCAGGATGAGAGCATGTGGACCAAAGTTCATATAATGTTAAAATATTTACAGGGGCTCACTCTGAGGAGAAAATCCTTCAAATTGGCCATGATTTGGTGTGGTGGTTACCATAAGTTCAAGGTTAAGGGCTTGTGAGACTCCCACAATTTCAAAACAGAGGGATTATCAGTAATTAGTTATGGTTTAATGAGAAAATAAGATACCTGAGCAGCTGCACTTCTAAAACTGGGAAAAAAAGCATTTGTTACCGAGCGGCTGTGACATGATAGCTGTAAAACTATTGATCATTCCAGCAGGCATGTAAACTGCACTGGGACCTCGCTGCTGTGGTTTTGTTTAGACTCAGATATTTTATTGAGCTGTTCATCAGTCAAACTTAGAGACAATGGACATTTTTATTGGGGTAAGTATTCTCTGCATGGACCAAACTAATTTGTCTCTTAATATCACAACTCTGTCACTATATTCCCCACCTCTGCAGTCCCTGCCCAGAGCAACAGAGGAAGAAAGTAACACTCTATATAAACTATAAAGGCAAATCCTATAAATACAACCTAGTCTATAATTGAGCCTCCTGGGAGAAAGGTGTTAATTTGGTACAATTTCTCCAGATTTACAAAAAGACAACTAATACTGCTAATATGAATAAATAATTAATATCAATTCCTTCAATAATTAATATCAGTTCCTTATTGTTGATTCCCTCTTTCCTTCTAAAAGATGCTTTGTACACCTGCAATTGTGATTTACTGTTTTACTGAGCACTATGAAATACTTGTAATTATGGAGTTTAAATGCACTCCATAGTGAAGGTTGAATAATGTGTTCAGTAAGAGTAGGGCTGAAATCCCTTTGCTAATAAGAATGAAAACAGATGTTGATCAGAACCAGACATTACTTACTCTTAAGCCTTGCCTACTCTAGGATTTTTTCCCCAAATTTTCCACCATTGGTATGATAATGCACTGGTGGTTACTGGTATTTGTTAAGTTGTGTAGCAATGGCATGCTCTGAGTGAAGCAGCTGGAGTAGGAGAAAGGGCACAGTCTGTTTATAGAGTGGTCTTGTGTGACACATTATGTTCTTTAGGACTTAAACTGTAGTTTAAGATGACCATCCCAGGTCACATGACTGTGGCAGGGCTCAGAGATACATTGCCATTCACTAATCCTTCCATGGACACTGTAATAGTAGACAGGAGTGTGAGGTGACAGTAGCACTGCATTGCTATCAGCTATTTTACGGTCATGTCATACAAAAAAAGCACATAGTAAAACATGAAAGGCCTTGTTTAAGTATCTTAGGTCTCTTCACTTAGTACCCCATACAATTTAAAATCTTCCTCTTCTAACAATGCTGACATTTATTCATTTTTAAATTTCTAGTAACTTTGCTCATATTTTTGGGCAGCCAGCATCACTTGGTGCTTGTCTTTTATTTGATTCCTTCCAAACAGATGCAATTCTGCCCCAATCCTTATGTGACCCTTCCCATTTCTGTAAAATCAGAGTGAATGGCAATGAATATATCAACCCAGCAGCCCTGTGTGGTAGGAAAATACTATTATCCTCATTTCACAAATGGACAGCTGATGCACAGAGAGACTAAGTGACTTGCCCAAGTTCACTCCGGAGATTTGTAGCTGACCTGGGAACTGGACCCAAAGCTCCAGAGTCCCAGTGCTTTTAACCACAAGACCATTCTTCCTCGGTCCTCTGCTTTCACATACATAGTGGCCATTACTGAACTCTTAAATAGCTAGATATGAAAGTATCCATTACCATTTGCATCAACATAGTATGTAGCAACAGATATACTGTATAGTATTTTCCTTGTCAGCCCCTGTCAATTACTTTAAGTATGCTGCCTGTGAACATGGTTTAAAAATGTCTACTCCTAATTAGAGCTGGCTAAATTATTCATGTTAAATAATATTTACTATGCCTCCCCCTGTGTCCTACAAAAGCATTCATTATTCATAAGTATTAACTGAATAGCAGCGTGGTGTGTTTTCAAATGTCGGGCGCCTGGGCTTTGTTGCTTTTGGTGTAATCTGCACCTTGAAAAAGTCGTGTCCTAAACCCTCCTTCCTTCCCTTAAAGAATTGCAGGAACAATTCTGAGGGGTTGCATCTCAAATAACCCAACTAGCTCCTTCAGATGGTAGGTGCAAAAGGAGGCCTGGCCTTTTGAAAATGTAGCTTTTTACAGGAACGATCTCCAGCACCCTGGCTGTTGGGAACCTACTCTGTTTTGCAATTTGTTACTACTTGTCTATGATTAGTCACTTAAGTCCAATGATATTGTTTAGAGCCAGTGTAAGTATTTGTTATGCACAGTATTCATCATAATGGGGGAAGACTCCCACTAGCCCTGACCACCCAGTCAGGGTGAACCTATCCTGATTTTGTGTGAATTTGTTACTGTAAGTGTTCACTGAATAGAATGGATGGACATTTTGTGAATGAGTTGTTCACAAACTGTTTGCTTTGACTAGTTGCTATTAGTGTTGTATGGTTGGTCCCCTAAGTAATATGGTGTGGGTCCTCCTCCTTCAGTAACAAATATTTAATATGAAAAGAAATGATGTCAGCTTGTTAGTGTTGACAACTGTTGCAATTTCATCACAAGTCTTGTGGCATCTCCCACATTCATGATTCAGCTTTCATAAAAAAGCAACTCTCTAACTCTCTGTAGTGTCTGTCTACACTGCAAAGTGAAGGTGTGATTGCAGCACAGGTAGGCATACCCATGTTAGCTTTCAACTAACTCACACTGGTGGTACAGCTGTGTGGATGACTTCAGCACCGGCTAGCAACCTTAGTAAATCCAGGTATTTCAAGGCACAGAGGCAGCATGGTTCAGTAGCTAGGGCACTGACTAGGCATTCAGGAGACTTGGTTCAATTCTGGCTCTGCCAATGATTCACAATGTGACCTCTGCAAGCTACATCACCCCTATGCCTCTGTTTCCACTTTCACCCTTTGTCTTGTCTAATTATAGAGTAAACTCTCTAGGACAGTGAACGTCACTTACTAGAGGTATTGTACAACACCTACCATAATGGGACATTGATCTCAGTTGGTGCCTCTAGGTGCTACTTCAATACAAATTATAATAAAGTTCCATAAACTATCTCTGCTCTGGCTCCAAATCATAGAACCATAGATGTGTAGGACTGGAAGGAACCTTGAGAGGTCATCTAGTCCAGTCCCCTGCACTCATGGCAGGACTAAGTATTATCTAGACCATCTCTGACAGGTGTTTGTCTAACTTGCTCATAAAAATCTCCAATGACAGAGAATCCACAACCTCCCTAAGCAATTTATTTCAGTGCTTAACTACTCTCACGGTTAGGAAGTTTTTCCTAATGTTCAATCTAAATCACCCTTGATACAATTTGTCCTACCCTGAGAGGTAAAAGAGAACATTTTTTCTCCCTCCTCCTTATAGCAACCTTTTATGTACTTGAAAACTGTTATCATGTCCCCTTTCTGTCTTCTATTCTCCAGGCTAAACAAACCCTATTTTTCCAATCTTCCCTCATAGGTCATGTTTTCTAGACCTTTAATAATTTCCGTTGCTTTTCTCTGAAATTTCTCCAGTTTGTCTACATCTTTCCTGAAATGTGGTGCCCAGAACTGGACATAATGCTTTAGACACCTGTGGCTGTCCTGTGCCAGCCAATGTGGGCTGCAGGGCTGTTTCATTGCTGGGTAGACAACCCCTTAGATATTTCTACTTTTAAAATAAATCCTTTCTAAGATACCAACTCTACCCAACCCCAACTTCACTTCTCTTTATTCCTTTCCATGTTGCCAATCCTATTGTTCCAGCTTCTCGCCCTCTCCTAGATCTTACTTCCTCTTCCAACTCTTCCTTTTCTCCCTGAGCACCACTTCCCTACCCCCTACCCTGCCCAATGCCAGATCCTGAAAAGTGCTGAACACCCTTAACTTCCACTGAAGCTAGTGAGAGATGAGTAAGTTCACCACCTCACAGAACCCAGTCAGAGTTGACCGTTTATGCCAGCCACCACAGGGGGAATGGACTTTTCAGCCTCCCAGCATCAGGCTCCTTCATCCCTCCCACAGCCAGAGTCAGTGGACACCTTGCTGATGCCATCGGCTGTGGAAAAGTTGGAAAGTCCATTGTTGATGCTTAGCAATGGGCTCCCTTGAGGGGACTGATTTTGCTAAGTGCAACAAAATTCAATAGGCCTATTAGCGTTCGCATAATCAAGCCACAGGAGAAGTCCTGTAACTGCTGACAGCTACCAAAGGGTCTGTTTTACTGAAGTGATTAGAATGATGCAGCCTATGCTAAAATATAGGTCTCTATTTGACTTTGGTGCTATATGACATGGATTTTTCACCATAAGACCGAGAACAGAGGCAGGAGTAAATACTCTGAGAGGAAATATTCCTCTCACCTTGTATTATTTTTATCTGCATAGGGCAGGATAAAACTTTCACTGAGTCATTTGTTTTTTCTAGGGGCTCTAAGACAACCACACAGGTCTAACTTTTGATGTGACTGAGGCCTGGTCCACACCTAAAACTTAGGTTGACCTAGCTACATCGCTGTGAAAAATTCACATCCTGGGGAGAGGTACTTAAGCCGACCTAAGCCCCAGTATAGACACTGCAAGGTTGACAGAGAGTCTTCTGTCCACCTAGCTACTTCCTCTTGAAGGGGTAGATTTAGTACAGTGATGGAAAAGCCCCTTCCTCTGCTGTACTAAGTAGCTACACTAAGGTGTTACAGAGGCAAAGCTGCAGTGTTACAGTGCTGTGCTATTGTAGTGCTTGTAGTGTAGACATACCCTCAGTACATGGTGTCATAGAGGATTAATTTAGCATTGCCTCAAGAGATTTGGCTTCAAGTGAATTGAATTTGATGTCAGGCTTTTGTTCACACAGTTTCAGTGTCAACCAGAAGAGGTCTGATCAGGAATGAGCTATCCTGCTATAGAATCTATATCTAGAGCGTGACAGGCTCTATCCAATGCAATCAGCATTTCTTTTTACGAGCACTGAAATTTACTGTGTTGTTGAAAGGAAATCAGAGATTAGATACTTGCTTTCATTTCTACCTCTGTGAGTAACACTTGATCCACATTTTGTACAGATGATTACTGATACTGTACACGAATGGGAAGTAACTAATTTTCAATTATTGGCTCATGATTTGTCACAGTGTCTATTTTGCAACATATTGGTGTGAATTTCAACATCTACAATTTTTTAAGAGAATAAGTTTATGGCTTTTACAAAATAAATAGCTATTCATATTCTCAGCTAGTGATCATTGGTACGACAGCAAAAACAGCTTGCTTTCAGAACTAAGGACCTTTTGGAGTCTGATTGATTTTTATATCATGCTTTGCTGGCTGAACATGGGTTCCGTCTTCCCAGATAAAGATCTTATACCCTTTCTTCATGGAGCAATGGATGACATTTGAAAAGAAAATGACATTTTGTCTCTGTTAAAGCTGTTATGAGAGAAGCGCTAGCCTGACAGGTCTGGCAGCTACAGCGCAATCAGAGAAACACACATACTGCAGTGTAAGAATGAGTTAGTTTGATAATCTCACGTTTACTTTATTTAGCTGCAACTAACCTCGATTCAGTTTAGCTTTCATGTAAAAGTGCACTTGCTTTTTCCCCTTTGATAGTGTTATGTTACAGGACCGTGTCCTTTAAAGATGCTTTTAGCAGTAATCAGACTCTCAGAGCGAGTTCTTGCATTGTACCATTCGGACAAAGTCATGTGGAGTAAATGTACCTTCACCCCACTTCATCTCGATATTCACAGCGAGTAATATAACAAACTAGCCATTCTACATGAAAGATCCATGCAAGGGAAGCTGTAATAGTGTCCCTTCATACAGAGTGCATCATTCCAAATGATTGGGCCAAAGTAGGCCATGAGCAAACAACCTTGTATCCGCAGCAAAGAAAGGAGTGTCCTTCATGAGATGTGCAGCCTAAACTCGGAATTTCCAGTTCATGGAAAACTCCAACATCTTGGGATTTCTTGAGAGCTGTAGATTCCACTTTTTTTTCCTTTTGGAAAAACTGTTTCACTGTTTCTGAAACAAAAAAAGTGCTCCCTGGACCTGGCAGCTGCTGATTGAAACTAACCTCATTCTTATCTTAACTGTGTAGGGATTCAGCCAGAGTCAAGTGGTCGATTCAGAAACAGGTTTCATAGTATCAACCGTGTTAGTCTGTATTCGCAAAAAGAAAAGGAGTACTTGTGGCACCTTAGAGACTAACCAATTTATTTGAGCATAAGCTTTCGTGAGCTACAGCTCACTTCATCGGATGCATACTGTGGAAACTGCAGAAGACATTATATACACAGAGACTATGAAACAATACCTCCTCCCACCCCACTCTCCTGCTGGTAATAGCTTATCTAAAGTGATCACTCTCCTTACAATGTGTATGATAATCAAGTTGGGCCATTTCCAGCACAAATCCAGGTTTTCTCACCCTCCGCCCCCCCCACACAAACTCACTCTCCTGCTGGTAATAGCCCATCCAAAGTGACCACTCTCTTTACAATGTGTATGATAATCAAGGTGGGCCATTTCCAGCACAAATCCAGGTTTTCTCACTCCCCCCCCCACCCTTTTTTCCAAAAACCACACACACAAACTCACTCTCCTGCTGGTAATAGCTTATCCAAAGTGACCACTCTCCCTACAATGTGTATGAAAATCAAGGTGGGCCATTTCCAGCACAAATCCAGGTTTTCTCACCCCCCACCCCCATACACACACAAAGTCACTCTCCTGCTGGTAACAGCCCATCCAAAGCGACCACTCTCCCCAGAATGTGCACAATAATCAAGGTGGGCCATTTCCAGCACAAATCCAGGTCTTCTCACCCCCCACACCACACACACACAAACTCACTCTCTGTATTCTCTGATAGTGATTGTCAGCCTACAGAAAAAGACAATTCCCTTGTCTCTGCTCTGGGCCCAAATCAAAGCAAAAAACCTCCAACTACTTGGAAACCTACTTACCAGCAGCCCAAAGGAAAAAAAAATTTCCTTTTTAAACTTGTGCTCCTTGTAAAAAATCAAAATCCTAAAAAAAAACAAAACCTGCCACTTTTGTCTCCAGGCAAATGGGTAGAACACTCCCCCCCACTCCATTTACTTTTAGGAAAAAAAAAAACTCTGGGTTGGAAGACTGTGAATTTCCCTGCAGGAGTTAAGTACCCTGCCTCCAGGCAAAGAAAACCTGCAATTCACAAATATAATCCCCTTTTGTCTCTGCTTGGCCACAAAGCAGAGAAAAAACAAGCTGCTTTCAGTTTCAGCTGCTTTCTGGACTTCCTTTCCAAAGGAAAAAAAAAATTCCTTTTTAAAATCTGTATTTCTAGTTCAAAAAATCTCAACTGGATCTCAAAATGATTTCAGGTTAATCCCACCACTATGCCACCATGTCAAGGTTCCTTCCCCACTCTGAACGCTAGGGTACAGATTTGGGGACCTGCATGAAACACCTCCTAAGCTTATCTTTACCAGCTTAGGTCAAAACTTCCCCAAGGTACGAAATATTCCACCCTTTGTCCTTGGATTGGCTACTACCACCACCAAACAAATACTGGTTACTGGGGAAGAGCTGTTTGGAAACGTCTTTCCCCCCAAATACTTCCCAAAACCATGCACCCCACTTCCTGGACAAGGTTTGGTAAAAAGCCTCACCAATTTGCCTAGGTGACTACATACCCAGACCCTTGGATATGAGAACAATGAAAAAACATTCAGTTTTCTTACAAGAAGACTTTTAATAGAAATAGAAGTAAATAGAAGTAAAGAAATCACCTCTGTAAAATCAGGATGGTAGATACCTTACAGGTTAATTAGATTCAAAACATAGAGAACCCCTTTAGGCAAAACCTTAAGTTACAAAAAAGATACACAGACAGAAATAGTTATTCTATTCAGCACAATTCTTTTCTCAGCCATTTAAAGAAATCATAATCTAACACGTACCTAGCTAGATTACTTACTAAAAGTTCTAAGACTCCATTCCTGGTCTATCCCCAGCAAAGACAGCATATAGACAGACACACAGACCCTTTGTTTCTCTCCCTCCTCCCAGCTTTTGAAAGTATCTTGTCTCCTCATTGGTCATTTTGGTCAGGTGCCAGCGAGGTTACCTTAAGCTTCTTAACCCTTTACAGGTGAGAGGAGCTTTCCCCTGGCCAGGAGGGATTTCAAAGGGGTTTACCCTTCCCTTTATATTTATGACATGCCCCCCAAATCTCAGCTAGGGTGAAACACTGGCTGGGATTTCTTCCTGGAGCTCTAGGAAAAACAGAATTAATAAGATACATGCATCTGTAAATATACTACCAAGTACATAAAGACTAACAATATTTTCTACATCTCAAGGATGATTTTAACCAGTTGATTCTGGGAAACTTTCATGGGAGAGTGCATCAGCCACTTTGTTAGAAGCTCCTGAGATGTGTCGGATGTCGAAATCAAAATCTTGGAGAGCTAAACTCCACCGAAGAAGTTTTTTGCTA
This sequence comes from Eretmochelys imbricata, assembly GCF_965152235.1. Lineage (NCBI taxonomy): Eukaryota > Metazoa > Chordata > Testudines > Cheloniidae > Eretmochelys > Eretmochelys imbricata. Next base: position 190,695,070 of record NC_135572.1, on the reverse strand, counting down.
TTTTCTTTGACGGTGTGAAGCCACTTCAGTGCAGCATGGTCGGTTTGCAGGTGGAAACGCCGTCCCCAAACATATGGGCGTAGCTTTTCCAGAGCGTAGACAATGGAGTAACATTCTTTTTCAGTGACTGACCAGTTGCTTTCCCTCTCAGACAGTTTTTTGCTGAGAAACACTACAGGGTGGAATTCTTGATCAGGTCCTTTCTGCATTAAAACTGCTCCCACATCACGCTCGGATGCATCTGTGGTTACTAGGAACGGTTTGTCAAAGTCTGGGGCCCTTAGTACAGGGTCAGATATGAGTGTCGCTTTAAGCTTGTTAAAGGCCTTCTGACACTTTTCGGTCCACTGAACAGCATTTAACTGTTTCTGTTTGGTTAGGTCTGTCAGTGGGACGGCGATTTGGCTGTATTGCGGTACAAATCGTCTATAATAACCGGCCAAGCCTAAGAAGGATTGGACCTGTTTCTTTGACTTTGGGACAGGCCACTTTTGGATAGCATCCACTTTGGCCTGTAGGGGGCTGATAGTTCCTTGACCCACCTGGTGTCCAAGGTAAGTCACTCTGTTTAGGCCTATTTGACACTTCTTAGCCTTAACAGTTAGTCCTGCCTCCCTTATGCGCTCAAGGACTTTTTGTAGATGTTCCAGGTGGTCTGCCCAGGAATCCGAAAATATGGCCACATTGTCAAGGTAGGCGACTGTATATTCTCCTAATCCCGCTAGGAGACCATCTACAAGTCTTTGGAAGGTGGCGGGTGCATTTCGCAGCCCGAAAGGGAGTACATTAAATTCATACAGCCCGACATGTGTGGTGAAGGCTGACCTTTCCTTGGCAGATTCATCTAGCGGTACCTGCCAGTACCCCTTGGTTAAGTCCAAGGTAGAGATGAACTGGGCCCGTCCCAGTTTCTCTAATAGTTCATCTGTGCGTGGCATTGGATAGTTGTCTGGGCGAGTTACAGCATTTAGCTTACGGTAGTCCACGCAAAAACGTATTTCCCCATCTGGTTTGGGAACTAGAACCACTGGAGATGCCGATGCACTTCCAGAGGGGCGGATTACACCCATCTGTAACATATCCTGGATCTCCCATTCTATAGCAGTTTTAGCTTGAGGAGACACCCAGTAAGGTTGGACCCTAATTGGGTGAGCATTACCTGTGTCAATGGAGTGGTATGCCCGTTCAGTCAGTCCTGGGGTGGCTGAGAACGTTGGCGCATAGCTAGTGCACAGCTCCTTGATCTGCTGTCGCTGCATATGCCCAAGGGTCATGGAGAGGTTCACCTCTTCCACACCACCAGCACATTTCCCTTCATAGTAGACACCTTCAGGCCACTCAGCGTCGTCTCCTCCCTGGGCTATAAACTGACAAACCTTTAATTCTCTGGAATAAAAGGGCTTTAGAGAATTAATATGGTACACCTTAGGCTTTCGGTTGGAGGTGGGGAATGCTATGAGATAATTAACAGCTCCCAGGCGCTCCTGGACCGTGAATGGCCCTTCCCACGATGCTTCCATTTTATGGGCCTGGAGCACCTTTAAGACCATGACCTGGTCCCCTACTTTGAAGGAACACTCTCTGGCATGTTTATCATAACAGGCTTTTTGCTCTTTTTGAGCATCCTGTAAGTTTTCTTTAGCAAGGGCTAAAGAGGTTCGGAGGGTGTTTTGTAGGTTGGTTACAAAGTCCAGAATGTTAGTTCCTGGAGAAGGTGTAAATCCCTCCCATTGCTGCTTCACCAACTGCAATGGCCCCTTGACCTCACAGCCATATACAAGTTCAAATGGGGAAAACCCTAAACTGGGGTGTGGTACAGCTCTGTAGGCAAAGAGCAACTGCTGCAACACTAGGTCCCAATCATTGGAGTGCTCATTTACGTATCATGGCCCCCAAAGTTCCATTAAACTTCTCCACCATGCCATTTGTTTGATGGTGGTAAGGAGTGGCAACCAAGTGATTTACCCCATGAGCTTCCCAAAGGTTTTCCATAGTTCCTGTCAGGAAATTAGTCCCTGCATCTGTGAGGATGTCGGAGGGCCAACCTACCCTGGCAAAAATGTCTGCTAGTGCCTGGCACACACTTTTAGCCCTGGTGTTGCTTAGAGCTACTGCTTCCGGCCATCGGGTGGCAAAATCCATGACAGTCAGTATGTACTGCTTTCCTCTGGGTGTCTTTTTTGGAAAAGGACCCAGAATATCCACAGCTACTCGCTGAAATGGAACTTCAATGATGGGGAGTGGCTGGGGAGGAGCTTTGACCTGGTCTTGGGGTTTTCCCACTCTTTGGCACACCTCACAAGACCGGACATAGGTAGAAACATCCTTGCCCATTCCCTCCCAGTGGAATGACCCCCCCAAACGGCCTTTGGTCCTGTTCACCCCAGCATGGCCACTAGGGTGATCATGGGCTAAGCTCAAGAGCTTGGCCCGGTATTTAGTTGGAACTACCAACTGTCTCTGAGGATCAGAATTAGGCCCATTGTATGTGTGTTTACATTATAACAGATTTCATCCGCTTATAAAAAATATAATTTTTTTTAATCTGTGCCACAGTGGTACTTCTGTATCATGCAGCATCCATCCATATCAGTACGGTTACCATATTTTCCCAAAGTTAAAACAGGACAACCTTTGGTCAGCCCGAGCCCCCCCTCTCCCTCCAATGAGACTGGCCCAAGCTTTTCCTGCCTCCCACCAGCGTAGGGCCAAGCTGAGGTTCCCCCTCCCGTGAGGTCAGCCCCAGCCTCCCCTCTGCTGCCCCACACATGGGGCCAACCAAGCCCCTCCGCCACCCACCCCGTGTGTGGCGCTGGTGGTCCGAGACCCCCACCGCATGCCTGCACACAGGGCTGCCCGAGGGCCCCCCCCTCCACCCTGCACATGGGGCTGGCTGGCCAGCCTGAGCCGCTCTTCCTACTCCTGACTCCAGCACGGGGCTGGTGTTGCTACTCGGTCTCACCCCTCACCACCCCCCACACATCCCTCTGCGCTAGGGGTCCCACCCTACTTTTTTCACAAAACTGGGCATTTGTCCCATTTGCTCTTGTGAACTGATCATCAGTTGGGACAAAAGCCCAGTTTTGTCAAAACGGTTGGGATGTGTGGAACAGGGCCTAAAAAAGAGACTGTCCTGGCCAAAATGGGACATATGGTCACCCTACATATCAAGAGACAACACAATCACAGCCTGAGCCTTCTCATCAATAAAAGAACTGGTTAAGGACTAATGCAGGTAGTCATTATCTGCACATAGAGCTCATTCTTGCCCCTAAATCACTGGTGGAAGCATTTTGTTGGTCTTCTACCAGATCATTGCTCATTCTTCAGTGGCAAAGCAGAGTGGTGTACAAACTGTGTAAAAGGAATCCTTGGCCCTGCTTTCTATAGTTATGGTTGGCAAATTCTTTCAAGTGTGGCAAATCTGACATTTCTGGAAGGGCAGTCTTTTGTGTGATGTTTTAACTGCATGGCAGAGCAGATTCCAGAAGGGAAGCTACCTTCACTAAGGGCATGGCTACACTTACAGATGTAAAATGCTGTGAGTTAAACCAGCCTTTAGAGACCGCAGCAAGGAAAATGCTGCCGTGTGTTTACACGGTCAGCTGCAAGCTCACTGGCGTGGTGACATTAGCAGCTCTTGCAACGCCACAAAGAGAAGTGCATTGTGGTAGCTATCCCAGTGTGCAAGTGGCTGCAACATGCTTTTCAAATGGGGGGGGGGGTGGAGTGTGACAGGGAGTGTGTTGTGTGTATGTGGGGGGAGAGAGTGCGTATTTGGGGACAGAGTGTGTGTTAGCATGCTATCTTGTAAGTTCAGACAGCAGCAGACCTCCCTCCCCTCCCTCTCTCTCACACACACTCACAACAGCAGCATTCCACACTAATGGTTGCTTTGTCCCAGAGCAGAGAAGCATGCCGGCTGTCAGAAACGGAGCTTTGAAAGGGGATATCCGCATTCCCACAGCCGAGTTCAAAACAATGACAAGAGTGGCCACTTGACTTCAGGGGATTATGGGATGTTTCCGGAGGCCAATCACAGTAATGCAACACATCGTCCACACTGATGCCTGGGCATTTCAGCTGGGGTGCAGCAAGCTTTAAACTTCTCGTGGAAGTGGATTACGAGGAGTGCTCCCGCTTCAGAGTCCAGGCACTCTACGTGCCTTGGCAGCAGGACCGGCTCTAGGCACCAGCAAAGCAAGCATGTGTTTGGGGTGGCACAATGCCAGGGGAAGTTTTTGCTTGGGCAGTTGTGCTCTCAGAGCTTGGGCAGCAAATTTTTTGCTTGGAGCGGCAAAAGACCTAGAGCTGGCCCTGCTTGCCAGTGTGGACACATCAGGAGTTAGGGTGCCCGGGCTGCTTTAATGCACTCTAACTTGCAAGTGTAGCCAAGCCCTTTGAAGAGCCCCTTAAATCCAGCCAGTAAAATGTTAGCTAATCTTTCAATGCCTTTCTACTTCCAAACTACAGCATAGCTTGGAAGAGAGGGAGGAGATGAGAAAACAGCCAGAGATTTTGCTCCGCAACAGGACTAAACAAATGGGAGGGAAAGTTTAAACCCTCCCAAACATGACCATCTGGAATATGCTGGTTCCATATGTAGAAGTTCAGACATTGCCAGTTTAACGAGAAACAAAGTCAGCTTGAAATCTAGCAAAAAAAAAAAAAAGTTCTAGTTAAAATGAACCCACCTCTGAGAATCTTCTGCTAATTTTTGTTGTTTTTTTTTTATAAAACGTACTTTCATATTTATCTCCTGTTGCTGGGAGAGAAACTCTTACGAACAGGAGAAACTAATCAAAGGCCTGATCTGGCACACTGCTCATCATAGGCAGACCTTTGTGCCCACATGATACTCCAATGAAGTCAGTGGAGAGCCACCTGGACAGAGAAATCTGCATGATGAGTTTAACTGACTCGCATGGAGAAACCAGTCACATTGACTGTACAGCAACAAATATTTCTTCTTTCACCTCATATTAGTTTTTGTGTTGTTTGTAACAATAGTAGGTAAGATATTCAGGTTGCCATGATTAAATATCCCTTTAATAATAATCTACATTTAAAAATACATATATTTTCCTTCCTCTTTCCTAGCATAACATCTTAGATTAATAAAAGGGAAAGAATTACAAAAGTAATGTGCTTTTCATTAGTTATGGTTGGTTAATTAAAATTTTCCCCAACAGAAAATTAATTTAATCTTTAAAAAAAATCAATTTATTTTCCATCACAAGTGTAACAGAAATAGAGTGACCATGAAAAAACACTGATCAAAATCAGCCTAAAGCTTTTGCTATGCACATGTACAACCAGAGCTACGTTGTCTTCGCACTGGTGTACATTTATTGGTTTCAGTGGAGTTTCTCCTGATTTATGTTGTGAGGAGAGAATCAGCTGTTAGGGCCTTACTTCTGCAAATAGTCATGTTTGCTTAACTTGAAGTGCTTGAATACTCCTACTACGGTTAATAGGACCATTCATTTGTTAAGTACATAGGGTATGTCTATACTGCAATAAAAAACTGGAGCTGGCTTGCATAAGCTGTCTTGGGCTGTGGGGCTATATAATTGCAGTGCAGATGTTTGGGCCTGGGTTCTGGGACCCAGATAATGGGTTCCAGCCTGAACTTCTACACCGCAGTTTGAGCCCTATAAGCGTCAGTTAGCTGATATGGGCCAGTCCTGAGTGTTTTATTGCAATGTAGACATATCCAGTGTGCGTAACTGTAGGACTGAGTCCAAGCCCTGTAATGGCTTGTCTACACGAGGAGTTATACCTGATCCTGGTTAACTCAGTGGATGGACATACTCTTATTCTGAAAAAGCTTCCATAAATATTCTAAAAGTAATTTTTTTAAAATCCCATGTTTGCTGCCTTTATTTGGGGTGGGGGTGGGATCTCACACGGTCCCTTTAAGTTCATATCAAGTTCTTTCTGTCATTTCCTATCTGCCTCGTTATTCTCTCCTTCCCCAACTCCATAAATATCAAAACTTATAAAACCAAAACATAAACGTAAAGTCTGTTTAGATGCTTCAAATACCTTTTCATTCTCATTGTCTAAATCAGCATTTCAATGTAATGGAGAAAATAAAGTGTGTGCACCAAGAATTAGTAAGCACCATAGAAGGAACATATAAATTGAGCCTTACACTGCATTATATACAGCTGTGGATTCCATAATCAATAACGTTCTCTTTTCAAAGAATGTGGCTGTCCTTTGAAGTTAACAACAGATCTTATTCCTTGATAGAATGACAAAGGATTCAATAAAACGAGGAAATAGTTTCCCAGATACTCTTTTGATATCCCACTTGAGGTTTCTCCAGAGTAATATAATCCAAATTAGACAGGAACAACAGAAATCTATCTGAACTTGATAAATGCTGAAATTATGGATTGATTTCTTCAACGGTATTTTCACATAGTGCTAAATGGCTGTGGTTGGAAAAGGCTTACCTCACAATTTCTGGTCAGCTGTGATTCATGCTCTAGCATTTTTTCAGGGTTGATTGCCTCTTGTTGTCTGTAAGAATAGTTTAGATGCTTTTTTAAACCTAATGTTTAATACATCCCTGCATGACTGGATTACACAATACAGAGGAACCTAAAGCATGAAATTCGACCTCTGCAATCATATAACATTATGTACATGTGCATGCTCTGCAGATTCTTTACAGAATGATTATTGCTGCTATGCAAATATAGGATTCTTGATTTCTGAGCCTGCCTAATTTAGTTCAGATGTAGGAGCAGAAACCTGAGAAGGAGGAATGTGCATTGTCTGCCTAGGAAGAGGATCATCCCCTCACCCAGAAATACGTGTAGAGGGGGGCTGGCAGGGTGGGGAGAGAGAACTCCAGTTCCCCTCACTGAATTTTCCAGAAAGTCACAGAGGGTATGTCTGCACTAAGCCCAAACTCTTCCTTAGGTTTAAGCCCAAGCCCTCATTCTGTCCATACACAAATCAGTCTGACTAGGGTCAGCAAGCACTGAGGACTTCAGGTCCTAGGACCCTGTTTGGGGTGTGGGTCAGATCTCAAGTTCTGCTGTGACTCAGGTCCAAGCTCTGTCATTTGCAGTGTGGACGCCGCTCAAGCCACAGATCCAAGTGAGAAAGTCTATGTACTGCAGTTTGGACACATTAGCATCGCTGTGAGACCCTGGTCCAGCAATTGTAAACCCAGGTTTACAATGTAGTGTGGATGCTCAGACGCTGGCTTGGAACCACCAAGTCCAAGCCCAGGTCCTACAGGCCCGGGCTTAGTGTGTAGTGTAGACATACCCACTTTTGAGCATGAGCTTACCACTCCATGCTCCTGGCCATATCCCAGCTCCACAGAATTGGCAGCCATCCACTCCCAACATAGACTGGATGCAGGGTCTGCCTTTCTGGCTCTACTTCATGTTTGGGGTCCTTAGCTACCACTGCAAGAGGTCTAATAAATAATAAATCAGTTGGATCTGTAGGATGCCAGAGCTGTCTGTGATAAGGCCTTATGCCCACCACACCGAAACTGGGTCCCTATGGCCCCTCCCCCAGCTCTACCGTAGCCATGCCACCTAAGTATCTGAGCTATTGGATGTCTCCAGAACATGACTTACACTGCGGGTTTCACTGCACAAAGAGGGTGTATGCAAAAGGTAATACTGCCTGGGGCTTTATTACATTGTGTGTAGATCCCCGCATTAAGATTAAGTGTACACTCACTGACGCACACAACTAGCCCTTCCCCTCCAGCCACAGACCTGCCAGCCTCTTGCCTTACATATGGATCTAGTACTCCAAAGAGGGTTCTCTAAAGTTCAGGAAAAAGGGGGTACTGTACCTTGGAGGCTTCCAGCTTTCCCTTCTGTGCAAGGAGACAACCTTTTCAGAGAATATATCAGAAAGGCCTTAGTTGCATAAAAGTGTTTGCATCAACTTGATTTCCTTGAAAGGGAACTGCATGTAACCAAGTTGATTGTTATTTCCATTGTCCCATTTTATAATGGAATGGTGAAGTGAGTGTCGTTTTTACCTTTTATAGCTTACTTCTTTCAACGAAAGTCACAAATATAAAAGATGGTCGAGAGTGTAATTGCCATTTAAAAAAAAAAAACCTAAGGAGCATTTAGGAGCCTGACTACTGGGATACTTTAGAGAGGAAAGGAGCTGATTTGAAACATGAACAGCTCCAGATTTCATGGTTCACTCAATTTTACTTGATAGGATCCTCATGAGCAAAATAATAGTGCAGAAGAAAATGATTAGAGGAATTTCCATTACAGAAATTAATGAAAAGGCTGTGTAGGAACTACAAAGAGCTGGCAAAAAAAATTGGGCAAAATTGAGTAATTAGAGGAAATTATAAAACAGTTTGTGATAGGTTGTTAAGATCTTGAGAGGAAATTCTGTTTTGGGTCTGTTATAAACTCTTTGAGCTGTTTGGCAGAAGTGATGTGCAAATCCCCACAAGGCACAGCCTGCAGGGGATCAGGGCCTCAAATACGGGTCCATGGCTGTGCCTGCAATGTGGAATTGTGTCAGCTGGGAAGTTGCACACAACAATGGAGAGGTGCTAGGTGTGCTTGTCAGGAAAAGGCATTTCAAAAATTTGTGGGGTTTCAAAGTGTGTGTGTATGGGGGGGCTTCCAGTGTCCATGACTCTCAGGCAGTGGAGTTCATGAGTGTGACGAGCAATCACTGTGGGACAGCTCCCAGACGACTGTTAGAGTCAACATAGATAGCACAGTGTCTACTCGCATGCCGCATAGACCTCAGTACGTCGACCATGGCTCAGTGCCACTCGAGGAGGTGGGGTTACTGTGTCGCCATAACTGGGTTCTTACATCGGTGCAGAATTCTTCTTCGTCTGTTAGAACCAGTTTGTAAGCATTCCTGATAATTAAAGGCTTCTGTTTTCTTATCAGCCCCATTTTGAGTTCAGCATCTTTACAGGTTATGTTGCCAGTTATTTTTTCCTATATTTTCAAAGCCTTCCTATAGCTGCTAAATCCTTTTTATTTACTTAAACTACAAAACACATATTTTTCATTAAACTAAGTTAATTTAACCCTTTTTGTACCTATCTAATCCTGCACATGGGTTATCTTCAACAGATGTAAGTGGAAGTGAGGCTGTCTTTAGTAAAGATGGTCACCACCTTCCATTGTTCCCAAATGGATAGAAGCTAGACTGTGGTGGCAGCCCCCCTAGTCACAATGTGTCACTCAGCCTGGCAAATGTGGAGGCTAGGAGTCAGACTGTGGGGTGCAGGGAGGCAGACCTCGTAGAGGGGAGCAAGAAGTGGTGTAGTGGAGCTAGAATGCCGTTCCAGTACTACGGTTGAGCCAGAATGCTCATAATAATAGGGGATTCCAAAGAGGATGGCTCTAGACTGTTCTCAATGGTAGCAGATGACAGAACGAGGAGTAATGGTCTCAAGTTGCAGGGGGGGAGGTTTAGATTGGATATTAGGAAAAACTTTTTCACTATGAGGGTGGTGAAACACTGGAATGCGTTACCTAGGGAGGTGGTAGAATCTCCTTCCTTAGAGGTTTTTAAGGTCAGGCTTGACAAAGCCCTGGCTGGGATGATTTAACTGGGAATTGGTCCTGCTTCGAGCAGGGGGTTGGACTAGATGACCTTCTGGGGTCCCTTCCAACCCTGATATTCTATGATTCTAATACCCACCCCCTCACCATATGCCTGCCCTACCCTCAACACCCATCCCACCCCCCATAGCACAACCATCTGACCTGACCCTCCTCATCCTACAGCCCCATCTGGCTGCATCCTAGGGCCTTATCCAGCTGGGGGTGGGGTGGAGTGGGGTTAAGAGATCCATGCTGGCAGGGATCTCTGGTGTTCTGGTACCTTCACAATAAGGACTACACCACTAAAGCAAGGGAGAAATATTTGGGGGAAAGGCATGTGGAGAACGGGGAGATTGAGCAGAGAAGAGGAGAGTGTGTAGGGTAGGTCAGGGGAAGGAAGGAGGATGAATGCTGAAGGCAGGCATATGGGGGTGGGAGCAAAGGGGAAACAGAGGGAAACTGGGTGAGTGGGGATGGGGAGAGAGACTTATAGCAAGTGTAGACTGGAGGGTAGGGGAAAGTTTGGGGTGGGGGAGTCAGGATGATTGTACGGTGGCCAGAAAAGGAGAATACAAGGGACAGAAGCCTGAGGGAAATGGGGCAGAATACTGGTCAATACTGATGGGGGCAGGATACTGAAGGTACATGGAGAGGGAGGTATGGGGGAGAAGATTGTGAGGGGCTAAGATGGTGGGAAATGCAGGACAACAACAGCAAAGTGGGTGGGGAGAGAGGGATAGAAAATAATCTTCCCTACTCCAGAGGTTAGGAGAGGGTAAGTAAATCTCACTCTGAGCAGCGAGGTCTAGGGAAGGCCAGATTTTCTGTATGTCCACTTAAGCCTGAGTTTTCAATCTGAAATGTTATAACCACCCATGGGGGTGGAAGAATTCCTCCTAATTGTTTGAAACAATCAGGAGACAGCCCACAACAAAGCTATATTGGTTTTAAAACCTTGTGATTCTCACAATTGTTTTGGGTCTTGCCCTGGTTTTTCACCTTTTGAGGGCAGGCGGTACTGGAAACGATGAATGAGTGAAAGGCGAAGAAGGAGAGTGAGATTCAAACCAAAAGAGAAAGAAGCAGCAGAAGAGTGAAAGTCACAGTAGAGTGAGCTGGGGAGACAAGATGAAAGAAAATGAAATTAAAAATAGAAGCTGAACTAATGTCAGCACGTGAAACTAGCAAAACTTCATTTTTGGCAGGCCTGCCAAAAACAGCTCCTTCTCACTAACTGAGGCCAATGGGAGAGAAATGGTAGCTAGACAGAGGCCAAAACGTTTTGAGAACATCTTTCAAAAATAATGATTTCAGCCAGTTTCACGCACTAGCAAAGACACTTTGTGCTGATTTTTGGGAGGATCCCGCTTTGGTGGCTAGGGCTCCCGGCCAGAACTATATGCGAGAATTCTCACTGCCAGGGCATGCAGAGGAGAAATCTGGCTTTTGCAGGCTTGAGGAAAAAGTGAAATATTTTAAAATGTTCTCAAAAAATGAAAGGCAGTTTCTGCCAGTGAGGAAAAAAGTACCTTTTGCCCAAAATTATTATTATTATTTTTTAAAACAAAACCAATTTTTCTGGGGAAAAATGGAGAACTTTGCCCTGGGTAAACAAACAAAGTTCTGATTTTGTTGAAGGGGTCAGCCTTTTGGTGTACGTGATTCACAAAATAGGGCTGTCAAGTGATTAAAAAAATTAATCGTGATTAATCATGCGATTAATCGGACTGGTAAACAATAATAGAATACCATTTTATTTAAATATTTTTGGGTGTTTTCTACATTTTCAAATATATTGATTTCAGTTACAACACAGAATACAAAGTGCACAGTGCCTACTTTTATATTTATTTTTGATTGCAAGTTTTTGCACTGTAAAAAAACGAAAATAGTATTTTTCAATTCACCTAATACAAGTACTGCAATCTCTTTATCATGAAATTTGAATTTACAAATGTAGAATTAGAAACAAAAAAACCTGCATTCAAAAATAAAACAATGTAAAATTTTAGAGTCTACAAGTCCACTCGGTCTTACTTCTTGTTCAGCCAATCGCTCAGACAAATAAGTTTACATTTGCAGGACATAATGCTGCCCACTTCTTGTTTACGCTGTCACCTGAAAGTGAGAACAGGCGTTCTCATGGCACTGTTGTAGCCGGCGTCACAAGAGATTTACATGCCAGATGCTCTAAAGATTCATATGGCCCTTCATGCTTCAACCACCATTCCAGGGAACGTTTGTCCATGTTGATGACAGGTTCTGCTCCATAACAGTCCAAAGCAGTGTGGACTGACACATGTTCATTTTCATGATCTGAGTCAGATGCCACCAGCAGAAGGTTAATTTTCTTTTTTGGTGGTTTGGGTTCTCTAGTTTCTGCATTGGAGTGTTGCTCTTTTAAGACTTCTGAAAGCATGCGCCACACCTCGTCCCTCTCAGTGTTCCTAAAATGAATAACGTGCTGGGTCATCATCCGAGACTGCTATAACATGAAATATATGGCAGAATAAGGGTATAATAGAGCAGGGGATATACAATTCTCCCCCGAGGAGTTCAGTCACAAATTTAATTAACACATTATTTTTTTTAACGAGCATCATCAGCATGGAAGCATGTCCTCTGGAATGGTGGCCGAAGCATGACAGGACATATGAATGTTTAGCACATCTGGCATGTAAATACCTTGCAATGCTGGCTACAAAAGTGCTATGCAAATGCCCATTCTCACTTTCTGGTGACATTGCAAATAAGAAGAGGGCAGCAATATCTCCCGTAAATGTAAACACACTTGTTTGTCTGAGCGATTGGCTGAACAAGAAGTAGGACTGAGTGGACTTGTAGGCTCTGAAGTTTTACATTGTTTTGTTTTTGAGTGCAGTTATGTAACAAAAAAAAATCTACATTTGTAAGTTGTACTTTCATGATAAAGAGATTGCATTACAGTACTTGTATGAGGTGAACTGAGAAATACTATTTTTTTTGTTTATCATTTTTACAGGGCAAATATTTGTAATCAGAAATAATATACACTTTGTATTTTGTGTAGTAATTGAAATCAATATATATGAAAAGGTAGAAAAACATACAAAATATTTAATAAATTTAAATTGGTATTCTATTGTTTAACAGTGCAATTAAAACTGGGATTAATCACGATTAAGTTTTGAATTGAGATTAATTTTTTTGAGTTAATCGCGTGAGTTAACTGCAATTCATTGACAGCCCTAAAAATTATGTTCATTATTGGAAATGTCGAAACGTCTCTATGGGCCAAATACATAAGTAATTGGTGGAAGAACGGGAATCAGTATTAGTATTTTCATAGGAAAAGTCTCTCAGAGCAAAAGGGCTGGTTTTATAGAGCTCACTTTGTTCATAAGGGCTGGCTACACAGTGTGTGCGCCAATTTAACTAAATCGTTTTAGACTTAGTTGAATGCTGCATGAACTGTGTAGACCAGCCGAGAGAGAGAGAGAGAGAGAGAGTATGTATGTGTTGGATCCTTTTAAGAATTGCTATACCAGAACACAGCAACCGTAACAAAGACGTCATTGCAAAGACAAGCCAAGTGTAAAAGTGCCTTTATTTGGAGTATAGTAACACATGTTAACAGCTCCATTTTCTACATGAAGTTCTGCCCACAATGTTGGTGCTCCCCACTGTGCATTTACACCTGGACAACAACAAACATGCAATGGTTTTAACATTTACTCAGTACTCTCCAGCCATTAGTTCTCTACATGACATCAGTGATCCATCCAGTCAGGTTTCCCATCTCTGATCTCAGGCAATATGAGATGTTCCTGAGAGGAATGTGTACAGTGTACCTAATTAGTGCAATATTATACCTTTCCCCCATGTTACTTTACAGGCTATAAAGCAGTTCCGCTACCTTAGCCAGAAAGAGATAACCTTGAAGGTGCCCCTCAGAGGGGAGCGGGAATTGAGACTTGAGAAGAAAAAGCATTGTGACGATGGGGGGCTCAAGATACATGATCAGGTTTCAAGAACCAAACTTCCTGTTTCTATCCCTGTCAGACTGTCATGGAAAAGCTGATATAACAATTACTTACTTACAAAATATTCCCAACATTCTCTCTGAGGTGTTAGCCTCACTCAGCTGTAGGAAGAATAATTTTTTATACAGACAATGGCTGCTAATTACCAAGCCATGTAATATTTGTGAGAATACAAATAGACTGAAATCCAGATGTGATTGTGGTCATAATTAGAAAGTAGGCAGACAGGTAATACAGCACGGAGGCCTTAAGATGTATGGAGTGTTTTAGTATGGAGACAGCTTACTGGACTGCAGGGCAGTTGAAATAGCATTACTCAAACAGGTCAAAATGAGACTGGATCAGAGCTTGTTTTTCTAACGTCAGGGTGGTACCTCTGAATGGAGTGGGGTTTGTTCAGAGGCCTATAGGCAAATTGAGCAATTTACTTAAGATCCCACAATGTCTTTATCTGTACCCCCTCCCCTCTTTCTCTCTCTCTCTCCCTCCCTCCCTCCCCCTAGCAATAATATGCTTGATGCTGGCTAGCAATGTACTGCGTACCGCTGAACTGTTCTCCTCTCATTATTGCATTAGGTAGAAAATATCGTTGTACTCCATTTGTTTCCCTACCTAACCATCAGGCTAATAAGGACATTTTACTTGTATTCTGTCATTAAAGTGGCAGCAGAAATGCAGCTGTCAGGGTTCTCTCCCCACTCTGAACTCGAGGGTACAGATGTGGGGATCCACATGAAAGACCCCCTAAGCTTATTTCTACCAGCTTAGGGTAAAACTTCCCCAAGACACAAACTCTTTGCCCTTGGAGGGTACTCTGCCACCACCAAGTGATTCAACAAAGAATCAGGGAAAGGACCACTTGGAGTTTCTATTCCCCTCGGATATCTCCCTAAGCCCTTACACCCCCTTTCCTGGGGAGGCTTGAGAATAATATCCTAACCAATTGGTTACAAAGTGATCACAGACCCAAACCCCTGGGTCTTAGGATAATAGATAAATCAGTCAGGTTCTTAAAAGAAATAGAACTTTATTAGAAAGAAAAAAGGTAAAAGAAGCACCTCTGTAAAATTAGAAGGGAAGCTAATCTTACAGGGCAATCAGATTTAAAACACAGAGGATTTCCCTCTGGGCAAAAACTTTAAAGTTACAAAAAGAAAACCAGGAATACACCTTCCTCTCAGCACAGGGAAAATCACAAGCCAAAACAAAAGTAAACTAACACATTTCCTTGCTAATACTTACTAGTTCTAATGGAGTTGGATTGTTTGCTTTCTTAATCTCTCTCCAGCAAGCACACAGAACAGACAGACCAAAGCCTCCCCCCCACCCCGAGATTTGAAAGTATCTTGTCCCCTTATTGGTCCTTTTGGTCAGGTGCCAGCCAGGTTACCTGAGCATCTTAACCCTTTACAGGTAAAAGGATATTGTGCCTCTGGCCAGGAGGGATTTTATAGTACTGTATACAGGAAGGTTGTTACCCTTTATATTTATGACAACAGTTTTGCACATATAAATAATAGGTACCACTAGAAATGATGGGAGCATGATAAGGTAAGATCACCTGTATAGTTGGGCTATTACATACCTACCGAGGGCCAAATTCTCTTCAGTGTAAATCTGAATGAACTGTGAGTGCAGTGAAATTACATCGGGCTTTCTCCAGTGTTACAGGAGGACTTGATACATCTGTCTCTCAGATAACTGTAGAAATATGAATCATAGGGCTTTTGTTTTATATTGTTCTCTATATACTCAATGTCCTGTCAATGGGTCCTTCTCTGTTAGAACACTGCTTTTAAAACCTTTTAAAGTTGTTTGAAATAAAGTTTTTGTTGTAAGGTTTAGAAGTTCTTCATTATTAAGAAATTCTCAATTTGTTGACAATTGCTGTAGACCGGTCCAGGTAACATGAGGGGTATGGCTTGCCCCAGCTGAACCAGCAAAGCATTCTGAGTTTTAAAACAGAGCTGGAAATAAACGCAAGTTAAGGTAGCTAAGAAGGTTATGAGAGAGCAAAGCAAGAGGAGCCATCCTGAAGGCTTAATGGAAATATGTGGAGACGCTGGTACTGTTTTTTTTAAAATTGTAATAAAGGATAAATCCTCTTTAAGTTCAGAGAGGATTTAAAATAAACAAGATCACCACTGTGTGGGGAGAAAGAAACCTCCAAAGACAGAGGAATAGTAACTGCATACCAGGAGAATTTATTCAATTCAGATTCCTATTCTTCAGAGCCTAGAGAAAGGTGGTTTCTTCTGCTAAAACATCTGTGATTCTTCTACGCCCATTATGGATGGAAGAGACATATCAGTAGGAATGCAATCTTTAGCTGTCTTGCTGGATAAATGTATATAGTATGACATATTAGAAAGTTAGAGTTGCACAGGCATCAGCAGGTCTGCAAAACTGGGACAGGTAGCCATGCTACTGTATTTATAAAAAGAACAGGAGTACTTGTGGCACCTTAGAGACTAACCAATTTATTTGAGCATGAGCTTTCGTGAGCTACAGCTCACTTCATCGGATGCATACCGTGGAAACTGCAGCAGACTCACGAAAGCTCATGCTCAAATAAATTGGTTAGTCTCTAAGGTGCCACAAGTACTCCTTTTCTTTTTGCGAGTGTATATATAAAGTCTGCTGCAGTTTCCACGGTATGCATCCGATGAAGTGAGCTGTAGCTCACGAAAGCTCATGCTCAAATAAATTGGTTAGTCTCTAAGGTGCCACAAGTACTCCTTTTCTTTTTGCGAATACAGACTAACACGGCTGTTACTCTGAAAACTGTATTTATAGAAAGCCTGCCTGTGGAAAAGATGACAGGCAGCATTGCTTTTGGTTGCAGATAGAGTTGCAGATAGAGTTACAGGTTTTAAATAGATTCACAACACGGTGAAAGGAGTTCTCCTATTCCTGTGTTTGAGAAATGGATGGGAAAAGCACGTTAGTGTGCTGGAAACATGTATCAAAGGGAGAAAGGTGTGATTCAGAGACATGAATGGTTCCTTTTAGCAAGTCCCAGTTTCGTGTACTACTGAGGGATGAACCTCAAAATGCATCAGCAATTCATTTTGGGTAAAGATTACATGTTTGTTTGAAGTGTATGCAAACATTCTGCCATATTCTAATTCATCCCTGACTCTGTGTTGTATAGAATGAAACTACTTGTTAAACTTCTCTGTAAACCAGACCCAACAAAGCCACTCTACATATAAAGCTAGGAATGGAAGAATTATGAAAACTTGTGTTAGAGATGCTTTGGTGAATTATTCAAAGTAACTGATAGACCCCACAAGCACACAATATATTAGCCCTAAATTTAGTGATGGGAGAACATCAAGGGTTCAGAGATCAAGAGCTTATCCTAATGAATAAGGATCCGCATCAATGGAGTCACCTGTTCCCACATGCTCTCTTCCTTGTGCTGTTTGGTGTTGCCTTCTTGCAAGGGAAAAATCAGTGCTATGCAAACTCCTCTAGCATCTTTGGACAGATGGATAAACTGGTCTCCCCTATGTTGTTTTTTTTTTTTCTTTTTGGTGGAAAGCCAGGGGGAGAAAGGGGAAAGGGCATTAGGCAGGATGGGCCAAGCTAAAATCCAGCAGTATGGGGTAGGATGTAAGAGGAAGCAATAATCAGCCCTATCCTCCGTACTGAAGCACAGAACCACTTGCAGGTGAGAGGATTTTACAAGCACACACACTTCATTAAAATATCTACTAGTCATCATGACCACATGGATGGTGTAAGCTCAGCCAATAGGAGAATCAGAACTATGTGCTTTGTGTGACCAATCACAACCAATGAACATAGCTCAAAATTTAAAAGTAATGTGTCACAATTTTGAGACATCCCACTGATAAAACAATTCTGAAATATTCTGGAGGATTTGGGGGTCAAATTACTTAGTTACATGTTTCACCAACTTGAAAACAGGCAGTGTGTTTTGTTTTGAGGGTGGGAAAAATGAATGATACTTCACCGAAATCCACTAGATATTCTTAGCAGAGGGGAAACAGTATGAATTAGTATAAACAAGATATTTCCCATTACATTAAACAAAACAAAGAAAGAACAATTCAGCCTTTACAATGCTGTGATTCCATACAAAAACTGTTATACTTTGAGCCACTTGAATGGCTAAACTAAACATGACCAAGTAAGGGCTAACTTGGTTCCCCTCTTTCCTACTTCAGCCCTGTCAAATGTAGGGAACCTAGAGATCAATACAAAAGTAACAAGCAAACTAAAGCTCCAAGGACTTCCACACCAGCAGACCCCTGGCAGATCACATCTTCAAGAACACAGGACTGTTCAGAAAGCTACAAGCAAGGACTGTCTTTCCTGACCGGAAGATTACCATTGGTGATGTTGAAAAGTCAATAGTGGTCCTGGGGGATCCAGCCTACCCCTTGTTCCCCATGCTCATGAAGCCATACACTAGCCATCTTTGCAACACCAAGGAAAGATTCAACTATGAGATCAGCGGGTGCAGAATGACAGCTGAATGAGCATTTAGGAGATTGAAGGGATTCTGGTGGTGTTAGAGCACAAGACTGCAGCTATTCTCTGAGTGCCAACAACAATCTTAAATTGGTTCTCGCCATGTCCTACAGCAATCTGTTCTCTACAAAACTGGCATGTTCTCTGCTGATATGGAGGTTCTTGCAGCTCTGTCAATACCGGAGGATAATGCGTCCTGTGCTTGCAACGCTTATGACAATAGTGCAGAACTGTGCAGGCTCCTAGCTTCTGTCCAATAGATTTTGAACAGTGAGGAGGGTCACATGGGCTTGTGGGATTTTTAAAAAAGGTGCAAAATTATGGGATATAGTTGATGTTAAGGGGATGGGGAAAGTTGCATGCTGGGAAGCTGACACCTTGGTTCCAGTCACCCCTGTGTTACTCGTTTCTGCCCTACCAGGTATTGCCAAAACTTCCCAAAGGCAGTGCTCTGGATGGTGGCATGTTGCACATCGGGGTACCTACTCACGATGCACCACACTGTGCACGAACACAAGCACACCCTGGTGAGTACATGCAGTGCCAATACAAGGAGTCAAGTATGCATGCACACAAGTGATATACTAACTGTGGTAGCTTTATGCCAATGTAACTTGCATTGGCAAAAGTTTGTATATAGATATACACTAACATACCAATGTTATGTTGAGGAAAGGGGCCCAGTCATAAAATCTTATCGACTCAAGGTCAGGAAAAGGGTCAATTCCAATTTGCCTAATACTGGTTCTTAGCTAAAGATAGCAATTGGCAATGACATCACTTGTTTGTTAAAGGGTATAGAAAGGTGAACTCTTAAAAAGGGCTAATTACTGTTACCTGCCTGGCCAAACTGGAGCCCACCAACATGCGTTTGAGCACCCCTGGGTCTAGTCCTCTTCTGGGTATTCTGATCAAATGCGTATAAACGTGAGTTACAATATAGATGTACTAATTGCTTATTATTTAGTCTTTTAGACATGGTTACCGTAATTGCACTAATACCATTCAGCCCTTAGATTTCATAAAGGTATGGTTGAATTCGTGTTGTAGTAATACCCTGTATTATTAATAATAATTCCAACAATATGGCTACAGTTCAAATGAGAACAATAGGAAAATATTACTAGAAGTCTAAAAATGACTGCAGAGCTATCAACTATACTTTTCTACCCCATTCTCCTTCCTTTCCAATCCATTTCTTCTCTCACATTCTGCTACTTTGACTCCTTTTGTTACTCTTTGGCCCCTTACCCCTTTCCTATCCTCTTTGTTCATTTCCCGCTTTATTTTTGCCCCATCCCCTTTTCTTCCTTTCAATCTCTCCTCTCCCATTCTTCCCTTTTGTTCCTGCCTCCTTCCACCCCAATCAGTCTGTCTGTCCTCTCCCAATTTGCCTCTTTCGCTCATCCATTCTGTCCTTTTCATTTCTGCTATCAATGTAATATGAATGCTACCATAGATATCTGTAGATGTACCACCTAATTTTCAAAGGGAGATGCCAGTGTAAGTAGGGGGATGGTCCCGCTATTGTGGGGAACTTTCCAGGCTTATACACTACCCCGGTGAAGTGGTCTAGCGAAAGGATCTGAGTCCTCGCTCTCACTTCCTTTACCCAGAGACCTGCCTGACCTCCAGGGCTCCCCTTCCACTCTCCCATGTGGCAGAGTCCTCATAACCATAACAAGGCTGGGCCTGGGATTCCTGTGGGGGCTCGACCCCCAACCTTGTTGTGGTCACTTAGGGCCAGAGCTAGGGTGTCCCCACTCCGGGGAGCTCTCTCTGCACTGGATGCTTCCCTGACCCACTGATCATTACATACAGTTCAAAGCAAATACAATTTATTAAACAGCAATCAATTTTAAAAAATAAGAAAAAAATGGGAAAGGTTAAAGGAAAACACATCACCCCGCTCTGTGGCTCGGGGACATCACAACCAGCATCTCTGGAATGTCAGGGCAGTTCACAGTCTGTTCCTCACACGTCCCAGGCCTCCTTCTCAGGCCCTGGCTGTGCTGCAGGGATGCTGTGGGTCGGACACTTGCTCTGGTGGTGGCCACATGCTCTCAGGCTCTAGGGGGCAAGATCCTTCTTCCCAGCGTTGCCCCCGCCCCATCGGGATTACCAATCCCCCTCCGAGTCTGGCCTGCAGAGCCTCTTGGCTGGGGGTGTCTCCCTGTGCTGGGCTCACTGCCCAGGGTCCCCCTCACTCTCCCCAGCTGCTCACTGCACCCAGCTCCGGACTGCTCCAGCCCCAGCTCCAGCTCCACCACTCTGCCTCCAGCTCCACTGTGCCTCAGCATGGCTGCTGCTGCTCTGTCTCCAGCTCCCTGGGCTGATTCTCTGGCCCCTCTGGCTCTGGTTGCTACAGCTCTGCTCCCAGGACAGGGTCTGCTCTGTGGGCTGCTTCTGTGACTCTGCTTCCAGCACTGACCTGCTTTCTGGGCTGGGCCCTCTGGCTGGCATGGTTCTGCTCCCCAGCTCAACTTGCACCCCTGCTCTCTCCTTAGCTCGGCCCCACTCTATCTGATCCAGGCAATTCCAGCTCACACAGAGAACAGGATCCCCTTGGCCTCCTGACTCCCTCATTAGCCTGCCCGCCCCCTCAATCAGGCTGACCTAGAACATTGGTCTCTCCCCATTGTTCCTGCGGACTGTCATTCTCAGGGTCCTGATTTCCCATCAGCCCTTCCCCTTTCCTTTGGTACTGGGAGCTAGTCAACCAAAACACGCCTACTGAGTTTTAGTAAGGGGACAACAGTCCCCTTATACCAAGGCACCAATGATTTAGATGTCACAAAATAGAAAATTATTAAAGTCTTTAAGAAATGAGCAGATCTCCGGTTTAATATTTTATCTTTGCTCCATTCACTCTGGAACAGCTCCTCTTCCCATTATGAAACTATTTATTATTGTTAAGCTAGAGGAAACTGTCAAGACTTTTTCCTCCAGAATGGGAACCTCTATCTCTCTCTGTGTTTAGCTGATAAATTTCTGTAATTGCAAAGTTGTGTTTTAGAAAAAAAATCTTTATCTATAAGCTTGTTAGTATGTTCCAACAGTCCTAAGAAGCCGGAAAGAGAGAAAACAGCTTTCTAACCTCTTTTTTAAAAGATTTATACTAACATAGTCAATCGCTTTATTTTTTCCAACAGCAGGATAATGTAGATTAGAGAGATAAATAAAGAATTGGGTGAGAAATCTGCTTAGAAACATGATACTAAAATGGCAAGGACATGTTGTGTATTGTATTATGGACTTCCGCACTGGGATTACAAAATACCATTTTTTACTATGGTTGTTTCTGACTTTCCTCTCATATGAGTGCTTTTAGTTGGATTAGCAAACCAATGTTCTGATCCCATCTGCTGTTTATCTCTATTGTGTACATTGCATTGACAGTTAAAACAACATCCCAGCTAGAGAAATGTGCCAAATTATATGAAAGCTTCTGTATATGGCAATTTGTGTTTGGCTGCTGGCCAAAGAAATGCCTGTAAAGCTCATCAACAACCGTAACGCCTTGGATGCATGGTTGTTTTTTTTTAAGTATTACAGATATAATTTAGCTTAATGCATCTTTGCAGGATGCCAGCAAATACATGACAGTTTTTAAGATCACCACCATGTTGGAAATGAGAAAGAGTAGCTAATTCTCTCGTATATAAACTCAACAACAGACATTCCACATGAATAGAGTTAGAAAGTCCTTTAGGAAATTGCGCTGGTGCCTAACATTAAAATAACGGAGAGTTCAGTAAAGCAGGAATATTTAACTTGTGGAATTCACTGCAACAGGAAATAATCAAGGCATTTTTTAACAGTTAATACACTTTAGGAGCATTTGTTGTGTAACACTTATTTCCACACAAGATAAGTGAATGGAAAATTAAACCTTACAGGTACATAGAAACTGGCATACCACATTAGACCAGTGGTCTCTCAATCCAGTATATTCTCCCTACAAATGGCCAATACAGGATGTTTCACAAAGGAGTGTACAGCCTCCATAACTGGCAATTATAAACGAATATGCATACAGGAAAGTTTCTTTCCATATTGAGCAGCTAGTAGTGGCCTTATGTCCTGAAACTTGCAAGTATATATCCCAAATAAGTTGCACTTATCTAATGTGACTTGTCCCATCTACTGAATTAAGCTTCATGACATAATCGAACAAGGGGCTCAGGAAGGAATTTTGCTTCATGTGTCATGGCATTGCAGTTTGTGTACATTATGAGGTGCTCTCAACTTCCTGTGAAACATCCAGTTTAGATGACTACCCAAAACAGGACACCAGTGCTCTTAAGTGCCCAAATCTCATAACAGTTGCTTAGTACAACTATGCAGTCTAATGCACTTGCACATCTCTTCTATTCTGCATTGCTTGGCATAAGGAATTGCTAGACAAGAAGCAGCCACTTGGCCCAAAAACACTTAAACCTGCTTCTTGGTTCTCTTTTGTAGTACCAGGGTGTTATCTTTTTGTGTGTGGCTACATTGTACCTATAGTGCAAAACCTCCCAAACACAACACACACATCTGCCAGAGTAGCTTTGTGACCCTCAAAAGTGGACAATTATTGTTCTAGCTATTTATCACACACCAGCCACCATATTACTTAGGAGCAGTGACCTTTTATGCCTCATCCCCAGTGAAAAACATCATTTTCCTTTGGCCTCAGTGTTATAGAGTTTAAGGCCAGAAGAGATCATTATGACCATTTAGTCTGACTTCTGGCAAAACACAGGCCACAGGACCCCACTCAGTAATGTGTCCATTAGTCCCATAAGTTTTTTGAGCTATAGCATATCTTTTTGAAAGATATCCAGGCTTGATTTAAAGATTTCAAATGATGGAGCGTCCACCCTCAGTATGTTATGCTAATGGTTTATTACCCTCACTTAAAATTTTTCAGCTTATTTCTAGTTTGAGTTGTCTAACCTCAGCTTCCTGCCCCTGGATCTCACCTGCCTTTCTCTGATAGATTAAAGAGCACTCTATGATCAGAAATCTTTTCTCCATGTAGGTACTCACTGTTCCGTTATTTCAGGTTCAGCCTGTCTACTCAATACTTGGGGTCTACTTCATCGATCTATAAGATGACATCAGCCTGCTCCTAACTGCGATAGAGGCTTGAAAACCAGTCATAAATGTCAGCCTGGGAGAACATAGCATAATTGTAATTGAGAATACCTTTTCTTTGAAAAATTCTTCATGAGTATTTGTTCCCCATTTAGAGAAATCCAAAATCCAGACCCTTTCTGAATATTGGAGTTTGCTATTAAATGCTTAGGTATAGCATTAAAAATCTGTAGGCTGTTAAAGAATTTTGCAAAGCTGATCTTCTATAAAATGTTTATGGAGTAAGGAATATTTTGAATATTCAATACTGAACTATAAATAGTTGCTTATAAGTAAACTGTTGGCTCATTTGAATTACTGCATCAAATAGCTCTGGGATTGAAAGTTTTATACAGAACATGTATAAACTTGAATATGCCCTTCAGTTTAAAAGTCATTTTCTGCATGCTACTAGTTCAATAACTAGTAACCTATGCAATGTGGAGTATAAGGCTACATTTCCCTTAAGATGAATTAGCTTTGTTGCATGATTAATCAAACCGAGGGAATGGGGGACGAGGGGAAATCAGAAAGCATATTGCTGTGTGGTTCTCAGACTTCTAATTTGTGTAATGGAGCCATTTGGATAATTAAGATCAGTACAAGTAATTTAACTAAAGTGCAATCTACAGGACAGATTATCTGGCAATTTACTTGTTTCTCTCATTTTTATCTTGTTTTTCTCGTTAGTTATTTATATATACACATGACTAAGTAGTTTAAAAGCTTCCATTCCAAGATAAATTATACACAAAAGAGGCAATACATAGCCTCTATAGGAGAAGGCGGTGCGGGCAAACTGGCTACACATTGGCTTCTAAGGCTCTTGTTTGTGAGTGGACTCAGTTCTTTCCCTGAACTGACTGGCATGAAGGATGGTGATGTAGGTGGACTCTGGGAAGGGCTACTGGGAACTTGATTACACCAGTACAGTGACCTCAACACTGCCCACAAGCGGCAAGGAGGAACTGTAGCTGCTACTGCAGCCAACTGGAATAGCTACATTGCAGCCCTATAGCTGGCCACAGTTGGTGAGCTGTATTTCACTGCCTCCTGTACATGATGCTCCATAAACAGCAGTTGCATCTTTGTTTAATAAAAGAGTTTATCATTTAGTGTCAGATTCTTACATCCTTATTTACAGCGAGTATCATGAGCGATTGCCACAGATGTCAATGGCACTGCTGATGGAGCAAGGGGCTATCCATCACGAGTATGAATACAGTATTGGAATTTGGCCTTAATACATCTGAAATGCAAGGAGAGCCCTAGCAGCAGACTGTCCTTTTGGATACATTCTAAGTAATACAAGGCATTGTGCATTTGTCAGAGAAAATAGTATGCTATAGCACTGAATTCAGCAGAAGAAATTAATCTCATATTAATTGTGGAATGTAGAGTTGTATATTCTACATTTCTTACCAGAAGACTACATATGACCAACATTAATACATTTGTAAAGCATATAGGAAACATTCTGCATTAGAAAGACTAGCTAAAGCTAGTTTAAAATGAAATTTAAATGTATGATATGTCTGTTTGCTAAAAATATAAGAGCAGCTGATAATCCAGTCATTAATATCTTTTAAATGTTTGCACTGAGCTGGCTTGACACTTCCATGAGATGGCTGAAATGTCCCCTGCTTTCTGAAATAGGGTGCATTTCTACAGTAAGACGACAGGTTACATTGGAGACCCAAATAATACATGGTGTTGGTAAACAATGAAACGCAGGAATAGTCAGACACTGTATTACAGGTTTGATTTTATGAAGCTGAGTGCTTTTTGCAAGATGCTGAGTTCAGGGTACTAAGTATCATGCAGGGTTGGATTATCTCTTAGCTGAACAGGATGTATATTTTGTTGCCCAAATTCTAAAAATGTACATGAACTACACCAGTTACCAGTTACTCCATGCAGTTCAAAAATTCAGCACCTCGTCAAGCTAATGAATCCTTTAATGCTACTGGCTTCAGGCTAGAATCTATAGTTCCACCTAGCCTAACAGTAATATTTGTAATGGTCTGCTATTAAATATATCGTACACAGCTGCTTGCCTGCATCTTGAAATGTTATTTACATTGTTGTGAAAGAGGGAGAAAATTGCTTGCATGATCATTGCTGGCAAATTTTCCTTGTTGTTATCAAAACTATTACTTATGGATATTGTCCTATATCTGGCAAAACAGGTGCACACATACAAAATGGGAAATGACTGCCTAGGAAGGAGTACTGCGGAAAGAGATCTGGGAGTCATAGTAGATCACAAGCTAAATATGAGTCAACAGTGTAACACTGTTGAACAGACACACACACACACACAGAGCAAACATAATTCTAGGACGTATTAGCGGGAGTGTTATAAGCAAGACACAAAAAGTAATTCTTCTGCTTACTCCACGCTGATTGGGCCTCAATTGGAGTATTGTGTCCTGTTCTGGGTACCACATTTCAGGAAAGATGTGGACAAATTGGAGAAAGTCCAGAGGAGAGCAACAAAAATGAGTAACGGTCTAGAAAACACGACCTAGGAGGGAAGATTGAAAAAAATGGGTTTGTTTAATCTGGAGCAGAGAATACTGAGGAGGACATGATAATAGTTTTCAAGTATATAAAAGACTGTTACCAGGAGAGGGAGAAAAAATGTTCCTGTTAACTGCTGAGGATAGGTCAAGAAGCAATGGGCTAAAATTGCAGCAAGGGAGGTTTAGGTTGGACATGAGGAAAAACTTCCTAACTGTCAGGGTGGTTAAACACTGGAATAATCAAGGGAGGCTGTGGAATCTCCATCACTGGAAATTTTTTAAGAGCCAGTTAGACAAACACCTGTCAGGGCTGGTCTAGATAATACTTAGTCCTGCCATGAGTGCAGGGGACTGGACTAGATGACCTCTCAAAGTCTCACCCAGTCCTATGATTCTATGATTTTATGTAATTTATTAAGTTCTTTCCCCGCTTTCATTTAGTGATTTTTAAGGACCTCATCCTCTAGACATTTACTATAGTGCTTACTAGTCTGAGCAGACTTCAATGGATATGTCTATACAGCAAATGAACACCTACGGCTGGCCTGTGCCAGCCAACTTGGGCTGCGGGACTGTTTCTTGAAACTACTCGTGGTAGTCAACACTATGTTGGACAGTGAGTCTTTGGAGGATTAGACCTCTATATTTTAAGAATAATCAAAATAAGATGGGATACCAGGCAACTCTTATATTTTCCAAAGTACTGTGCATCTGATGCTTCCCTAAGAAGAGCACTAAGCTGTTGATAGCTCATATTTCAAGCACTGGAAGCACGAGGCAATATCAGAAAAATCCAGCTGGTGACTAGGGACATGCATTTGGGTTGTCAAAAGAGAGAAAAAATTCGAGCTAGGAGCTGGGAGTGTATATTTGGACTTCGAAGCATCAGTCACAGCAGAAGTAATAAAGATCTAACTGACAGCACAGCTTCGACAGTGTGCCGCATGTGCATATATGCCTGAACTGGAACAATGCCACAGCTTGGAGAGTGCACCTGTGCCATTCACGCTGTGCTGCGCCGATTCAAAACCTTCCATTCCAAACACTACATTTAGCAGGTTTTAAACTCAGCAAGGCAAATTTTCTTTGAGCTTTGGAACATCACGCTTTAAAAAATAAAAACCCATCTAAAAATTTTTACATGGTAGGTCGAGTTCCCAATCAGCTTATATCGTCCTAAGAGTTGGGTTGATTTTGGATGCTGCTTTGCATTTTGAGGTCTATACAATCTGACTTTAAAAACCATAGGTTTTATGATCTTATGTTTTTAATTTAGCTTACTGATTTTTTTATTAAGCAAGAGTTTAAAAAATGAAGACATGCAATATTCATAGCACATTAGCAATGAAAACACTGGCTCACTCCATATTTTACAATAGGTCTATAGCAGTGATGCCCAACTTTGAAAAGCTGGACTGTCATTTATGGTGACATTAGAAATTGTATTATGATGTTGCACAGTCAGGACCTAACATCATGATGAACACATTGCAAAGTGATGTCAGAGATAAACACCCTGGATATGTCTACACTGCAATCATGAGGAGTGATTGCAATTCATGTAGACATCCTGAGCTAGCTTTGATCTAGCTAGCTTGGGTAGTGGAGTAGTAAAGCCATGGCAGCACCTGCTACTTGCCCAAATTGCTTATACAGCCTGCAGTGAAACCTTTGCTGCCAGCTCTAGTACCCGAGCTAGCTAGATTAAAGCTAACTCAGGTATGTCCATACAAACTGCAACCACACCCAGTGATTGCAGTGTAGACATACTCCATTATCTGATAGGTCTGCATCTCCCTGTGGTGCAATTTTTTCCTCTCATCTTTTGACACTCCATGCTATCTACATTTTATTTATTTGAGGCCCATGCGAGGTGCTGTGCAAACACGTAGGAAGAAATGGTCCCTTACACACAGAACTTACCAAGTTTGTTGAAGGTGGTATACAAACATGCTCTATTTTAAGGGAAACTTGAAGAGTTTGGGTTTGCAAGAAACATTTGGCCTGGGGGATGTTCCACTTTGAAATACTGTTTTTTTTAAACTCTGAATGGTACTATCTGTTTCACAAAGCACCAAGAAAACTACAGCACACAAGCAGTATAGGTATAATAAATATTACAAGAAAAATGCAAGGAAAAACTTCCAATTTCTTCCAAAATTTCCCAATTTCTGTCATATTCTATAATTCATTGATAAGATGGAAAAAGACTTTCATGCTACAAGAACTGAACCAGAGTAATACTTACCTTGCTGCAGGAAAAGTACAGTATGAGACCAAATGGATCAACATCTGGGGTCTACAACTCCACCAATACTGAAGACTGACCAAATACTGAAATTAATTCTGAAACCTCCTAGAGAGGCTCTCATCTCATTTTTATGTCTTCATCCTTCTCAGGGCAAATATGTTGCAAGTATAGGTTTCCTTCCACTATTTTGGCACTTACACTTCTGAGCTTAGGTTGAACTGGGAACTTCAGGGGAGAATAGTTAAAAAGAAATAAGCTAAGTTCAACTGGAGTTGAGTGCCATACTTACTACATATCAGTTAGGGTGCCCATTGGTATATATGAAGCTAGGTAACTGCTATTATTACTCTGTTGTGTGCTGTACTCTCTACATTACTGAGGAGCCCCCACTCTCCTGCTGCAATTTAAGTGATCACTCTCCTTACAGTGTGCATGATAAACACCCATTTTTTCATGTTCTGTGTGTATATAAATCTCCTCACTGTATTTTCCACTGAAGGCATCCGATGAAGTGAGCTGTAGCTCACGAAAGTTTATGCTCAAATAAATTGGTTAGTCTCTAAGGTGCCACAAGTCCTCCTTTTCTTTTTGTGTCTAGGAGGTCCTCCATGCTGAAGAGCATAGACTCATAGAATCATGGAATATCAGGGTTGGAAGGGACCTCAGGAGGTCATCTACTCCAACCCCCTGCTCAAAGCAGGACTAATCCCCGATTAAATCATCCCAGCCAAGGCTTTGTCAAGCCTGACCTTAAAAACTTCTAAGGAAGGAGATTCCACCACCTCCTTAGGTAACCCATTCCAGTGCTTCACCACCCTCCTAGTGAAAAAGTTTTTCCTAATATCCAACCTAAACCTCCCCCACTGCAACTTGAGACCTTTACTCCTTCTTCTGTCATCTGCTACCACTGAGAACAGCCTAGACCCATCCTCTTTGGAACCCCCTTTCAGGCAGTTGAAAGCAGCTATCGGATCCCCCCTCATTCTTCTCTTCTGCAGACTAAATAATCCCAGTTCCCTCAGCCTCTCCTCATAAGTCATGTGCTCCAGCCCCCTAATCATTTTTTTTTTGCCCTCCACTGGATTCTTTCCAATTTTTCCGCATCCTTCTTGTAGTGGGGCGCCCAAAACTGGACACAGTTCTCCAGATGAGTCTCACCAATGCCGAATAGAGGGGAATGATCACGTCCCTCCATCTGCAGGCAATGCTCCTTATACTGCCCAAAATGCTTTTAGCCTTCTTGGCAACAGGGGCACACTGTTGACTCATATCCAGCTTCTCGTCTACTGTAACCCCTAGGTCCTTTTCTGCAGAACTGCTGCCTAGCCACTCAGTCCCTAGTCTGTAGCAGTCCATGAGATTCTTCCATCCTAAGTGCAGGACTCTGCACTTGTCCTTGTTGAACCTCATCAGATTTCTTTTGGCCCAATCCTCTAATTTGTCTAGGTCCCTCTGTATCCTATCCCTACCCTCCAGCATATCTATCACTCCTCCCAGTTTAGTGTCATCTGCAAACTTGCTGAGGGTGCAATCCACGCCATCCTCCAGATCATTAATGAAGGTTTTGAACAAAACCGGCCCCAGGACCAACCCTTGGAGAACTCCGCTTGATACCAGCTGCCAGCTAGTCATGGAGCCATTGAGCACTACCCGTTGAGCCCAATGATCTAGCCAGCTTTCTATCCACCTTATAGTTCATTCATCCAGCTCATACTTCTTTAACTTGCTGGCAAGAATACTGTGGGAGATAGTATCAAAAGCTTTGCTAAAGTCAAGG
Source organism: Eretmochelys imbricata (assembly GCF_965152235.1). Classification (NCBI taxonomy): domain Eukaryota; kingdom Metazoa; phylum Chordata; order Testudines; family Cheloniidae; genus Eretmochelys; species Eretmochelys imbricata. Next base: position 190,665,287 of record NC_135572.1, on the reverse strand, counting down.
AATAACACATCCACTGCTTTCTCTTCATCCACAGAGCCAGTTATCTCATCATAGAAGGCAATCAGGTAAGTTAGGCATTACTTGCCCTTGGTGAATCCATGCTGACTGTTCCTGATCACTTTCAGTTCACTGCTAAAGTTAGAGTGAAACAGACAGGAAATTTAATACAGAGTGAAACTACATAGAGAAAACTTTTATACTTTGTTCTTTCCTGTTTTCCTTAATCAAATAACAGGTCATTCAGTCAAAGTATATTTCCAGTATACAAAGGAAGTTGAACATACCTATCCCATGTTATAAACTTCTAAACAGTAATACAGATTCCACAGATAATTAGAGTTTTGAAACTTTTTTTTATATATGGGTCCACTCTGCATGAATCACTAGAGGCTCAATCCCGCATCATGGAAGTTTAATACTACAGTTGTGACAAAGGTGATAAAGAAGCAAAGCCATTCACCTTATTGAGATAAAATATTTGACAGTGGATCAGATGGGGTACTGGATGGAGTTACATCTGAGGCAGTATCATAAATAGATGTGATTTGATATGGTACATGGTACTCGTTCATTCACTGCCACATTGTCAAACCTATTGTATTATAGGCAGTACTTCTATCACAAGCAGTGGGTAGGAAGTGATGTTCTACCTGTAAGAATCTCTGAAGAGATCCCCGATTAGAAGTTGGCTTTCTGACAGAAGGGGGCATAACTTTAAATGGGATTTTAAAAGGATTTTTAAATGTGCCTTGTGAAAGTACACACACAGAGACACAGAAATTTTGGGCACCTGATTTATCTTATACACCTTTTAACACAATTCTGTTGGTTGCTTTTTCTGCTACAACTCCATTCTTGCACTTCCTCAGTATGCAAGTTACATAAATTTACTCACTGGTTCAGATTTGCCAGCATGTAAATTGAACTTAGGCGTGTCCTCGTAATTGGGCCTTGAGTGTCCTCCTCTCCTTTGTCACACAGAGAAAGAAACACTCACATTTGGAGCTCCTTCTTTCCTGACAATGCAGAAGCTGTGATGATACCCTGACATCTAATAACATTACTCTTTAATGATAATGATTTTGTTTCCTATTGGGTATTATCTTTAATATTTTTGGATATTTTCATGTATGTTTTGTATTTTTTATTATGATTATGTGGGTATTAAAAGAGGTAACAGCAATCATTGTGGTTTGCTAATTTGGTGGTTGCTGTGACAACTAGATTGTACTTTCTCAATATGTATTGATGCAGCAATAAGAAGTTTAAAATATACTTTTTCTTTAGAGTAGGCTTAAATTTGATCAGTTTAAGAGCCTAGTATGTGATAACAGTATGTCCCAAACCTAAGGAGCATAACAGACTGAAAGTCTTATGGACACAGACAAAACCATAAAGGCTGAGCCCAGAGAATGCCCCAGTAAAGAAGGAACTGGGGAATCAGACAAGTCAGATTTATGCCATATAAAGCCACAGTTTTAACATCAAGATGTTAAAATCCATTCCCTGCTTTACTGGAACCCAGTAAAGCCCTCTAAATAAAGGAGTAATGAAATGAAAAGTTCCATTCCTTGTCATTTAGCCACTCAATTTTGAACTCACTGAAGCTGAATACCCAGAAAAATGTGCAATAGGAAATAAAGAGAGAAAAAAGGGGAAGGGGGATGGGATGGAGGATTAGATTTACTAACTTCCTGGCTTTTCCTGTGAGATCATGTTTGAGATTGTGTTGGGGATGGCGTTTCAGAGAACTACTGTTACAGTAGTGACATGACAATATAACTGCACAATATATGTCAGTGAAAGTGACTTATGAAGAAGTCACTGTGATAAAACAAACACATTTTAAGGAAAACAGCAGTATGAAAATCAGGAGGTGAGACTCAAGTACAAGCATAAATAGAGCATAAAATATTGTGATGTGTTCCAGTCTCTGTGCTGCACTGTGGTGGGTTCCTGTCTGTGTGCTGCATACGTAAGTGAAATGAGCTCCTCGGCCTACATGGTAGAGGGAAAGGCTTTGCAGGGATGCAGCTGGAGGGGCTTACTTAAATCTGTGCCATTATGCAATGCTGTCAAACAAAAAACACATGCATTCTTTTTTCCATTTGGGAGACAGTACTGAATCCTGTGCACAAGGCTTCAGTATCCATCTGCGTGTAATGGATAAAGCAGTTCTTAAAAATGGTTTGTCACATCCACAAGGCTTAAACTAGGCCCAGGGTCTCCAAAAGTTACTAAACTCATTAGTCAATTCTAGCCCTCATTTCACTACAGATGTGCTAGATAGGTATTCAAAAAAATGGGGAAAAATTATTCTGTTTTTCCCAGATGAAAACCATATTCACAAATTATGTGTGCAATATCCACCTGTAGAGGGCAGTGGTGTCCGATTTCCACAAGAGTATGTGTGACCTCTACTGGCTAAACATACAAGCTACATTATAGGCATGTCTAATTTGGATGTAATCATATTGCTCTTCAGTCGCTGCTGATAAAATCCCCACTCCTACAAAGCTGGTCAAAATTATTTCCTTACCTATACTATACTCCATGAAAGAGCAAGTCATTTTGTTTTTACCTTTTCTGAATTACTTAAAGATAGACAAACATGTTCTACTCCAACTCCCCCCCCTCCCAGGCCAACATCTGAAATTGGGTGGATTACATCTAATGTTGCCACCGAACCAGTTATTTAGTGGATCAATTACAGCAGTGACATGAATGCAAGGTGTAGCCAAGCAGGAACAATCAACATTCCTTTAACCATGAAAAATTAAATTAGGCTACCACAGTGTATATGGAGGAAATAATCTTTAGGGATAGGCCTTAAGTCTCAGTTCACCTTGATGTGACCATATAATGAGCATTATTAAGTAAACCCAGAGCACAAGTGCTGGCAAGCAAGTGTATTTTACTAAGAGAAGTCAACTAGACACTTAAAACTAAAGGCTCTTTTGAAATTGTGAGTGTGCCTGAACGCGCTGGTGGAGTTTTTCATTACTGTTGTATGCAGGTGGCCATCCTACCATTTCTCATTTTACAGATGAGGAATCATCATCAGATTATCTTTAACTGGGTGGAAACTGCATTTTATCTTTTGGATGAAGACATGCTTGTCTTTTGGGGCTTCACAGGAATATGGGTTCATAGAATATGAAAAGGAACCTCAGGAGGTCATCTAGCCCAACCCCCTGCTCAAAGCAGGACCAATCCCCAATTTTTGCCCCAGATCCCTAAACGGCCCCCTCAAGGATTGAACTCACAATCCTGGGTTTAGCAGGCCAATGCTCAAACCACTGAGCTATACCTCATACCGTGCTGCTGTTGCACATATTTGTGTTCAGTACAAATAAAACTGCTGTAACTGGTAAAGAAGAGTTCATATGGTTATAGGGATAGAAATAAATACAAATAAGTATCTGTGTTCTGCAGGTGGTTATAGACTCCTCTGCTTTTCAGTGGCTGAACTGGAGAATTGGGTTAAGCTTTAGCGCATGAGCACAGTAGCTTTTTGCATTTATTTTGTATAATCTATTTTTTCCCTCTCTTCTTAATCTTTGTTTACTTGCCTGGCTTTCCTTCAGGGCCTCTTTTCTGCTGCTCCATGTTGGTTTTTGCTCTATCATGTTGCTTATTGGAGTGAAGATATGAAAGGAGAATAAAAAGGGCATTTTAATCAATGAACTATAGTTTGATCAAAGTGTCATTATTATTATGTTGAAAGTGTTTTTATTTACAATTGGACTCAGCTGGACTTTTGAATGCATGCAGAACATAGTCATATTTTCATGGAAAAGCAAACTTTGAATCCCAACTGTATTTGATCAAGACCTCGCTTTAATCATAGATCACGACAAAATCTTACATATATACCAGTGCATGTTTCTGTACAACAGCTAATCTTTCTATGTGACCTAAATGTTTAAGATGGAAGGGAATAGCTTTTCTCCACTACAGAACATAAGCATGTGTCAGCATAGCAAGTTACACTCTGAACACAGGTTGAAAAAGAACACATAATGAAAATTTTTAAGTACTAAACATTAGCATTGGTGGGGCAAAGGAGGAGGAGAAGAGAAAACAGAGTGGGAGCTGACACTGACTGGGCAAGGAGACTGGATCTGAGAGCCAGAAGAGAGAGTGGAAGAAGATGGGGGGGGAGGGAGACAGATGTGATGAGGAGTCAGGGTCTGGGGGAAGAACTGGGATGGGCTGGACAAAGAGACTGGGACAAGGGAGCAGGGGAATACTGAGACTGTACAAGGAGTATAGTAAGGGAGACTGGGAGTGGGAGAGAGACAGACTGGATGGGGAGCCAGAATGGGAGGGCACTGAAACTTGCTAGGTAAGGACTGCATGAGAATCCTGAGGAGTGGAGACAGGGACTGGCTAGGTGTAGAGAATGTATTTGGGATGATGAGTTATGGATGGGGAAGTTAGAGGACAGGGACAGAGGCAGGGTTTGAGCAAGGTGCAGGTACTGAGGCACAGGGCTACACATTGAACAATGAGGAGAAGACAACATATTGAAGTGAGCATTATACATTCTGTACACTGAATAAGGCAGGGGTACTGTGGAAAAATAGCATATGATAATGTAATTAAAGACTGGCATACTGCCAAATTAAGATTGCCTTGACAACCTTAATTCTGGAATTTCCTAATTTTTGAGTCCTTAATGTTCTTTTAACATTTATATGTATATTTAATGCATACATAGAACATAAGACTAGCCCTGGATCAAACAGCATCAAAGAGAATCCCAAGTTTCGATTCTAGAATCCTACATGTTTTTCATAGTATCCAAGACAGCTTAAAACTGTTACAACTAAAATAGGCTTTCATATACCATGTGGTTAAATATTTTATTTTGATATCTTTGTCTCTCATTGCTCAAGAATTAAACTAAGCTTCCTCCTTTCCAAATCTTTGTGTTGGACCCCATAACAGAATAACAGGCCACCCCAGGCTTGGAGTCATGGCTCCTGTATATCAGGTCCCAAGAGAGGAAACAGTTCTAGTTTCAGCCAGGAAAAAAAAAAAAAAAAGGACAGCTCCTCTCAGCCACAAATTCCCCCAAGCCTCCAGAATATACACAGGCTGACTTTCTTCCACCTACCTCAAGTGGCCACAAAGGGTTGTTTCATTTGGGCACAGGTCAAAGTCTGGAAGCTCAGGTAGTCCTTAAGGGCAGTGGTTCCCAAACTTGTTCCGCCGCTTATTCAGGGAAAGCCCCTGCTGGGCCGGGCAGGTTTGTTTACCTGCCGCGTCTGCAGGTTCGGACAATTGTGGCTCCCAGTGATCACGGTTTGCTGCTCCAGGCCAATGGGAGCTGCTGGAATCGGCGGCCAGCACGTCCCTCGGCCCGCGCTGCTTGCAGCAGCTCCCATTGGCCTGGAGCAGCGAACCGCGGCCAGTGGGAGCAGCGATCGGCCGAACCTGCGGATGTGGCAAGTAAACAAACCGGCCCGGCCCGGCAGGGGCTTTCCCTGCACAAGCGGCGGAACAAGTTTGGGAACCACTGCTTAAGGGCAAGGGAATTTAACCTCTTCCTGGTTCACATAAGGATGGAGTATGTGCACCCTATCACAGACCAACTTAGCAGATCATACAGTTTGGTATAGTGAACTGCTAGATCCAAAATGCACTTGCAAATTTTAAGAATTTGGACATACAATATTTTCATGCTGTTTCATCTGAAAACATGGCAAAATTCTGCAGCAGATTTAGTGTAATAGTCCCCTTTTCCTCACTGCATGGAAATCAGGGATATCAGTAGGGTATCCTGAATCAGGGTACCATAGGAGTGTCGTCACTTCTGGAAACATATCTAGAAGGCATCGCATCTGGGTATGCTGTCATAGTACCAAACAAATAGGACTCCTGCCCTAGGTAGCGTTTTCAGAAGTCACATTGTTAATGAACATATTTACTCACAATTCCACTGCATTTCTAACAATACCTGCATGCTGGAAGAAAGTTATCTTTTTTTTAAGTATCATGTTAGATACCAAAACACCAGTGTGTTTGAAGCTACTATAGTTAGTTTATCTAAATGTGTTCAGCCTGTGTCTAAGTGAAATCCAGATAAGCCACAAAATCATTGCAAAGCATCTCATGCTTCAGAGACTAAACTGAATCAATGCAGGGATTGAGCAGGCAATTTCTCCCTAATATTAACTAACTTCTCTATTGCAGTAGTGCACTAAATCCACAATCAGGCTGGATCCCAATGTGCTAGGGAAAAATACACGACCATGCATGCCCCAAAGAATGTACAGTATTACACAGCTGGCCAGGTCCATTATAGGGTGTTTTCACCTCCATTTTAAACATCGGCTATTGGTCACTGCCAGAGGCCATCTCTTCCCCTGAGCTGGGCCAGCAGGCCTTCTCTGTTCACATATTAGTGTTGTGTTTAAAAACAAAACAATTTTTTTCAGATAAATAAATGGAATCCACATTTTCTTATTACTAGAGCACAAAAGGAGAGTTGAAGTATTTCTTCTGGAGCTAAGCTGAGAGATTCCCTCCTGAACTGCTAAATTCTGCTTGGGGCCACACACAGGGACAGGACAGGTAGCCCATATCTCAACACCTTCCATATTTATTAAGTGAACACAAAGTTATGTGTCTGTCTCCTTTTCTTTTCTCTTGTCAGCAGGATGAGGTCTGTTAACTTAAGGCTTGTCTACACAGTCAATCTGCAGCAAGCCAGGGTGGGCTTGTGCGCTAGCCTGCCATGCGCTAACTGGTTGTACACTCCCTGCTACCTGTTGGACACAGCAATAGGTCAAAGCACACTACAGATCTTTCAGTGACCGGCAGTGGGGTTCACCCAGTCAATATGGCAGGATATGCGCTGTACAGTCACACCCTGTTTTGCCATGCCCTAACTGGCCATGTAGACAAGCCCATATATCCATATACATGCACACAATTGGGGTTTGTTCTCGTGGAGGGTGATCTTGGAAATCTAGGCCTAGCAATGGAGTTTGCATCTTGCCCAGAAACCACTGAGGTTCATGGTGGAGCTTATTCCTTCCAGGATTGAGTTCCTGATTTATGGACTGTTCGGTGTGAAAGCCCAGCCTTCTGCACACACAGCTTTCTTAAGTGAATGCTGATCACTCCTTTCAAAGAAACAGAATGTTTAATTTTGGCCTGTTGACACTGACATTCAGATATCTGCATTTTATGTAAATATAAACAGAAAAGAAATGTATCTGTTGTTTTGTACATATTTGTCCAATCTATCTTCCCCAGTGGTAATAGTTAATGAAAAATCCCCCTCTATTAATTAAACATTCAGAACAATGCAGTTTGTTGCTGGCAGCCACTTATATGGAATAATCTTATATGCATCAGAAGCTTCTATCTCTGTGTTTAATTGCTTTTTTATTTCCCTTACTCCAGAGCACTTTTTAAAAATCTCTCCTGACCTTTCATGATGCTTTTGCATTTCATGCAGCTTCAGTTAAGAAATGTTTAATTACTAAAATAATCACTTTTGCTTTTTAATCCATTTATACTTTTCTAGTTCACTCTTGTCCTTCTGCTGTAATTCCTGCTGATTGCAGTGATGCCTATTTTAAGGTGAAATTGATCTCTCTCAGACTCATAGGGTGACTTCTTCATAATTATGGGTCACTCCCGAGTCTAGTAGATACTCCAATCAAGCACCTGCCAAGGCAAAATCAAGTTCTACAGGATTGTCATCAGCTTTTGTTTCCCCCTCTTCTCTCTAGAGGCCCAGATTCAGTAAGGTATGAAAGCATATACCTATCGTTAAGCACACAGGTAGTCTCACTGCAGTCACTGGAATTGCAGACATGCTTAGTCAGGGGCCAAAACATTTCTCACCAAAACAGGAATCGCATAAGGAGGCCAGAACTGAAACAAATAAGGATTTATGTTTTCCTGAGGTCTTTGTTCAGTGCCCAATCCTGCAAACCATATTTACAAAGGGCAATATTGACTCCTCAGGGGTGTGATCCATACCCGCTGAAGTGAACAGGAGGTTTTTCATTGGCTTCTGTTGGTTTTGGACTAGGCTTTGAGCAGACCCATGGGGACAGACTATTCACTCAGCTACACTGGTATAAGTCTGCAATAGCACTGACAAACAGAATTATTCTGGATTCACACTGGTGTCACTGACAGCAGAATCTGGCTAATTAATAATAATGAAATGACAATGTGAAAGTTATAGATTGAAAAATCATAGTCATCCAGGTTAGATAAATGAGGGACGGCTTGGTTACCTTGTCTGATCCTCAAAAAGAACAATACTTGTGGCACCTTAGAGACTAACAAATTTATTTGAGCATAAGCTTTCTCGGGTTCGCTAAGGCAACTCTGTTGCGCAAATTCCCCTGGCACGGTAATGCGGGAGGGGGCATGGTGGAGCCAAGCTCCACTGCACCTGATTTTCCACTCACGTAAAGCCCGCCAGTACCACTGGCTTCGACTTGTGAGGGCTCAGAATTACAGGGGCTTCAGCATTCGACGTGAGCATGTTCTGTGCATCTTTTTTTGTAGAAGCAACAAAAGAAAGAAAATCCTCAGGACTGGTTTGTAACCCTATGAATCAGCCCGGGTAAGGGGCAGCACATAGTTGCACTGTCCTAGGAACACGGAAGGCACCAAACTCTAACTCAAGAATGATTTGGTCCCTCCATTCTCCTTGCTGCATGGGGAAGTGAGCGATGCAGGTCCTTTTGCTAACACAATCTACCTTCCTCTGCACTGCTCAGCTCCCGTACACCTCCACAAAAGAGGCAGCCTGATGGCAATTCTTCTCACTCATGTTCAGTGCCCAGTGATGCATTAACATGCCCGTATTCCTCTGCATGGGCACACAGCAGGGCTCAGTCAGAGCCCTCAGGGTTTAACATAAACGTATTTCACAATTGCTCTTTTTTAGGTTTGGTGAGAATCATTTATGCCTTTGGTGCTGCTGCTATTTCCCATTTGCTGTCGCTAATTTGCTCTCTTCACTTACATTTTATTGGGAACCCAAAGTGCGTGCATTCAGCCAGCTCCAACACCCTTGATTTATGAAAGAAAAAGACTAAAACCATGTTTAAAGTAAAACTCTGGACGTGCCCAATCAGCAAAACCTGAAACACTTCCCATACAGCACATATCTGCTGAATTAGCAGGTTTTCTGTATCTGCAGGTGTGGAGATCTCCTCTCTTCCTTGTTTTTTTTAAAAAAAAAACCAAACAAACACTTTTTAAAATGTAAGCTTTAACAAGTCCTGTTGTCCTTCATTAAGCTCAATGTTTTGCAAATGTGCAGTATAGCCACACATGTATTCCAATTAATAAAAAAAGCATACACAGGTAGAAGGTAGAAATTAAATGCTTCTTGATGTTGTCTTTTTACCTATTACCCATGAAGACACAGGACAACCAGGTCTGCTATGTGTATGTTCAAATGGTAACCAAGAGTCCCAAATGATCTGCCCTAAGGTAGGAAGAGACAAGGAAAAAGAAGAGACTAAAGAAAGGAGAGAAGGAAAGGCGCCACTTTCCTTTTGGAATTAAAATGTTTCCAGATTGCATCCAAAAATGTCCATCTACATTTGGGATTTAAAACCTCAAACAAGTTCAGAGACAGATTCGGACCTCACTCACATCGGTCTGAATCAGAATTAACATGGAAGCCAGAGGAGTTACACTAGTGTGACATCATGATTAGCCTCTCAACATTTTTACTTCACCAGCATCTCTGTCCCTTCTGACTAATCCTGAATCGTAGGAAGCACCATGCAAATGCCTGACTGCTGCACCACACCAGGGCTTTTCTTGGGACCCCCTAAGTCTCCCTCCTAAGGTTTTTCTTTTTTCCACCTGCTGAAATGTCAAGCTGCATGCACTGCTGTACCCAGGAGATTTAACTGAGCTACAGAGCTGCTAAACACTATGGGCTAGATTGTGGTTAATTTACAAGGCTGTGCAGAGGACCCCTTACTCACACAGCCCACAGAAAGGCTGCCCAAAATTGCACGATTGACCCTGCAAGGTGCTGAGTGCTCTGGGTCCAGTGCAACAAAGCACTTAAGCACGTGTTTAACATTAAGCAGGTGAGTTCTTCCATTGACTTCAGTGACTTAAGCACATGCTAAAGTGGTTTGCTCAGCATCTTGCAAGATTAAGCTCTTGCTCCCCCTGGGAGTGGCTCACTGGAAAGACAGCAGGAAAGAGTGGAGAATAGGGGTGCCTTGGCTTTGCCCTCCCACTTGCTGACCAGATGAGCTGGCCAGCTGTGTGTGGGGAGAGTATTCTGCACCCCTTAAAGGACTGTAGCAACTTACTGTGTGTGTGTGTGGCGGGGGGAAAACTCTGGGGATGGGTGAGTGGAACTAAGGAAGATTCCTTCTGATGATGATCCCTTTTGTCAGGGCTGTGGCTAAATGCCACAAAATTTAGCCCTTGGTTTTGTAGGACATTTACAGTTCTGTCTAATTACCACTCAGATTTTTAACATGCTCTTACTTACAGGTATCTTGGGAATACTTTTCAACAGGTGAAATTGATGGCAGTGCTTACCAAGGTTATTTTCTCACGTTAAAATGTTTGAAATTGTAGTTTGTTACAAAGAAAAAGAAACTGTTGGCCTTGGCCAATGCAAAATTGTGCTCCCTTGTGAAGCTATTAACTTCCTATAATTTAGCTCATAGAAATGCATTTTCATAAGATGTGTAGTGCTATGCTGCATTTTGTGCATTTTTGTTTACCCTCAGAGGATGGTGTTTTCCTGCCTTTGAGATCACATACTTGCACAGTATGAAGATGATTATGAACTAGAAATGCCTCAGGCTGATGGCCAAAACATTATTACTTTTGTGCTATAGAGAATCATGCTGACCTCAGTTGCTCTTGTTTCCCATGAAAAGAAAGCAAAGACCCACATGCTTCATGGCGAGGCCTTAATTAGAAATGCAGAATTTAAAAATCATCTGGATTACACATTAGCATTTACAGCAAACTGCACAAAGTGCTGGTGTAAGAAGCTCCTCAAAGTTTATGCGCTTGCAGACATGGAAGTGGCTGTTGCTCTCTGAACGGTGAGCTGGAAGGTGCCTGGTCAGCAGGCCTCCAAGAGGTTCTGGGGAGCACAGGGACTACTCCTTCCCAGTTCCTCTGCACTCCGTGTCCCCATTTTCCTTCGGCACCAGCTCACATAAGGGAACCAAGCCCAGCAGAGTGTAAACTACATCCAATGAACACATGTCGCAGCATCCATGTCCTCACTGCTTCAGGCACAGGTCGTGTCTATGCTACAGTTTTGCCAGCACAGCTACGTGAGTCAGAGGAAAAAACAAACAAACCACACATCCTAGAGAACACAACTATGCTGGCAAAACCCCCAGGAGAGTGATTCTGTTAACACCGTGTGGGGAGACGATGTTATTATGCTGACAGAAAAACTCCTTCCGTTGGCATAATCTGCGTCTACACTAGGGGGCTCTGCTGCTATACCTATACCAGCAAAGCATGTGTCGTGTAGACAAGGCCCAACTATGTCCTCTAGGACTCCCTCAGGGTGGCACAGCTCCTCCCCACACTGTCCTGAAAGGTATCTAATCTGAAGGTACAATGCCACTGACTGGAATGAAGAGAATTCACTCTCCATGACCATTCACAGTCCTTAGTCTCTTGCTAAAACTTACTTGAGCAATGCCAGTTGTGGTGGTAGTTTTGATGTGGATGATTTTGCACTCGAGATTGGTCAGAGCCTAATGAATTAATTTAACGTAGGCCAATGAACAGCCATCATTTGCTATCAACTTTCAATCACTACCGCCCTAGACCCTATTGAATTTTTGCACACCTCTACCTTTCCTGGTTCTTACTTGGACCAAAGGTAGAAGTGCAGAAAAAAGATGATGAGAAAGTCTGTTTTAACAAAATTTTCATCCCATTTTTTCAGATTCCAATTGTTCTCTGGAGAAGTACCAGGAGAAATGTCTCTCTTTTGAGGTTCAGACTATCTACTCTACTATGATGCATCCGGTATCAAATACCAGTTACTTCACAGCAAAACAATGCCACAGAAAAACATGTATATCCTCAGAATACACTACTTTAAGAAGTTATATATATAGCCCAACTAGCAGATACCATAGGTACTGTATGTCATTGCAAACCAAATGTGCACTGAATTGCATAGGTAATGCAAGCAAATCGTATTAATATGTGCTTAAATGGATAATATGTTAATTTCTCTAAATAATTGCCCAATTTACATATGCACAGTTTACAGTTATGCACAGAAATTATGTACAAAGTTATATGCACAATTTGCAGGCCCATAAGCTCCTCATTGTGTTTAAATAAACTTGCCTTTTTGCCTGTGATGCACTCAAATGGAGAAAGCACTTCTGTTAGAAAAGCAAAGTGAACTTTGCACCTGCTGGGATTTCCCAAGATCCTGAAAATCTAACACACCTAGTTTGTTAGCCAAGCAGTCCTGCTTGCTTAAACATTTACAATGATTTATTTTCTGTGTCAGTTACAGTATCATCATTACTGGGGGATCCAATTATGTTGAATGTTACGTTAATAAATCATCAAACCTAAAAATCGATGCCCCAAGGAACTGAATCAGACAAAAGCTCTTCTATTGTACAGTTCCACATATAAAGTCAAAACCTCTGTTGTCTGAGTTCATAAAACTTCTGTTGGATGGTTAGGTCACAGCCATTCTAAGCATCTCCACAGAATCAATGTCAGACAAACCATGTCAGTTGATGGATTTTTTTACATCAAACTGTCAACTTGTCTGTGGTATTACAATATGATATTGGTTTCCTCCATAGTGACTTGAATTACTATTTTACTGTAAGGCCAAAAAGATCCCAAAGGGTAGTTCTTACGTGCTTGCTCCCTGCTCTCCCAGTAGTTTCTTAACCATTTTTTCCGATATGTGTAAAAATCTAATTGTATCATTGGCCAAATACTGAATATACCAGAATTTATATACTGTTCCTGTAGAAACATATGCGTGATTTGTGCTAGGGCAATTATATACTCCCACTTGATTTACTGGTGTAACATTTTCACTCTTTCTACATGTATCTGTTTAATTCTGCTATCCCAAAGCCTTGTGTCATAAACTGATGAAACTTCACTATACAAGCTGGCATTAGTCTTCCCAATGATGGGGAGTTTTATAGGATGTACATGCATGCACACACTTTCAGATACACACATCAGTAAGGAGAGAGGAAATCTCCATGCAAACTTAATGATGGCTAGTGTCTCATCCAGGGGCTAATGCCAAGTCTAGCACTAAGGTTAAATGCAAACATATTATCTAAGCAAGAATACAAGCAGATTACCTCTCTAAAATCATAATGGAGCATTTTCTTTCCTCCCATCATTATAAGCAATTTAGCAGTAGAGCCTTACCGAAAATTTTCATCTGTTATTTCAAAGAATGCTTGATAATTAGCATGCTCTAAGATAAGTTAGCTGTTACATGAGTGTATGACAACAAATAATATGAAAAATGAAATAAAAAATAATCTTTGCTCTGCATTTGTCTGTCTGCAGATGAAGAAATGGAACTATATGAGAGAAGTAGTGATGAGACAAGGATCCTTTCTCCTCTACAGTAGGTTGCCTTGGGCTAGCAGTGACTGAAACCTGATACATCTGCTGATGTGAAATGAGTTTGGTGGTGGTCAGGCACTTCTTCACATAAATCTTTCATGAGTGTTCATGTCACTGACCTTACTACTACGATCGGCATGCTTGATAGCAGTTACAGCAGAGATGCCATTTTGACTTTTGGCACCAGGGCTATGCAGTCATTGCAAGGTCTGTCTCAGGCTATATGGACTTGTTAAGGTTCACCCTACCAGACTGCTACCAATCCTCACAACATGAATACACTACCATGCTCCTCTGCTTGCACAGTTAACATAACTCATCACAGAAATGAGGGTCCATGATTGTCTCTCATATTGCAGTGTGAGCTGTGGTGACTTGCACCAGTCAATACAGCTGTTCCTAACACTGTGCAAGACAGTTAGGGTATGTCTAGACAGCAAAAAATAAGACCTGCAGCAGCAAGTCTCAAAGTCCAACTCAGGCTCATGATATTGGGCTAAAAATAGCAGCACAGATGTTTGGGCTCAGTCTGGAGCCCAGACTCTGATACCTGGTGAGGGGGAGGGTTTCAGTGTAAGGGACTGTGGCTTAGGCGGTCTCGCCTAGCAGTCACAACTGGGCTAGAGTCCACATGTCACAGACGATAGTCAGTGAGCAGAGGTCGGAGGAATCGCTAGAACCAGATTCGATAAGCAAGAGCTGGCATCAAAGTCAGGCCAGGGTCGGAGATCGGAGATCAGAGGCAGTACCAGGCTAGAGTCAGGAGGCAAGAATTTGGGTCAAAGTCAGGCTGGGATCAGAGGCTGGAGATCAGGAGTCGAGGTGAGGTCTGGAGTCCCAGTAGTCTCAAAGTCTGTGTTGTTGCCCAGCCAAGTTCCTGGGGCACCCTCCAGGGTTAAATAGGGTGGTTGGACAATCAGAGGGCTGCAGGGTACTGTGACTCTGGCTCCCTTGGGCAGTATTTCCTATGGCACCTATTCTCCACAATGCTTTCTGGGTGGGATTTTGCATGGCCTCATGGTGGCACTATGGGAACATCAGTCATCCCAGGTTCTGGTCCCCACACATTTATATTCAGAGTCTGAGCTCGAACGTCTACACTACCACTTTGAGTCCAATGTAGTTGACCCGCAGTCTGAGACATGGTGCTGCAGGGCTTTGTTGTTTGGGTTTTTTGGTTTTGCAAAGTAGACATATCCTTAGAATGCATGCAGAAGAATGAGAGAATACAATTCTGTGGGACACAATATCACACAAAATGGCACATTTATTTAATTATTCCTCATGTCTGCTTATTATAGGGCAAACCTGGCTGAAACATTTTGCTTTTTGTCTCTGAGGAATTGATTTGGCCACTCCCCAGACTTGGCACATGTTTAGTAACACCAGACAGTGGAATCTTATAACTTTACATACAATGCTGTCACATATATTTTACCATGACAACAATGTCCAGCAAATTATGAGTTTTCAAATGATACCTCACAAGGTGGTTCACCATTCCCAGCCAATGGGAGCTGCGGGAAGTGGTGGCCAGTATGTCCCTGCCACTTCCCGCAGCTCCCATTGGCCGTGAACAGGAAACCACAGCCACCGGGAGCTGCGGGTGTCCATTCAAATGTTAACAAACTGTCTAGTGGTCTGCCAGAGGATTACCCTGATGTGCCGCGTATGGCCCGCGGGCTACAGGTTGCCCACCACTGCTTTAGGCCTTTAACACTGTGTCTTTGCCCTGATCTATACTATAGAGTTAGGTCAATGCAAGGTATCTTATGTTGACATAACTCTGTAAGGGTCTACATTAAAATTCTGCTCCAGTGACGTGACTCTCCCACTACACCAACTTAATAACTTCACCTCCACAAGAGGCATAGAGTCAATGTCGATGTAGTTAGATTGATACAGTGTCAGTTTAAACACTGTTGCTTACATCGACTGTTGCCGCCTTTCAGAAGCTGTCCCACAATGCTCCATATTGACAGTGCTCCTGGTGATGACATGCACCGCCAACACAAGGAGCAAAGTGTAGACATGCACAAGTGATATAATTACTACGGTGGCTGCATGCTGACATAAGTTAGGTCAACTTAATTTTGTAGTGTAGAAATGCCCTTTATGTCTTCTTGATGCCAAATCCTGATTCACTGTTGTTTCCCTCACCCTAGGGCTCATTTCAGCTGGCTTTAGCAAATATACTTGTTTCCCCTAATGTTAATGACAACTTTAGTTTGTTCTGTAACTGATAAGACTTCACTTAAATGGTGTTTTAGTATCATCAGGATCATATACAACTATATTCACTGAGACTTATTTCTAGGGCAACATTTTAACAAATCCATACACAAGAGCACACAGCACTAGCCACTCAAATGTTTCCTCTCACCGTGTATCAATTGGTGCCATCTGCGTCAGACTATATTAATGCTGTTTTATGTTATTTCTTCTGCATCTATATTGAAACAGCAACAATAGGAGCTTTCTAACCTTTAGCCTGTTGGTATTGAACCACAAGTGAAACTTACCTTCTCACAACTAAACGCAATCTAGGCAGGATTTCAGTGTTTCAGATTCCTGTTATTCTGCTAACAATGACAATGACATCCATACTGCAGCTAATCCTTTATTTCATGATCGCACACAATGATTAAGGCCAGCTGACAGGGCACTGAACTGGGAGCCAGGAGAAGCCCTGGGAGTCCTTCTTGGTGAGCCATCCTCATTCTATGGACTGTTCTGGATATGAGGAAGGAACAGTGATTCTGTCTCCTCTCAATCTCCTTTTTTTGCATTTTGCTCCCCCAACTGCACACATGGGAAATCCATCCTGATATTCAACTAGACTTTCTTTTAATTACTACAAAATATATATTCCTCTTCAGAAAATCTTAAACGATCCCTCTGGTTTGCATTCTTCAGTGATATGTAAGTAGTTATATTTTGTATTTGGTCAAGCTATAATATTTAGTTCTTTTAAGCATTAAAGACAGCCCCTTAATCATTTCTGTTGCTCATCTCTGCAGTCCTTTCTAATACACTGACAGTGCTCAGCATTGTATGAAGAGTTCTAAGTGAACAAGTGCCCTGTGGAGAGGGACGATCGCCTCCCTGGTGTACCTGCCTGGGGATACCACACCAGGTGTATATTGGTGTGGCTCCACTGAAGTTAGGATAAGAATGAAATCAATGGTGCTACTCCAGTTTACACCAGCTGAAGGTGGGGAGTGAGGTGTGGTCTGTCTGCATACAAAGCCCACATCCACACCAGCTTTTTTACAGTCATAGCAATATACTGTATACCCAATTTATGCTGTACTGTCATTCCTAGATGTTTTCTGGCATTACTGCTTCTTAAGTATCTTCCTCTTACTGAACATCTGGACTATTAGTCCCCAGATGTACTAGCTGGAATGTTTCCATGATCAATCTTATTTCCTCTCCAAATTGTAATCTGTCTAGGTCTGTTTGGAACGTATCTCAATCTAGACAATCTGTAAATGTAACTTCCAGATCTTTCATAAAGAAATTAAATAGTAGACACAACACTGATCCCTGCAGCACTCCACCTTACATCATCACTGTTTCCTAGTTCATTACACTGCTGCTGATCATTATGTTCACTTCCCATACCATCAGCCATCTCCACCCATAGCTAAGCCAATTTGGATGACCTATTCTAGCGAGATTTCACAGATACTCTATCAAATGCTTTACTAGAGTCCAGATATATTTTATCCACTGTGTTCTTTCCCCCAACTAATTTTGTAATAGCTTTTTGCCTCGCATAACTTGTTTTTCACAGATCCGTGCTCTTATTGATCATGGGTTGTTTGGGGTTTTTTCATTCTTATTGTAGCCAAATGAATCTTTACACTTGATCACATCTATTGACACTTTAAATATGTGCTAGAAAAGAACCACAAAAGAAGTGAGACAAAATAAGACCATAATCTCTTCCAGGCAGCTATCACTGGGAAAAGGGTTGTTTGGGGTCAGATGTCACTCTCCTTAACCCCCCCAGCCCTTGTTCCTCTCTCCCTCCTGTTCCATTCCTATAGATTTTTGTTCTTTTGTATTTTTTTCTGTTCTCCCCTCATTTTGGGATGGGGGGAAATTAATAAAAATATGAATAAAAAAGTTTGCTTAAGAAACCCATTGGGAAATCCATTAAGAAAACATGTGATTTCATGCAACTGTAAGATATAAATGTAGATCCTAGAGGCATTCTGTGTAAAAGTAAGCCAATATCCCCAGGGAAGTGTATCTGTCCTAAAGGAGTTAAGGTGATATTGCACAGTAAAACTTACACAATTACCATCAGAAGGGATCAAGTAACTGAGAACTTCATCCTGCTTCCACTGAATGTGGAAAAATCTCCTGGTGTTCAATGGGAGTGGGAGCAAGCTCTTAGGAAATGGTACATAGTGACCCATAGCCCTCAAATCTGTCTTACAGGCAGGGAATTTGTTTTCTGCAGAAACTCAATGTTATTAAATAGAATTCACTCCAGAGGGTAGGAAGTCCTCTGCAGGACGGAGGAATTTTGACACTCCCAAGCTGGACTGTTAACTTTTGGATGCCTATAGTGAGGCGGTGTGGTGTCCCACCACTCCGCTGAGGGACGAACCTCCCCAGACACCAAAGTGGGCAGAGCCAGTGGATCCTGTGCCCGCCCCCCAGAGGTCAAGGCGCAGGACAGGAAGTAGAAAAGCCCAACCCCGGAGCTCAGTTGGGCGACAGCAGCCGGAGAGGCCAGACACCCGAGGAGTGGCCGGCCTGGCCAATGCCTGACACTGACCAACGCCCAGAGGAGTGGCCAAGCCTACCCCTCGCCGGCGACCCAGAGGAGCCCATGGTCCTGGAACCCTCCGAGGACACCACCCTGACCCAGGTACCCTGGGGGAGTCCGGAAGTAGCCCAGGGGCAGCCGACTCCAGTCCGGCTCCAGCACTGCCAGAGCCAATGTCAGCGTGCTGCGGCCAGGATCCCCACTGACACAGCAGAGGGTCTTTGGCCGCTGCTAGGGCCCCAGGCTGGGATGCAGTGGGGTAAGTGGGCCTGCGTCCCCCATGCCACCCACCTCGTGGATGGCAGTCTCCCCCTTCCCCCCTGTTGCTAAAGCTAGGGGCCTGAGGGCCTGAGCCCCTGACTACTTGTTTGCTGTCCCACCCTGACCCAGGGCCTGGGCTTATATTGAACTGCTTGCGGGACCCAGCCTGAAGGTCTAGGACATAGACTGGGTATTCCCCAACCCAGCAGAGAGTGTAGTGAGGCGGAGTGGTGCCCTGCCATCCCACCGAGGGACAAGCCCCGGCTGAGTTCCCTTACAATGCCATTTCACAATGGTCAAACACACCTGATATTTGTTACTTCTGAATCCAAGCTTTGCCCAAAAAATAACACTTGGCATTTGGGTGCTGAAAGAAGGAACCCAAAATATAGATATATGGTAAGTATGAACCTTGTAACCAATATGGACATACCATTAAGCATGAACCTTGTAACTTTCAGAAAGAGCTGCAAGATTAACCTCTTTGTCCTGGCCTACCCAACTGGTTACATCCTGGTTTCCTAACTGACTGCTAAATCTTTAGGCAGTAAGGGAGCATGGCATTTGCCCTCTGGTACTCAGATATTGAAAGTTTCATCTTAAGCCGTGGAAGGCATCCAGACATTAAACTATTCAATAAATACTTCTAATTGAGCTAGTGTTTAGGCCTTTCAAAATCTATACAGATGAGATTAATATCATTCAAAAAAAATAGAGGATTTTCATGTTAAAAAAACTGGAGTATTTATTTAGCACAGTTTCCCCCTCTCCATGGTACACTGCAATTCCAATATTGATAAGGTTAGTATACGTAGCATTTCAAAAAGATGAATATAAGTCATGATTGGTAGCTCATGCTCAGAGGATGCATACTGTATTCCTTCTTTTATTAAAAAAGAAGGAATAAAAAATCAGGTAAAGTAGTAGTGAGATTCAAATCCTTGAATAAATTTTGAAGCTTTTCTTTAGGTGGCTTGTGCAGGTTGGCATTTATGCCGTTAAAAGCCACAATTATATTCTTTGCTTTGGCTCTTTGATAAAGCCATTTGTATGGTGTAACTTTAAAAAATATACAGCAGTGCCTTTTGTTGTTTTACAAAAAAGCCACCAATTGTCATACTAACATTATGATGAGAACTAAATGAAGACCGGCCTTGCTATCATTGCCACTGATTTCTGTTTTCATGTCTTGGACAGCTTCAGGTGATGCATACTACTGCAGTAAGAACTGAAGTTCAGACCAAAAAAACAAAACAAAACCCCACAAAGCTATAGGACAGCATGTCAAAGACACTGTATTTACTGCCATTTAAGAAAGCTGTAGTACTTAAAATGTCTTCTGTTCTGGCTCTACAATAGTTTAGGGCAGGGGTCGGCAACCTTTCAGAAGTGGTGTGCCGCGTCTTCATTTATTCACTTTAATTTAAGGTTTGACGTGCCAGTAATACATTTTAACGTTTTTTTGAAGGTCTCTCTCTATAAGTCTATATATTATATAACTAAACTATTGTCATATGTAAAGTAAACAAGGTTTTCAAAATGCTTAAAAAGCTTCATTTAAAATTAAATTAAAATACTGATCTTACACCACCGGCCCACTCAGCCCATTGCTGGCCTGGACTTCCGTTCACCTAGGCCGGTGGCAGACTGAGCTGGGCCTGCAGCTGGGACCTCGGCTGGCAAGGGGCCAGCAGCCAGAACCCCAGACCGCAGTGGGCTGAGAGGGGCCGACGGCCAGGACCCAAGACCAGCGCTGGGCTGAGCGGCTCAGCCCGCTGCCACTCAGCCCACTGCCGGTCTGGGGTTCCATCCGCCGGCTCCTGCCAGCCAGGGTCCCAGCTGCCGGCCCCACTCAGCCCACTGCTGGTCTGGGGTCCCGGCCCTGCCCACATAGAGTGGGTACCTACCTTCTCCCTGGTTCTGGCCCATTCTCTTCCTCTCTGTCTGCACTGAGCTGAGGGTGGGAGTGCACTGAAAACAGGGCTGGGGGTGAAGGAGCAGGCTGGGGGTTGGGGTATAGGGTCTGGCCAGGATCTAGAATGAGGGAGGGGGAGCAGGGTTGGGGCAGGAGGTTTGGGTGTGGAGTGCTTACCTGGGCAGCTCCCATTTGGTGCAAGGGTGCAGGTGGGAATGTGTGGGGGGTGCAGGAGCTCCCGTTTGGTGCTCAGGGTGGGGGTGGGAATGTGGGAGGTGCAAGAGTCAGGGCATGGAGTGGGGGGGCTGGGAGTGTGTGAGGAGGGTGCCAGAGTCAGGGCAGGAGGCTGTGGGTGTGTGAGAAGGGTGCAGGAGTCAGGGCATGGGGTGTGGGGGTGGGCTGGGTATGCGTGGGGGTGCTGGAGTTAGAGCTGGGGTCGTGGGGGGGTTCAGGGGTCAGGGCAGGAGGCTGGGGTGTAGGGGAGGTGCAGGGGTCAGGGCAGAGGGCTGGGAGTGTGTGGGGCGGGTGTAGGGGTCAGGGCAGAGGGCTGGAGGTGTGTGAGGGGGGTGCAGGGGTCAGGGCAGAGGGCTGGGGGCATGGACTAGGGTTATGGGGATGCTCCAGCCCCCTGCCCAGAGCGGCTCATGGCAGGGGGCTGGAGGGGATATGCCCTGATTCCACCCCCCTTCCCCAAGGACCCGTCCCCACCTCTTCTCTGCCTCCTCCCTGGAGCAGCGAGCGCGCTGTGGGTCCGCTTCTCCCCCTCCCTCACAAGGGCCATCAGCGGATCAGCGGCAGGGAGGGAGAGGAGGAGGGGCAGGAACGCAGCACACTGGGGGAAGAGGTGGGGGAGGGGGGAGTTTGCCTGCCCTGCAGCAGCAGCCAGCAGGACCAAGCTTCTTCACCCTGCCCCCGCGAGTGTGGGGGTGGGGAGGAAGGTGGTGGAGAAGAGCGGGCCGGGGCAGGCAGGATTTTTAATGGCACGCTGCTGCCTGCCGGGGTCCCAGCCTGGGTTTGGCAGCAGGCTGAGCAGGGCCGGCGGCTGGGACCCAGCAGGCAGCAGCGTGCCATTAAAAATCGGTTCACGTTCCGCCTTTGGCACGCGTGCCATAGATTGCCGATCCCTGGTTTAGGGTTTGGCTCAAGCCTCAGATTTGGATTTGGATATAAAACTTTAGGCTGTTTTGATTCAGAGATTTGTTTGGTCAGTTCTAAAGATAATGGTTGTTTAAAATTTTAAGGTCCAGAGGTAAGCAAGGATTTCAAGCACTTGCAACACTCAGGGTGTTTGAATCTATGGTTTTGGTTTGGACCCATCTCTAGAGGCACAGAACACGTTCCACTTGAAGTGAAGTGGAGTTACACCGAGAAGGAATTTCCATCCAAACCTTTAATCAGGATATCAGTCATGTAACAAAATATACAATGTGCTCTGTCCATCCACTGGAGGAAAATAGCAAACTCACAGAGGAACAGACAGAAAGGCATCTGGTGTTGGTTCCTGCTAACAGCATTTTACTTTTCTGCCTCCAATTAACACCATCACTGATATAGGGTGGCCGTACTGTCTGCCCCTCGTTAAACTCTGGGACTCTTGACTCACCAGCCCAAAGCACCAGCTCCCATAACACCCATACCAGTCAGGAGAGCCGATAGCAATGTCCCCTAAAAATCCAGCTCAATCCCACTTCCGCTCTTCCAGATATGGGAGTGGGCCAGGGCATACTTCTCCCTGCCTCTCTGTCAGATTGGGCCGGCGGCATAAGATCAGCATTTTAATTTAATTTTAAATGAAGCTTCTTAAACATTTTGAAAACCTTGTTTACTTTACATACGACAATAGTTTAGTTATATAATATATAGACTTATAGAAAGAGACCTTCAAAAAATGTATTACTGTGTGAAGGTTGATAGGAGACTAAGAGCTGGGGGTGGGATGGGACACGTGGCTATTGAGGACGGAGAAGAGAGGAAGAGATGTAGGGTGGAGATAATGGAGTGGGAACAGTACGAAACAGCTTGGGAATCTTGAGAGGAAAGAGAAAAATCAAGGGCTTTAATAAAACAAATATTGGCTTGTAGCAGGGCCATTCATATAGCCACATATATGAATACATACCTACAGAGCCTTATTCTCCACTTCACTACAGTGATGTAACTCCACAGAAGACAATGGAGTTATTAGTTTATGCTGGTGTAAAAAAGTGAAGAAGAAGGTCCAAGAGAGTACAAACCCCTGCACACACACACACAGCGAATCCAAAGCTGCGTCGCTCAAGGAATTATTTAAGAAGTTGCCAGATATAAGAGAAACAGAAAGTTGCACTAGAACCTTCTGCTGGGAGGTACCCTACATTTCATTTATTTGCCTAGTTCATTTTCATAATCCCTTTCTTGTGTATCGGTGATGTACCGCCACTAAAATGCAGCAACTGGGGGAGAGGGGAACCCTAAAACACCATTTTAATTACGTGGCATCACATAAAAGAAAAAGCAGTTCAGCTGGTGCTGTACATTTTACAAATCCCTTCCGTCTTTCAGAACTCCTGCCTTTCTCTTTGATAGAACTTCGTAGAAGTCAATGTTCAAAGGAGTAGCTTTCATGAAACTTCATTGAAAAAAGTGTATTATTTTTACTGCAGAGAAGATAGAGATTTTTATCTACTGCTCACACAGGAAACTCAGCTACAGATATAAAGCAAAAGCTGTGGGTGGTTTCAAAGTCAGTGCAGTACATTCTGTAGGTTTTTGAGAGGCAAATTGTCAAAGCACACCTGATTACCAGGAAAGAATCCATAGTAGTCCATGAACTGGGATTCCTGCTGGCCTTTCCCTTCAGTTGATAAATGTGCAATTTTTGCTTTTAGTTTGCAAAGCAAATGAAAAGAATGGGGGCAAGGGCCTGCTCCAAAATACACTGAAGTGGTACATTGATTTCAATGAACTTTGGATAATACAAGCATAGCCATCTGATAATCACAACTTTCCTCTGACCAGGGCATCTGCATGCAGAGCCCACCAAAAGTGTCAAACATATTTACATTATAGGTATTACACTGATTAGCTTTTTCTGCATTTTTCATGTGTATTGATCCTGCTGCTGAAAGAGATAAAGAACCCAGGGTATTATGTAGATAAATTGCATTTTGCCATCAATCACCATCAGGTTTCTCTTAGGAGCATGACCATTTCACCATGTCTGTTTGGCCCTAATAAATTACAGAAATGAGCTATCACACATAACAGGAATGTGGTTAGCAGAGTAACTGATTTTTGGGGCAGGAACAATCAGAGGGTAAGCAATCACAATCCCATGCTATGGCCACAATAACTTAAATATAGGGTCAAAAGGAGATTCATAATAATAGAAATGTGTTTATTCCATAAAAAAGAACAGTGCCTTTTTCAGGAACAGCCGGAGATGGCCTGAACCACTAAGTCTAGCTTTGGATCTAGGTCCAGATTTTTTTACAGCATAAAGTATGGAGATGATTGGATACAGGGGCTTGATTCAGCTCAATATAAAGACATAAACCATTTTGCAAACATAAAATATAAATCCATATCTACAAATCTACAAATACACAAATCTGATAGATTTTTGGATCCAAGGTTTAAATTGTTCTCGTGTAGCAGCTAGTGGAAAAGAGAGTTAGCCTCAATAGGCCTGGTCACCCTACCCTGAAAATGAACGTGACTTGAACCTTCCTTGAAATTTTATTTTCCACGTGTTTCACATCTTGGTTCTGTCCTTTACAGAAGGAAACATCAGAAATCTCATCAGAATGTTCAGCCTTATTTTGCACACAAAACAGCTTTGGATAATTTGGAGAACATTTAGTTACTCATCCAAACTTCAGAGTGCCTCTCTAATGAAACAAAGCCTCCAAACTCTGAGGGTTTTCCACCAAATAATTCTAATGAAGTCTGAAGAATACAAAAGACAACTTTATTGTAAAGTCAGAATCATGAACTTGAGTGAAAAATTTATCAGTGCAAGATGCTTTCAACCAGATTATGGCTGGCTCTGCATGGTTATCTAACCGTCAGAGGAGTAAGCTTCTGGAATAACTTTCCAAGGGGAGCAGTGAGGGTAAACCACCTGTCTTCAAGACTGAGCTTGATAAGTGTATGGGGAGAGGTGGAAGGGATGATCTCCTGGGACTGCCTACCATGGCATGTGGCCCAGCGATGACTGCAAGTAGCAAAAATCCCCAGTGGCTGGAGACAGGACACTAGATGTGGAGAACTCCGAGTTACTACAGACAATTCGTTCCCAGGTATCTGCCTAGTGGGTCTTGCCCACATGCTCAGGATCTAACCGATAGCCATATTTGGGGTTGGGAAGGAATTTCCCCCCTGCTCAGATTGGCAGAGCCCCCTGTGGCAGAGACCCTTCCTCTGCAGTATGGGGCATGGCTCACTAGCAGGTTTAAACTAGTGTAAACGGTGGTTTCTCTGTAGCTTGAAGTCTTTAAAACCATGATTTGAAGACTTCAGTAACTCAGCCAGAGGTTAGGGGTCTATTTCAGCAGTGGATGGGTGAGGTTCTGTGGCCTGAGGTCAGACTAGATGATCACAATGGTCTCTTCTGACCTTAAAGTCTGTGAATCTATGAATGAAAAAATCCCTCCTTCTCCCTTTCACTTCTTGCATTTCCTGGCTGTTGGGACTAGTGTACCACTCCCTTCAGTTCCAGCTAGGAGAAGAGAAGGGAGAACATGCTGTAGCCGTTAAAAAGGAGCACAGGTCTATCTGAGGTACTTATATGGTCCCCATTGCCATAGTATCTGAGCACCTCACCATCTTTAGAGTATTTATCCTCAAGTGCTTCTGGGTAAAGGGAAATGGGGGTATGTGCTTATTATCCCCACTTTACAGCTGAAGAACACAGGTGGTCATATATGAAGTCTGGAGGGCAGGGAATTGAATCTAGGTCTCCGAAATCCCAAGGTGGCATCCTAATCACAGGACCATTCTTCCTCCTAGCCTGGTGTCCAGGATGAGCCAGAATGTCTCTGAAGACTCCTGTTCCTCTGTGACCTCTGGGCACCATACCAGCTATGATTTAAAAGCCCCAATATGGCCTTGTGGTCTTAGCTCTTTTGAAGCCTTATTCTGGTGTCAGTTGCTCCAAGTATACACCAGTGTGAGTCAGCTGACTGAAGTAAAATTACTTCCAATTTAAACCAGTGTGATATCAGAATGTAGAGGAAAGCAATTTCATAACACAAAGACACACACTTAACTCAGGCTCATAGACACAGTGATTTGAAAAGTCTTGCATCTCATGTAGTCATTTACACCAGTGCAGAGAGGGTGTAAAACACTGTCATTCTGATGTGGTAGCATTTGAGAAACTCACTTTGCACAGCTGTGAAAAGTGTTGGAGATCCACGTTCAACAGGCCTACAGCAGACCTAAGAAACCAATAATATGCAGACAGCTAATGCAATTGTGTTTTAATAACTTTTTAATTATGTGTTAATTATTTATTCATTACATTGTTTATTCTTATACTTCATCAGAAGTCTCAGGTGTCCCTAAATGGAAACTGCAGTTCTCTCAATGTCTTGGAAAGAATCTTGCAGTGTTACAGTAAGTTTTATTACATTTAAGCTAGTGATGATGGGAAAACCCTACTCCTGGGGTAATCCTGTGCCAAAAAATTAAAATTTCTGCACCAAAAATTAAAAATTCTGCAAACAATATTTTAAAATGCTGCAAAATTTTGCGTATTTTATTTGTCAAAATAACACATTATAATCACACCAGTTTCAATTATTTTGGCAATTGATTTCAAAGTACCTGTCAACAAGTCTGTCTCTAACAATACATACAAAAAAATAGATTCAGGTAATTTTTTTTCACAGATTCTTTACTAGGCATATTAATACATAACTTTGAGTAATTAATTTAAATTACAGTGCCAAAACATATTTCCCAGACCCATTAGAAGTAGTTCAAACTCTTGGGGGAGTCAGGGGTAACTGAGGAGCTGAAGGAGCCTGAGAGTGAACCTGGAGGATGGTTAGGTATGGGTGGGAGACGTATACAACATTTTTTTGTGGGGGGAGAAGGGATTATTAGGGACTTGGGGAGCCTCCCCCAGGCAGACCCTGGCTGACCCCAAGCCTCTCTTATTCAGTCAGGCACATCTGCTGTGTCCCTGCACCACCCATCCCCATGTGTCCCTGCAGACCCCTCCCCATATGTGCCTGCAGTTCCCAAGCCCCTCTCCCTTTGGGGCCCTGTAGCTCCCCTTCCATTCAGCCCCTGGCTCAGTGCTGTCACCCCACTAGTTCTTAAGCCTGTGCCCCAGTCTATTCCCCCACCAGCCCTTTTGAACCCCAGTCTGTGACCCCTCAGCAGCCTTGTATGCCCCACTCTATCTGTCTTAACCTAGATTCATGGGCAGGGTGCTGTGATGAGCGCAGCTGGCTGCTGGCTGTTTTGGTGCCACAGTGGCTCTGGTGGGTAAAAGTTGGAACTGCAGCACTTCTCAGGCAGAATGTATTTTCTGCAGGGAAAAGAAAATTTGTGCCGCACATGAATTCTGCGCGTGCACAGGGGCGCAGAATTCGCCCAGCAGTAACCTCTCAAATGGTGTTCAAAATTCAGTAGCAGTAGCACGTGCATTCCACATGCGCTGTTATCCTTCTTCGGAGAAGGCTTGATGCTGGGGTCAGAGCTACAGTGCTACCCTAACATTCAAGTTGTGTACAAGCCCAGGAAGCAATAGGGCACAACTTTTCTCTCTCTCTTTCTCTGCTGTTGATGGGCGAGGAGTAGGTTGGCTGGAACAAAAAGAGACATGCAGAGAGGAAAGATGAAAGACACTTAGAGAATCCAGCCTTGAAAGATTTATTCAACTGAGGAGGCTGCAAATCTAAGAATTTGAATTGGTCTTTTATGAACATGAATGATATAAAGTAACATATTAAAAAAACAAGTATATTTGTAATCTTAACTTATAAAAATACTCTATTTTCATCTAAAAATACTTCATAAAACCCCTAGGGCCCTAGCCCCTCAAGGAGCTCAAAAGAAAATAAGCAGACACAAACCCATCCCAATGTATGTTGGAGTAATCATAAATAAATAAATAATAACAACACTAAGCTCTTCTGAAATTGTGCTAATCACAGGATTGTCCTGATCTACACTTGAAATTAAACCGTGTGCTACACCAATTACTGACCTGCTGTTGTCAGCAATGGGTAATTTTTCTATTCTGGAGCAGGCCAGTTCACGTTCTTGTAGCAAGACATTTCTTTTTTTCTTTCTTGTGGTGTTGTTTTCTTAATTTAAAAGTACATGGCTGCTCTTTATGTATGGAACAATATAACAGCAGTAGAGTGTAGGTTACCTGAAGGTTTTTAAGATCAGGTTGGACAAACACCTGTCAGGGATGCTCTAGGTATACTTAACGCTGCCTCAGCATGGGGGGGGGGGGAATAGATTGCTGACCTCTTGAGCCTCCCTCCCCCATGCCTACATTACTATCGTTGTATGAAAATACATTGTTTTAGGTGCTGTCTGCGCAAGCTATTTGCTAACACAGAGTTAACCTGGGTGCTTTCATTCATACATATATCACATTTCTTTTATAGCTATCATGTAGTTACCAGGCTACTCTCTTTTTACACAGGTTATTAAAAATAATCTTGAAAACAGAGCTATAGTCAAGCAACTGTCATTCTGAATTTCCCCCATTAATACCTATATATTATCCTGTGACATGTCAGGTTCGGTACAAATCATAAACGTCACATCACATTATATTATGTAAGGTAATAATAATGCACTTGGGGTTATGAGCCAGCAGCCTGAAAAAGAGGCGGCTTTTTTTTTGTTAAAGATTTTTTTTTAAACAAGCACATAATGCAATCAAGCCTCTTAGCAAGTTTGCTTTTCTATTAATATAGGACAAATCAAATTAATGTTGGTGTAAATGGACAACATTCTCTTCCAGCTAATGGAGCTGCACTCATCTTTCTGAGAACTTGGCCCAGGGTTTCAGAGATGTAACTCAGAAAAGCGTTCAAGTTATTTATTTGCTCTCCGGTAGTGCTCCTGATCTGCATATGTGCAATATTTCTCAAGATGTTCTTTATCGTCCCTCAAGTTCTTTCTAGTCAAAGAGATGCAAGAATGACGTTTATGCTTGTAATTTTTATAGGGCCACATCTTCACCTGGTGTAAATTGGTATAGTTCTATTGAAGTTAATGAAGCTATGCCAATTTACACCAGGTGTGAATCTGGCCCAGCATGTCAGAATATGCATGGGGCTTTTCAGGAAAATATGAGACAATACCCAGGACCAAGGAGGCCTGATTCATCAACAGTTTCTCATATGGACAGTCCTTACACAAATAGTCCCATTCAAGACAACGGACCATATTCTTATCTCTGTTACATTGAAGTAAGTATGGAACAATGCCAATGAAAGCAATGGAGTCATTCTGGAATTACCTTGGTGTAACTAAAATCAGAATCTGGCCTGATGGGACTACGCCTTTGGGTCTCAGGTGCCAGATTGGGTCCATATGAACCACTCAATACAATTGTGTAGCCTTAAACAACAAACATCATCCCCAGAAACTATGCCTTTTAGCGTGTGAGTAACAGAAATAAGCATAGGTAACGGACAGTTGATACCTGGTTTATTTCTAGCAGTACTTTTTTTTAATGCAAATAAAATAAGTGGTGAAGGCATTCACATTTTCTCATTTTAAAAGTATAGCAAACAAACTGTCAGATTTTTCTCCATAAGTAATATCGTTCCTGCATGGATTACTTGTCAAGGCCATCAATCAATAATGTCATTAAATTCATGATTGCTTTTCATGTATGCATAAAATATGAATTATTTACCAAAGTGCACTTGTCAAGCACTTAAAAATCTGTAGACATTCATATAAACAAAAGTAGGGAAACTGTACAGACCTGAAACCTTGCCATAAAAATCTATTCAGTTGAAATGTTAAGTTATATTAAAAGCTACTTAAAAATAGTTCGCAAAAAGAAAAGGAGGACTTGTGGCACCTTAGAGACTAACAATTTATTTGAGCATAAGCTTTCGTAAGCTACAGCTTATGCTCAAATAAATTTGTTAGTTTCTAAGGTGCCACAAGTACTCCTTTTCTTTTTGCGAATACAGACTAATATGGCTGCTACTCTGAAACTTGAAAATAGTTGAGATTCATAGATTTTAGAGATAGAATGAACCACTATGATCATTTAGTCTGATGATCTGTATAATACAGTACCAAGAACTTCACTGGGTAATTCCTCCAGTGGATTACTCTGGCTGTTAAAAAGATGTGTCTCATTTCCAATATGCTCTGCAGTTTGTTGATGATATAATAAAAGAGTAAATAAAGAAAACCATATCCTCTTGTCAAATAAAAGTTAATACTAATAATCCTATTTTATCTATTTCATTGCAATATACCATTTCAGAGGTGATGTGTAAGGCTGTGTATATTAGACTTCCTTACACAAAACTCAGACTTCGTTACATCCAGATTCTCTTAAACCTACTCACGCCTACTCTATCCATGTATAACGGCTTCTAAGGTAGCATGGCTTACATGTCAAGGAGCTGGAAGAAGGTATGCAAGAGTAGCCTCACGCAACTTTAAGTTGCACATTCTTCTAGCTGCTCAGCATGTAAATTACACTCCCTTACACTTGAATAGAGTGGGTATAGGTTGGTCTAGGGGAGTCTACTAGCAAAGTACTCTTGGGATCTGTGTTTTGTTTTGTGTTATTGACATCTAGAGCTGTGCAGAGAAAGGTAATTCAATTTGCCAAGGATTTAGATATTTTGAAATTTGGTTTCATTCTAATTAGGAACAAAACCCCTACATTTTGAAATTCTCCACAAAAGGGAAAGCCCTGGGGTTCACAAATCTGGGACAGTCTACCTTGTTGAGTGCCCTGGGGATACAAAACCTGGAAGCCTGGGGCTCACAGACTCAGAGACAGTCAGCCTGGCTCATTGTCCCAGGGCCATGGATTCATGAAGCCTTCCTCGGGTCCTTGGGACAGTTTGCTTGGCTGGCTATCCCAGAACAGCAGAAACTGGAAGCCTAGGTTCAACTGTGATGAACTGATAAATTCTTAAGAAGAACTGTTTTGTTGAAATTCTTCCCACTAGCTTTATTAGCACCTTCATTATTAACTTAGAAAGAGAAGTAAACAACATAGTAATTAGGGGTCAGCACCACAATGTTGCATGACAGACACTTGACAAAATTACCATACTTAGTGATGGACATTGGTGGGGGGGCTATGTCATTCAATGTTTTTAAAAATTACCACGGACCTCAACATTTTTGCCACGGACACATTGCTGACCCCTGACAGTAATTAAATTCACAGATTATGCTAACTGAATTGAGAGAAGTTGCAAGCACGAGTGAGGAAAGAAATAATCCAAAGTATATTAAATAAATTAGAAGCACTGGCAGAAAATTTCAAAATGAGATTACATTTAAAATAATAGAAGCTAATGTGTGTGTGATTGGGGGTGGGGGGTAGGAGAAATAATCTAAAACAAAAGTATTCCATGGAGAAACCTGATGAACAGTAAGAGACTTAGGAAGTACTAGCATTCACCATCAAAGAAAAACTTTGAAATAAGATATGGTTGCAAAAAAGGAAAGTTATGTGTAACAGAGCAGTGATCACAGGGAGTTAGGAAAGAACGTCAGGGAAGAAGAGATTCTGGAATATTATGTGCATCTCTGGGCATCTCTTCACCAGGAAGACATTATTAAGCTAGAAGACGCTCAGAGAAAAGAGGGACTGGATGGATTGATTTAGGAAGAAAGAACAAGAGCTCAATACGTATAACTTTTCTAAGTAACAACTAAGGTGTAAGTGATGGCCTACAAACGTTTGAAGGATGTAAACACCAGGGAGAGCAATTACTAGGCATAATAAAAAGGATATGACTGGCAGTAATTGGATGAAATTAAGAAAAGAGAAATTTTGACTAGCTATTGGGAAAAAAATTCTGTCAGTGAAATGGATTGAGATGCAGATTGATCTCTGAAGCACAGTGGTTGAAGCCCTCTGGCTCAACGTATTGAAATCTAGATTGGACAAAACATTACAAAAAAATGTTCAATACAGAACAGTCCTGCACTGGCATGAAGATAAACCAGATGATGAAACAACAGTCTTACCTGTAGATTTTATGAGCTTCAGGCATGCCATACCCAGCATGATACTGTTTAAGACAAACCCATTTATTTTAATGGAACAATGGAAGTGGAAGGTCACGCGACACATTGATTATTTGGGGACAACATGCTTATGATGTGCTCAAAAGTTGAAGGAAACATATAAGTATGCAACTTTTGCTAGAATACAACAGCGGCTTTTCCAAGTGTAATGCCCATTTACAAATAGTAGATGGACTCTTTGCTCACTCTGGTTGCTGAATTGTACATTTGAACATTGCCTCACCTTCACCCATGACAGTCTGCAGAACTTTTATCCTACCATAGAAATCACTATACTTACATTTGTATTTGTGGACAATGGAGAGTTTGTCAGTTAAAATAGGAGTGCATTCTTAATCTCATGTGGAGAAAATAAAGCTCTGTTTAGTGTCTGTGAATCTGAGATCCAGCAGAGTGGCAGAGATCAAGAGCTACACTCCAGCGTGTAGCACGGTTAATTGTTTTAACCTTTGAAAGTGAAGTTTTTCAAAAGCACAGCAGTATAGTCCTTCTATTCTTCCTGGGTTGGCTTTACTTTTAGCAGAGTCATATTTACAGTAAATGATGGATAGAAAACAGTATCTCGCTGATATCAGCACATTCAGTGCTTACCACCTGAGTAACCTCCTGGTTGAGAGATACAGTACAAGCTTTCCCTAAAAGGTCAATAAGCAGGAGTGAAATTGATGTCTTCACCCTGACTGTCCCTGCAGGTATGTTTAACTTACAAAAACATCAAACATTGTTTCTTTTCTAGAAATTATGCCAAGTAGTAGAGCACTCCAGTAGGTACAATTACATTATTTTGTTCTTTGCAACCCTTCTGTGTCGCTACACAGCATTCTTAGCATCTGCACAGACCTAAGGGAGTTCATGGAGTAGCAACCACTATTGCAAAATTGTAGAGATGGAACCTAGTGGTTAAAGCTGGGGCCTAGGAATTGTGGCCCATGCCATACTAAGATGTGCCTTCCAGGCCCAAACTTTGGGGGCTTGAGGAATCAATGAATAATAAAACAATAAAATGAAAGAGAGGGAAAGAAGATGATTCTCTCTTTATTGTTTAAAGAATGTGTTTTTTATATAACTGTACAATAGCATCTTAATATCAAGAGCATTGGGAACTATGTGGCACCAACCACTGGGAGCCTTTTATACTGCTGAGAGCTTGTTGAGACACTGCTGGATCATTTTTTAAAAAGGAACAAAATAATGTGAGATGGTTAAGGAACAAAGGATAGGAACTGCCATATTGGATCAGATCAACTGTCCAGCTAGTCAGTTTTCTTATTTGCAACCTAGATACTTCATAGGAAAGTGATAGAAAGCCTGTAATAGAATAGGGGGAATTTCTTCCTAAGACATACCAGTTAATGTTGGCTTATGGGTGTATATGCTTTATGTGCTATCCTTTTTAAAGTAATTGTGGATTGTATAAATCACTAACCCCTTTTGAATACTATTAAGCTCTTGGCCTGAGTCTCTTGTGGCCGTGACTTCTGCAGGGGAATTTGTATTGTATAGAAAGCTACCTGTTAGCAAATTTAAATGTGTTCCTTTCAGTTTGATTGGTTGACCCCTGTTGTTCTATAGAACTGGTCAGAAAGGGCTCAACTGACTTTGCCATGAGCCCAAAGTAAGAGGCAGTCTGTTGTTCCATTGCCCCAGGAGCAACCTGGAAGGTAGATTGTAAGAGCCAATCTCCCTACTGGTTCTACTCCCTAATCACACATGCACCCAAACAATTCTCCAGGGAGGGAGTAAACTGCACCAGGTTTATGCTACAACCTACATTCCCTGGCATGACCGGTTCTCACTCCTCCCTCCAGCCCACCTATATGGACACAGGGGTTGTGTGGAGTCTGTTTCCTCTCCCACATTGCTACTTCTAATGCAGGTAGTTGGCAAAGGTATGTAAGGAGATGTCATGCTAGCTGGACCACAACTTGGCCCAAGATAGACAAAAACAGCGAGACTCCTATTTTAATTTGAAAAATGTTTTGATGTAAATTTCCCAGATTTAGGGATTGAGGAATGATGGCCTTGGTATGATATTGCAATCTGTAAAGTATGTATGTTTCTGCATGATGTGCATGCCTGTTAAGACAGTGAGAGTCAGTGCACACACTGTGCACTAAACAGAAATGCATTGTGTTCTTGTGGGCAGTGTTGAGATGAACCTCTTTGCTATGAATGTCTCTGAGTACAGGGAATTGCAGTGGGACTGAGTTAAGTAACAGCTGACCCACAAAACAAAGGCTTCAGCATATTCTGAGAATATAAATGGAGAAATGCCTGATCCAGGAACCATAATCACCCTGCACAAATAGAGGGTATTATTCCCTTCAAAGCCATGTAAAACCTTATAGCCCTCCACCATAATACTGACAAAATAATTAATCTGCTTTTTAGAGTATCTGCTGTGTCATATGTTTTTTCTAAGGCACCAATCACCTATAGCATCTAAACACAGTTAATCCAGCACCTTTAGGCCACTTGGTGGTCTCCATGATATGGCGTATGAAGGTAAAAGTATTGCCAGACCCTCCAAATGGATCAATTCTACAGCTAGAGTACATTCTTTTCAAATCTGGCACTATGTACATCAGTGCATTTCTCAGTTTCCCAGTGTTCCCACTGTCAGAACACACATATATAAGGTTTTGGTACTTAAAATTTCATGCAAGATTGCAAGAAATAGCATATTTGGAAGTTAATGATTAAGTTTTTGATGCCTTGCCCCCACCCTTCCTTTTCTTCTCTTCCAAGCTATACATCCATTAACACAGATTTTACTCCAAAAAAGTATTTGCTCATGACACCCACAATCCCAAATATTGTCTGCTCATTACACTTTTTTAACTAACTTGAAATGTACCATCCACCCTGTGACGTTGCACTCCATAATGGTTTATAGAAATATGCTTATGAGTGTAAATATGACATGACTGTAATATGTTTTATGGTAGCTATGCCATGTAACATATCTCTGCAAAGGTTATGATCTACTGGATATATTCATCCTATTTACATGCCTATATAATTTTTGTATTCGAAGTTATGAATATTGGATATGTACTTGTTTGATTTTAAGTAGCCTCAGTGAAGCAGTTGGTCAGCTTCTTGAGAAAAGACTATTCTCAGTAAGTTCCCAATCAAGAAACACTTAGGCTAACAATGAACTTTGAGAGACACCAATCCACATCTGAGCTTTCCTGGGAATGTGGCATCGGCCGGTAAAGTTCTGAGTCCATTCGTGGACATGTGACTTGCCCATGTGACTCCAAAACTCCATCTTGGAGCTGGATTCTACATAGGAAGGAGAAGGGGTTTCCACCCACAAGAGAAAGTCTATTTAAGCCCCTGGAAACCCCTCCATTTTGTCTTCAGCTGGCTCAAGAGGTAGCCTCTCCACCCCCAAAGGATACCTGAAAGAAACTGGAACAAAGGACAGTAACTACGGGGGTGTGAGTAATTGCTGGACCCAGACTAGAAGGAGCCTAGTGTGTAAAAGAAGCTTATTGGAACATCTCTGAGGGTGAGAATTTCACCTGTAATCACTTTCTTACTGTATTAGGCTTAGACTTTCATGTTTTATTTTATTTTGCTTGGTAATTCACTTTGTTCTGTCTGTTATTACTTGGAACCACTTAAATCCTACTTTTTGTATTTAATAAAATAACGTTTTGCTTATTAATTAACACAGAGTATGTATTGATACCTGGGGGGGGGGGAGGGAGGGAGGCAAACAGCTGTGCATACCTTTCTATCAGTGTTATAGAGGGCAAACAATATATGAGTTTACCCTGTGTAAGCTTTATACAAGGTAAAAAGGATTTATTTGGGGTTTGGACCCCATTGGGAGTTGGGTATCTGGGTGCTGGAGACAGGAACACTTCTTAAGCTGTTTTCAGTTAAGCCTGCAGCTTTTGCTGGATGTGGTTCAGACCTGGGTGTGTGTTTGTAGCAGGCTAGCATGTCTGACACAACCAGGCAGGGCACTGAAGTCCCAAGCTGGCAGGGAAAACAGGCTCAGAGGTAGTCTCAGCACATTAGGTGGCAGTCCCCAAGGGGGTTTCTGTGATCCAAGCCATCACACCCCTTTCTCAAATACTGGAGTGTCCAGTAGTGAATCTAACTGTGCTGCTTTAATTACTAGCATTTTGATGTATTATATAGACACTCTATTATATGAATTATGTCTATTAATTTAGCATGTCTCTCTGCATGCAAAACCAATATTTCAACAGCCAGCGGATAATACCTTAGCAATAAATGTTCAGATCTCTCATTTTCATTGCAACTTTCATTTAGAAGGCTTTCAAAAGGCTTATATATTACTACAGAAACATATATAGGTACACAAGCTCTACTTCACCCATCACTGAACCACAGCATCTTCTAGGATGGGTTGTAGGATGGGTTAACAGCAGCCAGCAACACTACTCACCCTATAAAAGCAAGAAGAAGAATACATTCCATTGAAATAACAAAGGGGAATTTAGATAGGCAGAAAACTATCAAAAGACAAATATGGACAGGACAGTGATGACTACAACATTACAGTTAAAAAAATGTGTAGGGTCTTTAAGGACGTGAAGTAGCGAGGACCTAAGTTTCCTAAGAAAGGTGGCACCTACAACAGCACTCTTACACCGAGATGGAGCACTGGTTCAATCTGTACTCAGAGGAAAGAGTGCCACTTACTGAGTCCTCAGCATTGCTGCCTGCAACAAGCTAGGGCATGCCTACATGGTGAGTTAGTGTATGGCAAGGCAGGGTGTGAATGAACAGCACACCAGCTTGCTCTGCGCTAACTCTCCCTGTGGACCCTGCTACAGCACAGTGAAAGTTCTGTAGCGCACTTTCACCTACCGCTGGCTGACACGTGAGTACGTCACAGCACACTATAGAATCTTAACGGTCAAATCACATTCAGTCCAAATATTTTTCCATTTTTGTCTTTGGCTCACTTTTTCAGCAGCATCCATAGATTAACAAGAATTTATGTCTAGAATTTTCATAGAATATCAAATATAGAAGGTTAGTATACAGGCTGAAAAACCCTAATCTTTTGTTTTAAGTGATATGACCCAAGTTTATAGAAATAGGAAACGTTATAGGGATAAGGATGTTTGTACATAGTGCAGGGATCGGCAACCTTTGGCCCACGACCCGCCAGGGTAAGCCCCTTGGTAGGCCAGGCCGGTATGTTTACCTGCCACGTCCTCAGGTTCAGCCGTTCACAGCTCCCACTGGCTGCGGTTCACTGTTCTAGGTCAATGGGGGCTGCGGGAAGCGGCGGCCAGCACATCCCTCGGCCCATGCTGCTTCCCTCAGCCCCATTGGCCTGGAGCGGCAAACCGCGGCCAGTGGGAGCTGCGATTGGCTGAACCTGCGGACGTGGCTGGTAAACAAACCGGCCCAGCCCGGCCCGACAGGGGGCTTACCCTGGCAGGCTGTGTGCCAAAGGTTGCTGATCCCTAACATAGTGATATGGACATACATACTTTAGCATAGTGTATACATATGTAGGAGAAAACATTAGTTTATTAAACAACTAGATACATATCCTAGATATGAGATGCTTTCTCTCCTATGCCAACTGTCACCCACTACATCCAAAATAGAAGGGTATTTATCCAGGAGGTCAAATTTTCAATTGCTCAGTACCCACAGTTAAGGCCAAAT
Source organism: Eretmochelys imbricata (assembly GCF_965152235.1). NCBI lineage: Eukaryota > Metazoa > Chordata > Testudines > Cheloniidae > Eretmochelys > Eretmochelys imbricata. The sequence continues at coordinate 190,627,767 of NC_135572.1, read as the reverse complement.
TTTCAAAAATGCTTAGTAATGAATATGCTGCTGGGCTATTTTGAAAATCTGACTCTGACAGTGGGTGCTCAGCCCTTCAGAAAATACTGGCTTTATTGTCCAGGGATCTCTAACACTGAACAGCTTGAGCAAAGCACAAATATGAAGTAGGCAGAGATATTAACCAAATATTTATTTGATCAATTACTATTGATTGTTGAAGATTTATCTGAAGAATTATCTTGTCTTAAACAGTAAATAGATCAATAACAGCACACAATTAAACACCGAATAAGTAAGTACAGGGAGACTTTGAAGTTGTTAAAGAAACTGCTAAGAAAATTCCTGGAGGAAATGAGCCACGTACCTTAAGGTAAAGAGGAACACTAACAGAAACAATCTTGTTTGTAAAATGCTGAATACCTGCAGGATTTGTAATAGATTACAGAGGAAAATACAGTCAAACTATATATTTTGGCTGAAAGCCTATCTGTTTTGCAGACCCTCCTTTCATTAACTCAGGTGAACTTGAATATGTGTGAATATCACAGAAAGGGGTCACCTATCTCCGTGATGTGAATAGCCCATTCCCAGAACAGAAATAGCAGGCCAGATCCTCAGCTGGTGTAAAGCAGTGTAGCGCTACTGAAATCAATGTAGTTAAAGATTTACACCATCTGAGGAACTGCCCTGTAGAATACACCACCATTTTTTTCAACAATTTCACTAAATCTTGATTGATTCTCATGCAAATGCTTTTGATGAAGATTATGCTGAAGCCCAGTTCTCAATTTTCTTTCCCCTATCATCAGGGAATGCATTCCGAAAGAGTTTCCAGGACACCTCAGGGCATCTCTCTTGAAGTTGAAACTATCAGTTGAGAAGTAAGTTTATTCTTTTCTTAGGACTTAAACCTACTATAGAGACCTTTTGTGGCAGCAGTATGTATAACACCAGAACAAAAAAGATCACTGTCATCTTCACAATCTAAGCAGTGAAAGAACTACAAAGCAGCCCTATCTCAAGTAGCAGACAAAGGTGGGAATATTATGCACATTATACTCTAAGACTGCTGAAGAACACTCATTCCTAACCTTTAACATCTAAACCTATTTAATTTATTTCCTTCCAAGAACTATACCACTTGATATATTCGGAAAGCATTTTACACGGCTCAAATGAAACTCGGTGCAGATTTTCTGTCTTTTTCCCAAGATGTCTGAACTTTACAAAAAAATAACATTAAACCCTGCCCTGCTCTCCGGGCATTGGCTCAATTATTGCAATGAGTTTGCAAATTAGAAAATGGCACCTTGTATTTACACTATACCTTCTCCTGTTAGACACTTCTCTTATCTTATATTGATGATTAAGGAAATGCAAATATCAGAGGATGTCCTGTCAATAACACTCAATATATCACCTTCTTGCACCGAACTGATAAACTAATACTGAAAGTCATTTGGAACATTCATGAATACTGTACATAAGTGAATGAAGTGCTAGATTTGCAGTCGTAGAGACCAAAATCTTTTCCTTATTCACAGATGACTGTACAGCACAGGGGCAAGCAGTTGAATACCAATGTCTGTGAAACGGTTGTTTTGTTTCTATGACCAATAAGCTTTTGGCCTGTCAGTTGAGACTTCCAACAAGATTGCCAAATATAGTGGTTGTCTTGATGGGGACACCTGTCCACAGAGAACTGAAGAGAGCCCACCAACTCATTTCATACAGGCTAAATGACCACTAGATATTAAGAATTTCCACTAATTAAAATCTGAGTAAGATCTGAATCAACGACCTAGAAAGATCCTCTTTCCCATTGTTGTTCCTCCATGTGATCCAGTTCCCCAACACATCCACATATTGTAACAGCCAGGGGTTTGTCTAGTGATATTAAAGTAAACATGTTGAGGAAAACTTTTTTTATTCTATGCAACAAGATTTAAAGTACCTAAAATCTCTAGTCTTTAACAGAAGCACAATTAGCCAGACTGACTACAAAGAACCTCTGGGGTCAAAGCTTTTAGTTAAAGTTATAAGGATCCAGATTGTAATAATTCTTCTTTCCCTGCTCACTCTCCCTGACATTTACTTTTTTTTTTTTTTTTGTTAGACATCTTGGATTTTTGGAAATTAAGTTTTTAATTATTTAAAGTGAGTTGCAGTGGCAAAAAGATTTATTTGCCCTTTTTTCCCATCATAAACACATTTTTTGACAGGCAGTTATTTATATTTGATTAACAAATACAAACCTCAAATTGTTCTAAAATTACAGAGTAATATTTACCTTCAAACTTGCAACTAGCAGTCACAAAAGTTTGTGAATATATCTCCCATAAATTGAACGTTAGACTTAATCAGAAGTAAAGATTAAAATTATTTAAGTGGGTACTCTAACTCTCAGATAAAATAAGGGGAGCCTTTCTACTGAGTTGGGATCAATCAGGCAAGGCATGGGCCTGAGTTTAATTTACACTTTCATTGAGTTAATTCCATGTAAAATGGTTATAAATGATATCTGAATAGAACACCACCATCAGAAAATATTTTCTGGTGTTCCATTGGCTCTCCCTTTAACTCAAACACTTTGAAAATGCATTGTTGAAATGTAGATGGATCTGATATTCCTGAAAGTATATTCGACATTTTATCTTATTTAATCAGACTTTTACTGAATTTCTACTATTTTAAACAGAATTATACTATATGTTTACAGTGGACTGCCATCCTAGCTCCAAAAAGACCTAGCATGTCTAGGCCGTGTCTAGCTTTCTTTCTAGTCTAATCTGTTTCTTAAAACAAAACAAAACATATTATTAAACACCACTTAGCACCAACTGTAAAGGGGATTCACATCTTTAAAAAATGTGTTATCTGGTCATGGTCAACCTTAGGTTCTCCCATAATTAACTGTGTCTACACTAGGAGTTAAGTGATGTTTTAAAACATGTTACATAACACACTATGTATAGAGATGTTAAATGCCCCCCATTTTCCTAGTAGATACAAAGTTTTTGGCCAGTTATGAATCTACAGTAACTGGTAAATACCTAATGTTCAGTGGTTTCACATGCACACTTCAATGATCTCTGAAATACTTTGTTAAATTATTCTCTCTGTTGCTTTTGGTATATTCTTCTCTTCTTGTTTTAGCAGAATGAAGGCATATACCCTAGCCATCTCTATATAACTGTCCGTCTGTTATATGTGTTCTTTAGTTTCATTTCTTAAGTTTGATTTATGAGCCTCTGCTGAACCTATTTATCCTGCACTATCTGTGAACTTAAGATCGAGCTGTATTAATTTGTGATATTTTGCTATATGACACATCCCCCCTCCCCCACTTGTGTAATCATTCCTGCTTTCTCCCTCTAATACTTTTGATTGAGAATGATTAGCTCATAGACTGGCAATCAATGTCTGTCCTACCAACTAAGGACAGCTAATGAATAGATCTAATTCCTACATACACAAATAACATTTTTCCTGATAATGGGCCACTTTTTGCTTGAAACTCAGTGTGAACGCCTAAATAAAACTATAAAGACATTTTGAACAAGCCACATACTGGTTGAGGGCACTGTTTACCATATTTTACCATATTACCATTACCTAATAAATAAGGGCTAGCTTATGACTTTAGCCACAGCTCTGAACAAGGGGTGGTGTTTAAGCCACACCAACACAGAAGTAGCTTTAGCAGGAATTGTGACACCTTAATAATTACTCCTGCCTCAACACCACCTTATTAACCTTGACAAATCTGTCGCAATGAGCTCATGAGATCCAGGTTGATGCCTAAAAATATTTGTTCATTTGGGTGGGGGTTAGTGCTCAGAAAACGGAAACATTTGCAGTAGCCTCAGGCTGGCAAAGGGAAGGCAGCTGCTCCATGCAGTTTGGGCTGTGGCATTTTGAGTTCTCCTGTTATCTTAGCTTTAGGTGTTGGAATAGAAATGGGGAGTTCCTGGGAGCAGGTGAGAGGTAAAAAGTCAAATGCAGGAAGGGATGTGAAGGACTATGGACACTGGAAAATCTTCAGGGAAAGAAGTCAAGAGAGAACGAAAGATGCCAGAAGAGAAGATGATTTTTTTTAAAATAGACATCACAGGGGAAACCATGGAGTTTATCTGAAAGCTATTCCACAAAACAATTTCAGTAAATAGCTGAAAATGTTAGTATGTTTCTATAGATTTTGAGTGAGGCTATGATCCTGTAAACAAATCCTTCAAGGTGGAATTTATACCTTCATGGAGGCTCATTTTCAGGAGAACAACGTATGGGTGCAAGGATCTGTCCACACAGAGCTGATAGCAGGATCTGGGCTTGAACACTTCTTAAAAAATCCTTCAGTGTCTTCTAAAACTTCTCTACAGAAGGGGGAAAAATCTACAGAACTCCACAGAATTGGCTCCTATATATGGCTGGAAGAGTAGGGGAAATGAAGAGTGGGAGGTATTAATCTAAAACTCATTTTATATGAGCTAATATCCATATTTTGATCATTATAGATTATGATTCTCTACGATGTACACTTTATAGAGCCAAAAGTACTTGAACAAGCTTTGCTTGGTAAGCAAATAAGCAATTAAGTAAGGGAGAACTTAGGCTGCTTATTACAATTACAGCTTGTTAGATACACTTGCTTTTATTGAACAAATTAATCTCTAAAGTACTGTGTACTTTAATGGTATTTATAATAAGTAAAATGGGGATAGAAAGTGCTAAATAAAACCTAATTTTTATGCTGTCCTGGAAAAGTTGTACTCCCAGTTTTTAAAGGTGGTTATTATCTCTTTTGTTATCTTCAGTATCTTTTTTCCTAATTTTAAAATCCAGTAAACATTAAAAGTGAACATGCTACTCACAAATCCACATCTCTGTTCCAGGCCCCTCCATCACTTCATCCAGACAAAAATGTGTTTTGTATTTTTTTTTTTGACATCTCATGAATTTCCAGCCAAAAGATGAAACTTAGTTGGCCGAGATAGAAGTCTTGAGAAATGAGGCAGTGGCATGATACCTCCTCGTAGAATCTTTAATATTAAAAAGTGGCTAAAGAAGGGACATGAGATTCTGTTTTGCAACCCTGTAACAAGGTTGTTTTACAGGGGCACCAGGATCCAAGAGAAGACTCAAGATATAGCACAAAATACTGTAGATTAACTTCAAAATAATGTTCAGGCCCAGGTCTTTGAGACACAGAAGACATACTGAGTAAGTCTACACTGTAGTGTAAACCCATGGTTAGCAAAATTCAAGTTAACCTTGGTTTGTTAACCTAAGGCTTGAGCTTCTACACTTATTTGTAAACCCAGGTTAGGAATTGATGAACCCTGGGTCTCAACCTGAGGTTCCAGCAGCCACACTGAATTATGCAGGCCCAAGTCCAACTACTCATAGCTCAGACTTCCTAGCACTCTCCCAAAATGTGGCCTCTCTTTGTTTGTGGTCCAGTATGGGAAAACACAACTATCCACCAAACTTGACTGTCCAGTAGACAAAGAAAGTCAGTCTGTGGGATTGTTGGATATTTTTGGCAGAGTCCCAGAGTAAAAGTTGAGCGGGGCTGCGTCTACACTGCAAAGCAATAGGGCTTGAACCTTGGATCCCAAGGCTTGGACTCTCCACCCCTGTGGGGCCTGGGGACCCTGAGTCTGAGCTCTGGTTTAATGCAATTTGTGTGTAGATTGAAGGGGGTTAGGCTTGAGACTGAGTTTGAACCTGGGGCTCAAATTGCAGGGTAGACATAGCCTGGTCACTCATATAGACACCCAAACATTAAGTAGAGCATCTTACGTTCTTTTGTGCAAATCCAGAATTTTTTCATGCAGCTGGCCAGTTATGCATCTACAGTAACTGGTAAATACCTAATGTTCATGCACAGTTCTGGTAACAATGCCTGCAAATTGGGATTCACTGCTGCATAAATCTTTATGTAGACACTGTGCACTTGATACATTGCAGAGCTGAATGAAAACAGAATTACTGTCCTACGAAACCCTCCAATAGTTTGAAGTTCATAATTTGAGATGAAATATCAAAATAATGAAATTTCTTGTGGAACAAGAAGTTCAGAAAAATGTATTTGGAAACAGCAAAATAGTTTGACATGTTCAAATAAAATGCTTCAACATTCTCAAAGCACGCTTGTTGAACCAAATCAAAATGTTTCATTTTGAGGCAGTTTAATGTGAGACTATATTTGCTTACGGGTGCCACAGTGCCTCATGAGAGGTATTTCTCATGCCTCATGCCCTCATTCTTTCCAATAGGCCAGACTCCGTGGCTGGACTGCATCTCCCTTCAGTCATGTGACTCCCATGATGCACCACATGGCTTCATCAGAGGGGTCCCTCACCAAGGCATGCGTGCATCATGGAAGATATAGATCTGCCAGGGAGCCTGACACATATGGAAGAAGAAGGGCATCAGACACAAGAAGTACAACCATCATGAGGCACCATAGGACCCTTAAGTAGATACAGTTTGATGTTGAATGGACTCTAAACAAAACAATTATTCAGGTAGTTCATCCAGAATGCACCAGGGAGGGGATATCAAAAAAATTCCGCAAAATAAAAAGTTTTCAGAAATGGCATTTTCTGTCAATCATTTCTACTTAATATTCTCAACCATCTCTAATGCTCTGAAAATTAGCCCCTACCATAAATGTTGCAGTGAACTGACTGATATTATTGGCTACAAAGGGGGGGGGGCATAATTTTCAGTGTGACTAGTGATTTTTAATTGCTTAACCTAAAGCATCTTAAAGGGGCCTGATTTCAGAAAGGGCTGAGAATTTGCCCTTTGAATATCAGGGCTCTTTACACTGTCAAATTGTGTAGCCAAAATTACTAGTCATTCTTGTGGCACCTTAGAGACTAACCAATTTATTTGAGCATGAGCTTTCGTGAGCTACAGCTCACTTCATCAGATGCATACCGTGGAAACTGCAGCAGACTTTATATATACACAGAGAATATGAAACAATACCTCCTCCCACCCCACTGTCCTGCTGGTAATAGCTTATCTAAAGTGAGCAACAGGTTAGGCCATTTCCAGCACAAATCCAGGTTTTCTCACCCTCCACCCCCCCACACAAATTCACACTCCTGCTGGTGATAGCCCATCCAAAGTGACAACTCTTTACACAATGTGCATGATAATGAAGTTAGGCCATTTCCTGCACAAATCCAGGTTCTCTCACTCCCTCACCCCCCTCCAAAAACCCACCCCCATACACACACAAACTCACTCTCCTGCTGGTAATAGTTCATCCAAACTGACCATTCTCCAAGTTTAAATCCAAGTTAAACCAGAACATCGGGGGGGGGGGGGTTAGGAAAAAACAAGAGGAAATAGGCTACCTTGCATAATGACTTAGCCACTCCCAGTCTCTATTTAAGCCTAAATTAATAGTATCCAATTTGCAAATGAATTCCAATTCAGCAGTTTCTCGCTGGAGTCTGGATTTGAAGTTTTTTTGTTTTAAGATAGCGACCTTCATGTCTGTGATTGCGTGACCAGAGAGATTGAAGTGTTCTCCGACTGGTTTATGAATGTTATAATTCTTGACATCTGATTTGTGTCCATTTATTCTTTTACGTAGAGACTGTCCAGTTTGACCAATGTACATGGCAGAGGGGCATTGCTGGCACATGATGGCATAAATCACATTGGTGGATGTGCAGGTGAACGAGCCTCTGATAGTGTGGCTGATGTTATTAGGCCCTGTGATGGTGTCCCCTGAATAGATATGTGGGCACAATTGGCAACGGGCTTTGTTGCAAGAATAAGTTCCTGGGTTAGTGGTTCTGTTGTGTGGTATGTGGTTGTTGGTGAGTATTTGCTTCAGGTTGCGGGGCTGTCTGTAGGCAAGGACTGGCCTGTCTCCCAAGATTTGTGAGAGTGTTGGGTCATCCTTTAGGATAGGTTGTAGATCCTTAATAATGCGTTGGAGGGGTTTTAGTTGGGGGCTGAAGGTGACGGCTAGTGGCGTTCTGTTATTTTCTTTGTTAGGCCTGTCCTGTAGTAGGTAACTTCTGGGAACTCTTCTGGCTCTATCAATCTGTTTCTTTACTTCCGCAGGTGGGTATTGTAGTTGTAAGAAAGCTTGACAGAGATCTTGTAGGTGTTTGTCTCTGTCTGAGGGGTTGGAGCAAATGCGGTTGTATCGCAGAGCTTGGCTGTAGACGATGGATCGTGTGGTGTGGTCAGGGTGAAAGCTGGAGTCATGCAGGTAGGAATAGCGGTCAGTAGGTTTCTGGTATAGGGTGGTGTTTATGTGACCATTGTTTATTAGCACTGTAGTGTCCAGGAAGTGTATCTCTTGTGTGGACTGGACCAGGCTGAGGTTGGTGGTGGGATGGAAATTGTTGAAATCATGGTGGAATTCCTCAAGGGCTTCTTTTCCATGGGTCCAGATGATGAAGATGTCATCAATATAGCGCAAGTAGAGTAGGGGCTTTAGGGGACGAGAGCTGAGGAAGCGTTGTTCTAAATCAGCCATAAAAATGTTGGCATACTGTGGGGCCATGCGGGTACCCATAGCAGTGCCGCTGATCTGAAGGTATACATTGTCCCCAAATGTGAAATAGTTATGGGTAAGGACAAAGTCACAAAGTTCAGCCACCAGGTTAGCCGTGACATTATTGGGGATAGTGTTCCTGATGGCTTGTAGTCCATCTTTGTGTGGAATGTTGGTGTAGAGGGCTTCTACATCCATAGTGGCCAGGATGGTGTTATCAGGAAGATCACCAATGGATTGAAGTTTCCTCAGGAAGTCAGTGGTGTCTCGAAGGTAGCTGGGAGTGCTGGTAGCGTAGGGCCTGAGGAGGGAGTCTACATAGCCAGACAATCCTGCTGTCAGGGTGCCAATGCCTGAAATGATGGGGTGCTGGAAATGGCCTAACCTGAAGATTACTTTAGATAAGCTATTACCAGCAGGACAGTGGGGTGGGAGGAGGTATTGTTTCATATTCTCTGTGTATATATAAAGTCTGCTGCAGTTTCCGCGGTATGCATCTGATGAAGTGAGCTGTAGCTCACGAAAGCTCATGCTCAAATAAATTGGTTAATCTCTAAGGTGCCACAAGTACTCCTTTTCTTTTTGCGAATACAGACTAACACGGCTGTTACTCTGAAACTAGTCATTCTTGAAGATACTGGCCAGATTTTTTTAAAAGTTATTAAAATAAATATCTTGTATTAAAACATACTTGTATCTTGCTGATACAAACCCCACACTTTCAAGAATAAGAAATTACAAAAAAAATCTATTCTCTCTTCAACCCCATGCCCATCTTATGGGATGTTAACCTCATGCTGGAAATCACTGAACGTTTCTGAACAAGTTTGGTTTTTCTCACATGAACTACTTGGAAGCATAATTCATAATGTCATGATGTAATGATGATACCTTGCCTGTCTGAGGTGTAGTAAGGTTTGTTTTATTAGTTTCACAGGTACCATCATCAGAAATAATGGAAAAAATAGCTTAATTGTGTTAGCTTTTATTCACTCTTTCACCTGAATAAAATCAAGCTTATTTGAAATAACCATATTAGATTTTTCAGAAAAGCTAAATTCTATGTTACCAACCAGTCTTCAGCAAAAGCTTAAATGGTTTTAAGTAGAGCTGGTCAGAAACTTTCCATCACAGATTTTTTTTTCAATGGAAAATGCAGTTTTCGACTTTTATGTCTGGAGAGAACTCTTTAGAAGCATACCTGAGGGAATAAGGTTGATTGGATGTGACTGAATACCCAGTAGGGATGACATTAACCCACAGACATAAGTAGAATTTGAAGCTCAGTAACAACATTCTAAGAAGGGTAAACAAAGCATCTGTCTTAAAGTCCTAAAGAATATATGCCCTTCACAGAGACAAGTCTTCATAGATGCCTTGTTTCACCTTTGTTAATCAAATGCAAAGGATCAATGTTAGACAAACAGGTAACTATCTTTACTGGATGCAAACTTCAAGGTCTGTGCTGCAGTTGCCACTGTAGCAGATCCATTAAAGCTTATTCTCAAATTCCCTTTATTGGCATTTAGTTTATTGCTACTATCTGCTGCGCTACCAATTAAGGCAACCATTAACATTCTGGTTATGAAGGACCTTTGGATATTTTTGTATCTTGCACATTTTATACATCTGGACAATACGAACTGCAAATAGTATTGACACAGATGGCGCATTCACATTTTTCTGGGTTTGGTCCTCTTTTTTTTAGGATTAGGATCACAATTAATGCAAACTGTGTCTATGTTAACATTGTAGTACATGTTGAGCCTGGAAGATTCTCATTGATTTAATGCGCATTGGACCAGGACCACAGTGAAGGAATGCATGCCGTTAGTAGCTGAAATGACAATCTACGGAGTAAAAACAGGTCCTGATTCTGCAATGAGCTTTGATATATCTCTGCATGGGTACAGCAGTTTGCTGGATTGAGGCCTTTGTAAAGACTTCAGGATTTGGTCCCTACTTAAGACTGTTATTGATTCCACTTTAAGCCTTGTTTGGAGGAGAGATGCAGGGTTAACTTCTAATATTTCACATTTTGTTGTACTAAAGCCAAGTGACACTGCAGTACAGGCTGCTAGAACAAAGTACCAATAAACTGTACGATGTGTAGATATGAAGTATTTATTAAATCCTCCATCCCGTGAAGGCTAGTATTTGCCCTTTCAGCTTCTACACATAATACATGAAGTATGATGCTGGGAATTCATCAGTTCAGGTCTGAATTTTCTTCCAGAGAACTTTAGGATTCCCAGATATATGTAAGAAAAAAGAATATGCTACAAATACTGGCAAAATACATGATAGGTTGTGAATTAACTGTCAGTGCAGAATGAACCTTCTGTGCTGGGTCCAAGGATTTGTTTACTGGCTAGCGCTTCTGAAGGGGACTTCACTTCTCACAATACATTTCTGCAGACTCTTCTTTGAGTACTCTTAATGGAAACCATAAAGCCCAGACGTGTCGTGATACTTAATTCATTAAAGGGATTCAAAAATGTGACACCAGCGAACAATGTGCTTATAGCCTAAGAAATAAAAACAGGGAAAAGCCCTGGAATCTTTGGCTAGATATAATAGAATAAAATAAACTCTTCTCTTTATTGTACTTCCCACGGCTCTGATCTCAGACTTGGGGGAGATCTACATTTAAAACGCTGTTTCAGGGCAGCTATGCCGCTGTAGCGCTTCAGTGAAGATCTACAAGGAGAGGTTCTCTTGTCGGGGTAGTTAATTCACCTTTGCAAGAGGCAGTAGCTATGTCACTAGAGAAGCCCTCCCATCGACATACACTGGGGATAAGGTTGGTATCACCAAGTCACTCAGGGATGTGGTTTTTCAAACTCCTGAGCTTTGTAGTTATACCAATATAAGTTTGTAGTGTAGATCTTGCCTTGGGCCTTTACCTTACATCTGAATAGGGCCCCATTACTAGCAGGACTCCTCATGGGCATGGAGGGGTCCAGCTGCAAGGTTGCGATAGCAGGATTGGGGCCTGTCTTTGCAAAATCAAACTCCTATTAGACACGGCAGGAATCTTTGATGCCTCTGATCAGTTAAAGAAATGAACAATAATGATGAACTCATGCACGGGAGAGAAGGGAAGTCTAGCCATTTGTTCATTAGTAAAGTTATAAATCCATCTTTCATTTGACCAGCACTGGAGGTGAGATTCTCACCCATGCTCTGGCCCCTTGACACCAGCTAAACAGGCTGTGTTCACATAAAGGGCTTTTAAAGTCCCATATCTGGCCAGTGGACAATTCCCTCTAACTCAGAAACTAAAGAAGACAGCCACAGGCTGCCCCCCAGGTCCCTCAGGCCATCCCCCAGGTGTAGGGAGCATGTTTGACATGGGGCTACAGTACACAGCACTGCAGAAATTCTGGGCAGCGCTGCTGCTAGCAGACAAGTGGAGACAAGCTGACAATATTTAGACCTGAGGGGCCGGGGAACAGCCCAGAATCAGGATGGTAAAAAAGTGGCCTTAACTCTGTTTCCTTGTGGGCTGTGAGTTCTGTGCTGTACCAATAACAGAGGGTGCACAGAGTCATACCCTGGTGGTCTTGGATTTGTATGGGCATGGGTGACACCATACCAGAGAGGTTAGTAGGTTCAACAGTTTTATTCTTTCATGTACTCAGATGCAGAGAAAGCTAGCATATCTTACCCACAAACATTTGTTAGTAATTACAATAGCTATCTCTTTCCTTAATTAGGCCCCTATTCAAGAAAGTACTGAAGCACAAGCTTAACTTTAAAATAAATGAGTAACTTCAGTGGGACTTAATTTCAACAGTTTAGTACCTTGCTGATTTTCAGTGTCAGTATCTCCTGCACAATACTGCCACAAACAAAGTGTACCTGTCCCTCCAGGTAGCTTGTTTCCCCATGAAAATTGTTTTGTTTATATCAATAAATCATGCTTCTCTGGTTACCTCTAGGGATATGCTGCTTGGAACATTTTTGATATGTAGATGACAATCAACCTGTTGCTAAGGAGGAAAAGGGGTCTTATAATCTGTACACAAGTATGATTTATACAATAATGTGAGAGTTGCATTTTGTTACAGGAAATAAATTACAATCCACTAATAAAACATACTAATCACTAAGACCAAGAAAACAGCAATATGAAGGCATATGTTCTGACCGCTGTACAGGCTGCAGTACAAAGTACATGAAAAGTAGGGGGAGAGGTTCACTGAAAATTGGCTTGCCATTTAATCCAAGGTCAGTTGAGAAATCAAATGAATAACATGTTTAGTATTATGTTACTTTGCTGTGTGAAACCCTAATGGAAAGACTGCAGTGGTATTAATCATGGTTACTATGAGGAATTTGGAGGCTGATGAGGCTCTCAACTTTCTTGCAATGGTCTTAGAACTGGCTAACAAGACATTTGCCTGTTTTCCCAATACGGGTATTTTAAGAATATATAGTAATGTACTTACATTTTATGGTGTGCACGTACATTCCCTTATGCAGAAAAGCCAAGAGAAATGAGGGGCTTGATTCTCCTCCCACAGCCATGCAAATCACAGGAAACTGTTGAACTCAGTGCGCTTAAAACAATGTAAAACTTCTGTAAATGAGAAGAATAAAACCCAAGATGTCTGTCCTGAGAGTGTCTCATTTAAAAGAAGAACAGGTTTTGTTTTACCAATTGGTACCTAACTGATTGGAAGGCTTAAAAAACTTAAGGGAATCCCAGATAGATAAAAACTCATGGAGTCTGCCATTTACACACTTGGTGTGTGGGATGGAGGGAACTCCTAGAATGGGATCTATGAAAGAAGCTTTGATGTTAGGATCCCCTTATGAAACAAGGAACTTGGCATTGATTTCTCAAAGAAAGGTATTAGTATGAAGTCCAACACATTAGCTAAAATCAAGTATTTGATACTACAGGCATTTCATTAGACAACTGAATGCAATTTACAAAGATAGGTAGCCCACTCCCACCTATTCAAAGGGGCCTGTTTTGAGGCCCCACAATTACTCAAGGAAGTGTTTTTCCATAGCGATTTTTAGGGATGCCACATTTTCACAGAGAAATTGTTCTTTGTTGGAGCCTCAGAAGTAAAATCATCTTTCACTGACCAAGAAATGGAAACATCTTAACAAGTTTCACATCGCAGGAGCGGATTGGAAGCAAATTTCACTCAGTAGGAGTATAGTGAAAAAATGTCGTTAAACAACTTTACTTTCCAAAAGAAGGATGTTTATGTGGTGCATTGTTCATGAAAGGTTGATGAATTTCCCTGGAGGATGTGACAACTATGACAGAGTCATCAATTAAACTTAGAGGACCTGATTAACCACGGCATTACTCCAGTTATATCTGCTGTAACTTTCATAGAGTTACATTGGTATAAAACTGGAGTTGCACTGTTGTATGCAAGAGCCAAAGTATATATGTCAGATGCATTCATAAGAAAGGATTGAAAACCTTGTTTTTTTTACTAATCAAGACACAATAGAAAAGATGAAGGCCATCCAACAATCAAGTTAATTATTTTCAACTGAAAATGAGAATGTGGTTGAAGTGAAAAGCATTACATTGGCATATAAGTTTATCAAAATGGTTTTAAGTAGAGCTGGTCAGAAACTTTCCATCACAGATTTTTTTTTTCAGTGGAAAATGCAGTGTTTGACTTTGCCAACCTTTTTTCTATTTTCCACTGTGAAAACTGAAACAAATCATTTTGTTGCAAGCTGGTTTGACCCAGACTGAAATATTTTGGTTTGCTGAAGTGAAGCATTTCATTCGGAGTCAGTTCAACATTAAACTCCACCTGCCTGTAGTGACCCATGGGAGCGGTAGTTCAGGTGCCTTATGGGTCAGAGACCTGGCTAGGCTTCCTGGCTAGACCACAGCTTCCTCTCGGATCAAGATGCATGATGCATCATGGGAGTAACATGCCTGGGGCTGCATTCTGGGAGATGTAGTCCAGCCAGGTACCATAAAATAGAATTTTTACTTGAAGGCTTCTCTGGCATTGTTTGAACTACACAACAGGAGACTTTTTTTTCTAAGCCAGAAGAAAAATTGTTCTGTTACTGAGGGATCCAAAATATTCGTCTGGGAAAGGCACATACCTGTTAAAAAACTTTCCATTCCAGTACTATATAGATATGGCCTAATTCAGACTTCAGAGGAATCTCAGCAGAGTAAGGCTATGTCTACACTAAAAGGGCTACAGCAGTACAGCTTTGCTACTGTAGTGGTATACTGTAAACACTGGCTACAGTGATGGAAGGGTTTTTCTGTTGCTGTAGTAAATCTACCCACTTGAGAGGCAGTAGCAGTAGGCGGTAGTATGGGTATATACATGTATAGTATGGATCTTAGGTCAGTGCAATTAGGTATCTCAGGGGTGTGAATTTTTCACATCCCCGAATGACATAGCTAAATTGACCTAAATTTTAGGTATAAACCAGACCTAAGTGAGAGCAACTCCAAGCCCACAGTAGGTGAATTACAAAGTCTGCTTAGGCTAAACCTCCATTATCCTTTTCCTTAAGTCAACATGATCTTTGTTTCTGCATCAACTGTCTCTCATATGCTATGTGTATGACCCAGTTAAAATAAATTTGACACCTGTATGCACCTGGAAGAACATCTGCATAAGCCTTTCTTGAGTTATCCAATTCCAGCCTGCCAGGACCCAAATCTTTTCTGTAATTTTTATGTGTTTTACTAGTCATGTGAAGAATGCATGCTCTCTCCTTCCTAGCTGCCACTTCTTGTCCTGCAGTGAACTGCAGAATGAACTAGCTTCCCTTGTGCTTCCATGCTGCCTGGCCTTGGGCAGTGATCTCTTGTTTAAGGAGCCTGCCAAAGTAGAAATGGAAAAGGATATAGACCAGAAATTTTGAAAAATGGTGCACAGGAACTCTAGAAAAATATTCAATTACTGTGTTGCTCTTGCACATCTGTCTAGGAAATTAAAGACTTCAATATCTGCTATAAAATCCAATCATTTCAGGAATATAGAGCAGTAGAAATGGGTGAATAAAAAATAAATAACTTACTTGATATTGCCTCTGCTTGCAAACTGACTGCAAGCAGCTGCAATATGCTTGAATTAATTTGTTCAAAATTATTCATTAAATAATTAATTGCAAATAAGTGGCCAGATTATCAATTGGTTTAAATTGCTGCAGCTCCACTGACTCTTGATTTACGGTGGCTGAATGAATGGCCCCTGATCTGTAGCTCATTTGTAAGCTGTTTATGTGTATTCAATATTTTAAATTCAAGCTTGCTTTGATACATAGGCCCCATAGTATGTATCTGTTCCATAACTGGATGAGTAGCTCTTAGAATAAGGCTTACAGTGTGAAAACTTCAAACACACACACATGTGTGTGAGTGAGATCAAGGCTGTTACAATACCCTTTTCTCTGGCCTTTCTTGTTCCTGGATATATTGCTAAGGATATTTTTTCACTCTGCCTGTGAATACAACTATTAGAGAAGGTCCACTCTGACCTTAAGTAACTGACATATCCATCAAACAACTGACACATTAAAATAACTTTGGACCATTTGAATGGGCTAGCTGACATTTATTTGAGAGCTGATCCAAACCTATGACAAACTGACAGAAGAAACAGCTGACCACTTGGCAAGACAGCCAGAATCTATAGTCATAGTTTTTGTAATTACCATTACAAAATGTACAAAGAAAAGGAGTACTTGTGGCACCTTAGAGACTAACCAATTTATTTGAGCATGAGCTTTCGTAAGCTACAGCTCACTTTATCGGATGCACACTGTGAAAAGTATAGAAGATCTTTTTATACACACAAAGCATGAAAAAATGGGTGTTTACCACTACAAAAGGTTTTCTCTTCCCCCACCCCACTCTCCTGCTGGGAATAGCTTATCTAAAGTGACCACTCTCGTGTATGATAGTCAAGTTGGGCCATTTCCAGCACAAATCCAGGTTTTCTCCTCGCCCCCCCCCCCCACAACCCCACTCTCCTGTTGGTAATAGCTTATCTAAAGTGATCACTCTCCTTACAATGACAGGTTTCAGAGTAACCGCTGTGTTAGTCTGTATTCGCAAAAAGAAAAGGAGTACTTGTGGCACCTTAGAGACTAACCAATTTATTTGAGCATAAGCTTTCGTGAGCTACAGCTCGCTTTCGTGAGCTACAGCTCACTTCATCGGATGCATACTTCCACAGTATGCATCCGATGAAGTGAGCTGTAGCTCACGAAAGCTTATGCTCAAATAAATTGGTTAGTCTCTAAGATGCCACAAGTACTCCTTTTCTTTTTTCTCCTTACAATGTGTCTGATAATCAAGGTGGGCCATTTCCAGCATTTTTTTTCCTACCCCACCCCCCAGATGTTCTTGTTAAACCCTGGATTTGTGCTGGAAATGGCCCACCTTGATTATCATACACATTGTAAGGAGAGTGATCACTTTAGATAAGCTATTACCAGCAGGAGAGTGGGGTGGGGGGAGAGAAAACCTTTTGTAGTGGTAAACACCCATTTTTTCATGCTTTGTGTGTATAAAAAGATCTTCTACACTTTCCACGGTATGCATCCGATGAAGTGAGCTGTAGCTCACGAAAGCTTATGCTCAAATAAATTGGTTAGTCTCTGAGGTGCCACAAGTACTCCTTTTCTTTTTGCGAATACAGACTAACACAGCGGTTACTCTGAAACCTGTCATTACAAAATGTAGTTAGCATTAGATAACATACCATTCACTGCCTTTCATACATATTCAGATAACTTGTATAACATTCATAATTGATCGTATTGCCCCCAGCCAAATGCCTGTCTAATTGCAAAAATTGCTTCCAACTCCAGCGTGTGGTGTAGGCGTGGCGTAGGGATGGGTAAACCTTGTGACTTTGGCCCATGAGTCCTTAGTGCTCTTGGAGTCAGCTGCTTCCTTCAAATGTATTTTCTCATATGAAGGGTCCCTGACATTTACCATTCCTATTACTGCCCTATAGTAATAGTATTGTTGGAAGCAACATTGTCTGTCTCTCACTGACACAATAGTAGTCCTGGACAAAGAAAATCCGAGAAGAAGGGTGAAGTATACAACAGAGGAAACTATCCATGCGGAGGAGCATGGATGTCTGCTGAGGTCCATGTCAGGTATCTGATATCACTGTAGATAAAATGCTGCACTGTTAACCACTAGTTAATTAGCTCATTGGATAATAATTAGATAATAGTCTTTTCAACCTACCTCACACGGTAACAAATAGCTGAGTGGAGCATGAATACTTGATGTTTTCCGTAATGTACAATGATGTAATATTGCTGGATAGGAAACTCTTATTCTGGATGCAGTAATGTGAACTATTAAAAAGTCTAGTTTCAAAGCTAAGGGTAAGGAAACAGTGGAAAGAAATTCTGCTCCCAGCATGATAGTTGGAAGTTAATGCACATGTGAATAGCACTGTCACCATGCCATGGCTATCAATAGGCTTACATTTCTCTCTGCAGGCTGTAGGTTCCGATTACTAAGCAAAAAAGAAATTTCAGAGTGTAAGCAATTAAAGGTGCCACAGTCAGAGGTGTTTTAGAGAAAAAAAAGTTCTACTGGAAAGTAGTAATCTTTTAACAAAACATGTTAAGGAAAAAGAAGCTTTTCTTAACAAAGGCCAATCCATACTTTGCATGTAAAAAGTGCTTTTCTTTCCAAAGGATTCCCAATGGCTTTTCAAACATCAGTGGAGTATTTGTGACTTAATCATGACTTGTGGCTCTAGTCTTCATGACCCAGTGAGCTGTAACCTTTCAACTTATCCCTCCTTGCATGACTGAATCCTAGTTTTCAACCATGAAAATCTGGGCCACTTCATAGATACTCAACAGTGCTGAGCTTAATGAGAATGATTTGTCTGGTCAGAATGCTGTTTAAAACTTTCTGATAGTAACAGATTTCTTCGAAAATAATCAATAGTCGGACACACACACTCTAGATTAGAGTGCAAGGATGTCTGAGAAAATAGCCAGACGCATGCTTTAGATCCAGGTCACAGCTGGAAGTGCCAGAACTCTATGGGCTAATAATACAAGCCACATTTATTAACATGAAAAATAAGTGCCACTCAAACAAAAGTAGAACACACTCATGGACACACGTGCTACCATTAAATGTAAATTTATTTTAAAGGATTAATGAGTCCATGTAACAATAGTCAATTGCAAGCAAAGACTCTGCTGAGTGGAAGGATAAAGATCACTGTGTGTAAGCAACAGACAGGTGATCTTAACACAAAGATAAAGTACCTGATGGTAAAGTAAGAGCTGTGGTAAGAAAAGGAAGACAGAGGAAAATTTAAAAAGTGGATAAATAGTAGTACATTGGTACGGGGTGGAGAAGAGGATATGTGATGTATATATGCAATTGGTAGGTGATATCAAAGGGCCAGATGACATGTTTTGCAAGGTGGAGGGGAAGAGAGAGAATTCATCTAAGGTCTCCTGTTTTCTTTCACTTGGTGTAAAACAACATAGCTTCATTGATGACAATGGAAGTACTCTGATTTACACGAGCTGAGGATCTGTCCCAGAGTATCTTGGTCTTTCCTGGAATGTAGGGGACTTCTTTTTAAAATGTTATTATTACTAAGGTTCCTTCTATAAGACAGGCTGGAATTTGGGCAATCATCATCTAGACTTAGTAAGGATAAATTGGCCAAAGGATATAATGTGAAAATCTAAGGAAGGTAGAAGGTGGAGGGAGGGCTCAGGGAACTGTTAATGGGTGACTCTTTACCCTGTAGTTCACTCATCTGAAGCATATCTGGCAGCTCGTGTGACATTAGTTAGTGATTTCCGTTATGCGCCCAGGTGCAGGAGTGCACTCTATAAAATCCATCATCACTACTGCATAACTGGCCTCCTCAGTGGAAACTGTAAACTGAGATTGGCTGAATAAGCATGGAGACTGAACTCTCACAGCTCAAGGGACAGTTCACCTGGGCCAGGTTTGAGGCTTTATGGAAGGGTAGTGTAGAGAAACTTGCACTGATTCATCTTATCTAGATATTTATAGCATTCTGATAAGCATGGTATCTGAACACCTTACACGTTCTAAATTTAAACATCATAAAAGGTCTCCTATATCAACTGAGGATCTGGCCCAAATTAAGGTAAGAAGAAAGGAGCTTTGCAGATGTGTAGTTGCTAAGACACTTGGGTGTACGCTACCTACCATATGAACAAACAAAAGGCTCCACACTCTAGGGTTGTAAATTCCACCACATTTCACAAGACTTAAATGTACTGAAATATTTAAAAGGACACTGGTATATGGGACTGATGCAGAAGAATTGTAGCTCAAAAAATGTTGAAAGTGGATTTCTGCTTTGTATTTTCTGTAATTTCATTTGTGGTAGATGTCATGTGGTCAGAGACAAAGTGAACTTTCTTAGGTGCAAGGTAATTAACATGCCAGTTGCTTACATCATAGATTCCAATGCCAGAAGAGACCACTGTGATCAACTAGTCTGACCTCCTGTATAGCACAGGCCAGAGAACTTCCCCAAATAATTCCTAGAGCAGATCTTTGGTAAAAACATCCAATCTGGATTTTAAAATTGTCAGTGAGGGAGACTTCACGATGACCCTTGGTAAATTTTGCCAATGGTTAATTATTCGCAAAGTTGAAAAATTACACCTTCTTTCTAGTCTGAATGTGTCCAGCTTCAACTTCCAACCATTGGATCGTATTATACCTCTTTCTGCTAAACTGAAGAGCTCATCATCATATATTGGTTCCTCGTGTTGATACTTACAGACTAATCAAATCACCGCTTAACCTTCTCCTTGTTAAGCTAAATAGACTGAGCTCCCTGAGTCTTATCTGGCCTTATCTACGCCAATGGACTTTACAGCCACAATTCACCAAAGGTGACACTCCCTCGGTGGAATCAAGAGTGCAAGCAGCAGCATAGATGGGGCTGAAATCTAGGCTTGACTGAATGGTAAGAATGCTGGAGGCTTGTGTAAACTACATCTTCCTATTGGTGGTGAAATATGTAATGTCACTTACCTCTTGCTTCAGTGTATTCAACAGGCTGCCTACGTAAAAGAGACCAAATGCTGGAGGTCCTTATTGAGTTTTTCCTTGCTCAGGAAACCCCTTCTCCATGATTGTAGTTAATGGAAATTTGCTGGATTGAGGACAAAAGACCTCAGGATTTAGCTCTATGTGACGTATTTTGGATTTTTGCCTTGCTGTTAAATTATTTTGAGGGATCTGTCATTCTCTGATTATGGTACAGCATTAAAGGGAGGGACCAATGAATTTTGACTATGTCTTTTATACCTCTGAAGACTTCATCTATGATGTAGATACTAAATGCTGCCAACATATAAGGTACTTTACCTAGCTGCATTTGGATTTTTTTGATGAAAGTTTTTTTTATTTTCCCAGCAGCTCTTATTATTTATACTCTTTATACCATGTAAAGTAGCTCAGCTGTTGAAGGAAATACATGAGTCTTAAATCATTACCCATCAGTGCAAAATTTTGAATCTGCCACATTTTGAAGCCCTAGTAGTCAGAGCTGGAAGTAAGCTTCACAAGCTGAAGAAAGAATTTGGGCCCTGAAAATTCACAGGTGTCAAACTAAGTGAAACAAGTTAGTGATTTCCAGCTCCCAGTGATTTCATTCAGCCCTGCTAGTAGGAACCTTAGTTCCCCATTGTACAGGCCACTGAGAATTGGCAGTACTGAAGAATCACATTCAGCTAATGAAGGAAAGGAAAACTTCAAGTCATTCTTCAATAACCCTTGCAGGAGCTGTATTTCCTTTAGAGCTACTTGGGAATTTTCCAACAATGCTTTTTGACAGGAACTGTGGTTTGTGCAAAATGGGAACTTTCTGCAGGATTTTTTCCTAATTATTTTCCATTGAGAAAATCTAAAGAAAACACATAATATGTGCATCTGCCTGAGCCACAAGTGTGCCTTCCTAGGAGTTCCACGGCCATGGTGTATCGTAGGATATGCAGAGAGCCCAGCTCATAGGGACGAATTCAGGCAGGTGAAGTACAACGCTCATGAAGGGCTCAGATGGATTCAGATTAATGTCAAAACATCTTATTATTTTGATCGAAAATATCAAAGTTACACCTTTCAATGCTTACAAATCAATTTTTTGGAGGGGAATGTTTTGTTTCTCAAAATGTTGATATTTTGATTCCATTTGAGACAAACAAATATCAGTATTCTGATCAGCTTTAATTTCCTTATTACCATGGTCATGGTCTAATACTGTGTTCTACAGTAGTGCTGGTGCATTGGTTTTTAGGGGGTTTCTCTCGAGTACTGTAGTATGATTGTTGTTGGGCTCTCCGTTTTTCATGTTGTTGAACACTACAGAAGTGGCAAAGTGGCATTCATGATCTCCTCTGTCTTTTAGGGCTTGTCTACACTACAGAGACTATGCCGTCGAAGCCCTCTAGTGGAGAAGCAGTGGGGTAGTTTGGCTGGCACAGCTATACCATCTCCCCAGATGACATTAGCTATGCTAACAAAAGTTATTTTCTATGAGTATAGTTTAATCTAAACTGGGGGCTTTGCCAGCATAGCTATGTCAGCTAGAGGTTGTAATTTTTTTCACACTCCTAGCCAACATAGCTATGCCAGTAATACTTTGTAGCGTAGACCAAGCCTTAGAGAACTCACCAAATGGCACTTCTGCCCCATCAATACATACCATTAAGTAAATGGTATGACAACAGTGGAAATAATGATAATAATCTTGCATTTACATAAATCCTTTCATCCCAAAATAATTCAGTGTTTTTCAAACTTGGCAAAATATACCAACTATAGACAGAAATCACTTCATCCAATACATTAATGCTGTCACCCGTATTGACGGAGAGAGCTCTGAGTTTATTTGGGGGAGATAAAAAGTTCCACCAATATCTGTAGGGGAAATGATTTACTCAGGTTATAGATCAACCTTTACTTTCAATTTTTAACCCAAAGAAAGGAGTACCACTCAATGGCTGCAGCAGAGTTTCAGAAATTGATTAAATTATTGGATGTGTACTCTTACGTTATTGTGTTCAAAATACCCATCAATACGTGAATGCAGACATGGCGGTGAAAGGCTTCTGAAGCAGACCCAGAGACAGTCAGTACGTTCTGTATGGCACAAACTGAACCATTGCCAGTGGCACATGCCATAGTACTGAGCAAAACTAAAAATAATCCTGTGCTACTGAAGTGTCTGACATGATGACTGGATGGACATAAGCACACAAGCAACAATTTCCACCTTTCTTTGCTCAAAGAGAACAGTTAAGTATATAGCAGGGTGGCACAATCAAACCATTCTCTGTGGCTTTAAACGGTTTGAGAATTTGTTAGATTCAGTCACCAACTGAAGTTTTCCCCCCAGCATGAGTGTAAAAGCCCTGTGAAATTCTATCTAATGGACGGATTGACTGCTCTGTATTTATGTCCTAGTGCAATCTCTTCCTTTATCCTCCGGAATATACCTTATAAAAGAGTCTTCATCTGTATACCATTACTTACCAGGCAAGATACTGTGATCCACCTTGTTTTCCTTTGAGATGCATTTTCATATACTTTCCAAAAAGTGCATCAGAGCTATGCTTAAAATGCCACTCCCCATAAATATATGATATTTTGATTTCCAGCATCTTGTTCAACTGCATGTGCCATCAGATGCCTGTCAAATGTGCCTCATCACAATGCTTACAATCCCCTGATTGTTGTACAGTCTAAGCAGTCAGCCCAGATATGACATGCAGGAAATAACAGCTTGCCACCTACGCAAGATAGAGTCACCTTGGGGGATGTGCACTACCTTTATTTTTGTGACTGCAAAATGCTGTTCAGTATACATAAACCTATTATAGTTTTCAGAACAACCAGCAAGCTGCTATTTGGTTTCATTTACATACTTTTCTAAAATGGAAATACTGTAGATATAAATCCTCATTTTATTTGTCTTTAGGGTAAAATTATCCCACAAAAAGGGGCTGGTGGACCAAGTGATTTGGAATAATGCTTTTCTAGAAATAATTTAGATATTATAATTGATATTACTTATTTTCCTTATATATTTGACCCCATGAGTTTCCCAAGTGCAAAGTATTTAGACACTACTTTTCTGTCTTATTGTAATAATTATTAATTACTGTTGCAATTCCCCTATTCTGAGGCTTTAAGTGGATTTCATTGGCTCTGTGTTGGCCCTCTGCACAGGGAATGAATTTCACCTTATTAAAAAGGTATGAAAGCTAGCCCTTAATGCTTGAAAATCTGGGGACTTAAGGGTAACCTATAGCTTGCATATATAAATATTACAGCAGTGACTAGTTCAAATTAAAGTGTTGACTGGTGAAAATTCATACTTTCCTTGACTAGCTAGTTTGTGATATAATGATTGTTTCTTTCACAAGTTTCTTTTAATATAAAAGTATGTATAAAACTAAATACTGACACTGTTGTTATATTGAATTTTTAGCTACACTGTAGTACATAAGCAGAACGGGGAAGAAAAATACATGGTTATATAGTTGAACCTCATAGTTACGAACACCAGAGTTACAAACTGATCCGTTAACCACACACCTCATTTGGAACTGGAAGTATGCAATCAAGCAGCAGCAGAGACACAAAAAAAACACCAAATACAGTACAATACCATGTTAAAAGTAAACTACTAAAAAAATAAAGGGAAAGTTTAAAAAAAGATTTGATAAGTAACAAAACTGTTTCTGTGCTTGTTTCATTTAAATTAAGATGATTAAAAGCAGCATTTTTCTTCTGCATAGTACAGTTTCAAAGCTGTATTAAGTCAATGTTCGGTTCTAAACTTTTGAAAGAACACCCATGTTTTGTTCAGAGTTACAAACAACCTCCAATCCTGAGGTGTTTGTAATTCTGAGGTTTTACTGTACATATTAAATATGTGAAAAGAAAAGGAGTGCTTGTGGCACCTTAGAGACTAATACATTTATTTGAGCATAAGCTTGCATGAGCTACAGCTCACTTCATCGGATGCTTTTTGCAAATACAGACTAACACAGCTGCTACTCTGAAACCTGTTATTAAATATGTGGTGGTTTTACATTCTAGGTGTTTACATAAGAAATAAATTACCAAGGGGATTATGCAGTCTTTTGAGAGGTTAGCATTCAAACTATGCAAGCAGAGAAGTTATTAGTCTCTGTTAGTGCTCCATCAGGACTCTTTCTAATAATAAAGATGCTGCATGAGTTCATTCACAAGGGACATATCTGGTCCCCATCTTGTGATGTATGCATGCATGCAATAAGGGAGGCAAGGGCTGATGGTAGGGATTAGGTAAGGAAATAGTTAAAACTGTAAAAAAAATCTGTTTGTCTCATAGTTAA
Source organism: Eretmochelys imbricata (assembly GCF_965152235.1). Classification (NCBI taxonomy): domain Eukaryota; kingdom Metazoa; phylum Chordata; order Testudines; family Cheloniidae; genus Eretmochelys; species Eretmochelys imbricata. The sequence goes on along the minus strand of NC_135572.1, from coordinate 190,602,857 downwards.
CCTCTATGTGGTGGTGTATTTGAGAGATCCAGGGGGTACTTTATGCAACATCATCCCTTCTGTATCCGCTGAAATTACCAGCAGGGAAAAACTGATGAACCTCATGCTGCATGTAACTTCTCCTCCCCTTCATCAAAGCCCCGCAAAGGGGCTACAATTTAGATGAACCTAAGCAGCCAATGGCAGTACAATTCCATGTTCCAAAAGGGATGGGGGCAAGAAGTTCCCTTGCAGATGTACTGAAGATCCTCAGGGAGCAAAGCGGAGGTCCCCTCAGTTCTTGGGCTGTATAAATTTAAAGGACCATTCCCCTCCACATGGCTACAAACCCTCACAATACCAGTTTCTACATGCCTTTCAAGCTTCAGAGATTATTACGGCTGGCTGAAAGTTTTCAGAATGTTGATGACTTTTTTGTGCTGAAATGATAAATTTTGATGGAAATGGGAGATATTTTTGCCAATTTTGTGAGGCTTTAAACCAGTTGTACTTCTTCAGGAAACCCCACAGAACCAGCTGCGTATGCCTGATCAAAAAATAAGGCATCTTTGATCTTGATATGCTGGGAACACAATCACGTAAAATCACAACGTACTGGGCAATACTGAATTTTTAACAGCCATTTTATTTTACTTGAACACAAAGGATAGTATAGAAGTATAACATTGTGTAGGTTATTTGTGAAGGGTGTTTTTGTTTTGTTTTTTGTTTTGCCTTTTACAAAACAAATGAAATGAGAAACAACCACAGGCGCACAACTGAGTCCAAATGACCATGTTTTCTAACTACATACTGCTGTGATGGTTTTAAAATTTGTATTTATCTTTTATTGTGCACTATGGCCTAAGGCTGATGGTATCTTAATAAAACATTGCATTAACTACCGACAATATTCAAGGCCCAGTTACATGTACACACTGCTACTCTGGAATGTTTCTAAACAAAAGAGTACAACCAGAGAGCTCAAACTATTTAAAAGGATATTACCCCATTCCTACATACCACATAATCCTCCCCCTCTTAAAGTAAAAAAGATGATTACAAATGCAATTAGTATTATTAAATGTACAAGATCCTACAAATTAAGTTTAAGAGGTGGATTTTGGCTTCTATCTGGATAACGCCTCATAGGTATAACTATACTGTAATCGAGGGTTGCCAATTTTGGTTGGACATATTCCTGGAGGCTTCATCACGTGACATAATCTTTAATTAAAGATTAATCCTTAATTCTGGAGACTCCAGGACAATCCTGAAGGGTTGGCAACCCTACTATAATCACAGAGTATAACTGCTGCTCAAGTAGACGTACTCAAACTAGCTTTAATCTCACTAGCTCCGTTACTGGAGCAGTGACATTGCAGCAGTGCATTTCAGCATGAGCTAGCCCTGTGAGTAGTAAGCCACAGTTCCAGGCAGGTTTGCATAGCCCACACTCTAACGTGCATGCTGCCAGGGTTCACTGCTCCAGTACCTGAGCTAGCTTGATTAAAAGATAGCTCAGGTACGCCTACTCAAGCTGCAATCATAACGTGTGGTTGCAGTATAGACACAGCCATAGGCATCACAAGAGCATCTGGAACACTGTGTGTACCTTCTGGAGTAGCTATATCAGCCACATCTTCCAGGCTCTTTAGTGTTCATACCAGTGAGTCTACAAGTGACTCTACACCAAGTCATTGTCTGTGGCTGTATTGTAGGTGGAATATTTTCAATAGGTATCATTGGTGTAAAACATCCAATAGAAAATTTGTAAGCTTGTGTTATACACTAACTTTATCCAGAACCATAGCACAAATCACTTGCTCAAATATCTGGATAAACCTTTCCATTAATCCATTTATGGCAGGACGGCCAGAAGCCGATGTGACAGGTTGGATATTCTTCCTTTTAACAAAAAATATAAATTCTTCATATATGAATAGAGTTCCATTGTGTTTTACAATTTGTTCAGAGTTACTATCTATGGATGTAGTCTTAGCACCGCCACTGTTTGTGCTGAATTAATTAAGTTCACACAAAGTACTTAAATAATTTAGAATGGGAATCTACTGCAAAAAAAAAAAAATGTCACACAAATAGTCCAGCATAAGTTATATGGATTCATTGCCATGTGGCTGCTGCCCAGTCCCAAGGATGCAACGGAGACCATTTAGACATGTCTTATATTTGCTGACAACCTTTGCATTATTCTACCATTTCCTGTACTTAAATATCAATTCCTGGCCACCACACAACTCCTGGCAAGGACTTCCCTTTTTACAATTCCCAAAATGACCTTCATGTAATTCATGGACTAGGCATGACCTGAAAGTGGCGTAGGAATCACCACTCTGGTGCCTCACATAGGCAACATCTATATCTAGTTACATGTTTTGGGGTGGTTTTTTTAAGACTAGAAAGCTACAATCAATTATTGTGGGCATCTATTCATCATAACATCAGACACATTAGCAGCACTGGATCATTTCTAGTTTCACGTTGCTGTTTGTCACTGGTTCCATTTGTGCCATAGAACATATTGACTACTTCTGGTTCCACTTCAGTAGCTTGACTTGCTGCTTCCAATATCTAGCAGGTCAAGCATTCTGCATCCTCATATTCGTGGGCACTGTGAACAATGAGCACTCAACATTGTCACCCATCTCAGTAACTGTGCTGCTGTGATGGTCAGTACTCCTTCCTTTGGGTTAAAAGTTGAAACTAGAAGTTGACCTGTAACCTGATCAAATCATTTCACATACAGATATAGATGAAACTGACTCCCGCAATTAACCTCAGAGCTCCTCTATCAATTTGGGCATAGTTTTGTTCTGCTGAGGTAAGAAATCTAAAGCAAAGACAGTGAGCCTTTCCATGTGATGGAAGACCCTACTGAGAAATTACTGCTTCCATTCCATATGGAGAAGTGTCGCAAGCTAACTTCATAGGCAAAAATGCATTGTAGCATGTGAGGACCCTTTCAGATCATATAAACTTCTCAACCTTCTCAAAAACCTTAACACACTGTGTAAACCAACACCCAACACCATATCTGTCCCTTGTTTAACAGCTCATTTAGAGGATATAACACCCTTTCTCGGTTAGGCAAAAACCTATGGGAATAACTGACCACCCCCCAAAATGAACTTAATCCTGACACTGGTTGGCATGCCATAAGGATAGCTTCAGATTAGTCTCGTGATTTATGCAAGCCATCTTTATCAATTGTATGGCCACAATAGGTAAATGACTCTTCGAAAAATGTACATTTTTTCTCGTTTTCTCCAGGACAATACTAGGACAGTTTCACAAATACCTGTTGGAGGTTCTCTTCAACACTATCCAGTATATTGTCCAAGTAATACTGAGTGCCAGGAATACCTGGCCCCTGGCTCACTGCCAAATAGTGGATGCCATTCCAAACACTAACCGGTTATATTGAAATAAGCCTGTAAATTGCGAGGTACCTCTTGTTACTGACCTCAGTCTCCATTTTTAGATAAATTTGTGTTAGGCTGATCTTGGAGAAATTACCACTAGCTAATATGGCAAATATATTCTCTGTTCTAGGTACAGGATACTGACCTGGATGCAATACTGGGCTAATGGTAACCTGGAAATCAGGTATGGACAGCCCCATTTGTCCTTTTTCATTACTGGATCTGTAGGAGTTGTCCCATTCACTTCAGTTAATCTAGGATAAAATTCCCGAGTCTTGTAATTGCTGAAGGTCTGCCTCTGACTTTGGCTGTATCGTACAAATATACTGGACAAGCTTTGCAAAATGTAGCAACTGTTTCCTCTTCAAGCATAATTTATAGTTGTCTATGTTATAAGGCTCCAATAGCATCCTGAAACATAGTAGCTGAACTTTTCTTCAAGGCAAACTTTTGTTTTGGGCTGGAATTCATTTTTTAAAAACCTACGTGCATTGTATGCTTTTTTAATCTATCTGAAGCTCACTCAGCTGTTCTCTACCAAATAATGCAAGATTCCTTCACTTCACAACATAGCAATTTAGCACATGCTGTTAAAGCTTGTTACCTTTGCTATATCTTCCAGTGAAGCCAGAATTTCCCCATCTCTTTTTAGTAGCACTGAGGTTTTCTGCAACATCATCTTTTTAAGTGGTCTCTGATAATCCTGCTATGAAATTACAGAAACAGCAGACCCGGTATCTAGTCTTAATCTTCCTACTTGTGAAAAACATCCAAACAACACTTCACTTGTCTTCTAAATTAAACAGTTGCAGATATGCTATAACATTCTCAGAGGACTTCATGTCAGCTGCAAGCTGATTAAACTGAATTTTTCTGGTTCTGCCCTTTTGAGGTGGCTATTGTGTTTTTTGCACTGACCTGCACTTCGTCTGTGTATCACAGTTTTTTGCAGTTTTTACAGGGTTTGTTCTTGAACCAATAATAATTTACTTTGTGAGACTGTTTTCCACAACAAAAGCACACAGTCTGAATGTAATCCATGCTGTTTGTGCCACTTGATCCCTACTCTGTTTGTTGCACAGATTTTACAGTGCTGTTGCAGCTCCTTGGCATCTTTAGTACCTGTCTTAATTGATACACTCATTTCTAGTGTACATTTTAGAATCAGATCAGCCTTAGTCAATAGATATTTTTGGATTGCTTCCCTTAATGCATCATTTCAACTCTCTCGCTATGTTCTACTTATTTCCTTAATTCAGCCATGTTCAGAAATTGTTACATTTTCTTTTTGATTTACTTTCTAAAAAAGCAGAATACTTTGCATCTACTGCAACTACAGGCTTTAGTGGTAGATGATTTTGTAGAATTTCCACAGTCTCAGCAAATGCTGTGGAGCTGTTAAGATGCGTAACAAGTTAAGTCTTAGGCTCCTCTATCATGAGTAGAACAGCCCCCTTTATTTCATCAATTATATCATTAGCAATTATATACAGTTCCAGTCTCTTGCTATAGATGAGACAGTCCTCTAATGAGCTACCATGTGACACCATTCCCCCTAACAGCCAGATATTTAACCACCCTCCCTCTCCCCCCGCCTGTATGTGGGGTTTAGTCAGTCCCAGTAGCTAGAGGCTGCCATTTCCTTTTCAGTTTTAGTAGGCCTTTGCAATCCTTCTATTCCACCATGTTGCTGAATTAGGATCCCATCCTCCCTAACATCTATAGTCTTTTGTGCTCAATGGAACAAATGTAATATGAAGGAATCACGTAAGAACAGCTGGAGTCCAAATTACAGTGTTTACTAACGATATACATACACTTCTGTTCATGACAGCTTCCAGACAGAAGCCTACTCAGGCTCAGGCTACAGAAAGGAATTCTTCCCAATTCCTGCACACTACACTTGCATATTTAACCCATCCCAGCAGGTCACTGGCAGCATGGACTGAACCTAGGACCTCTGGATCTAAACGCATGAGCCTCTGCTGCATGAGGTAAAAGACTACTTCTGTAAGCCAAGGTTGTAGCAGGCTCATCATCAGCCTCTTCTTAAGAATTTGGAAAATGGATCCTTCCAAAGATAAGAAATTATTTTCTTTACAGCACACGTACACACTCATCCCATTTAATTTCACTCTGTATGCGATCTGTAGTACACAAACACCATTTGAGAGGTGTTAAGCCTTTAGTCTAAATTTAACTGAGCATTAGAATGGCAATAACACTAATACCATGGAATGAACATTGTATAGTAGAGCAGTTGCTTCCTGAGATGCAGCACAATCATAATCTTTATGGTGTGAGGTTTCAGTGCTTACGAAGAGCAGTATGCACTGTACATTAGAGAAGTTATGACAATAATACAAGAAGCCCCATATAAATTAATGAGCTCTTCATGATCATCAATGTAATGGCTCCCTAAAGTGCTAGAACAAAACTCAAACATTCTGCAAAGTACATACCACCACCCTTTCCCCTAAGGTTAATAACTCACCCCCATACACTACACAAGTTACAGAAGGGTCTAGTTCATACCAAAGTAAGCAAAGAAGCTAATTTTTTTTTCTTTTCTCCTAAAATGGCCTCATGATTGAAATGTACTAGCTAACTCTGAGCCTGATTCTTCTCTCCTTAGCACAGTGCTAGGCTGGTAACTCCACTGAGTCCAGTGGAGTTACTGCTCATTCTAACCACTGTGAGGTGACAATCACATCCTCTGTTTCCATCATGTAGTAAAGGAGAGATTCGGACCACACGGTATTGCAGTCCCTCACCTTTTTCCACACCATACCATGGACTGTCCATCTGCCTGATTTTTATTCTTTTCTAGAACAAAGCTTTTATTAAAGGAGAAACTATATTTTGTCCCCAAAAAATGCACCTGTATTGCACCCCCACTACACTGTGCAAATTGAAAAAGCTTCCACTGATTGGGAAGGTGCATTTTCAAACTAGCACAACCTTTCAAATGGCAAAACTTTAAATGTGGTCACCATATTCAGACCAATGTAAATGACATTTAAACCAATTGCATGCAATCATGCTACTTTGTGTTGTGATCCAATCAAAGGCCACAAACTAAGCTGGGTCAGCATTTGGCTTGGAGTCATCCCAAACTATTCAGACTCCTCAAGAACAATGCTTATTGATTAGGTGCCACTCAACACTATGGCGGGACATTGGTTTAGTATGACAGAACCTACTGCACGATAGTAATTCTTCAAACTCTTGAATACTTGTGGTCACTTAGTCCCATGGAGTTGTCACAAGTATAATTGTTAAGCATATATTGTGACCAACTTCCAACTTGAATTATTACATTCTGCTTATTTATCACTTCAGTTAGCTAAATTACTCTTCCTCTTCGGTTCCTATTCAAAATGGCTATATTTAATTGCTGAATGTTATTAATCATGGTTCTGTTTCAGCCCAGAAGAGGGCACATTTTGCTGTGAAGAGATACCTGTATAGCCTTATGTTAGCTGTTATACAGCAACTTTCACTCAAGGCACTTTACCAACTAAGATTTTTCTATGAAATTTAAAATCAAAATGAGTTTTAAAAGAGAGGTTCTGAAACTACTGACAATTAAGGATTATGGGATCCACTGCTAGGGTAATGAGTGTGGGGCACCATGAAATCAGGGATCCAAGGTTGATTCCAATCTCCAATTCAGCACAGGCCCAGATCAAGAGCGCACTCAGCTCCTGGTACTAGACATTGGTAGGTGAATTGGGGTGGCAGCTTTGTATGTTATCACTTAACTCCAGTTGTCTGGACCCATCAGTGGCATGGATTGGCATGAGATGAAGCAGGCCTCAGACCTCAAGTTAGACAGATGGGTTTTTTCCCAAAGGCTTTTGAGAGGAAACAGTAAAGAGGGGGAAATAGTGGAGTGAAACCCTTTGGGGAATAAAAGATTTAAAATTAGAACAGCAATACCACCAGGTGATTAGCACCCTCTGAATGATTTCACCCCTGCCTCCAAACACACAAGGACCTTCTCTTTTCTTCTCCGTAGCCTCCCACCCCCCAACTAAAGAATACTGCAGGAGCACTGCAAGGTTTTCTGCAGATCCAGGGCTGCAGCAGCTTGCACAGCACCAGAATGGGGCTGAGAAAGGCACAGAGAAGCCACATAGGCCTGTCCAGAGAGCTCACCTGCATGACTTCCCCCATATTTACCACCTGCTAGTGGAATGAGTACATATCCGCCTTCTAGACTGTGCTTAAGCCTGATCATCCTTGGGCTTGGTCAGCCCAATGCACAGTTAGATCACACTGCCCTCACTCCCAGGGCCAGCAATCAGCCAAAACTAACATATTTTGGTATTTAATCCTCAAGCATTCAAAAATCATGATTTTTAAAAAACACTGTGATCATCTCTTTAAGCCAAGTGTGTCGGTCTTATTTACCTTCTGGCATTTCAGCTTTTAGGGTTCAAGTTTTCAGCATCCATGAGAACTAGAAACCTTCTCTTTTTAAATGTAAGCAGAGCTTCTCACACTCACAGTACTGCAAGACCTGGGCTGGCAAGCATCATGAGATGCACAATACCATCATAAGAGCTCACAACACTGACTAAAAATGTCAACATTCAGATAAAAATTTTGTAGAGTATGTGACCCTCTCTCCAACAATACATTTACAGAGGATTTGTCTCACTTTTTGCTTTCAAATATGCAAGTCTGAAACACTGGATCAAATTGTGCTCTCATTCACATTGAAATATATGTTTTCTTTTAGTAGGTTACAGTGTTAATGTTACAACAGGACATGAAAGACATCACTTTCCCAAAAAGATTTTAAAGCAGGGTGAAAACTTAGCCATTTAAGCCCAAAGAAGCAAGATAACACCAGAGCAGTTAATGCCTGTCAAGGGATTTTATATAAAAGTTAAGTATCAGTAATAAAGGCCCTCAACACAAAATCCTAATTTTTATCTAAGGATTTCCAAAGTGCTGCACTGAGCAAGAAGCTGCTAGAACATAATCTCCTCATAAAATAGCATGAGAAACAGAATTTAGGCTCAACTACAGAATAGAACAAGGTCAGCGCCTACCAGAAATATTACTCCTTCTCCTATAACTAATACTATATAGGTTTTTATCAGTGTCTTATAAGGTGTTTGTATAGTGCCTAGCTCAATGGACCTCCAGTCTTGGTTGGGGCCCCTTACTGCTATTGTAATACAAATACATCAACATATAATTTGGTAAAGAAAATAATCAAAAGTAGTCCAAACCAGATATTTGTTTTCAAAAGGTAAGAAAGGCATGCAGGGGAATCAAACTGAACCCACAATTCATAGTACTAGAGAATATTAAAACTAATAAAACAAACAGAAGAGATTTGTTTTTGTTTAGATTCAAAAGATGTGGTCTGGAATCTTTTATAAATCATCAGGACAGGTAATTTAACCTCTTTTATGTTAAAGTTATGAACTATAACAGAATGCACCAACAGCAGAAATAAAATCCCACTCAGAGAATGGCCTATCTATTTCAACCCCTAACAATCGAATGATTCAATTTTCATATGTAGACAGAGACTCTATAAAACATTTTTGCCACCTCTCACAAGAAGGCAATCAACATTCTTTATGACACACACAATCACTCAAGACTCTTCATCAGAAATTAATGGCAAAGCGACATAATAAAATGCTGGAGATTGGGGGTAGTCATATGAACAAAATAATACCAATGTCTTTCAAACACTCAAATACATACATAAATAAAAGCAATCCTTGCTTCTCACCATTATACTGAAGTTATGAAGACACTAAATTAATGTTAAGTTTTGACAATAATTTCAAATTTCCTTGCCTTTGTTCTGATTTGAAATTTCAAATGCCTTAACTTTTCATTTCATAGTTGGGTATATTGCCACTCACACAATTTAATATCACTCACTGTTTTTAGTTATCCCCCCAGGTAATACTTACTGTTGTACAAAACTTTCATACCTAAACAGGAAATTAGGCAAAATCACTTGTTTTAATGTTTTGTTACAAACCCAAAACTAAGCCAACAAGCTGTCTAGTGAACCTTGGACAAAATTCATCCAAGGTTTGAGCCACCTCCTTCCATCCCTACAGGAACTCCTTTTCCTAATGGCCCTGGTTTCTGCACACATATTTTAAAAGGGCTGTAGAGGTGATCCCGGCAATTACTGACTGGAAGTCTAACGTCAGTACCAGACAAATTAGTTGAAACAATAGTAAAGACTAAAATTGTCAGACACATAGAAGAACATAAATTGTTGGGCAAAAGTCAACATCATTTCTGTAAAGGGAAATCATGTCTTATTAATCTATTAGAGTTCTTTGAGGGGGTCAACAAACATGTGGACAAGGGGGATCCAATGGACATAGCGTACTTAGATTTCCAGAAAGCCTTTGACAAGGTCCTGCACCAAAGGCTCTTACGTAAATTAAGTTGTCATGGGATAAGAGGGAAGATCCTTTCATGGACTGAGAACTGGTTAAAGGACAGGGAACAAAGGGTAGGAATAAATGGTCAGTTTTCAGAATGGAGAGGGGTAACTAGTGGTGTTCCCCAAGGGTCAGTCCTAGGACCAATCCTATTCAATTTATACAGAAATGATCTGGAGAAAGGGGTAAACAGTGAGGTGGCAAAGTTTGCAGATGATACTAAACTGCTCAAGATAGTCAAGACCAAAGCAGACTGTGAAGAACTTCAAAAATATCTCACAAAACGAAGTGATTGGCAACACAATGGCAAATGAAATTTAATGTGGATAAATGTAAAGTAATGCACATTGGAAAAAATAACCCCAACTATACATACAATATGATGGGGGCTAATTTAACTACAACTAATCAGGAAAAAGATCTTGCACTCATCGTGGATAGTTCTCTGAAGACATCCACGCAGTGTGTAGCAGCAGTCAAAAAAGCAAATGGGATGTTAGGAATCATTAAAAAAGGGATAGAGAATAAGATGGAGAATATCTTATTGCCCTTATATAAATCCATGGTATGCCCACATCTTGAATACTGCATACAGATATGGTCCCCTCATCTCAAAAAAGATATACTGGCATTAGAAAAGGTTCAGAAAAGGACAACTAAAATGATTAGGGGTTTGGAATGGGTCCCATATAAGGAGAGATTAAACAGGTTAGGACTTTTCAGCTTGGAAAAGAGGAGACTAGAGGTATATAAAATCATGAGTGGTGTGGAGAAAGTGAATAAGGAAAAGTTATTTACTTGTTCCCATAATATAAGAACTAGGGGCCACCAAATGGAATTAATGGGGCAGCAGGTTTAAAACAAATAAAAGGAAGTTCTTCTTCACTCAGCGCACAGTCAACCTGTGGAACTCCTTGCCAGAGGAGGTTGTGAAGGCTAGGACTATAACAGGGTTTAAAAGAGAACTGGATAAATTCATGGAGGTTAAATCCATTAATGGCTATTAGCCAGGATGGGTAAGGAATGGTGTCCCTAGCCTCTGTTTGTCAAAGAGTGGAGATGGATGGCAGGAGAGAGATCACTTGATCATTAGCTGTTAGGTTCACTCCCTCTGGGGCACCTGGCATTGGCCACTGTCGGTAGACCGGATACTGGGCTGGATGGGCCTTTGGTCTGACCCGGTGTGGCCATTCTTATGCTCTTATGTTCACACAATGGGGGTGTACACAGTGCAGCCTAGTGACCAGAACAGGAGTCAGTCCTAGTCGTCAGAGAAGAGTCAGAAGGTGGAACTGAAATTGTGGTCAGGAGACAAGCCAATGGTTGGAGCTGGAAGTCAGAACAGAACCAGAGTCATGGTCAGGAGAAAAGTAAATAGTTAGAATCAGGGGGTTCAGAATAGGGTAGAGACTAGGGCTGGTGTGGAAACAGTTGTGGGCTGGAGCAAGGACCAATGAAGGAAATGGGTCTGGTGCAGCTGTGGGTGTAGAATTCATTGAGCTGTTGCTGTGCTGCTGTTGCTACAGAGCTTAAATGATTATTTGCTGGTTCTTCTGTCCAAACAAGGAGCACAGTCACTTAGTAAGAACTTATTGGGCCCAGATCAACACATTTGGTTGCTATGTGACCACGTCCAGAGCCAGCTGAGTTCCTGACAGCACCCCTTCATTTGAAAGCACTCAGCCCCGCCTTGTAAGGGTATCTTTGGTGAAATCATTGCAGGAGTTCAGGAGTGGGAACATTTTCTTCTACTTGCCAGGATCACTCTCCTGGGGAATAACACTTCCAGTCTATCAGACAACAGAGCTTCCCCCCAACCCATCAGGAATTGAGGACGTAATGGACTTCATATTCCTTCTGCCCCATGACTATTATTGGGTGAGGAGATGGGTCTACCATAGGGTGATCAGATGTCCCATTTTTAAAGGGACAGTCCCTTTTTGGGGGGACTTTTTCTTATATAGGTGCCTATTACCCTCCACCCCATCCTGTTTTTTCACAGCTGCTATCTGGTCACCCTAGTCTACCAGGTCAAGGAAGTGGTTATCAACAAATGGTTTGAGGAGGAAAACATGAAAGATGGGGTGAATCCTGAGGGATTCTGGGAGCTGAAGCTTGAAGGCCAATGGGTATTGGTGGTCAAACTTGGCAGAAAGGTGATCCATTCTCAAGTTCTGGACCGAAAGTTTAGGGGTGGCTTGTTGCTTTTGGTCAGTATAATGCTTATACGACTCTTCAGCGGTGAGTCAGTTCCTGGTGTATTTGTTGAAGGTGAAGGACCAGGTCTGTGGCTGTCAGGATAGCAGAGCCAGGTAGTTCTAGATGAAACCAGGATGAAAACCAGGCTGAGCTGAAGCATGGGTCGAGTTGTTGTACGCAAACTCGGCCAAACACAGAAGTGGAAGCCAATTATACTGAAGTAAATTCAGAAAGCAGTGGAGGTACTGCTCCAGAATCTGATTGACTTTTTCAGTTTGGCCATGAGTCTGTGGATGGCAGGCTGTCAAAATGAGGGGCTTCATGCTAAGAAGGCAGAGAAATTCCTGCCAGAACTGAGAAACAAATTGGGGACCTCAATCTGAAATAATGCATGTTGGCACAATGTGATACCTGGAAGATGTGCTCCAGGAAGACTTGCACAGTTTCACGGGGAGACAGAACAACGGAACAAGGAATAAAATAGGCCATCAGAGTCAGGAGGTCCACCACCACTGGGAGTGTGATAAGTCCACAATGAGGTCCATACAGAGAGTGGAGCCAGGACACAGAGGAGAGAGATTGCACCCCAGAATGTCATAATCCAATATATCATAATTTCTCTCTGTGACAGTACAGTTTCTGAGAGAAGAAGGCACAGGGATGAAGCAGCTGGCAAGGAGCTATGAATTGTTGGAGGACTGCACCTGTCACGAAGTCCGAGGCAATATCTTGACTATGAAGGTCTTTGTGGGGACTGGATGGGTCAAAATGGGGGATGAAGTGAATGCCCTTTTCAAGCAGTCAAAACCCACTAGTGCAATAGTTGACCAGGTTACTTTAACCCCTCTTTTGAAAAGTTATATTATAGGAGTGACCAGGTGGGAGAAGTCTTTGATGAATCACTGGTAAAAATTCACAAACCCAAGGAACCACTTCACCCTGCATACATTCAAAGGTGCTTTTCACTCAGTGATAGCGATAACCTTGTGGGGTCCATAGTGAGTCCTGCTGGGGAGAAGACATGGCCCAGAAACTTCATGGCATCCTTGTCAAATTTGCATTTCTCAGGTTTCATGTAAAGTTGATTTTGGCAAAGCCATTCAAGAAAGATGAGCATGGGTGTTCATGGAGCTTGTCAGAATAAAATGAACATATTATGTAAGTAGCTCACAAGTTGGTTAAGGATATCCCTCAAGACACCATTCATAAAACACTGGAAGGCAGTGGGGCATTACACACGGCAAACAGCATGACCTCCAAGTGTTGATCAACTTGGGCACCTCTAGTAGTTTCAATGACCAGGAGTTTGTTAAGGGGTATCAGAGCCCAATCCTCTCCAAGGACTCCTTGAGGTCATCAAAGCTATCAATAGGTCACCCCTTTCTTCAGGCACCTTCACATATCACACAGCCCCAACTGGAGGTCATTAGCCTGGGTGGTCAAAAAGAGATCTTGGAGTTCGGGATTCATATAAGCACAGTTTTTCCCCCAAAGAGAAAGGCAAACAGAGTCAGGACTGCTGGGTCCTAGACTTGGATCTGCCACAGATTCTGGGTGATCTTGGTCAACTACTTAAACCAGAATAATGAGGCTTAGTTACTCATTGTTTGTGTATCATTTATATTCAAATTTATATTTAAATTTCAAAGTAGTATATAATAGAGACAAGGTGGATGAGGTAATATATTTTATTGGATCAACTTCCATTGGAAAGAGAAACAAACCTTTGAGTAACACAGAGCTCTTCTTCAGGTCTAGGAAAGGTACTAAGAGTGTCAGAGCTAAATATAATATTGAACAGATAGCTTAGCATAAGAAAGCACATATTCTAAGAGACCATTCAAGGTGAAGCGGCCCATTAACATCCCTGTAGTCATAGGACAAAAGGGGGATAGTGGGTTACAGGTTATTGTAATAAGCCATAAATCCAATGTCTTTAAGACTATGATTTTAGTGTCTATTATAATTATATTGTACTATAGAAAACAAAAATAAAAGGTAGATAGTGCCACACCACACTGATCTCCTTCTTTGAGAAGATAACTGATTTGTTAGACAAAGGAAATGCAGTACATCTAATTTACCTGGATTTGAATAAGGCATTTGATACAGTTCCACATGGGAAATTATTAGTTATGTTGGAGAAGATGGGGATTAGTACGAGAATTGAAAGGTGGATAAGGAACTGGTTAAAGGGGAGACTACAGTAGGCCATAGTGAAAGGTGAACTGTCAGGCTGGAGGGAAGTTACTAGTGGACTGCCTCAAGGATTGGTCTGGGCACCCATCTTATTTAAAATTTTATTAATGATCTTTGCACAAAAAGTGGGCGTATGCTAATAAAATTTGCAGATGACACAAAGTTGAAAGGTATTGCCAATACAGAGGTGAACTGGAATATTGTACAAGAGGACCTGGATGACCTTGAAAACTGGAGTAATAAAAATGGGATGAAATTTAATAGTGCAAAGTAGAAGATCATGCACTAAGGGCTTATCTTCACTCCGGGGGTAAGTTGACCTAAGTTATGCTACTCCAGCTATATGAATAACATAGCTGGAAGCAACGTAGCTTATGTCAACTTATCCTGATGTCTTCACAGCGCTGAGTCAACTGGAGATGCTCTCTAGTCGACTTCCCTTACTCTTCTCGGAGAGCTGGAGTACCAGGATCGACTGGAGAGAGCTCTGCCATTGATTTAGCGGGTCTTCACTAGACCCGCTAAATCTCTCCCTGCTGCATTGCTTGCAGCAGCGTCAATCTCCCCAGTAGTGGTGGCCAGCCCTTAGAGACTAACAACAAAAATGTTTGCTATAAGCTGGGGACTTACCAGCTGGAAGCGACAGAGGAAGAGCAAGACCTGAGTGTATTGGTTGATCACAGGACAACTATGAGCTGCCAGTGTGACGCAGCCATGAAAAAGGCTAATGCAGTTCTAGGATGTACTAGGTGAGGTATATCCAGTAGAGACAGGGAAGTGTTAATACTGTTTATACGAGGCACTGTTGAGATCTCATCTGGAATACTGTGTGCAATTCTGGTCTCCTATGTTTAGGAAAGATTAATTCAAACTGCAACAGGTGCAGAGAAGGGTTACTAGGGATTTCCAAGAAATAGAAAACCTATCTTATGAGAGGAGATTCAAAAAGCTTGGCTTGTTTAGCCAAACCAAAAGAAGGCTGAGGGGAGATATGATTGCTCTCAAATACATCGGAGGGATAAATACCAGGGAGGGAGAGAAGTTATTTAAGTTAAGCACCAATGTGGACACAAGAACAAATGGATATAAGATGGCCATCAACAAGTGTAGACTTGAAATTAGATGATAATTTCTAATCATCAGAGGAGTGAAATTTTGGAAGAGTCTTCCAAGGAGAGCTGTGGGGACAAAAAAACCTGACTGGCTGGAATACTGAGCTTGATAAGTTCATAGAGGGGATGGCATGATGAGACTGCACCCAGGCAATGGGGGCTGCGGGAAGCAGCATGGGCCAAGGGACGTACTGGCCGCCACTTCCCGCAGCCCCCATTGGCCGGGCACAGTGAACCGCGGCCAGTGGGAGCCGCGATTGGCCGAACCTGCAGATGTGGCAGGTAAACAAACAAGCCCAGCCCGCCAGGGGCTTTCCCTGAACAAGTGGCTTCCCAAGTTTGGGAAACACTGGTCTAGGGAAATGTGCCATATTTTGTCTGACATCAAATGCCATTATCTTAGCATAAAGAAAGGACACCAACAAAACAAAAGGGGAAGGAGATAATATGTGGACTGTCTCTCTCTGGGAGATTTTTTCCCCCACCTAGTGCAGATGTAGTCTAGCCTTTGAAATTTTGAGACATTTGGCTTATCCAAAAAACAACAACACTGCCTTGGTTACCCATAAAACATCTTTCTAAACTAATCCATTCCAACCTAAGTTAGACAACTGACATGGATCATGTATGTGCATTTGATATGTGTGTATGGTTATACCAGTTTAGCCAAGAAGAAGCCAGATTTTTGTTTGGAGGAAGAAGGAATAACAAAATAAGCCAGATCCTTTAGCCTGTTAAGTATGATTCTTACAGGTCCCCTAACAAAATGAGGTGCCACAGAATGAGTCCATCAACAGTTTTAAAAGTTACTGGCTCCTTTCAGTCTGGTATGCTATCCCTCCCATTTGTATTCAGCTTCTCCTCATGCAGGGTTGCTTGAATCAGAGTTTTGTGTAACCTATGCAAAGATCCATTCCCAGTTGCTGCCTTTTCTTTTCTCACCTGGAAGGACTCCAAGTAGAGGTAGTCTCATTTTAAACATGTATTTTAGGCTGCTTGTAGCTTGAGCCGCCCCTTTGGTTTGGCCCCTACTGCTCCTGAGCATATGTGGAGACTCCTTGAGCCAAGCCTAAGATGACAGCCTATTCTCTTCAAAGTGCTGTTTCAAACAGTGAGCAGCAGGCTTTGAATTGTGTGTGGTTCATTTACACAGTCAGAGTAAAGAGTATGTGTTTAAAACTTTTGCTCTATTTCGTAGAATTCATTTCAATGGATGAGTTCTAATTAATGCTGGTTATCTTCTGTGCAATGGAATCAGAGCAATTTCTGAGGTGCCCCCTTCCTATGCAAAACATATCTTTGAAGACAAAATGTCACTGAAGGGAAAGGTGGGCAGGGAGCTATATTAGACTCAGACAGCCACAAAAAATTTAGGAGGTAGCAGGCAACCTCTAATGGAAGAAAGAGATCCAGGCTCAGAAAAATCTGAGGAATTCACTTAAGAAATACTCTCACCATATCTAAAGCAAGAGACACCAGTGCATGTAGGCAAGGCTTTTCACAGATGATTTAGCATTCGTCTCAACTAGTCCTTGAAGTACTTCAAAGCTGGGAGATCAAGGCCACATTATGGTAAGTATTGCATGTACACAATAAGAATGAGAACTGGTGAGCTCCAAGGTTGGCAATACCAAAGTGTGTAAATACAGATGATAATATCAAATGGAAAGTTTAGAATACTCTACAGTTTGAGTGCTCACCATAATATGTTACTTCAGTAATCCCTATACCAGGGATCAGCAACCGTTGGCACGCAGCCTGCCAGGGTAAGCCCCCTGGCGGGCCGGGCTGGTTTGTTTACCTGCTGCGTGCGCAGGTTCGGCCGATTGCAGCTCCCACTGCCCACGGTTTGCTGCTCCAGGACAATGGGGGCTGCGGGAAGTGGCTTGGGCAGAGGGATGTGCTGGCCACCGCTTCCCGCTGCCCCCATTGGCCTGGAGCTGCAAACTGTGACCAGTGGGAGCTGTGATCAGCTAAACCTCCGGACATGGCAGGTAAATAAACTGGCCCGGCCTGCCAGGGGCCTTACCCTGGCTGGCCACATGCCAAAGGTTGCCGAGCCCTGCTCTATACTAAAGATAGTGTGCTTTTGGAGCCACATATGTGTGTACTGTACTGAGCACAATGGGGCCTTGATCCCTAATTGGAGCTCCTTGGTGCAATATAATACAATACAATACAATACAAATAAATAAAAGGCAATGAAGCAGTAACATTACCACTCATAATGATACACAGCTCTTCTATAGCACTTTTCATCCATAGGTATCAAAGGGCTTGTAAGTAGTGACAATATCTGAATGACCAAGGATCAAAAAGCACTTTACAAACCACTAGTGAATGAATTTTAGCCACTATAAAGTACTGTATCACAGAATAAAGTGATTGACCTATATCTGGACTACCATGGAACAAACAGGTAAACTGAGTCCCAGTTCTGTACCTTAACCTCAAGTCTATCAGTCATGCCCTTAGAATTTTTTAAAATTGTTTCTCAAAATTTTTTATATAAATTGTAACAATGTATGATTTAACCATTGTATGAAGCAAAACACCACATTCTATAGTGTGCAATTTTCAGCCAAGAAAGCTACATCGAGTGGGGGTGTATGCATATCATACGAGTGTTAAGGGAAAGCACATTAAAGATCCTGAGGTTCTCAGATATTACAGTGATGAGAGCCATATAAGTACCATAGAAAACACATATACACTGGCTAATAGACATTGTTCAGTTTATTTCCATCTGTTAAACAAAGAGGGAGCTGTCCATTTACTGTGGGTAAGATCAGCCATGTTCACTGTGTCCTTGTTCAACTGATCTTCTGAAGTGTAATTTAGAGGGATAACTATATAATTTTGGAAGTTTTCCATATTCATCTTTTAAAAAATATTGCATTAGATACTGGCTTCACTAACAATGCAACCAACACCACTGAAGACCTATTTTGAGCATGCTATGGAAGTTAACTCAGACACTTTATAGCCATAACTGTTCACAGCTGACACCGTGTAGTTCTCAGTACAGTAAATTGCCTTCTTAGCAAGGACAGGCAAACCAAGCTATAAAACACTAGGAACAAGTTAAACCGAACCTGAATAGAACCAGTAAAGTTCAAAAAGGTTCTCTCAACCTTTTTTTTTTTTCATAAACTTTTTTCCTTGCCCTGCACCTCTTACTTCTTGCTGGGACTAGAAGCAGAAGGGCAGAAATACTGAAGTTCTGTTTTTTCTTACCCAGCTGGAATCAACAATTCCAGCAGTCTTATGAGAGCCTCTTCTCACCAGACTTCCAGACCAATTTTGCAGACCGAAGAGGTTTACACACTTCAGATAAAAACCCAGAGTCTTACATTCTTAACAAAAGTGAACCGAACCTTTGAATCTTTTGAATCTCACCCATCATTACTACTCAGACACCTGTAGACTTTTCATCAGACATATTCTTCTACCAATAAAAAGAAAGAATTAGTTTGTCTGGTGGGAGATTTCCCACTCTACTGGCATTAGAAAAGGTTAAAGCTCAACTGAACTCAGCAATTGAACTCTCTTGGTAACACTTTTTGCGACTGCTACTGTGTTTTTGTTTTTTTTTGTCGAAGTGGCTTAGTGTGTCTGTTCAGCCTGCTGTGCTTCCAGAAAAAACAGGACTAGATTCTGACAAGCCCTTCTCCAGATGTATAAGGGGGAGGGACAGGCATACTGCCTACTCCATTGCTTGCATGGCCTCTGCAGGGATTGCAGTCCCTGAGCACAGGGATTTTATCTTGGTGCACATCAAAGGAGGCAAGGACAGGAGACAAGGAGGAAGCACTATGGTTCCAACAAACTCCCCTGCCATGAAGGTGCCCAGCCACCCCTCTGTCCCCTGTTATGCACCAGGCCTGAAGCATGATCCTTCTGAGTTCCCTATGAGGTGGTATAGCTCCACCTAGTCTTTGGACCAGTACATAAATGCCACTATGAGTATATTTACACTTTGAGCTGGGTGTGTACTGTCCAGCTTGGATAGATGTATGAATGCTAACTCTGATCAAATTAGCACACTAAAAATAGCTCACACTGCGACAGCCACACTGCAAAGGGATGGACTAGCCACCCCAAGTACAATTCTGCCCAGGATCCTAGGCAAATACTTGGGGCAGCTAGCCCATACTCCCACAGCTACACGTCTACTTTAGTGCACTGGCTTCATCCAAGCTAGCACGCATATGTCTACCCAAGCTAGAAAATATATCTCCAGATCAAAGGATAGATATACCCTATGTGTGTTTATGATTTACATAACACACCAGAAATAAAACTACATCAGCATTATACCATCACTCTCCCAATTGACTGATTTTTTTTTTAAAAAAAGCAACATACGTTTCTGTATAGCCATCCTTTGGGTCTCTGGTGGGGTGTTCATCCCAAACTAGCCTGAAAAGGGTGAATGTGGGTCAGAAGGGGTTAAGTAACCCGATAACTCACACCTCAGGGAGCTAGGCTTTATGAGCAAGCACTGACTGGTGACAGAGCCCAGCTGAGCAGCCACAGGCAGGGCTAATATAAAGCCAGGAAGTATGCAGCAGAAAGGGAGCTGTAGTTTGGAAACCTGGAGCTGTTCTCTGGGTTTAGATGGAAAGGAGGAGACATGGGAGAGTACAAGTCCTGGGATCCTAGCCCCGAGGGAAGGGCTTACCCAGAAAGATGGTGAAGCAAACACCTGATGGGGTGGAGCAGGAAAAGGATCAGGGAAACATTGGCAAGGACTGGGATGCTGGAGACCTTGGTTGTTGATTCAAGGGTCCTTGAGCCGAAAACTGGAGTAGTGGGTGGGCGGGCCCGCTTTCTCCTGAAATTGGAGAACTGATGGGAACAGCTGTCCAGTGAGACTTTGATACCCCAGAAGGAGAAAATATAGTGACCTGGCCAGAGGCCCAAGCCAAAAAAGAGGGAGTAACCATCTCACAAAGAGGAAGCACTGAAACGCCTGGAGCTTGAGAGAGGTCGCAGTGTGAAGAAGAGACAGACTGGGGGTGGGACTGTCAGACTGCTATTCCCTAGATGCAGCCACAAGGAGGTGCTCCAGTTTTGAGTGAATCCTGTTGACAGTCTCTTAGCGAAGCAGATACCTCTGATCCTCCTCCTATGCAGCCATCTCATGAGGGAGGGGGAGAAGACACTTGAGCAAAGGGGTCACCTTTGTGGGTTGATCTTGGGGACAACCTAGGACACTGTTTAGTACAACAAAAGGCCAAACAAATGCACTTTGGAAGGGTAAGCATTGTACGTACAATACAAATTTCAAATAATTTTAATGTCTTGTTTATCACTTAAATGTCCCTCTAATTCTGGACTCTGAAGATGACTTAGAAGCAAGATAAACTGGTAGTGTGACTATTGGTATTTTTGGCTTTAAATTTGTTTTTTATTTTTCCAGCAAGAGGTGCAGGTGAATGAATAAGCATTGTCAAAGTCTTGACATTCTTAGACTTCCTAAGTGTCCAGTTCAGACAGAGGAGGAATTGAAACTAGCCTGGCAACAGGATCTCAGTGAATAGAAAGAATATCTGTGTTTTGATCTTGTGTGTTCTGGCACAGGAACATGTGTCTTTTTGTTATTTCTAGTCTTTCTTCTCCAATAGACTTAAATGAGAAAAATTGGATTTCAAAATTTTCAGAAACAGTTCTTTTCTCCCGTTTCACACAGATCTACAAGCCCTGGGCTCTCTTAGGAAACCACAGAACCTGTGAGTTTCAGAAAACCCCAGTGGCAGGCTCCCATTCGGCAACAGTCCTTCATTCCCACATCGTTGCCCTTAGCTTAGCAACTGGTAATTTGGCTGCATTCACTGCATTAGGAAGGGTAGGACAGGTAGGAGGGACAGTTGATCAAGCTGTCTTGCATTAGGTGACCCTTGGCTAGGATGAAGGGGGAGGGGGCAGTGCAGCTGGCCACTCACAACTGCCAAACAAGATAATCTTGGTCTATTTCTAGGTTTGGAGCTAAGGAAATAACCAGCCCTCTTAAGCCACAATAACTGAGTTTTGCTGCTCCACAGACTACGGGACTGATGTCAGAAGCACTAAGCAGTCACAACTCCACTCAGCATTTCAGAAAACCAGACCCATGTAGTGTCCTACCAAGTGACTACCAGATACCCAGACTGGTATAAATTACACTCAATGGAGCTACACCAACGTATGCCAGTCAAGAATCTGGCCCTGAAAGTTTCACATCTGACTTCAGTACTGATTATCTCTGTTACCAGAGGAGTTAATCTTGCAAAAATGTGTAAAGTTTCAAAGTGTTTTCTTCCATTCATCACATGGATATTTTTGATTTTTTTTTCAGTAGCATCTTCCAAGCCTGTTTTGCTCCTTTCATAGAAATTAACTCTGCAGGACAGAAACATAAATACATTGATAATGAAGGAACACAGATGTGTCTTTAAAGGACCTCTTTTTAAACTGCCTTGAAGAGATGTTTGACTGACATTTAGGTCTTTACGATCAGGTTGGACAATTCTGTCAGGGATGGTCTAGGCATACTTGGTCCTGCTCAGCACAGGAGGCTGGACTGGATGACCTCTCAAGGTTCCTTCCAGCCCTACATTTCTGTGTAGCTAATGGATAAAATATATTCAGGGAGATACTAGTTTTTCTGAAAAGATGAAATTTGGTTCTCCTCTTTAATCCTTATAGTTAGAAAGCTTTCCCTAATATCTAACCTAAATCTCCCTGGCCCATTATTTCTTGTCCTACTTTCAGTGAATAATGGAGAACAATTGATCACCATGCTGTATAACAGCTCTTTACACATTTGCAGACTGTTATCAGGTCCCCCCTCAGTCTTCTTTTCTCAAGACTAAACGTGGAGTTTTTTAACCTTTCCTCATAGACAAGGTTTTCTAAACCTTTTATCATTTTTGTTGCTCTTTTCTGGATTCTCTCCAGTTTATCTTTTCTGAAGTGTGATGTCCAGAATTGGACACAGTACTCCAGCTGGGGCCTCACCAGTGCCAAGTCAAGCTGGACAATTACCTCCCCAGTCTTACATATGATACTTTTATGAATACACTCCAGAACGTTATTAGCTTTTTCTGCAACTGCATCATATTGTTGACTTGTATTCAATTTGTGATCCACTCTAACCCCGAGATCCTTTTTAGCAGTACTACCACCTGGTTAGTTATTCACATTTAGTAGCTAGACATCTGATTTTTCCTTCCTAAATGAATTACTTTATGTTTTCTTTAGCGAATTTCATCTTGCTGATTTCAGACCCATTCTCTAATTTGTCAAGGTTATTTTGAATTCTAATCCTATCCTCCAGAATGCTTGCAACATCTCCCAGCTTAGTGCCATCCATACATTTTATAAGCATACACTTTCTCCATTTTCCAAGTCATTAATGAAAATATTGAACAGTACCAGACTCAGGACTGACCTCTGCAGGATCCCACTAATAACAAACCATTGACAGCAATTCTCTGAATACGGTCTTTCAACTAGTTGTGCAGTCACCTTGCAATAATTTCATCTAGACCACATTTCCCTAGTTTGTTTATGACAATGTCGTGTGGGACTGTCAAAAGCCTTACTAAAATCAAGATGTATCACATCTACTGTCTTCCTCTCTATTCACCAGGCCAGTAACCCTGTCAAAGAAGGGAATTATTACATAATGAATGAGCCACTGAAAATTCCTGCTGCATCTACAGTTTGAGTTTTCAAATTATTTTGCAACTTTTTCACAGGTTTATCCCTATGATATATTTGGTCACTTTATACTAAAGGTATGGTTATAGTTTATAAAGGGTGAGTAAATGAATAATAGACGTTTTAGTAAATGGTTAATTACTAAAGAATGGTTGCATATAACCGTGCCTTATAACTATGTAACACCTTCTATTGTTTTACTTATAATCATGTATAAAATATACTAATGTCTGTAACATGCTTATAACTTTACAGAAATATTGGTCACACTTGATATTAAGGTTTTATTTCTAAAGTAACTGCTCAGGAAGAAAATATAGCTGTTGTCTCTGCAGTGCAGTACAACATATATTTTGCTCCAAGGTGGAAGAAACCTTTGATTACAGAATGTCAAACTTACAAGCTCTCCACCAAAAATTAAGAGACCTTTCTGTTCAGTTTCCACTTTAATGGGTTACTTTATTTTTTTTAAAAGACAAAGTGTATAGGAAATTCCTTGGTCTGTACATGCGGTATGAGAAAAAGGAAGAGAGGGGAAGAAATTTTGTATTCAGACAAAGAGTAGCTTTCATGCATCAGGTTTCAGGGTAGCAATCGTGTTAGTCTGTATCCGCAAAAAGAACAGGAGTACTTGTGGCACCTTAGAGACAAACAAATTTATTTGAGCATAAGCTTTCGTGGGCTACAGACCACTTCATCAGATGCATAGAATGGCACATATAGTAAGAAGATATATATATACACAAACAGAGAAGGTGGAAGTTGCCATACAAACTGTCAGAGGCTAATTAATTAAGATGAGCTATTATCAGCAGGAGAAAAAAACTTTTGTAGTGATAATCAAGATGGCCCATTTAGACAGTTGACAAGAAGGTGTGAGGATACTTAACTTAGGGAAATAGATTCAATATGTGTAATGACCCAGCCACTCCCAGTCTCTATTCAGACCCAAGTTAATGGTATCTAGTTTGCATATTAATTCAAGCTCAGCAGTTTCCTGTTGGAGTCTGTTTCTGAAGCTTTTCTGTTGCAAAATTGCCACCCTTAAATCTTTTACTGAGTGGCCAGAGAGTTTTAAGTGTTCTCCTACCGGTTTTTGAATGTTATGATTCCTGATGTCAGATTTGTATCCATTTATTCTTTTGCATAGAAACTGTCCGGTTTGGCCAATGTACATGGCAGAGGGGCATTGCTGGAACATGATGGCATATATCACATTGGTAGACGTGCAGGTAAATGAGCCCCTGATGGCATGGCTAATGTGATTATGTCCTATGATGGTGTCACTTGAATAAATATGTGGACAGAGTTGGCATCGGGCTTTGTTGCAAGGATAGGTTCCTGGGTTAGTGTTTTTTGTTGTGTGGTGTGTGGTTGCTGGAGAGTATTTGCTTCAGATTGGGGGGGCTGTCTGTAAGCGAGGACTCGTCTGTCTCCCAAGATCTATGAGTGAGGGATCATTTTTCAGGATAGGTTGTAAATCTTTGATGATACGCTGGAAAGGTTTTAGTTGAGGGCTGAAGGTGACGGCTAGCGGCGTTCTGTTATTTTCTTTTTTGGGCCTGTCCTGTAGTAGGTGACTTCTGGGTGCTCTTCTGGCTCTGTCAATCTGTTTTTTTCACTTCAGCAGGTGGGTATTGTAGTTTTAAGAATGCTTGATAGAATGCATCAGAGTTTCTTGAATGCCTATTCAGCATTTACCTTTTTTTTAAAACAAACTACAACAGTGGTTCTGTTGTGTGGTGTGTGGTTGCTGATGAGTATTTGCTTCAGGTTGGGGGGCTGTCTGTAAGCAATACCCACCTGCTGAAGTGAAGAAACAGATTGAGCCAGAAGAGTACCCAGAAGTTACCTACTACAGGACAGGCCCAACAAAGAAAATAACAGAACGCCACTAGCAGTCACCTTCAGCCCTCAACTAAAATCTCTCCAATCCATCATCAAGGATCTACAACCTATCCTGAAGGACGACCCATCACTCTCACAGATCATGGGAGACAGGCAAGTCCTTGTCTACAGACAGCCCCCCAACCTAAAGCAAATACTCACCAGCAACCACACTCCACACAACAGAACCACTAACCCAGGAACCTATCCTTGCAACAAAGCCCATTGCCAACTGTGTCCACATATCTATTCAGGGGACACCATCACAGGGCCTAATCACATCAGCCACACTATCAGAGGCTTGTTCACCTGCCCATCTACCAATGTGATATATGCCATCATGTGCCAGCAATGCCCCTCTGCCATGTACATTGGCCAAACTGGACAGTCTCTACGCAAAAGAATAAATGGACACAAATCAGACGTCAAGAATTATAACATTCAAAAACCAGTTGGAGAACACTTCAATCTCTTTGGTCACTCGATTACAGACCTAAAAGTGGCAATTCTTCAACAAAAAAACTTCAAAAACAGACTCCAATGAGAGACTGCTGAATTGGAATTAATTTGCAAACTGGATACAATTAACTTAGGCTTGAATAAAGACTGGGAGTGGATAGGTCATTACACAAAGTAAAACTATTTCCCCATGTTTATTTCCCCCCCGCCCCGGCTGTTCCTCAGACGTTCTTGTCAACTGCTGGAAATGGCCCACCTTGATTATCACTACAAAAGGTCCTCCCCCCCCCCCGGCTCTCCTGCTGGTAATAGCTCACCTTTACCTGATCACTCTCCTTACAGTGTGTATGGTAACACCCATTGTTTCATGTTCTCTGTCTATATCAATTTCCCCACTGTATTTTCCACTGAATGCATCCGATGAAGTGAGCTGTAGCTCACGACAGCTTATGCGCAAATAAATTTGTTAGTCTCTAAGGTGCCACAAGTCCTCCTTTTCTTTTTTCTTAAGAGTGATGCTTTCCTTCTTTACTATTATTACCACATGTCACTATATAGTTGTGTACAGCGTGTGCCATGTAGGCTCTTGATATGATTTATTTTGATAGAGAGCAAGTTGGGTCAAAAGCTATAAATGCTTTTGAACAACTTGTATGGGTTTTTTTAAAGATCCATTACACTTGAAAAACTTAGATCATTAATACCCCTAGCCAGAGCATAGGAAATATTGATTCTTTCGCTTATTGTCACTACCCACCCGTAGCAGTATAAATTAGATTTCTGGGAACTGCCAGTTCTGAACTCTTTACAGTAATGATGAATTGTGTTGAAGAGAAGGTGACATATGAATAAACAATAATAGCACTTGTCTGTCCATCCATCCATCCAGGTATACACTGTGCTTATCCTCATGGATTCTCTGAGCTCTACAGATTCTAAAAGTTGTACATATAAAGATCTTGGTTTCTCTCTGTGTCAATAGATTTGTTTTGCCTCCCAAAATTGCATTGCAACCTAAAAACAAATATATTTTCAATATGTATATAATGTCCATTCCTGCCAATGAGACTGAGATCTGTCAGTTGGCTTTTTTTACACATTGATCAGGGTTTTTTTTTTTTGTTAAATACCAGGTATATTAGATTGTAAGACCATGACAATCTGAGTACTAGAAAATCAAGTGTTCAGGTCTACAGTGAGAGGTACAATATAGGAAACTAGCTAACTAGATTACTGTAGAATATGGATTTTGACAGGTTTAAATAGAGTTGTGAAACAGTAAGTTCTTGGTTTCAAGTGTTTTGTTATTTCTTAAAATTAGCTGCACTTTTTCTCATTTCTCTTTGATACATAAGAACTGTTCTTTTCCAGACTTGACCCTTATTTTCAGATTAACATATATACAGGGTGCAAATAACACCTTCATTTGTCACCTTTCCTCTACTTTCTTCTAAAGAGTGGACAATTCAGGCTTTATCAAGTTCTGAACTCCTAGTGTCAACTAGCATGTTAGTTCCAGTATCAAAAATATGTAAATATCTCTTCTTTAGACTAGTGTACTCTCAAACTTGAATTCTATCTTTGCCTCTGACACAGAGTTCCTATATCATGCTGGGCCAGTCACTTACACCAATTTTTCACAAGTGGTCACTTCTGCTTGTAATTAAAGGCTGTACCACAATACATATACACAAGAGGGCCAAATTAAGATTGCATGAGCGACAATCACTCTGTTTTTTTCTAATTTGAGAGGGGCTTGATTTTGCAACCTGTTAATCTTTAACTTTGTATTTCCTAATTTTTTATGGTTCAGTTTATTGATGAGTGCAACTTGAACATTAAACAAAGTTTTTTGTTTGTGAATGTGTAGAGGACTTTAATTTACATTTCCTTGTGCAGCACCTCTGAATTTGGCAGATGAAATATAATTATTTTCTTTTTTTCAGTTTAATCCCCAAGAAGAGGTTGTTCTGGGATGCACAAGACCATTTGGATGATGTTGTTCAGTCCTGCTGTCTCCTCACATCTTCAGTGCTGTGACTGTGAAACCTGTTCATTAAGTCAACAACCACTTGATGGTAAACTATATAAAGAGTAATTGAAGACAGTAGTAACCTGGAGAAATCTCTGTCTAGGTGTATATATATATATGGCTCCTCTCATGAAAGTCTCTGAACACCTCTCAAACATTACATTTATCCTCACAGCATCCCATCACCGAGGGGAATTAAGTGATTTGCCCAAGGTCATACTGGAAGTTTGGGGAAGAGCTGGAAAATGGACCATATCTTCTGAGTCCCAGATCAATGTCTTAACCACAATGTCTTAACCACAAAACCATCATTCTACTCTATTATTAATTTTAATGTCAGCCAACAAATTGAATCTTCTCTCTTAGACACGAGTCAAACTTCATCAGGAACAGATTTGCAAACAGCTACTTTCAATGTGTTTTATATTCACAGAAACTAATTTTGTTTCAGGAATCATGACTCAGGAAAGGCTCTTCCTTTTTTATTCAATGTGTAACCTATTTCTCCCACTTTTCAGAGTTTCTGGTAGTACTTCTATGTTTTTATCCAAAAAAACAAATGACCACAGGGCATTCGCATCTTAGGTTACTTCCCCACAGTACTACACTGCTCCTCAGTTCAGTCTCCAGGGGTCTGAATAGCGGTGCATACTGACTGCTGTTCTGTCTCTGACCTTGGCTTCTATAATCCACTTTTCAGCTCCTCGTAGTCTTCCCTGCCCCCAACTTTTTTTCCATAGCTACTCCTGGTTGTATGCTGCTTTTACATGTATAATTATAAGTAAGGTACACCAAGCAGTTCCCAGGCTGATTGGGGGAAGCACGCTCAGCTGCGGCCACACCCCAGTCAGGGCTCAGCTGGCCCTTATAAGAGGGCAGTGGGCCAGGAGTAGAGAGTCTCCTCTAGCTTTGGAGGGAGATGAGCCTGGCTGCTGGGGAGCTTGAGAAGGTACTTGGAGCGGAGCGGAGCAGGGCTGGGGAAAGGCCTGAGGAGCAAGGAGGCTCCAGACTGGAAAAGCCCCAGGCTGCAGGCCTGGCAGATGGCCTAAGAAGGAGTACTAGGGTTGCAGGGGGCAGCCCATGGGAAGGCAGAGGCAGCAGGTCCAAACCCCCCTTGCCTGTGATGATTGGCTTATACACTGAAATCTGCCCCAGTGTGCGGGGGCTCAATGGTGACTGGCAGTAGCCAAGGACTGAGGTGAGGTGGGGATAGTGGGTGAGGGTTCCCTGGGGAGGGGAGACCCAGAGAGTGTGGGGTACTGTCAGGGGCAGCACCCTGGGTAAAAGGGGTCTGGGAGGGACATGGGGGGCCAGCGGCAAGCATAGGACACCAGCCTGCAGAGGGTGCTCTAGAGGCTGGAAGAGCTAATTCCCCGAGAGACCAGCAGGAGGCACTGGAGGGGTGAGTCCTGCCCCGTGACGCTTCCTTTATGTTTTTGTCGCCAGGGTTTATTTTTTATTCTAACACCACACTACACACGCATTGCACTTTCTCCATCCAAGATGTTGAAGTACAATACTTTCATACTAACTTTGAAATAATATTCAGGGCTTTATTTTGAACCTTGTTATTTTGATAGTTCTTTATTCTGTCCGCAATGACTAGAATAGGAATGTACTCGGGGGAGAGGAAGGTATGCACCACCGTGGAGTCTGTATATTTTCCAAGCTTCCTTACGCTAGGGTTATGACTTTCTCTAAATAGACTTGTCTAACCTCACTTTCTGTCAGTCACAGAAAAGAAAAGATCTAGGTTCAATCTTCATTCAGTCCCTAGGAGAAAAAAGACAAGTCATTCTAACAAAACAAATGTAGGAAACCACAGTCTATTGTGCCACTGAAAAAGATAGAAAATCCATAGCTTTCCATTGTTTTGCTGCCTTCTCAAACAACCAGGTATACACAATGTAATAAGATGCACACTTCTCACTTTCCAAGACACTCTCATCCCTGGTGCAACTCCATTGAAGTTAATGGAGTTCTACTACAAATGAATGTGGCTCATAACTGTGCATCTGTATTGATTATAGGAATAGTGAACCCTTTGAGGTTTCCACAACTGTCAAAACAGTAGTGGATGAGAAATAAAGATCACAACATAGCCACTTTGTGATCTGCCCTGGGTAAGCTGCAAGATGTAGTGGCCAAAGAGCAGATCAGGAAGGGAGAATTTTGACTCAGTCAAAATCGTTACCCTGGTCTCTCTCCTTCCTCTGGAGGGTCAGATGGGGGGAAGTAACCTGTTGCTAATATATACATCAGCAGATTATTTCCACTTCTGCACCACCACAGCTCTGCTGGCAGGTATCCCTGAGCAAGATGGAGCCAACTCTGCCCATTCCCTGCCTCGCTAACTCTACCCATCTGCTTGGGTTAGGGAATAGCATCCCTCTAGATGTTGATGTTAGGCACAGAGCTAACAACCCTGTGCAGTAAAAAACAAAATGTTGCAGAAACAGTGATGGAGAAATTGACCATTATCGTCTGTGATGGCCATCAGGATTCGATAACCCATTTGACTGCTAGTGGTGAAAGCTGAAAGGAAGCCACTGGCTTGAAGACTGAAGTGCTCAACACCAAGACAAAAAACAAACTTGGTTTTTGGAACTTACGGACAATGTACAAAGCAGGGAAGCTAGCTCAGGTCACAGCAGAGGTGACATGCTATAGCTTACACATCCTGGGTGTCAGTGAGAGCAGACGGACGGGATCAAGAAGATTAACAACAGCCTCAGGAGAAACTTTGCTGTTTTCTGGATGGGACTATGGACAACACCATGAGGGTGTTGCCATCCTTTTGAAGAAGGGAGTGGAACATTCCCTGCTTGAATGGAAATCCATCAGCAGCAGATTTATGAAAGGAAAACATAATATCATCCTGATTAAGTGTTATGCTCTGACAAATGAGAGCAATGAAGAAGTAAAGGACAAATTCTACCTTACACTGCAGGTGGAGTTAGAGAGAGTACCACACCACAACCTAACTATCATCATGGGAAAACCTGAATGCCAAGGTTGGTAAGGGCAACACAAACAACAGCAGAGCAATGGGAAACATGAATGTGGCACTATAAATGAAAACTGAGAGAGGCTTGTTGATTTCTGTAATATGAATGATCTAATCATCAGCAGAACCCTACTTGAGCATCATGAAATTCACAGGCTGACATGATGTCCTCCAAATGGCAGAGATAAGACCAAGATTGACCATATCATGATCAATGGCAATGCCACCTAAAGAGGAAGCAAACGTACAGGAGGCAGAAGAAGATCTTGATATCAACACAGATGCTCCAACTAAGGAAGAGATCATTCAAGCCATCAAATCCTTAAAAAATGGGAAAGCTCCTGCCAAGGATAACTTGAATGTAGAATTGTTCAAGGTAAATCCTAAATTAGCAGCATATATCCTGGCCCCTCTATTTACATCAGTCTGGGAAAGGGAAAGTGCCTGAGTGGACCAATGAGATGATAGTGAAGACACCAAAGAAATGAACTCTGTGATTGTAATAACTGGTGTGGTATCACACTTTTATCTGTGTGTAAGATCATTAGGCCAGCATATATCAGAGGCAGTTGAGAGCATTCTCAGAGAAGAGCAAGCTAGTTTTCAGGAAGGGCGTGGATGCACAGACCAGATCCTCACTCTATGAAACATAATAGAATAGTGCTTAGAATGGCAATGGCAACTTCACATAAATTTCATAGACTTTGAGAAGGCTTTTGATAGCATTTGCAGGACCAGCCTGTGGCTCATTCTCTGGGCATATGGAATTCCTTACCGTATAATCAACATCATCAAACGCTTCTATTTCAACTTTTACACATAGTGTTGATCACAGTGAGCTCTGATTTGAAATCAAAACAGGAGTATGTCGGGGTGTGTCATCTCTGCAATCCTCTTCAACATTGCCATCGACTGGATAATGCAATGTACAACAGAAGACATGCCAAGAGGCATGAAATGGATACTCTTCTCATCCCTTGAAGACCTGGACATCGCAGATGTCTGTCTCCTATCACATACCAAACACCATATACAAGAAAAAACAACTCGACTCAACATATTCAGCCAGCAAACTGGACTGAATCAGTTGCAATAAGACAGATGATGACCTTTAATATTGCCTCACCATCACCAGTACAGATAGAGGATTATGTCTTCACCAATGTAGAAACATTCACATACTTGGGCAGCACCATCAGCCAGGATGGTGGAACAAGCCAGGACATCTGGAACAAAATCAATAAAGCCAGAACACCTTCCAGAGTGTAAATACAGTCTGGAAATCATCAAATCTTGAGTTTGGTTTTGGTGTTGTATTTTATCAGAGCTACATACTTTCAATGCTATTTTACAGTGCAGAATACTAGAGAATGAGAAAGTATGACATGTCCAAACCTGCCTCAGAAAAATCCTCCCTAACTTTTGGCCCAGACAAATCTCAAACCAAGATCTACTGGCATAGTACAGCCAAGAGGATCTGAGCACCATCATTGCCAGGAGATGTATAGGTCACGTGCTTCAGATGGAAACTAATTCTATCACCAGAGTAGCAATAAGATGGACAGCTGAAAGCAAGTGAAAAGAGGCCACTTGAAAACAACATGGCAAAGAGCTGTGGAAGCTGACCTGAAAGACCTGGGGAACCATTAAAAGACTTGCCAGAAACAGACAGTGGAGGAGCTTTGTCACTGCCCTAAACACCAGAGGCATAATGGGAACATGATGGTGGTAGTTGTTTGAGATGTTGATCTCTCCCATGGTGCATGCCATGGAGCGCACAGCCAACACAGGGGAGTAAGGAAGTGCTTGATGTTTCCTCTCTTCCTTGCACAGATGCATAGGGCAAGCACTAATCTTGCCCTAAATTCTTTTTCCCAGCAGTTGATGTATCAGGAGCTCCCATAAGGTGAGGTTTATTCTTTCTTATATAGTTTGAAAATGCAGCAAGTGAAAAGGGCTATTTTGACAGATTTAGACAAAGGATTCCTTCTACATGAGAGAGAAGAAATGTATGACTGCCCAAATCACAATGCCCCACTGTAGCTGCGTGGTTAACAGCTCTTGCCCTCTGGGGCTTAAAAGCCAGCCCTGGGAGAGCCAGGGCTGAGGGCAAGAAGCTAGGCTGATTGAGGAAATGGCTGCAGCTAGGCCCCACCCCAACCAGGCCACAGCTGGGCCTATAAAGGGGCTGCTAGGCTGACTCTTAGCCAGAGTCTCTCTCTTTGCATTCAGAGAGGGAAGGGGCTGGCTGCAGAGACCTGAGGGAATACCTAGATTGGAGCAGGGCTGAGGGGGAAAGGCCAGGGGAGCTCCAGCCCGGAAACCCACAGGCTTTGAGGCCTAGATTAAGGCCTATTAGGTATTGGGGTTACAAGGGGGCAGCCCATGGGTAGACAGAGGCAGCAGGTCTAAACCCCTTCACCTGTGATGTGTGGCTGATACACTGCAGCCTGTCCAGGGAGCAGGGCCAAGTGAGGACTGGCAGTAGCCAAGACTAAGGTGAAGTGGGGATAGTGGGTCGGGGGTTCCCCTGGGTGAGGAGACTCTGAGAATGAGGGGTTGCTGCCAGAGGGGCAGCACCCCAGACAAAGAGGCACCAGGTCCTGGAAGGGACAGGGGCTGGCGGTAAGGCGGATCACCAGATGGCAGAGGGTGCTCCAGAGGCTGATAAGCTAATTCCAAGGACAACCAGCAGGAGGCGCCACCAGGTGAGTCCAGTTCTATTACACTCACCAGCATGCCTCAGCTTCAGCAGAGACCTTTAATACTTAGCCTCCTTGTCAGTCCCCACAGACAGAATATCAGTTAGCAACACTTCTATGAATCAATAGAGAATGGGGCTGCATGGACACAGGGGTCCCAGTGCCCCTCTCCACATGCAAAGCTCGTTACACAATCAGGTCCTACACATGTGATAGGGAAAGTGATGTCCATTAAACAAATATCCCTACTCCATGCATCGAAATCAAAGTTACAAACTTAATTAAGTAAAAATGTCATGAAGGATTTAAACTCTACTTACAATAGAAAGGAAGGGGTACGGGTTCTCTGTGGGCAAAGGGCCTGATCCAAGCCCATTTGAAGTCAATAGACTCCCATGGTAGCCACTGGGGCACTGGATTAGCCAAAAAGGCAGCCTTCTAAAAAACCCAGCTTTCCTACTGCCTGAAGCAAAAAGAATCAAAATAAAGGAAATCAGAACTTTAAATAAACAACCTGTGGGAGGAGGGCAGACGGGAAGTGGGGGTGTGTGTGGGAGGGGAGAACTTGCTTTTCTGGGTAAACTAGGTATTATGGCTTTTAAAAAGCCATCTTTCTCAGTGGGCTCACCATTGACAAGTGGCAAGCACCACGGCATATTACTAACATCATTCTCTGCACTGAGCAGCTAATGCCTTTCTTTATGTGATCTCTGAATTGGCTTATAGATGCCTAAGGACACTTAGAAGTGAGCCCCAGTCAAACCGGAATGAAGCAGTTTTTCTCCTCAGCTAGGCAGAAGCTTCTCATGGCCCATTGGGAAAACTACTTTTCCTTATTGCCTTATCAGGGTCACATGTGTGCATCCAGTATTGATTCTGTCTCTCTCTAAGTTGCATAAGAATATCACCCTCTCAAAAAAAAAGGTGTATAAATAGGTTGCATTAGTATATACACCTACTTATGACCCATATTTATGAGTTCATACTTTCTCATATGGAAACCTATTGCGTGAACTAGCACAACATCCAGAAAGTAATACAGGAACTGTATACAGTAGTGACCCACATGTTCAGAAGAACAAGTTAGAGGATGGATACACTTTCAAATCATACCCTAGTACATACGTGCTGAAACTAGGGATGCTGAGGGTACTGCCACACCCCCGGGTTTGAAGTGGTTTCCATCATATATAGTGTTTGATTTAATCATTCTCAGAACCCCCACTATACAAATTGTTCCAGCCCCCCGCCTTAGTAATCTAAATTCTTTGCTTGCCACATACATATTTTGTTATATATCTAGCTCTTTGGAACACCCCTTTTAGCCTTCGTATGTGCGAGTGTGTCACAAGTCCTCAAACTGCGTGACAAATGGTCAGACTCTCAGACATCTGTTTTAGTGCACCCTGCCCCAGCAGCATCAGGTTGCAAATATAAAATCAGTTTTAGACGAAGGTCTCTCATCATGTGAATAACATCCAGGTTGCACAACTGGATTTTGTTCAGTAAAACACTATTCTTTAAACATAATGATTAAGTAAAAAATCTTGTTTTATAATACAATAGGCAGCAAAACACCACTATTCCAGACTTCTGCCCTTTGTGGCCCAGGCTGTGGGGTGAAAGGGGTTGGGAAGAGGAGAGCCCTGCTCAGATTGGAATTATCCCTGTTCAGGCTGTCCTTGCATACAATTAAATGGCACCATTAGTACTAGCTGTGCCCTCCCTACTTTTATAGCTAGCAGTGGCTGGAGAGGTAGCCAAACTGCTCCCTCCTGGTGCTTAGAAACTTCCAGCTCTGTGCCGAGAGAAGTTGGTGAGAGAAACTGTTCCAGAGCAGGCAGATTTTATATCAGAGAAGTGAGATAGGGAGGGAGAGAGGAAGCAGAAGTGGAAGAGATACCACTTTCCCCAGGGCACTGGGGGGAGGAGAGGCAGAGTCCAGCAGCTCAGAGATTAATCTGCTCCCTCTTCCGGTGACTAATGTGTCAGTCTCCTGCTCCCTCACTCCCCTCCAACCTGAAAACTCAGCAAGGGTGGGGCAGAAAGGAGCCAGGGGCTCAAAGTTGACCCTGGAAAGTTTCCTTTTTCCCCTTATCTGCTAGCCAGTAGCTTATGGCCCACAGAACACTGTGGAGAATACAGGGAGCAGCCCACAGAATACAGGGAGCAGGACTGGGAACCTGTACCGGATTCAGCACAGTACCACATACTCTGCTGAAGCTGAGAGATTTGTTTTGGGGTGGTGGGGTTGAAACAAATAATCACAATATACTCAAAAGAGAGCTGGGAATATATTTTAATTTGTGGTTAAGAAGCTCAGTGTGTGTTCTGTTTTGTTTTTTAATTAGATGTGCTAAATGTTTATAATGAATGAGACACTCAAATGCTGTTTATTCTCACTACTATATTCCACCACACTTTACAAACAATCCTCAAAACAGTCATGTGAGGGAAATATCTTTTCTCCTAATTTTACAGTTACTTATTTTATTCTCAGATATTTTTATGGAAATGTGTGCACAATTTCCCCCTCCCCTTATCTTTATCATACACTCACCATTTTCTTACTTTTCTTATGTCAGGTATCAGAGGGGTAGCCATGTTAGTCTGGATCTGTGAAAGCTTGTGTTCTTCCTCATTTCAAAACTTAAAGGGCACTTCATTAGTGTTGCTAATCATTGCCTTCTGTAAAGAAAGCATCTCCCTAATGAACCTGAGTTATGAGGAAAAGCGACTGGTGCTAGATGGAAAAATTACATTGAGACAAGGACTGATTTTAAATTTTTACTGGTGGTTTATAAGACCTTGAGTTATAGATCAGTTTCTTTCCGAACTGCTTTTAGTTCATATTCCAATTTATCCACCAAGATCTAAATCTGTTACTGTCTCAAGTATGTTGTGTAATTTTAAGCACATTGAATTATCCTATTGCTGTAATGTGGCTCATAGGCACAAAGACATAGACTTAGAAAGCTTAATCTGTCTCCTCTTTTACCATGGATTTGTGTTTGCTGTTTCTAATCATGCTTGAATTTTAAACTACTTCAGGTGGAGACATATTCTCAAGATTGCTATGAACCAAATTGTGTTCAATTCATTCACACAAGCAGCTGCACTGAAGTCAATATGTGTATTGGGAGCAGGTTTTGCCTCTGTATATTGATCTGTTCTCCAACAGGTGCAAAGGAGAAAGTTCTATCTAAGTAACAGAAGTACAGTACTGTACGCAGGGAGGGTGCAGGGGCAGGCAGGAATAGCTCAGTAGTTTGAGAATTGGTCTGCTACACCCAGGGCAGTGAGTTCAGTCCTTGAGGGGGGCCATTTAGGGATCTGGGGAAAAAATTGGGGATTGGTCCTGCTTTGAGCAGGGGGTTGGACTAGTGACCTTCTGAGGTCCCTTCCAACCCTGATATTCTGTGATATTTGGAGTTCAACCCAGATCCATAAGGCA
Organism: Eretmochelys imbricata; assembly: GCF_965152235.1. NCBI lineage: Eukaryota > Metazoa > Chordata > Testudines > Cheloniidae > Eretmochelys > Eretmochelys imbricata. Next base: position 190,566,240 of record NC_135572.1, on the reverse strand, counting down.
TTGTGTCATCACCTGCCCTGTAACTCTGGGCACTTTAAGTGCTTTCTGCTGTGACTCACAGCCCTGATACTAACAGCCAGCCTACAAGCAGGCAGATCACACCCTGGGTTCCACTGCCCAGTTACTTTTTTTTGCAGAATGACCCCATGCAGTGTCCAGCCCTCTCCTGGAACATTTGCAGAAGCTCTAAAATTCATTGCTCCAAGGGGCAATACACTGCATTGCATTGATTTAACTGAGATTAACAATCCATCACAGCACTGAATTGGTGTCTAGTAAACTTAAAACAAGTTTATTTAGCACAAGGACATAAGATTAATTGATACCAAGTATAAGATAGAAAGGGTTACAAGCAAAGAAAAGTTAAAAAAAAGTTTCTAAGACTAAAATCTGATTACAGAAGTATTTCTCAGCCAGTCTCTTTCCCAGCATACCTACCCAGACTCTCTGCCCAGGACCCTTTACAGAACTCAAAGTGCTTGGTTCCTTTGTCTCCTCAAGTGAAGGACCTGTCTTCCTCCACTCCCCACCCCCCCCATCACCCCAAAGTTCATTCACTCTGATTCAAGAGTGAGGAAGCGTTCCTGCTGTTCTTCCCATCCCCCTGCTGATTAGTATGTAAATAGGGCTTCCATTGTCTTAATTCCATAATGCTTAATTTACACTGAAGACAGGTAGATAGCTATCTTCCCTTCTGTCTTGGAGAAAACCTGTTTCTCCCTGTGTTTGGTCACAGACTTTAAACCATAATATCAATGAGTATCCATAATTGCCTTAAATAATGTTAACACATACATCTCACAATATTAATCACCAGTGTGTAAAGGCTTTAATGAAAGATTTTACAAGATACTTTTATAATACAGTGATATTGTATACAATCCATTGATTCAATTGTTTGCAGTTCAGACCCTCTGTCTTTATAGACCAGTAAACCTTTGAATGTATTCTCCAATAAAGTTCCTTTTCTCCTGCTGGGAAGAGACACCATGTGGTCTGGTGAAGTCCTCATGCTGGTTCCTCCCTAGCTTGTTAGCTTTGTTTATCTTTGGAAATGTTCCTTCATTGTCTCTGCCTGATGACCAAGCTGTTCAGACAAGCAAATGCACATTCCTTTGCCTAAGACATGCAGGGTTTATTCACTGTTTGGCAAACATTTTAAGAACATAATTCTAGCACATACATCACACAATTATTAACTATCAGTGAGCTATTTGTTTTCTGATGATATATTACATGCCACCTTTTGGGTATACATCATAACAGTATGTAAGGTGTGGGGAGTATGTCAGGCCTGACAAGAATTGCTGACAGAGTAGTAAACCACTAAGGGGCTTCTGTGTCACATACACAGTATGTACTCTTGCTTCTGCAGATGTGAACTCAATCAACATTTTGGCAACGCATTAAAAGTATGCTGTGAATTAGAGCATTTTTTTAACAATGTTCTGTTTGATATGTTAACTGAAAATGTAAACACTGATTTACTCTTCACTTCTTCAGGCATTTGTTTACTCTTTTTTTTATTTTAGCTGGGACAATCAAAATAGAGTACTTAGTTCCATTTTTTTCTTGCAGTCACAGCTTCTATTCCAACTGCATTATCAAGTTCTCATGCACTCCCAGGAGGCATTCTCAGCATCTTAAGAGTCAGGCATTCTTTCTGTATTAAAACTAGTTTTTAGCAATAGTTTAATAGTCTTTGTAAGCTCAGTTGGCTTGAAGTGGCAGAGAGCAATAACTTGCAAATCAATGAAAAGGCATCTTCCCACCTTAAATGACCTTCAAATGAGGATTGTTAAACAGGAGGTTCAGTTTAATGAGAAGATTATGCCCTTTCTGTTCTACTTGCATGATCAATTAATAGAAGTGCTATATGAAAATAACCAAATAACATGAAAAAACAATTTTATTTTAATTTAGGATTAAAGCTTAATCCCAGTTTCAAAATTAAATGTTTTTTTTTTCATTTGGACAGTAACATGTAATTGACCTGGGGGGGGGGGGGAAGCCTTAGTAATAAAAGTAAGACCTTGCGGAATGATGTAGAAAAGCTCATGAAATAGTATTAACCATTAACTATTGTACTTTGTCAGAAATTAAGATACATATTGGCCTTGATCCTACAACTCCTTGTGTTGTGCTGAGTGGTTGCATTCCAGGGCAACTATAAATAGAGGAAGTGTGTGGGAATATGACTAGCTGTACTCCTCCACAGTGAAGAGAATTAAGTTTCAAGTCTTGAGTACTTGCTCCCTTGACTGAATGGCAACCATCCATCTTGAAAGATAACCATGTAAGCACCAAAGAAGTTCAGTTACTATGTATAGTGCTGCAGCATCACGAGAGGCTAAAAAGTCCGATTCTCAAGCAACAGTCAGCAATGGCAGCAAATATTTCCAATGGCCAGTGATGGGACACTAGATGGGGAGTGCTCCGAGTTACTACAAAGACTTCTTTTCCAGGTATCTGACTGATGGGTCTTGCCCACATGCTCAGGGTCTAACTGATTGCCATAATTGAGCTGGGAAGTAATTTTTCCTCAAGTCAGATTGGCAGGGACCCTGTGGGGGTTTCACCTTCCCCTTCAGCATGTGGCACAGTTCACATGCAGGCATAAACTAGTGTAAATGGTGTATTCTCTGTAACTTGAAGTCTTTAAACCATGATTTGAGGACTTCAGTAACTCAGCCAGAGACTAGGGGTCTATTACAGGAGGTGGTGGGTAAGGTGCTGTGGCCTGCAGTGTGTAGGAGATCAGATTATATGATCATGATGGTCCCTTCTGACTTTAAAGTCTGAGTCTGTGCCAAAAATAATACAGTCATAAGGCACAGGGCCAGAAAATGAAGCAGACTATTAGAGTTTGGGACCTGTTGTGCTTTCCTCTTCATTTCCCCCTCTCTGTCACTGCTCCAGTTTCTTTAATTCCCTGGTGCAGCACAACCCTCCTATGTAGCCTATTGCTAGCTGCATCTTCCAGCTTGCTGTGTTAATGTTGAAAATTGTCAAGTCCCTCTTGGAAACCCCCTTTAGCCTGAGCCTAGGTGTGCCCAGTAGCCTTAGAGCATCCACAAGTTCTCCATACAGGAGATCCTTTGGAATGTGTCCATCATCCATCTGATGCAGATGGCCAAGTCAACCAAGAAATCTGTGTTTTGAGAATATGGATCAGACTTTGTAATTTTGCTTTCTCAAGTACTTCAGTGTCAGGAACCTTGGTTTCCTATTTAGAATATGGCAAAACAGTGGAAATGGTAGGTCTTTAGTCTTCTTTCATATCTGCTGTAGGTGGTCCAGGTCGTGCCACCATACAGAAGTATGCTTAATATGCATGCCAGATATACTGTCATTGAACACCAAGATTTGGGTCTATCTCAGAGGTGCTTGGTCTGTTAGCCAAATGTGATGGCTGTCTTCTCAAGGAAAGAATTAAGTTCGTCATCTAAATATGTCATTCAATACCACTGATCCTAGATAGCAGAACTTGTGCATAACTTCTAGTGTGGAGCCCTCCATTAAAATTTCTGGTGCAGTCAACGCATCTCATACCATAACCATTGTCCTCTTTAGACTGAGGGTTATATCCAAATTCATCATAAAGGTAGCACAAAGCTATTGCAAAGTTGCTGGAGCACCCCTTCACTGAGTGAGCTGAGCACTATGCCATCAGCAAAAAGTTTGCTTATCAGCAGGTGTCTGACTTTAACTTCTGTTCTTAGAGGAGTGATGTTGAAGAGCTTTCCATCTGATCTCCTATGGAGCTGTACACCCTCTGTGCTAGATACAAAAGCATGATAAAGCAGCAAAGAGAAGAATATACTAAAGAGTGCAGGTGCAAAACACATCCCTGTTTCACACCACTGTGGATTTCAGAGCTGTCAGATTGGTTAACATCATACTGAACTGTCATCTTCATTCCATCATGGAAGAATCAAATTGGACTGAGAAGGATTTGGTGGCAACCAATTCTCTCTAGCAGCTGGAAAAGGCCCTTTCTTCTGACTAGATCAAAAGCCTTTGTAAGATCTATGAAGGCTATGTAGAGAGGTTTTCCTTGTTCTTGAAACTTTTCTGGCAGTTGCCTTAGTGCAAAGACCATGTCAGTAGTTGATCTTCTGGCATGAAAGCTGCAGTGACTCCTTGGGATATACACATTCAGCAAGAACTTTCAGTCTTTTGAGAATGACCTATGTAAATATCTTACCAGCCACACCAAGGAGAGAAATTCCTCTGTTGCAGTCACTTCAATCTGCTTTGTTTTTATACAGATTTATGATGTTGGCATCCTTCATGTCTTCTCCAGTTTCAGAGATGATGGCTACATAAATGTCAAGCATCTCCAGTTCTTTGTCAATGATGGCAGACTTTGTAGGGTCACTGACCTCCTCTAGAACACTTGACATACCAATGCACATTGTCCTCACATTCCAACAGGCAAGTTTGATGTGGGTGACCATTGTACTTGAACCTGCAGAGTGTACACCTAGGCAGCAAAAAATAAGGAGACAGACTTGCTTTAGAACTAAAGCCCCTCTCTTTCAGTAGTACTGACTAGACCCAAAGGCTTGGAGACCAACACATTTGGAAGCCAGCACAACTGCAGGAGTTTCCATAGGGCAGAGCTGAGTTGCAATTCCAACCCCTTGGAAATTTTTCCCCAGTGGATTTAGTTCAGGGTATTCTCTCCTAGCCTTTGTTCAGCCAAGACCTAGCTTTAAGGCATCCGGTCAAATGGAATTACTCCTTTGTGAATATTTGTGTTTCACTCCAATGGATATGTGGCATGCCCCTTACCCCTCAGAGAGGGGTGTGGTTCCCAGTTTAGTCACCAAGCAGCAGGTTGTACTGGATTATCAGTGGTACCAGTAGCAGGCTTTCCATGCCTGATCTGACCATCTTGTTGTCTTGTTCCCTTACACTCAGGAATTAAGGTTAATGTGTGTGTAGTAGGAGCAGAGAGTGGGTGTGATTGAGTATGCCTGGGTTTAAATGGAATTTTCAATGTGCAAATGACTCACTTCATGATGTCCCAGAGCGGATTAAAAAAAAAAGAGTATCTTTAAATCTTTTATTTAAATTTTTTCTTTTCATTTTAAAGAGGTTTATTTTTCCAATCTGAATTTAATGCAAAATATGTTAAGGCTTAAACCTACTATAATCTCTTAAAACATTTAAAGAAAAAAATTATGCTGAATCCATGAACTTTAAGTTCAAGGCTGCTTTTCTATATAAAGAATGTCATAAAGATGGTTCACCCCCCCCGTTTCTTGCTTTTGAGGTCAAGCTTTATAAATACAGCACAATAGGTCATGTACTGTGTTTAAGGGCTTGAGCCTGTGCTACTGGGTGTAAGAGACTGGCAAAGTCACCATAGGCACTATGACGAGGCACTGGCCTCTGACTCAAGGAGACAGCATCATATAGCTCATCATGATCATCCACTGAGCCCAGCTGGGTGGCCTCATACTCCTATTTTATAGCTTCTCCCTACCTGAACTCTGGGCTAAGATTTCAATTTAAAGAATGTCAGCTGGTGGAAGCTACTAGGTAAACACCTGGAACTAGAGTTCATTAAAGTGCTAAACCAGTTTTTGACAGCAGTAGTCTCTTCTGCAGGAACAGAGAATATTTTCTTCATTTGGACTAATTGATTAAAAGTTGAGAAATCGACTTGGAGTTTAGAAAGCAGGAAAACTTGTCTTTCTCTTCTAGCCTATGAATAAAAATGAGGAAGGAGGAGATAAATTTGAAGGCTAGCCTGAGTAACTTAGGAGACAGTTTCAGTTTCAAGAGACTTACCGCTGATTTCCACTATACAGTTAGGTCCAGTTAAGTACATGACTCAGGCTGTGAAAAATGTCATACACTCTGCAATATAGTTAACCCGACCTAAGCTTCAGTGTAGACACCACTAAATCAACAGAAGAATTCTTCCGTTGACCTAGCTATCCTCTCTTGGAGAGGTGGATTTACTGCAATGATGAAAGAACCCTGTCTGTCCTTATAGTAAGTGTCTATACTAGAGCAGTTCGGCTGTGTGGCTATAGTGTTTCTAGTGAAGACATGCTAAGGCAGTAGGAACTTCAGCTCCAGTCACTTTTACTCAGCTTGGGAAAAGAAATAGATTGAGTCACTGACTTCAGAGTTAATTCCTCTGTTTAATAAATCACTTAGGTGTAAAGGTTAAACATGCTTTGATAAGAGAAGTTTATGCATCCAAAACATTTAATACTGTTTTGTTTAATTAAAAAATAATTTTATATGATGTTTTGTAGGTTTAATTAAATTCCAGTTACCATCCTAATGCAGCTTGAAACATATAAGTAAAAAAGTTAATATCTAGTAAATAAGCAATATATTGCATCACCATTTTCCAACATACTTAAAATGTACAATTATAAGAAATTGAAAATATTAAGCTATATGACTGCTAACACAAAATTATATACTTATAGTGCACCCTGCCAGGAAGCAAAAAGATGTGCCAAATCTAGTGTAAAGGTTCTGTAAATCAACAAGTTTTAATGGTCATAACCATTAATGAGAATGCACCTGTCTTTAGAAAATAACTGAAGTACAAATGGAAAGGTTGATTAAAATCAATTTATTTAAATTGAGCTTTTGCCTTTGGTGATTTCAATCATGATTTAAATCGCTGTGATTTAAATCAAACCATCCTCCTACACCCTTTCCTCAGGCCTTACTTTTCCTTCCAGGCACTAGTAACTCAAAAGTCAGCAGTCATTAACTGTAGCAGGTTAGCCTGTGCTCCTTCTCCTAGTCATGTCATACCTTCCAATTCTAAAAAGCATCAGTTCACATTTGCTCTGTTCAAGATCAGATGCATAATGTCATCAATGAGCTTACATCATAAGTGGGTGTGATGTAAGAAACTAAGTTTAATTAGTGACTCTAGAATTTTAGGCAGAAATTCATCAAATTACGTAAGCACATGAGTAGTCCTATGGAAGTCACTGGGCCTAATTTTGTGCTTAAAGTTATGCATGAGGTATGGGCCTCTCTGAAACAGGATTCTGAATCCTCGTTATCAATCAGTTGGTCAACTACCACAGTGAAATGGCCCTTGTACCAACTGATGGAAAATTTCACTGATTTAACCAAGGGATTGCAATGACTGACAGAAACCCCACTAGCACAGTTAACTTCTTCAGTCAGCAAAGCTACATTATTGTCCCCAACTCCCTCCACAAAACTCCCCGGCTATATGCCTACAAAAAAATTGATAAGGTTTATTCTGCTCATGTTCAGAGCCCACTGCCTATCATGCTGACCAATAATTGTCTCTTTGTTCACTCATGTACCCCTGTCTCTCTATCCATGTAGCTCTTGTCTTAAGACAGTAAGTTCCTTGGAGGATGGACCTTTTGTTCAGAGTTTGTACAGTGCCAAGCACAATGGGGTCCAGAACAAGGGCTCTTAAGTGCTATGGTAATATGCATAATAATAAAATCTATTCAAACACTTTAAAATAAAGCTCATTCTTATAACTGTACACATGTATATGTACACAATTTGTAGTTCCAGTAATTGTATCTAATCTAAGTCATTCATTTTTATTAAAGTTCGCACTGTGGGAATAATAGACCTGAAGCACTGGAATCACTCTTATTACATATGGTTGTATCTGTTTACTGAATCTGCATTGTCTCATACCCAGAAGGAAAAATAAGCCACCATGATGCAAAAATAGTCTTCTTATTTCTCCTATAGTAAAAATTTAATGTAATGACATTCTAGCAAATAAGAAGGGGGGTATTCTAAGCAATCCTTTCTTTACTGAGCTTTAATATAAAGAAATGCCTAACTAATGGAAATGAACACTGTGTTTTAAAGGATTATTTAACTAGGAAATATTGGAAAGTCAGACACTGCTAAAGGACGACTAGATCAGGCAGCTATGGAAGGCACCAGCACCAGTGAAACTGGAGTATTCATAAGCAGGAGATAAGATGCAGTAATCTTGTGTGTCATATGGCTGTCTGCCTGTATAAGGGCCAGGTTTAAAGAAAGTGGACAGTGTCCTTCCAGAAATCATTCACAAAGCCATTACCCTCTTGTCCTTCAAATCCTCCCTCATGACCTTCTTCTTCTGTGACATGTACAAGAAAGGGGCCAACCAAGTTGAGGGGGAGGCAGCTGTAGTTGATGAATTTTTAGGAACCAAAGAAAATCTGTGTATTCAGATATCTATCAGAGTATTTAAAAAGCATCTATCCTTTGATCTAGGGATCTGTGACACAAATTACAAAGAATCAAAATAAAAACCACCACCTTCACCATCATAAGGCTTACCTCCCCAAAAGTCCAAGGAAATATGACCTTTGTTGAATGCACGAAGTCACCAACCTTGGGCATTTTCACTGAAAGGAAGGCCAGCAGAAAGACCCTCACAGAGAACACTTGTTGCCAGCCCCATATTTTTCTCACCAAGGTAAGGGGGCTCCAGTTCAAGTCCTTCTCTTGCTGCACTATTTTATGTGGAGAGAGGTTCTCTTTCAAGTAGGTAAGTCCCTAACCAGAGGGCATGTGCCTGACTCATGGGCATATGTTTTCACATGAAGAAAACCTGGACTGGATTCTTGCTGGATGCAGCCATAAAAAATGAACGGACTGGTGCCCAGTCCCAGTAAGGCCACCTCCACTGCTAGGCAGAAATAAGAACTCTCCTCACTCTGTCCCCTCAGTCGCCCCAAGGTGATAGAATGGCAAATTATCTCGTTAGTTTGAGACCCATGATGACAGCCATCAAAATGGGCGAGCTCCCCCTCCGATGTTGCCTGACTCTAGTCACTATATATTTCTATTACACCACAGTTAGAGTTGGTCAGAAAACAGAATAACTTATCTGTGAGAATTCAGTTAATTTTTCACCCATTTATAGCCACAAATAATAATGCCAGTGGAGAGCATCAATAAAGTATTCTGGATAACTCTTCCTTAATGAGAATACACTAATCCCCCACCCAGTATACTGTACATTTACAGTGTGAACTGTTAATATTGGCTCCTCAGCTGCTGTATATCAACACAGCCTCATTGAAGTCAGTGGGGCAACACCAATTCATCCCAGCTGAGAATCTGGCCCATTGCTTTTTATAAACAAATAGGGCCATTCTATGATATTTTTATCCATTACTCATTGTAGCTAGGTTGACTTTATACTGTGGGCCACTATGTGTCTGTTTCCTAGTTCCCTGAACTTTGTGTTACCTACTTCTATTGATGGGAGACAGTCAAGTAACCACCAAAAACAGCAAAGAGTCCTGTGGCAACTTATAGACTAACAGATGTACTGGAGCATAAGCTTTTGTGGGCCGATGAAGTGGGTATTCACCCATTAAAGCTTATGCTCCAATACGTCTGTTAGTCTATAAGGTGCCACAGGACCCTTTGCTGCTTTTACAGATCCAGACTAACACGGCTACCCCTCTGATACTTGACACCAAAAACAGTTTTCTTATTTGAATTCAATAGCAATGTATGTATTTACTTTCTCCCATTCTTTGGAAAAGAGTGGCGAAGACATAATTCAGAAGCCCAACTATTCTAATCACATTATATGCCTAATTAGGCTTTTGCCCTCTTTACCTACTCAGATACCATACTCACATTCTCCTGATTTTGATGAAAACCTATTGCCAATTGAGCTGATGCACCACTAATTCTCACTTGGGATCGTGCATTGTAATTGTATAGTTCACTGTGCTTGTCCAAGTCATGCGCAGCCCGGGGACAAATTTATCAGAGTACAAATTTTCAGGGTAAGGGCAAAGACCCAGTTCAGCAGAGCTCCTAAGTGTGCTATAGCATATGCTTAAAGCTAAGCCCAGGAATAAGTCCCATTAAAGTAGAGTTGTATTTTGGAAATTACGGCTGAGGGAGGAGACAAAAGATCCTTTTTCCTGCGTTGGCATTCTTCAGTGTTCCCTATGGCTGTGCTGATATAGCATACTTACATTAACTTTGTAAGGGGGAGGCAGAACAGAGGGGAAGTTTGTTTTCAACAGATGACATGTAGTCTGATTTCAGAGCGGGTGTATAACAATACATCCCAGAGCAACCTAGCATATGTGTTGAATAATTTCATGTGTTCTCTTTCTTTCTGTTGGAAAGAGCTGGTGGCCAATGGAAGAGCTCCTAATTGAGACAAAGCTTTTGGCCATGCAGTTAAAATGGGGTTCGCTGAGAGATGGCAGGACGCGAAGACACGAAGCTGATGGCTTCTTTCACTGATCAGGAGTTTGACCTGGTCATACATCAATTGCAGCCTAATAAGGCTCCTGGTCTAGATATAATCCACAAGGAGTTTGTCTCTCACTTTGGACCAACCACTGACAGCTGACTGCTTTGATTTCTGAATTGTTGTACCCAGACAGTAGTACCCAAAAGCCTGCTGCAGAGCAAAGGTCATAGCTGTTCCCAAATCAGAGAAACCAGTGACAGACCCAAAGATCTGCCAACCAATTTCTCTACTGTGTGCTACCTATAAATTGACGGAGACTGAGATCTTGTCTACGTTACAGGTTACTTCAGTATAATTTATGTTGCTTAAGGGTGTAAATAAGCCACACCCGGGAACTATGTAAATTATACCAATCTAAGTGCTGGTGTAGACAGAGCTATGTTAGCAGGAGAGCGTCTCCTGCCAACAAAGATACCACCTCTCATGGAGGCAGGAGTTATTAATCCACTGAGAGAGCTCTCCCCCGTCAGCTTAGAGAGTTTCTGCCACAGGCGGTGCAGCTGCCCCCCTATAAGTGCTGTAGTATAGATGTAGCATAATCCAGATTCAGATTAATGAGGTAGTTGACCCTCAGCTGCCTCACGTTCGGGCTAGTTTCAGGAAGGGACAATAAACCCAAGTTCATGTACTTCATCTGACTCAAGACACAGAAGATGCATTTGAGCAAGGAAAGAAAGTTGGTGCAGTCCTTATTGATCTGTTGGTGGCCTAAAGTACTGTGGCACATCGGTCTGACTGCCAAGATGCTGCGAGTTATTCCCTGTAGGCTGATGGCATGTTTCATCCAAGAAATGAGTAGCATTTCATCCTGTAAATCAGGGAGAACATCAGTTACCCTAAATGCCTCCACAAAGGCCTTCCACAAGGGGTAGTTTTGGTTCCCCTTTTGTTCAAGACATACACATACAGCCTTCTTGAAACACAGGCAGAGAAGTATGTGTATGCTGAAAACACCTGTGTTGCTGACACTGCAAACGACTCCCAAGGGATGCAAGGGAATCTCAGCCAAGACATGAATACTTTGACCGCTTATTTCCAGCAATGGAGACTATTTCTCAATGAAACCAAGACTGTGGCAACTATTTCCCACCTAAATAATGTCTTGTCAATCAACCCATCTCGATCCAAGTCCAAGGACAGCCACTACCATTCCATCCAGTTGCCACATAGGTGGGAGTAAAATTCGATTATAGCCTGGCATAATAGCCTCACCCAGAACATCTGAAAATGAAGATCTCATCCTGTAGCGCCTAGATTCAAAAACCTATCAGGAACCTCCTGGGGAGCAGACCATTGGTCCTTCACACATCTGTATTACTCCTGACATTAGCTCCAACCAATGTTCCCTCAAATTTTTCCCATCCATGTGCGGAATGAATTTTGCTATGTGCACCAATATGGAGGTGACGTGTCACGGGGGTGAGGCCGAGGGATTCAGGGTGCAGGAGGGGGCTCAGGGCTGGGGCAGAGGGTTGAGGTGCAGGAGGAGTGAGGGCTCCTGCTGGGGGTGCGGGCTCTGGGGTGGGGCCAGGGATGAGGGGTTCAGGGTGTGGGAGGGGGCTCAGGGCTGGGGCAGAGGGTTGGGATGTGGGAGAAGGGTGAGGGCTCCAGCTGGGGGAGAGATGCCTCTCCCCACCACAGCCCCGAGGCTGGGGGAGTTAAGTCTGCGGCCCTTGGTGGCCTCCTGCACGGCTGTGCAGGCACATACTTTAGAGCAGAGGGAGGCAAAGTATGGCCCGCAGGCCACATCCAGCCCACGGGACCCTCCTGCCCAGCCTCTGAGCTCCTGGCCCGGGATGCTCGACACCGGTCCTGCCCTCCTGCCCCCGCAGCCTCAGCTCACTGTGGCACGAACGCAATGATCTGAGCGGCGGGGCTGCAGAGCCCTGCCTGACTCGGTGCTCTGTGCTGCGTGGCTGGCTCCAGCCAGACGGCGTGGCTGCCTGTCCTGGCAGAGCCGCGCCTCGAGCCACCGGTGCTCCAGGCAGTGAGGTAAGGGGACAGGGAGAAGGGGGGATTAGATAGAGGGCAGGGGAGTTTGGGGCGTGGTCAGGGGATAGGGGTCGTGGATAGGGGTTGTGGATAGGGGTCGGGCTGGCCAGAGAGCAGGGAACAGGGGGGTTGAATGGGGGCAGGGGTCCCTGGGGGGGCAGTCAAGAAGGAGAGGGGGCGTTGGATGGGGCAGCGGGGGGCAGTCAGGGCAGGGCTTCCGGGGCAGTCAGGCGACAGGGAAAAGGGGTGGTTGGATGGGGCAGGGTTCCCGGGGTGAGGGCAATCAGGGGCGGCGGGGGGCAGTTAGGGGTGGAGGGTCTGGGGGGTGGTCAGAGGACAGAGAGCATGGGGGGTGAATGGGGCAGGGATCTCAGGGGGTGGGGCAGGCGTCAGCGGGTGAGAAGCAGGGGTGGTTTGATAGGGGGCGGGGGCCGGGTCACACTTGGCTGTCTAACTGGCACTCCATACAATTTCTGAAACCCGATGCGGCCCTCAGACCAAAAAGTTTGCCCGCCCCTGCCTTAGAGGGCGCTTAGGCGCCAACTGAATACTGCTCTGTTGTCTGGGCTGGAGTGGTGGTGGGGGTGCAGATGCCACAGTCAGCTTGTCAACAAGGAGCTGAGTTCAGCCACTCAGATTGTTAGTGGCTGTTTGAACTATACATCAAGCTCCAGTCTGTATGTGCTAGCACACATGGCTTTGCCAGGCCTTCAATGCGATGCCATTACTGTTAAGTCTACTTGCAGAATGGCGATAGATGAAAATCTATTGTCATCTCCAGTTGACTGATGCTCCATTATCAAACAGGGAGCAAAATGCTGAGTCTACTTGAAGGGCTGATTGTATTCAGAGGAGGAATGCCACTTCTGTGGTCTGGACTGTGACACCATGGCGGATCTCTTGACTCCCCTTTTCTATGGCTGCTCATGCACTCTTGGACAAGAGCACTAATAGCCCTTTGCCGTGCATGGATGATCAGGGCTGCCAGAGATTAGAAAAGTATGTCCTTGCAGAGTGGAAGCATGAGTGGGAAAGAGAGCCTGATACAAAAACTAAATTCAGGAGTCCATGGTCGCACCTGCCTCCCTGTCCACTTGATCACAGATCTGGGACCAGGATCAACAGGCTATTCTCTGTCTCAACCAGAGTTACCACAACCATGCACCAGCTTTGACTAGTTTCCTCCTCATTATGACTTGAGTGCAGCATCAGCAACAATAGCTCATTGGCGGGAGAAGTGCTCAACGTGGCATCTGGAGGGCAGTCTACAATGCCTAGTCTCCTTTGATACAGAGACCATCCTTTGGTTATAGAACCTAGACATTGAGCTCTGGTGTCTGCATATGAGAGAGAGAGAGAGAGAGAATTTGAAAGAGGATTATAAAATTGCCTGGCATATGTGTAGTCAGTTAAAATTTCCAGTTCTGTTGCTTACCATTCACAACTACAGGAGACATCCAGAAGCAGATAACAATGACTCCATGATTAGGACCTCTGTACTCATTATGGGCTGGTTAGGAAGCACTCATTATTCACAGGCAAAGAGAACAATTTGAAATTCAAGTAAGTCTCAGCAAGTGCCTAACAAAGATCACCAGGCAGTTAGCCAGCTTTAGATGCACTAATGCATTAGCCTGATGTTTCAAATATTTTTTGTTCTGGTGCCCCCTCCAAGCCACTTGATATTTTTCCTTTATACATTTGAATTTTCTGTAGGTGGGATGTTGAGAAAAATGAACTAGAATGAGTGGGGAATATTCAACAGTGTTTTAAGAGTGTCCTACAGATTTTCTAGAATGGAGATTTTAGTACCTCAGAGTGAAAGAAATTATTTAGCAAGGCATGATTTGGGAACAAAGCAAAAGCCAAGCTAGGTTTTCCTTCAAAAGAACAAAGGTTTAAACTTTAGTGAATTATTTGCTTAGGCCAAATTATATCAAAAACCTGGCACTTGTGCTTGGAGTCTTTAGAACTTCATCTGCAATTTTCTCAGGTCCTCAAAGTAAGAGCAAGGTGAAATTATGCTGTATTGTACAGGGATATTTTTTAAAAAGGCTGGTAATGCTGATGCTCTGTTAGAATGTTCTGCATAAAGATTTAGACCTTGGATGACAGAACAGATTTATGCTGCTTTACCGAATTTTCTCTTTTGTGATCATTGATCTCAGCAGATAGCTAGCTCTTTTAATATAATTTATGTCAGAGCTATTATCGGTATAGATAAACTGCACTGAAAAAGATGAGAAAGGTGCCATATTTGTACATGTGATCCTGGATGACAAACTCGATGACCAGCACTCTGGATATAGTGTTGAGATGGATTAATGTTAAGCATTACTGAGATTCTCTGGAGTCATATGTTCTAATCCTTGGAGATTCAACTGAGCCTGTCATCTTTAGAATTGGTGTAAACTGAGTGCTGCTTAAAATGTCCGTGGTCGTGGTGGTAAAAGTGGGTGCAAGTCTATGCCTATAGTTAGGCTCCCAAATCCACATTCAGGTATGTAACTACAAGTGGCCTGATTTTCATAAGTGCTGAAAATCCGGCTCCAAACAAAGTCAATGTCATTTGCTCATCCTTACTACCTCTGAAAAACAGACCCCTTATATATAGATGCAAAATATAGATTTGGAGTCCTAACTTTAGGCTCATAGGTTTGAAATTATTGTCCCAAATGTCTTTGAAATGTAGCTTAAACTGAAGCTTCATCTGCTCTAGGACACTAAAATGTAAGATTCCATCTAACTGTCTCTTAGATTCCAGGTTTGGGTTTACCACAGCATTCTCCTTCCCAGCAGGTGTGCAACCTACTCTGTTTTCGTTGTCACCTTGTTCTACCACCCCAGAGCTGTCTTCATGACTCCTATATTGGTAAAGTGCTATGGGTTTAAAATAATAGTAGGATAAATCAAATTGGACAGATCAGAAGCGGGACAATTACAATAATGGAGGCAAGAGGAGATGAATGCAGGAATAAACATTTCATTAGTGTAGCACTATAGAGAGAAAGTGAGTCTGGAGCAAGCAATATTTTGGAATCATCCAGGTACATTGTATGTTTAGTGACCCACCTTAGGGATCCAACAAGCACAAGGTAATTGCAGTTTTTCAAGCCATATTCTTGTTTGCTCATCATAAACAGAGAAAACCATAACCATTTAAGATTAATTTGTACAACATTAAACAACTGAGATTGTATTACTATATGGATGGAGAAATAAAGTGAGTGCTTCAGATATATACATTTGGGTTAGATACTCAAACACCCAGTGGGATGTCCAGAGGTGGTCAAGCTGTCAGGATTTAATTTTTGAAAATAAATGGGAACAGACTGTGTCTCGCCTCTTGTGATGGGGTGTCTGCCCCACACTGGTGGAGAAAGGGTTAAAAGCAGTCCTTGGGAGGCTGTGCAGCAGACAGCCAATCAGAGAGAGGCTGCAATGAGCAGTTAATCAGGGCAGAGCAGGCCCATATATAAAGAGAGCTGCAGAACAGAGGGTGCAGTTCCCCCTTGGGAGGCTAGGGAAAAAGAACTGGATCCCTGAAGGGCTGAGGAAACTGCCAGCACCCTGGACAGAGCAGTGGTGGGCCGGGTCAGGGAGCAAGAGAGAGCTCCAGCCTGATTGGCTGAAAGACTGGGTTCTAGGGCTATGGGGAATTGGCCCAGGGAAATGGATGGTGGAGGTTGAAGGAGACGCAGGGTGTGGCTGCCACCTAGAGAGAGGATCCCTGGGTTGGGACCTGGAGTAGAGGGTGGGCATGGGTCTCCCCCCTCACCTTGTCCCCACTTGCCACTGAGGGGAGTGGCCAGGAAATGGCTGCTCTGAAGCAAGTGGCTAGAACCTTGGGCTGCAGTTGGCCATGGAGGCAAGTGGCTGGACAGAGGACTGCTGCTCCCCTGGAAGTGCGGGAGAACGGAAGGGGGACAGCTGGAGGGCTGCCTCCTGAAGAGGACGCTGTGATCCTTGAGGCGACATGGGTCTGGAGTAAAAGTAATGGTAGTGAGACACCACTGGAGGAGGGTGCCCTGCAAAAAGACAGAGCTAATTCCCAGAATGACCAGCAGGAGGTGCCATGATGGTGAGTCCCACCCCGTTACACCCCTTTAGTAATGCCCTTATCCCTTCCTGCAAAAGTACTCATTTACTGATGAATTTCAAGCTTATCTTTCACTTCCTGATAACATACTCTCTAGCTAAACACACTAGGAAAGAAAGCTCTCAGATACAACTATTTCATTTAGAAGGTTATGGAATACTTGTGAGTTTACCTGTGGCAAAAGTAAAAGAAAGTTACTTCTCCATCATTTGCATATACTGACATACCTCCCACATAAACACACGCTTCCACTCATTTCAGAATTCTAGTTTCGTTACTGTCCACCATATTCAGACATCTATTTGCTATAGTTTCAGTCAGTCACTCTTTTCTCTCTCCCATGTTTTCACCTGGAGCCAAATTCTACAAACACCAGCTACCAAGCACAGTGCTTTCTATTGGAAATAGTCCTCTTGAGGACAAAGGGACTGCTCACATAGACAGTATCAAACTGAGTAGCAAGTGACTGCCAATCTTGGGGCATTTATTTAACAGCATCAATCAGATGCATGCCTAGTGCATAATTTTTATTCTGAAATCATTTTGATCCTCTGAAACATTTATCTAGTCCACTGACTAGATTAAAAAAATGACTAGGCACAATAAACTGAAAGCCAGTATCTGTCAAATTGATCCACATAACCAGATCTTTCTCTCTTGTCCTAAGTAGGAGGAAATTAGTGATAATCCCACACATCACGTTGTAAGTAGTGTTCGTAAATGCTGAATTAATAGGGACCACTGTAGACTAAATGTGAAGGTTGATTAGCACAGGGCTCAATCTTTGTCATAAGCCCTACAATAGGGGGCAGCATGTTGTTGCTCTGCCTCAGATTCACCATTTCTCGCTCTGTTTCCCCACGGCTCTGGGGCGGGAGTAAGTTGCACTGGATCTACGTTTGGCGAAGCGTACATTGGCTGTGATGTGTGAAAAGCCAAAGCTGCATACCGTCCTCATTCAGTTCCATCCCCTCCCACCCACCTGCATGAAGGGGGAACCGCTCTGAGGAGCCTGCTTCCCCTCCCATGCTGCCACACTCATCGTACAGGTAGCCAACACAGGGTGTCATGGGGCACCTTGTACAACACTGCCACAGTAGTCTGGACACAATTTGTCCCACAGTGTGGCTATTTTCATAAAAGCACAGGGTCAGCTGACCCAGGGAAGCAGTGAGTAAATAGGAATAGCCTGCACTGTGGGCACTTTAAAACAATAGGTAAGGTGTCCTGCATGCTTCTACTACTGAGCTGTCAAGGTCAGTTAAAAAACAGGCAAAGAGTCCTGTGGCACCTTATAGACTAACAGAAGTATTGGAGCATAAGCTTTCGTGGGTGAATACCCACTTCGTCAGATGCATGTCAAACAGTTAACTTTTACCACTATTTCTCAGGAATCCCAGCTACTGCAGTAACTACTTATGTTGAATATTTAACCACCTGACTTTTACAGATCTGGATTTAGTGATGATCTGACAAGTTCCTTTATCTCTCATCCTTTCATCACTCAAGGTGTAAGACAGGCAAGACGAAGTGTGGGAAAAGAGGCAGACCGAATATATTAAGAGCCTACAGACATACGAACTGCAAGAATAGTAAGGATATGTAAATAAGCATGTTGGACTCCTTAATTCTAGAGTGGAGTCCAGCATGAGAAAATCCTCTGAAGTGAATGGTGGAATAGTAATGGTTGGGTGACTGACAGGGGTCTCTATCTGATCTGCCTTTGTGCAAGCACCCACATTTTTTTTGTTACACAGCATTTTTGTAACACACAAGTACCTGCATGCACAACTAATATTACCGTGTGTGCCCGGCAATTATTGTTCACTTTAAATTCTCCAGATGCTACATGGACTTTCTGCATATAAATTCTGCCAAGGGACAATACTGCAGACACAAAAACGCACGTAACAAACAGGCCAGGTTTAACCTACATCAAACCGCAGGTAGTATAATTTGAAAGGAAGTGTGGTCCAGGGGATAAGCTGATAACCTGAGAGTCTGGAAGCCTATGTTCTAACCCTGGCTTTGCTGTTGACCTTGGCAAGACACTTTATGATTTGGTTTCCCCCTTTGGAAAATTGGGATAATATTTGCCTCTTCTGAGATATACCAATGAAACATACTTATTAGGAAACATGGTTTCATAGCTTTTTACATTTTCAAGCCAGAATTTGGGCTGCTATGGTTGCACAAAGGAGCAAGAAATCAGCCAGATATCCCTAGCTGGGGATACCTTTGCATGGGGAAACCCCCAAAGCTGGCGTAGAGTCAACAATTTGCTAGCTGCTATGCCACATCCCCCTGCTGCAGCACTCTGGCACTCTCCAGTGGGCAGATGGCCCCTGGGAGACAGTTCCAAACCAGCATACTTCAGAACATCAGTGAGGCGGCACTCAGGTACACCCAGGCAGGAAGATCACTGGCTCCATAATCAGGAAAGTACAACTGGTTCCTTAGCAGCTCCTCCCCGGCACTCCCGCTGGCTATTGAGCAGAGCACCTCAATGATTTTTCAGCAGCTTTCACAAAGTTTTAACATGAGGGCCATATTTATTTGTGTGACTCCTTCACAGCCCCTGAAGGGTGTATTCATTGTAACAATTTATGTGAAGTGAACTTGGGGTTCCTGGGCTCCTCTGTCCATCTGCCTTGGAAGCATCTAATATGACCCTTAGCAATGTACTTTAAATTGAACCTGATAGTAGTGACATTTTATTTTAAGTAATACAGTGAATGAGAGAACTGCTAATCATTACTTACTTTAAAGTACATTAACTGTGCTATTTATAGCATAGAATCACTCATTTTAATTTTAATAACGTGATTAGTTTTCAAATTGATTTGCCACATTTTACTAAAAAAGAATCACACGCATAGAAATATTTGTTAATTATTCCAGTTCCATAATCAACCAGTGTCTAAAAGTTGATCCTACTGTTCCCATCCTATTATTTCTTGCTTTGAGATACTGTACAAATATTTTGATTGCATTCTTTTTTTATAGAAATTTTGTCCCTACTTTGAATGAAAATCAAATGAATCATTCGTTCCTGTGGATGTTGGCTTTTTACAATGCCAGATTACACAGTCTTATCCCAAGCATTGCATGGTTCTAGCTCTAATCACCAAGGAAAATGGTATGAGGGTCACTGTGAACAGTAGTGAAAAACATCTGCTCGATGTGCAGCAGCTGTCAAAAAAGCCAAGCAAAACATTAGGCTTTATAAAGAATTGGATGGAAAATAATGCTGACAATATGTTAATGTCACTACACAGGTCAATGGTGCACCTGCACCAGCAATACTGTGTTCAGTTCTAATCACACTGTCTCCGAAAGAGAGAGAGCTGTAATACTGAAGGTTTAGTATGGGGGTTTCAAACACATTCCGTAGTAAAGGCCAAATTAACCTTGGGTAAAAATGTCATTGACAAGGGGCAAACTTTACAGCCTTCTCCAACTGCACAGCTGCAGAATGTTCCCCTTTTAGTTTGTAAAATTAAATACTGCATTTAAAGATAACAGATTTTACTTCTTAATTAGGAAATCCATTTTATGCATTCTGTACTCTGTCAATTAACTTGTGTTTCTGTGCGTTCCCATTATGACCATCCCCCATCTCCTAAGACATTTATCTCAGTCATAGAATATCTGGGTTGCAAGGGACCTCAGGAGATCATCTAGTCCAACCCCCTGCTCGAAGCAGGACCAATCCCCAACTAAATCATCCCAGCCAGGGCTTTGTCAAGTCTGACCTTAAAAACCTTAAAGGAAGGAGATTCCACCACCTCCCTAGGTAACCCATTCCAGTGCTTCACCACCCTCCTAGTCACAAGTCTGAAGAATCACAGGGCCAATAAATCTGTAAGGAGGTATATTTATAACTCTGTCCTTAAAGATTACAAACACACACTTTTGAACTACCCCTATCTTTAAATTTTGATTATTACCTATAGAAATATCTTTTAATCAGTTTTGGTGTGTACAGTGGAATCTGTTTATTGACATTTACCAATTAAAAATCCCATCTTTCCTAGCCTACACATAAACCATTTCCAGGAGCTTGCAATAGTTCTCTGTGCTAATACCTCATTGTTGGGACACTGTAGTTCTGGAGGAGGAGTAGTTATTCTAGGCACCATTCTGCCTTCAACTACCAGAGGATATCCAAGAGGAAATATACTGGAGCTGGCCAAAAAAAAACCCCAAAAAACAAAAATCATTTTGTGAACACATTCAAACTTTTAAACATGTTTTCCTTTAGAAGTGATGGAAGAAAAATCTTTGTTTTATAGGTTTCAGAGTAACAGCCGTGTTAGTCTGTATTCGCAAAAAGAAAAGGAGTACTTGTGGCACCTTAGAGACTAACCAATTTATTTGAGCATAAGCTTTCGTGAGCTACAGCTACAGCTCACGAAAGCTTATGCTCAAATAAATTGGTTAGTCTCTAAGGTGCCACAAGTACTCCTTTTCTTTGTTTTATAAATGTTCTCAATATTTTTATTTTTTCCCCAGAATTTGACTTGACAAATTATTAAAAAATGTTGTTGAAATGGCTGATTTTTGTTTGCCAAAACCAGTTTTGGTAAATGATTATTTACTGTACACACAAAGCTATTCTGATGAAGTTTTGAATAATTTTGGATAACTTTTTGAAAAAAATATTGAAACGGGTATCATGATTTTCACGAAAAACAGAAAATGTTGAAAACCTCAATGTCAAGATTTTTTTAAAAATCTGAAAAAAGGTGTTTATGTGCAAAAAGTTCCTTCAGACATTTCAATGCTCTCTAAAACCTACACTGTCATTAATGGCATAGCATGAATTCCTTTCCCCTGATTCTGCCACACTGGAGGGGAAAGTGGATCAGAGCCCAGGGGTTAAGAGAACCGTGGAGGAGACTGCCAAATGGAATTGTACTTCTAGGGGAGGGGAGACAAGGAAGCAATGGGGCTCTCCACATAAATGCTCCAAAATGGATCCAGATACTTGTGCTCTACAAGATTTATACACTGTGTCTCCTGTCCCTTTTTCAAGCCAGTGAACACTCATCCCACTCCCTGAAGTCAGCATGAGATGAGAACACTTTGACATGATGACCATATGGGTGCTTGAGAGTCCTCTTGCTTTCTGTCATGGGTTTTTCCTTCTCCTGAAAGGTTGTTCTCATTAAATGAATTTAGGGCACTGAATTTTCATCTCTTCTTTGTAGGAAAAATTATACTACTGATGAGTTTACGCCAGATTTTTTTTTTTAAACACACACACTCCCCGTACAACAAGAAACAAAGTCCAAAACAATAAAACTACAAGAAGCAGAAGAACAAGCAATCCACAACAGCTTTACAAGGCAAGTAGCTACATTCTAGCATTGTATGTTGTAGCAAGTATCTACATTCTCTGTCATCCATTTGATAGGCAGAAATAAAGTAGAAGTGAGGAATGATAGTTTCCTAGCCCTGCCTCTTTTTTTCTTGAATAGACTGGAACAAAGTTCTGTTGGGGGTCACAGGCCTCTGAGTTTTAAAATGGGCAGTTTTCAAGAAAAGCGAAAAAAAAAGAAAAGAAAAATAACAGGGGCCAGATCCCCAGAGGGTGTACATCAGGATAATTCTATTGATTTTTACCAGACCGAAGCCAACTATACAGCAGCTCAGGATCTAGCTCCTACTGTTTCCATGTCCTGAGAGTGGAAGGAGTTTACAAAATGTTCTGAAAAGAAGGAGTATGTATAACTATGCCATAATGTGTGCAAATTCCTCGGGCATCAGCCTGAAAAATGGTAACTGAGCTACGCCAAGCGCGCCTGGCACCACAAAGAGAATCTTTGTCTGGAATGAAATCCTGCAGCTGAAATCCTGTACAAGGGAATAACATTGCTGTGCACTGGTAAGAAGAGAAAACATTGGCTAAAAGTCACTGAGTTTGCTGTGCCTCCCTAGATGCACATCAGAGAAGTGTCATTTCTAAGGATAGATTAAAGTGAAAGCTCTTCAGTTATTAATTATTAAACTACAGAGGCGAGGGAGTGTGAGGCCAGAACGCTAACAACTGTCATGTACAGTCAACTATCTGACATAGTTCATCCGATCATTTTTTTAATATAAAATTGATATTCTCTTTTTCTCAGGTTTCAGAGTAACAGCCGTGTTAGTCTGTATTCGCAAAAAGAAAAGGAGTACTTGTGGCACCTTAGAGACTAACCAATTTATCTGAGCATAAGCTTTCGTGAGCTACAGCTTACTTCATCAGATGCATATTGTGGAAAGTGTAGAAGATCTTTTATACACACAAAGCATAAAAAAATACCTCCCCCCACCCCACTCTCCTGCTGGCAATAGCTTATCTAAAGTAATCACTCTCCTTACAATGTGTATGATAATCAAGTTGGGCCATTTCCAGCACAAATCCAGGTTTTCTCACCCCCCATTACCAGCAGGAGAGTGGGTTTGTCTGTGTGTGTGGGGGGGAGGGATGAGAAAACCTGGATTTGTGCTGGAAATGGCCCAACTTGATTATCATACACTTTGTAAGGAGAGTGATCACTTTAGATAAGCTATTGCCAGCAGGAGAGTGGGGTGGGAGGGAGGTATTTTTTCATGCTTTGTGTGTATAAAAGATCTTCTACACTTTCCACAGTATGCATCCGATGAAGTGAGCTGTAGCTCACGAAAGCTTATGCTCAAATAAATTGGTTAGTCTCTAAGGTGCCACAAGTACTCCTTTTCTCTTTTTCTCATTCTTAATTTGATGAATTGATGGAATGGAAGGAAAAGGATATGAAATAAAAGTGGTTCTCTAAAAATATTCAATCCTAGGTGTAGAAGAGATCTGAAACGCGGGTCAGATTAACACTACACAAACTATTTTATGGACAAAGTACTAAAGGATCTGAATACAGTTTGTAAACCTTATACCCTAGAGAAGGGTCACTTTAGTAATCACTGGAATGTAGCCACCTCTAGTGGGAAGGGGAGGGTAACTGTCTTTAAATGGGAAAAAAAGAATACAGCAAAAAAGAAAGCATGGAATAATGTGAGCAACTTCATTAGCATTTTGGAAAAGAAGAATTCAATACCTAATTAACCCATAGACAGGACATTGGCGCTAACATCTCTAGTGGGGTATAATATTGCCACTGAATTTTAAATGATTAATAGAGATCAAGGCTTTGCTTCTACATCTGATCTGAAGGACAGCGTTGTCCACTAACTCCGTGCTGCGGTGTTACTTCACTACTGTTTCAAAGTGAAGCGTGACACTAGGGCAAGGCAATGAATGTGTTAAACTATGTACTAACTTTTTTTTATGAATAATGCACTCATGTATCCACACCCTACACACTATGGTAATAATCTTTATACAAATTATGCCTTGTGAGGTGTGATGCTCTGTAAAAGAAATTTGACCATTTTTATATGCCATGAACTGAATCACCAACACCACTTCCTACAGAAGTCAGGGTTTTCCTTGCTTGTCCCTCTGTCCAGATTCCTACCAGGCCAGACCCTTTCTTTAGACTATGAGAGGAATAAGGCTGCTGGCAAGAATTATAAAAATGCTGCTTTTTCAAATACTTGATTTAGTGAACATATAAAACTTCAGCAGTTTAGTTACTAACATTTTATTAAAGATAAACAGAACTGTTGACAGCACACAACTTAAGTGAGAAATGAGAGGGAGACAGATATTAAAAAAATAAGGGAGCAGCATAGTTATGAATTACAGTAAATATACATGGTATTACAAACGTGAAATCAATGATATTCTTTATATCCGTTCATCCCATTTGGCCTATCTTTCCTCAAATAGTTCAACAGGAATTCATTTTTATATAGTGTCCTTCATGCACAGTTTCACAAAATGCTCCCCAGAGAGCATTCATCATAAACTACAGAGAAAAGGAAACTTTTAAGATGTGATTTAAAGAGGGTAAATGATTCAATATTACTTGGAAGGAGAGTGTTACTGATAGACTGGGATGCACAAGTATAAGAGCAAATCTCCATCTGTGGAGAGTTTCCAGAGAGGAGGAATGAAGCAAATAGAAGACTATTGAAAGGTTTCTTCGATTTGTTTTGTCTTTAACAAATAAAAATTTAAGACATTTTTGAGCTGATGAACATGCCACTTTGACACTCCTTGATACCGAACTCTTCATTCTATCAACAGAATAGGCGCAGAGTAAAAATTTCTCCTACACCACAATGGCAATATGCCCTACAATTGATCTGGGGGAAAAAAAAAAAAAACCTTTAGAGATAAATTGGTAATTCAGTTTCCATTGTAGAGTAGAAAGGGATTGGATGCTGGCTAATTTTCAAAGTAAAATTACCAGCAGAAAAAAGGATTTTCTGGACATGAAGGAATACCCCAAAATCAACAACTGAACTTGATTTTGAAATAAAGAAAACTTTTATTTAAGTAATCAAAACTGAGTAAAGAAACCAATAAACAATTAAATCAACAAAGTTTATGCAAATGAGTTACACCAAATAAAAAGAGTGGCAAACAAAACGAGTGATACAATGTAGCAATCATTAAAGCGACATCTTAACTAAACATGACAGTATAAAATATAAAGTAAATTAAAACAAGATTGGTTAACCATATTTAATAGACCAGTTTTATAAAACTGAGTACAAACTCAAAAAGCTCTATGCATCAACCACCATGGTATTCGTTTAAATATTTAGAATACTAATAGCGTAACCAGGTTGTTTACCCTAATTAAGGTAGACTAGTAGCTAAGCTTTAAAGAAACAGCTACACTTAAAGCAATAGTATCATATAACCAACCAAAAATGTAATGAAGTAACTAGATTTCAACAGCTATAATTCAACATGATATAAAAAACTTAAACTAAAGAAAGAATTAGGATGAAACTAGATAGATTGGATACTACAATATAATTGAAAGTAGTGTCACTTAAACAAAAGCTAGAAAAACCCTGACTGTACATATTTTACTTCTGTTTGAATCCTAATGCACATCCACAGTCATATGATCACTGCAGCCCAAAGTTAAGCAGTGTTTAGAAACAGTGTGTTACTATGACAACATGGAAGGCAAAGACAATAACACTGTGACTGTTACAATAATGTTGCAGAGTGAATAAACTAACTTTGGGTTTTGTAGAAGTTCAGAAAGGAGTTTGATTAACCGAATATGTTAAAATGAATGTTGCCCCAAGCAGGTTGAAGGAGTGGTTTTAGAGAGTTGGTAACTAGTGTACTTCAGGGAGGTACTGGTGTTTGAGTTTATTAACATAAGAGGGAGTTCTCTTGAAGATATTATTAAAGATAACAACATACAGACACCTCCCTGCATATGCTCTCCCTTCTAAGGTACCCACAGAACTAGAAGCTCAATTGAGTCCTTATTTTCCATAAGGGCTAAAAATAGTACATGAGCCATATCTTGGTTTGTGACTTGCAGTGTAGGGCATTTTTCATTCCTTCCTCCTGATACTGCTTGGAATATTTTCTTTAAAACAAAGAAAAAAGAAAAAAATATGCCTACATTTAAACTAAAGCTGATTGACACTAAAATATTTCAGACAGCTGACAATCTGGACAGCTATGAACATGGGCTTCTTGCCAGTTCAGAGCATTGTATTGATGATAATTGATTGATTATTATTTGTATTATCATAGCACCTAGGAACGTCACTCTTGGACCAGGACCCACTTGTGCTACACACTGTATGAACACAGAACAAAAGGACAGCCCTTGTCCCAAAGAGCTTACAATCTAAGTAGAAGACAAGAGACAACAGATGGATTAAGACATACTGGCGGGGGAGTACATGGAAAGAGGGAGCCAAGGCAACGCTTCTGTTCCTCTTCACTTTTGATTGTTTTTTCAAACTGAAACCACTGACTGGGCTCTGGTTTTCTATGTGAGCTGTATGTAAAGTATTAAACAAAAAATGTACGATCTCAGAGGATGGAGAAACAGGGAGTCTGAAGTGCTGTTTTTGTAGTTTCTACTGTAACACAAAAATGACTTCTGAAAAGAATGCCTGCAAAGAGCTGATTTTCAGCAAATGCTAAAATAAGAGGAGCTTCCCCAACATGAAAAGAGCAATATCAGAGACTGTAAGAAGCAAGAAATAAAACAGTGAAAATAAATGTAGTTGCATCAAAATATTTTTAGTTCTTTTTTTCCCCGCATGGGGCAGTGGGGAGGGAAATGCATCTGAGACTGATAGAATGACTGAATATTACTCTTTCCCCCAAACCATTGCATTTTCTCTGAGGAGCCAAAGAAAAAGACTGAAACTTACACTATCCAGAGCTCCACAAGACAATTTTCCCCCCTTGCAGCCTTTAAGCTTTTGATTTGGTTGAATTAGTGGCCCTCATTTCCAGCACCGTGTGTCCTCTGTGGAAGATAAGTTTTCTGTTTCATGCAGTATGTTAAGTGATAGTTTACAGGCCTAATTCTCATTCAAACTAAAACCCCTTTACACTGCACAGGCAGCATAAAGGGTCTGATTGTAAATGAGAATCAGTTTATATATATTTGGAAGTTTTGCTATTGATTTAAATGAGGCCAGGATTTCACCCCCAACTCATATTTACAAATAAAACTGTAGTAAAATAATTCTCAGAAATTATGAAATGTAAAATCTGTGTTAGTTAGCTACTGTGATCTCAGACCTGAAATCTATAAGAGAGTGGGGTTTTTTTGTTTGTTTTTTTGTTTTTTTTTAAAGCAGAAAAGAATTTTATTTGTGTAACACTTACAAAGAAATCACCAAAAAGGATCAAGCAAAACTATGCAACAAAACAAAAGCAAACGCAGGGTATAACACAGCAGCCTTCAGGAGGGAGAAATGTTCAGGCTAGCCTGGGCCCAGAGCCGGGGGGCTTCCTCGACACTCGTGGTCTTCCACCCTCCTGAGTTACCTCGTGGCTTAGAGCGAGGGGGCTTCCTTGACACTCATGGTCTTCCACCCCCTCGAGTTACCTATTGCCACGCCCAGTTTCACCAATTATTCCTCTCCTGAGAGTGCCCAACAAGATGGGCACGGCTGCGGGGTGGGCGGTTTGGGGGTGGGGAGGGATGTACACCACGTGTGATAGGACCCCTCCTAGGTGACAGTAATGACGGTATCCACAGCAGCAACGGCTGGGGCTGGGGTCTCTCAGTCTTCTCCTCAATCAAAGGGTCAGATGGAGGGAACCGGACGGGGTCACCGAGCAGAGAACCTCGGACAGCGCCCACCACTCCTCGAAGGCATCAAGGGAGTCGGTGGACGCCGCCCAGAGGAACTCTGCCCGGATACGTGAATGTACTGAGGATGGGAAAACGGCCCTACAATTGCAGGACGCTTATTAGCCAACCTCCTCTCTCTGGTTTTATAAATGGCTGTTTTAGCTAGGGCTAGGAGGAGGTTAACCAGGAGATCTCGTGATGTTGTGGGGCCATGGATGGGGAGTGTGTAAATAAAAAGGTGAGGGGAAAAGTGTAGCCAAAAGCGAAAGAAAATATTTGTGAGGAGCCAGAAAAGGGGCTGCAGCCCAGCACACTCTAAATATACGTGCGCCAGGGTTTCCCTCATGTTGCAAAAAGGGCAAGTATCTGGGATGGGGCTGAACCATGTCAAAAACACGCCCGTGCTCACAGCTCTGTGAAGGAGCCGCCAACTAATGTCCCCGACGGGCCTCGGGACCAAGCTGGAATACAGGCTGGCCCACCGGGGTTGCTCACCCTCCAAAGGTGGCAGGAGGTCCCGCCACTTTGTATCGGGGCGGGACACCAGGGTGTGAGCGTGGAGGGTGTGAAGTGTGAGTGTGTATAAATATTTCCGTGGTGCGATTTGGAAGCTGACCGGCTGCAGTTCATGCAGCGGCTCGCAGTAAAAGGGTGAGGGGTTTGTTGGGATCTACGGGGTAGGGGCCCAATTGAAAGGTCTGGTGGGTCTGGGGTAGAGGGTGGGCGGGGTGCACCCTCGCGCAGGGCTCGGTTGAGATAAGCCCGAGCAGCAGGCATCAAGGCGGCCTTCACCTCCTGAAGTACGCACCGGGGGGTACGAGGTCTGGAGAGCCCCATATGCCCAGTGAGTGTCAGGGGATCCAGCCAGTCTCCCAGGAGGTCTCCGACTCTCATGACTTCTGCCAGGACCAAACTCTGGCGCACCGAGCGGGACTCCGCCACCTGCACACGGAGCTGGGGGTTGTGTAGCAGGGGCTCCGTGAGGAGATCTGCTCCCACGGTGGCCACCACGGACCTGGTCATTGAAAACAGTTTCCAGGTCCGGAGGAGGTCCTGGTAGAAGACCGGCAGCCCGGAGAGGTCTCGCGGAAAACCTCTCGGACAGAGATAAAAGAGCTGCCGGTCGTATCGGAGCCCGTGGAAGCGGCACAGGAAGGTGTGCGCCAGTATGCTCCATGTCGAACTCCTCTGTAGTGGAGCCTCTGCAGGGCCTGGAGGCGGAAGACACAGCCCTGGGTGTGCAGACACTTCAGGCCCTGCCCTCCTTCCTTCAGGGGTAGATGAAGAACCCCAACAGGGGCCCAGTGAATTCCTGACCAAAAGAACTCTAGAATCGATGTCCGGAGGTCAGTCAGGAAACCTGGGGCCAGGACCAGGGTGTTGAGCCGGTACCAGAGCATGGACAGGACTAGTTGGTTAAGCACTAGCGCTCTCCCTCGGAGGGAGAGACATCGGAGTAGCCTCGTCCATTTCCGGAGCCGCTCTATCACCCCGCCTTCTAAATTTTGCCAGTTCTCTGGCATAAGAGAGTGGTGGAAAGCAGGTCTATCAGCCCCAGTATGGTGTAAGCTCTTTTCTCTAAGAGCTGAAAAGAGTTCAGGTCAATTAGAGACACCCAAGTCCAATTAGGGGCTGAAGGTGATCTTAACCCCACCTCACCCTCTTTTCTGCTGTGAGAGAGAGGGTAGAAACAAGTTGCAGAAGGGAGAAAAGGCTACTCCTGGGTGGAAAGCTGCTCTTCTCTGTAGAAGGGAAACACCTAAGATAACTGCTATTGGGGAAGGACTGGTACCCAGGAGCTAGCATACGGCAATGTCCTGAAAAGGGAGCATGGAAAGGTATTCCCTTTTTGTGTTATGAGATTGTTTCTTTTGTTTGGCTTAAGAGTACTACTTGGGCCTAAAAAAAAAAGAGAAATAAAAAAACCCTTCAGAGTAGGACTGACTTACTCCAGCCCCCCACTGTTGGAGGAAGAAATGCTGAGTCCAACGTGGCAAAGGAGGTGCCTTGCCAGGCTACATATGGACCCGCGGGGTGGGGGGTAGAACAATTTGTATAGTGAGGGTGCTGAGAGCCATTGAACCAAAACTGGAAACCCTGTAAATGATGAAAACTACTGCAAGCCAGGGGGTGCACTCCTAGTTCCTGCACCACTGTATAGACCTGTTTAACCTGGGCTCACTTTCACTTATTTTGTGAGATTTCTGTGCTGCTGACTATTACATGGCAAGGAAAGTTGCAGGAACATGACTCCCCACAGGACTCTCATGACTTCAAAGTTCTCATTCTATTCCTGTTATTGAGCTACATAACAGAAATGTGTCACAGATAGATAGGATTATAGGTGTCAGCAAGGATGTTCATACACAGAATACAAAATCATTTAAGGCATATTATGTAACTTAGTTCAGATTAGTTTCTTATTTCAGGGTTGGAGAATACTGTCTCCTCATTTGTAAGCTGTTGTTTTCTACATTGCCTAAGAAATGGAGTGACTCAGTTCCACATGGTGAGTAGGCAAGTAACGAACTAGTTTGGCATGTGCACAAAACTTATATTATTCAAGCTTTGGTGGAAGCTATCATGAGACATCCAACCCTGTCACTTCTGAAATCTCTCCCAAACTCCTTCAGGCTCTGAGCTATTTTGTTACTAAACAAGCCAAATATTCAAACTCTCTACTACTTGGGAGGGGGAAGCTAACATTGCAATCTACATGATTGCTGTTGCCAAAACAGGTATCAGCACTGAGGTTAATGAATATATGCACTTTTTCTTTTTTTTGCTACTGCTATGGGACTCTAGCTGTTGAGAACTGTATATGATTTTCTTTTTACTCTATTAGAATTTTGGTTATACTGATATATTACTGGTTGGCTTTTATCTATCTTAATTATATATTAATATTCTATTAATGATATATGATATGGAGGCTGAGTGAGTGCAACTCTTAATGAATGTGATTCTAATATCTGTAAACTTTATTATGTATATTTTACAGGCAGATCACCTTGTGGTAGTTTCTCACTATATTTAAGTTTTTGAACATTTGGTGATATAGCGCTTAGTTCTATGCTTCGAAATTCTTCACTTTTGGGGTGAAATTTACTCCCATGCAGACGGCTAGCACAAGGCCTCTGAAATCCCACTTAGGTCCTATTTAGAGCACTTTAGGACAAGTTCATTTTAACAGATGCTCCTCACTCAGATTTGAAATGGGACTAAAGTTGCAAAGAAGAGAGATTTTTCTCTTACTTCTGCCCCATTGAATTGTCTGAAGTATTTAGCACCCATTCTTCTTTTTCTAGTCTCTTTTAAAATTACTCTGGGGAATATTTTCACTGCAATACAAGGCTTACTGGCAGAAATTCTATTGATATTCTGGAGACTATAGTAGACTAGTTATCTGTAACAAGTCTCACTTGGCGTGAACACCAAAATTAAGCTTAATAAAAGAATGAAATTCAAGAAAAACAAAGTGGTGCAAACTAAGGAAGAGAACACCAAGACGTGCGTAGAAGTGTTAGTTACAGATAACATGTCTATCCATATGGAACTTGAAGTATTAGAAAAAATTTCAAGGATCAAAATTATGAATGCTTTGGGTTTTCTGTGGATTGGTGCAATTCTATGATCAGTTGTTAAGAGTGGTGACTTCAACCTTACTCTGCAATTTTGTATTCCCAATAATACTCCTACATAAAAGTTCTCCATAAAATCTATCTTGTCCATGATTGTTGTATTCTATCAACCATGAAAGGTTAATACATTTGGTATGGAAAAAGTGGTAGGCTTTTTGGTTTAGTTTTTTTTAATAAATAGGTTCACTTATTTCCTGATGTATCAATGACCAAACAGGCTCACAGAAAGAAGTTGTTGTTGTTATACACAGAACTTTTGACTTTCAGTTTCAAGATCTCCATTTCATTTTCATCTAAAATTTGCCTTAGTAAAGGTGGTGGCAGGAAACAAATTTTTACTTGGATGAAGCTTGGGCTTTTTATGGCATGCAGTAGATTAGTAAAGATAATAATGACTTGGATACTAACAATTAGTGACTCAGCTCAATGTGTGCCTTAGGGTGATTGCTTTTGACTATATTAATAATAATTTGCATATAACAATGCACAATTCTGGTTATATATCAGCAATATACATTTGCTTAAGTTTAACTTTATTCCTTTAATTGATATTGATAATGGGTTAGCCTTTTTGATATGCTGTTTGCATTTTCTGTTTGGCATTTCCATGTATGCTAAATATTAAGGTGTAGAAATATTTCTTCCTTGCCTTTTATATACTTCTTTTCTATACTCTCTAATTCAACCCCAAAGGGGTTTTTCAAGGGTTTTTCCTCATTGCTCATACTCTTTTTTTTCCTAATTGTTACAGAATTTCTTTTGATACATGGACTTTGTTTCAATATCTATAACTTGAAAAGTGTAATTTTGAAATAACTAAAATGACAAAAAATCAACAAAGATTGTGAAAACTTGCTGGTCTCTCTCAAGCAGAAAACATTAAGGCATTACCCTTATTCCTCTTTCATATTTTAGTTTTTGTTTTGTTTTAGTTTCTTAGTGGAATTAGGACAGATATCATAGAACAAAAGTATAAGGGGTGATTCTGTAAGTAGAAGAAAAGAATAATTGACTGCAACTTGACCAAGTCCATAGCTGGCTTTATGCCCGTGGAACATGTGATCACATTGGGCATAGCCATGCTCTGTCCATTCTTGCCTTATGGCCCCAACTCTATAAAGCATTTCAGCATATATTTAACTTTTAAGCATGTGCTTTAGTCGATCTCTTTTCAGCAAAGTGCTTAGCCTTTGGACTAGTCTTTAACATCTACTAATGTTTTGCATGCATTTTTGTAAGATGCTGAGATGCCATGCAACAGGGACCTTATGAAGGACGAGATTGTGTCTATGGCTTGCGGTTTCACAAGGAGAGGGAACATCCCTCTCCACTTCCTCTTTGCAGGCCATATAAAAGCTACCCAGAATCACAGCCCTCATGTTCATGGAGATGCAGGGGCTGCTATCAAGTTGCTCCCTCCTGAAAAGAACTCACTTAAGCAAGGAAGGATAGAGCAGAGCTGTTTGGACATGCAGCAAGGTGGGATAAGCTGTGCCCTTTCAAGAGGTGACACAAGTTACTCCTCCACCCTGGTGCACTTTGAGAACTCAATGGGAGTGTCTTCCATTGCTCTTACTGGGGCTTCATGCTTCTGCACCTGCCTCCACGCAGGGCTGTGCCATCTAGCCTTTACTGATTAAATACATAGAGAGAATAGCTATATTTGCTCTCCAGGTCATTCCCTTAACACTATCTTTCTTAATGTTTCCAGCCAATATATAGTAAATACTCAATTCTGCCATCCCTACTCAAGTTGTGTAGCCCTTTCTCGGCAAGCAGTCTTATTAATATAAATGAGACTTTTTGCAGATGAAGGGCAGCTTTGTAGTATGAATAAAGGTGGTAAACTCGGGACATTGGTTAGCTGATCCGCCACTCAAATATATTGTATTTATATTTCTGAACTTCTAACATGCAATGGAAAAAGGAAAAAAAAATGCAGTCATGTACAAATGTCAGCACAACAGTATGCTGGTGACCAAGTATGGTGCAAGACTAAATTTCATGCTTCCCTGAACCACAAATAATTTACACGGCTATCAGGTCATGGGCTTAATTTCCCTATTAAGTTGGCAGTCATCCTACTTAGGTAGTCACCATTTAGCATGTATGAAAAATCCCTTTGTTACAAAATTTTATTCATTTTTCACATTTAGGAAAAATAATCAACTGAAGCAAGAAAGTATCACTTCTAAATTGAAAGTTTTATTACACACTTTACATCTGAACACCTTTTCATGATAAAGCCATACTAGCAGAGACATATGTATCAGCATTCCAGTTGTCTGCTGTTGAGTAGAATTAAAGTAGCTAGTTTCCCCTTTATTACGAAAAGAAACCTATAGTATTCTATGGTAACAGCTAAAACACTGCTTTAACTGTACTGCAATCAGCAGTATTCTTCATGTTTACCATACAGTGCTGTAATACTCTATTTTTTTGTTTATAAATGGACAGAATTAATATTATGTAGCCCAATATTTTAAAACTTGGGTGCATAAAGTGGAGTTGGCTAGCTATGCAAGGGAGAGAATTCTGCACCCCTTAAAGAAGTGCAGCACTATGTGTCTACACAATGGTGAGGTTCCAGGAGGCATTGTACCTATCGTCAGATGCCTCCTGCTGTTGCCCCTGGGATGGTGCAACTATGCACTGCCCCAAGTTCACTTATGGTAAATGTATAAAGCCACTAATGAAAAGCAGCACCTAAGTTTAATTTCCTTTATTTACCAACAAGCAACAAATATCAGAGTAGGAACTGTTTTATTTTAGGTTATTGGAAAAACAATCACAAACATTAAACAGGTGTATAATTTCAGCCTCCCTGTAGACTTTGCCTTTTCGATATAGACATAAGTATTGCCGGGCGTATTTGTCCCAAAAGCTTTGAGATGAATTGATATTTCAATTGAAATAGAATCTCCATTCTCAAAGCTCTTAATCTTGTTCTTTCACCGAGTGTCAAGTGAACTCCTACTGGCTTTAAGACATCTTTAGATCAAAGATGAGAACTTGATAAATTATAGATCTTTTTTTGAGATCTGCCAAGGCCAGTATGCAAATTTTCCCTCCCCCCAATTTATGTCCATATCCCTCATTGTATATCAATAGGATTTAAACAAAAAAAAATGCACATACAAAACCACTTTACTGGCAGTCATCCATAAACAGGAGCTTTAAAAGAGATTTAGTGCATCTGCCAATAGTAAAATATCTTCCAAATATAGATTAGTGTCCCAACAAGAAGCAGCATACATAGCTATATCTATCTCATTCATCCTGGAGGCACAGTATCTTCAGCATGTTTCTGAGGCTGAAATTTGATGTGTAGTAACTTGAAAGTCACTGAGTGCTCTGAACTCAATTAGGAACATATTTTACAACTGATTATATTTTCTTAGGCTACAACATTGTAAATTGTTGTTCCACTATCAAACATTTAAAAGTAATATAAATAAAACTTAAAGAAAGTTGCCTTCCACACATATATTTCATTATACACAGTATAGCACATATTAAAATATTGGAAATAAAAGGAAAGACTGCCTGCCTGCAACAATTACAATTGTAGAATAAGAGAGGATTAATGCTGTTCAGTTTTCATGTCAGCTACTTATACTTATAAATTCATGGAAAACTGCCACAGTAAGTAGTTATTATTGCTACTACACTGTAGAATTAAACAGTGGTCAAGGAAAAGAAGCTTTTGATATGGAAATAGTCTGCATAATACAGTCCCTCAGTGACAGGTTTCATTCAGATGCCTGTCCTGTCCTATACAAAAGAAAATGATTTCATGAAATATAGCAGAATTGGTCATTACTTGTAGGTGGGCACATAAGTACCAAGAGCTGAAATGAATAACAGAGCAAGTAAAAAATTACATCCTGTTTTTAGCATTTCTAATGGCTTGTCATGCTGTACTGATGGCTGTCTGTTTTTTCCCCTCAGACTGCAGAATAATATATTTAAAGGCAATGTAAGAGTACTGAATTAACTCGCAGTTCAGGGGCTAGATAGTTCCCATTAGATCTGCATATGTAAATTTTCACCCGTTTGTGATAAAAGAGGCTATGTTGCTTTTATAATAATACCTAATATGTCACCTTTTCATCAATCGATCGCAGAGCACGTTATAGTTTTTAATAGTCTTTCCAGAGCACTGTGCTACCTAGCTGGGATCCCAGGGACGGATCCATTCATGGGGAGGGGGCACTATGGGGATGACTTGCAACCATGGAAAATCTGGGAAAAGCTGTTGGCAAATCTGCTTACACTGTAATGTAGCTTCAGTTCAGACAGTGATAAAAGGCTAGACTCTGAAAATCCTGGCTCCTCTGCGTATGCTTATTCCGAAGCATAGCCCCCACTGAGTTCAGTGCAACTACGTAGAATAGAAGTTTGCTGGATAGGGCCAAATTCTGCTCTCAGCTTCGCTACTGCAAATCTGTAATAATTCTACTGGCCACAATGCAGAATGCCCATTGGCATAGCAGACCAGAATTTATCCCATTCAATATAACCATTATATTTTCAGTGGGGGGAATGTTGGGTTTCAACCTGGAGGTGCCATGTACAGAGAAGTGGGGGACTTAGGAAAGCCTAGATTGGTATATGTGAGGGTCTGCTTGGGGGGATGTTGCCCCTCCTGTGATGAGGGGTTTCCCCAAGCCCTTTCTAATGCAGTAACACTGTAGGCTTAGCTCTAACCAGTTGCTGGACACAGGGAGATGCCCACCCCTGCTCCCGGGAGCTCAAGATATGGGTTTCAGGATTGGACAGGGCTTTGCAGTCATCTCCTCCCTGACAACAGTTAGGCTTTTGGTGTGCTGAGACCACTGCCTGCTTGTTCTGTTTGTACCATGCCTAGTGCAATGGGACCCTGGCCCATGACTTAGAGTTGCTAGGCACTGTGGTAATACACATAATACACTAAAATAGTAATGAGTGTGGTGTGCAGGCCTGTCTTAGATTTTTGTTTGTTCACTGGTATTCTCATACACATTAGAAAATTAACTCATTGGGTGCTGTTCGTACGGCACATTTGAAATCCAAGTAGAATTTGTTAGGAACCATTCTTTTGAATGGAATATGAGGACCACAAGATATACAACATGTGTGCCTCTGAGTGGGATGTACCCGTTGGCACTTAGAGAGGGTTAAATATTTGCATCACCCTGTTGTACCACAGTAAAGCTAGGAAGACTTCAGCTTTCTGTCTAACCAAAAAGTATAAGAAAAGAGGGGGAGGATGAATCCATGGAAGAAGGTTAATGTTAACTTGGAGGAAATGCTCTGAATCATCATCAGACAAATGATCATGCCCTATGATTTATAGCCGAAATTGCTAAAATCATGGATTGGCTCAATTTAAACAAATCTGCTATCTGAAATGAAGTCATTGAATTGAAATAAGGGAGCTGGTTACATATTCATGGTGTCTGTAGGTGAATAACGTTTGGGACATTTCCATTTAGATGTTTTGCTATATAATATTTTGACTATCCCTTGAACATACTATCTCTTCTGGAAATGTTTGTATATTTCATATTCTGAGCATCATTGGTAGATCATGTTTATGATTGCTGAAACCATTATTGAACTGGTGGTTGATGTCATCTTGAATGAAATCCACCTCAGACAAATTCCCCCAAAGCTTCTGAATTTCCAGTGCTTCTTGTCTTATGGACTCATCTTCAAAATTGCTACTTCTGCAGCTATTTAAGCAGTGTTTAGACACCATAGTGATAAGTATTTTCTAAAAGCTTTGGTGGGGTAAAAATATTGTGGGAATTGGGGAATTTTGCCAAAATGAGTTGTTCCCCTGGCAAATGACGTATTTGGGCTTTGGCTGGGTATTTTTATGTATTAGTATAATTAGCATAATTTAAGACCACCTCATCTCCAGCTAAATGCATGTATAGTAAAGACATAGTCTATAAACTTGGTGAAAGGCAGAATTTGCCTCATGGAGCGGACACTGAATTAGGAGTCTGGGAGACCTGGGTTATGTTCTCAGTTCCGCTTCTGGCCTGCTACGTGACCTTGAGCAAGTCACTTCAAACCATTGTACCTCTGCTTCCCCGCCCATTGCTTTGCCTATTTAGGCTGTAAGCACTTTGAGGCATAGACTCTTCCTCATTATTTAGACATTACCTAGCATAATTAGTCCCCAGTCTCAATTGGGGCCTTTAGGTGCTACAAGAATACAAATAAATAATAATAAAAAGAAATTACCCTTAAAAATTGTTACTTAACTATCACTTTCATGGGAACACGTAAAATAACTAGTCAAGGTCAGAACGTTTTTGTAATAAGTATTTTGGCAATGGCTTACACAGGCACCAATTGTTTTTCACACAGAGTACTTCTCTCATGTCAGAGTGTAACTATTGTGTGCCTGTTCCTTCTCCTTCAGATTCCATACTCAAAATCAGACTAATCGTCTGAGCACAGGGTAACAATTCTGTTCTCCTTCCACCCTCTTAATAGAAAGGAGACATTTTCAAAAGCATCTAATCCTCATTAATTTAGGGGCAATATTTTCAAAAGCACCTAAGTGACTTAAGAATCTAAATTCAGCTTTAGCCTGGAAATAATATCTTCTCCTGGACCTAGATTACATTGCACATTATATAATCGTAGCTAGGCATCTTACAAAGATTAGCAAAACTAATGCTAGAACATTTTAGCACCAATATAACAATAATTCTTGCAATTGACTCTAGTACTAATAGCTGTAGGTGAGGGCATTCACTGTATTCTAAGTACTCAGTCACATATCTCTGAGACCTGCAGGGTACTTCATCAGCAACTAATTTAATCCTCCAGTCCCTTTCATGGAGTAGAATAACTACTAGGAGTCTCTCTTACTCCCTAACCCCTACTTCTCCTAATTCTCATGTCCAGTTCCTTGTTCTGTGTGGTGCCAGTTTCACTGAAGGTGATCAAGGGGGCAGATTTTTGTTAAGATATCTTGACAGTTTAAGGTATTTCCTTTCACCGGTTTCTCTCTCTCTCTCTCTCTCTCTCCTGGATTTCATCTGCCCATATTTCAGACAGTGTTGGTATGATCTCGTAAGCAGCCCCAAACAGTCAGACCAAATTTTTTTCATTCAAAAATGCTTCCCTTGGTACAAATGTGGTCAAACTCTGTTAATAATAAATAATAATTAATAATAAATAAAAAAAAAACCACCTAAATAGTTGAAACACATGTAGAAAATCCATTTTGCCTGGTCTCTGAAATATCCAAACAGTGGGCTGTATAGTCAGCTTGGCCAACATGAGCAAGAAAAGAGTTAGTGAGATATACATAGGGCATAACTATGGCTGCTCCAATGCCAGTGCAGGGTAGTGCAGTGGAGGGAGGAAGGCAGTGTTAGCAACTGCACAGAGAGTGTTTCTCTGCTCCATTCTCATTGTGCATCCACACGAAGCTCATGGACAACACTAAACTGTATCCGCCCAAACTGTGGCAGGTGCAGATACACAAATGGAAAATTAAAGACTCTCTTCAGTGTGCAACTGGGGTCACCCAGAACAGACCATTTCCAACTCAGTGCCCGATTCACAAATACAAAGGAGGCATTACAACAATACACTCTACTACTCCAGACGCAATTATCTGGCTTAACCATCTAAATGTAAAATTATAGTTGTTGCTCCACATTTACATCAGCCATATGAAGAAGAAGAAGATGATTGTGCACCCAGATGGCTGTATCAGAAGGACCATTTGCTGTACCATTTTCCCAGGGGTGGTAAAGGAACGTTTCTGATCATGTTTCCCTCACTATAGTAGAAACAATAAACCTTTGGAGGAATGACAGAAGCCCCTGAATCAGCAAAGTATTTAAGCATGCTTAAGTGATAGACGAAATAAGGATGGACTTAAACATGTGCTTTAGTGCTTTGCTGAATTGGGACCTAAATAAACAATAATGATTATGCCTGAAGCTGCATGATTTTCTTCCCTTTCCTTTTCCCCAGTGAAATGCTACAAGTAGCGTCTCTTATGACATTACAACACTACCTTGAAATGCTTTAGAATTAATCCATAAATCTACACATTGTTGATATCAATACTATCTCATTCTCAAGAACACATGAATTAGTGCTGGCTTTTGTAGGCCATGGTAAAAAAATATAAATATAGATATTTATTGCAAAAGATTTTCTCCAACACTTCTCTGAACTTATTTCCCAAGGAAGAAAAAAACCCATCATTCAGTCCCAGGAAAAGAACATATTAAGCAAGATAATAAAGTATAATAACAGTAGCCTTAGTATCTGTAACATACTGCAAACTATACTGAAACAAATTTGAGATTTACAAATGAAGGAATTAATGGAACTGGAATATGACTACATTGGTTTCCCAATGTGTTTTATTTCCCTAGGGTTGAATTTGCATTCAAACTGTGTTAGATATCTTCTCTGAAAAGATTATAATATGGAGGACAAATAGCTAATTTAATAGAAATGAATCGCACTGTGAGGTTTGTCTTTAAAGATCTAGCTCTGATGAGAAAGCTTCTGCATTAAGCTCTCAACTTAATTCCTAATATACAGTAGGAAGTTAATATTGGAATCAAGTATTTGACTGAATTTTTCTGAAATCTGAATGCATATAATATACTTTCATGCAAACTCTTATGAGATAAAAATCAATGGGTGAACAAAAATATAGTTCAATGCTAATCGTATTTTCTGCAGAGTGCTGAAAGAGATAAATGACATATGTTTTATCATTTGAGGCATGAGGGGATATAAATGTACTTGTGATATTATTTTTCACCATATCTTATGTTCTAATATACCTGTAGTTGATTAAATCATAAATAAATAAAATGTTATATAAAAATATAGAATCCTTTTTAGACTGAGAGAAAATCCAAAATGATAGCAATTCTGAGTCTCACACTTTTTTTGTATTTGTCTGGTGTCAATTTATGGATATGAAAAATGATTTTTCCACACTTATTCTGTTAAAAAAAATTGAAACTACATATATTTCAATATTCTCCACAATTAAAGAAAATATAAAACTATAACTGTCGCTCTTCGCTGGAGAGAAGAGCGTCATCATGTGGCGTTAACAAGGGTGGAAAGTTAAGAGGGAGAAATATGGCTGAAATTCCACCATCCACAATATATAAATAACTGTGCATATACATACATGTAGACCCAGATTTTCAGCCAGAGTAAATCAGTGTGACTGTATTGTATTTAATGAAGCAGCACTGATTTATAGCAACTGAAGATTTGGCCCACAGGATCCATCCATCTTGGAGGTGGTGATCGGAAAATACTATCAATTTTTCTCCCCCTCATCTAGCCTTCATCACAAGAACGTTCTCTTTACCAATAAAGGAAGATCAAATGTATTTCCCTCCATAGATTATCAATACTGCTAGGTTGGTGAGCCTCCACCCACAATGGTCAATGAAGAGTTAAGAGGAGAGCTCACACCTTCCCTCAGGCTCAATGGGTGATGAGTCTGATGGGTTTCTGACATACTCAATTCCAGTGACTCTGGGGGATGAAGTGGCTCAAATTCTTGCTCTCTTGGCTGGCTGTGTATTGCATTATGCTGCTGCCAAAGTGATAGCTACTTTATCTATGCTTAGTATATACCTAGGACCATTTTTCTTCCACATCATTTCTCCTTAATGTCAGTTTTTGTGTAAGTTACATAGAAAACAACCCCAACAAACCTGAAATATGATTTCTCTGATTATTTTTCAGATACTCAATACTCAATAACATGTATTACTTATTGTTCTATGGCACATTAAGGAGGTACTTCCTGATAAATGTGCAATCCCCCAAAAGGTAAGCAACAAATTGATTCATTCAGATGTTAGGTGCAGAAAATAAAGTTTTCCAGCAGCATTGAATATGTTGATTGATACTTAGTGTGTGTGTGGCAGGTAGTTCATAGTGGGTGCAATCACCCCTGTGCAGAAGCCCACTCTCCCTTCAATAAGAAAAGCAACTTTAATTGCCTCTTACATCTCAAAATGGTGTTTAATAGTACAATAGAATTTCACCCATTGTTTATACTTTGAGCTAAAGAGCATGACAGAGGAAATGTTGTTTTCTGGCATAATATACAACTTCCAGTATATTTGAACCAGCAAAATATTTTTCCTCTCTCACTTAAAAAGGCTATTTTTAAAGAAAAGATTCTGAACACAGGAGAACCATCTTGCTAGGAAAGCATTCATTGTTCCTGCTCTGGGAAAAGATCACAGCCAGGCAAAACTGGGATGATTGGTTTGGCTTTGTGCACTTTCTCACTGATCTCTACAATCCAACAGAGAACCTCAGACTTAAAAATAAATATCCTTTATGTTTTTTTTTCTTCACCATAAAAGTCACAACAGAACAAAGGCAATAGGATATGGCTGAATGTGTACTAATTGGATTTGTCAACACATGCTATCATACTAGCATAGTGCAGGAATCTCTGCTTTTTGGCTTTGATAGAGGGAATTGGGCCTTGGTGGGGGGGAGGTGGTTTAATCTCCCACCTTAATCTTTACCGTTTCATGATGCTATTTGTTACTCTTTTGTTGCAGGGTCTGGTGCAATCGATGTATTACTCTAGTAATTAAGGTTATTCAGTTGTCCCTTCTCATTTAAAAAATAATCTTCCTGGCCAGTCTTTGCATTTTTTCAAAAAGGTGAAAATACTTGATTGACTGAACAAAAG
Organism: Eretmochelys imbricata; assembly: GCF_965152235.1. Taxonomy (NCBI): domain Eukaryota; kingdom Metazoa; phylum Chordata; order Testudines; family Cheloniidae; genus Eretmochelys; species Eretmochelys imbricata. The sequence continues at coordinate 190,524,296 of NC_135572.1, read as the reverse complement.
CCTAAAAACTCCTTTCCAATGGTCATTTATAAATGCATAACTTCGGGGGGGGGGGGGGGGGGAAGGTTGCTACTAATGAAATGGGGAAGCTGTAAGAGTTACCAAAGACCAAAAAATTCCATTAAAGCATATGATGATATAGAGGACGCATTTATTTTATTTTATTTATGTGTTTCATCCACAGTGTATGGTGACTCACCCTCCCACTATAGCCAGGTTTATGTAGTTTTTTAAAGTGTTCTGATTCTCAGGAGTCTGTGAACCTAGGCAGACCCCATCTTAAGGATAGATTCCCACCGCCCACCCATGCAATATTATCAAATTAACATTCATAAAACAAGGTCCTACCCAAATTCTTCATATCCTGAGGGGAGAAAAGGAAGGGCGGGGCACCTGCCACTCATGGGAATTCCATTCTCCGAGATCCTTAAACTGAGGCACAAATTCAGCAAAGTCCCAACTCGTGGCTTTAAATTAAGCCTCCTGAGAACATGACTTTTTATTCCTCAGTTCATCAGTATTTGTCTAGGTGTGAGGAGGTACTTGTCCTATAGCAAGGGTGGCCAAAGTGGCTCGCGAGCCACATTCGGCTTTTACCGTTAAAATGTGGCTCATGGAGACCCCCCACCCCCATTCTCCACCTACCAGATTGGGGGGGGGGAGCTCAGGACATCTGCCTTGCCGTGGGGTGGTGGGGAGCTTCTGTCTGGTGGCGGGGGGGGGGGGGGGGGAAGGGGAGGGAGTGTCTCAGGGCTTCAGACTTGCGGGGCACAGCTGCTTCAGCAGGATTGGGCGGCTCTTGAACTTCTGAAGATTGTCATATGCGGCTCAGAAGGCCAGTAAGTTTGACCACCCCTAGCATTTAGTCTTTAATTAAAATCAAAATGGCAGTAGGAAAATAAGGAGGAAGAGCAGGAAAACCCAGGGAAGCAGCTGAATTTCCTGAACAGATGACCACTTGACGGAGGAGCCCTCGCATGTCTGAAGAGAGATGCAATTCATAACAATTTTTAGACTAATGGAAGAATGAAAGCAACCTGCTCCCTGCTTTTCTATGAAAGTGGGATTTTTTTTTTACTGGTTTTACTTCCCTAGTCAGAAGTGGAAATTTCATAAATTATTACAATTTTGTAATATTGTTATGAGCTGCGTGAAACCTTGTCATGGTTTGAGTTAAAAGCTCATTCAAAATGACATGTGAACATGCCCTTCATTGAAGATAGCTGTTAGAGACAGTTAAGGGACCACACCTGAAACAAGGCCTTGTACAATCTGCCCAGAAACTAACACCAAATGGGCAGAGACTTCCAATATATATTGTGCCAGGTATGTGAGAGAGAGGGAGAGAACACACTCAAATAATAGACAAGAAGAGACAGAGAGGCAGAGGCAAAATGCAAGAAAGCCAAGCAGAAGCCTGTCAGCACAATGTGATCCTGGTAAAAGCTAGAGAGAGAGATTTTTGGATCTGTTGGCTAAAGAGGCTTGGGTCTGTAAGCTCAGATATTGCTCCTTTTGTTCTTGGTTCCTCCTGTGTTTGGAAAAACAGAACTTTGTACATTCCTTGTAAATAAACAAAATTGTATCAAGTAAATACCAGACTCCACCAATTAAGTCTTCCAACTGGAACAGCCTGGAGTCCTGAAATTTGACTTAGCCACTTGGGTCGAAAAGTATGAAATTTTCTTGAAACTATTTGTTGTGGTTATTTTAAACACTGTATACCAGTGATTCACTATAATTCCTGATAATGGCAGAAAATAAGAGAAGGAACTTTTTTTTTAATTGGATATAAGATATGGCCCCAATTCTGCAGTTGGATCTACATGGGTGAAACCCTGCCCACATAAATGTAATTATAGGATTGGGGTGTGTGTGTGTTCAAAACCATCAATAATATCATTAATTGATAGTCCATTATGACTTTTTAAAACTGCCATACAATGACATTTTTTTCAGGGTTTTTTTTTTTAAATGGGGAAAAAAAATAGAACAAAAATCCAAACAACAACAAACAACCCTTTTCTTTACAAACATTTAAATATATTCCAGTTCAAACATTTAAGGGGCCACAGTAGTTTAAAATGATTAATGTTTAAAATGATTAATGATTAATGGTTAATGTAATGTCAATTTAAATGTACCTTCCCTAAAATACCAAATCTAGAGTCGAGTATGCTTAGAGTGTATTTTGGCATTATAAAAAAAAGTGGGAAGATATAAAGTATAGCTAAGCCAGTTCAGCAAAGCAGTTAAGCATGTGCTTAAAATTAAATATGCACTAATAAGTTCTCTAAACTGGGGCCTAAAACTACATTCCTCATTCACCACTATTTCTTGCTTAAATCACCCCAGATATTGCAGTACATGTTCTACGAGTCATTGTAGCGTTAGCAATAATTCAGGTACATTAGGGTGAATTCTTGTCAGTTTCATTGAGCAATGAGATTTAAGATACTACAGCTCAGCAAGTGAATTTATCCTAATATCAGTTGTTCATTTGTTATATATGTAGTCATGTACACATGTGCCATATCTTCCCAGTACATATACCTTTGCCTACATTCAGGACATAATTCTGATCCCACCGTAGCCACTGGCAACACTGCCTTCCATGAGAGCATATGGGTTTCTCCCTACTGCCAGCTTCATAATTCAAATACAGTTAAGAATGTTTAAGCAAAGCATATACACCGAATTACCCATAAGAGAAAAACTTAACAATGGTTAAAAGAAGCACAAGAGAGTATTGACAATGAATAAAGGATCCAGGAATGTGGGAGGGACAGAAATGGATGGAGAATTTTTAAAGATTAGCGTAGTTCAGCTGCTTTTCCATTTTTTGGGGTGGAACTGGATTCAGGTAGAGAACATCCAGTTGACACTTCCTGGGGAACAAGGGCCCTATTGCATTAGTCATCATCTTTATTACTGATTTTATTACAGGATTAGATTTCTGCTGTAATTTTTTTTTAAATAGCTGCCGATATTTATTGGACTTTGGGATTCAGAGTTGTGGCTCTAGGAAAGGAGCAAAATTATACATAAAGGACCTGATTCTGCTAATATATACACATAGTCTCAACTCTACTCACATGAGTAAATTTAAGCATTTATGTAATGGTTTGCAGGATCAGGGCCAAAATAATTGCAGTGCATACAGTAGTTTGGCAGAGAAGGATTTCATTATAGCACATTGATCCTTTAGTGCATTCTGAAATGGTTGATTTCTCTGTTAGAATAAAACAGCATATTATCTGTTGCTAATTAGATGTACAGTTTATGTAAAATATTTACTAGTGCCACGCTCCATGGGTTTTTTTATTCCATTAGTGCCTATTGCAAATGCAAGAGATACAGGAAAAAAATCTTCCTTTACAGTAGCAGAGACACATGGGTTCATTTTTACATTAGGTGGCACTAATTCCCTATTAACTGATATTAATATAATATGCAGTCAGCATGCAGTTTCATAAAGTTATAGATTAGTGGTGTTACACTTTCAAAGCACAAAATACAGTGCCAAACACCGGCTTCTCTCTAATCATAGACAAGTTGTGCTGACCTCCAGATGTTGTTTAATAGCAAGTCAGATTGTGGGTTTTGAGATCACTGACCCTTCCAAAAGCTTTACTTTTACTCAGCTACACAGGCTTGGCAGAATTCATTTATATATATATAATTTAGATGGATAATAGCAATGTTTATTTTAAGCATTTTAAAATGTGTATTTGATTTACATTTTCACAGTTGCAGGAAATTATGGAGGGTGAGACGATACGAGTGTCAGACAATAATTATGTAATGACAGTAGACACTGAGATTTATAAGAAGTTAAATCTTTAAAACCTTTAGCACATGAATTGTCAACATCATGTCAACATAAACAATGCATTAAACTCAGTAAGTTCTGAAGAACATTTTTCTTTCTTTGCCTGTCAATAAATTTCAGTTATCATCAATGGAAATATTTTTCATTGGTTTGTGTGTGTTCAGTGAAATTTAAGTTTACCAACATTTAGCTATAAAAATCCAATCCTTCCAAGCCTAAATATACAGTACATATTTCTATTAACTGGTGACATTAGGAATTAGTGTATAATTGCACAGGATATCCATTATTCAGGTACCTGAATAAATCCAAATAACTGCATACAATAACAATTAAGTTTTATTATATACAATAGGAGTTTCTTGCTGCAACTTTATAAATATTGCACTATAATTGTTACTTTAGGAAGTGAAGTTACATACTACACAAAGTATTTCAAAGCTACTAAGCTCTGGTCCAATGTTTCATAAAGTTCATTGTTTTCCAGCATCCCATTAATTATTTTAATGGTTCAGATAGCCTGTCTAGTACAGGCAGAGGGCCTGATTCTCCACTCAGTTTCACAGTTTTGTGCCAGTGTAACTTCACTGATTTAAATGGAGTTGTAAAAATAATTAAATATGAATTAGAGCAGCAACTTGATCCTGGATTTCTCACATCCCACATGAATGTCCTAACCACTGGACGACAGAGTCAAGCTCTTGCTCTCTGGTCCAATGCATCTTTAATTACTTATAAAAAAGGGGACCTGCTCCAAGAGGAAAGCTTTCCACCCTGGAGTAGCCCATAGCCTGGAGGTTATGTTACATTACTCAGTTGGGATATAGAAGAGCTAAGTTCAAGTCACTGCACCAAATCAAACAGAGCAGAGATTTGAACCCAGGTCTCCCTCATCCCAAGTTCTTTAACTACTGGATGACTAGATATAAATGGACAGCTACTATCTCCTCTCTTTTTTGTGAGAAAGGGCTGACATGGGTTTGCTGCCTAAGAGGATTTGTGGCTGTGAAACCCAAGTGGAGATAGGCAACTAAGGGCATGGCTACACCTGCAAGTTAGAGAGCATTAAAACAGCCCAGTGTGCTCTAACTCACGACGCGTCCACACTGGCAAGGCACATAGAGTGCTCTGACTCAGCGGCTAGAGCGCTCCTGGTACTCCACCTTGCTGAGTGGAATAACATTTGATGCACCCCTGCTGGAGCGCCGCAGCGCCAGTGTGGCCGCGCTGGTCTGTCAATGCGCTCTGATTGGCCTCCAGAAGTGTCCCACAATGCCTGTTCTAGCCACTCTGGTCATCACTTTGAACTCTACTGCCCTGCCCTCGGGTGACCAACCATCAGATCTGCCCTTTAAATTCGCTGGGAATTTTGAAAATCCCCTTCCTGTTTGCTCAGCGAGGCATGGAGTGCTCTCAGCGAATCTTTCCAGGTGACCATGCCTCCACGTGCCAGGCAAGCCCCAGTATGGAGCAATGGTGAGGTGCTGGACCGCATCAGTGTTTTGGGGGAGGAAGCTGTCCAGTTTGAGCTGTGCTCCAGCCCTAGAAATTACGATATCTTCCGGCAGATATCAAGGGACATGATGGAAAGGGGCCATGACCAGGACGCACTGCAGTGCAGGATTAAAGTGAAGGACATGCAGAGTGCCTACCGCAAAGCCAGCGAGGCAAACAGCCACTCCAGTGCTGCCCCCCGCAACCTGCCATTTCTACAAAGAGCTGGACGCAATACTTGGAGCTGACCCCACCTCCACTCCGAGTACCATCATGGACACTTCAGAGCCCAGTTCAACAAGACGGGAGGAGGAGGAGCAAAGTGGGAGTGAGGGTGCTGAGGTGGAGGAAGACACCCTGGAATCCCTAGATGCATGCAGCCAGGAGCTGCTGTCAAGCCAGGAGGAAGGTAGCCAGTCACAGTGGCTGGTGCTTGGGGAAGAAAAAATACCAGAGGCGGTTCCTGGTAAACGACTTTTATTTTGGGCAAGGAAGTTATTCGGTGCAGGCTCTTGGCAGAAGGAGGGTTAGGGCTGCATGCATGCCTAGATGTGGAATAGGGGGTTGATGTGCTCTCTCACATCATGGTAATCGGCCTCAGTGATTTCTTCAAAGGTCTCATCCGGAACTTGGGCAATGTGCTTGTGCAGGTTTCATGGGAGAGTCACTGTGGTCCTTGTCCCAGTCAGGCTAACACGTCCACGCCACTGTGCCATGAGGGGCGGGGGGACCGTTGCTGCACAGAGGCAAGCTGCATATGGGCCAGAGTGGAAGCCACATTGTAGTAGAAGACCCTCCCTTGCTTTCCAGGTCATGCTCAGCAGCGAGATATCTTCCAGGATGATCTCCTGTGGAAAATGTGGGGACGGTGTCCAGTATAGGGGCCCCCTGCAGCTGTTGGCTCTCCCCAAGGCACAGAAACCCACAGAGGACAGTACAGCCATGAAAGAATCAGTCCCCCGTGACCCTGTGCTTACTCACCATTTTGGGGCTCCCAGTGGTTATGTGCACTTGCTTTGGGAAAGGCAAATTATGCGATTGTGTAGACTGTGCTTGCCCTCCTTAAGTATGGGGGGAATCATTGCTCTGTCTGGTGTGAACAATGCTGCCTCTGTTAAGTGTTCCATTTTGCCTTTACAGATGCAACGTTGAGATCTCAGCCATCCATGTTATCACCGGCCAAGAGGCTACAAAGAACCAGGAAGAGGCCACGTAGAAGCAAAGAGGACATGCTGCACGAAGTCATGCAGCACTCCCTTAATGAAAATCAAAACGTGCAGGAGTGGTGGGAGAGTGAAAGGAGGGTCCGCCAGCAGAATGCGGATTGCCAGCACCAAAGTACGGAGCGGCTAATAAGCATCATGGAGCACCAAGCAGACTCAATCCAGGCACTCATAGCCATGCAGGCAGAGCACTACCCGCCTCTGCAGCCCTTGTCCCAAAACTCTTTCCCTTGTGCCCCCATGTCACCTCCAACCCACTTTCCCCAACATCTGGGTTCTTACCGCCACCAGCTGCCTCCAACACCTGTAGCTTCACCACCCAGCCCTGAAAACTACGACCCTTACCCACTGCACTCAACCCCCATCACCATGCAGTATAGCCATCCTGAAGTGCTGCACTCATTGCATAGCACTCCAGACAGGAAGGCTGAGTATGATAACAGGACATACGCAAATCTGTGATTGTACCATTCTCGACTCCACCCCCTTGCCCTTTCTGCTTCCCAAGCAGTTGTGTTTCTTTTCAATAAATGCATTTTCTTTTAATTAAATGGATTTTTGCTTTGAAAAGATTCTTCATTATTGCACAATCTAACAGATACCATAGCCCAGGAAAGCAACAGGCACTGCAAGTCAGTGTATCATACGTAGCAAACACAGATTTCTACTAACATTGGAACCACTGCACTTCACTCCCATGCAGGGCACCAGACATTACTGGTGGCTTTCAGTCTCAAACTGCTCCCTCAAGGCATCCCTAATCCTTGCAGCCCTGCACTGGGCCCCTCTAATAGCCCTTCTCTCTGGGTGTTCAAATTCAGCCTCCAGGTGTTGAACCTCCGAGTTCCATGCCTGAGTGAATCTTTCACCCGTCCCTTCACAAATGTTATGAAGGGTACAGCACGTGGATATAACAGCAGGGATGCTGTTAATGGCCAGGTCCAGCTTCCCATACAGAGAGTGCCAGCAGCCCTTTAAATGACCAAAAGCACACTCCCCAGTCATTCTGCACCGGCTCAGCCTGTTGTTGTACCACTCTTTGCTGCTGTCAAGGCTCCCTGTCTAGGGTTTCATGAGCCACGGCATTAAAGGGTAAATGAGGTCTCCAAGGATCACAATGGGCATTTTGACTTCCCCTACGGTGATCTTCTGGTCTGGGGAAAAAGTCCCGGCTTGCAGCTTCCTGAACAGGCCAGTGTTCCGAAAGATGCGCGTGTCATGCACCTTTCTGGGCCAGCCTGTGTTAATGTCAATGAAATGCCCACGGTGCTCCACAAGTGCCTGAGGAACCATAGAGAAATAGCCCTTCCAATTAATGTACTCGGAGGCTAGGTGGGCTGGTGCCAGAATTGGAATATGGGTTCCATCTATCGGCCCTCTGCAGTTAGGGAAACCCATTTGTGCAAAGCCAGCCACAATGTCCTGCATGTTACCCAGAGTCATGGTTCTTCTGAGCAGGATGCGATTAATGGCCCTGAAAACTTGCATCAACACAATTCCAACGGTCAGCTTTCCCACTCCAAACTGGTTAGCGACCAATCGGTAGCTGTCTGGTGTTGCCAGCTTCCAGACTGCAATAGCCACCTGCTTCTCCACCGGCACGGCAGCTCTTAATCTCGTGTGCTTGGGCCGCAGGGTGGGGGTGAGCTCCTCACACAGTCCCATTAAAGTGGCTTTTCAAATCAGAAAGTTCTGCAGCCACTGCTCCTCATCCCAGACTTGCATGATGATGTGATCCCACCACTCAGTGCTTGTTTCCCGAGCCCAAAAGCGCCGTTTCACGGTGGTGAGCATGTTCATGAATGCCACAAGCAATCTCGTGTGCAAGAAATGAACAGTTGATATAAATCTGATACAGTGACTGTCCAGCAAGATAAATATATAGCTAAGAAAACATGTGAAATAAATTAGAGGTCAGGAAAATATACTACTTTAAACCAAACAAGGAAAGAAAATACAGAATATGCTTTTAGCAAATTCAGTGCCCCCATAGTCTTAAAAAAAATCCAAGGCTGTAAACTTAAGAAAAATCTTCATTTCACATTTAAAAAAAATTTGCTATAACAATAACTTGTAGAGACTAGAACGTAGCATATAAAAAGACTTGAGAACATTTGACTTCAATGTTTCCTCCAGGTGCTCAGCATTGCTCTAGGATTTGGCCTTTAATCTTTTTAAATGATCTAATTTTCTTCTGTCTAAAGTCTGGATTTTCTCAACACTCATATTACATATATTTAAGAAGAAATTTATTTTGCAGACAGTTATGCCTTTGAACAGCAATTAGTGACGTATATCACAAATTGTTTCTGAACGAAGTACACTTAAAAGTTGTATTAAGGTGTTTTTCCCCCCTTTGTCTTCTCCTCGAAGATTTATTGGCTGACTATCTCCTAAGTAGAAGTGTATCTACCATGTAGTCATCATATGACCTTTTGTGAAAACTGTCTTAATATAATTTCAGTTTTTGTAGGAACACAGGAATTGCCAGACTGGATACAGCCAGTGGTCAATCTAGTCCATTATTCTGTCTCCAACAGTACCAGAACTAGATCATTCAGTGCCGGAAATACTGTAGTAGGCAGTTGTTGGAATAAACGGCTCACAAGGAAAGACTGACCCCGAATGGTTAAAGACTAGCTGATGTTCAGAAGCATAAAGGTTATTATACCTTTCCAAACTCTTGGTTTTTAAAAATTCCTATTATTTTAACCCTGGTTGTTCTAGTTATTCATATTTAAAAATAAAACCAGTTAGCTGTAGAATAACTGTTGTTATTTGAGTGTGCTGTGCACCCATGGATTGCGCACCCAGTGCACTGAAGTTGGAGACTTTTATGAATCATACCAGCAGGCAGTGCAGGCACCCCCCACTGGCCTCGTGGGCTGAACTGATGATAAAGGGGTGTGGTCACTGCGTCCTCCCCTGTTCCTGTGTACTGCTAAAACTGACACAACTGGGGAAGTGGGAGGGTGGTGGAATGTATATGTGCACGACACATCTTGAACAATAATTACTGTAAAGGTAAGTAATTATTTCTCTTTCAACTGATTGTGCACATATACATTCCACTCTAGGGGACCCATCAGCAGTTTCCTTACTAATCGTGGGACTTTGGAGTACTTGAAGAGAGACTGGCTGAAGTCAGCATCATCTTGGGAATCTGTAGTTGTAACGTAGTGTCTGGAGAAGGTATGTACAGATGATCATGTTGCTGCTTTGTAAATATCCAACACAGGTATATTGCTCAAAAAGGCTGACAAAGTGGAATGAGCCCTTGTGGAGTCGGCTGTTATCGTTGGAGGAGACACCTTAGCCAGATCGTAGCAAGACTTGATGCAGTCAGAAATCCAGAGTGAAATATGTTGGGCAGGTTGTCCTTTAATCTTCTCAGCATAGGTTACAAAAAGTTTGGCAGCCGATCTGAAAGACTTTGGTCCAGGTAAAATGCCAGAGTTTTCCAAACATCCAAGGTATGAAGCGTCTCTTCAGCCCTCAAAGAGTGAGGCTTTGGATGTGTGTATGGTGAGAGAATGGTGAAGGACCTATTGAGAGCAAAATATACTTCTCTGTGGCTCTCAGGATTTGGCCCTATTTCAATGACTGTATTAAAAATTATCCTTGGGTTGGGCTGGGACTGAAGCAGGGTGTGGAGGGACTAAAAGTGATCTTATGTCCACAGAGGGTCTCTTCAGCCCCACCACAAATTAGAGTATCCCAGGCTTTAAGGGGCCAACCTGGCATCGAGATGCATCAAAAGAACAGTGGTTCTCTGGCTATGCACACTCTGCTAGACTATGCTGCCAGGCACTCTCTCTGGAGTGGGGTAATCCTTCTGCCTATACCACTCTACACCACATGGGGAATCTCTAGCACTGGGGGAACTTCAGCTCACCAGAATTACAGCCAGAGTATAAAACTCAGCTCTGAATGATGATAGAGGGAGTAGTTATGAGGGAGAACTTGCTAAAACCTCAGGGCAAACCTAACCCCTGTTTTTAAACTTACTAAAGTCAAGTAGTCAAATCCAGGTCACCTTTCTTGTGTTTCAGTATATATGATTTGTGGAGTGACACAGTCCTCTGAAATGCACTCCTCCGGTCTGCTGTGAAAGAGCCAAGAAGAAGGTACTCTGGTTTGAGAGGATATGGTCAGCACATTGAAACTCACGTGATCTGTGATTTGGGGATTCCATACAGTGTACAGATTACTTCTGCCAATGGCCAGAACAATCTGTGCAGGGAGCTCTCCCTGATTGGGTCAGAATATACCCCTACAGAAATTCTATTTTCACAGCCTTAAAGGATATCCATTTTCCTGTCACAAAAGGCTGGCATCTAAATTTAGACCCTGGTGTTTGGAGCCTGCTGAGAGGACAACATTTCAAAATTCAGCCTTGTAACCCAGAGAAACCATGGATTGTAAAAGATTTGATGCCCACTTCCAGCCCAAGGCCAGCAGAAACAACTTTAGACTTTCTGGCACCCTCCAATTGACATACTGACACAAGTGAAGAGCTTGAAGGGAGTGTCAGAAGGAAAAAGCAGCATGATGGCAGTGTTGGGGAGGGGATGATGGGGGAGAGAGAGAACCAGAATTCTAAACCAGGGTGAAGGAGATTATCCAGCAATTAGTACTGGGTGTGGGAGGAGAAAGAGAAGGGAGATCAGTTTGGAACAAATTTGAAAAAAATAAAGATTAATTCAGGGAAAGGAAGAGAGTGTTAACTGGGCTGGGAAGAGGCAGGGGAAAGACTTCATAGGCTTTTAATAAAATCCAGGGTTTATCTACACCTACCATGAGTTAAAGTTAGGTCTGAGCCCAAACCCCAGATCTGAATTCTGGGGTTCTGTCAAATCCAACCCCCCACCATAATTTCACAATCGGCCGCTATAGCTCACAGTAGATCAAACCATAATCCCATATCCAAACATCTGCTTTGAAGAATCTTTCGAGGTTTGCCTTCCACTAATGCCAAGGAGATCAAAGTAAATGGTTAGAAAAATCCAGACCCTGCTTTTCTCCAACCTATGTAAGATCTCCATGTGCACTGATATCGAAGAGTGAGTGTCTTCTCTGTACAGATGCTACGTTTGTGAGCGGAAGAAAACCCTTGCTGTACTGCTTGAATAAGATTGTCCGTTGCCCTGCTTCTTGTGCAGTCAGTTTACACCACTGAATGAAGGTGACACACTGCCAAATCAGAATGGTAGTGAGCTGCACTTCTTTGTCCTGATATACGTGAAAATAAAAAAAATGTATACAACATTGGTGAGACTGAACTAAAGTACTCAGTCCAGGTCTGGTGTACACCGTTTGAAAAAGAATGCAGAAGAACAAGTTATGGTGCAAATGTATATCTTATCAAAGAGATGATTGAGAAGCAACTGTATTACAGTCTATAAATAGGTTCATGGGGAGACAATACCAGGTACTAAAATGCAGCTTAATCTAGTACAGAAAGGAACAACACAAACCAACAGCTGGAAGCTGAAGCCAGACAAATTCAAATCAAATATAGCACATGTTTTTTTAACAGGGAGGGTGGTTAGCCTTTGGAACAAACTACCAAGGGAAGTGAGGGATTCTCCATCTCTTGATGTCTGCAGAGCAAGACTGGATGCCTTTCTGGTACGTATGGTTTAGCTAAGCACAAAATATTGGGCTCAATACAGGGGTAAATATAATAGTCTGTAATATATGGGCAATCAAACTAGATGATTTAATGGTCCCTTTTTGCAAGTCCCCACAAGTCCAGAACCCACAGTCTGCAGAGTTGCTAAGCAGCTAGCACCTCCATGCTTTACCTAGCAGTAGCTGTATGCAGCTGGTGTTCCACTGCCCATGACCCATGGGGGACACATACTATGGGAAGTCCCATCTCAATTGGTCTGACAGGCAGCAGCCTCATGGCTTCTGATTGACTCCCCACCCTATATAAACCCAAGGGATGTTCCCAGAAGCAGAGATCTCCTGTGGCTACCATCCCTGCTCTGACCTTGGCTTGACATCCACAATTTGGGCCCTGAAACCTGGCTCAGACTGACTGTTTGTCCTGACTCTGGTCTAGAATCTGGCTACGAACTCCTCTGCTACTCCCAGCCTCAGGTTTGCCCTGGATCCTGCCACTTTTGAGTTTAAAATCTATGATGACGTAAGGCAATGAAGAAACAGGTCCTTTGTTTTTCCAAGAGCACATTTCGCGGTGATCAGAATGTTTTACTGAGGAGAATCAGTTGAGGGTTAAGAGAAGCCATGCTGCCTCCATGAAAACATACACAGTGGATGTCAAACAGTACAAAGGCGGTCAGTAATTACTGCATATGGCACTTGACTATAATGATGTGCACTGAAAGGAAAAGCCACAGGAAACAAAAACCCACATTCATCTGCTTTAGGACACATATCCAGGAAAAATAGGCAAAATATCTTTTGCAGCATTCAGTCTGCCTAGTCTTTGGTATGTCACTTATTTCAAGTGTGTGTCTTACGCACCGGTTGGAAAAAAGCCCCCACACCATTCATTTACATAGCTGCAGGGATGGTTACTAATTAGTTCATTTCTTTAAAATGATGTATAAATCATGCAAGATGCTACTTGTTTTATCTAATCTACCCAAGAATTTATGCTGCACTCATCACTGTAGTATCTGAGTTCTTATGAGTCATACTGTGACAGAAGTTGCTACATGTTTACAAGTAAGGCTCTAACAAGATTTGTGCTACCCTTAAGAAAAGTCTCCTCAGGTGGTCTGTTGAGCCATGCAAATGATTCTGTTAAAAGAATGATATAAATAAGGTGAATTATAAAGTGCTCAGGAACGTTAAGCCACGCAAGTTTCTCAGCTGGCTGAACATTTCTAACCTTACAATTTTGAATACATCAGTTTGAAAAGACATGGGTGCATTATGTATAGCTTCGTATAACATTTGATATGTGATGGCAGGCAAGAAGAATACAAACTCACTGGGGACTCAATTTAACAGTTACATTCCAAAAGGTTTAGAAGAAGCATTGAATCATTAGAGAAGTGAAGAAGAAATGTATGTGGGTCAAGAAACAAAACACTTTCACATTTATTTGGACTCCCTTTTTGGTGTAAAGAAGAAAACCAGGCTAACTTGGTTATTAAGACACTAGTCTGTCTGCCCACACCACCACCTGAGATACCTTATTCTCGGTTATGGTAAAGGCCCTTTACACCACTTTGATAGTGTAAAGGGGACTTAATATGGATGTAAGTATAACTGTCATGTCAACGTAATGCTGGAGTAGCATAAAGGGTAAGTTAGAGTACCTGAGAATTCATTCTGAAACACCTGAATAAAGGCTGTGTTTGAATGATGTAGAATAATGCAAAATGTACTAAAAACCAACCTATAGACACGGGACCTGATTAACCACAGCTTTGCATATGTCAGTTATTTACACCAGTGCAAAGTGGGTATAAAATGCTATCAGAAGAATGACAGCATTTTATACTCCATTTACAGAGGTTGTATATGACTCCATTAGGAGCAAGGCAATATAGGATCAGGTCCATTCTCAGTTGTTTTGAAATACTGCTTGACTTGATTTCTTCTGATCTTCAAAATTATGTGACAAACAGTAGATCCTGTGCTCTAGTTACTTAATTTTTACTTTGTAGCCCTCCCACACACACACACACGATTCTTAACATACTAAATGTGTCAATCCTGTGATTAGTGCTATATAAATCATTATGGTAAAATTAAATAGATAATATTCCCATTCAAACAAAGCCTCTTTTATTAATACTGTAAAGGGTAGGTAGAGAGTGAGACAAGAAAGAAAGCTAAGATTGTACTAGAAACCTCAGTAAAAAGTAGAAATGGTCCTGAATCAGAACCTTGCATCTGAATACACATGAAAAATCCATATGGATCCAAATTTTGTGACTCACTCCCATCTCTGTTATGGGGAAGTTTGGATGTAAATACTCTTCCAGATCTGCACTTCATTACAACTGGCCAGCTTCTAATCAAAGTCAGATTTTTTTTTAAATGCCAGAAAAAGATTGTTGAATTTTACAGGTGGTCTAAGATTGTGTGTTGGATTGATGTGATCGCATTTGCTGGTTGTCACAGCAAAACCCAATATCCAAACTCCCTCTAGCATTTGAGCAGTGATAACCCCAGAGCAGTATCTAAAGTTTACTTAAAAATAAAACTTGAACACTTCAATCATTTTCTGTTGGAGTCCAAAGAGTTTCCTGCAGCACTGGAGCAAACAGTGCAGTACCTGCATACCCCCACTGGGTATATGTTAAGACCTAACTGTGCAAAACAATTCATTTGTCAACTTATCCTTTTGTGGAGCTTTCCAACAAGAGGGTGTTGATGCAGTGCTGCTGTCTGGAACTGAGTGTCACTGGCATGCATGTCTTTTTCTTATTACTATTAGACTCTCTATAAATGCAAACAATCAGGCCTGTTGGTCTAGTTTAGTGGTACTGTCACAGGGACACCTTGAACAGTGCCTCTGGCTTTCACAAAACAAAAGTCACAGGAGTTTCTCTCTCTCAAGGATGAAATACAAAGAGTTTATTTGTCCTCCACTGAGCTGGGGAAGAACATGTACCAAAACACACACACACATCCTTTTTCTAACTAAAGTCATAGAGTTGAAGGCCAGAAGGGACTACCAGATCATCTAGTCTGACCTCTTCCAACACCACCCAGCAGCCACATACTAAATACAACAACCAAAATTAGACCAAAGTATTATAGCCCACAGGAGATTAGACTATTATGTGCCAAAGGCAGACAACAGAAGGGACCAACATGCACCAGTGCCCAAGGCAGGGCTCTGCAGGGAAATGATTAAGTGAGATATATCCAAGTAATCTTGGCAAGTGAACCACACCCACATGTTGCAGAGGAAGAGGGGTGTGTGGGGGGGAAACAAAGTCACTGCCTATCTGACCTGGGGGAAAATTCCTGGGGGAAAATTCCTTCCCGTCGTCACATGGGACCATCACATTAGACCCTGAGCATGTGAGCAAGAATCAGCCAGCCAATCACCTGAGAGAGAGAATGCTTGATACCACCATGGAGCTCTGTCTTCAAGACCAGCACTGCAAACAGATTTTCAAACTTTGTCGGAAGGAATCACTTCACCCACCACACAAATGCTGCTACATCTGGAATGGAGATTTGTATGAGAGCACAGACACACTGCACAACAATCTTCGACATACAGTGTTTTAAACGATTTCCAAATATCTGAAACTTCACAAGGTAGTAATGACCTATTCACCAGGGCATCCCTAATTAATACTCTCCTCTTCCTGTAAAATTCAGTGGGATTTTTAATAACTGTTAGTGGTCAGGATCTCATTATTACATCACACTTCAACAACAGAAATCACTAGCAGAATGCTGTGGTAATAGTTCAGCATTGATTCGGGGGAATTAGAGCCCTGCATGACCAATATCAATTCCTAAAAGCACGCTGGGTTTCTCTTAGCATGTGTCTTATATAGTTAATAACAAGATGAAGCTCTGCTTAGCTTGAGAGAACTGATGAAATCATCGCTCAAGGTGGTATGACTGTAGGCATCTTTTATGTTACTTTTATATCTCTATGGCCATTAATGTAGCCTATGCCTATCGCTGCCAGAACAATTTGGTTTTGTTTGGGGATAATGAAACAATATCTGTTTACAGTTTTTTCATTATCCTACTGTGCTTTGGAGATTTTTTGCTGCTTAATTACAGCTAACCCTTTAGGACATGTAAGTAGTCTTTAAATCACCCATCAAATGAGCATTTTTGAGCACTTCCCAAAGCCATTAATAAAATCAAGAATTCCCCCCTCCCCTCTACTTTCTGCTGAGTTGCTACACATAAGATGTAAAACCACAACAGGGCACTCATACTTGTTGGCATCATTAAAATGTATGGTCACTTCCTTCAGTGAATATTTTTCTCCTCTGTTGAAGGGAAAGGAAAAGCAGATATTTGTCCATTTTTAATAAGTGGTATAAAATGTAAACTACTGGAGTTGGGTTTTGTTGGCTCATTCTAGGTATACTTTTTCTGTGTGTGTGAATCTATTTTTTGGGGACCAACAGAAACAAAAGTAGTAGATAAGTTTCAGAGTAGCTGCCGTGTTAGTCTGTATTCGCAAAAAGAAAAGGAGTACTTGTGGCACCTTAGAGACTAACCAATTTATTTGACCATAAGCTTTCATGAGCTACAGCTCACTTCATCGGATGCATAAAACATGCATAAAACTGGTTTCTGGCTCATCTCCTCACAGAGTGGCATGTGAGTGTCATCACAGAAAAACTAAATTAATTCTTTGCTTCAGTCTTCTTGGCTGAGGACGTTAGGGAGATTCCCAAACCTGAGCCTTCTTTTGTAGGTGACAAATCTGAGGAATTGTCACAGATTGAAATGTCACTAGAGGAGGTTTTGGAATTAATGGAGAAACTTAATAGTAACAAGTCACCGGGACCAGAAGGCAGTCACCCAAGAGTTCTGAAAGATTAATTATTTATTAATTATTATTATTAATTATTATTAATTATGGTTTGTAACTTGTCCTTTAAATCAGCTACTGTACCCAGTGACTGGAAGATAGCTAATGTAATGCCAATATTTAAGAAGGGCTCTAGAGGTGATCCTGGCAATTACAGACCGGTAAGTCTAACGTCAGTACCGGGCAGATTAGTTGAAACAATAGTAAAGAATAAAATTGTCAGATACATAGAAGAACATAAATTGTTGGGCAAAAGTCAACATGGTTTCTGTTAAGGGAGATCATGTCTTACTAATCTATTAGAGTTCTTTGAGGGGGTCAACAAACATGTGGACAAGGGGGATCCAATGGACCTAGTGTACTTAGATTTCCAGAAAGCCTTTGACAAGGTCCCGCACAAAGGCTCTTACATAAATTAAGTTGTCATGGGATAAGGGGGAAGATCCTTTCATGGATTGAGAACTGGTTAAAAGACATGGAACAAAGGGTAGGAATAAATGATAAATTTTCAGAATGGAGAGGGGTAACTAGTGGTGTTCCCCAAGGGTCAGTCCTAGGACCAATCCTATTCAACTTATACATAAATGATCTGGAGAAAGGGGTAAACAGTGAGGTGGCAAAGTTTGCAGACTATACTAAACTGCTCAAGATAGTCAAGACCAAAGCAGACTGTGAAGAACTTAAAAAATATCTCACAAAACGAAGTGATTGGCAACACAATAGCAAATGAAATTTAAGGTGGATAAATGTAAAGTAATGCACATTGGAAAAAATAACCCAACTATACATACAATATGATGGGGGCTAATTTAACTACAACTAATCAGGAGAAAGATCTTGCAGTCATCGTGGATAGTTCTCTGAAGACGTCCACGCAGTGTGTAGCGGCAGTCAAAAAAGCAAACGGGATGTTAGGAATCATTTAAAAAGGGATAGAGAATAAGATGGAGAATATCTTATTGCCGTTATATAAATCCATGGTATGCCCACATCTTGAATATTGAGTACAGATATGGCCCCTCATCTCAAAAAAGATATATCGGCATTAGAAAAGGTTCAGAAAAGGGCAACTAAAATGATTACGGGTTTGGAATGGGTCCCATATGAGGAGAGATTAAAGAGGCTAGGACTTTAGAGCTTGGAAAAGAGGAAACTAAGGGGGGGATATGATAGAGGTATACAAAATCATGAGTGGTGTGGAGAAAGTGAATAAGGAAAAGTTATTTACTTGTTCCCATAATATAAGAACTAGGGGCCACCAAATGAAATTAATGGGCAGCAGGTTTAAAACAAATAAAAGGAAGTTCTTCACTCAGCGCACAGTCAACCTGTGGAACTCCTTGCCGGAGGAGGTTGTGAAGGCTAGGACTATAACAGGGTTTAAAAGAGAACTGGATAAATTCATGGAGGGTTATTAGACAGGATGGGTAAGGAACGGTGTCCCTAGCTCCTGTTTTTAGAGATTGGAGATGGAGTGGCAGGAGAGAGATCACTTGATCATTACCTGTTAGGTTCACTCCCTCTGGGGCACCTGGCATTGCCACTGTTGGTAGACAGGATACGGGGCTGGATGGACCTTTGGTCTGAGCCAGTATGGCCATTCTTATGTTCTTATGTGGACTGAAGTTAACAGAGGCAGCTCTCCTCAGTTTGAGGGACTAGCAACAAAACATATCATTGTTACTGTCTCAAATGTGTCCAAGACTGTTACCATGAGCTAGCAAGTGTCAGACTAGTTGTCCTATGTGTAGGATAAGTAGTTTTAATGCCACAAATGAGTAAACACTGACACCCAGATCCTCTCAGGTATTTAGGAACCTAACTCCCATTGAGTATCCAGAAACATGTTGGTGCCCCACACATGTCCCCGACAAGGTGACATCTGTATTTGGTGTTTTAGGGAAAAATTCTTCTCAGTACCAGATGCACCAAGACTACTTTGTGTGCTATGCACCAGCTTTATTCCCACTTTCCCTCTCAAATAAGATCTCTATTGGGTTTTACGTTCAGATTTCCTGTCAGTCTGAAAGTTCAACACACCAGAAGCTTAACTGCCAGCATAAAACTACCACCATAACATTGCACATTTCATATATATTGCACATAGCTCATTGTTTTGTCTTCTACACAGACAGGCCTGTCTTCAGAATTTGGCTCAGTGCAATTAATCCTTGCGAGAAGGAAAAGTTAAGTTAACAGAAGAAACAAGTTTAGAAGTTCTACAGTTTCAAATAATGTAATTAAGCTCTCAACCAGACAAGTTTCACCTGTCTTGGAGTTTAAATTAACATTTTACACAGTCCAGACAGTAGCATCAATATAATGAGTAATGGTATTTTTCCTCTATATTGTGCTTTATACACATCAGCAGTCCAGTGGTAAATTTTATAGCCAGAAGAAATAGAGTGAGAAATGCTCTCTCTATTGTTTTTGTCACTATAAACAATTTCAGGAAGGAGTTCAGGACAGAAGGCACCATAGAAAAATCTGTCAGCAATGGGAGGGCGAGAGAGTAATCAGGTAATTGAATGACCCATTACCCAGCCCACTGGCCTGGCACCAGACACATTCTGATCTGGTGTGCCATATGTTATACAACCACATTGATTCTACAAGTCTGGTTGGAGTTTTATGGCAATGAGATTCATCCACTGTCAATTCCTGAGGTGATAGCACAGTGAGGAACAAAACAGATTCTGAAGGAGAAAATATCAAAAGATAGCAGTGAAGTAAAAAACAAAACAAACAAAAAACCTTGCAACAAACTGTTGCTTTGGACTACCTACATTTTTTTAATGAATTGTAACCAAAAACTATCACATCCATGGATTGATAGAGGAAACAGACTATGGAAATGGCATGCCAGGATCAAGCAGGTATTGGTTCATATATACATATATGGTTGAGAGTAAATACCAGTAACCTAAGGGTAAAATACATTACTGGGCTGTTGTATTAATACAACAACTAAGCATTAAAATCCAGGAGATTCAGAGTCAAATAAAACTCAAAAGAAAGTCAAACTTGTTCAGCTAATTAAATGCACATTTTGGGCACCCAAACGACCTTAATTCTACCCTGAAGAGATGTCATTCAATAAACTCTAAAATTATAATTAATGCATGTAAAGTTTGTGGTTTCAGATTAAATTACAGTGATTTTAAAAGACACCATAGTTCTAATTTATTCCTCAGCTCATTATTATTTGTTTGTTTTGTGCTAGCACCTTAATCCCAGTGACAGTCCAAGATTACATATTTTAGGCATTATATAAACACAGAACAAAGAGACAATCCCTGCCTCAGGTAGCTTACAAGCTATGAACACTACTACAGGGCAGAGTTAAGGTTATTTAGGTGTCTGAACTGTGCATTTGCAAACCTTAACATAAGATTTAATTGCTAGAACAGTTGTTATGGGTGACAGTGATACTGTGGTTTAGTATATACCACTACAATAAGACCATCAGTAACAGTAACAAAACTTCAGAGAAGCAACAGTAGAATATTTCTTTCTTTGTGTATGTACACATTTAAAAGCAATGTACATATGGCTTCAAAAATAATAAATAATAATACCTCTAAGCAGTACCAGCAGAAGCAACAGGAAGCAATCATCTTCTCTTTTCAGCATGTCTGTATACCTGAGTAGTGGCCATTGAGGGGGGTGGAGGGGAATTACCATCATGGTTATACCTTAAACTAACTTGCTTTTCTCTCAAACATAATTGAAGGGCTGCAGTGTCAGGAGCAGAGACCACCTTTGCCTGACTGCATTCTTCACCAGTATGGGAGAGCATAAGGGACAAGCCTCTGCTCATCAAGATCTGGCAACAATAAAACTAAAGCTCACCTAAAAACAAATAAGGTTACATGTAACAGGAATGATAAATTAACTTCATTGCCAGCACCAGACTGGTTTCTGCCTCCAGATGGTGGTGACAGCATTCCTGATGTAAGATAGTTCTTTTCTGACTCTCACTCTTCCTACTTCTTTCTTTAGTTTCTTTATATATATTTGTTTCAGATACCTAGAAGAAAGGGTCGACTAAGTATAAAGTGTTATTATTTCATACATCAAGGCTGCTGCTAACTACAGAGCAACTGGTCTTTTTTGAAGGCAAGCAATTACTACTGAATCAGTATGAGCAGTTTTTATGAAGAATAGTGGTATTTGACCCTTCTCAATTCATTTATACCAACAGCTCTATAAAGGCCTCTTATCCTTCCATAGTCCCTCAGAATGTCTCCATTTATACTCAGATTCCATTTATGCAACCCCCCTGTCACTCTCAGCACGTGAAGTTTCCTGAACTCTATCAATATGTACAAACATTTGGGAGGAAAATATATTCTAAATATATACACACAGGATTTGCTTCTACTGAACACCTGTTCAAGGTTTCCCTCATCTGTATGATATCTTTGTTGGATTATTAACATTTATATTGGGTATTCCATTTGAAAAGCATGTGGTGGGGGGAGTATGTGTGTTGTGTGGTGGGGGGGGGGGAAAGGATCATTATGGCCAATGACATAATCAGAAACCAGGATTATTTTTTTTAAAGTTGAATGTTCTTAGGCCAAGTAGAAAAATCTTAGTATATATCCTGTCATCTCGTTATGTATGTATCTATGTAGGTGTTGATCAATTTGCACACTACTGTCATATCTGAGCACCTTTCATGAGAAACAACACAATTTTCTCTTCCAGCTGGAACACCCTTACTGTCTGTGGAAAATTATGTGTTTGAAAGAGTCATTACAGGAAAGCTAACTTGAAGCACTGGGGCTAGTATGGAAGTTGTGAATGTGGTGAGGGTGGTGGACATTCGTATATCATCTGGCAAGGTCTTGTATAGTGTTAGTCCAGCTCCTGTGAAAGTTCTGTCTCTTGAAGAACAGAGTCTCCCCCTATTTGCCCACAGTCTGATTTCTTTGGTGGAATGAAGCTGTCATGGTAGGTCACTATCTTGGAAAGGATATATGATCTTAAGTAACTGGGGCCAATACTATCCCAGGGATTTGAGGGGGAGGGAAAATCGTCACAGCGACCTGGAAATGGGCTCTGTTCAATGAGAAACAAGGATTGGCAAAAGAGAAAGATGTATTCCCAGTAAGACGCATTAATGACAAGGTAAGTAGCAACATCCTGCATTTCCTAAGTTTAACTCCCACTGCAGTAAATGGGAGTTTTACATGCTGAAAGGCTGGGCTTGACTTCATCTGAGAAATTATGACTTCTTTACCTATGAAAAAAATTGCTTCTTCATAACCTGTAATAGAATTGTTTCACTCCAAAAGCAATTTTAGTAAGGACCATATTGAACTATAATTAAAGATTTATGATCCTATTAAAAGGTAATGTTGTAGTTAATCCTTAATAATAAAACACTTCATAAAAGTTCAGTGTTGCACACAAAGCTGACTGCAATTGACAAGTTCTGCAAAATATGTGTTGTATATTCAAAGTGTCAGCAAAGATTGTATTGTTACAGTTCCCTTTCAAATAATAATAGAATAATAGAAGTGTAGAATAATTTAAGCAATTTTGAGATATATATTTTATATAATCTATATCTATACAGATATCTAAGGGAGCAATTCTTCTACTTTCACGTTGAATAAAGCTATGTGTAGTTAGTCCCATTTTCCTCACCTGGGCACAGCATGAGTTACGGTGGCAAGATCTGGCCTAATTTTCTTTACCAGCTTGTGATACCATTACTCATGTGGAATAGTACCATATCATGAGTAATACCTTTGAAGTCAATGGGACTACTTGTGGAATAAGGTTCTCTTCAATGTAAAGGTGAGACAATCTGCCTCATAATAAATATTGTTAATGAATTAGAATAAAGGCATGAGATACATGTCTCAGCATTATAAAAATATAATTTAACTTTGTTATTTTTATACCAGAGAATCAGATCAATCATGAACCTTAACTCCAAACCATGACAAGGGGAATGTACGTTATAACTGGTGTGCTCCTTTTCACAGTTGGATATTCTTTTGCAAGATTATTTCTCTGTCAGATTAACAACTAGATCTGTGAGAAATATTGTGGTTCTGGAGAAGGAATATTTCTGGTAGGTAATCTTTGCTTTAGACTTAACAAACCTACCAGAAAACACTGCTGGAGTTCAGAGTCTGTGATGAAATATAAAGTCAAGTTGCACTGTGAACAGCTACAAAAAAGAAAACATCTGGTAAAAAAACCCCAAAAGAATATGAAAGTGTCATCTGATCAATGACAACTACAAAGCTTTGATGTAGAACTTCCCAATATTTAGCATTTTTATAGCACTTTTCATCTTCAAGGCTGTTTTAAGCATTACATAATTTATAGAACATTTCCCCTGCTCCCCCTTCCAGTTTCGCCCTTGCAGAAGAAATGTGAGGATTTTTCCCAGCTATTTAGGGGTTTTTGTTTTGATTTCCTTTTTATGCTCTGTCATGGATTCTACTCAAATGAGTCAAAATTTTAAGTATCTTGAGCCTACTACTGCTTTTTGAAGTCCTAGAGCCTGATTCATTATGACTGGCCAGGTAGGGAGGTGTAATAACATCTTTTTGTAACAGCTAATATCTCTGTGCCCCAGAAAGATCCAAGACAGGAAGGGTATGTGCCATTACATCTCTTGCCATGCCTTTTCCTGGTCAATATCTCCCACCCTCCAAAAGGTTCCAGAAGTTAAGGCTGCTTTCTTTCATCACAACTCCAGCCTCCTCTAGTGGACTTTCTGCAACCATGGTTTAGTATCAGAGTCAGAAGCTGGAATGCTCACTACTGAATCTAGTCTATAATTGACATTTGCCTACTAGTAGGAGTTATGTAAGAAATCCTGAAACTGGATCAAGGTAGGTTCTTGTTTTGTGGGTGTTAGAATAGGCTCTATGCTTACATCGTGTGTGTGTGTGTGTGTGTCTATAATCCAGCAAAATGTGCTGCTCAGTTTGTTTTTCCCCTATGACTCATTGAGCAAGAATGTCTGACATTTTTGCCTCAAGATATGAGAAGGGAATGATTATTTCCTAACAGCTTTTTATCTGACACACTAGGACACAGAGTCCGAGGGTGTCAGATAAAAAGAAATGGGCACTGCTCCTGACATATCACAAGTGCAATATAAATAAGTTGTCTGCCTAGCAATTTAAATGGTTCTTCAACTTATAATCATTATTTGTTGCCCCTTCAGAGCACATGTGAGACTGAAATGGTATCTTAACAGCTGTTCAAAAGAAGCCACTTGAGTAGTGAAGGATGTTGCTGACAATCTCAGTGTGATATTTCCTTTACTCTGTCTCTAGCATGTGATTTTGAAAGAGATGAAATGTTACTTTGAGGCAAGAGGAGATATAGTAACTTGCTGTTTGTGCCGACATGAGTAAGCTCTCTGATCTGCTATGTTAGACTGGGAGTGTTCTTTTAACCATACATCCCCAATAAACAGTCACTCTAGTGGCAAATATTGAAGATTCATGAAATTATTGAATATGTATTTACAAAGCAAAGTATCCATTGTATGGACAAGTCAACAACTATTTCAGCTGCAGCAACATGTAGCTGCTTTTCTGAAGAATTAGTCAATATTTCTATCCTCTTGATCTTCTGAGCAAGTGTATTTATTTTCTCATCCACACTGTAGTGCCCTTTCAACCATGTTTAGTTTTCTTCCTCCTCAGCCTCTTGAAGCAGTGCGCTTTTGTATGATTTTTCAAGCTTTAAATTGATGAGTGATGTTCCCAGTTAGCATCTCACCCTAATGTACATGCGGACATGATCTGTGGACAAACACTGTAGGCTGGCAGCATTAATTATTTGTCTGATTGCCACTAGTCTCCCATTTTTCATCAGTCAGGCAAAAAATAAAAACAAAAAGCCCAGCCATCATTTACCAGGCAAGCCAAGATCCTTTCTTCATTCCAGGGCATGTCTTTCTCTGATGAAGCTTTGCCAGATTTATACCACTGTAAGCAAGATCCCAATCTAGACCTCAATGTCTAGCGATAAAGATCTCATTAAAAAGCTTCATAGGAACAGAGGAATTGCACTATTGGATCAGACCAATAGTTGATTTAGTCCAGTATCAGGTCTCTAACCATGGCCCATAACATGCTTCAGAGGGAGGTGCAAGAAACACCTTGAAGTTAAAGGTACTTATATGTCCCCACTACCATCGGCTCAAAGCAGCTCACAATTTCTAATGTATTCATCCTCACAACACACCTATGAGGAATTGAATAATACCCTCCATAGAAGTTGGTTTACACCCTGAAGCATGAAGGTGTATATTCCTTCCATTCATTTGGATTTTTTTTTTATCTTTACAAAATATCACTTGTTTCCCTGATACAAGGTAGAGCCTAGCTGGTGTACATCAGCATAGCTCAGATTTATACTGATTGGTTGTGATAACTGTCTAAGGTCATGTCTACACTATACAGTTTGGTCGATTTAAGTTACATCAACGATCATCTACCTCTGTAATTAAACTGCTTTTGCAATGTCCACACAGTTGATGCTCTTGCATCGACAGACAGAGCAGTGCACCATGGGTAGCTATCCTGTGCAGCTAGCCACCATCTGCTGCTGGGAGTTCTGGGAAGGATCACAATGGCTTATGGGGTGGGCTCACTGTCCCATGATGCAGTTTTCTCTGTCCCATCATTTCAATCACTTCTAACTATGTTTTGTGCCACTTTTCAACAACTACTGTACACTGTGCACCCACAGCCTCTGCCTGAAAGCATGGATCCTGCACTGCTCTCCAGTTTTGTGATGAGTGTTATGAACTCAACATGGCTGATCCTACAGTATTTCATGAACTATGAATCTGATAATGACAACGTGGTTCTGCCCTGCTGTGTGCCATGGACAGAAACAATTCAAAATTGCTGTTATCATTCATGAAGCAGCTGTAGATGGTGGACTGTCAGTCCTGGGCTCAGGAAACAAACACTGAGTGGTGGGATTGCATCATGATGCAAGTATGGGATGAGGAACAGTGACTGCAGAACATTTGGATGCACAAAGCCACCTTCCTGGAACTGTGTTTGGAGCTTGCTCCTGCCCTCCGGTGCAAGGACACCAAACTGAGAGCTGTCCTGATGGTAGAGAAGTGAGTGGAGACCACTGTGTGGAAGCTGGTAATGCCTGACTGCTACCAATCAGTCGCGAATCAGTTTGGAGTTGAGAAGTCCACTGTGGGGTTGCAGTCATGCAAGTATGCAAGGCCATTAATCACTTCCTGCTACGAAAGACTGTGACTCTGGGCAATGTGTGGGAAATAGTGGATGGCTCTGCGGCATTGGGATTCCCTAACTGCATCAGGGAGATAGATGGCATGCATATCCTTATTTTGGCGCCAGATAACCTTGTGACAGAGTACCTCAATAGGAATGGGTACTTTTCTATGGTATTGCAAGTACTGTTGGATAGCCGTGGTTCTTTCACCGACATCAGTACAGGATGGTCAGGGAATGTGCCTGATGCATGCATCTTCAGGAACACTGGCCTGTATAGAAAACTGCAATGTGTCTTTCTGTAATGCTTTGGGCTATCGAACAGGAAGTGGAATTTCAAAAATTCCTGGGCCTTTAAAGGGGGAAGGGCACATGCCAGTGTACCCGGCTGCAAGGCAGTGGCGTTTAAACTGCTGACCAGAGCAGTCACGATGAGCATTGTGGGATACCTCCTCGAGGCCTCTCAGGGCAACATAAGCAACACAATGTCTACACAGATACTGCGTTGCCAAAAGCTCTGTCTCTCATCCAGATGGTCTTATATCGATGTAGCAGGAGAGTTAAATCTGCAGGAGGAGCATTACAGTGAAATCCGTGGGAGGAGCACCTCCACTGTTTTGTTGATGAAAACTGACATGGCCTAAGTCTTTTTTTTTTTTATCTCATCATGCTCCCAACCACAATAATACCTTGTGGCAAAGAGTTCCACATGCTAACTGTGCATAGTGTAAAACAATATTTCCTTTTGTCAGTTTTAAATTACCTGCCTTTCAGTTTAATTGAGTATGCTCTTCTTGTATTATGGATACCGCATGAATAGAAGTGCCAGTTTTACTTTCTCTGTACCATTAATTATTCTGGGGCCTCTGTCATGTCTCCTTTTCTTGATGTTTTCGAAAAAAAACGGTCTATATATTTTAAATCTCTTCATAGGGCACTCATACCATGCTTATAATCTAAACTCCCCTTCATTTCTGCCTTGTTCTTTCTGAGATAAAGACATGAGAACAGAACTTAGTTTTTTAGGTGACGGCATACTATTGATTTCTATAACAGTATTCTAATATGTTCAGTATTCTTTTCAACCCCATTCTTTATGAATCCTAACATTTTAATTATACGTTTTAGGGTGTGGTTGCCACGATACACTGAGCAATGCTTTTCTGAGGGAAAAGACATTGGTATAAGTGAGTTCATTTAGAACCCAGTAAGATGGGTGAACAGAGCTGTGCAAATTACTAAATTTTTTTGGGGGGGGTTCACTGGCCAAATCAAAAAAATAATTTTTTGTTTTATTTCAGATTTACCTGAAAAAATCTTGGTGGGGTGAAGAAGTGTGTATAGTTTTATACGTGACTTCCCAGAGTTTATGTTCCTTTCTATTTCCTTCAATAGGATTTGACTTCCAATTTTTAGATGATTTTTTGTCTCTAACCACCTCTTTTACTCTGTTTAGCCACAATGGCATTTTTTTTTTATCCTCTTACTTTTTATTTTTTTTTTTAATTTTGGGCATATATTTAGTTTGAGCCTCTATTATGGTGTTTTTAAAAAGTCTCCATGCAGCTTACAGGCATTTCACTCTTGTGACTTTCCTTTTAATTTCTGTTTAACTAACCTCCTTATTTTTGTGCAGTTCTCCCATTTCAAGTTAAATACCACTGTGGTGGGCTTCTTTGGTATTTTCCCCATAGCAAAGCTGTTAAATTTAATTATGTTACGGTTGCTATTATTGAGTGGTTCAGCTATATTCACCTCTTGGACAGATCCTATGTTCCATTTAGGACTAACTCAAGAATTGCCTCTTCCCTTGAGGGTTTGAGGATTAGCTGCTTCAACAAGCAGTTATTAATGTTGTTTAGAAATTTTATCTTTGCGTCCCAACTGGAGGTGACATGTTCCTAGTCAATGTGGGGATAGCTGAAATCAGCCATTATTATTGGGTTTTCTGTTTTTGTAACCTCTCTAATCTCCCTGAGCATTTCACAATCACCTACAGTATCCTGGTCAGGTGGTTGGTAGTGTGACAGAGGTTCGAGTGAGGAGCTGACTTAGTACCCTGTTAGATGCTCACCGATATAGGCTAATGGGATCTAAACAGAGGATCAATTAACAAGTTGTGGTGTTTAGATGCTGCTTGTAATTATTAGAAGCCTGGTTGCTACAACACGAGTGCAGCCACAGCTGAAGGGCAAATTAGAGGGGGAAGCAAACCTGATAGCTGGGAGCAGGTTAATGGAGAGGAAGTAAGACCTAGAAAGAGGGGAGCAGAGAACCTGAAGAAAGGCAGAGCTTGTCCCTCCTCCCTACCCCTTTAGAAGCAAAAAGGGGAAGCTGGCTGGGACTTGTAAGTATGTAAATAGCACTATAGGTAATGGCCTGCTGAAACAGGCCAATGAAGCACAATGATAGTGAAAGAGGAATGCAGTAAGTGTGGTCTGTGCTTAAGGCAAGAAAATACTCACAAGATACCTTGTGATAGGTAGTATATGCCTAGTGCCATAACATTATTATTCAAGCATGGAATTTATATGTATAGAGTTCTATGGTACTGTTTGATTCCTTTAAGATTTTTACTATATTTGCCTATGTTTGTACATATAATGCTACTCTCCCACCAGTGTGACCTACTCTGTCATTCTGATATATTTTGTACCTTGGTATTAGAGTCCCATTGATTATTATCATTCCACCAGGTTTCTAGGATACTTATCAATATTCTCACGTAATACCAGGCACCCTATTGGGATTGTCATAGCTCTAAAACCCAATATTATTTGCAATATTATATACTCTAAAACATAGCTCATGATCTGCCAACCTAAAAGGAAGAGACAAAGTTGTGGCTTTCATAATTTGAATGCCTATATATATACATATAGGCATTCAAATTATGAAATATATATATATAATTTGTTATGAAGTGGCAATCTGGGAAACTGAAGCCTTCTCTTCACTTAAAGAACTGGTACAGCATGATCTATAGCCATTAGTTTATTTCATATATTTCCTGGAACAGTCAAGCCAAATGGTAACATGCTTTCACACAATATAGATTGTAGATTTAAGACTTGATATTGTAAAAAACCACATAGATAAGTAGCTTTATGCCTGTGAGTAATCTCATTGCACTTAATGGGACCATTCAAATATCTAAAGCTGCATGGATATATTTGCAGGTTCAGTATCCTAGGCTGGATTTGAACCAGTCACCTAGACTAAAAGTAATGGACTCTGTATCCTAATAAAAGTGGGGGGGGGAAGTCCCCTGAGCAATCCAGTTTTGTCTTTAGTACACAGCTGAATTCTGACCACTTCCATTCTTTCATCCCTCTTGAGAAATCTTTTATATGAATAAAAATGGACAAATATCTAAACTTGTTTTTACTTAATAAATCTTGGAAACAACCCACTATTTCTGAGGCCAGTGGTTATTTGATTGACAAGCACTGTGTGTGTCATGGGAACTTGGTTTGAGACCTGGAAAGTGTGTGTAAGTATCCATATGTATATTAGAATATGGAGATTTTATGTTCTAGAGCAGTGATTCTGAAACTGTGGGTTGGGACCCCAAAGTGGGTCATGACCCCATTTTAATGGGGTCACCAGGGCTGGCTTAGACTTGCAGGGACCTGGGGCTGAAGCTGAAGCCCAAGTCCCACCACCTGGGTCTGAAGCTGAAGCCCAAGGTCTTCAACTGTGGGCGGCAGGGCTCAGGTTACAGGTCCCCAGTCTTGGGCTGAAGCCCTGGGGCTTTGAATTTGCCATCCCTTTCCCTGCCCAGAGTGGTGGGGTTTGGGCTTTGCTCCCCACACACACACCCAGGATGGTGGGACTCGGGCGGGTTCAGGCTTTGGTCCCCTCTCCTGGGGTCATGTAGTAATTTTTGTTGTCAGAAGGGGGTCACAGTGCAATGAAGTTTGAGAACCCCCATTCCAGAGGACCCGTGAGGACTTGATTTTTTTTTTAAAGCAGTTAAGTATGTCTTTAAAGGTCAAGATTTACATATGTATTTTGAACAAAATAAATATTTCCTCTGTGGTCATCACTCAACACAACATTCTGCAGATGTCAGTTTCTAAGTTTAAAAGCTCACATTTTGGGGAAATATTTCATAAGTGGAAGAATAGCATTTTTTCTTAGCAAAGTGAAGCAGTGACTACCAAGATCTAGATTAAATATGAAGGGCACTGAAGACCTTAAGCCCCTTCATAAACTTGTACTGGGATTTCAAAGTTGTTTAAGAGAAATGCATTCAGTCCTTCAAAAAGCTTTGAAACATCCGGCCTTCATTCTGTTTAGACAAATATAATAAATCCACACTGATTTAGGGCCAAATTCAGCCCTTAGATGCATGCATGCATTTCCTTTTACCTTTGGCATGGGACTGGAATTTGAACCTTTATTTTGGATTGAATATCAAAAGTATCAATGAAAAATTACTGTTCGCTCTGGTAACTGCTACCAAGGTAAAATCCACAGGGTTTGCTTATGTCAACATTTAAAGGTTTAGGCTTTCTGCTTGTTTTCTTATTGACATTCTATGGTTCAAATTTTCCTCTTAGAATTCAAGTCACTGGGAACGACTCATCTTGGTAAGTACTACCAAAGTGAGCGGGGGTTCCACAATCTCTTATTAAGTAAGAACTTTTAAAGTAGATTTATGTCTGTCCCACCGCATTTAATATCCTGCCATGTGGTATTGCTAAGGTGTGCATACCTACAGCATGCTCTGAATACCAGGGGTTGGAGATCTAAACTGAGAGTAAGAAGGAATGCTAATGTGAAAAGGGTTTATTTTCACAATAGGCTGCCAATATCACCTGCTGTTTTCTCTCTCACTTGCTAAGTCCCAAACAGTGGCCCAAAACTGGGGCAAATGGCCCAACAGGAACAAGGAAAGAAAGCCTTGGTTATCAGCTGTGGAGCTTGAAGCCTGGCACACCTGGGCTAAACAGGGTCTTTCCTCATTTATATTTGGAGTTTCCACTGGTGCAGAAAAATCAGTTGCTGGCCAGACACCCTGCCGCTGAAATGCCGCCGATAAGCAGCAGCAGAAAGAAGCGTCTCTGCCGAAATGCCGCGTTGGGGACCCATGCTCTAGATCTTTAAATAAAATTCTGTAGCTCCAAGATGCACCCAATCACACAAAAAAATAGGGTCAGGCGCTGCAAGTGAAGAGTACGCAGATTGGCAGATCTAGTTGTGGGAGGAGCGGAGGAGGAGTAGAACTACGACCCTGCAGCGTCGCCCTCATTCCCAGGAGACTCCATGGAGACTGTGCCGGGTAGGTTTTTAAAGGGTGCCCCGTTCCCTTGACATTCTCCCTGCCCTCAGCAGCAGCAACCAGGACTCCGTGCCTGCACCTTCTGCAGAGGGCCTGGATTGTGCCAAAAAAACAGAGATGCGCTAGTGGATTAAGCGGTGGAGAGAAGCTACATAGAAGATCCATTGGGCTGAGGTTTCCCTTTCCTACAGTTTCTGAGGATCCCTTAGGGTTGGAAAGCTGCTCCCTGTTTGCTATATGGTGGCACTCTGACTCCTACGCTCCCCCTAAATCCCTTTTATCCCATGAGAAGATTAGAGAGTATTCCATGAGATTAATCTCTGTTCCTTGCCCTTCTGACTCTGTCCCACAGGCACAGTGTCTCTGCCAGAGGTCAGAGTTTAGTTTTCATATTTCCCTTAAATGTACTGTGCTATGAACCATTTACCTAACCATAGATATTCCTGCAGCTGTGTCATAAATATAAAGGGAAGGGTAACCACCTTTCTGTATACAGAGCTATGCAATCCCTCCTGTCCAGAGGCAAAACCCTTTCACCTGTAAAGGGTTAAGAAGCTAAGATAACCTTGCTGGCACCTGACCAAAATGACCAATGAGGAGACAAGATACTTTCAAATCTGGAGAGGGGGGAAACAAAGGGTCTGTCTGTCTGTGTGATGCTTGTGCTGGGAACAGATCAGGAATGCAGCTCAGAACTCCTGTAAAAAGTTAGTAAGTAATCTAGCTAGAAATGTATTAGATTTCTTTTGTTTAATGGCTGGTAAAATAGCTGTGCTGAATGGAATGTATATTCCTGTTTTTGTGTCTTTTTGTAACTTAAGGTTTTGCCTAGAGGGATTCTCTATGTTTTGAATCTGATTACCCTGTAAGATATTTACCATCCTGATTTTACAGAGGCTCTCTGACCTCAGTCTGTGTGTGTTCTCTTACACTCACCTACCCAAAACAATACACAGCCAAAAGCTCCTGACGTATCATTTGTCTTAGGTAAGGGCCTAAGTTTACAGTTATGTTAACGGAAGGGGGAGTTCACACCTACAAATCTCAATGGGGTTTTAGGAAAACCTATAACAAGGATTTATCCATCTCATAATACTTTGTATGGCATCCTGGAAGGCAATAAGGAACTACAGTTAGGAAGCACTGAAGGTAACATTTCTATTACTGAAAATTGCTTAGCCCTAGGTATTAAGAAATTGTCTCGCTCTAAAACATGAGAGTTTTCAGAACAATGTGTAGTGCAAAGAAAAATGGGAACAAAATTCAGTTTAAAAATCTTAGAACCCTTTAAAAATATATGTATTAAACTAAAATTCACATCAAAGGCTTTTGACATATAAAGGGTAATCTTTATGCATTATTATTTTACAGGAAGATAGATGATCCTGGTTCTCCATGTGAAAGCTATGCGTTCTGAATCTTGGACCTCTGGCTCAAAGGCATGAACATCCACATCCTGAGCTAGGGGACTGCATTCATTAGCTTAGTGACAATTGTATACTCA
Organism: Eretmochelys imbricata; assembly: GCF_965152235.1. Lineage (NCBI taxonomy): Eukaryota > Metazoa > Chordata > Testudines > Cheloniidae > Eretmochelys > Eretmochelys imbricata. The sequence continues at coordinate 190,491,201 of NC_135572.1, read as the reverse complement.
GACCTCTATATGTCATCCGGCTACTAAAGGGAGACAAAGGCCCATGTTGTTAGGATGGATCACACAAGCCTGAGCACAGGTAGAGATGGGTGAGTATTTTAATATCAGCTGGCAGGTCTGTAAATTTTATATATAATTTGCAGGGGAGGGGTCAAACCAAAAATGAAGTCTTCAGTCAATTGAAAGGAAGAAAAACCTTCATTTAGGGTCAAGCAAAACATTTCGTTTTAACAAAACTGAAGTTTTTAGCATGTTTATTATTTTAAAAATAAAATTACAGAAATTTTTAAATGAGAAGTTTTTCTGAACTGAAAAATTGAACTGTTTCAGTTTAAAAATGTCAAAACATGATGTTCTATTTTTTTTTATTTTGAGATTTGTGTTTCACTGAAGCAACTCAATGAAACTGACAAATGTACAAAAAGTTTCTGTTTCTGCATTTCCCCCCCTCTTTTTGGAGGGGCGGGGGCCAAAAATTGAGCGTGAAAAACTTTGCTCAGCTCCAATCACAGGTAACACTGTTTTGTCATAGTTAAAGTTGACAGCTACCCTCCTACCTTCTTCTGATGCAGGGCCAACTCAACTATATTCCTCCTTCAGTGTTCTGGTACAGGCAGACACAATGGTTAAAACACTGTTCACTCTGAAATGAGACTATGTAAAAATTGCATCCACATACTCAACGTGCATATACTTTTGTAGTACAAGTAAGGGCCTGATTCAACACTCAGTTGCTCCAGTTTAAAACCCAGTGGAATTCTGCTGATATAAAATGGAGTAATGCAATAATTAATCAAGGCCCATGTTTTTACGGCTTGCCTGTTAGTTGTGTTGGATCTGCAGATTTATAGAAGACTGAGCCAGAGAGAGAGAGTGAAAATGACTTTTTTTGTCTACTGGTTATGGTGCTGCTTTGAGATGTGGGAGTCAGCTTCAAGTCCCTCTTTCTAAGAGTATTTAGTTATTTTATACAAAGTGGAATAGCTTAAACAAGATACTGTGAGACCCACCTTAGCATACCCCTGAGGTTAGGTCATTTAGTTGACAGGTTTCGGAGTAGCAGCTGTGTTAGTCTGTATTCGCAAAAAGAAAAGGAGTACTTGTGGCACCTTAGAGACTAACCAATTTATTTGAGCATAAGCTTTCGTGAGCTACAGCTCATTTCATCGGATGAAGTGAGCTGTAGCTCACGAAAGCTTATGCTCAAATAAATTGGTTAGTCTCTAAGGTGCCACTAGTACTCCTTTTCATTTAGTTGAGAGGTCGGAGACCTGCTCCACATCACATAGAATGAGGACTTGAATCCAGATTTCCCATATCCTCAGGAGCGTGCTAATCACTGAATTATGCACACAACCTACCCATCCCCATTTTTGCAAGAAAGGGCTCACTTGTCTTAAGTGCCTAATTCCAGGAGAGGCTCCATGGCTGAGAATCCCAAGCAGAGAGAAAGGCTTCCCTCCAGCTCAGAGTTAGTTGCCTGAGTCTTTTGAGGGGTGGGATTTAAGCAATTTTAGGCAGCTCCTCCCTCAGTTTGCTGGTTTTTGTTAAATCCCATTTTTAAGAGCCTAAGTCTCCCCATGCAGTATACAAGGAGTTTGGGCACCTAACTCAGGACAGTGGATTCTATTTGTCTTGTCTATTTAGAATGCAACATTTTCAGGACAGGAACTGTCCCCTAATTAAAGTACACATGATGTTTGGTTAAATGTAAATGTTTTTCATTTAAAGTGAAGAATAATAATGGACCAGATCCTTACTTTGCATACGTTTATTTCCAAACCACTATCAATTTCTATTTACCTATGATTTTATGTTTTAGCTATATAATTTGCCATTGGTGACTCTGGTAATTCTTACTGCTAATGCATTATTAAGTCTACCTCAAATATTTTAATCACCACACCTCACACAGTGTATCACAGTAAGATCCCAAGGTATAATTCAAAATGAATTAAACGTTAATCCCATTCTGAAAAAAATATTCTATATTTTGGAGACAGAAGCATAGAACAAAGAAATTGCAATAGTTCTTCACTTTATGAAGGACAACTCTTTCTGAGAAATGGAAGAAACAAAGTGGTAATATTTTCTATATCAGTAAATAACTAGCTGGGAATTAGAGCATATCAGTTGTTCTGCTAATATTATTTTATTTCAGTAAACAAAAATAGATATGAAGGTAGTTTTGGTAAACAAAATAGATACGAGGGTAGTTTGCACATGGGTACATACATTTGCTTCCAGATGCCCAGAAAAAAGAGTTTCCAAAAGAGCATGAACTTGTGATAGAAAAGGAACTTCTATTTACATATACTGGAAATATTTTGTAGTGCATGTTTTTTCCCCCCACAGCATTGGCATAAATTTTCAGAAGTGCCTGGAGATTTCATATGACTCGAGATCTTAAAAGTGCCAGTTTCTGACAGGATGAATTCTTACAATTTTCTAAACAAATAAGGACTGTGTAAGGTGGGTCGATGCCCAAAAAACAGACATTCCAAATCACTAAGCACTTTGGAAAGTGTAGACCAACCTATATTTGAAATTAGCTCCAATTCTTTCCGCTGCTGCTTATCAGTGGCATTTCGGCAGCGGGGTGTCTGGCACCCACCACAGTCTTCTGGGAATAGGAATGTGCTATTCCTACAGAAAGGTTGGGGACCACTGATCTAGAGAGTCATGTACACCTTTTACAAGATAGGTTGCAGGACTGCAGGTCAGGCTTTTGTGCCTGATGTGGACTGTCTACAGAGCTTCCTTCCCAGAGAGATATACCAGATGTATTCACTATAAGATCCTTTAAAGCACTGCCAGGAATTGCTGTGGTGAGCTTAAATAAGGTATGTCATACATGGCACCACCTAATGGCTGCACCATATAATAGGGTTTTACACTGTATTAAACTCTTGTATGAAATTCACTGAGAGAGAACAAACAAACCAAACCCCTAGGCCATCAAAGCCATAGTGAAGTCAACCAAACCTATTTTTGCTCTTTGGTTTTGTTTCCTGATAGTCTTAGGGTAGCAGGGTTATTAATACATGACATTTACCTTCTTTCTTTCGATCTCAGAGTTGTGGAGTATTATAGGTGTTTATATTTTCTTCAGTATTTCCCGTGAGTCTAATGTCTTCCACAGATCTTTTGTCAAAAATTTTCAAGCATGCCCACTAGTGTGAGATGCCAGACCTGAGATACCTTGTATTCTCCAGAATAAATGCTCAGATACATAAATTGCTAACATTACTAAAATATTGAGCTGGTGACAGAATTAATTTGAAATAAGATCACAATCAGATTAGCTTTTAACATCCATTTTGGAACAATTTAAAAACATTTTCACTATTAATGATTGAAGTTGGCAATTGGTTAAAAAGTTGCATGTATTAAGGTTTATAAAGCCTGTCTAAATCAAACCATGAGTCAAAGCCCACTGAAGCCAATGAGTTTTTCCAATGGTTTCAATGCATTTTGTGTCTGACCCTAGATAAATGGAATTTATCGTTTCATAAAAGTGGTACCGGGAGCAATAATTTTTTTTTTTTTGATAAAAATGCTTTCCTCTTCTTTTGCAAAGCTCACGGGTGAATGCATGACCACCCACAGCTTGTCTCAGCAAACAAAGGCCACATGTCATGATAATAATGTACTAAAAGTGAAGTGAGTTTATAATTCCCTGAAAACCCATTATTGAAAGTGTCAAAAATAAGAACGCTAAGTGAACATTAAAAAGCAACATCCCATATTTTTAAAGAGCCTTGGCATTTTGTGAATACATTAAAAATGCTGTCACTTTAATACAATTTTGTATTTTATCCTAAATCTCTTATCATCATGAATTATCTCTTAGCTACATACATGATTCCATCACCATATCAGAGTCAATAAGCTGTTTAAGTACTATTTTTGTACCTTTTAGCTGCTAGGGTCTATGGATCTTGACTCCTGCTAGTTAACAGGATTGTTACCCTTTGTCACCCAGACCCAGATCATGTGAATTCTAGGGCAAGGAGTCCAATTTCTTACCAGCACTCAGTCTCAAAGCCTTTTTATACTTTTACTCAGGAGAAGGAACAATAGAAGAAAGCAGATCCATATTTTATTTCCAAAAGGAAACAATTTGTGCACCTTTCTCATGGGTCAGACATTCCTAGTTGATGATTGCATGTCCTAAAAATAGTCTTCAAAATAATTGTGAGGGGTAGTTTTAGGGTTAATTCCTTCCTGTACAATGGGAATGGAAAGATTATGTGGAACTTCCCAAAACAAATGAGATAGTCCCGGTGATCTGGTCAGCATTCCTGATGAGCTGTCAGTAAAACAGTTTTAAATGTCCCAGTTTTTATATTACCAGCTGCTGACTAGGTTAGGTCAAATTTTAGTCACAATGCTCCCATTTGGGCAAAGCAAAATTAAAGCTGAAGATAAAGGGCCTATGAGAGCTGGAGACGAGTGTTCTCCAAATGGGGTTCTCAAGCTTTTTTTACACAGTAGAGATTGTTTTGCGAACCACTTCCCCTGACAACTAGCCATCCTGTGGCAACTGCAGAAATTGCTTCCACAAAAGTGTAATATTAGGAACATCTTCAATGTATTTTTAGCTTTTTATTGCAATTTAGCAGCTGAAATCTAAGAGAAACTGCACCATGTGACCAGTCAGCACTCTGCACAGTACCAGTATGTAGTTCCTGGAAAAATTAGTGAAGTATGAATAAGAATTTGCAAAGGTTTGATGGTTAAATATTATTATACTGTGCTATCCGAGACCGAATCCACCCAGCTGTCTAGCAGGAATACGTTACTTAGTGGAACATCCCCAAAAACAATGTTAGTGCTGGTTGGGAGCAGAGGGAAATATTTTTCTGTGAAACAGTTTTGAGTGAAATGGGGGAAAAAACAACTTGTTTGGAATATTTTAGGGAGAAGTTCAATTTTTCAGCAAAACAATTTGAAGAAATAAACTCAAACATATTTTCTTCTTTTTTGATAAAACTGAAATGGTAGAAATGCTCACCAAAATGTGCATGTCTTTCAAAAATCCATTTTTCATAGAAAAACTTCCAAGCAGCCCTAATTATCTTATTGTATTGAAGTAACACCTGGAGTCCCCAAGCAGGATCACGACCCGATAGTGCTAAGTACTGTAAGTACACATAGAAATAGAGAGTCCCTACCCTGAGGAACATTGATGTTAAATAGGACAAATGAAGAAAGTATTAGCTCCTCTTTACTGATATTAAGTGACCTGGTCAAGGTCAAAGAGGAAGTCTTTGGCAGAGCTGGGAATTAAATCTTGGTCTTCTAAGTTTTAATACTGCCTGTACCATATGACAACATTTCCCTTCCAAGGTGGGCTTTGAAATAGTGCTCAGGAGATTATATGGTACTGTAGTTTCAGAGTTTCCATGAAATGGTGTGTGTTGTTTTTTGGTGATAGTGTAAATAATTCATCCATGTATACTGGGAATCTTTTGAAACTTGTTCTGGCACTGTAACTTGGTGTACTCAGTGAGATAACTTGCATATCAAAGTCAAGTCATTTCAAGTTATAGACTCTCATCCACTTATTCATCTGCATTCAGTAGTGTTTTGGTGAATCAGCAAATTAAAAGAAGTTAGTCCAGGGCTGTGACAGCACCTCTGCATACAGCTCCTAAATAAAGATGGAGTGGTAAACACTGCAGTTTCCTTTTATTCCTGTCAAAGACTGGCTAGTGAAAAGCATTGCATTACAGGTGTTGTTTCCAATGAACATAGAGGGTACATCTACACAGCCTGTGGCGGTGAGCCTCCCAGCCCACCTTGACAGATTTGGGTTAGCAGTGCTTGTGTTAGGGCTTGAATAGCTGAGTAGACAGCACCTGGAAGTTGTGGCTTGACCTCTGAAGCCTAGGGAGAGGGGTGGGAATGGAGCATGAGCTGCAACTTCAAGGTACCATCTACACTGCTATTTTTAGAGAGATGGTGAGAGCCTCATGAACCCATGTCTGTTGACCTGGTCTGGGAGGCTTGCTGCCATGGGCTGCGTAGATGTACCCTGAGTTGCCTCTTTTGACAGTTTTCTCTGATACCTGCTCAATGATTCACCTTCGTGTCTGATCAGTCTGAAAGTCCTGTGATCCAATTGTCTGACAAGCATGGCAAACAGGTTTTATCCCAGCTCATCACACATGACACAAGTAACTTGTGACCAATTTAGTTCCATTACTGATGAAAAACATTGGGATGGATCACTGCAGTGATGGAGACAAACATTCTAGGTATTTTAGCTATTAGTTTAAAACCCTATTTCCTTTCTATAGGACACTTCAGAATGAAGAGACCTATAGAATCTCAAAGCACTTTACATAACTTTCATACCATGTGATATATTTTCAAAGGATTGATCAAGGTTTTGGTCTATCAATTTTCATAGGAGTTTTGCAGTTGAAACCTTGCTTATAGGCATATGTTTCCATAGAAGTAAGGACTCTATTTCAGTGGTCTTCTCTCTGGGCTAATTGAACCAGAGTCTGAAAGACAGTATGATCCATCTTATAGAGACTACTAGAGTAGTCTTAAAATGAAAAAAATCCTATTAATAAAGTACCCAGTATTGATCTAACTCAGCTCCTCTTGAAGTCATCTGTAAAATCCCCATACACTTCAATGGGAGTAGAATTGGAACAATCTTGAGTGCTTTTTGAAAAAAATCCCTCCTCAACTATCCTTTATCCTCATCCCTCAGTACAGAGCCCCTAAATGATCCCTTTCTCAGTTTCATCCTCACAGGTCATCATGGTTACAAATGACCTGCAACAGGTCAAGCAAGATGGAAGTGCTAGAGTGCTCGTGTAAGAGGCTGTATGCCATGTTTGATCACCTTAAAGGGTCAGATCCTGCGCTATAGTCGAGCAATGTTAGTATAGTGCATATGTGTGTGTGTGTGTGTGTGTGTTGGGGGGAGATATAATAAGACACAAAGGTTGTATTCACTTAATATGTAGGCTGCCATAGTTTGCACTAGCATACACTTTCAAATGATCCCAAGGGATAACCTCTGCAGAAATTTTCCTTTCAGTTTATTTTCAATGTTTTTGTACAAACACCTGGCAGTACTGAAATACATATTTCTGACAAATTGATGATATATATACAAACACTAAACATATGAGGGGAGAGACATCATGTGATCAGAGCCATGTGATGAATTTCTAACGAATCTTTGGCCTCTGCCCTCTAATCCATCCTCTACAGGATTCATTTTCATATTCTAAACTTCTGAACAGCTTTAAACTAGTCACCATTTTTCTTTTAAATCATTTGCTACAAAGTGTTTCCTCCTTCTCCCTTAAATGTGCAATTTCTACTCCCCCCCAAAAAAAAAAATCCCCAAAAAACTTCACCTGAGGCCCAGGACATGCACAGGAAATCTGCCACTGTTTCCCGACACTGACTTCTGCATCACAACTATGGCTGATTTTGAAGAGAAATGTTCACAGTTTTGATATTTCAAAAGTTTCAGCCAGCTCTCATCCTGGATTTAAGGTCTGATACGTGACGGCCCATCAGAATTAGAAATAGGAGCTTTTAGCCATGGGAAAGGAAAGATCTCAAGTTTCCTCATTTCTAGCCTTTGAAGGTCCCAATATATTGAACTTTAGATTACAACAGCTTTATGTATGGATATATTGTATAAATGGCCTATAATAGTTTTAAGCAGTTTCTTCTGAGACCTACACAATTGGACTTGTGATGACTAATTCACTTGATTTTACACGCAGAGAAGTTTAAAACAAGGTAAAAAACCATAAGAAAACCCTAAGCTATTCCTAAAATAGTGTTATTTTTATAACACAAAGGTGTATACAGGACATATGATGTCATGTGGTATCAAGTTTTTAGAAACTGATTTGCAATGACCTGCATAAAACTCACTCATGACTTTACTACTCCTGAGTATTTCATCTGCCCCAGATACATGCTCATAGAATCTTTAGACCGTGTGTCAAGGTTCCTTCCCCACTCTGAACTCTAGGGCACAGATGTGGGGACCTGCATGAAAGACCCCCTATGCTTATTCTTACCAGCTTAGGTTAAAAACTTCCTCAAGGTACAAACCTTGCCTTGTCCTTGAACCCTATGCTGCCACCACCAAGTGTGTTAAACAAAGAACAGAGAAAGAGCCCACTTGGAGATGTCTTCCCCCAAAATATCCCCCCAAACCCTACACCCCCTTTCCTGGGGAAGGCTGGATAAAAATCCTCACCAATTTGCATAGGTGAACACAGACCCAAACCCCTGGATCTTAAGAACAATGAAAAATCAATCAGGATCTTAAAAGAAGAATTTTAATTAAAGAAAAAGGAAAAGAATCACCTCTGTAAAATCAGGATGGTAAATACCTTACAGGGTAATCAGATTCAAAACATAGAGACTCCCTGTAGGCAAAACCTTAAGTTACAAAAAGACACAAAAACAGGAATATACATTCCATTCAGCACAGCGTATTTTACCAGCCATTTAACAAAAGGAAATCTAACGCATTTCTAGCTAGATTTCTTACTAACTTTTTACAGGAGTTCTGAAGAGCATTCCTGCTCTGGTCCCGGCAAAAGCATCACACAGACAGACAGACCCTTTGTTCCCCCCCCTCCAGCTTTGAAAATATCTTGTCTCCTCATTGGTCATTTTGGTCAGGTGCCAGCGAGGTTATTTTAGCTTCTTAACCCTTTACAGGTGAAAGGGTTTTGTGTCTGGCCAGGAGGGATTTTATAGTTCTGTATGCAGAAAGGTGGTTACCCTTCCCTTTATATTTATGACACCATGTTACACCATTACACATACAAACTATTCTCTTTCTCATTACTTCTCACACACGCTAGTGCACACACACTTAATTCACTCATGCCTGACATTCAGCTAAATCTGGGGATGGAAGGTGGCAGCTGTTTAACAGTACACAACAAACATTGAATTGCACATGCAGTTTACAGAGGAGATTCCAAAATTTCAATAAAAGGTTTCCAATTTGCCTCTTCAGCACCTGTTGATGAACTGTAGTATACCTCTTCTCTTTTCTTCTGGCTGATTGCCCAGTGAATTCTACTCACTCACAGCCCTGAAGACAGCTCTTGATTGTGTTTTGATGTTTCTGCTGACCTATTACTGTACTGATTTCATGGCAGCCAAAACAAACATTTGTGATCTCATTTTCCCACCCTGCACTCCTTCCACTCAATCAAACATGCACACAAGCTTCTACAAAACAGAAGAATGCTTTTAAGCCATGGCAGTGCTCTTGGGAACTGTCATACGAAATTTCTGTCCTTTTTAAGGAACATACTTCGCTGACTCTCTTTGCCACACCATTTCCCGCCCCCCAACACCCAAATTCACATTGGCATGGAAACAAACAATGTCAAAAATTCCTTTGTGGCAGTTACTTCCATAATATGAAGTATTTAGCCGATTTTTTAAAATTTGGATTTGATTGCAGAGAATGATTTTTTTTATAAGGTGCAACTGTCTTGTTGAATTAGTGTCAGGGAACATTTCTTGCTGCAGACACGAAAGAGCCAAACATGCCTCTAAAATGTTCCTCCCCACGAAGGGCATATTCAAAATTAGACCTAAATGTACCTCGGTTCCCCTACATAGCATTATAATCCCATATCGCCTTACATTTTTAGCACTAGAAGGTTTGAATTACAAAACTGGATTCCAGATACCATATTTATGTCAGAGGAATTGCTTCTGCATTATATGTATAATTTCATTCTCTCCTCCTCATTTTAGTCAATGTACAATGAGACTTTTTAAAAGCACTTCAGTACATGCCCTTTTCTAGCAATACAGTCTCCTTTTTACAAGAGAGGTAAGTTTCCCTCAGAGAGGAAAAATGGTCCTATGGCTCAGACAGTGCACTGGAACTTTGGAAATCGGGGTCCAATTCTCGGTCCTACCACAGAATTCCTGTGTGACGTAGGGAAAGTCATTACATTTCTCTATGCCTCAGTTCCCATCTATGAAATTAAGATAGTACTTCCTTTCTCCTATCCTTAATCTGTTTTATCTAGTTTGATTATAAACTTTTGGGGGCAGCTACTATATGTGCACCTACCACAATGGAGCCCTGACCTTGATAGAGGTTATTAGCTGTTACTGTAATTCAGCCTACTCCTATTAGTACTAGTAGTGTGCCCACTCTTTTTATTTTTTTTTACATTGACTTAGTCAAGCAGGGTTGAAAGCCCTTGTAAAGCTAAAAGAGTTTGAATTCTGCAGTCTTCTCAGCAGTGAACACTGATCCATGGTTCATTACTATAACGTGTTGTCATATTTGCATACATAATACTTCTAATAGGCATTCACTCAGCATTTTATAATGGCTTTTTATGACGAGAGATGGATCTGATTGTACACTTTCACATGTTAGACATAGCTGGAGCCATAGAACATTGTGGAGAAGCACTGTCAAAGTGCTACGCTGGCATTTAATACCTCAATACAAGTTACTTATCAGCACATGGGGCTATGTCATAACATCAATGTTTAAACAGAAGTCCCCATTGAAACCAATGAGTTCTGCACAAAAAATTGATGGCACAATATAGGCCATAATTTTTTAATTCAACTGCTTTAAAATATTAATTAATTGATACTCACCATTTAAGATAGCACAGAATACATTGTTTTCCCCACATAATTTGATATAAGTTGTTTTACTAACAATTTATTAAAAATAGAAAGCTATTACATTTTTTAATCATTAACACACAGGAGCTTTTCATATATAAAAAACAAATCTTATTCATAACCTGCATTTATTTTACATTTTATAAAAGATCTATTTGTGTTTTTTGTCAATCTTATCCTTGTATTTATTTTGTTCAAACTCGAACAATGGTAATCAGATGTTATAAAATCTGCTCAATCCTTCTGTCAAGTGGTTTCACTTTTTCCGGAGAACAGATTTCCCATACTTCATTTCTCCATGTCATTCGGAGCTATCAAACATATGGCTGCTATTGTTTTTTTGACCTAGGACTATACCTAAACCTTTTGTTACGTTCATCAAATATGCAGTGTAAAAACTCGTTTGAGTTTACATAGTGACGCTTATGAACACTTTAGAGAATAGCTAGTTTCCTTACAGTTTATATCAACTGTTCAAAACATGAAGCAATACTTATTTCTCCTTGTGAGTCATGATTCTGGGGCATACTACAATTATTTTACCAAGAATAATTAAATCCATGCTGATTAAATTAATCGGTTGTAGAGGAAATACCCAGGAGAGAAGAAAGCTTTACACTGTTAAGATTAAGTTCCTGAATACAAAGGTGATAGAGGCCTTATAATTAATCTATTTTATCTATGGAAGACGGGAAACTTATTAGTTTCACAACTTTTCACTGCAGATATTTAGCACTCTTGTCCCTGATTTATGCAAACCTAAGGCATGATGCTTCATGGTGTTGAGAGATCGAGTGCTCTCAACTCCCATTGACTACAGTTAGAGTTCAAGGCACTCAGCTTTGCAGCATTGGGCCCTAAATGAGGAAGCTTAAATAAATATTACATTAAAACCCCTAGATTAAAGCAACACCATGGTTGCAAAGTCAAGTACTCAAGAGTGAGAAAATGCCAGAATTAAGGTAGCCCATATAACCTTAATTCAGAACCCTTGTCTTTATACATTATGGTACAATCTTTAATTACTTGATCACATACTATTTTCCCGCCTAACACTCCTGAAGCCCTGGGCTGGAGCAAGTGCAGCTATTTTGTGGGGAGACATGCAGAATCCTGTAAGCACATAGGAGCTGAGGGGATGGAACATGCTCAGTAAAGATGGAGTCTTTGGAGAACTGAATTGTGAAACTAACAAATTTATATTCAGAAGGTGTAAACTACAATTTTTCAGAGGCTTGTAACTTCGCCAAATTTTCATGGGGAGGAAGGCACATCCCTGACTCTGGGGTGAGCCCCTGCCAAATTTCAAGTTCCTGCTCCAAAGTATGTAGGTGCTAGAGCTTATCAACAACATGGGTTTGGTGGGGTATTTTTTTAAAACATGGGCAAAATAATGTATTTTCCCTTAACCATATTCTGAGAAATAGCTGAACCTTTTACCTGAAACTTTTCAAAACAATTCAGCCTTAGGCAGAGACTAGATGTGGATAAGTTCAGCGAAGTTAAAAGCAACTGAAAAATGTTTTGTGAGGGGAAATAGTGCATAACCCAAACTATAGACATTGCTGCCTATACTAAAAATTTCCCTCCAGTGAAAATATGAACCACACGTTGCAGCCAATTTTAGCTAGGGAGAACCAGAAGTAACAGGATGACCCCATGCTCACAGAGACAGGTACTATCACATAGAATCATAGAATCATGGAATATCAGGGTTGGAAGGGACCTCAGGAAGTCATCTAGTCCAACCCCCTGCTCAAAGCAGGACCAATCCCCAACTAAATCATCCCATTTGGTTGGTGCTGGTTGAAAGTTTTCCATCCAAACTGATTTTCAACAGAAGAGTGTGTCAAAAACCCAGTGAAAATCTCCAGAGAAAATGTCTATTTTCCATAAGTTTAACTGTTCATCGGATTTTGATTAAAAGTTGGAATATTTAACGGGGAAAACCCCAAACCAAAAAACCATGTTTTTGGCTGAGCTCCAGTTATGATATCAAATTTAAGCATGAACTAAATAATTACATCTACAGCGCTACAGTGAATAAGCACTTGAACAGTTGGAGTTGTGTGCGGCACATTAGTTTTTTCCCCAAACTATCAAGGTTTGAAATACAAAACCAAAAAATGTAGCTATAATAAGGTATGATAATGTTCACATGTCAATTCCTAAACTAAAACCATCAGAAAGTCAGCATCTGTCCAGTGGTATTCGAGAGACCCTAGTGTAAGCTGACAGAGTGACTCCGCACACAGTAATACATTTGCAGCAAGCAACGTTTCTCTCTCACTGGTTAGTATTTGTGGCCCTGATTCAGCAGAGCCCATCAGTGCGACTTAAGCACATGTTGAAGTGTGTTGCTGAATTGAGGCCTAAAACAAGAAAGTGCAATAAGTTAACATAAGCAGAAAGTAAAGAATATTCTCCATGTTGAGGTTCAACTATGTCCTAAGACCATTCATGTGGAGTCTGACTTTCCTCAGGGATGGACTCAGTATTGCATGCAATTTCTTACATTGTTTTTGCTGATCACCTGTGCAAAGGAAGAGGCAAGCTGAGCTCAGGTTAACCCTTTGCTCATATAGGTCCACACAGCGTTCTTGCCCTCTGTCATATGCAACCTAGAATGTACAATTTTGGGCCCCTCAACCTTGTTTGTGAGGTAACCACAGGATTGGAACACTATAATAAAGGACGCTAAGAAAAGCTGTAGTCCATTGTAGTCTCTATGCTTGACTAGTCTACATGCAGCAAGTCCAAAAACAGGTTTAATATTCTGACTTGGGAAATGGAAGCACTTGATAGGAGAGATGTAAGGGAATATTTTTCTATAATAAGAAAATGTTAGATTATAATTGGCTAGTTGGAATTACCTTTTATTTTAAATTGGATTTGTATCTCACACAGCTGCAAAACTCTGAATCATAACACAACATGTGTGTCTGTATTATTTCCCTGTAGTACTCAGATGAAAAATAAAAAGGAAGCTTAATGATTTTCATGCAATTAGAAGAGACTATGAAATTAAGAATAATGAATGTATGTGTTTATTGCAAACAAGATTGTAGTTAAGGCTATTTATTGTGTACCAAGCTCAGGTAAAACAGAAGCATCTGGTGCTTGAAAAGAAAAGCTGTTTCAGTTGAAAAATCAACTCAGAACTACTCAGACTTTCAATATTTTGGGTTGAATGTAAAAAAAAATTCACAAAAATTGATAGTTTATTTTTTTAAATCACTTAAGTTAGGATTTTTATTTGTTTTTGGAAGGGGAACACTCAGATTCTCAACCATGTAACTCATAATCAACAGCAAAATAAATATAACTAAATGTAGGTGGTAACATACAGACCTTTTTAAGTTTGAATTCATTATTATGATATATGTTTTATACACAATCTTCAAGGTCAAGTGCACAGGTTTTAGAAGGCACAGAGCTAAGGAACAGCTGCTCTGTACATCATACTCCATAGCAAAGCCATGAGCGTATGCAGTAAATGACTGTGTGGCCTTTATTCCACTGCAGGAGGAGAATGGGGAGCTACCATTGTGAGGGAGCCAGTGGCAGGCTGGCTCATGAGTCAGCCATGCAGCCAGGATGAAGAAATGGGTGCTGGAGAACAGTATAAAAGGGCATACGCTCTACGGAAATCCTATTTGGGTCCGTATTCCATACAGCCTCAGATGCCTTGCGGCTACAGGGTTATGTCCCTCTATATGACCCACCACAAAGCAGGCACTTGGTCCATCACCCTACATCATACAGAATGTTTGTAGTCTGTCTTGTACAGGCCCTGGCTTTGGTTTTTCCATGGAAGAAGAAGGTATCATCTTTTGTTTGCAAGTTACAAAACTATAGGGAAGAAGGATGGTCTTGAGGTTAAGATGTTGACCTAGTGATTTGGGTTCAGCTCCTGGCTCTGCAGCTGAGTACTTGTGTGACCTTTGACGAGTCACTTGGGACCTAATTCAACAAAATACTCGATATGTGCCTAACACTAAGCATGAATGACTCCACTGACTTCAGTGGGACCACTCACACCCTTAAAGCTAGGCATGCACTTCAAGTGCTTTGCTGAATCAGGGCCTTAATTTGTGCCTCATTTCTCCCCTCTAAAATGGGAACAATACTTCCTTTCTCTCACCTTTGTACAGTCAAATAATAAACGGTATAAGTGTATGCAGAACAGAGTTCTGTCTGATCCTATAAAAAGCTAATTACTAAAAATGGTTTATAAATGGCAAAAGTTGAGATGGGAAAAGTGAGTTTTCCAACATTTTTCAACATGTTGAGAGCCCTAATAACTTTGAAAAATGAAGCTGCATTCTAGGTAAAAAGGAAGAAAAGATCCTTTCCTTTTGAAAGAGTTTCCCATTTTGCCATCTGTCTTCTTTAGACCTCTCTTGGCCAGAAATGTTCAAAAGAATTAATCTAATAAAACCTTGGGGAAAACCCTTCTTGGTGTATTTTTGGCTTTGAAGCCAGTTTCTGGGTGGGATATACTAAGCCAAGTTAGCAAATGATACCTGGAGGTAAATTCTGCTCATTTTCTGTAAACACTGTCATAGCCTTGTTCAGTCATGTGACTTGAGTGCTTAAGGCCCTGCAGTGACAATTTCACTGTTGCCATATGCTGTAACCATCTTGATTGATCATATGTGATGGATGTGGTGAAGCGTACTTTTCAGTTAGGATTTCTGATTTAGGGCCAAATTCAGCCTTTAGATGCATGCATGCATTTCCTTTTACCTTTGGCATGGGACTGGAATTTGAACCTTTATTTTGGATTGAATATCAAAAGTATCAATGAAAAATTACTGTTCGCTCTGGTAACTGCTACCAAGGTAAAATCCACAGGGTTTGCTTATGTCAACATTTAAAGGTTTAGGCTTTCTGCTTGTTTTCTTATTGACATTCTATGGTTCAAATTTTCCTATTAGAATTCAAGTCACTGGGAACGACTCATCTTGTATGGTTATCCTATGGTTAGGATTTCTGAACAGAAGCCTGCCTCTTTTTTTTTTTTTAAAGTAATTTTCATGAATAGGATGGGGAACCAAAAAACCATCAGGCTTACAGAAGCAGATACAAAGCACTTTGTGGTCATATATTGGCAATAGCTACAATGGCATGGTAACACTGTTAAATTCCCAAAGCCATAAAGCTAGAAATCTACCTCTCAAAGTTCACTCATGTATAGGCTGTGATATTAATTAATTTCAGGTTTCAGAGTAACAGCCGTGTTAGTCTGTATTCGCAAAAAGAAAATGAGTACTTGTGGCACCTTAGAGACTAAATTGGTTAGAGACTAAATAAATTGGTTAGTCTCTAAGGTGCCACAAGTACTCCTTTTCTTTTTAATTAATTTCAGTTTCTTAAACTTAGCGTAACTAGGTTCTATAGAGCTTTGATGTCACATCATGGAACAAACAAAAATACTCACGACAAATTCAATAGTTTGAACATAGATTGACAATTCACTGGCATTTCTTGGTTCACCAAAGCTAGAATCTGAGACTTTCAGGGAATGCTACAAGACCCATCTCTTCTTCGAGGAAGCTTTCTTCAGTTTATTCTGGAACAGATGCTGGGGACAAGGGACACAATGGAAGTGTATTTTGTTTTATGGCTGTGCAAGTATTTTTAAGGAATATTCTCCATAGGTTGTAAGTGTGTTTATATCCTGTAGATGACAGCTGAGGTTATGCGATAGTTTTGCTTTAAGGCTGGGAAGTCTCTTTGAGAGATTTTTAGCCATGTTTTTGCCCTATTTGATTTAATGACTTTTTAAAAGTGAGCACTTAGATTTATTGCAGGAAGATCTATCAGCCAGATTCTGATACCCTTACACAGACTGAATCACATCTTATCTCGGGGAAGTTCCATTGACTTCAGTAGGACTGCTTATGAAATAATGAGTTCAGTATGAGTAAAGCCATGAAAATCTAGCCTGAATATGTATTCTATAATATTAATTAAATTAAAATCTGCCCCCCCCTCATTCCTTGTATATTTAATCAAGCCTCAATGAAATTTTAAGGCTATTTTTATGGTGTGCCAAACCTAATACTTAGTGTTACACTATGATATCTTAGCTAAGTGACCTCTTTCTTCTCAGAAACTCTTTCACATGGAGACTGGCCCAGCTGATCTTCTTCCAGATACTTAAACAGTCATTATAATGATAAGACCTGAAGAAGAGCTCTGTGGAACTTGAAATCTTGTCTCATTAACAGAAGCTGGTCCAGTGAGACATATTACCTCACCCACAATGTCTCTTTCATATCCTGGAACCCACATGGCTACAGCAGTGCATACAACAATTATAATGACAATCCAATCATTTATAGTGCAACTAGAAGAAGTATTTGTTTACAGTAGATCCACAAGATAGAAAATTAAAGGCATTTTAACGCTGAGAGGAAAAACATGCAGATGTCAAACACAAGGAAAAAGTACAGTACACTGACATGTATGAATAATATAAATGAACACAATTTGGTGATTTGGGTCTTTTTTGGTTCTGTGAAGCATTTGTGTAATGTCAATTTTATATTTGAAAATACTTCACAGTATAAGCAAAATATGAGCTGTCATAAAAATAAAGGGAAGAGTAACCACCTTTCTGTATACAGTGCTATAAAATCCCTCCTGGCCAGAGGCAAAACCCTTTCACCTGTAAAGGGTTAAGAAGCTAAAATAACCTTACCAAAATGACCAATGAGGAGACAAGATACTTTCAAATCTGGAGAGGGGGGAAACAAAGGGTCTGTCTGTCTGTGTGATGCTTTTGCCGGGAACAGATCAGGAATGCAGACTCAGAACTTTTGAAAAGTTAGTAAGTAATCTAGCTAGAGATGCTTTATATTTATTTTTGTTTAATGGCTGGTAAAATACGCTGTGCTGAATGGAATGTATATTCCTGTTTTTGTGTCTTTTTGTAACTTAAAGTTTTGCCTAGAGGGATTCTCTATGTTTTGAATCTGATTACCCTGTAAGGTATTTACCATCCTGATTTTACAGAGGTGATCCTCTTACCTTTTCTTTAATTAAACTTCTTCTTTTAAGAACCTGATTGATTTTTCATTGTTCTCAAGATCCAAGGGTTTGGGTCTGTGTTCACCTGAACACATTGGTGAGGATTTTTATCCAGCCTTCCCCAGGAAAGGGGGTGTAGGGCTTGGGGGATATTTTGGGGGAAGATGTCTCCAAGTGGGCTCTTTCCCTGTTCTTTTTTTAATGCGCTTGGTGGTGGCAGCATAGGGTTCAAGGACAAGGCAAAGTTTGTACCCTGGGGAAGTTTTTAACCTAAGATGGTAAGAATAAGCATAGGGGGTCTTTCATGCAGGTCCCCACATCTGTACCCTAGAGTTCACAGTGGGGAAGGAACCTTGACATGAGCCTATGGATTATTTTCAAAGCATGCAATTGGTATTTAAGCTATGGAATAGGACACCAAAGTCACTAGTGGGATGACTATTTATATTTGGCTGAATCGTAAAGACCAGTTTCAACATCTTTCACGTACATGAATACTAATGGACTTAAATATATTTTAACCAAACCAAAGCATGAGAATATATTAAATATTCATGATTTTGCCTCCATCCTCAGTATTAATCCAGCTCTAATATATACAAAATACATTAATTTCATCAGGGCTCTCCTCCTGTAAAGATTCAAAGGTGTCCCTATTGAAGTCTGCTGGAGTTTTACTACCAACTTCAACAGGCTTTGGATCAGGCCCTCAAATATTTCATACATATCAGGCCATTTTGGACAAAAGAGATAAACCTTTGATGAAAGATGCCCTTAAACTCCAGCTTTTGAAAAGATTGCAGCAAAGACAAGCAAACTAATATTTCTAGAAAAGAATCTGTTACAGATGGCCAATTTCACAATAAAGGAAGGATGAGGTATTTTTTAAAATAGGCAAACCCGTGCTACCTCTGATTAGTGAAGATAGATCACACCTTCATGCTTGATATATCCAGTTTCTAACACTATAACCAAGAACAACTAACATGCATATCAGAAATACATCTCCTGGATTAAGGAGTGACTAATTAAGTGGAGATCAAGGTGCCCTTTAAAGGCTGGGTTTGGATTACCAGAGATGGGGGGAAGAGGGGACAGGGCATCCCAGAAGTAATGGTGGGAGGATAGTCCCTGTACAGGAGTCATAGACGGTGGCATTTCCTCCAGGCAGTACTCTGGATTACACGCTCCTTTAGGTAAATGTTGATGTAACCTTATCCTGAACTCACATCTAGGCTTGGTTAGCAACTTGGGTTGGAGTTGGGACAGACTTCTCTAGACACAGGAGAGGGTATCGCCTGGTCCTTTAAGAAAAGCTGGGCTTACCTCGGCTCATGATCTAGCAGTTACCCCTCAGCCTTGCCCCGGATCTAGACATATAGGAGCAATTAATTATGCCAATTAATGATGCCAGCTAGGTGCAATGGACTATTTAAAGACAGGAGCTCAGCTGAGGGGGATGAGCGAGGAAAGTGGCAGTAGGGAGCTTGCTTACTCACTGGCTGGGAAGGGCCTGAGGTAGGCAGACTGAGGAAGGTTGCAGGGACAGAAAATGATCCTTGTGGCCGGACCTGAAAAGGGGGAAGATTCCAGGGAGAGACTGCAGAGGAGGCAGGACTCTCCTATGGAAAAAAACCCCCAGGAAGCAGAGTAGACTCCTGTGGGAGGGAGTACTGAGATAGGGTTTGTAAATAGTCACAGATGACTTCATTAGCTCAAGGGGGCAGAGGAATTACATAGATATGTTTAGATTTTCACTTGGACCATTCAGTTACCCTAGAAGGAGGTGGACTTTACATGACTTGGCTGGAGGGCTGAGCCATGGAGGCAGATAACCTTCATGAGCCAAGAATACTAGCAACACTGTGCACAGACACAAGGGGGTGTTCCATGAGTGAGTGTGCCCCATTGTTGGGCGGTTGTGTCAGGACTTATCAGAGGGAAGTGACTTCTAGAGATGTAATATTTTATTTTCCTTTCTCTGTAACTAAGGTAAGAGGAGCCTTCCTCACCAGGCATTGTACAGTATTCAGATATGATGTAGTGATATAAGCAAGACTGTATGGGTGTTTCATGCCGACTGCCACCAAAGACAAGAATTCGTCTACCTTTAAGGAAAGGTGTCAAAAGGGAAGGTGTTTTTGGAGTCTAACCCCTGCACTCATTGCCCTGGTCTACACTGGCAGGGGATCGACCTAAGATACGCAAATAGCGTAGCTGAAGTCAATGTATTTAGGTCAACTTACCGTGGCGTCTTCACGGCGCTGAGCCACTCCCCCATTGACTCCACTTGCTCCTCTCACAGCGGTGGAGTTCCAGAGTCGATGGGAGAGTGCTCAGGGATCAATTTATCGCGTCTAGACTAGACAAGATAAATCAATTCCCGAAAGATCAATCACTACCCGCCGATCTGGCAGGTAGTGTAGACCTCTGTCAAATGGGTCATAGAGGTGTTTTCTCCCATTAAGGTGTACTGCAAAGGGCTGAGGCAGGTGAATATAGGGGAGAAGCCTAAGAACCAAGGAGGAGATTTGAACTAGCAGGGATACAGGTGACAGATTCTAATATAAGAATAAGTTTTCAGACCAACAGGACCCACGGTTATTGCTAGTGCTGGCTGTTCTGGAAGGACACTGGCTGAAAGTTTAATTGACAGGAAAATCTTTTGTTATTCACAAATCATCTGTTTGGAAGAGAATTAAAATCAGGAATGGCAGTCACTTTTTCTGACATAATCCAAGCTGGTTATATAAAATGCAGTGAATGGTTTAAATTAATTGTGTACCAAATGAACTATATATCCCATGGGAAACAAAAGGGATGAATTCTTTACATTTGTTTGATAACTGCTTGCCTATTTAGAGAATTGAATATGTATTGTAAGATGTCATGTTTGCTAAAAAGAAAAAAAAAAGCTTGTTTACTAAAGTAAATGATCATAGAAGATTAGGGTTGGAAGAGATCTCAAGAGGTCATCTAGTCCAACCCTCTGTTCAAAGCCAACACCAACTAAATCATCCCAGCCAGGGCTTTGTCAAGCCGGGCCTTAAAAACCTCTAAGGATGGAGATTCCACCACCTCCCTAGGTAACCCATTCCAGTGCTTCACCACCCTCCTAGTGAAATAGAGTTTCCTAATATCCAACCTAGACCTCCCCCACTGCAACTTGAGACCTTTGCTCCTTGTTCTGTCATCTGCCACCACTGAGAACAGCCGAGCTCCATCCTCTTTGGAACCCCCCTGCAGGTAGTTGAAGGCTGCTATCAGATACCCCATCACCCTTCTCTTCTGCAGACTAAAGAAACCCAGTTCTCTCAGCCTCTCTTCGTAAGTGATGTGCGCCAGCCCCCTAATCATCCTTCATAAATGTGTCATCCGATCCCTTCTGAATAGCTATTTTTAAATTCTAAGAGGGATGATGATGTGCAACACAAAATAAAGCTTGGGCAGGCTAGATATTCTGGGCTCCAGTTTAGCAGACTGCTTTTATTGTAAGCATATGCTTAAGTGCTTTGTTGAATTAGGGATCTGATAGGATGGTTTGTGATAATTCAAACTTCACAAGTCTTCTGGCAAGTAACTAGCCTATAAAAACTTCAACAAAGTTGGCAATTCCCCCTACAACATTAACTGGTGTTCAAATAGCAACTGATCTTACCACTTGTGGGCATCCTTTACAGCTATAAAGGTCCCGATCCTGCAGAAGCTTATGAATGTTCTAAAGAGTAAGTATGTGAGTAATCCTATTGAAGTCAATGTACCTCCTTGTTTGCCTGAAATTAAACACATGCATAAGTGTTTAGCCTTGAACTAATCTCAAAAGAAGGACCAACGCTGTTGTGTCATTAACAGAGTTATGTCAATAAAACCCTAAAATATGTATATATTAGCAAACAAAATACTTAGGGTTCTCGATACTGCACACTAAATTGGAGCTGCTGTGATCAATGCAGTGGCGTCGATTTAGTGGGTCTGGTGAAGATGTGATGGAAGAGCGCTCTTCCAACTTCAGTACTACATCTCCCCAAGAGGTAGAAGGTAAGATGGCAGGAGAGTACACACTGAGTTAGGTTGATGTAAGGTATGTCACTCGGATGGGGGTGTGTGATTTTTTCCCCCACGTCCCTGATTGATGTAACTTACATCAACTTAAGCGGCAGTGTAGACCAGGCCTTAGAGTGGCAGTTAATGTTGTGGCAGGCCATACCCCATTCACCCAAAACCTTACAGAATGGAAATAAGAAATTAAGGGGGAATACTTGTTCATTCCTTTCCACCTTCATATTGCTTCCAATAATGCACTCCAATGTTCCATAACGCTTTCACTTCCATCTCCAGATTTAAAAAAAAAAACACAATACATTCCTCAACTTCAAATTTCCAGCCCAATGCAAAACCTTCACATTGACCTCATATGCTTTTATACCAATTACACCAACAGATCAGTGCATCCAACTGTCAGATATTCCATTCATTTGCGATGTCATTCTGTTTTTAACATTGCAGAGGTTGGTTAGCTCCCGTTCAAGTTGTGTTAGAGTTCTGTTTTAACTCTGAGGCACTACTGCGGCGCCATCGTTCTCAACTTCACAACTTTTCTATGCATTTGATGGCTCTCACTAAAAGCTACGGAGAAAATATTCTGAGCTATTGCTAACTATTTTGTCCAAAAGTAGAAGATTTTTTTTTCAAAATGTGTTTATTTCTGTTTACGTTTCAAACAGGTCTATTGCTAATGTAGTCGAAAGTGTTCCTGTGCCTCAAATGTCTCAAGTTGCGTAGGGAAAAAATCCATGTGTTCATAGCTCTGTTTTTTTTCTGGTAGTTCCTGTCCAGGAAGCCAGGAACCATCTTGCACAAAAACCCTGGTGTCTAGTCTGCTGAGCAATGGAATAAAGTAGAAAACTGATCACTGAAATCAGTCGTTCCCTACTGGTTTTTCTGGAAGCTGTAGGGGCAAGGATTCCATAGTCCATAGCAACCCAAGAGCAGCAGAAGAAATCAGACAGACTGTCCCTTAGGGACGATTCAAAAGCCACACCTGCTAGGGGTAATACATTTTACTATATCTGTAGAAGACAGGGGGAGGTCTGTTCATGGTTTGGGAACCAGTGCTATTCTGTGTGTTCTGATTAAGTGCTGTCATATTTTGGATGTTTTTGGCTAAACGTTCCCCCATTAGGATGTTAGAAAGTGTGCTCTGCTCTTTTATATGTTTTTTTTTAAAAAAATCATGAAAAAGTAATTGAGATGGAGATAAGAAACCCAATCATCATACAGTTCACTTCACTTGGTTGCAATTCTGCAGTCCCATTGGTCAAAGTGCTGTAAAAGGCATTTCATTTAAAAGTAGGGCTGGAAGGGACCTAAAAGTCAAGTCTGGCATCCTTGCACTGTGACAGGAACAAGTAAACCTGACAGATTTTTGTCCAACTTGCTTTTAAAAGCAAGGGATCTACGACCTCCCTTGGAAGCCTATTCCAGAGTTTAACTAACAGAGTTCAAAACATTATCTTAATATCTAACTTAAATCTCACTTGTTGCAGATTAAGACCATTACTTCTTGTCTGATCTTCTGTGGACATGGAGAACATTTGATCAACATCCTTTTTATAACAGTCCTTAACATAGTGGAACACTCTTACCAGGTCCCCCCTCAGTATTCTTTTCTGAAGACTAAACATGCCCAGTTTTTTAACCTTTCCTCATAGGTCAGGTTTTAGAAATGTAACACTTCACAGCTATGATTACATAACTAGTGAAATAAACCTTTCCACAACTCTCTGGATATATTAAAAAGACTTTTTAGGATGCCATAGAATCTAGACTATATAGAAAGATATACACATTCGCACATGCATGAAACTTATGTATTTCTAAGTCAGCTCTGCTGGCCATGGCTTTTATATCCTGCCACTGAAAGAGGAATGCAATTTGTTGACATTTGTGTTCAGCCTTATATAACAGGTCTTTTAGTCTGCCCATTCATTTTGCTCATCTTAGCATTTCATTTCAAATATGACAGTATCAATCAAATATGATAGCTCTGCTGGTCTGCTTCACATCTACAAGCCTTAGGGAAGTGTCTCATTATGTCTCACAGCTCATCTCACTCATCTGTAGCATTCTTCTTTGGTCTGATTTGCTGAAACCATAAAAGCTTTCATTGACTACAATACCAGTTTATATAGAGTGGATATCACGGGAAAAGGGAAAAGTCTATTTCATGAAAAATAAATCAGATGTGAAGATAATGGCTTTGGTATGGGTCTTATGATTAAGACTGATATTATCTAGATGATTTAACAGGAGGAAAAGAATCAAATATTTAAGAACAAGTAGTAGCATGAAAAAGATACAAGGAATGTTAAAGACAGGGTACTAACCAACCAGTGTCTAACCAACCAAGAAAAGAGGCGGCATATCTCCCTCAACTTTTCTGCTTTTGTTTTCCCCTTTATCAAACTTGAGACCCTTCTGCAGAAACAAATCAAGGTCTCAGAATCATTTATACCTTTCAATAGCCACACCTGGTAACTTATTGCTAATATTTACCATACTAAGTTTTGACATGTTTTCTAGGTCCATGAGCTGTGCTCAGGTATCACCATGATGAGCAGGATGTAAATACCTAGATAATTATTTTTTTCTTACATGAGGAAAAAATCAATGTGAGGCTTCAGCATTGTAGATTCATAACAGGATGTTGAAAGAAAAAAAATCTCTTGCATGTTGCTTTGGCCTTGGATCTATCCGAGATGGGCTATTGTGGGCTCTGTGTAGGGGTTTTTCCCTATCACATCTACCACAGTGGCATGAATCCTGTGGGGCTCCAGGCCTTGAAAACTGCTTCACCTTCAGTAACTAGCATTTTCCTATCTAGCTTGCTTTCCACAAATACTTTACCAAGTGGAGATATAGTCAATCATCCAAAAGTAACCCAAGTTGTCAGTGAACCACATTTGTGTTTAATTCCCAAAGTCTGTCGACAGTTCAGTTTGCTTTCATCTACCTGACACAAATGTATTCAGAATGTTCCCTTTTCAATTGACAGCAATACTCTGGGAAAAAGTTCACCTTAGAAACCATCAAGGATTGTCGTATCCACCACCTACAGTTGCTGTGAAGTAAAACAACTGGTCAATGAACTGTGAAGAACCTTCTGCATAGTGCTGATTCCCTTCAGAGTTTCAGATCCCTCTCTCACCTTCCCACCTATCATGCCTAGATACCATGATGATGAACCACTAGTAAATGGTTTATAATATCTTTATATTTATATTTTCAGTTTCTAATGTGCTATGTACCTTTTTCCAAATGGGGACTAAGTTCTCTTTGCATACTCATCAAAATCATCAGTAAGAGGAATTACACTGGTTAAGACTAGAGTAAGCAGGAAGAGAATCAAGGCTTAGAGCATAATATACTAGAAATAATTTCATTACAATATTCAATGTAAAACAGAAGACACTTGTACTAGGTCACTGACAATTTCTGTGTTTCTATTGACCTAAACTCTTAACTTTCCCATCTGCCCTGCTTCATGAGGACAAAACTCACCCATTTGCTGGGACTGGATTTTTAACAAACAAAGAGATGAAAAGATTTGGTTTGGATTTTATGTCCTCAGGCTTGGCTCTTTTTATGGTTCCTTGCACAGGTCTGCTTAGGCTACTCCAGCTCCTTTCTGCCCCAGATCCAAGATCTTTTCTGTCAGGGCAGAACATGCTCTATTTTTCTCTTCTTCCACTCAAGTTTCATATTTCTGTCAGGGTTTATTTCCAGGAGAGACCACTAATCCCAAGGAAGGCCAGGAAGGGTGTAAGTCCCCTTCACCACAGCCCCTCTCATTATGGACCACTGAGTAGAGAAAAATATCACAGCTGAGGTCACCTAAAGACCAGTATTTATTTGGAGAATGGTTGAAATCTGTCATACGTGTTTCCTAGAGAAACAATTTACAGGAAGTCTAAGTTTCTTGAGTGAGGCAATCAGGTCAGGAAAGAAGTCTCCACTTTGAAGAAATGATGGTAATCTGAACTTCATCAGCTTTATTTATTGGATTTTAGCCAAGAGAATTTCAATAAAATATGTATCAAGTGGGTGATCACAAACTCCCCTTACATTAATGTCAATGCAATATGTTACTGTCAAGAGTTGGGAGTACTTATGAGTAGTTGTATGTTGCACAAGGGCAGATTTGAACATGGGCTGCTAATAGTCTTGTTGGTGAAACATCAGTGTAAGGAAAGTGATCTCTTCCATATTCTGCCAGTAGAATATTTCCATCACTTTCAACAGGCACAAGAAACAATATGGTCCTGTGACAGTAACAAACTGGCTACCAGTTTCAGTGTTTTGAGGTATGGAGAAATGACATCATCTCGCCTCTACCATACATTGCAGAGGGAGGGAATCAGTGTTATTGGGAGGCTGAAAATCTGCAAGTTTATACCCAAAAGGTTGCTCTTTAAGATAAACACGTCCCTGTATTGCTCGCAGGCTACTCTTCTATAAAGCTAATCTAGATTTTGCAACTCTAGTTAACAAATGGAGTTTGTCAGAGGGAAGCAAGTGCACTGCAGAGACTGATAAGCACATCCATCCAAAGTGTTAAGACTACCACCAGCATGGAAAACCTCCATCTAACTCATCTCTTCCTCAGTCCCTTTTCAAAAAGAAACTATATCCTTTTCCCCTCTCTCATCCATCTGTTGACAAGGCAGAATCCAAGCTCCTTCACTGTAACCTCCAAGACATGCTCAACGTTCTCTTGTTAAAGTATAAGGGAAAGGCCTATTTACCTGTGGTGTTTTCATATGGAAGTGGTCTCAGTTCTAGTTTTCTGTCTTCCGAGTTTTTTTCAGGATAATCCACTCAAGACTTTGGGTTCTCAGGCCACAAGTGCCACAGAATTCATCACTCCCATTTTTGAACCTGGAGAAGCCCTCACGCTCACTGCAAGAGTTGAAGATCACTGCTAGCAGAGATTAGCCACTCTAAAAACAATATTGCAAAATAGGTGAGTTTATTTTTATTAAGGGAAGGTGCTTTTTGGAGAAAAGTGGGAGCTGTTTTCCAAATTTCAAACAAAAGCTGAAGTCTGATTCAAAAGCTGAACTTTGGTTCAGAGCAACTGATTCACTCCACCTTTGCATAAGGAGTCTGTGAAATATGCTTAAATGCAATTTAGAGCAAAAATTGGGATTTTAAATTGTTTTAATTTATGATGAAATATCCTGTAGATTGAAAGCTGTGCATTTTAGAGTTGATAGAGCAGATATGTTTGACAGGTTTTTTTGAAATCCATGCAACAACTTTCACACTTAGAGTTAAGAATAAGTGTTTGCAGGATAAGACCCTTAGTATGAGGTGGGAGAGAGCAGCTGTGAATTTATAAGTAATTTATAATGAGGAAGAAATATCCCAAATCTAACCATGCTAGCAGAACACAAACTGAAGGTAAGTAGTACACTTTTCAGTAAGGGAGAGAAAATACCTAGACCCAGCTATGCTTAGACTAGCAGAGCTGACATCTACTTAACCAGAACTTTGAATGACCAAGCATCTCTTGGAATAGAACTGCCTAAATAATTAAAATTTTAATCAAGCTTACTCAACAAATATTTGTCATTTAACTGACATAGAAATTACCTTACTAGATCAGAACAGTGGTCCAGCTAATCCAGTATCTATCTTCTGTTAGTGGCCAGCCAGAAGCTTCAGAGGAAGGTGCAAAAGACACCCACAGTATACAGTTATAGAATAACCGGCTCAGAAGGGAAGTTTCTTCCCAACTGTATCAATTAGTGGTTTTGTTTACGCCCTTAAGCTTGGGGGGTTCCATCCTCTCTTTTAAATGCTATTCCTCTTTATTTAGCCATCTGTGGAGCTGGTTCAGTGGTACAAAACAACACGTTGAATAAATCATTTAATGGGAAATAGGTAAAATTCAATGAATAATGTAATACAGTGACTACAGTGGGAAAGGGACTGGACACTTGTAGATAATTTGCCCACAGCTTTTATGTTTCTCCATCTTTTTTTTACTAGTTTTATGTGGGTGAAAACACCTAAACTCTGCAACCAAGACATGATACTTTTGTTAAGGAGCTATAAGAATGATCAGCATACTCATAAGTGAAAAATGCATCTGCAGTTTTAAAGACTGTTTCTTCATTTCTGTAATTTAACACTTTTTTTCCTTCTTAAAGCAAAAGGGCATTCAGGTATTTTTGTCAAATACAAAATAAACTACGTAAAACTTAGGAAGTGATAAGTTGTGTCTTGCAGTTTACTTGAGTGGTTTATTGTAGAACTTAAAAAAGAAACCAAAGCCTTAATTCCATAAACACCCTAATTGCATACAAAGAAAGTTCTTGTACATATTTTATTTCTCTTCAGCAGAAAAGGCATAATTGCAATAGAGGAAAGATGGCCTAATAGGGAAGGAATTAGACTGAGCTTCAGGAGGCCCCAAGTTCAATTTCCTGCTCTGTCAACAACTTCCTGTGTGACCCTGGAAATGTTACCTAGGGTACATCGACACTGCAATGTAAGTCCGTGCTCAGCCCAAACCCCACTTCCATCTACACACAATTCTGTCTAACTTAGGCCAGCAAGACCTCCGGGCCCAGGACCCTGCAAGGCTGGGTCAGAGTCTGAATTCCATGGGCACTTAGATCCAAACTCCCTCATTTTGCAGTGTGGTTGCTGCCCAGGTCCCCCAGACTTGGGTCCTGAGAATCTGCTAATGGTGCCCTAAGAGCACAACCATGTTTGCTACAATTGTGTTTATATGTAGTTTCCAGCATTTTTTTGTGGCTTTTGTGTTTGATTTCTTATTGTAACTCTGGAAGTTCACATTATCCATATAAATGTCTGATCATTTTTATTTTTTTTTTAATCCTGCTAACTTTTTGGCCTTACTGGTATCCAGTCGCAATGAGTTCTACAAACTGATTGTTTTGGTGGGAAAAAAGCATTTCCTGTTTTAAATTTTGCTGCCTTTGAGTTTCATTGAGTATCCCCTTGTGTTTGTATTATGAGAAAGGGTGAACAATAATGTCCAATCTAACTCCTTTTTATATCTGTTTAAATAATATCTGATCCAGTGGCAAAAGTTCTCAGGTTCTCCTTCAATAATTAAAGACCCAGAAGAGCATGAAATTGCATTGCTTACCAGACTAGTCAGGTAGGATAAAATATTGCATTAGCACCAATGAGTATCTTCACTTTTACCACTGAAACTGAACCGGAAGACGTTTTTCAAATGCTATGTGTTGAGACAGTACAGTAAAGTCCATCTGAGATTATATTCTACTGTCATTAGGGAGCTAAAAAGTAAACCCATTTTGCAAAGCAGTGATTTATTTGATATCAATATTTAGGGCCCATCGGATCTTTTTAGTGGTACACTTTTAAGAGACTGCCTCACTAGTTTACATTTTTAAGAGGGAACTTTTAAACACCTCTGCCATTATACCCCCAGCTGTTTATTACCAATTTCACACTAAATTGTCTGTCTTCTATGCTACCACTTAGTGCCACTCAAGCAAGACCATACAGCTGCTCAGCAAGAACTGCTCTGACTTAATGTAAACATCAAGAGTTAGGGAGAACCATACTCCTGGCAGTGAGGGCTAATCTTAAATACCTGTCATGGGTTTACACCATGCATACAAAGCAAAACATCCACATTGCAATGATTGTCCTTGAAAGAGAAGGGTGGCTTTGTTTATAATTTGTACTATCTCAGCGTCATGTAGACACCAATTCTGTCAGCTGGCGTATCCCTCTAATGAGGGAAGGTGTGTATTTTGGAATAAAATATAAATCTGACTGTTTTAGATGCCCAGATTACAGGCACTTAAGGAATATGATGGATTAGAGAGACTAGATGAATAAAACTGGATTGACGGATTGGGAGAGAGAAGGTAATTTAGGTCACTTAGGAACACTAATGTTGTACCTTTGACTTGTTTCTAGAGAACATGAAACAAAGTACTTATTAGCTACAGAAAGATTTTAAATGATTATAAATGGTAGGCATATAGGACAAAGATGCTTACAAAAGAAATAGAAGTAAAACTGCAGTTTAAAATCTACACTTTATCAGACTGAGCAAGAGTTGAATCAAAAGCTTTTCTTACCCCACTGGATGTTGCAGGTAGGTTACAGTTCTTAATACACAGGCTGAATTTCCTTCTCAGCCTGAGACCAGTCTCCTCCATTCAAAGTCTTTGTCTTCCTAGTGTTTTTGTTGCCTTCAATGTTGGTGGGGGAGGGGAGAGGTGGACTGATGCTTCCACTGTCTTTTATACTTTCAATTCATGTCCCAGGAAAGATATGGCCCAGGCATGTCCTGGAAGGCCATGCTGAGTCACAAAATTGAGCTCTCCATTGTGTGGTGCTTGCACAACTCTCTCTTAAAGAATTGTAATTCTCTTGCTTACAATTTCCCTACTGGTCAGTGGTTCATGATGGTCACTTAACCCTCATTTTGGTGAGGGTCACTCCTTTGTTGTCCCGGGAGAGCTAGCAGTGGGTGACTCCCAAACATATTTCAATAGCAACCATATAGTAAAATCTCAGAACTTCACACACAACAATGATATGAATATTTGGACAGAATGAGTTGCAGCAGATCATGACCTTTCATATGGTATCCACAAGGTATGCTTTGTATGAAATATCACAACTATATACCAGTGATGAATACGGGGGTTACTGGGTCTTACTTTGAGGTATAGTGCATCACAGGAGAGATGTAGGAAATATTTGTTCTCAGGCCATGAGTCTGAAGGGGAAAAGGAGGACTGGCTGGGTATGAACAATGGGATGGCAAGCCTGAGGAATGAAGCGTGAGGTGGGGTAGGCAAGGAGAATAGCACAGGGACAAGGAGCCAGAGATGAGGAGGGGACAGGACTAAGACAGACATGTTGGCAGGGATGAGGCAGAAGGGCAGAAGAGTCTTGGGCATAAGAGTCTGTGCTCATTAGAGTGTGCTCTCCTCCAGAGCCTGAAGAAGAAGCTAGAATTCACCATTCCTCCGCTCCCAGCAGATATCTGTGAAGCCCACTGGCGGAGGTGATCCACACAGAGGATGACAATCTACACTTGCTGTCAGTTACCTCAAGTGTCAAAAGTCTGTGTGGTGGCTGTAAATGTCTCAACCCTGCTGATGACTCCTCATATGGGTGTCAATATCATGTCACATGATGGAACTAGTGTTTGTTCAATTTTTTTTAGCTTAGAAAATTACACACACGCACAATAGATAAGTACATTAAAAGAACATTATTAATGTTGCAAAGTCAAATGCTCAAAAGTTAGAAAATGACAGAATTTTGGTGGCCTGTGCAACCTTAATTTAGCCCACCTATACATATGTGTTATGACACAGTCTACATGATGTGCTATTTTTTTCCACAGTATCCATGCACCATTGTGTGCATAGGATAGAGATACTCTGGGGATTAATCAGGGTTGGATAGTGAAGAGCACTGTTGTCTGTAGTACCCCTGTCTCATTTGTTGCAACCTTAATTCTGGCATTTGGTAACTTTTGAGTGATTGACTTTGCAACTTCAATGTTCTTTCAACCTAGCTTTGGCGTGTAATAAATATACTATCATTTTGCTGTTCATTAAATTTAATGAAGAGGCCATGCTGTATATGTCCACAGTCTCTACTGAGTTAAGGAGCAAAAGCCAATGGAAAAAATATATATTTACACATGCAAATCAGAGTTCACAATACTTTGTTGCTTTCCAAATCCTTTTTAAAAATGAGCATAGCTCAAAGGTTCATTTGTAGGTGAGTTGTGCACAAAATATAGCCAAAAGCATATTTAATTTTCTCATCAATATGATTCTGAGCAGGATTAGTGCTTTGAGAGAAACCCCTAGCCACACAGATTTCCCCCCAAAACCTTAAACTCCTTATTGTTTTATGTTCAGTAAGCAGCTTCTGGCTAGTGCAAGTGTATCAATATTTATTAGTGTATTCCCTTGTGAGAACTGTGGTGAAGAAGTGGCATGCATCCCAGAGGATGACACAATTAAAAGTTAGTTCAAGTAAAACTGAACTGAAAAATGAAAGACTCTTCCTGTTGCTAAGTACGTCTTGTAATTTAAATGTTCACTGGGACTGGGTAGTGCCCAAATTAAAGTATTAAGCCTACCAATGATGATATTGCAACTTAGGGTATATTAATACAAGTGTTTTGTTTGTGTCTATGAATAAAGTGGTCCTTATTAGAACTAATTACAATGATAATTAAAACAAGCAGCTACATGTATCCCTTGATGTCAGTGGGGTAACACCAGACATGAATTTGGCCCACTGAGCACTGTTTTCTGACTCTCTAGGATGGGTCAAGGTGAGGGGCACTGGTGAATCGGAACACAGATTCAAAGCAGGAGGTTGCACAAAACGATTTGGTAGCCAATTTTCATTTGCCCTGGCTAAAGTGAACTGACCTCAGGAGAGTCAAGCCGACAGACAATTTGGCTGCTGTTGACGTATGAAGGCCTAAAGTCTAAGCATTATTGTGGCTATGCTAAAGAACTCCCTAAAGCTCTGCAAAATGTAATACTAAGAGCTCATATAAAATTACTAGCAAATAAGAGCTTAAGTGTGTGTCAAGTGGAGATATGTTTATACAGCAATAACAAAAGGTTGTGCTCTTAAGGTTGTCTTTAACGTCATATGTATTTGCAAGGTAACATATGATGGTCTGAGCAACTTGAATAACAAGTTATAGATAGGTTTCAGAGTAGCAGCTGTGTTAATCTGTATCTGCAAAAAGAACAGGAGTACTTGTGGCACCTTAGAGACTAACAAATTTATTAGAGCATAAGCTTTCATGGGCTACAGCATCCGATGAAGTGGGCTCTAGCCCACAAAAGCTTATGCTCTAATAAATTTGTTAGTCTCTAAGGTGCCACAAGTACTCCTGTTCTTTTTGAAGTTATAGATAGTAATGAAAACCACAAGAAAGGGATAAGTAGACAAAACTAAAAAGGAAAAAAGTAAAGGCAGACATGATAGACTATAACTCATGGAAAAGTAGGTCAAAACTATTGTAACCTTTTGTACACTGGAAATTTGGGGTATATTAGGGCATAATGAAAATATACTTGGCTAGAAGGTAGAGCTGTAATGGTGACTGAACTAACTGGAAAAATTATAATATAGAATAAACAAGGGAGAAGAAGTCTACATAAACCAGTCATAATCCACTTTGAACCAGCGCAGGTGGACAGGCTTGGTACCCCAGAATTGGTAAATTAGCCTTTTTTGTTTGTGCTGTTTAACCTTAGACACCTAGTCTATAATTAACAAACCAAACCTGAGCATGACCAGCTGATTTCTCAATCAATAAATATTCAAAAGAATGCATTAGTTACACCCCTTATTGCTAATCTACACAGTACTTCTGGAAATTCTTCATGATTGTCCCAATTCTTCCAGATAACTTTAAGATTTGATCATAGATGGAGTTTGCTCAATGAACATACCTGGTGTATGGAAATCTTATTCCCTTGAGAGGTTTATTGTTAATTTATTCAGAGGCCAGGAAAAGAAGATAAGGAAATAAGATTGTTAAACTGAAAATAAAATAACTATGGGTAGAAAGAATCTTTATTGTGATTAAGGTAGCTGTGTATAGAACACAGACAGAACTATGTGATTGCATGACAGATTCAATATTGCATACAAAACAACTGTATTTAAAGAACTTCAAGGTTGCAAAGTTAAGCACTGTAAAGTCAGGAAATGCCACACTTAAGGCTAATTGTACAACATTATTTCAGCCCCTATTTGGGCAGTATGAGATCATGTAATTAAAAGACTGTGTCATAATGCACCTATATGTACAAGAGAGCCAAATTAAGATTGCATTGACAACCTTAGCTGGGGCATTTCCTAACTTGAGTGCTTGACTTAGATAAAATAAGGCTGCAATCTTTTAAAATCATTCTTGGATATAATTTCCTAGGTTTAGAAAAAAAATGAAAAAACAAATTCTCTTATCTGGAATCATATTTACCCCTACATGGCTCATCAGCAGAACTGGAACCTTTAGCTCCACAGCACTGGCCTCTACCCCTTGAGCTGATGGAGTAATTGAGAGCAGTACAAGTCTGTTAGCTTTGTGGGCTAGAGGCAGATGAGATACTGTCATAAATATAAAGGGAAGGGTAACAACCTTCCTGTATACAGTACTATAAAATCCCTCCTGGCCAGAGGCACAAAATCCTTTTACCTGTAAACGGTTAAGAAGCTCAGGTAACCTGGCTGGCACCTGACCAAAAGGATCAATAAGGGAACAAGATACTTTCAGATCTGGGGGGAAAGGTTTTGGTCAGTCTGTTCTGTGTGCTTGCCGGACACAGATCAAGGAAGCAAGCAATTCAAATCCATTAGACTTAGTTAAGTACTAGCAAGGGAATGCGTTAGCTTATTTTTGTTTTGGCTTGTGATTTTCTCTGTGCTGAGAGGAAGGTGTATTCCTGGCTTTCTTTTTGTAACTTTAAAGTTTGGCCCAGAGGGAAATCCTCTGTGTTTTTGAATCTGATTGCCCTGTAAGATTATCTTCCATTCTAATTTTACAGAGGTGCTCTTTTACCTTTTTTCTTTATAATAAAGTTCTGTTTCTTTTAGAATTTGATTGGGATTTTTTTTTAGTGTCCTAAAAAGACCCAAGGTTGGTCTGTGCTCATCCTGTTTATTCTCAAGCCTCCCCAGGAAAGGGGGTGTAGGGGCTTGGGGGGATACTAGGGGGAGTAGGAACTCCAAGTGGGCCTTTCCCTGAGTTTGTCTAAATCACTTGGTGGTGGCAGTGTTACCTAATCCAAGGTACAAGGGAGAATTTGTGCCTTGGGGAGTTTTTAACCTAAGCTGGTAGAAATAAGTTTAGGGGGTCTCTCATGCGGGTCCCCACGTCTGTACCCTAGAGTTCAGAGTGGGGAGGGAACCCTGACAGATATACTTACCCAATGGGTTTCACAGCTATTTGGTAGACAGCAGAGGTATGCCGAGAGTCAGGAGTCCTGTGTTCTATTTTATGTTCTGAAAGGGAGTGTGCTGTGCTCTCTCAATGCTTTTTCCCCTGGCTACTCCATCTGCCGTCTCTGCCTCTGCCCTCCAACCTCAGCCAATCTACTTTATCCTATCCATAGTCCCCCTGTAGCCTGTCTTTACTCCTCTCCTGCCCCACCCTCAGCCTTCTCTGCCCCCCCCCCCCCGCACTCCTCATCCCTCTGTATTCCAGTCGAGTGGCTTTCTCCTTTTCCTGGGCACCAGTTGTGGGGGCATTGGAAGCACAGGAGAAACAGTCTCCCTGCTTTCAGTTCCTGTGTTGAGCTGCTGAGGGGAGCAAATGCTGGGGAAGTCCTGCTCAGCCCCAGCATACGTTGTTTAGAGCATGCTCAGACCAGACAGAATCTTCTGAGAATTTAGCTGCCAAATCTAACAAGTCTCTACAGAGCATTTGTGAACTGAGATTTATCAGAAGTTTACCTCCAAACTCACCCTAGTTGACCCCTTTATGACCCTGGCTGCCTCCAAATTAAGCTTCATAGGTCTCTGCATGACCCCCTCCCTCCCGCCACATCCAGCCTTGCTCTCTGTGACCCCATGTGACCTCACTGCCTCCGGACACACTCTGATCAACCCTGCCATGACCCAGGCTCTTTCCAAATTTTTCCTTATTACTTCCAGACTTGCTTTCTGTGATCCACATGTAGCCCTCCACATTAGCACTCATTGACCCGCTGTGACCCTGACTCCCCCCCAAATTATTCCTGATTGACCCTTGCATAACCCCACTATTTCCAGCCTTGCAACACCATGTGACCCCTCTTCTTCCAAACTCCCCTTAATGACCCCACCATGACCCTAGCTGCCTCCAAATAGTGCTCCATTGACCCCCCGAAATGACCCATTACCTCCAGCCTTGCTGGCTGTGATCCCACTTCCTTCAAACTCATCCTGATTGACTACTCCGTGACCCTCATTGCCTCCAAATTGCGCTTCAGTGACCCCTACATGACCCCAGCAACCTCTAAATTGCTCTTCAGTGACACTTATTCCAGCCTTGATGTCTGTGAACCCATGTGACCCCCCCCCACTGCCTCCAGACTCACCTTCATTGACCCCTTTGCTAACCTGGCTGTTCCTCATTGACTCCTGCATGCCCTCCTGACCACTACATCTAGCGCTGCTCACTGTGACCCCGTGTAAACCCCCGGCCTCACCCTGTTGACACCTACATGACCACAGCTGCCTTCGAATTGCCCTTCTTTAACTCCTGCATAACCCTCTTGATCCAACCTTGCTCTCAGTGACCCCCCAGTATGACCTCTCTGCCTCCAGACTTGCCCTCGTTCCCCATCAGTGACCCTGGCAGCTTCCAAGTAGTTGCTCATTGAACCATTCATAATCACACTACCGCCAGCCTTGCTCTCTCTAGCTCCATGTGACCTCACTGCCTCCATGGGCACTCTCTTTGACCCCTCTGTGACCCTGGCTGATTCCAATCTGTTCCTTATTGACACTTGCATGATCCCCAGTACATCCAGTCTTACACTCTGTAACCACGTGACCCCTCTTTCTCCAAATTAACCCTATTTGGATCCTGCATGAACCTGGCTGTCTCCAAATTCTTCTTCATTGACCCCCCCACTACTTCCAGCATTCCTCTCTGTAACCCCATGTGATGCCCTCTTTCTCCAAATGCCCCTCATTGATCTCTCAGTGACTCTTGTTGCCTTCATTTTATGCTTCATTGACCCTCCATGACCCCCACTACTTTCAGTCTTCCTGTCTGTGACCCCATTTGACCCCACTGCCTCCATACTTGCACTCATTGATCCCCTCCATGACCCTGGTTGCTCCCAAATTGTTCCTCATTTACCGCTGCATGACCCCAATACATCCAGCCTTGCTCCCCAAGGGTATTTTCTGCTGTACCTTCACCTCCAGCTTTGCTCTCTGTAACCCCATCTGACACCCCTCATGTACCCCTACATGACCCTGGCTGCCTCCAAATTGAGCTTCATTGGCTCATGCATAACCCACCCCACTACCTGCAGACTTGGTTTCTGTGGCCCTTCTGCCTCCAGACTAGCACTCATTGCTCCCTCCGTGACCCAGGCAGCTTCCACATTGTTCCTTATTGAACCCTGAAAAAACCCACTACATTCAGCCTGCTCTGTGTAACCACCTGTGACCCCTCTTCCACC
The DNA here is from genome assembly GCF_965152235.1 of Eretmochelys imbricata. Taxonomy (NCBI): domain Eukaryota; kingdom Metazoa; phylum Chordata; order Testudines; family Cheloniidae; genus Eretmochelys; species Eretmochelys imbricata. The sequence goes on along the minus strand of NC_135572.1, from coordinate 190,454,230 downwards.
AAACTAACCCTCGCTGACTCGTCTGTGACCCTTGCTGCCGCCAAAGTCATCTTCAATGATCCCTGAATAACCCCACTACTGCCAGCCTTACTCCCTGTGACCCCATGTGACCTCAGTGCCTCCAGATTCACTCTAATTGATCCCTCTGTGACCCTGTTTGCCTCCTAATTGTTCCTCATTGACCCCTGCATGACCCCACTACCTCGAGCATTGCTTTCTGTGAACCCACAACCTCACTCCCATTGACACCTACAGGAGTTGGGCTGCCTCCAAATAATTATTCGTCATTAAATCCTAGATAACCCCTCTTGATTCAGCCTGGCTCTCAGTGACCCCATATGACCTCTTTGCCTTTAGGCTCACTCTTGTTGTCCCCGCCGTGACCCTGTCTGCCTCCATATTGTGCTTCATTGACGGTTTCATAACCCCACTACCTCCAGCCATGTACCCTGTCACCATATATGACCTCCCTAGTGACTCCAAATTTGTCCTCATTTCCCCGCCCCCCCCCCATGACCCAGGCTGTTGCCAAATTGTTCCTCGTTGAACCCTGCATAACTCCACTACATCCAGCCTTGATCTCTGTAACCCTGTGTGCTCTCACTGCCTTCAGACTGACACTCATTGACACCTCTGTGACCCTGGCTTCTTCCAAATTGTTCCTCATTAAGTCCTGCATGACCCCATTACCTCCTGCTTTACTCTCCATGAGCCTCCGTGACTCACTTTCTCTAATTATGACCTCACTGACTGCAGCAGCCTCCATTTTTTTCTTCATTGATGCCTTCATAAGGCCATTGTCTCCAGCCTTGCTCTCCATATGGGGTCAATGAACGTGAGTCAGGAGGCAGTGGGGTCATGCGGGGTTAAAGAGAGCAAGACTGGAGCAGGTTGGTTGAGAAAGAATTTAGAAGAGGTCATGGAGAGGTCAAAGAAGGTTCCTCTGGAGGGAGACAGGTCATGAAGGGTCACAGAGAGCAAGGCTGGAGGTAGTGGGGTAATGGGCCATTGAGGTACAATTTGGAGTCAGCCAGGGATCAATGAGTGCCATTGCGGAAGCAGAGAGGGTTATGCAGAGTAAAGCTGGATATAGGGGGTCAATGAGGAACAATTTAGAGGCAGATTGTGTGATGGTCCGTTGGACCCTAGAATATCTTTGAAGAAGAGAGTGTGACTACAGTCTTAGTCACTGTATGGGCTTTTGTAGGATTTATATATGCATGGATAATTGTAACTTACCGTATATACTCGTTCATAAGCCAAATTTTTTTAGTAAAAAAGGGAAGCACCAGAGAAGGGGGTTGGCTTATGAACGGGTATAGGGCGGGAGAGGTGGGACACAGCCCCTCCCCCCAACAGAGGGAGCAAGGAGGGGCAGCACAGCCAGCAGAGAAGAGGCGGGGCCAGAGTCTCGCCACTTCTGGCATCTCTGCTCTCCCCGCAGCCTCCGAAGCAGCTGCAGCTCCGGGACTGGCAGGCTGCAGCTGTGCTGCTCGGCCCCACCCACCAGAGCAGGCTGTGGCCACGCCACCCGGCCCGCCAGAGCATGCTGAGGCCACGCTGCCTGGCCCAGCCTGCTGGAACATGCTGCGGCCACGCCACCTAGTCTGGCCCGCTGGAGCAGGCTGCGGCCGCGCTGCCCAGCCTGCTGGAGCAGCTCCAGCCAGGCCAGAGACATCCTCCCCTGGCCCTCCCCAGATAAGGTGGGAAGGAATGGGATGGGGAGAGTGTGGGGGTCCCAGGCTAGGGGTGGGGTCATGTGGGGGGTGGTCACAGGGGTTACTCCCCTGACCCCCAGCTTCTACCCCCGCCAAAATTTCCCCACCAGTTGCTGTCCCGGCCCATCAGGGTAAGCAGCTGGTGCACCAGGACACTTTGTTTACTTAGGTTTACCTCTGTGCGTGAGGACGCTCAAGGTAAACAAACCATCTCGACCCACCAGTGGCTTATCCTGATGGCCCGGGAGCCAAAGTTTGCTGACCTCTGAATTATAGGGTTGGCTTATGAATGGGTCATAAAAAAATTCCATTTTTACTTATCCATCTTGGGGGGGGGGGTCAGCTTATAAACGAACCGGCTTATGATCGAGTATATATGGACTATTGCTTTAATAAACCTTGTAGTACAGATCAGACATTGTGGTCTTGGACTTCATGTGTGCCTGGAGTCTCCAGATTTGAGAAAAGCACCAGAGGTGATTTTCACTCTGAACTTGTCACTGTAGCAACAAGAGCTGGTATTAAAATGGTATTTTAATACAAAATTACTAAATGCAATTTAAATAAAAAAGGCTACAGGTTGAATCAGAAGCAGAAACACAAAAGAGGCAGAAGTAACCCTTCAGCCTTTTAGGTTTCTGGCTTCATTAATAGGGGATGGGAGGGATTTATGATTTTTGACCCATTGCAAAATGTATTAAAAGCCACGTGCAGCAGTGTGTGTCTACAAATAGTTTATTGCAAGCCTAAACCTTGGTGTCACCTCCCCACATATTATGTGGAATTCAAAATGGAGAATGGAAAACACAAAACAACAATGAAAAAAGCTTTTAAAATTCATTGTTTAATAGAAACTTGCACATTTTCACCAAGATGTGCGAGGTGGTAAGAGAAGAACTTTATGGTGCCTTCCCTTTTTGTGCACCCTGCCATACAAGGAGAGACTTGCAGTGTCATTTCTGGATCGTAAACATCAGCTGAGGGAGGAAGAGTAAAGCAGCAAGACCTGCACTTATGGCCAGAAGAGTACAGGCTCCTGCTGCACCTGAACCATGTCCTAAGACCTTTCCATGATACCATGTGCCGCAGACCAGCAACATTTTGGACAATTTCATGGGTGGTTACCCCTTGCAACAGGGACTTAATAACAGGTGGACAGGGCAAATGTACCCCCTGCAGGCTTCACCCACCTGCAAGGATGGCACGTGTGCGCTAAATGCAGAATTAGGGCATGTATTTGTTGACACTGGTTTCAATGGTCAATGACAAGTTTATGCACTTTTTTATTAATGGTTTTGGTGTGCTGATGGCAGCTGGTTTATCTAGCAATGCTTTAATACTGGGTGGGTTTTTTTGTAATACAGCATGTTCACAAATAAAGGCATGTATTTTATTAAGAAAGTTTATTACCATCAATGCATCACATCACATAATGTGAATTTCAAATAATAAAGATAAACATGTGATAAGGGACAACTGGGAAGCTGTATCCAAACACAGAGTCTCAATACACAATCAATCCATAATGAAAATCCATAGTTCTTGCCAAACACTGTCTCCCCTCCCCGTTTCATAAGCAGTCATCTTATTCGTAATTAAAATGTATGACAATCAATCCCTACCCCTTTTCACTGTGTGATGTGACAGTTATTAATTTACTGATAACATTGCTGTACAACACATTCACAAATGTACTATTCTCTCTCTCTTCCATTGGCCCATGCAAGTCCATAATATGGGAGCACAGAACATCCCTGACTTCTGTAGCCCAGGTGCATCCTGTTCCAGCTGTGATAGGTACACTCTCTGGTTGCATGTACCAGTTCAGCATGTACCATTACAGTTGCATGTACCAGTTCAGCAATCCATTACAGCAATCCATGACAGTCATTGGTCCATTCAGGGGCAAATGGATCATTTTTGGCTTCCAAAGATTGTGAATAGCACAGCAAGCCACAATAGTGTGAATAGCACTGATGACAAACGGGTGTGTGGACAGCGTGAGCAGGATTTCAAATTTGCCAAACACACATTTAACAACCTACTGAGAGTGTAATTAAACATTTTTGCCAGACCCTCTCAGATCAGGATATGGTTTCATTAGCTAAGTCAAAAAGGGGATATGTAAGGTCTCCCATAACAACAATGGGGACAGAAACTCCATTAATGACAATGTCATTTGGTGGGAATAGTGTCTCAGCCTGTCCACGAAAGTATATAAGAACATAAGAACGGCCATACTGGATCAGACCAAAGGTCCATCTACCCCAGTATCCTATCTTCCAACAGTGGCCAATGCCAGGTACCCCAAAGGGAATAAACAGAACAGGTAAACAACAAGCGATCCATCCCCTGTTGCCCATTCCCAGATTCTGGCAAACAGAGGCTAGCGTCACCATCCCTGCCCATCCTGGCTAATAGCCATTGATGGACCTATTCTTCATGAATTTATCTAGCTCTTTTTTTAACCCTGTTATAGTCTTGAACTTCACAACATCCTCTGGCAAGGAGTTCCACAGGTTAACTATGCGTTGTGTGAAAAAATACTTCCTTTTGTTTGCTTTAAACCTGCTACATATTAATTTCATTTGGTGACCCCTAGTTCTTGTGTTATGAGAAGGAGTAAATAACACTTCCTTATTTACTTTCTCCACTCCAGTCATGATTTTATAGACCTCTATCATATCCCCCCTTCGTCATCTTTTTTCCAAGCTGAAAACTCCCAGTCTTCTTAATCTCTCTTCATTTGGCAGATGCTCTATGCCTCTCATCATTTTTGTTGCCCTTTTTTGAATCTTTTCCAATTCCAATATATCTTTTTTGAGATGGGGCGACCACATCTGCACACAGTATTCAAGATGTGGGCATACAATAGATTTATATAGAGCAATATGATATTTTCTGCCTTGTTATCTATCCCTTTCTTAAAGATTCCCAACATTCTGTTCGCTTTTTTGGCTGCTCCTGCACATTGAGTTGATGTTTTCAGAGAACTATCCACAATGACTGCAAGATCTCTTTCCTGAATGGTAACAGCTAATTTAGACCCCATCATTTTATATGTATAGTTGGATTATGTTTTCCAATGTGCATTACTTTGCATTTATCAACAGTGAATTTCATCTGTGATTTTGTTGCCCACTCACCCAGTTTTCAGAGATCCTTTTGTAGCTCTTTGCAGTCTGCCTGGAAATTAACTATCTTGAGTAGTTTTGTATCATCTGCAAATTTTGCCACCTCACTGTTTACCTCTTTTTCCAGATCATTTATGAATATGTTGAATAGGACTAGGCCCAGTACAGACCCCTGTGAGACACAACAATTTACCTCTCTCCATTCTGAAAACTGACCATTTATTCCTACCCTTTGTTTACTATATTTTAACCAGTTGCCAATTAATGAGAGAACCTTCCCTCTTATACCATGACTGCTTACTTTGCTGAATAGCCTTTGGTGAGGGACCTTGTCAAAGGCTTTCTGAACATCTAAATATGCTATATCCACTGAGTTATATCCACTTGTCCACATGCTTGTTGACCCCCTCAAAGAATTCTAGTATATTGGTGAGGCATGATTTCCCTTTACAAAACTCATGTTGACTATTCCTCAACAAATTATGTTAATCTGTGTGTCTGACTATTTTGTTCTTTACTATAGTAAAAAATTACTAAAGTAGACTCTCGATTAGTGGAAAACATAGGCATCAGGAACTTTTCTAGTGCAGCCCATGCTAGCATCCATAAATTGGCCTCTGGGGTCCACAAGGGCCTGCATAACAATGAAGTAGTAGTTTTTGTGGTTAATTTACTCATGTGCTCTTTGAGGGGGGCAAACTATGGACACAGGTTCCACCAGTGGCCCTTGCATAGTCTGAAAACACATTCTCTCAAAACCAGCAATTAGATAGAGAAATTATTTATGACCACCACCTTTGGGTAAATCACATGCCTGATTGAAACCTCCGCCACCACTATACCTACAGTTGACTTTCCACAAGCTAGTTAGCAATGGCTCTGTACCAGTATGGTGTAGGCAGCTTCTTGATGGTTATATAAATCCGCTTCTGGACTGGTATGCCTCCCCTCATGCATGTATTATGATCCTGGAGAGTCATGTCAAGCTGCTCAGAAAACTCCAGAAATGTAATTTTCTTCATGCAAAAGTTCTGGATCCACTGCTGGTCATTCCAGGTCCACATGATGTGATCCCACCAGTCTGTGCTTCTGCCCCTGCTCCAAAAGCAGTGGTCTATGTAAGAGACATCAGTGGCTATATTGAGAATCATGAGCTGCATCAGCCAGTTTGAGTCTTTCACATCTGTATTATCATCATCTTCCACTTCCTCCATCAAGTGCTTTTGGTAGGTCAGAAAATGCCACCAAAATGTTCATGCATCTCATGGATGCACTGCCCATTTCCTAAAACAGGAGCGAAAGCCAAAGCAAGACAAGTTCTTCAAATAGTGACTCCTACATATTGCTGGTTCTGGCTGCAAAAGTGTGCAGACCCAGAAGATGGCTTGGCAGGATGTATTGGCAGGCTGCAACAATTTCCTGTAATGTGCAGGGTAGACGGTCAAGTTTTCCCCCACTGCATCATGAACAAAAGGCTAGAGTGGCTACAGCTGTTGAGGGCACTAGGAAGCCTGGGATACAGACTCAGGTCTGAGGTAATGCAGTATAGATGCCAGAGCATTGGTGTGAGATGTGGGTTAGGAAATTCTAAATCTAGGATAAATACGCAGTGTGGATGCTGAGGACCAGACTTGCAAACCCAGGGTCTGCGGACTACAGTCTCACTACCTGTGGTCTTACATCGTAGTGTAGACATACTTTAAGTCTGTGTGCCTCAGTTCCCCTTCTGTAAAATGGGAGAGTAGTTACGTATTCAGAGGTGTTATGACGATAAAGACATTAAAGACTGTGAGGTGATCACATACTACAGAAACAGGAGCCTAAATGTGCGTAAACACAGATACTATAGCTGTCAGTCACTTAGGACCTGATCCAAAGCCCATTGACATCAATGAGTCTTTCTGTGGATTTCATGGGGCTTTAGATTATGCCTTTACTAACATAATTAATTCAGTGATAGTTCATTCATAAAAAATGTCCTACTCCAGAACTCAGTCCTTGTGTTATTTTAAGGGAGAACTCCCTTACCTGCTGATTAACGTTTTATCCCTGTAGACAGATACTGACTATAACTATTTAAATATTTTCACAAAAAAGTTGAAAATGTATGTGGTGCAATGAAGGCATATGAAGGCAAGAAAACACAGGCTTTCCCAGCAAATTTCCTTTTTAACTTAGTGAAAACAAGAATTGTGCTTCCTAATTGTGGAACACGTTAAGGTCAAAGTGTGAATTCTACTGGCTGAGCCACATTGTTGCTGACTGAAATTCACCATCATAATGATTGATAGCATTCATGCTCCCAGCAGAGCATGGTACTCAGATAGAATCTTTGGGACATGGGAGCTCATATTGGTTTTCTGGGACTTTATGGAAGAGCAAATAAAATCTCTATCTATTTTTCAGAATTGCAGGATACAGAAATGAACAGTTCTGCAACAGTGGAAAGAGGAGGTTTAGAAGAAAGTTGTCTCTGCTCAGCAGAGAGAATTGAATAGTCATTTAGTCAAGTAATTTTTCACTACATATACATTGCAAGATGAGTCTGAAAATAATGTCTGTAATTAGAGGGATGTTTAAGCAAGTTCAGGAGTCACTGTTTATATATTAGAATTTGTGATGCTCATGATTGTATGCAAAAAAGTTCACATTATTTACAAATTATTCTGTATTCAGTGAGGAGGAGTCAAACGAAAACCCTGAATTCAAGTATCTTCAGAATATGGAAATGTTTCAGTTAATGTAAATCCCAAATTAGACACAGCCTCATCACGACAACTTATAATACTCAAGAGCCAAGTGTGGCAATTTATGATGATCTTGTTAATTTAATTCTTAGCAAGTACCACTAACTACTGTTGAGTAGTTCTTAGAATCAAATAGAGAATAAAAACAGATTTGTGACAGGCAAGCATTTTTCTGTGAAGCACAAAGCTCATTAGAGCTTTAAAATAGATCTATATTTATCTTTTCAACCATTTATTGAGTCCTCAGCCCCAATGAGGAACAAGGAGTGTGCCACAGCACCCTGAATGTTCATAGCAAAGACAGACTCATCAGACACAGCAGTGTGTGGAATAAAGTCTAACACATGCCCCACAGTCTGTGTAGGGTTGAGGTTTGGAAGAGAGGAATAGTGCTTAGCTGGGCAGTCAGTAAAGGAATGAAGCTCTATTCTGGTTTCACATTGTGGCAGCTAGGTTTTCATAAAATAGCATATGTAAATACTATTAAAAACTTCCTTTGAAAAAGATTTATTTTACTACACTCTGGTACAAATTAAGAGCCATTGTACAATGGAGTTTGTTTAAAAAAAAAAATCAAAACAGAGGTGTAGGAATGCCTAACCAAATAGGCACTGAATAAAACATTCCCAGGAACTTTATACATTTTAATACCTTTCACAAGTTCCACATGTTGATAATACCTTCTCATGCAGTGAATTTAAAGTAGACGCTCAAAGAAATGGAGAGACAAAGTGGGTGAGGTGATATCTTCTGAGATACAGAAGTTGCTCCAGTAAATGATATTACTTCACTAAACTTGTCTATCTAATATCCTGGGACTAACAGAGCTACAACTGCATAAGAGAAATGGATATAGACAGGGGGTCTGAGCCTGCAGTCCTCACTCAGGTAAAACTTCCTTTAAAGTATGTAGAGTTTAATTTAAGGTACGCAATTTTACACTCAGTATTCTGACATTATCCCATCTCCATCATATATCTAATTTAAGAGCATAATTCCAATCTGAAAGGATAATACTTAAGGCTACATTTTAGTCACTTGTATTTTTAGTCAAAGTCATGGACAGGCCATGGGCAGTAAACAAAAATTCACAGCCCGTTGGGGTGTGATGGGTTGGATCACAGAAAACCTGTTGGGAACTGCCAACTGATGTGCTGGGAATACCTCTGAGCCTGTTTATCCTGGCAGCTTGGGACTTCAGTGCCTTGCCTGGTTTCAGCCAGACATGCTAGCCTTCTGCAAACCCAGACCCAGGTCTAAACAACATCCCCCAAAAGCTGCAGGCTTAACTGAAAACCGCTTAAGAAGTGTTCCTGTCTCCAGCACTCAGAAGCCCAGCTCCCAATGGGGTCCAAACCCTAAATAAATCAGTTGTATCCTGTATAAAGCTTATACAGAGTAAACTCATAAATTGTTCACTCTCTATAACACTGAGAGAGAGAGATGCACAGCTGTTTGCCCCTCAGGTATTAATACATACTCTGGTTTCAGAGTAACAGCCATGTTAGTCTGTATTCGCAAAAAGAAAAGGAGTACTTGTGGCACCTTAGAGACTAACCAATTTATTTGAGCATGAGCTTTCGGGAGCTACAGCTCACTTCATCGGATGCATACTGTGGAAACTGCAGAAGACATTATATACACAGAGACCATGAAACAATACCTCCTCCCACCCCACTCTCCTGCTGGTAATAGCTTATCTAAAGTGATCACTACATTGTAAGGAGAATGATCACTTTAGATAAGCTATTACCAGCAGGAGAATGGGGTGGGAGGAGGTATTGTTTCATGGTCTCTGTGTATATAATGTCTTCTGCAGTTTCCACAGTATGCATCCAATGAAGTGAGCTGTAGCTCACGAAAGCTCATGCTCAAATAAATCGGTTAGTCTCTAAGGTGCCACAAGTACTCCTTTTCTTTTTACATACTCTGGGTTAATAATAAGTAAACAGTGATTTTATTAAATACAAAAAGTAGGATTTAAGTGGTTCCAAGTAATAATCGACAGAACAAAGTAAATTACCAAACAAAATAAATTAAAACATGCAAGTCTATGTCTAATACAGTAAGAAAGTGATTACAGATGAAACCTCATCCTCAGAGATGTTCCAGTAAGCTTCTTTTACAGATTAGCCTCCTTTTAGTCTGGGTCCAGCAATCACTAACACCCCCATGGTTACTGTCCTCTGTTCCAGTTTCTTTCAGGTATCCTTTGGGGGTGGAGAGGCTATCTCTTGAGACAGCTGAAGACAAAATGGAGGGGTCTCCCAGGGATTTAAATAGACTATATTTTGTGGGTGGACACCCCTCCCTCCCCTGTGTAGAAACCAGCTACAAAATGGAGTTTTGGAGGAGTCACATGGGCAAGTCACATGTCCATGCATGACTCAGAACTTACAGGTAGCAGCCATGGTTGACATGCTACCTTGAATGTCCTCAGGTAGACTTCTTATGTGGATTGGAGTCTTCCAAGATCCACTGTGTGTTACATGTTTCTTGACTGGGCACTTAACTTGCACATTCCATTCTAAAGAAGCTGACCAAATGTCTTACTAAGGCTACTTAAAATGAAACAAGTACATAGCCCATATTCATAACTTTGAATACAAAAATGACACATGCATACAAATAGGATGAATATATTCAGTAGATCATAACCTTTAAAGTGATATGTTACATGGCATATGTAGCATAAAACATTTTCCAGTTATGTCATATTTACACTCATAAGCATATTTCTACAAAGCATTGTGGGGTGCAATGCCACACTGTCCATGACTTTTACTAAAAATACCCATGACTAAAACTTGGGTGGAGGGCCGCGGGTGCTGGGAAGGGGGCAGTTCGGGGGCACCATGGTGGCTGGGGGCGATGGCGTGGGGGATCCTGCTGGTGGGGGGGCTGGGCAGAGGGGCCAGGACCCCCACTGTTGCTGGTGGAGCAGAGGCTGGGCTGCTGCGCATGGCCCAGGACCGCAGCTGGTGCTGGAGAGGAGGGTTGGCAGGGCTCCCTACCTGGCTCCATGTTCCTGCAGCTCCTAGGTGGTGGAGGAGTCAGGGGGCTCGGCCGGCTGCTCCCGCCAGATGTGCAGCTGCCGCAGCTCCCATTGGCCAAGAAGCGCAGCCAATGGGAGCTGCGTGGGTAGGACCTGTAGGCGTGAGCAGCATGTGGCACAGAGCCCTCCCCTAGCCCCTAGGAGCTGCAGGCCATGAGAGCCAGGGAGCCTCCCACCCCTAGGTAAGAGCTCCCCTCCCAACTCCCTGCCCCCTTCCACACACCCAAACTGCTGCTGCTGGCCCAGGGGCTACCCAGCTCAGACAGCCCCTGAGCCAACACCAGGGGCTGAAGAAGTCACAGAAAGTCACAGAGTCAGTGACTTCCGTGACCTCCCTGACAGACCCTATACTTCCCTCTCTATGCCATTTCCTTCTTAAACAGATATTTGACTCCATTTCAGCTGTTCAGGATGTAACCAGTGCATTCCGCAGCTGTTGTTGATTATTAGAGGAAAAGCTTGTGCAAAGTGGTGGGTCTCATGTTATAAGTGTAGCATTTATACCTCAAAAGGTAAACAATCAGGCTCTTACTGATCCCTGGTGACAGTGTTGCGAATCCAAGGGCCCTCCATCAAATCACCCTTGCATGTCTGAGCCTGAACTCCATCACCTGCCATATCTTTGTGAAATGCAACTGTCATGGGATTTTTTTGCTGAGAAAGAAGCAGTTATTGAGATTCGCAAGGATTAGTCCATTGAGGCCTCTTAAAGATTAGTATCAGAACCTGGAAGTGGATTTGGAATCTGATAACAGGCTGGTGTCTGGAGTGATACACTGAAATTATGTGTTCTTGTCCACTCGCTTATCGAGAAGGCATGCTGCTGTATGGGGAACAAGCAGATGGAAACACCCAGAAGTGTCCTGAATTTCGTGAAACATCTACTTACTCAGTTTGGAGGTCGTGAAAACTTCAATTTTCACATGAAATGTTCTTCTAAATTTAAAGTGTGTGTTGTCCAAATGCAATTTGGTTAAAAACAAACAAACGTTTTTAATTAAATGAAACCTGAGATATTGCAAAGTAATATGGATTCTTATTTGATAATCATTCTTTCCCAGCTTTCAAGACTAACAGCAGAATTTAAAAGAGAATATGGCAGCCCAGAACTTGCATTTTACAAAACAGCCACAGAGCTCACAGTTTAAGACTGCTTATTTTATTTTCTGCTACAAAAGTAGAATGTGATTTTTTTATTACTTTATTCTGAAGCGGGTAAAATGAATTCCCATATATGGCATAAATTTGGTCATACATAGAGTCTGTAGCAGGGCCAAGGACTGAACCGCCACCTCATGACTCCCAGGTAGTTTGTTAACCACAAGACCATCTTTTGCCTCCAACAGCTAAATGAAATACTGGCTAGTCACTTTTTTTTTTTTTAGCCAAATCTTGCTTTCTTTACTGAATCTTTGAGTTTAATGGAAGTTTTTCCCTGGGGAAGAATTAAGGATTTGGTCTTCTGTCACCATGATACATTGTGCTGTTTTCATTATATTGTGAATAAGTAACTACTGCAAAAGTAAAACAGTAACTAAATGGTCAGAAGATTCAATAAACAGATTTATCTTCACTAACTGTATTACTGACAAGGTTTGCAACTTAAATCCAATTTTGCAGGAGGATGGCTATTTCATGTATCAGAATAAGATTTTGATTTCTAAATAATTTGGTGCTTTATGGCAAATAGCAGTGCAGCGTCAACATCTTCTACAACAAATTCCTAAGTGCATTGTGTTGTGAGGAAGAACTTATATCTTAGGAAGTAAAATACTTGAAAGTGTTGCTCAGCTCTACCCACTTTAAAACTCATTTCTTGGTCACTGAATCTGAAGGGGTTGCATTTAAAGTGCCTCTTTATTTTTTTCCCCATTTCAAGCTACAAAAGGAGTCCTATAGTATTTTTCTATCATCCCTTGGTAGTGGACCATATTCACATCAAGATTATATTTTCAATCGACGCCAGTCAAAAGTGATCATTTTGGCAAAGCAGCTCCATCATGCTATGCACTTAGGCAGAGTAGATGTGTCTATGCAAACAGTGTCTCCTCCTGAAGTTTTTTCTCCCAGTGCATCACTAGATGTCAGGGAAGAGCTCATTCAGACCTTGCTTACACTTCTGTGGAGTTACTTGCAATTTACAGCTCTAGAAGTGAGATTACAATCAGGCCGCAATGTCATAAGTTTCTCTATAAAACAAATTTGTCATCTGAACCATATGATGCAACTATTTGATGGGAAGACATGAGGTGGATACAGTCATATTCTTCCAATTTATCTTCTGCATTTTGGTATTCTGCCTCAGACTGAGATGCAGGTTTGGAGCAATACATTATATACATATAGTCCACTGCTCAGAGTGTTACATGTCCCCTCCTGTACTTGATCCAAAGAGGATGAGTCTATTGCAGCCCCTAGTTTCAGAACTTGGCTCTTTAGCTCAAGCCATAAAGACTCATACTTTCAACTTTGACAGACTCTGATTCAGCCTGTGGTGCATTAGCCAAGATGGTGAGTGTCAATCAGAACTAGGAGTTTGTCTAGGTCTAGGAGTTGAACCTAGGATCCATGAAAGAGCTCGGTGAATGATGTTTAATATTTATGAACCTGGGATGATTTTTAATTGTGCTATTTTTATGCTATGAGGGCGTTTAAGCCATTTGTCCAGGGGATGAAAACATCTTTGATGTATCTCAGGTATATCATTGGTTTCATGGTGCATTTGTCCAGAAATTCATCCTTCAAAGTGGCCCATGAAGAGGTTGGCATATTGGGGAGCCATGCTAATACTCATGGCTGTTCCTGTGATTTGGACAAAGTGTTCATCGTTGAATGTAAAATGTTATGGGTAAGGATGAAATGGATGAGTATGGCCAAGTGTTTGGGGTGCATATATGAGGATCATCCATTGTCCTGTAAATATTTGAGGCAGGCAGCTATGCCATCTTTGTGAGGGATGTTGGTGTATAGAGAAGTGACACCTATGGTGGCAAGCCTGGGAGCTTAAATTCATTACTCTGCTAGACACTAAAAACCATGGACTGAACAGAGACCCTGGATTTATTACAACAATCTGTAACCCACTAACAGGTCACTCTACCTTGAATTGTCCCTTAGAACATGTGCTAATTACTTGTGCTAAACAATCTGTTCTGCCTTGCATTTTGCTGTAATGCTGGGAGTTCCTTTTCTAAACCTGAGGAAAAGCTTAGTTGTGGCTTGAAAACTTGTCTCTCTCACCAACAGAAGTTGGTCCAATAAAAGATATTGTCTCGTGTGCCTTGTCTCACTACTTTAGGATGCAATTCATCCAGAGAAAAGGTCTCCTACAACACCTGAAGTGGTACATGACATAGAATCTTATGCAGGTCCTCTACATGGTGGGAAGGGGTGAAATTAACTCCCTGGCCACAGTAATTACAAGGCTTAAGGCTTACATGGGACTTAAGTGGAACATACTCGTTGTGAAAGTGTACTTGGTGAAACTGAATTGTAACTATGTGAATTCCAGGATAGAAGAGAGACAAGGTGGGTGAGGTAATATAATTTATTGGACCAACTTGTGATGGTGAGGGTGACAGAGAGAGAGAGAGAGAGAGAACTTTTGAGCTTACAGAAAGCTCGTCTTCAGGACATGTGTTAGCTCAAATGTTTGTCTCTCACCTGAGCAGAAGTTGGTCCAATAAGAGATATGACCTCCCCTCCCTTGTCTCTCTACTTGGTGAAAATGATATTCAATCAGTGTGCTATTTATGTCTTGCACGCAACAGATTTGCTTCATAATTTTCTAATCAAAGTCTATAAAACAGTGGAAGCACACAATGCCCATATTTAATTTAATTTTGCAGCTGGTGGAGAGCTTCTGATTTTTACAAAAGTACAAATAGATCCTTCAAAATAAGCCTTAGCTTTTCAAATGTCTTTTTAATACTATGACGTATATTTGCACTTCTGATAAAGGAAGAGTGAACTAAATTGTTTTATAAATTATAGTAATTTAATGCAGCATACTGTAATGTTAATAAAGTGCACAGCATACAATTATGGTGATTAACTTAAATTCCAGAAAAGTTGTGTCATTAAAGAGACATCATAATACTTTATGTAATTGGTTCTTACTCTCTTATAAAAATGAGCTTTTAAAATGCAGAGAATTGTATTAAAATGAAAGCTCCAGTTTAATGAATATATAAAGCTAACTACATCTTTAACTTTCAAGTGTATTTCATGAGGGTCTAATTTCTTCAATGTAATCTAAAAGTGACTAAAATTTTCTATCACTTTGCTACAATAAAATTACATTTGTGAATAGGGAAAAAATAAGTTATTTCCTCTTCTCAAGGTATTTTTTTATTGTGGTTAAGATCCTCAGCAAAACAAATTAGAATTATTTAAAAGAAAATTGTAAATAATTCTATGGCTTTAGCACCTCTTATTCATATTACTTACAATCTGAGTTTTTCATGAACCACGAGAGCAGGATTTAGTCCATTTTAATTACAGATAGTCTCCAAAATCATAAACATGAATCTGAATACCTCTAATCTTTGTAGACGTTTTGGATCCATGCAGCTAGCTTTTTCTCTGAACCAAATGAACTGAAATAAAAACCCAAAAGACTTCCTTTCACCCCAAAAACTTTAGAAAAAAATTCAGATCCAGATTCAAACATATGACTCCGGTCCATCATTAGTTACACTAGGCTTTGTAACTTGATTTCAGATTAACAGTGCTATTGATGGGCAAGTGTTGGTACAGCTGAGTCATAGAAAGTCTATGAATTAGTGATGCAAGTTTTATCTGATTTAATGAAGACAAGAAGCTGAACCCACTCAAAATGTCAATGTTCAATGGATGTCAATGAATTAGATTAATCCTAAACTCAAATTGGAATATCATGTTTTATAAAGCAGGTGAATTATAGAAGATAGATATTTCTCATCTGTTCTCCAAAGACTGTCACTTGTAGGATAAGAGAAATAAAAATTTCAGTTAATGCTACATTGTATATTGGTTGCTGCCTCATTTTGAGTTTAATGATTAGAAACAAGCTATAAGACACTGTGAGAGATAACTGTAATGGCATGCCACACTTTTTGAATTGTGACAGGGTGACTGGTTCATTTCTCCTGTGTCTGAGTAAGGTAATTTCTGACAAAACCCGGTGTTATTTAGGGTTAATAGACTTCTCATTTCTTTAAACGTCTGTGAATTATATAAATTTTCAAAATAACTAGTTTTTTGAGAATTATTCAGATTTTTTTTATTAAAAAGATATCATCTCCATTTTCTTTGCCATTTGCCTAAAACTGATAACATAATTTTTCAAAAAGTTATGTTCCACCATAGAAATATTTTCAGCACCTCTCTCAGTAGTGGCCCTGATCCTGCAGCAAGTTCTGCACCAGTGGGCCTCTTCCAGTGAAATAAATGGTTCTCTGCACAGGCACAAGGGTCCTGTACCTGTACAGCGCCTAGCACAATGGAGTTCTGGTCCATGACTGTGACTCCTAAATATGACCAAAACACAAATAAAAGAATCATAATATTTGCAAGTGCCTACTTCTGTAGTTGCTCTGGAGCATGGAACTCCAATTGCCTGAATTTTTGATTCAGTTGAAAATACGTGAATGCTGCAGAAAGTGCTCTCATATCATACCTGCATACAAAGAGAAATTGAACAATCAAAGATTTTCCTTTGGACTGAAATCCCCACCTTCCCACTCTCGGTCTACATTTTGCCTGCTGAGTTTTTCTTCCACTTGAAAAATGTTCCAGGAAGTATTCTTGATTTTAAATCTGAAAAATATATTCCCTCCTTTATGGAAATATGGAAAACAGCTATGGGAAAGAATTTGTGATCTTAGCAGCCAGCTGGGACAGGGCCCGACTGCCTAGTCAATATCACTTTCATGGTTGTGAAATTCATAATACATACAGCCCCGCATCACCAGAAGTCTAGAGATTTTGGAGGTATTCTCAAGAACTGATGAAATTCTCAGTCAGTGTCAATGATTTGTAGAGGAATTGGTCCATATTGTTGGCAACAGCCAACAGATTCACAGTAAATTACCTATTTTATAAATTTAGCCTCTTTCTGTTTGTGCATTAACTTCTGCAAACTGCAGTTTCTTCAAATTCATGTGTTATTCAGAATTACGCCACACACGTATGTGAATTTCTTTTCACTGCAGATCAGGAACAAGTCACTAAGTATTAGATACCCAGTATTCAAAATCTGAACACATAAAACGGAAGTAGAGAATCTTAGAAAGCTTTAAACGTTGCTCATTCTGGGACACAAAGGCATTATGCACAAAGACTGCTGTCAGAACTCCTGGTGATTTCATACTAGTATAAATTGAATTTTCTATTAATAGATTCACACAAAGTAATTGCACATCTGTGTTTGGTCTGAGCTGTGGTTATATCTAGAGCAGAACAAAAAAAAATATGTTTTTGATTTGGTAGCCTAGCCATAATTTTTTTAAAAAAAAATTGTTTTGTTTTGAAAAGAAACTATATTTTTGGTTTTGCTCATCAAAATGAAAAACCAAGACAACCCACAAAAATCTTTTAGGTTTGATGAAACATTTTCAATGTCAATTTGTTTGTTTGTTTGTTTTTTTTGGGGGGGCCCTTTGGCCAAAAATATTTGCTGAATTTGCCAATAGTTTTGGTACCCCCCAAAATGCATTTTTCAGCAAATTGAATATTCACCATACACACACACACACACACAAAATGCCCAGCTCTAGTTTAAAGTTATAGCTGTATGGTTTATTTAAATCCTTCCATTCCAGGACTTTGGAAAGCAACTTTGAGAACTTTGACAGGTTTCAGAGTAGCAGCCGTGTTAGTCTGTATTCACAAAAAGAAGAGTACTTGTGGCACCTTAGAGACTAACAAACTTATTTGAGCATATGCTTTCATGAGCTACAGCTCTCTTCATCTGATGCATTTTCCACTGAATGCATCCGATGAAGTGAGCTGTAGCTCATGAAAGCTTATGCTCAAATAAATTGGTTAGTCTCTAAGGTGCCACAAGTACTCCTTTTCTTTTTGAGAACTTTAGTTCCCTGTTGTGTTAATTCTCCATTTCTAAAACACCAACTACCCTTACTTTTCCTCAGCACACAATTAAGAGAAATAGTCACAGCAGTACAGAGCAGAGAAACTGGTCTTTCAAACAGAGGTGTTTATGATCTAGGCAAATGACAAGGGACCATTCTGAGTACTGGCACCTGAATAGGTTAGCCATCACAACCTGGCACTTCTGCTAATGGTGAATACCTCATAGATTCTACCATTAACAATTCTTGTGATTTTATTACAAGGCTCACAATATTTGGTATTTTTCCTAAAGCCCCTGTGCTCCTTCAGTCCTGAGATATATCAGGACTAAATCATTTAAAAAAAAAAAAAAAGAAGGAATTTCTAACCCTCATGACAGGAGAAACAAGTTTGAAAACAGGAAACCTCAAACACTAAAAAATCAGAAGGCAAATAAAATATAGTTCAAATTTACTATTTTAAATCAAGTCTCATGATTTTCTGGGGCCTGATTCATGAAGGTTTGGCAACCATAGAATCATAGAATATCAGGGCTGGAAGGGACCTCAGGAGGTCATCTAGTCCAAACCCTGCTCAAAGCAGGACCAATCCCCAACTAAATCATCCCAGCCAAGGCTTTGTCAAGCCTGACCTTAAAAACTTCTAAGGAAGGAGATTCCACCACCTCCCTAGGAAATGCATTCCAGTGTTTCACCACCCTCCTAGTGAAAAAGTTTTTCCTAATATCCAACCTAAACCTCCCCCACTGCAACTTGAGACCATTACTCCTTGTTCTGTCATCTGCCGCCACTGAGAACAGTCTAGATCCATCCTCTTTGGAACCGCCTTTCAGGTAGTTGAAAGCAGCTATCAAATCCCCCCTCATTCTTCTCTTCTGCAGACTAAATAACCCCAGTTCCCTCAGCCTCTCCTCATAAGTCATGTGTTCCAGTCCCCTAATCATTTTTGTTGCCCTCTGCTGGACTCTTTCCAATTTTTCCACATCCTTCTTGTAGTGTGGAGCCCAAAACTGGACACAGTACTCCAGCTGAGGTCTCACCAATGTCGAATAGAGGGGAATGATCATATCCCTCGATCTTCTGGCAATGCTCCTACCTATACAGCTCAAAATGCCATTCGCCTTCTTGGCAACAAGGGCACACTGTTGACTCATATCCAGCTTCTCGTCCACTGTAACCCCTGGTCCTTTTCTGCACCTGAGATGTAATAGCCAGAAGGGACAAAGATGATCTTATCTGACTCCCTGCATAACAAACACTGGAATTTCACCCAATAATTTCTGTATTTTAGTCCAAACATGTAACCCCAAAATTCAATTTTTTTTTCAGACACCAGAGCAATGAAAATTCAATTGTTTGAATGTTTGCAAAAGCACACACACCAGGGGTGGCACAAACTGCACTGAAGCAAATTCATTTTTAAATGCCAGTGAGTACTCACAGAAACATGTTTGTGTTAGTCATCTGGTTCTACTATTTGTACCACAACCACCACCTACGGCACTGACAAGAAAAACAGATTGGTGGTTGGGACCCTTGAAGTGTGACAGGAGGACAGCAAAAAATAATTCTACTAGTAATACACCAGAGTGGTATTACAAGTTGGGAAAAAAAACCCACATTTGTCCACAGGCAAAATATTTTGTCTTTTCACAAATTTGAACCATCAGCCTATTGCAGGTGAAAACTGTCATTTTAGACTATTTAATTTCGGAGAACACAGAGGCAACTAAACTAGAAGAATATATTGAATATGGGGCTGTCGTGTTAAAGAGAACTGAGTTATGCATGCCTCCTACAAAAGCTCTCTGCACAAGTAGGAGGCATATTTGATGAGTGTAACTTGAAAACCAAGTACTGACTTATGTATTCGTATAGCTGCAAGCACGGGTTAGGAGTGAACAGATATACATAAAAAGAAAAGGAGTACTTGTGGCACCTTAGAGACTAACAAAGTTTTCTTTTTGTGAATACAGACTAACATGGCTTCTACTCTGAAACCAGATATACATAATGAGTTAAATGTGGGTAAGGGAAAATACTCATTATGACCCTCATAAGAATGAAGCCTTATTAAAGATTTTTTGGTTATAGCTCATTGACCCTGAAGTAATTAGTATTAAATATCACTTAGGGAAGTTGCTAGTCTATGGTATCTGACATGGTAAAAGAATTCATTCAAAGCTTTGAGATTCAGAACTTTCCTTTGAAAAACTGTATGATACTGTATTTAAAATCTGGTGGCAAGTAACCCATATACTGAAATAGAGCCCCAGGATAATGGAGTGCTGGACAGGACTTCCAGGTCCATGGCAAAACAGGGCAAAACAATTGCTCAGGAGTGTGAATAAGCCATCTGCCAAATGACATACGTTACACAGATCTCAGTGCCAGCGTGAATAGCGCTATGTCGGTGGGAGAGCTTCTCCCACCGACATAGCTGCCACTGCTCGTTGGGGGTGGATTAATTATGTTGATGGGAAAGCCGTCTTCCATTGCCTTAGAGCGGCTACACTAGAGAAATTACAGCAGCGCAGCTGCACTGATGCAGCTGTGCCACTGTAAATTCTCTAGTGTAGTCATAGCCCTAGTGTGCACAATCTTTTGTAAACTGGCCAAGTGCTGTAAGACAGTGATCTCATTGTAAATTCCTGCAGATTGTCTGTTCCTACCAAAATGTCCAAGACTGTGGCCAGCATCTGCAAAAGAGTGAAGTGGAGGGGCAGCAGGGTCATGGCCCTACTTATATCTAGATCAGCCTGAGAATCTGCCTGCAGAGAGGAGTATACATTGCACCACCTTAAGGGGTGTATCAATGGCTGTACGCCTCAGTGTCCCTAGGGGATCTGGAAGGCATTATTCTCTGCCCTTCACAAAAGCCAGTGCCATAAAGGGGCATTTGATCCCAGAAGGAAACACTTGCAACTTGATATTCCTAAGCTAGCATCTGAAAGGTAATTAAAAACAGTATTAATGCATGTGAGTTAAAAAGCCCTTTACTGAAGAGTCCACTTCTACTTTAGAACATAAATTTACAGACTATGAAAAACCGATCATCTTTCATTTAGAATAGGGTGACCAGCTGTCCCAATTTTATGGGGACAGTCCCAATTTTGGGGTCTTTTTCTTATATAGGCTCCTATTACCCCCCACCCGCAATTTTTCATATTTGGGTGACCAGATGTCCCAATTTTATAGCGACAGTCCCAATTTTTCATATTTGCTGTCTGGTCACCCTAATTTAAAACAAAACTGGTAATTCTGTTTATTGGAGAGAACATTGTTCTGCATATGAAGTATTCATCTGAAAGTTTAAGAGCCAGCAGGTGAGGCTAATTTAAATCTTTAGAAGTGTTGCATGGAATTTTTACTGTGTGACAACTATTACTGAAATCTACACATATGATATTTGTCCCATCATAATAATCAGTTTCCATTTGTTAGTGAAAGGGCATCCTCCAACTATTTTGAACTTTGGGTTCTGATTAGCATCCAAAAGTTAAATTATTTCTGCAACTATCCCCAGCTTTTGTGCAGATCTCACTCTCCAGTCCCCACATAACACTATTCTCGCAGCTCCTCACTACTTGATGGCAGGTATTTTCTAGGTAAGAAGCTATTCGGACTTCTACTCCCCTTCTGTATTTGTTTCTTTTAAGAAAGGGTGACTGGATGGCCGCAGATCTCACTGGCATTGTTAAGGAGCCAGCTGTTATGCCTGGGGCTCACAAGCCACCTTCTACAAGTGACTGACATGTTGTGATGGCCAGAAACACCAAAGCGACAGTCTCATACTATTTAGACACTTCTTGTTCTGAATCTGGTGAGAAACACTCCATATCTAATAGTCACTACCATAAACCAGACCATTATCTTCTACTTTAAGTAAAATTTGACAGTGTACGTAATACTCTTCTGTGATAATCTTTGACAAATTCAGATATATAAATTATGGCCACTGCATCTGAATGCTTTAGAATTAACAATCAAAATTAGGGTTACAGTTTGGTCCTTGGGCAAAAATTCAGGGCTGAGGAATGGTTATTTTATCCAAAACCATTCACCATCCCTAATAATTCCTGATAAGTTAAAGAATAATTACGGATAAGTTAAAGAATTTGAAAAGGAGGATCAATTAAAACAATTAAAAAGCAAGGGCAGTCTGACCTGAAGACTTCATGTGAGCCTACTGGTATTAAAACTATAAACCCAGTCATAGACAAAAACTGGACAAATTGTAATTGTTTGGTGCTAATAAAGAGAAGATGAATGCAACTATGTAATCTTCTTATGGCTGATCTCATTGCCCCATGATATTTGGGGTACTTCACTTCCATCCCAGTATTCAGAAGTCCTAGATTAATCTAGATGATGTGTTTCAGATAAATACAATCAGAAAAAATATATAGCAACAACAATAGAAATAGCTAATTTTAAGGCTTCAACTAGACTTTGAGAAGGGCTTTCTTAAAAACTATAACAGGTTTTTGGGACTAGGCCTGTTTTTCTTTTGAGACTAGTAAACTTAAATCCTGGTTCTACTGATATCAAAAGCAAAACTCCCATTTTCTTTAATGGAACTCAAAATTAGTTCTCAGTGTTGAAAGATGTTAAAATATCATCAGTACTGTCTTTTCCATTTTCATTCACCAGAAAACTAAAAGCAAAAACCAGAATTGTTCCCAGGTCCGTACCACAGTGACTCACAGGAACTTTGATGGTTTTATTGTTGTTTAGTCTAATAAATTAAATTTAAAACATGTTATTTCAAAAAATTAAATGTTACTCTTGGAGAAAACAATTCAGTTGACTCCATGGAGACAGACTTTTCTACATCTTTTTACTGATGTTTAATGAAGGCTTTTGTCTACACTAATCTAAGCTCAGATTTTACAAAGTGACTAAGGATATTTGGATGCCCAACTTCAGTCATCTTTAAGGGGCCTGATTTTCACAGGGAATTTCTGAATTCAGACCCATTTAAGATGTCATAAGTTGGATACATAAAATTACATGAATCCCATGAATTACAGACATTACAGATTCTCAGGTAAATTGGTATCAAATTACTTTTAAAAAAAACCTTTTGAAATTGACACAAGTAATGCTTATCTAATGTTTGGAAACCACTTAGATTGTCAGGTAGGCAATAATAACAAAATTTTAGATTCTTTAAATACATTGGAAAATATTAGCATGTGGAAACATTAAAATAAATTGAAAGACAAGGGCCTGATCCTGAAAATGCATATACATGTAAATAATGACACTCGTGAGTAATCCTGTTGGCTTCACCAGGACCACTCATGCACAAGTAAGTATTTAAGTATATTTACAGCATAAGTATTTGCAGAAGCAGGCCATAAAAATAAATTAGCATAAATGTTGTGATATTCAGGACATTTCCCCAAACCATAAAATAAGCTTTTCCACTGTGCAACAGAGAACAAGTCTGTCTTCTTAAATGTAGGGTCCTGTGAATAACCACCACTTTTTTTTTTAAACAGCACCTATCTCTGAAGTACTATACAGAAACACTTGAATGTTGCCACTGTTGGCTTTATGCAAAGACCATTTTAAAAAGTTATCTTTGTACCTGCTAGCATTTATTTAGGTTTGCTACCTGCAGGGCAAAGCCTTTTTGTCTTATCTTTGACATTCGTACCACATCATTTTCATGTTGGGAAGTGGCAGGCTCATATAACACTGTGTCATAACAGTGTAATGTCACCAGGTGCTTGTTTAGGGTTACCACATGTTCGGCCAGATCCTTAGAGTGTGGACATTGTCATTGTCCCATTGAAATCAACGAATCAATTGAAATCAACCACCTGGTTCTTTGATTTTAGATGTGCAAAGTATTAACAGGCTAAACTATTTTAAATTTAGGGGAAGGTTTGCATTTTATTACACACATGAAAACAATATATTGACACTTCCATACTGGAAATTCTCATCCTTTATGGCAATGAGAGAAAAAAACCAAAAACATTTCCAAGCAAAAAGTGAGCCCATTCTCAGAAAATGGTGGTTTCAAAGCCACATTCCAAACTCAGACACGGAAAGTCCAAAATTGAAACTCTTCAGGCGTTTCATGTGAAAACAGTTATGTTCACAGAAAAGCAAAATTTGATTGGCACAAAAACACCCAAAGTGAAACAAAATGGCAAAAACGTCTACGCAAAATGTCCCAGAAAACTTCCCAGAATGCCACTGCGTCAGCCCAAGTGGCTGAGAAAAATGAAGTTCACCTCTTACTAAGAGTATTAGCTCTCTTTTCCCACCATTTCTCACATACAGCTAACTTGGATGGTACATTTGAACTGAAATTTCTCTAAAATCAGGACATGGAAGTAAAACTGCCATGCAGCCCCTAAATTTCAAGTTTATTTCTTGTCCCTCTATAGGCTTCACCTAGGCCAGCAGCAAATTAGAAGTCAGCAGATTGAAGAACTCTGAAATATATGTTTGAAACAAATAGTGTCTTCTTAAATATAACCAAATGTCATTAACACTGCATATGTAGGTTTTATGTCTCATAGAAACAAGAAAGTATTTCGTAGCCTCAAGATAAGCATAAAAATGTGACTCAAAAAGGTCACTTTCCCCCACCCCAACAATAGCAGAAATGAGCCACTATGTAATTTTAGAGCAGAAAATCTATAGCACAGGAAAATCCTTTTGAGATCCACTATAGATTTTCCAAATTCTTGAGGACTACTGTACCTGGTCAATACCTATATGTATTACCCACAAGGAAAATCAACAGATAAAATGATTTCTGCAGATTACTAATTCAAAGGGTAAAATTATATATAGCCACAGCCAATCCAAAAGCACAGGACCTTTTCAGGGTCCCATCAAGACAAATAGCAAATTTGCCACTGACTGCAATGGAATCACAAAGATCATACACAATAGCTTGAAAAATACCTTCAACCTACCGATTGATAAAAATAAATCAGAGTCTCCTGCATAACCTTCAAAACAATACAGGCTATTTAAAATCCTGGAGCCTTCTTCCAGGGATTTCTTGTTCTGGAAGTGAGTTCCATTGATTAACACTGAGCTCCCATAAAAGAAGTCTGATGAATTTTTAAATGTAAATTCATTTAAATGTGTCTTCATACAATGACCTTCAAAAAGAGCTCCCTACAGTTAACATGTGACTAGACAGGATTACAAACGTAAGAGGCGGAAGGAATAATAGCCAGCCTAAGGTGAGAAAGACAGCTGTTGAGGCAAAATACACAGGGCGAGATAGTAATCATCTTATGCTGTGGGCTAAACTGTCACAACACTTTTTCAGGCACACAAGAAACAAGGAGGACTAGCATGCCCGTGCTCCCCTGCCTCCCACCCCGCCTCAGATCGTGACACTGGCTACAGATGGGAGATCAGGTGCTACTTCCCTGTTGTAAGTGATCGTGGAGCGGTGATGGTGGAGAAAAGCAGGAAATGGGAGGAGCAATGACTCTGTTCTTCCCCCACCCCTATATGCAAGTCAGCAGGGTAACCAAATGGGCATGGGGAGGGGGAAAAGGAGTAGACTGCACCATGAAAAGAGTAAAGTAATTTACTTCCCAGCATCCGCTCATCACCCAGAGTTAATTGGGAGCAAGGAAGGCATCATTCTCTGTTCTTCTCTTGGGTCAGAGCAGCTATATTCTGCCCTGCACATAGGGTAGATTATAAACTGACCATCTAGGCCTATGTGACCTTGGACAAGTCATTTTGGCTTGATTTTCAGTGGTGCTGAGCTCCAAAGTTCCTACAGACCTCAACACCACTCCATATGTCCATTTGTAAAAAGGGGGTACTAAGGATTACGAACCCGTATTACGTGTTTTAAATGAAAATCGCACCATAACTGTTAAGCAGCATTATACTTACGACTAAAGCAAGTAGAATTTGGCCCAAATTGGGATGTAGAAAGTTGTACCATATCGGAATCAAATCACAAGGTCACTGCATAAATTCATCTGTCTTGGCCAGAGAGTAGGGCAATGATCACGATGGTCCCTTCTGACAAAGTCTCCGAGACATACTTTAGAGGGGAATGGAGGCAGGAAGCAGGCCTGCACCTACTTCTTCCTGCATCTCAGGACCCAAACCCTCTTTTCCAACACAGCTAGAGAGCACTACTGCAAGATAACTGTGCCACCATGATTACTCCAGTTTATGGTCTGAAACAGTGGTTGTAGGCCACGAATCTCCTGGCCAATTTTGCCCTCTCCATCAGCCCATGTGATCTGCATTTTTCAGGCCAACCTTGGGCTTTAAGCAGTGCACAGGACTCTGTGGGACTTACACACCACAGATTTACCCTGAAAGTATGTAAGAAAGATGAGAATCTTGTCAAACAAGTGGAGTTGTTGACTTGTCATTGCAAGTACTTGGAGCATTCAGAGACCTCTAAATTCCTAGCACAGCCGCTGCTCACCTTCATATTAACTAATTAAATACTGCACACTTCCATGGATTAATTTAACCTTTTCATTGATTTTCTTCCATTTGTTAATATTCCTTATATGCATCTGCATAATATTTACAAACTTAACTTGACATTTTAAATAATTTATTACCTTTAATTGAAATTATTTAAATTTGTTCTACCTCTCGCATTTTGCTCCCTACTTCAAATATAAAAACCCCTGTATCTGAACATTTACTTTAAATTACAATAATTACAGACTATGCCATTGTAAAATAAATTGTTTCTGATTCTGACCCAATTTCTTAGTGCTGTCTTCATTGTTGTCATGTTTATGTGGATGGGAACAAATACTTATATTTCAGCTGGCTGAAAACACTTGCAGCCTTTAATTTAATGTAACAACAACATCCAGAAACAGTCCTAAGTATTCAGCTCAGAAAGCGTTTATAGATAATTTCCTAAAGCTTTATTACAGGGTATGGTATTTTGATACTTCTGCAAAACAAATTTCCTGTTGTTAAGAGTTGGGTTTCAAATTATTTTCCAATCTTTTTCTCTCCAGCAGTACCAAAGCTCATTGGGATTTAAAGTTTAGCCTTTTAGATTATTGTTTTAATAGATTTGGGATGTGCCAAACCCTTGCAAAAGAATTTGTATGGAAGTTAAAAGTGAAAGGCAGCACCTTGAGACAAATGTGATTGTATATTTTACATTAAACCAATAAGCAATATATTTCTATACCTGTTATAAGTGGATAAGAGGCATTTTCTAATGCCTTATCACTCTTGAACAATAAACAGAGCCCAGGGAAGCAGATCTTAACTACTCTAGGTGCTTGTGCATTAGACTTTCTGCTTTGGCTAGCCTTTTTCTCTGTCAACGTTTTCTTTACTTTCGTTGTTGAGAACATTTGGATGGCTATAATTTGAAACATCTTGTTTAAGTCATTTTAATTAACAAATTATCCTACCATGTTTCTAATTCATTTGGTTAATTTGCATAAGAGTTAAGGAATATATTCAAGGCCTATAAATTCATATTATTAACCCATATAGATTTTAAGGACAGAAACTAGTGTTTAATAAAGCTTGTTCTGTGATACTGCTGATAAATTTTAACTGACCCTAACACAGAATGTTAAAACTTATAAAGAAATCAATGAAGTTACAACAAATCAAAGTTCAATTGTACAATAATGAACTTATTCCAATTCTATCATTGTGTTATTTTGGTACCAGTATGGAGTTATGCATCTTTAATAAAGGGCCTTGTTAATTTAACCAACAAGCTTTAGACCAATTAGAGGTTATGGGACAGTTGGTGCCAACTCAGCCAAACAGATTTAAAGTTATAAAGTTAGAAATGCAAGCAGTTAACTGCTGAAATGTCTACTCAGTTATAATTTGCATTACCAAGACAAATGAGAATTCAGAACAAATAAAAATCAGGATACACACTCTACCCACATTAACCTCAGGTAAATATGAAGAACGATATGGAACTTTACAGTCTAGGGAAGAGTAGTTTTTGGATAGCGATGGTCAGGAAATGTTTCCATGCAAAAATTAGAATGAAAAATCAAATTGATTTTTGTCAGTTTTGTCTCCAGAGTTTGGGGGGGGGGGGTTTCATCTGAACACTCAAACTGTTTTGGCTTTTAGCAACCAAAATCTGAGCATTTTCAATATTTTGGCTTTTGGCCACCAAACCCCAAAAACATTTGGCTACCCAAAAATGAAACTTTGGGGGGCAGGGGGATCTGATGAAAACACGACTTTGTAGAAAACAGACATTTCCTGCAGAAATCAGAGTTCTGAGAAAATAGCCAATTTTCATTTAACTTTGATGGAAATTTTTCTACCAGCTGTACTATTGGCTCTCCCAGAGGCAGCATATTCACTGCTATGCTCCTTTGTTGTTTGTAGATTATCCTCATCTGTGTGGTCAGACAACTTTGTTCACTAGTGAGTAGGAAGTACATGAAGCTATGGCTAAGCCTTTCCTCAACCTCTTCTCTTTGTCTCTTTGTGGCACAAACCCTTACACTGTTCATGCAGAGGGAAAGTTCCTTAACTCCTTGTCCCCCTTCTGTTCAGTGTGCTGCATGGGCAGTGCGTGAACCACTGGCTGGGGGAGGCTAGCCCCAAGCCCCACCCCTTCCATCCAAAGTCCCGCCCCTTCCATGCCCCCCACCCCAGCTGAGAGCTCCCCCACTGCTGCCAGTGTTCCCCACCCAGGCTAGTGCCCCCAGCCTCCTCCAGCCCCAAAGTGGGTAATGCTGCCCCAGCGCGACAGGAGAGTGGGTGACGTGGCCCCAGCCTCCCCAGCCCTGGAGAGCAGGGAGCACAGCAGAAGTGGGGGGCGGGGGGCCATGCCTGGCTGTTTGGGGAGGCAAGCCTTCCCTGAGTATGGTACCTGCCGCCCATGGTGTGCTGTAATCTCATTATCTCATATACGTTCCTTTGAACGATGCAGCATCTCTTCTCTGCAAAGCTCATTTTGAACATTTCTAGTGTTTATGTAAAGTGTCTTCCCATTCCTTTATGTTTTTATAAAACTATTTAAAACAGTCCAATTTAGAGCCATATAAATTGACTTGAGTAATCTCTCTGCAATAGCGTTGACTGGGTTCAACATACACAAGGTGAAGCCCTGTATACATATGTGTAACCTTTATTAGTCAGAGTTTATTTTCCTCATTTATTCTTATTTGATTTATACGATGGAATCACTTTATCGTGTCATTCGAATCAGGAAATTGAGCTGCACAGGCAGCTACTCAGTGGCCTGAAACCCTTCGGTTGGGTTGGCTCGGAAGATATTCATTTCAAATCCATTTTTAGCAAATCACTGTTTTGCCTGTTCTTTGCTATAGCATAAAAACTTGTGATCTCTTTCTTTATTAGTGGTTAGGTACATTAACAAACAGTCATTTACTATTGCTTAACTTACTTGCTACTTAAAATTGACTGTAACAAGCTCATTTTGGGTTATGGCCTCATAAAAATTTCCTCTTAAGCTGACCCTGGTCTTTCAAGGGACTCTTTTACCATCACCTCACTTTTCTATGGAGTGGCACTAAAACATGCGGTCAATTCCTTTCTTTCCTATCGAAATTATATTTGCCTTCTCTCAGCAGGCGACTGACATTTAAAAATAAAAAGCACAATTTTATATCTTTTTAGTATTAACATTTCAATGATTATTTAAATCACTTAATGAAAAAGGGAAATTCCTTTTGCAAGAGTGCACCAGGAATCTGTAGTTTGGAAAGCTGTTTCTCAGGGAAACTTTAGGAACCCACAATGAAGAAAACTAGCAAAAATTGACTTGCTGTAGGTTTGCTCTGCCTGGGCCTATATAACAAACCTTGTTTTATGAATCATTAATATGAACCCCAGAGCTAAAAGCCTTAAAAAAAAGCAACCAACGAACCAAACGAAAACACCTCTCTGCTCTCCCGTAGGAGAAAGGAACAAGCTATCTCTGGCAGGCTTAGTTTACATACATTATTATTCTGCCCCAGTGCATTTCTACAGGGTTCTGTCATCTTAGTAGTTTGTGTTCTGTTTTTGGAAATATTACATAGTGCATGTAAATACATTTACAGAAGAGGGAGAAACTGAAAGGAATAGCCTGGACAAAGTGGGTCACCTTGAGATGACCAATACCATACTCTGGCTGGGTAGAAATTCAAATTCAACAAGCAGATAATCTGAGGCTCTAAGAGACCAGTGGCTCCAGGAAGGAGTCTTGCTTTGCTCTAGGTTTCTTTCTAAGAGATTCTGAATGTTATAGAAAGCTGACTTTGCAGGACTGGACCAGCAGGTTAGAGCAGAACCTGGTACTGCCAGATTGTCAGAACCAGAGGAGAGCCACCCCCAATACTCACTTGACTTTTTGCATTTGAGCGTGAGGGTTTAGGTGTACAGCGACTGTCTTGTGAATAGGAGTTCCAGGCCTCAGTAAGCCAGCAGTTAATAGATGGGGCATGCAGTCATCCATAGCCCCAATGCACTGTTTGAGTTTTGCTCTTCTTTATTTTTTATGTTAAATAGGTATTGTGTTTTACCAAATAAAGGCTGTTTATGGTTTCATAGTCCCAAAGACACCTGTGTGCTGCAAGTAGGGAAGAAGATACCCGTAAAGAGGACCAAGCAATGTACATTTTAAGTCCTAAAGCCTGGAAGCAGATAAGATTTTCGGTTGGAGCTGGAGGTACACGTTCTGTTTTAGAAAGGAACCCCCGAATCATGTTGCATCTGGCCCTGGTTGCTGCCAGTGGCACAAGGCAGAAGCGTTATATTAGTATTAGTCATGCATTTATGGCTGTCAGTTAACTAAAACCTGTCCCATGATTGGGAATTTCCAGTGTTTGTGTATTTCCTAATAGATTTTTTTTTTAATTGAAAATGGCAATGTTCTTTGTGTAATAGTTTCCAACATAACTTTTGTATTCAAGTGAATTCTGAGACCAGGACAAATTCCTTAATTTTAAGAAATTCAGTATTACCTTGGAATGAAATAGAGGATGCATTTTAAAACTTGCCAGCAATTTCAGATATAGTTATCTCTGTATTTACAGCATTCATTATACTTCTCTATAAGTACCAGAAATTTTAAGGTAATATTTAATTTATGTAAAGCAGCTGGAAAGCTTTTAACTACAAAGTCTGTACAGACATAATGGCATAAGTCAATATGCATGCAAGCCATAATTTATTTGAACTTACTGCATTTTTATGAATGGTGTTGGAAAAAATATATAAATAGCCACAGTGAAAACAGATAGATGATAATGTGAATTGGAGAAACTATGTGTTTGTACTGCAGTAGTGCTTAGGAGTCTGTCACTGTGATAGTGCCATACAAACACTGAATAAAGACTGTCCACAAAGCTTACGTTGGACCCCAATTCTTCATAGAGAAAAAGTACTAATGGACCCTCACTGAATTCTGTGATACTCTTGGCAAACTTAAGGGTCTGCCTTCATGGTTCTCAATGAAGGATCGGAGTCTTAGTAAGTGTAAGATACTATGAATCATGTAAGTTTCAACTTCCAGAGGTTGTAACTTTGGAACAGTAACAATCAGAACCAACAATTTACAGTGTTGTATTTTGTATAGTTTTCACACCATTTTAAGTTTCTTAAAGTTGACTTGAGGGTGTACATAAATAGGGATACAATTGCACAGGCACAAGTGTATTTAGGTGTTACTGCTGAAAATTCAGTCCTCAAAACTCAGTGCTGGTTTTGTATAACTTACTGAAATTCGTGTTTTGGCTTTATAACTTCAGAATCATAATAATTACTAACAAAGGGTTATCAATTTTTCACCCGGTACTGAATTTGAACAAGCACAGATTCCACTTAATCACCAAAATTATGAAGCGAAACCCAGGCAGTGTACCTGGTAGCCTTTTGATGAACCCTAACCGTACATCCAAGCGCTTGATTTTGTTATTACTCCAGAGTAATTTCATTGACACCTGTGAAGTTACTCCTGATTTACACTATTAACAGCAGAACCAAGCCCACAATGTGAGGTAAAGCTAATAACATAGAAAAGAGCGCTGTAAATGATCTAACTACAACAAATATGACTCTTTATTCTACTTAACTCCCATCTCAGTTCACATTTGTAAGATCAAAATATTGCAAAACCTAAAACAGACTGTGGCAATCTGAAACGAACCTGCTGTTAAGTGGGGACTACACTGAGGCATCATTCTGCATAAGGCTCTTGGTGGGTAATGGTATGTCCTGCATAATAAACAGGAAATCCTTCACTTTCAAAATCCATTCACCTTTTCTCTCTCAGTTTTTGTTACATGTGTATAACGTTAAACTTTCTTAGGTGTCATCAGCTGCTTAAGTTGTCTGACAGCTCTCCACACTCCTTCTGAATCATAACATTATAAAATGGCTTTAGGACCCCTTATAAACATCACCTAAAAATAAATCAATCACAACTGAGATTTTGTTGAGAGTGCCTTTTCCAATAGAGTTTTTTAAAGCTGGAAAATATTTAGTGTTGGGTCCATCTGTAAAAAGTGAACTGGTAAGACAGGATGCCCAAGAATCTGTGTTAAAGGGAATTGAGCATGACTGTTCCCACGAGATGCACAGAGCATGTAAACTTTAAGGCATAGTACAGTCTGGTGAGTAGAGCTCTCAGGAGACCTGGATTCTATTCCTAGTTTTGCCACTGAACTGCCATGATCTTGGGAAAGTCTCTTCCCCACACAGCTGTTTGGATTATTTAAATTGTATGCTTTCCAGGGCAAGGACTCTTTCTTACTATACATTTGTACAGCAGCTAGCAAGAGACCCAGCTCATGAGTAGGGTCACTAAGTACTACTGAAATACAAAAGATAAACAACAGTGGTATAGCTCTGCCCCTACACATAATATCTCAGAAATTTGCTGCAGGACATGACATTGTGCATTATTTTATAGGAAACTGAATTTGCCATGTGTTAAACTCTTCTATTATGGGTACAGTTCATGAGATTTGTGGGACTGATGTCTGTGACCTATTGAGAAAATAAGCACAATTTGTTAAGAGTGATTTACAGTGTGGAAACAAACACCTTGTACCAATTTCCCTCTTTGATGGTGTGGTCCATTGCAAATATTCCTGGACATAACCTCCAGACAAAATTATTTTTGTGACTTTTTGCAGCATTGAAGTTGGCATTATAAAGGTCTGTATTCTACAACTATATCATCTTCATGTAGTTATCAGATCACACAAGGCAGGTAGGATCGGGCTAGACCATTATTGCAATGGCAGACCTCACGAGAAAACTCAAGAGCACTCGGAAATGGTGCTGATTGGTAGGTAGTATTATTCTCCCCTCTGAGTTTGTATTGAGCCACACAACCAGAAGAATGCTGTGGGGTACAGTGAAAGTGGGGATGATGTTTTTCAAATGGGATTTAAAACAGAGCTCCTCATTGCTCTAAGACATTAAAGTTCACAGCTCTTTGAAGGAAGGAGGGAATCTGGCAAAATTCTAAGTTGTTCCTACCTGAATTCCTTCTCTTGTTTTAATCTGGGTATAGTATTCTTTACTTCTTGCATTAAACCAGCTGCCCGGTGTTCAGTTATGTCACTCCAGAGGAAGCTAGTCTTTGGAAGTATCTTTGTATAGTTTATGCTTGTCCACTTTGATACTGCACAAGGTAGGGAACTGAATCCAGCAAATCTGCAGTGAATGATATGGAAGAGAGGGAAGCAGTGGATCCATAGCACTTTCCCCCCCTTTACCAAATCCTTCAGGAATCCACAGGTTTGAAGACTCAAGCCCAGGTCTGGAGAAGGTGGGCTGCATGACACCGTCTCACTTCAGTCCTGTAGGGACTGTTAAGCATAGATTACCGCTAATATTGCTGATGCTTCCATGGGAGTAAGGAATGCCGTGAGGTGCTGTGTAGCAGCACTATGACTCTGGATTGGATCTCTTCTTTGGGCATACTAGAATTCTCACACGTCCTGGCACAAGCCATAGGTTTAGAAAGCCCACTCCTATTCTGCAGGGACAAAGCCCACTTTCCTTGACAGTGATCGAGAGAGTTCTACAAGCTGAAACTCATGAAGTCTCCTCCCTAGGAGTCAATCCTACATAGCGGGAAGCACCTGGCTCAGAGCTGGCAAACCTTGTGGTAAATTTTATCACGCACTTTGGTATTTTTCTTGATGATCTCTCGTATGAATTCAGGATCATTTAATACTTCTCTTCTTGATACCGATGTGTAATTCAAGTCTTATCTTACTTGCTAAAGATCACTTGTGGTCAGTTAAATTGAGGGAAAGAATGCTTAAATATACTTTAAACCAAGGTTGCCAAGATTTAAATGTTGTTTTGCTATTGAAGTGGCATAAACTCCAGGAAGCTGCAATTCATTATGAGGGAAGGGAAACTAGCTTTCTTGTAATAAACAAACACTAATGCAAGTTGTATTCTTTATAACTATTGGTTGTGGGAGACAATTCAATAAAAGTAAGCACTCTAGCACTTTGATTCAGTGCCTATTAGTCTTTGTAGCATTCTTATGCTATTGAATTAAAAAAGGCAATACTACGGTCACACCATCTGGAGTGGCTCGTGATCCTGAGTGCCTACCTTAGGACAGATTGTCAAAAAAACGGGCTATGAAACTACTGATATGTTCTATGATTAGATTTGACAACCCAGTAACATGTGCACTCCTGGATCACTATATCTGTCTTACCTTGGAGTCATAGGCAGTTCCCTTAGGCTCTCCTGTCTATCTTGCCACCCAGGCAAGCTGGACTTAGTGATAAATGATAAAATCACAGCATATTCAGATTGCTTCTAGTCCTAAGAGACCAGTAAGTTACTTATCACCAATCAGTTGGTACCCTAAATGGTGTATTAACTGAGGCTATATCTACACTACCGCGGTAAGTCTACCTACTCTACGCAATTCCAGCTACATGAATAACACAGCTGGAGTCGATGTACCTGAGGTCAAGTTGCTGCACGGTATACACCATGGGGGGTTGAGGGGAGAAAATCTCCCATTGACTTACCTTACTCTTCTCATCGCATGTAGAGTACAGGGCGATCTGCAGTCGATTTGGGGGGGTCTTTACTAGACCTGCTAAATCGACCACCGGTGGATCGATCTCAGAGCGTCGATCCCAGCTGTAGTGTAGACCTGCCTTAAGAAAGAGAAATGAGAGTTATTTACAGGTCACAGCAAGTGAATAAATACATAGGTTATCATCTATGGTTCCTAAAGGTGACAGAGATGCAATAATCTGTCTGTTCAAAGTATCTTTAAGGGTGGAGCCAGGTTGACTCTGGGACTCTGCTTTAGTTTAGGGTCTCTGGCCCTGTGAGAGTTCAAACAGCAAAGAGTTGAAAAATTTTCTTGTGACACTAAATACATTCAAATAAGACTAATACCTATTTTAAACAAAACTAACATACACGTGAGCTGGTTTGGTTTCCAGCTATGAGTCTGTCAGTTCTTAACTAATGCCTATGGCCTTGTCCAGAGATGGCACTTGATTTATCAGCATCACAACAACTTTAAGAGACAAACAAAAATCAACTTTGCATTGTTTACAAGTCAGTCTTTAAGTGCTAAACTGCTTTGGATCACATCCTCAACAAGTGTAAATTAGCATAAGTCCTGTGACTTTAATTAAACTATCCCAATTTCTATTAGCTACAGATGTGGCTATTTATCTTCACCTCTCTGCGTAAAATACAGCATGAATAAGAGTTCCCTGACCCTGTTTTGTATTTCAGTAATCACAAAGATATGATCCCAATATTGGCCCTTTTAAAAAACTGATGTATCACGATTAAAAAAGGTATTGGGGCGGGAGAAGTCTCCAAAGGGAAGATTTCTTTCCTCAGTAATTCAAGGGGATTGTGTGTGGGGCTGAAATCAACATAGGAAAGATCAGGCAAATGCATTTTCCAGAAGGAATAACCATTTGAGCAATGGTGAAGATAAGCATCAAGGATAGAGAGAGGCCAAATCTGGCAATTAGGTCTCCTTGTATCCATAGTCAGGAGGTGTTCATCCTAGAGAAGAAGTCAGTGATTTTTGAAAAAGTGTGCGTCAGTTTTTAAAAGGCTCAGTGCAGAGCCAGATTCCTGGGCTTTAAGCAGCACCAAGTGGTAATTCTTATCTTCAGAAGAAAGAAAAATGCAACATCTGCACAGTCTTTAATAGAGCCAGGGAAGGGGAAGAAGAGTCTGTTGGGAGGGTACAGCAGGAAGCCAGTGTTCTTAGAACAGATGCTCAGAAGTGAATGTAAGTGAGCCTAGGAAAATTCTGGAGGGAGTTGAAGGTGGTGTAGCTGGTCACTTATTCTGACCCCCTCAATTTACATCAGCTTGGACTCTCCTTCAAGACTTCCTTCAACTCAACCACTTGCATGTAAGCTACACTGCGACCACTTACATATCATTTCTTAATTTGGCCAGCTGAGTCTAACAGAATCTAAATTGGTTTAGCTCACAAGCCTAGGGCCTAGAAGATAGCTGCTTTTATTGCTACAATCCTAACAGAATGATAATTCAATATATAAATTAAATTATGCCACTCCCTATTTTCACCTTCAAGCAAATCTGTTCATAAATTACACCCAATTAAGACTCCCTTACATTTATTTTCCATTCAGTAACTGAGTGTTTGTTAAGTACATTAATGAAACATATTGGAATTTGAGTTGGTATGTTTATGTATCACATTATTTCATGATGATATATCACATGAAATTGGCTCCAAGTCACAAGTGACATCAATGAATGACAGGAGAAAATGAGGCTTTCCACTTACAGGGGCTTTATGGACAGTGGCTCTCTCAGCAGACACGAATCTTCAGGAGGTGCCATGTTTCTCCCAGGTCTACCTCTTTTTTTTCAGATGCCAAGAGGTATCTTGAGTCCATGGTTGGGACATTGAACAGTAATGGATACAGTCCAGCATGATATATTAGCAAGGAAGTGTGCTTAAGGTACTGGGCTGGTACCAGAGACCTGGATTTAGTTCCCATTTCTGCCGGACTTCCGGCAATGGCCTTCATGTTTCTCTCTGCCTTAGTTCTGTAAAATATTTCACTTTTCCTATCTTACTTTGCTTACTTTGTAAGCAAACTCTTTGGGACCCCAGTAGAGCCCTGGTCTCAGGAGGGACTTCTAAACATTATTTTATCATAATTAACAGTATTAGTACATGTTTCAGAGTAGCAGCCATGTTAATCTGTATCTGCAAAAAGAAAAGGAGTACTTGTGGCACCTTAGAGACGAACCAATTTATTTGAGCATAAGCTTTCGTGAGCTACAGCTCACTTCATCGGATGCATTTAGTGGAAAATACAGTGGGAAGATTTATATATATAGTACAGTAGTGAATCAGTGTAATGTTTTCATGAAACTTCCAGCCAGGCCAGTTATGCAGCTACAGGTGGTAGGGCTAAAGTTTGAGTAAGCATCTGATATTGAACCTCCAAAGTTTGAGCTTCACGGATTATTGCTCTTAGGCAAGAGATTTTTTAATGGACTTAGGAAATGATAGGATACTGGTTAAGATTTAAGCACATTGAATAGTGCCCTCCCCACTTCCACATATAGACAAGAAGATTAAGAATTGGAAGTCTTACACTATTTCTCATGAATCACTGGCAATATTTTATGGCCTTCAATGAGATATAGGCAAGACAAATAGAAAGTAGCACGTTTGTTAGAAAGGCAATTGTTTTGGCTGAACATGTATTTCTTTACTGTTTATAAATATTTACTACTAACAAGTTTCTTAGAAAAAGGATCCTGGCAATTAAGGCAGCACACCTCCACTGATTTTGGTAAGACCTATATCCACCTACACTAGCTGATGACTTTTATAAATGTGCTCTTCGGGCATGATAGGTTACATGTATTAGTGGATGATTTCCAACT
This sequence comes from Eretmochelys imbricata, assembly GCF_965152235.1. Classification (NCBI taxonomy): domain Eukaryota; kingdom Metazoa; phylum Chordata; order Testudines; family Cheloniidae; genus Eretmochelys; species Eretmochelys imbricata. The sequence continues at coordinate 190,416,616 of NC_135572.1, read as the reverse complement.
TTGGTCAAAATGCATTTTAGTCTTTTGCTATTAGCTGTTCAGAGTGTCACTGCTGCTCACTAGAATAAAACAAGTACTCCTACCGACCGACGGCTTATCAACATTTGCCAAGTTTTTGCTCAAACAGGTTAAAAAAAAAATTCAGCTGAGTCGTCCTGCTGAAAAACGGGGCTTAATCTAAAGTTATTTTAAACAGGAAAATGTCATTGATTGCACTTTCATAGGAAATTTTGAACAAAAGTAAAGAACTATGTTTTTTCCACAAACCACACTGAAACCAATTTGTTAAATTTGGAAATTTCATATTTGTTCTCCCTCTCTCTCCTTCCCATTTCACAATTAAATGCAACAGAATTCATATCTAAATTCTCTCCCTCCCCTTTTACTTTTGTCACTAATTTTTCCCAAGTGGTACACGTTGTGAGCAACTGGAGAGGAAGAAGGAATAGGGGAACCCTGAACATAGGGGAACCCTGAACATTATTCATTTTATTACATTCAGAGGGAAAAAAAGAAGAAAGAAGAAAAAAGAAAAGTTAATTCCCCCCACTCTCCCAATTTAAACCCTATAAAATGGAAACAACTCTGAAATGTTTCACAAGTCTGCTTTCCATTTTCAACAAGCTCTAGTTTAAGGAATAGAAAAAATACTTAGTATCAATGATACGTGACATATTTTAGCTATCCTGAATTACTTACACTGAAAGAAGTTAGCTGGTAAACTCTATTGAGCTTTCCTCCTTACTGAAATTCTCATGCTTCATAAGTCAATCTAAGTGGGTTAGGCAGAAATGACTGCTATGGAGAGCTGTTCCATAACTACACCTTGCTCTGAAGCATCTGGTACTGGCCACGGTCCTGGTCTTTGACGAGATGGGTCTCTGACCTGATCCACTATGGAAAGTCCTATATTTTGTGCTAGAAAGCTAGAAAACTCAAATATGATCAGTTGGATGCTGCATTCGTGTCATGTTCTCAGAAGCACAGCTGATTCTTCGGCAGCACATACCAATCTCTTTACTGCTGGCAGGTGTGATAAATGAAGTGGGGGGTAGCTCCCTTTTATGGGCCCAGACAGCCAGTTAGCTATAAAATCCCTCTTAGTAGCTGTTCTCTACTTGCTGTACCTGTAAAGGGTTAAAAGTCACTGTGATGCGTAGGTAAAAGGAATTGAGTGGGCACCTGGCCAAACAAGCCAATGGGAAGGCTAGAACTTTTTAAAATTGAAACAAGACTCCCCTTTCGTCTCTCTGTTGTTATTCTTGGAGAGAGACAGACAGGGCTGCAGTTATACTGTAAGCAGCTTGAGGCCAGGTATGAAAAATCCTTGGTATCATCCCTAGAAACTACTCAGTCAAAACCCCATATATGTAAGTAGATCAGGAAATGTCTAGGAAGACACAATCAGGTTTATCTCCTTCTATTTTTTTATGGTTTGTGGACTCCTCTGTGCTAACGCCAAATGCTTTTGTTTTGCTTGTAACCTTTAAGCTGGACCTCAAGAACATTATTCTTGATGCTTAATTCTTGTAAGTATTTTTTTTTAAATCTAGCAATAGCCCAAGTTTCCAGGTGTATTTTCTTTCTTTTTGTTTTGAATAAAATTTACCTTTTTTTAAGAACAGGATTTGATTTTCGTGTCCTAATAGGTTTGTGCACATGTTGTTTAATTAGCTGGTAGAAACAACTGATTTCCTTTGTTTTCTTTCTCAGGTCTTCCCCAGAAGGGGGATGAAAGGGCTTGAGAATACCCCACAGGAAAAAATTCCCAAGTGCGCCTTCCTGGGTTCTCAAGGGGGTTTTGCACTTGGGTGGTGGCAGAATCTACCCATCCAAGGTCAGAGAAAAGCTGTAACCTTGGGAGTTTAATACAAGCCTGGAATGGCCAATATTAATTTTTAGAATCCTTGTGGGCCCCCACCTTCTGCTCTCAAAGTGCCAGAGTGGGGAATCAGCCTTGACAACAGGTTTGAGTCAGGATCTAGTTGGAAAAGAGTCTACACCAGTTAGGGAAACAGTATTTCTTCATAATGGCCTATTTTTATCTCCCATCTTTCTCAGCAGTGGTATTGAATGCTGATAAGTCACTATATGGTCCAGCTCCAGCAGTGATTTTCATATAATTAGCTATTTGAGGTCACAATCTGCCAAAGGTGGCTAATTACTTGTTTGTACCCACACATATTAAAGAAATTGACCCTCACTCACCTTTAAATCAAAGGTAATTTTTCCTTGGGATCATGGGAAGACTCCTTTGATATCAGTGCAGGGAAACTTCACTGAGCCTGCCTGCACCATTAATGGCATAAGTAGAGGATTTGGGTTTGTAGCACATCTGATTCTTTGAACACTGCAAACACAAAATGGTGGTGCACTTAAAATGCTGCTGGCTGCTAATGCTTGTTTTAAAAGCCTGTTTATGGCCTTTAAAGGTACAGGATGTCTAAAGGTTTGGACTGTGTGTCACCTCCAAGAGAATCACAATTGCTACTTGAACTCTGAGATTTCATTCGCTCTTGAGATTTAGCTGATACAAGTACAGCACAAGACTGATGTAGAGTCTACCAAGTGAGTTATTAGTCCCACATACAACTCTGTCAAGTGTGAGAGCACTTACAAGTATTGTAGTTAATGGGATACCAACCCTCTCACTCCCCCGACACACACCTGTTGATGTATCTAACTGAAAAGCAGTACACAACATTGCAGAGGCAGGATTTTTGGAAGTTAATATGAACACTATTTTTGATCACTCTCTTGCAACTGTCACTATATTTAATTACTTCTCTTGACTCTTCACCATGGAAGGTTACAAATAAAGTTTCCCTACTGTTGAGGCCATTCATTGAAACTCTAACTTTTATTAAACTAGCTCAGACTGTTAAATCAACAATATTCCCTTTTCTACCTGACAGTAAATCTTGCCTTTTTGGTCCTTTGTACTTTCGCTCTCTGGACACAACAGGTCCAAAGCCAAGCAAAAAATGCAATAGTCCCATTGTATTAGGATTGGGTCCTAACTAAAGTCTCCCAATAGCTCTCTCACCATGTGAGTAATTCTGTCCCCAAAACAGGTGTTACCCCTGCCAGCACCCCTTTATTTTCCCACCTAAATCCTGTTGAGTCTGCATTTTGTTCAGTGAATTTTTGTGGTGCCAGAAATGGTGCTTCATATATGTGGCTGCTAATTGCACATGTAGAGCAGAAAGTTGAACTAGCAATAAGAAGAGATCTGGAGCTGAACTCCCTATTACAAGGTACCTTGATGAAAGAATCGGTAGAAAGGGACACTGCAATGTTTTCAGTAGCGGAGTGCAACACAGTGGCATTACTGCATCCTCTTATTCAAACTTGCTGCATTAATACATGGGAATTTTGCTGTTCTTGTGTTTAAATAGGCCACTGTGTGGAACATCTTTGTAATAATTTATGAATACAGTTTGTTGACCTTATTACTGGGATGTTGACTTATGACTATATTGGTTTAGCTTAAGAGGGAGCTGTCAGGAAAAACATGCAGGAAGTGAAAGAACGGCTCAAGATGAACTAACCTTCAGCCAACACTTGAGGTTAGTTAAGGGACAGTGACAGGAGTGTTAGTTTTGAAATGTACCTCCTCCGCAGCCAACCTGCAAATCTCATTTTGTCCAGAAGTGCAAAAGCCTGGGAACACAGAAGAACAAAGGAAAATTTGGCAGTTGATAAAGGATCTCTGAAAAGGTGTGTGGGGATTGTTCTTGGGAGAACCAGTCTAAAATGCTGGGGTGTCTGAGGAAGTTAGGCCTGACTAGGTTACCATCAGCGCACAGCTAGCCTTAGCCAAGATTGAGATGCATATAGGCTACTGCTTTTAAATCCTCTCTAAATACTTTGTTCCTACTTTTAAAATAAAACACCGCTTTTGTTGTATGAAGGCTGTGTTGTCCTATTCATATAGCACTGGGTCATAGACTCCTGAAGGGAAGAACTGCAAGTACCAGAACTCACACTGGCTGGGTAAGAATGGATGATACATAGGCTACTGTAATACAGGGCTCAGTCTAAAAGTGAGAGAATTGCAGATATCCACTGGAGGAGCGATAAAGGCGGGGGAAGAGTTCACGCTAGCCCAGGAAACATGAAAGCGCCTTTCCTGTGGACACATATATAAAGTGTTTGAGTGTTCTCAGTTTCGCATACATAAATACGGAAACAAGAACAGCATGAATCATCCATCTTTAATAAAAGGACACCAAAGGGGTTTCAAAGCAACATTGGTTTGTCCTATTGATATTATAGGACAGCAAGTTTGTGCATGAGATCTTTTGCATAAGGAGACTTAGGCTAAAACAGCCATCCCTGAATTTCTCCATTAGTCCCTATCTACGTTTATTTCATTTTGATGGTGATGGGAGGTAATGGGTTTCAAACAGGCAGTAGGTTTCCAAGCTCTAGCCCTATGAGCCTTTCATCATACCATTACAATGGTAGTGGGTGAAACATGGGTCACAAGGGAAAAATCTTGATAAAAGATTCACTCTGTTTCATTTCTTCCTTGCTGTATTATTGAGTCATCATCCTTTGAGCTGCTCACTATTTATGATATGCACAAAATACATAATTAATTGTCCAATTCAACACTACTAGCCCTGTGGCCTCTGACAGACTTTCATTTATCTAAATTGTGTTGTTCTTTCTTTGGATTTGTGGTGTTGCTTAAGAAATTAATTTGGTCAAATCCCCCCAGAGGCTGAAGGCAGCAAGCCACTCTTTCATTTTCATTGAAGCCATTGTTAGTGGATTTAAAATTTTCTTTTTAACAAAGAATTAATTTACATTAATTAGCAGTTAGCAAATTCTAAAACTAGGAACCGGGGGAAAAAAAAAAACATTGATAAATATTGTGATGGATTTCTACATTTCACAGCCTTTTTAACAAGAGCATCATGCCCACTACCTAAACCCCCAGTTTATTATCCCTCCTATCCTGCAAAGAATCTTATCAACATGTTTTTCTGTCCTTTTCACTCCAACAGTGTTTCCAGCCTTGTCTGCTCCTTTGTCAGCCTCTCAATCATCTCATCAGCCTTTTACCGCACAGCCCTGTATGTACAGTATGTAACCTCCCAGAATTCAACTGCAAGGCCCTTCCTTTCCACATCTGAGTCTCTCATAGATGCCTACACCTTGAGCTGGGGGGTGTAATTCCCAGTTTGATGAAATATACCCTCCCTAGCTATTATGCTAAACATAGTATAGCTGGAATGGCTTGAGGGCTAGCTGTCCCAGGTACGTACCTGTCTGGGATGCTAAGCATGTACTCAGGCGGCTAGCCTCTCCTGCCATTTGCCCCACTGCAGTTATACACTATTTTTAGTACATGTGGGGAATGTCTCCTGAAGTTTGGAATCACACCTCTTGCTCAAAGTGTAGACATATCCCTAGGCCCACTTGTTATGCAAGTCAACTTAATTCACTATTTGCACATAAGTACCTGTTGTTCCCCTTCCTCCTACCTCTGTCTACTTGTCTGTTTGTCCTTGGATAGCAATCTCCTCAGAGCCAGGACCAGCCCTCTTGGGTATTTGGAAAGCACTTAGTACATCCATAGGTGTTACTGTAAACAAAAAAGTAAGTAATAATACCCAATATATTGGAGGGGTTGATTTGACAAAAGTCAAAGTTGGATTTTAAGCTTTGGAAGGCAGCATAAAAGGAACGGTGGATGAAGAAGTTTTGGGTACTTTGTACTAGAAAATACTGCCCACACCATGGAAGTTTCTCACTAAGCTGAACAGTGTTAGAGTTTGTAGTACCTGACATCATACTGTGAATTAGTACAGAGCAGAGAGATAGTTTTAATATATGAAACGCAACACAACACATAGAAGGATGTACTTTCCACTGACAGTTCCTAGAGCACTGGCTATCAATGGAAAGTACATCCTTCTACGTGTTGTAACAGTTGAAATATTGTGTCATGTGAGGAATGGAAAATGGCATGAGATTATCTAAATTTGGTTTTTGGTATTTATTCTATGAACAGCCAACATGAAGCAGTTCTTACAAATTTTGTGGTGGTAATGAAAAAAGCTGCAAATATCACATAATTAACAGTTGTGTTTACACAAGGTAGGAGAGGGGTCAGGGAGGTTCCTTTACACAGGACTAGTGGGGCTTTGGCAGATCAGAAGACTGGATCTTTCTCTGTACGCAGGGAGGAGGGACCAGCTAAATTTATTATTTGGGGGACAGCATGAATCAAAAAGCCAAGAGCATAGAAAGGCACACGAGACTACAAACAATAGAAAACAGAGGTGTACAGAGATCAATTACAGCTGTGGCAATAGCTCAAATGTGTCTGCTTATCTTCATTTCAATAAAATAAATGATTCCCCTTTAACTGTGTTCATGATCCTTTTGATAATTGCTTTCCTTGAATATTCTCATGAAACCAACCTGACTCAGACTTTAAATTTCATATGTCAAATAGTTCCAAATGCTCTAGAGACTATGAACTATGTGTTGAAATAGTAAATTTTGACTAGTCAATAAAATTTAGAAAATTGTATGCCCCTTTCAGATAGACAGTAGAAAGCAGTTACATTTGCTCCAACTGATTCTCCTGGATCTAATGAATGCCAAAGTTTCTTAATATCTGGAACTTTGTATCAGAACCCAAGAGTGTCATGGAGACTTACGGGACATATTTGTCAATGAAGGTATTTAGAAAGTAGCAGATCTTAAGGGAAAGCGTGTGGTTACAGCTGATAGTGGGATTCTAGTTAGCCAATCCAATCCAAAGGGAAAAGGGGCCTGTACTGACTGCGAGATGTCATCTTTTACTTTATTAGGCTGTGTGAGTGGCAAAGAGGTATTTCATGTATAAATGATATGCTTGTTTTTTTTCTGAGTGATCAATTGCATATTTGGACTTCAGAGACATCTACGTGTGTTTTTTGTCTTGGGCAAAGCTGAAACTGAGTAGTTAGTTGAAAGAGATGTAATGGAAAAGCAAGAGAGAGTTCATGGGGAGAAGGAGCACTGACTACTGCTGTGCTCACTGCAGGAAGGGTTGTAATGTGCTGACTATCTGCTAAAGGTACATCTCTTTCGGCTGTAAATCCGACTGTCAGCCTTGATACAGCCAATGCAAACTGGTATTCCCCACAGCTACCATAATGTTAGCTGAAGCATACAGTACTGCCCTACTAAATGGTTCTTTGTTGTTTTGTTCTATGGTTTATATATTTAAATGCCAGTCAAAGAAGAATTCTAATATAAGAATCCTTACGAGGCAGGACACAGAGTAGCACCAGTAAGGGCTCAGTTCTGCTTCCACTGAATCTAATGACAAACTGGATTCAAGGGGAGCAATAGGATGTGTCCCCCGAAACTTCCATATAACTATGACTGTGCCATATACTTATCTCCCAAGGACCTTGTAATGAGATACAAGGAGGCACCCCAGTCATGAGTGTGACTACATCTGGGGATTAATTCAACCCGGTCAATCCTTCACTCTCACGGCAGTGTCCCTCTTGCTCTCTAGGAGTCACAGTGCTTTCTCTTTGTGGTTTGGCTCTTCCTCTTCATGATTTGGCCATCCAGCAAGTCCACTATACAGTTCTCTCCTTCTGGGAAGAAATATCTCCCTGGACCAGCGGTCTGGGTGTCATTCCAGGCATTCTTCTTATCCAAGATTGTGCCACTCTCCTAGTGGCTAGCAGGGATGTCCGGATTCCAGCCCAGAGACCCTACGATCAGCAGCCAAGGTCTTCACAGTCTCAACACTGGCTCCTATTTCCCTGGGTTTCTTACTACTCTGCCCTCTTCTGGCTGTCTTCTCCACCACCTCTCTGGATAAACCCTTTCCCTCAGGGTCATGATCCCAGGGCTTTTGCTCCTTCCCTTGGTTTCCTCCTTCTCCTCAGGAAGCCTAGAGAAGGACTGAAGCCCCTTTCTGCTCCCCCTTTCTGGCTTTATACAAGCCCTGACTATTCCTGCCCAGATGAGCTTCATCTTCAATTAGTGCTTATAAGTCAATCCTAAATTTCCCTCCAGGTGCAACCTACCTATTAGGTTAATTAGCCCCTTATGAGACATCTTCACCCCACCCCACCCCAAAGGGATTAATGCCCCATCACAGACTTGTTCTAATATTCCAGCCCCTGAGTAGTTTCAAACAGGCACCATTAAAAAAAAATCAGCCTGCCTGAGAAATGGTTTCTCCTTTCTCCCCGCCAATTTTATCCCCAAATTACATTTGTCTGAAGCCCAAGACAGACAAGATTCTCTCATTTCCTACATTGTACAGGTAGTGTTTTCTTCCAAAATATAAATCTGATGTTTTATTTCTTCCAAGTATCACTTTCTGAGCAAGCTGAAGCTTTGTGATTCGAACCTCACGTGACATCATCAGAGTGGTAGCCTTGATGTATAACTCTAATATACGATAGTAGTTCAGAATGGTGGTACTATCCTGTAGCATTCACAAGAGAGAATTGTGTGCAAAAACGGAGTCCGAGAAATGGTTCTTTCAGTATATTCAGTAAAAAATATTTGACTGTGTGCCAGTTGGCTTTACAAACAGAAGGGCATCAATAGAGACTGAAGGTCCTTACAAAGTTTTATTTGCATTATGACAGTATGATTGCTCTTATTCATTTATCATGGCCATTGTCGGATCTCTCCAGGAATGAGATAGGGCTCAACTGGTGTCCAAATAAAACATTGCTCTGGAACAGAGGGAACTTTGTTCTTATAATGACAGTACTTGAGATAATGTTGATGAAGCCTAACATGGTTGCGCCCTGGAGAACTTTGCACTCTAGATGGGGAATTTAAGGTGAACAAGTTGTTTCTGGAAAAATAAGCCAATTAAGAACTGCTTGGAACCTGAAACTATTAACAAATTATGCAGATCCCAAATTAACAGAACCTGGGCCAGAAGGTAATGGTCCTTTACATGGGCATATTATCATGGACCTCCTACATTAGCGGTTTCTGTGCTCAGGAAAACATAAGGATAGCTTATTCCTGCTCCCTGCCCCTACACCAACTGGACAAGGTGACTGGAAAAGGGGAAAAGGAGGAGTTAAGGTCATGACTCTGCCCACCTTCCTTACTAGCTCACAGAATGGGACCAGCACACCAGAGGGAACAATCTTTGCCAGCCAATTCGCAAGTGCAAAGCATGCAATCCCTGTGCACAGACTATCTGGTACAATTTCCCCAGTACTTCTCCATACAACACCATCCCCAGGTTTTACGCCCAGGACTGTGGCATAAAAGCTGTGATCTACCTCTAGTCTATTTTATATTTTTTTCAATTATAACTACATATTTAAAAGGAAAAAAATGAAAGGATTTTTACCTTTCAAGGTTCAATTCCAAGCTTGTGTTTTATCTTTGGTTGCTCATAGCACCTAAAGCAGAGCAGGATGCTGTATTCCACTACATTGCTATCACCAGCTAGAGGAGTCGACAGCTCTTCAACAGAAACCTAAATTGAGATCATGGGCGCAATTCTGTTTCCATTTAAGTTGATGATACTTTTGGCAATAAACTCAGTGGGTAAAGAGGTACTTAGCAGGAAAGTACCTAATTTTGCAAGATGTTATGCACATTCAACCAAAATGCTCAAGAGCTTTAGCTTCTAGTAGGCAAATTTTGCTATTGATCAAATCAATAAGACCTCTCATCAGAGCCAATGGACCTTTGCTCCACTAAAGACAACAGAATTTTGGTCACTGACTTCAGTAGGAGCAAAGTTCTAATTACCTCACAGGTTTGAACACTAAGGGTCTGATCCAAAGCCTACTGAAATATATGGGATTTTTTTCACTGACTTTAATGGACTTTGGATCAGGCCCTCATGGAGGGAAGTGATTTTTCCAGTCTGTATTTTGTTAAACAGTGGCACAGCTAGAGTACACTATAACCTTGCACTTCTACCAGGCTGATAGAGGACTTTAGAGGACCTGATGACAAGGAGTGACTCATGCCAGCTGCCATAGAAGTGGTGAAATGTTCAAAGGTTAAGTTTCATTTGCGTTATTCAGAAACCTTTAAATATATTCACATTTCCACATTTGAATAGACCTCTGTTTACCAAAGCAATGAAATAAACATTTGGTTTAAAAATGCAGTTCTCACTTGATTTATTGTATTCATTAAGTTTTGTCTGCCTCAACAACAAAACAGAACACGTTGTTAATTGTTATTCTCTGTTGGTAGAATTAGACCACTGCCAAGTCATCTGAAATTGAATAAGTGTACTCAAATTGGTCTGTAAACCTGTGTAACCTTCCTGTGTAATTTAGGAAGCTGTCTACCTGGGTATGCAGAGAAAGTGGATTTTTTTATGAATTATATTGTTTAAACTACTAAAACCACTTCAGATTAAAAAGGCAAATAATGAGAAGATCCGGGTCTTATTTAACATTATCCTTAATGTTCATTGACGGTGAATACATGCTCTACCTGTAATGTTCTATAATGCCTAAAATATGGTAAACACAACTCAAAACATCATATTGACTGCTTACCACATTTTTCCTCACTTGCACATTTACGTTTGGGTACCCCTCTATTTTCAGCAGAAAACAGACAAAGTTTAAGGCCTCTTTGGGGCCTGTTTTACTGTTTTCTTGTATTTTTACTGTTTAGTTTTTAAACTGCGAAAGTTAGCCACCCCCAAAATAACAAAAACATATATACCTTAAGCAGCCAATCCCCAACTTTGTGGCAAATTAACAGCCCATGAAATTAGAATGGATGCCTCTGATTTTAGAGCAGAAGGCCCAAGAATCTAGATTTGCTGTCCAGATTAGTGAGATTTTCAGCTAGTAATTACCATGTCTGTGGATTCAGACTGGTTCCAGATGTTGGGCGAGACTATGTGGACATGTAAGTTTGCCTTCCAATGGCTGGACTACATTGAGTATCTGATGCTCTGATTGATGCAGCTACTCCTTTAGCGTATAAAGCACAGAGCTTGCGTTTGGGGTTGAATGTCTCAGGGTCTGTCATTGCTGACTACCCTGATGTCTGTACGCTATTTGGCCATGGATTCATTACAACAGTAGGAACCTAAGGACTAGCTATATTCATTCTGTGGAAGCTGACAAGAGTACTCGAGGAATGGACCTGAAAAAAACCTCAGAGCTATAGAACTCAAGTACCTGGAAGGCTAGCTGTGTGCAGCAGTCCTGGGCAACAGACCAAAAGGATAGCAGACAAGCTGAGCAGACAACTGTGCACTGGAGAAAACTCTGTTGCAGAGGAGAAAATGTGAAGCCTGCAAGGATTGTTCTAAATCAGAATCTATTGCTGGCCAGGCCGGCAGCTAATATGCAGAAAAGAACCAGCACAAGACAGGAACTTGTGAGAGGAGACAAGGTAGGGAATAAATAGTTTTAAAGCATCCTTTTCCTCCCAGAACTCATTTTTTTTTCTTTTTGTATGGAAGAGTGGCCAGTAGCAACAGAGAGAGACGGTCATTCCTTATTCTTTATATCCTTATATATGGAGAAACAAATATTCTTTCCCATAACAAAGTTAAACTGCTGGGAAACTGAGCAAGCAAAAAATGAGGGAGTGGTGGGGAGGGGAGAGAGAGTGTCCCGGTAATACTGGAAAAAAAAAAAAAAGAAGTAGACCCTATTAAGTTTAACCTTCAGAAATCTCTATCTGATCTAGAGCAGGATAGACTTTCAGCTAAAAAGTAAGTTATTTTTCATGGTGAAATATACTATAGAAATAAAAATAAAGTATAGAGGATTTAGATTTTTGTTTCTATAAGCCACTCTAGTTGTCCACTATATGTAGAACATGTGTATCAGGTTTGGTTTTGGTGAGGGAGAGGGCTCCATTTTGGAAGAGTTTGAAGAGTGTAGTAGTTGAAGTTTATGTTGCTAAAAGTTCTGGAGAAATTCAGCTACAAGTTGGCAAATAAAAGCTGGCCTCGGATAATTAAATAACAACAAATAAGAACATTGCGAATTTTAAAGGGTAGAAACCTGACCTTCACTAATTGTATGCTGATGACAAACCAAAAGGTGGAAATTTTTTTTGAATCCTATGTTTGTTCTAATGCCAATCATTAAAGAAGGATTTCCCCCTGAATATTTAACAAATGAGGATAGATAAAGAATATTAAAGATGCACTACACCCTTCTTCTCTGGCAAACAAGAATCTCAAAGCTCACAAGATGGCTGACATTTGTTCAAGAGATTCAATTTTTTATGGCAAGCATGAATGCACACATTAGACTACAGGAAAAAAAAATCCTCAAAAACAACCTTAGGACCTAGCAGGGAATTCAAAACTTCACAAGCACAAGGAAATTCAAGATTTAGAACAAGTCTTGTGAATCAGAGTCACATCCAAACAGTGATGGATGATTTTCAAAGTGTTCAGAGTGGGGACTCAGATTCAGTATCTAAAAGTTCTGAAGAGATATGAATTATCCAGGCCTCTAGAATCTTCAAAAAACCATCCTTAGAATCTTCAAAAATTGTCTGGCAATGGCATAAGAAAAGGTTTTTTTTCAAGTTTATGCAAGTGAGGGTTTGGATAGGGATTTAACAGGGACGGACAGAGATTTGATAGGGATTGCCTTCAATTAAGCTTAATGTGGGGATGAAAAGGAGGAATAATATGGGAAGTAAAGGAGGGGAAGCCTAATGGGGACACCACCATTTGAGGCTTTACAAGAAGTCTCTCTCTGGGGCAGATCCAAAGCCCACTAAAGACAATGAACGTCTTTCCACTGACTTCAGTGTACATTGGGTCAGGCCAAGCTATATTCCAGGCAAGCATTACATTAAGTTGAAGCTGAGGAGAGCACACACCTGTAGAGCTGGAATTTTCCAACAAAACCCTGTTTTGTCAGAAAATACCAGTTAGGGGAACCCAATATGTTTAGCAGAACCATATTGGGTTTGATGAGCTTCTGATGGAACCCTGCCTGCCAGAAGCCTGCCTTGCTTCCTGCCAGCACAACTGCAGGGGAATCCAGGCCTCCGCATTTGTAGCTCTGGGGGAGTGCTGGCAGGCTGGGAACCCAACGATTTCCAGGCTCCCTGATACAGAGGAGGGAAACATGGAAACCCTGGCCCTAACTGGGGCTCAGCCTCTGGCTTTGCAGCTAGGATTCTAGACCCATGGGAGATTCCAGGGCTCTCAGGTCTTCTAGGCTTCCTGCTCCACAAGGGTACTCCCCCTGCTGTCCCCAACTCCCTAGGAGCAGATGATTTCTTTGCCATTGGAAAATTAAACTTTTCTGAACTGTAACAAACTTTTCAAAAAGGTTACAATTACCTTTGAATGAAAATGCCCCTTTTCAACCTGCTCTACATACCAATAAGTTAGGGTGAAATAATTTACAGAGATGTTGTAGGAAAATTCAATTATTGGGATCGTTATGTTTTATCACATTTGGTTAAGGGTACACTAAAAAGAAATTCAAACATGTTAAGGGCACAAAGATTATCTTAATTCTACCGTGTAGTAACATCATGGGGGAGGAGAGGTGGGGAAGGAATAAAACTAATACTTAAAAACACTTTTTTAAAAAGAAGTAAAACTGTGTTCACAAATACTGAAATGCCTGAATGGGTTTTGTATGGTGTCACTACAGAACACAATGAAGGTTTCTGCTAAAGGAGAAACTTTCAGCTGTGGCAATAATAGGGAAAGATCACCTTTAATCCCATATAATGATATCATGTACTCAAGATTTCAGTGAAATATGACGACATGTGAAGTTTGAAGAGTCTGTGACAAGGCAGAGATAAGATTGTTTGGACGCCTTAACCATTTATTTCTAGAGCTTAAACTTAAAAAAAAAAAAGTGTTAACCATAACCGTAAGCTTCCTTGGTTTACCATGCTTCTTTCTTGGATAATTACAATACACATGTAATTTAGTTTACTATAAATACATGTACCATTGGTCATTCAACTAAAAAACAAACAAACAAACATCCCCCTCTTCAATGACCATGTTCCTTACAAAAGTAGGTGCTACATGTTTCTCTCCCATGAAAATCTCTCAAGAGAAAAAAATGCACTTTATAAGCCACACAACTAAACTGATGCAGTTTCATTGAGTTGTGAGTTTGAAGCCTTTCAGAACGCTCAGGGGAACTCATTCCAACTAGACAGAGCTGAGGATTTCAGTAAAGGGAGCCAGCCCCTCTTTGTGGCCTCCTACTGTTTCAACAGCACCCTACCTTGCTCAGAGATGGAAATTAAACTCGCATTATATTCCACTCAAAAATCCAGAGTGGCTATTCTCAAGCCACAAATAGATCTCAAGAAAGGTACAACAGCAACCCCGCCGGAACACTGCTCAGCATTTTTGTTTATTTTTTAAATGGTTACATTGCCTGGTATGGATGAATTGTGGATAGCACAAAATTGCCTCCTTTATTCTTGTTTCCCCCCTAAGAAGATGAGACAAGGCTGAGGATTTGGCCTTTTATTTCTAAATATGTTTTACTTGCAATCTGTGGTTTAAGAAGCTCATACAGTGAAATATATTTCTTGAGTAGGCTGAAATATAACTACTGCAATTTCTAACTTAAGTCGTGATCTTCACCTAGTTCTAGGCAGAACCTCTGCCTAATTCCCAGCAGCTAGGAAGTTAGGACAGTCTTGAAGATGACTGGAGGACTGAGAGAACTGCTGATATGCACTGAACCATGTGGATGATAAGAGAGTCCAGCCAGCACAGACTAGAACCAACAGATTAGAGACCTGCGTGTGTTAAATGCACTCAGATGTATATTAGTATAGTCTGTGTTTTAATTCAAATGTAAACTCATGTTCCATTATGTGACTAAATAGAGTTTAATCTTAAATGGTGTTTTGATTTGATTGGATAGATTTGAAAGTCAAACATACCTTTAGTCTAAGCACATTTTTCATTGGTAAACCAATATTCTATTGCTTCAGCTTTATATATGTATATATATTTGCCTTTTTACCAAGTGTAATTCACAGCACTATAAACTCAGGTTTTCACTGTCAGTGAGACTACAATGCTGCAGTTTTTATATAGCTGTCATCATCAAGTGTCATTCATCCACTATTAGCACATAGTGGTATTCTCAGTTATTCATACTAGGAAACAACTGAGGTAACCGTGTGGTGGTGTAAGTAAGTGTTAACATTTTAGTAGAAATAACCATGTTCCTGCAGGTATTGTATACATAATGAGAATATTCATGATGCCGGACAGGAGTACTCAATATTCCTGTAGCTGGAATGACTGGCTGGTGTATCATATAAAAATGTACATCCATTCATCAAATAGGATGGATATAGCATTTAACTATTAGAGTATCATAATAAATATTTTTACCATCCTGCAAGAATATTTTCTATCAATAATCGGGTCAAAAAGTCAAGATCTTGAAATTTTCAACCCCAAATCTGAAAACTATTTGTTTTTTGTCAAAATATTTCAATTCAACCACTTTTATTTTTTAAAAAGTAATTTCAAACTGTAAAACCAGAATATTTTGAAAATGTGAAAATGGATGTTTTGACAAAATTCTGAACTTTTTTAAAAAAACAAAACTTTCAAGTTGAGAAATTTCTTGCAACAGATTTTTTCCTTTGAGACATTTTGTCTTAGACAAATTGGCATTTTTGAAGGAAAAAATGTTTTATCAATAATTCCCAACCAGTTCTACTTTTTAAGTATTAAGTCATATCAAAGGATCCAATTCTGCATCCCTTACTTGCATGAAGTAGCACTTATTCGTGTGTTGTCCTATTGATGGCAGTATGTGGATGTTACTCAATGGAAGTAAAGGCTGCAGAATAAGGCCCTAACTCTTATAAACCAAAGCAATTAAGCATGTGCTTTAAGACACAGATCCTCAAAGGGTATTTAGACTCCTAACTCCCATTGAAAACAAATACCTGTGAGGATTTGGGCCAAAGAGCTTTCCTGAACTGGGGCCATGGTGACTATTTGCGAGCTAGATGAAAAACTGCATTTCTAACAGTTGATGCTTTCAGCGGTGTAGGGAGGATTTTTGTCCATAGGGAAACAGCAGAATCTTATTTTCCGATGGCTGGCAGTGCCAAGGTTACATTGTGGTGATTTTTTCATTCATGTATAAGCACCAAATAAAATCACTATGATATTTGATGGTGTTAAGTGCACTGATCACTTTGGCCCAGATTGTTTATTTTTTTAAAAAGTTACTGGTTTTGGAAGCCTGAGAATCATAGAATATCAGGGTTGGAAGGGACCTCAGGAGGTCATCTAGTCCAACCCCCTGCTCAAAGCAGGACCGATCCCCGACTAAATCATCCCAGCCAGGGCTTTGTCAAGCCTGACCTTAAAAACTTCTAGGGAAGGAGATTCTGCCACCTCCCTAGGTAACGCATTCCAGTGTTTCACCACCCTCTTAGTGAAAAAGGTTTTTCCTAATATCCAACCTAAATCTCCCCCACTGCAACTTGAGACCATTACTCCTTGTTCTGTCATCTGCTACCACTGAGAACAGTCTAGAGCCATCCTCTTTGGAACCCCCTTTCAGGTAGTTGAAAGCAGCTATTAAATCCCCCCTCATTCTTCTCTTCTGAAGACTAAACATCCCCAGTTCCCTCAGCATCTCCTCATAAGTCATGTGTTCCAGTCCCCTAATCATTTTTGTTGCCCTCCGCTGGACTCTTTCCAATTTTCCCACATCCTTCTTGTAGTGTGGGGCCCAAAACTGGACACAATACTTCAGATGAGGCCTCACCAATGTCGAATAGAGGGGAACGATCACGTCCCTCGATCTGCTGGCAATGCCCCTACTTATACATCCCAAAATACCATTGGCCTTCTTGGCAACAAGGGCACGCTGTTGACTCATATCCAACTTCTCGTCCACTGTAACCCCAGGTCCTTTTCTGCAGAACTGTTGCCGAGCCATTCGGTCCCTAGTCTGTAGCGGTGCATTGGATTCTTCCATCCTAAGTGCAGGACTCTGCGCTTGTCCTTGTTGAACCTCATCAGATTTCTTTTGGCCCAATCCTCCAATTTGTCTAGGTCCCTCTGTATCCTATCCCTACCCTCCAGCGTATCTACCACTCCTCCCAGTTTAGTGTCATCTGCAAACTTTCTGAGGGTGCAATCCACACTATCCTCCAGATCATTTATGAAGATATTGAACAAAACCGGCCCAGGACCGACCCTTGGGGCACTCCAATTGATACCGGTTGCCAACTAGACATGGAGCCATTGATCACTATCCTTTGAGCCCGACAATCTAGCCAGCTTTCTATCCACCTTATAGTCCATTCATCCAGCCCATACTTCTTTAACTTGCTGGCAAGAATACTGTGGGAGACCGTGTCAAAAGCTTTGCTAAAGTCAAGGAACAACACGTCCACTGCTTTCCCTTCATCTACAGAACCAGTTGTCTCATCATAGAAGGCAATTAGATTAGTCAGGCATGACTTGCCCTTGGTGAATCCATGCTGACTGTTCCTGATCACTTTCCTCTCCTCTAAGTGCTTCAGAATTGATTCCTTGAGGACCTGCTCCGTGATTTTTCCAGGGACTGAGGTGAGGCTGACTGGCCTGTAGTTCCCAGGATCCTCCTTCTTCCCTTTTTTAAAGATGGGCACTACATTAGCCTTTTTCCAGTCATCTGGGACCTCCCCTGATTGCCATGAGTTTTCAACGATAATGGCCAATGGCTCTGCAATCACATCCACCAACTCCTTTAGCACTCTCGGATGCAATGCATCCGGCCCCATGGACTTGTGCTCGTCCAGCTTTTCTAAATAGTCCCGAACCACTTCTTTCTCCACAGAGGGCTGGTCTCCTTCTGCCCATGCTGTGCTGCCCAGTGCAGTAGTCTGGGAGCTGACCTTGTTCATGAAGACAGAGGCAAAAAAAGCATGGAGTACATTAGCTTTTTCCACATCCTCTGTCATTAGGTTGCCTCCATTCAGTAAGGGGCCCACACTTTCCTTGACTTTCTTCTTGTTGCTAACATACCTGAAGAAACCCTTCTTGTTACTCTTAACATCTCTTGCTAGCTGCAACTCCAGGTGTGATTTGGCCTTCCTGATTTCACTCCTGCAAGCCCGAGCAATATTTTTATACTCATCTCTGGTCATTTGTCCAATCTTCCACTTCTTGTAAGCCACTTTTTTGTATTTAAGATCAGCAAGGATTTCACTGTTAAGCCAAGCTGGTCACCTGCCATATTTACTATTCTTTCTACACATTGGGATGGCTTGTCCCTGTAACCTCAATAAGGATTCTTTAAAATACAGCCAGCTCTCCTGGACTCCTTTCCCCCCTCATGTTATTCTCCCAGGGGATCTTGCCCATCAGTTCCCTGAGGGAGTCAAAGTCTGCTTTTCTGAAGTCCAGGGTCTGTATTCTGCTGCTCTCCTTTCTTCCTTGTGTTAGGATCCTGAACTCAACCATTTCATGGTCACTGCCTCCCAGGTTCCCATCCACTTTTGCTTCCCCTACTAATTCTTCCCAGTTTGTGAGCAGCAGGTCAAGAAGAGCTCTGCCCCTAGTTGGTTCCTCCAGCACTTGCACCAGGAAATTGTCCCCTACATTTTCCAAAAACTTCCTGGATTGCCTGTGCACCGCTGTATTGCTCTCCCAGCAGATATCAGGGTGACTGAAGTCTGAGTTTTAGGTGTGTTTCTCACACTGTGGGTCAGGACCCCAAAGTGGGTCATGACCCCTTTTTAATGAGGTAGCCAGGGCTGGCATTAGAAGTGCTGGGGCTCGGGGTCAAAGCCCAAGCCCCAACGCCCAGGGTCAAAGCCCAGGGTGACAGGGCTCAGGTTACAGGCCCCCAACTGGGGCTGAAGCCCTTGGGCTTGGGCTTTGGCTTTGTCTCCCCTGCCCAGGGCAGTATGGCTCAGGCTTAGGCTCTGGCCCTCCTGCTTGGGGCTGCGGGACTCAGGTGGGCTCAAGCTTCGGTCCCCCCTCCTGGGGTAGTGTAGTAATTTTTGTTGACAGAAGAGGGTCGTGGTGCAATGTAGTTTTAAGATGTCACAACAGGGATTCTCAAATTTGGCTGGGAAGAGCTAGAAAACAGTGAGACAATATTAGTTAGCAATGATAGGTAGTGGTGTCATTGCACCATGGGCCTGGTAGTAGCCAAGGATCTACCTGTTCAATGCCCTTGACCAAGAGTAGCAGAAAACAGCAATTGGGGCCCATTCTTCCAAAAGCTGAACATCCTCTGCTGACTGCCTTTAACTTCCATTGACTAGACGAGGCCCAGGCAAACTAATGACCCAATCCTGGATGCCCTATTGAAGTTTGGTGAGATTGTTTAATATATTACTTACAATACTTCACACTTATGTCTTCCATGTGACAATCTCAAGCATTAGTGTAACGACCTTTGCACCACTCCTTGTCTAAATGAATTTACCAATATCTAATTCTATAGCCAATAGTTACTTTGAAGTGTCCTTCTAAACATGGACCAAGTTCAATTCTGCCATCATTCCATTGACTTTAATGGAGCAACATCAGGGATACATCTGAGGACAGCATTTTTAGTGATGACTCAAATTCCAATTAGAATATTCTTCAGTGCTAATGTTCTGAAAGAGTTGGACCCAGTTCCTAACATGCCCAACTCTGACAGGTTCAGAATAGAGATACAAACCATCACTCTGAGGGGAAGAGTGAAATCCAACTCCCACCACCCTGACTAAAAGCTCTTTGGGGTAGGGAACATCTCATTCTCTGCATTACACTGAACACTTCAGCTGTTCATAAATAATGATTTATCTTCCTTCTTCAGAGTAATACACTCGGCAAAAAAACAACAACAAACCCCCACCCTCCAAAAATTGAGAAATAAAACCCTTATCTAAGATGCATCCTTGAAGCCTCGGGGAGAAAAAAAAAAGCCCACATACAAATATGGAATAGTAAAAAGGCAATCCAGAGAGAGACTGATATATCTGATTAAGACCTCCTGAAATCCAGCACAGACAGTGAGATGAATAATAAAATATTCAGAAGGAAAGAGCTTAAGCAAATTATTTCTATTTATGGCAACAGGGATGTGTTATGAGATACAAAGTCAGAAAAATCCTGGCATATGGGATGAAGCAATTAGATGCTGACAGATTTATTCTTGCCATTTACAAACAGAATGGGAATGTTACTTCTAAACCCAAATAAACTGTGCAGTTTTTACTCCTGTCTAAATGACAGATGTTTATAAATCATATTTTAGGGTGTCACTCACTGGAGTATGACTTAAATAGGAACCAACAGCCTTAACACATGAGAAAGAAAGAGTGAGGAATCAATGGAAATTAACTGTTGTGACTCAGATCATCAGGTAGTGTCCTGGCATAGCTCTAGTGACTTCAATGGAATTATGCTGATTTAGACCCTCTGAGGATTTGATCCTTATTTTCTTGCTGCCCTGGATAAAACAGGACTTAAAAAAAAAATCAGAGATGTGCAATACCTATGAACAACTTTTATCTAATGTACAAACAGACTGACTGTTAGCAAATTAAACATGTTGTTCCTTCATCTGAAGAAAATTGGTGCAATTTGATACAGAAGTCTCTTCTCTTTGTAACTTTGTCCCCAAACCACCATTTGAACTATACATTATTTCAGTATTTGTTTCAATCACCTGGGCAAAGGAAATATTTGAGATTACTGGTATTGATAAATTTTTAAAATCTAGCCTCTTGAATGGGAAAAACCTCATACTGTATTAGAAAGAAATTGGTTAAACTGAAGCTGCAGAGCCATTCTAAGTTTATTTTTCAAATAAAACCCTTTCCATTTTCTAAATAAATACCCAATTGTTTGTGAGTAGGAAGTTCTGAGTAAATCTTTGCCTCTCTCTTTCTGTTATCCTTCCCTAAGACACATCCTGTTTTCTTATCACCTGGGTATGTCTGATTTCTGACATTTCCCATCAGTAGAGGTTGATTTGCCATAGTGAGTCTTGAGATTGGCTCTCTTCCAGCAAGTATGCTCCTTCTTTCCTAGACCAACCACACACACTTGTTCAGCTCCTGCTGCCTCTATTAGTAGCCTTGTTAATGACATATAAGACATAAAAATAAAAGCATATCAAATCATTAGACAAACTAACTGACATACTGGTTAGGAATAGCCAAGTTGGCAACTTCTTAATTCCAGGACTGCTGGTAGGGTATACATCTGAGAAGAAAACATGATTGAAACTGTGATGTAATTGGAAGGAGATGCCATTGTTTTTCCTGTACTGATTCTTTAAATTAAAAAGGGGTCCCCCTGTCTCCTACAGAAGCAGTGAAAGGCAGCTGCTATTATGTGTTTCAATATAGATGTAGAAAGTTAGTGAATCACTGTGTTTTCTCAAACTGAGCCTTTATATTTGTTCTTTATTTCAGATTAGGAAAACAAAAATAAAGAGCATAATCTAGGCTATTTGTCACCCCATCACAATCACATATTCACTGATATTAAGGGCAGAAGGGTCTATTAGATCATCTAGCCTGGCCTTCTGTATGTCATCACAGGCCATTACATTTCACCCATTTACACCTGCACTGAGCCCAATAACTTGTGTTTTACTAAAGCATATCCTCCAGAAAGCCATATCACCTTGAAGACAATAAGAGATGGAGAATCCACCCAGTTTGTTCTAATGGTTTATTACCCTCACTATTAAAAATGTATGCCTTATTTCTAATTTGAACTTGTTTGGCTTCTACTTCCAGCCATTGGATCTTGTCATGACTTTCTCCACTAGATTAAAGAGCCCTTTAGTTCCTGCTGTTTTCTCTTTGTGATGGTACCTACAGACACTGTAATCAAGTCACCTCACAATCTTCTTTTTGATAAACTAAACAGACTGAGCTCTTTAAGGCAATGTCTACAGTAGGAGCTAGGGGTGTGATTCCCAGCTCGCATACACACACTCATTCCAGCTCAATAATGACCCTAATGTCAGTCATCGCTCTTGCACAAATATCACAACTCCATGAGCACTGTAAGTGGAGCTGGGCAGAGAATGGTAATTCTGTTTCATGGAGGATTCTGAGTGTTTGAAATCTCATTTCATTCCAATTCAGAACAGAAACAAAACAATTTAAAATTTCTCCGCAAAATGAAATTATCATTTTCTGCCCAGCTCTACTAGGAGCCAGGGCTCTTAGGATATGTCTACACAGCAAAGAAAAACCAGCAGCTAGCCCATGCCAGCTGACTCAGGCTTTCGGGGCTTGGGCTATGTGGCTGTTTCATTGCTATGGAGACTTACGGGCTCAAGTTGGAGCCTGAGCTCTGAGACCCTCCCATATCAAAAGGTCCTAGTGTCTGAACTCCAGCCCAAGTCTAGAAGTCTACACAGCAATGAAACAGCCTCACAGCCCAAACGCCTCAAGCCCAAGTCAACTGGCACAGGCCAGCCATGGGTTTTTCTTTGCTGTGTAGACACACACTTAGGCTCTCAGCTTCCTGTCACCCTGCAGAGTGGGCTGTCAAAGATCTGGGCAAACTGTGGAACCCTACCTTCCGGGATTCCAGAAGAATGTTGTCAAAATTGACATGGCCCCACAGAATGTTTCAATGTCACCGAATCAGAAAATTCCAACAAAAAATATTGTGTCAAAATACTTCCGACCAGCTCTAAGTATTTGCATGTATAAATTACATGCATTTTTTGTGCAATTCTAAAATTCTGGGCTTCAAAGACAGTTTTTTTTTTAAAAAAGAGTAATCTTAATAAAAGCATAGCATTTTGCACTAAGTTTAGAGAAAATAAAAATGATTTAAGTGTAAAGACCACAAACATGTTTTTTGAATATTTATGGATCATGTTTTTGAAGTTAAAATATCATCTTGTGTCACACAGTTACCTTAATCCATGCAAATAAATGAAGAAAATACAAAAAGATGGCTTTAAAAAAAAAAACTTTCCTGAAAAGATCTGCTTGCGAGTCATCTTTACAGGAGGATATCTTTAAAACAAATGTGAAAGCTAAAAATTGCTGTCATGTTTGGGACTGATTGTCACATCTCTTAATACGAAGCAAGCTGCTTTTTTCACACTTCATTATGGCTATGCTGGTTAAGAGAACAATATTTTAACACATTACGGACAACTTCTTCAGAAACTTTACCCATTGTTTCCCGTGTTTTATTAAACCACCAAGTACAATAGATTTCAGAGTAGCAGCCGTGTTAGTCTGTATTCACAAAAAGAAAAGGACGACTTGTGGCACCTTAGAGACTAACAAATTTATTTGAGCATAAGCTTTCGTGAGCTACAGCTCACTTCATCGGATGCATTCAGTGGAAAATACAGTGGGGAGATTTATATACATAGAGAACATGAAACAATGGGTGTTACCATACACACTGTAAGGAGAGTGATCACTTAAGGTGAGCCATTACCAGCAGGAGAGCTGGGAGTCGGGGGAGGAAACCTTTTGTAGTGATAATCAAGGTGGGCCATTTCCAGCAGTTGACAAGAACGTCTGAGGAACAGTGTGTGTGGTGGGGAATAAACATGGGGAAATAGTTTTACTTTGTGTAATGACCCATCCACTCTCAGTCTTTATTCAAGCATAAGTTAATTGTATCCAGTGTTCTCCGACTGGTTTTTTAATGTTATAATTCTTGACGTCTAATTTGTGTCCATTTACTCTTTTATGTAGAGACTGTCCAGTTTGGCCAATGTACATGGCAGAGGGGCATTGCTGGCACATGATGGCGTATATCACATTGGTAGATGTGCAAGAATTATAACATTCAAAAACCAGTCGTAGAACACTTCAATCTCTTTGGTCACTCGATTACAGACCTAAAAGTGGCAATTCTTCAACAAAAAAACTTCAAAAACAGACTCCAGTGAGAGACTGCTGAATTGGAATTAATTTGCAATCTGGATACAATTAACTTAGGCTTGAATAAAGACTGGGAGTGGATGGGTCATTACTCAAAGTAAAACTATTTCCCCATGTTTATTCCCCCCACACACACACTGTTCCTCAGATGTTCTTGTCAACTGCTGGAAATGGCCCACCTTGATTATCACTACAAAAGGTTTCCCCTCTCTCCCCCCGCTCTCCTGCTGATAATAGCTCACCTTAAGTGATCTCTCTCCTTACAGTGTGTATGGTAACACTCATTGTTTCATGTTCTCTGTGTATATAAATCTCCCCACTGTATTTTCCACTGAATGCATCCGATGAAGTGAGCTGTAGCTCACGAAAGCTTATCCTCAAATAAATTTGTTAGTCTCTAAGGTGCCACAAGTACTCCTTTTCTTTTTGTAAGTACAATAGAGTGATTAAACTACAGGTTCATTATACGTGAACAAATAAATATGGGATAATTAAAAATACAGATAGCAAGAAGTCGGTATTTATAGCAGACTGGATCAAATTCATCACTGGAGTAAGGAGTGTAACTCTGCCTAGAAGAATTACAGTGTGATTGATTACAGTGGAGCTGTACCCAATCATAACAAAACTGAACTTGTCCTCTCCTCTGTTTTCTAAGGCTCAAACTATTATAAAATAGACTCACCCACAGAGATTTAAAGTGATCATATCTGTGCTCTTAAAGTATTTGATTTATGTTAGCCTAAAATTGTTTCAGTTTTAATTCCCTCTCAGTTTCGCTAGGGAGCATTATCTGTGCAATTTGGGCCTGATCCAGCTCCAGTGAAATGAATTCCCATTGACTTCAGAGCCACTAGGTCAGTCCTCTTGAGATCAAGAGAAACAGCATGACTTGAGAATGATGACTTGAAAAAAAGACAGCTCAGCATCTCCTCAGAATCATTAACAGTCCCCCTCCCCTGCCCTTTATTTGGGTGGGAGAGGGAGGGTGTTTATATTCTGAGTGTATGAAAGCATCCAGGATTGGTACTAAGAAGGAACGCTTGACATTGTCAGAAAAGAGAAGTGGAAAATACTAACCATGCTTGAGACAGTAAAGAAAACTCAGTACAGTTTAAGAAGCTGGAAACACAAAGAACATGAGTTTTCTCTGTCTTGATTTGACTTCAGGGACTCAATTAAGGGTTGGTTTCTCCAGAGTCAGAGACAGGAATGAATTGAATGGTATATTTATCAACCGGCGAAATTTGTATCTGCACAAGAACTGCCATAATCAAAGAAAATATTTTTGCTATTTAAAACTAAAGGGAAAGCAAAATGTCCAATTATACTTAGCAAACACTATTTTGGAGAATTAAGTCAGATTTAACTGGTGCACAGGGCTTGTGCTGGCCTTCTGGCCATGGGTGCTGGCCTTCTGGCCATGGGTGCTGGCCTTCTGGCCATGGCCATTATCCATAAATGAGCTTTAAGAGAGCTTTTATTTCCCCCAAAAAAAATCTTGAAGAAAAGACTGAACTGTTTGGCAAAGAATTTCAGCAATTTAGTAATTTGTGACATATTCCACTCAATGAATGCAAATATGTATATTCAGGAAGATGTATGCAGTGTAGGCAGATGTATGCAGTTGGCCCCAGGATATTAGAGAGACAAGGTGGGTGAGATATTATCTTTTTATTGGACCAACTGCTGTTGGTGAGAGAAACAAGCTTTTGAGCCACACAGAGCTCTTCTTCAAGTCTCAGAAAGGTATTCAGAGCGTCACAGCTGAATGCAAAGAGGGACAGATTGTTTGGCATAAATAGTTATCACATATTTTAATCTAAGGAACCATTCCAGGTAGAGTGGCCCATTAACATCTCTGCAATCACAGGACAAAAAGAGGGGTTAGTGGCTTACAGATTGTTGTAAGAAACCATAAATTCAGTGTCTCTGTTCAGTCAATGATTTTTGGTGACAACTAGAGGTGCGTAGTCAGTACAGAAATAAAACCCACTCTGACCACACATTCCCAGTTGGCACCTACCTCCCCACACTGGGTGTCATCAAAAAACTACAACCCATACTCTAAGGGGACGCCATCCTGAAAGAAATCTTTCCTAAACCCCACTCTGGCCTTCAAAAAGCCCCCCCAACCTTCCCAACCTCATCATCAGAAGGAAGCTCCCCACAGACCAGGACACACCAACTCAAAGTGGCACCTGACTCTTCCAAAACAACAGATGCAAAACCTCCAGATGTATCTACAGTTTCTTGTTTAGTGTTCATGTATAAACTTAATATTTTAAAAAATCCAAATGTTCAGACTAACTACTGAGTTCAGAGTTAAGGATGTTTTTGAGCTTTAGCTGTGCATTCTTAGACTTTAACATGCTTGCATTTCTTTAAAGTCAACCTTAATTCTGAATTTCCTAAGTTTATAATGCTGGTTTGGGGGAAATTACGGCTTGCCTGTAATGTATTTTAAATGTACTCTCAATCTTAACTCTATAATGTGTTTCTTTAGTTTAGGAATCAATCAAAATGTTCCGGTTTTTTGGATTTAAAAAGTATTTGTTCAAGATCTATTGCTGCACCTAGCAGAATTTGCTGTGTGTTTGCTCAGTGGAATGAATATTCAGTGGGATGAACAATATTGTTTGGAGCGAAGAGAAAAGTTGCATTACCCTAGATACCTTCAAAAATGTTCTCCGAGTAAATGTTAACAACACTTATTCCGTGTTTCATGATCATTTCAATCAGAACTCTAAGTTACTTGGAAAAAGAAATCTTCCAGTCTGAGAAATGTGCATATCTCAGTCAGAGGCCGGAAGTAGCAAAACACACACATGTTCCAAAGAGTTTGTGTGTTTTTTCTCTTTTGTAAGGAAATTTTGCAATAGCAAAAAAGTGTTGCCAAAAAGTGTTACTATTCATTTATTTTTTTTTAGGAAAAAAAGTCATCTTGCCCTTACACATATTCATGAGCTATGCTCCACTAATTAAGGTAAAATCTGTACAGCCAGGACTTCCAGCCAGTGCTCTGGGGTCAACCATCTGAGTACCTGCTAGGTCCCTGCACTGTGTTGGTTTAAAGCCTGCTGGGATGAAGTATGTCCACCTGCCAATGGAAAATGAAGAAAGCAATAAGCAGGGGACTGCCACCTGGAATTTCCAGGAGGATGGACAGCAAGGGTGGAACAATCTGAGGGGGAAGGGAGAGAGTTAAGGAAGTATATAGTCACAGTTTATGTATATTATATATATGCGCACTACATGGTGAAGCAGTTTAAGATATTGTAACTGTTTTATTTTGAATTAAGCTTGGAACACAGAAAGTAGTTTATAGATTTGTTAGTTATATAACTTGATGCTCATCTATGATTAGACAACTATATTTAGCTTTATAAAAATGAAAGGCCGGGGGTTAGATTTCTGGCTTCACTGATAGGTTTCAGAGTAACAGCCGTGTTAGTCTGTATTCGCAAAAAGAAAAGGAGTACTTGTGGCACCTTAGAGACTAACCAATTTATTTGAGCATGAGCTTTTGTGAGTTTATGCCTGGCAAATGAAAGAAGGGAAAGCAGTCAGGGAGTCCTGTGAAGGCCTCCTAATTCTCTGCCCAGTCCATGGCCCTGCCCAATATTAGAGAAGCCTATGGGCTGCTCTAACCTGTGCCTGTTGCCTGTGGTCTTCAAGTGACCAACCACTAGCTGAGCATAATTGGAACATAGCATGCTTCAGCCACTCCTCCCTGCCACTTGCTGAACCAGGGAGTGCAGAAAAGATAGCACAGATGGATCATACAGTATCTATACACCTTCTGGAGACTCCCTTATGCTAGGGAATCCCCCGTTAGGGACATGTAGCCATTCTCTGCTCCCATTGTGTCCCCTAAACTGCGGAAAAAATGGAGGGACATGTGGTGTTAGTTGTGAACTTCCTAGAGATTTTCTAGTGGGCATAATATTTCACGTGCAAACTGACCACAAATCACTGGTCTCTTTTCTACATTCAAAAGAACCAAAATGAAATGTCACCTAGGATACAAAGTTTTCAAATGAGATTTGAAAGTTTCAGTTCTTGGTTGCTCATGTACCTGGGAAACATCTCATCAGAGCTGCTACACTCCCCAGTCTCAGACTCACCATAGTAAGAATGCAGACAGGAGCAGCTGCCTCTATAAGGTTTCAGTGATCAAGTAGTAAGTACTGTATTTATCACAGAAAAATGTCTGCAATAACTGAAGGGGAAAAAAACCCCACTCAGAACAGATAACTTACAGAGCTAAGTCATGACTCACTGCAAAGAAGGCTGGACAAAACAAAGAAGCCTCTATGATATTACCATAAACCAAAGTTGGTTATTGAAGGGATCCAAGGTGGTTTGGTTATCCCTACATCATTACAACAGGAAATCTTTGACAGACTGCACCAGGGACCACAAGGCATTACAAAATGCAGGGCAAGAAGTAAACAGTCTGTTTGGTGGCCTGGCCTGAGCAAACATCTACAACAGAGAGTTGAGAAACATGATATTTTTGCTCACATGAGAACCAACTCACATGGGCTGTTGCTACCATCTGCTCTACCAACAGGCCATGGAAAAAAGTCAGGACTGATGGGGGTTTTTCTCTGTCTGGATAATACAGCCCATCTTTTGATTGATTATTTCCCAGTTAAATCATTATTTCTCATTGACATTTCCAGGTTAATCAACACCACATCAAGTTGTACAGAAGATAAAACCATTTCCCCCCATTTTGGGATTCCAGAGGAAGTTATCTTTGACAATGGACCTCAATTTTCCTCTGAAACCTTTAAGAAGTTTGCAGATACCTATGGTTTCACTCCAGCCCATAGTTTACCCAGAGTAATGGTGAAGAAGAACATGCAGCAAAGCATACCAGGCTGCTAGACACACATATATAATGAATTACAGGTAGAATTTGGGATGCAGGAGCACAACCAAAATGATGAACAGAAAAAAAGGAAATGAATGCAATCTCACATACCGCCTTGATATCACTTTAAAAGTCCCACACTATTTTTCTTTCATTAATTTACTTTTTAAAAAATAACTTTGAAAAACTGTTTGATCTTTTAATTTATCAGTTTCTCATTAGATCTTTCAAATAATGAAAAGCAGACATAACACTATTTTGGCATTTCACTAGCTAGCACTGCTGTCAAAATTAACTCTTTTGCTACCATTAGAGACAGTGCAATTATTTTTTGTAAACAATGTAGCTGTGGACGTTAGCCCTTTTCCTTGCCTACGAAAATTCATAAACAGATCATGATATTTTATGAATTTATCCATTATTTGAAATTGTTTGACAGTATTTCGGACAAACATTTCACTTAATGATTGTTTACAAGCCATTCACTTATTTGAGTATTTGGAATTCACTGTTTGATTTGGGTGACTGCTCACTTCGTTTATCTGTTGTCTTTTTTAATTAACATGTTTCTGTTCTGAGTGATTGTCTACCATTTCTAGGCAAGAAGGAATACATGAAGAAGTCTTGGGCCTTTGATTTTTTTCTCAGGATAAATGTGGCTTAGGGAGGGATTATTTTAGAGAGAGAGAAATAGCAGGTCAGAACAGGCCTAACTAATTTTAATACGTTTAAAAATGTCATCTTCTAGATCTGGGTATGTATATTGGGCTAGATTTACAAAGGGACTTTTAGGTTCCTTGGTACACAGTGGAGTCCACAGCCTCAAGTTAGGCACCCACGCTCCCTACACACTGCATCAGGAGAGTTAGAAACTTAGGAATGGGATTCACAAGAGCCGTCACACTGAGGAGCCTAAGCTAGGCAGGAGGAAATCCCAAAGGGGAGGAGGGTTACCTAAAATCTGCCCATTAAAAGGGACTTAGGCCTCTAAGTCCAGGCTTGAGAGAGGTGCCTATATCTCCACTTGGGATTCACAGCCATGAATCCTCTCCTGGAGTCAGGCATCTAAGCCCTTTCTCGCACAAGACACAGGCTGAGAAAGAAGTGGAGGTGATCCTGCCCCTGCCTTATAACTTTTAGCCCGGTGATTAGAGTAATCATCAAAGCCATTGGAGATGTTGGTTCAGTCCCTTCCTCTGTCTGACATGGTGAAGGGATTTCAACTTGGGTTTTCCCCTCCAGGAGAGTGCCTAACCACTGGGATGTAAAGTATTCTGGGGCAGGTCTCTCTCAGTCTCCCCTGTTGAAGCTGTTCCACTGTGTATAAATAATTAGTCATTAGATTAGGAAGAGTAGAAGCTGGATCTCCCACCTCCCAGATGGGTAACCTAACCCTTGGGCTACTGCACCATCACTCACTCTCCGTCTGGCCCAATTAATATTAATACCTCATGGAACAGCTTCAAGAGGAGAGAATGAGAGACACCTGCTCCAGGATGCCTTATATCCCAGCGGTCAGGCACTCTTGTGGGATGGGGAAACCCAAGTTCAAATCCCTTCTCCATGATAGGCAGAAAGGGGAATTTAACCTAGGTCTCCGACTTCCTGCATGAGAACCTGAACCACTGTTCTCACAGTACTTCCTCCCACCTCCGCCTCCTGCAGTTGTTTTGTGTAGGTCTAGGCATGCTCTGAGAGTGCCTACCAGATTGGGGCATGCTGGTGTGATAGGCAGAGAGACTCATTGTTTTAGGCTTCCACTGGGGCTCAGGCATGAGGTAGGCACAGAGGTATCTAGACTGAGGAGGTTGTATATATGCACGGGCAGACTTTGAGCCACCCTAGGGGACTTTAACAGCATAAATGTAGGTGCCTAGGAACTTTAGGCTTACAGAGTTAGATGGCATCTGAGGAGGGATTTTGAGGATCTCAGTAGTATATAAATGTTGGACATAGTTGCCTTAAGTGGCATTGGGCACTAGTCCTTAATTTACGATTTAAAAATACCTTGTCTCTTTACTGACTGAGGGTGAAACACATGCCACATTAGTCATTTACACTGGGAACTGGACGAAAGGAAACAAGGTAACATACCTGTATTTGCATGTACATGTGCAGCACTGAAGGAGAACAGTGACTTTTCTTCTCCATCTTGATGAATTGCCTGAGTTTCAGGAAGGCTCAGTGAATTGCTGTTCCTTTCATGCCATAGTCAACAGGTTATATTGTATATCTGCCACATGCATTGTTTGAGTCCATGGGTCTCCATTTTATGTCACATTGCCACTACCACTTCACTACACCATTAACTTTGTGCAATGCTATGTGAACAGAAATACTCCTTAACATAAAAATACACTCGGTCATGCTCGTATTTGCACAAATAAAAGCTCATCTCAAACATCCACATTAGCAAAAGAGTCTACAGCAATGTTTACAAAAGCAAAAAAAAAAAAAAAAAAGTGTGCACGTGTCTAATGCAATTCAGAATGTTCTTGACATAATTTCCATTATTCACCTACCTCTACTTAAAGTATACACAGGAATTTGACACACATTTTATCAAGACAGCCATTAATATATGGAATACTACAGAGTAGGTCTTATTTCAAGCGCAACTTGCACAGTCATTATTAATACTCCTTCTAAATGATTCTCTTAAAAAGCCTTCCAGTGTTTCCTTCACTTTATCAGCTTTTCCAACCCATAGAGACCTGTATTTAGCAAAGTACTTAAGCACATGGCTAACTTTAAGTACATGTGTAGCCCCACTAAGTTTAATGAACATGATTTAGTTCCTTACTGAATTGGGGTTGTAAACACACTTCTTCTTAATCACTGCAATAATCCCATCTCCAGCAAAAAGTGATAGTGACAAGCAGACTCTTCAAATTGATAATGATGTCCACACTTACAGACGGTTCATAAAGAGCTATGCGAGTGGCATACACCCTCTGAGACCAATAGGGGTTTTTCTGTGATGTATCCAGTTTCTAGTGGCGCAAGGACTGGGATGTAAAAGTTTCATTTTAAACTTTATATTTTTACCTGACAATCATGAGCCACTACCACGTACCCAGTTATTTCAATCTATAATGTAAACATATTAAGGTCTATTTGCCCTTCCAGGCACACATATACCAGACTCATGAACATTCATGGATGGGAGAATAGATTTAGTTTATTAAAACTCATAATACAGTAGAATAGAGTCATCAAGTTGTATTGATGTGCGCTTTACATGAGATCATAAATCTGCAGCTAGGAGCTTCCTAATGCTTTAGTTGAAAGCAGCTGGGATAGCAGCTGTACTTGCTGAATGGAAACAGTATTCTGGTCGTTTGACAAATGGTTGAATTCTTTTGCACGCTTCCTGCATTAATGCACCACACTTGAGAGAAAACCCAGGATGCCATAGTATAGTGAAGGAGATGAACATTTAGAGTTGGAGATTTAGAGCTATGCTGCGATTTACAAGAGCTAAATAGTCCATTGACTTAATTAGAGCTGTGCCAAATCACAAACATTGAAAATTTTAAACAATATTTTTTCTGTATATCTGGTCTACCTTTAGACCAAAGTTTTTAAAGAGTTTTGTATAAAATTTGTACATTTTTATGACAGCTCTCTAGTCTATTAATGATGACAGTTAGTAAGTGAAAGCAGATGTGTTTTCCTCATTAGCAGTTGCCAAGATTTTTTAAAATGACTCTACAACTTCAAGCTGAGTATTTTCATTTTGTTTGTTTTTTTCTTTTTGGAATGCCTGATTTACAAGTAGTGTATTAAAGAGACACGGTAGGTGAGGTAACATCTTTTATTGGACCAACTTCTATTGGTGGAAGGCACTAGCTTTTGAGTTACATGGAGCTCTTCTTCAGGTCTGGGGAGGGAGATCAGCGTGTCTGAGCTAAATAGAAGTTGGAACAGAAAGGGTAACACACGTTGGAGGCTGTCACTTGACAAGAATTGTGCAATTGAGGGTTAGAATATCTATGTAGAATCAGAGCTGGTTGCATACTGCAAAAAAAGTGTTCATTAACACTTTTGAATTGTCAGTAGGTATTGGTTTGACCCTGTTCATACCCTTTAACAGTTATTATTTGCAAACATGCATACAAATGGTCCCTTCCTTCCACAATGGTTGGTCAAATATCTTCAATCATAATTATTTTTTGAGGAAAATGAGGGTTTCTATTCAAATGTTCTTTCACAAAATGTGTCTGTTTTCTATGGAAAATTTCAACTTTTGATAAAAAACAAAATAATTTAATCAAGACATCTAAAATATTTCAATTTGACTATGACTGTGGTGTCCCTTGGGGGTTGTAGTTTGGTTTCCTAAGGTCCACATTCTCTATGGGCCAGACTCCCCAACCTGCATCACCCATGATGCAACACTTCCACTCAGCAAGAGGGAAGACCAGGGTGCAGCAAGGAAAATATAGTCTGAATAAGGAGCCCTGCCTATAGCATGGGGCACCCGAACAATATGTTTCATGAAACACCATGATAGTGTTCTGTTTTTTTTTTTTACTGAAGTATTTTGATTTTTCTCTGAAAAGTTTAATGGGGGTGGGGAGGGACAAAAAACAAGTTTTCCAAACAACTCTATACCCTTTTCATGTGAAATGAAAATACTGTAGATTATAGAAGTATGGGGTAAATATTCTTCACTGAACTGGATTATCACTACTTTTTCTAAATTAAATGTCTAGATCAATATAGTTCATAGCTTTTTAACCCTCTAACTCCTCTTTTGGACCAAAATTTGTGTTAAATTTGCATATGTAAATAAACATTGAGCATGCATATTAAAAACAAATATGGATTTATTTTTGCATCCAATTAGTCACTAGCATCAATCCTCCTAATTGACTTTACATAAAGGACAGTAGGTGTTCATTACTTCCTTGCCAGATTTTGCAGTGATAGGCACATCATTCAGGCGCTATTTACTTAATAACAACACGTGCATATTTTGTTATTTTCACAAAGAGGGAAAAATCAGAGATGATTATCATTCTCTATTTGCCTTGTTTGTGATGGTTAGATCCTGGCTTCTGGAAATTTTCTTAAAAAGGATAAATTCCTCTGCAGGACAAATTTTCTGATAGCAAGGACAACCAGAAAGTTAACAGGTTCTCTAAAGAGGTGTTCTAGTTCAGAATACACAAGAATGTGAGAAGTGTATTATAGTTGTTCTTGTTTGATGCATTGGGTGAGATGACCCAAAAGATCCCTGCTGACTCAGTCACCCACTGCATGATAGAGCTGAATTTCTTCACATCTTCTCTTTAACTTCCTGGATTTTGCATTGTACCATGCATACAAATCACCATCTGCAAATCCATGTGCTTTGTTCAACGAAAGAAAACTAGACGTGAGGTACTCAAGCAGCCATCTCTTCCATTATTATGTATTATTTGTATTACCATAATGCCTAGAGGCCCCAGTCATAAAATCAGTGGCCCGTTGTCCTGTTGGGATCCAGGAAGTGGGTGGGCTTAGGGTAAAGGACCTCCCCCCATTCTAAGGGGAGGATCCACAGGTCCAGGATTCCAAATAATTACGGGGGACAACTAAGGAAATAACAGGAAAGGGAGTGAGGCCACAGGGCTAAACGAAGGGAACCTGACGGGGACACTGAGCAGAGAACCCCGGACAGCGCTCACTGCTCCTCAAAGGCGTCAAGGGGGCCAACAGATGCCGCCCAGAGGAACTCTGCCCGGATGCGTGAATGGACTGAGGAGCAGAAATAGGCCCCACAGTTACAGGAAACTCTGTCGGCCAACCTCCTCTCCCTGGTTTTGTAGATGGCCATTTTGGCCAGGGCTAGGAGGAGGTTGACAAGGAGGTCCCGCGACTTTGTGGGGCCATGGATAGGGAGTGCGTAGATGAGACAGTGAGGGGGAAAGTGCAACCAAAAACGTAATAAAATATCTAGGAGGAGCCAGAATAGGGGCTTCAACCTGCCACACTCCAGATAAACATGCACCAGGGTCTCCCTCATGCCACAAAAGGGGCAGGTGTCCGGGAGGGGAGTGAACCGCCCCAAGTACACGCTAGTGCTCACGGCTCTGTGAAGGAGCCACCAGCTGCTGTGCTAGGCCCCATTGTGCTAGGCATGTACTGCAAATACATAAGAAGACTCTCCCTGCCTTGAAGAGCATACAATCTAATTAGTAGGGCTGTTGATTTGTTAAACAATAGAATACCCATTGAAATTTATTATATTTTTGGATGTTTTTCTACATTTTCAAATGGGTTGATTTCAATTACAACACAGAATATGAAGTATATAGTGCTCCCTTTTTATTATTTTTAATACAAATATTTGCACTGTAAAATGATAAAGAAATAGTATTTTTCAATTCACCTCACACAAGTACTGTAGTGCAATCTCTTTATCATAAAAGTGCAACTTACAAATGTATACAAAGTGCAGCTTACAAATGCAGATTTTTTTTGTTACATAACTGTTTTGGTTTTTGAGTGCAATGTAAAAGTTCAGGGCTTAGAAGTCCACTCAGTCCTACTTCTTGTTCAGCTCATCGCTAAGACAACTAAGTTTGTTTACATTTACAGGACATAATGCTGTCCACTTCTTATTTACAATGTCACTTGAAAGTGAGAACAAGCATTTGTATAGTACATTTGTAGCCATCACTGCAAGGTATTTAAGTGCTAGATACACTAAACATTCATATGCCCCTCACGCTTCGGCCACCATTCCAGAGGACATACTTCTATGCTGCTGACGCTCCTTAAAAAATTAATGCATTAATTAAATTTGTGACTGAACTCATTGGGGGAGAATTGTATGTCTCCTGCTCTGTTTTACCCACATTCTGCCATATATTTCATGTTATAGCAATCTCAGATGATGACCCAGCATATGTTGTTCATTTTAAGAACACTTTCACTGAAGATTTGACAAAACTCAGAGAAGGTACCAATGTGATATTTCTAAAGATAGCTACAGCACTCGACCCAAGGTTTAAGAATCTGAAGTGCCTTCCAAAATCTGAGAGGTATGAGGTGTGGAGCATGTTTTCAGAAGTCTTAAAAGAGCAACACTCCAATGTGGAAACTACACAAGTGAACCATCAAAGAAGAAAATCAACCTTTTGCTGGTGTCATCTGATTCAGATGATGTAAATGAACATGCGTCAGTCTGCTCTGCTTTGGATCGCTATTGAGCAGAACCCATCATCGGCATGGATGAATGTCCTCTGGAAGGGTGGTGGAAGTATGAAGGGACATATGAATCTTTAGCACATCTGGCACATAAATATCTTGCGACACCAGCTACAACAGTGCCATGCAAATGCCTGTTGTCACTTTCAGGTGACATTATCTCCTGCAAATGTAAACAAACTTGTTTGAATGATTGGCTGAACAAGAAGTGGGACTGAGTGGACTTGTAGGCTCTAAAGTTTTGCAATGTTTTATCTTTGAGTTCAGTTATATTTTTGTACATAATTTGTAAGTTCAACTTTCATGTTAAAGAGATTGCACTACATTATTGGTATTAGGTGAATTGAGAAATGCTATTTCTTTTGTTTTTTACTGTGCCAATATTTGTAATAAAATAATATAAAGTGAGCACTGTACACTTTGTATTCTGTGTGGTAATTGAAATCAATATATTTGAAAATGTAGAAAACATCCAAAACATTTAAATAAACGGTACTCTATTATTCTTTAACGGTGTGATTAATCACGATTAATTTTTTTAATTGCTTGACAGCCCTACTAATTAGATGTTCCCAAATTGTGTTCTTCCAACACAATTAAGACTTTCTGTCCTGAGGTTCTGTCTGGATTGTCTCAGAAGCAGGGGATCCTGTCTACTGAGCTCTCCTTCAGTATATCCATCAGAGGCCTCCTTTGCTGTCTTCATAGCCAGTTAATATATGATCTTTTGGCCACCCCTTTTACTAGCTGTTCTTCTATGGTGTTTGTTCCTTTCCCACTTCTTGTCTTTAAGAATGGCTGATCTTGAGCCATTGGGCTTCATTTTAAAGCAGTTCTAATTAATACAGCAGCCTAGATTTCTGGAGAATGGTGCTATAGAAATGAATAAATAGCTATACCCAACAAGACAGAGCTCCTTCTAGGTTATGACCAGAAGCGGGTGAGGGAGAATGTAACTCGCCCTGTGCTATTAAAAGCTAGGAAGGTGGAGCACAGCTTCCAGCAGCTAGGACTAAATTGAGGTACGGTATCAGTAGCCAAGACAAAACAGGAGGGTCTACAGACCTCCAAATTCATTAGACCCTTACTAAATTGTCAATGATGATACCAAGTGAGGTTCAGAGCAGAGCCATGATGAAAATCCCAATATGCCACCACCTCTTCTCCTTCCACAAGCTTCTGTTAGTGGAGTTGATATAGGTATGTTGTGCTCCACTCTGAGTCATTCAATTGGTGTCCACAAGCAGTGTCTATCGCAGTAGCAGCCACCTGGGCTAGTGGCTGTCAGCTGGAATCCTAGATACATGTGTCTTTACTAAGAAACATAGGAGGTACTTGCATATTTTAAAGGATACATTGACAATTTAGTCATTGTCTTTAGTACTGCAGATTAGGCAATATCTAAATCTTCATAAAAGGTGATTGGGGAGCACAAGGACTTGCTGTTCCAGCTTGTGCTGCTACTGCCAGGTTGGAGGAGAAAATTCAAGTAGGAGCAGAGAGGTTATTTTACTTCTGTATTTGGCACTGGTGCGACTGCTGCTGGAATACTGTGTGCAGTTCTGGTATCAACATCCTTCTTGAAGTGTGGACAACTTGGAGAGAGTTTGTAGAAGAGCCAGGAGAAAGGATTAAAGGATTAGAAAACATGCCTTATAGTAATTGAGTTCCTTGAGTCTATTTAGCTTGACAGAAAGAGAAGGTTAAGGAGTTTACACTGTTTATTACTGTATGGAGAACAAATATTTGATAATGGGCTCTTCAGTGTAGCAGAGCGAGGTATAACATGATCCAATGGCTGAAAGTTGAAGCTAGACAAATTCAAATAGGAAATAAGGTGTAAATTTTTAACAGTGAGGGTAATTAACTGCAAGAACAAATTACTAAGAGCCATGGTGGATTCTTCATCACTGGCAATTCTAAAATGGTCTTCTAAAAGATACACTCTAGGAATTATTGGGGAAGTTCTATGGCTTGTGTTGTACAGGGACCAGAATAGAGGATCACAATGGTTCCTTCTGGCCTTGGAATATACAAATCTATGAAGAATAAGGAGGGAGGGAGGGAAGAGGAAGGAGGGAACATGGTCTCTTCCTGTGCAAGAGGAGGAGGGGTCCCATTATAGCTCACTCACCTCTCCAGGGGTTGATGCACATGAACCCCTTTAATAGGTAGATCCAACCTGCCTGTATAGACACTTGCACATATGCATGCTGGGAATTGTATCCGGGCCAAAAGAGCCTGTGAGTACATAACATAAGAATGGCCATTCTGGGTCAGACCAATGATCCATCTAGCCCAGTATCCTGTCTTCTGACAGTGGCTAATGCCAGACAATTCAAAGGGAATGAACAGAACAGGCAATTATTGAGTGATCCATCCCATTGTCCACTCCCAGCTTCTGGCGATCAGAGGTTCGGGACACCCAGAACATGGGGTTGCATCCTTGACCATCTTGACTTATAGCCATTGATAGACCTATCCTCCATAGACTTATATAGTTCTTTTTTGAACTCCATTGTGGTTTTGGCCTTCAGAACATCCCCTGGCAATGAGTTCCACAGTTTGTACATTGTGTGAAGTAGTACTTCCTTTTGTTTATTTTAAACCTGCTGCCTATTAATTTCATTGGGTAGCCCCTGATTCTTGTGTTATGTGAAGGAGTAAACAACACTTCCTTATTCACTTTCTCCACATCCATCATAACTTTATAGACCTCTACCATATCCTGTCTTAGTCTCTTTTCCAAGATGAAAAGTCCCAGTCTTTTTAATCTCTCCTCGTACATAAATTGTACCATAACCTGAATAATTTGTGTTGCCCTTCTCTGTACTTTTTCCAATTCTAATATATCTTTTTTGAAATGGGGTGACCAGACAGTGTGGGCATACCATGGATTTATATAGTGACATTGTGATATTTTCTGTCTTATTATCTAGCCCTTTCCTATTGGTTCCTAACATAATGTGAGCATCTTTGACTACCACTGCAAGTTGAGAGGATGTTTTCCAAGAACTATCCACTACTCCAAGATCTCTTTCTTGAGCGTAACAGCTAATTTAGACCCCATCATTTTGTAGGTATAGTTGGGATTATGTTTTCCAATGTGCATTACTTTGCATTTAACAACATTGAATTACATCTGCCATTTTGTTGCCCAGTCACTCAGTTTTGTGAGATACTTTTTGTAACTCTTTGCATTCACTGTGGATTTAACTATCTTGAGTGGTTTTGTATCATCTGAAAATTTGCCACCTCACTGTTTACCCCTTTTTCCAGATCATTTATGAACATGCTGAACAGCACTTGTCCAAGTGCAGGTCCCCAGGAGACCCTGCTATTTACCTCTCTCCATTCTGAAAAATGACCTTTTATTCCTAATCTTTGTTTCCTATCTTTTAACCAGTTATTGATTGATGAGAGGACCATCCCTCTTATCCCATAACTGCTTACTTTGCTTAAGAGTCTTTGGGGAGGGACAGGTTTCAGAGTAACAGCCGTGTTAGTCTGTATTCGCAAAAAGAAAAGGAGTACTTGTGGCACCTTAGAGACTAACCAATTTATTTGAGCATGAGCTTTGTGTCAACAAGGCTTTCTGAAAGTCCAGTACACTATATCCACTGGATCACCCTTGTCCACGTGTTTTTTGACCCCATCAAAGAATTCTAATGGTTTGGTGAGGCATGATTTGCCTTTACAAAAGCCATGTTGACTCTTCCCAACAAATCATGTCCATGTGTCTGACAATTCTGTTCTTTACTATAGTTTCAACCAATTTGCCTGGTACTGAAGTTAGGTTTAATTTTCGGAGTATTCCAGGGGCAGGGATGCAAGGAGAAGAGACAGCCCATCTACCTCTGTCCTTTGGGAGCTGATTGCCCAGAGTGTGCCCTGGGCAGGTGATGCTTGTAGGACAAGAATAAGTGGAGTGCCACAGCTAGAATGGCCTTCCAGACCTCAGGTATCTGCAGAAATATTGTTTCTTACAAAGAGAAGGGTGTGCCTGGGACATGAATCTCTGAAGGAGGGCACAGCAAAAAAAAAAAAAAAAAAAAGTTTGGCAACTGGTAATATAGGGGCCAATCCTTAAGGAAAACAACTACTATCTTACATTAGTATCTGAAGTCTTAATCAGAGTGAATATTGCCTGAATAAAGACTGGATTAAAGTTTAGGACTAACTTTCTCTCTCACCTGGACTGGGAAGGTCGTGTGGTTTAAGGCACTGGCTTGGATACAGAAGAGCTGGTGCTACTGAATTCCCATAAGACACTGGGAAACTCACATAATTTCTGTGCCCTAGTTTTTCCACCACGTCCACCTTTCCTTCCTTTTTTACCTCACATACTCCCATAACCCTCTGACTTCTTTCCCCTTCACTGTCCCCACTCTCCCCTTTTTTCTACCCAAGCTTTTCCCCCCCTCCTTTTATCCTCTGTTTACTGAAAAAAAGATGGAAAGACTGAAATTGGAGCAAAGGGACTGGAAGAAAGGAGCAGCACCAGTACTTGCCCAGGGTCAGAGGACCCAGGAATCCTGTACCAGGAATCCCACTCCTGTGACACCCACTTACTGTGTAACTACTCTCTGTACCCTGAGACCTTCTACATCCATACTGTACCCTCATTTCTATGGGCCTGGAGAGGGCATGTACTCTCCATATCACTGGAATGCCAACCTTATCTGTCTGCTAGATTCTCACATAAATGCCTCTATGGCTTCTTCTGTGATGTCTTATGCATGGGATGCTTTTCCTGAACTGACTCAGAAAGCCTCTGGCCTTTCAAAGACCCACCTATTCTTCTGCA
The DNA here is from genome assembly GCF_965152235.1 of Eretmochelys imbricata. Taxonomy (NCBI): domain Eukaryota; kingdom Metazoa; phylum Chordata; order Testudines; family Cheloniidae; genus Eretmochelys; species Eretmochelys imbricata. The sequence continues at coordinate 190,375,874 of NC_135572.1, read as the reverse complement.
CAATATCTACAAGAAATCAGTCAGTTAATGATAGTCAGATGGCAGGGCAGATGGGGATAATAAACATTTTTTATAATAAGAAAAAATCTTCAAGTTAACACACACATTGTGTGTATTTCTTTGTATCCTTGACAGATGTGAAAATTACTGCACATAAATTAAAGAAGGCATAGCTTGTTGGAAAGGACTAAGATTACTTCAGTTTTTGCTTGGCTACAAGACAGAAACCTTAGGAATAGCCCCTGTGATGCTTTCAAACTCTGGACCGGCAAATACAGAACTTCTGAGACAATAAATTTATATTAACATGTCAATGAACTAACAATCTTACTCTTGCAGTAAAAGGCATAATTAGACACAATGACTGGAAATTGAAACTAGACTAATTGTGACTAGTAATTAAGGCACACATTTAACAGTGAAGGCAATTAACCACTGGAACAAGTCACCAAGGGATGTAGTGAATTCTCCATTACCTGTGTCTTTAAGTCAAGACTGGATATCTTTCTGGAAGACTAGCTATAGCTGAAACCAAGCTCAGATCTGGGTTTCATGCAGAACTTAACTGGGTGAGGTTCTTTGATCTCTGTTATGCAGGAGGTCAGACTAGATGATCATAATGGTCCCTTCGGGCCATACAGTTTATGAATCTATGAACTACTGACTATACATTTTTAAAGGGGCTCTCCAACAAAGGGGAAAAAAAAGCTTGCTTAAGATTTTAAATATGTATCAATATCTTAAAGGCAAACAGCTCTAGTAGATAGTTATAATAAAAATGCACCCGTGTAAGAAATGCAAAGTTCAAGTTACATTTAATAAAAATTCAAATACTGAAAGGTAAAGAAATGAACAGCAAAAAAGTCTGTTTATAACTGGTTTAACCACTATGCAAAAGCAAGGTATACCTGACGTCCATACTGCTACAGCTACCTAGCAGATTTTGCCTCAGTAGCTTTGGCAAATGGGTGTGAACTCTCCACTGCAGTGCATTGGTTTTACTGGAAGGCAAATTAATTTAAGCCACCTAGTGGTACACCTTGAGCATTGACAATGAACGTTCACTACACTGCAAACACTGAATGCTACACTACACTGTAATATATTGACTTACAAATGTAAGCACCACCCATCGGCTAAGTTTGAGCATCCTTGCTTGACCAACAACTGGCCTCCAAAAATCACGCTGTCCTGAAAAGAGAGCACCCCTGACACCTTGCCTGTGGAGAAAGACAGGAATTTCTTGTGGTTAAACCACACAACTGGGGACTCCGGTTTGTTCTTGCTACTAAGTTCCTGGGTTATGTAGCCTTAACTTAAAAGAAATAGTGTCATGAATTCAAACTGATTTTGTGAATGCAATCTGGGGAGATTTGAAAAAACCCTCAGTCACCCTGAGAGTCCTTTCAGGCCTTAATTCATAGACCACAACAAGTCTGAGGGCTTGTCTTCACTACCGGGGTAAGTCAACCTACATTACGCTACTCCAGCTATGTGAATAACATAGCTGGAGTCGATGTAGCTTAGGTCGACTTACCCCGGTGTCTTCACAGCACTGTGTCGACCGGAGATAATCTCTGGTTGACTTCCCTTACTTTTCTTGGGGAGCTGGAGTACTGGGGTCGACCGGAGAGCGCTCTGCCATCGATTTAGCAGGTCTTCACTAGGCCCGCTAAATCGATCCCTGCTGCATCGATTGCAACAGCATCGATCTCCTGGGTAGTGAAGACCAGCCCAAAGTCTCCTTCACCACCACTGTGCTTCATTATATTCTTTCAGAAGTACATGTATTTACGTTCCATAGCCAGCTTCCCCACCTGCCTCTGGGGAAGGGATCAGTAGATTCATAGATATTTTTTAGGTCAGAAGGGACCATTATGATCATCTAGTCTGACCTCCTGCACAATGCAGGCCACAGAATTTCACCCACCACTCCTACAAAAAAACCTCACACCTATATCTGTGCTATTGAAGTCCTCAGATTGTAGTTTTAAGACTTCAAGGAGCAGAGAATCCTCCAGCAAGTGATCTGTGCCCCATGCTACAGAGGAAGGCAAAAAACCTCCAGGGCCTCTTCCAATCTGCCCTGGAGGAAAATTCCTTCCCGACCCCAAATATGGCAATCAGCTAAACCCTGAGCATATGGGCAAGATTCATCAGCCAGATACTACAGAAAATTCTTTCCTGGGTAACTCGGATCTTACCCCATCTAATAGCCCAGTACTAGTAGCAGCCAGTCCTGCCTACTATTGCCCCCTTCACTCTCCCTGCTCTTCCCCACATTTCCTTCCTCTCTCCTTGTAGAATCCCATCTGCTGGGGTTATTCCCCCCTCAATGAGCCCTTCAGCTCTAGCTCTACTCAGCTAATTGACACCCTCTGTCAGCTACCTGTCTTCCAATTAGTTCCCAATTAACATATACTGGTGGGTATCAGAGTAACAAGGTGTTGAGTTAGACCCTGACTCAAAAGCACACCCTGTTACACACCTCTCCTACTTTTTCCCAGCTGGGGTCTCCATTTCCCAATACTTTATTTTCTCTTGGTTCACGCTCTACCCTTGTTAACATTCTGTACCTTTTGCAGGACCCCTCCTTTGGGTCTCTTTCCAGCCTCCCAATGGGTGTTCTCTCTTTTCCATCCCCAGAAAGAACAATCTGTGGGCAGAGGTTGCTACCACTGTCTGTTCCTTGATAAATTCTTGGGGAGCTTTCGGTTGTTCTGCCAACCACGCCATCCAGGACAGCTGCTTTGCTTGCTGGGACTGTTGGAAGAGCTGCATGGATTGTTGCAGCTCCTTTGGTTGTTCTATCAGACATTCCAGGATTTCTTCCATTTCTCCCAGATCACTAATCCTCATCCAGGTTCCTCCTTTGGCATCCCACACAGAAGAGGAACACTGATCCCAGACAAGCTCCCAAGTGGCGGCGGGGGGAGGGGGAGGCTGAGCATCCTTTCAGGCCTTAACCATAGATCCCCAGCCACTCCAGGTCTCCTTCCATATATGTATTTACATTCCATAGCAGCAGCCAGTCCTGCCTACCTCTGCATCCTTCAGGCTCCCTGCTCTCCCCCATACTTCCTTATTCTCTGCTTATATAATCCCAGCTGGCTGGAGTTGCTTTCCTCTTCAATTAATCCTTCAGCTCTAGCTCTGCTCAGTTAATTGACATCCTCTGTCAAATATTTGTCTTCCAATTAGATCCCAATTAATATATACGGGTGGATATTAGAGTGACAGGATGTTGAGTTGACTTAGCACATCCTGTTACACACCCCCAAGGTCCACCAATCTCTAATTAGAAATAGCATTAAAAAGGGGGAGAAAGTAGGTTCATAGATCCCTTCTCCCCCCATCATGGAGGGGTACACTTTGGGGGAGGGTGGAATGCAGGTACCAGGATTTCCACACTTGTCAGATCAACAGTTGGGATAGGAATCTAGGCCTGCAAGATGATGCTGCCATATAGGTCTAGAACTCTCAGCATCCCTCACAGTGATGTCAAGGGGAACCAGACGGTAAACTTGGCTTTCATCATATTGAACTTATGTAAGACATCCCATAAAAGGCTAGGAAATGTATCAAGGGCATGACACATTTTCATAACCTATTTTTGCAGCTGAGTAGAAAGGTTTAACCATATATTTGCTAGCAAATAAGAATTGTGTCTATTAGATAAAATGTGAATGGTTCTGCTATTTGAACAACAAGTTATGAAATTGTAACCAAAACCACAAGCAAGGACTAAGTAGGCAGTCATGTTGTGAACTAGCAAAATTGGAGGAACTGAGGGCTAATCTTCATTACAAGATCATCGACACTGCTGAAATTGATGCAGCAGGGGTCAATTTACTGGGTCTAGTGAAGATCTGCTAACTCGATGGCAGAGCGCTCTCTGGTTGTCACCGGTATTCCACCTTGCTGAGAAGAGCAAGGGAAGTCGACTAGAGAGCATCTCCAGTCGACGCAATGTAGTGAAGATACCAGGGTAGTCAGCCTAATCTATGTCAACTCCAGCTACATTATTCAAATAGCTGAAGTAGCGTAACTTATGTTGACTTACCCTGGTAGGGAAGACAAGCCCTGAGTTAAGTACCAATTCTGAGCCAGACTCACATAAACACTTTCAAAGTTATGCTAAAACTTGCAGATGAGTTTGGTATTGTGCATAGAATAGGAAATGTATGGGGGACATAGATCTTGCAGGTATATAGAAAATGTTAACCTCAAATGTGATGTTAACATCTGATTGGACAATGTAAGTATGTAATCAACTGCAAAATGTAATAGGCAAATAAAGTATTATAAACAATCAGGGAATAAAAACCCCAAGAGAGAGAAAGCTGAAACAGAAACAAAGATGCAACTTGTTTCCCTAGATTGGTGATATGTTAACCTTTACCTTTCTGATTGTGCTGATCTGTCTTTGACTAATAAACACCAATTGAGCTCAGTTAACTAACGACTCTGTAAGCGTGCCTTAGTGGGTCACAACTGAGGATGCCAAATTCAGGACGAACTGCTGAGAAATACGGCAAACCCAACCTAAAAGTGGTGGTTATTCTTTTGTAAGATATACCGAACCAGCCACAAAAGTAAACTCCTGTTTCACCACACTGGCTAACTAGAAAACATAAAGGTAGTTTCCTCAGGCATTCCAGTTCTTATATCACCACCGAAAACACTGGATTCAGAGATGAGTGGCCCTTTACAACCAGTCTCATCAAATAATAGCTTCTTCTGATCCCAAAGGGCCAGCCACACACCCAAGTAAATATATGACTTTGATCTTACCCAAAAATCACGCTGGTGCCAATCTTTTAGTATCTAAAATCTAGAAGTTTGGAAGGAAGGAATGAAGGAAGGAAAGCGTTAAAATTGGTTACAGGAATCAAATACATACAGTAATTTCAAAGTTCTTGGTTCTGGCTTGTAGCAGTGATGGAATAAACTGTGGCTTAAGTCAAGTCTTTGGAATACATCCACAGCTTGGATGGGTCATTCAGTACTTCGTTCAGAGCTTCAGTTTGTAGCAAAGTTCCTCCAGAGTTAAGAAGCAGGATTGAAAACAAAATGGAGGTGTTTCCAGAGCCTTTTATAGCTTTTGCCATGTGGAAGGCATCCCATTGTTCTTACTGTGGAAAATTATAGCAACAAGATGGAGTTCGGAGTCATGTGGGCAAGTCCCATGTCCATGCATTTTGCCTAGTCACAGCAGGAAATTCCATTAGGTGTAGATGGGCATCTCCCATGGTCCATTGTCAGTTAAATGTTCTTTTGATGGGCCACTCAATTTGAATAGTCCCTCCAAGATGTGCTGGCTAGCTACCTTGTGGGCGTTACCCCAGGAGCAAACATTTGAAATCCAGGCATAGAGGCAATACTTATAACTTCAAAAACACAAATGATACATGCATACAGATAGCATAATCATAACCTTTTCATAGACACCTCACTCAACAACCTTTGTACAATATTTGCTGCAGATATAGAACAGTAGTTGCAACAGTGAGCTATATGGTCATATTTGAATCAGATAATGTCACACACCCGTTGATCAATAATCTACTGAATGCAACTAATGTGTAGCTTTTCTTTCTATTTGTTGAGGACGAGAGGATGGTTCTAGGCAATGGATCTGCAGTGAAGCAGAGTGCATGAGAGTGAATAGTTTTAGGGATAATAGTGTTTTCCTAGTTCTAACAAAGTTCCTTGTTTTGTAGTTATAAAAAATGACTTGTGGTTGTTTACCAGAGTAATAGGGCCTTCTCTCCTCCACCCAGGGTAGAAGTATTTGTCAAGAGGTCAGGATACAGAGCTTTATGTAGCTCAGAAATAGGGAGAGCTCTGGCCTCATGATTCTCATTGTAGCAATTTTGCTACTGTTTGCATCAGCCAATAAAAAAGCAGGAGAGAATGAATACCGGCTTTTTTGAGATGCCAGCACCAGCTCATAACAAACGCTGTTTCATCTGAACTGCCAGCCCCAGCTTTCTCTGCCACTGATATCAATTGTAGAGTAATTTCTTCTTTGCTGGACTATTGCCAGCTTCGAAGATAATTATACAATGGGATTTGTGCTGATACTGTACACACGTCACTTTAAAAAGTGAATCACATAATGTATTACATCTTTAAAAGATTGTAGAATAAATGGGACAATTAAAGTACCATTTCAGGTAATAACATTTTGTAAATGTTTCATTAAATTGCATGCGTAGATAAATTATTCAAATGTTTTAAGGTTCTAGAAAATGTTGAAGAAAGAAAAGAAAGAAATAGAAATAGAAAGATTATTGTTTGAGGACAAACTAAGAGAAGATGGGGGGAGGAATGACACAAATTAAACTAATGTAGATTTAGAAGAAACTCACGTAGTAATTAGGAACATCATCTGCGAGATAAAAAACAGCTACAAATATGAGCTCAGATGAAAGGTAGCAATGTTTTATAACTCAATTTCAATATGAAAACGTGTCAAGCAAGTGCAAAGAACAATCCATGTTTAAACAATTGAACATTTTTAGGACATTTCAGCCTCCTAATATTGCCTTCATCTTTCAACATTCACTCATCTCCATTTAAATTCATAAGGCATTTGCATCTTTGAATGAAACATCAAGACCACAGGGATTCTTTGCAGCCAGTTAAGATGCCCTATGCTATTGTTGGAAATACTTGTAATCAGCTTAAATAAATGAACTGAATGAATAAATTTAGATACTTGGTGATTGGTTGGGCTTTTTTTCCCCAACCCAAAGTTTCTCTCATTTTGCATGGGAATGGGAAATTATTAATTGCTATAAAAAACTGCCTGGATTTCAAAGACTTCTAAAAAGAAAAGAACAGCCCCAGTTTCTATAAAAAATGCTGTAAGTGGATCAGACGTTTACAAACACAGTAATTTCTATACCCAAAAGACAGTAACATTCTGATGAGCAAACCTGTTCCAGCATCAAATAACCACCCCCTCTTTCATGCTGACCAGCAAAGAGGTTGGGTGGAACCAAGACTCCTCCTACTTCCTGCACTCCTCCTCTTTGCCTGTTGTTCTGGGGCACTAGGAGTATAACAATAAAGCCCATGGCAAGCAACTATGGGCAGAACAAGCCACATTCTTTCCAGTCACATGCATTATCCATAAAAATGACAGCTAAAATTAATATTTACATTATCTTTATTGTTCATGATGGAAACCAGCAGAAAGAAAACAGTTGCATTTTCACATCCCACTTTGAGCAGACAGTGCATGTGGTTAGAAAAGTATTATTTTGACATGAAGTTGATATGGAAGTCAATAATACTGCTTATACACAGAACACGAAGATATTATTCAGCGTGATGTGACCACACTTTTGCAAGACTGATCTCACTCTCATCCTGTTGAGCTTGAACCAATCCCTCCGCCAGCATGCTCTCTACCTTGATCTAAGGAATCTTAATACAAGAATGTTTTTGTAGTGTACAATTGTATCATTCAGTTTGGAGACTGGGTATCAGATCTAGAGTTACAGGGGCGAACGCTACCAATGCGGCACACAATGAAAATTATATGCCGATCATATGCTTTAATACCATCTCTTTCCCATCCTACAGATTACTGCTACCAGTTCTTAATTCAGCTCTCCATTGGTTCCCCTCAAAAAACTTGCCAGTTGACTCAGATAAATAATATAATAAAATTCCCTTCGGTACTTGCACTGTTCCGAGTATTATTCCCTTTAATAAGTATAGGGAAGTTTTAATACCACAAACACTAATATAAGCTTATCATCTATTTATTTACCACAAAAACAGAGCCACCAATGTATTTTATGATTTTACAAAATCCTATTCATCCTGGACAAACATACATTAAGGCAGATACAATAAGTAGTTTTACATATGCAGGATGTCAAATGTTTCATATCTTTGGAAAGTGAAAAAGATATGTTCTTTGCCTAGCCACAGAGCTCTGTCACAGAAATGCAATGAGATGAGGGTTTCAGTAGCCTTCCCTCTCCCTTGTGTGATCTTATGTAAGACCCAAGAAAAACTGCAGCCCTTCAAGAAGGGGAAACATAAGGGCTACTCTTTCCCTACTACCTGAAAGGTGCACCAATGCTGTAAAGGGGCCAGGAAGGAGGCAGTGCAATGGTTCCACCTTTCCTTTCCCACCCCCCACTACCCAGAACAAATGGCTGATCACATGGGAGGAATCAACTGCACCCTTCAAAGGGGTGTCCTCGCAAGAATGCAATCTTCTGTGCATTCGGGAGCTCTGAGAGGCCTTCCCGCTCCCTGAGGCATAATACACACCATCAGCACAAGTCTTTCATTAACTGACACAATTAAAGCCTGAACTGGTTATTTGTGGCAGAGCAAAAGTAATAAATGCCCTGGGCTATTCATCTTTCATTCTTTTACGTCTACAGTAGCAAGGCATATTTGGGTTCATCAACACCTGCTATGAATAAAATGGTATGATGATGACTGAAATGTAAGACAGATTCTTCCACATTGTATGCTTTCCTTCATTTATAAATGAGCAATTATCTACCATATTCCATTTCAATTGATTATTAAAATATTGTGACTTGCACAATACATGCATTTCAAATGTTTGATAATTCTCCCACTTCCCCCCAAAGTAAGGCACAAACCACAGGCTGACATGAATTGAGAGATAAAAAGAGAGGCATTATCATTTTTGTCCTTACATTTTCTTGATAAGAATAGTCAAGTTGATTAAAGAGGAGTCTCTGAGATTGTTAAATACAATTTTCTTTTCAGATGCTTAGAAAACCTGCAATTTCACTTCTACAGTGGTAATCTATTTAGTCCTTGATTAATCCAGCTTCACTTAGAATTGCATTATGGCCAAATTACAGTATGATTATTCTGAATCAGTATACAATGTAGCAAAACTTTCAAACTGTGGTGCCTAACTTCAGGTACCTGAATAAAGGTGACTTGACTTTCAGAAATGAGCTCCTCCAACCCCAATGAAGTCAGTGGGTTCTGCTAGTTCTTAGTACTTCTGAATATGTGGCTTTTTTGCTTTGTTTCTAAACAAAGGTATATAAGTATGGATTTAGTTATCTAATTATAGGTACCCAAGTTGGAAAGTGCTGGCTTGTGTATCAATAAACATAAGATTTGAATATCAGTAACTTTGCTAGGAGATATTGAGCACTAAGTTTAAGATCTGTGTGTGTGCTTATATGTATTGAAGCAAATCTGTTAAGATCTTGAACAAAACATGATAAAAACTAAACTCATTTAACCACCGTGGGAAACTATTTTTTGGTTTAAAATCAATTTTACATATGTCAAATCCTATTTGCATAATACTGGATATTATTGTGCTGAAGTCCAGAAATCTGTATGGTCTGCTGGTTGTATAAGTCTGAAGCAAGAGAGAGATTTCTTGCAAAACGATAGCAGTAGATAATAGAATATGCAAATACAGTAGCATAACCATTTATTAAATAACTTCTTTGGGATATTAATTAAGATATAAATATTGCATAATGTCACATCTTATTTCAATAGTGGCTCAGACATTCAGAATGGTAAATCTCTGTCCTTATTTTTAGTGATTATACGTCTTCCATGTTGCTATATCGTTCATAGAAAATTTATGCTATAAGCGTGATTAGTAAGATTGCTATCAGACGAGACAACATCAGGTATTTCATAACTATGAACAAGAATTCTAGCTTTAGGAAGTGGAAGACTAGGAGTAAGAAATATGTAAACAAACTACATTAAAGATAACAAATTATGGAATACAACCTTAAATTAACTTTAACTAGTGGTATTTATTTTTGTATTTTATGACTTCATTCTTGTTGTCTAGAAAATAAAAACTTAAGCCATGAACTAACCAAAACCTGCCACTACAGCTGTTTCTAAGTGATTACCTGCTTCTCAAAACTCACATTGCTTTCAGTTTGTGAAACAGTACAAACAATATTTCCCCCATCCCACCCCTCTGAAGCAACGAGTGGCACAGATAATAGACACTAATTACTGTACAGTTCTAACATTAAATAGCACTATCAGAGTTACTAAACGAACTCCACCTCAGAACCCCTCTAGTCTGAGTGTCCCCTCCCCTGGGGCCTTGTGCTGTTACCTTTCTCGAGATGGAATAACCCGATTCTTTCACTCTCAGATTGGGTGCTGAGTTGTAGTCCCCTGTACATCAACCATGGTAATCTCAGTAGCTCAGGCTTAGGTTTAAGCTCAGACCTTACTGTTCTATTCCCTCTGGCGCATATACAGTAACCAAACAGTCTTAGAGAAAAGTATTCATTTAGAACAAAAACCATTTCAGAGAAAACATATTTTAACAATATAGAATGCAATGCCTGCTTTTCCCTACCATTTACCATTCCCTGGATCTGGGAAGGGCCCAGTTCCTTTAGACTCATCCACAGAGCTTGCCTCTCAATGTGTGTCAGCCTGTCCCTCCAGACAGCGTCTGACAGGCATCCCTCCTTCACAGGAATCGAGACAATTTTTAACTGTTCGTAGCCCTTTGATCTGGTAGGTCCCAGCATTGTAAAATGAGATTTACAATATGTTGCAGAAAAGATACAGGATCTTTGGAGTTAACAGCTGGGATCCATTGTTTCTCTGGTGTGTACCTAAATGTTTTTATCTGGAAAACCATTGGTGTTAGGTCCCTGTTTGTTCTTCTCACAGCTCCCATATACATTAAATCAAAACATTCCCACAGGACAGTCTTATAACCCAATACAGAATAACTTCCCCTCACTGACCTGGTCACAAACAATCTTCATCCATTAGTCCATATAAATATTCATAGATTAATACATCACAGTTACTGCAGTATTAATAATACACATCAGCTCCATTTGTACCATCAGCACCTAGAGCAAAACAGTGCGTCTCTTCACCAGTTGTGCAATGATGTTTAAATCCCGTCTTTTCGCAGTGCAGTTTTGCTCTTGCTTTTATGCACGTGTCGAATTTAAAGGATGCCCTGACGCTTAGCCAATATAACGAACATGTGGCTGATTATCAGCTATAGAACTTTACTGTACTTTGAGGACCAAATCCTCAGTTGGTGTAAACTTGAATAGCTCTGTTGTGCATGGTAGCCTACTGACACCAGCTAAGGATCGTAGCTATAATTGGCATGAGGTGTTTTGCCACAATAGTGTAAATATGCAGCACTAACTTTTTAATATTTGTGAACCAAGGGATTCCCTTGGTTGCTTGATTCTGGAACCAATAATCATGTGTTTAGTGCTAGATGTTATTCCTGTTAGTATCCCAAACACAGCTAGTATGTTTTGCTTTCTGCAGGTTAAGCAGTGGCTCTGCATTTAAGAAATAGTTTGTTATAAGCTCAGCTACCAAGTCTGAAAGAAAATGTGGAATCTCTTGATACTGGAGGGATAATAGGTGTGATTATTCACCAACACCGCTAATTAACAGAGTCCCTGGAGCTCTGGATTTTCAACTGGTTAAAGCTACATAAGTACTATCTGATTTCCTTCTGATTTGCATTTCCTAATGTAGCACACTAGTGCACTGTAGCGTAACAAAAGGCTGAGATACTGGCACGTATCATCAAAATCATTCCGCAAGCGTTGTGAGCATTTGCTGCTTAAAGCTCCAAAAGTCTCATTCTTCGACAACGCAGAGGAAGTAAGTAATGGCTTAGATTGGAGCATGACTGTCTCCAGCAGCAACCAAGTCCTTTGGCTGGGTCCTTGCACAGACTCTTACTGGGTAGCAGTTGATGCTCTGGTTTATGCTGTATCATCATTTTACAAGGAAATATATTTTAGTCTCATTATCACCTGTTTTGAGATTCCCTTCTCTTACTGAAGCCCATCCTCAGAAGACCTTGCTATTTGTGGTGGGTGTGTCTATTGGTGACTACATAAGGGCAGCCTACACATATTCTAGTGGCTTGGCTGAGTGCAACAAGCATAGAGATGAGACTATATGGGCCAGTGGTCTCCAGTTGTGCCTTCTTCTACAGCTAGCTACCTGAGGGCCGCATGAAAATTAGCATACAGTTAGTGCAGAGTCTGGGTCACTCTCTGCATTTACGGTATTTATGATATTAGTCACACCCTGGCTCATTAACTGATAAAGTGGATCCTTTCTCCAGGGCCTGATCCAAAGCTCAGTGATGTCTGTGGACATCTTTGCAATACTGACTTCAATGGAGTTTTGGATCAGGTCCATGGTGAACTGATAAGCAAACTGCAAATCTAGTTATAATTTTGACATAACCCTAACTGTGGTCTCACTACTGAGAGAACATAATAAATCTTGCATTATACCAATGTTTTCTAACCTGAAGCAAGCCCTCCTTGGAGGGTTGTGCCTACACCAACCTACAAAGGCCGGGGCAGAGGAGGGAAAAAACCAAAGAGGCAGAAAGTTGTGGATCTACCCAGTCCCACTCCAACCACCCACCCCCAACAAACAAACAAACAACCCTACAAGCAATTTCTCAGATAAAGCCTCAAGCAGCTCTTTGAAAGACGCTTGCCCTTCGTTTTCTGCTTCTCTGGTCTCCTAATGCAGCTGGTTATGGGAGCAGCTCAGGTACTAAGGCTTTCTGCATCTGACAGAAGCCCCTCAATCCCATGTTTCTCTCCTCTGCTTCTGTAGCACCCAGCTCTGGGGCAAGAGCACATGCAGCCCCACATTACAGTGCCACCATGGATGCTCTGAGCAGCATGCAGCCTTACTGAGTCAGAGCCAGCTGACGAAAAGCAGAAGGACAAGAGTGAAAAGTATTACTGTCAAGGTGCCGGCAGTGACTCAAGAGCATGAGTACCAACCACGGGGCAGACTGTTATGGAGCAGGGCACAAACCACAACTTGGTTGTCAGTTCTATATCTAGATTTCACCAGTGTATACTCCTCAGGAACTATAACAGCCTTAACATGGAGTCACAGACAGTCCCCAGGGGTACTCTGATCTGTCTCATCACCCAGATAAGCGTACCTTTGTGATAGATGGTCCCTTACACCAAGAATCACAGGAACACTCAGGTTACTTCCAGTTCCAAAGAACCAATCACTTACCCCAGGTCAATTGCACTTTAGTTCTCACACCAAAGACAACGCTTGCACCCAATCCTGTAATAAACTATCTAAAGATTTATTAAGTAGGAAAAGGAAACAAGAGTTATTTACAAGGTTAAAGCAAGTAAACATACAAACACAAATGAGTCATCATCTTAACTTTCAAAAGATAAACAGAAGTTTCTATAACAAGCAAGCTCTGTATGTCCTTTAGGTCTAACCCAGAATAACCACTTGGGACCTCTTGCTTATGCCTAGAAAACCTTCCCCCTCTGAGTCCAAGCAGCATAGAGATAAAGTTCCTTCTTGTTAGGAGTTTTTTATCCCATGTGTTTTGAGGTGCAAACTTACTTGGTAGATAGGAGGAATCCTCTTGCATGACTCATTGTCATGGGGAGGAAGAACAGAGCTACAAAGTGTTTTGTCCTCTTAATCATTCACAATAGTCCATCTGGTGTCAATAGACCCATCCTGTTGTGAAGGATAGAATAGCTTCTGTTGGAGATCAGCACATTACACTAGTTAATGTCTCTCTACTGTCCTGTGTTTTACACAGTCACAGAGGCTCACAATACAAATGCTCAAATATTACTTTACAATATGGGATTCAGATGTTATCAGCAAGATTAATGCAAGCAGCAACTCACAAGCATTCAATAAAGTCTAAACATTAAACACATTCTTATAATTCTAATATACTAAATACTTCAATACTAAACGCACAGGCGAGACGGTGATTCCAGCTATGTATTTATCATTAGTGAACTGAGGCATGGAGACCTAGGCATGACCTGGCACCTAGTCTGTCAAAGCCACAATTACAAAGACGGAAACAAAAATAAAAACAATTAAAAAAAATAAGAAAAAAATGGACAGACAAAAGGAGAGAGCAGCAACTGTGCCAGGTGAGGGACAAATGGAGATTGCAATCTGCTAATCCCTCTCAAAATGACTCCAGGAAAAATAAAGGCTGGGAACCACTAACTTACTGAAGTCATTAAAAAAATTACTTAAATATAGGAGGGTCCCATTGCATACAATTATATCTTCTCCTTGCCTGATAATTTTAAAACAAATTCCTATTGAAAGTGAATGATAAAAGAAGGATAATTGCATATGGACTTAATTACATAGCATACATTGGAAAATGAGAGTATTTATCTTCGCAAAGAAAATAATCATAATTACTGTATAACCTTCAGAATCTTTAATTGCCTTTGAGTCATTATCCCTTTTCTATTTACACTATGTTCAATTTACTTTGTGCAATAATTAACAGAAGTAAAATGTAAAAACAAAGATATTTAACTGTCAGGTTCTCTTTTTAATTATTTTTCTTCCAAGTTTAGGGACTTAAAATTTTTTTTAATGTTTTCTAAGTCTATTTTCATCATTCTAATTTGTTTTTCAATTCATGCTTTTCATTTTCTTCCTAATACAGACCCACCTTGCTAGTTCGCACTAATAACTGGGATAGCTGTTATGATTAGGTTGCTTTTGTGAATTAGTATGTTAATGAACAAAATAAAGCATGGATTCTGCATAAATGTTTTGTTCATTTTTCATCTAGTAAATGTTCTGTAGTGTAGCTTGTAAAAATAACCTTCATAAACAGGTGACTTTGCTACAGCACTCTGCAATTAAATAGTCACTGTGAAGCAAGAAGAGAAATTGCCACTCACGTGAGAGACTTATGAAGTTTGTGGTTTAACAAAGTGCAGATCAGAAACTTTCTCTTGTGGATTTTTTGTTTTTTTAAATGGATGGTTGAACACAGTGGATTTCACAACATGAGCTTGCATTGTATGTGACTTTTTCATTTTCCACAAATTAAATCTGCACTCAGTTTGCATGGAAAGTCAATTTTATGAATGTATTTTCTACTATCATGGTGTTAATTTTCATTCACCAACAGCGCCAGTACCCAGCAAAATGTCTCTCTCTCACCTTTTCCAATTATATTATGAAGGCGTCTAAATAAAAGTTCCTTCCATCCCGGGATATGAACCATGTCCAAAATCATAGACAAAAATTCTTAGCAGACAACCCCACATTAAAATTGCTTATATGTTGCTTGTTCTATTTCCGACTTTATTAAGACACTAACTAGTGATCTGGTGTCTTGGAAATCAGGCAGCTGCTGGAGATTGCCTTGCAGGTTAAGGTGCCACTTCTATTTTTGAGCAGAAAGTGGGGAAAGGCAGTCACACCAGCATTGCTGCTCCTGCCCCTATACCCTGCAGTGGGTCCTTTGTAAGATCCAGGATCCATGCACTGGATGGAAAGAGGAAAGTGCAACATAGACTCCTCTAAAAAGTTAAAGTAACTTGAGCCATTATCTCTCCCCAGTCACCCCTGCCCCTGATGCATTAAGACAGCACTGTCTACTACTTAGGGTTTTGGCTGCCATAATCTAGCCTCTTGGGGTAGCAGAACCCAGTGCCACAAAGGTTAGTGGCCTCTAGTGACATCCCCTCATGGCAATGGAAAGAAAGGAGGTTGAAGTGAAGCCCAACCTCACAAGCAGAGAGCAAGTAAGGGCGGTTAAGGAATTAAGTCTGTATCTTGGCTTGCTGAGTTCTAGCAAATATTTAACATAAAAACAATTAATAAATTAACATTGACTGATTGCAGGCAGCACTGACTTCAGCCAGCAGGAAGCATTCTGCAGGTATTAGCTAAATTACAGAAAGCCCATTGAAAATGTAAAACTATTTTTTATAGTCAGATCAATACCTGAATTACCAGTGTAATAGATAAAATAACTGAAAAGTGCTTAGATACTATGGTGAAAGGGATAGATAGTTAAAACAGATTAGCGAAATTGAAACATTTTTTCTAGTGAGTTGAGCAGGGAGCTAGGAACTGGAGAGCTGCAACCATGATTCCTGCAACTGACTCCTCTTATGATCTTGTCTAAAGCCCTTAACCTCTTTCTGCTACACTTTCCCACCCCATCTACAATATGGGAATAACAATTTCTACATCAGGGTGTTGTTATTATTAATTCACATTAAGGCCTGGTCTACAGTAGGCAGTTATTTCGGAATTAGCCGAGTTACTTTGAAATAAAAATGATTCCGTCCACATGACCAAACCATTTTTTTCGATTTAAAGGGCTCTTTAGTCCGATTTCTGTACTCCACCTCGGCAAGTGGAGTAGTGCTAAAACAGAGATCGCAGTTCCTGGTTACAAGTACTGTGTACGCAATTTGATGTTATTGGCCTCCGGAAGCTATCCCAGAATGCTCCCTTATGACCACTCTGGACACCACTCTCAACTCCGATGCACTAGCCAGGTAGGCAGTCAAATCCCCGGGAACTTTTGAATTTTCTGTTTGGTCCCCATCAGCACAGGCAACCATGCAGAGTCTACCAACACAGGCAACCATGCAGAGTCCACCATCAGAAGAGACCACGCAGTCCCGGATTCACAGACGAGCTCCAACATGGTCTGAATGGGAGGTACTGGATCACATCGCATGTTGGGGAGATGAATCTGTTATGGCAGAACTACTTTCCAAAAAAAGAAATGCAAATACGTACGCTAAAGTCTCCAGGGCCATGATGGAAAGAGGCTACTCCAGGAACACACAGCAGTGTCGTACAAAAATCAAGGAGCTCAGACAAGCATACCAAAAAGCCAGGGAGGTGAACCGGCACTCTGAGTCACAGCCCCATACATGCCGCTTCTACCATGAGCTGCATGCAATTATGGGGAGTGACGCCACCACTACCCCACCACTGTCCGTGGACACCTGCAAGGAGGGAGTAGCATGGAGTGAGGAGGACGAGTTTTTGGAGGACGAAGAGGAGGATGAGGAGAAGGACAGTGCACAGGCGGCAAGTGGGGAATCCGTTTCCCCCCCTAGCCAGGAACTATTCTTAACACTGGAGCCAATAGCCTCCCCCCACTCTCAAGGCATGCTCTTGGACCATGACCCTGGAGAAGGCACTTCTGGTGAGTGAGAGCTTGATCGGAGCCAGGCGGTGGGGGGCTCGTTTAGTTTAAAGGGCTCTTCCTGCTCAGAGCCTCATTGGAGCCACGCAGTGTGTGTGTTGGGGGAGGGAGGGAGGGTGTTGTGTGAAGTGATCATCCCAGAGAGCCCGCAGGCCCTCCTTTTGTATGGCAAACCCACCAGGCATTGTTTGCTATGGGAAAGGGAGCCCGGCAGTTTGAAAGCATTGAAATGAATGCGGAAAAGCAGAACCCCGCATGCCTCTAGGGCTTACCATGGCTGCCTGCAAGCTGAATTATGTTGCCCGGCCCCATGCGATGGGTTACTCACACCAAAGTGGCAGGCATTTCAGTATAAGAGGCAAAATGTGACTTGTACAGAAAGAACATGTGCTGTGTACTATAAATTGCCTGTTTCACTGAGAAAGAGTGTCCCCTTTGTTCTCTAAAATGTATCTTTTAAAATACTACCCTCCCTTTTTCTCCTCCCGCAAGTGCAAATGTTTCAACATGGCCCCTATCTACTCCGTCCAGAGGCTGATCCAGATTAGAAGGCAGAAAAAACGAACTCGGGACGACATGTTCGCCAAGCGCATGCAGTCCTCCCGCACTGATAGGGCCCAGCTGAATGCGTGGAGGCAAACAATTGCAGAGTCGTGTAAAGCATTACATGAATACGAAGAGAGGAAGGATGCGCGTGATGAGAGCAGGCAGGATGCTATGGTCGAGCTCATGGGGGAGCAAACTGACATGCTCCGCTGTATGGTGGATCTAATGTAGGAAAGGCAGCAAGACCACAGACTGCCACTGCAGCCCCTGTATAACCACCCTCCCTCCTCCCCAAGTTCCATAGCCTCCTCACCCAGACACCCAAGAACACGGGGGGGGGAGGCTACGGGGACCCACAGAGTCAACTCCAGAGGATTGCACAAGCAGCAGAAAGCTGGCATATCCGAAATTTTGATTTGGTTTCTGGACTTGTCCTTCCCTCCTCCTCCACCCCCCAACCCAATACCCCCCTCCCCCGTCTAGCTTCTGATTTCTCTCAATGTTTTGTGCAACAAATAATAAAGAACGTTTTTTAAACAATTGTGACTTTATTTCCTTTCATATATATGGGGGGGGTAACTTTAAGAGAAACAAACACAACTGTCACACCGTACCCTGGCCAGTCATGAAACTGGCTTTCAAAGCTTCTCTGATGTGCAGTGCGCCCTGCTGCACTCTTCTAATCACCCTGTTGTCTGGCTGTGAGAAACTGGCCACCAGGCGAGTTGCCTCAACCTCCCACCCCACCATAAATGTCTCCCCCTTACTCTCACGGATATTGTGGAGCACACAACAAGAAGCAATTACAATTGGAATATTGCTTGTGCTGAGATCTAACCAAGTCAGTAAACTGCACCAGCGCGCTTTCAAAAACCAAAGGCACATTCTACCACCATTCTGCACTTGCTCCGCCTATATTTGAACTGCTCCTTACTACTGTCCAGGGTGCCTGTGTACGGCTTCATGAGCCATGGCATTAAAGGGTAGGCTGGGTCCCCAGGGATAACTATAAGCATTTCAACATCCTCAACAGTAATTTTCTGGTCTGGGAAGTAAGTCCCTTCCTGCAGCTGTTGAAACAGACCAGAGTTCCTGAAGATACGAGTGTCATGCACCTTTCCCGGCCATCCCATGTTGATGTCAGTGAAACATCCCTTGTGATCCACCAGTGCTTGCAGCACCATGGAAAAGTACCCCTTGCGGTTTATGTACTGGCCACCCCGGTGTTCTGGGGCCAACATAGGGATATGTGTTCCTTCTATTGCCCCGCTGCAGTTAGAGAACCCCAGCACGTTAAAGCCATCCACAATGATCTGCACATTTCCCAGAGTCACTACCCTTGAAAACAGCTGGGTCAATGATTGCGTTGGCTACTTGCAGCACAGCAGCCCCCACAGTAGATTTTCTCACTCCAAACTGATTCCCGACTGACCGGTAGCTGTCGGACATTGCAAGCTTCCACAGGGCTATCACCACTCGCTTCTCAACTGTGAGGGCTGCTCTCATTTTGATGTCTTTGCGCTTCAGGGCAGGGGACAGCAAGTCACAAAGTTTCATGAAAGTGGCCCTACACATACAAAAGTTTCGCAGCCACTGGGAATCATCCCATACCTACAACACTTTGGAGTCCCACCAGTCTGTGCTTGTTTCCAGGGCCCAGAATCAGCATTCCACGGCATGAACCTGGCCCAACACCACCATGATCTCCCAATCGCCACATGCCATGTTTCCAGGAAACTCTGTGTCCCTGTCCTCATCAGTGTCATAATTGCACTGTTGTCGCTTCCTTGCCCGGTTTTGCAGGTATTGCACATACTGCTGAATAATGCGCAAGGTATTTACAATGGTCAAAACTGCAGCGGACATCTGAGCAGGCTCCATGGCTATGGCGCCTGCATTGGCAATCCTGGAAAAAGGGCGCGAAATGTAGGAGAGCAGAGTGGCAGCGGAAGAGGTGCTGTTCGATTCATGATAGCCAAAAAAAGGTGGGAAATGGTTGTCTTCTGTAGCTTTCACGGAGGCGGGAACCCAGGACAAACATGGAGAAGCTTGGTAGCGCGGCAAGAGCGGGAGAGCAGAGTCAGTGGCAGAAGCTGTGCTGCTCGGTTCACGATGGCCAAGCAGAGTTGGCAGCGGAAGCATTCAATGAGGAAGAGAAAGAGTAGATACTAGAGATTACATAAGAAGATGAGAGGAAATGCGAGGTGGATTCATAGTAGCAGGAGAGCAGCGGTGTACCATCTGCTGAAAGCAGTATGGCGTCTGCACGCAAAAAGGCATGCAACAATTGTTTGCTGTAGCTTTCATGAAGGGAGGAGCGACTGACGACACACACCTAGAAACACCCGTGACAATGTTTTTGCCCCATCATGCACTGGGAGCTTAACCCAGAATTCCAATGGGCGGCGGGGACTGCAGGAACTGTGGGATACCTACCTACAGTGCACCGCTCCAACATTCAATGCTAGCCTTGGTACTGTGGACGCACTCCGCTGAATTCACATGCTTTAGTGGAGACACAGAAGACCGAATGTATAAAATCGCTTTTGAAAATTCGAATAGAATACATTCAAAATTATTTCATACTGTAGCCGTACCCTTAGATAAGGCTTTGAAGACCAAAAATACTTTAACAAAATCATGCCATCTTCTTCAAATTTAAGCTCACACAAAACTTTAATGGCAACCTATTAAGGCAGAATAGCTACCCAATGTATAGAATGTGACAGTCAGCTGCAAGAGCATTTAGGGCTGCCATTGAAGTTTTATGTGAAAGCATGAGTTTGATGAAGTTAGGGTACATGTTGCTTTTTGTTATCTATCAGAGCCTTGTAAAGTATTGGAGTGCACTAACGATCACAGTTACCGCATAAGAAGGTGGCCAGGAATACAGGAGACATTTCTCTTAACTTATTTCCAGACTTTTAAAGTTTTGGTTGGTGGGATGATCTTGATGCCTCCCTAACTGTCACTGAACAAAGTTTAGTTTGTCTTAATAAAACTTAGGTCTCTGTTTATTTAGAGCAGATGCCTACCACTTCAACTAGAGAAGAATGTCCATTAGCTGTTAATAGCATATTGCTCATGTCACGCAGTGGAGGAGTTTGGATTTCACCCAACAGACAGTGGTACATGTGATGTGCACACTATCCAGGTCATAAGTGCTATATCAGTTATGAATCTAAAATAACACAATTACCGTTCATATCTTTAACAATGAAAGCAGAGATAAGCAGCTGCATTTGAATGACACTTCTTAATAAACACAGTAAATGATCAGTAATGTTAAATATCATAATTTAATTCTACTTTTATTAATTCAGGAATCAAAAATGCTTCACCGATTTATATTCTAAATAGCAATGAACTTCAGCTGAATTCTGTTCATGCCAGTGTACTTATCTGAATCTCCATTAAAAATATTTAAAAAAAAACTAATAAGCTTCTAGTGGTGCACAAAATTGAACTACAATTGGAAAAAGAAGTGGGTGTGCTGACAAGTTCATGTTCTTTGTCTGAATTTAATTCCAGATAATTTACCATTCTCAGATTTTGATTTTATCACAGTAAAGAATGTCAGTATCAATGAAAAAGAAAAGGAGTACTTGTGGCACCTTAGAGACTAACCAATTTATTTGAGCATAAGCTTTCGTGAGCTACAGCTCACTTCATCGGATGCATACTGTGGAAAATACAGAAGATGTTTTTATACACACAGACCATGAAAAAAATGGGTGTTTATCACTACAAAAGGTTTTCTCTCCCCCCACCCCACTCTCCTGCCGGTAATAGCTTATCTAAAGTGATCACTAGCACAAATCCAGGTTTTCTTCCCCCCCACGCCCCCAAACCCACTCTCCTGTTGGTAATAGCTTATCTAAAGTGATCACTCTCCTTACAATCTGTATGATAATCAAGGTGGGCCTTTTCCAGCACAAATCCAGGTTTTCTCCCCCCCCCCCCCCACCCCACTCTCCTGTTGGTAATAGCCACTTCCTGGACACTACAGTGTTAATAAACGATGGTCACATAAACACCACCCTATACCAGAAACCTACTGACCGCTATTCCTACCTACATGCCTCCAGCTTTCACCCTGACCACACCACACGATCCATTGTCTACAGCCAAGCTCTGTGATACAACCGCATTTGCTCCAACCCCTCAGACAGAGACAAACACCTACAAGATCTCTATCAAGCATTCTTACAACTACAGTACCCATCTACGGAAGTGAAGAAATAGATTGATAGAGCCAGAAGAGTTCCCAGAAGTCACCTACTACAGGACAGGCCTAACAAAGAAAACAACAGAACACCACTAGCCGCCACCTTCAGCCCCCAACTAAAACCCCTCCAACGCATTATTAAGGATTTACAACCTATCCTGAAGGATGACCCAACACTCTCACAAATCTTGGGAGACAGGCCAGTCCTTGCCTACAGACAGCCCCCCAACCTGAAGCAAATACTCACCAACAACCACATACCACACAACAGAACCACTAACACAGGAACCTATCCTTGCAACAAAGCCCGTTGCCAACTGTGCCCACATATCTATTCAGGGGACACCATCACAGGGCCTAATAACATTAGCCACACTATCAGAGGCTCGTTCACCTGCACATCTACCAATGTGATATATGCCATCATGTGCCAGCAATGCCCCTCTGCCATGTACATTGGTCAAACTGGACAGTCTCTACGTAAAAGAATAAATGGACACAAATCAGATGTCAAGAATTATAACATTCATAAACCAGTCGGAGAACACTTCAATCTCTCTGGTCACTCGATTTCTGATCTCAAAGTGACTATCCTTCAACAAAAAACTTTGAAAACAGACTCCAACGAGAGACTGCTGAATTGGAATTAATTTGCAAATTGGATACAATTAACTTAGGCTTGAATAGAGACTGGGAATGGTTGATTCATTATAAAAAGTAACCTATTTCCCCTTGTTTATTCCTCCTTCCCCCCCCCCCCAACTCTTCCTCAGACGTTCTTGTTAAACCCTGGATTTGTGCTGGAAATGGCCCACCTTGATTATCATACACATTGTAAGGAGAGTGATCACTTTAGATAAGCTATTACCAACAGGAGAGTGGGTTGGGTGGGGCGGTTGGGGAGAAAACCTGGATTTGTGCTAGAGTGATCACTTTAGATAAGCTATTACCAGCAGGAGAGTGGGGTGGGGGGAGAGAAAACCTTTTGTAGTGATAAACACCCATTTTTTCCATGCTCTGTGTGTATAAAGACAGGTTTCAGAGTAACACCGTGTTAGTCTGTATTCGCAAAAAGAAAAGGAGTACTTGTGGCACCTTAGAGACTAACCAATTTATTTGAGCATGAGCTTTCGATGAAGTGAGCTGTAGCTCACGAAAGCTCATGCTCAAATAAATTGGTTAGTCTCTAAGGTGCCGCAAGTACTCCTTTTCTTTTTGTGTGTATAAAAACATCTTCTGTATGTTCCACAGTATGCATCCGATGAAGTGAGCTGTAGCTCACGAAAGCTTATGCTCAAATAAATTGGTTAGTCTCTAAGGTGCCACAAGTACTCCTTTTCTTTTTGCGAATACAGACTAACACGGCTGTTACTCTGAAAAGTATCAATCAAATCCTTTTTTCATTCCACAAGAAAGCATGGCTGTACTTCATAGAAGATGGTATTATAATGGATTGTTTAATTATCTCTGCAAATAATACAATATATGGAATATAAAATGGCCTCAAAACAGAGTCCTAAAAGGCAGAAGCGGATACCGTTCAAGAGGGTGGGGGGAGGGGAAATATGATCTTGAGTAAATATATGCAACGTCTTTTAAACATTAAGTCATTGAAATGTTTAACTTAATTACTTCAAAGTAAGAGAAATGATTAAATATAGTCTAATGATCCATAGTATCGAACGTTGATAATCTAAGAGAGATCCTACCACTTGTTAGCAGCGATTTTACTTTATGTTGTAGTCTTCTCAGAGCTCATAAGTAAAGCTGGGTTGGAAATGTTTTTTCTTCGCATCTCGCAGAATTTTGTTACATCAAAAAGTTTCCCATTCCAATGGGACAAACCTGAAAGCTTTTGACCTTTTTTTTCTTTGGGGGGGGGGGGAGAGTAGAGTTGTCCCCAACATCTTTCAATAGCCAACAGTTTGGTCATTATGGCACTCTCCTGGGTGGGAAACCAAAGTTCAAATTCCTGCTCTGCCTGATTCAAAGCAGCGGGGGATTCAACTATAGCAGGGTCTCCCAACATCCTAGGTGAATGCCCTAACCACCAGGGTATTCTATTGGCTATTGTGGAGTGGGTCTCTCTCTGACTAGAAATTCTACCCTCTATCAGAAAAAACCTCCCAACCAAAGTTTTGTCAAAACTGACCCTCTCCCACGAAAGGTTTCAGTTTCAATGAACCAGCATTTTTCAACAAAAAAATGGAATTAAAAAGGGACACTGTTTCTTACTATGTGTATACAATGCCTAGCTCAATGGGCCTCCGATCTGATTTGGGGCCTCTACACTGGGGAAAAAGCCTGCAGCACCATGTCTACAGACTTGGGCCTGTGCTATGGTGCTAAAAATAGCCGTGTAGACATTCCCACTGGGGCTGGAGCTTGGGCTCTGAAATCCACATCCCCAAAGCCCAAGCAGGAATGTCTGTGCAGCTATTTAGCATCGTAGTGCAAGCCTGCGTCCATAGATCTGGACTCTGAGACTCACTACACCAGGCGGGTTTTTTTGCAGTGTAAACGTGTACTAGGTGTAACTATAATAGAAATAATAATTATAGAAAGGGGCTCAATCAGGCTGTCAGTACAAGGTATCCTTTTGCCTTGTACCTGACATCTTAAAGACAGGAGGAGGGTTTGAGTGGTTTGAGCATTAACCTGCTAAACCCAGGGTTGTGAGTTCAATCCTTGAGGGGGCCATTTAGGGATCTGGGGCAAAAACTGTGGATTGGTCCTGCATTGAGCAGGGGGTTGGACTAGATGACCTCCTGAGGTCCCTTCCAACCCTGATATTCTATGAACCCAAGTGTAAGAAAATAATGTGGCATTATTTGTGTCTGATGTATAAGGGTATAACTAAGGTGAAATCCTCCTGAATATTTAAAAAAAAAATCACTTCATATATCTGTAATGGAGATATTAATTAAAAGAAATTGTCAGAGTCTTTTGGGAAGTCACACAAATATAAATGAAAGTCAAGGAAACAAATTCTGAATTTTTAGTTCTTTTATTAAGAGGGGTCATAGATGGTCTGCTGTAGAATCAACTATGGATGTAAGCTCCATGATCCAAAAAGCTTTGCACCAGCAAGATGAATCTTAGAGATGTGATAAATGATGATCAGATAAGAGGGGAGATGAGCTGAACAGAAGAGAAAGCACCCTGTAAGACAGTGCTTCACTTATTTGTCATAGATGTTGTGTGTGGGATCAGCAAAAAGCTACTTGCAAAATATATCTAGCTGCTTTTATAGTTATTTTCTTATTCATGCACACAATTACATTTAAAGCAACATACAAAGAAGTTGTGAAAAAGAAAGAAGAGGCTTGAGCTGCCTTCTCAATTTTATACTGTGACTTTTTGCATATTTGAAAATAGTTCGATAACTACATCTTAAAGAAGACAGAGACCCATCATCTTGAGGTAAACCAAAATATCAGGAATACTTGTTGCCTCAAGAGACATTCAGTGCTGCTGAGCCCAGATAGAGAAATGGTTCTACTTGGCAAGGTAACATTTTCTGGAACGGCTTGCACAGGTTTGGAATGGAAGAATTATAGATCTGATTCCCATCCAAATACAAAGCCATGAGGTGAAGAGCTTCTGGGTTAAAATATCTGACCCTGCCATTCTCTTGAGTCATGAGGTCTGGGAAAGGATGAATGCTGATGGGTGGCCAGGCTGACATTCGCAGGAGACCTGGGAACCAGAACTGCCTGGGCCATTTGAGCACAGTAAGCATGATTCATGCTCCGCCCTGTCAAATTTTCCACAGTACTCGAAGAAGCAGCACCACAAGAGAAAAGGCATAGTTCAAAGAGTCTGCCCAAGGGAGTAGGAGAGTATTGCCGCTGGAGATCTGGCCCTGAGCTCCTCTGGAACAATAAATGCTGCATTTTCTGTTTGTGAGGGAGGCGACCATGTCCCAGGTAGGTTCTCTCCACTGAGTGAAGATGCTGTTCACCACTAAGCCCCACTCATGGCAGTGGCAAAGTATCTGCTGAGGCAGTTCACCAGTGAATTCCAGGGGCTTGGGAGACTGCTGATAAAGCGATGTGGTACTTGATACACGAGTTCCATAAAGTGACCACTTCTATACACAGAGGAATAAATATCATTTCTCCCTATTTGTTTATGTAGAAAACAGTTGTCATATTGCCTGACATTATGAGAATGTGATGAGATTAGATTAATGGTAAGATTGCTTTGCATGCTTCTCGGACAACCCTGAGTTGCAGGAGACTTATGTGCATTCTGGTTTCCTGGATCATTCAAGGGTCCTGTGCTGTGTGACCATCCATGTAAGCCCTCCAACATTAACAAGTAGGCATCTGATTGTTGTCCTATCAGGTGTGGGGGATAGGAAAGGAATACCCAGGCACACTTGTGCAGGATCTTTCCATAAAATTAGAGAGGCCCTTATCTTTTTGGGGACTGTTACTACAGTGTCCATGCTGTGTTGGGTCAGTATATACATTGTTTGAAGCCAAGCATGAAGGCAGGAAAGGTGAATGGCTTCACTTAAGTATATGATGCCAGGTGATCCAGCACAGCAAAACAAATCAGGACTGATATCTGAGGGTTGGTGCATAACTTGATCTATCAGGCTGTTTATAGCTTGGAATCTGTCCATAGGGAGATAAGCCTTTGCTCTGACTGAATTGAAGGTCACTCCTTTGAAATATAGAGTCTGGGTTGGTGTCAGGGTAAACTTTTGCGTGTTCACAGAGATTTCCAGGGGTGCTAAGAGATGGAGCAGTGACGAGGTTGAAGCTATAACTTCTGGGCGTGTCCTGCCTACAAGAAGCCAGTTGTCTAGATACAGAAAGATGGGGTGGGGGGGAGGAAATGCCCCATCTGAGTTGCACTACTACTATGGAAATCACCTTCGTGAAGATGCTGGGTGCAATTGCTAGGCCAAACTGGCCTACACTGTGTTGATAGTGGTTGGGACCTACCACAAATCTGAGGAATCTTCTGTGGCAAAGAGTGGATATCTATGTGAAAGTATATGTCTTTCATATTAAGAACTGTGAGCTATGTATTTTTCTAGGCATGGTATTACCAATGCCAGTGTAACCATGTGGAATATTAGCTTGCGTATAAAGACGTTGAGTCACCACAGGTTGAGAATGGATCTCCACCCTCCTTTCTTTTTGGGGACTAGAAAATATTTGGAATACATCCCCTTTCCTTGAAGTTGAAGAGCTATTTGCTCTATTGGTCCTCACTGTAAGAGATTTTATCTCCTGAAGGAGCATCTCCTTGTGAGATTGGCCCATGAAGAGGGAGAGGGAAGGGGCTGTGGAGGGATGGGAGAGATCAACTCATTAGTATAGCTGGAATGGATGATATCAAGAACTCAGATGTCCATTGTTATTGCTCTCCAGATGTGGGAAAATTGCAGAACATGTCCACTAAACAGATCTTGGAATTGGATGCATCAATATTGGTTTGCAGCTCCACCATCTGCCATTAAAAGTATCTTGTGCCCAGGGCATAAAGCTGGGTAATTGCAGTGGAGATGGACAGGGCAGGGCATCTCCATTTCTGCACCTTCTTCTGTTTGCAAGGTTGGTGGTAAGAGCGCTGGTGGTAGAAATGTCTGTGGTAAGGGTCTTTGCTTGTAAGGCTGCTTATGGTACATTATCTTCAGGGCTTATGTATAAATACACAGGGAATGGAGAGTCACTCTGGAGCGTTTTAGTGAATGCAAAGATATTTGTATATTCATTAACAAGATGGATTTCATTGAAAGGAAAGACCTGTACCTCCCCAGGAAATCCTGAAGAGTGCCAAGATTCCCATTGCACTCCTGTAGCACTCACTGTGGATCTCGATGCAGTATCCAGGCAGTCGACTGCAGCTTGCAGCAGGGTGCTTGTAACTAATCTGCCCTAGTCAATAAGGGTTTGAAACTGAGCCTGATCCTTCTGGGGTAACTCCTCTTTATTGTCCCGGAACTTAGAATAGTTCAAACAAACAAAAAAAAACAAAACACACCATTAAACCCCCACAACAACCCATACCAGGCCCCCCTAGACAAACGTAACTAGAAATTCTGAATTGGAGGCTGGTAGAAGTAAACATCTTTCTTCCCATGAGGTCCAAATACTTGGCTTCTATATGTGCAGGGGTGGCCCTCGCATGCTGTTTTCTGGATCTTTCTGTGGCATATTGGACAACCAGTGCATTTGCAGTAGGATGGGAAAACAAAATCTGTGCTCCCTTAGCCAGGACAAAGAATGGCTTTTCTGCCCTTTTTGGGTAGCAGCATAGGTAGCAGGCTTATGTCATAAAGTTGTTGCCAATTCCAGCATGGCCTTGTTCATTGAGAGTGCTACTCAGCTGAACCCCATAGACTGTAGAATGTCCAGGATCTTGTGCTGTCAATCCTGGGCCTCTTCTAAGAGGATTTGGAGCTCTTCTACCACTCTCCATAGCAGCTCTTGGGATTGTTTGTGGTTGACCAGAGGAGACAGTGGGGCTGGAGCATTTCCCTCCCTTGGCAAGGAAGATTATACCCCTGTCTGCACTAGTGGTTCCGGCAGATTCAGTTCATCATTATCTTCTTCCATAGGCCTAGTAAGTCCTGGTCATCCTCTTGGAGGAAGATCGTGATATGATTCACTATTGGATCATATGGATTTGGGGCACTGTGCATATGGTTCCTTGACTCCTACTGGGGCTAAAATGTCCATGGGGAGGATTGGTCCTGGAACAGGGGGGATTGTGGGTCCAGGAAGATAAAGATATCTTCTGGAATGTAAGATACTGGAGCCTTCTAAGGCTACAACTCATTGACTTTTCATTCGTAGAGCTGATATAAAGCAACTCTTAGTAATTGGTCGTTCCTTATGGGGCTGCAACTGTACTGCCAGTAAAGGAGCTCCGACGGCATGGTATTCATTGGTACAGGTGATTCGCTGTCCCTCAGCTTCCAGTGTTTTGTCTTAGTCTGTACTGTGGTTGGTGTCAATAACAATGCTGAAGGAGTCTTGCTCCTCTGTGTTTTCTGCTCATGGTCATGAGGCATAGGAGGATCTAAAGTCATTGTCTCTTGGGTTCAAAGACTTGCCTGACCTGGATGGGTTGGAAATGGACCCCTTCTCTTAGTAGATTTAGGAGGCGATCAGCTTTTATGCTTAGGAGAGTACCCCTTACATTAATGGGAAGACCCAAATTAAGGGGATTTCATTCTAGTCATTCCAGGTCCTAAGTCAGATTGCAAGCTAGGAGGTACAATCCCATAATGACTCAGGGCCAGGGCAGGGGTTTTTCCTGGTCCAAATCTGACTGAGCCTCATGGTATGTTCCACAAAGTGCTTCCAAAGCTGAAGCTCTCACACTTGCTACTTTCAGCTGGGGAAGGAGTGGAAGATACAGCACTTAGAGGAGATATGAGCTTCTCCAAGCCAGTAAAGGTGGTCATCACTGACTGAATAGGCATGGGGACAAAGACAGTTTTTGAAGCCTGGGAATAGTTTAAGTCTTTTGCCAGGGCATCAGAAGATGCCCTTGGCTGGAGATTTAAACTATCTGGTAGCTAAAATTGTAAAACTAACAGCAATACTAACTGCATATGAAACTTGGAAATATTTACAGGGAAATGTCAAAGAAGATCAGTTCTGGACAACAGAGATTCTGACTTAGGCCATGCAGCAGTAGAAAGGAACCGGAGAGACATTGGTTTGCACTCCCAGCCCCCTCTACTCTTGACACAGCGCAAAAGGAGAATGAGGGCACAGATACAGACAACGACCACTGCTTGCAAGAATTCTCTAGTCCCAAGCAAATAGCGTGCATGCATCCGCACAGTGGAATACACATCGGGATCAGCACTTACAGAACTATATAATAACGTAGAAGATAGCTGTGGGAACAGCTTGAAAATATTGACTATTTTGTTGTGAGTCTAACGACATTAGGGTAATGAGGAGTTAACAGGTGAGCAGCTGCTGAGAAATTAAATGTCCATCTTCCTCAAAAAGGAAAATTAGTGAGGCAAAATCTCCTCTTATTTAGCTTGTTTACCTCATTGCACTCACACCCATACACACAAAGTTAGCCAGATACTTATTTTAAAATCAATTTTACCTAGCGCTGCCTTGGTTGCTTCATAAATCATATTTTCAGAGTCATGACAACAGTTTTAGTTCTTAAAAATTACTCTTCATTAAAAGGTAGCATTCTCACTCCAAATCCTTATTGAACACTTCTATAAGATGTCATTTATTACTTTTAAAAACTATAATAGGTAACCATGGTTGACATTCAAAGCTAGACAGCATTTATGAATACTCGAATTGTCTTCACATCATTGGAACACTCCCCAGATGTTTCTTCCTCCTGCCAATGCCTTCTATTTTCATTAATTATTCTGGATTTGAGTAGAAAGTTCGTGGGTTTGGTGGTGGCGGGGGGAGCAAAGAAGAGTAACAATGGCTGCTGTTTTTGCTACACAGAGCACTGGAGGAATACACATTCCTTTTAATTTCAGCATATATGTAGTGAGATTCAAGTGCATATAAAAAATCCATCTGTAATGCTTCAACTGGAATTGAATCATGTCACATGTTTATTAATAGAACCTAAAGTTGGCACAATTTTTCTGTAACACCCACACCAAACATGTGATAAGGGAACCGTAAAGCATAGCCAACAGCATCATTCCTGGGAGCAGTAGGATGGCATAGCACGATTTGGAGGTCACTGAAAATATTTTACTCATTTATCTTTTCCTTCTTTGAGAATTCAGACTCACAAAATGAAGGTACAGGTAATGGCTCCCTAGTTAAGGTTTGCCATTAACAGAAAAGCTATCATGATGTGTTCATCTATTTAATATTTTACCACCATTAAACTTGCATGAGCTGGAAGGTTAAAGTTAAAACTGGATATTGTTATGCCAAAATGGCAATTAAATGCATGTTATGAATTATGGATATACAACCACTTGATATAAAGGTCTCCATAGCAAGGGTTGAAGGATATTTTGAAAAAAAAAAAAAAAAAAAAAAAAAAACCTTTAACAAAAGGACCTCATAAAGCAGGCTAGCACAACCTCACCAGGATGCTTAAGGACACTGGATGTGTTTAATCCTCGGGTCTGGATGGAAATTTGTAGAGAAGTAGTCTCAAGTGGACACTGAATCCGTCTGAGGGGTGTCTTTAGTCTGAAAAGTAGCCCGACTAAAAGACATCTATGCCTTCCTTCCTAGTCTGTGCTCAGTTAGGAGACTAAGCATGGCATGTTACTTGTTCAGGGGTGAACTGGGGGCCAGCAGGGCACATCCAGTATGCCAAGGAAAGAGTAGGAAAAAAGTAGCTTTTTGGAAAATAGAGCTGCACACTGTGGAGTCTTAACTGGAGTTACTACAAGTGGAATTGCTTGTGTTCCCTTTTGCTGCTTTTTAACCTCCCTGTCCAAAGTAGACATGCTTATGTATATCGTAGGAATAAAAACAGACTATGAGAAAATACCCTGAAATCTGTGTGGCTAACTTCTCTTCCAATAGAACACTTACCTACTGTAGAGCTCTCGGTTCTGCTGCCACTGAGCAAGGAGGCAACAAAATATTATTCCTGAAGTAGTATAACTGCAACTCCTTTCTCGACCTTCATTTCTTAAAGCCTGCCATTTCAGACACAAATCCCACTTGCCCTACAAACTGGAAATCCTCCAATATTAAAAACCTGAGAATATGTAGATTGTACATAGCATGGAAATTCTGAAACTCGCTTCTTCTCCATTTCTATAACGCAGCAAATCTTTCAGTGAAAAGTGTTAAAAATACTAAAATGAATTAAAGTTACGGTGAAGTGGCCACCAGATATTCTAACAATGCATTGGACAATTTGGCTCTGGAAACTTGCATGAAACACACACACAGTTAGTGCTACATTCGACCATTAGGGTTACCTTCTCTTTTGTGCAAAGTTTATCTGAATGCTTCAGGTAGGTGCAGCAGAGACTGCTGAATTCAGTGATTGCTCAAACAGTCACTTAAAACAGAAATGAAGAAAAATAGCAGGCAGCCAGGAAGGAACACTGGAAGAGGTTTGATCTGTCTGTACAATAAACAGGACCTATGTACTGGGGGTGAAAGCAAAGATGGAAATCTCAGACTGAACAGTAGAAGATAACACATTTTCCATTTCAATATTTTGCTAAAACACAGCTCACAATGATAAGAGGCAGCTTTCTGAAGCACGGGTGGCAGAGGACAAAAGGATAAAAAATTGAGGAACTTATTATTAAGGTAAATTTTAAGGAGGAGAGTTCTGGTAGGCAAGTTTCAGAAACTGAGGGCCCACATTTTTGCACTGGCAATTAAACTATGGGAGCAAATCAGGCAGAGGGGCAGCTACTCAGACATATCTATAGTTCTTTGTGCGAGTCAAATTGTACCTACATTGTACATGCAATATCCTTTTCCTGAGCAGGAGGATAGTAATATGACCTCGATAGTCTACTTTTACTCAGCATTAGGAATTGAATCCTAGAGTATGGTCCTCTCCAAGCTGAAATTTTATCTCATTGGGTTACATTGAATCTTACGGACATAGTACAACCACCCACTGCTGTGACCTAGTTGCTCTTCCTGTATACTTTATCTTTTACTATTACTAGTAGTTTACTATTACTAGTAGCTTATCCTGGATATGTATATGATATAGGATGAGTCAATTTAATCTATCCTGTCTAGGGTAGGTAGGTAGGGTAGGTGGGGATGCCAAGACAGAATAAAAAATAAAAGCCTTCTACCCAAACTACTGCTCCCTCTAGATTTTTGAGCAATTAAAACTTCTCATTAAATAACTGGAAGTTGCTTTATTTCACACAGAACCATTCTTTGTTAAATGGGAGGCTGATATATTATCAATATTTTTCATTTTACTGAAAACCCAGTTGTGGCATACAAAGCTTCTCAATACTCACATTGATAAGAAAAGATGAAAAACTTCAGCAATGTTGACAATCAGTTTTGAAAAAAAGGCCATTTTTCAATGGGGGGTGAACTGTTTGTTTCAACTGGATCTACTCCACTCCTTACAGAAGAGTCTCTAATGATGCAAACAGTCGCACAATTTTATTTTCACCGTACAGTGTCTTGAGCGTTTTTTTGGATTATGCAAATTCTCACTAAAAAACAATGCTGTATATATTCTAGTTATTTCATGGGACTTCATATAATACAATATTAAGTAACAAAGAAAGATAATGAGCAGCAGTATACTACACTGTAAAAACACTAAGTTTCTGACATATATTAAAAAAATCAAATGGAAAGGATCCTTATAACTGGAGGAAAACAAACCATTGAGAGCTATTCAATGGGAAGGTAAAATCTGGACTGCAGTAATGCTGAAGGAGATTTAGGAGGGATAGACAATAGACAGGAACATGCAATACAGTAGGGCGCAAAAGGTAGCAAATATAATTTTGTGCTGCCTATAAGGAGACATTAGGTTATCAAGGACATAGTAGTCACCTTTATATGTCACTGGGGCAACATAATCTGTAATATTTTCAATTCTGGCACCATATTACCAAAAAGATATTAAGAAATCAAAGGCAGTTAAGAGGAGAGCAACAAAAAGTATTACAAAATATAGGTTGAGAAGAGAGTAAAAGTTAAATGTGTGTAAATTGACTCATCTGTGAACAAAGGGTACATAATAACAGGTTACACATAACTGAAGGGCATAAACAGTCAGAGCCAGATCCAAAACCCTTGGTCATGGTCCATAAACAGTTCCATTGATTTCAATTAGGCAATCAAAGAATAACATAGCACTAAATGCAAGTAGCAGAATTTAGACAACAGGAAGGAAAGATATGGCTGAGGAAAAGAAAAAGGATAAGAGGATGACTAAAAGACGGAAAATTCAACTGAATGTTGGGGAAAGTTTTCAGTGGAAGTCACTCAAAGAAAGTGCACCCCCATTGCTTCAAACATTTAACAATTAGACTGGATCAAACACTAGTAAACAATGCTGCAACTGCACACAGATAAGGTAGATGGCCTCATATTGGTAGGTCTTTCCCAACTTGAATGTCTAAAGATTCTACGGTATGTCAAAAAAACTGCCTCCCCACTTCTTGGACTTATGCTTGAGGGAAAATGTCATCAGAAATCCAGAGTAACTTGGTTTTTTTGGTAAGTCAGACAAAAAATGTGTAAGCATGATCCATCATCTTTTTTCCTCCTGACATTCTTGATATGCTCTTTCACACAAAACATATCACTACAATAATAGAAAGGAGAGGCAGAAAACTTAATCATGTTCACCTTCAGATGGCAGGACATAAGATATACAGGTGATATATTAGTTATCAGGGTCCATTTTCAAATGGCAATAAAAGCAAGGGCTCCTTCTCTTGATTCTGAAGGACATCATGAAATTAACTATTTAATTAATAAATCTTTCTTCAGCACTTTTTCCACACAAATAGGCTTACAATATTCTCCAATTAGGGACATTTTTGTTAAGAAACACTAAATTAACATGTTTCTCTCTAGCTGTACCTACATGGTTATCAAGTTTCTAGAGTGCTGTATAGCAAGCCTGCAGTAGTATCTACATCTGTTTAAATAATGACTGGGATAGAAGAGGGCAGAAAAATATTTTGACTGGTCTTGTAAAAGTCATTGCTCTTGTATTTGTATCAAATATTTCACTGTGATAAAATACTGGGTTTTCTCTCTGGTTGCCTAGAGTCCAATGGAATTGGAAAACACCTCCCACTATTCACCAGTAAAGTTTAAGTATTTAGAGTACAGCCTGGTGGGTATACTTCAGGCCAGAACAGTCAATAAATATTACTGGATATATTCAGAATAGTATAGTACCATCTGGGTTTCCATTACGCCTGAAAGTGTATTACAGAAACTTTTACATATGTTGCTTCAGAGCTAGACATGGTGATGATTGTTCATTTTTCTCACTCTTAGCCCTAGTCTACACTAGAAAATTAGGCTGGCATAAGTATGTTGCTCAGAGGTGTGAAAAATCCCCTAAGTCATCGTGAAAACAGTGTTAGGTCAACCAAAGAATTCCTCTGTTGCCCTAGCTACCGCCTCTTGGGGTACTTACTGGCTTCCAGCAGCTCCCATTGGCCTGGGAGCAGCGAACTGCAGCCACTGGGAGCCGCGATCGGCCAAACCTGCTGACGCGGCAGGTAAACAAACTGACCCGGCCCGCCAGGGGCTTTCCCTGCACAAACAGTGGAACAAGTCTGGGAACCACTGCTTTAGAGCTAACCACTGCATCTCCAAGTGTTATGTTTAAATTATGGTTTAATGTTTAACTGTTTGTTTTCTATTCAGAGTGTTTTAAAAGGGCCCAAGTGATTTAGGAACTGAATTTCTATTAAAATCAATGGCACTTGTGCACCTAAGTCACTTAGGGTCTTATTTCAAAAGTACTAAGCTATTATACAACATAGTGAGCCCTAGTAGGTAATCTTATAGTTTTAGAAACACCTGTTGTCACTAATCTAGGGCCCAATCCAAAAGCTTGCAGTCAGTCAGAACTCCCTTTGATAGAATCATCATGTGAGGCCAACTGAAAAAGGTGTTATTTTGATTATCAAATACTCAAAGAAGTGCTCATGAATCAGCTACAGGCCAGTACTTATTTTATAAATACTCTACGACAAATACTTTTGAACAGATATTGAAGAAAATCTCCTCAGGGCCAATTCACAAGTAGGAAAAGAGACAAATTTCTCTGAATATATTAATTACAAATAACAGTAAAACAAAATTTACAAGAGATATTTTACAGGATAGAAATGGGAGATGTTCCTCACTCCCAAAGGCTAGCAATATAGGAGGAAAAAATCATAATATATGATATTAATTTAGCTAATTCTGTTAGATCTGATAAACATTTCCAAGTTTGAGTAAAGGATATTATTGAGGTTTTTTTCCCCTCGCAGCTATTTCCCCATATTTATGAATTAAGATTATTTTTTTATGAGATTATCATATACATTTTTAACTAGAAACTTTAGAAATATTTATACATCTGTCTCTTTTTTCCCTGAAAGATCTTAAAAAGAAAGTGTTGGCAAGATAGTGGGTATGAATAAAAGTGCATGAGTCATGTTCCCATGACAGAAAAATTGCTTTAAGTTGCTCGCTCTCTCACAGCTGCTTGCACGTATGCACATAGCTCAGATACACTTGGTATAATAACTCCTTTTCTAACTCCAACCTAAACACAATGAGGAAGAACCATGAGAACAGTCTTGACTGTCGTGATGAGGACCATGGAAGTAGAATTTTTAAAAACAAAATGTCAATGTTAATATGTCATGCTATGTATTCTGAAACACTCCCTTACAAATAAAACAAGTCTGTGGACCCAATATTTTCTTATGATATAGCCAGTTTGCACCATTTGGGCAGTGTAATGGGACTGTAGACTATCCCTTTCATATAGGATTGAATGGACAGTGTAAAGGTGCATTAAGAGCTGTATGTCAGATCCTGGTGTAGGAGTTATCAGGAAGGGGGCAAGAGGACTACCAGTGGAGCACGCTGTACTCTGGATATCCCATGTCAGCATAATGGCCCACAGAAAGTGGCTCCAAGCAAGCATAAGATACAGCAACCCTGAGTCTGATGGTGAACAAGAAAAACATTCATGAAGTGCAAAGATGGCTTAAAGCTACATTGTATTTCCCTCGCACATTTGGTCTTGGTTCCAATGCAGAAGAGGAGGAAGAGAGTCTGACCTAGTATATTCAGTAGCCATCAGAATCACTGAGTGAGTACCCATATGTATTCCAAAGTTGAATCCTGTATCTCCCTAAAATAAATTTCATTTCAAATGAAAAATAAGAGTAAGCGATAAGCTGCAAAAAGGCAGGAACACAAACTTCAAAAGACTATATAAGCGAATCAGGAATAAAATGAATATTTTGTATATAGCCAACAGGATCAGGGCTTGTGTCAGGTTAGATCTGAAATAAGACGGCTTTAGACAAGCAAAATCAAAATCTTTGTGCTCTCTGTAAAATATTTAAGTATGGGCAATATTTGACTCTCAGCAGAGGTCATAAAATCACCACCTTCTTTCACTTTGAGTCCTCATTCTTTATGCAGTGAAACAGTCAGCAAAGGGTGTATTAGCATTGATCTCTCATATACTTTTAAAATGAAAGGTACACCTGGGAAAGAAGCACTCTATTATCAGACACAGCCAGTGCCAAAAAACAGCTCTGCTGTTTACCTGACAGAGTTTGAAGTGGATCCTATAAACCTGTCCTTAACAAACAGTTTGACTTTTACTACTTCTTCACTTTACTTAAATGACTTCACCCTTCTTCAGTGACTAAAAGGCACAATGTTGGCTTGGTAACAGTCTCTAAACTGCAAAACTGAAGCTACTGAAGATGTAATCCTTCTCCCTTGTCTTTTTTTTTTTTTTTTTTGAATTCTCCTTTCCCTCTGCAGGTGTAAGTTTCTGTTCTATATGTATACTCAGAGGAAGGAAGGGAAATGGCTTTTGTGATCATTTTGTACCACTTAGGAGTGAAATTTCAAGTATAGAAATAAAAAATAAATGAAACATCCCATGTGTTTTTATATAATCTAAAGCCACTTCAATCTTCCTCTTGAGTCCTAAAGAGGAGAAGAGAAATAAAGAAGATTCCCAAAATAGATTCTTTAATACCGGCTTTAAAATGGCTATCTTTGGTATTTATATGACCTCCCATTATAATAGTATTTGAGCGCCTCACAATCTTTAGTATACTTATTCTCACATCACCCCTGTGAGTTAAAAACTGCTAGTATCTCTATTTTACAGATGGGGAACTGAGGCAAAAAGAGGCTAAGTGACTTGCCAGAGGTCACACAGGAAATCTGTGGGAGAGCAGAATATTAAACCCAGGTCTTCCAACTCCTAAGCAGTATTTTTCAGTAGTTGGAGTACAGGATAGTGATTTATCCATTTATGTTGGTTCTGAGTTCTAATCTTGCACTGAACATGATGTGACCTAGGTCATGTCACAAACTCTGCATCAGTTTCCTTACATGTAAAACTGGACTACATTTTCCCCATCTCGCATATGTGTTGAAGGATTAAAATTTGTAAAATAGTCCGAAAATGTAAGTGATCTACTGTCAAGGTTCCTCCCCCACTCTGAACTTTCTAGGGTACAGATGTGGGGACCTGCATGAAAACCTCCTAAGCTTACTTTTACCAGCTTAGGATAAAACTTCCCCAAGGTACAAATTAATTTTACCCTTTGCCCTTGGAATATCCACTGCCACCACCAAACTCTAACTGGGTTTACTGGGAAACGTAGTTTGGACACGTCTTTGCCCCCAAAATCTTCTCAACCCTTGCACCTCACTTCCTGGGGAAGGTTTGGTAAAAATCCTCACCAATTTGCATAGGTGACCACAGACCCAAACCCTTGGATCTGAGAACAATGAAAAAGCATTCAGTTTTCTTACAAGAAGACTTTTAATAGAAGTAAAGGAATCACCTCTGTAAAATTAGGATGGTAAATACCTTACAGGGTAATTAGATTCAAAACATAGAGAATCCCTCTAGGCAAAACCTTAAGTTACAAAAAAGACACACAGACAGAAATAGTCATTCTATTCAGCACAATTCTTTTCTCAGCCATTTAAAGAAATCATAATCTAACACATACCTAGCTAGATTACTTACTAAAAGTTCTAAGACTCCATTCCTGGTCTATCCCCGGCAAAAGCAGCATATAGACAGACAGAGACCCTTTGTTTCTCTCCCTCCTCCCAGCTTTTGAAAGTATCTTGTCTCCTCATTGGTCATTTTGGTCAGGTGCCAGCGAGGTTACCTTTAGCTTCTTAACCCTTTACAGGTGAGAGGATTTTTCCTCTGGCCAGGAGGGATTTTAAAGGGGTTTACCCTTCCCTTTATATTTATGACATCTACACAACTGACACATCATTTTGTTTTAAAAGTAGGTTAGTGAAGTCGGTGAATGTAGATCCATATGTGGCAGATGTTGTTGAATGTGGAGATCATGTGACTGGAACCAGAAAATACAGTGTGTTCCTTATCATACAAGAAAACTACACTCAGAAAAATTAAACATTCTGTCCTGGCCCCTCATAAAATGACTTGTGAATTTAGTCAATATTCCAATCATGTGACACGGTTATTATTATATTTCGTAAAACACATTGTTACCTATCCACCTGAGATGAAAACATATCTTTTTTTTTTTTTTTTTTTTTTTTTAAAAAAGGAGCTGCATAGTACTTATGAAAATTTAAATGTATACAGCATACTACAGTTATTTGTATTTTGGTGTGGCCTAGGAGCCTTGTTCATGGACCAGGACCCCATTGTACTAAGCAAAATACAAACATAGGACAAAAAGATAGGCCCAGCCCCAAAGACCTTACAGTCTACTCCAGAATATTTCTGTAACAATGGAAATCTAAGGTAGTTTAGATCATTACTGAGGAATAATATAGTACATTTTAAAAGAAACTACCATGTTTAAAAGAATTTCTGGGTAAAATTAGCACTCACTGAAGTGAAAGATTAAGTGGTAGCTTAAGGTAGCTAAAAGTAATCATTGTATGGAGAAGCACATTTCAAGCTTCCTCACACAGCTCTTCCTAATGTTCCTCCCTTCTGAAGTGTAACACTTCTGCTATTCCACTATGCAGTCTTGTGCTTTATTTAAGCAAAAATTGCCAAGGTGGTTTATATGTCCAGGGAATGAATTTCATATGGGATTAGAGCATGACAATTGGTTTTCACTTGTGATAAACCACCTGTAATAGTAGACTTTCACCTTTCGAGATGCAAAGTACTGTACATTCCCTGACCAATTTCCTTAGCTGGATTGAAAGTAGCATGTTAATAAGACAGCCGTGAATCATCCATTTTTCTCTATCCAATCATTATAATTTGCTTTCCATTACAATACGCAGAGATTTCCTATTTTAGACAATGGAAATACTAATCTCTATTTAATCATTTATAAAAGAACCTTAAGGCCAGGCTGCAAGCATTCCAATTACCACCATTACCAATCACAACCAGAGCCTAAGAAAGCCACATTATTCATGGAAAACAGAGTTGCAAAATTTTCTGGCCAATAAAATACTAATGTTTGTTGTCAGTGTATGGCTGTTCTCAGCCTCAGTAGAATGCAAAAATTTGCATATGGCATGGTTACAATGAAAAATGACTATATACTAGTCAATCAGCACTGAGGGCTTAAATTGTGCATAAGCCTCATGCATCTCCTCTGCACAAAGGTATATTTCAACCACAGTGAGGCTAAATGGACAAGTCTACATAACTGTGTGTTGGTCACATGTTATTGGCAAAGAAATTTAGGATGCAGATCCCAAAAGCTCTGTTGGGGCTTGATCTAAATCCTACTTAAGTCAATGGAAAGACTCCTGGTTATTTCAGTGAATTTGGATCAGGCCCTTGAAGAATGGAAAAGGAGTTTTTTTGGAAGGGCACCCTTTGTTAAGGACCAAAGTCTTCAGCTTCTCTAGTAAGTGGGCTAAAGGGTTGAGTATGTAGCCTAAAAACATCAAGCTGTCCCTCCCAGGAAGTGAAAGGCTATGCTGTGGTAAGGCTCCTGGGGCTACTGAATGATGGCATCTTCAGATTGCTATGGCTATACAATGCCCTTGTCTTACTCAGTTGAGGGATAAAATCCCCCCCACCCACTTATTCAGCTTACATAGATCTATTTACCTATTTCAGTAGTCCAGTTACAATACTCTGTAAATAAACATACATCTTTTTCTGTTTCCCTCTCTACCTTGTGAGGAATACTCTATTTTGAACACCTGTACTAATATAAGTAAGTAGAGAAAGTCTAATGTGGCTGTCTTTGAAGCTTGCTAATTAATATTCAAAGAAGAAAACAAGGCATATAAAATATACATATCAATAATGGGTGAGCAGTTTAATGATATATGTGTGGTATTTTTTGGTGTCTTTGGAAGGCTATGTTGTGTTTGGGTAGTTTGCGAACTGTGCTGTCTCCAGTGGAATAGAGTCAAGTTAAGTTTCATTTCTTTTTGAAATACTACTAGAAATGTATATTACAGTGTTAAATGCTGATAGTTCAGGACTGTTCTTGAAATCCCCCATTTCAGGGATAGTAGGTCAAGTGTTCAAAAATTCTCACACAAGATTACATGTTCAGTTTTGGGCATGAGCATACCTCACGATATGCATATTATACCTGATTTGAGCACATACACTATATGGACTTGCCCTTCGGAAAAAAAAGTCATTCTAATTTCATAAGGAAGATATTTTGGATTTCTATAGAATCTCTGATCTATAAATCTCCAAAAACATTACAAACAGCAATTAAGCAAGCTTCATAAACATTATTTGTGCCATATTATAGATACATGGACTGAGGCACCGAATTGAGTAAGGCTTAGATTTTCAGACATATCCATTAATGATGGGTGTCTCAGTGCTTTGGTGGACAGATGAAAGCACCTGGAGCCTAACTTCCAGAAGTGGTGAATGCCCAGAGCTCCCACTGATTTCAACTGGAGTTGTGGGTACTGAAAACATCAGGCCTTAGGGCCTGAATTTTCAAGAATAGCCATTAGAGCTAGAGACCTCAGACTTGGGTGTCCATACTTCGGCAGCAACAGACATCTGAAGGGAAGCACTCAAAATGAGCCACCTAACATTAGTGAACGTCTTGAAAATGGGAGCAAAGTAATTTGTACAAGGTTTTAGAGCAAGTCAGTACCCCATCCCAATCTCCAGTTCCTAACAATGCTATCACACCCTCTGAGGATATTACATGATCTCCCGCAACTGGGGAGGCATCTTTGTGATGGTTCATTTCTAGTAATAAGTTGATTATCTACCCTTTAAAACTTTCATAGCAGCATGATTTTGAAAACTTTGGAACAAAAGCTACAGTCTCTTTTTTTCTTCTTTCTTTTTTTTTCAAAAGGTACCATATTTTGCATGTTTCATCAGAGAAAGCAGGCGGCTGACTCACCTGGAGGGAGGTGGATATCACAGCTCCTTTAATACCTAACTAAACAAATCCCTGCTATAAATATTAATTTAAAGTGATTTAATAATGTATTATCAGAACTCCTCTTTTATGTTGTGTCCTTATTGCAATCTATTGGATGCTACAGTGGCAGCTATTGAGAACATAGAGATAGGAGAAGTGGTTTCCCTGACAACAGAACTACAGTCTGATGCATGAAATATAATGAAAGATCCTAGAACATCTCCCCTGCAGCTCAGTTCTCCTCTCATTATAATGCTTCAGATAGTAGCTCACACAGGTGACAAGGTATCTGTGTTCAGTCTGATTTTTTTTATTCTAGTCACACTGAAGAGCAACACACTGGAAAAAGGCTAATGTAGTGCCCATCTTTAAAAAAGGGAAAAAGGAGGATCCTGGGAACTACAGGCCAGTCAGCCTCACCTCAGTCCCTGGAAAAATCATGGAGCAGGTCCTCAAAGAATCAATTCTGAAGCA
Source organism: Eretmochelys imbricata (assembly GCF_965152235.1). Lineage (NCBI taxonomy): Eukaryota > Metazoa > Chordata > Testudines > Cheloniidae > Eretmochelys > Eretmochelys imbricata. Next base: position 190,333,553 of record NC_135572.1, on the reverse strand, counting down.
CTTAGAGGAGAGGAAAGTGATCAGGAACAGTCAGCATGGATTCACCAAGGGCAAGTCATGCCTGACTAATCTAATTGCCTTCTATGATGAGACAACTGGTTCTGTGGATGAAGGGAAAGCAGTGGACGTGTTGTTCCTTGACTTTAGCAAAGCTTTTGACACTGTCTCCCACAGTATTCTTGCCAGCAAGTTAAAGAAGTATGGGCTGGATGAATGGACTATAAGGTGGACAGAAAGCTGGCTAGATTGTCGGGCTCAATGGGTAGTGATCAATGGCTCCATGTCTAGTTGGCAGCCGGTATCAAGTGGAGTGCCCCAAGGGTCGGTCCTGGGCCGGTTTTGTTCTATATCTTCATTAATGATCTGGAGGATGGTGTGGATTGCACCCTCAGAAAGTTTGCAGATGACACTAAACTGGGAGGAGAGGTAGATACGCTGGAGGGTAGGGATAGGATACAGAGGGACCTAGACAAATTGGAGGATTGGGCCAAAAGAAATCTGATGCGGTTCAACAAGGACAAGTGCAGAGTCCTGCACTTAGGACGGAAGAATCCAATGCACCGCTACAGACTAGGGACCGAATGGCTAGGCAGCAGTTCTGCAGAGAAGGACCTAGGGGTTACAGTGGACGAGAAGCTGGATATGAGTCAACAGTGTGCCCTTGTTGCCAAGAAGGCCAATGACATTTTGGGATGTATAAGTAGGGGCACTGCCAGCAGATCGAGGGACGTGATCGTTCCCCTCTATTCAACAGTGATGAGGCCTCATCTGGAGTACTGTGTCCAGTTTTGGGCCCCACGCTACAAGAAGGATGTGGAAAAATTGGAAAGAGTCCAGCGGAGGGCAACAAAAATGATTAGGGGACTGGAACACATGACTTATGAGGAGAGGCTGAGGGAACTGGGGATGTTTAATCTTCAGAAGAGAAGAATGAGGGGGGATTTGATAGCTGCTTTCAACTACCTGAAAGGGGGTTCCAAAGAGGATGGCTCTAGACTGTTCTCAGTGGTAGCAGATGACAGAACAAGGAGTAATGGTCTCAAGTTGCAGTGGGGGAGATTTAGGTTGGATATTAGGAAAAACTTTTTCACTAGGAGGGTGGTGAAACACTGGAATGCGTTACCTAGGGAGGTGGTGGAATCTGCTTCCTTAGAAGTTTTTAAGGTCAGGCTTGACAAAGCCCTGGCTGGGATGATTTAATTCGGGATCGGTCCTGCTTTGGGCAGGGGTTGGACTGGATGACCTCCTGAGGTCCCTTCCAACCATGATATTCTATGATTCTATGAAGTAGTGGTAGTGTTCCACTAATCAGCGAGCCCGTACCTTTCAAATTACAATCCCAGCCTTTAGAGTACTCTCTGTTGTTCCAGCTCTATCCCTAAAATATTTAGGGGTCGGCGGGGGGAAGAGTGAGTCTTTTATATTTGGAGACAGCAAGCCTAGAGCAAACTTAAAAAAACAAAAACAAAAAACAAAGAGAGGAAGTGACGGAACTGGCCCTGGCTAAATGATTTCCAGGAGATTTTGTTGTTAATTTTGAAAGCCGACAAAGAGGGAGTGGTTTGAAAAGTACATTCCTTATTGTTCTGTATTCTGTCTTTGTTTGAAATGCTCCATGCTTTCATCTTTCGCAGGCATAAGTGTAGACTGTAGGGGTTCTTCAGGGCTAGATCAGAATTGTGGTTCTTCCTTGATTTGTATTTATAGGGAATAATTTGCTACCAATTTATCCAACAAATTAGGCCACATTCTGACACTGTCACTCACACTGAATAATACATTACTCTGCAAGTGGTCCAATTGGTTTCAGAAGGACTACTTCTTGAGTGAAGTACATTTCAGCATGTGTAGAGGTAGCAGAATCTGACACTTACCCTTTCTGCTTATGAAATATCTGCCCAAACTTGAATGTTAATCAAAACTATTAGATCAGTATGTTAGCCATTTTTGTAACATTTGGGATTGATTATTAAGGGTGAGATACTCACTCTAAATTTGGCCCATTTATACCAGGCATAAAGGGATGGAGCAGAATAAAAAGACCTTTAAAGCCCCGCCTGTGGACAGGGGAGAATTCCCCAGCACAGGAGCTAAGGAAGGAAGCTGTAGGCTGTCCTCCAAAAGCCCTCCCTCTCAGCAAACCGAGGGATAGGGAGCATGCTGAAGGTCAGGCCACAGCAAGCAGTGCTACAGAGATTTTGGGCAACTCTGCCACCCATAGGAAGCTGGGGACAGGCTGCCATAATGTAGGCAGCCCCCTAGAGCCTCCTAAAGTTATCTTGTGGCTGTTTCTGCACTTGAAGCAGGCCCGAATCAGACAGAAACATAGGAGGCTTAAAACCTGCTTGTCCATCTGGCCCCTTCCCCTGGGCTGTGAGGTCTTAAACCCCAGCACAGAATCTCACCCTCCCTAGTTTTCTGTGATATTTGATACTCCAGGTGTTATTTAGTTGTGACTGGCTCTGATCACATTGTATTGCTTATTTCCTGTGTGAAAAATTACACGTGCACTTTTAAAATTGGGGTTTTGTGAATATTCATGCCTGTAACCCTGTTTTCAAGAAACATTCGTTCCAGTACAATAGGCAACTGTGTGAATGTTTGTGAAAGTAAATGCTAGAAGGCCATGAATATGGTCAAAGCAAGTTTAAAAATTTGAGCAAAATATGTGCAGAAAACTGAAGTATTAGCCAGCAGTTATAATTGCATACTTCAGATTTTAAGACAGAAATGTACACCTAAAATACCACACTAAAGGTATTGCACAGCTGCGCCCTCCATGACTGTCACACTATAATTGCACAGATGGAAGACTTCTGAAGAAACAGGAAAATTTGACATTAATATTTGTCCCTATTTGCATAGCATTTCTCATAGTTCATGAAGTACCACCAACCTAAAAAAGCACCTTTAAAAGGTCTTTTGCTTAGGTACAGATCCACAATGGCTCAGATTTTCTTTTACATATTTTGGTGTAAGTCAGGAGTACCGGATGGACTGTGTACTGATAACTGACAAGAGAATCAGGCAGACATGCCAAACCCATGAAAAAAAACGCAGAAATTGGGCTTGTTTTTGGCTTCATTGGCTTATGAGTTACTTGTTGGCTAGTTTTTGGCTTGTAGCTTGTTGGGCTTGTACCTTGTTGCTGGTTGTAACTTGTTGCTTCTTTTTTTGATAAGCTCCCAGCAAGCAGGTGCAAGGCGGGGCAAGCAGGGGCCAGTCCTGGGGCCGGTTTTGTTCAACATCTTTATCAATGATCCGGATGATGGGATTAATTGCACCCTCAGCAAGTTCATAGATGACACTAAACTGGGAGGAGAGGTAGATATGCTGGAGGGTAGGGAGAGGATCCAGAGTGACCTAGACAAATTAGAGGATTGGGCCAAAAGAAATCTGATGAGGTTCAACAAGGACAAGTGCAGAGTCCTGCACTTAGGAAGGAAGAATCCCATGAACTGCTACAGGCCGGGGATCGACTGGCTAAGCAGTAGTTCTGCAGAAAAGGACCTGGAGATTACAGTGGATAAGAAGCTGGATATGAGTCAGCAGCGTGCCCTCATTGCCAAGAAGGCCACTGGCATATTGGGCTTGTCATAAATATAAAGAGAAGGGTAAACCCCTTTAGAATCCCTCCTGGCCAGAGGAAAAATCCTCTCACCTGTAAAGGGTTAAGAAGCTAAAGGTAACCTCGCTGGCACCTGACCAAAATGACCAATGAGGAGACAAGATACTTTCAAAAGCTGGGAGGAGGGAGAGAAACAAAGGGTCTGTGTGTCTGTCTATATGCTGCTTTTGCCGGGGATAGACCAGGAATGGAGTCTTAGAACTTTTAGTAAGTAATCTAGCTAGGTATGTGTTAGATTATGATTTCTTTAAATGGCTGAGAAAAGAATTGTGCTGAATAGAATGACTATTTCTGTCTGTGTGTCTTTTTTGTAACTTAAGGTTTTGCCTAGAGGGATTCTCTATGTTTTGAATCTAATTACCCTGTAAGGTATTTACCATCCTAATTTTACAGAGGTGATTCCTTTACTTCTATTAAAAGTCTTCTTGTAAGAAAACTGAATGCTTTTTCATTGTTCTCAGATCCAAGGGTTTGGGTCTGTGGTCACCTATGCAAATTGGTGAGGATTTTTACCAAACCTTCCCCAGGAAATGGAGTGCAAGGGTTGGGAGGATTTTGGGGGCAAAGACGTGTCCAAACTTCGTTTCCCATTAAACCCAGTTAAAGTTTGGTGGTGGCAGTGGAAATTCCAAGGGCAAAGGGTAAAATTAATTTGTACCTTGGGGAAGTTTTAACCTAAGCTGGTAAAAGTAAGCTTAGGAGGTTTTCATGCAGGTCCCCACATCTGTACCCTAGAGTTCAGAGTGGGGAAGGAACCTTGACAGGGCGATATTAGTAGGAGCATTGCCAGCAGATCGAGGGAAGTGATTATTCCTCTCTATTTGGCACTGGTGAGGCCACACCTAGAGTATTGCATCCAGTTTTGGTCCCCCCAATACAGAAAGGATGTGGACAAGATGGAGAGAGTCCAGCAGAGGGCAATGAAAATGATTAGGGGGCTGGGGCACATGACTTACAAAGAGGCTGAGGGAACTGGGGTTATTTAGGTAGCAGAAGAGAAGAGTGAGGGGGGATTTGATAGCAGCCTTCAACTACCTGAAGTGGGGTTCCAAAGAGGACGGAGCTAGGCTGGTCTCAGTGGTGAAAGATGACAGAACAAGAAGCAATGGTCTCAAGTTGCAGTGGGGAAGGTCTAGGTTGGATATTAGGAAACACTATTTCACTAGAAAAAAGAAAAGGAGTACTTGTGTGACCTTAGAGACTAACAAATTTATCTGAGCATAACCTTTCTTGAGCTACAGCTCACTTCATCAGATGCATTCAGTGGAAAATACAGTGTGGAGATTTACATACACAGAGAACATGAAACAATGGGTGTTACCATACACACTGTAACAAGAGTGATCGCTTAAGGTGAGCTATTACCAGCAGGAGAGAAAAAAAGCCTTTTGTAGTGATAATCAAGGTGGGCCATTTCCTGCAGTTGACAAGAACATCTGAGGAACAGTGTAGGGGAATAAACATGGGAAAATAGTTTTACTTTGTGTAATGACTCATCCACTCCCAGTCTTTATTCAAGCCTAAGTTAATTGTATCCAGTTTGCAAATTAATTCCAATTCAGCAGTCTCTCATTGGAGTCTGTTTTTGAAGTTTTTTTGTTGAAGAATTGCCACTTTTAGGTCTGTAATCGAGTGACCAAAGAGAACGAAGTGTTCTCCAACTGGTTTTTGCATCTGATGAAGTGAGCTGTAGCTTACGAAAGCTTATGCTCAAATAAATGTGTTAGTCTCTACGGTGCCACAAGTACTCCTTTTCTTTTTGCAGATACAGACCAACACGGCTGCTACTCTGAAACCTACTATTTCAGTAGGAGGGTGGTGAAACACTGGAGTGGGTTACCTAGGGAGGTGGTGGAATCTCCATGCTTAGAGGTTTTTAAGGCCCGGCTTGACAAAGCCTTGGCTGGGATGATTTTGTTGGTGTTGGTCCTGCTTTAAGCAGGGGATAGGACTAGATGACGTCCTGAGGTCTCTTTCAACTCTAATATTCTATGATTCTAGGGGCAATGGGGGAAAAGAGTCAGTGGTGCACAGTGGGCCCATCAAAGTCCCACACTGCACATCAGGAGCATCTAGTCACAGAGTGTTGGGGATCTTAGGGACTGGCTTGTTTTGGTCTTGTTTTGAAATGGGATTAGCTGGATTTTTGGCTTATTGTGAAAGTCGGGGTGCTTATTTACCACGTGAAAGTTGGCAACTGTGGAATCAGGCCCAAAGTTTACAAAATTAATGAAAAGGATTTTTCAGACTTTTCACTGTTTTTTTTTTTTCTCCCCTCGGGTCCTCAGGATGATAATGCCTGAAAAGCTCACTTTTGCTGGAAAATGCTGCCTTCCTTAAATTTTCAGGATCTGGCATAGTAATGAGATAATTTTTATTTAAACGAGTTCAGTTACAAGCTACTTCTGCAAGATCCTTTGCCATTTACAGAATCCTGATACCATGTTCTTGGTTTGGGTGTGGTGAGGTGAAATATGCCAGGAGGTGACAGTTCCTGCCCATGTAGTGCTCCAAGAAGGGGTGTGAGATCTGGGAGAGCCTCACTCAGCGTGTTCTCCCTCTCCCTCTCTCTCCCCCTCCTACACTCATGAATTGGGGAAGCTTCTGCCCCATGTGTTGCCCCCGGAGGTGAGGTGAGGAAAGGTGGGTGGAAGAAAACAGGGCACAGGGGCCCATATACTCAGTCCAAGAGGGAGAGGCGTCAGGGGAAGTCCAGCTAGGCTCTCTGCCCCACCCTCCCACTTCAGCTGTGCTGACAGAGTTTGCTGCTATTTTGGTGGTGACAGGGCCAGTCTCTTTCAAATGTTCATTACTTTGGGCAGTCTGCTTAAGTGTTCCTGAGAATACAAGGGAGAGATGGCAAATGGTGGTGGATTTTTTTAACACTTCACAACACTGCTAACTGAATGAAATGTCATGGGATAAACAAAAAGCACTTACAGAGTTGGAGGCAATTCCCCCTGCAGAATATCAAAGGCCTGCTGCAAACAGTGAATGCTTTTCAAAGAAAAGGTCATTAGGATCCTTTTATAATGGAAAAAGCATTAGGCAACCTAAATACAGGGGCCAATAACAGCTCCTCCTATAATAAGGTGCAGTAGTGGTTTCAGCTTTGTTGCATGCAGTACCTGCAGAGGTATTTGCACTGTTTTGGCCCTGAGCAGAGACACAGCACAAGCTCTTTACGCTATTTAAATTCCCCTTGAGGCTTGAGTTCTTAAGTGGTGAATAGGCCTTGGGCTGGATCTCTGTACAGGGGTCAATTTCACACTTTCATATCTAGGCAAGTTTTATGGAAAGAGTTATTCTTGGTCATATACACAGACGTTTCTGTCTTTTCTAACCTATACACTAGCTCTAGCTTCAAGTCATCACTGTTTGTCTCTGTTTCCTGCATATTACAAAGCTTTTTTTTTTTTTACTTCTCTAACAAAATGGTGCTTAAGTAAGAACAACCAAAAAATAATAAATTAAAACAAAAATACAAATTTCAAATTCTGCTTCCAGTTATACCTGATCTACTTATAGATTCATAGATATTTAGGTCAGAAGGGACCATTATGATCATCTAGTCCGACCTCCTGCACAACGCAGGCCACAGAATCTCACCCACTTACTCCTGCGAAAAACCTCTCACCTATGTCTGAGCTACTGAAGTCCTCAAATAGTGGTTTTAAAGACTTCAAGGAGCAGAGAATCCTCCAGCAAGTGACCCGTGACCCGTGCTACAGAGGAAGGTGAAAAACCCCCAGGGCCTCTTCCAATCTGCCCCGGAGGAAAATTCCTTCCCAACCCCAAAATGGCAATCAGCTGAACCCTGAGCATATGGGCAAAATTCACCAGCCAGATACTATTCCACTGAGTGAACAGGCTGGCACGCATGTAAAAGAGTGCAGAATTTGGCCAAACTTACAACAGAAACTTGTTAGTTCACATTTTGCCAACACGGAAACACTAAGTCTCACAAAAAAGAAAAAAATATAGTCACTTCAACCTACTCCTCAGCAAAGATGGAACAGCAGATGCTGCAGTGAAGTCTCATTACCAATAACACTTCATTATTCTGAAAAATATCTATCACCAAACATTTACTAGTACAGTATGAAGTACCAAATAATTAAAACTAAACCTTATTTTTCACACAAAGAAACGAAGAACACACTGTGACACAGTAATGAATTTTTGGGGTGGAGGTGTGTGAGGGGGTGTTATTATGCTTGTTCAGTTACTTGCTAATTCAGTAATCCTAAATGGATCTCTCAGTGATTAGTGAGAATTAGTGAGATTCTACTGCATTGTAGTGATAATATAGGTCACTGTACAGTCAAGAAGAAATTAATTAAGCAGCACTTTAAATATACTGTCGAGCCCACTTATCAACTCACTTAATGAAACATCCCACTTAAAAAGATAGGTTTTTTTCCATGCATCAAGCCATCTTGAATTAATGTAGAGTATATGCACATTTAATATCATTTGGAAAGATATTATTTCCCCTTTAATGTCTAGAGAAAATCAGGGGTTTCCTGCTCCAAAAAACACTTAATCTCAATTACTGCTCACAGCACAAGCAGATTTTCAATTTTAAACTGACTTTTTAAGGTATCACTAATGTTTTCAGTCTACATATGTAGGTTTGTATGTGTAGCTTTTAAGACTCATCAAGAAGGCCATCTCAAAATGTAAAAATCAAATACAATGTATATGTAGTCATTCACTGTCACTATTTATTTGGTGGTAATGAAGCCTATCCTCAGTTTGTTATGCCTGCTATTCCCTTTGGACTGCCAGGTAAGTGTTAGAGGATCAAAGTTTGGTCAGAAGACCACGAGGTACAGTTGTAATATAGGGAGTCGTGACATGACTGAGTCAATGAGAGATCCATACTTGCATGTGAGGATAGAATGTGGCCAAACTCAATCTTGTTGTAAGCAGGTGCAGCTCAAAGGAAATCAATGGTTCTAAGTTCTTCTCTTTCAAACCTTTGTGAAAATTACTAAAAAACATACATCATAAACAAAGGGAGATTAAATCTATGCACAAATGCTATTTTAGGGCCTCATAGAAGAACATTCAGAAAGTAATCAAGGGATACATCCTATCTTGGCTCTGCAGAGATCTTAATTATGTCAAGAAGAGTTGGGTGTGAATGCTGAGGGCAGTGTATGGCCCTAAGAAAGCTACTGGGCAGATCTCAAACCCTTTTACTCTCCCATTTCACATTCTTTGACAAGGTTACTGGCCTCATTGGTTGGGGAAGCAGCAGTCATGATTTATCTTGATTTTAGTAACACTTTTGATACAGTCCCTCCCATGACCTTCTCATAAGCACACTAGGCAATATGGTCTAAATGAAACTACCTTAAAGTGGGTTCACAGCTGGCTGAAAGAATATACTCAAAGAAGTTATCAGTGGTTTTCCGTCAAATTGGGAGGACATATCTCTTGGGGTTCTGAATCCTGCATGGGTCTGTCCTATGTCCAGTACTATTGAATATTTTCACTAATGACTTGGATAATGGGAAGAATGTTTATGAAATTTGTGGATGACACCAATCTGGAAGGGGTTACAAGAATTTTTGAGAACAGGATTAGAATTCCAACTGACCTTGATAAATTAGAGAATTGGTCTGAAATCAACAAGATGAAATTCAATAACGACAAGTGTAAAGAGCTATACTTAGGAAAGAAAAATCAAATGCACAACTACAAAATGTGGAATAACTGGATAGGCAGTAATACTGAAGAAGAGGATATGGTGGTTATAGTGGATCACATATTAAATGAGTCAATAATGTAATGTAGTTGCAAAAAATGCTAATATTATTCTGGGTTGCATTAAAAGAAATGTTGATCTGGGACATGTGAGGTAATTGTTCCACACTATTCAGCACTGGTGAAGCCTCAGTTGGGAGTATAGAGTCCAATTCTGGATGCCACACTTTAGAAAATATATGGATAAATTGGAGAGAGTCCAGAGGACAGCAACAAAAATGATAAAAATTTAGAAATCCTGACCTGTAAGGAAAGGTTACAAAAACTGGGCATGTTTACTCTTGAGAAAAGACAACTGAAGGGGATCAGATAACAGTCTTCAAATATGTTAAGGGCTATTAAAAAAGTGACAGTGATCAATTGGTCTCCACTTCCACTTAAGGTAGGACAAGAATTAATGAGCTTAATCTGCAGAAAGGGAGATTTAAATTAGGAAAAGCTTTCTAAACATAGGGATAGCTAAGTATTAGAATAATCTTCCAAGGGAGGGTTGTGGAATCCCCATCACTGGAGGTTTTTCATAACAAGGTGTACCAACACATCCTAGGGATAGTCTAGGTTTACTTGCAACTCAACATGAGAGGGAATGGCCTAGATGATTTCGAGGGCCCTTCTAGCCCTACATTTCTATGATTGTTCTCAATATTATTTCCTCTCTGAACATTACATATCATCAGCAACATCATCTCTACTCTCAAGCAGCCTGGCATTCTCCCTGTGTAATGGGAGGCTCTGAGCTGTGATTAAGTTCTGGATCTGGAAACACTTTGGGCAATTATGTCTTCATCCGTGTCTGTAACGGGATCCACTCACCTCTAAGGCAGCTGGTCCTGGCTGCTCTGGGGATTAGCTACCTCTAGGTCTGCCACACTCTTCTGCTACTTGTTCATGCACCCTGCCACCTTCTCTCTCTGCAACTCAGGGTGCTTTCTCTTTGTGGCTTGGCCCTCCAACCAGGTCACTATAGTCCTTCCCTTCTAGGGTATCAAAGTCCTACTGGGCAACTGTCCCAGGTAGTCTTCGGCTCTACTGCCCAGTCTGTGTCACTTTCCCCAGTGGCTGGTAGGGGAACCAGGGACCACCTTCTATTCTGGGTTCCAGTCCATAGACCATATATCTAGGAACTGTGGTCTGTTTTCCCCCTGACACTGTTGCTCTTTCCCTGGACTCCTTCCTATGTCTTCTGGCTCCCCACTCTCTGGGTCTACCAGTCCAAACTCCTTCCTCTCAGGGAACAACAGCCAACTAGTTAACTCCGTAGCTCCCAAACACACCTCCCTTCTCCCAGAGAATGACAACAGACTACTTCCCCAACTGCCCTAACTTCCTGGCTTTATACCAGCCCTACCTATTCTTTCTCAGCTGGGCTCCATCATCAGTCAGTCTTTTAATATCTGGATCTTCCACAGATGGGGGGAGAGGCATAGCTCAGTGGTTTGAGCATTAGCCTGTTAAACCCAGGATTGTGGGTTCAATCCTTGAGGGGGCCATTTGGGGCAAAAATTGGGAACTGGTCCTGCTTTGAGCAGGGGGTTGGACTAGATGATCTCCTGAGGTCCCTTCCAACCCTGATATTCTATGTAACCTATCAAGTTAATTAACCTAATTTAATCTGTTCTCCCTTGTGTGGAGATAAATACCCCATCACCATGCTATTGTAATATAAATAATAACAGAACTGAGCTTCACAGATTGGACTTCTTTCTAATTTACAGATTACTAGTTGGCATTTGTAAAAAAAAATACAACATTTGGTAAAATTGAGATATTACAGTTATCGCTTCTACTCTTCCCTTCCACTTTCTTCATTTCTGCTCCCTCTTCCTCAGCTCCCCTCCCAGTTGCTGTTGGTCTGCATACAGTTGATTGTCGCACATACCAGAGATCAGAAAGTGGGATGCAGAACATAAAAGTACAAGAGTTGTCATTAATCTGATGAGTACTGCTGTCCATCTTGCCTTCAATAGAAGTAGAAAGTTGGCTAGATTGTCGGGCTCAACAGGTAGTGATCAATGGCTCCATGTCTAGTTGGCAGCTGGTATCTAGCGGAGTGCCCCAAGGGTCGGTCCTGGGGCCGGTTTTGTTCTATATCTTCATTAATGATCTGGAGGATGGTGTGGATTGCACCCTCAGAAAGTTTGCAGATGACACTAAACTGGGAGGTGAGGTAGATATGCTGGAGGGTAGGGATAGGATACAGAGGGACCTAGACAAATTGGAGGATTGGGCCAAAAGAAATCTGATGAGGTTCAACAAGGACAAGTGCAGAGTCCTGCACTTAGGACGGAAGAATCCAATGCACCGCTACGGACTAGGGACCGAATGGTTAGGCAGCAGTTCTGCAGAGAAGGACCTAGGGGTGACAGTGGACGAGAAGCTGGATATGAGTCAGCAGTGTGCCCTTGTTGCCAAGAAGGCCAATGGCATTTTGGGGTGTATAAGTAGGGGCACTGCCAGCAGATCGAGGGACGTGATCGTTCCCCTCTATTCGACATTGGTGAGGCCTCATCTGGAGTACTGTGTCCAGTTTTAGGCCCCACACTACAAGAAGGATGTGGAGAAATTGGAGAGAGTCCAGCAAAGGGCAACAAAAATTATTAGGGGTCTGGAACACATGACTTATGAAGAAAGGCTGAGGGAACTGGGATTGTTTAGACTACGGAAGAGAAGAATGAGGGGGGATTTGATAGCTGCTTTTAACTACCTGAAAGGTGGATCCAAAGAGGATGGATTTAGACTATTCTCAGTGATCGCAGATGACAGGACAAGGAGTAATGGTCTCAAGTTGCAGTGGGGGAGATTTAGGTTGGATATTAGGAAAAAACTTTTTCCACTAGGAGGGTGGTGAAACACTGGAATGCGTTACCTAGGGAGGTGGTGGAATCCCCTTCCTTGGAAGTTTTTAAAGGTCAGGCTTGACAAAGCCCTGGCTGGGATGATTTAGTTGGGGTTGGTCCTGCTCTGGGCAGGGGGTTGGACTAGATGGCCTCCAGAGGTCCCTTCCAACTCTGTTATTCTATGATTCAATAGTGGCACTGACCCACCACTCAGAAAAAGTGAGAACGAAGAGTAAACTTACTTTTGTCCTAATTCAATCGTCCTTCAATAGCTAATTTAACAGATGAGCTCTTCCACACAGAGCATCCAAGTGCCTCCAACTGTGCAGTACATGCACACACTCGAGTAAAGGGACTCCACTGCTTCTGTTGAAGGACTTCATATAACAGCTTGGCAACCACAGAAGGACCCAGGGGCAATTTCAGAAGTGCATACAACTCAAACATAGGTGCAGGTAAGGCAATTTACCATCCCACCGCTCATCTCCATGGGGCTGGTCCTTGGAGTTTCTAAGCACCTCCTAGAAATTTGGTGCCATTAAAGATTAGTCTCCCTACTATCCTCCCAGTAATAGGGTTCTGGCATCAGAAATAACCCAGTAAGCAGCTCATAACTGAGTGGTGAGTTTCTGACACCAGGGGTCAGGTGTTAATCCAAACAAGGGTGGCAGAGCAGTAACCACTAGCTCCACTGTCTGCTGTTGCAGAATGGAACACTATGAAACATATATGCACAACTGTGTCTTAATTCCTACCTCAGAACAGCAGCCATCAAAGGGTGAGAAAATACGATGACCTCTCACTCCCACAGCAGCATAAGCAGAGGAGAGGAGTGGTGGCAGCATACTGGTTTAAGCACATCCAGGGGACTATACAGACCAATTCTAGTTCATCTCCACTCCCTGCCCCCAACCCCAACAACATAACCATTGTAAAAACGTTTGAGAGAGAATACAGGAGAAGAAACAACTGAAGGTGAAGAGAATTGGGGAGTCAGGGACGAGAAGTAGGCAGTATCAACCAGCATCCAAGGGTTGCCAGAACAGCATCCCTCAGAAACAGCAGAAACATCTAGTCCACAACAGCTTGGCTCCTGAAGCATTGAAAATGTAAAATGGGGAGAGAGACGGTAAATACCCCACTACCTCTCCTCTTGTGTCTCAGCAGGAAAATTTGGACCAGTGAGTAGCTACAAAGTATCTGGCTGGGCCTAGGGGTATTAAAAAGTGATGAGAAAAGTTGCAGAGAGGCCATTTGTCACACACAAGTTCTATTGGTCCTACAAAACCCAGGACCTGTGGTACTTATTGTAACACCTCACAGCAGTGTGTCCCTCTGAGCACTGTCACTAGGTGTCTGGAAGTGCATTGGATGTACCATTTCTGAAGAGGTAAGTGTTGCAGATGCTTCAAGCACTAGTATTAGACCATGGTGGGTTCCTAAGAACTCTTGCACACTTCAGATAAGGAAAAGCATTCCCAGAAATAGGAGGGGCAGTTACCCTAAGCATGACTGTAACCAAGAGCTTGAAATGTAATTGGAAGCAAATAGGACAGATAACCAGTGCGGAGTATAAGGCATTGATGCTACAATGCCTCAATCTGCACATAAGGAGGACCATTGCATTCCTCACTGACAAACCTCAGAGTACTGGAGGGCAGTTGCATGTAGAGCAGAATGCAGTTATATGGGCCTGGATGGTATTCTCCTGCTCTTGTGATAAAAGAGTCAGCTCACACACAAAACCTCAAACCCATGCACCCTAGAATCATGTAGATGCAATCATAAAAGGAACATTAACATGTGGTTTCATTGGCTTCATTTTCACTTGGAGCAGTGGCTCAGTAACAAGATTTGTCAGATTAGTTAGCCTCACCCCTTCTTCATCACAATCCCAAAGGGTCAAGCAGCAGCATTCAGAATCTTGTTTGCAGCATTCTAATCTCTAGCAAGAAATTTAGTCAGGTTATAGTAATTACTTTCTAAATTGCATTTAGATCCCAAGAAATTTACACTTCAAATTCAGATGTATAGGAATATGCCAAAACACCAAGTAACAAGAAATTAGATGATGGGCATATCTTTCCTGCTGACAGGAACAGACAAATCACCTCTTAATTTTGTTGTATTCTTGCCCCCTCTCCCTTACCACCATTTTTTCTTTTTTTAATGTGCAGTAAACTAGTTGTCCATGCCATATTTGAAAGGCTGAAACCCACTACATCCTTTCCAGAATTAAGTCAAGCAGATTCAATATATTTGGATAAAAATAATAAAATGGGCCAAACAACAACAAACACAAACACACAACTCCAAACTCCCCCTACTCCTGATCTACTTAATTACACTGTCAATATCATATGCAAGTTTAAATATTATAGAGCATAAGTTGACAAACCAACCCCATAGAAGTAGTTTGGCCTCAGATGTAGAAAGACAGTTGGTTTTTCTCTGTAATTCTGCATGTTTCTATAGTTCGGAACACATGTAGACATTAGGAAGACTACACAGTCACCTGAAAACGTAGGTTCTTTGGAAGCTGTAGGTATGCAGAGACCTGCAAAGAGCATGTTATTGTGCACCTATGCCATGGTGCTGTACATGAAGAGGCCAGATTCGTGCAAGCCAGATTTTTCTCTCAATTACATCAGTTTTTATACCAGAGTAACTTCATTGACTAGTGTTACTCCTGATTTACACTGGTGTAAAGGAGTGGCTGATTCACCCCTTGTTTCTCACCATAAGTGCAGTGGCAATTTAAGAACTTGTAACTGAGATGTGGTGGTGCTTATTCCTCCCTTCCCACAACTCTCCAATCCTCCAGTGGATAAGACACCATATTTGGGGAACTACTATGTGGATTAATAACTCTAGCTGTGTAGAATATTTACATCTGCAAACCCAACTGTCTTGAGCCTTGGGCTTTCAGCTTAATGATTTATGAACCTTATCTTAAAGTTTGGTGAACAATAACAGGGATTGTTTACGCAGTTGGTAAGCCAGCTCCACTTGCTTTCCCACTGTAGCCCCACTCTCCTTCAAAAATGTCCTAGAACTGAATTTTCAGTTAGTGGAGGTAGCAGGACTCAGGAAGAACCGGAATCTGGAGAGTTAAGCAAGTCAGACTGTGGAAGGTTCCCCTTCAAGGTTCTAATTCACTGCATGTGAATGCTCAGGTAAGCTTGAAGGGGAAGATTCACTTCCAAATCCTTCTATCCAGACATTGTGAACAGACCCTTTCATAATTCAGCCCAAGTAATAACCACCTCTTCCTGACCCTTAGGATGCCATTTAACTAAATCAGCCTTCTAAAAACATCAGAAATCCTCTGTTCCAGTTGTACACTGACACATGCAGTTTGAATGCTGTTCAACCCATGTATTCTAAAAACAACTTATTGATCTCTCTCTCAAAAAAACCTAATGAACTAGTTTTAACAATTGTGTTGATCATTTTATGTTATCAACTTTGAGCATACACATTTTGATGAGAGAAATTGTTTACATATTAACCATAGGTATTAAAATTATCCTTCAGTACTGGAAATACCACAGAGTTTCATATAGACCACTGTATTTATTCCATCTTCTTGTCTTATAAATTGGAGAGACATTATACTCAACAATAATAAGATTCAATCATTCGTCTCTGTCAAGGGGGTCAGCAGAGATTCAAGGGGGGGGGGGTCACCCTCTCTACAGTCGCTGTGGCACCTAGCAGCAAGAGTCCACAGGGCAACCTTCTTTCTGGGCAGCAATGCCGAACAGTAAGAGTCCACAGGACCACCCACTCCAAGGATAGCAATTCTTAGCAGGAAGTGCAGGGGAACTCAGGCCCACCTTGCCATACTAGGTTCTGACCCAGGGCCCTATGAAATCAATTACCCGCATGCAGGGTTCAGTTCTCTATGTCCCCAAACAGATCCTCTGGTTGCTTCCTACCCATAGGCCCACCTTGGATATCTTCTCTGCTGGCAGTGGCTCAGCGTCCCTGCAGTTGACTGGTTCCCCTCTGAGGAGTCAGGGGCCTTGACCTCGGCAGTCTGGAGTCTTGCCAGCTCCCTCACAGGAGCCTGCAGTGCATGTCTGGTCTCCTCTTCAGTCAGTCCATAATGAAATTTTATATGTTTCTTTTATATGCTCAGGAGCATGCCCAGCAAAGGGAAAGGGGTGTGGCCTCTTGGGCCCACAACAGTTTGTTAACCCCTGTGTTGCCAGTGCAGGGTTGATATGCTCTATCAGTCTCACAGTGAAATTCTGTATGTTATATAGGCGGTTAGATTAGATGATCTAATGGTCCCCTATGGCCTTAAGATCTATGAATTGCAATATTTGGATTCCTATAACTGTATATCACCTAAATATTCTCTACATATTACACCAGACAGATACTTCATTGTTATATACCCCTGGACTATTGTGTTATTGGTTCATTATGTAGCTTGATTTGTTGTTGTTGTTTCTTTTGTTTTATTTTTGTAACTTTTTCTTTATTTTTTGTAAAAAGAAAGTGTTGAGATTTTTGGCATTTCCTCATTGACAAGTTATTTGTAACTAAGTTTTTCCCATTAACTCCACCATAGCCGTTCCCAAGCCTGGTTGAAAAAGCAGGGTTGGCATCAGTCTGGCCACCAGCTGTAAAACTTTACAAAGAAATCCATTAAATGAGTCCTACGTATGACCTATATAACTAGGGGATTCCTCAGAAGCAAAATATAGTGCCCTTGTCTAAATGCTACTTCAAAGATGGATATCCCTAGCATTCTGGTTGGGTGTCATCAAAGAAGAGAGTCCCAAAAATAAGGTTGGTATCTTGGAATTCTTTAACTGGAAGAAGCGCAGAGCTGGCTCAGATGCTGATGAAAAGGAAAGTACAGATTGTCTGCTTCAAGATACCAAATGGAAGGGAGCAAAGGCAAGAGATATTGGGGAAGGCATAAGCTACTATACTACGGTACATTGAAAAAGAGAAATGGAGTTTAGATGGTTTTAGACAAGTGATGTGGGAATGTGTAGTAGCTGTGGATAGGACAAATGACAGGATAACTTTACAGATTTAAAAGTAGCCATATTTGAACAAAAAACCTTCAGAAACAGACTTCAAAGAGAAACTGCAGAACTAAAATTCATTTGCAAATTTAACACCATTAATTTGGGCTTGAATAGGGACTGGGAGTGGCTGGCTCACCACAAAAAACAAAACAAAAACAAAACTCTTTACCTCTCCTGGAATTGACACCTCCTCATCAATTATTGGGAGTGCACTACATCCACCCGGATTGAATTGACCCGGTCAACACTGGTTCTCCACTTGTGAGGTAACTCTCTTCTCTTCACCTGTCAATATAATAATGTCTGCATCTGTAATTTGGACTCCATGCATCTGAAAAAGTGGGTTTTTAACCCATGAAAGCTTATGCCCAAATAAATCTATTAGTCTTTAAGGTGCCACCGGACTCCTTGTTGTTTTGGTAAATTAGCTCTTGAAAATGTAGTATGTTATATGTGCATATGCACCACAAGAGGGATGTCACAAACAAGAAAAAAGATGATTTCTGGGGGGAAATGGGCAATATTATACAGAGAGGGATAAAGAATGAAGGAGCCAAACTTGACGGTCACATGGGGAGAGATGGCAAAGGCTTCAAAAGGTACCATGACAACTATGGATATGGACAGAGGAACAAGAAAGCCAAGACATATGATTTGGTTGCCATTCATTCATTTTTCACCAAAAAGAAAGAAACTATGATTACCTGTAAGACTGACAGTATAAGAGCACAGCTAGATTATTTTCTTATAAACCAAGCTGAGCTGAAAAACCAAAAATTGAAAGGTCATCCCAGAGGAAAGTATTGCAATGCAGCATAGCATGATGGTTTTTGACTATGGACACATATTGTATGTAAGAAAAAATGGTCTAAAAGCAGTACAGGCAACCAAGTGGTGGAAAATTAATGAAGTTAACAAGGAGTTTAAATGTAAAATGTTCGAGAAGATCTGTGTAGAAGGATTAAGAGAAAATACAAGCCAGTTGTGGAATCATATTGCGAGCAGAATTCAAGAATGTGCAAAGAGCCTTCCTGATGAAAAAAGCAAGAGCCTTTTTCCCCAAAGAGGCCGTGAAGGAAAAGAAAAAAAGTGTTTTAAAACTTTGGCAAGTGGCACTTCAACAGCAGGATTTTCAGAAGCATTAAAAAGCCAAAAAAGATAGTGAAGAAAGAGGTGGCAGCTGCTACGGCTAAAGTCATGGAAAACTTCTATTCCCATCTTGAAATGAAAGAGGGTGAGAAAGAAGTACATAGACTGGCAAATACTACAATAAGAGAACTAAAGGCATCGGTGAGATTTCAGTCATTAAAGATGAAATTGGAAATACATTAATCAATAAGAATCAGATTAAGGAACAAGAAAAATTAATTTGAAATCTTATGAATTAAGTGAATCCAAGAGAACCAGCCAAATTATAAAACCAAGCCAGGATCTAGTGGCACCAATCCTAGAAGAAAAAGCTGCAGAAGCATTGTACAACATGAAAAATAAGAAAAATTGCAGCCCCAATAACATACCAGTAGAAGTATGGAAATGCTTGGGGCAAGTAGAGGTGAACATATTGACACAATTGTTTACTTTCAGCATGAGGATTGAGCAATTTCCTGATGCCTGGAGAAAGAGCACATTAGTACCAATATTTAAGAGAAAAGGAGACATGCAAGACTATGGTAACTGCCCTGGCATTAAACTCATGAAATATATGATGAAACTCTGAAAAAGTAATTGATAACATACTGTGAAGAAAAGTAATCATTGATAATCAATATGGGTGCATGCCAGGCAAGTCAACAATGGATGTTATATCTGCTCTAAGATTGCTTGTGCAAAAAAAAAAAAAAAAAAAAAAATAGAAACAAAAGAGGAAAACCCCTGCAAATAGTATTCATTGATCTTCAGAAGGCTTATAACAATGTTCCCAGAGAAATCATCTTGTGGTGTATGAGAATGAAACAGATACCTGAGGACTAAATCAGACTTGTCCAGGACGTGTGTGAGGGTGCTGTTACCACACTACAGAGAAATTGAAAGTACAGGGTAATGCTGAAAGTTCAGTGATGAACTTATGCAGAATAGGAAAAGTATGGACTAAATGGAGAGAAGTGAGCAGAGTGATCTGTGCACTTTTGGCTCCAGATGCTAGGCACTGAGGAAGAGATAGGAGCAGATCTTGAATACAGTAGAAATGACAATGTTAAGACGGATGCTTGGAGTTATATGGATGGACAGTGTCCAGAACACACAATTTAGGGGAAGCATAAAGTGGTACCAATTACAGAAAAGCTGAGGGAATCCACATTTAGATGGCTTGTGCATGTGAAAAGAAGACTGGAAGAATATATAGGAAAAAGGGTGTTAAACTTAGAATTGGAAGGCAAGAGAAGGGTTGGAAGAATCAAAACTAAGTGGGTGGATGTTATACAAAAGGATTTGATTAGTTGCAGAGTTTCTGAGGAACTGATTTCTAACAGACTGGAATGGAGAAGGAGGACTCAAAGAGCTATCACCATAAAGATGGGAATAAAGCTAGAAGATAGATTTTTCTCATTATTCAAACTGTCCTAAAGTCAAGGTAAGATGCAATGATCCTCATTAGAAAAAAGTCAACATTTGTCATGAATTATCACACAATGATTTTTATATAGGTACTTATGTGGCCCTCAGTGTTAGGAACACGGTTAGGTTATTGTGTGATAATGGCCTGGCAAATATTAACATCCTAATGACTTCTACTATAAATATTGAACGTCAGCATATGTTATGCCTTGCAAACACCACCTCAAAAGGCAGCTTCCAAAATGGGAGTGGAACTTAATGACAGGCAAAACCTTAAATGTTGTCCAGTTATTCCAGAATCCTGCAATATTAAATATCTTGTGGTCTAATATAATGCCCACTGAAATAGAAAGAAGTGTTTCCATTTACATCAATGGTTATTGCATCAGATCCTGAGAAAGGGGTGGGGGAGACAACCCCCAAAAATCTATCAGAGAGATCAAAGAGGAAGAGTAGTAAACCATCAGCATTTACCACTTTATCTCCAAGACCCCAATCATGCAAAAGCTTATTATGAAGGCAGTAGGCCCACTGACTTATCTAAGGAAAAAAACTCTTGGTGTTAGGCTCTGTTTAGATATCATAAGCCAAAAGGATACATAAAGATGATATCCAATAGATTTTTAACCTGCAGCTCTCTCCTAGAAATCCTGGGCTAAATTCTCTGGTGATGAAAATAGGTGCAGCTGTATTTACTTCAGTGCTGTTTTGTTCATTTAGGTCAGCAGAGAATTTGATGCCCTAGTTTTATAGTATTTTAAAACAATCTGCTTAGCTTTAAGATCAAAGTTAAAAATATGTTTAAAATAAACTGAAGTGTCACAAGAATTATTTTAAAACCTAAACTTTGCTAAAATGTTATGCACAGTGGACAAGTGATTTACCTCTTTCTTTTGGATCCAATTACTGCTTGAGTTTTCCTCTGGCTCTGTGCTGTTTGCCTCTAGCCAGTAAGGTAGTTTGGGCATATGGCCAAATTGTAGAAAGTCTTCCCTTTCCAGGGCATATAATAATTTCACAAAATAAGAGTAGCGTAGGGCTTTCTATAACCCAGTTCATGGAACATAAACCAGGGTGGGAAGGAATCCTTTGCCATGACTGTCCCCACTTATGTTTGCAAGATCCTCTTACTTTCCCCGAATTTATCATCTAGTAATTTAGCGCATAATTCTTCCACCCTTAATCATGCTGAGCTCTACGTTATGCCAAGAGTAGTTCCAATGAAGCCAGGATTACTCTCAGAATAAAGTACAAGTCATAGCATAACAGTCAGGCCCTGAATACATTGGTTACAAATACTTCCTAATAATTAAAGAAGTTGTTAAATAAAGCCAATATTAATGTCAGGTGGAGTACAGCTGCTTGTGGGTTCTCTGGATATGCATCTATATTTTTGTGGTCTTTTACCATGCCCCAATACCCTGGTTTACCCTTCCTTCCTACTGTCCACACATGCTTTGGCCATATTGCATTCACCAGTCTTCATCACTTATAAAATAGCCCCACAATCTGGAATGCACTCTGCCCTACTCCTCCCACTATCAGCTGCAATCACAGTCTTCTATTCTACCAAATGTGAAACGTGTATGTAAAGGCTAATAATATGTACAGCTCTTAAAGGTCCTGGTTCAGACCTCTATGAACTATAGTGACCTAATCCAAAACCCAGTAAAGAGTTTTTAATCCAAAGATTTCGAAGCACTTGACAAAGGAAGTGCATACTTGACATGCATCAGACAAAGTGGGTATTCACCCACGAAAGCTTATGCTCTAATATGTCTGTTAGTCTATAAGGTGCCACAGGACTCTTTGCCGCTTTTACAGATCCAGACTAACACAGCTACCCTTCTGATACTTGACAAAGGAAGGTAATTTTCATCTCCATTTTACAGAGAGGTGAAATGACTTATCCAAGGTTATAAAGCATGTCCAGTAATATAACCCAGGTCTCCTAAATCCTAGTGCCCTATTCACTGCATATGTGTATTATATATCTATATTGATCTGTCTATCTTCCCTAAATAAAGCAGCTGCTTCTGGAACCTAATAAGTCACTGAAAACATTTGCAAAGATAGCTGCTCTCCCATGTCCACTTCTGGCAGAAACAATGAAATCAGCTTTTACTCACTGCATAGTTTTTACAAAACACTAAGTTACAGTATTCTTCTGTTTTTTCTGTTTTGATTAAGTGAAATGTGACTTAAAAAATCAAAAGGTCCCAAAAATGTTCTAAATGAATTCTGATAAGAAATTCCATAAAAATCTTGTAAAATCAACTATTTAGCCTACAGCTCTACACTAGAAAAAACACAGGAAAGTGAGTAGCAGCAAATGTGACACCGGCAGACCAGGTGCCAGCTCATGCCAAAGCCCCCACTGAACACTTCTAAATGCATAGCTGAAAACCAGTCTTGCTTAGTTGTGTGTTAGCATTGTCAAAAGAGATATATTCTTATCATAACATCTGATATTTATTGTTTTGGCTTTATAAAATGCTTGTAGGATGCTGCATATACTGATCTTACTTATAAGTTCTATAGCCCATGCATCTTGCCCATGCCCATATATAAAGTTACATTGAGTATTTGCACTATAAACCTCTGTAATTTGTGTAACTCACCGAAGAGGAAAGGCAGCACTCATTAACGTAAAGTGCTTAGCCCGCATACAAGATGGCCCATTGAAGGCAAATGAGATATTGTATAGTACTGAAGGAGAGAGGGCCTGTTGACTGGATTCCTCCCTCCCTCCAGGAAGGAGAGACCTTCACATGAACTCATACCATCAATTTGGACTCTGGAGTGAAGGGGATAAAACTCCCTGACAAGGAGAAACTGAATCTCTTTCATGCTGAGTGGACTCAGAGGGACAAAGATTCTCAAACATAAGCAAAGAAATCCCCATGGTACTTAGCCTGGGTTAACCCTGAAAAACATTTTGAATTGACAGACTACTACAACTCTGTCACCTCTTGAATAACAGACAAACTCATTTGTGTATTTATGCTTGCTCGCTTGAACCTGTAAATACTCCAATTTCTTTTTCCTAGTTAATAAACCTTTAGTTAGTTTATTACATTATTGGCTATAGGCGTTGTCTTTGGTGTGAGATTTAAGGTACCAATTGACCTGGGGCGAGTGACTGATCTCTTGGGACTGGAGCAACCTGAATATTTTGTGATCTTTGGTATAAATGAACAACGATCACTGTCAAGGTTCCTCCCCCACTCTGATCTCTAGGGTACAGATGTGGGGACCTGCATGAAAACCTCCTAAGCTTACTTTTACCAGCTTAGGTTAAAACTTCCCCAAGGTACAAATTAATTTTATCCTTTGAACTTGGAATATACACTGCCACCACCAAACTCTAACTGGGTTTACTGGGAAACGTAGTTTGGACACGTCTTACCCCCCAAAATCCTCCCAACCCTTCCACCCCACTTCCTGGAAAAGGTTTGGTAAAAATCCTCACCAATTTGCATAGATGACCACAGACCCAAACCCTTGGATCTTAGAACAATGAAAAAGCATTCAGTTTTCTTACAAGAAGACTTTTAATAGAAATAGAAGTAAAGGAATCACCTCTGTAAAATCAGGATGGTAGATACCTTACAGGGTAATTAGATTCAAAACATAGAGAATCCCTCTAGGCAAAACCTGAAGTTACAAAAAAGACACACAGACAGAAATAGTTATTCTATTCAGCACAGTTCTTTTCTCAGCCATTTAAAGAAATCATAATCTAATGCATACCTAGCTAGATTACTTACTAAAAGTTCTAAGACTCCATTCCTGGTCTATTCCCGGCAAAAGCAGCATACCGACAGACACAGACCCTTTGTTTCTCTCCCTCCTCCCAGCTTTTGAAAGTATCTTGTCTCCTCATTGGTCATTTTGGTCAGGTGCCAGTGAGGTTACCTTTAGCTTCTTAACCCTTCACAGGTGAGAGGATTTTTCCTCTGGCCGGGAGGGATTTTAAAGGAGTTTACCCTTCCCTTTATATTTATGACAATCACATAGTCCAGCTTGCCTGAATGGCAAAATAGACTGGAGTGTCCAAGGTGACTGTCTGTGACTCCATTATAAGACTATTGTACTACTTTGGAAGTTCACATCTGTAACTGGGTTGGTGAAATCCAATTATAGAACATACAACCAATTTGGGGCATCTGCCCTGCTTTTTTGACAGTCTTGGTTGTGAGCCACTCCAGAGAGTGTGACAAACTCTATATTAGAAAAAACACAGGAAAGTGAATAGGAGCAAATAAGCACATTAAAAAGGCTTTTGGATGACTAATAGTCTCCCATTGTTAAAAAACTGTAATGTCTGAATGAGCTATCTTAGTTGTAAAAAAAAGAACTAAAGGATTCACAAACTTTTATTTTAAGGTATAACAACTGGAAATTTATTTGACTGCTCAGGTAGAACTCTAATACTATTTTCAATTTCTATTAGATCACAAGTTCTCTATGGATTTGAGGTGAAGAATGAGCATCCAAAGACATCATGCAGATATGAAACTGGGACACTGCATCCAAGTATGTAATTATGGTTTATCATCCAAATAGTTTCACAATTATTTGATATTGAAAAAGTTTGTTTATTATCATTCCTCATGAGATTCAATATTTCTCAATGACTCTCTTGAATTTCTTCAAACCAGGGAGAAAAAAAGAGCCAATGTGAATATTTCACAAATGATCTTTTATTTGTCTGAAAAAGTACCTGGCATTGTGTGTATCACATCATGATTCAGAAAAAGTCCAATGGCTTTGACAATATTTTCACAGTTGAGAGCACAGTGTTTCAGTAGCAACAATTCATATCAGCTGAGAGTGGATACTCATTTTTCCTAATATACTCAAAGGTCACGTAGTAATTCTGCTGGAGTAAACAGAGACAGACCTCGATAGATGGACAGATAAAAATGTTCATGCTGCCACAGCTACCAAATCAATCAATAGAGATTATTTTGGATGATTCAGAGTGACAGTTGATGCGTGAAAGAGACACAAAAATTTTACTCCTAAATTAAACCTATTTGTATGAAAAAAGCAGCTGTCCTACAACAAATCCCCACCAATAAGATTCCTTGTAATAAGCTACGTCACTCACATATGAAATTTACCCTAAGTAAATAATTAGAGGATATAATAACACAAGAACTATATCCTTGTTTGCTTTTCTCCCTGTGAGCAGAACTATCGGCTTGCAAGATTTTAGAGTGTTCAAATACATGCAAAAAAAAAAAAAAGGGGGTGGGGGAGAGGGGTTTGCAGTGTCTCTCTCTCATCTTTACCACACAGAATCAACCAGTCTCAGGTCTTATATTGTGTCAATCAACATGGTATCGGAGCACCTTTTAAAATATAGCCACAAAATTTATTTTTCTCTTTCCTCCAGCCAGCAGGGACTGGATGTATTTAAAATAAGGGGCTCACGACATAGAAATTATTATTTCTGATAAATAGTTCAACTAGCTTTGGTTGTCATCATAACGAATCCTATCTTATTTAATGTAACTGTTAGGTGAGCATTAGTATTGGTAGGGCGCAATGCCAGTTTTTCAAAAGTGCACCAGGCACTTGGGATAATAGGAATTTCTGGGTGTTGGGCACTTTTGAAAATCTGGCCATTTATTTAGTACAGCTGCTAGACATTTTTGGAACTTCAAAATTAAGGTGAATAAGGACAAACAAAGAGGGGGAAGAGTGGAAAAAATGCTGCAATTTCCTTTCCACTTTTATTTCAAACCAGCAATATTATTTAGGTGTCCAGATGGCAAATGTTGGGTGCTGAGCTCTTTTGAACGTCTGGCCCACAATATACAGTAAATAATGCATTTTATGCAACAGACAGGTGCCTCACAAACACTAAAGGTCAAATTGAAATCACCATTTCTACAAATACATATAGGAAAAGTTTTGTCCAGGAAAGGAGAATTACTGTGCAACTGTTTGAACATCTCTGTGCTCTCCCAGAGCTGCACAGATTACACTTTCATGGTCCTCTGTAGCTACAGCTGGAATTCTATGATCAGATGGAACATACTTAGATTGTAAGCTTTTGGGGCGGGGGCTGTCTAATAACTATTCTGTCTGTACAGTACCTAATGCAAAGGGGGCTCCATTCTTGTTTGGTCCCTAGGTACTACTGAAATATACATGAATAAATAGCTAGTGCATTTTGCTTCCTGACACCATATTTTACACATATGACTCCTGTCGCTGGCATGGACAAACTGCGTAAGGGAATCTGTATTGGCCTTTGGCCAGGTCAGACAGGCCCACCCTGCACAGTTTTTGCAGCATTACTATTTATTTACTCCCACCTGAACCTACACCACCCCCACTTCCCACCACCCCCCAAAAAACCCACCACCTGAACAGGATGTGAATTTGGTGCTAACTGGTCATAATTATTCTTAAACTGAAAAAGCACATTGCTCATCCGACTTTCCAGTTTAGCTGGGATAGTTCAGTGACTGTTTATTAAACTGTAACCTTTACATTTAAATTTCAAATAATCTTTTTGACAAGCAATTTATTAGTAACGGTTTGGCCAAAATGGCTGTTTGTCATAATTCAGTTAAAGAAACAAAACTTTGCACACAAGGAAAAACATTCCCAAGATGAAACAATATAATAAAGGACCTAATTATTTTAAGTGGCCTAGTGCTGAGTTTCTTATCAACTAGAATTTAAACATCTAACTACCTGATTGCACCTACAAAAATGCAATTATGCACTGATGACCAAATATCTCTGTTACCCCAGTAGTGCAAAGAGGCCATAAAAATTCAACTTAATCAGCTCCTTAAGGAGTTTCCCACAATATAGGAAATTATCAGGTCCACTCCCAGCAAAGTGTTCCTGACAGAAAGGAGGCATGGCCAGAGTGCCTTGCACTGCAGCTATCCCCAGGGGTTGGATCAGCCCTTTGGGGATAGATAAAGCACTGCTCACATGGACCTGAGCTAATTCTGACTCACACCACATTAGCACCTGTTGGATTTGACTCAAAATAATTATTTAATGGAAATAATTAAATAGGAGAAAGGAAATAAAATGTACAAGAGATTCCCATAACCTTTATCAAATATTAAGTATTTCTAGTTGGGATGATGATGATGTTATTTTGAAAAATTATTTTGATTGTGTACTATGTTTTGTTACTTATACTGTGAAATTATATGAGGGATTTTGGTTTTGCTTTGAGGGTGGGGTTTTGGTTTTTTGCAAGATCCTGTTTTTAAAAAATAAATTTAAAAAAGGAATAATATCAAACCACTACTCCAAGTGCAGCTGGGCCATAGCTACTGCGATGCTGTGAGAACTGACAATTTGATCCTGTTCCTTATTCATTTAATGGCATTTTACAGATATATAATAGCAGAAGGGCTATAAAGGATTGGAAGTCTGACAAGTGAAGATGGCAATGCATAACAGTGAAATTCACCGATTAAAAAGCATTACTTTCTCACACTGAGGATCCATGTGATACTGTGAACCTGAAAGAGGTCAAAACAGAAATGCTCATAGCAGAAAACCAAATGGAAGAAAGTCATCTAGTAAAACACACTTGTACAGCTTGATAAATGACATTTACATTTTGATTTATTTATTTTAAACTCAAGCTGAAAACAGGCCACTGGGCCTTTTCATTTCTTCATCACATAGGCTTTTTTTTTTTTTTTTTAAAGTTTTCCTAGCTTTGTGCTAGAAAAATACATCTGTTTCACTCCAATACAAATTTATGATCAGTGAAGGTATGGGAAACTAGTGAAGTTTTTTTACCCACTAGATTGGATTAATGCTTGAAATTAAATGGCACAGATATAGTATATAGACCTTTTCCTTAAATACTAACTACTTAATAGGTATGACTTGGAAAATACTGTTTAACTACAAATTACATGAACATTCCCACACATTACTTGATAACTATGCTTAGTGTGGTAGGCCCTCACCAAAAGGAGAGGTTGCAGAAGACAGAAATAATCATGTATTTATCTTGTAACAAAGTACATAGTACGTTAATCTCCTGCCTCTACCTACTACTTAAACTTGTAAAGAAATGGTCAATGATTTTGATGCAAATAAAGAGGACCTACTCCATATCTTTCCATTATAAAACAAGTATTACAGTTTTGTCGTGGGAGTAAATTCACTGAGAAAAAATAAATTAAAAAAATAAGGCAAATGATGCATTTAACTAAATTATAAGAAACTGGGGGAAGGTCATTTAAAAATAATGTGCCTCAAATTTCCTTCTAAGTTACTTACCATTTCTCATAGTTTTATCACTAATTGAGGAAAATACATGGAAAAGCTGGGAAGTAAGAATGCTTTATTTATAACATAACATAAGTGAGGCAGGATCATATAAAAAGAACAGATCCATAAGCTTAGCATCTCCAGCTATTAAGGGTTTGTATCATGTCATGGTGTTTCCTCAGCACATTGTGACACAGCATCACAACCTGTTAATACTATATGACAACAGCATGACTACATATGAATCACACCATGACGATGCAGCACAGTGAAGCTGTAGCTTTTTCTCAGATAGGAAGGACAGATATGCAACATGGGGCTGATTTATTGAATGTGATGGTGGGGAGGGAGCATTGGTGGTTGCATGCATGCGCACACTCACATTCACAGATCCACTCATCCAGAAAGCTCTCTCAAAGTGCTGAAGGCTCCTGTCCATGTGAGAGGGAAGGATCCCTGGCCCAGGAAACAGGAAGTGGGGGTAGGAGGAGAGAGAGAGAGGGAGCGTGAGTTCTAGTGACTGTAGTATCTAAGTGCCTTCCAATAATGAATTAAGCAAAAACACCACAATAAGCTTCTGATACGTCTGGCTCTTTCCTCATTCCATCTCATTTTCATTCATTAGTCCAACTCTCCTGATATGCTATGAGATTTTATTGGCAAAGGCAGGATTAAAGAAATGTGGTTTCCCCTTGGAAAGTGGTGGAACATAGTTCTTCTTTATTGTAGGAGTGGGTTCCTGAAACAGTACCCAAGTATGCTTTGTCTCTTGAATAATCAAGCTTCACCTTTGTGGTAGATTCTCCCACTGGCCCAGAGAATCAAAGCTGATGAGTACAGTCTTAATCCTGAAAAAATGAGGGAATCTGAGATGCACTTCTGTTTTCTGTAGTTCTATCAGGGATGGAGTTTTTAAAAACCAGGTAGACTATTGCACTGCTGTAAATCCAGCAGGAACATAAAAATATATACTGGACATGTGGCCTATTGAATACAGAACTTCTAAAGGACTCAGAAGACCTGATTTCCATTGCTGGCTCTGCCACTGGCCTGCTGGGTGAACTTGAGTAAGTCACTTTACCTCTTTGCCTCAGTATCTCCATCTGTAAAATGGGGATAATGATACTGCCCACCATTAGCACTGTGAGATCTACAGATGAAAAGTGTTGCAGGAGATGATGGTTACCTTGCACTCATGTAAGGATGGGACAGAGTTTTCTAGCCAGTCAGAGATTGTAGAACATATGTTGATGGATACAGATACATGACAGTTCAGCGCCTGTGAGCAGTACAGGAGTATTCCTAAACTGTAAACTAATTTGTCTAATTGTGTATTTGACCAACAATGCCTGCATCATGGCAAGAAAAAAGCCTTGAAGGTTACTTGCATGTAAAAAAATGTCCCAAGGTATAGGCCTAGCACTGAAAGTTCCCAGAGTCAAAGTACTGAGGAACACAACACTGTTCTATGTGGACATTCACACATTAATTAAACCTTAAAGTCTTATACAAGAAGGCGATTTCCAACCCAGTTTTCACACCAAAACAGTAGGCTATGCTTTTTGATAAATATCCAGACCAAAACTTTGAACCCCTTTGGAGTCTCTCCTCAATCTCTAATTTAAACCCCACAAAGATAGATTCAGTTTTTTTAAAGCTCACTGGATAAACTGTTGACAATTATATTTGACATTCTGGCAGAGTTTACAGCTGCCACTAGATAGTGGTGTTGTGGCAATATTGTCATTACTAACACTGTTCTGAGTTGGATTTTTAAGGCTCAGCAGTAATCATTCATTTGGGTATTAAAAATGACATAACAGGATAATTCCTCTCCTTGCCCCTTCAAAAAATACAATACATGAGTTCAGTCATGTTTAAGTCACTAGAGCGATGGGAATAAATTATATTTCTGTACGCTTGTAAGAAATTAAGTTCTTTAAAGTAAAAGTGTGCACCAAATGAGGGAGAGACTTTTAAAAGCACCAAAGGCATTTAGGAAGCAAAAGGCCTACTGACTATCAATGTGAGACAAGGTGGGTGAGGTAATATCCTCTATTTGACCAACTAGTGATGGTCCAGAAAAAAAAAAATATTACCTCCCCCTCCGCCCCCTATTTCTCTAATATCCTGGGATTGACACAGGAGTGTCTACAACAATGGCAATTGTGCTCCTAAATCCTTCTGGTGCTTTTGCAAGCCTCTCCCTTAATTCATCAAGGTACATTTTTTGCAGGTTGGCTTCTTGTATACACTTCAGCTCCCCACACCCCACTGCCATCTTCATCACCTCCAAGAAAAGTGGATTATCACTTTCTACAGCGATAGAGAGTTTTATGCAATTTCTTTTGATAGGAGAATATCACCAGAGACCAATACATACTTGTTCTCTGCTCAGCAGCTCAGTGGGCTGCCTCCATAGCGCTCCCAGCCCAAGGAGCCAGAGACAAAACTAAGCCCAGAAGTCAGACGTGCGGTTACAAAAACACTTGATTCAGGAAAGGTGCATTGGATATAAAATAAATGGTCCAGTTATTAATGTTTAAAAAAAATCAGTTGCTGTGTATAGAAGTATTTTTTATTATGCTTTTAAAACTCAAATCCATATTAAACCATGCATTGGATTGAAATAACTTATAAACAGCTACAAAGGAGCCATTATGAAGTACTCCATCAAAGAGTCACTTATTAATCTCCACTTGGTAAAGTATAGACTGTGTCAATGATCTTTTTAAAAAACAAAACAAACCTCTTTATACATGCAGGCTGACAGGAACATAGTAACAGCTCTGAAATGTAATTATGCATCATTACAAATCTTCATACAGCAGTTTATTGAAGATGTATTAGAGGGGAGCAGAGATACAACAAACTTTAACACCGTTGGATGCACCTCAAAGGATCCAATCCTTACTAAAAATCACACTCTCCTGACTACGTGCTCTTTGGCACAAGGAGTGCACGTGTGTGTGTGTTGCTCCATACACTTCAGTCACCATGATGGAAGTTTTCAAACCTGCGTGCAGAAAGGTAGGCTCCTAAATCCATATTTAAGCATCTAAATAAGAGTGACCAGATTTTCAAAAGTGCTGGGTACTCAGAACTCCCATCAACTTCAGTGGGAGCTGGATGTGCTCTGCTCCTCTGAAAACTAGTTCATATACAATTAATAAACCTCATCATAATCAACATACATTGAGATAGTACAGATTGCAGGAAAGGTGTCTGGCAGCAATTGTTTCTGCATATTACTGTTACTGAAATGCAAAGGAATTTACACTCAGAAACAATGCCACACTAAAATTGAGACCAATACACACACACACGAAACAGACTTAAAAAGGAGCTACATTCCAACCTTAAATTGGTTTCCTTTTGACTAAAAGATGCTATTCTGGTATTTCTTGATTGTAGTATATCACTGATTTATATAGAAGGTGACCACATTTTCAAAATTAAAAAGAGACTGTTTGTAGCCACCTTTTTAAGGGTCATGATTTATACAATTGTTCTGCGGTCAGGGACATTTCTTTCAACTGCTCTGCCTGGCTTGGAAAAGCTGCATCTGGGGCAGCAGGGCAGATTACAGGAAGGCTGAACTCTTCCTCATCACCCTTAGTTTACGGGTTTCCGTTCTCTCTGTGGTTCTGGCCATCGGGGAAATGTCCAGGAACTCATACATGATCATTAACATAAGACTGAGGAGCCACCGCACAGCGTTTGCATTGACTAGCTAGACATTGAGTCAATGGACCCAAAATCGACAGACATTGCCATTTGACAAATTACAAGTTTTTGCCTTGAACAATGACTGGCAAAATACACACGTGCTATGTGAAACAGAGGCAACCAAAAGCATTTTGGCACCACTCTAGCAATGCATCTTGAACAAACATTTTGTAGTTCTAAAACAAGTGAAAGTTTTGACCAATAAAATGGGACATTTCAGGTGTCCAGAAAGAAGTCCTTGAGACAGAGGGACAGCATGTTAATTTATGTAATTTTAGAGGCTGTCGCATAAATCTTTCCTCCTCTTTACAACTAATATGAACCTGTCATCTCCGCAGGATGTGAGAGGTTGCCATATCCAAGACAGCTTAAGCAGATAACTCTCCCAGTTCACTCTCACTACAGTTCAAATGCTCCCCATACAGGTGTCTGAATAGCAATAAGACTTGGTCATTAGGGATACAAGATGAATGCAAAAATGAATTTTAGTGACATTTCTTTATACAAGTGCTAACATTTTTCTGTATGCAGAAGAAAATCAACATATTTTTAAAGGTCAAAAGCCTTTGCATAATATATTTCACTCCATGGGATTGATATTCTGAGGTGGGGGAAGGGCTAGCTCAGTGGTCTGAGCATTGGCCTGCTAAATCCAGGGTTGTGAGTTCAATCCTTGAGGGGGCCCATTTAGGGATCTGGGGCAGAAATTGGGGATTGGTCCTGCTTTGAGCAGGGGGTTGGACTAGATGACCTCCTGAGGTCCCGTCCAACCCTGATATTCTATGACTCTATTCTATGTCTAATTCAAGTGCTTCATTTGCAATGTTACCCCATCACTACATGCTTTTAACCTTTTTGATTACTAATATATTTTCTTTCCTTAAAAAAAATTCTATTTAGAGGAACCATTTTGTTTCTCTTTTGTAGTAGATACTTTACCACTTACTTTTAATTGATTTACTCTTCTCATTTTAGATGACTTGCCTGTCCAAGGTCTCCATCATCATTTATTCTACTGGATGGAGATCAGTAGATGTGATCATTATATTCCAA
Organism: Eretmochelys imbricata; assembly: GCF_965152235.1. Taxonomy (NCBI): domain Eukaryota; kingdom Metazoa; phylum Chordata; order Testudines; family Cheloniidae; genus Eretmochelys; species Eretmochelys imbricata. Next base: position 190,300,647 of record NC_135572.1, on the reverse strand, counting down.
TCATCTCCCTTAAAAGATCAGTGGTATTCTCTCAACTAAAGTTATTTACTATTTTAAGTCCTCATATATTTAAAACTTTGATCAATTGCTCTCTTCATCTACAGAGATAGTAGCACCGAGGATTTAATTCCACACAGTCTTTCTGCAGGGACCCCAATTCTGTGCTCCCTGTTTAAAACAAGGAGTATGCAGAGGAACCACCCAATGTCACTTTTAAAGTAATATTGTTTGTGTGACCAAAGGACATTTTCCCTTTCCTACTGAAAGAAGGGTTAAATTAGTGTGCCTGGAAGGATAATCCTGATTGTGCGGACATCAAAAGTAGCAGTGGGTCTGGAGAAGCCTCAGAGGAACAGGAAAAGAAAGCAGAAGACTTGGTGTAATAACCAGAACATTAGGAATGTGGTATTGGGTGTTTTAAGAATATATATCTCCATTATAAAGAGGGAGAGCTTTCTAGTTATGATGTGGTATCTCTTTCTTAGCCTCAGAGCCTGTCCTGTGTACCTGTTGCACACAAAACAATTGGCGGGCAGGGATTGCTCTTGCTGTCAGAGGGACCACAACTTAGCCCCAAATAGAGCAGAAGAGGACTGTGTAGCAGAAATGATACAGCTCAAAATTAGCCACTGTGAACCTCATAATAACCAGAGAAATTTGGTTCACATGATATCTCTAAAGTTTTGGCTTTTAAACATGCTACACGGATTTAGTTTGTAATCCAAAGTGGACTGGAGAGCTGGACAAGGGGAAAAAAAAAAAAAGCTTTCCTGACTGCTTTTCAACACTTATTCATCCCAGTTACAACAAGAAAAGAGATCAACAGGGAAAAAAGCTAATCAAACTTTTGGGAATTTGGTTCATCCATCCTTACTCGGAATATCAGTCACTGATTTTAGACAATGGCCTTATACAGACAGGAGAAGTAGACTTAAGCTTGGGAGTAGCAGCTTTAAACATCATGTCCTTTTTTTCAGTAGGTCAAGTAGAAATTTAATTTTGTTTTAACAAAGTTGTGTGTTGTATTTTATTCTGCACATGCACGCACGCACGCGCACACACACAGTATTCATGGATGGACTTGATATTTCCAGGCCAACAGCAATCCAATTACACCCCGGCTTAATTAGGAAAACTATTAGTGGTCAATCCCCAAGAGATTTGTCCAATGTTTTCTCATGCTGATTAAGCATGAATCAATCTCCTGTTATAAACGTGATTACATTTGCAAGAGTGACCAAGCTTTCATGGAGGTGTTTAGAGTGTCCTCATAGTGTCTAATAGTGTCTAATCCTTGAAAATATGTTGGTCTTTCAGGGCCTTTGGTGGAAGTAGGCTAGTTAGATCCTGGACAGTGAGGCTACTCTGCGTTTGAACACTGGATAAAAAGAAGGCTGTTGTCTGTTCCCCAAACTTTCTTCTCGGCACCCAGGATGGGTCACATTTATTTCATTAAGTTGTAAAGTTGAGGCCACTTGACCAAATCCAAAGCTTGAGCTTGTCCTTCACTGGGCCCTGGCATTTAAAAATGCAGCCTTACCGTGTGTCCGTTACTATGGTAACGGATTTCATACTTGCCCTGATATTCAATACACATATAACACTGATGCTATTTGTTGATGGATAAGTTAAATCACCCTTAGGCAGCCTAAATTTACATTTTCTGAGTCTTTAATGACTACAGGTTTGGTATATGAAAGGATTTCTCAGGTAACATTCTTTTTCATAGGACATTCCGGAGGGTAACTGTTTTCCCATAGAAAAGCGTTTAACAAATTGCTAAAATGTTATTGCATAAAAGTAGAGTGTGAAAATTCAAAATAAATGCGCTTGTTGTTTTCATCAAGTCTTAATTTGCAAATTTAGCACCAAATATTCTGTGTTGTTTTGTGTCTAAAAAAAGAACTAATATGACAGATATCTAGACTTGTAAGACCAATGCATTCTCAGAGCATGATTTTTACTACTCATAATGAATTCTAATCCTGTAGAGTATCATAACAGAACTATGGGAGTATGGATTTATGGTAAGAGAGCCAGAATGGAATCCTTTATCTGCCTCTATGCAACTTCCCTCATCTTTGGAAGGCAGATGAAACAGGATCTGGACTTGGACTACCTTTCTGGTTCCATTCCTAAACACTTTCATAATTATTGAAAGTTTATACATGTAAATTTAGACAAACGCTAACACGAATACGTGCTCCTACCAGTTTCAATACCATTTTTCTTTTATAAAGACAGAAGTTGCAGTTCTAGCTATCTTACCTTTTTAAAAAAAATCCACAGATTTCACGTCATGTGTTTATTTCATCCTTATATCATTCACATAGAATTCCATAAAATGACCTTCTGGCTCTTGTTAATTATAAATAGTGGCATGACTACTATATAACTTTCTTCCTACTGATCACTAAACAACAATCTTCATTGATTAAACTCTTTCACCTTTTTATTGGCCTTTAAAAGATTCAGATCTTACCATATCTTTCAACCAACTATATTTGTCCCTGTTAGTTAGCATTCCTATACTTGCATTGCACTTTTCTAGCATATAGTATTCTTAGCTTTTTATCCTGAAAAAAACTAGCACCTATACTTCCAATCCTCTGGACATCAACATCCTTTGACATTTCAACTGCCTTCTATAATCCCAATCTCATGGGCAACTCAAGAGCTGATTTGGTTTTTGGCATAGATTAGAGCAGCCTCAGGGAATTTATTCCCACAACACTCCTGACATCTAAAGAAGTATCAGTGGTCCCCATTTAACAGATGAGAAACTGAGCCAATGTTACAAAAGACATCTATATGATGGCCCGGAATCAGAACCCAGATCTCTTGAATCCTAGTCCACTACCTAGACCCTAGGAGCATTCCTCCCTTTTTTACCCACATCCCCTACTGATCCATCTATGTCCTTTGCACAGTTTGTGGATCACCACAGGAAATTTGAAAGGTACATTTGCTTTGATAGCTCTCTGATATGCATTCCGTAACCCTCTGAATCCATTCCCTATCATAAAGGCATACTGAGACTTTGTCCCTTTGTGACTTTTTCTTTCCATGTTATTTAACATCAATACACTGTGTACATCAAATTGTAAACTCAATGTAATATTAGTTAGAAATGACAATGTTGAGATTCCCATTCATCAGGGATTTCACTAGAACATATTTTCCTAAACAAATGCATTTTTTGATTAGTTTAAGATCCAGTTTACTCTATGTTAAATGTTTATCCATACAATATATTTTGCCATCTATAATCTGAATAGAAAATGGCTTATTCAGTGCTTTACTCACAAGTACATATATTAAGTAGCTTTTTTAAATCCTAATGTGTCTCTCTCAAGTATCCCCAAGCAACATTAAGTAAACATTTATAGCAAGCTAGCTACAATTTCCCTCTGTGCTTAGGAGGCAGAGCAAAGCAATGAAAAAGACGTAATTGTATTCACCAATTTGTTTTTTTCCTCATCAGATCAGGGCAGGGTGACCCAAACTCATGTACAATGAAAACATCACTTGAAATCCATCTTCAGTAATGGAACCAACCTTCTTAACGCACATTGCTATGTCTTGTTATGCCAGGACCACCTTTCTCTTCCTCCATTCCATTTGTAAATATAACCTAAGCAATCCCATTAGCTGACAACGTGTACTGGCCTATCTTAAATTTCCCTTTGTCAATTTCAGCAGTCTCTTTTCCATAACGCTTTATTTACTATTAGCTATTAAAAAGGTACAGAAAAAGTCTAGAAAATCCTCCTGCCAAATCCATTTGGAAAAATATTGACATCCTATAACAATGACTATGCAAAGATTTTTCTTTTTAAAATGAATACTGCACCTCCTTAGGGGACGCATTGCAGAAGCTCAGAAGAGTAGATATTTTATTGAACTAGGACAATACTGTGAGTATAATAGACATGAAGTCCAGATATTTCATTTAAGTATAACTGAAGCTGGAGGTCATTGACTGTTTCAGTGCAAATTTGTACCTCCTACAAGAGACTGTGACATATCTAATCTGTACCCTATCTACATATTCATAGTCACTTTCTAATTATTTTCAGGATCCTTTTTGGCATGACGGATCACACTAACAGCATCATTAACTCTGATGTGTGGTAGCACAGTACTGACGGTATGCACAGCCTAATATATCTTGGAAAAAACCAAACAACTTCCCAAGTTCAATTGAATCACTATTATTCTCTTGCTGTATGCTAATGAGATTGGAAAAGCATTTCAAGTAAAACTATCAGAACACTAATTTAGACTTTACTGGCTCTCCATAGAGCTATTTTTTACAGGTTGTGTTTGTGCACTGTACTGCAGTTCAATTACAGGAGATAGAGAATCATGCTGTCAATGGCACTCCTTCCCTTATACTCATTTCACTGCAGCATTTGGTGGCCATTGCAAATAATTTTGCTACAAACAAGCTGGTTTTCATGGAGTTAAAAGTTTACATAGATGTTCATTGCATTCTGAGGTCATTAAAATATATAATGAAACTCATCAACTGGAATTCCATTAGAAGTTGAACTCTCATGCCAGCTCATTCATTGGTGACAGTTTCCCAAAATTAATTAAATTTGTGTAACTATAGATTACCACATTTGCCACACAGCTCGCAAGGAAGCAGATTTCTTTTATGCTCACAATGGGCATGATCCAAAGTATGCTGAAGTTAACAGAAAGACTCTCAGTTACTTCAGTAGGCTTTGGATCAGACCCAAAGATTACAGAATCTAGTTTATTAAGATCAAAGTTGGGGCAGTTTTAAAAGGATTGCTAGCAGTGATATAAAATTTGAAACTCTCAAATCCAAATATTTTCTGGTCTTGATGTTTTTTCCTGTGTGCTTTATGTTTCCCACCACACTGCAATATAAATACAAGATAAGTCCAGCCTATGTTCTATTGAGATTTGGAGTATTAAGATTTACTGACCCCAAAGGCCAAAATTAGCCAATATGCACTACATGAAAAAAATCTTGATGTTCAAGCTGTAATAGGAATATGTATTAGTGTATTACTGCATACATTCTGAATGTCTTCATCAGAAACTTTTAAATGAGTCTCCGTGGCCATGAATTTCAGAAATGTTGCAGTTTTTACAAAGAAATAAGATGTCCAGAAAAAAAACTGAATCCAGCTGCTGCCATGACTCAGAGGAGTCTCTTGGGGGGCCTTTGTTATAATTCCACCATCACACTGAAGGGAATATTGGGGTGGTTTCCCTACCTCTGATGGAGTCAACTTCTCTTAATGTTATTAAATCATCCCTGTTAGTGAGAACTTGTCCCTGGAATTAATGAAACTAAATTTCAGAGCAAAGTTTTGGCTTTGGAATCAGATTACACTGAATTGTATGTGTATTTAAAGAAAAAAAAAAAGTCCCCAGAGAAGCAGACACCAAAATCCACCAGTTTTCAGGAGCAAACTCTAATTATTCATTGGACAGAACATTTCATATAAATTTGCCCCATAACTGATATTTGTCAAGCTGTCTTGCAGTGACTCAACAGTGGGTGTACCAACCTCAGGGCAGACCGTTAAGAACTAAGGCACAAACCCCAAATTGGGTGTGAAGTCTATCCTTATATTTCATTACCCAAGCATCAAGTGTAAGTGCCTCAGGCACTATAACAGCTTAACCGTGGAGTCATATGCAGTCCCCTTGGGTACTCCCATCAGTCTCACCACCTACGTGAGCCCACCTTTGTGACAGATTTCTCCTTACACCAAGGATCACAGCAATATTCAGGTGACTCCCAGTCCCAAAGCAATGCTTGTAGCCAATCCTAGAACAAACTATGTAAAGATTTATTATATAGGAAAAGGAAACAAATGAGTTCTTTACAAGGATAAAGCAGGATATATATAAAAATGTGTTCTAATCTTAGGTTTCACAAAGTAATAGAAGCTTCTATAAGAAGCAAGCTCTGTGAATCCTTAATGGCTAACCCAGGCTAAACACTGGGGATCTTTTGCTTATGCCTAGTAATCCTCCCCACTCCCTTTCCTGAGTCAAAGCAGCAAAAAGATACAATTCCTTCTTGTTAGGGTTTTTTTAATTCCCTTCTGCTTTGAGCTGCAAACTCAGCTGATGGGGGGAATTCACTTGCAGCACTCATCTTCATGAGGGCAGGGGAGATGAGTACACAACAAAGTCTTTTGTCCTCTTTTATGTTCCACTCTAGTCCATCTGGCATTAAATGGGCCTTTCTTGTCAGCCAGGATTTAACACCTGCTGTTTGAGATCAGCACTTTAACTAATTAATGTCTCTCTCCTGTCTGATGATTTACACACAGTAATAGATGCTTCCAATGTAAACACTCAAATATTACTATATAATATAGGATACAGATGTTATCAGTGAGATTAATGAAGGCAGCAACTGCCAAGCATTCAATAAAGTATAACCAATTGTTATTTAGAACCTTATTGTTCTAAAACCAATACTAACACGGAGGCGGAGCCAGACTGATTCCAGATATGTATTTGTCAGTATTCAATTGAGGCATGTGGACCTTGGCTTGAGCTGGCACCTGGTCTGCCACCATCATCGTATTACCTTCTTATTTGGTTACAGACATGAAGTGTGGTTGCTTAAATGGGAACAAAAATTAATAAACTCCTCACTCCACTCAAATACATATGCAAGATGGCTGGCTGACAACATTCCAGACATTGTTCACCTTATAGGAGGTATATATCTTTATATGATTATTTTCTTCCATATAGCTACAGTATTCACCACTGAAAAATCCTTCTCCAGCCTCCATGAATGAAGAACAGAATGTGATTCACAATGTGAACAGCTGTGATTCTTCTCTGTGGGAAGTGGTAAGAGATAGGGATAGGATTCTGGGTACCCGGCAGGTATCATTCATTTCCTGCATTTTGCAGATTCTATGCATATTCCACATGAGTTCCTTGTCTGTTCATGCAAAATTTCCCTTTGGGAGTGAGGTGAGAGGATTCACAGCTACACTGATTTTCAAGTCCTTCTTCCGGGGTGTTTGTATTGGGCTGGACGCATTAGTTTCACAAAGGGTACTCCAGCCCTGAGGCTGAACTGTCAGCCAAAGAGAAGCTCTGTCTGGAAGGAAGATCTTTCTTCCATGGCACTAAGTTACTCAGTTTGGTCTCTGGGGCAATATTTTGGGCTCACTGGGAGAAGAAACATACATAAATGACAATTTCACAGAGAAATTTGGGCTAGATCCTTAGTTAGTATAGATCAATGTAGCTGCATTGACTCAGCATCAAGCACTTTACATTAACTGAGGTTCTGGCCCAAAGTAATTATCTCAAGTATGATTATTTATCACTTCACAGGGATGATCACTCATTATCAGATACTGCACAGAGCACTTGTTATATTTACTGGCATTGTTTAATACATGGGGTAATTCTCATATATGACTCATTGCATTTGTACTGCACAGAAATACAATTCATATGCCTGCCAGTGTGGCAGTTGAAGTGCAGGATTCATATGTAAGATAGATGTTAAAAATTAGAGACATTATCTTTTGCAATGATAACAGGTTGATAAAAATGTCAGTTTTTCAAGCACATCACCAGCGGCCAATTTGGCTTGCACAACTGACTTGAGGTTTTTTGGTCTCTGTCCCACCCCCTCCCACCGCCCCAGCCCCCCATATGCTACAGATTGATTTGCGTGGAATTATTTTCCTGTAAAATGATAAAAATGGTGTCCCTAACTAGCAGTAATTCATATTTTAATATCATCAATGTGTGCCCATTTGTACTGGTGTTTTGCCACAAACCATGAGTTGTTAAATGATCAATAAAACTAAGTTTCAGAGTAGCAGCCATGTTAGCCTGTATTCGCAAAAAGGAAAAGGAGTACTTGTGGCACCTTAGAGACTAACCAATTTATTTCACGAAAGCTTATGCTCAAATAAATTGGTTAGTCTCTAAGGTGCCACAAGTACTCCTTTCCTTTTCGCAATAAAACTACACACATTTAACAAGCTCTTTAAAAAAAGAAGCAGCATAGACTGACTAGATAAGTTATGAATACTTAAACCTTTGATATTATGGGAGAGGTTAGAGAATGCAAAGTTATACTATCCACAGAAAATTAAGTTACATGATCTAACACTATGTACATTCAGCAAGTACTCAACTACTTTAAAGAACTGAGTTGATATTGGAGTTCATCTATACTTTATAGCTGTTGCCTCTGCCAGCAGGTGGCAAGACACTGCCTCAGACTTAATCAACTGGTAAAGTTCACAAAACTCTGGCTGGATTTGTTTCATTGTGTGCACAGCCTACATATTAGAGGCTCAGACTGGGACTCTCATAGCAAAGCCAAATCTCCTTCTCGCCAAGCCAAAATATTCTGTGTTGAAGTTGCCCCTGCCTGAAGTCAATTGAGCCAAATTCCTCACTGGTATAAACAGGCACAATTCCATTACATCAATAAGATAATCAAAGCTATGTAATGAAATCAAAGCAAAGCAAAGCACAACAATGAGCTCCGGCGCAAGATTTAAACAGAATTGGGCCCAGCTATGTCAGAGTTGAAGTTGGAAAGCATGAAAAATCCCATGAAACAGTTATACTGGAGCAGAAATGCTGATCTTCCATGTGTCTTAGTGTTCTCAAAAAATAAAGTGTTCACGGTAGCAGGCATCCTATGCAGGTGTTACCTTTCAAAATGCTGTAGTGGCATGATATCTGATACTTGAGTACACTTTAGCAGGGCTGGGGAAAGTTTGAGAGCCCAAACTTATTTTTGGAAGAAAAAAAGAGCAAATGCAGCAACTCTGAAACATTTCACAGTTTCATTAAATTGTGTGTTTGTAGGAGCAGAACCCAATTTCCCCAAAAAGCCCCAAACATTTTGTTTCAACATCTTTGAAACTAAACATTACATTTGAAGGACTTTTTGCTTCCAAATCTCCTCAAATATTATTTTAACCCTCTCCCCCCCCCCCCAGGTAAAAATGGTCAAAATCAAACGCAATGTTTCAGTTTTATGGGAACAAAATGCTTCATTTGTCCTGAAATAAATTCGTTTGACTTTTCAATTCTCTGTAGACTTTAAAAAAAATCATTTAAAATCCAACCTGAAATGATTTTTTTGCAGCTTTTCAAATTTGTTGAATTTCCCCCCACTCTTGCCAAAAACAAACAGTTACTCATCCAGCTCTACTCCTTAGTCAAGTAGCAGAAGTACAACACACTCTAATGGCTGGAAGCTGACGTCTGAAAGAGTCACTGGAACTAAGAAACTATTTCTTTTAAAAACAGTGAGGGTAACTAACTAGTGTAACAGATTACCAAGAGATGACAAATTCCTTATGACTTGTGGTCTTTAACTAAAGACTAGATGCCTTTACAAAAGGTATGCTCCAGTTCAACCACTATTTTGGAGACTTGATGCAGGAATTGCTTGCTGAGATTGTATGGCCTGTGTTATGCAGGAGGTCAGTCTAGATGAGTAAAGTGGTCTCTTATCTATTCTTTTAATATTTTTGAACAATTGTTTGAGGATTTAATTCACACTGAAATCATTAGGAGTCTTTCTAATGCGGTGTGAATTGTGCTCTTTTAGAAAGAAAAAGAAACTGTTTCTGTTCTCTAATCCATTATTAGGTGTAAGCGTGGAGAACCAGAAACCTGAGTTTCAGTACGTAGCATGACACTAAACTTCTAGTAACTGCTCAAGCACTCTCACTAGTGGGGGGCAGAGGAGAGGATAAAACAACTTACTTAGCTTGACCCCTGTATTAAAAACAAATATCACCGATTTTATCTAAACATGCTCTTCCCCTATCCAACCCTGTCTTTCTCTGTCTAGGCCTCAAGCTTTAGATCTGTTCAATCTCTTATCAGTCAAACACATTTCAGCTGTTACCAAGGATGCCAATTAAGAGCTTGCATGCTCATGTAATGCTTTCATCTATTGAAATCTCCAAAGTGGATAAGATCCTCTCATGGACCCCACCTTCCTTCAACACCCAATCCCCTCTCTACTTGGTTCTCAATGTATTTCATTCTGTGGACCACCAGGAAAGGCTCCACAAACCAGTAGTGGTCTATACGGGTCATTCACACACTCTGTTACTAGTATTTCAGTAGTATCTAGGGACCCCTATCAGGATCAGGGACTCATTATGCTGGACGCTATATTATACATAAAAAGAGTTAAGACAGTCTCTGCCCTGAAGAACATAAATAAATCCAATACACATTTATGTTTTAGAGTTATGGGGTCATGTATAGGAAAAAAATATAGATCTGTGATAGCCCGATCCCCAGCAACCAAATACAAACCTTATTCTGAAATATTTTGAGCATCTCCTACAAAGAACCTAATGCCCACAAAACCTACAGGGATTGGTGGGAGTGAGGGCATTTGGTACTTCACAGGAACAGTCAAATAGAATGGAGGCTCAGACCCCATGCTAGAAAAACAATGCTATTGTGTTCTGTATATTGGTAAATATGAAAAGAAGAATACTGAAAACACATTTTTCTAGACAGATGCCTTAATTATAATGGTGAATTATGATACATTATAGTAGCTGTGTTGGCAGGCAAGGGCTTGAAGGCAGAGACTCATCAGCATAACTGCTGAAGGCTTGAAATAACACCATAAAGTGTTTAATAGAACACTTTCTTGTGAGTACAACACTTTATAATAAAATGTTAAGTATTATTTCTGCTATACACAGAATATTAATTTATTGCTAAAACAAATAGAGAATTATGCTCTTTTAATTTCCCATCTGAAAATTTTTATTACATTATTGAATAATTTAGTTGTCTCCTATGCTGTAAAATCACGACAGAAGTGGGACTCCAGAAGTCAGACTGAAGTTTGCATTTCTAATATGTGAAGAATATTAATACACTGACCCCATCATACGATAGTTTGTCATTTACGCTAGTTAAGGAAGTCACGTTGGTAGCACTGGGAATGTTAAATGTTATTCATGCCAATATAGGACATTGCATCCAAAAGCAAAGATTTTTTTCAAGACATGGGGATGCTAATTTTTCTACAAGTCAGGACAGAAAGATAGTCACCTTGTATGAAATCTAAAAGATTAGAAAACCCAAGGTGTATGATTTTGTTGAGGCACAATGGAACTTGCTACTTTTATAGTATTGTTTAAGAAGTGCTGCTTGAAGGAAATTGAGACAAATGGGTTGCCCTGACAATACCAATGAGATAATAAAAAAAAAAAAAAAAAAAAAAGTTTGTATTAAACAAGAGTGTTCTACTTAAATCAGGTATCTAGTTACAGCAGGCCATCTTACCCATCCATCTGGCAAATAGACCACTGTAATCCTTTTTTAGGAAGGTTGAATTATTTGCAATGTGGGCAATTTCTGTACTACAAGCGTTCCAATTTGGGCCAGTCACACTATAGTCTAGGCTAATGGCTATTTTCACTTTGCTGCTGCTTCATCACATCTTGCAGTATGCAAAATTCTTTTCAGGTATTGCCCCATATTGTCAGGACCATTAAGTTTGAAATACTAATGTTCCAATAAACAAACAAACACATAAATAAATAATCTTTTAAGGCATAATTTTTTAACAGTAAGAATAATTAAAAATTGGGGAAAAAAACCACATACCATCGCAGTTGATTCTCCATCGCTGACCATTTTTAATCAACAATGAATATTTTTCTAAAAAAATATGCTCTAGAAATTATTTTGGGGAAGTTTAATGGCCTGGGTTACACCAAGGGTCAAACAAGGTGATCACAATGCTCCCTTCTGGTTTTGGAATCTATTGCTACAGAGAAACTACAGCAAAGAGATTAAATCTAAACATCAGAAGCAAACGTGTTTTTCATATAATATTTTAACAGAAAACATTCACAGCCTTTTAAGGTTGAATGCTGTAGAATGAAAATATCAAATCAGGCCTTTTGGAAGAATTGTAACATGAAGAGCATGATTCCGCTGCCGTTACTTACAATGAGAGGCAATTCATTTCAGTGGGGCTCCTCATACAAGAAAGAGCCACTCAGTGGACTTGATCTAGAGACCTGTGCTATGAGAAGAGAAAATCTGTTTGGAAGTACAGTTTTCCATTGAAAAATGGAGGTTTTTCAAAGTTGAAGTATATTGCTAGTATGTGTAGAGTTTTCTGTTTAAAAAAAATAAAATTTTAATTGTTTTAATTAGTGACATTTCAATTCATTTTGTTTTGATCATGTTGTTTCAATTAACTACATTTAGACTTTTATACTATATGAAAACATTAAGCTTAGAATTTTAATATTAAAGAAACAAAGCAAAAAATTTAATTGAACATTTCAATTGTCCTGAACTGAATTTATGTGGAATTTCCTTTTCATACGGATCGTGAACAAATTGTATGTGCTAAATATTGGAATTTCCTGAAAAATGTAATTTCTGGTTCCCAACTAGATCTGTAAAAGAGTATGGAGTTGCAAGTGGTCTACTTTGCTCCCTTGGGGTGGGTTACTCACATAGCCAGACTCCCTGCACACACAGGGAAAACTACAGCTGCCAGGTTACTTCTTGCCTAGTTTTCCCTGCCTCTGCAGGTAGGTGAGAAATAGGCAGGCAGGGATGGGGAACTAGATGATTTAGTTGGGGTTGGTCCTGCTCTGAGCTAGGGTTGGACTAGATGATCGCCTGAGGTCTCTTCCAACCCTAATCTTCTCTGATTCTATGTGGAGTCCTGGCTCCACATCACCAATGCACCAGCGTGCAAAGTCAGGCCAGCATGAGGCACGATGGGAAGTGAGCAAGAGGGCTTTGCATTTTACCTCCTTCTAGGAGCAAGGGGAAAGCAGAGATCAGAGTAACATCCTTCACTCAGGCTGGATTAAAAAGTTACATCCACCCCAATGCAAATATGGGTTGTAGAGATGGCCTATCAATAATGCTGATTAATATAAGAATTACTTACAATTTTAGAGAGAAAAATATCCTAGGAAGATCTATTATTTGTATAGTGCAATTATATATGGTGCTATATAATAGGTCAGGATGTGCCAGACATAAAACATGCCTCTCCACTAGAAACTGTACAGCAAAGTATAAAACAAATGCAGAGGGCTGCCAGCAGATTAGGGCTGGATGTTTATTTGCTTGGATAACTTGTCACTTAAATGACAAGGATGAGAACTGCAACCATTGCACATCTTTTCTTATTCGAATTTCTGTATTTCAGATTTTCCGTTAACAATTGTCTTCCATTTTCACAGTTTAAATCTCAGCCTTTCTTCCCAAACTGAACCTTGCTGCAGTCGTTTCACACAAAGGCCAAACTTCTCTTAGGTTGAACTGCATCTTCTTTTATGTCTCGTAATATCCAAAGTTTATCTAGAAGAAGAAAGAGAGGGGAAAAAAATCCCTAAAAACCAACAAGAGGAAAAGGAAGGTTTCCAACGGCTATTGCCTCCTGAAAACATCTAAACTCCGCTAAGTCTTATCAGTGGCAAACGAAATAGGTTGTGTGAGGATTTCCTGTGGAGTCTAAAACTTTTGATAAACAGATGGGAAAGATGTCAACCAGAGGTTTAAAATGGATTAACCCCACAGGATTTAATTCTGTGGGCATCCACAGTTGGATATCATGGATGTCTATTCATTGGCATACAGGAAAACCACAGAATGCACTAGCAGATTTTTCAAGATATCTGGTATTCTTGACTATGTATCTCAGAGGAGAATCAATCCCCTTTTGGTGTTAGCCTTTATTCTAGGAAGATAAGCTGCCCTTTAGCTCTCTTTGTTACATTGTCAGAAATGCTGAATGACCTCTATGAAGGAGCCTCTGTGTATGTGTGTGTATATATATATCTCCCCTTAACATTGGATTCATGCAGCCTGCAACCAATTCCTACTGCTGTAACAGGCACACTGAAACACCAAATGCCAAGATAGCACCTAATTTTATAAAGGTACTTAAAATGATGATGCTGTGCTTCAATTATATAGTAAAAAATATGCACAGCAAAATAATGCATTACTGTTATTTGAAATATCTGAATAAGTTACCAGGTAAAGTATTAACCAATTTCACCTTTTTCCACCATTTGTAAATTGTCCATGAATCAATTACAATTTTCTTGAAGTTTTTCATTATTAGCTAAGTAATTTCCACAAATAAGTCTTGGCTAGTATCCACAACTCATTTTCAAACAGCTTGTTTTGAGTATTCAGTATTCAAAATTCAAATTGTTTTGATAGGACACATATGCCAAAATGTGGATACCGAAAGCTAGGCAATAATCCCTGGGACCTGCAGGAGTTCAGTACTTTTGAAAAAATCAGGCCACTTCTTAGCCACATAAATATGCACTTACATGTCTAACTTGAGATCCCCAACTTTAAACATTTTGTCTATAGTACCAAAATAGGAACGTTTCTTTCCATGTTTGAACGAGTAAAACTTCAAGAAATAGACTTTTCAGAGTGAATATTCCACAATATTCACTTAAAATTAATTATTTCCATGATCATTCCTGCCAGTGCACTCATTCTGTGGACACAAATGCAACAGAAGCAAAATTTTAAAAAATGGAAATATTATATTATTTTAAGTTGTTGAGCAATACTTGTTTAGTTCTTATTATTATGGACAATCAAACCTAAAGCCTGAATGAGGGTAATGAAAGAGCAATGCCGAACCAACAGAAGAATTTTTAGATAAACTATTTTTGTTACTCACAACCAAAAACATGAAGAAAGCGGAGGACAGTGGTTACTGCAGACTGAGAAGCTGGCTAAAAAGTCCCTTCCCCCCATATATGCCATGATGCATCAAGCGTTGAAGTCTGTGAGAGGCATAGTTTCATGAGAATATTTGGAAGCATTTCTATGTCTTGAACCAGCCCATTGTCCCAGTTCATGTGTAAATACAACTCTGACCCCATCTGTGGTCTGCTCAAGGAATGCCCTCTCAGGTATCAGGACTCTAGCTGTCACCTTTCTTTGGCAAGGACCCATGTCCCTATTCTTCCAGGCCAGAGTTATGAGCTGCACCCCCGCTGCAGGTCATGATTACCCCAGGAGGTCTGACCTCACTCAGCACCAACAGTTTTCATTCTTTCCAAAGGCTATGAACAGTCTAGGTCAGTGGTTATAAGTAACCAAACAGCTCTTCCAAAGCAGAGTACATTTACAGACAAATACATTACAGATAAAACACTCATGAAAATGATAAAAGGTCTAAACACATACTAAATGTATCAGAAGTTGCCCATCTTCCACATAGGTGTGTGGTAGGTCACTGTCCTTTCAACCCTTCAGCTTGGTTTGCCCCCCCCCAAAACACCTTGGTCAAAGGTTCATCAAAATGAGAGCCTCCCAGAGTCAGTTCAAGATAGCCCTTTATAACTTAGGATCTCTTTGAGTCTCTTGAATGCAGTCTGGACTAGTACATGCAATTCCCCCCAGGGATAGTAATTCTCTGGAGCTGTTTACCAGTCCCAGGGTCTGTGCTAATTACTTTACTCACCCCCACTGGTCAGCGTTCACTCACCACTGGTGTACCTCTCTGTGGCTGTGTCTGGGGAATCAGCTCTCCCCTTCTGTTGTTCACTCACCCCACCGCATCTCTTTCTCTGCAACTTAGGTTTCTCTCTCTCTTTGTATCTCAGTTTTCTGGCTAGGTCACTAGGTACTCCTCCTTTCTGGAATATCAAAGTCCTTCCAGACCAGTTTTCCAGCTGTTTCCCATAATCCTGTGCCACTTCCCAGGGGCTGATAGGGGAACCCAGGCCCACCCGCTACTCCAGGTTGCAACTCAGGGACCATATAATCAGCCGCCAATGTCTATACAATCTCAACCCTCACTTCTCTTTCCCTGGGCTGCTTCCTACTCTGCCTCCAATAGGTTCTCCTCTCCACACTTCTTGGTAAACCCTTTCCTCAGGGCCAGGATCCCAAGGCTTCTCTCACTCCCTTGATTTACCTCCTTTTCCCTCTCTAAGCCCAGGGAGTGACAAGCAGCTTCTACACTGCAGCCCCTGTCTACGGCACACTTTCTAGCTTCTTATTTTAGCAAGCTTCCCCATGAGCTGGGTTTTATCATCTATTAGTCATTTGCAATCAAGCCAGCCCCTCCACCCTCTGTGGCCTTTCAAGTTAATTGGCCCTATCTGTGCTGCCTTAAGTCCTTCACAGGGCTGGTTTGGGGCCAACACCCCATCACCCTCCTTCCCCCCACTGATTATAGTTCCTGGGGGAAGCTCAGTAACCCTCTCTACTTAGTCAGCATACGATCCCTGGCTCACAAGCATGCAGATAACCTTTATAAAGTTGAAACAACAGTCTAAAAGATATACTGGTGTTCATCAGTCATTCTCATGAATGCTTCTACTCTCACTTTCCCCTCAGGGCATCTTTTCTGCACACTCAGGTACAGCAATGGTGGAAATAACAAAAATGATTGCCACACACATTTGAATGTGCAGTATTGAATGCAAGCTCCTATGCCCCGACCACACCCTCTCTCCAATACTCCATGCTAATTTTCTCCCATACTCATCAGAATTTGTTTCAAAGCATCCCTAGCAGTATTGTGAGTGCTCAGCAGCACTGCTTTGTATCTCTACTCCTTTTCCAGTAGCAGTCACTAGCCAGGAGTGTTAGGATATAGATATTCAGGCCTTTCTGTAAAGGCCTATATTCTAATTTAGGTGGTATTCTTATCACTTAGCTAGTTATAGAGGTATAAAAGAAAGAATCAAAATCACTGTCTGCCGGTGTAAGGGCCTTCTCTTACTGTGACAGTTTGAGGCCCTGTTCTTAGGCTAAGGCCTTTGGGTATGCAGCCGAAGCAGCCATAAACTGGGAAGCGACCGGTCACATCCTCACATTCCAAACTAGTCACATTGAAATAAGGTTGTCATAAATATAAAGGGAAGGGTAAACCCCTTTAAAATCCCTCCTGGCCAGAGGACAAATCCTCTCACCTGTAAAGGCTTAAGAAGCTAAAGGTAACCTTGCTGGCACCTGACCAAAATGACCAATGAGGAGACAAGATACTTTCAAAAGCTGGGAGGAGGGAGAGAAACAAAGGGTCTGTGTCTGTCTGTATCCTGCTTTTGCTAGGGACAGAACAGGAATAGAGTCTTAGAACTTTTACTAAGTAATCTAGCTAGGTATGTGTTAGATTATGGTTTCTTTAAATGGCTGAGAAAAGAACTGTGCTGAATAGAATGACTATTTCTGTCTGTGTGTCTTTTTTGTAACTTCAGGTTTTGCCTAGAGGGATTCTCTATGTTTTGAATCTAATTATCCTGTAAGGTATCTACCATCCTGATTTTACAGAAGTGATTCCTTTACTTCTATTAAAAGTCTTCTTGTAAGAAAACTGAATGCTTTTTCATTGCCCTAAGATCCCAGGGTTTGGGTCTGTGGTCACCTAGGCAAATTGGTGGGGATTTTTACCAAACCTTCCCCAGGAAGTGGGGTGCAAGGGTTGGGAGGATTTTGTGGGGGGAAAGACGTGTCCAAACTACGTTTCCCACCAAACCCAGTTAGAGTTTGGTGGTGGCAGTGGAAATCCAAGGGCAAAGAATAAAATTAATTTGTACCTTGGGGAAGTTTTAACCTAAGCTGGTAAAAGTAAGCTTAGGAGGTTTTCATGCAGGTTCCTACATCTGTACCCTAGATTTCAGAGTGGGGGAGGAACCTTGACAAAGGTGCTATTGGGCTGTTAGGCATTATCAGGACAGGATTGTATTTCTATCACCTCCAGAGAAAGGGAAGTGCCTAGAAGATGTAAAAGGAAACTTAGTTTGATAGCATCTTGTCTGGCAAGAACTCACTTATCAATAGCGGAGATGTGAAATCCTCATTTCTTTGTTTTACCACTGTAGTCCCCATTTCCCTATTGTTTGTCTGTATAATCTCTGTCTGGTTCTGTGATTGTTTCTGTTTGCTGTACAATTAATTTTGCTGGGTGTAAGCTAATTAAGATGGTGAGATATAATTGGTTAAATAATCATGTTATAATATGTTAGGATTGGTTAGTTAAATTTCAGTAAAATGATAAGTTATAGCTAAGCAGAACTCATGTTTTACTATATAGTCTGTGGTCAATCAGGAAGTAAGGGGGGGAAATGGAAACAGGGAATGGGGGTGGGGGAAATGGAATCATGTTTTGCTAAGGGGGGAAATAGGAACAGGGACACAGGTAAGGCTCTGTGGTGTCAGAGCTGGGAATGGGGACACTAAGGAAGGAAACTGGAATCATGCTTGCTGGCAGTTCACCCCAATAAACATTGAATTGTTTGCACCTTTGGAGTTCGGGTATTGTTGCTCTTTGTTCATGTGAGAAGGACCAGGGAAGTAAGTGGGTGAAGAAATAAGCCCCCTAACAAGCAGGATCAAGCCCTAAGCCCTTTTCTAATTCCTGGAATGAGATATATGCACCTTAGTTTTAAGGCAGGTACTGCATACATTTAAAAGAAAAGTGGAAAAGATAAAAATACACTCCTGTCCCCTAGAGTAGATTCGCAAAGAGAAAAGGAGTACTTGTGGCACCTTAGAGACTAAAATTTATTTGAGCATAAGCTTTTGTGAGCTACAGCTCGCAGTACTTGTGGCACCTTAGAGCTTATGCTCAAATAAATTTGTTAGTCTCTAAGGTGCCACAAGTACTCCTTTTCGTTTTGCAAATACAGACTAACACGGCTGCTACTCTGAAACCTAGAGTAGATTGGTTGCCAAAAGAATTTAAAATCTTGTTAAAAGGAATTTGTTCATGCACAAAATACTCCTGTTGTGTGTAGTTTAATTAATCACCTACATAAAACTCAGAGCCATCTGTTCATGATATGAAAAAAAGATGAGATAGTGGAAGACAGTTATTGTGACAGTGTATAAGCATAATGGGAGTGATCATTTGCATTACGAGGATATTTCGTTAGAACTTCTTTTCAATACATTTAGGACAATATGTATTTACTACAAAGGAAGCCTGGTAAATACAGAGTAGGGAAATTCAAGAGGAGTCTTTTTCATAAACTTGTAGGAGGCTCTGATGCATCTAAAAGTCCAGTATACAGGCTTTTTACATAAAACCACATACAGCTTTTAGTCAGAAGTCCAGCTTTGACAATGGTCAGCTAACCACCACCTCTATGTGCTTCCGACACACATGGTATGGATGGACAGGGCACGAAACTATTAATTCCTCGCAATTTCTGTCAATCTTTGTATATTTGCAGAGTTGGTGCAGAATCAGAATGCTTGGCCCATCAGGAGTAACATTTTACACTCACTTTGCATGGGTATAATATCTGATCCTGTAATTGCATCCACATGAGCAAATCTGTGCTACACAGAGCCCTACTTATTTCAGTGGGGCTCTGTGAGGTCACAGGAGTCTGTCTGTAGGGAGCTTATCCCAGGATCAGGGCCTAAATGATTACAGAAAAATATAAGGCAGTAGAGAATCAGGCCCTGTGTTTACATGCTGACAAAAATCATAGTTCCTGCTTGAGAAATAGGTGTTTCAGCTCTTAAATAGCCTTTGAGATAACTACTTAAGTCATCCACCATGGCTACAGTTCCTCAATATTCTCACTATGCGCTTCCTCAAAAGCAACTTTATAGAGCTTATACATTATACAATGACCACTGCAATTTGTTTTCAACCAAGCAGTTTTCTCATCTTCCACAAAAGGTTTATCAATTGAACTCTGTTGGGCAAATTCAGAGGTGACAAGTGGAGATGTAAGTCACACTTTAATAAGCTGGTGTTGGAACATGTAAATATTAGTGTGCTCTACACGCTGAGGGTAGAAGACAGACCCCATTACTATTTTAACTAACAATTCATACAGTCCACATTTGGTAACCCCGTGGTAGGGTGGCTGCTGCTGTTGTTTTGGCATGCTACCAAAGAGTAAGATACAAACAACTTGTTCTTCCTGAGGAGGTATACGTGTCTTTGTCATGAGGCATGAAGGGGTAATTATTATGATCAAAGTTATTGATGATGATCATTAATAACAATGTTTTTACATTTATATAGTGCACTTTACAAAAATATAGATTGGTCCTGTAAGGTACTGAGCACTATGTCCTTGATCCAGCAAAGCACTTAAGCGCATACTTAATTTTAAGCATGTCCATCCCAGTGATTTCAGTTTCAATGAAACAGCACAAATGCTTCATTTTACTTTTCCTGTTTGTTTTTAATGCTATTTGTTTTAAACTTTTTCTGTGTCTTATCCTTGTCCCTTTCACCTCCCACTACAACTAGATCTTACCAGTCCTCACATAATTTACCTCTATACATTCCCCAGAACTGTGGCACAATCCCCCCATTCAGGTACTAGTGACTACAATTCCCTATCTTTCTCCTATATGGTTTAAATATGTTTTACTTCTGAATGTGATAGGATGAAAAACAGAAAGTAACAATTGGAAAGTTATTTTTAAAGTGCTTAAGAACCAACCTCCTGGCTTCCTTAGGCAATTAGGCAGGGTGGTCCACCAGGCAAGACAGCTGGCTAATTAGGGCATCAGAAATACTGAGTAGGCACAGCTGAGGGCCTTACTCGTGACAGGCTGCCACATACCGTGTTCCTTCTCCCACATGGACTGGAAGAAAATGGCCCCATGTCAGTGGACACCTTGCCAACTACCCCACTTGAGTGGAAACCCCAGCCTACACCCTGCTAAACCAGTCTTTCTGGGCTTTTGCCTAGCGTGAATCATTTTCCAGCAATTGGGTACTTTAAAATTAGCTGCCCTCTATTGTCAGCCCTGCATCTGTAAGTGCTAGGAATTCAGCCCAACATGGAGGCAAGCAAGCAAGCAATAGCGAAGGCAAAGAGCTGCACATTCAAAATGAAGTTTGAAGCCTGACGCAGATACAGAGTTCCCAATTTGTAAATTGTACAGACAGTTTTCCTAAGTGTCACACTTCTAAAAGCTTGTTTGCTTTATATTTGAGGCTGAATTAATTTAATTCAAATTAGTAAAATAGATAATGCTGCGTAAGTAGATAATAGATGGAATTATACTGATGCATATATTTATATACTGCTTTCTAAAAAAAATACAGTATTTTACACATGGGAACTAATTCTGGAAATGGCTAAGGCAGCTTTGAGTGACTCTAGCAGTACAAAGCAGCCTTAAAACCAATCTAACCACGTACCTGGGGAGACTGTGGAAACATGCTAATCCCCAGTTGCCATAAAGCCAGAGCTTTGAACTGCCTAGTTCTACCTAACTCCCAGTTTACAGGATGCATTCAGGGAACTAGCTGGAGCACTGCTGCACACCAGGATCCCTGGCTCCAAGAATTAACCCTTGGAACCTCTTGCAGCTGGCAGAATGTGGAGCACCCCTTAAGCTCTGCAAGCCAAGGAACAGGGAGCCACAATGGCAGCGGTTACAGCCATCTTGCCTTGCTGTTACACCTCCTTCTCAAATTGTATTTGATGCCATAAGACACTGCAAACAGGTCGTGCTTATTTATTCTTTGTTATTTATGTTACATTTGTTTTGTCCATACGTTCTCTATTTATGCAAAGAAATAGTAATAATATTTTCAAGATTAAAAAAGAAAAAAAAATATTCAAAGGCCAAGACCTTTACAGGCACAAGAAGTAACCCAGTTACGTTAGGTGATACACAGAATGTGATTTCTTGCACGTTCTTGGTAAATACCAGCATGTGCACCTTGTTTCAAGCAAAACAATTCAGTGACACTTATCTCTCGCCATAATTATCAATTAATGAATTCTATGTATTAATAACTCTGTTGTTATGATATTCTCCATTGCCTTAACTCCTTTCTTAATAATTAAATGTTTATATATCTCCCCATGGCTATTAAAAAGATGTCCATAAAAGTAATTACAAGGACATCCTCACTCCATTTTACATAGGAGGAGATAACAGGTTTTCATGAAAATATCTTTACAGTTTACGGTTTTATAGTTCACATACTTTCAATTTTAAAAAAAGAGGATTATAGCTAAAGGGGCATTCCAATTATAGAAGGTTTATATTGTAATAAAGAAATGTGTTAGGAAGGAGAATGGTGTACTAAATGATGCTTTATTACAAATGGAAAATTGCTGAATGGGAGAGAAATACAGGACACTCCTCTGCTAGGGAGTATGCAGTGAGGTTAAAATGAAAGGCAATGCATTGACTGGTCATTAGCTATGTCTTTATGGTCTAGATTAATCTGTATTATGAATCTGTAAGAACATCAGTACTACTCACATCAGAAACTCTTACTTATAATAAGTAGGAAGGAATGTTGGCTCAATGGGTAGGCGCTGAGCTCAGTTCACTGTTCTACCAAAGGATTCCTGGGTAACCTTGCATAAGCCACTCTGTAAAATGGAGATAATAGCCCTTCCCTACCTCTTAGTGGTGTTGCGAGGACAACTACATTAAAGATTATGAGGTCCTCAGATACTATGGTATCTGGGGCCATATAAATACCTATGATATGTAGTAATTGCTCACGTAGTAACTAAAACCAGCCTGCCCCACCCCTTCAAAGAGTTTCAGTATGACTTGTTGAAATTTTGTAACATGCAATGATGCTACCATTGTTTTGTCTTTGGCAAGACATTATCTTGCTGGCTTAGCATTAACTTATCAGTCTGTTAGCAGGATGTTTTCAAGATATTGCTGGAACTGGGGATGCACTAGGGAGACACAAGCCGTTCAATTTTTGTTTTTTGTTTATTTTAATATCACTGATATATTATTACCTCCACCATGGATATTAGTCAAACCCTGTGAAAATGTCATCCTTTTGTCATCAGCCCATGTTATAATATTTAAGTTTTAAAACATAGAGTGATCATAAATCATAAAGCTGCAAGGAATCTGAGATGATGTTCAACCTGCCCTGTGTTAGGATATTCTGAAAAGTGTTTTATTCTCACCGATCAGATATTTTGTATTCATTATAACATCATCAGTGTGAACGGCACAGAGACCCAGTGGCAATATAATAAGCTGGCATTTTGAGGATGCCATTTGGGAATGGAGTTTGGTCACGCTCCTCTAGGTAGAATTGGGCAAATATGAGATGTGGGAAGAAAATAAACTAAACCCTGAGAAATACCCTGTCTCTCTATTCCCCCATCCCTCCCCCGCCCCAGAAAGAACTTATTCAATTAATATTAGTATTAGTAAATACTGGTGTCAACTTGAAATTGAGTATTGTAAGCATTTATTTGTGTCAGTTTAATCAGAAACACAGAGAGTGAAATATACACACATTGGAATGGTATTTGTTCAAAAAGCATTACTCTGAGGCTATTAATCGGATCAATGGTACTAATTAAGGACCCTGTCTTGGTCCTCCCTAGTTCAAACTCTCGAGATCCAAGCATGGATTTGCCTCAGTCCACACAAAGGGTCAACTGCCTCCATAGTGCTTTCCCAAAACCCAGTGGAACATTCTCCATGTGGTCGAGACCCAGAGGTAGGTGGCAACAGGACATACCAGGGTTGCAAGTTCTGGGGCCTTAAGTGGACTTTGAGTGAGACCACATTGTACCCCTACTTGTTCTGTGGAGATACTAAGTTACCAAAGCCTCTTGGCACTGCATACCTCCCTATAGAGGGCGTCAAGGGGACTCACACTACCATGCAGCAGGAAGGGAGTGCTGGAAAGCCCCACACTGGCATTAATGCCCAGGCCCTCTGCATATATAGTCCTTGCCTCCTGAAAATCCAGTGGGATCTTCAGCATCTGAAAGCAGAACCACAACTCTTTCTACAGGACAAACCTTGCTCACCACACAAAATGTTGGTGCAGAACACCTAGAAGGATATCTCTGGGAGTTTTCTTCCTCCATATCCCCTCGGATAGGCGAGGGCAATGCAGGCCCCTGTGACGACTAAGAACCTGAAACATAGTGTCTTTAGTTGAAGTTGAAGGGGTTCTGCACTTTTTGTGCCCCAATTGCCCTTTAAAGTTGACTATTTGGGGTCAAATTCTGGTTTCAGTTACACCATTCTTCATCTGGAGTAACTCCTTGGAAACTAACCCTGGCGTAAGAGTGAGAAAAATTTCACACTTGAAGGTCAATAGTAACTTTAATGATATGTAATTTATATTCTTAACTTCAAAAAGATTAATGAACTTAGTAGCCAGTCTTTTAACATCATATATCCTACTATCCTAGAATTCTTGCAATGAAAACTAGTGAGGAGACAGTTATTTAACATTCAGTAATCACGGTGCTCTATAAAACATTATTTAACATCAAAATTGGAAAGTAGATGCAAGCTTTCTATTAGAAATTTAACCATCAAAATGTACACAAGACAAATGATGACGAACATAAGAATTACATGAAGTGAGGGGGGAAAAGCATGGAGAACAATGACAAGCATTAGAATAATGATCAAGAGATCAACGAATCATAATAAAACTGGCAGACAAAGGACGGGGTGTACTGAAAAATCTACGCAACAAGTAGGAGATGCTGTTGTTACTAGCTATTGTCCTGAGGCTCCACATGATACACAAAAGAGTACACAGAATGGAATGATTGGATGTGTTTTAACAGTTGGCACTTTGTACTGTAAATGATGGTTAGACAACACGAATAAAGCGTTTGCATCCAGGATCATCCCCATTTTCTGCAAACAATCCGCAATAATAAATCCTGACAAAATCATCCCCTAGGTCGATCGCAGGAGAAAAAAAGTCGCTGTCAGATTTCGTTATATTTTTTTTTACCTTGGATTATTTGCAAACCAGTTATTCAAAGATGAGCCAAAGCAGCAAACTGAAATGATGCGGTCAGAGTCACAGGACTAGATTTTGACAGATAACCATAGAACGGAGTGAGGGATAGTACCAGTACTGTACCATTCTAAAGAGAGTTTGAGGGATGGTTTCTCTGGTTACAAACCCTCCCTTCAGCTGCCTGATACCTTTGGAGAGTACAGTGTACTCCCCCGAAATGCCCAGCCATGTTCTGGAGCTGGGCATGAGGGAATGGGAGCGTCCACGATCTCACCTCCTCCCATTGCTCCTTTGGGATTATTGGAGCCCTTAAGCTCACAGAGCGGAGTGACAACAACTGCCCCTTGACACTTGCACAGAGCGCACAAGGCTGGATGAGAGGTGAAGTCTACTTGCATTCTCTCTCTTCTAGGTACCAACGCTACTAAGGCCACAGACCATCCCACAGGAGCATGTCAATATCTTATATAAAGATAGTCTAGACATACTTATTACACATCCGAGGGATGACTTTCCCATGGATTTCATGCTGCTCATCTTAGAGATGCTTCTAAATACAACATGAAAGTGAGTAATTTTTGAAAAATTAAGGAACAACCATGGTGTGTGTATGTGTGTGGGGTCAAATATGTACCATTGCTATTCTAATATATTCACACACAAAATGGAGGAATTTTGACTCACTGTAAATATAGTAAAAAGAAAAGGAGTACTTGTGGCACCTTAGAGACTAACCAATTTATTCATCTAATATATACAAGCGAAATCTGTCAGCACTGGCAAAGGGTGGGAGGTGTACTACCAATGAAATTCATTAAGTTTAGTAACTAAGCACACACTATCGAGTGTAGAGCCAATATTGATGACAAAACAATCTAGCCTCTTTGCATATTCACATGTTTCAATCTACTGAAATACCATAACTACTTACCACAAACTAATCAACAGACAGAACTTTATACTGGCCGCCTATCCTCCTCTTCTCCCCACCCCCCCTTTTTTTTTTTTTCCTTTTACAAGTTCTGATCCTGCGGTCCTTAGCCAAAAATTCCCACTGGAATGAAGGGAAATTCAAGCTGATGAGAGAATACAGGATACAGCCCATAACTATAAGAGTGTCAAAAAGAGGATGGATAACAGAGCAACGTGAATGCTTATAGAGAAATAAATAGTAATAATGTTTAGAAGAGAATATAGATGGGGAGTGATGGAAGAGGCAAAATTAGAATCTCTTCGGCCCTGATTTTGGAATGAGCAAGATACAGGGTAACTCTACTGACAGCTGTCCTCCTACACAGAGCTCATTGAAGGATCAAGGGCCATAAATAGGATTTGCTAAAAGGACAAATACAGTGCTCAAAAGGAAGAGCAGTTTCTGTTTGTCAGAACAGAGAAAATTTAAAGTGTCATCTGTAATCTGTAATATTAGAACACACAGAGAATCAGGATCTCAGACCACAACAGTGCTGCAGAGAAGCCTAGTCTTGATCTCCTGTTGCAAAACACTTTGTAAATAAAGGGTTATCTACTATCCATCTCCATGGGTAGAGAATAAAGATAACAAGAAACATTATTAATGGGGAAGCACAGAGTGAAGAGTGGTTCTGTCTAGTAGAGAATTTTAAGATCAGCAGCCACTGGCTCCAGGTAGAATAAATGAAGATGGGGTCTCCGCCTGCTTAATGAAAAATAGGGAATAGAAATTAGTGACTGAGCTCCTATTATGCCATTCCCTAGTATTCTGCAAGTTATTTCTCCAATACCACTAACTTGTTCCCACAGCCATCATCTCTGTCATCAGCCATCAGTCTGGGGCCTGTTTGTCCTAGCAATAATGTGTGGGGACAGAGGTGTCTCATAATACTTAGAACCCAGTTGCTAGGGAACCAACTACCAAGCATTCTAGGGTACTTGCTTTCCTCAGGTGGTCCCCGATCTGATGGAAGTGGGAGTAGCCGCTTGTCCAGGCCTATTTGGATGATGCAAGAACCAAACCAAAAGGGAAAATACTATAAACTAATAAAAATGTGTACAGTAGATGGTGACAGGTTTCAGAGTAGTAGCCATGTTAGTCTGTATCAGCAAAAAGAATGAGGAGTACTTGTGGCACCTTAGAGACTCACACATTTATTTGAGCATAAGCTTTCGTGGGCTAATGATGCATGCCGTGGAAAATACAGTAGGAAGATATATATATGCACACAGAGAACATGAAAAAATGGGGGTTGCCATACCAACTCTAACGAGAGTAATCAATTAAGGTGGGCTATTATCAGCAGGAGAAAAAAAACTTTTGTAGTGATAATCAGGATGGCCTATTTCAAACAGCTGACAAGAAGATGTGAGTAACAATAGGGGGAAAATTAGCATGGGAAAATAGTTTTTAGTTTGTGTAATGACTCATCCACTCCAGTCTTTATACAAGCCTACTTTAATGGTGTCCAGTTTGCAAAGTAATTCCAAGTTTTGCTGTTTCTCATTGGAGTCTGTTTTTGAAGTCTTTTTGTTGACTAATTGCAACTTTTAGGTCTGTAACTGAATGTCCAGGGTGGTTGAAGTGTTCTCCATCTGGTTTTGAATGTTATAATTCTTGATGTCTGATTTGTGTCCATTTATTCTTTTGCGTAGAGACTGTCTGGTTTGGCCAATGTACATGACAGAGCGGCATTGCTTTGGCACTATTAAATTAGGCTTGAATAAAGACTGGGAGTGGATGAGTCATTACACAAACTAAACTATTTCACCATGCTAATTTTCCCCCACCTTCTTGTCAACTGTTTGAAATGATTATCACTACAAAAGTTTTTCTCCTGCTGATAATAGGTCACCTTAATCGATTACTCTCGTTAGAGTTGGTATGGCAACCCCCATTTTTTCATGTTCTCTGTGTGTGTATATATATATATATATCTTCCTACTGTATTGTCCACTGCATGCATCTGATGAAGTGGGCTTTAGCCCACGAAAGCTTATGCTCAAATAAATGTGTGAGTCTCTAAGGTGCCACAAGTACTCCTCGTTCTTTTTACGGTAGATGGGTTACTTTACTCCTCATGGGTTTCAAAGTTCTTCACTATGAAGACATTAACATGTTATTGGAAATTTTACTTCTTTTGGAGGGGGAAAATATGTTAAGAGTTAAGTTGCAGTTTACTCCTGCAGTCATTGAGCCAAATTATATTCTCATTTCCACTAGTGTTTTGTAACTGAAAGACAAGTGTGGCTCCTTCTAGGTATGTAGTGCTTCAGTTCTGTGTGTGTAGTGTGAAAGGGGCGGCAGGGTTATGTCATGCCTTCACCTCTCAAGCTGCTGAGTATGAAAAAGGGAGAAAACTGAGAAAAAGTTGGAAGGAACCATTTTTTCCCTCCCCTTCTCCAATACAACATTTGAGAACAGCATGTATGAAATGTCCCCTGGAACCAAATGGGAGTCTTTTCATGTGAGAGGACTGCAGAAATCTGGCATTATTATAAAGATCAGCACATTATATGTTGTGATTTGGTACTGAAAATAGGTGATCCTAGAAATGCCCAATTCTCCCAGACCTCATCTACAGCACCTGTCAGTATGTTAAACTGCAGACAGTCAGTGAGCAATGATAGTACAACTTCTTGAAGCCTCACCTTCCGCCCACAAAAGTAACTACTAGGTTCCAAAACCTATAAACCAATATGGACATGTTGATCTTAAACACATTTTTAAAACCAATTAAGCATGAAAAATAATCTGCTTGCAAACTGGGATAACTTTAGTTTTCACCTCATATATTTCAACCAGTTCTTCAGTATCTGCAACACCTCATTCTACCAGGTCTAACATATTTGTGAAAACATTTATTGAAAAATGGGCTTCCACGAATATTTGCAGCATAGAGGTCCTTCAATTAATAAGCATCCTACTTTCTGTAATTCTTTTGATTACAGAAATTTTAATCTGGTTAAACTTCTTTTTACAACAGGAAGGCAATAAACTGTGTATCACCAACCTTCAAGGGCAAATCTTCAAGGCTTATATCTACTTTACTTTGAGCTCTCAACTTATCTTTCATAATGAACATTTTTGCCAACAGGCCCAACTATTAGTGGGTGACAACTTGTTGTGTAAAGTGGCAATTTTTTATGTTTTGATTCTAGAGGTTCTCTGTTTTGTTCTCTTGCACCTTCTTATAGTTGCTAAAAATTATTACACATCACTAGCCTCATTTCTCCAAAGTATAGAAAGTAGAGCATGCTATGCTTCAATTTTTCTATAATAAAACTATATTTTTACTCCTAGCCTAGTTATTGGATATTAATTATTAGGTCAACAGTTTGTTCCAGATAAGAGAAATAATAATATTCATTTTTCTTGTAGTGTGGAGGCATAGAATAATCAAACTGACTGGAAAGTTTGTTTACACACACTCACACACACCACAATTAAGAGGGGTGGGCAAGAATTTCTTTCTTTCTTCAAAAGGATACACATCTCCCGAGGTACATAAATTCTTCCAGTTAATTGAGGGCCAGCATTTGTCACCCCTCTGGAAAAGACATGGAATTTGGATCCCAGAACCAGGGAGATCTCAGAGGATCTGTCAGAGGAACAGTCCTCTTATCAATTAAAAAAAAATCCATGCCCTCAGAACCCCCCTCAAAGTGCATTCTCCAACATGGAGGTGACACCCTGCAAAAACTGAATGGGCTAGATTCTAAGCTGTGCCCCATATCTGGTGCATGCAGCTGAAATGAAGGAGAGCCATGAGGATGACACTTGTGGCTCTCTGACCCTGAGGCTGGTTCTATACTGACCTGGCTACAGAATATTTTAAAGCTGTCTTGGGTCTACCTAAAGCATGCTATGGCTTTTAGGAGCCAAAGTGTCAGCTAAAAATAGCTCAAGCATAAAAGTGCTCAGGCCACACCACCAACAGGACCCTGACACCCAGAGGTGTGCCACAGGTGCCAGCTATGTCAGTTCTGTGTTCCCCTGAGTCAGAGGCTGCTGCCTGAGGAGTGCAAGGCATCTCTGTGGGAGTAGAGAGGAGACAATGTCAGGGTCCATATGAGACACTCATACGTTTGCCAGCCCTGTCAGACATTCCCACAGCCTGCAAAGTCTTTATATGCACAGCTGAGCTGCAGAAGCGTCTTGATACCGCTTGGAACTGCAGTGGCCCCTGATGAGTAGGTGACACCTCTGCCTCCCCTCTCACTGCACCTTCTTACCTACCTCACTACACAAAGACACCCACCCCCCTCAGCCCAGCCACACCCCATGCCAAGTATTGAGCAGCTGTACATTTGCTTATTAATTAATTTGCATAAAATGTCCCATAAAGAGCTGGCCGAAACTTGGCAGCTTTGGAAACTGGCCTGCCACGAAGAGGGGAGCGCCCTCAGCCATCATAGGGACAGTGCAGCAGGGGCTCTCCTTCTGTACAGTTGGAGCTCCTGGAGGCATTTTGGAAGATGCTGCCAGAATCTCCCTTTCATGTGGGCAGATCTGCTCCACATCCAGTGCAGGGCTGGGCCTATCAGGAGCAACTGAGCCCTAAAGAGCTATATGTCTTTCCTCAGTTTCAGTAATTCTGGACATTATCAGTGCTTTTTAATACGATACCTCTTTGTTCCATTGTCTGGGATAATAAATGGTAGGGATAATTGTTATTCCAACATATCTGAAGTATTATTGGATTGTCATATTTGCCGAGTGAATAAATGGGTGAACTACTTCAGTAGCATGACATACTCAAAATTCCAAATTAGGAGACTAGCTATTAATTTGCAATGAATGGGGGAAAGGGAGGAGTGAATCAAATGAGAATTTCACATGTATTTTACTAACATATATTCATAGTGCGTTTGCAGCCATTAAAGCAGTCGTCTCTCCACAAGTGCCCAGGAGATTACTCTAACCCCTCCAGTGGGATTGTCAAAGTGAATCCCTGCAGCTTCACAGCCTCTTATGCTTATTCTGCTCGCACTTACTGCTCTCCCTTCTGTGCATGATTGTAACTCCCATCTCTGCTAAAATGAGTTACATGGAAGCAAGTGGAGGAGAATTAGCCATTTGATTTTCTGGGGAGACTAACTGGAGAAAGGAGTTTGGATAAAATTAGCATAACTAATACTGTTCAAGGTCTCCTAATTAACAATTAAATGTTTGCTCCAAGTCAAAGTTCTAAAGTTCATCTCTGGAATTAGAAAATATCAGCTGTCATGTAGTTAACCTGATTTGCACATGCATCATGTAGGGGAGGGGGGAGGTTTAGAGAAGTGATAATTAAAATGGAGCTGGTTATTTGATAAAGCTATGGTCCTTTAACATTCCATTCCTGAAACAGCAGTGAGCGCGAAGCCTTTGGTAAAGAAATTGATTTTGATGGCTATGGCTCAGGACCCAGGGTTACTAGTCCAAATCATACAGCAACAAATGTTACATGTGGTCTCAGTGAGTTCTCCATGTCCTTTTAATCACACTTTAGCCTTCCGCTTCAAGTTACGCTACACTAGGATATTTCTGTCCAAGCAAATGTAGCAGTTTAATGTAGTTCTGTGATATTTCTGTATCTATACATTCTGTTGTAACTCAATATGTCTGAGTGGGGGAGCCATGGGGACTGGGAGCAAGAATACACATTGTTCTAGCCAGTTAAATAAGGAGTTAGAAACTAATAAATAAAAGCAAATTTCTCATTTCTAACAAATTTCAACCCTTTCACCTGCACCCTGCTCCCCACCAAAATAAAAAATCCTTATTTTGAGGGAGAGGAGAAGGGAATACATGGGTCACAAATTAATTATTTCAGGATCTAGTGGCAGTCTTTTTTTTTTTTTTATTCCATTCCTAGTTGTGTGGCACATTTTCAACATAAAAATAAAGAGCAAGTAAAAACTAAATTTACACAGCAATTATTTATTGGGAAATCACCACAAGTCAGGATATACAGCAGGGGTGGCCAAATTTACTAATCCGCCCAGCCACATATGACAGTCTTCAAAAGTCGGAGAGCCAGGACACACTTGCCAGGGCTCAGGGTTCCAGCCCTGTGGGAGGCACATGATGGGGTTCAGGGCTTCAGCCTCGCTTCTGCTGAAGCCCCGAACCCTGGCAGGTGCGCCCATGGAGCTGAAGCCCTGAGTCCCTCTTCCCTGCTGGGCACAAGCCCTGAGAACCCCCTCTCCACTGTACAGAAGCCCCAACCCCCACCATGCTGCAAGGCAGAGGTCCTAATCTCCACCGCCAGTCTGATAGGTGGGGAATGGGGGAGGGTGTTGAAGGCTCTGCAAGCCATACTTTTAACGGTAAAAGAGCCGCAAGTGGCTTGTCAGCCAGTTTGGTCACCCCGATATACAGTATTCTTTTAGAACCTGTATTAGGCTTACTCAGTTATATTTCAGGGTAACAAGAGACTACAAATCTTTGCAAAACAGATGGTTGTTTGAAAAACAAAACAAAACATCATTTTCACTGAAAGCCAATGCACCGACAATATGCACAGAGCAGCTACAATCGATGGTAGGTGTTATTGCATATAAAAGAACAATTCACATTTAAAAGACCAGATGATAAACTGTATTTCCCCTTGGCCTGTCAGAGCTTAAATCTGCTGACTTTCAGAGCATGTTATAAATCCTATCTATCCTCTGAAGCTTTGTGTTTGTTTGAGACTGGGGGGTGGGGGAGATAAGTGGGGAAGTGGGGGGGGGACATTTAAGTGTTACTTAATTGGGAGATTTTTAATTGGGGACATAGGTCCAATTTTATTATATGATTTCTACATGAATAATGTACACATGCTGATAGCAAATGACTGGTACAGTCGAAAAATCTAAATATATAATGCAACTATCTTTCTAAAACTACATCTGCATGATATTTAAAACCCTGATTTGATTATAAATGATACTATATATATATTATGGCTATCAAGATGGGATCCAGTTTTTGTGTTTTATTAGTCTGATTTAATGTCTATCCCATTTTGTTTATGCTTTGTATTAGTTTGTGTTTTCCAGGAAAAGACAAAAAAGTATGTTAAAAGAAATGAATGAGGTATTAATTCCTACTTGGCAGTGGATGGCACAGAGACAGGTAACTTTCACTTTAACTTTCACAAGATATACTTTCACTTTTAGGTCGTGGTATGAATTAAGCTTCACTAAAAACTAGTTGACAATTATTACTATCTGTCAGCTGTTCAACACTCAATGCGAAACGACAGGTTTCAGAGTAACAGCCGTGTTAGTCTGTATTCGCAAAAAGAAAAGGAGTACTTGTGGCACCAAAATGGTTAGTCTCTAAGGTGCCACAAGTACTCCTTTTCTTAATGTGAAATGAATTGTTATTCTTCACTTAGTGAAAAAGCATCCATGTCAACAGAAAAAACAGGAACCCACACTGACAGTTTCAGCAAAGAATTTGAAGGAACAGATAATGGCTCTACCGGTCATGCTTGAGCGATGTTGCCAGGTTAATATTGAGAAACATGTCCTGCTGCTGCCTCTGTTGCTGATGCTCTGTGGACACCTAGAAAACTTCCATCTCTAGGATGGTGAATCTAGTGTCTTTCATGAGAAAGAATTTAAAAAAAAAATCCTGCTTGAATATTTGAACTGTGTGTGTCGTATTGTCCACATAATCTTATACCTCAGTAAAAAAGATAGCATGGGAAGAAAAATCATTACACATATGGAAACCACTTGCCTGGAGTGGGTATAAAAGTTGTTCCCTCATCTTTACCACATCCACTCACCTTTGAGAAAAAAAAAAACTTTTCGTAACCCTGTTCTGCTTGCAACCCACCAGGATGGAATACTCTGGCACAGCTGACTGCTGTTTTTTTTTTTCTGCTCTCCTATCGGCATGGGCATGTCACTGATGAACACAAGGGACCTGGTGGCACACATCTGCCTCAGCATCACCATTCCCATTCCAGGTCACGCTCTATTAATTTGGTGGAGGGATTGGAAGTCTCAAGTAGGATCTTAGCTTGGGGAAAAGCTGGGGGTGAGACAGTGAGCGGGAACATGGAGTGTCAGACCCTAAATAGTAGTGGTGTGTGTGGGGGGGAATTCTTACTGTTACACTTACAAACTATGAATTTAGTGAATTAAAAATATCTTATATGATTAAACCATCGACTGACTGAACGATATAATTAAGGTAACAAATTCACACAGAAGGAGATTCCAGCTTTTTCACCCTTCACAGAGTAAAATTAGCCTACAGGACATATAGCAATTCTAACATTTATTATCTATATAATAAGATCCCTTGGTTCTCATTCTGTCTGCATGTAACTCTTAAGTCTAAAATGTCTGAGTCAGCGTGAAGCAATGGAACACAAGAGCAGACATATTGTCTGAGATCAATGGTCCATCTAGTCTAGTATCCTGTCTTCTAACAATGGCCAATGCCAGATGCTTCAGAGGGAATGAACAGAACAGGACAATTATCAAGTGATCCATCCCCTGTCATCAAGTCCCAACATCTGGAAGTCAGAAGGTGAGGAACTCCCAGAACAAGGGCTGTATCCCTGACAATCTTGGCTAATAGACATTGATAGATCTAGCCTCCATAAACTTATCAAATTATTTTTTGAACCCAATTATACTTTTGGTCATGACAATATCCCCTGGCAATGAGTTCCACAGACTGACACTGTGCCGTGTGAAAAAGTACTTCCTTTTGTTTTTTTAAACCTGCTGCCTGTTAATGTAATTGGGTAACCCCAGGTGTTATGTGGAGGTCTAAATAACAATTCCTTATTCACTTTCTCCACACCAGTCATGATTTTATAGACCTATGTCATATCCCCTCTTAGTGGTCTCTTTTCCAACCTAACAAGTCGCAGTCTTTTCAAATCTCTCCATTGTTCCATACCCTTTGTTCCCTGTAAGCTGCTGGGCGGCCGTGCAGGAGAGATTTAAATGCCACCCAGCTGACAGCAGAGCATGCAAAAGCGCACAGCCAGCAGCATGTGTTCAGGTGCCCTTCCCCCCATGTTGCTCCATCCTGTAGGTGCTCCTGAGATCCTCCTGCTGGAAGGTGGGGTGGGGGAGGGTGCTCATGGCAGGGTGTCTCCCTTCCACCGCTCTTGTACCCCATCTCCACAGAGCAGGGCAGAGGGGACAGCCTGACTCAGGAGAGCTCAGAGATGCTGTGATCTGAAGTCTGAATGGTGAGTGTCTGAGTGCCTTTCTTAAGGAGACAGTGCACTGTTTCTGAGAGTTCCCCAGCAGCCAGTCTGTCTCTCTCTTTCACACACACACACTCTCTCTCCCTCCCCCTGCCATGTGCCCCCATCTCCGCAGAGCAGGGTAGGGCAGACAACTGGGCTCAAGACAGAGCAGGGGCACTTCCAGTGAGTGTCTTAAAGAGACAGCACATGGCTTTCCCCAGCAGCCAGCACTGAATTTAGCAGTATGAAGTGGAAATCCATCAACTTAATGAAAAAACTTGTACAGATACAGACATCATCTTCCTTTCCAAATGCAAACAGATGGACATCATACCAAAAGGACTGAAGGTAAAAAATCCATTGCAATCTACATACCACACAGACTCTGCTGAGAGATTGTGCCACACACTCTCAAAGAAACTGCAGAACAACCTGATCAACATCCTATAGAGCAAACAGGGAAAGATTAAGAATGAGCTCTCAAAACTGAATACTCTCATAAAAAACAACAACCTTCCACAGAAACTTCCTCATGGCTGGACTTTACAAAAACTAGACAAGCCATTTACAACACACACTTTGCTTCTCTACAAAGGAAAAAGGACACTAAACTATCAAAACTACTACATGCCACAAGGGGCCACAACAGTGGTTCCCTTAACCCACCCAACGATATTGTTAATCTATCCAGCTATACTTTTAGCCTGGCAGAAGAATCTGTCCTATCTTGGCGCCTCTCCTTCTGCCTCTCCACCCCCACAAACATGATACAGTTCTGTGGTGACCTAGAATCCTACTTTTGACGTCTCTGATGTCTCCAACTCAAGGAATATTTCCAACACACCTCTGAACAGCATACTAACCCACAGAGACCTTCCTACCAACACTACAAAAAGAAGGATTCTGGGTGGACTCCTCCTGAAGGTTGAAACAACAGACTGGACCTCTACATAGAGTGCTTCCACTGACGTGCACGGGCTGAAATTGTGCAAAAGCAGCATCACTTGCCCCATAACCTCAGCCGTGTGGAACACAACACCATCCACAGCCTCAGGAACAACTCTGACATCAGAATCAAAAAGGCTGACAAAGGAGGTGCTGTCGTCATCATGAATAGGTTGGAATATGAACAAGAGGCTGCTCGGCAGCTCTCGAACACCACATTCTACAGGCCATTATCCTCTGATCCCACTGAGGGCTACCAAAAGAAACTACACCATCTGCTCAAGAAACTCCCGGACAAAGCACAGGAACAAATCTGCACAGACACACCCCTAGAACGCTGACCACAGGTATTTTATCTGCTACCCAAGATCCATAAATCTGGAAATCCTGGACGCCCCATCATCTCAGGCTTCGGCACCCTGACAGCAGGATTGTCTGGCTATGTGGACTCTCTCCTCAGGCCCTATGCTACCAGCACTCCCAGCTATCTTCGAAACACCACTGATTTCCTGAGGAAACTACAATCCATTGGTGATCTTCCAGAAAACACCATCCTGGCCACTATGGATGTAGAAGCCCTCTACACCAACATTCCACACAAAGATGGACTACAAGTTATCAGAAGCCATATCCCCGATAACGTCATGGCAAACCTGGTGGCTGAACTTTGTGACTTTGTCCTCACCCACAACTATTTTACATTTAGGGACGATGTATACCTTCAAGTCAGTGACACTGCTATGGGTACCCGCATGGCCCCACAGTATGCCAACATTTTTGTGGCTGACTTAGAACAACGCTTCCTTGGCTCTCTTCCCCTAATGCCCCTACTCTACTTGCGCTATACTGATGACATCATCTTCATCATCTGGACCCGTGGAAAAGAAGCCCTTGAGGAATTCCACCATGATTTCAACAATTTCCATCCCACCATCAACCACAGACTGGACCAGTCCACGCAAGAGATCCACTTCCTGGACTCTACAGTGCTAATAAGCGATGGTCACATAAACACCGCTATACTTACCTACATGCCTCCAGCTTTCATCCAGACCACATTACATGATCCATTGTCTACAGCCAAGCCCTAAGATCCAACCACATTTGCGCCAATCCCTCAAATAGAGACAGACACCTACAAGATCTCTATCAAGCATTCTTAAAACTGCAATATCCACCTGCTGAAGTGAAGAAACAGATTGACAGAGCCAGAAGAGTACCCTGAAGTCACCTACTACAGGACAGGCCCAACAAAGAAAGTAACAAAACACCACTAGCTGTCACCTTTAGCCCCCAACTAAAACCTCTCCAGCACATCATCAAGGATCTACCACCTATACAGAAGGATGATCCCTCACTCTCACAGACCTTGGGAGACAGGCCAGTTTTCGCTTACAGACAGCCTCCCAACCTGAAGCAAATACTCACCTGCAACCAGACACCACACTAACAAAAACACTAACCCAGGAACCTATCCTTGCAACAAACCCCGTTGCCAACTCTGTCCACATATATATTCAAGGGACACCATCATAGGACCTAATCACATCAGCCATGCCATCAGGGGCTTGTTCACCTGCACATCTACCAATGTGATATATGCCAATATGTGCCAGCAACGTCCCTCTACCATGTACATTGGCCAAACCACTCCATGAACTTAACTGTGCTATATAAACTTCCTTGCAAAACTCCCATTTGCTAGCTCCTCTTTTTGCTTTGGAGCTGGCTTTTTAAACCCCCATTCTCCCTGAGTCACCTCAGCTCCTGGTTAAGGGCTCCTAAATGGATTAGGGATCAATGACTCTTTAAGAAGCTCTCATCCTTGCCTAGCAGGCCACTAGGCTCAGCACACGGCCCCCCAAACAGACCACACTATAAACTTCAGTCAAGTGGGCACATGGAAAGCAGCAAGCACACAAACAAAAAAACTTGCCCCAAGCATCACATAATTGAGCCTCCTCCAACTGGAGAACTCCCTCACAAAACTCACCTGTTTGCTGCTCCCGTTCGCTAGCTCCAGCTACAAGCATGGTTGAGAGCTCTTTTGGTTCAGAATGTCACCAGGTTCAGTCATCACTAGGATTTGTGGGCTATGACCATCCAATTTTTAAGTTCTCAGCCATTTTCTCCTTTTTTACGTTTTACAAATTACACCTTCGTATAATGGCATGGCCTTTCATGTAGTAGTTCAAAACAAGTGTAAAGTCTGATTTTCTGATGTATTTAGCACCCACAACTCCTACTGCAGTCAAAAAATGAGCTGCTACAGGTCTTCAGTATGTTCTCAAATAAGGCCAATCATTTCTCGATGGCTTCATTTGTAACCCCAAGAGCTATTGCAAAGTCAGTGTCATTTATTTAAGTAGCCTCATAGCCCTACTTTCATTGTTTCATCACACACTCACCTTTCACAAGGTACTTATGTCTAAGTGGTCTGTATGAAACTATATCTAGCTGTTCATCCTCTCCTGTCTGAAACATATGAAGCCTGGAACAGTTAGGCATTATGCATGTGATCCAGAACACATTGAAACCACTGGAATACCTGCTTTCAATGGGCTTTGAATCAGACTCTATAATGGTCCGTATAAAAAATCCTGTGCATTGGAGAATAATTTTCTCAGTAATATACTTGACTATCTTAGCATCTGCTATGTATTTAACTACCACTACTCTCATCCTCTAATCTGTAGACTCCTTTGAAAACTTTATGTACAAAATGCCTGATATCAATCATGCTTTCTCTTTCCTGCCCTCCATTTCCCAGCTTTCTGTAAGATCTCCCCTTCCAGAATATCTCCATGACAGAGCCAGTCTTCATCCTTAATCTCCATTGCTTCCCCTTCCCCAGAACCAAGTATCCAATTCCTTATCCATCTAATTGTGAAATATCTCAAACACCAAGTTCTGTCCTTAGATGTGGATGGTTCCCAATAACCCCAATGATCTCACTGAAGTGCTTTCTGGTTTCTTTCCAACCCACCACTTTAAGCAATTTGAGGCAGAGACTGTTTCAGACTGCATGTTTGTACAGAGCCAGTATAGGCATCAACTCTGTGAATGCTTTGGGGCTCAAGTACCCACGGAAAAAGAAGGAGGGGTGCTCAGCACCCAGCAGCCACAGCTGTTTGGCAGCCCTGTTGATCAGCTGTTCAGCAGCTGGCGGGAGGTGCTCAGGGGAGGGTGGAGAGCGCAGCGAGTAGTGAGTCAGTAGGGGGCCTCGAAAGAGGGGGCAGAGCAAGAGCAGAAAGAGGCGGAGCAAGGGTGGGGCCTCGGAGGAAGGGGCAGAGTGGGAGAGGGACCTCAGGGTGGAGTGGAGGTAGAGCACCCACTGGGAAAAGTAAAAGTCAGCGCCTGTGAGAGCCAATAATATCTCCATGGCCTGTGCCTTGACTTCACCCCACCAAAATACAGATATTCAACCAGAAATCTCACAAATAGATCCCTTGGAATCATCCCAGCAAACAGAGGTACTGAGCCAGTAACTTCACAGAGTCGTGTGCCACGGTGCTAGCCCTTCACGGTAGCAATGGCTGCTGTAATGGGAAACATATGGGAGTGAGTGTCCCTCCTTTCTGCTAAATGTAAAATATGATTTCCCTCTCCTTTCCCAAGCTTGGAGGAGCACTTCCTGATGTAGCATAGCTATGTGCTACCCCTCACACATGGTGAGATTTTAAGGAGCATAATAGTCCTTCAACTGCAAGCTCCTATGTGCTTGGACAGTCCCAAGGCACAATGGAGCCCCACGCCTGATAGACGCCTCTGGGTGCTATCATAGCAAATTAGAGAGATAAGATGGGTGAGGCAATATCTTTCACTGGACCAACTTCTGTTGGTGAGAGAGACACATTTTGAAGCCTATACAGAGCTCTTCTTCAGGTCATATTACCTCATCCTCCTTGTCTCTCTAATATCCTGGGATTGATGTGGCTACAACAACATTGCATACTATCACAAATAACATTTATACACAATATTAGCTTTCCATTGATGGGAAATGTGTCACAATTCAAATCAGTAATAATACTCAGGCCATATAGCACTAGACACAAAGTGTTTATATAAATATTTACTAATCAACCCTCACAATATCAATATGAGGCAGCTTTTTAACACCAGTTTATGGATGAGGCAAACAATGCCGTGAAATTAAGGTCCTTACCCAGCAAAGCATAACAGCATATACATAACCTCAAGCTAATGAGTAGTTCCAATGACTTCAATGGGACTATTCTCCAACTTAAATGTATGCATGCGGTTAAGCAATGTGCTAAACTGGGACTTCTAGACTTGCTCAGGCTTCAAAGTGAGCCCATGGCATAGTTTGAATTAAGGATAATGAGGAGTTCTGACACCTTAGTCCCTTGTTTACTAGTCTCCATCTGCTTTATGAAGTCAAGGGAATGAGATGATGACATTTTAATATGCTACTTGGACAAGTAACTATACAAATTGAATTATTATTTATAATGAGGCCAAATGCTGCCGATTTCTACTCAGGTGACTACATATGTATTTCTAGAAACAGTGGACCTGAGTTTCCTTTCACCTCAGTTTTATTATTTATTATTATTTTTATTGTGATGTGACCTACGAACCCCAGTCACGGACCAGAACCCAATTGCATGAAGCACTGTACAAAGAACAAAGATAGTCCCTGGCCCAGGAGTTTACAAGTATAAGACAAGAGACAACAAGTATATGCAGAAAGACACATGACAGAGCAGAAGGAAACAATAAGACTTTATTGGTTAGCATGACAGGCAGAGGTTTTAAGCTCACCAGTGGCCTAACTAGTGTCAAGTTTTTTGTAGCCATCACAACAAAGAGTTTTAAGTAGGGATTTGAAGGAGGACTTTGATCTGATTTTCAGGTTTTAACAGGAAGCTTGTCATATATGTGAGAGATAACTTGGTAGAAAGTGAAAAGATGCTTATTAGAAAATGTAACAAGTGGGCAATGAAGGCTGGCATTGGCAGAGTGAAGACAATGTTTTCACTAGTGTAGCTTCACTGATTTCAGTAGAGTTACTCCTAATTTACACTATTGTAAATGAGATGAGAATGATATCCCAGAATTCTGAGCATATGGAAGAACATGAGCTTTGACTAAAGGGAGTTAAAATACTTGTTACAAATAATATTAGTCACAAATTAGTCCTTTTTTTAGTTAGCAAGTTGTTCGCACACTCATCCTGAGTTTGTTCTAATGTGTTTGCTATTTGTATTTGCCAAATGGTTGGAATGAATAATTTTCAGGATAAGGGTTATTCAGGAACTCTTCAATTGCAATATTAGCTATGAATTGTTAGGAGACCAACTAAAGTCATATTTTTTTGTTTGTTTGTTTTTTGGTTCACTAACTGGCAGATGGAAACACCTTACACAGGAAAACACAAAAATGGCTCCTTTTCTGCAGAAATATTTGTGAATTCATTTTTTTAAAAAAAATATTCATACAGATCTAGTCTGGAACTTAATTTATAGAAAACAGCTTTATTTGTTTTCAGTGCAAAACTGTGAAGAGACCAATTGGTTCTTAAGACACGTAGAATAGTCATTTTGATTAAACTGAAGAGCTTTTTTTTTAATAGTTAAAGATAAATTTTAGAAGTAGACGACCATTTTGTATAATAAAAGATGATAAAATGGACTTCTTAAAGAATGTTTAAATTAAAGAGACTTGGCTTCTTGATTCTACAAGAAGTTGTAACAAAACAGGATACTAAAGAGCATTTACCCTTAGATACTAGGAAAGAAAATAGCTTTATTTGAAAAGTGCTTTGTGAGATTACTATGGAATATTTTCTTC
Organism: Eretmochelys imbricata; assembly: GCF_965152235.1. Taxonomy (NCBI): domain Eukaryota; kingdom Metazoa; phylum Chordata; order Testudines; family Cheloniidae; genus Eretmochelys; species Eretmochelys imbricata. The sequence goes on along the minus strand of NC_135572.1, from coordinate 190,258,965 downwards.
AAGAAAGAAATAACTTATATGAAGTATACTTTGTAGGAAGGGGATGTTGAAACCTTTTTTGGGTGGATGTACAAGATATTGCTTGGTTTCAGAGTAACAGCCGTGTTAGTCTGTATTCGCAAAAAGAAAAGGAGTACTTGTGGCACCTTAGAGACTAACCAATTTATTTGAGCATGAGCTTTCGTGAGCTACAGCTCACTTCATCGGATGTGTACCGTGGAAACTGCAGCAGACATTATATACACACAGAGATCATGAAACAATACCTCCTCCCACCTCACTGTCCTGCTGGTAATAGCTTATCTAAAGTGATCATCAAGTTGGGCCATTTCCAGCACAAATCCAGGTTTTCTCACCCTCCGTCCCCCCACACACAAACTCACTCTCCTGCTGGTAATAGCCCATCCGGAAATCTGCCCTAGGAAAGTTGCCCTCCTCTACTGCCTAGGGCCCTTACTTATCTTGGCCAGCACCAGGCCTGGACCTTCTTCCTGGGAGGATCATGCTCCTCCTCCACCTCTGCCATATTCCCTCCTGCCCCTCCAGCTTCTCCTCCCCACAGGCTGCACACTTAATGTCTGATAGGAGGTGAGCAGCGCCAATTTTGAGTGCGGTTTGGGGCACTGGATTCACCACTCAAGCCACAGGCAACGATGACTGTAGAGCACTGTACCTGTCCTCTGGAAATCCTGCTGGACTATGTTAATTGGCTCTAGCTACCTTCTGGAGCACGTCAGCTGGATCCATATATGGAGAAGTTAGTGATCCACAGGTACTGCAGCCTGTGGCTTGGGTAGTGAAGCCAGCACCCCAAACGCCGCTCAAAATTTCTACAGCTTGCCTCTTGTCAGATGTTTACTATGCAGTCTGCACATGTGCCACTGCGACCATGGAAAAGAATGCCCTGCTACTATATGAATTCTGAACACTACAAATCTATAGCAGGCTGCTACCGATTTATTGTGTTCACAATTTGTATTTAGTGACACACATTTACCCCCTCCTCCTGTGTTCGTTTTACTTGGGAGGATGGGGAACGGTGCCCCACACCATCTATATATGAGCTGTTAATGACCCCCTGCAACATTTGCCCCTTGTAAAGCACCAACCCTGAGACTTAGATTCAGTTTGCCAGGAAATTCAAAGAAAATTATGCCATAATCTTTCTTTTATATCCTTTCCCAACCTTGATCCACAATCGTCTTCCTCTCTCACTTTCCAGGAAGGTTTTTGTGATGTTATTTATCTCCTATGTTTTTAGAGAAAGATGGGGATAATATCTCTGAACCATGAACCACGCTGAACCATGCTTACTGCCTCTGAACTGCTTTTGTAACTGAACTTATTTGTGTGCAGGTGGAGAGGAAGGAACTCAAATTCACTTCGTTGGAAAGAAACTGAGATACCAAGGGAATTAAAACATTTTGTCTAAACAGGAATTTCAAACTAATGCAGAAATAATAAGGGGGGTCGGCGGGAGGGGGAGAGAAGGAGGTGGGGAGAAATCAAAGACATATCCTAAGAAAATCATTTCTCTTTCTTTGTAGATTTTAGGAACCATTCTCAACTTTATCTAGCCAAAAACATCTTTATGTTTGGTGGCCCAGGGAATCTCCACTAGCCTGACATACTTTACACAGTGACAAAGACTACTCTTGTTGCTGAGGGGTAGCAACTCCTCAGAAACTGCCTTGTAATCCTCATTTAGGCTCGTAACATAGCTGTAGACAGTATGACTGACCCCTTTTGGGGCCAGAGTTACGTATCAGTTGGGCTCAAGGGAATATTCTGAAGAGATGCCAAGCATTCAGTAAATTACCCTCTAAGAAATTAACTGATTCTCCCTGGTCTGTACAGCACTATGCCTGTCACATTCATTTTCTTCCCCCCCCCCCCAACCCAAACACATAAATCTGAAGAAATAATAACTGGGGGTGGGGGGGCGCTGGTGATTTAAGGTGGAAGATATACCCCGTCAGAAGCAGTTACTTTAAAAAGTCTGTATGCCTTCTGGGACACATCCCTGTCCAGAGAAAGAGTTGATGTAAACCTTCCAATTAATTCACTACCTGAGGGCTGGTCTACAATATCACTTAAGTCAATTTAACTTGCATAGCTCAGGAGGGGAAAGGGGTCATTTTTACATGCTGAGTGAAGTAAGTTACCGTGACTAAGCGCTTTCCACACTGCACTATGTCTGTGGGAGACGCTCTCCTCCCAACACAGCTTCCACCTCTTGTGGAGGTGGAGTAATTATATGGACCGGAGAGTGCTCTCCACTCTGGTCAACATAGCCTGTCTTCACCAGACAAGCTACAGCAGCACAGTTCCACCAATGCAGCTGCACTGATGTATAGCAAGGAAGTGTAGACTTGTCCTGAGTGTGTTGGGAGGAGGTAAGCACAGATAATGGAGAGTTGTGGAATCAGGCAGGGAATGCAACTTCATGAGGCATCCTCCAACTGACCCTCACAGAAGTTGCTCTCTGCAGATCCCTAGTGAACAGGTTATTTAGAGACCCAATTGTCCATTCTGCTTTCCTGAATGGAGGGAACTGACAGTCTAGGATCCCTCAGCTCAGGGAATCTAGCTCATGCATTAGCCCTGCTAGAATAGAGGAAAAGCTCCTCCCATTGAACCGAGTCTCCCTTTACCCTGGGATCTCATGGATTTATGAGATTGGGTTATATAACAGAGACCGTTTGACAAAGGGTCCCCTGTTCCACCTAAAACCAGACAAACTCACTACATCAAACACATGTCTTAGAGTACAGTTATCCTCAAGGAATAAAATGTAAGGTATCCACAGGAATCTTGTAACTTTTCAAAACTCAGTCATTGAGAGATGGATGTATGGGTAATATATAAGGAATGTATTCATACTGAAAGCATTCTGTAGGGACATAGAGTAGAAGTTGGTCACTGGGGTCATGTGTTCCAATGATGAACATTGGTAAAGGAAGGGCTGGTATAAGCCCAGAGGAGAGTGTTTCAGGGGCTGACGGCCTGGAAGCTGATACCCAGCTACCATAAGAAAGATCCCCTCTCATTAGAGGCAGGGGGTAACAAGCTGACTTTTGGTCCTGGGTACCCTGAGAAGCATCACAAGGTAGGCAAAAGGAGGCAGGCACACCCCAACTCTCTCAAGTCCCTGCTCTCATAGGGGAAGAGCTGGAGAAAACTCTCCCCCTCCTTGGGTATATTCATAGGAGTGAATTATTTGTCCCTTTGACTTTCAGAATGCTGAAGCTCCCCCATGAATAGATCAGTGTGCCGTAGAGCCAGTATTCAGAGCCTTCGATAGGCTGCAGAACTCAGAAAACTTCAGCCACATTGAGCTGGATAAAGCCCTTAGGGTTCCACCCTATTGCCATGACAATCAATAGTATTAATTTTTAATTTAGCTCCTATAAATAAAACAGCCCTTTAAAATACTTTAATAGGAACACTTAAAAAAAAAGTGGTTAAACCAGAGGCCCCAAGGGCTCTCCTATAAACTTATTTATTTGTTAGGCAAGAACAAAAGATAAATCCTAAATGTAGTCTCCAAACTTTTAAAGAAAAGAAACTAAACATTTTTAAATGTCAGAAGCCAATGATGTTAACTCTCAAGACCCTCTCTACATAAAGATTCAATTTCCCAACTCTAGCTATCAATACCTCATTTCAGCTTTAACCCTTGCTTTCATAACAAAATGTATTAATATTTACAGACTGCAGTAGTCTGACATGGAGGATAACCTTATGGCTAAAACATCAGGTTGAGTCTCACAGTCTGCAATCTAGCTCCAGCTAACCCACAAACTACAATTTTCAGCGAGTCAATCTTTGTGATCTTCGGTTTCCCCAACTATAAATAAGGGGATATCACTACTTCTTTTCTCCCATCCTTAGACAGGTCTCTTTATATTGTAAGTTTTTGAGGCAGAAACCATCTGACATAATTAGAGAGCCAGGAATGATGCAGTCGGGGGTGGGAGGGAGAGGAGGGATTTCAAAATACTAACCCTTCTACCTTATTCTATATAGGTGTAACCACACTGAGGTTACTTAATTAGGGTCAACTGCAAAGAATGGGGCAAACAGCCCCCAAAGCTGGTCAATATTCCAATACTTAGGTTTACCAAGCCAGCACAAAACAGCTTCTATAATACCTTACTGGTCACCCAGAAGCCAACACCACAGTTCCCTTAAGGCAACCCAGCCTTAGACACACAATTCAAATATGATGAGGATTACTGAAAATCTTATTCATCACCCTCATGTATTTAAATTCACATGTAAGGTGGACAGGGAGCTAGATTCTGGCTGGCATTTCAGCCAGGGCAATTAACATAAAAGCAGAGTTACTGGCTAGAATAAAGTGCAGATGGCCCTGAAAGCATGGGATGCTTCCTTGGAAATATTATTTAAAGGGGACACAAAACAATGGGACTAGCTGGTAGAATAATTAACCATGAACCTGAAAGGTATAAACACAGTGCTGTGGATCAGGACACCTACTTTGAGACCACAGACACACAGCTCGGCTAATGTGCGCAAGGACAGAAAAAAAAACAGAGAAGAGGATGCACTATCTAGAAGTGCGAAATTTTTCCTTCATCACTGCAGTTACCTATATGCACAGGTATCGACGTTACAGTCACTTGTGTGGAATGGTATGTACCATTTTGTGTTGGTTTCAACATGAGCCCAGGGGTGAAAGTAAGGGGGTAAGGGCTGGTAAAAGCAGGGCCGCAGAGCTGCTGATGGGGGGCACAAAAGGGGCAGCGATGTTAAAGTGCTGCTGTGGCAGCACTTTAATCATAGACTATCAGGGTTGGAAGGGACCTCAGGAGGTCATCTAGTCCAACCCCCTACTCAAAGCAGGACCGATCGCAAATTTTTGCCCCAGATCCCTCAATGGTCCCCTCAAGGATTGAACTCACAACTCTGGGTTTAGCAGGCCAATGCCCAAACCACTGAGGTATCCCTCTCCCCCGCAAAAAAAAAAATGTATTTAATATCGCAGCCCTTTTGCTCCCCCTGGCCGCTGACAGTGGGGGGTGGTGGTGGTGGCAAAAGAAGTAGCTGCCCTGGGGCCGCGATTTAAAAGGGCCCGGGGCTCCGGCTGCCACTGTCACTACTGCAGCAGCGCCAGCCAGAGCCATGGGCCCTTTAAATCGCCACTGGAGCCCCGGGCGGTGTGGGCCAGGGAGCGCAGTTGGAATGGCCGTGGGATGCTGAGCCCCCAGCCCCGCCCCTTCCGCCCGAGGCCACCCCCCCCTTCGGGGTGGGACAGAGCATCCTCATATTGGTAAGATCTGCATTTTACTTTCTGCCCTGCATGAGCCCTATCGGTTTTAGCTACTGTTTGGGAATTTAACAACCTATCCAAGATAAGTGAAGCAACTATCAACATTTGTAAATAAGAAATTAAGGAAGGATATCTGGAATAAACCCTTCTCAAGATCCCAGAGCAAAAAGGATGTAAACTAACAAGGACCGCTTCCATAAAACATATCAGGAAGATTACAGTCCTGACAGTGATATTTGGGAAACAACTAATGAACACAGATGAGAACCAAGTTTATACAGCATAAGATGAAAATGTTTCAGATAATGTCTATATAACCATGCAGAAACTGTTAATAGCAATACTGCAAGCATTATTTTAAAATAATTTGTGTAGAGTAAATTCCAATTGTAAATAATTCACAGACCTTTATTTAAAACCTTTAGCATTTAGGAAGAAATTGTGTATATCTTACCTAGATTTTCTCCACAGTTCTTTTCCTATGGCCAAATGAATTATCTCTGTCTCAAAGACTGTCTTCTTAAAGGTTTAAAATAATATCTAATTTCTAGCCCTTAAACTAAAGTTGAAATTTCTTCAGTATTAATAGTAGTTTCACAGTAATGTGAAAAATTTCTATTTGCTGGAAAAAATGTAGCTATATAAAACTATCTGAATATTCACCCACAGTTATTTGTCCTGTACTAGCATTTCGGGTGTTGATAAATTATACTCAAAAGATTTTTCAAAATGTTGAACAGCAAAAGTTTGGCTTAAAGAGACATAGAATATGAGGTTTGTATTAACAGGACACAGTTGCTGCAGCTTAGTTTATTAGAAATAAGATTCCAAACAGTAGTTCCACCTACCACCTAGAACCTTGTAAAAGTAGCATGGCCAAAGATGAAGCGCTATTGAAAATTCTGGCCACCCCATTCTTTAAGGATGATGAGAATGAAAAGTAAAGTCGGGAAACCTAAAATGTTGTTATAACATTTAAAACAGTCCAGAAGTATCTTAGTCATTTACTTAAGGCATGGGACATGTGCCCACTGTGACTGGGTCCCCGGGGTGCAACCTGGGCTGGGGGACCACTGAGCCTCGAAACCCACCAACCTGAGCTGCCTCTCACACAGTGAGGCTGATGTCAAACTCCAAGCCTCTGACAGGCACTTCACTTACATAGACATACACAGGTAGGGACACATGCAAGTGTGCTACATGAATGATCTCCCAGCTATTCATGAACCAGCAATAGAGAGGCTCCAGCCAATTCTCCCCAGCACCCCAGAACTCTACTGTCTTGCACTGGTCAGAAGCCTGGACAGTTCATTACCTAGTCTGCCACTTCTTCAAAGGAAAGTGAACATGCAACAGACTTTATAACCTGAGCAGATTTCCCAAGCACCTTTGACAAACTCACTGGTAAGGATAAAACATTAAAATAAGTTTAACAACTTCAGAAAGATAGATATTAAGTGATTATATGTGGTAGGCATATAGATCAGAGATCGTTACCTTACGAAAATAAAAAGTAAACATGCATTCTAAATCCTAAACTTTTAGTCGAAGCAAGAGTTGAATCAAACAGCTTTTCTCACCCTGACAGATAGTACAAGCAGGTTACAGTTCCTCAGTATACAGGCTGGGACCACTTTCCATCCTACCGTCTGGCTATTGATGGCTATTCCTTTGCTGAAACTGAAAGGCTGGCTGTGGGTGTTCCAAATCTTACAATATATTTCAGTAGCACATATAGTAGTACTTCATAACTCCATATACAATGATAGTACATACAATCCAACAGATTATTGTTGTTCAACAGATCAAGACTTGAAAAATGATACCTGACAAGTCATACGTTGTACAAAACATATCATAATAATATTACAGTGGTGAATATGGGGATTCCAGGGTGCTACTTTGAGGTTCAGAGTGTCACACCCACCACCATGTCTTTCCACTTCTCTGATCTTTCAGAGCTGTGAACACAGAAGAACTGGTGCAGTTCTACTGCATAAAGAGTTATTTCGTCTGCATCAACAGGCATGTAAGAACGGCATCTTTGGATAGTCTATTCTTGCCTCCAACATCTTAAGTGGCATTGAGACTTCCAGGGAAGGGGCCACTATCCCTTTAAAATCCTAGAAAGTCTTGAGAATACAGAACAAAAATGTGTCTGCCTCGGTCATAAATATAAAGGGAAGGGTAAACACCTTTAAAATCCCTCCTGGCCAGAGGAAAAACCCTTTCACCTGTAAAGGGTTAAGAAGCTAGGATAACCTCGCTGGCACCTGACCAAAATGACCAATGAGGAGACAAGATACTTTAAAAGGTAGGAGGAAGGAGAAAAACAAAGGGTCTGTGTCTGTCTGTGTGATGCTTTTGCCGGGAACAGAAAAGGAATGGAGTGTTAGAACTTAGTAAGGAATCTAGTTAGATATGCGTTAGATTCTGTTTTGTTTAAATGGCTGATAAAATAGCTGTGCTGAATGGAATGTATATATTCCGATTTTTGTGTCTTTTTGTAACTTAAGGTTTTGCCTAGAGGGATTCTCTATGTTTTGAATCTGATTACCCTGTAAGGTATTTACCATCTTGATTTTACAGAAGTGATTCTTTTATTTTTTTTCTTCAATTAAAATTCTTCTTTTAAGAATCTGATTGCTTTTTCATTGTTCTTAAGATCCAAGGGTTTGGGTCTGTGTTCACCTATGCAAAGTGGTGAGGATTTTTATCACGCCTTCCCCAGGAAAGGGGGTATAAGGTTTGGGGCGGATTTGAGGGGGAAAGACGTTTCCAAGCGGGCTCCTTCACTGTTATATATCTGTTAGACGCTTGGTGATGGCAGCAATAAAGTCCAAGGGAAAAAGGTAAAATAGCTTGTACCTTGGGGAAGTTTCAACCTAAGCTGGTAAAAATAAGCTTAGGGGGTTTTCATGCAGGTCCCCACATCTGTACCCTAGAGTTCAGAGTGGGGAAGGAACCTTGACAACCCCTCTCTGAAGAAGAAGTACAAAGAGCGCTCCCTGCTAGTGGTAGTTTTATTCTCCCTGGGTTGGTGTGTGTGCCATCTCTGAGCTGAGAAACAGTCTGAGTGGTTTCTGTCAACCCTCCTGACCACTTGGTGTAGGTTCAAATAATCAAGAGACTAGCAAATAAAATGAGACTTTGTTAAAAACTGCAACAGTCCATCCATCTCAAATGCAAAAATAAACCAAAACCTGTCCTGAAAAAGCATTTTCAAAGTTAATATAACAGGTACAATGAAAGCTTCAGAAAACCTCAGATGTCTTTGATTTCTTGCTATTCATGAATGTTCTGTGAACTCAAGCAAGATATTTTTGATGAAATACCATTTGTTAAAAATACTGCCCAAGCCTGGCAGTGGGGAGTTCCAAAAGGAGCAGGGGAGGACAGAATACCAGGCAAGATCTTCAGCTGGTGTAACTCAGTTTAGCTACATGCATCTGTCCCACCATGTCTAATCTAAGATAAATGAATTTTCCTTTCAGCACTGCTGTACATTGTACTAAATCCATCTATAATTTGGTACACAAATATAAGAGGAAAAACCATTTTTCCCCAGATAAATGCCATTTCCAGAATCCAAAAGCAGAGAGATGGCTCAAAGAAATGTTGTTTTTACTGAAAAAAAGACAGATGTTTTTGAAACATTTGTAATAGTGAAATAATCTTGCATGTCTGGTACACAATGTTAGAGTTCTCTCTTTTTTACCTTATTTTAAATGTTGCAAGATATGCACAGAAAAATGAGGCTGACATCTTGAAGATGACACTGTCATTGACACTTTGCAAGTTTCATGGCAGCAAAGAGAAAGAAGGCAACCACAACAAAGGCAATTGTACAACTATATTAAAACAAGGGAGCAAACTTGAACTTCAGAGAAGGAGTGGGTCCAGACAAGCACAAAGCAGTTTTGGCATTGTTCAAGCTTAGCTAAAGCTCTTAAGTCTGCATGTGTTCATTGGAAATATCACAAGAATAAAACCAGAAATGTGCTCAGTCTAATCAGAAATACTGCTTTTCTAGTGGTATTTCATGCTGTACAGTTCAAGTTCTGGCTCAAAGCTTTAGGTACAAAGTGCATATGGAAACAAAAAATAATCAAGCAAAAAATAAATTAGAACCTTAAAAGTTTGAGTCAAGTCTATTTTAGAAATGTGTGTTGATTACAGGTATGACATGCTAACTTTGGGAACCATATTACAGATCTATAACTAGGGCAGAGAATGAGTGGAGCCAAGTACCAAATGCAGAGGTTCAACGGTTCATGCACAGCCGTTACCCACTACAGATCATACAAGCTGCAAAATAAAGAAATTGATGAAAATAAAGTGGAAAAAATAGCTCATTTCTCTATGAGACATCATCTGCTGTCAATTCACGGACTGAAAAAAGCTGTATGCTATCAATGGTTCACTCGGATCTAATCATACCTTTATTTCAGAAAGCTCCATTATCATCTTTGTATTATTTACCTATCGTAATATGATTTTTAATATATTTATTGAGCAGTTTGTTGTAATTCACTGTAGTCTTTGTCTAAATATACAGTATTTAGCCGTTGCCTATATTCAATGAATTATGGTCTAACTTTGAAGTAGAGGGGGACACCATTAAAACACCATCATTTGTAACCGTTACCACTCTGCTGTATCTGAGAGACCTCAACTGTTTTCAGCATAGGGAAATAATGCAAGAACCACAACTGCAGACTATTCATATATTCAATTGACAAAGTCAGGTGCATTTATTGAACAACAAACACTCTGCTCTTATAAAGTAATTCAAGGTTAGAGACTTTCTTCCTCTGAAACTCCCAGGTCTTTTTCAAACTTTGAGCAACATTGTCTCTAGTGTAATTTGGCAATGCTTCACTGAAGTCAGTGGAGCTATGCTGAATTTCACCAGCTGAGTATTGGGCCCATTGACATCAGTCATAATCTATTTCTTCTTGACAAATGCTCTGAATGGAAAGGACTTTCCATGACAATTGAAAACAAAAATGGTGTGCCCACTTACTTTAACAAAAGGCAAATCTTGACTACAACATACTTGCTATCCTCATTTAGGAGGTAGGACCTCATCTTTTTGAATTATGGAATCAAAACGATGCACATACCTTTATCTCCCTCCCTTCCCCCGTGTATCCTAATAGTATTCTTATGATTTCAAGACAAACACTCAGCCGAGTATCAAACTTCCTATTGCTTCCCAAACTCCCTCTCTCATTTACCTGTTGTAGTACACCATTCAATAACCAAAAATAGGCCTTAGGAAATCTGTTTTGTTTTAATATTTCAAGCAAGCCAACTTATCAGATTTCAGAGCCTAGACATGTTTTAAGCTCTAAATATGATTGGATAAAAACTTCTACATTTTCCTGAATTGTAATCTCTTGCAAAGCGCAGGCAGAAACCCAGCAGAGTTTGTAGAGCAGCTGCTGTGCAGCAGTTGTGACTGCTTGACACTGGCACACTCACAGATAACACATTTCCAAGATATACCTCACAAGTAGTTGGGAATTGGTTGTTTCACCAATGCATTCATCCTGAGTCCCAGCACATTTTAATACAGCAACGGGCATGTGTTGCAGATGAGTCTGCAGTGTCACAAGCACAGCCGTTACTACCTAGCATAAAATATTTAGATTTTGTAGTTTCCAGTTCGTCATCAACAGCCAGATATACTTTCGAGACACCTCTCCCCCTGACCCTGATCATTCACTTCTTCACTGACTCTATGAACATCTCTGCGCTGAGATGGAAGCATATGACCTGAAAATGAAACTGCCTTTCCTTTAAAGGGACACATGCTGAATCACACACATTAAGGAGAATTCTCTAGGGCTAGATCTGGGTTGGCTAGTTTGGTTTTTCCCCCTTCTTTTTTTTCCACTGCGTCATGCATAGCTTTGAATATATTTGGATGTTCTTCAAATCCATGCAGGACAGAGACAAAATGTACTGTCTGAAAACATATGAACCAGTTAATCTATTGCCACCTGTATTTTATTGTTTTTATGGACCTAGTCCAATGCTGATTGAAGTCAAGAGAAGTCTTTCATTAACTTTGGTGGGCCCTTGACCAGGCCCATAATCATGTGATCCATCATCATATAGTGGTCTATGTTTGCACTGAATAGATGTTTTTCTCTCCCCCCACCCCCATTTGCTTTTGACACACGTCTCATGCAGTGCTGCCAACATATACATTATTCTATCAGCATTTTAACTGGACCAGGAGCCACTTGAAAAGCCTGGTCATCTGCCAGTGCTAATGCAACAGTAATTTGGAAAACAAAACAGAGCCAGTGACTCTTTTCTCCTATGAAGAGGAGAAGCTAACTGATTAGATAGGAAGATTAACCAATGTGCAGTGACTGAGCCAAAAATCAGCCATTTGGAAACCATGCCAAGTGGCAGTACAAGTTCACAAAGCACTTCTGCAATGTGTGCCTTCTGGGCCTGCTGACGCGGAATGTATTTGCTGTTCTTGGCTACCTTTACAGGCAGTCTCTCTCCATCCTCCACCTATCCATTTTTTCCCCATTCTCTCTCTCTCTCTCTCCACTTTACTTATTACATTACTCACTTATAATCCTACCATTTGCCTGAAGAGTGCATGGAATTTAGCCAACAGTTAGGTGCCCAATTCCCTTTGAATGTAAAGACGAGTTTGGTATTTAAGTGCTTTTTGAGCCTCTGAAGAGCTCCCATACAATCGAATCTTCAGCTAATTTAACTGGTATAGTTGAGGATCTGGCCCACAGTATTGCTATCACAAGTTGTTATATATAACTTGCCTTCCTATCCCTTTGTCTTTCAGGTATATGGTCCAAAGTGTTGAATTATGTAAATTTAGGTCAATGGGGGCCTAAGAGTATGGGAGTGGAAGGTAGGCAAGAAGAAATCAAATAAAGAAATTAAAAAGTAATTTGCAGGGAAATATTGGCAGAGGTATACCTAAACCGAAAGAAAAGTTTATATATGGAGAGACATGGTTATATTTGTAATTTGGTATGACTAAAATGGACTTTCATAATTCCAATATATGATTTTTTTATTTAAAACCACAACATAAGGCACAATTAAACTACACCCCTGAGACTGGAGATATAGTTTGTTGGAATACTGCATATCAATCTAATCACTGCATCTGAATGTATTCTATTCAGATATATAAAAGGTGGCTGAAATCATTTCAAAGTCTAGTAATTAAAAAAAAAAACTATACAGAAAAATTGAAAAAACCCAACCCACCACTTTTCAAATAAGGGACAAAACTCTGGGGTCAAAACTCTGAAATTGAATTATCTGCTATTTTGCTCCAATTATAAATAGATTCTTATTTTATATTTTTTAAAGATACAAAATAATATGGTGTAGTTATTTACCTAAGATGTCTTTCTATAGCTACGCTTGAATCTTACTCAGAAAACCCAGAGAAAACTTACCTGGAAATGTAGGAAAAAGTTTTTCTTTTCATTTTACAGGAAGTTAAGAGAACAAATTTTACAGGAAAGCCTGTTGTGTAAACTTCATTAATATTAAAGTCTTGGTTAACCCATAAAACAGTAATATGAGGAAATCTGAATTAGCTACCTGTAATGTGTGTAGCAAAATAAAAATACCCCGAAGTTAACAGGGAACCAACAATACACAAATCAACAGTATTATGGCTACATTAGTAATACGCTATTTAACAAGTCATTACTACTTAACAATACATGTTATTACATGGTAACAATGTGGCATCCATCAGGTATGGAAAACTTGTGAAATCCAAAATGTTTGTCAATTTCTTCATGAGTTTGGCCATAAGATTGATGCATAAAATTTCACACAAAACAGAAAATACCTTGAAATGCAATTTTACTATGTTGCCTTAAGCATGTGTCGCCTGGTGATAACTGAGATATTTTGGCAAAAGATGAAAGATACTGCAGTTTTTTTTTTATCTACATCAGAATGTACCTTTCAATTTTATAGATGGGGGCGGCGGGAATCAAGGTAAAACTGTACATTGGTTGTGATTCTCCTGTCAGTCACACAGGTTTTACACTGTGAATGGAATTACTCCCAACCTACATTAGTGTAACTTCACTGGGGGGAACCATCCGTAAAATATTTACTGAGGGGAATGGAATGGAATCATCCTCTCCTGGAAAGCTCCCTGCACAACCTGCACCACCATCATATGGGAGGTGTTATTAGGATACTCTGCAACATTTTCCCAGTTTCCCTCTGAGTATTTTTACGGCTACCGGGTTCAACAGCTGTAGAATAAATTGGGGCTTTCGTTTGAGCACTCAAAATTCAGGGGATGCAGGTTAGAATCTTCACACGTAGGCACAAAAGGACCTAGACATTGAGCATCACAGCTCCTAACTATTAGGCACCTAGAAAAAAAATCAGAGGAACAACCATGAGATCCACAAAGCAAGAGCTAGGACCTAGGCTCCTGTACAATGAATAGGCAGAGACAATCGCTTTAGACTAATCCACAGAGCCAGCACATTACGCAGCTCCCCACCTGAGCTAGCTAGGGTTGTCAACACTCCAGGGTTGTCCTGGAGTCTCCAGGCACTAAAGATTAATCTTTAATTAAATATGGTCATGTGATGAAACCTCCAGGAATATATCCAATCAAAACTGGCAACTCTAGAGCTAGCCAATGGGAGATGTTGGCCAGAGGGTGTGTCATAAGCTCTGCCCCTTTCTTACAGATCATTGCTGAAGTCTGGGCTGCAGGGAGACACCACGCTCTACTTGTGATTCACAAACGGGGGGGAAAGACTGGTGCTTGGCCATCTAAGTTGCATGAGGGCCTGAAACAAAATGGGGGAAGGAGAGGTGAAAGAGGATGAACAGCTCCCCTATAACCTTTCACCTAGTGGACAGGACACTCTTGGAATGTGAGAGATTCTTGGTTCAAGTCCCCACTTTCTCCTGAGGGGAAGAAGGGATGTGAGTGAGTTTAGGTACCTACAGCATTAGGTAGCAGCTGAGCAGGAGTTTTGAGGATAGCACTGTTGCCTAAAGATGGGATTTAGGTGGCTAAGTTGTTTTGTGGATTGAATCACTTGTCTTTCCTCTTCCTCCAAACCTGCTTAATCACTGGGCCAGCCTTCAGTCCTAGGGTTTCTTCTGCCTAGCTCAGTTTCTGGGACACCTCCTCAACGGAGAATTGTGGGACAGCGAAGGGAGCCATATAAGAGAAAATGCACAATTTTGGGCACAATTCTCATGGGGCATGTAGAATGTGAGTAGGGGAACAGTGTGTGCAATGCCTCCCCTCCATGGTTGGACCCAGGCAGGACAGTGCCTCAGAGGCATTTGACATGCCTCCACCCCTACATGCATGTCTGCACATAGATCCTGGAGAAACAATCCACTTATGGTAAACAAATGTTAATACCACCATTTTGTGTCATGAACTGTGCTTAACTATCTGTCAATTCCCTAACTTAAATATTGCCCTTCCCCATTCTTAACTAGGAATGAAAACAGGATAATAGTATTACTTATTATATATTTGGTTGAAAGTCTATGTAGCATCTGGTGAGAACAGGTTCTGGTATGAAAGAGTAACTCAGATTTCACAAAACTATCTAGGCTTCTACCAGCATGTACAAAGCTAACATTAATTCAAAATATAAAGCAGCAATTCTCTGGTGAAGAAAATTACCCATTAACATGCTTGTCTGTAGAATTTCAGTCCGCAAAACAGAAGAGAGAACTCTACAGAGTCAAGTATCTCACAGTGTATCTCACTGTCTGAATAAGCCAAGGGCAGATTGTAGATAGTTCAAGGCTGTTTCTGATCTATCTACTCCACCTAATTGTGATATTGATAAATGCAGTCCAGCTGTCCTCTGCCAACTCAGATAGTTTAATGTCAACCCAAAGACTGAAAGATTTGTCTCATGTAAAACTAAAAAACCTGATAATTAAATATTAAATGTTTGACTAAATACAGTAGTGTTTATAGACATTTTTAAAAAGTTGTTGTTTGTATTACCATATATCCTAGCGGTCCCAATAAAGGTAATGGCCCCACTGCACTAGGTGCTGTACAAACACAGTAAGAGACAGTTCCTACTCTCAAGTCTAAATAGATGTCAAAGGGTAGGAAGGGAAATAGAGAGAGGAGAAGTGACTCACTCAAGATCACTGAGAATCTTACTGGCAAAGTTGGGAACAGACCTCAAGCCAAATAAGTGGCTTTCCTGGGACTCATTATTTTTTACATCATGACACATCAAAAAGCTAATCCCAAAAATGTTGTGAGTGGTCCATTTTGCTGTTTTTCATCCTCAATGGGTTCGTTCTTATTGTTGTGATGTGTGCAATACAAAGTGCACATGTAGGCCCCTTAGAAAGTGCTGTACACTCCAATACTGGCCCAGTTATCTGAGACCATGAATGAAGAGGAAAGGAAGAGAAGCTCATTAACCACTCATCTAGCAGATTGTCCACCAGCTTGTGCTCTTGATTACATGCAGAAGTGATTCTTGGAAACTGCACACACACAATGTGCTGGCATACTGGATGGTGTTTCATATACCTCATGCTGGGTAATAAAATTAAAGGACTCCCTGCTTGTAAAACTAAACTGGTTCTGTATTAAAAGAACTATTCACAGAGATTACTACAATGGCAGCTATTGTTTTGCACTTCCTGGTGCTTCCTCCAAACTCTCCCCTCCTGTAACTTGTGCTCCTCCCTCCAAGTTCCATGAAGGTTGCTACAAATGGTACTGCTCAAATACTGATTTCCCATCCCTGCCTTCTTTCCTCTTTGTCTAAGTTTCTTCCTGCAAAGCGGACCCAGGCAGTGCCTATGCACCACATCTAGTTCAGGTCACTTGTGTTGGTGAGGTGAAATGTCTTTTCAGCAAGCCTCTCCAAGTCAACCAATGAGAACAGCTGTAAAGGTACATTTGCCCGGCGCGCTTCTCTCATCACCATGTACTGTATTTACTTGCACAGCTGCCCTAGCATATAGACTCTGAGGCACAGCTTAGGTGAATAAGGACAGACCTGAAGGGTGTGGGTATGTACTCTACACAATTCTCTACTCTTCAAAGCCATGCCTCCCCATCTACACAGCTGTTTTTAGTGTCCCGATCTGCAGAACAAGGCTCTGGGAGTGGGGAAAGGCTCAGCCTTTTCCTATGCTTCCTCCCTGTCAGAGCCTTTCACTGACACAGGTAGCTACACACCGCAGTGCGGATGCAGCCTGTATTTCACTGCACTACTTGCATACTACATGCTGCCACCAGTGGTGTGTATGTAAGCTGGGGAATAGTCCCGCTACTGTGGGGAACTTTCCTGGCTTCTGCACTACCCCAGTGAAGTGGGCTAGCGAAAGGATCTGAGTCCTCGCTTCCACTTCCTTTACCCAGTGGCCTCCCTGCCCTTGAGGACTCCCCTTCCACTCTCCTGTCTGGCAGAGTCCTCGTAACCCCAACAAGGCTGGGCCCAGGATTCCTGGGGGGCTCCACCCCCAACCCTCCTGTGGTCACCTAGGACAGGGGCTAGGGTGTTCCCACTCAGGCGTACTTTCCCTGCCCTGGGCACTTCTCTGACCCACTGACCATTACAAGCAAGTTAAAGCAAATGCAAGTTATTTAATCAACAATTATTCTTTTCAAAATTAAGGGAAAATGGGAAAGGTTAAAGGAAACACATCAACCTGCTCTGTAGCCGGGAACATCACAAACAGTGTCTCTGGAACGTCTGGGCAGTTCACAGTCTGTTCCTTGTACGTCCCAGGCCTTCTTCTCAGGCCCTGGCTGTGCTGTAGTGATGCTACAAGTGGGTTGGACACTTGCTCTGGCGGTGGCCACACACTCTCAGGCTCTAAGTGGTAGGTCCCTTCTTCCCAGCGTCGCCCCCGCCCTGTCGGGGTTATGATCCAAGCCTGGCCTGCAGAGCCTCTTGGCTGAGGCGTCTCCCTGTGCTGGGCCCGCTGCCCAGGGTCCCCCTCACTCTCCTCAGCTGATCACCGCACCCAGCTCCAGACTGCTCCAGCCCCAGCACCAGCTCCACTCTGCCTCAGCACGGCTGTTGCTGCTGCTCTGCCTCCAGGTCCCGGGGCTGCTTCTCTGGCCCCTCTGGCTCTGGTTGCTGCAGCTCTGCTCCCAGGGCAAGTATGCTCTCTCTGGGCTGTGCCTCTGGCTTTGGGGCTGCAGCTCTGCTCCCAGGACAGAGTCTGCTCTCTCTGGATCTGGCCCAGCTCTGCTCCCCAGCTCAGCTCGGCCCCCTGCTTTCTCCTTACCTCAGCCCCACTCTGTCTGACCCAGGCAATTCCAGCTCACACGGAAGACGGGACCTCCCTGGCCTCCTGACTCCCTGATTAGCCTGCTCGCCCTGTCATTCAGGCTGACCTGGAGCATTGGCCTCTCCCCATTGTTCCTAGGGTCTATAAGTCTCAGGGTCCTGATTTCCCATCAGCCCTTCCCCTTTTAGTACTGGGAGCTAGCAACTAAAACACCCCCACTGAATGTTAGTAAGGGGGCAACAGTCCCCTTACGTGTACACTGAATCTGACTAGGCATTACACCAGGGTTGGGTACAACAAAATTTTGGACAAACAGGCATGACACAGCTCAGCCTCATTCAAACACACATTAGCAGGAGGAAGCGTGCAAAAGAACAGTTTCTACTAGATACATCTGAGCATCTTCTTTTTGTGGAATACCCAACACAATGGAAGGGGACTCTGATCTTTCCCAGAGATCAGTATTACCCACATAAAACATGGGAGGGAGGAAGCAAATGTGGAAACTCAACATGCTGAGTACCCAAGAGCTCCCACTGACGGCAAAGAAACCTGTTGGGTGCCCTGCACACTTGAGAACCCACCCACTTACACAGGTGCTTACATATGGATTTAGGAGAGTCTAATTTTGTGCGCTCACTTTTTTTTGGGGGGGGGGAAAGGGAGGGAGGGACAAAACACACCTTGGGTGGTTTGCATACTCCCACTGAAATCCTCAGTTTTGCCTCCCAAAGGTGTGCAGTGGTACACTGCACATTAAGGTAGATTATTGCTTGCCGATCCATTCCTGTTGCTGTACCATCTAGCTACAAGTTAAACTGAAGAGATAACTACGCTAAGGTCCACGGTGCACTCCTTTCCTTGCCAGTCTTTGTTTTATAAAATGACTCTTCCCCCTCTTTAGAGTAGAATAATATTTGATTTCTGCCACATTTTATACCAGATGGCTTTAGCTGAGAAATCTGGTTCACACTTTCAATACCATTCGTATTAGAACAAAGACTTTTCTGAGCAAGTCTCTGGAGAACTGCCCTGTATATCACTGGTTTGAATGAGACACTGGATTAGATTCTCTTCACCCGTGAAAGCTATGGCTGGCACATGCAGTAAAATTTCTGCCAATTCACTGGTTGTGATGGCTGAAGGATCACTAAGGATGTTTTCTGACATTTGGAGAGTCTTTATTAACTTCTTAACTTTCTTTTTAAGAGACCTCAAGAATGATAGATTCCTCTCAGATAATGGCTTGGGAAAAATCCCTACAATATTAGTGAACTTGGGTACAACTGTGAGGCCTTCTAGCTTATCCTTTCCGCAATTCAGAGAAAACACTGCATCATGCAGTCTAGGGGTTCCCCCCCCCCCCCCCGCTTCCAATTTGTTTTTATTTTTTCCCTCTGTGGTTTTAAAATAATTGCTGGTTTTATAACATGTGCTTCAATGTAAAAATAAATAAATAAATTAAAGGGTGATATTTTTAAACATGAACAGACCTGTAAAAGATAATATATGTTAATGTACCATATCTTCACTTTTTGCAAATATAACTCATGTGACAAAGTCCCTGCTCTACCTTGGTGGGTCTTGCGCTTATTGGCGGATTTGCTCACCTTGGAGCTTCACGGCAGCCCTCAGCATGACCATTTTTTCTGAACCCACAGTCCAGGTCAACTCCACCTGTGTCTGACCAGGAGTTGGGAGGATTTGGGGGGAACCCAGGCCCGCCCTCTACTCCAGGTTCCAGCCCAGGGCCCTGTGGAATGCAGCTGTTTAGAGTGCCTCCTGGAACAGCTGTGCGACAGCTACAACTCCCTGGGCTACTTCCCCATGGCCTCCTCCCAACACCTTCTTTATCCTCACCATGGGACCTTCCTCCTGGTGTCTGATAATGCTTGTACTCCTCAGTCCTCAAACAGTCTGCATTCTCACTCCCAACTCCTAGTGCCTCTTGTCCTCAGCTCCTCACATGCACACCACAAACTGAAGTGAGCTCCTTTTTAAAACCCAGGTGCCTTGATTAGCCTGCCTTAATTGATTCTAGCAGCTTCTTGATTGGTTGCAGGTGTTCTAATCAGCCTGCCTTAATTGTCTTCAGAAGGTTCCTGATTGTTCTGGAATCGTCCCTGTTGGGAAACGGAACGTCCTTTGCTTGCTCCTCAGCTATCTGCTTTCTATTCTTTTCTAAATCTGGCCTGGATTTTACTTACTTTTTGAACCTGCCTTAGTCCCCCCCTCCGACCGGGCCAGACGCTTTTTGCTTTGTTTTGATTTTTGTTATTTTTTTCTTCTTGCCGTTTACGTGCTGGTCGGCCTCCAGCTTACTGCCAGCACCCGCCCCCCCCCCCCCCCCGCCTGCTTTCGGGCGCAGCTATTTGCCTCAGCTGCACCCTCTGGAGAAGTGGGGGGGAAGATTGCCGACTTTGCTGTCCGGAGGGGGGAGTGGAAACCCCCAGACCCAGCCGTTTTGCTGGCAGCTCGGATTTTACAACATTCTCAGCATGCCAGAAGCCTTGGCACACAGCCAACACAGCTGGAGAAGAAGATTGCAGAAGACAGGAGAAACAACAGAGGGAAGCTACAAATCATCCTAAAGGGGGCCGAAAGACTGAGTAATTTTCTGAATTATACTCCTGGGGGGAGGAGTTTGACTGTGGTTTACTTGCGTTTGCGGCGGCACAGGGGGTGTGGCGTGGAGCCCCTCCCCCCCCCGCTCCATCGGTGCCCCTAACCCCCCCACCATTATTACAACTGTTATGGCCCCCCCCCCGCCGTCCGTCCCTGCTGGCAACCTGCCATCGGCCTTCGGATCCAGCTGTTCGCTTTGAACTTTGCCTTTCGGACCGGACATAACAGCCGACCCACTGAGACTCTTTGGACAAACGCGTGTGGGTCTGCACCCCCCCACCCACCGGCTTCCTTATCCCACAGCTTGCCCCTATTACCGGACCCCGATTTGTTTCCCCCCCCCAGTCCAACCCCTTCGGCATTCCCCCCCACACCCCGCCTGCAGCCCAGCAGGGAGAAGCGGTTACTTCGCTTCCCCCTCCCTCCTCCTCCTTCCAGTGTCTCCCCATCTCTCCGTGCTCACAATGGCGAGGAATGAGAGGGGCGAGGCCCCTCCAACAAAATCAGTTGTCCCTCCCCCACCTCCAGCCCTGCCCGACCCCCAAGGTCCCCCTCCCACAACTATTGTTAAGATACTTGCCACCCCCCCGGCTGGGGCACCGGCGGCAGGAGGCACCAGGGTGATCACTGTTGCTGCTGCGCCAACTGCCCCCCCAGATTCTAGGAAACCCCCCCCAGCTGGCCGGAAGGGCCAGGGCAGGAAGAAAGGAAAGGGCCCCGCTAAAACCACTAAGCCCTCCATTGCAGGGGCTGCCCCCACCGCTGTGGCCTTGTCATCAACCGTGGCGCCCCTCCCTGCGTTTCCCTCCACCAGCTCTGCGATTGTCCCTCCCCCGGCCCCCAGGACGTATGCCCGAGCTGTGACGGGCTCCCCCCTACCTGCCAGCTCGTCATCTCGCCCCCGCCCCTACCTCCGCCACCATCACCAGCGGCCGGGGCCCTTTCCCCGCCTTGACCAGGAAGCATGGCGTCCGTTGCCTCCTGGTGCCCGCCTCGCCCCACGTGGAGACATACGTGCAGGCGTTGGCGAAGGTGGTAGGACCCACGGCTATTGTGGCGGCCTCCAAGATGTATGGGAAGGTCGTTTTTTTCTTAGCCTCGGAGGATGCCGCCCAGGAGGCGGTGGAGAGGGGCCTGACGGTGGGGGGGCGTGTTTGTCCCCCTAGAACCGTTAGAAGACCTGGGCGTTTGCCTCATCCTTAACTCCGTTCCTCCCTTCTTACCCAATGCTGCCCTGTTACCCGCTCTTTCCACTCTGGGGAAACTTGTCTCTGTCATCAGCCCTCTCCCGTTGGGCTGCAAGGACCCCACCCTCCGTCACATTTTTTCGTTCCGCCGGCAAGTGCAGCTTCTACCACCGGCAGGGGCGCGTGACGAAGAGGCGCTCGAGGGGTCCTTTCTAGTCCCCTACCAGGAAGCCCGCTATCGGGTCTTTTATTCTACCGGAGAGGCCCGGTGTTACCTCTGCCGTTCAGCGGGGCACGTCCGCAGAGACTGCCCTTTGGCCCGGGGGGGAGGGGCACCCGAAACCCCCGGGACCCGGCAGGACATCGGCCCCATCGCTGCCGACGCCCCTGGCTGCCCAGCACCTGAAACCAACCCTCCTCCTACTCGACCCATCGCTGCTCCCATCCGGGCCCAAGAGATACCTTCCCTACAACGCCCGGGCGAGCAAGGGAGTTCCACCCTTGCTAGTACCAATCCAACAGAGCCTATGGAGGAAGGTGTGGCAAGGATATTATCGGGTATAGGAGAGGGCCCTCCCCAAGGAGAAACCCCCGCCCCTCATGTTGCCTCACCGCTACCTCCCCGAACCCCTAAACCATCGCCCCTGCCCCCCGACACGACCCCTGCTAACCAGCCCCCAGATGACGCTATGGAGGGCTGGACCTTAGTCCACGGGAAGCGAGGCAAGCGGAAGGCTCGAGCTCCGCTGCATCCACCCGATGCGGAAGCCCCCCGGAAGACCAGGAAAGGAGGCACTGCTATCGAGCCTCCCGCCACGGCCACGAGCGAGATCCATCCGCTGGTGTCGGGAGGGGAAGACGGACTGGCATTGGAGGGTAGAATCCCCCCTCTACGGGAGACCCTCCCCTCCGAAACTTCTGAGGACGCCCCTTCTGCCTGGACATTACCCGAACCCCCCGCGGACCCCGAGGCGACCGTTGAGGCGGGCCCTAGAGGAGAGGCCCCCGGGGTGGCAGGAGTTGGCCTCTCCCCCGTGTACACGGAGATTGAGGCCCTAGATTTGACCCCGGTCACCCAGGGAGGGGATGATTTGCTGCCGGCTGGCCTCGAGCTGGGCAGCCTTACCCCAGCCTCCCTTTCCCCAGCCTCCCTTTCCCCATGCTCCCTCCCCCTAATTGCCTTCCTGGGTGAGCACCCTGCAGAAGGTGGTCCCCCACCGGATGCCATGGCCGCTAAGACCACCATGGAGCCAGCACCTAGCATTATTGGGAGCCCTCTCCCTTACCCCTTAACCCTTGACTCTGCTCAGGAGGCACTTTCCTTTAGCTGCTTGCCTCCTGCACCCCAGAGCCTTACCCCTGCCCCTGCCCCCACCCCCGCCCCTGCCCAAGTTCCCTCCTCCTGCAATGTTAATGCCGCCCCTGGGGTTATTTCCTTTCCGCCTTTCGCAGATTCCCCCCAGGGAGCAGTCTTTGCACTTTCTAGCCGCGACCCATTAGGAGTGGCAATTTTTCCCCTGCCATCCCCCTCCACCCCAAGGCGTGAAATGAATTTAATAACCCCAGCCTGTCAGACGCCCCGTCGGTGGTCCGCACCCTGTCTACCCGCCTTAGCGGACCACGAGGCTGTATTAGGAAGCCCATCAGGGAACACCTTGGGAATTGTAACCCCACCCCCCCATGAGCTGCGGCATGCGCTACGGAAGTTCCTAGAGCACACCCGTGGCGCCCGCGATAGGGCACAGCTGGCTCTTCAGCTATGGGGGGACTTTGATCAACTCCTCCAGGCCACAAGGGCCCTTATAAAGGAGGGCAGGGGGCAAGGAAGGCGCGGTGCTGCGGCCTACGAGCGAGCCCGCAGCTTCCAACGCGATCTACTCACCCACGGGATGGGTCACGGGTTGCTGTGCAACCCGCCGGGGGCCCTGAACACCCCCGCCAATACGAGGCCCCCCCCCCCCAGCCCTCCTCATGACGCCTCTTATTATTGCGACCCTGAATACCAGGGGCTGTAGGATGGCTCTCCGCAGGTCCCAGGTGCTCTCTTACCTTCGGGAAGGGAGGTACTCTGTAGTTTTCCTGCAGGAGACCCATACGGACCCGGCAGGTGGCGGCTGGAGTGGGGGGACGGGGTATACTTTAGCCACTTCGCGACCTAGCAAGCTGGAGTGGCGACCCTGTTCTCCCCCGACCTACGGCCTGAGGTGCTAGGGGTCAACGAGGCCGTGCCGGGCCACCTGTTGCACCTTCGAGTCCGTATGGAAGGGCTCGTGGTTAATTTTGTTAACATTTATGCCCCGCAAATGAGCTCCAGGCGGCCACAATTTTATCAGCAGGTGTCCGACTTTCTCGGCACCCTGGATTTGCACGAGTGCCTGGTCCTGGGAGGGGACTTTAACACCACCCTCGAGGAACGGGACCGCTCAGGGGCCGAACCGAGTCCGGCCGCTGCGAATATTCTCCAAGGGATAGTTGACCATCACTCCCTAGCGGACGTCTGGCGTGACCATCACCCAGATGACACCTCCACGTTCACCTTTGTCCGGGTGGAGGCCCATCGGTCACACCACTCTCGGTTGGACCGTATTTACTTATCCCGTTTCCATCTTTCACAGGCCCACTCCTCCACCATTCGGCTGGCCCCATTCTCCGATCATCATTTAGTCACCGTAACGGTCTCCCTCCGTGCAGAGAGACCGGGGCCGGCCTATTGGCACTTTAATAACAGCCTGTTGGAGGACGAGAGCTTTGTGATGTCCTTCCGGGAGTTTTGGCTGGCCTGGCGAGAGCAGTGGCGTGCCTTTCCCTCGGTGCGGCGATGGTGGGATCTCGGGAAGGTGCGCGCCAAGCTCTTCCGCCGTGACTACACTCGGGGCACCAGCCGACGGCGAAATGCGGCGATAGAGCAGTTGGAACGGGAGGTCTTAGAGATGGAGAGGCGCCTGGCCGCCGATCCCGAGGACCCGTCCCTCTGCGGAGCGTGCCGGGAGAAGCGGGAGGAGCTCCGGGTCCTTGAGGACCACCGGGCCCGAGGCGCCTTCGTTCGGTCCCGCATCCGCCTCCTTCGGGAGATGGACCGCGGCTCCCGCTTCTTCTATGCCCTGGAGAAAACGAGGGGGGCCAAGAAACACGTCACCTGCCTTCTTGCGGAAGACGGCGCCCCCCTCACGGATCCGGAGGAGATGTGTGGGAGGGCCCGTGACTTCTACACAAGCCTTTTCTCCCCGGACCCGACCGATCCTGACGCTTGCGAGGTGCTCTGGGAGGAACTCCCCACGGTCAGCGTGGGCGACCGAGACCGACTAGAGCTGCCTCTCACCCTGGCCGAGTTCTCGGAAGCCCTCCGTCGCATGCCCACCAATAAATCTCCGGGCATGGACGGGCTGACCGTGGAGTTTTACCGCGCGTTCTGGGACATTCTCGGCCCAGACCTAGTCACCGTCTGGGCTGAGTCCTTGCAGAGCGGGGTCCTCCCTCTGTCATGCAGGCGAGCGGTGCTCGCTTTGCTGCCGAAGAAGGGGGACCTCCGCGATCTACGAAACTGGCGTCCCGTCTCACTCCTTAGCACGGATTACAAAATCGTAGCGAAAGCAATTTCGCTGCGGCTAGGGTCCATGATGGCGGACGTGATCCACCCAGACCAGACCTATACTGTCCCGGGTCGCAGCATTTTCGACAACCTCTTTCTAGTCCAAGACCTTTTGGAACTCGGGCGGAGAGATGGTCTATCATTCGCCCTCCTGTCTCTTGATCAGGAGAAGGCGTTTGATAGACCAGACCATGGGTACCTCCTGAGCACTCTGCAGGCGTTTGGATTTGGACCTCAGTTTGTGAGTTTTCTCTGGGTGCTGTATGCCTCCGCGGAGTGTTTGGTTAGGCTCAACTGGACCCTGACTGAACCGGTCAGCTTCGGGCGAGGAGTGCGGCAGGGGTGCCCCCTCTCGGGCCAGTTGTACGCTCTGGCGATCGAGCCTTTCCTCTGTCTCCTCCGCAGGAGGATGACAGGGTTGGTGCTGCGGGAGCCGGAGCTGCGGCTGGACCTGTCGGCGTACGCCGATGACGTACTCCTCGTGGTCCAGGACCCGGGCGACTTGGCGCGAGTGGAGGCATGCCAAACCATCTATTCGGCAGCCTCCTCCGCCCGAGTCAACTGGGTCAAGAGCTCTGGCTTGGCGGAGGGGAACTGGCGGCAGGTAAGCTCCCTCCCACCCGCACTTCAGACCATCCGGTGGAGTGCGGGTCCACTGCTCTATCTCGGCGTTTACCTTTCCGCCACGCATCCTTCCCCGCCAGAGAACTGGCAAAATTTAGAGGGCGGGGTGATAGAGCGGATCCGGAGATGGACGAGGCTCCTCCGATGTCTCTCCCTCCGAGGGAGAGCACTGGTACTTAACCAACTAGTCCTGTCCACGCTCTGGTACCGGCTCAACATCCTGGCCCCGGCCCCGGGTTTCCTGACCCACCTCCGGAGATTAATTCTAGAGTTCTTCTGGTCAGGAATGCACTGGGCCCCTGTTGGAGTTCTTCATCTACCCCTGAAGGAAGGAGGGCAGGGCCTGAAGTGTCTGTACACTCAGGTCCGCGTTTTACGCCTCCAGGCCCTGCAGAGGCTCTTTTATAGTGCAAGTAGTTCGGCGTGGAGCACACTGGCGCATGCCTTCCTGCGCCGTTTCCAAGGGCTCCGATACGACCGGCAGCTCTTTTATCTTTCTCCGAGGGGTTTTCCGCGAGATCTCTCGGGGCTGCCGGTCTTCTACCAGGACCTCACCCGGACCTGGAAACTGTTTCTAACGACCAGGTCCGTGGCGGCCACCGTGGAAGCAGATCTCCTCATGGAGCCCCTGCTACACAACCCCCAGCTCCGTGTGCAGGTGGCGGAGTCCCGCTCGGTGCGCCAGAGGTTCGTCCTGGCAGAAGTCACGAGGGTCGGAGACCTCCTGGACTACGACCGGAGAGACTGGCTGGATCCCCTGACGCTCACTCGGCGCATGGGGCTCTCCAGCCCCCGTACCCACCGGCGCGTACTTCAGGAGGTGAAGGCCGCCTTGACCCCCGCTGCTCGGGCTTATGTCAGCTGAGCCTTGCGCGAGGGCGCACCCCGCCTATCCTCTACCCGAGGCCCGCCGGACCTTTCCATTGGGCCCCTACCCTGCCCATCCCAACAAACCCCTCACCCTTTCACTGCAAGCCAGCTGCATGAACTGCAGCCGGTTAGCTTTCAAATTGCACCACGGAAATATTTATACATACTCACGCTTCACACCCTTCATGCCCACACCCTGGTGTCCCGCCCCGATACAAAGTGGCGGAACCTCCTGTCACCTTTGGAGGGTGAGCAACCTTGATGGGCCAGCCTGTATTCCACCTTGGTCCCGAGGCCCGTCGGGGACATCAGTTGGCAGCTCCTTCACGGAGCTGTGAGCATGGGCGTGTTTCTGACACTGTTTACTCCCATCCCGGATACTTGCCCTTTTTGTAATGTGAGGGAAACCCTGGCACACGTATATTTAGAGTGTGCCAGATTGCAACCCCTTTTCCGGCTCCTCACAAATATTCTATTGCGCTTCTGGCTTCATTTTTCCCCTCACCTTTTTATCTATACACTTCCCATCCGTGGCCCCACAAAGTCGCGGGATCTCCTGGTCAACCTCCTCCTCGCCTTGGCTAAAACAGCCATTTATAAAACCAGAGAGAGGAGGTTGGCCCATGAATTGTCCTGCGATTGTAGGGCCTTTTTCTGATCCTCAGTACATTCACGTATCCGGGCGGAGTTCCTCTGGGCGGCGTCCACCGACTCCCTTGACGTCTTCGAGGAGCGGTGGACGCTGTCCGGGGGTTCTCTGCTCGGTGACCCCGTCCGGTTCCCTCCATCTGACCCTTTGATTGAGAGGAAGAGCGAGAGACGCCAGCCCCAGCCGTTGCCGCTGTGGATACCATCATTACTGTCATCTAGGAGGGGTCCTATAATACATGGGTGTCTACCCCCCCACCCCTAAACCGCCCACCCCGCAGCCGTGCCCATCTTGCCGGGCACCCTCAGGAGAGGGAGGATCGGTGACACTGGGCACGGTACTAGGTAACTCGAGGGGGTGGAAGACAACGAGTATCGAGGAAGCCCCCCCGCTCTAGGCCACCAGGTAACTCAGGAAGGTGGAAGACCACGAGTGTCGAGAAAGCCCCCCCGCTCTGGGCCCAGGCTAGCCTGAACATTTCTCCCTCCTGAAAGCTGCTGTGTTATACCTTCTGTTTGCGTTGTTTTGTTGCAGAGTTCGTTTTGTTTCCTTTGGTAATTCTTTGTAAGTGTTACAAATAAAATTCTTTTCTGTTTCAAAAAAAAAAACCTTCCCTGTTACCTTACCCAGGGAAAAGGGACATACTTAGCCTGCTCTCCTGCTGTTGCCCTCTGGCCTGGGCTTTCCTTGCTTTCTGCCCCTGCTTTCGGCTTCCCCCCTGACCGGGCCAGATGCTTTCCCCCATTTCTTTTCTCTTCGTTTTGTTTTTTTTTCTTTCTCTGCTGTTGCTAGAGTGCTGGCCGGCTGCCGGCCAGATGTAACACCCCCCCCCCCGCCCTTGGATGCTGCTACCGCTCCAGCTGAAACACGCCCCCCCCAAGAGAGGGGGGCCTGCCGGCCTGCTTCCCCAGAGTGGGGGAGTGGAAGGACCCAGCCCTCAGACCCTGCCACTTGCTGTTTGTCTGTGGACCCGTCTCCAGTCAAGAGAACTCTTATCACTTGCTCCGGCATTTCTGGAATGCAAAAAAGAAAACCCGGAACAGACAGAGAAAAAGCCATCCACCAGAGGAACACCGCCCAGGGAATCTACAAATTGCCGTGGAGGGGCCCTAAGACTGAGTAACTTTTGAACTATGCTCTCGTGTGGGGGGAGGCCTTGACTGCATCTTAACTCTGTTTGTAGGGACACAGGGGGTGTGGCACGGAGCTGCCCCCCAATCCATCTGTGTCCTCCCAACCCCCACACTACGATCTTCACCCCCCCACTCCATCATCTTTTCTGGCTGTCCAACATCTGCCTCTGGACTCAGCTGCTCGCCCTGATTCCACCATGTGGGCCAGAAGCACCAGCCAACCAAACAGGACTCTCTGGACAAGCGTACGGTGGTTCATGTGCCCCCGCCCCCGAATTGTCCACCCCACAGCTTGTCCCTTTCTACCTGACCTCCACTCCTGTTAATCACCTGCTACCGCCCTTGCTGGGGCATCGGCAATGGAGGGCACCGGGGTGACTTCCGCCGCTGCCATGCCCATCGCCTCCCCAGACTCTAGGGAAGCCCCCCAAGCCGGCGGGAAAGGCCAGGGAAAGAAGAAGGTGAAGGGCCCCACTAAAACCATCGGGCCCTCCATGGCAGGGGCCACCACCACTGCTGCAGCCCGGCCACCGACCACGGCATCCTCCCCCGCTGCCCTCTCCAGCAGCTCTGCGGATGTCCCTCCCTCAGCCCCCAGGATGTATGCCTGGGTGGTGGCAGCCCCCCCCTCCGCCTGCCGCCTCGTCATCTCTCCCACCCACCGCCTCCACCAATAGCGGCCGGGGCCCCTTTCCCACCATGACAAGGAAGCACAGAGTCCGATGCCTCCTGGTGCCCGCCTCGCCCCACGTGGAGACATACGTGTGGGCATTGGCAAGGGTGGTGGGGCCCTTGGCCATTGTGGCAGCCTCCAAAATGTACAGGGAACGTCGTTTTCTTCTTATCATCAGAGGCTGCCACCCAGGAAGCAGTGGAGAGGGGTCTGGCGGTGCGGAGCGGGGGGGGTGTTTGTCTCCCTAGAGCCACTAAAGGACCTGGGCATCCGCCTGGTTCTGTCCTCTGTCCCTCCTTTTCTCCCCAATGCTGCCCTGCTACCCGCCCTTTCCACCCTGGGGAAACCTGTTTCTGTTATCAGCCCTCTCCCGTTGAGCTGCAAGGACCCCACCCTCCGTCACATTTTTTTCTTCCGCCGGCAAGTGCAACTTTTACTGCTGTCAGCGGCGTGTGATGGAGTGTCACTCGAAGGGTCCTTCCTAGTCCCCCACCAGGGGACCCATTACCGGGTGTACTTTTCCATGGGGGAAGCCCGATGCAACCTCTGCTGGGCATCCAGGGGAAGCAAGGCATGCAGAAGGCGGAGGCCCTTCGGAAGACCAGGAAGGGGGGCATGCCGAACCTTCCGCTTTGCCCACGAGTGCGTCCCATCCACCGGTGTCAGCCGGGAAAGATGTGGTAGCACTGGAAGGTAGTGTCTCCCCTCCACAGGAGACCCTCCCGTCCGAGACCCTGGAGGAAGCCCCTTCTGTCCTGACACTACCCGAAGTCCCCGTGAACCCCGAGGCAACCGTCCTGGTGGGTGCCAGGGGGGAGAACCCCGGGGTGACGGAAAGTGTCCTCTCCTCCATGTTCGAGGAGATTGAGGCCCTAGATCTGACCCCGGTTGCCCAGGGGGAGGACGACCTTTTGCCAGCAAATCTCGATTTGGGCAACCTCACTCCACCCCTCTTTTCCCCATGCTCCCTCCCCCTAACTGCTGCTTCTGCTCCCACCTCCGAGGAGCCCCTGGACTCCTCCATCGACCCGGCCACTGATGGCACCCCGCTGACGACCACCGAGCCTGCTCAGGTGACAGCCGGCGCCACGCGGCCAGGACACGAGCCGCCAGGGGCACCCCCAGTTGGTGCAGAGCAATCGATTTCCTTCCCGGGCGGGGGCCCAACAGAAGATAATCCACCTCCTGATGCTGCAGCCGCTAAATCCACCACAGAGCCCGTGCCCAGTATCACTGAGAGCTCCCTCCCCACCCCCTTAACCCTCGAGCCTGATGGGGAGGCGCCACCATCCAGCTGCTTGCCTCCCGAAACCCAGAACCTCACCTCTGCCCTTTCCCCTGTCCCTACCCAGTCTACCTCCTGCGATGTTATCACCGCCCCCGGGGCTGTCTCCTTCCCTTTTCCAACCGATGACCCCCAGGGAGCAGCCTTTGTGTTCTCCTGCCCCAACCCATTAGGGGCTGCTATTTTTCCTCCACCGCCCCCTATCACCCCAGGGCTTGAGGCAGGCCTAGAAGCTCCAGCCCATCAGGCACCCCGTCGGAGGTCCGCACCCTGCTTGCCCGTTTTAGTGGGCCATGGGGCTGCACCAAGGGCCCCGCCAGGGAACAACCGGGAAAACATAACCCCACCCCCCCATGAGCTGCGAGGAGAGCTGTGGAAGTTTTTAGAGAATGTCCGTGGCTCCCGCAACAAGGTACAACTTGCTCTCCAGCGATGGGGGAATTTTTTTCAAATCCTCTGGGCCACAAGGGCCCTCATGGGGGAAGGTAAAGGGACGGGGAAGCAGGATGCCACGGCCTACTGGCGGGTCCGCATCTTCCATGATCAATTACTCACCTACAGGATGGGTCAAGGACTGTTGCGTGGCCCGCTGGGGGATGCGAGCATCTCTGCCACTGAGGATCCCCCCTGGCCTTCCCCATGACACCTCTCACCCTCACAACGTTGAACACCCGGGGTTGTAGGATGGCTCTCCGCAGGTCCCAGGTGCTCTTCTTCCTTTGGGAGGGAGGGTACTCTGTGGTTTTCCTGCAGGAGACCCATACGGATCCGACTGCTGAAGATAGTTGATGGCTGGAGTGGGGGGACAGGGTCTATTTTAGCCATTCCACGATTCAGCAGGCTGGAATGGTGACCCTGTTCTCCCCCGACCTACGGCCTGAGGTGCTAGGGGTCACGGAGGCCATGCAGGGTCGCCTGCTGCATCTCCGGGTCCGAATAGAGAGGCTCGTGGTTAACCTCATTAACGTCTATGCCTTGACATCGGGCCTGGAGCGGCTGCAATTCTATCAGCAGGCATCCGCCTTCCTTGGCACCTTAGAGTCTCACGAGTGCCTGGTCCTGGGAGGGGATTTTAATAACACCCTCGAGGAACAGGACCGCTCGGGGATCGAGCAGTGCCCAGCCGCCGCGGACACCCTCCGGGAGATAGTCGAACATCACTCCCTAGTGGACATCTGGCGTGACCACCACCCGGATGACACTTCCACGTTCACCTTTGTCCGGGTGTAAGCCCATTAGTCGAGCCACTCCCGGTTGGACCGCATTTATTTATCACGCTTCCATCTCTCACGAGCCCACTCCTCCAGCATTCGGCTGGCCCCATTTTCTGACCATCATCTAGCCACCGTGACAGCCTCCCTCTGTGTGGAGAGGCCGGGGCTGGCCTACCTGCATTTTAACAACAGCCTGTTGGAGGATGAGGGCTTTGTGACATCCTTCTGGGAATTCTGGCTGGCCTGGCGAGGGCATGGCGTGCCTTTCCCTTAGCGCGACGATGGTGGGACCTGGGGAAGGTGCGTGCCCGGCTTTTCTGCCGCGACTACACCCAGGGCACCAGCCGACGGAGAAATGCAGCGATAGAGCAGTTGGAACGGGAGGTCTTAGAGCTGGAAAGGCGTCTGGCCGCCAGCCCCGAGGACCCGCTCCTCTGCGGAGCATGCCGGGAGAAGCAGGAGGAGCTCCGGGCCCTCGACAACCATCGGGCCCGGGGTGCCTTTGTTCGATCCCACATCTGCCTCCTTTGGGAGATGGATCGCGGCTCCCGCTTCTTCTATGCCCTGGAGAAAACGAGGGGGGCCAAGAAACACATCACCTGCCTCCTGGCAGAAGATGGCACCCCCCTCACAGAACCGGTGGCGATGTGCGGGAGGGCCCGAGCCTTCTACGCAAGTCTTTTCTCCCCGGATCTGACTGACCGTAGCGCTTCCAGAGTGCTCTGGGAGGAGCTCCCTACAGTCAGCGCGAGCAACTGAGACCGGCTAGAGTTGCCTCTCACTCTGGCTGAGTTCTCGGAAGCCCTCCGTCATATGCCCACTAATAAGTCTCCAGGCATGGACAGGCTGACCGTGGAGTTCTACCACGTGTTTTGGGACATCCTCAGCCCAGACCTAGTCACCGTCTGGGCCGAGTCTCTGCAGAGCGGGGTCCTCCCTCTTTCATGCAGGTGAGCTGTGCTCGCCTTACTGCTGAAGAAG
This sequence comes from Eretmochelys imbricata, assembly GCF_965152235.1. Taxonomy (NCBI): domain Eukaryota; kingdom Metazoa; phylum Chordata; order Testudines; family Cheloniidae; genus Eretmochelys; species Eretmochelys imbricata. Next base: position 190,226,548 of record NC_135572.1, on the reverse strand, counting down.
GGGGACCTCCGCGATTTACGAAATTGGCGTCCCGTCTCGCTCCTCAGCATGGACTACAAAATTGTAGCGAAAGCAATCTTGCTGCGGCTAGGGTCTGTGCTGGTGGACGTGATCCACCCAGACCAGACCTACACCGTCCTGGACCACAGTATCTTTGATAACCTATTTCTGGTTCGGGACCTTTTGGAACTCGGGCGTAGAGACGGTCTGTCGTTCACCCTCCTGTCCCTAGATCAGGAGAAGGCATTCGATAGGGTGGACCATGGGTACCTCCTGAACACTATGTGAGCGTTTGGCTTCAGACCCCAGTTTGTGGGTTTTCTCTGGGTGCTGTACGCCTCCGCAGAGTGTCTGGTTAAGCTCAACTGGACCCTGACCAAACCGGTTATCTTCGGGCGAGGAGTATGGCAGGGGTGCCCCCTCTCGGGCCAGCTGTACGCTCTGGCAATTGAGCCCTTCCTCTGCCTCCTCCGCAGGAGGTTGACAGGGTTGGTGCTGTGGGAGCCGGAGCTGCAGCTGGTCCTGTCAGTGTAAGCTGATGACATGCTCCTCGTGGTCCAGGACTCGGGTGACTTGGCGCGGGTGGAGGCTTGCCAGCCCATCTATTCGGCAGCCTCCTCTGCCCGGGTCAACTGGGTCAAGAGCTCTGGCTTGGCGGTAGGAGACTGGTGGCAGGCGAGCTCCCTCCCACCCGCGCTTCAGACCATCCGGTGGAGTGCGGGTCCGCTGCTCTACCTCGGCATTTACCTTTCTGCCACGCATCCCTTTCCACTGGAGAACTGGGAAAATTTAGAGGGCGGGGTGATAGAGCGGCTCCGGAAATGGATGGGATTACTCTGATGTCTCTCCCTCCGAGGGAGAACGCTGGTGCTTAATCAACTAGTCCTGTCCATGCTCTGGTACAACTAGTCCTGTCATGCTCAACACCCTGGTCCCGGCCCCGGGCTTCCTGACCAACCTCCGGACATCGATTCTGAGGTTCTTTTGGTCAGGAATGCACTGCGCCCCTTAGGGGTCCTTCATCTACTCCTGAAGGAAGGAGGACAGGGCCTGAAGTGTCTGCATACTCAGGTCTGCGTCTTCCGCCTCCAGGCCCTACAGAGGCTCATTTATAGTGCAGGCAGTTCAGCATGGAGCATACTGGCGCACGCCATCCTGCTCCACATCCGAGGGTTCTGATATGACCAGCAGCTCTTTTATCTCTCTCCGGGAGGTCTTCCGCAAGACCTCTCGAGGCTGCCGGTCTTCTACCAGGATCTCCTCCGAACTTGGAAATGGTTTTTAACGACCAGGTCCATGGCGGCCACCGAGGGGGAAGATCTCCTCGCAGAGCCCCTGCTACACAACCCTCAGCTCCGTGTGCAGGTGGAGGAGTCCCACTCGGTGCGCCAGAGCTTGATCCTGGCAGAAGTCACAAGAGTCGGAGACCTCCTGGACTACGACCAGAGAGACTGGCTGGATCCCCTGATGCTCACTCGGCGCATGGGGATCTCCAGACCTCGTACCCCCCGCACTTCAGGAGGTGAAGGCCACTTTGCCACCCGCTGCTAGAGCTTACCTCGATCAGGTCCTGCTCGAGGGCACGCCCCACCCACCTTCTACCCCAGGTCCGCCAGACCTTTTAATTGGACCCCTGCCCCGTAGCCCCAATCGCCCCCCCTCACCCCTTTACGGCGAGCCAGCTGTGTGAACTGCAGTTGGTATGCTTTCAAATCGCGCCAAGGAAACATCTATACACGCTCGTGCGCCACACCCTTCACGCCCTCACCCTAGTGTCCTGCCCCGACACAAAGTGGCAAGACCTTCTGCCACCTTTGGAGGATGAGCAGCCGCGGTGGGCCAGCCTATATTCCACCTTGGTTCCAAGGCCCGTCGGGGACATCAGTTGGCGGCTCCTTCACAGAGCTGTGATCACGGGCACATACTTGGCGTAGTTCAACCCCATCCCAGATACCTGTCCCTTTTGTGGTGTGAGGGAAACCCTGGCGCACATATATTTGGAGTGTGCCAGGCTGCAGCTCCTGTTCCGGCTCCTCACAAATCTTTTATTATGCTTTTGGTTGAATTTTTCCCCTCACCTTTTTATTTATGCACTCCCCATCTGTGGTCTCACAAAGTCGCGGGATCTCCTAGTTAACCTCCTCCTGGCCCTGGCTAAAACAGCCATCTATAAAACCAGAGAGAGGCGGTTGGCCAATGGAGTTTCCTGTGACAGTGGGGCCGTTTTCCAATCCTCGGTCCATTCACATATCTGGGCGGAGTTCCTCTGGGCAGCGTCCACAGACTTTTGAGGAGCAATGGGCGCTGTCCGAGGCTCTCTGCTCAGTGTCCCCATCCGGCTCCCTTTGTTTTGACCCTTTGATTGGGAGAGCCATTGCTGCTGCGGACACCACCACCTTAGAGGGGTCCTTTCACATGTGGGTGCACGTGACCCCCCCCTGGGTTGTCCACCCCACAGCCTGCCCCTCTTGTTGGGTGCTTTCAGAGGAGGGAATTGTTGGTGACACCTGGGCATGGCGCCAGGTAACTCGAGGGGGTGGCAGACCTTGAGAGTCGATGAAGCCCCCTCGCTCTGGACCACCAGGTAACTCAGAAGGGTGGAAGACCACGAGAGTCGAGGAAGCCCCCTGCTCTGGGCCCAGGCAAGCTTGAACACTTCCCTCCCCTGAAGCTAATGAGAAAACAATTGTGATTGGTTGCTGTGTTACACATTGCATATGCTGTTGTTTTGTAAGTGTGTTATGCAAATAAAAACACCTTTTTTGCTTCAAAAAAATTACTCTCCTATAGCCATCTGGCACAACCCTGTCATACTCATTACACTGCAGTGTGAACAGAGATCTACAAATAAGATACGGATACAAAGCAAAGACTAGTCTCACCACTTGCACTATAAAATGGTCAAATTCATGGAAAATATTTTCGTGGGAGGACTGGGTTTTGCACTGGTCTCATCTCACTGTGTCTTCAGAAAGACATTTTTAGTTTTAAGGTAGATCTGTAGTGTAAAGTGAGGTAGATCTATAGTATTGTAGAACTGTCAGAGCTGAATTTAAGTCCACTCTGACAAAGATGATTGAATAACATTGTAAAGAATAATTTTATGGTAGGGTAGCCACTTCTAAGTACACAAGGATAGAGTTGTGATTCAACTTTTGTTGCTCTGCAATACAAGGTAATGTGTACAAGAAAATAAAAATCTACTTTGTGGAAAGTGGCAAACTCAGAGGTAGTGGGTTGGCTCTATCCTGATGTGGTAGTCCTCTATTCTGCACTGTCTGCAATGAGATTAAGAGGGGGAACTCTACATGCTAACATGAAAAGGGACCTTTACGCCAAAAGAAGCTGATGAAATTAAAAGAAGCTGTGCAAAATCATGCGTTATAAGACAGACCTGAGAATATAAATCAGAGAAGTCTTTGTTCACCTCCTTCAGGGCCTCCCTAAATATAAATCACTAGGGCTACATTTTGCTCCGTTTAGACTTAGAAGCTCATTCCAGGCCATTTATCAGTTCACCATCTACTGTAAAATGCATCTGCAAACATCTTTTATCCTTTACACTACACTATATTGTAGGTCTTAATTTCCTTACCTGTTAAGATTTTTTTTTTAAAAATTACTTTCCCCATTCTTATTCTTTTAAAGCTCAGAAATCCGGGAAGGTGTTTCCCTGTACAACTGTAAGGAGAAGTAGAGGACCGGGGGAAGTGATGTTGGATAGCTGGGAAGATTTCGGAAGGATTCACAGGAACCAGAGGGCAAATGGGAGAAGATATAAAGAGTAGAGCTGATTGGAAAATAAAAACAATTTTGCTAATGTTTCGAAATGTTGATGGTTTTGTTCCAGTGTTCAAAATGGAACCATCATATTATTTGTTTTTCGTAAATACAAGCAGTTAATGGATCAAGTCCAAGCTACATTAAAGATTGAATCTATGACTAGGGTCCTACCAAATGCAGGGTTCATTTTGGTCAATTTCACAGTCATAGGATTTTTTTAAAATGTATATTTCATTATTTCAGCTATTTAAATCTAAAATTTCATGATGTTGTAATTGTAAGGTTCTGACCCAAGAAGGAGTTGGGGGGCATCAAAAGGTTATTGTGGGGGGGTTATGGTACTGCTACCTTTACGTCTGCACTACTGGCTGGGAGCCAAGCTCTGAAGGTATGGTATGGTATTGTCACCAATACTTCTGCGTGGCTGCTGGCAGAGCACTGCCTTCAGAGCTGGGCACCTGGCCAACAGCTGCTGCTCTCTGGCTGCCCAGCTCTGAAGGCAGCACAGAAGTAAGTAAGAGTGGCAATACCACGACCCCCCTAAAATAACCTTGCAACCCTTCTGCAGCTCTCTTTTGGGTAAGGACCCCCAATTTCAGAAATGCTGGTCTCCCCCATGAAATCTGTATAGTATAGGGTAAAAGCACACAAAAGACCAGATTTTACAGTTCGTGACACGTTTTTCGTGGCCTAGAATTTGGTAGGGCCCTATCTACAACCCATCAAAACAGTTGTGCTATAGGCAACCTTGATTCTGAGATCACTTCTTAGAGTGTTGACTTTGCAAACTTAACATTCTTTAAATACATTTTACATGCAATTTCCCAGGTTTAAATACAAACAAACCAAATTTCATCACATGGAAACAAAATGACTCCCCTACTTGGGTCATCAGATCCACAGGACAGTTCTCTTCTTTCTGTGTTTGTGCTGATTAATCTTCAACCAACATTCATTGGCTAATACATTTTGTTAACTGTGATTATTTGACATTACTGATAAAAGAACCAGACTGTCAAGAAATAACCCTTGCTGGTTCCAGCAGAAGGCTGTTACCTTCTATGTGAACCTGCTACTAGAGTGTGATGGAAACACACATTTTGTGAGTAATTTTCCTCGCTCTTTGCTACATATTAAAGGAGTGTTGAAACTCAGGAATAGTGGGACCAATTTCAGGTTCTGTAAGTGACTGTGCTTTTGTGGGTACAAGCCTTCTACCCTGGCTCTCCCCAGTCTCTTGTGACTCCTTCTGCGCCTATCCCCTAGCCTTCCAGCACCTTCCCATGACTCCTCCCTCCTTTCCTGCTGGTTCTGCTCCTGCTCCTCCTCCTCTCACTCCCTCTTCTTATATTCAACCCGCCTCTATCCCTACCAACTCCTGCTCTTAGTTCCCTTTCTATTCCACAAGCTCAAAATCCCCCTCTCCACCATGCTGCATCTCTTCTCCTTGCCCCTCTGCATTCCAGTGCCAAAACTTCCTTTTTTATCTCCACTCTGCCTGGGCGCTAGGAGGGCCAGCATTCAAAGCACAGGGGAAACTATTTCCCTGCTTTCAGTTCTAGTGCCCAACACCAAAATGGCCCCTGGCAGCCAAAATCAATTGCAGGGAAAACAACACTTGGCCCCAGGATGGAGCTTGCTTACTCATTCTAGGGGGATGTTGCATAGGTAGGCTGTTCATCCGATTTTAAGCTGGGCAGCCCTCCTTTTGGGTGGTTTGTCCAAAATCAAATGTCCTTTTGTCTGGTATTGTACCGGGATGCCATTTTGAAGATGACTTTGTTCTGTGTGAGGTCACACCAGTGGGCAGTGGAGGAGTGCCCCCTTCAAAGTGTCCCCTCTATTGGCTGTGGCCCCATATGCACCAGGCGTGCGGGTGCAGGCCTACACTATTCCTGGAAGTACCAGGATGTCTTTTATTGTGGGGTGCATGAGTAACCACTCTAATTGTACATGCAGAGTCTGTTTGCCTGTAGGAACTGGGAGGGAATGGAGCATGCTCAGTGAATTCAGAATTGGAGGAAATTTAGCTGCCCGAAGAAATGAAGTACTTCCTTTTATCCGTTTTAAACCTGCTGCCTATTAATATCATGGCCCTAGTTTTTGTGTGATGAGAAGGGCTAGATAACACTTTCTGATTCACTTTCTCCACACCATTCATGATTTTCCAGACCTCTATCATATTCCCCCTTTAGCTATGTCTTTTCTAAATTAAACTGTTCCAGTCTTTTTAATCTCTCCTCCCATGGAAACTGTTCCATAACCTAAACATTTTTGTTGCCCTTCACTCTACTTTTTCCAATTCTAATATATCTTTTTTGAGATGGGGTTACCAGAACTGCATGCAATATTCAAGGTGTGGGCATGCCATGGATTTATATAGTGGCTTTAAGACAAAGTACATTATCTATCCCTTTTCTAATGATTCCTAACATTCTGCTTCACCCTGAGTGGATGTTTTCAGAGAACTATTCACAATGACTCCAAGATCTCTTTCTTGAGTAGTAACAGCTAATTTAGACTCCATCATTTTGGATATATAGTTGGGATGATGTTTTTCAAAGTGCATTACTTTGCATTTATCGACATTACAGTTCATCTTACGTTTTGTTGCCCAATCACCCAGTTTTGTGACATCCCTTTGTAAGTCTTCACAGTCTGCTTTGGATTTAACTAGCTTGAGTAATTTTGCATCATCTGCAAATTTTGCCACCTCACTGTGTATCCCCTTTTCCAGATCGTTTATGAATATGTTGAACAGCACTAGTCCCAGTACAGATCCCTTGGGGACACTACTATTTACATCTCTCTCCACTGTCAAAACTGAACATTTATTCCTACCCTGTGTTTCCTATCTTTTAAACAGTTACTAATTCATGAGAGGACCTTCCCTTTTATCCCATGACTGCTTATATTGCTTAACAGCCTTTGGTAAGGAACCTCAAAGGCTTTCTGAAAGTCCAAGTACACTACATCCACTAGATTACCCATGGTCACATGTTTGTTGATCCCCTCAAAGAATTCCAGTTGATTGAGGAGGCAAGATTTTCCTTTACAAATGCCATGTTGACTCTTCCCCCAACAATTCATGTTGATCTCTGTGTCTGAGAATTCTGTACTTTATTATAGTTTCAACAAATTTGCCAGTACTGAAATTAGGCTTACTGGTGTGTAATTGCGAAGATCACCTCTGGAGCCTTTTTTAAAAAGTGGCATCCTATTAGCTATCCTTCAGTCATCTGGTATGGAGTCTGAATTCCTTAGGAATTGTTACCCAGGGTTTTCAGAACCTAAAGCAGTGGTAACTCTGCCTGCAGTGAAATTAAGCTTACTGGCCTGTAATTGCCTCTGGAGACTTTTTTTTAAAAAATAGCATTATTTTAAGCTATCTACTAGTCATCCACCAGAGCCTTATTTAAGTGATGGTCAAATACCAGAGTTAGTATTTAGGTAATTTCATATTTGTGTTCCCTCAGAACTCCTGGGGGACTAACATCTAGTTCTGGTGATTTGTTACTGTTTGGTTTATCAATTGTTCTAAAAGGTCAAATTGACACCTCAATCTGAGAGAGTTCCTCAGATCTGTCACCTAAAAAGAATGGAGAGGTGTGGGAATCTCCTTCACATCCTCTGCAATAAAGGTCAATGAATAGAATTCATTTAGCTTCTCCAAAATGGCCTAGTCTTCCTTTAGTACTTGGATCATCCAGTGTCCCCACTGATTATTTGGCAAGCTTCCAGCTTTTGATGTACTTAAAATTTTTGCTGCTAGTTTTTGGGTCCTTTTGCTAGTTGCTCTTCACATTTTTTTGGTCCCTCCTAACTATTCTTTTACACTTGAGTTGCCAAAGTTTATGCTCCTTTCTATTTTACTCACTAGACTTTGACTACCAATTTTTAAAGGATCACTTTTTGCCTCTAACCACCTCTTTTATTCTATTTTGCGATGGTGGCATTTTTTGTCCCTCTTACTATTTTTTTTTTTAATTTGAGGTATACATATAGTTTGAGCCTCTCTTCTGGTGATTTTTTTTAAAAAAAAAAAAAAGGTTTCCATGCACCTTGCAGGCATTTCAGCCTTGTGACTGTTCTGTTTAATTTCCATTTAACTAGCCTCCTCATTTTTGTGTACTTCCCCTTTTTGAAGTGAAATGCCACTGTGGTGGGCTTCTTGGGTATTTCCCCCTTCCCTCCCGAGAAGGATTAGTTCAGCTATATTTACCATCTGGACCAGATTTTGTGCACCACTTACTGATTAATCAAGAATTTCCTCTTCCCTTGTCAAGTACCAGGGGGTAGCCGTGTTAGTCTGTATCCACAGAAACAACAAGGAGTCCGGTGGCATCTTAAAGATTAAACAGATTTATCTGGGCATCTGAAGTGTTTTTTTACCCACGAAAGCTTATGCCCAAATAAATCTGTTTAGTCTTTAAGGTGCCACCGGACTCCTTGTTCTCTTCCCTTGTGGGTTCCAGAACTAACTGCTCCAATAAGCAGTCATTAATGGTGTCTAGCAATGTTATCTTGTATCCCATTTTGAGGTGACACATACCAGTCAATATGGGGATAGCTGAAATCCCCCATTATTGGACTTTCTGTTCCTGTAGCCTTCTCTAATCTCCCTGACCATTTCACACAGTCACCATCCTAATCTAGTAGTCAACCATGACAAAAACTCCCATTGTTTTACTGACTCAGAATGTCACCCTACATCTTGCTCCATTTTTTACTAGGAGTTCTAGCACTAATGCAATATAATATTAATACTAGAACAATATATTTGGCATATAAGATCATGTGTATTTCTTTAATTGGGGTCCTGTGGTTGCGTGCACAATATCATACAAAAACTGAATCCGTAAATGCTTTAGACACAAGTCAGTAACTCTTATTTCAAAGAGGGGTAAGTAGTACTCCTGGAACACTTCAATATTGTGGATTATACGACATTCACATGTCATTTAGGAGAGGAAGGATGTGCTGGAGGTGAAAGTAGTAGAAACACTCAGGAGATCTGGTTTCAGTTCACAGCTCTGCCACAGCCTGTCCCCCTGGCCAACTCACAATCTCTATTTCAGCTTGCTTTAAAATGAGGTTAATACTACTCATTTGCTGCTACACTTTGTCTATTTAAACTACATACTCTCTTGGGCAGGAACTGTGTGTGTGAGTGTGTGAGAGAGAGAGAGAGAATACACGTGCAAACACAGTCACTAGCCCAACGGTGCACTAATTTCATCTGGGGTCTGTAAGTGCTACTTTAGTTCAAATAAACAAACAAACTAATTTTCACAATTGAGGCCTAAGCATATAAGACATGCAAGTACCCTGAGCTGGAATGTAGCTTGAAACTGAGACCAACACTGATGGTAAATATAATAGGAAAAGCCCCTGAAAACTCTTGGGTTTGGCCCTTCTCTAAAGAAAAGATTCCCCCACCCCCAAACAAAAAGCAAGTAATTACATGTTGTACAGTTACTTTTAAAAATAATAATAAAGGGTTTCATTAAATGTACTCATGTTCTCTAGGCTTTGGCTTTACTTTTGACAGTTAAACATGTATGCATACATACCTGAATATATGCCTATGAGTCATCACTCAAGACGCAAGATTGACTATTGAACATACATTTTCAAGCACTGTCCCCAAGTTTCACAAGATATGCAGCAGTGCACATTCCAGGTCACAAAGCAAGATCAAGCCCTTTATTCTCTTGAGGTAATAATTAAAAAGCAAAATACTATAGTGAAGGACACAGTCAGGAGCAATCAGCAGCTGAATACATTTTAATCGTGATTTGCATTCATTCTTTGCTTTAGGTTGTTCCATGACAACCATTCAGAACTGGTAGTTAGACATCAAGGTTTGCCTTTAGAAAACCTTTGCAAACTAAAAATGTGTCTTGCATATGATAACCACAGGGGATTCTTAAAAAGTCTAAGAGCTCTTTAAAGAAAGACCACATTATGCTTAGTGATTTTCTTTCAATTGACTCAGCAATTTAAATTGACTGCCTTTAAATTTCAGGTAGCAAATTGTACTTCACTCTAATACTATATTAGAAAAATGTAAGTCACAAAATATACAATTCCTTCTAATGCAACACAAGAGCAGTTGTGGTTTTGTACTTTCCATTCATGTTGTATACATCAAAAGTGCATTATAAGAACTTTCCCAAAAAACTATTACTTATTTCAATTCTTTAAGTGTACACACTTCAGAAAAAAAATTCTATGTATTCTAGTTGCCTTTGAGACAAACTTAAAAATAAGCACATTAGAAGAACACTCTGATGTGACTGAAGTGTAGTAATGCTTCATTAGCTAGAATGTAAGTGCTTGGAAGCAAGGACAATGGCTTCTTGTATATTTGTACAGCTTTCTGCACAACAGGGGGCCTTGAGCCTGACCCATAACTCTGGAAACTACCAGAGTCTAAATAATAATAATAGTAATGTTACCCATGCACATGAATCAGTTAACCAGCAATTGCTCTATCTACACATCATACTTAGCATATATAGCAGCGGTGTAAGTCACCAGTGCCACCCAGGTATGCTCTCTACTGGCCAAAGTATGCTCCCACAGCCCCCCTTACTGGAATTGCTCTCTTCTGTTGTCTCCTTAGTAATCGCCTCACAAACACATTCAAGCACTACACAGAATTATGTTGCTGTTTTATATTTATTAATAATTCCATGCCCTTTCCCCGCCCCAGGCTTTTGAAGACTGATTGCCTTTCCTGGGTACAGTCCTCAGTTTCTCCCCAAACAATCAATCAGTCCAAAATAATTATGTTTCCTTTTCTATTACCATAGTCTGTTTGTGCAACTGCCCATCCTGAGTCCATCTTCTCTTTCATAGGAGTGCCCCCCGGAACCAATGTTCTCCCTTCTGCTTCTGTAGTTATCTCTGATCCCCCAATCCCACAGATGGGGTCACTCATGACAATTAATTTTCCATATCACATTCAGCTGGGGGACAGCTGCCAGTTCAAAGGCCAGGCTGAGCCTGATTCACCTTTGACAAATGTCCTGTTTGTCTGCATCAGTTCAAAGGCCATCAGCACTTTTCTGGTGATCCCTATCAACTTCTGCAGAATTTAAAGTTTTTTTAAGATTATGGTTCTAGTTGTGAAGATGTGACCTAATGACTGCTGTTTTTCAGTACCTGCAGAGAGAGATTTAGAAAGCAGAAACTACTTTTATATAGGTGCAGACTACCCCTATTCAAACCAATGTGTTAAGAGACAACCCTTAGATGCACACATTGAAAATTCACTGCTAAAGACTGCAGCAGAAATATCCAGCTACTCTGAGCACTTAACCAGTTGTATACTACATGTACACCCCAAAAATCCCAAAAGCATTTTACAAAGGCAAGTGTATAGAACATTTGCACACGACAGCTGAGGACTATGAGATGTTATGTAAATTGTCCAAGTCCTCAATAAAATGTCATTGCCAGACGTAGGACTGAATCCTCTTGCCTATCCCTGTGTCACAGCTGCCACATCATGCAATTTGGCAACTGTCTGTCCAGTTGCTCAGCATTGTTTTCAGACCTGCTGAGGCCCAGCCATTTCTTTAAATTCACAGAAAAATGGGCAGAAAGACCTGAGAGAATGATGTTTGGAAATATACTCTTGCACTCCTACAATCTGCTACCTTCTGGACAATCCTTTAGGGCAAAACCTATGTTCGCTATCACAATTTCTATCCTAGGAGTTTCATCCTGTAGAACTTGGTGTTTCATGCATGCTGGGGAGGATTTATAAGATGATGTATTTCAAGCAGAGTAAGACTTGGATTACACAGCATTACATCTCTTTTGGAGTATTATGGGGTGTTTGTGTAACTATCCCGTTTGCTCAGAAGACTAATGCTTAATCTTTCCTTTTTGTTTTAAGGATTACCTAGTGTACAGTAGAGCCCTCCTCCAAAGCACACTGATGCAAAACTCCCACTGACTGTAATGGGCTTCGGGTCTGGCCCCAGACTAGGGTCCATTCTATGACCATATCATCACCTAGAGACAAGATGACTGGTCAGGAATGTAAAGAGAAAACAGCCAGTCGTGTGGGACCTTCCACATTCTTTTATACAGAGAAGCTGTTGAAAAATACCAATACCTCTGCTGATATGAAATGTGATATATATAGGTATATCTTACCAACCACCTGACCAGGATGGTGATAGTGACTATGAACTGATCACGGAGATTAAAATAAAAAAACTCAATAATAATGGGGGATTTCAACTATCCCCATATTGACTGGGTACATGTCACCTCAGGATGGGATGTAGAGATAAAGTTTCTTGACGCCTTAAATGACTGCTTCTTAGAGCGGATAGTCCTGGAACCCAAAAGAGGAGAGGCAATTCTTGATTAAGTCCTAAGTGGAGCACAGTATCTGATCCAAGAGGTGAATATAGCTGAACCCCTGGGTAATAGTGACCATAATATAATTAAATTTAACATCCCTGTGGTGGGGAAAACACCACAGCAGACCAACACTGTAGCATTTAATTTCAGAAAGGGGAACTACACAAAAATGGGGAACATAGTAAGAGAACCAGAAAAAGTGCCACCATGGCTGAACAACAAAGTAAAAGAAGCAGTGAGATGCAAAAAGGCACCCTTTAGAAAGTGGAAATTAAATCCTAGTGAGGAAAATAGAAAGGAGCACAAACTCTGGCAAATTAAGTGTAAATATCCAATTAGGAAGGCCAAAAAAGAATCTGAAAAACAGCTAGCCAAAGACTCAAAAAGTAATAGCATTTTTTTAAGTACATCAGAAGCAGGACGCCTGCTAAACAACCTGTGGGGTCACTGGACAATTGAGATGCTAAAGGAGCACTGAAGGACGATAAGGCCATTGTGGAGAAACTAACTGAATTCTCTGCATTGTTCTTCACAGCTGAGGATGTGAGTGAGATTCCCAAACCTGAGCCATTATTTTTAGGTCACAAAACCGAGGAACTGTCCCAGACCGAGGTGTCAGAGGAGGTTTTGGAACAAACTGATAAACTAAACAGTAATAAGTCACCAGGACCAGATGGTATTTACCCAAGAGTTCTGCAATTTCACATTTGAATTCCTTCAGAACTATTAACTGTAGTCTGTAACCTACCATTTAAATCAGTTTTTGTACCAAATGACTGGAGGATAGCTAACTTGATGCCAGTTTTTAAAAAGGGCTCCAGAGGTGATCACAGCAATTACAGGCCAGCAAGCCCGACTTCAGTACCGGGTAAACTGGTTGAGACTATAGTAAAGAACAAAACTGTCAGGCACGTAGATCAACATAATTTGCTGGGGAAGAGTCAACATGGTTTTTGTAAAGGGAAATCATGCCTCACAATCTGATATAATTTTTTGAGGGGAACAACAAGCAAGTGGACAACGGGGATCCAGTGGATATAGTGTACTTAGATTTTCAGAAAGCCTTTGACAAGCTTCCTCACCAAAGGCTTTTAAGCAAAGTAAGCTGTTATGGGATAAGAGGGAAGGTCCTCTCATGGATTGGTAACTGGTTAAAAGATAGGAAACAAAGGGGAGGAATAAATGGTCAGTTTTCAGAATGGAGAGAGGTAAATAGTGGTGTCCCCCAGGGGTCTGTACTGGGACCAGTCCTATTCAACATATTCATAAATAATCTGGAAAAAAGGGTAAACAGTGAGGCAGTAAAGTTTTCAGATGATACAAAACTACTCAAGATAGTTAAGTCCCAGGTAGCCTGCAAAGAGCTACAAAAGGATCTCTCCAAACTGGGTGACTGGGCAACAAAATGGCAGATGGAATTCAGTGTTGATAAATGCAAAGTAATGCACATTGGAAAACAAATGATGGGGTCTAAATTAACTGTTACCACTCAAGAAAGAACTTGGAGCCATTGTGGATAGTTCTTGGAAAACATCCACTCAATGTGCAGCAGCAGTCAAAAAAGCAAACAGAATGTTGGGAATCATAAAGAAAGGGATAGATAATAAGACAGAAAATATCATATTGCCTCTATACAGATCCATGGTATGCCCACATCTTGAATACGGTGTGCAGATGTGATTGCCCCATCTCAAAAAAAAAAAAAGATATATTGGAATTGGAAAAGGTTCAGAAAAGAGCAACAAAATTAATAAGGGGTATGGAAGGTTTCCATATGAGAAGAGATGAATAAGACTGGGACTTTTCAGCTTGAAAAAAGGGCAACTAAGGGGGGGATATGATAGAGGTCTATAAAATCATGACTGGAGTGGAGAAAGTAAATAAGGAAGTGTTATTTACTCCTTCTCATAACACAAGAACTAGGGGTCACCAAATGAAATTAATAGGCAGTAGGTTTAAAACAGCAGGTTTTTTCACACAACATACAGTCAACCTGTGGCGTTCCTTGCCAGAGGATGTAGAGAAGACCGAGACTATAATGGGGTTCAAAAAAGAACTAGATAAGTTCATGGACGATAGATCCATCAATGGCTATTAGCCAGGATGGGCAGGGATTGTGTCCCTAGCCTCCGTTTGCCAGAAGCTGTGAATGTGTGACAAGGAATGAATCACTTGATGATTACCTGTTCATTCCCTCTGGGGCAGCTGGAATTGGCCACTGTCAGAAGACACGATGCTGGGCTACATGGACCTTTAGTCTCACCCAGTATGGCTATTCTTATGATATTGCTTTTGGTTCTGATCAAGAGATGTGAACATCCATCTTTATAATGGTGCTCCTCTTGCAGTATCTTTATAAACAATGTCTCCAACCAGCTTTATGGATGGTAGAACTGAGTCATTAGAGAAAAAGAATTTCTTGATAATATTCAAAGTTTTGCTTGAATCAAAGTTAGATACTAAGTGTACAAATGCTGTCAACAACGGCCATAAAAATGTGCACTTTCTATTGTAGCAATGTTCTAATAGCTCCAGACTTACGATTACATTTAGTTTTACACAGAGCAGGTTTTAAAACATCAACAATAAACTTCACAGTGTTCATTATGAAACATGTACCAACCATGCTGCTGCGGGAGACAAACTTGAATTTTCTAGATTTCCCCCCCATGCTAAACTCAGCTATATAGTCTGACCATATATATTTCCCATTGTCAATTTTCTCCACATCCAATATTTTTTCAGATCCTTATAAACTAATTCATACACTTACAGACTCCTAATTTTCCACACCAATTAACCCTGTATAACCCTGTAAAACACCAAAAGGATAATTCATAAAAAGTTACAAAATCTAAAAGCTAATACAATTTATTCTTCACAAGTGTATCAATTTTTTTGCCAGGACAAACCATGAAGAAAGTGTTTTCACTATGGGTTTCCAGGCCTTGTTTAATTTAAACAGCTAGTTCATTTACTAGCTTGTTTTATGGATATCAAACCCCTTTTCCTTTAAAAAAAATCTTCTGGAACCTTGTTTTTGCACTCTTCTGCTCCAGTCTGATACCACAGAATTTTATTTTAGTTTAATACCCTTGAAACCGTGGTCAGCAAACTAAGAAGTCCCCCTGCCCCCATGAAGCTTTTTAGCAAAAAGAAAAAGCAAACAGGAGCTTTTTTCTTTTTTTAGCTTATTAAAAGTAGAAAACTTGTACCCCACTTTGTGAGGTTTTCCTCAGTTGCCTTGCTGACTTCAGACCCTATGTCTGATTTTTTTTGTATCCTATTTAATTTATTCATCTCATGTCATTACACAACACTGCAATAAACCTTCGGAATCTCCTCTTTATTACTCACCAAATGCTCATGCCAGCCCATTCCTTAATCCCAAAGAAAAATGGCTTCTTTACCAAATTTCTGAAAGAGGTCAGGTCTGCTGAGGCCAAACACACCAAGAAGCAATCCACACATGTGGCTTCAGAGGGCTGGCTTGAACAAAATAAAAAATTATTCTCACTAGCGATCTTGAAGAAATAAGATTCTCATACCCTGGCTTTCTCTCTGTCAATCCCAAAATATGTTATATTGAGGCTAGCTCCTCAATTACCCCAAACTCTCAAAAAAGGAGATGGATCCCCAACCCTCCCCACTCTTTGTATTGTTCCTGGTTAAGCTTCCTTAATGGAGCAATTAGCTTCAGCTGTGCCTACGTTTATCCATTATTGGGTTCCCTGGCAATAATTCCAGCCCACCATTTGCAATGAAGGCAACCCTAATACCATTTTTACTCATTCAGGGACAGCATTTGGTTCACTTGCCCCCTGCTAACTATGGGGTTCTGAGGGAGAGATCTAAATATCCTGTCAGTACCATGAAGAATGA
The DNA here is from genome assembly GCF_965152235.1 of Eretmochelys imbricata. Taxonomy (NCBI): domain Eukaryota; kingdom Metazoa; phylum Chordata; order Testudines; family Cheloniidae; genus Eretmochelys; species Eretmochelys imbricata. The sequence continues at coordinate 190,210,498 of NC_135572.1, read as the reverse complement.
AATATGCATTTCATTGTGAGCTGGTCTTCATTCAACTCCCTTACTAAAGGAGTTATCTTAGCAGCCACTTACGTGCTCTGTGCCTAGCCTTACAGTGAAACTTATCTATTCAGCTATGATTTTTAAATAGTAATTTTCAATGGCAGTGTTCAGTGAAGGTGAATATCAGCCAAAGCACTATATTCTGAGACAAGTCTGCTTGTTTCAAACTAGTTATTATATTTTCTTTTTTCATAGTTTATATTAATTCCTGCAAAGAAAAGAACTAGTTTCATGGTATAGTGTAATGTAATTTCTCCTTATTTTTATTTTCTCCAATGAAATGGAAATCCTAGTAGACCTGATCTCAATCTTTCTACTGGTATTTATTTATTCAAAATGTTATATTAATCTATAGAGGCCATCCAGTGCTTTGAGAGCCTATCCCATAACATTAAAAATTCAAACAGAGTATTTTGGTTTCTCCTGGAGGACTTGATGAGCCAGAAATAAGGGGGGTTGAACTGACCTACTGCTCTGATCCAACACCTAAATAGTCAACTGGTCAATTTTTCAATTGGAATTTCCACATATCAGATTTCAAGGCCCCTATTCTGCATAGGCTCACAATTTGCTTAACTTAGTACACTGTGAATAGCCACACTGACTTGAATGAGACTATTTACAGAGCAGAAAATTAAGCTTAAATATAAATAATTGCAGGATTGGGGTCATAGTCACTAAAGACAAGTATAAATCTGGTCTAGGATTTCAGCACTCTGCTGTTGAACTGTTCTGATCCATGGTACTGAGGCAGAAAAGAGAGAATTCACTATATAAAATGTAATAGGCCCCAGAAACAGTAGGCAAGACAAGCTTTTATCCCTAGTGTCATCACTTTTTGGGATCCACAGACACCAATCAGAGTAGAGAGAAAGGAAAAGTTTAGGTGGCTACCATACAGGACAGAGACTAAGGACACCTGAAGAGTTGATTTCCAACTATATATATTTTCATTTCTCATATCATTTATTGCTCACAGCATCTACTAGCATTCCATACGTACACGTATGTAAGCCATTAGTTAGCTGCCTACAAAGGTGTGTATCTCAAAAGCATCTGATCTTGTGAGATTCACTTTCAACCCCCCCAATGTGTTGTGTTTTTTGTTGCAATCTGGTTCTGATATCTATTACACATCTCTTGCTGTGCCAGGCATATGCTCATTATTTGTTGATGAGCAACTCTGGATTCCCAAAGTTATGGTTGCAAAATTGGGCAAGCATGATTTTTTTTTCCTTCCTAGATGTTAAAGTGGGAATCTCACGATATGTTTCAATGGTTCACGGCAGTGCCTGACAGCACAACAGTTTCAGGAATGGATCACTTACCCTGTGGCTGGGTTGATTAGAAACAGTCTGTACACAGGATTTCCAAAGGCTGGTATTTATGAGTTAGAGTGTCGGAAAACTACTACTGTGGCGACTTCTGGGAAACACCAATGGAGCAAATAACTGGAAACTGTTGAAAGAGCAGTCATTAGCAGTGTCGGATTCTGCAGAAGTGTTTCATTTCTTTTCTATCCAGCCTGATGATCCTTAACAATCCTGTTATCATGTACGACTTCTGTCAGCTCATGTGGAGGCTGTGAAAGCTTGAACCTTGCACTAGTATAATTGTTCTACCCCTTGCAAGGAACTATAACTTAATTATAGTACAGTAGCATCAATTTTGTCTCAAGGAAGAGAAATAGCAGGTTTTATTTCTCCCATTAGGTATTTCATAGGGAGACTGATTTTCAGATTAAGAAACAGAATTTTACATTTATGCCTTTGATTTCATCCACAGAAGACACATCAACCATCACAGCACCTTCTTTCATAGTATTATCCCCACCTCTAAGAGAAGCAGCAGTGGCTGCAAGCCTTCCAACCCCAGCAACAGTATGAATGGAATGTTTTACAGTCCCAAATGAATGAACTAGCAGCTGATGGCAAGTTCTTGCTAATGATCCCAGTACTTCTCTTTGTTCACCTATTGGAAAACAAAACCCCAGCCACATAAATAAGGCAATAGGCTGTTCCTGGAGATGGTATTCTTTCCTTTGCTGTCACTCCCATGACCTCCTACGACCACCAGCAAAAGACATTTTCTTAACCAGATTGGCTCTAATTTGGGGGTCAGCATGCTGCTGAATTTGTGTGACAACTACCAGAACCCGTCTCAGGTGGGGGTGACCATCAAAGAGGAGGAGCAGGCACAGTTTTCAGAGAAGATATACAAAAAAGCAATGACGATACAAACGGGGGCCCATATTAAAGATGCTGGGGACCCATACTCCCACTGAAGCCAAAAGAAATTGAGGATGTTTGGCAACTCGTAGGCCTGATTTGCTCTTCACCTTTGCCATAGCATCAGCAAATAGCTAGAAAAGGAGGCTAAGCAAGTGTGTTTGTAGGGCTAGCAGGCACATAGCTCCATTGCCTGGAATACCATTGAAGGCCCAAGTAGATTGGCTTATCTATTAGTAGGGAACAATTTAATTTGGAAGTACTGTAGCTGAGTAAAAATCCAGCAAAATGTGGATGAAATGTAAAATAGGTGGAACAGCAACAGTGTGCTGCATTTTCTTAAATAAGGGGCACAGCCAGGCACACCCCCGCAAAAGCAGAGCCCCCACAAACACAGGACACCTTCTCTAACAGACTGGGTGTATACCTAGCAAGGAGCCAGCAAGATAAGACAATGAGGCATACTATGAAGTGGTAAGTGGCTGCTTTTTTGCTGTAGGGAGGATACAGAGACAGTTATATACATCCAAGGAAAAACTTGGGCCCAACTGGAGGGCTATAGAAAGGGTGGCTCACTGCACCTTGCAGTGGGCTCTCATTGAGCAAACATTTACCTTGCTATGGGCAGCTGCATGACGCAGCAGACAAACAACTGGAAGACAACAGAAGGCTAGCATAACCACCGTGTTGTCCCCCATCAATGAAACCCAGACGTACTCCCCAGAAGACTTTCAGAGTCACTGACACATGCATGCCCTATGCTCTAATTTCCCATATTAGTACTTCACAGCAGTTGCAACACAGTTGAGCAGCATCAACATGTCAGGATCACATCACTGGTAGCATTGCAAGTATTTTGCGATTAAGGCTAGCGCTGTGTGCTCTGTATGGGGCATGATCTGGAAGCCTCTTGAAGGTAATGGGATCTGTCCTTTGACTTCAGTGGACTTTGGATCAGGACAATCTAGCTTCCGGTACTGTTTCAGGCAGCTGCTGTAAACATGTGGTGGTAAGGCAGAATAGACTTCACTGCCCCCATACAGAACCTTCCACTTCTTTCCAAGCATCCCTCCACCCACAAACTTCTTGTCACAGCCTTACATGCCATGGAGTAAGGATCTCCCCTCACCCCCAAATGTATGGCAGAGACTGACCATCCCAGAGCACACCCTAGCAGCATAGCGTGGCATGGAAACAGGCTCTACTCCTCTGGCCCCCCTCCTCTGGCCCTGCAGTGGTCTCTCTCATGACTCAGCCCTCCCATCAGGTTATGTTTATTCCCATCCCTTCCAGGGCATCTAAGGCCAAAAATCAACAAAACATAGTCTTTGCCTTAGATTCAGGCTGGGACCAACCTTTCCTTCCCAAGGAGTCTGTCTTCTTCGCTCTAATTCAAGCAATCTTCTACCCACCCTCTGGGCTCAGCCTTCACCCTTCCCACACTTTCCCCCAGCCCCTCCTGAGATCCCCTGGGTTACTCCCTGCTCATTCCTGTGCAGCACTTCCTACCTAGTATCTTCCATTAGCCTCTGCCAGCCTTGTCCTCTCCTCCCAGCCAGCTCTCTGCGGCTGGGCTTCCTTTCAATCCAACAGCCTGTACAGGTGTATCAGGGCAGAGCTAATTGAAGACTGCTGGTTTGCCACAGGCCTCTTGGCTCTTCAAGGGGCACATTGCCCTGCTCCCCATGCACTTTATTATTTTGCTCAGTTGAGTCAGTGCTACTCTAACTGTGAATAATCTGGGCTGCTAGTCCAGTGCTCTTCTCTATAAGTAAGTGTGCAAAACAGGGGAGAGAAGTGAGAGGAGCCCTGGCTTTGTCTCCCCTTTCAATCTGCTAGCCAACGTGGCTGACTAGGTGCATTGTGAAGAAGAAATCACAAAACAAAAAGGGAGATGGAACTAACTTCTACTCCCCACAAACAAATTAAGAACTTTGAGTCACAATTTGTTCCCCAGTCTCCTCCTGGAGCAGTGTGGCTGCCTATCACCCCTGACTCTGGACCAATGGTAAAGTTACAACATATCCCTTCATTACGTGATTACATTTTATTTCTCAAATAATGTAATATCATACATTTTCCCCCATACAACCACACTACCCTTTTCTCTCATTTCTCTCTCCTTTTACAGCAACCCTCTTTCCCCGAACACAATATTTTCCTCCTCTCTACTTTTAAAATATTTAGTGCAATAGTTTTCTCCCATAAGACTTTGTACTTTTCGGCCTCTCCCCCTCAATGTTTTTGTTTTCTCACTTCAGACCCCTTAAACACAAAGAATCCCAGCCACAGCAGTGAACTCATGTGAGTTGGAAAGTTTTTTAGACAACAGTTTTTCATGCTGGGCCAAATTCTCTTCTTGTGTAACTCCACTGAAGTCCATTGAGATACTTTAGTAGAGAACCAGGCCCATTAGGTCTACCTGTTAAATAGTGTCTTTTTAAACAAAAAACTCTGTATTATAACAATATACAAAAATATTAATCTAGAACCACCAAGGTATAAACTTTCTGATAAAACACTAAAGTGTTTTTCTTAAAAAATACCTGCAAGGAATAATAATATACTAATAATATCAAACAATTACAAATATTAACATTTAGAAATTCTGCTGAAAAAAATAAGAAATATTAAACATAACTTCATTAAAAACAATTCAATAAGCACCCATTCTTTCCCGTCCAAGACAACAACACTTACACAAGCTAAAAAAAGACTGGACTATCCACATCTAGTCATCTAAATTCACATTTAGAAAGACTGAAGCTCTCCCTTCTTTCAAAAGTAATTCTAGATAGTCAGGAGACATGAACTCTGACACACAGGAAATAATTTCTTTTTGAATTGCATTGTTTCGATTCTGCCATGCTCCAAAAAAGTACAATTACAGTAGGACCATAAGTTAGAGCTGATAAATGTTGTACTTATTTTCCCCCAGATGCATATTTGCAAAGGTGGGGAACATTCTTCCAACAAAGCCTCAATTAAAATCAGTGTAGGACTTTCAGTACAAGCAGATTGCTCCACTAAACTTAACATCTGTAAGTCAACATATATTTCTTTTAGACGTTTTCCAGAGGTTCTACCTCTTTTCCTTAAACTGGTCCAAGGAACAGGGATTTTATATTTTCTGATTCATTTTGTACAACATTCTGTTTTTTAACGTATTTCTTCTTCATAATTTTTAACTGATCAGCAACTGAAATAGCAATACTGTCAAAATATTGGAATTTAGAAGCACAAACTGCAATCAAAACCTTTCTACATGGTATGTCTGAAGGTTCAAAAAGCAACCACAGTGAAGGTACTTGGGATTATATCACTATCCTCCTTCAACCTTGCCCAACTGGCCTAAGAAACCAGAGAGGGAGAAGACTATTTTTTTTTTTTAAAAAAAGAAGTACAAATTAACCATCTAGAAGGGAAAAGTGTATACAGTATAGTGGGGAAAGGAAAGTAGGGCCTTGATCCTGCAGACATTTGTGCGCATGATTAATTTGAACCCTATGAGTAGCCCCATTGACTTCAGTGAGTGAAATTTAGTATGTGTAGTTGTTTCCAGTAGCAAGGACTCAATTAGTATAATGAGCATCCCAACCTTGCTAGCCATATCAGCAGTGGAACAAAGTTCTAAACAGGGCCAAGCAGCAGGCAAAAATGAAAGCTGGAAACTGAGAAGTCCTGCTTAGTGAAGATGTGAAGACATTGTCTGGGGTGATGGATTGATTGGCACTCTTAGAGCAGGGACAGCAGATCAAAGAAGGATTCTTGTCTGCAGGAAGTAACATGTACTTTGGAATAGGAAGTAAAATAGTATATTTTATCAATCCTAGTTTAGCATGATCACAGAAAAACTGAAGTCATGGTCCAATTTTGAAGTAATGGGGTTGAGTGAATTCAAAACTGAGACAAACTCATTTACCCAGCCATACTAATGACAGACCGGAGCCTCAAAGCTTGAAGCCAGATTTGAACTTCCCCAGACTTCATGGGTGTTCAGCTCCGGGAGCTTGTTTGGGCCAATTGCTAGTACCCAAAAATTGTTTTCATCTCATGATTAATCTATGGCCTTTGTGGGGAGGAATTGGGGTGGGGGGGGGAAGGAAGGGGCATGTGTGTCTTTCCGTTCAATTCATAGTAGAATGATGTTCATATGACAAAGGCCAGTATCATCGCTGGCACTAATGGGCAGGCTTGTTGACAATCTCAGGAGGGGCACCAAGACTGAACGGGCATGGTAAATAAACAACAAACACTTTCATTCTGGCAATGGACTGTCTGGGCCTTGGTAGTACAGAAGCTTCAGCACAGAATTATGGGGAGGTTTGCACCACTGCTGAAAATGCTGTACCTTTTCTGCAGATTAATAAAGGGACTTCAGACTCCAGAAACATCAGCGTGTCACCTTTCTTCCATGAGCACTAAAATATACGTTAAAAAAGAGTATAGAGCCAAGTTATACGATCTACACCAATATCCAAATCCATCCTGGTCCACATGAAGTAAAAGCCACTTACTTGGGTGAGACAAGAATTTGGCCTTAGTAGTATATTGCTAATAGTGTCATTTCCAAAACAATTTTGAAGCAGCAAAGAATGTGCTACAGTATAAAATAGAAATGCTTCTTGTTCCCATAGTAGTCTGCTCACTAGGTTCTTTGTTAAAGTTCTTTTAGTGCCTGTTAATTAATTGGTGTGATTGAGGTCAGGTATGAGGTTAATTTTTGATTCTCTTGTGTGCAGACTAAGAAACTCATTATTGTTCTGGAAGCGAGAGTCTCAGGTTAGTTGGGCCTATAATATCTTAGTCTTTCAGTGATACTGACCTCTTTTTTGAGAAGTGCTGCCTTGACCTGTGTCAAAAGGGTCTCTTTTTAGAACCTTTTTAATTTCTTTGACTTTCCTGCCAGATTATAAATTACAAGTGAGACTTCAGAGTTTCTAATTAATCTGACATCCTCCAAAGAGGCTAGTGAATATAGTGTAGTAACACATGTAACTCTAATCTCCACTCAAAGTACATTTAGCAGAAGACCAATTAAAAAGAAAATTAAAAGAGAAAAAAAAATCTCAGTGCTCACTACCAACTTGCTTATTGGAAATTACTCTCTAGGGCTGATTGTCAGGCAGCAGGCATTTACTAGAACCTGCCATTATAACATATACCATCTCTAGAAAACACTGATGGTAACCCCAACAGTATTGCATTGTGCCCTTCATTTTCCCCCAGAAAGTGCAGACAACAACTTCAATCACTTTTTCTGTATTTTGTCTTTTGGCACAAGATTTGGAAAGTGGAAGCAAATGGGAAACTGTTATGGGGTGGAACTGATTACAGCTTCTTTGCTCCCCAGGAGATCGGAGTCCTAATGCATATTTATTAAAATAAACATTTATCTTTGCATCCTAGGCAGAGAGGACAGGGGGCTCTATGTGCTGCCCCTCCTTGGAGGCAGCGGCCCCGCAGCTCCCACTGGCTGCGGTTCCCGGCCAATGGGCCCCACAGAGCTGGAGCTCATTAGGGGGCAGTGCGCTGAGCCCCCTAGCCTTCCATCCCCCTTGGAACTACAGGGACATGCCGGCTGCTTCCAGGAGCTGCGCAGAGGCTGGTAAGGAGCCTGCCAGACCCGCCAACCTGCCCTCTTCCACAGCACTAGCAAGGGTCCCAGGCTGTCCACTTACCCACCACCAGCACCTCTGGCTCCCCCAGGCAAAACCCCCGCAGCACCCACAGCCTCCCCAGCCCAAGTTTTAGTTAGGGGTATATATACACAAGTCATGGACAGGTCACAGGTCGTGAATTTTTGTTTACTGCCCATGACCTGTCCATGACTTTTACTAAAAATACCTGTGACTAAAACAGCCTTAATTATGGACATGTATTGAGTTTGGATGAAGTAACATTCGTGCCATGGCCTCAGCCTAACTTTGGCAATTTTCTTTTACTTAGGCTTGCTTAAGTAATGCTACTGCTGCCAGGACAAAGGTGATATGTCACACTGGAAATTTTACGTAAAAGAAACAAATTAGTTAGTAAAACGAACACACAATTGTAATGCTAGAAGTCCCTTTTACTAGGGAAACCCAGGAGCAGTATGACATGAAACAGAATGGTACGAAAATTGTGTAATCAGCAAAGGTGTGTAAATTGAAGCTTATATTGTACAGATTATGAAAAATACAATGCTTAATGCTGACTGGAGAAAAGCTAACACATGTGATTTTAGGCATGTAGAGAATCCAAGTGAAGGAGGGGTCCAAACTGGAGAAATACCACACCAGAAAAGGAAGTAAGAAGACTGAAGTACCACAGCAGGGATCAGAGGCTGAAACAACCACCATGAAGTACAGGTACCACGGAATGGGGTAACCTGGGCCCCTACTTGTTTTTTCTTATCTGTTTACTGCCTGGCATAAATACATGTTCAGACGCTATAAGTGACAATTATCCTGTCTGAAAATGTATAAACAAAGGCAAAATTGATTAAACATAAATCTGGTGAATGAAGGACTCAATTTCCCACCTTACCGTGGCCTGAATGGAGTCCATACACTGCCCTAATTTTGGGGTCCCTAGGCACACCCTCAGGACATATACCTTCTAGCTGGAACCTGCCCTGAGTGTTGAAACATGCTGTCCAGATGCCTATCCCCTCTGGATGCAGCACTGACCCTTCAGATTCCCCAGTACTTAAAACACCCCCCTCTCCCAGAACTCTACCCCAAAGGCGTGAAGCTTTTGATTACACTGTAACTCGCTCAGGGCCACACAGCAGCTATAAAGTAGTCAACACACACACTTAGAGTATAACACTTCTATGCTCTTTTATACTTCATTATGTAAAGCACAGGAGAGTATAGATCGTATAAAACACTAAACACACATCTCTGCCTCAGCTCCCTCTCTGCTCCAGGGCATTCTTTGGGCTTGAGTCCAAATCTCTTGGGCTGTCCAGAGTGACTGGAGTCATCAGGGCCCAGGAAAACAGGCAGGGCCCATCCACCACATAAGACTAGTACACGCTGGATGACCTCTGTCTCCTGGAGTCCCTTACCCAGCTTCTGTGATATTGCTCTCTCTTGCCTCACACTTCTTCTTCCTGTCCAGCCCTTAATTCCTGCCTGTTTCTTTATTTAAACCCCTCTTGGTCACCCGGTCTCTTTTGTTCTGGTAATTTTCCACTGCTCTAACCTTCCCCCTCCTTCCAGTGGAATCAGCTAAACTTTTTTTTCTGAAGATGCAATTGCTTTTATTTTGTAGTCTTTATGAGGTCTAAGCACCCTTGTTAACCTTAAGTATTTCACTTTGTATCTGAGATGTCCGTGCTACAGACCATCACCAATGGTGGATCCACCTACAGATAGGAACTCATAATGCAGAAGTTTTTTTTCACAATATAACATCACAATATCATTCAGAATTCATAACTTGTACAGATATAGCCCCAATTCATCACCAGATGTTTACTCTCGTTCAATAAATAGAAATATGGATGAACAGGGATGATGAAAGAAATCTGTGGATGTGGAAATTCCAAACATTTTGTAATTTTTCTGAATACATCTGTCTATTCTTCATATTTTAAAAGTTTTATTTGTTTAAAAAAATTTAACGATCCTGGTTGTGAAAATAATCTTTGAGATACAAAGTGATGCAATGTTGTCTTCAGTCTATGGCCAGACTGAAACAATAGCACTAAAAGAAGTGTAGATTTATTCTCAAAGGGAGTTTATTAACTCACAAGCTTGGCTAATTATTACACTCTAAAGGTAAACATGGATTGTCTGGCTATCTGGACTCTCTCCTCAGGCCCTATGCTACCAGCACTCTCAGCTATCTTCGAGACACCACTGATTTCCTGAGGAAACTACAATCCATTGGTGATCTTCCAGAAAACACCATCCTAACCACTATGGATGTAGAAGACCTCTACACCAAACATTCCACACAAAGATGGACTACAAGCTATCTGGAACAGTATCCCCAATAATGTCACGGCAAACTTGGTGGCTGAACTTTGTGACTTTGTCCTCACCCACAGCTATTTCACATTTGGGGACAATATTCATTCAAGTCAGTGGCACGGCTATGGGTACCCGCATGGCCCCACAGTATGCCAACATTTTTATGTTGGACTTAGAACAACGCTTCCTTAGCTCTCATCCCTAATGCCCCTACTCTACTTATGCTACGTTGATGACACCTTCATCATCTAGACCCATGGAAAAGAAGCCCTTGAGGAATTCCACCATGATTTCAACAATTTCCATCCCACCATCAACCTCAGCCTGGACCAGTCCACACAAGAGATCCACTTCCTGGACACTACTGTACTAATAAGCGATGGTCATATAACCACCACTCTATACCAGAAACCTACTGACCGCTATACTTACCAACATGCCTCCAGCTTTCATCCAGACCACATTACATGATCCATTGTCTACAGCCAACTGCTGAGATACAACCACATTTGCTCCAATCCCTCAGACAGAGACAAACACCTACAAGACCTCTATCAAGCACTCTTAAAACTGCAATACCCACCTGCTGAAGTGAAAAAAAACAGATTGACAGAGCCAGAAGAGCATCCAGAAGTCACCTACTACAGGACAAGCCCAACAAAGAAAGTAACAGAACGCCACTAGCCATCACCTTCAGCCCCCAACTAAAACCTCTCCAGCGCATCAAAGGTCTACAACCTATCCTGAAAGATGATCCCTCACTCTCACAGATCTTGGGAGATAGGCCAGTCCTCGCTTACAGACAGCTCCCCAACCTGAAGCAAATACTTACCAGCAACCACACACCACACAACAAAAACACTAATCCAGGAAACTATCCTTGCAACAAATCCCGTTGCCAACTCTGTCCACATATCTATTCAAGGGACACCATCATAGGACCCAGTCACATCAGCCACGCCATCAGGGGCTCGTTCACCTGCACATCTACCAATGTGATATATGCCATCATGTGCCAGCAATGCCCCTCTGCCATGTACATTGGCCAAACCGGACAGTCTCTATGCAAAAGAATAAATGGACACAAATCCGACATCATAACATTCAAAACATCATAACAATCATAACATTCAAAAACCAGTAGGAGAACACTTCAACCTCTCTGGTCACTCAGTAGCAGACTTAAAGGTGGCAATTTTGCAACAGAAAAGCTTCCAAAACAGAATCCAATGAGAAACTGCTGAACTGGAATTAATTTGCAAACTAGATACCATTAACTTGGGTTTGAATAGAGACTGGGAGTGGCTGGGTTATTACACAAATTGAATCTATTTCCCCATGTTAAGTATCCTCAAACCTTCTTGTCAGCTGTCTGAAATGGGCCATCTTGATTATCACTACAAAAGTTTTTTTTTCCCCCTGCTGATAATAGCTCATATTAATTAGCCTCTTAGAGTTGGTGTGGCAACTTCCACCTTTTCATGTTCTCTGTATGTATATATATCTTCTTACTATATGTTCCATTCTATGCATCTGATGAAGTGGGCTATAGCCCAGAAAAGCTTATGCTCAAATAAATTTGTTAGTCTCTAAGGTGCCACAAGTATTGTTCTTTTTATGGTTAACTATTTCACTGTTGATCATCACCTCAGAAACTTCAGCAAATTTGTGTCTTATGAAGCCCTTTATAGAATGGAAGGATGGTTCAACGGTTAAGAAACTAGCCTGGGAGACCAGACCCCATCCCTGCTCCATCACAGATAGACTTCCCGTGTGATCTTGGGTGAGTCACTTAGGCCTTGCAACACTGGGCAGATCTATGCCCAAATATCTTTAAAAATCTGGAACTAAGGCCCGAAGTCTCAAAAGGTATTTTGGCTTCTAGTTTCCATTGAAACCAGTGGAAGTTAGAAGCCTAAATACCTTTGAAGATCTGGGTCTTAGTTCCAGATTTTTAAAGATCCTTGGGCATAGCTCTGCCCAGTGTTGTAAGGCCTAAGCGATGGGAAAATGGGATTTCAAAGGTATTTAGGCTTCTAACTTCCACTGGTTTCAATGGAAACTAGAAGCCAAAATACCTTTTGAGACTTTGGTCCTTAGTTCCAGATTTTTAAAGATATTTGGGCGTAGCTCTGCCCAGTGTTGCAAGGCCTAAGCGATGTAGACAACTAAATCCCATTTTCAAAAGTGACTGGGGCACTTAGGAGTCTAAATCCATTGACGTTCATTGCCTCACTTCCCCATCTGTAAAATGATGCAATGAGAAATGTGACAAGAATTGGGAGGTTATGGGATCAAGAACAAAAGATTAAAAGTAATGAGTCTGTGCATGGATTCAGATCCCAATCATTCAAGAGATTTCACATAGGTGGATCCTGCATCCACGCAGAGACCACTGCAGTCAATGAGGATACATGCACACGCAGCTTGTTTCAGGTTTGGGGCCTCAGTTTGGGCATGTGCACATCCTGAGGCTACAAACATGAGATGAGATGAAATTACATACAATGATATTTTTATTTTTGAATTTTGTTTAATTAACCCACTTTTTGCAGGTAGTATATCAAGAATGAGTTTTTAAAAGGAAGGGTATAAACTAGGAGAGGGTGGTGATTTAGGAATCAGAGATTTGAAGGGGATTCCATGCATAGGGGTGATTTTTTTTAAAAAAAGCAGCAGAGAGGTGGGAGTGGAAGTTGGAAGTGAAGGAAACATCAAGCATAAACTTAATTTCACCACATTCTGAGATACACTTACAGTATTGCTGGTAGACAGGAAAAAGCAGAGGAAAGCAGGTGCTTTTACTGTATCAGGAATTTGAAAAAAATAAAATAACAGTTAACAATTGCAATAAAGACAATCTCAGCAAGTACAAAAGTTCCTCAACTGCACTAGAACAAAAAGGTGCATTTAAAGTGCCATTTATTTGTTATTTTTACTAGGATCTCCCTGTCTGATCTTTGGATCTTGTACTGAAAGTAACAGTGCAATAAATTCAAAAGTGCTAGTGAACTGCCAAAAGTGCTGTATTTTTATTTTCAGATGGTGATACAAGTCTCTGAAAGGAAAAGACTTGCAATCTCAACTGTAAGCATGCAGCAGCAGTTTAAAGGGTACTGAAGAATTAGGGCTGAATGTGAGAATACTGCAGTAATCATTAACAATCAAACTTTCTAATGAAGGCACATATTGTTTTTCTCTCTTCACATAGATCTATCATTTTAAAAAGTGCCTTTTGGGGAAAAAAAACAGATAAAATGCTAGTATAAACAATAGGACAGAAAATTATACTGAAAATAGTACAATAATGCCATTATATAAATTGATGGTACACCTACTCCTTGCAATAATATGGCAAGTATTGGTCACCCTGTTCCTGTTGTATCTTTGTGATATCGAAAGGGTTCAGAGAAAAGTGACTAAAAAACCCTGAAGCACGAAAAGACTTCCCCCATATGAAATGAGTGTGAAGAGATTGAAATGTTTAGTGAGGAGACAAATAAGAGTGGATGTGCAAGTGGTTTATAAAATAACAAATGCTACAGAGAAAATGCAATGGGTATGGGTGTCCCATTTCCCTTCTCTCATAATAAAACAACAAAAGGCTAGGTCAATGGAACCGAAAGACAACAAATTTAAGAGAGATAAAAGGAAACTCTTTTATGCAATGTCTAACTAATTTACAGACATTGAGCTGTGGGTGACAGAAATTCTGTTAAGAACTTTGGATTTGGAAGTTTGGCTTTGTTAAAATCAGAATGAAATCAGATGTCAAAAATTCTCTGAAAAAATTCTGAAAATAAATTTTGTTTTAGATCAAAATTCATTTTGATTGAGGGGGTTTTTAATTGCCTATTATAATATAAAATAAACTCATCCAAATGAAAAGTAATTTCAAAAGGAATAATTGAAATTTTTCATTCTGAAATTTCAAAAAATAGAACATTTCTGCACTGTGGTAACTTTTTCCCCCTCCCAGTTTTTTTTGCTGAAACAATATTTTGGCAATATTTACACAATATCACAAAATATTTTGATTTAAATGGAACTGCATTCTCTGATGGAAAATAGTTCCATCAAATATTTTTTCCAACTATGCAGAAATTATTGCCACGAGGTGTCGAGCTCAAAAGATTGGGAATATCCAGACAAGGATTAGACAGTTATATAATAAATGACAAGATTCACGATGGCTTTAGATAAGACTTTTTAAAATGTAGATGGGATTTGAATCCCTCATGTTTCAGGGCATAAGACAACTACTGACTGACACCGTTAAGAAGAAATGTCCACTATGGGCAAATTATTCTATATTAGCCACTGCTGGGTTTCCTGAGTCTTTCTTTAATGCTTCTAGTGCTCACCACTGACAGATGCAGGATATTGAACTAGAAGGACCACTGGTCTAATCCATTATGGCAATTTTTATATTCCTGTGTTCAAAACTTTACTGTGCTATTGTTAATCTCTCCACAGGGATCAGTTCTATATCAAGAAACAGAGGTTCAGGGCATAGTACAAGTTGTCATATAGTACACTGAAATTTAAGACCTCTAAATTCACTTTGAGTTCACCTTCAGTTAACGTACTGAGAGAAACTGAATCTGTGGGCTTGATTCACCATGGTGTTACTCCAGTTTTACATCAGAGTAACTACTGAAGTTAATGGTATTACACTAGTCTAAAACTGGAGAAATGCAGTGGTGAATCAGACCTTAAACTCAATTCTCCGTCCAGTCCTGCAAAATTTTATTCATGTGAGTAAGGGGTTGCATATCAGTCCCTCGCTCTCTAAAACTCTGAACAGCTCTGGCGTTTGATAGCGTCATGCCATTAACAGCATGTTATGTCTTTAATAAAGTGTGGTACCACTTTGTTTTGAGTACCCTGTCATAATTAATTTGGAATCTGCTGTAGTAATATTGATGGTAATGAATTCATTTTATGTTAATTGCTATGTCATATGCATTATCATAGGGATTTCCATTATAATTTTGCCTGAATGAAAAACTAATTGCAAAAACAATTTGTTTAGTGTTCTAAAACACTGGAAGGAAAGAAACATGCCTCCTTTTCAATATATACAAAGCAGTGTTGGTAACATGCCTATCCACAAATGACTCCATGATCAAATAGGGAGCTAATGCTTAATCCACCACTGTATGCAAAAGATGTAGGCTCAGATCTTCAGATGGACCTTGATTCAACAAATCATTTAAGCACATGTCTAGTCCCGCTGACTTCAGTAGGACAACTTAACTGCTTAAAGTTAAGCATGCACTTAAGCGTTTTGCTGGATGGGGATCCTGATATCAGATGGCAGACTTTCCTTTGACCGTAATGGGGCTACAATGGATTTACACCACTCAAGGATCTGCCCAATGTGTGCCTTCTCAGTGACAGCTGCTGCACAGAAATGGTGGTCCTAGCCATGACTCTGTTTTCTCAGCACTTCAGCACCTCTCCTTGTGCTCAGGGGACTTGATCCCTCACTACTGATGTCAAAGGGAACAGGAAGAAGTCCAAAGAGAGAGTAACAAGCTGCATTACAACTGCCTGGAGGAGCAAGAGAGACAGAGAAGTTAACTTTGCACCTTCTACCCACCTCTGGACACACACAGCCATAATGTGGACCTGAATCTGTGACCAATGCATAGATTATCCTTTGTCTACCTGTAGCTCTCCTCCTCCTTACTATAACAAAGTCTCATCAACACCACAAACTACAAAAAAACCACACTTATCCTGTCAACAGCTGTTTTCATTTACGACCAGAATCTGGCATGAAATATGGGGGATAGGCGTCTTGTTTGTTTTTGCAAGACCATCAAAGAGAGAACATTAGTAGGAAAGGTTTCCTACAGTTCTAGTATCAAGACACTGCATATTCCCTGTAGCATAGTTATTCATATCTATGTTCAAAAACGTTTTTAGTGCACGGTCAAACTTATCTGAATGGTCCAGAGGTTCCCATTCAGATAAAATACTCCAACATTTGGGTGCTTATTCAGAGCCTCTTTGATCTGTACAATTATGTGCAAAAATATTGCAAGACTAGCTTTTGGGGGAGGGTGGAGGAGGATGGTCTTCTGCTTATAGCCTGGAACCATGATGTGATAAATGAAGAGAAAATGAACAACAAATTTCACTCAGTTTTTCATTTTAAATGAGGTTGGTTATGGGGAAAGGTACAGAGGCTCAGGCCAGGTTTTATTTTATCTACACTGTAATCATCAACCCCTGTTTGTTTGAAAAAGACTACAGAAAGGTTGCTGAATTAAATTGTTTTCTAACATTTTTATAGTAACATATAATCCAATAGCTCACAAATAAATGAGGTAGAAAGAAGTTCCCTCCCCAGTTATTTTCTATATTACAAATTCAAGTCTGTTCCGGACTGGAAGTCTGCACAGAGAGTGGGAGAATTAATGAAAGATCCACCTCACAAGATAGAAGAAAGTGGAAGTTCAGTTGAAAGGGGAGGGGAATTAGATAGTTTAAATGTCTGTTTTAAACATCTCTAACTATAGTGGCAAATTAACATGTAAGAGAAATTATATTAATGATTTAACACCCCCCAACTAGTCCTTCAGCAAAATAACAGCAAAGAGCTACATTCCTAATATTTCTCCAGTAAATAAGAAAGTAGAAAAATGCCTTTAATTTTTTTTAAACCCACTGACTCTTTTAGACCCTCTTTAAGTACAACCAAAAGCACTAAAGCTCTCTTATGCCACTGGATGCACCACAACCTTGGATTTTAATTTCTCAAGAAGCATAGCAAATTTTGGTCTACTCCCTAATCCCAGCTCTGCACTGGTTAGATACCTGTCTCACTCTTTCCTTCTGTTTTATTTTTTTTTATTTATTTTTTTTTTTTTTTGAGAAGAGGGAACTGGCAGATAGACTCACTGTATCCCAGTGGTCCCTTCTGGTCTTGGAATCTATGAATTCCTCTTGGCAGCTTATTCCAGGAGAGGAAAAGAAAAGGCTTATCTTGTGCCCATCCTTGGCTCTTCTGCAGCAACAGAACTAAAAACTGCTCCCCCAATCTCACTGCTGCTACTCTGTACCAGTCCTCAAACCCACTCTAACTCTAAAATGCCCCAGAATGCAATCCTGTTATAGGAAATCTTGGATGTTAGCCTCAGAATTAGGAACTTAAAGGTTCAGCAGAATTGGCTGCAGTGAGACAGGAAGAGCGTTTCTGGATCCTGGTCTTTGCTGCAGACACAGGAGGGAATTTCAGTCCCAAAGAAGAAGCCACTTGGAAAACTTGTGCGGGGACAGTCCTGCTGCTTCCCCCACCATACAAACAGGATGGGCACTGGTCTACTGGTAGAAGCAGTGCAAGTTAAAGTAGAGGTAGATGACTGGGTCTCCCCAACAGGGTAAGTTAAAGGAAAAGGGGCACCAGGCTTGTTGGAAAATGAGGAACACAGCAGAAGGAGGCAATGGAAAAAAATAGCAACAATTGTTCTGACTTTTGCTTTGAGTTTTAGACAAGCTTGAAGAGAGCCTGACAGGGTGCAAAAGCATGTGAACAGAACTTGCCTGCAGGAAAGGTTCATTGAAACCTACATGATCCAAAACTCAGCAGAATTTGCCCAGGAATACATAGAATTACCCAAAGACACCAAATCCTGCACTGTAACACATTTTCCAAGAAGGGTATAAGAGATGTTTTCAGCCTTGGTGCCAATGGCAATGCCAAAGCCTTGTATTTCACCATAGTGGATGGATTTAAGTGACTGAGACAAAAACGAATTTACAAATCACCTTGATTTTGATAGATATGTAGAAGGGACCTTGAGAAGTCATCAAATCCAGCTCTCTACACTTCAGTGTGAACAAATAACCTCCTTGTGCCAACTATGGGTGCCCTCATTGTCTTCTGATTTTTATTTCTAAGTTGATAACCATTTTGCCAGTGTTGTGGATCACCCAAGTGGTTGGTGTCAGTATGTAAAATCATTACAGTACTTAAACACTGAGGATTACGTCTGAATTTGCAGTTAAGTAGATGCCAGTTGATTTGAGATTTGTCTTTCAAAGTGAAAGGCTCACGGGTCATGCTCCAAGATTTATCCATTTAATTTAACATGTAGGAGATTAATTAAGATTATAAAATGTAAAAATCTGGAGTTCTCCTGCAAAGCACAAGAAGCTGCTTTCTGTCCTCAAGTGATGGTGAAAATGGGGGAAGAAGGACATGCCACCAGCTCCTATCAGGCCTTATTTTGGTCAAATTTAATCATTGGGAGTTTTGCAATTGACTTCAATGGTGGCTGGATGAGCCCATTAAGAATTGAAGTTTAAAGAGTAAAAGCTAAGTAATCTACAACAGGAAACTTGTTCTAGATTTGCTTTTTAGTGTGATGGGCAATTTTGGCCTGTTTCTAAGTATTTATCCCACTTGGGGCGGGTGGGGAGAGAGAAGAACTCCATTACCTTAGACTTTAGGTTGCTCAAATGCATTTCCTGTCAAGGCAATCTTTAAAAAATTTACAGCAAAGCCAATATTCACATCCACAGCAACCTCAAGTCACACCTTTTACCACCCTCCTTAGTGCCATAACAAACCACTTTCAGTGCCCACACAGAACCATCATACTGCACTCATCCTGTTCCTCACTCCAACCTCAACTGGACCAAGATAAATTGCCTCTGGCCAATATTTTCAAAAGTAATTAGTCATTTTGGGTGCCCAACTTAAGACACCTTACATGGAACTGATCCTCAGAAAGCACTGAACTAGCACTTTGTGGAGAAGGTAATTCTGTTTTATGGAGGAATTAAATATTTCAAAATTTGGTTTGGTTCTGATTTAAAACCAAAAATTTCAAAATTCTGTCAAAGGGAATGGAGTCTAGGCTCCAGGGCAGTCCACCTGACTGCATGACCCTGACCCATTCTCCCTGAAGGCCCTGGGATCCTTGACTTTTACATTCTTCCAGGAGGGCTGCTCCGAGCAGTGGACCCTGGAACCCCTGGCAGATAAGCTGCCAAGGAGTCAGGCAAGCAAGCTGGCAGGAAACCTGGCAGTTAAGTTTTGAAACCTGTTTAGCAGGCAGGATTCAAGTGGACCTCTGAGTGTGTTTCATCATAACTTCACTGAAATCAAGCCAGTTTTGTGCAACGTTTAAATTTTGACAAACTGGCAAATTCCAACAAAAATTGTTTTCTTGGAACTGCTCCAACCAGTTCTACACAGAGTACTCATCCTCTGAAAAACTCAGACCCCTTCAAGGCATCTCAAGTCAGGTATCCAAAAATTGACATGCCCAGCTTGGCAGCAAATCTGGAAGCTGACGTTAGAGCGCTTCATATTGGAAATGAGATGCAACCCTTTAACAGTGAAGGCAATTAATCATTAGAACAGTTTACCAAGGGAAGCGGTAAATTCATCATCACTTGCAGTTTTTTTAATCAAGACTGTACATCTTTCTAAAAGATATGCTCTAGTTTAACCACAAGTTATTGGGTTCAATAGAAGGGAAGAATAGTTTCCTCTACTATAGGAATTACCGAGTGAAATTCAATGGCCTGCATTATGCAGGAGGTCAGGTCAAATCATCATAGTGGTTTCTCCTGGCCATAAAAATCTATGAATCTATTGGTCTCTGTGGTAAGCCATAAAAGGGTTAGGGCGAAGATGCCAAATAACTGTTTACATTATGAATAATTTATTTTGAAGAATGTCCCTAGGTTAACATGAAGCCCTTTGTGAAATTTAAGATGTGTCACTTTTGACATTGTATATCAGAGGAGCCAAAAACAACATTAGGGTCTCTGAGGAAATCTTTAAAAGGAGTGATTTTATAACTTTGAGAACTCTGGGGGAAAAATCTCTGAAGAGCATTCAAAGTAACTCTAGAATGGCATGTGCACTATTTTCTTGAAACAGTGTATGTAGGAGATTGATTTCTCTAAATGCTTAATTAAAAGATTTATACCATGGTTCCAGTGGAAAACTAAAAACAATCTTAACTATGGAGCCAGTAGGCTACCTCCATAATTATGTATGTATAGTATGTGTTAGATGGAAGAAAGTTCTCTCAGCCCAGGACAGAGAGATCCTTATTCCAGATAATTTGTAGTTTATCAGAGAATTAACAGAAGGTTTAAGCAGCAAAGGTTGGGGGGAGATTTATTCATTCAGCTCACAGTCTTAGCACTGGAATAGAACTTCTGCATGTTTAAATAGGCTCTGCTCTTCTTAGTGCAGAATAGGCTCAAACTTTTGTCACACTATTCATTCTTCCTTTCTACTCAATTATAATTCAGTCCTCCAAGGGACCACTGCAGTACACACTTACCTTGTTCCCAAGCTCTGTGAAGTTAAAGAGTGGTTGGACTCTTAAAGTCACAGTAAGAATGCTATTCCAGGGTGTTTCTCAATTATTCTAAATCAAAACTTTACTCAGTTCAGGGGCTATGGAAAGCTATTTAAAGAGAGTGTGGAAAGTGATGGGGGTGGTGAGGTGGCCAGCAAGCCCGACCTGCACTCACCCTGAAGCTGCTCCTACCCCATGAGGCCATCCTGGTTCCAGCCCATTGACTCATCACAGCATGATGCTCTCCCCTTGCGATGTCCCTCCCCCTTCCAGACCCTGGCACTACCAGATCACCAGCCCCAAACTGGGCTATGGTGGGTCCAAAAGTGGTTGGGCCATGGCCTGGGTATCCCCTGTGGCTCCACGGCCTGTGACTCAGTTTACCACTAAAAGCTGGTCTAATTGCCAGAAGTGCAAACAAGCTGGAAACAAAAAATCAAGCTGGGTTTTTCCTGGCTTGTGCATCATTGACAGTAATAAAGATTCTGCAGGCCAAATTCTATCCTAATTTACAACTGTGAAACCGTGTTGTCATCCAACTCTCCTCTCAGCTACACCACTATATCTTATACTTTTGAAACCTAGCCAGACCAATCCAAATAAATAAATGAAGGCCCAAACATTACCTTTGTTTGGTTTACAGAATAAAAGAACCACCACATGATAATGATCTGATAGCTAAAATGGATTAAATTAAGGACCTTACGTATCTACTGTGGAATCCACCCTTTGACAGAGAACCATGCCCCAGAATCTACGTTTTCATTTCTAAAAGTTTCTAATCTGAATGGATTCTGTGAGGGGAAAACCCCACGCTGGAAGAGAAGGTGTTAAGGAGCAGTTCTGGGCCCCAGTGGCTCCAACCCAATGCATCTGCAGAGCTTGCTTACAGTTGAAGGAAGAGTTTAAGAGAGAGCCAGACACCCTAGAAGTGAGAATGGGGGGAATAGATCGACCAACCCTCTTTCCCCGAGAGCCACTGAGTAAGGAAGGGTACAGTGGGAGTTATGGCTTTGCGGGGTCCCCAAGCAGCAGCTGCCTCAGGCACAGAGGATGGACTAGCTCATCCTTAAGGATTAAAGAATTCTTAATGCTATCTTTTCTTGGATTGTTTGTGAGACTGTGACCATGCCCTGAACTGGGAGAGTAAATGGTACACAGGGAGACAGCCTCAGAGCACTCCTGGCTGCTGGATATTGCAGCCACTTGTAAGTCCATGGTTGGAGCCTGTTAGAAACAGAAGGACCTGGCTCCCCTACTAGCCAGTCATGAGGGTGGTATAACCCTCACCCTTGTGAGATAAGGAGGATAAAGATATTGTAAACCCTGAAATAAGCATGTGAGGCCTTCAGGAGCCTGGAAACTCCTTTTGGGGAGATATTGGACTTTATACTTTGTTGGACTCTGTTACTCCAGAAAGGGATGAACTTCTATGGTGACCTGGCCAGAGGGCCAAGTTACCATTACTGGAACAGAGACTGCCACCTTGCCAGAGACACAAGCAGCAGGTGACACTAGAGACAGACAAGAGTTGTGACTCAGGGACCTCAGCACTTGGCAGTATGACCAATAGGACCAGCCCTGTCGCAGATGCATAGAAAACCTCAAAAATATTAACTGAATGTAAGTCAATGACCTGATTCTGGAGGCAGCATGAAACAATCATTCTGAAACTCCATGCAAGCTGCCCCATTAATGTCAATGGGGTAGAAACTTTAAAACCTAGAGACGATACATCAAATGTAAATTTTGTTACCTATTTTAATTGCTAATAGTTTTGTCATAATGTCCAACTAATGTTTATCCCATAATCCTAAATGCCTTCCATTCTTTGCCATGTTCCAAAAGATCTAACTGTGCCCTACTGACCTGCTATAACTTCCAGCTTTCCCCGCACATAGCATCTACAGTACAATTATGTGATATCAATGCAAAAGGCTGTCGCATATCAAAAATTCAAAATGTGGGACTGACTAAAGTAAATTGAATTAAATATCAAAATTAAGTAACTGGATACTGTGTTTATGCTATTTTTGTAAAATGGCTAGATACTTTAATGTTATTTAATTTGCTGGCTTTTCTCCATGGTTCTGCAATGAGTTCTCCATGGGTGGTCCTTGGTGACCAAGGAGAGCCCCAACAGGTCTTCATGCAGCTACAAGGATCTGTCTGTTCAGACCTCCCTGTAAAATCAGGGGCCTCGAATTATAAACTTGTAGCCTTCCTCAAATGCCTCAGAACTGATGTGATGAATGTGGGAATTTTGGGTAATATTTTTATGAACCAGCTGTGCACCTCATTTTACCCCGTTCACTTTGTACTGCTATACACTGAGTGTAAAGAGGAATGCAGGTATGGACAAGCATCACATAGGGCTGATCTAAACTGAAAAAGTTACATCAGCATAGATGTCTCTCAGGGGTATGAAAAATCCAGACCCTGAGAGACATCGTTAAGATGACCAAACCTCTGGTGTAGACATTGATAAATCTACAGAAGAATTCTTCCATTAATCTAGCTACCTCCTCTCTGGGAGGTGGATTAACTACAGTACCAGGAGAACCCTTCTGTCTCTGTAGTAATGGTGTCTACTGCAGAGTTGCAGCTGTGCTGGTGTAGCACTGTAACTGTAGACATAGCCCTAGGTTATTTGAGTTGGTATGAAGGTGCCATCATGAATTAAATAGAATCAACACACATGAATGGAGAATCTGAAAGAGACAGTAAGAGCCCCAGAGACTGAATGTTAATGCTTAATGACTGGGAAGCTAAAGCAGGCTGAATATAGGAACACAACGTGGTTACACTGAGACAAGAGGACAGGTGTCTTTTAAGATTGCTACTGAGAACACAGAGCAAAGACACAGCAAGACTGGAACCCAAGATGGATCTCAGAATAGCATGGCATGCTGGCGCTATTGTTCCTACCAATACGGTAGGACTTGAACTTGGCTTTACCATGCTAACATAAGGACACCTAGAAGCTGTATTCCAGTTATCTAATAAATGCTACCTTGTTTTGAAAAGGCTGTCCTGCTTCATGGCTGGTACCCACTAGTTGCATTGCTTCCCAAAGGTTTAGAAGTCTCTACAGGAGTTTGAACTAAAGTGCACTCACTGGAAGAGCCCACGTTGAGGAACAGGGGTTCCTAGAGCCTGAAGTCCCAGTCCAGGAATTGCTGGGGCTGCATGGCCTTCCCTTCTGAAAAAAAAAAAATGTGGAACCTTGGGGTCGCATACAATAAAAGGGTTACTGTCAGGAGACTGTTCAAAGGCCAGGGCATAACACAGATCCTGTAAAACGATGAGAGCTGCCATTTAACATGATTCAATAGGATAATTTTAAAATCATGAGACTTACATTTAGTTTACCTATGGGCAAGTGTAAGACCTTTGGAAAATTATATTAAATTTATTGTATAACTTTGTTGTTGATTGAAAATAGCAGCCATTGGTGCAAAATCTGGCCTTACTATTGGACGCTTGTTGTTCGACTTTTCCTCTCTGACAAATCGTTTTTTAAATCAATGGCCAGTCTCCTCTTTGTCTGGTCTTTCATTGTGACTTATGTTTGATATTGGGATCAAGAAAGCGGATGCCTGGATTCAAGCCTCCCAGAGGCATCTGAGCTCAATCTCATAATGCGTTGCTGTCTCGTGGATGCTAGTATACTGCTCCACCTAATGGATTTAATTTCTGTTCCTTGTGGCACTATACAGTAGTTAACTATAATTCATGCTCTTTGTGCTTCATGTCCTTCATTCCCTCACTTTCACACAAGGAAAAATGAAGAGAAAGACAATACTGTGAGAAGC
Organism: Eretmochelys imbricata; assembly: GCF_965152235.1. NCBI lineage: Eukaryota > Metazoa > Chordata > Testudines > Cheloniidae > Eretmochelys > Eretmochelys imbricata. The sequence goes on along the minus strand of NC_135572.1, from coordinate 190,186,112 downwards.
ATAAATTCCATAACATTTAAAAATCTGTAAAAAAAAATACATTTCATTTTTGACTGGCTATAAGTGAATTTGCAGATTCAACAAAAACAAAACTTAAACAGAAGTTGAAGGTAAAATTAGAAGACAACCACTTTGCACAGGTGGTCCGACCACTTCAAAGTCTGTTAACAATTCTCTTTATGTTGTGAGTCAGAAAAAAATTGCATCCACTATCCCAGAGCTGTGTTGGTTCTGCTGGGATGACAATAGTCAAAAGTAGTAAAATTCTTACTTTTGTAACTGATGTCAGCAGCAATAAACTTGAATACACACCAGAAGCAGATCTGTGTGTTGAGTAACAAGGTGCCATTTTCCCCATAATCCTCTTGCAGAGTAGAATTTCACTTGAAGGTATTCATATGATCTGTCTTGCATAATTGCAGTTGGAAATAAGAAAATACAACTCATTAGTATTAGATATAGTATTCAAGATACTGTCCAGACAATTAATTTTGTAGAATCATCTCCTAATGGTAAATTCAGAACTAGTCAGCACAACCTTCATCTGCTAATCCTGACCTAATCACGGTGTCCTTTCCATTGGTGGATTAAGTATTGTAAAATCTGCCAGCGTATTTGATAACTGGGATAGGTGGGTGGAACCCAGGAAGGCAACAAATAAGTCCTCTCCCTCATGTGAGGGAGCGGCCATAGAACTCAGAAATGAACAGATTACAGGGGACTAAAAATGAGCAAAAAAGGATGGGGGTAGAAGATCAAAAGTTGACAGATCAGGAAACTCAAGTCCTCCCTTTATATATTAAGCTGTACATCACAGGCAGCAGGATCAATATCTTATGTCTTTTGACAATGTGTCTTAACTAGGGCTGAACACACTTAATTATGAAGAATTTATCCTATTAATTTTTCCTTTTTCCTGTTTGTGAATTATTCACAAATGGAATGTGACATTTAGGAATTAATTTGTTACTTTGGTAATTGTTAAAACGTGTTTTGAACATGTGTAATTTGGATTGTGAATTTGTCACTTAAGTAACATAAAATTGTTTATGCTCCCTGACTAGACAACTGAAACATTAAATGGAGAAAGCACTTTTGACGTGAACAGCAAATATTCGTATTCATGTCCAAATACTCTCTGTGTTAGACTCCCTCTCATGAAAAGGTGGTGGCTCTGGTATCCCCCTTAAATGGGTATTCAACAACATAGAGGAGGACAAGCCCATGGAGGGGTTTGGGTGGGGGTTAAACAAAGAGGAGATTATCACACAAGCAGCACTTCCCCATTCTGTGCATTTCCAGCCAGGATCCACTGATTTTTTATCCTTTCTGCCAGAGAAAAATAGAAGGGATGATCTGGGCTCCTAATCTGTTAGTGAAAACTATAATATTTCAAAATCAATATGCTGAAATACCAGGGTACTTTGATACAAAAGCCTGAACTTTCACACATGTCCACTAATTCTGGGTGGCTGAGTTTATGAACACCCAATTTGAGGTTAAGAAGCAGGATGGTCCAGTAGAAAGGGTGCTAACCTGGTCCACCATAGGCTTCCAGTCAACCTTTCACTGCTCGTCAAACAGTACAAAGAATGGCAAGGAAAGATGACAGATCTTCATAATCTGCTGTGAGTGGCATCTCATTTTGGTGCTATAAGTGGATGACACTTGGAGAGAACCATCACTTCTTCCACCTCCCACCCCATCTGACTGTTGGAGCCAAAAGGCCAGAGAGTAGAATCAGAGGAATGGAGTGCATCTGAACTTGACCAAAGCAGAACCAATTCTACACACTCCAATGGAACATCCAGGTCCTTCACCTAGCCAGCCCCACCCTAGACCAGCAGGGACCAGGTCTGCTGCGATGGTGAATTTTAGGTCAGGAGATTTTCTTCCTGGATCTAATGGCCACTGCTCCTCCCTCAGACATCAATGCATCAGATGAAAACGTGACCTGAGTGTAAGTTTTATTTTGAAACCAAGAGGAATTGAAACTTTTTTAAAAAAAAGACTAAAAACTGATATTCTGGAGACACCACATCACTGGGAGCTGAGACTCTAAGTGTATGTGTCCTGTGCCCAGGCCTTAATCTGGCCCTGGGCAACCAAGAGTACATCTGAATCCCAATGATGCAAAGCCAAGCCCCAGGAGCCCATCTGGGCCTGCGTGATCACAGATCCTGCAAAAGCTTAAAATATGAATGGCATAAGAAGTGGGAGAAGCGTGGGTTTATGACTAGAGTTTGAGAGAGTAGCACTTTATATTTTCCAATTCAAGCACTAACTAGGCCTGAAAAGCTTGTAATAGAAATTTTCCCCCCCAAATTGTCTTTCAAATATAGCTAAACTTAATGTGTAAGAAACCGAAGTCATGTACAAATGAAGTGAAACCTTTTATATTGTGTTCATTTAACACTAATTTTAGCTGCATTCTTTTTTATAGCTGCAATCCGGAATTTGCAGCTTATTCTTTCATTTTATACAGCGGTTTGATTTTGTGTGTGTGTGCGCATGTGCGTGCTGGTGGTTTAAATATATATATATATATATATATATTGATAGCAAACTTACAATGAAAGCAGGCATCTTCTGCAGAGTATTAGTGCAGACATTCTGCATATAGGAAACATGCATCCAGCGAACAACATGATTAGGCTCAAGTGACTGGCTAGGTCAAACAGCTCACTTTATTTTCTATTTCTGTCATACCAACGGGAAGGGGTTGCGTAACCCTTTTAAAAAATAAAAAAAGTATAGCACTAATCACCAAAAGCCTTGTAGCAATCCCCAGGGCTGATTAGCTTTCAGTCACTTTCTAAATCATTTGACTTCTTCTAATAAGATTAAGCCATGGCTTTCCCCCCCTTACCATCATTCAGAAGGTCATACTGACTATTCACCTCTCTAACATTGTAATTCATTGTGACTTTAAATGAGTCTTGGAACTAGCGTTATATAAATCTCACCAACAACATATGAACCATGTATAGTCAATGAATTATCACAAACTGAGTGGCCACCTACTAGGGTTTTATTCTGATCTCATTTATACCAATGTAAATCAGGACTAATTCCACATACGTCAATGGAATTACACCAGTGTAAATTTATTACTAATGAGCATCAGACCCCTATATTTTACATAGGAAAAAGGCAGAGATTTTTTTCCCCTCTAATCCACATAATACCAGAGCCAACATTGTTTATTTCTTTCCTCCTCAAATATAGAGCCTCAGATGTCAGAACCTTCAAATGGGTTGATCTCTCTTTCTGAAAGTGTTTCGGGAGTTATGACTCTTTGACTGTAGGGCAAAGATAACCCCACTGAAAATGTGAGATTTAGTAACTCCATGATTGGCATTTCTGTAAACATGTCTCCAGACACTTCCTGAACAATCGCCTTACTCAGTTAATCTCCACATCCCTTTAATTGGATGAACTTTATGGCATCATGTAGAATTTATTTAAAGAAATCTGTCCAAGGTAAAAAGCTATATTCAGTTGGCTGAATCTATCCTTTTGTTTTATGAATTCTTGGTTTCTATAATTTTCTGAAACAAGTCTGCTGTTGTTTAAGGCAACCTGGACTCTCAGAAAGTAAGAAAAATTTCCCAAAGAATGTGATGACAGTTACTGACAGATCCCTCCAAAAAAGACTATGCTCTGACCTCAGGGAAGACAAGAATCAGAAGTGGAAAATGGTATGAGTTCAAGGTAGCTGGCATGACAGAGATTACTATATTCACCTCCAGAACAGTACTGATAAGAGTGCTGGTGTGGGTCAATATGGACGTGTAAATTCTGATCCAGTGCTCATTGAAGTCAATGGAAAAAGTTCCTGTTGTCTTCAGTCGGACAACTCTTGGGGCCACGGGCCCGCAGTCCAGCATATCAGTAATCCTGTTGACTTATTCAGATGCATAGTTACTCGAGCTTAAGTTTTTGCAGGGTCTGATGCCAAATGAGCTAGAGGTTCAGAAGGTGAACTTAAAACTAATAGCACTCCCTGTGGTAGTCACATAACCAAAAAGGTTGCACACAAGGTTTTTGAACAACACTGCAAAGTAGGCTTTAACAACTAGACACTTATTTTAATCAATTTCTTTGCGAGAACAATATCTCACAGGCTAGTTTAAAGTGTTGTAGCTGTTTTGGTCCCAGGATATGGGACACACCAGGTGGGTATGGTAATGTCTTTTATTTGATCAACTTCTGTTGGTGATAGAGGCATGCTTTCAAGCTTACACAGAGCTCTTCTTCAGGTCTGGGAAAAGTACTTGGAGTGTCACAGCTAAATACAAGTTAGAACAGATTGTTTAGAATAAGTTGTATTGTAAGAGACCATTCAAGGTCAAGTGGCCAATTAAAACATCTGCTGTCACAGAGGATAAGTAGGTTACAGATTGTTGTAATAAGCCATAAATCCAGTGTCTTTACTAAGTCCATGATTTTTAGTGTCTAGCGAAGTTATGAATTTAAGCTTCCAGGCTTGTCTTTTGATGATGCTGTGCAGATTTCCTTTAAGAATGAGGACTAAGAAGTCAGATAATGAGTGATTGCCAATCAATTGCTTTGTGAAAAATGTTCACCCATGGGTGATTTGGTGTTTTTGTCTTCTCATTTTTCTATGTGAATTCATTCAAGAGCTTAGCGATTGTCTGGTTTCACCCACGTAGTTGTCATTGGGGCATTTAGTGCACTGGAAAAGGAACACCACATGTTTGTGATAGGCATGTGTGGGACCCATGGATCTTAAAAGGTTATTGTGAAGAATATTGAACATCGTAGCAGTGGGGGGATGGCTGCAGTTTTGCATCTATTGTTATGGCAGTGTCTCATGTTTACTTTGAATTGGTCTGTCTTAGTCTGTAGGCAGCTTGCTTGGAGATGTTGGGAGGTTGTCTGAAGGCCAGAAGAGGGCAGTCGGGAAAGATTTCTTTCAGGATGTGATCCCCATTGATTATGGGTGGTAATTGTTTAATAATACCTTGTAGGGGTTCCAGTGTGAGGTGGTAGGTGACCAGGGGGGTGTGCTGAAAGGGGGTTCCCCCCGCCCCCCAATAGTGAAGCAGATTCTCTCTAGGTATTTGGGTGACCCATTCCATGATAAGGTCTCTGGTCGTGTGTTATTGTTTTGTGAAGGCACTATTTAAGAGTGTATCCCAGACTTTCTCCTCAGAGCATATTCTGCAGTATCTGAGTTCCTGGCTATAGATAACAGGTTTCTTGGTTAGTTTGGGATGGTTACTGGGTATATGAAGGTAAGTATGGTGATCTGTGGGTTTCTTGTATATAGTGTTCTGTAGGGTTCCATTGTTGAAGCTGATCATGGTGTTCAGGAAATTGGTGCTGGTGTGGGGCTGTTCTAAAGAGAGTCTGATGGATTGGTGGTGGTTGTTGAAGTTGTGGTGGAAGTCTGTGAGGGAATTTAGGTCCTCTGTCCAGAGGATGAATATATCATTAACTTATCTTAGATATATCATTGGTTTCATGGCCCATGAAGAGACTGGAACACTGGGGAGTCATCCTAGTAGCCATGGCTATTTCAATGGTTTGGATAAAAATATTTGTTATGGAGCGTAAAATTGTTATGGATGAGGATGAAATGGATGAGTTTGGCGACATGTTTCTTGTAGGTATTTGAGGTACACAGTGATGATATCAATGTGAGGGACGCTAGTGTTTAGGGAGGCGATGTTCATGTTGGCAATGATGGTGTTCTGAGAGAGAGGTTGTTTATATTGCATAATTTCTGGAGGCAGATTGTTTTGTCCTGCAGGAGGTGAGTGGTTTAAGGATGGTTTCTGTGTGTCCTGATATTCCTTCAGAAGAGTAACATGACCAGATGATAGGTCTGCCTGAGTTCCCTTGTTTGTATATCTTGGGAAGCATACAGAAGTTCCATGGGATGGGTCTGTGGGAGATGAGGTTGTAGAATTTCTCTTGGCATTGTTGGGAAGGATTTGATGAGATCCTTCAATTCCTGGGTTGTCTTTCAGTTCAATATAGTAGGTGGTGTGGGAGAGTTTTTGGATGGCTTCATTAATGTAGTCAACATCCCCCTGTGTCTGCTGGTGTGATCAGTTTCTTGTGGTTCGATTATGGACTGTGTAGATGTCCTCTGGGCAGTGGAGTGATTGTGGGGGGATGTGATGTTTCATAAGGATTTCAGTCAATTTTTTTCCCCCTGAAGTAATCAATGTAATGATCAAATGTGTGGTTTCATCCACTGTGGGGTGTCCAGTCAGATTATTTTTTTCTTGTTATGACTGTCGGTGGGGGCATGGTAGTTGTGGATGGTGTCATCATTGATGTGAAAAAATTCTTTGAGGCAGAGAAAGCAAAATATAATTCTCCCAGTTCTCCATGTTAGTATGGCATCAGGTTCTGTGGTGGGGTTAAGTGGTAAAGATATTTCCTCACCCATCTTGTCAGGTTAGTTTGAAGACATCCTTATTTTAAGGATCCAAAGATTCTATTATGGTTTTGATCACAATTGGACCCTTTTAGAAACCTTCTTTGCTTTTCCTACAACCATCAAACAATAGTTCAACATTCTCAGCCAAGAAAAGTCTCTACAGGATACCAGACTCATTAATTCTTAAAACATAAATAAAGCTTTCTGTGCAAATGATGAACAGCTGTATCAAGGAAACAGTTGGACCCCTGTATATCAGCTAAGAATTTCATTTCTGCTCTTTATTGTGCCAATCTATTGCTAGATAAACAAAAGGTGTTAGATTCACTATTTCTGTAATTCACGATGTTATCAAACAATTTTCTTCTAGAAAAGCATCTGGGACAGACAGTCATATCTGATATCTGCAGAGGTTCCCACTTCCCCTGAACATCTGTTCAGTTTATTCAACAACACACAAAATAGGTATTTTTTTCTCTCATTGCTCTGCATCACCACTCTTATAAGGGAAGAGAAAGCAATTTATATTCTCATATTTACACTGTTTATAGTACTGGGTGTAAAAAAAAAGTTTGTACATTCAGTTTGCCTAGGATTCATTCTGGATTGAGTAGCTTTTATCTAACTGATGGTTTCTTACAGTTAAGAAATTGGAAAAAGAGGAATAGGCCTCAGTACTTCACTATCACCCGGTTAATAATCGTTTAGCAATGAACTATGCCTTGCCTTTGCTAGCAGACTAGCCTAGCCTATTGTTCAAGTCCTTTAAGTGTTTAAGCACAGGGTTATTTTACCATGTGGATGGGCACTCCAATTATGCCACTACAACGGTTTGTGCTCAGCCAGTTCTCCCTCTTATCACAACTCTGGGTGGTTAGATATCTTCCAGAGGGCTTTCCCAATGTGTGGAGTCAAGATCACAGGTTTGGCTAACGAAACAATGAACCTTATGGAGGAGAGGATCCTATGTCACCCAGGTATGGTGGGAATCATGAGTAACTCCCAATACGTATTTTACCACTGTCTACAGATAATCAATATGCAGGCAATGCTGACATGTCTGACTATGGTACCACAGCCAGAATGACACAGGAAACAGTAGCTTTGATCAGCTGCTTAAAGCTAAGGGCTATGGAAAGCACTGGAGGCATTGGCATGACTGAGACAGGAAAGAAAAAAAGGGGGGAAATACTCATCTAAATGAGAACGCTTCTGGTGGAGAAGCATAACAACATTTTCTTTTTTGGACCAGCAGACAATCCACAGACAGGCAAAAATGTTGCCTACATGTTAACTCTCTTTACACAGTACGAAAACTACCTTGCATATTTTATATTCTAATACAAGTTATTTTCTCCAGTAATACCAGTCTTAAGTCCCAGCAGATATATACTCATAAGCATTTCATAATGTAATATATGTAACACTACACTATTGTCATCCCCAAGCGTGCAAAAATCTTGAGCAACTTGGTAAGTTAAATTATATATTTTATGGGATGGTTAGTTATGTTATTTTCTATAATACTAATGGATACCTTTCTGTCCTTCCTGTCTTCACTTTTTCTATGATTCTACAACCCATATCCCACCCCCCAGCACAAATACAGTATGCTGGACTGGCTGTCAATCAGTTAAAAAGGCAATTTAAAAAAAGTGGCATCTGACAAATACATCAGCACACAACTAACTCCCCTCCCGGAGTAGCTACTAATTTATGCCTGTTTTTAATGACCACAATAGGATGAAATGACTAATAGAGATTGGCATGGTGACTGGTTTGAGGGATTGTGACTGTAGTCACAAGTAACCTGCCATATTAACATCCTCAGAGGATTTCCTGTAGCACTGAAGTGATCTTTATGGGTCACACTGGCTGTAGAGCCAGAATCCATTGAAAGAACGGCACAAAATGGTTGCAGTGGGTAAGCTGGCTCTAAGGACATAAGTGAATTAATCTCACAAATAGCCAATAATTATACATAATTTTCTAGTACTGAACTAGTACTGAACTAGGAATGCTTCATGGCAATAGGTTACCATAATGATTATGGAACTGTTTTTCCTCTCTTTACCTAATGGGGAATATAATATATTGACAGAGTCTGTAGAAGTACCTGGAATAACGTGCTACTGTAACTTTCTCTCTTTCCATTTTAGAATGAATAAGGTAAAGCACAGACTTCCTGGTTTGCTCTAACTGACATGGCCATTTTTAATTATTAATCTTCATACTGTGTAAGTGTTGTAGCATTTGTGAAGCTAATGAAAGCTATTTTTGTATGTTGTTTCTGTTTTATTAATTTATTTTTTAAACACAGGAGAAAAGTGTTATTGCTTCTGGCAGAAAGTCATTTTTTTACCGTTACATAAATCAAAGGTGTTGAAATTTGCATTATGTTTCTTAGCTCCATTTTCTTGTGTTCCATCTTGTTCCAATGACAGTTTACTGTCTTGAACATTCAGCTGAGTATTACCTTGTGTAAAGGGGCTAGCCAGGGCTTGACCCTCTCTGGAGCGGCGGGGAGCCATACCAGCTCACTACACACAGCTGAAGATTGGGGAATTAGTTCAGCCGTGGAAGTCTTCCCTGGCGGCTCTTGTGGAGGCAAAAAATAAGTAGTTATGCCGGGGCCCTAGGTCCGGGCGGGTCAATAATGACTCAGGCCCTCAGGCAGGGCTGCGCAATAATACTAAAGCAGTAGCAATATAAACAGTAGTGAGCCCTGGCCCTAGGTCAGGGCAGGGCAATACTGAGTCAGGAGCTCAGGCAAGGCTGAGAGTAACAGTAGGCCCAAGCCTCCAAACGGTTTGGGAGAGGGGGAGACTGCCACCCACGAGTTGGGCGGTCAGGGGGGACGCAGGCCCTCCCACTCCACTGCGACCCAGCCTGGGGCCCTAGCAGCAGTAGAAGATCCGCTGCTCTGTCAGTGGGGATCCTGGCCGCAGCACACTGACATGGGCTCTGGCAGTGCTGGAGCCAGACTAGGGTCGGCTGCCCCCGGGCTACTTCCTACCTCCCCCTCTGGTGGTACCTGAGTCATGGTGGAGTCCTCCGGGGGGCGTCCAGCACCATGGATTCCTCAGGGCACCGGAAGCAGGGAAGGTCCAGCAACGCCTCCAGGTAGCGGGCACAGGGCAAGTCGGGCCAGTCCTGGCGTGCACCTTGGGCCGCTGGGGCTTCCCAGTCGCAGGCTAGGCTGGAGGCAGCTGGCCTCCCCGGCAGCTGGCCCTCTTGTGAGCTCTGAGGGCGAGCCTTTATACTTCTGGGTCACCACCTGACCCTCTGGGGGCCGGGCTCAGAGCTCCCTAGCTCCGCCCACCCCAGCCTCCGGATGGGCTTGTCCCTCTCCGGGGTGGCGGGAAGCTACACCGCCTCACTACACCTTACCAAGGGGAGAACTTGTTATGCAAGGTCTAAGAGAAACATGTACATGGTTTTAAGAGAGAAACTCTTCATGCGTTCCCTTGAATTAGGAAGATGAAGATCAAGGTCTGATCACTGTATTAATAAAGAGTTGAAAGTTAAGTACAACTAAATATCAAGATAGAATTATACAAGATGCTCCTTATCCTTGGTTGAAATGGGGGTCACTTTATGCAATTGTGAAATGGCCCTAAAAGAGGAGGAGTTGAGCATAGGATGGGGTTCAGTGTAGAGGGAATCTGATGATCTAGAACAGGCAAAATGCCTTATACAAACACCTTCCCTCCCTGTGTTCAGTGTAGAGGGCAAAGCCAGGAAAAAGGCTCCATTCTACTCTGGCATTCAATAGAGGACCCTGAGCAACTGGTAAGAACTATGCCAGTGAACTGGGCCAATATTCAGTAGCTCCAAGATCAGGGGAGTACAAATGGAGTTATCTACAGTAAGGGTAAAGCTGTCATACAGGAGCCAGGATTTCTTGGAGACCAGGCCCAGACACCGGAATGAACTCTTGAAGGAGCCACCACCACCTTCCAGTCCAAGTGCAGGGCACACTTTGACCTTGGCCTTCAGTAATAAAAATACATATCACATCATACAGAAACAAAAATATATTTTTGTTAGAATCCACATGCCATTTTCCCCTTGGGAAGAGAAAGGAAGACCTGCATATGACAGAGGCTGGTCACATCCCTTCATACACTTTGGAAGGTTCTCAGACACCAGGGTGAAGGGTGCTGTATAAGAATCTGAATTGAACAGTGTCCTTAGGCACAGGAATAAAAAGAGAAAGGATTAGTCTTGGATAGTATATGCAGGATACCAATTAAGAGAGAAATAATGGCTTTGAGAAGCAGCCCTAGCTGAGACACCCTCATCTAGTGGCATCTCCAGGAGGCACTGTGTTTAGGAAAGCAGAAAGCAGAACCTCCCAAGGCTCCAGCACAAGTCAGTCTCTATAAAATGTGGATGATAATACTTGCCTACCTCACAGGGGTGAGATGAGGATAATTTTATTAAGGATTGTTTGGTACACAGATACTACAGTAATGGAGTGAGTCATACATGTCCCTTAAATTGAGAGATATCACTATAAAAAGGAAGCAAAAAGCACTGTCTTGCACTCCCAGTCAACCCTGGCTGGTGTGAAAGGATTGTAGGGCCATGACTCCCCTCTTTCTACCCATCCCCAGCTGTAGCTCCAAAACTGGAGCTATTTTGTTTCTCATGAATGGCTAAGGGGAATCTGTAATTACTGCAGAATAAACAAGGATAGCTTCTAATGATGGAAGTTAACATGGCTATCAAGTTAATATATCATCTGTAAATGTATCACTGTTATGTATAGAGGGAATGGTTATAAAGAAGGGCCAAAAGGAATATCTAGCAATTTATATACAAGACTTTATCCTAATTGCAATCAGTACAAATAGCATAATAATGCTGACATTATTGAATACTCAAATATGGCTATCATTTCAAAATTACCCAGAAGTATTCAGATTAGATTCAATAAAGTATTTTTAATGTCTGAACATTTCTGTTCAGCTGCAGCAAGGCTAGAAATAGCTACTCCTTATTTCTCTATTATTTTATTACCCTACATATTTTTGCAATATTTGTGTAACATTGTCACCTAGACACTGACATTAAACATGGCAAATAGATGTGATTAAAGTGAAAATCCCCCTTTTATGCTGGGCTGAAAATTACTCAATTGGTTTGAAAACCCTTGTGGATCAAACCCAGCGTGATTGAAACAATCCAACGTGATACATCACACCACTAGAAAAATCAGATGAAACGTAGAGGGGTAAAATGTGGTTTAGTCAGGTACATGCTCCAAACTATTTTTAAAAGCACATTGGAAACAGCTGCTTCAAAAATATCTACATATCTGAGAAACTTTTGGATGTAGTTGTGTCTATTGCCACTTGAAACTTTTAAATGTGTGGCAAACTATCAGAAGCTATACTGATTATTTCCTATAGAACGTCAATAATATAAACACGTTTATTAAAAATTCCACCATCTTTGTTTGATTTCTCAAGTAGTTTGCACTTTAGAATCTAATAGCTTAGCTAGAACCATGGCTTGAAAAAGATAAAGCCTAAGGTCCAGAGCAGCGTATGCTGAGGTAGAAACAGTGGGGTTGTTAGTCAGGGAATACTATCACAATTTTAAATTACTAAGAGTATGAAGGTACCTGAGATGTCTTTTCCAGATAATTTTCTCTTACATGCACTTTTGTGCTAGAAGACTTAATGTTAGATGAAGGAAAACAAAGAAAAAAAGATCTCCCTGACAAAGAAGTCTCATTCTCACCCTTTAAGATACTCCATCTTGAATCCCCATGCAGTCCTGCCACCAGGCAGACATCTTAAATGTAAAAGTTGGCAGCTACATGCACCGTAGAAAGTATAGATCTTTGACAGTTGTTGGTATGTACCATGCCTATTTATGGAGGGGGGGGGGACCAATAAAAATATCCTTAATTGGGTGCTACAATGCAGACATTTTCAGGATCATCCTGTAACATATGACCCCAGTCAAAGGTGCCATGGGGTACTAGCTAATTGCAACAGTTTGACACACAGAGTTGGTGATTCAATGGATTCAGTAGACCTAACACTTTTCTTAATTGTCCTTGCCTTTTCTTGCCTTCAGTTCCACAACAATGTCTCCATGCTTGAGTTTATGGTTTATTTTCATTTTGCTTTATTCTTTGTCTTTGAAAAAAGTGTCTGTGGTCAGAACAATTTTTGTTGTTTTACTATTAATTGTAATGGGATACTGAAAGTTTTTACTCATTCATTTTATTCTCTTTCACTTTGTAAAGTAAGTTGTATATGAGAAATTGTCTGATCATGGAGGGAAATGGTGGTTCTCTCCCCCTAGGTCTGCCCCCTAGTTGTATTTGTGTGTGTATTTTGTTTGACATGAGGACAGGGAAGTGAGTGTTTTCTTCCTCTTCAAATGCTTGTGTGTTATGTGGCTTGAAGAGACTTGCACCAGCTTCAGTCAGCTTTGGATACACCCCTATAAAACCTGATAATTTATTATAATTGTTTGTCTTGGAAAATGTTGTCTTTGGTGTGGATGCAATGAATGAATTCAGTGGATGAGTTCGTGAACCCAGTGGGTGTCAAGACACCTTATCTGTATCACACTGTTTATGGCAGGTAAGAGTCAGACAGCAGCAGATGCCACCTCATGTGATACAGCTTTGGCAAATCCCCTAGGCTTCTAAGATAGAAAGAACAACAACTACTTCCTGCATCAGCTGGGAAATGTCCTAATTTATTAGTAACTAGGCTGACTATGAGAGCTGGTTTAAAAATTTGGAAGTTTGGAGAAAAAGAAAATAAATTGACTATTTATTCCTTTTTCTTATTGAACCATTCTAACAATTCATGGCTCTGTAATAGACTGTCACCCTGATGTGGCATGTACCAGTGAGAACTGGTTGAAATAACGCTGCAAGACTTGGTACATGTTTGGTTGATCACAAGCAAAAGTAGCAAAGAAAATGCATTTTCATCCTGTTTGCAGTACATAAGATGGCCTAGCATAAACACCCATGTATTCAAGCAACTGGTCACATTCCTTATCTCTAGGACAAGATGAACACTTATGCTTCTGCTGATCTATAGGTTTCCATTTTGTATGCAAGATCAGCTGTAAGGCCCTACTTCATTCATGATATTGTGAATCCCAGAATATTGGGCTTCCACTTCAATTTGGTTTTTAATTAGCTTTCTTTGCACAGTCCACAATTTTGCATACATTTAGTGTGTGCAATTAGTACTGCCCCAACATTCAATGCCTGTAAACTGTAAAAGGCTAAAGTTACTGGACTTGAGTTCTACAACCGTTTGTTAAGAATTAAGTCTTAACCGTTTGTTAAGAATTAAGTTGCACCAGTCATTTAAAAAAATTAATGTAATATAGTTGCAGCAAAATGTCTGGTTATCAAAAAAAATTATCAGGCATAATACTTAATGTTTTTATGGTTCCAGCAATTTTTTCTTAAACAAATAGGTCTACTCTTTTCCAAATCGCCGCTAGAAAAAAAGGTCCATTATTACTTTTCTGTGATTTTCCGTGTCTTATTTGCAACTCAGTTGCCATTATTTGAAGATCATCCCCCGCTTCAAGTAGGGCCTTATTTATCTAGTACTATACGTGGGCAGAGCAACTTACAAGCAGATAAACAAAAAAACAAAAAAAAAACCCGAGGATTCATGTAGGTGCACACCCTTGTGCAGGATACCCAGCCATTGAAAACAATTCAGGTGTTGGGGTGGAAGCCGGACACAGAGCTTGCTACTTCATGTATGCTGGAGGTCTTAGCGTCAGCCAATACAGCTCCAGAAGTGGAAGGGGCAAGACTGGGAGAGCTTAAATAGCCAGGTCATCCACTGTTTCAGAGCAACCCTGGGAGCTTTTGCAATGGAAGCTCCTTCTTTGTCCAAGAGTCAGAGCCCTGATCTACACTACGGGGTTAGGTCGAATTTAGCCACGTTAGGTCGATTTTAAAATGAATGCGTCTACACAACCAACCCTGTTCCATTGACCTAAAGGGCTCTTAAAATCAACTTCTGTACTCCTCCCCGGTGAGGGGAGTAGCGCTAAAATCAACCTTGCTGGGTCAAATTTGGGACAGTGCAGATGCAATTCAGCAGTATTGACCTCCGGGAGCTATCCCAGAGTGCTCCAACATGACTGCTCTGGACAGCACTTTGAACTCTGATGCACTAGCCAGGTACACCTGAAAAGCCCCAGGAAATTTTGAATTTCATTTCCTGTTTGGTCAGCATGGCGAGCTCAGCAGCACAGATGACCATGCAGTCTCCCCAGAATCGCAAATGAGCTCCAGCATGGGCCGAAAGGGAGACACTGGATCTGATTGCTGTATGGGGAGAAGAATCTGTATAGGCTGAACTCGGATCAAAAAGAAGAAATGCTAATATATACGCCAAAACTGCACAGGGCATGATGGAGAGCGGCTACAATAGGGACACACAGCAGAGTCGTGTGAAAGTCAAGAAGCTCAGGCAAGCCTACCAAAAGACAAAGGAGGCAAATGGTCACTCCAGGTCAGAGCCCTATAATGCTGCTTCTATGATCAGCTGCATGGCATTCTGGGGGGGACCCTACCACTACCCCACCACTGTCCGTGGACAACTGCAAGGGGGAGTCTCATGCAACAGGGAGAAGGAGGAGGAGGAGGAAGAAGAATGTGCAGCAGGCAAGCAGTGAATCCATTCTCCCTGGCAGTTAGGACCTTTTAATCACCCTGGAGCCAAAACCCTCCCAAGGCAGGATCCCTGACCCTGAAGCCAGAGAAGGCAGCTCTGGTGAGTTCACATTTCTAACTACAGTACAGGGTTTAAAAGCAATAGTGTTTAATGTTTGATTTGCCCTGAAGAATTGGGATGCATTTGCGGCCAGTACGGCTACTGGAAAAGTCTGTTAACATGTCTGGGGATGGAACGGGAATCCTCCAGGGACATCTCATTGAAGCTCTCCTGGAGGTACTCTGAAAGCCTTTGCAGAAGGTCTCTGGGGAAGGCTGCCTTATTTCGTCCTCCATGGTAGGACACTTTACCACGCCAAGCCAGTAGCAAGTAGTCTTGAATCATTGCAGCATAAAGCATGGCAGCAAATGGTCCTGGGTTTTGGTTACATTCAAGCAACTTCCGGTCTTTATCTTTCTGTGTTAGCCTCAGGAGAGTGATATCATTCATGGTCACTTGGTTGTAATAGGGGAATTTTTGTAAGGGAACAGGAAAATGACCCCATTCACGCTGGGTTGTTTGCGCTTGGCTAAAAGGGATCATCCCGGAGAATAGCCATGCCGCAGGGGGGCGGAGGGGGCAGGGGCAGGGGCTGTGTGCTGCACATCCACCCAAAAACTGCAGCCCCTCCTTTTAAATGTGAAACCCAACCAGCATCGCTTGCTATGAGAAAAGATGGTGCTACAGTTTGAAACCATTCCCACGTTATGAAGGCGTAAGAAGCCAACCCTGCATACCAAAAGGCTTACCATGGCTGCCTAGAAATCAAATTCTGTTGCCCAGCTGTTTGTGATGTGTCACCATACCGGCAGGCACTCAATATAAAAGGCAAAATGCAACCCTGTACCTAAAGCACCAGTGCTGTCTGCTGTGAATTGCTTGATTCACTGTGAAAGAATCTCCCTTTTGTTCTCAAAAATGTATCATCTTAAATTTTACTCTCCCTTTTTATCTCCCCCCAGGTGCAAATGTTTCTATGCTCCCCCATCATATCCGTCCCTGAGGTTATCGCAGATTAGAAGGCGAAAAAAACGCACTCACGATGACATGTTTTCCGAGCTCATGCAGTCCTCCCTCACTGATAGGGCATAGTTTAATGCATGGAGGCATTCAGTGGCAGAGGCCAGGAAAGCATTAAGTGAGCACAAAGAGCAGAGGCAGGAGGCGATGCTGAGGCTAATGGGGGAGCAAACAGATATGATGAAGCATCTGTTGAAGCTACAGGAAAGCCAACAAGAGCACAGACCCCTGCTGCATCCATTGTATAACCACTTGCCCTCCTGCCCAAGTTCCATATCCTCCTCACCCAGACACCCAAGAACACGGTGTGGGGAGGCTCCAGGCACCCAGCCACTCCACTCCAGAGGATGACCCAAGCAACAGAAGGTCGTCATTCAAACAGTTTTGATTTGTAGTGTAGCTACAATAAACAACGTGGCCTTGTTCTTCCCTCCTCCCGCACCCCATCCCACCCGGGCTACCTTGTCAGTTATCTCACTTTTTTTTTAATTAATAAAGAAAGAATGCATGGTTTCAAAACAATAGTTACTTTATTTCCTTTGCCAGCTGTGATGGATGGGGGAAGGGTGGTTGGCTTACAGGGAATTAAAAATCCACAAAGGGGACAGATTTGCAGCAAGGAGAAACACACACAGCTGTCACACCATAGCTGATGAAACTGGTTTTCAAAGCCTCTCTGATGTGCAGCGCAACTAGCTGTGCTCTTCTAATTGCCCTGGTGTCTGGCTGTGTGTAATCGGCTGCCAGGCAATTTGCCTCAACCTCCCACCCCGCCATAAAACGTCTCCCCCTTACTCTCACAGATATTATGGAGCACGCAGCAAGCAGCAATAACAATGGGAATCTTGGTTGCGCTGAGGTCTAACCTAGTCAGCAAACAGTGCCAGAGAGCTTTTAAATGTCCAAAGGCACATTCCACCACCATTCTACACTTGTTCAGCCTGTAGTTGAACTGCTCCTTACTACAGTCCTGGCTGCCTGTGTATGGCTTCATGAGCCATGGGAGCAAGGGGTAGGCTGGGTCCCCAAGGATAACTATTGGCATTTCAACATCCCCAACGGTAATTTTCTGGTCTGGGAAGTAAGTCCCTTCTTGCAACTGCTCAAACAACCCTGAGTTCCTAAAGATGTGAACGTCATGCACCTTTCCCAGCTATCCCACATTAATATCAGTGAAACATCCCTTGTGATCCACCAGTGCTTGCAGCACCATGGAAAAGTACCCCTTGCGGTTTATGTACTGGCCACCCCGGTGTTCCAGGGCCAAGATAGGGATATGCGTTCCTTCTATTGCCCCACCACAGTTAGGGAACCCCATTGCAGCACTATTGCCACATAACATCAACACAAGCCTGGCTGGTGCAGAGAGATGCAATTTGCAGTGGTGAACATGGCCCAAGGTCTCTTGCCCTTCAGTGTTACAGTCTAAATTAAAAGAGCACAACATAAGTGACAACAAGACTATGGTGGTTTAAGGTAAGGTGGGAAAACATCAATAAAGTCAAGTAGAGGGGAGCTACTCTGGGGGAAGTGGTGTTTCCATAAAAAATTGGTTACTTGTATAGAATCATAGAAGATCAGGGTTGGAAGGGACCTCAGGAGGTCATCTAGTCCAACCCCCTGCTCAAAGCAGGACCAATCCCCAATTTTTGCCCCAGATCCCTAAATGGCCCCTTCAAGGATTGAACTCACAACCCTGGGTTTAGCAGGCCAATGCTCAAACCACTGTATAGATTGCTTTTACTTGTTGTTTCACTTAGAGGTTATTAAAAATTGTTTTAATTATTGGAAACAATCTTTTATTGCATTGAAGTATGACATTGGAGTCAGTGGAGAATGCAAAGATGCATACATCTTGATCACCTACAAGAGTGGGAGGAGAAGATGATGAGTATGACTGTCTCAGCAAATGCATTTGACATGTTCACATTTATATAATGTGTTATTTAAAACATTGTGTGCTTAAGTAGCTATCAGTCCATAAATCTCAAATTAGTCACCATCCCATGTTTACAGTTGTGGAATAAAATAATCATTTTAGTGGCTTATTGATTTTAACTGATAATATCTGCTTTTAAATTAAACAAACTTTTCCTGCCAAATAAAGAATTATATAAATTACGTACCAGAAACATTTTATTATGGTCTTTTTTATCTGATCTGTCCTTTAACTGAATTAGTAACATTTCTATAGATTTTAATTGACAGTTCTAGTGCCTAATCATCTTACGTCAATAGAATCCATTTTGAACTCTAATAGAATTTTAATGTTTGTTTTCTAATTAGGACAATTATTTGTAATTAAGCTCCACTTACCAGCTTTTTAAATTAAATGGGTTTTTCCTCTATTCTCAGACCTATCATTAGGTGAGAAGCTGTGAGCCTTTTATTATTTTCCTTTATACATGGCTCTTCCAGATTGCACACAATGTTTTTGCCTACAATAGGGCAGTTTATTAATTCTCCCTGCATACTGGAAGCTGTAAGATCTAAAGAAAAGGACTTTATCACTTTTTAAGGAGATCCTTTTCCAGTTAAACTGTTCCTTGCAGCCAATCAATTTGTCATATCAGTGGCCTATCTTTTGAGAGAGTCCCTCTGAACTAAAGCTGACAGGGTTAGGCCAGGGTCAGCTGTCTTATAAATCAAAGGCAAAGACAACTTAAATCACCATAGGGGAGAGAGGGCTAGGATTAGCACAGATGGCATTATCTGCTAGTTGACATTGAATAAAAACACATTTGCAACAATCTGGTTCCAGGATTTTCTCCCTCCCTGTCACACTTACATTAATTAGAAAAGTTAGAAAAGGGGCTTATAAGCCATTTATCTAGCAGGCTGTAAGGCTAGCATTTTTAATCATGATGGTCTTTAGACAAAAATTTAAGATTAAATGCTATCAATCTTTGCTGTAAGCTATCAACACTGATGGACCTAAATGTGTATTAAGGATAGACGTAGCATCTAAACTCGAATACATGGGATGAATGCCTTATTTAAAGATTCTCTCTCCCAGTGATCCAAACAGCATGAAAATTCATATACAGAAATGAAGGTATAATTTCAAAAGTGCCAAGCCATTTAACGGTTATAAATACAGTTTTTATTCTATGTAAGTCAATTTCTATCTTCTTCCTGACAGTCTTGAAAGGATTCATGTATTCCTGTGTATGGTCACAATTCTTTGAAAGTAAATGTTAATATACATCTAGGTATTCAAGACTTGTGCAGAGGAAAAGGCTATTGATTGTTTAAAAGATTGGACCATACACCTAAGTTCAGCCAGATCCAAAGCTCATTCAAGCAGATAGGAGTCTTTCTAAACTTCATGGGCTTTGGATCAGGATGAGAGAGAGGGGAATCACAATTATTTTAAGACATATTCTATAGTCAAGACAGACCAGTAATATACTGTCCAAAAAAAAAAAAAAAAAAACTTTGGAAAAACATTCCTGTATGGTCTGATCCTATGCCCATTGAAGTCAATAGGCAAATTGTCTCTAAGGTCCATATTATGAATCACTGCCCCACATTACCAAGCCATGATTCACATGAATAGTTCCATTAATTTCAGTGGAACTAATTATGTGATTTCTGAAAATTATATGCTAATCTTTAGTAAGAATTATATTTCATCTATAAAATTCTGCCAGGCTCAATCTCAGTAAGACGACCATTATGCCAAGCTTGTAAACAATTAGAAAGAGATGTGAATTTTTGCAGAAAATTCTGTTTTGCTGTTCTTCATTCCTGGAGAATCCACCTTCACAGCAAATGGAAGATCACAAAATCTGTAGTTTTAACTAAGATGAAGAGAATGGCTGCCTAGACTCATCTCACTGACTTCTTTCTATTGCTGTCCTGAATGAGCTCTAGACATGCTAGCATCATCACAAAATATAGTCATTACTGTCTACTAATCTATAGAATTTAGATTACAATGTGTCAGAACCTCTGGAATTTACCTCCCCCTTTGGAAACTGGTTAACACAGGTAAGTGCTGTTTGACAGTTAATAATAATAATAAAATCACCTACAGAACAGTGTTCCAAGGCTCATAAGCTTCGTTAACTTCCTAGATCCTCAATAATGGTCAGAGTAATTTTAAGTACATACATTTGTATTTTGGTTGTTAGCACTCACAATAATATTCCCATACCTATGCTATAACTTTTCCTGGAGAGCAGAAGGGGAATAAACTGAAAAGCTGATCATACCACTTGCACAATAATATCCATGCAAAGAGTAGGAAACTCCCCAATGAAGTGTCCACCATATTCTTCCATTGGAAGGAATGGTGTTGCCCTCCTCTGTAGCAGAGATTGAGAATCTAGCCCATAAATTCTCTAGATACCCTGAAACCATCAGGCAAGCATAGGTTGAGGAGTACAGAGGGTCGTAGTTGCAGGGGATCTGGTCCCACTCATTAACAGCATGACTCCAGTCTACCAAGGATTTCTCTGTCAACTGTTGCCCTCAGAACTTCCTCAAAAGGGAAAACTTTTCACAGCAGTGAGGGGTTACAGAAGGTTTTATATGGTTGTGTTACACTGTGAGTAGAATCCCAACATGATTAGCGTGGGGAATGTCGTCTCACCTATACCTCGCTCCCACAACCCACATCATTCTAGGACAAGCCCTCCATGAGTTAAGGGGATGGAAGATAATGCTCTGCCTGCTTGGTATTAAAATCTATTTTCTATGAAAGGAAGAAGAATTACATATACTATACATTGGAGGGAGTACAGGTGTTAGGCCACAGAGTAGCAAGGGCTTCCAAGTAGAACTTGGCTCACGAACTCAAATGAGTTGGGAAGCAAGAGAAGTTGAGTGTCTTTAAGAACTTTTTAAAGTTGGGTTTATAGTATACTGATGCAACTAAAAAGGCATTTTCCATTTGCTTCAATGTATAGTGTGACTGAACATTATTTGTTCTGTTGAACAGAATCTTCTCATGGTTAGTTCACATTTTCCTATAATTAAATTGAGTAACCCAGCCCACTGGCCTGAAATTAAAATCAGTTGAGTCAGTAGCACTGGCTGCCAACCTTAGGAAATAGCTTTAACATTTAATTCAGTAAAAAGAGTGGAAAGGATAGTTAATTAAGGAATACACGTTTGAAGTCTGAAACTAGATGGTGTCTGTACACACAAATTACTATGTATTTGTAATACAGTAACAACTAGAGGCCTGAACAGAGACCAGAACTTCTATTGTGCTGAGGAGGATACATACTCTCTTCAGGATAGGGACTGTGACTTACTGAGTTTACAATCTAAGCAGCCAACAAAGAGCATCTGGGTGGCGGCGGGAGGAGGAAGAGAGGGAGGGAGGGAGAGAAGGCACAGAAGTAAAGTGAGTTGCCAGAGGCCACACAACAGGTCAGTGGCCAAGCCAGGTCTAGAACTCAGAACTCCAGACTCCCAGGATCCTACTCACTAGTCCACCTTGCTTTCCTCTTGATCGCCTACAAATATTCCATAACCCTGGCTCCTACAATGCTGGAAAACTTTAGCATTAGATTCTTCACTGATAGGTAGTTAGAGTAAATATGGTAAATAGATTATGTGGTAATTATGTGACCCTGGTATTACATACCCAAATAATCTGTTGGTGTATAGACCCACTGAATTTTAACCTAAACACTACAGTTCTGACATACTATAACAAATTGGTTGCAACTTCTGAACTGCACTCATCATCCTGCTGCACCCACTGACTACTTAGGACTGCCTGTTAACAGTGGGATGAGAACATTGACTTACCTGCACCTACATCTACCACTATGGAGGAATTTCCAGAAGCTGTTGAAATAGTATTGGTAATATGACACACAATTGAGAGGCTGAGACATATTTACACTTGCCAATTCATTGTAATATAGCTGTCAAACCAAACTAGCAAAGTGAAAACATGTTTTTTTTCCCCCTCTAACAAAGACTGGATTTAATTTTTTATTTTAAAAAAACCCCGACATACTATTGCCCTTCAAATCCACAATCAAGTGGAGCACAAAATGAAAAAAATATTTGATGGGAAGCATTTATGGAAATCAATGAATTAACTGAACCAGCTCTAGCTACAACCGACTAGAAATAAAAAAAGTCTTTGATAAAACCTAGATTCACATATAAGAAGTGATGTGGTTAAACCATATATTTCATGCTGATGTAGAATTCTTGAATTTGTCTAACAGTCAGTAAAAGACTGGAATCTTTTACAACTTTTCCTCTCCCCCAACCCCATCTCAAGAAGGGGAAAAAAAACACTCCGGACTCTCTCCATATCCCTGCATAAATAGACATAGCTTCAAGCATGCTTGAAAGGCCATCAAGTTTGGACTGTGATCAGCATTTAGAAAATGTGAAATAATGAGCATATTTATAAAAAAAACAAAAAACAAAACAAAGTCTGTTTGGACATTTCATGAATGGATGAGGGGCTAAATTTCAACTTCATTATTCGCTACAAATTGTTTCCAAATGTTTTAAAAATATTTAACCTTCCATTCTACAGTCAGACATGAGTGTTCATTCCTTTGCTCATATTCACTTCATGAATCAAAAGATCATCTTGCTTTTTAAAAAAAACCCTGACATACTATTGCCCTTCAAATCCACAATGAGCACAAAATGAAAAAAATATTTGATTTTGGACTGTGGCTAGCAGCTGAATGGAACCATGAGAGATTTTATCCATAGTATCTGAAAATAGCTGATCGCTATTGTTTTTTCATGTCCACAAATTTAACAGATTTTTAGTGAATCTATCAAATGAAATCAGTAAGGAAGAGAGGAGATGTTGGCCAAAAAAAGCAATAAGAGACCGTTCATTTAAAAATTGTAGCGCCCTCCCCCCGCCCCAAGATAATTCTGTGATGTCATTTTAACAATGTTACCACACTAGATGCTCAAACTAGTCCTGAACACCAGTAAGTTTTGGACAAGAGCAAAACAGGGCTCCAACTTGAAAGGTTCTGAGAGCTCTAGTCCCAGTCCAGCAAAGTAATTAAACTTAAACATATATATAAGCGCATGAGTAAACTTGTTTTCCTTTCTTATTCTTAAATTGGGCTTGAAGTCAATGTGACTATTAACATGCTTAAGATAACACACATGCAGGACCAAGCCCTTCATGAAAGAAACAGGTTCATGAAAAATGTAATCGAAAAAACTGAACACCATGTAATAAAGCATGTACCCATGTAAAATACTCATGTAACACAGACCTGGTATAAAAGATGGTAAAACCAAACAAATAGGCAACAAGTTGGATTTCTAGACTTTACTGGGTTGTCAATTGGTGGAAATCCAAGATTAAAAAAAACCACACCACCACCACCACCACCACCCACACACAAAAACACCAAGAGAAAAAAATATCCAAACACAGGCAAAGGAATACAGCACTCAGTAACAGACTCAAAAGTTGCCTTGACTTTCGTTGCAAAAGGTGTGTAGAGAAGGCACCTCAAAACATCTTTCACATTTTACTGGCACCTCAGTCAATTTAACTTGTGATCATGGTGTTAGTTTCTCCTGTTTAACAATTAACTATACAACATTTTTGTGGCTCCTGGTGAGTGGGAGGGAGAAACCGGAAACAACTTCCTTTCAAAGCCCATTGAAAGACTGCAACATTCTTTCATTTTGATGCAGCAATACTCCCATTGAAAGGATGCATAATGAACATACTTGTAAATATAACTGATGTGTTGCCATTCAGCTTAGGACCCAAAACTACTATCCTCATTATTTTCATTGGTTTTTGTGTAGTAGAAACCAATATCCAGACAGACAATCTACTCATTTTGCTATAGATAATACTTAGATATTAGTGGTGCCAGCATGCAGTTAATTTCAAAAGGACTTAGTAGCAAAACATTTATTACAGGCTCTGATTCAGGAATGCATATAAACAAACATTTAAGAACCACTGATGTAAAAGGATTGAGGTAGATGCTTATGTGCCTTTCCTGAATAGGGATGCTTGCCTGAACCGAGGTCACAGTGATCCAGAATGGTCTCTAATATATATAGAGGAGCATAGTGATGGTAGAGTTTCTTACACCACCTTCATCACTGTTCTACCCAAGGCCCCTGCAGTAGAGCAACATGACTAGCATCAGTCGCATGTAGTTCTGTGGTTCTCATTCTCTCCCCAAGACACACAGACTAGTACTCATCAGGGACCAATATTGGTCATCATAAGGTAGGTTCATGAGATATACATTGCCCAATGATAAAATGATCAAACCAAATACAGAAAAATATTAAATTATGCAATAAATATTGCTATTCAATTATTAATCCGGGGAGGAGGGAGATTTTCAACCTAACAAATGGGAGTTTGGTGCCCATTCTTATTTCTGACTTGGAAAAATCACCCCTCACCAAACAATTTTCAACCAATTCTAAAAGGTTTTTGTTTGTTTGTTTGTTTTTAAATAATACAATTATTTGTTAAATAGTTCCCTTTATCCAATTATTTAATAGACAAATACTGGATTCTTTCTAGAAAATACTATAGAATAGAACCAAACCACACATAATTTCACTGTTTTTTTCTGAAAAAAGACCTAAAATATTTGTTAGCCTTTTTATAAAATCTGGTTCTTTTCCAATGTATAGTTAACATTAGATCCCGGGAAAAAGTTAAATACCTCATGAGTGTATGAACAGTTGCCCTGCAATGCATAATGGTTTTCTCATGCATAGCCAGCTGCCATTTAGCACATGGTGGAAAAGATCAGTCTAAAAACAAAACAAAAAACACGAGATCATTCCCAATATCTTTCATTAAAACAATCAGACTGTGCCATTAAAACTATGGCACTATGATAACATGGCAGAGTGTAAGTGTACTGCTTTCTGAAGTATAAAACCAGAATGCATTACGTATGCTTACACACGTTTTTGTAAAATGTACTTCTTATGGTGACATTAAATAATTAAACCATGAATGAGGGGAAAAAATATTTAATTTTCAGGAGTAATTTAAAACTGATCAAGTCAGCCATGTTATCAAACTCCATACATAAATAGGTCTCAGGAGCAGTCTCCAAATTCTAATATTCAAAGTATTAAAATTCTAAAAGATCATGTATAAATCCTACCACCTATAACTACCCTTCCCTCTTTTAGAATGAGACAATCCAGTTTTACTGTCGGTGGGCTGGTAACACCACCTATTATTAAGATTGCCGCACACTTCCCATTGTAAGGCGCTTTTTCCTGTTGCTCTTACATTTGCCAAAAATGTCAATCATTTGTTCCAGTTTTTTCCATGCTAGGTTTGTGCCTCAGTCTGAATTCTTATTTATTTTTTGGGGTAGAGGGTAGAAGGCGGGGGAGGGGGGGAGGGAAACGGGGACAGGATGGGAAAATTTCAGCCAGAATGATTCAGCCGTTTATGAGAAGGCAGCGAGGGAAAAAATACATTGTTTTGCCCATGTTAAAAGAAATTCTGGTGACCTTGTTTTTGAGAAGACCTAACCCTCCTCCCCCCACACTTTGGAGTAGGGCCTTGAAATTTGGCAGCTGGTGTGTGACGGATTTACTTTTTGCCATCCTTGTGAAAATCCATTCAAGTTACAAGCCTTTGAAAAAAAATAAATACAGATTTGCACATGTTCTGTAGAGACTTGCTAGACTATCTCAGTGAAAATCTGCAAAAGATTCCACCAACACCAGACATGCTCTAAGCAAGGATTTTAATCTTGAAAATTAAAGTAAGTTTGTTTTGGGTTCACCCCAAAATGAAAGTGTCATTTTCAACAAACTGATAAGTTCAATAAAATTTGCTTTGGGTGAGAAAAAGTGCTTTGTTTGACCTGAAACAAAATATTCATTTTTTTAAGATAAATTTTGAAATGGAAAGCCATTTTGAATTACAAACAAATGGTTCAGAAAGTGTTAAATGAAAGTGAAAAAAACCTAAATACCCTGAAAAAAAAACACATCCCAAAATAATTTTGCAGATTCAAATTCAACATAAATCCATGGAATGTTTTGGGTGTTCTGAATCTGCATTTTTCAATTAAAGTTTCATCTGAAAAATTTAGTCCAGTTCTATTTATTCCTTCTCAGAACTTCAGTACCTCTACATTTTCATTTTCTAACAGTTTTTTTTTTTCAAAATTGATGTAAAAAACTGTCCACTCCTGGAAATCCTGGCACCTCCTTCTTTCAGGCCCTAATTCAACAATGTACTTAAGAGTGCATCTAGCTTTGACTTCAGTGGGACTACTCACATGTTTAAAGTTAGGTACCTACTGAACTGGGGCTTGAATAAGGATACAACTGAAGCTTTTCTTCCATCAGGCTTAATGCTTTCAGAAGAGGTACCTCACCTATAAATGGCCAGGCCACACCGGATGACAATCCTACTGAGCATTATCCTGACAGCTCTAGTTGGTTCAAGGATCTTTATGAGGACCTGATTCAGCTAAGCACTTTAAGATGTATTTAAGTCCCAATGACTGCAATAGAACTTAAGCACATTGTCAAGGTTCCTTCCCTACTCTGAACTCTAGGGTACAGATGTGGGGACCTGCATGAAAACCTCCTAAGCTTACTTTTACCAGCTTGGGTTAAAACTTCCCCAAGGTACAAACTATTTTACCCTTTGCCCTTGGATTTCAACTGCCACCATCAAACATTTATCTGGGTTTATTTATTAGGAAAGCATTGTTTGGAAATGTCTTTCCCCCCGAAAAATCCTCCCAACCCTTGCACCCCACTTCCTGGGGAAGGTTTGGTAAAAATCCACACAAATTTGCATAGGTGACCACAGACCCAAACCCTTGGATCTTAAGAACAATGAAAAAAAAAAAAGCATTCAGTTCTTGAAAAGAAGAATTTTAATAGAAGTAACAGTAAAAAAGAAAACAATAAAAAGAATCACCTCTGTAAAATCAGGATGGTAAATACTTTACCGGGTAATTAGATTCAAAACATAGAGAATCCCTCTAGGCAAAACCTTAAGTTACAAAAAGACATACAGACAGGAATATCCATTCTACTCAACACAGGTTAATTTCTCAGCCATTTAAAGAAATCATAATCTAACACATATCTAGCTAGATTACTTACTAAATTCTAAGACTCCATTCCTGTTCTGTCCCCGGCAAAAGCATCACACAGACAGACCCTTTGTTTTTCCCTCCCCCCAGCTTTTGAAAGTATCTTGTCTCCTCATTGGTCATTTTGGTCAGGTGCCAGCAAGGTTATCCTAGCTTCTTAACCCTTTACAGGTGAGAAGATTTTTCCTCTGGCCAGGAGGGATTTTAAAGGGGTTTACCCTTCCCTTTATATTTATGACACACATACTTAAGTGATTTGCTGAACTGAGGCCTAAATCTGAGGTCATGTGCCTTTTTGGAATAATCCCAAGTTATTGTAGTTCCATTTTTATGTCATCTTCATCATCTATATACTTTCATACTATATTAGATGTATAGTGTATACATCTCAGATGTATACATCTGAGTTTGAGGCATTCTAAATATTAATGATAGGAATCAGTGCCTAAAAAGCTGCATTACTGTATAGCCCTGAGCAACTGAAGAAAGCTCTTATTTTAGTTTCACTTTATTTGCTTTGACCTTTTCTTGAAGCATTCTTATATTCCTTCTTACACCACCTTTCTGACACCAAGTGATGTTCTTTGGCTTCCTTAATAACCCAACAGTGATGAGAAAGATAACTTATTTAATGTTCAGCAGGAATTTCTAACTACACTATCGAGTCAGTCATGACCTTACACATTTCCATCAGTATCCACAAGGGACAGCTCCAAAATTTGATAGTTTATGAACTCTTGTTATCACTACACTTCTGAGAAATGATACCTATTTTGCTATTACTGCCAACATATGCTTAATCAGTAAGCAGAATGATCAGAAAGTTCAACAATGACTTGAAAAGCAGAACTAGCAAAGGTAAAATTGCCACTATGTGTGGACTGAAATTTAGAAATGCCAAAGGTTCCAAAAATGACATTTCCAATAAATGCTGACTGAATTGCTCTATTCTTGAGCCTATTGCAGGAATAGAGAGGAGGTGGGGAGGACAAAAGTTGCTTGCTATCTTTATTCTGAGCCCTGCCAAAAATCTCTGGGTAAGTTAGAGCAACCTCATGGCCACTGGAACCAGAGAACAGCCAGAGTGCAGTGAACTGTAGCCATAGCTTCTCACTACCCCATCTCTGATCACCCTGACTCTCCCTGTAAAAACTAAGGGTCAGGAGGGAGTCACTCCACAAATTTTACACCAGCAGGGAACCCGCAGCAGCAATTCTCCCCACCCTCACCATTTATGGCTTCTTTAAAAAATTAAGCATGCTCTACTGAGTATCTAAATGGATGTACATGATACCTAGGTAGCCTCACTTGATTTATACATTAAATACATTTCATAGCTTTTTTATTTTGCAAGTACAGCATAGGTAGGTAAGTTGGTTCTTAAAAGCATCATGCTATAATGACATATCAGTGTGTTTCTGCTTGAACCAAGCAGCATGTACAGCTGGAATGTGTATTGGTCTCTCCTCCTTCCCCCTTTTAACTCCTTTGCTAACCTATTCCAGGTCAGCTACCCAAAAGTACAATAACCGGATGTCACCATTACTTTGCCTAATTGGTTTACTTCAACCATCTCTTCTAGGGAAGATACAAGAAGAGTAACCAATTTAAGTGCCATGTTACATGCTGAACAACTGGCTTGTCTCAATCCTCTTCCCTAAGTTACCCTATGTCTATAGACCAAATTAAGGTATTTGTTCATCCAGAGCTTCTAGAAGGTGTTCATTTATTAAAGATACTTTAGTCCATAGTCTGCAGATATAGCAGCTGACTTTGCTTCTCCTCCCTTATGTCACACAGTCATTTGTAACAGAGCCTCTCCTTCCCCTTTTGCAAACTGTTTTTACCCTGCTGGGAGAAGTAATTAACTCTGCCTCTCCCAAATTACAGGTTCTCATAGTTGAATATTTTATTTCTAGAGAAAAATAGCTACATAATTGCAAACATATGTCAGTCACAGCACTACAGGGCAACCATATAGTTCTAAGGAGTTTCTATTCATAACCTTTATACCTGTATTTTCTAAGTGTTTTAGTGTATATATTCTTACAGAAGTATAGTCCCAATCCTGAAATAAATCCCATTATCATCAGTAGGGAGCTTCATGGGTCTAGGGGTCTGCCCACACAGAACTCATTGTGATTAATATAAAATTAGTAGTACATTCACCTCCAGCTGAGTCCATATAGCTTCCATTGAAGGAATACATGATACCACCAACTGTTGTAAATAAATTCCAATATTTTTGTGAAAATGGATTTTTTTTAAAGTTACAATTCCACTAGGCTACCTAACATGTCAGAAAACAAAAACAGTGTCATCCACAACACTGTCAACATGCATAGTCCATTGTAAAGATACCACACTATTCTGAGGGCAAACATTCCCCCCAAAATAAGACTCTCATGACCATACTTTCATTATGGAAGTAAAGTCATGTCTAATCGGTTACCTCCTTACTAACAAACAATATTCACACCACCAAATTAATATACTTGAGATTTCACTGATGATCTCTAATTAGGCAACTATAAACTGGGAACAATTATGAAATGCAGTGTCATAAATTATGTATGAGTCAAAATTTGATCTGTCCCCACACTTTTAGTCAACATCCTCATGGAAGGCACTCAGATAAATATCTGTGAAGAAAAAACAATGATCTCTTTCCCCTCTTCCCAAGCTGTAAGAGAAATAGCTTGACAAGCGAGTTTGGTTGGTTGAATTGGGTGATGTGCAGAACCGGTAAAGAAATTATTGAAGGAGAGCTAAGTAGAATTGAATTATTAGCACCTTAGGAACACTTTTTGCCGCAAATTCCCTCATTTAGGTCCATCTTCTGTGAAAGTTCTGTCCCCACACTATTAGTCAACCGTTTCACAGTTCTCATAAAACATAGTGTAATGGGAGGCCATGGTAGTGAAGGGAAGGGTAATTCCTCTCATGTTAGCTATAACCAGTTCCATAGAAGGCTTAAAATATTAGGGCATAGATCTTGAACTGGGTTCTGCATTCATTGGTGAGCCAGTGCAGGGGGTGCAGCATTGATATGTTCATTTGGGGCCTGCGTTGCTAAACAATTTTTGTATTTTGCATGAACTGAAGCTTTTTCGGGGTTTTTGTGGCTTCATTCCTAGTTTTGAGTATAGCTGACCAAAACTCAGAATTTCTCTTTGTAATGGAGATTGCTCTACTCACCACTTGGCAGCACCTCCTCATGGGTCCCCTGGACAATTAGCTTGGACACCAGCTCTGACGCCCCTTCCTGTGGTTATACAGCCCATCATTCCCCTGCCTTACTCTGTGGCCTCATATGCTGGGAGCTGCAGCACTTTCCTCTTCATGGCTTAGTCCTCCAGCTTAGTCACATAAAAGTTCTCCCACCTTCCAGGGTATCAAAGTCTTCTTCCAACCATCTCCAAATGGGAGATCTCTAGTGTGTCACTCCAGCAGTGACTTCTAGGGGAACCCGGGCCCATCCTCTACACCGGGTTGCAGTCCATAGACCCTCAACACAGCAGCTCAGGGCTTTTGCTCTCCTAGCCCCTACTATTCCTTCCCACTTTCCCTCCTTGTATCCAGGTGTACGACTGCAGGGTTTTCCTCCTTGCAGCCTACCAACTTCCTCTTTTTATAAATTCCACCCAACTCCCCCCTCAGCTAGACTTCATCTGCACTCCTTGGGTTTCCTCCAGTTGAAGCCTAAGGTTAATTGGCCTAACTTACCTTCTCAGGCCTTGTGTCAGGTGTCACCCCTTTGCACTGTTCTACAGGAAATTCCAACATTTCAAAAACTAGAAGTTCCAAAATTTCCCATGTAAAGCAAATGCTGAGCAAGTCTCTTTTTAAATTAAATTTAAAAAAATTCCCAAAATAAAATGGGTCAGCCAGCTTCCTCCCACCCCCCGACTCTGGGGAAGTCCCCTATTGTAGAACAGGGATCCTAGAATCCCTGAAAGACTTGGGTAAAGACTCCTGACTGCACAACAGAGAGCCTGGATGTCCTGAGATGCTCATTTTATACACAAATCAGATGTCAAGAATTATAACATTCATAAACCAGTCGGAGAACACTTCAATCTCTCTGGTCACGCAATCACAGACATGAAGGTCGCTATCTTAAAACAAAAAAACTTCAAATCCAGACTCCAGCGAGAAACTGCTGAATTGGAATTCATTTGCAAATTGGATACTATTAATTTAGGCTTAAATAGAGACTGGGAGTGGCTAAGTCATTATGCAAGGTAGCCTATTTCCTCTTGTTTTTTCCTACCCCCCCCCCCAGATGTTCTGGTTTAACTTGGATTTAAACTTGGAGAGTGGTCAGTTTGGATGAGCTATTACCAGCAGGAGAGTGAGTTTGTGTGTGTATGGGGGTGGTTTTTGTTGGAGGGGGGTGAGGGAGTGAGAGAACCTGGATTTGTGCAGGAAATGGCCTAACTTCATTATCATGCACATTGTGTAAAGAGTTGTCACTTTGGATGGGCTATCACCAGCAGGAGAGTGAATTTGTGTGGGGGGGGTGGAGGGTGAGAAAACCTGGATTTGTGCTGGAAATGGCCTAACCTGACGATTACTTTAGATAAGCTATTACCAGCAGGACAGTGGGGTGGGAGGAGGTATTGTTTCATATTCTCTTGGTTAGTCTCTAAGGTGCCACAAGTACTCCTTTACTTTTTGCGAATACAGACTAACACGGCTGTTACTCTGAAACCTGTCATTTTATATTGGGACTTTTAAAGCTTCCAGGCTCCCTACCACATAGTGGAGAGCCTTGGCACCTTGAGAGCTGTAGCTCCAGCCAGGAACCTTGCTTGTGTTTCCATGGAAGTTTGTGGATACCACACCATTTCCATGAAATGTTTCCATTCTGATGAACTGGTATTTTCTGATAAAACCAGGTTTGGAAAATTCCTGTCTAGCTCTAGTTATGAGCTGCAAAAATCAAACGAGTGGCCAGGTCTGTCAGAGGATGGAGCAGAGTTTCCTGACCAGTCACAGATAGAAGTGCGAGTTTTCTGTCATTATAACTCTATGGGCATACAACACTGAGGAATGAAGAAGGGTCCCAATGCTGTAAACCAACTTACCAGTCTGGGAGGAGATACCTTGGAGAGTTGGGGCTGCTGCTGACATTCAAAACACTTACCTCATGACCAGCATCAACTCAATGTTGTCTGTGTCAAGCTTTAAGACATAACTTTCTGTTCTTAGCATCACTTAGAGAGCGAGAGCCTGTCAGGAAATGCAAAAAGTTAATGTTCCTAATGTAATGTTCACTTGATCACAGAACTGCACTATACCTTATATTCCTGAGCAGTTAAATACGTCTATCTACTACATGTATTTTAAAAAATATATTTCAGGTTGATGCTGCAACATCTGTGCATTTCCCAGATTTTTTTTTTAAACTATCCAACTTTACTCCATATTTGTTTTTAATTTAAAAAAAAAATTCTTAAAAATGGCAAGAGTCAGTTTTGCGTATTTAACTAGTAACAAAGAGGTTTTGATTCTGATCACCTTTATTCCAGTTTTATGCCTGTATAACTCCATTAACTTCTCAGGAGTTCCTCCCAGTTACTACAAACGTCAATGATTAAACTCAAGCCCTGAATTTTTAAGGGGAACAGGATAACAAAGGGCTGTGTTTCTATCTTTGGTGCTGTTATTGTTTAGCCTGATAGATTCTTCTGCAAAACAAATGCCACAAGGCAACGGCACCTTGATTTACAGCTTTTGCAGTGTATCACCCCCACTTAGGAAAAATAAAAATGTAAAACCTAATTCTCCTATTCCTTACACCAAAGACAGTCAGGTGAAACTGTATGTGTGAACAGAATCAGACTCATGGCATCCTGAATGTGTTTCAACTGGATTTGGGCAGTAGTAGTAGCAAGGTATGGATCTAGAATGAGATTAGGTTCAGATTTAGTCGGGTTTGAGGTAGAAGCCATGCAAGCGACTAAGGCTTGGATTCTACCTTACTGAAATTTCATGAACTGTGCTTTCATCGTTTTAGCCAAAGTGGCGGTCAGACCATTCAATGATGTTTTGCCGTCTTTCATGGTGGAAGCTTCTCAATATCAAACTAGAATCTTATCCATTCTACCAACTTAAGCAAAAACCTTGAAATAGCAACTTCTGAGATTTCAGCTGCATCCAACCCCGAATAGGCCTCTTCTGCTTTGGGATTTAATTGCAATCAAAACTATGGATCCAGGCATTCAAATCAGTACTTTTCTTGAAACAAACTGGGCTTTGGATTCTAAAGCTCCATTTAAGCCCATTTCTCATTTGAATGAGAGACTTAAAATCTGCTTCATGTAATTAGTATCAGCAGTAGACTGAAGGCAGCATCCCTGAACCCATTATGCTGTTCTGAGTGAAGGTGCATTCTGGACTCAGCAGTGATTAGATACCCAGGGTGACAGGTGCTATTAGAAAAACCTAGATAAATTGGATACAGTTATGAGCTGGGTAAATCTTGTTGTGGTTTGAGTTAAAATGCCATTGAGATTGAAGGGAATTCAAAATGATCAATTAACAATACTGTAAGCATAAGCCCCCAACTAAGACAGGGTGGGTATGAACCTGCCAGGAGCTTATGGCTGATTATTGGTTGGGATGGAGGTGTCACATGAACACTGAAAACAGACAAGAATAGAGCGGGGGGCAGAGGCAAGAAAGCCAAGCAAGAGCCTGTAGGCACAATAGGATCCTGGAAAAAAGCCAGAAAGATTGCTTTTGGGTCTGGTGTTGGCTAGCAAGTCTTCGGGGCTGTAAATTAAGAACTGCTCCCTTTGTTCTTGGTTCCTTCTATGTTCTGAGACACAGGATTTTGTACATTATTTGTAAATAAACAAGATGACATCAAAGAAAATACTAGACTCCATTAATTTCTACTTCCAACTGGAACAACCCCATGGCCCCAAACTTTGACCAGCTGCGTAGGTTGAAAAAGGGCAGCACTACCATAGATTAAATTGGTAGAGGATGGGGCGTCTTTAGGCTCTGTATGTTAGCAAATTCTTATTGAGCAAGCTGAGGAGTGTTTTTCACCTTCACTCAATTTTAACATTCAGCTCCCCACCCCATAAACCTAGCCCTCCTACCCTACTCTAGTGAAACTTCATATTATTAGCATCTTCAATCCAAGAATATCAAGCACTTTGCAAACATTAACTAAGTTTTGACATCTGTAAAATAGGCAAGCATTAGGACTCCTATTTATACAGATGAGAAAACTGAGTCAGAGAGAGAATGTTACTGGGCCAAGTTCCCCACATAATGCTGTTTATTCAGACAGCGTGCTTGCAGGTAGAATTTCACCCTAACTCAATAGAGCTAGGTTGAATTATTATATGTGCTGGTACTGGGAACTTCTTATATGATTTTTAAAGGGATATTCATAATCACATTTATGGGCCATGCTGTTCTAATCGTGGGTTTTCATCCAAAGACTTTTCCTAACAATGCCAAACTAGATGACAGTATTGCATTACACACACAAGTTGAGTTAAGAATAAAACAGACCACATTTATTTC
The DNA here is from genome assembly GCF_965152235.1 of Eretmochelys imbricata. Classification (NCBI taxonomy): domain Eukaryota; kingdom Metazoa; phylum Chordata; order Testudines; family Cheloniidae; genus Eretmochelys; species Eretmochelys imbricata. The sequence continues at coordinate 190,151,316 of NC_135572.1, read as the reverse complement.
AGTTCTTATGTATAAGATTTGAACTCAGGTCTCCACAACTGAAGTATCAGTATACAAAGGACTGCATTATGTAGCCCCTCACCCCTCCATAAAGTCTGTTTTTGCAGGGGGGTTTCATACCCATGAGATGGGCAGTTTTACAGTGTAGTCTACTTGTCATTGCAAACAAATTGAGTTTCAGCACCTTGAAGCTGAAATGGTGTTGATCCAATGATGTATTACTCAAAATATGTAGCCCACTGAGAGAATCAACAGGGAAACTGCACTTTTTAAATTAGTTTTTTAAGCTTATAGATTGACAGTGGCAAAATTCTTTGGCCTTATCACTGGTGGCAGGCGCAGTGTACTCTATTAACAAATTGAATGTTATTTTCAGAACAGGTGCTAGAGTGGCAGGTTGAGCCTCAGGCATCCAGTCACCTTCTCTGTTGTCCTATACTCCATCCTGCACATAACTGCAGAGGATGCTCCTTCAGTGTTGGATGCAAACAATTTCCTATATTTGCTTTATACATATACATTTTGCAATACCACAAAAGGACTTTTTGAACTGAGAGATAAGCAAGTAAAACTTCCCCCCAGTTTTTTGATGTTCATGAAGTATCTGGACCCTGCCTTTAAACCTCTTCATAGTATTGAATCAGTTTTGTTGAAACCAATTTAAAAAAAGTTTAGGGTGAGATTTTTCAAAACTGTCTAAGGGATTTGGATGCCCAGTTCCCAATAAAATTAACAAGAATTGGGTATTCAGTTCCTCTAGAAAGGTTTGAAAACCCCACCCTTTGAATTTGTTGTTTCAAGAAGGGCAGTTATCGGAATACGTACAACCTTCTGATCTCCACTGAACTACTACCTTTCCAAACCTTTGAATGCATGAGGACCAAAAGCTTTTTGTTAATCCCTTCTCTTAAGGTGTTTCTTGCAGGAATGCTGTAACAGGATCTGCCAAACATCCATTCTAGAAGCTGGTGATGTGATTCTCAGGGGGGAGCATGGGGTGTCGCAGGAATGGTGCTTCCGAGTTTTAACAACGAACAAAGGTAGACACCAAATTACACACACTTTTTTGGGTAGAGAGCAAAATCCTGCTTACAGATCTTAAACACCTTCCAGTTTCAACCCCTCCTCAAGTTAGGTACAGTTGCTTGTGGTGGGGTGGGAAGACTGGAAGACAAGATGAGGAAGTCTTGTCTCCTTCAGTTTACTTTTCAGTATCCTGTTTATGTCCTTTTCAATGTGGCTGCATGAATAAAAAGTTCTTAATCCTGGTGTCTCCAGGTTTTTTTACTACAAATAATAGTACAATATGTATATTATATTAGGATCTGAAGGGTACAAGCACGATTGGGAACCCATCATCCAGGACACCACACAAGACAGACCAGACAATTCCTTGGTTAGAGTTTGTTTTCAGCCCTAGGTCTGGAGGAGACAGCTACCCTTCCTGGACAGAGAACCCTCTGCTTCAAATTAATATTGATTGATAACTGCAGTGCGATGGGATATCGGTTAGCTAGACTGACAATTATTTTAAAATTTAAAACACTAGCATGATGTACATTAATATGAATATTACTAAATCACATACACAGATTTCTATATACACAGCCCTCGTCCTCCCAGTCAAGCATTAGAATCACGCAATCTCTGGACTAAGTCCTTGTCCCTTAACTGCCACCAGAGAGGATTGTTACCTTGACAGTCTATATTATGGTTTTAATTTTAAATTAGTGAAGAGATGGGCAATGCACTACTTCCTTTGAAATACTATTCCATGATCTAAATAAAGAATGTTTCTAGGAAATGTGTGTCAGCCATTTTTTGTTCAGTTTTCTGCCATTACTTCTTGTTAGATTGCCATAGACGAAATAATTCTTCTCTCCCTCCCTATGCTATTCAAATATTTCTGGGTAGTTATACTTCTCACTTTCCTTATAAATAGATTGTTGACCCCTTCCGCACATTTATGAGTACTTACTTCTGTGACTAGTCACACTAACTTCAATCTGGACCATTCATTATTTAGCCAAGGTATACATACTGGTATCTAGTTCTTTAAATTTGTTCATATACATCAATCCCTCTACTCCAGTCTTTGAATTCTCTCCAAATTGTCAGCATCTTTCTATTCTTCAGATATGTATATCATCTAATGCCCACTTGCACCAGGTGGTGTTTATAGCTCTCTCAAGTTATCATTTGCTATATACAACTTTATTTCCATGCGAAACATGGCTGGTATATGTAAGGCTGCTTTGACTATCTGCTGCCTTTGCAATAGTGGTGTGCCACAGCAATTACAACTACACATGTATGCCATCTGGTCAAGGACTGTCAGCAAAAAATGCTTTGCAAATTATGTGTTATTGCTTTTTAAATAGCAGTTTACAGTCCACATTAAGGATAAGTGTCTTACTAAATTCCAAATGCATACTCAGTCCTCTAGTTTGTAAAGTGGATTGATGTTTTAATACAAAAATATTAGGAGTGGAACTTGAAGAACGGCAGAAAAAGATCTGTTGATTATAGACATTAGCCTGAGTTCAATGATTTATTTAAATTTAACAGAACCAAGGTTGTTCAATCTGGGGCTCAGTTTTACTCCTTCTGCTTTGTATGCATCTTTAGGAGAATCATACTGAAAATGCTATAGTCTAGTTACTCCAGTATTAGAAGAGATTCTACCATCTGAAATTAGTGCAGTATAAACTAAGTGCAATGTTTATCAATATGTTACATGCTCAACACCTTCACTTGTATGAAGATTTTCTGTCTTCGAGATAAACTTATCTGTCATGATTGTATTCATGAACCAGTAAAAAAGGAAATACTGCGTACCCACATAGCATCTGAGCAGAGTTTGTGAGGCACAATGTTGCACCAATATAACATCTTTCATCAGGGGATTTCAAAGCAGTTCTCAAATGTTAATTAAGCCTCAGAATACCACTGTGGGTAAGCATTACTTACAGAATTGTAATCTGCGGCACGAAGATTCAGCAGTTTGCTCAAAGTAACACAAGAAGTCAGACAGTGGCAGAACCTGGGAACTTGAGAATCTTGGCACATAGCCTCCTACTCTAAACCACATTCAGCTGCCAGAAGGAGAAAGTGTTTTGATGCAGATGTTCATTACTTGCAGCTGCTTGTTTGCACCTGGTATCTGAAGGACGTGTCTGGGACAAGGTCCCGTGCTCCTTGATATTACACAGATGGGAACTCAAACATAAAATAAATTCTCTTGCGTAAGTTCTGGCTAGCTCTCAGAGTCATTGGTGTCAGTAGCTGCTAAGGGAAGTTCACAGAGTCACTGTATTTGCACAGGTGAGTGTGGTTTGAGGAGGGGATGGGCAGTACACTCAATCTTTACAGCTGCTTCATGAAAGTTCATAGCACACTTCCATGAGCACCAGTTTCTAGCTGCTAGTCTCCACATATGAGTGATGGAGACCAAGCATGTCCCTTAGCCCATGGCTACCTCTATCCATCCACTATAGACATGGAGCACTCTTACGCAATGCTCCCATTTAGCACTCAAGACAAAAAGCCTCCAAAAATATCTGGCCAGACAAAGGGTGAGAGGCTGTGATATGTTCCCTGTGTCAAGAGACCTATGCAGGACAAGAGAAGGCTTTGTCCTTAATTTCCTAGTGTATTTATTGATTTTAATTCATTTCCTAATATCAAATTATGTTTAAGGGAGCCATATTGCTTACAAACACTTATTCTCAAAATGTTACAGTCACTGAAAGGAAACCATTTTTTTTTGGTGATTTTTCAAACAGTTCTACTGTTCCCAGCCCTCCCCCAATGAACATAAGAACGGCTATACTGGGTCAGACCAAAGGTCCATCTAGCCCAGTATTCTGTCTCCTGACAGTGGCCAGTGCCAGGTGCCCCACAGGGAATGAACAGAACAGGTAATCATCAAGTGATCCATCCCATCACCCATTTCCAGCTTCTGGCAAACAGAGGCTAGGGACGCCATTGATGGACCTATCCTCCATGAATTTATCTAGTTCTTTTTTGAACCCAGTTATAGTCTGGGCCTTCACAAGATCCTCTGGCAAAGAGTTCCACAGGTTGACTGTGTGTTGTGTGAACCTGCTGCCTATTAATTTCATTTGGTGACCCCTAATTCTTGTGTTATGAGAATGAGTAAACACACACTTCCTTATATATTTTCTCCACCTCTGTCATGATTTTATAGACCTCAATCATATCTTCCTTTAATCATCTTTTTCCCATGCTGAAATGTCCCTGTCTTATTAATGGATGTTTCTAGTTGTTGGCTCTGTATGGGCTCAGCAAATCAGAATTATTTGGCAACTAGTTTCATTTGTGCAAGTGATGTTTACATTAAACTGCTGTACTTTGGTCAATTGGACCAAATTCTTCCTTTCCCCTCAAACCCTAGCCTCATATCTCTATGCTCTCCCATGGCACCTTCCAGCTAAATCTCCCAATGCAAGCTGACAATTCTACTTTTGACTAATGTAAGAGACTGTAATTTACCTGAAAGCCAAGCATAAACAAGACAGAGTCCTAGATGGTAGCAACACAGAGCAATTATACAGCTGCCAGAGAAATCATCATGTAGATCTCACCAGATTTCCAGGTGGCTGAGAGTCGTACTATTTTCTGAGAACCTTTAGAAATATTTCTACTAAAAGGTCACCAATCCTAGCAAACCCTGCTCTTTCTTCCAACCACAATTTGGAAACCTGCTCAGGTCAGCTGCTACCCCTGGACCCTGTGCACATCCAATACATTCAAGCGACTGTACTCTGAACAAGATTTTCAACAATGGCTCCTCTGGCCAGATATTCAGAAGTGCCAAGAACTAAACACTCCCATGGGAGTTAGGAGGAAGTAGAACTCAATGTGGTGAGCACCTTTGAAAATTAGAACTTTTACTTCTCTTCATGCTCACTATATTCACCTTAACTAACCAGTAAGCCTCATTTCTGTGGAGTTGTTGTGGGGGATTCTCTCACATCTATGAGCACTTTACATGTGTCCCCACAATAAGCCTAATCCTACTGCCCTGAAGTCAATATGACATCAACATCAATGGGAGAAGGACCAGGGCCATAGTGGACACCTCTTTGCATACTGACTTTCTGTAGCACTCTGCTGTATATTGTTCCCTTTTCCACAGTTTTACTGCAACCCACCCACTAGATTCTCAACATGGATTAGGACCGTCAAATTTCTCCCAAAGCCATATCTTTGACAACAGCAAATTCTAACAGCCTCCCACACTGGAATGGCATTGTCTGAAACCATTAGGTTACATTCTATAATGCTCAGGATATATTGAACTTAGATAGTTAAGTGTTTTAGATCCTAGAAAACTTAACAGATGCTGATAAGAAACATGAAGTAATGGTGAGAGAAAAGGGAGCATGAATAAATCAAGAGAAAACTCCTTAAGATCTCTTTGGTAGTGGATAAGAGAGATTTTGTTCTAGATTTTATTTTTAAGCCATCTCTTTAAACATGCTAATGAAAGATCAATAGTTTGAGCTCATAATAAATATACCATTTCATTTTTGTTTTAAGTGCTTTGTTAAAGTTCAAGTGTGTGTTGGCGGGAGGAGGAAAAACTATTTTTTCTGATGTTCAACATCAGAAAATGGCGTTATGCAGCATATGGCTGCTTGGGCTTGTCTGCATTATTTGTTCTAGACAGGAATTTTCTAAGTAATTGTAAATCACTCCTATACACAAATGAGGTAACGAGAAATCACCATCTTACCCTAGACTTATATCAGCTGTGCTGTGGAGTGAACAATTATATTTCTTTTTTTAGCTTAAGCAGGCACAATCTAGGGAGACAGAAGGAATGGACTTGGACTCAAGGTATCTGGGTGCTATTCCCAATTCTGCCACTAGCTGACTTGCTGTAGACTCTTGGACAAGTCACTTCCCTTCTCTGTGCTGCTGCTTAACATGGAAGCTCTTTACAGAAGGGACTGCCTCTTCTGTGTTTATACAGTGCCTGGTACGAAGGGAGTCGTATTTCAGTTGAGGTCTCTATGCACCAATGCAAATCATGAATTTAGGTACCACAATTCAAGTCAACATACTCCAACATTCACCACACTATGGTATCTGAGAAAGAAGGTTTTTTTTCATTCAGCGTATAGAAAAAATATCCTGGTGTCTCAGATCTCAGAGCGTGGGAGCTCTTGGTAATGCTGGAGTTTAGTTATAACCCATATACGTGCATATGCCCTGCACTTTATATAACAAATAATATTATGTAGGTATTTCATTTTCCAAGCAACAGCACAACATTGCCTTTGCTATTTGTCACACATTTGTTTTCTGTGTTGGTACATCTTACTGAAGTCTCATCTGTATAGGCAGCTGACAAAAGCATCTAGCTTATAAAAAAAGCTCAGTGGAGTATCAGCAATAAAGAAAAAGAGGGAAAAATCATAGAACATGATGTTAAAGGTCACAGCCACCATTGGGGGGTGGAGGGGTCTCGCTCCCACAGGCAGGTCAGATACCAGAATATGAAAGGTCTATTAGAGAACCGTCACATTACTGATACTTTCACTGCTGTTGCTATGACTAGCGTTGCTAGGGAAGTGTCTGGCCAAAAACCACCTCCTAAAGGCACTAGGCACAGGATATGAATTTGAGGAAAGCAGTGATATATTAATGTCACGAAGGGCCATATATTTTTCCTCTTCCTCCTCAACTGGATAGTTAAAAAAATAAAAAACAACCTGTAATAGGGCAATGAGAACTAAACTCCAACATATGACATTGCAGATTCTTAAGTGGCATAATAAAGAAGTCAGTACCAGTATCAGTCCATTGCATATTTAGCTAAAATGTTCTCCTTGGTGGTGAAGCATGGAAGACAGATAATCTGACAGCTGTAGCAGACTGTGGCCTCTGGACATGACTAACAAATAACAGCTCCCTTTCTTCAGAAGCAGGGGAAGTGGCAGTGGTTATAAACAGCACTAAAAGATTGAGACATGATTAGTATTAGTCTCAGTCATAACAGCCCATTATATCATTCACATATTTGTAAACTGCTTGATAGACAAAAAGCACTAACTAATTATAATGTTCTCTACATTTGGTTGGTGATAGCTATCTGCTGTAATAAACACAAAATGAAAGAGCTCTGTGGCAGATAGTCAGTTGTGCAGTATAAGGGAGCTGTTGCCCCTCATCCATTTTTCTGAACCTTGCATATGCCAGTTACTTCCTTTATGGAGCTGAATCCTATTTGCCTTAAGAAAAAAATCACACAAATAATGGCATTGACTTCAATAAGATAGGAACAAGCAGGAACTGGTCAGCAGGAGGATCTCTATGGAAATTCTAGAGCACAATATTTGTCCCCTTTTTTGTAGTTTGTCTTGCAATACTACAGTGATCACCCTTAAATCTGCCGTTTGCTTTTAATACCAAGGTAACCTTGTCTTAGTTCTTGCACTATTTTGCATAAATCCCAATTGCAAGTACAGGTAATTCTGCAAATACTAAGGCAACTTTAGCAGTTTACCTCTATTTAATGAAAGGTGGCAACTGAGTGAGAGAAATTCAGCTCTCCAGAGGAGATGGAAAAAGAGAAGAGCGGTAGATTTATTTAATGTACATAAAGCTACAATCCCAGAATCAAGGCACCATTGACATGCTTACATATTTATATTCTTTTTACCACATCTTGTGTGTTTTTTTGTCTGCTTAGACTGTCTCAGGGAAAGGGACTTATTTCCTTAGAGCTTACTTAAAAGCCGGTTTATTTTCCACCAAAAAAATTCCCACCGTTGCTATCAGCCTTGCAGCTTCCATGGTGGGATCTCTACTGTAGACAAGCTGCTGCCACCTGCCAACTTTTAACCCCTATCTCTTCTCTATCTGCTCTGAGGACAATTAGATAAAATGGAATGCTTTGCAGCAACTCTGAGCCCTCCCCATCTAGTGTCCCATCACCAGCCATAGTTCTAAGGTTTGCATTCAGACACCATGCCTCTACTAAAACATCACATGCAGATACGATCAACTAGATTATAGCTGTATGGAAATGATATTGATTCATCTAATACAGAGCTAGCAGTGCACACTTATTGTCAGGATGGAAGCTTTAGTACAAAATTTGCTCATGAATATGTTTACTGAGAGAGTTTATGCAACAAAACCAGAAATTATAAAAAAAATTAGTGCCTAAACCGAAATTGCAATTATTGAATACTTACAAAAAAGCAGGAAAAGAGCTGAAACAATATTTCATTGAAGTGGTTACAAATGTGAATGGATTTGGTTTATTAATTGCTGTATATAGATTAGATACAGATTTTAACGGTCATCTTAAAAGGTGTTGTGTGCCTTACTAACAAGGTCCCCACACACCACTGCCTGCTCCCTTTTGTGGCTTCCGACTCTGACCCTCAGCTCTTGTTTCCTGGTTTCTGACTCCAACTCAGCCCACTAGGCCTGGCTGCCCGTGTTCTGGCTGTGACATTAAATGATTTTTCCAAGATAATACTCTATTCTGAAGCAAAGCTGTGAATTGAACCCAGATTTCCTAAGTCCCATTCCATTGTTTTAATCACACATCCAATCTATTTCTGATTTTTTTTTAACAAAACTCCTGTCTGCGTTTTGGTTACATACATTATACACATGAAATAGTGTCCTTTTATTTAAACCCCATTTATCTTAATTAATTCAATAACCCTGTTCCATTTAAATCAACAGGTTTCTAGTTTAAGTAGCATGGAAGTTATACCATCACCCTCCCACTCTTTCCAGAACCAAATTTAAATTGAAGTTGTGTTATGACTTGTGTCGAGAACTCAAACCCCCAGACGGCACGGTTCGTTGTCTGACCGGAGACAGACAGGCAACACCAGCAAGGTCTGAACACGAAGCTCTTTATTGAAGAGTGCACACAACAATAAAGAGCAGCCCATCTCCAAAGAGAACCAGCAGCCTCTAAGTAAAACTAACAGGTTTTTATAGACAGCTCTGTCGCGTCACAGATTTATTCATAAAGCAGCTCACCACTCCCCTATGTTAGTTAAAATCCGCCTTCTCTATTATGCATGCACTTCTACCCCCTTATTGTAGATAACTTTTAGCAAATCATAATGCTTCACTAACTTTATTGGTATGGGTGTCAACCAGGAGACGAGGAGTTAAGAACAGACATAACACAAAACCAAGGAGTGGAAAACAGCACCTCCGTATCTCAACAAGACAGTTCCCAGAACATCTGGTACCAAAATGCAGGAATGCAGGCCTCCCCTTTTTTCTTACTCCCTGCAACTTAAACAAGTATTCTTTTATTCTATTTACCTCATTCAGGGACTTTCCCAGCAACCTTTATTGGCCTGACTTTGGTTCGGTTGGCATAACTGCTTCATATTTAATTTTTCTCACCTAACACGTGGAAAGATCATTATATAACTGTTGCTATTTTATTTTCCTGACTTAAAATATTTGATTCCTCCTGCTACATGGTTCCTTTCTTTTGAGTTTAGTGGATCATTTTACAGAAAATGCATCACTCTTCAATGATTTCCATACAAGAAAGTGAGAAATTCTGTTGTCAGTTGCACTGGGGGTTCTGAAGCTTAATATTTGTAAAGTACTTTGCACTTTAACAGAGCCTTCCATAGAAAGATCTCAAAGTATTATTTTATTAATAACAGCCTTTCCCCTGGAAACTTCTCTCTCATCTCCACAGGAGAAAGAAAAACTACAAACAAAAAGATAATGAGGGAAGAGGCCATCCAAATATTTTACAACCTTAAGCAAATGTTTGAGATGTGGGGCAATGCATCAGTAGGATCATTTTATTTTACCTAGTTTTCCCATTCTGATATTCTCTAAAACTGAGTTGTCTTCATATGGCTTGTCTGAACAGTGGGGTAATGTGCTTAGTTGGGTGGGGGATTGACTGTTAAAACACCTACATGCTGTGCATTAATGGGTTTATGTAGACCCTGCTGGTGTGCACTAATGGTTCCCTAGTGCTCTTTAAACAAAACTGCATTAAAACCCATAGGGTGTAAAATGCTGAATAGCTTGTTCTGGTTTTTCTGTGCTATAGTAGAAAGTGGGTTTTGATGTGGACAAAGTGGCAAAATGATAACAGACAAATGCATGGAATTAAGTGGCAGGCCACAACTTCTATGAAACTAACACAGGAGAGACACGCTAGCTGCTCATCACCCATACTCTCCTATACCAGGCATTTAATTGGTTCCAGTGTGGGGGTTACCGGGCCCCTTATCATACAATCTAAAACTAGCACCAGAGTTATATGGGAAAGGAGCCATTTAACCCATGACACAGGGTAGGGTCTCCTCAGCTTACCCCGTAGGACTCAGCTCTCTGAGTTCTAGCACTCTCCCCCACGAGAAGGTACAGCAGGGTGGGGACCTCTGCCTTTGAAGGCCACAAGGTCCAACCTTCCCTGGCACATGAGTCAAGTCCCAGCACCAAATTCCCAGCTCTTTTACCTGTGAGAAGCATTCATTTGATTCTTTTAACTGCACTGGAATCCAGCTGCAAGTTGCAGGGAACTCCTCCACCCTATACCTCAGTTAGGTACTAAGTGTGTTCCTCTCAATTTACTGAGGTTCTGTTAGGAGGGCAAAAACCTTCTTGGTCTACTGCCAATTGGCACATGGAAGAAATAATTCCTTCCTAACCCCCTAGACAGGCACTCAGCTAAACCCACAGCATCTGTCAGGCCAGGTTTCCATTCCAAGTTCAGGTGGGCTGCTGGAACAGAGCCAAGAGAGGCTCGAAATGACCCTTGCACTGAGTTAAATCCTTTCCCCCAGCTGGCAAGAGGGTGCCAGAGATTCTCAAGGGGAGGGGCTACCTATTGTACCTTGGTGAGTGTGCATCCCCCTTGCTACTGGAACTGTCCACCTTTCACCACTGACCACATCAAGTTCCCCCACCCATTGATGTGAATGGGTGACACTTATTCAAAGACGACACATAGAAAGGGTCTCCCGAAGAACATTCAGGAAACAAAACTATAACTTATAGCTTTAAAGATACGCTAGGAATTCTTCAATTTTATATTTTGAAAGTTTAATTTTTTATGGAAGTTAGTACTTAGATGTTACGCCTTGGGGCAGGGACCATCTTTTCATTATGTGTACACGACGCCTAGCACAATGGATTATTGCTCCCTGATTGAGGCCTCTAGGCACCACTCAATACAAAATATAAACAAGCACAAACACCATACCAAATTACAACACAATATGGGTATTTTGAAGTGCTATTTTCAAACAGAGAATTAGGCATATTTAGGACATTTATGAAGTTGACAAGTTAAAACAGAAAGTAATCAATTTCTCACACTTTTATCAGCTCAAATTTCCATCATCTTTCATTAATCTAAGCTAGTATTAGATACAACATATATAAGAAGCTTTAAATGTGTTGAAGACAAATACGTTTTTCAAAGGAAAATAAAACCACTGCATTTCCACTAACTCAAAGAAATTGAAAAGAAAAGGAACTTTGTGAGGTGAAGCAATTCTTCTCCAAGAGAAAATGTGTTGTTCTACTGGTTTAAACAAAATGTCCTATCATTTTCCTAAAGAGCCCTCTCTTGCTCATTCAGCAGAATTTCTACTCTTCCTCTATCCTTCTACATGATGCGGTCTCAGAAGACTGTGGCCGTATCGATGCTTTATCATCATTGGAACCCTGGTAAAGTAGGATTTTTTGGACATTTGAAGCATGTGTGCGTAATTAGAAAATGATTCAGCAGTGTATTCCTCAAGTGTCTTTTAAACTCACTGAAGGTTTAGACCCCTTTTTGAATATTCTTATTCACATGAGTAGCTTTAACTGCGGCTTCTCACATCAATAAATTAAACCAAACTAATCATATAATTGAACATTTGCAGGATCAGGCACTTAGTTATCTACTAATTTGTATTTGAATTATGTTTCTTTATTGCAAAGATACTAAAATCAGTACACTCCATTTAAGGATCCAGTGTGACCAGCACTGAAGCAAACAATAAATGTATCAAATAGCTTTCATTTAAGTTGAGTAGAACCATTTTGACAAAACGCAAGATGACAGAAGCTCATTTAAGTTGTGACAGGTATACTATGATATTTATTCAAAATTATTATGTGCTGATGAATATCTGTCATATAAATATAAGTTTACCAAGAACATTCATTTTCCCAATTACCAGTGGGAAATCATGTATAAACACAAAAAGTATAGTATGTAACAACTAACACCTTAGTTATTTTTCCTCTGGCAACATCTGCTCAATCATATGCCTATAACAGACATATTTTAGTGGGTATTAACATCTAAGTTCAATGAAAACTGAAAGCATTCAAGATTTATGAACATGCAGTTCTCATGGGAGATAGTTTTGAAATGTTGAAGGGGAATAGTTGGGTGAGGAGATTAAGAAGCATAGAGCTGAACTGCTGATATCCCACATCACTATCTGAATAGACAGAAGTGACCAAAATGTTTTACCCTCTGACTGCTACTCAGTGGCTGATGTGAAATGGAATCTCAGCCCATCACCTTGTAGATAGATGTCCACATGACAAACACCATCTCTGGAACGGACACTCTAGATAGAAGTTTCATTCAAGAAAGCAAAAGACTGAATGGATGCAGAGAATGAGTTACCTTCACAGATATGGGACCTTTCACAGAGTCTCTTGGGCACAGTAAACATGGTAGAGCACAGGTGGTCTATTTCACGAGTGACTTTAGAGACATTGTGTAAGTGGGTCCCTCCCTCCCTTTTTTAGTCTACCCATTAAAACATAATGGCACTGAAGTATCATCTGTGACCATCTGGAACAGGATTGTTACAGCTTCTTTTATTCACAATTTTAATACACTTAGGAAGAGAACAAACACACAGTTAGGGACGTGCTTCAATATCTCTCTTCCATGTTCCCTCAAAAAAAACAACAAAAGATGGTCCTACTGGAACGAGGGACAGTACGGTACAAACAGTAATCTCAAGAATGACTGATGCAAATCCTTACCCATTCAGATCAATTGTTCTGATGGGATTTTAGATTCAGTGCTGGACTGAGGGCTCAATTCCACACTTTTTACCCAAGAATGTGTTCATTTGGAATGATAATTTAAACGCTAAAAACATACTGGTGCTAGAGGAAGAGGAACAGATCCTGAGTAACCTCCATTCTCCCCTGCTAGAGTCCGTCACTCTCTCCCTTCCCTCTATACAATTAATTTTAAAAAGCTGCCCATCCTAGAAGGCTAGGATCCCAGTAGGATTAATTGAAAATAGAGCTGGCTTTGTCCCAGATCATGCTTTTCTAACCAAGCACCACTTGCTTTACTAGCAGCCTCTTATTGAGGCTTTGATTCCCCCCCCCAACCCAAACTATTTTAAAATACTCATATTCCAGCCCTCCCCTCCTGTTCAGTGAAGGAAGGGGCTGTGAGAGGAGCACACTGCAGGACCAATCAGGGTGTAATTAGCCTGCTCTGGCTCCTGCACACTTGTGGCCAGGGGAAGGAAAAAACAGAGTGGGATTAGTCAAGTGTTGTAGGAATAGTGGGGGTGGAGGGATGTAAGTTCTTAAAAATCCCAGAACCTAGGGTCATGTGATGAAATACTGTCAGTTTCCATTAAAACAAGAGTGTTTAGCTCATGTTTGCAGAGAAGAGCTTGAGAATGTGAACCCAGAAAGCTCAGACACACCCACAAGTATCCAAATGTATTAAAAAAAAATCTCATGATTTTCTGCAGCCTGATTAAAGATTTTTGAACACTGTAAAAATATGTTACAACTTAAGGGGGGGAACGTAGCAAAGATGTATTTATTTTTACTGGGCAGAAAGTCTGCCTCTCAGAGTCTGATCCTCGGTGACCTTCCTGCAGCCTTCCTCTAGTTCTGCCACTGTACAGGCAATTCCTTCAGGACCCCACTAACTAGGCAAGGAGACATCTCCTTTGTATTATACTGAATTAATATGTTCCTTTCATTATCTAGCCTTCCTGCACATCTGTTTTTCTGCAGACAACAACATTGGCAACAAAATTGAGCATCCCTATACTGAAGAAATAGTTTCTGGTTTCATTGTTCAGATTTCCTTGTTGCTGTCTAAAACAAGAGCATAGTGCATGTTGAACCAGATGACTGAAGGGATGCTTTTAGATCAGGTGTACATGGAAGGCATTAAGTCATACAGCACTTATAAGGCAAGACTCAGGAAGTAACTGATAGCCAAAGACATCATAGAAAAACTACACCAAAATGTCAATTTTCTTGCAGGGGTAGTAAGAAAGGATATATTTATTTATCCTACTCATGGAACTCCTGAAGCACCTGCCAGGTGTATTACAGACTCACAGGGACCATTACCAGCCAAAAAGGCACTGCTTCTCCTACTGCCTCATGTTTTCTTTGAGGAAACAGAAACCAGGTGTGTTTCATTAGCAATAAGGAATACAAACAGAGGTGCCAGTGTTAATGCAGTGGCACGACTATCTGTCTTCTAGCTTCTCCCAAGAGCTAACTCCAGACTTGGGGAGCCCCAGGTCATTCCTCAAGCTAGGCCCCTCCTGACACCTGATCCTCTTTCTCCAATTTCACTCATCATACTACATTAGGGAGTCCCTGGTAGAATTAAAGAAAATTAGCATCCAGGTGTAATTGAGAATGACTAATGTCCCAAACAGCTGGGAATCCAGAGCCAGGATGTGTGCAGCAGGCTTTTGAATGGCACCCGTGGTGATAATCTATCCAGTTGTTTATCCAAGACTGAGTCAGGATTAGCTCACTGAACCAGCATGCAGTACCAGGAGACTTTGAATGTACTAAGTGTAGATACTAATTGCTAAATTGAGAACTAGACCTAGACCACTAACTGTGTGTGTGTGTGTGTGTGTGTGTAATATTGTGCAAAACTTTCCAAGCATATATTGGGAGCAGTTTATTTTTTTAGTAGTACAGTAATTAGATGCACTTAGTGTTGTGGTATTTTCTGTTTGTTATATTCTGAAAAAAGGGACAAAACTAAAAGTCAAAGGCAGATTATTAACACACATCACTGAATAGATTTTGGAGCTAAGTACAATTTGGCTTCATAAAAGGGAGATGTCAAATATAAGTGGGCTGTAGGAGGGTTATATATATGGAAAACAAATGTCAAATCTCTATTTTTTTCCCCTGAACAAAAAACACCTGTAAAAAGAAAAAAAAATGAGTGTAAATCTCAAAGATAGCTCACTTTCATTGGATAAGTTATGTGAGCATACCAATACATTGGTGTTTATTTTTAAATGGTTAGGATTTCATAAATAAGATTAGAAAAATATACACTTTGTTACTCTCTGAAAGGCAATTGTCACACTTTCAAACACTGTAGTTAACGTTTCTTTTTCCAGCACTACTTATAGATATGGTAACCATATGTTTCATATTTACTCATCAGGTTTTTAATCACTTTCATAGAGGTGTTAAAATACTAAACGGCTCTATCCAGCTCTGACATCTTTAATTTACAAGTTTAGAGTCCAGTCCTGCAGTTCATATGCAGGCAAATGCTCATTAACTCCAATTTTGAACTGCACTGACCAGGGGAAAGAGTACATTCTAGGTTAAAAAGCTCTTTGGTTCCTTTATATAATTTTGAAACATTTTAGCAAATTTAATAAAGATGGGTGCAGAATCAGACCTTCGACATCTTTATTAGATATGGACAATAAACGACAACCTATCCGGAAAGGCAGCGTTATCTACTCAGTAGATTACTAAACTGGGCCTCTGGAGACCTGGTTCTATTTCCAGTTTTTCCACTGGCCTACTGCATGATTTTGGGCAAATCACATACCCAATGTACCTCAGTTTCCCCCATCTGCAAAGTGGGGATGATTATTTTGTGTGTGTGTGTGTACTCACATTTTAATAGTTCTAATTAGCATTTTTCATCAGTAGATTTCAAAGCACTTTCCAAAAGAGACAAATATCATATAGCTACTTAATCCCAACTAATCTGAAACCACCTACTTTGTGTCTTGTGTCAAATACTTGAAATGTCAAGAGAAAACCTTTGTTTCTTGTCCCAGTGTTGCTTCAATTGCATTTCTGACCTGAGTCCTCCCCTATAAAGAATGATAAAGAAAGGGGTACATCTACTGGCCTGTTTTCAGTTGTGATAGCATCTGATATGCCAATGCTGCAGGAATGAGTCACTCAAAACAAGGGGATAAAGATGACTTAACATAGGATAAGCTCTGTACCAGGAATGTCTCGAGAGCTACCCTATCGCAAAAGGATGCATCAGCACTAGTAGCCAGAAAGCCACAGATAGAACTATTTTTCTTAAAAGCCAACAACAAAACCCCACTGACCCATGGTCCGTTTCCACCACCACCACCCCCCCACCCCACGATCTGAAACTTTAAAATATATAATGCCTGTTCCCACCCACACAGACAGACAGACAGTTACGCAGAGACATGCTTCATGAAAATAGAGGATACAATGTTTGCATGCTATGGAATGTTCACAAAAAAAGTGATCATTCCACGAATAACTATTTTATTGGCATCTCTGAGAACACATTTCTCTTATTGTTAACGTTCTAAAGTACAGCAGGTGCTTTAGGCTGCAGATGTTTCTCTCTAAAATGTAACAAGCCCCTAAAAGTGTTTTTACCTCATTTATAAAGACCAAACATTAGAGAGAAAAAAAGTGAAGTCAACTGCAGTGTGAAGAATCTCAACAAGAATCAAAATATCCAACGTGTGGGCTCGATTGCAGCTGACCTTGCATAGGCGCACAAGGGCAGAAGAGAATTCAAGGAGCTTTTTGCTCCCTTCCCACGCCTACTCTCCACATTGTAGCAGGGCACAACTTAGTACTGTGACTGTACCACCAATGACATCAACATCTCTAAAGGGGTGGGATGTCCAGCCCCAGAAGGCACCAAGGTTACCCTCCCTGTGTCACTTCCTACCACTGATTTTCCCTCTCAGCTTCTGCTCCAAGATAAGATGAAAAGAAAAGTAAACCAAACTATCAGCCCCAGCCGGGCTCAGCATATAGTCCAATTCCCTCAGGGACGCTTCTGTGGTGCCTTTGACAGGAACCTTCAGGATAGGTCTTTCTTCCTCCCCAGACTTCCCTCTTCTATGCTCCCTTTTCATCCCTTTCTCCAGCTGGCACATGTTCTGAAGGGCTGGAGGGGCTGGGTTACCTGAACCCAGAACAGTCTTTTAACCCCTTCTGACCCAATACGGGGTTAATATATCCTATTGCAGGCCCCATGGAGGAGGTACAACCTGAATTTTCCACTTAGGCACCAAGGATCTCTGGGAAGAACAATGCACTGTTGTGCAGATCCTAAGCCATCCCTGTGAAATGCCTTGCACTGTGCTACTCTTTGGGAACCCATCTGCCAGATGGAGGGGTTTCCTTCAGTCCCTGATACCATTTGGTACTCTCTCTTCCTATGTTCTCTCTCTGACTGCCATGGGTTACTCTTCCTTACTGTCTGCTTTTACTCTTCTAAATGGGTAGACACTG
Source organism: Eretmochelys imbricata (assembly GCF_965152235.1). NCBI lineage: Eukaryota > Metazoa > Chordata > Testudines > Cheloniidae > Eretmochelys > Eretmochelys imbricata. The sequence continues at coordinate 190,133,754 of NC_135572.1, read as the reverse complement.
CAGAGTGGAATTAATATTACTTCTTGCTAGGGACTTAACCACACCTGGTCTCTAATCACTGAACATTTTAAAGATTACTATTACCTCATTCGAGATCTACAGTTAGGACCTTTGTATTCCTAGAGCTAAAACATTGTGCACTGCATACATATAAGGTCTAATAACTCACCATAACTGTAAATACACCACTGACAAGGCACACAGGTAATGCACATTTACTACTATGTGAAAATTCCATGCCGCTATCTGAGATTAAACATTGTAATATTAGTAAAAGCATAGTTTTTAGCAATGATTCAATCAAAAATCAAGTCAGGAAATGAAGATTGTCACATTTACCAACCCCTGGCTATAGGCTACATCCAAAATGAACGGAATGTGAACCACATATTTATGGACATATTATTTCTATTCCTTGTTATATGTGCAACAGCCGGACAAATTAATTTATCTGTAGAAACCTTCACTTCTGCATTTCCTGTTTTTGTTTTTTTTTTTAAATATGATGTACTAACAGGTTTCCTGCCCATCTCCCTATACAATCTATACAATTGCTGGGAGAGAGTATAATAAGAAAATACTGATATTGACTAGTTTAGTTTTAGTTTTGTTTCAATCATATTTCAGATAAATTCCACAGGGGGAAAACATTCACCTCACTGCATAACAGATTAGATGCTTGATGTTCTATATTATTTGCAGGAATTGTGAATCTTACACACTATGAAATTAGCTGGAAACACTGCCCTCCATCTGCATAATTTTAGTTCCCAGAAAAGACTTGGACACACTACCATACTTTGAATAATGGTATATTTATTTTCCTTCTGAAGTTACTTAAAAACCTGGAGATCACATAGGCAAAGTTAAAAATGAAGCATAATTTCAAACTTAATCTAAAATACATACGTTTTACACACAAGCTTTGTAAATATGGTTATAGCACAGCTTGTGTTTGGCAACTGCATTCAAAGGGGCATGAGAAAATTCTTTTAAGAGTTATTTACCACAAAAAGATGTAGATTGTATAGGATTTTGATACATTAAATCCAAAAACATTAAGTTTGGAATTCAAAAGTCAAGAAATTCATAGTTAGATTTCCACTGTAGCTTTAACCTTATCTCCTTCAATCTATGAACAGTAGAGTCTGCTTGCATGCTTATAAAACAATTTGCAATACCATAGTATGTTGCATTATTTGGCAAACAACATAACAGAAAGGAAAGACATTTTTTATCTATATTGCTACTCGCATGAGTCTAAGTAAATATGTTGATTTGTGTTAACTCAATTTTTTTTTAAAAGGCTAATCTGAGAAAAATCCTTAAAGCATCTTAATGCACATGTGATTATATTCCCACCTACACATGAACAAATCAGATTTTTATGAAACTTTCCAAAGAAACTTTGCTTCTTAGTTGAGACCATGCATGAAAAGACTGCAGTCCAAAAACGTAATTGAGGAAGCTTTCAGAGACAGAAAATAATCCTGCTCATTGTAGAGTCAAAAGCAAATGGAACTGACTTCATTGGTAGTAGGATTAGGCCCCTTGAATGAAAGGGCTTTTTTGGACTTTTTTAAAATAAAAATCACTCCCTCAAAAGGTATAACAGCTTAGAGCTACTCTATACAATGTACATGATAAAACTGGTCACCTTGATTTCAAAGACAATATTGACAATCATTGTTTGTACTACTGGGTCTTCTCCAGACTCCCTAGATCAATTTGGGAAGAACAAGGTTTACCACCCTGGCCACAGAGCCATTTGCCTAGTTATGTTGATAGAACTGCATACTGTTTCAGAGCGTGGTGCGGTGCTTCCAGCTACTCAGCACAATTCTTCTCAAAATCATGGAGATCTACCCTTAGGACACAGCACCATGCAATACAATCAATCACCAGTTACGCAAAGGCCATGTCAGAAACTTCCATTTTGAAGACATTTTGTTTCAGGAGGTCTTTAAAACATTTCATTTGCCCTCCATGCTTACTATTGCTGGAGCTCAATTCAAAATATAAGCCTTGTTCTGATCAACAGGTCTCGGGCATATGAACTACATAGCCAGTCTATCTTACTGGGCGCAGATCAAATAAGCCTCAATGCTGACTGAGGAAGTTTCACTAGGACTTCAGTGTTGGAAACCTAGTTATGTCATGTGATGCCCAGCAATTGTCTTAAATGTTGTAAATGGGAACGGCCAAGCTTTTTAATACGCCATTGATAACAGGTCCATGTTTCGCACCCCTAGAGGAATGATGTGAGGACTACAGACAAAAATCAAAGCTAATAATACTGTTGACAGATTCAACATTGATTCTATATTTGGTGACGATACCACTTTCCTGGCATAGCACTTTATAAAATGAATCTCATGACATGGAAGCAATTAATGTTTTTGGTATACTTCATTTAGGTTATTCTTTATAATCACAGAAAAGAACTTTATGGACCAGAAAGATGAGCTAAAATGTGAGCTCCTGATGGGTAAAACTATTGGAAAATATTAAACCAAGTGTCAGCATGAACAAAAGTGGCACTAAAATTAATCTTTGTCTATCTGTAAAAAGACAATGCAAATAAATGAAGCCAGGGACATGTAGCTATAATTACAAAATGTTCTCTGGTATAGCTTGGGATGAATTTAAAAAAAAAAAGAGAGAGTCAGAATTGGTGACTTCTATGACAGACACAGAGTCCTAATTATATTTATAACAAAACCCAATCCTTCCCCTCATTGAGCCCAAGTTATAAGTTTGAGACATTGGGCAAACATTACAATACAGTACAATTAAACTTTATTCAAACCAAATATTTAAAATAGATTTTAAAATTAAAAGTATCATTAGCTAGGATGTCTAGGGACAGAGGACTATAACTGCCATTATGGACCACACCTATAGTTCATCTCAGCCAGTATCCTATCTAACCAGGGACCAGCATCAGATGAAGATGAAAAAAACAGCAGTGGAAAATGGTGCAACACCACATTTAGGGAGTAAATTTCTTAACCAAAGATAGTGAGTGGTTGGATTCTGTCCTGAGACATGGAGGGGATTTACTATTTTTAATCTCTGATTATTCTTATTACTCAAATAAATGTCTATTTTTTAACACTTCTAAGTTTTTGGGAAGCTCAAACTAACATGTGGAATACACTGCCATAAGGTAAATATGTATTGTGTAAAAAAACATAGTATTTTCTTTACCAGTGTTAAATATGTTGCATTTCAATGTTATTGATTGAATCTTTGAATTGTTCTGGCCCATGACTATTGCTCCTAGGCACTATGGTATTACATAGATTATTATGTTATTTGTATGATTCAAGGATTGTCACTCTGAACCCTAGGATGTCTGTAGAGTCAGTGTGAAGCTTTGGAAGCAGCTACAAGCATGGCTGATGGTCTTTAAACAAAAGAGCTATCACTGGTTCAATCATCACTGGGTTTCATGGTCTGTACCCTCCCATTTTAAGTTCTCAGCTATGTTCACTTTTACAAATTACACCTGTGTGACAGCATGTGCATTCAGCTACTATAAGAAAATTATGAGAAAAGGTAAATAAGAATCTAAAGTGGAATTCTTCAGAGCATTCATTATTTTGTACACTGCAGCTGCATCAGCTTTTTTCATCCTATCCCTAAATATTTTGATCTCTTCTTATATGGAAATATATCCATGCCCCTAGTCATTTTTGTTGCTCTTCTCTGGACCTTTTTCTACTTCTACTGTAGACTTTGAGCTGGTGTAGCTAGTTCAGCCCTGAATTATGCCAGCTTCCCCCTAGAAAGACTACCCAGAATGGTTTTATAGTAGTGCTATATGAAGTGGTGCTTTATGAAGAATACCTTTTTGGTATCAATAAGCTCTTGAACCTTGCCATTTAAACACTAGGTGAAATCCTGGCCCCTTTGAAGTCAATTGGAGTTTTGCCACTGACTACCATACAGGCAGGATTTTATCCAGTATTTCTCTCCCCACCCATTTTTTTAAAAGGAGTATGTGACTGTTATGATCTGGTTAAGTATCTTTGTGAAGGGGTGGAGTCATCACTAGCACCTCCTTGCAGCTAAGAGTGGTGTAGCATCCCTCTCCCCCATCAAGTACCTCCTGCTGAGGGTCACTCCAGGTCTGCAGTGCTCTGCCTGTTCCTGTGACTTGACCCTCTGGTCAGGTCACTTTAATGTCTCCAGGTTTCAGGGCTTGTCAACAAACAAAACCAAGTGAAATTAACAAGAATAAAAAAAGTTTACAGGTAACAGAGGGGGAATGGTTCCCTCTGTAGGTGTGTCAGTATCTGGCCTTCCCTTTCTTCAAGACGTGGCCAGCGGGCAGCAGTCAGCTAGGGCACTCTTGCCGTCAGTCATCCCTTCCTTCAGGGCCTGAAGGTCTGGTCTTCTCGCTGATCTGCTGTCAGTGGATCTGGGGCTCTTCCTCTTAAGCGTCTCCCTCAAACACTGACATTTCTCACAGCTGCGACAGGCTGTAAACACCTGCACCATTAATTCTTGTGTTGTCCAGTGTGGGGTTTGCATAACCCATCAAAGACTTTGTCATAAATATAAAGGGAAGGGTAAACCCCTTTGAAATCCCTCCTGGCCAGGGGAAAGCTCCTCTCACCTGTAAAGGGTTAAGAAGCTAAAGGTAACCTCGCTGGCACCTGACCAAAATGACCAATGAGGAGACAAGATACTTTCAAAAGCTGGGAGGAGGGAGAGAAACAAAGGGTCTGTGTGTTTGTCTATATGCTGGGTTTTCTGCCGGGGATAGACCAGGAATGGAGTCTTAGAACTTTTAGTAAGTAATCTAGCTAGGTATGTGTTAGATTATGATTTCTTTAAATGGCTGAGAAAAGAATTGTGCTGAATAGAATAACTATTTCTGTCTGTGTATCTTTTTTGTAACTTAAGGTTTTGCCTAGAGGGGTTCTCTATGTTTTTGAATCTAATTACCCTGTAAGATATCTACCATCCTGATTTTACAGGGGGGATTTCTTTATTTCTATTTACTTCTATTTTTATTAAAAGTCTTCTTGTAAGAAACTGAATGTTTTTTCATTGTTCTCAGATCCAAGGGTTTGGGTCTGTAGTCACCTAGGCAAATTGGTGAGGCTTTTTACCAAACCTTGTCCAGGAAGTGGGGTGCAAGGTTTTGGGAAGTATTTTGGGGGGGGAAAGACGCGTCCAAACAGCTCTTCCCCAGTAACCAGTATTAGTTTGGTGGTGGTAGTGGCCAATACAAGGACAACGGGTGGAATATTTTGTACCTTGGGGAAGTTTTGACCTAAGCTGGTAAAGATAAGCTTAGGAGGTTTTTCATGCAGGTCCCCACATCTGTACCCTAGAGTTCAGAGTGGGGGAGGAACCTTGACAGACTTCTTTGCTGAGTTCAAGAATTTTAAATTTCCTGATTTTTTCACTTTGAGGTCTTTTCAACTGACTTCCTCATGATCACATTTAAATCACCAATTCTAAAGTTTTTAGTGTCACAGGACTCATTTTGGTACAATTCCTCATGTGCGGTTGTTGACTATCTGCATGGTACCAGTTCCCACTGCTATTAGCACAGAACTCCCCACTTGCCCTGGGAACTATTCATAAAAGCAGCAGGCCTGCTGCTGCTCCTACGACCACCCTTAATTCTCATTCCCACCTACTATCCTTGCATGCGTACGTGCGTGTGCGTTTTCTAGCATTCTAACTTCCCAACTCCAAGGAGTTCTCTGAGCTCTGTAGGAGAGGGTTAGAGGGGTTGCTACACGAAGGTCTATTTATGTTAGCTATCACACATCAAGCTGTTTATATAGACAAGTGGTATAAAATTGTAAGGCAAACCACTTCTGGAAGACATTCTTCTTATACACAAGGCCTACCAGCATTTAATAGTGGAATTTGCCTCTTTTCACTCAATCGCAATGCTTACCTGCGCACAAAGAGTATGTGGGGAAAAAAAGGCAAGGAGAAAGAAAGAAGCTATATAGGAATTCCACACTCCCCTCCCCCGCAGAGTTTTATTTCAGGGATTATGGAACAGATACAAGTCAAATCAATGAGACTACCAAGGGAATAATTCGCTATACCCCAGAGTTGTGCACTGGAGAAATTTCCACTGCATTATATGCAGCAATTGTGCTTGCCTCTAAAGTATATTTCTCTGTAAATGATTCTTGCAAGTGTGCAAAGCTCTTTCAAGTAGACTGTATTCATTTAAATTGTCTTCCTATAAATATTAGAAGGGTGGGCGGTAATATGAGAGAAAGAGAACACACACCACATTATAAAAACAGGAAGCAGTTGCAGTATGGAGACTTCTGACCAAACCTTCTAAAGACAGCTACTGACAGGAAAAAAAAACCCTATTCAAAATATTTGTGGCTTCTGTTATATTTTTTTGTACAAAATTACAAGTTATTGGTGGGTAGGGGACAATTTCATCATCAATAAGACTGCCACAATTAAGGTATGTCAGTCATTAACTTTAATGGTTTTTCATATCTCAGGGCAATACTCTTTCACATTTTGCAAGGGACAATGGTGTCAGTTTGGAACTTCCCAAGTATTACCATTAAACATTAGCATTTTGGGGGGTTTTGTTTTTTTTAAATGCAGCCTCCAGTCTGCAGCTGCAATGTAGATAATTACTGAAAATAATGTTACTGCTTAGCTAGCTCATCATGCTTACAAAAGCGGTAGCATTTCTCCCCAAAGTTAAGTGCAAACACAAAATTATAGACGCAGTTACATGCATGAGTAAATGTGGCCACAAAACCCATTTTTAAAAAAATCAGACCCTTAAAAAAGTCAGTTTCTGATAATCATTTGTTTTGCAGTAGGACCTTTGAGTTCCAGCCAGAGACCAAGGCCCAATTATGCCAGGTGCTGTAAAAACAGATGAACAGCAAGAGTAACACCTTTTCTCAATCATGGTTTAATTCCACACCTCTGCTCCTATCTAGTTGAATTACTCTATCATTCCCTCCCTTCATTTGATGGCTCCTCTTGGATATCACCACCACTTTAAATGTAACATGGCCAAAATTGAATTCATTCTCTCCGTTGAGCTATATTTATGACTGCCAACACTACCACCATCACTACCCTTACCATCACTTATGCTGATAATCTGGGTTTTGTCTTTGACTCTTCTCCTCCCCCCTGTTCCTTACATCCAGTCCTTACCCAAATCCTGCTGCTGCTTCTTTCATGAGATTTTTAAGATCTGTCCTTTTTTCTATAGCTAAAAAAAAAAGTTCTTGCACAGGTCCTCCTCGTTTCCCACCTTGACTACTGCAATACTATCCTCACTGGCCCTAAAAACCTACATTAACCCTCTTCAGGCCATATACAGTGCAGCTGCTTAAATCCTATTTCTTTCCCATCATTTTGACCATGTCATTCCCCACTTGGAATTCTTTCCCCAATATTCCTGCATCAAGTGCAAGCTGCTTGTGCTTGTCTTCAAAGCCTAGTGTGCCCACCCTTCCCATTGATCTTCCTTCTTGTTTCATTTCAGATCAACCCCCTATCTCCTCTACTCTGCAAACACCATTCACCTTGTCTGTATGTTTGTCAATTTGTGGTACAAGGCCTGATCCTTTGCATCTGGCAAAACTGTAATTGGCTTGAGTGGTTCAGGACTGGGGCAATAAACATCTTTGTGCTTTCCTACACGATGTCCTATGTTCATTGTATGCCCTACCCAAAATCATTCACAAAGTCCCTAACCCTAAAACATGGTCCAGTACCAGCCTAACCACGCTACTTATATGCTGTAATCCTCCTACCACACACACATTGTAAACTGTACCTTAATTTTATTTTAAGCTCCTCCTAACAGTCAATAAATCATATTTACTGTCAAGTGCCTAACCCATAAGAGCACGACCAGAAACAAACCCTCTTGTTCGGGGTCTGATCCAAAACCCACTAAAGTCCACAGAAAGATTCCCATTGATTTCTGTAGGCTTTGAATCAAGCCCTAAATGCCTCTGTATTATTCTGAATTGTACATGAGGAGGGCTGGTTTTGTTTGATTACTGATTTGCAGTACAAAGAGGAAAAAAAATATTCATCAGAATATTTTGGTTAAGTACAGTCAGTTTCTTGACCTTTCCGCTGGTGGGGAATTAGTGAGGTAAAAGGACCGCCCTGCCCCCCCCCCACACACGTTCAGCCTGCAGAATGGCCATGCAACGTTCCATTGCAGTCCCAGTCCCTCTACTCATGGGACTACAAGGATCCGTCAGTCTCTACTCCTCTGAGGGCAGCGTGGAGGCAGTGCCATGACTCCACTCTTTCAGCAAACTAGCTTGCAAAGTTGGCCAGCTATACAAGGGGAGTAATAACCTGCACCCTCCCCCCCCGCACCGCCCCAGCCAAGAGGTATGGTAGAAAGTGGGCCTGTTCTATATACTCATGGGCTCAGGGACAAATAATTCCTCTGTGTGCTCACCTGCAGGGGGTGCAACTCTGCACTATCCACAAGAGATGGCTGTGGATAGAAGACACGCATCAAACTCTTAACTGATTTCTGGGTCACACATATCATTTTTGGATCAGAGAGATCTTTGAGAGCAACTGTGCCAAAATTGTGTGTTTTCTGTGTTTGCTACTGGGGGGGGGGGCTCAGAGAAGCAGGTGACCAGGATATAAAGTTTACCCATGATTTAAAAAAAAATTAAAATTTAATGCTTATTTTATTACAGATAAACAGAAAGCGAGAGAGAAGTGCAGTCATGTTTCTTAATGCATTACTGGAAAAGGCTCAGTGGGATGGGTTTGCTCTACTCACTGCTGGATGGCATTGCCTCCTGGGGATCATAACCCATCAGTTTCTCCTTTACAGGCCCTTTCAGTCTCAGGAACTGCAACTGTCCTCTTCATGACTCAGCCCTCTGACCAGGTCCCTATTGTGGTTTCCCTTCTCAGGGGAGTGTATCAAGGTTCCTGTTCTCCAGCAGTCTTCTGCTTCACAGTGCCACTCCCCCACTGGCTGGCGGAGGAACCTGGGCCCACCTTCTACTCTGGGTTCCAGGTTAGGAGCCCTCTACACAGCAGGCAATGTCCATTCCCTGCATCTTGCTGCCTTTCCATAAGTCCTGGTCTTCCACCTCCTCTGGTCTGCCAGTCTCTTCACTCTCTCCTTCCAGGGAGCAACTTAAGGCAACTCATATCTGCAGCCTCTGAACACTCATCCCTCTTCTCAAGAAGTGACTGCAACCTTTCCCAGATACCCCTTCTGTTGCCAACCTCCTGGCTTTTGTAGAAGCCCTGCCTGTTCCTTGCAGGTGAGCTTCTCTTTAATTAGCTGCCTCCAACCTCAAGTTCCCCTGTTTGCAGCTTAATCAGCTGATTGGACCCAGCTGGCCTAATTCAGTTGTTTCAGGGCTAGCATGGGGAGCACAACGCATCACACTCAGATACTCCACAATTGGGATTGTAAAAAGAAGAGGAGTACTTATGGCACTTTAGAGACTAACGAATTTATTTGAGCATAAGCTTTCGGGAGCTACAGCTCACTTCAAGATCTCATATACCCCTCAAATCAGGCACCAAATGGATGTGAAAGTTAAAACTCAGTATTTCATTCTGCATGCCCTTTTTACGTTTTATGTCACTGGATTTAACAATTTATGTTAGCACTTATTTTTCAGCAAAAAAGGCTGTGTACATAGACTATAATTCTTTGAGTTTTCTCCTTTTTTCTTATAAATAGCTGCAAAGAGAGAGAAATAAATTTATTTCTTAAAATAGTTTTGTTTGTGTGTGTACAACAGATGTTGTTTCCATAAATTAGTTTATAATTTCTTTCATACCTCAGTCAGAACAACACTTCCATTTGTAGTCAGGAAATAAACTTAGCGCTGCATATAATTCTTGTAATTATGTAACAAAACTGCACTTTAGAAGATGAAAACCTTGGCCATCAATCATCCAGTTTAGTGTATGGGCAACTTAATCTTCTGTTGCACCAGCTGTGCACAGCTCAGCCACATACACAAAGGATTTGTTAGCTTTCCATAGTATGAAGTGTAAATGATTATGGTCATAGATAATAAATAAGGAGCCAGGAAGCAAGCTAGTTAAAGAGAGTTGACCTGTCGTATATGCAGTAATTATGAACACTGTACACAGCAAAAAAAAAAAAAAACCTACAGTACCTACACATATTTCTGTCAGCTGCACACATTACTTTCTTTTGGTGGTGGTAAATGGGAGATAATAGAATAAAACTGATCTCATTGCTCAAATGGTCAGTTTGAAGAAGAAGACTTAATTCTAGCCTTTGAAGTTCAATGTGAAAATTGAGAGTGATAACATAAAAGAATTTTTTTAAAAGAGTAGGCAATATGACCAATTAAGCTATTCCAGGACAGTGTTCATGTAATACTAGTCTAAGGCAGGGCCAGTCTTAAAATAATAAGAAGAATTAGCAGCAACGAGCTTTACTTTCTTGACACGATTATATTTTTAGTATTCATAAAAGGTGTTGCTTTGACAGCCCTGAAAACGGAAGGCCCCAGTTTATTCACAGAACTGATGCAGCACGCTTCATGACAGTGCAAGTTTCTTCCCATTGTCATGCTGATGTGCCTGGAGGAATGTGCATCTCTTAGGGTGAGTCAAGTGGCTTTTAACCGAATTGACTAGTGAACTATACTACTTTTATAAAACAGGCTTACTGTGTGACTGCACTAATCCATATGGAATCATAGTGCAGTGTGGTGATATGCTCCACATACCTTCTGTAAACAGAACGCCACAGGGCTGAATGGGTCTGAAGTTTGCAGACGATAGATAGTTCCTCAAAAATGTCAAGTGTAATAGAGCTGGGGGTGGAATGTTGGGATTTTGTTTCATGTAAAATTTTGACTTTTTGGAAAATGAAAACCAAGAACATTTTAGTCAAACTCAAATAAATAGTTCAATTCAGAAATGTCACCGTGGTGCCTCATGGGAAGTGTCGCATGGCTATCTTCTGTCCCCATTCTCCTCTAGAGGCCAGGCTCCCTCGTTTAAGCCGTGTCTTCCAGGCACATGAAAAAGTTTTGATGGAAATTTTTAGCCAAGCCTAAAATATACATTAGGCAGGATCATTAGGGCTAAGGTTGGAGATTAGTTATTGAGATTCTGTGAGAGAAGGTCATGTGATTTTGATGCTATTGAATCCAATTTCAACACCTAGGGCAAACCTAATTTGCTCCAAGATCCAGATCTGAATGCAGTTTCTTGAGCCCACCTCAGTGCAGTTGGATCAACTGGTGAGTGGAATAATAAAAATCTCTTAGCAAAATCCAAAGAAACCAAATCCATTAAAAGCTATCAGAAAAAGCATACAAAGCATAAGTTAAATTCAATAATTTGAATGACAGAATGCCACATGCTCAACTGTCCCCATGAGATTTCTGTAATAAGAGGACATTGAGAACTGCTGTGCATGATTTCAGCCATATGTGAACAAGAAAACAGGTCCCTCTTTCTTTAGGTTTGGGTTGAAATTATCAACAGCAGAAGTGGACTGAGATCCAAACTGTCGAGCCTTCTGAAGCATTTGAACTTAAATTCCAAATTTGGGTACCTCTCAACTTCATATGTAATATTTAAAAGAATGCAACAGTTTCAATGAAATGACTTATACTGTGTTATCAAGACAAAAAACAAACAAAAAAAAGAGAATACTTGCAGCCACCACACACAGTTTACCATGCAGTTTCACTTTTTTTTTAAAAAAAAACACAAAAGAACAGGAGGATTTGTGGCACCTTAGAGACTAAAATTCATTTGAGCATAAGCTTTCGTGAGCTACAGCTCACTTCATCGGATGCATTCAGTGGAAAATACCTGAATGCATCCGATGAAGTGAGCTGTAGCTCACGAAAGCTTATGCTCAAATAAATTTTAGTCTCTAAGGTGCCACAAATCCTCCTGTTCTTTTGTGAATACTGACTAACACGGCTGCTACTCTGAAACTTTTTTTTACAGTACTTTATCTGTCATTCTCAAAGTTAATTGTTTGGCATTGTTTAACACACTTTATTTTGTACTATGCAGAACAAGTCAATTGAACTATGGAATCCAGGGAATTTCTTGACTGGAGAAATTCTCTCCTTCTCCACACCCCTCCCTTGCACACAAAAATGACAGTGCCTTTTCCTGGTAAATTGCTTCTTCTAAACACTCTTCTAACTCTTGTAGTTAGGTTATAGGTCACAGGGCTTGATTAAATAACCACAACTATTAGAAAGGGTACATCCAAATAAACTCTCTCTCTCTCATGGGGGGAATGTGTACTCTTCTCTCAAACAATCTATTTATTGATGATAGCTTCCTCTCTTCATAAGAGGATAGAGTTGATAATCCAGCCTTCTAGGGAGTAAACAGGAAATTTCAGTTGTCATATTTTAACAAGGTGCAAACTGTATGCTGTAGCTGAGGGCAGAATTCTGGCTTCAGATACCCATATTTTTGTTCTTGGACACTTGTCTTCATTATCATGGTATTGAATGGTAAGAGCTGAATGCTTGAAAAACTTGGCGAACACTTAGGGCTTGGTTCACAAAAGGATTTAAGAGCTTATCGGCCACTTTAGATGTTGACATCCCAGAATCAGGCCCCACTGTGATTTTCACAACTCCTGAAAAGCTCCTGCTGAATACTGTAGCTGCTTAAACTCGCTTGGCACCTAAATTTTTATAGTAGAAGTACTCCTCCTGTTCGTGCAGCACACTGGGGCTGAGGTATCTGGGCACCTGGCATGGAGCTGCTGCATGCTCCGAAACAGATCAATAATGAAAGAATCACTGGGCTAAGGGGGGGGGGGGAGTGTGTGTAAATGTGAAAATCACTATATTGCCTGTTAGAGCATTTACCAGAGAGATGGGAGACCCAGGATCCAGTCCCCCTGCTGCAATGAATAATTACTTAGCCACAGTGGAATATCTTCAGCAGAAGTAATTGAGGGACCTCTTGCCCCACATCAGAATATCCCACAGGCCCAGTAGTTAGGGGAATCACCTGAGAGGTGGCAGTTTTGTTCAAAACCTCTCCCCTCTACAGGAAGAGGGGGAACTTGAACCAGGGATCTCCCACACCCAGGTGAGTACCCTAACGAATGTGCTTAAAGTTCTGAGGGAGGTTCTCCACTCTCCCCCTCCACCTCTAACTTTTTACAAAAATGGGATAGGCAATTAACTCTAGGAGACTGCAGCTGAGAATCCCAAGCAGAGGGAGGCACCTCCCTGCAGCCCAGGTTTAGGCTCCAAATTTCCTCTCCCTGGCATCTTCTACTGCCCGTCTTAGGGGAGGAGCTGCCTAATGCGCTGGCTTTTATGAATCCCATTCTAAGGTGCCAATATCTCCTCATTCATTATATAGGGGGGTCTAGGCACCTACGTCGGACTTTGTGAATCCCAATGATTTTATAGGCACATAAAATTCAGGCATGGAGACACCCAGCATCTCCTTTCCTAAATTTCTTTGTGAATCTAGTGCTTATCTGACAAACAACGCCCCTCCACATCCTCCCCCGCCCAAAAGCTGACATACAAAATTAAGCCAATCCTACTGACAGACACTAGTCTGCAGAGTTATGATTTTGGAATGTCTTTTATCTTTAAATATGATCATTTCCTTCCATGTCTCCCCATGCACCCTGCTCCCTGATATTATCTTCAACTCATGGCTGCCTAGAAAATGTTAAAAAGTTCTTTTCTGCTTAGTATAAATTCTAGACCTGGGCTAACAACTCAATTCATATTCCACATTCAGCACATTTTTTGGTTTGAATTCTTCACAACCAGGTTTTCATTTTTACAAATGTGTTTATCACATATAAAAAAAATCAGAATAGTGCATTACATGAGGTACTCGTGCCTGCTCTTCAGGTTACAATCCCCAGATCACAAGAGATGAACCCATAACTTCTTTTGAGCAACACTTCCAGCCAGTATATTTTGTATCAGATAGAAACAACAATTCATCTAAAATCTTCAAATTGAAGGAAGGAACGCCCACCTCCCTCCCACCCCCCAAAAAACAACATTGTTTTCACACTCAAGGGATTTTCAAAATAATGCCATAGGAGAAAACATACAAAATCACTCACTCTATATAAAAGTTTTGACACCAGTAGTTGTTTATCTCGAGATAGAAAAATGAACTTCTGACTGGTGTGACCACACTTCTCTCATGCTATGAGGGGAAAAGGCACTTGATGCAAACATCAGAGTCCTTCTCAGACACTTTCATAGACAAATTTCCCTTGTCTGAAGAGACAAGAGGGTTGATGCTGTTCTGACAGAAGAGCCTGATGAAAGACTGTATTCTCTCCCTAGTCCTCCCCCTCCCCCACACCACAGGGTAATCCTTTTTCTAATCTAGGAACTAGAATTAAGGAACAGTGCAATCATTTAAGGCATATGAAATGTCAAGGCATCTTCACACAGTAGTTTCTTTATTCTTTGTATTTCAGTAGCTGTTCTCCCACCCCATACACACTTCAAATCCAGACTGGGGTCCCATTGCGCCCGGACAATGTACAAATGTATACTAAAGGTACCTCTACATGGTGGGGCAATGCACTCTACAGAGGTATGATTTCTAAAGTGCATTAATGATCCAGGTAGACCTTGCTGGTGTGCACTAAAGGCTCCCTCGTGCACTTTAACATATTACCGATTCAAATAGCACTACGTTAAAGCGCACCAGTAGAATCTATATGGACCAATTAATGCACAACACATTAGTGCTTTCCAGAAATCACCCCCCACCCCTCCAGAATGCATTGCCCCACCACATAGGCAATCCCGTGCCATTAAGCCTTTGTAACTCACTGGTGAATGTGCATTACAGGTCCCCATTGCACTGATCCACAATCCTCCCTAGTGAGCCTTGATTCTGTAGTTTAAGCAGTGCCATTTAGTTCTGGAGATCCCTAGTTCAAACCTAGTTGTGAAAACCCTAGTATCAATCCAGTAAGAAAACCACAGCAATCCAAATCCCAGTGAGCCCCCACTTACTTAACCGTTAATGTCAGAAGGTCCTACTGTCACCCTGCCTACCCATTAGTGACTGTCAGTTACAGATATTACAATAAAAATGGGCCTTGAGGAGAGATTTGGAGAACAAGATAGTGATTTTTACAAGTTATTTTAAGGAGGACATTCTAGATGAAATTCAGCTCTGAGTAGATTGTTTGCATAAGGTCTACACACCACTTCAGTTAAGAAAAGTGTATTTAAATGGTATTTCACCTCTGGATAGGCTTCATGCAGACCCTCTATATAAGGGTTCCCCCCCTCCCCGCCCTTTTTTATATAAGGGGAAGCCTGGAAGACAGCATGCATGTGCTCCCAGGGGGAGCAGAGAACTGGGCAATGGAGACTGCCATCATTGGCGAAGTGAAGGAGGCGAGGATGACAAGATACAGTACAAGAGAGGATAAACAGGAAGAGGCTGAGCAAGGAAGGGCCCTAAATGGTAAGGAAAGCCTCTTGTATTTCATGTGGTGGCAACGGAAAATCTGGTAGGGGGATTCAAGAATGGGGTGGCATGGCTAAGAAATGGGATTTGAGCAGCTATGGTTTGTATGCACCTGAACAGGCAAGAGGGGTGTTAGGAAGGCCAGAAAGAAAGGTTGCAATAGTCAAGGTGGGAGATTAGGGTCTGAGTCAGTTTTAACCATGTAGACAAAGTGAAAAGGCCTGATCTCAGGACTGTTATTGAAAACTTTACAAGATTTGGAAACAACTTGGATGTGTAGGTTCAGCTTCAAACAGCAACCTCAGAAGCAGCAAGAGGAGCTACAGCTGATCTGAGAATAGCCTCAGCTGACTGTATAAAGAAGCACCCTGAAAGATTAGAGGTGGTAACCTATATTTAAGAAATTCTTGAATATCAGCCCCAGTATCCATCCTTAAATATTTAGGGTATTGTAGCAGACCATGGACTCACCAGTGCAACACCTCCTGCTGGTTGCCTCAGGAATTAGCTCTTTCAGCCCCAGAGCACCCTCTGCTGGCTGGTGTCTTGCCTGCCTCAGGCCCTCATGTCCCTCCCAGACAGCAGTGCCCTGTATCTCAGGGTTCTGACCCTCTTACTCTGGGTCTCCCTTCCCAGGGGAACCCCCAACCCTCTATACCCACCTTGTCTTAGTGGCTACTACTGCCAGTCATCAACTAGCCCCCTTTCTCTGGGGCAAACTGCAGTCTGTAATGGCTGCTCATCACTGGCAAGGGAGCTGGACCAGCTACCTCTGCAGCCTCAGTACCTCCTTAAGCCTTTACCAAGGCCTCAGTGTGGGGAATTGCCAGGCTGGAGCTCCCCAGCTCCTTTTGCTCTATCCTATCCTATCCTATCCTATCCTATCCCAGCTCAGCTCAGCTCAGCTCAGCTCCAGTACCCAGGCAGCCAGGGCCTTCCCATGCCAAGACTGGAGTAAGACTAACCTAGCTCCTCCCTTAGCCTTTTATATACTGGCCCAGCCCAGCCCTAATTAGCTGCCTCAAGCCCACTCCTGACTGGATCCCCGGAGCAGCCCTTTCCCAGGGCTGTTTTTAGGCCCTTCAAAACTGGAGCAGGGTGTACTTAAGTTTTAATTTTTTCTTTATTTTTTATTAGTTGTTTTTCATTACTAAACAAACAAACAAACATACATGTGTTTATCAGATCAATTTCCTATTGATACTTCTTTTGCTGAGAGTTTTTGCACTTCCAAAGAACAGAGGAGCAGTGACCCAGCTGTGATGCTGAGAACCTACCGAGATTGAGAAACAAGATACGAGCTACAAAAGTGCCAGGTTGCTGACCCAGAGCAAGCAAGCCCAATCTAGAGTCCTATGCACAGCAGTCTTCTGTGTCATGGATGCGGGAGGAAGAGCAATGGGTAGTAACAGGAAGAGCTGTTGCTCCAACACAGAACAAGCCGCCAGATGCTTTCACAGAGAGAGCAGGAAAAAGCAAACTTTCATAACAGGAGTTGAACAGGCTTATCCCTTGCTAGGATACTTCTGCTTTTTCTCCACTTGCTGAAACAGCAGTACCAAACTTCTTACTTGGGAACTCCCTGCTTATGGCAGTGGTGTGGAACATGCTCCAATCACCCTAATGTCTGTGCCAATCACATTTATAAACTGCAGAAGTGGCCTTGATGAAGGGGGCATGTAGCTGTTAGTATGGGAGAGTAGCTGCTAGTAAGAGGGATATGCTTCAATTGAAAAAAAAAAAAAGGAGGAAGATAAGCTGCAAACTGTTCAGCTCTTCTTTGATCAGAGTTTTCCAGAATATGAACCTTTCATTTACTAAAAAACTCATTGAACTTGGTGTAATTCTACTTCAATAGATTTCCAGCAGGGATGAATTTGACCTATTGTTTTATTGAGTGTGAATGCTGTTAAAGATTACACGGACTTCTGCTATGGAAAGTCTAACATCTAGGGTACTTGCAGTCTAACTTCAGAAGAGTAGTTTACTGAATACAACATGCACACACTACATTTTGTATAACATTAAAAAACAGAAATACAGTATCATCTCGTTTTCACTGCAGGCTTTAAAGAACACAGAGGAACCACTATTATGTTTTCTGCCTGTGATGGCAACATAATAAAAACAAATCCTTTGTTATGTGCCAGCAGTTGACTACTAAATGGTCTCTTGAAAACTAGTGTGTTATGAATAGCTGTGGCTATTTCAGCCCCCCTTTATGAAAGAATGTAATTTGCTTGATTAAACTACAATAGTAAATGAGAATACAACCCCAGGGAGGAGGAGGGGGCAGTAAAAGGGAAAGAAATCAAAGCTGCAGAACATCTGAATAAAAGTAATTTGTAAAACTTCTGAGATGTAAGTAAAGGAATACTGTTTTATTTGAATTTTTATTCTCCTCTGCTAATGCAACTAGATTACAGGTGTAGTAGAACACAGAAATTGCCATACAGGAATAGACCAGTGGTCTATCTAATCCAGAATTTTGTCACTGATGGTAGCCAGAACGTCAGAAGAAAATACAATACAAAATCCCCATAGTGAGTAAGCATATGATTACTTTGTGACAGATATTGGAACTGCATGCAACATTCTGGGGGACTATACTGCGTTCAGTGTATGAATGGTTTATGTATGCAATGCCAGGGAGGGAGGACTGCCACACTCCACCAGGAATTAAGAACAGGGGGAGGGCAGGGGTGATTAAGGTGAATCACTCAAGTTGTAACCTCCTATTCCCTGAGAGGTACTATCCCTGTACCACCCACTGCGGAGGTTTACATATACGGGTTCAAACTGTAGTGGGAGGCAGGGAGCTGTGTAACCTTAAAACACCTCAGTCAGAAAGAAGTGGGACAAGGGTCCCTGCCCAGAGACAGGTGACAGCTGGAAACTGCACTAGATACTCCAGGAGTGGACTCTGGAGAGGACGGTACAGATACAGTTCCTTGAAACTGACATATCTGGCCCTCAGGAAAGTTATTTTCCTAATTCTTTTCAGTTATATGTTGACTTATACCTTGAAGTTTATATACTTTCTAAAATTGTTTGCCTTATCTAATGTATCTGTGAATTTTCTCATTATCCATATATATTTCTGGACTATATAAATCACTTTAAGCTCTTAGCCTCAAAAGGTATCCAGTGGCACTCAGTTACACGTGATAATTATGCATTATATAAAAAAGTATTTCCGCCTATCATTGTCAAATGTGTTGCCTTTCAATTTTGTTTACTGTCTTCTTATTCCTGTGTTATAAGAAGGTAAATAAAGGTACTTCTTGTGTACACACACACACACACACACACACACCATTGCTTGGGTGTAATTCATAAAGTCATGTGTGTAAAAAGGCCAAAATTGGCCGAGAACTTAAAAACTGGATGCGGTAACAGACTGCAATTCCCAATGATGATTTAGCTTGGTGATATTCCAAACAAAAAGAGCTCTCAGCCATGCTTGTAATTGTTTCCATTGCATCACACTGACTCAGACATTTTAGGCTTCAGAGTGATATTTGAGATTACCACAATCAGTACACACACAATATAGTGTTTTCATTTTAGTCAAAATTTTCCACAGGAAAAAAGCCATCTTTTTTTATTTACTTTTTTGACTGGTTCAGCATATTGAGCAAACATTTTCATTAAATTGTCCACAGTGATACCCAGGTTTCTTCCTGTGTGATTACAGTCCCTTTAAAAATCAGCAATGAGTACGAGTAGTTGAAATTATTCCTCTCAGCATGTATTATCTTGCATTTGTCATAAAATTTAATTTCTCATTATATTGCATGTTCACCTACTTTTGGTAGGTCCCTCAGAAGTTCCTCATGGTATTTTCTAGCCTTGAAAACCCTAACTAATTTATCTGCAAACTTGGCCACCTTGCTGCACACCCTTTTTCCAGTAAATATATTAGTAAATATAATTAGTATGCTAAATACTAGTCTTAGTATGGAGCCTTGGAACACCCCACTATTAACTTTTTTGCCTTGTCAAAAGTTAAACATTTATTCTTACTCTGTTTTCTGTCTGAGTTTCCATATCTTTGAGAATTTTACCTTTCTTCCAGTGACTACTTAAGTTTATTTAAGGGCCTCTGGTGTGGGACTCTGCCAAATTCCAGTTCTTTGTTGATATAAAAGGTGAGTGACTTTCTATCAAGATATATTTTTACTTTGGCATTTTTTAAAAAAACTATACATTTAGATTCAGGAAAAAAAAATATGTAAACACTAGCACCTCTACAAGAGGTAATAAAAAATCCAACCAAGTTAAGTTCAATTTGCTTGTGAGTTTTATTCAGGCTCATCTCAATTGCCCAGAAATGCAATGGGGCATTGAGAGTTTCATTGAATAAAAACAATGGAAAAGGCTGATCGTTTGGAATTAATTTTACCTGAATCAAAACCTCTTTTCTCTATATCGCTCTACCAAAATTCTGATTAAATAAAATAGGTTGAATGCAAAATTTGTAAACTTTGAACAATAATAAAAGATCACCACAGAGACAAGTTCTTAGCTGCCTGCTCAGTTTACACTGCACTTACATCCAATCGTACAGCATACATAATTAGCCTTAAAAGGTCTCTGTGGTGATTTTCTCTTTTAATGAAGGGGTCGGAATTCATTATACAATAATTGTATGGAGGTTTTACAGATAAGCCTCTGTCTTTAGGGTGCACGGTACTGACAAGCTGAAATTTTGTATTAAGAAAGAAAATCTGCACACTTTCTTCCCTGCTAAATGAACCAAAGATATTAATCTGAAATTTTACATGTACAAGGAAAAAAAATTGAGCAGTAGAAATGCAACTAATGGGCAAGTAGGATAAGACTATAGACTTGATTCTCCTCTCACTTATGTATAAACTAGTGTATTTCCCATGATTTACATCTGTGTAAATGAGAGGAGAGTCATAGCCACTATACTTCCATAACATCTGACTGAAGTTTTCAGTATTTGTAAAGACAAGAAAGCATGTATGTTTTAATGACAGGTATCAGAGTAGCAGCAGTGTTAGTCTGTATTCGCAAAAAGAAATGGAGTACTTGTGGCACCTTAGAGACTAACACATTTATTTGAGCATAAGCTTTCGTGAGCTACAGCTCACTTCATCAGATGTATTCAGTGGAAGTGAATGCATCCGATGAAGCGAGCCGTAGCTCACGAAAGCTTATGCTCAAATAAATGTGTTAGTCTAAGGTGCCACATGTACTCCTTTTCTTTTTGTATGTTTTAATGTTTCCATCTCAGCCTTGAAAAAGGTATTCACATCATGGGGCCTTCCCCAGTTCTATAAGGTACCCAAGTGCCTAGTGGAGATTAAGACCTGGATGTGGACCAGTAGTTTGAAGTTCAGCCTGGGTAAGCCTGAAGTGATGTTGCTAGCAGAAGACCTTGAGGATCTGGTGATGTTTTTAAACTATTCCATCAGCTAATATAGGGCCTTCCCCACAGTTGTCAAAGTTGTCTTTCAGCACTTGAGGACTCATCACTGCTTCCAGAACTCCAGACTAGGGCTGGTCAACATTTTTCTGACTAAGGAAGGTTTTGTCAGGAAGTGCCAAGATATCACATGAAAACGTCTGTTTCAATTAACTTTTGTCAAATCACAGCCAGGGTTCCAAAGCAAATCTGTCTACTGGGAACCTGCCTGTTACCCTGAAAGCTCACCATGTGGGCTGCTTTGGGGCCAGGGACATCTGGGCTCCCATGGTTTGCAGTTCCAGGACAGTCCAACTGTGACAAGGCTTCCAGGCTTGACAAGGCTGTAGGCTCCTTGCTGTGGGGCTGGCAGTCCTGGAAAACCCGTGTCTAACCAGTGTTCTACCCTGGCTCTGCAGACAGACAGCCTGGAAACTCTGGAAGATGAAGCTTCAGCCAGGGCTCTCAGGGTCTAGGTTCCCAGGCCCACACAAGAAAAGTTGGAAGCCCGAAGAATGCCTGCTCAAGCTGGGGCTCTCAGTACTTCCAGACTTCCTGCCATAAGCGCAGACTCTGTGGGTGTCCCAGGGTTTAGCATCCACCGGAAGCCAACTCACTCCATCCCCTCCAGTGCCTCCCATCCACAGGCAGACCTGCTCATCAACTCCTCCCCCTTCCTCCCAATGCCTCCTGCCTGCCATGATCAGCTGTTCTGCAGTGTGCAGGAGGCTCTAGAGGGAGAGAAAAGAGCAGGGACGGGGTGCGCTTGGGAGAGGGCACGGAACTGGATGGGATGAGGTGGGGCAGGGGGGCTTGGGAGAAGGAGTGTGTGGGGGCGTGGCCTGAGGTGGAGCACGTATGTGAAGAGGCGGGCAGGGATGGCAGTTTGGGAGAAGGGGTTGGTGAGGCGGGGCCTGCCTGGAGGAAGTCAGCACCTGTGCTTCCTGCCACAAAGCAAAAGAGATTCTGGAGAGGGCTTCCAGGGACTTCAGCTCTGGGGCAACCCCACCATGAAGACGGCTCCAGGGCTAGGGACTGCAGGACTTCCACATTCCTAGGACAGCTGGCTCCCTGAGCTGCTTATATTATCAGTGAAAATGACAAGAACATACTTTTCAGTCAGCAACTGCTGGTACTGGGGAGTATATTTCATGTGTCAGTATTTCCAAAGCAACCACTGAGGGATATTTCAAATGAATGAGAAATTAAAAAAGCGTTCCCTTCTAAAGTAGGAGGAAATAAAGTTTTGAAATACTGAAACTCCTTGTGAGCCAGAAATCCTGTGTTTCTATTCCAGACTGCCTCAGCAGCCAGGAATGGTCCATCCCATCTCGCCTCACCCCCTAGGCCTTGGCAGGTGGCAAATGAATTGTGCCCCCAACGTTTCAGATCTAATCTTGCTCATTCATGCTCTTGTTACATGGGTCAAACCATGAAAGCTGTATGGATGAGCTGGCTAGTATGCAATCCAGCTGTCTACTTTCTGAGAGGAGAGTGCCAATGAATGCATTTCACATCTCTGCTCCCTACTCTGGTTGCCAATCAACTCCAAGTAAAATTCAAGGTGATCGTTCCTATATGCAATGCCTACATGGCCTAGGTCCAAGTTACATTACAGTCAGATTTCAGAGTAGCAGCTTTGTTAGTCTGTATTTGCAAAAAGAAAAGGAGTACTTGTGGCACCTTAGAGACCAACAAATTTGATCATAAGCTTTCATGAGCTACAGCTTCTATATAACCTATACTCATCTGGAATGCTGTAACTTACTGCTCCAAGAATGAAGAAGTTCACAGAGATACTTTCAACAGCAAGTCAACACCACTGGAATTTGCTCTCACTGGAAACACAATGAAGCATAAATCTGGCCACGTCCAAAAAGCTAAATGACTCCTCTTTGCTCAGGGTTGTAATTGACTCTGAGCTATGAGACCATGGGCTGCTGTCCAACAGGCCAGAGCTCTCTCTTCTTTCTAAGTTATATTTTACAGAGGAGCACATTGTGTTGGCTCTTATTTGGAATTAATGACTTAATTTAAACCACTTAATGTTCCCAGATGTCACAGTTATGGGTCACTTATAAGTGTACAATAAAAACCAATAGCTTCCTATTAAAATTGCAGATGTAGTTGTGTGTTCTTCCCCTTTAGAAAAGAAATGTAGAACAAGAGAGTCCTAAGAATTTTCCCTCTTTTTTAACATGCACCACATTCTGATCACAAAATGTAAGACATCAGTTCTTGGCCCTATTAGCAAAATCCTGTACCCCTTCAGTCAAGACAAATCCTATTCTATATAGGTTCTTATGTTCTCATCACTAATATCTGAGTGCTTTCCAGTAGTTCATTAAAGAAAGTAAACATCTGTCACACATGGTTCATTATCTCTCCTCCTCTCTGTAGAATAATTGTGTGTGTATATATATATATATATATATATATATATATATATATATATATACACACATACACACACACACACACACACACACAAAATGTAGCTTTTTGGTGGTTTTGTTGTTGTTGCTGTTGACATGTTCCTATGTGTTTATATCAGAGAAGGCAAGGTCAGAGAAGTACATCTGATACGTGGACAGTATTTTCCACTGAATGCATCCAATGAAGTGATCTGTAGCTCACAAAAGCTTATGCTCAAATAAATTTGTTGCTCTCTAAGGTGCCACTAGTACTCCTTTTCTTTTTGTATGTTTTAATGTTTCCATCTCAACTTTGAAAAAGGTATTCATATCATGGGGCCTTCCCCAGTTCCATAAGGTACCCAAGTGCCTGGTGCAGCTTCAGACTGGCCCTAAGAAATCTCACTCTCATGCATAGATAGTCTTTACCTTTATGATAGAAAGCTCACTTCTGCCAAAAAGTGGAGTCAGTCATGGTCTTCATCCTGGAGCTTTAGGCAATTGTTTAGCTATACTGGGCCCAGACCGAGACTTTGAAGATAAGAGCAGAGATCTTGAACTTGACTCAATATTATATGGGAAGTCAGTGTAGAAACCAAAAGGCAGGTCTGATATGATGATAGTATTCCATGTTCCTGAGGAGATGCGCCACAGCATTCTGTACAGGTTGGAGTTTCCTAAGGGATGATGGGTTCATGCCAAGAAATGCAGCATTGAGTGTAGTCTAGATGGGAGATGATGAAGTTGTGCAAAACTGAGGCCAGCTAATTATCCACCAAGAGGAGACAGACGCCAAGCCAACTGTCTATGGTAGAAAGCGTTACTCACAGATGCTATTATGAGATATCTTAGTGTCAGCAAGGAATCCAGGAGGTCATCTAAACCATGCACTGAATTAACCAGCTGTGGGTGGGCACCTTCAACCAAAGGAGATTGCAACATGGCTGCAGACTTTTCAATATTGTGGATTCTATTTATGTCAGTGGAAGTTTCGCCTGAGTGAAAAAGGACTGGATGCTGAGGGCACAAATCAAAAAATGTTTCACAAGTAAAAAACATTCAAAGCATATAACCTAAGAGGTTTAAAAAAAACCTAAGGTGTAATATTGCACCATTTTCAAAATAAATATTCTAATAAATAATATATATATTAAAAGCTGGTAGCTTCAAGATGTTACTCTGATTTGTGGCCGACATAAATTGGTCTGTTTCAGTCTCTTCGGGGGGAAAAGTTGATATAATAGTTGTGAAAGTTGTAGCTAGCCATATGACAGATTTCATTTACAAAATCAGTTTCATTTAATTTTCCCCATCTAAGAGCTAAAATTTCATTAACTAGTATAAAGCTGGGGGGGGGGGGGAAATTGGCAGCCAATTTCAAGTCAGACAACTGAAGACTCCTTGAGTGGTGTTTCCCCCACAAAAAAAAAAATGTTCTGTCAGAATGAAATTTGGAACTATATGACCAGTGTTTGTCCTGGGAAAGGCAGAGTCTAATTTGCAAGAGGCTGTTGTTGCCCCCTCACCCACAGTCCCCTCTATGTTTTTTTTTTTTTTAATATACACACAAAATGCCAAATAAGCCTGCTAGTTAACATCATTTATAGAATTATCAGTTTATTTTACTGTTTGAATTCAGTTTCTGTGGATATTGTTCCCATTAGTATCATCTACATTCCTTCAGACAGGACCCATTTAAAATCCCATTAAAGTCCATGAGAGGATTTCAAGACAGATTCATAGATTTTCAGGCCAGAAGGGATCTAATCTGACCTCTTGTATAACAGAGGCCATAGAACCTCATCCAGTACTTCCTGCAGTAAGTGCAATAACTTCTGGTTAAACAGGTATTTTATAATTACATCCAACCTTGATTTAGATATCAAGTGATGGAGAATTTTCCACATCCCTATATAAGCAGTTCTACTGTTCAAAATGTGCACCTTAATTTCACTTGGCGTTTGTCTAGTCTCAATTTCCAGCTTTTGGATTTTATGTCTTTGCCTGTTAGACTAAAAGAGCTTTCTTGTATTAGAAATCTTCTCCCTGTGTAGGTCCTTATAGGCCATGACCAAGTCTGTGAAAAAGTAAATAGACTGAGTGTTGTCTCTCTGTAAAGCAGGTTTTCCAGACCTTGAATCATTCTTGTGGCTCTTCTCTGAACCCTCTCAAAATTTTTCAACATCCTTTTTGAAGCACAGATAATAGAACTGGACCCAGTATTCCAATAATGGTCTAATATTGTAGACATAGGTAATTGTGTTGGATTTGGAAATGCTCTATACTAATTTATGAATACTGCATGTTGACCTAGTTATTTGGATATTTACCATATGGATATATTGGGTTATCTCAATAGAGGGTTGTCCAGGCAATATGGTTAGAGGGGAAAAAAAGATAGCCACCTCTCAGAAGACACATGAGAGGTGTTAAAGGACAGTGCCAGAACTATTAGCTTTGATGATTTTGCCTCCCATCCAGTCAACGTACAACCTTGTTTTGACCAGGCTAGGGACAGCTCACAAACACTGAACTCTACCAGTACTGAAAACCATCCTTCTTTCAAGACTGGCTACAGTTGTTCAGGAAAACCCAAATGAGATATCTGGAGAAGCTATGCTGGTTTAGGGCACCATCCCAGGATGGCAGGGCTTTAGAGATTTGTGCAGACAGTTGGTTATTTGAAATTGCTCTCTAAAAGCTGTTTGGTCATTGTATTCACCGATGATCATAGACTCGTGAAGGGAAGAATCGTAGTTGCCTCAACCAAATTGGACATGGTAGATAAGCTTAGTCAATACACAGGGTGCAGACTGAATATATGCAGGGGTTGCTGACAGCCATTGAACCATCTGGCAAATCCTGTATCTAATGGAAACCACTTCAAGCCAGGGGATGCGGCAGCACCCCTAGTTTCAGCACATATGCACATGGAAGCAAAAGGACAGAGAAGGCAAACTAGCTGCAGCACTTGTCAGAAACTGGTGGATTCCACATCCACAGAGAATCTCTGATACAATTTTATAATAAGCTTCATAACGTCTGCCCGAATTCATAAATTGTACAGATTCTCCAAACTGTCACAGGCTCTGCAAGCAACATCATGTGCTTCTGTCCTCTTGAAGAGTAAGCTCTCCTGGAAAGAAACATCCCACATCTGCTGTGTGAGTCACTCAGAACCATGACGCACACCATGAAGTTTCTGGTTAGTGCAAAGGGAGCAAAAAGTATGATGAAAGCAACACAATGATGCAGAAGATGCTTCATCAACATCCAAATGGCAGACTGTACATCCAGCCAGCCAGCCTTAAGGATCTAGGTAGAGACTGATCTGGATGGCACTCACTATGCAAGGTGGCTACCATGTTTTGCCTTTGATGATGATTTCTTAAGAAATCTGTTACATTTATTGGTGACTAACAGCACCGAAGAACTTGCATTGAAGGAGAAGGAAGAATTCCTCCTGCTTTGCACAATCGTCATCCAACCACATGGTTAGTGTTCACAAAAATTTGTAATATTCTGTTCTAATAACTCAGCTGAATTCTTAAATGGACTTGCACATACTTCTTGTTGTAACTTTTTATGGATATTTTACAGTTGTATGCACAAATATTTGTGGAATCCAAATTTTAAATTTGTGCATGCAGGCATTTTGTGGAAGTGCTTGAGTGCATGTACAATCGGGTCAAAGAAACAATGTTAGGTGATTTATCTGACTAGCTAGTTACAACTAACCCCAAACTTTGAACAAGTATCAGATACTTTCAGACAAAATTCTTATAAATTGCAATCAAACCACATTGCTTTAAAAAAATTGCAACAATTTTTTGAACAAACCCATTCAATTAAATAGTTATCTAATAGATACTCCATGCATAGAAAAAGCACTCATAACAATTTGTGTGTGGGTAAATTTTGCATTAAGCCCCATTTTTTGATGCATTGCTACTGATGTACATGGAACATCTACTTTTGTGAAGTCAACAGAATTAGTTATCAGTAATATTAGTATAGTTATACATCAATAGGTGCTCCACCACCAAGGAACAATTTACCTAGGGGATGTGAAAAAGAAACTTAAAAAAAACATACAAAAGCTTTTTAAGAAGGCTAAACAGTCAAAAATAATTCATCCAAACTTTCAAACTGAAACAGCAGAAGTCTGTGCCCTCATTTTTCAGCTGTATTCCATTATATAGAATAATACTTTCCAGAGTCCTTAGAGCACATTGAACAATATAGTAAAAGTGCAGTGAACAAGTGTAAAATATGGCTTCCAAATCAGCACATGCTTTCTCCCATGAGAACATCTCTATGTGGGTACCTTAAAGCATGACCCATTACCTCATAATGTTTTTAAGTGTTTTGTGATTTAAAAAAAGTTTTGAGATCACCATCACTTTTCAAGAGAGCTGGTTTGTAGTTTAAGTGTTTGAGTAAGCACTATATCTTATTAGTCTCTGTATAGACTTGAAAGGCACTTGGAGGAAATTAATCTGTCTAAAATGAAAGCTAATGATCAGTATAAAATACTTAATTAATCTACATTAATACTACCAGTTGTAACAGAACAAAAGGTCTGAAAGAAAAAAGTATAACTTTTAAAAACGGCTTTGTCTATGTAGTGAAGAGGACAAGGGCGGTGACCATGCCTAATTCCTGGTCATTAGGTTTAAACTATACACCAACCACTGCAGCTTTGCTCCTTCTCTTCAAGGACAGAGTTTGTTCTGAAACCATATTCAAATAAATAATTTGTATATTCATGAAAACCACTGATACCTCCTGAAGTGAAAGGTGCACTTTTTTTTTAAGAGGTGAAACATATGCAATATTTATATCACAAGCAGGACCAGTCCTAGGCACACCTTAAAGCAGGAGTTCTCAACCTTTCCAGACTACTGTACCCCTTTCAAGAGTCTGATTATTTTTGAGCACCTTACTTAAAAACTACTGGCTTACAAAATCGTACATAAAAATACAAAAAAGTGTCACAACACTGTTACTGAAAAATTGATTACTTTCTCATTTTTACCATATAATTAAAAAAATTGGAATATACATATTGTATTTACATTTCAGTGTGATACTTGAGTCTTTCACTTATGAGCCTTGTCTGAAGCTGGAACCCCACCACCGAGAGCTGAAGCATGGAACTTAGCTTCTTTGGGGCCCCTGCAGCATGGTGCCTGGGGAAATTGCCCTGCTTGCCACCCCCAATCCCGACCCTTCACTTGCAATTCCCCTAAACCTGTCCCACAATCCCCCTGGATTGAAAAACACTAATCTAGATGAGTTGAGTACTCCCTGTAAGACCTCTGTGTAGCCCTGGGAGTATGTGTATCTCTGGTTGACAGCCACTGCCTTAGAGCCAGTAGAAAGAGCTGGAGATGAGTAGGCAATACCAGCTCGCTGCTATGTCAGCTCTCCATAGACCACCATTAAATACTCTGTGGATGGCTTGTGCCCACAGATCACTGTCTGGGAATTGATTTTCTCTATTTCTGTACTAAATTAAATAAAATAGGTACAAGCTTTGCCTTTTGATTCAAGCACATGACTCAGAATCAGGAGCCCTGGATTCTAACTCTGCCAGAGGATGTCTTTTGTGACTCTGAGCAAGTGATTTCGGGTCTGATCCAACATCCATTGAAGATTCTCATCGACTTAAAAGGACATTCGATTGGGCCCTTAAATGTCCATTAATGTTTATAAAGCACTTTGAGAACCATGGACGGAAACTGTCAAAGAAGTGCAAGGTGGTGTTATATGATTATTATTACTACGATTTAAAATAGGAGGTCTGTGGGCATTATAACACCCATTGCCAGATTCTAATCTCAGCAAGAGGTAATTCCAACATATGGAAATAATCTACAAGTAGAACAAAGTAATTAAAAAGTTGTTAAAAATAAATTGTTTTAGGCAATTTAAAAGAGGAGATCAAGGTATTTGAGAGAGATTTTCTTCTGATGCCAAACCGCCTGAACACAAGACTAATAACCGAATCATTATATGTAGCTACTTATAAACTCAATTCTCAGTTATCATCAACATAAATCTTATCCCCATTACTTCTTATAGTAAATAAACTTCATAAATTGCATAACAAAACCTTGTTATAACAAATTGAAGCTCTGATTCAGGACATCCCCAGAAATAATCCATACAGCGAGGTATTTAGTATTAGTTCTGATTTTATCTATTAGTTTCCTTTCAATAAACACCTGATTGCAAACAGCAAGTTTTACATAAATTGTGCTTCTGAGTATGAAATGTCATGTCAGTTTGCTTTCAGTTGCTAACATCTCATCATGTACTCTATATGTTAAATTATGTTCAGTCACGTTAGACAAGGGACCGTCTCACTCAAATACTTGCACTTGCTGGATAATTGAGAACTGATCCACTAAATGAGCATTTCACAGTATCTAGGTGATGGTAGGAGGGGAGGGAGAATTTGCTGTCTCCACAGCTCCAATTTTCTGTATGTCACATTTTGTCCTTCATAAATTGAACTGATGAACAGACAAAATTCTTCTTGCTCATTAATATAGTTGGGGATGAAAATCCAGTAATCAGAGCCATAGTAATACAAGTGCTCTCATATTGCCAGATAATAGCTAAAAATAGAAAAAATATGCACCGACAAATTTGCAATTGTGTTTTATTTATAACCAGAAATCTTCCATTTTGAAAAAAAGTGCATCTAGTGGTGGCCAAAAGGCGATAGGCTGAAAGGACTGGCGTTCTTTATATGGACTAGACACATGAATACTCTGACACAGGCAAAAGCAGAACAAGCTTCCTCATTCTGCCCAACCAAAATGCACCAAAAACCTTTGTGCCTCCCCAATTCAGAGGCCACCAGGCACCTGGCCAGTTCCCTACTGTCAATTAGAGCAATTTTGAGTCTGCTCTCATCTGAATCAGCTGCCAATGCCCCCTGGGGTTAGACAGATACAGTATATGGAAATCCAGACCACATCCCCTTCTCTCTGCCTTTCTGACCATGTGTCCTACACCAACCATCTAATAGGGGTACAGGAGAAATAATTCAGTGGTGAAAACTATCACTTGCAGGGCTGCTTTGGAGTGCACATAATAGCCACAGCACACTGAGAAATATCAGCAGCAAAGTCTTGCTGAAGGGTTTATCAACCAATATTACTTCCATTTATCAGATGTGTTTCTTTTGTTTTGACTCTTTTCTGCTTTCATACTATCTTGCCGGAGTATCATTATCACAGCATCCTGGCACAGTAGCTTAGATGGATAACACGTATTGGAAGCATATCATTGATATTTTTTGTGTGCACTATGGACTAAAGTATGGATGATGGTAATATTTTCTTTTCCCTTCCATTCTGAAGGAAGGGAAGATTTCCAGTTGCTGAACCCTGATACTAATCCAGAGTTCTTCTTTGGCTCAAAGGTGGCAAGTCACTACATCTCCTTTCTTCGGGCATTATCTGACTTCTAAAATTAATCCTCTTATTTGGCACACAATCACTTTTTGAATTAGTAAAAACCTTATCTGGACCCCCAAGATTTAATTTTGCATATATTTTCCTGGGGAGGCTATTTCATTTCATTGAGATAATGCATCACCGAATTATAGGCTCTGTGCAGCTGTCAGTCTTTGCCAAACATTCAGAAACCTAAATGAATTCTGACAAGTCATTTATCCGGTAATTCAGTGTCAAAATGTAATAATATTGCTGGACTTTGTACGTTATCAATTTCAGAGCAGAACTGGAGTTAAAATGCAAACTAAAAGCACCTTTTGTGTATCCGAATAAAAATTACTATGGCTAGTGCCCTTCTTACTAATCCTTTAGGTTCACAATTAGGTAAGAATAAAACTGAGAGGATGAAAACAAATGTTATGTTCATGAAACCAGAAATGAAATCCCTAGGGAAGTTACAAGCATCTATGGTTATTTAATGGGCTTTCCACCTGTGAAGATCTCAAGTTCGCCAAGTTCTCTTAAATTCCTAATGAGCATTTATTCACATCACAAAAAAGCATCACAGAAGAAAATACAATGCACAGCACAACGGACAGCCTCTGCTTAAAAAAGGCCAACCACTGAAACTGCTGCTCCACCCAGGAGGGTTCCTATTTTACGAGCCAAGCTCCCAATCCTGCAAGTTGGGTTAAGACTTTAGTAAGGCTCCACAATGGCATAGATTGCAGAAGGTGGTCCAGAGTCCACCTTGAATTTTACTTTTTGTTGTCTTCTATAAATCTAGCTAGCCCAGGTTTCTTTAAGTCTTTTACTTATTTCTTAGACTAAAACCACACATTTCCCCCCAAGTTAATGCACATTTAAGAAACTTCCATGAGATTTGAGGCTCTTCAAAACTGACAAAGAACATTTGTTGAAAATGGCAACTGAACAGTGAGGAATTATTCCAGCAAATGAAATCTTACTCATGAATCATACTTTGAACACTCTTGTCTTGCTTTCTGTACAGCTTGTGGTGGAATAAATAGCACGGACACAGATTGGTAGAAGTTTCTGTAAACACATTTTCAAAAACAAAAACACCCTGACAAAATTCCTGCAGAACGTTAGATTTGTTCTACCATGTCTTTTTATTAAGAAGAATTAAATGCTCCTAATGTCCTTTCCATCCACTACCGGGTTGGTCTATTAACTATTCCACTGTTTTGATGTGGTCCATGCATAACTGTAATCACAGCACTTAAGTCTGTTTTAGGTCCTTGTGACAATTTTGAATAGTTGTTCCATAGTATCATATGGCAATGATGTGGAAAAGAGACAGTAAGTCGTCTAATCATTTCCTTGCCAGACCAGATTTGCTCCCTGCAGTGCATTTTGTAGGGCTTTGTGAGCAATGCTACTTACCTGTGAAGACCTAGAACCACAGTTTTAAAGACCTCACTTTCTAGAAGTTGTCCCCCCACCCAAGTATAGAACACAGTACTGGGGGCAATCACTTGTACCTGATGCACAGATTCAAATAGGAAAATAGCCATACTTGGTCTAGTCCAGTATCCTGTGTTCTGACAACAGCTAGTGGTAGGTGCTTCAGAGGGAATGAACAGAACAGATCATCAATTGATCTATTCCCTGTCATCCGCTCCCAGCTTCTGGCAGTGAGAGGCCAGGGACACTCAGAGCATGGGGTTGCATCCAGTGGTGAGCTGGAGCCAGTTCGCTAGAACTGGTTGTTAAATTTAGAAGCCCTTTTAGAACCGGTTGTTCATGAGGGACAACCGGTTCTAAAAGGGCTTCTACATTTAACCAGTCAAAAGTGGCACCTTTGGCACCGACTCCATGAGTGCTCCAGGGCTGGAGCTCCTAAGGGGAAAATTAGTGGGTGCAGAGCACCCACCGGAAGCTCCCCGCCCCACCCCCAGCTCACCTCCGCTCTGCCTCCTCCCCTGAAGGCGTCGCCCCGCTCTGCTTCTCCACCCCCCCAGGCTTCCCGCAAATCAGTTGTTTGCAATGGGGGAGGGGCACGAGGAGGGCCACCCACGCCACAGCAGGTAACCTGGGGGGGCCACGCAGGGGAACCGCTCCCCACCCCAGCTCACCTCCACCACCCTCGACCTGAGCGGGAAGCCGCGGCCTGCTTCTCAGCCCTCCAAAGCTTCCCGCCTAACAGCTGATTCGCGGGAAGCCGGGGGGGTGGGTGTCACGGAGAAGCAGAGCAGGGCAGCGCGTTCAGCAGAGGAGGTGGAGGCGAGGTGAGCTGGGGCAGGGAGCTGCTTGTGGGCACTCTGCACCCACCAAAATTTCCCCATGGGTGCTCCAACCCCGTAGGACCCAGGGAGTCAGCACCTAAGGCGCCACTTTTTATATGATCAGTGGGGGAGCAGTCGCTCCCGCTGCTCCCCCCCTAGCTACACTCCCCCACCCCTAGGAGCCAGAGGGATCTGCCAGATGCTTCCTGGGAGCTGCCCCATGGTAGCACTGCTGGGACTCCCCACCTAGCAGGTGCCTCCAGCTCTTAGGGGCAGGGCTGGGTGGGCACCCACTACGGTGGCCCACAAGACCCTCCTGCGTGGTTCTGGGGACAGTCAGGGGACAGGGGAGGGGGATGGATGGGGCAGGGGTCCTGGGGGGCATCAAGGAACACAGGGGGGTTGGATGGGGCAGGAGTCCCAGGGGAGCAGGGGTGGACAACAACCCCCTCATGGGGTGGGGAGGGAACCCGTTGTTAAGATTTTGGCAGCTCATCAATGGTAGCATCCCTGACCATTTTGACTAATAGCCATTTATGGACCAATCCTGCATGAACTTTACTAATTCTTTTTTGAACCATGTGATGGGGTTTGGGACTCACCACCACAGGGCCTCCTGCTGACTCACCAGGGAATTAGCTCGGTCCAGTGTGGAGCACCCTCCACAGGTAGTGTCCCATCCATTTCTCACCCTCTCTTGGTGCCTGGATCCAGGTTGCTCCCTTCTTGGGCATCCTCTTCAAGGCACTGCTCTCCAGCAGTGCCCCCTAGTCCACATTCACCCCCTTCCGGGGGGGAGGGAGGGGTTGTCAGCAGTCTTTTATTTTGCCCAGCCACAGCAGCCAACCACACCCCAAAGTCTAACTCCTTTTGCCAGGGGTCTGGTGCAGTCCACTCTCACCACATCCAACAGCTGGGTGTACATGCAAGGAGGGGAAGGGAGGGAACCCAGGCACACCCTCTACTCTGGGTCCCAACCCAGGGACCCTTTGGCAACAGCCTTCCTGTCCTCCTTCTCTCCCCTTGTCCGCCTCTCTCCCTGGGTCGCTTCCCCTTCAGTCCCTTTGCCCAGGTCCGGCTCTTCCCTCAGGGCCTGTGGCAAAGCAGATACTGGGCTGGAGTTCCCTTCTGCTCCCCTCATCTGCCCTGCACTGTCCCTGGTGCTAGTCCCCTCACACAGGAGACAGACCTTCACCCTCTGAAGGCCTGGAAGAGACTGACTGCTCCCTTCCTGGGCAGCCTTTATGTATGGCTGATCCTGGCTGAGCCTGGCCCTGATTGACTGTCTCTTACTCAGCCTCTGATTGGCTCCCTAGCAGGCTTTCTCTGATTGGCCGCCCACCTGCACAGCCTCTCTGGCCTGTTGAAGCCCCATTTAGTATAGGAGTGGGACAGCCACCCCACTACAAACCCCATCATAGTTTTGGCCTTCACAACATCCCCTGGCAACAAGTCCCACAGGTTGACTTTGTGTTGTGTGAAGTAGCATTTCCTTTTTTTTATTTTAAACCTGCTCCCTAAACGAATGCTGCTGTTGTTGGAACTAAACCAGAAATACTGCCTTCTAGACTAGACTGGCTGTATGGTATATGATTCTTTTGTACAACTGTGTAAAGTATAAAGCTCAGCATTTCTCATTCTAGAGGCAGGTGACATGTATGTATGTGGGATAACAGACTAGTTCCATGAAAGCACAGGGAAGAGTGGTGGAGAAAATTGCAAGGCCACAGATCCACATATTACAGTCATGTCACAATCTGCCAGCAAAGACAAGCATCTCTCTCTGAAGACCACCCAAATTTTCCCTATTTTTCATTAGGCCTATCTGATAAGGTAGCCTCCAAAGTGGGTAAAAAGTCAGAGTCCAGCTCAGCCTGTGAAATAAAATGTTAAGCATGGCAGAAGGTTGCCAATCGGGTGCCACAAGGTCCCATACTAGGTCATATGTTTCATAATCTGGAAAGTGAGGGTGTGTATGTGGAGGGATGAGTATTGAAGTAACAAAGTTTACAGATGACACAAAGGTCTTTAGGTTGGCCAGGAACAGAAAGGACTATGAGGAACTTCAGAAAGACATAAACAAGCTAAACTACATAGTGTCAAATTAAGTTCAGTGTCATGCAAAGTAATATATACATTGGAGGAGAGGGAAATGAACTACTTATACACCTTACAGGGTTATCAACTCAGGAAAGGACCTAGGTGTTGACATGGGTAGTTCAAAAAAGACCTCCACTCAATGTGCAGTTACAGTCAAACAAAAAAAAAAGGCAAATAAGCTGTTAGAATGCATAAGGAAGGGGTTGGAGAATATTAGAATAGGTTGTAAAATCTATATCATTGGAGATTTTTTAAAACCAGGTTAGACAAACACCTGTCAGGGATGGTCCAGTAAATACTTAGTCCTGCTATGAGTGCAGGGGACTGGACTAGAGGACCTCTCGAGGTCCATTCCACTCCTATGGTTACATCTTACATAAGAATCAATGGTTCTGCCTCATCTGGAAAGCTCTGTGCAATACTGTGCACTCCATCTCAAATAAGATACTGCAGAATTAGATGGGATTTGAAGAAGGGTGACCCTGGGCTGAGTACAAACCTGCCCAGATATCCTGAATACATACTCAGGCAGCTAGTCAGCTACTCAACCCACCACTCATGCTACCCCTGGCTACACTGTTATTTCTAGCATGCTAGTTCAAGCCCAGCTCCGCAGTGTAGATATACCCTTTGTGTAAAGTTTGTCAAAGGGAACAGGATCAGACTTCGACAATGGCAACTACTCAAAATCATCTACATTAACTCTTTCCATTTTTGCCTCCACAAGAGCATTTAAAAACTGTCAATAAAGGATTTTTCCTGCATAAAAGTCCATGCAACTAAAGAAAATAGAATAAGAGAAATTGTTAAAATGAAAAGTCAACTTAATTATTCCAGTTTCAACTTTTTCCTTCTTTGGTCCTTTTGTGTGTTTAATAAAAGGTCAAAAAAGTGTTTGTCTCCTTTCTTTAAATGGCAGCTGTTACAATGGAAGTAGCCAAAGATGGGCTTATGCATAAGCCCAAGCCCCAATTAATTGTGTAATGCTGTAGCACTTCAACAAGGGTAGCAAGTACCTTAAACCTGGTTGGATGTCTAATGCCCTTAAATCCAACTGCTCCCAATGTAGCCTCTGATGTAGCTGGTTGTAAAGAAAAGCAGCTCACATGTCTAGATATATTCTTTGTTTTGCTTCTGTAGCAATTCAACCCTGGATGACACGAATCAATGTATTTTCCCTCCCTTCCACTTCTCTCTCTTCTATTTCCACCCAGAAGCATATACTCTTTCAGTGAGTTGGGCTGGGGTCGGAGGTATAACAAAGTGGGGGGGAGCTGAAGGGAGAGGGAGCAAAGGGGTCAAACATCAGGATAAAAAAGACTATAAGTAAAAGAGTAAAGACATAAGGGAGAAGATGGAGGGGGGCTGAAAAAGAGAAGTAGATTGACAGATAGCGAGGAGATGGTGACACGGTTGTATCAGGATTTGATGCAGGGCACCATGGGGAAGGGCAGACAATCTATCCAAATCTATTCCAAAGAGAGACCTCAAATAAAAACAGTTTAGTGGCTCTGGAGTACATGCACTGTTTAATGGATGGAATGTCAGACACAGGATATAAACTTTAATTAAGCGACAGCAACATTCGAATTTATGACACTTCTCAGCACTTCTGACATTCCAAGCACAGCTTCTTCCTCACCCTTCACTCGTTCCCGTTAGGACCCTAGCGGCCACATAATTTTGCTGCCTTATTCCTGGTTTCTCAACACAGTTTACAACATCTCAAAACCCACCTGAGGGTCACCTCACACAATTTAAAAAGTCTCTCCAGTAGCAGACAGTAACACACACAGTACCAGCAAGTACATTAAAATCATACTTTTCTCAGGCATAATCCTCTGTGTACTTGAATGGAATAGGACATCTCAAAAATAATCAAAAACTTTATTGAAACTCATACTGGATCTGCACCAGAGTCAGCATACTAGTCTCACTAGGTCAGTTTTTGAATTTGAAGAGCAGGGATAATTTAGACACACCGAATGTGGTGGGAAAAATCTCGGAATCCTAAGAGATAAACTACATTTATCATGCAACTTTGACCACTTCTCCTGTACTCTTATCTGCTAATACATCCCCACAGGGACTAAATTCTATTATTGTTCCAAGCTTATAAACACCTTATAGATACATGCCAACAACAGCCTACCTCAAAAATGTTTATTTGTTTCTCCAGATGTGGAAAATCCCTCCAAAATTACAACTGCTAAAGAGGAGCAATGCAAAGCTGCAGTTCTTTGACAGTTTTAAGAACTAATAGTTTGCACACCTTTTTTGGTCAGAAATGGAGTATTTTATTTTATAGGAAGGCTATCAATTTTCCCTTTGTAATGGGATACAGTACACTGGGACCAATCCTCGGAACTGTTTTTTTTTCTCATGTGGCAATACTCATGTAATAACAATGCATAAAAATAAAGAGTTGCAAGATCAGTGATTTATTTTTAACTCTGGTAGACGGTGAGAAACTAAACCTTAAATTTGTGGCAGACTGATAGAAAAGCTACTTTAGGCACGTTTTACAGTTTCTGAAAGTAATTAAAATTCTTCTCTCCCTTTGAGTTGTGTATATTTAGACCAATGGCAATAAAGGCACCTGAATATACAGTACAGACCATGGAGCTTTCCATTCTCTGATGAAAGAAAAGGAGTACTTGTGGCACCTTAGAGACTAGCCAATTTATGTGAGCATAAGCTTTTGTGAGCTACAGCTCACTTCATCGGATGCATACTGTGGAAAATACACAAGATGTTTTTTATACACACAAACCATGAAAAAATGGATGTTTATCACTACAAAAGGGTTTCTCTCCCCCCACCCCACTCTCCTGCTGGTAATAGCTTATCTAAAGTGATCACTCTCCTTACAATGTGTATGATAATCAAGGTGGGCCATTTCCAGCACAACTCCAGGGTTTAACAAGAACGTCTGAGGAGGAGTGGGGGTAGGAAAAAACAAGGGGAAATAGGTTACCTTGCATAATGACTTAGCCACTCCCAGTCTCTATTCAAGCCTAAGTTAATTGTATCCAATTTGCAAATGAATTCCAATTCAGCAGTTTCTCGCTGGAGTCTGGATTTGAAGTTTTTTTGTTGTAATATCGCAACTTTCATGTCTGTAATCGCGTGACCAGAGAGATTGAAGTGTTCTCCAACTGGTTTATGAATGTTACAATTCTTGACATCTGATTTGTGTCCATTTATTCTTTTACGTAGAGACTGTCCAGTTTGACCAATGTACATGGCAGAGGGGCATTGCTGGCACATGATGGCATATATCACTTTGGTGGATGTGCAGGTGAACGAGCCGCTGATAGTGTGGCTGATGTTATTAGGCCCTGTGATGGTGTCCCCTTAATAGATATGTGGGCACAGTTGGCAACGGGCTTTGTTGCAAGGATAGGTTCCTGGGTTAGTGGTTCTGTTGTGTGGTATGTGGTTGCTGGTGAGTATTTGCTTCAGGTAGGGGGGCTGTCTCTAGGCAAGGACTGGCCTGTCTCCCAGGATTTGTGAGAGTGTTGGGTCATCCTTCAGGATAGGTTGTAGATCCTTAATAATGCGTTGGAGGGGTTTTAGTTGGGGGCTGAAGGTGATGGCTAGTGGCGTTCTGTTATTTTCCTTGTTAGGCCTGTCCTGTAGTAGGTGACTTCTGGGAACTCTTCTGGCTCTGTCAATCTGTTTCTTCACTTCTGCAGGTGGGTATTGTAGTTGTAAGAATGCTTGAGAGAGATCTTGTAGGTGTTTGTCTCTGTCTGAGGGGTTGGAGCAAATGCTGTTGTATCACAGAGCTTGGCTGTAGACAATGGATCGTGTGGTGTGGTCAGGGTGAAAGCTGGAGGCATGTAGGTAGGAATAGCGGTCAGTAGGTTTCTGGTATAGGGCGGTGTTTATGTGACCATCGTTTATTAGCACTGTAGTGTCCAGGAAGTGGATCTCTTGTGTGGACTGGACCAGGCTGAGCTTGATGGTGGGATGGAAATTGTTGAAATCATGGTGGAATTCCTCAAGGGCTTCTTTTCCATGGGTCCAGATGATGAAGATGTCATCAATATAGCACAAGTAGTGTAGGGGCGTTAGGGGACGAGAGCTGAGGAAGCGTTGTTCTAAGTCAGCCATAAAAATGTTGGGATACTGTGGGGCCATGCAGGTACTCATAGCTGTGCCGCTGATTTGAAGGTATACATTGTCCCCAAATGTAAAATAGTTACAGGTAAGGACAAAGTCACAAAGTTCAGCCACCAGGTTAGCCGTGACATTATCGGGGATAGTGTTCTTGATGGCTTTGTGTGGAATGTTGGTGTAGAGGGCTTCTACATCCATAGTGGCCAGGATGGTGTTTTCAGGAAGATCACCGATGGATTGTAGTTTCCTCAGGAAGTCAGTGGTGTCTCGAAGGTAGCTGAGAGTGCTGGTAGCATAGGGCCTGAGGAGGGAGTCTACATAGCCAGACAATCCTGCTGTCAGGGTGCCAATACCTGAGATGATCGGTCGCCCAGGATTTCCAGGTTTATGGATCTTGGGTAGTAGATAGAATATCCCAGGTCGGGGTTCCAGGGGTGTGTCTGTACGGATTTGATCTTGTGCTTTTTCAGGGAGTTTCTTGAGCAAATGCTGTAGTTTCTTTTGGTAACTCTCAGTGGGATCAGAGGGTAATGGCTTGTAGAAAGTGGTGTTGGAGAGCTGCTGAGCAGCCTCTTGTTCATATTCCGACCTATTCATGATGACAACAGCACTTCCTTTGTCAGCCTTTTTGATTATGATGTCAGAGTTGTTTCTGAGGCTGTGGATGGCATTGTGTTCTGCACAGCTGAGGTTGTGGGGCAAGTGATGCTGCTTTTCCACCTAGAATCCTTCCTTTTGTTGTGTTGGTAGGGAGGTCTCAGTGGATTAGGATGTTGTTCAGAGGTGTGTTGAAAATATTCCTTGAGTCGGAGACGTCGAAAATAGGATTCTAGGTCACCACAGAACTGTATCATGTTCGTGAGGGTGGAGGGGCAGAAGGAGAGGCCCCGAGATAGGACAGCTGCTTCTGCTGGGCTAAGAGTATAGTTTGGATAGATTAACAATATTGCTGGGTGGGTTGAGGGAACCATTGCTGTGGCCCCTTGTGGCATGTAATAGTTTAGAAAGTTTAGTGTCCTTTTTCTTTTGTAGAGAAGCAAAGTGTGTGTTGTAAATGGCTTGTCTAGTTTTAGTTAATTCCAGCCACGAGGAAGTTTGTGTGGAAAGTTGTTTTTTTATGAGAGTATCCATTTTTGAGAGCTCATTCTTTATTGTTCCCTGTTTGCTGTAGAGGATGTTGATCAGGTGGTTCCACAGTTTCTTTGAGAGCGTGCGGCACAACCTGTCAGCATAGTCTGTGTGGTATGTAGATTGTAATGGATTTTTTACCTTCAGTCCTTTTGGTACGATTTCCATCTGTTTGCATTTGGAAAGGAAGATGATGTCTGTCTGTATCTGTACAAGTTTTTTCATGCAGTTGATATATTTCCACTCCATACGGCTAAATGCAGTGCCTTGCATAATGACAGGTTTCAGAGTAACAGCCGTGTTAGTCTGTATTCGCAAAAAGAAAAGGAGGACTTGTGGCACCTTAGAGACTAACCAATTTATTTGAGCATAAGCTTTCGTGAGCTACAGCTCACTTCATCGGATGCATACTGTGGAAAATACAGAAGATGTTTTTATACACACAAACCATGAAAAAATGGGTGTTTACCACTACAAAAGGTTTTCTCTCCCCTCACCCCACTCTCCTGCTGGTAATAGCTTATCTAAAGTGATCACTCTCCTTACAATGTGTATGATCACTTTAGATAAGCTATTACCAACAGTAGAGTGGGATTGTGTATGTGTTGGGGGGGAAACCTGGATTTGTGCTGGAAATAGCCCACCTTGATTATCTGGCACATATCCACAGAAATGACAGTGATATGGTGCTATGGGCATCCACTACATATGCACATTGCACCTCAGCAGCAGCTTTGACCAAGGCTGTATCCCTTGATCTGAAGAGAGACTACTACCAGTTTAGTGGTGTGTTAAGGGTTAAAAGCAGACCAGTCAAACTGGGGAGAGATTAGAAGAGAACAACAAAGAATGAAAACTTTGGAGAACAAAACAGAAATGGTTAAGTGAACTGGACAAACAGTGGCTGATTTTAATCTCCCTTAAAGTCCAAAGCCATGGTAAGCAAGATCAGAATCAGGACTGTAGAAGTGGGACTACAGAAAACTGAGGGGAGACATGATAATTATCTACAGATAAGCAAAGTGGTAGTTAAAGAGTAAAATCAAAGAAGACAGAACAAGAAGTAATTTTTTCAGTTGTAGAAGTGAAAATTTATGTTGATTAGTAAAACCTTTACAACTGGCAAGAACAGTGACACAAAGGAGCAACCTTCCCCATGAGGTTGTCGATCTGCAGAACTGGAGATATTTAAAGCTAAACTTGACACCAATCCACCATGACTAATTAAATGAATTCTGGTGTGGAGATAGACTAGATTACCCAATAAAAATCACCTTCATACCCAAATGATTCTCTGATTCTAACTCCTGAAGTGTCAGAATATAGACAAGAACAGAATATAATTATCTTGTGATACCTAAATAGAGAACTTATGTCCCTCTCTACTTATTCAGACACTATACTGTAGAATATTAGCATATTCTATCTTTAACAGAAAGTAAATCTGAAATAAGAACAGAGTCTAAATTTTACTGAGAAAATCTTTCTTCCCCTCTTTGGTTCTGACGTAAAGGGTTTCAATACCATTTCTCTTGTGTATATCAGGCAAGTACAGTATAAAAGCAATCTATAATTTATGTAAAGTGAAATGATAAAAGATATTGACCATTCTAGTGTCTTTTTGGCAATGTTCTTTTTGATTTCTCTTCCACTCTGAACTTTTCACATACAACACACAATTTTCATTTACTACTCACACTTGCTCCTCACTACTCAACATGGGCGCAACAGAAAATGTATCCAAAAGTTACCCTAAATGCTCCCTTTCTGTGGGATGATGAAGAAGAATGTATGAAGAAAAAAACATTTACTTACTGTTCTTCAAAAACTGGCATTGCCATATTTTATATATACATACACACACACACGAGAGAGAGAGAGAGAGAATTGTAACTTTGCTTTAATTCCCAAACCATGGTAATATTTTTCATTTCAGGCCTCAGGGGTACATTTCCAATTATAGTAATTCTCAAACCATGCTACTGCCTCTCTCCTTTTAAGTCTGAGGGGTACATTTTCAAAACAGTAAGTAGGAGACATGCTCATAAATCCCATTATTTGTTATCCTGACTGATATGCTTACACAATAGTGATGCACATTATATACTAGGCCAACCAAAGAAAACTTGGGAGGTTGCATGCTGTGTCGCACTGACCTGCTGCTGCCAGAAGGAATTGTTTTCATAGGAATATAAGGATGCAGTAAGTAGTACCTGCCCTTCAGACTTTCTCTCAAGGACCATAACATTGTAGCTGCCCCTTCAAACTCTGGGCTGTACTGAATTCAGCTACACACACACACACACACACAAATGGGTGTGGGGGAGAGGGGGAAGGAGGTCACAAGAGAAAATACTTGAAAGGTTATGAATTGCCTGATTGTGAGTATAAGTGTCATGGATGCAGAGCTAACTGGACCTCTGCCCCCTTCCTGATCACTGAGTGCACTCCTCATCCCAGGGTCTTAGGGCTCCTGCCTTTACCTATCTCAGGGTATAATTTCATGGTTTTCCCACTCCTAGACCAGGCCTTGGGCTACAGTACCTTGTGTATCAACTGTGGTCACTTAGCAAGGCAGACTGAGTTCCCTTCAGTAGTCTGTGACCTGTGGTATACAGTGATCAGAGAGCCTTCTTAAACCACAGGTACTCCCTGTATGCAGTAGGCACAAAATATAAGAGAAGGATTGAAAAAAACAAACAAATAAAACCAGGCTACACATGTTTCTTACATACAATCCATAATGGTAATCTAGATAGGCTTAATTTCTTCAGACACCCCAGGCCTGCCTCTCAGGCCTGGAGTTCACTTAAAAGTTAGGCTCACATAGCAATGGACCTCAGGGATGTGAAAAATTCATATCCCTGAGTTCCACAGCTATGTCAACCTAACCCCTGCTGTAGATGCAATTAGGTCGATGGAAGAATGATTCCATTGGCCTAGCCAATGTTGCTCAGGGAAGTGGAATTCCTATAGCAATGGGAAAATCTATTCTTTTACTGTAGGAATGGTCTATACTATGGCTGTACAGGGGCATCTCAGTGGTACCATAGTGTAGACATGGCCTCAGTCTAGTTCACCCATACAGCTACTGCTCCTCTCTTGAGAACAGTGGCAGATTAGCCACCGGACCAAGAGGGCCCATGCCCAAGGGCCCCCACCAATTGGGGCTCCCACCTGGAAAAATGGGCACCCCCATGCCCGACCCACTCTGCCCACCCAGCGCTCCTGCGGGAAGTGGGGGAAGCCCTGACATTCCAGTCCCACTCCCTGGAAGGAATGCTGGGTAGGCAGGGCAACCCCCCACACCAGACAGGTGGGGGAAGCCCCCGTGCCCGGACCTCACTCCCTGGTAGGAGCACCAGGCAGGTGGGCCAAGTCTCTGTGCCCAGAACCCACTCGCCAGTAGGAGAACCGGGCGGGCGAGGGGGACTGCAGGCAGAAGGAGTGAGGAGAGGCCCTCACTTACTCTGGCCCAAGCCCCACAAATCTGCCTCTGCTTGAGAGAGTCTGTTTTCAAAGCTGCAGAGACTTTCTTTGTCCTGTAACATTCATGGGACTTTTTTTTTTTTTTTTGATTTGTGAAAATCAGTTTAGTAGGCTGGCTGGCAAGAGGTGATACAGTCTTTGAAGCGAGTAGTTTAGACATTCTCCCTTAATCTGTTAAGCGTTTAGCTAGGGATGATTATCTTGAGCTACTGTCTCCTTGCTTGTTCTTTCTCCCTGATCCCCGTGGCCACTTTATTAAACCATACCACTATATTCATACAATAAACATCCAAATAACCAGGCCAACATAACTTTCTGGTGGTTGTTGACCTGATATTAAACCCACTTACCCAACATCTGATCAAAAGTTGTTGCTTATATATACATACCAACACCCAGGGAAAACAATGGAATGGTTGCTGGAATACACAGGTGGGACTATTGTGTTAGGAAAAGTACAGTGTGTGGGTAAGGGTTACTTTCATCATAACAGTCATTAGGACATTATTCACTATGTGGTATTAAAATACAGAGTTAGCTCCGTTCTTTTTATTAAGAATTCATGGGTGTTTTTTTGCAATACTGCATTGTTTTGCCTGGTAATAGCTCTTGAACATGATACCCTTGTTTTATACATGGTCAGTGGTGCCATCTCTTGTGATTTTATCTTGTGCCATGAAATATGTGATGTTCTTCCGTAAAGGCCCTGCTCCTACATACACACAGTTAAATGAAACAACTTTCATATAGAAATTCTAGTGGAGAAAAGCTTGAACACATGAACCCAAAATGTATTATTTTTAGAAGTCTCATGATGAAGCCACGTATGAACATTTGGGGTCGGAGTCATGGTTTTTGAATGCCCAGGGTTGGAAATACTGGAAAATAGTGATAGGGAGACAGTAAGTTGTGCCATATGTCTGGCACGGACCATGTTTATGTGGAGAAATTTATAGTAAGTGCACAGTGTGGAGGGCAACCTGTAATTTTTTAATTTCTTGTCTCTACTGG
Source organism: Eretmochelys imbricata (assembly GCF_965152235.1). Classification (NCBI taxonomy): domain Eukaryota; kingdom Metazoa; phylum Chordata; order Testudines; family Cheloniidae; genus Eretmochelys; species Eretmochelys imbricata. The sequence goes on along the minus strand of NC_135572.1, from coordinate 190,088,849 downwards.
ATGAAGCTGCAGCCATTACCATCTCCAAAGAAACCGAAGTCAATATGGGAATAGGGAATTGTGGCAACATACCCTAGCTATGCCATGGTGTATTATATGAGTTACACCACAACTAACCATTCACTATCCTAAAAAAGCTCTTAACTGCACACAGAGTCCGTAAACTCTTAATTCTGCTTCTTAATTTAGGATCAGATTTTGCCCAGCCTTTGCCAAAGGGGGACTGCCTACAATAGCAGGGACCTGCAAAAGCAGATACTGCTAGCCATCCCAAAGAGGAGAAGTAGTTCAGTCCCACTCTCCATTGCACTGACCAGCAGAGTTGGTAAGCTGCAGAGGGGAGCATACACTTCATTCCCTTAAGGGATGTAGCAGTGAATATGCTACATCTGCTTTTCCATATAATGCCTCCTTTAGCTTATACTGTAGCTATGCAGCTTCCCACTAGAGGGTTTCTGGCAGGGGAGTGGCAGTTGGGAGGAGGGGAGCGGTGGGTGGGGGACTGAGGATGGATGCAGCAAACCAGCGGCGGGCCAGGGGGTGAGGAAGGGTGCAGTGGTGGGCCAAGTGTGTGGGGGGGACTGAGGGCGGGACCAACAGCACCCCAATGTGTCTCAATATTTTACTTTAATACAACACGAGTTGGTAGATACTGGTGCAAATACCACTCCCACCCCCATGGAGTGTCCTCTTTTTTTAATATTCAAATATGGTAACCCTACCCAAGGCACACACCTGCTCATACTAGAGCCAGTCAGAAAGTGGTAAGATTTTTCAATGAAGACACTTTTGCTGGAAAAATTAAGTGAAGATATCCATTTTCACAAATAACAAAGCCAAAACTTCTCAGTTTTCAAATAACACATATTTCTCAGGTTTTGGTCATTTTAGGTTTTTGAACACCACAAAAACTGATTAGTTTTTCATGAAAAAGTGAAAAATTTAAAAATAAATGAAAATTCAGTGAAAAAATGTATGTTTCCCAAAAAAGGCCATTTTCCATCAAGAATATTTTCTGCCTATACACAGTGAACTCCTTGTAACGCTGTCATTTTGTTATTTAACGAGCATTGTGGTTGCATTTAGAGGTCCTATTAATTCTATTATTAATGAGAATAGCACTGGGAAGTGCTATCAGGGTCCCATTCTGATAGATGCTGTTGTGATAGATGTGGCACTAATATGTAATAATGTTATGAACACTATGTGTGATCTGGGTAGTGAGGTAAAGTTATTGTATATTAGGTTATAAGACAGGTTTCAGAGTAACAGCCGTGTTAGTCTGTATTCGCAAAAAGAAAAGGAGTACTTGTGGCACCTTAGAGACTAACCAATTTATTTGAGCATGAGCTTTCGTGAGCTACAGCTCACTTCATCTGATGAAGTGAGCTGTAGCTCACGAAAGCTCATGCTCAAATAAATTGGTTAGTCTCTAAGGTGCCACAAGTACTCCTTTTCTTTTTAGGTTATAAGACTTTCCTGTATGATTCTACTGATTTAGCTTAATAGGATGTTGTGGGGACAATAGCTATAGCTAAGCAAACACCCAGCATATGAATATAAATCAACATGGGTTTATGGAAAACAGATAGTATCAAATTAGTTTGGTATCTTTTTTTGATGAGATTACATGTTTGCTGGATAAAGATAATAGTGCTGACACACTATACATGAACTTTTGTAAAGTGTTTGATTTGGTACCACATGATATTTTGATTTAAAAAACTAGAACAATATAAAATTAATGGTACATAGTACATATTAAATGAATTAAAAACTGAAAGTGATAGGTCTCATAATGTAACTGGGGGATCATTGTCAAGTGTGTGTGTTTCCAGTGGAGTCCCACAGGGATCAGTCCCCTGCCCTATGATGTTTAACATCTTTACCAATGCCCTGGAAGAAAACAAAAATCATCAATTGGTAAAGATCGTAAATGACACAAAAATTAGGGGCAGTGGGGGGCCTTTTGCAAAAGGAACACTTTTGGACAGAGATAAACTCTGCTAATGGTGTCTAAAAAGTTGGGCCCTCCCCAGATCTAGGGAATAGGGAGAAGCAGGTTTGCATATTGGCTGGTTTGTTGTTTTAAGGCCTCTTTTATCAAACTTTTTTTTGTTTTGAATCCTACTTTGATGTAAGAAAGCTGTTTGGTTACTGGATACCACTCCCATTGCTCCCAAAAGGAACAGAACTGAAGATTACCTCAACAGTCCTGAATTATCATGGCTAATCACAAAAGGGCTTCTCATCAAGGCCCCGTCTGAGTGTATGTCTACGATGAAGTGGAGGTGTAATTTCTGGCTCAGGTAGCTGTACCCATTCTAGCTTTAATTCAGCTAAGACACTGAAAATAGCAGTATAGCTATGGTGGCTCGAATTAGCTGACTGAGTACACTTGTAGCTCAGACAGGCTTGTACGCAGGTGGCTATCCTGACCCACTGCCCCTGCTGTTCCATCTAGTTCTGCTTATTTTTAGCATGCTGGCTCAGTCAGTGCTAGTGTATTACACCTTGAGCTATAGTGTAGTTGTACCTGGTGAGTTGAAGACTCGTGTTTCCACCCCAAGACAGAGATGATGGCTTGACAACTGAGAAGGGTGCACTTGAAGAGATCAGGAGGGGTTAGAGGTGCAGTTATGCCAGCAGCTGTGACAACCAAAGTCTCTGCCCATAGAGAGATCACAAACCACTTCACTACAGAACTGAAAAGTGATGAAGTGGGAATTTTCAGAAATATTCTTATGAAGCCTACGTGTGCCTCACTTTCCTCTGCTTTGCATTGCTACCCAGTGGAGGGAAAGGGGCTAAGTCTGCTCTTGTGGGCAGCACAGGGCAAGAGGTGTGGGTGTTGTCGTGCTGTCTGGACTACACTAAATAGACCACCCTTGTCCCGGTCAACTGCCAATCATAACTGTGAAGTAGTCAAAACAAATAGTTCAAGCTTTCAGTGCTGAGGCTTGTGCATGGAAATAATGGGTTGAAAAGATTGAAAATTAATTTCCTCCCCAAACAGATAAGATCTTTTCAAGAATAAAGCTACAAATGTGTTGCTTGGAGAAACATGATTCAAAGAACTCAGAATAAAATTGTATATACACACACACACACACTGGTATTACTCATGACAGCAGTCCATTACCAAGAAAGACAGACAAAGTCATACCATTTAGGAAGCTGTTCCAACTTTGTTTATAATGGATGAAAACCCCTATGAACTTTGTCTCAGTGCATCATTATCTCCAGAGAAATCTTTCCAGCTTAAAGCAGAAGTTGTCCCTTTGGGTTTACATGAAAGCTGATGGTGCAGAAGACAAATCTTGTATTGTTCCTCTCTGTATTCTGTTTTATTGGTAGAAAAAAAATCGAATCTCCCACTGCTTTCAATCCATCTTCCTACTCAAATTAATCAATCTGAATAAAAGACAAAATTGTGTAGAAAGAGCCTGAAATTACAAGAGTTCTGATAATAAACCTCAAGATCAATAGCTGCTCACAGTTAAACTATTAACTAGGGCACAGAAAATATTGACAATGTGTATAGCTTTTATTTATTTAACAAACTCTCTCAGCAATGCTGAAAAGATTCCGCAAGCAGGTTTTTGATACTTCCACCTCTCGGAATGGAGAGGAAAACTATTTGGAATAGAACTTCCTTTCTCCAAGTAAAGAACAAGTTTAGGAATAAAAGTGGAAAGCTTAACATTAGAGCACAAGAGTAAACTATTTCTGTATCTATACTTTCCATTCATCTACCTTAGGTATTTATATGCCTCCTCCCGCACCACCCTGCCCATTAACATAGCACCTGAATGCCTCACACTCTTTAATGTAATGTGATGGGGAACTAAGGTGTAAAGAGGCTATAGGGTAACTGAGAATCAGGCCCAATATTTAAAATTAAAATTGGATATGAGATGTTCAGTGCTAGGCATAATAAAGGTCCCCATCTCTGGCTTTCCAAATCCAGATTGACCCTCCCTCAGATTGAAATAAACAAACAGAGGGACCTCCCCCACACCACAGAATCCTTCCCCTTTTCCCACTAAGCCCATCCAAAGCAGAACTACTAAAACAGCTCCTACACTGAACTAGGTTTTACACTGTCTGCTGTTCTTTGTCTACACTAGGGGGAAAAATTTCACCTTTACAATGTAACTGTTAACATATTGAAAAAGTATATGATGAACAGGGCACAGTGTAGTTTTATCTTAATTTAGCTCATCACTTTTTTCCCCTAGTGCAGACAAGTCATTAGAGGAAGGCTGCCTGGGAAGAATTAGAAAGATTTACCCCACTACTGCTAAAGAATGACAAGAGTTTCACCTCATCCTAATCCTGGAACAAAGGCCTCTAGCTGTAAACTTGGATGTAGCAGGATGGATTTATTTACAGGCACATGCTTATTCTCTTAGACCGGTGGTTCTCAATCTGGAGCCCGTAGGCGGCCCAATCAGCACAAAGCTGCAGCCCATGTGGCATCCTCAGGGCCATACAGGCAGTGGTGAGCTGGAGCCGGTTCGCACCAGTTCGCTAGAACCGGTTGTTAAATTTAGAAGCCCTTTTAGAACCGCAAAAAGAAACGGAGTACTTGTGGCACCTTAGAGACTAACCAATTTATTTGAGCATAAGCTTTCGTGAGCTACAGCTCACTTCATCGGATGCATACTGTGGAAAGTGTAGAAGATCTTTTTATACACATAAAGCATGAAAAAAGGTGCCTCTGGCTCTTAGGGGTGGGCACCCACTACGGTGGCCCACGAGACCCTCCTGCCGGGTTCTGGGGGCAGTCAGGGGACAGGGGAGGGGGCTGGATAGGGCAGGGGTCCTGGGGGAGCATCAAGGAACGCGGGGGGGTTGGATGGGGCAGGAGTCCCGGGGGGCAGGGGTGGGCAACGACCCCCTCATGGGGTGAGGAGGGAACCGGTTGTTAAGATTTTGGCAGCTCATCACTGCGTACAGGTAGTATTGCATGTGGCCCACAACGGTAAATAGGTTGAGAACCCACTGCCTTAGACCACTTCCTTTCTCTCCCCCCAACCCTGGCCCCAGAGAACTACTTGCAAATTTGCTACAGCAATTTAAATTGATTTTTTTTTTAGAAGAGTGCCCTTAAAAAATAAAAGTTTAAAACATGAGAAGTGGAGCATTTTTTTAAAAGAACTTTCTTAAAATACTGCACTTTGAAGAACATGAGAAAGCTGCTTCAAACTGTAACCGTTTTTCTTCCCTTGCCCTTGTGAATCTCAGCATGAGGCCAGCAGCTGAAATGTACACTGAGGGTTCTCAGTCTCAGAGACCAGCTGCTGCCAGTGACATTTCTGACTATTGCCTCAAAAACAGAGGGCATGGGCTGAAAAAGAAAATGGACACCTACATTTTTTTTTAAACCCTCTTTATTGTACACCTCTGTGACATCTCTATCCAGGAAGAGCCAATTTAACAGTCAGCTTTCAAATGCAGGATTCTGGTTTTCACTTTACTTCTATTTCTGTTTATCTGGAAGGTCATTCTTCCATCCTTAACCACCTACATTAGAGAGGACAAATCGTCTAACTAATTATCACCTCTTCAGCCTATGCCAGACAACCACACTCCAGGCATCTGTATCATTCACCTGGCAGTCTTCTTCAGGATTATGTAATGTTTGCTCAATGTTCCTATAGAACTAAAAAAATAAATAAATAAAAAATCAGATGAAGAGCAATACTGAAGAAAAGCCAAATGATGATCATCTAGACACTGCACATATTTGGGAAATACTTTATTACATCTTTATACCCAGAAGTATACTGTGCACTGGACAATGGGCCAAGAGGTCTCAACTAGGAGAATTGTTGCAAACTTTACCAGAAGAATCAGAATCCTTTACAGAGCCAATGTGCATTAAACACACAGTGGACCACAACTGAGCATAAAACACTATATATAAAATCAAGCAAACAGGTGTCCTGACAAAGTGTTAAAAGCAGGTTGTATTCTTTTAATTATAAGCATAAGTGTAGGCAAATGCAAAAAAATTGTGTCCATCTTCCAGATGGTGTTCTGTACAGAGATTCACGCCACCTCACGGGCAGCTCCTTGTGGCTACATCTGGGAATTAACTCTTGATCTGTCTGGCACCCTCTTCCATCAGTTGCTTGCACTGTGGCCCCATCACTCTCTGTTACTCAAGGTGCTCCCCATTCATGACTTGGACCTCTGGCCAGGTCACTATATAGTTCCCCTTCCTTGTAGGATAACAAGGTCCCATCACAGTCTCAGACAGTCCTCTGTTCAAAGTCTCCAGGTCCTGTGCCACTTTCCCAATGGCTAGTAGGAAAAACAGAGCTCACCCACTATTCTGGGTACCAGCCAACGAACCCTAAGAGTAGCAACCTAGGTCTACTTAGTCCCAGATCGTGTTGTTGTCTCTCTGGGCTCCTTCCTACCCCACCTCTCCATTGTCTTGCCTCTCTCTGGGTTTACCCCCAGAGCTTCCACTGCTCTCCATAGCTACTTCACCTCTGTAGGCCTCTTATTAAACTACCTAATCCAGCACAGGAGCCCAGGGTTTACTCTCCACCTGAATCTTCTCCTTGTTCTTGATCAACTCCCTTTCCTTCTAGGAATGGCTGCAGACCTCCTCCCTGCAGTCTCTTCATGATCTCACTTCCTGGCATGTAATCCTGTCCCAGCTCCTTCCCCAGATGATCTTCATCTGCCATTAGCCTTTATTAAGCCCTGGTTGCCCTCAAGGTTCAGTATCTAAGGTTAATTGGTCCCTTGTGGCCCACATTTATCTATTCAGGGCTTGTGTGGGAGTGGACACTAAAGTAGTGGGAATTTTCTGTAAATATTTTGTATGAATACTATGTATCTCAGTTTCCTTTATATCCCGCATGGATAACTAGGTGGTGGGGAAAGGCTGTTTATTCTTGGGCAGGCTATAACAAAAGTGTGAATGGTGCATAGATGTTTCAGGTTTGGGCCCAGGTCTATGGAGGGTCCATAGAGACAATGGCAAATCCAATCTCTGGGATGTTTGCTACTTAGGAACTAACAATGATGGAGTGCTCACCCTTCTTCCACACCAAGTAATTCATGCTTGACCAGCTGGAAACAAAGGACTGAGGAGGGTCCAGGTGGGATGGGCCCAGAAATTTGGACAGAGGAACTTGGGCAGGGGGAGACAAAGCCAGAGCCAAGGAGTAGCATTGCTTGGCTGTGGGTGACTGAAAAGGGCTATGCTGAAGCTCTCTTTTCTCTATGTTAATCAAGGACTTTCTATGCTGTGTTCCAGCTGACTAATAAAGCCTTCTGTTTTGACAACGCTGTGTGAAGGTCCTTTCAGATGCTGTCAGAGGTGCATTGCTCCCTAAAATTGTACAAGTCTCCCTCAGGGATCTACTTCAGTGTGACTCGCTGAACTGAGCTCATGGTAGGAAACAGGAATGCTGAAGGACCAGAAGTCCAGCCTAAGAAGGCAGTGAAGCCCTGGAACTTACTCCCAAGGAAGAGAAACCCCTCGGGGGGTCTCATCCACTGAAAAGGTCCCCCTGAGGCTGTTTCAAAGCTGGGTCAGAGCAACAATCCTGTGGCTCTGTGACAGCACCCCAGCACATGTCCATACCAGACATGCCAAACCTGTAGAAAAAATGCAGAAATTGGGCTTCTTTTTGACTTAATTGGCTTGTGAGTTGTTTGTTGGTTAGTATTTGGCTTGTAGTTGTGTCTTTTTTTTTTTATTGGCTCCAGGCAAGCAGGGGCCAGGGGTAAGAGGGGGAGAGAGTCAGGGGTGCACAGCGGGCCCACCACAGTCCTAGACTGCACACCGGGCAGGGGGGGCGGATCTAGTCACATAGAGTGTTGGGGTTCTTAGGGATTGGCTTGTTTTGGCCTTGTTTTGAAATGGGATTAGCTTGATTTTGGGCTTATTGTGAAAGTCAGGGTGCTTATTTACCACGTCAAAGTTGACAGCTGTGGTCCTCACACCCTTTTAAGTTAAAGCAGCTTGCTAGACAAAAGATGACAACTCCTCTGATTCTCTGCAGGTCAGCTACTCAAACTACTTCAGACCACAGCGTAGGGGAGAAGATTGCATTCAAGGAAAAAGGAGCCTTCATGCAGAGGGCGCTGCCAAGGGTATCCTTCACTTTAACACAAAGGGGTTCCTGCTCCAGTACCTCCATAGATCTCCCGCTGTGGCAATATAGCATGGGGAAAGGTAAGAGTGAGAGTCTCAGCCTCATTTCAGCCCCTTTACATGAAATGAGTCGGTGAGAATTTCCAGGGCAGGGGAACTGAGAAAGAACAGCCACAGAATGTCCAGCGTATTTCTTGCAAGTCCTGGCAGAGGAGACATGCCAGGAAGGAACAGATATGTCATGGGTGGGGCCACAGCATGGAGCACTACAGCGATTCTGTGTGGCACGGCTACCCATAGGAAGCTGCAGACAGGTTTCCATAATTTAGCTTATGGAAGTTACTTTACATAACTCTGGCCCCATGGAGCAGTCAAGGATCTGGAGGGCACAAAAGTGGCTTAAAGCCACATTAGCCTCCTTTCCTCTGTAGGCTGCAAGTTCTATACTTTGCCTCTCAGAGGCACATCATAAATACTTGGCCTACAGTCTTTACTGTTCATGTCACCTTATTGATTAAAGGGACACTGCTGAAGGTAATTATCCCTACTTTGAAGATAGCACTTGTAAAAATTTGCTTCAGTGAGTGTGGAAAAGGTGTTAGTTCTCTACAGTAAATGTGATACAGTTTTAGCAAACCTGCAGGACAGCTTTTCAGCAATAAACATATTGTGTGAGGTTTCTTCACAACGATGGGGTCATGCATGCATTTCACTCACTGATTCTGCCACTTGGCTCTTGCAGGGAATCTGCAATATTAAAATATACAGAAATCTTGCAGTCTGACCCACTCTGAGTCATGCCCATCTCAGTTCACTCCCCAGTATAAAGGAGACTGGTAGCATTATAATAATACCAGTAGCAGTAAAGTACTTTGAGATCTACTGCTGAAAAGTGCTAGGTATATTGAAACTGACATGAGTATAATAATTTCAGTATAACAAAATAAAAACTGATTCATTGTAACCACCCCTTGAAGCTTACGCCAAACACTGCAATCTTGGCAGGAGTGGCTGTAGGTAGATATTGTAGGTTACCACCATACATTCAGATCCAAAATATATGGCCACACATACACAGTGGCCTGCAAAATACCTTCATGACAGTTCAATACAAAACTAAATTACCGTATTTTGGAAAAGGACCCACACATTACAGAGCAAGAAAGAATTATTCCTATTCCAAATCTTAACAGTAGTTGTTGCAATGTATGTTATCCCAATGTACCTTTAAAATAGTTCTGCAATTAAGATGTGGCCAGCCAACATACAAATAAGATACAGAACAAATTATAACCCAGATCAAAGACAGCCCCAATCTGAGGAAGAGATCAGCCTTAGCAGGTAGTATTTATCCAACCAAAATTTAACAGATTTTAGCTTTGTGTGTGTGTGCATGCATGCGTGTGCTACTTACTGACACCTTAAGGAACAAAACAGTCCTAGTTGTGAGACAGTACAATTGACTGCAGTGATTCCTTAACATCAGTCAAAATACATAGGCCACTTTCATAAAGCAAGATGCTTAAAAGCTGTGGTCTTAGAAATGACACACCAGAGAATATTTCCTTCTTTCAGCATGTTTAATCCCCATTAACAGTAATAGGAGCTAAGCATGCATCAAAGGATAATATACATTGAGGAGTTAATATATTTTTGCCATTATGGCTAGAGATCCCCAGAAGGATTGTACAATGTAGCTGTCAGTTGCTAGATTTGTTCCAGAGTTTAAATCATTTCTATGGATGGATAAAGCATAGCTAAATGTGGTTACTTAAGATAATAGTTTATACCTAATCAGAGAAACAATGCACAGTTTTCCAACTATTGTGCATGACAAACATTTTATTTTTGTTCTGCTTTTGTCTCCTGATCTCAGCCTCATTCTAATAGCAGTAACACAAGCCTCAAATGTAGTAATAAAAGAAAAATAACTAGGTAACAACTAAATAAGAAGACTAGACAGCTTCATTCAAGGAAGCATGTGTATGGTATCAGTTTCTTTTCCATGAGCTTAAAATTTCAATGACAGGTTTTTGTTTTATCATCAGAGGAAGGGGTCAGAACTTACCAGCATAGAAGAGAAAGGTGTCATTAAATCTCCTAAAAGTTTTGGATTTATTTTATTTAGAAAAAAAGTTGAGGGTGATTCTTCATGACTGAAAAGGACACAGGAACTGGAACAGACAGTTAGGGTACATCTATACCACTACAAAGGACCCATGGCACTGAGTCTCAAAGCCTGGGTCAATCAATGCAGGCTCAGAATGTGGGGCTAAAAATAGCAGTGCAGATGTTTGGGCTTAGGTTGGAACCTGGGCTCTGAGACCCAGCCCAAGTGGGAACATCTACATGGCTATTTTTAGCCCTGCAGCCTGGGTCCTGCAAGCCCATCTCAATTGACCCAGGCTCTGAGAGTTGGTGCTGTGGGTTTTTCTTTGTAGTGTAGACATACCTTTAGAAGCTGGGAGTTTCAGAGGGAGTTAAGTGGCTAAATCCCATTGAAATTAGATGTGGTTTGGGTAGAAAAGTCCAAATAAATGATTCTTCAGTTCTTTGGTTGACATGAAAAACATTTTAGTTTTTTTTGTTTGTTTTGCATAAAATCCAAAGTGAAAATATTATGGTTTTCCTGCTGAAACAAAAAAACCCACAACATTGGTTTGGGTTGAACTAAACCTTTAGTTTAGTTTCTGCATAATTTTAATTGTGCTTTTATTAAAAGCAAATGAAATCTGGAAACACCATTCACAAAGTCAAAGGCAGCAGCCACCTTTTAGCCAACAGCACAGTGGCTTGGCTAGGACACTCACCTATGATGTGGGAGACCTAGATTCAAGTTGCCTGATATGTAGCGGGAACTTCAATGTGGGTCTTTCACCTCTCAGGGGAGTGCCCTGTGTGGCGGGATCCCTCCAGGGTGCAGTCTGGGACTGTGGGACCACTGTAACCCCTGAACTCTCTCCAGCCTGGGCCGTCTCTCACAACGCCTGCTAGTGACCGGCAGCAAAGCCCTCCAGGTGCTGTTATCACTCAGCACAACCGCATCTGGAGCCCCACACCCGCTATATTGCATGAATGCTCTCAGAGCCACTCATGAATCACACAGAGAACAGCAGCAGAGCCAAATCCCCTGCCCCAGCTCCCAGCACTGTACAAGATGAGCAATGCAGATGTATTAATTGGTTCACCACTTCATCAATGGAACGTGGATATACACCAGCCTTTGCAAAACCTGAGCAGATTTACCACACACTTCAGGCAAATTTACTGGTAAAGATAAACAATTAAAGAAGTTTATTGATTACAAAAGCTAGATTTTAAGTGATATTAAGTGATAGGCAAAAAGTCAGAGTTAATCACCAAAAGAAAATATAAGCACACAGTATAAACTCTCAACCCTATTAGACTGGACAATATCTAGATTAAGCAGTTTTTTCTCACCCCACTGGATATCACAGTCCTACTATACAGATTTGTCCCTTAAATCTGGGCCAGTCTCCTCTGTTGGAGTCATCAGTCTTCTTCTCAGTGTCTTTGTTACTTGTAGCATAGGTGGGGGCAGGAGAAAGGCCCCACATGTGGCCACTGTGCCTCTTTTATACCCTCAGTCCATGTGTTTGGAAAACACAAGTTCAGGCATGTCTGGGTGGGCATTGCTGAGTCTCCAGGCAAGGCTGAGCAATTCTCCTGGTGTGGCCTCATACGGGTAAGTCATTGAATTGTAGTTCCTTTGCTGGATAATGGCTGTTGATGGGTTGTTTCACACCCCGCCCAGGCACTGATTATTTTTCTTGTTGTCGTCTCTGAGGAGCTAATATCTAGCAGAATCCCCAATTTACAGTATGTTTTAGTGACTATCATATAACACATAACATAACACATTAATGATACACACATATGGATAGAGAAATGACTTTCAGCGGATCATAACCTTTCCCCTGATGTCACACCCTGATCACTGGGCTATGGTGCATTCTAGGATGGTGTCGTGGGGCAAGTACAGCCCATCACCCTTTGGGGTGGGGAGAAGGGTATTCTAGCCCCACAGCTGAGTTTGAATGACCATCCCTAGCCTCAGGGCAGTTTGGCCCAGTGGCTGGAGTTGATAATGGCTGTCCTTCCTGGCAGGGCTGCACAGCCCAGTGGCCAGAGGGGAAGTGGGCCCCTACCATGGGTGAGTGGCTGCCTGGGTAGGGGGATCTGAGCCCTCCCTGCTCCACCGGGTCCCAACCCAGAGCCCTGTTAGGGGCAATAGTGACTAATTCAGCAGGGATCTGTCTGAAACAAGCTGCCTTCATCCTGGTTGCACAACGGGACCAATGTCTAATTCCCCTGGGTTACTTCCTACCGTGCCTTCCAGTGTGGTTGCCTGTATGTCTCCTGGGCTCTTGGGTCATCTGCTTGCAAAGCTCCTGGCGACTCCATCCCCTCTTGGGCCTCCACAGGCAGCTGGGTGTCCACCTAGGCCTCAGCATGCTTGGCCTCCATGATCTGGGGCTCCAGTAGCTCCCAGAAGGGAGCTTGCAATCTGCCTCCTCTCTCCTTGGCGGTCAGTCCTGACTGATCTGGGCTGCTACCTTTTATACTGAGGCTCCAGTTCACTCATACCTAGCAGAGGTGAGGGGCGTCACTTCCTCTACCAAACATGTGGGGTTACCTCCTTCTCCAGTGCGGGGCAAGTACAGCCCATCACAGATGAGTCTCTCTTATTCGCTCCTGTGTAAGCTGTTCCACTTTGTATGAAATACTTAAATATTCACTTTGTGAGAGAGAGAGAGAGAGGCTGAATGGGTGACTCTATATTCTAGTGATTAGGAGACTCACCTGGATGGGCGGACATCTGGGTTTCAGTCACTTCTCCAATGACTATTAAAATAATTTTATACAGAGTGGAAGACCTTCCACAGGAAAGATTGAGAAAGCCCCAACCCAGAATAGTCTATAGACTGGGAGGTTACAGCACTGACATGGGAGGTAGGAGACCCAACTTTGAGCCCTTGCTCCACATCAAGCAGAGTGGGGATTTAAAAACTAGGCTTCCTGAATGCTCTAACTACAGCACACAAGGGAACACCCCTAGTTCTGTGAATATAGCCCAAAATATTCTATTTATTTATATTTGGCTGAAACTATTTGGCAAATTCATGTCAAATTAGTGAACAGTTTCAGTTGACTCAAAACTGCATTTTGTGTTGCATAAAGTATTAATCCAAAATATTTGCCCAGTACTAGTTTGGTGCACCTACTTCCTCTTAAGCTCCTTTGACACTTGCAGCCTGAATGCCCATGAGTAAAATAAAAAGGAGATAAGGGAAAATTTTCCAGGGGAACCTGAGGGATTTAATATTGATTTTCAAAGGGACGTGTATTCCAAAAACCCTTAGATGTTTTCAAATCCCTTCTCCAACTCAAATTATGATTTATTTAAATTTATGCAGTTCTGGGGTGTAATATACTCAGAAGGTGCCATCTTGCTTGTGGGCAATTTGAGTACCTCCTTGCCCAGACACTAGCCTTAAGTGTGATGGCGTAGTTCAACAATACTTTAAGTCCCTAATTTTAATATGTTCAATATCACTATTCAGAAGGCGAAGTATGAAGTAACAATTGCCAGAAGAAGCATCATTAAGAAGCTGGATGAAACTGAAAACCCCATGGACTTGAGTCACTGAGGTCAGATGTATTAGGAAATAGCAAAATTGCAAAATTTAAAGTTTTATAACATTATTTAAATGTAAGCTACAAATCATAATGAAACACAGAAGGATTAAAATCCTGAAAAAATAACAAGACAGACAAGACATCAGGATGGTGATAACCCAGCTGGGAATTGCAGCTCTAAAGCTCATCAGCTCCATTACCAAGTGTTAGCGATTCATTTTGAAAGAGGCTTTGCTAACTCCAAGGACTTGCATCAAATCCTAGTGATTGATCCCTCTCCACTGTACCCTAGTCTCACCAAATTGTACATTTCATCTCTCTCAGATTGCCTCCCTTTCCCTTACTCTAGTCCTTTCTCCCAAACCCCATCCATCCTCCTGTATTCCAGTCTCTCACCTCTGATTCTCCACCCCCTCCAGACAACAGTTTTTTCCCCTCCATTTTGAAAGGGCACAGGTCTGTTCACCCCTGCCCTTCTCTTCTCAGTGTGATGGGGAATCCGTTTAGCTTTCCATTTCTGTGGCTGGTGCAGGAGGCAAAGGCTCATCAGTGAAAACAGCAAGAGGAAAATCCTACTGGCTTTGTGTCTGTGCTGAGGAGGGTAGAGCACTTCCAATCCTGCTGAGCTGCTAATAGGTGGCTTAACCAGAATGGGAAGACTGAATGCTGGAGGATTTGAAGAATTGCTGGACAATTCCTCCCGCCCTTCAATTGTTAACTGTTCCCCATGCACAAGGGGCTGTCCACACACTTGCTGAAATATGGGGCGACATCACCCTCTACCCCACTCCACCTTAAAATTATACCCATGCCTGACAAACACCTGCTTACTGACCTATATTGACTTTCAACAAACAACTATTGAAACATGTGTAATACGCTTCTTTAGAAAGAAAAGAGAAAACATATCTGACTACATTAACCTCCTTTATACTCGGAGAAGCCAGAAAAGCAAAAGTTAAGGTCTTTTACACTCATCTTTTAACTCAAGTCACCCCACCACAGGTGATAATTTATGGGCCATGTTTCAGGCCAATGCAAACTGAAATGCCTGTAAAATAAAGCTGGGGTTTATAATGGAAATACCAATTCATTTTTTAGTTTAACAGTGTGGGGAATATATGTTTTGGCTGAAATTCAGACCCTGTTTTCCATACCTATGTCTTCTGTCCACATCAAGGAGACTATCTAGCTTACACAAACAATGACACCATGTCTCCCCCAACCATTTTTGCCTGAAAACTCCATGTTATTTCTACGCCAACTGCAATACTATGGTGGTCAATTACTCTTTTAATACAGCACATATATCCAACATGGGTATCACAAAGGCACCGTATAACTTTATTTAGGTTCTTGTGTGAAGCTTCTTATTTTCCAGATATTTGCCAGTCTCAAAAAAGTACCACTTGCCTCCAATTCTTGCTTCCAATGCCTTATGCAGTTGGCCAACAGTCCTAATAGTGCTTTCAAGATATACAAACTTATTAACCATGCCATATTCTTCGCTACCAAGCACATATGCACCATCCTTACTGACTCTTCTTTCCACAGTCATGACTTTCATTTTCTTTTGGCAAATTCTTAGTCCTACTGCATTGGCCTCACACTTGACATTAGCACTGGTCTTTTTCATAGCATCATCGGTGTCCAACATAACAACGTCATCTGAAAGTCTTGTATCTGTATCTTCCTTTAATGTTGCTTTCCACATCACATAATCAATCACAGTACAGAAGAGAAATCATATGAAATAAATCAGTCTCTCCACATTGTCCTTGTGCAGCATTCTGAACCTTCATATAGCATCTTGGCCAGTGACACTATCTTTCTAGGAAGCCCATATTGTCACAAAATCTTAATTTGTGACTATCTATGAATGCAGTAGAAAGCTTTGGTGAAATCTATAAATGTCAGGACTAATCCTCCCGGGTAAGCAAACACTTTCTCAATCCATCGTCTCAGGGAAAAGCTGTGATGTATACACAATCATTTTGGTCTAAAGCCTGCTTTCTCAGTATGGAGTTTTTCCATCATTGCGGCAGTTTGATTCTGTTCAATAGTATGCTACAGAACACTTTTCCTGATACTGAAAGTAGTGTTATGTCTTGCCAATTGTCACACACCAGTTAGTTTCTTTAGTAATTTACAGATCACACCTTTCTTCCACTCCTCTGGGCAGAATTCTCTCCCCCAAACTACACAAACATTGTAATTTTCATGTGCTTCCATCTTCTCCCAAGCTTTAAGCATTTCATCAGTGACCTTATCTAGACCAAGTGCTTTGCCATTTTTTTAGCTGCTTAATTACTTTTATTTCTGCTTCTGAAATTTCTATCAGTGAAATATTTATAATTCTTCACATCTATCAACTGCAATGGTTGGTGCTGGTTGGTTGAGTACTTCATTAAAATGTTCTTGCCATCATTCCTTTTGTTCTGCTTCTATCTTCCATTTTGATGATATCACCAAACACTCTGGAATGATAATTGCTCATGTAGCTGGAACAGTTTGTTGGAATCATCTCTCACTGATGAGTCTTTGGCTTCTATCACTTTTTTTGTCAAGTCTTTCTCTTATCTTTCTGACACAACTTCTTTACTTCCGTATCTTTCTCTACATAGTCCCATTGCATCACACACTGTTCTTCTTGTCATGTCACCTGTACTTGCCTCTTTTTTGAGATTTTATTTCTTCAGTCAATTGCCATGAGCACAGCTGTATCCACTCTTCTTTCTTTGATCCTCTTGTTCCAAGTGAAGTTGTGGCAGCTTCCCAGCGGACATCTCTAAAGCAACCCCATTGTCCCTCTATATCATTCATTACCTGCTAATCTTAGAATCCATTTGAGAGCTAAATTTTCAAATTCCTCCTGATTCCTTTTTTTCCCCCACATCAAAAACAGTCTCTTTTCTTACTAGCTTATTAGCTTGTCTTTTTAGTTTTATTCTACATGTTCTGATGACAAGATAGTGCTCACTTCCTACATCAGCACTTGTAAGAGATCATGTATCCAGCAGCAACTATCTCCATCATCTGCTGATAGCAATGCGATTCAATTGTTTCTTAGTAATTCCATCATTTGACTTCCATTTAGTTTGTGTTTCCTGAAATGGGGGAAGTGTCCTCCTCCACTCCCTGCAAAACACAAGGTTATACATCAGTGGTGGGCAACCTGCATCCCGTCAGGTTAATCTGCTGGCGGGCTGCCAGACAGTTTGTTTACATTGACTGTCCGCAGGCTCCCGCAACCATGGCCACTGGGAGTTGCAGGCAGCCATGCCAGACAGTCAGTGTAAACAAACTGTCTCGTGTGCCGCCAGTGGATTACCCTGATGGGCTGTGTGTGGCCTGTGGGCTGCAGGTTGCCCACCACTGTTATACATACTATGCAGTTTAGTAAATCTGTCACAATTGTCTGTCCACCTCTTAATTCTGGAAACCTTGGATTATGAAATTGGATACTTTGATTATTTGTTTTGTTGAGGATACTTATTTTCTTTCTTAATTGCTCCCTCCTATATTAGTTTCCATTGAGGAATGGAACTGATGGACTATGTCTGATGTTCGGAATTTGGAGGATTCCATATTTGGAGTATAGATAAATTTCATCATGTTTGCTGAAGTAGTTCATTGTGTGTCACCGATGACATTTCAAAATAAAGTGAACAAAAAACAACAAACCATTAATTCATAAAATGTTCTAACCGTACTCATCTCATCTGTTCCAGGACTGAGCCATTTACTCTCCACTGAGTTATTAAGATGGCATGAAAAGATGATAATAGAAACTTTAAAACCTTTATCTTTCAGCTCTTGGAGGAACGGGATCTTCATGACAACTTAAGAACTCAATAGGAAGTTAAATTACCAAGTTTCTCTTTTATTTTAAGAATAAGAAGTTGTGTCTCTAGAAGCAAAATTAAATCACATGATATGAAGAACATCTAGAGCTAGGAAAATAATTTTGGAAGGCAAATAACTATAACTAATAGCAAATAAGAATATGTGGTCGTGTAGTGTTATGCCTCTCATGCTTTCTAACATGGTCAGGCAGCTAAGAATGTCTTCCTTGTGAGTATGTTAAAGCCGCAATACTACAGGAACCCAGTGTGAGCCCAGAACTAGAAAATTTAAACCACAACTCTCTGTTGGTTACATGACATGAGGACTCCTGGGGTACAACTACACCACAAAAAAAAGACCTGCAGCAGTGAGTTCCAGAGCCCGTGTCAACTGATTCAAGCTCACAGGGCTCATGCCGTGGGGCTAACAATAGCAGCACAGCTGTTGGGCTGAAGCCTGGGCTCTGAAACTCTGTGAGGGGGCGGGATCTCAGAGCCTGGGCTCGAGAGACTACACTACTGCAGTGTGAGCCTGAGCCAATTGACCTGGGCTCTGAAACTCTCTGCTTTTGTGGGGGGTTGGGGGGGTTGGGCAGGTGTTTGGTTTTGCCTTTTCTTTTTTTTACCTGTGTAGCTGTACTCCTACAGACTGTGCACATGCAAATCCTGAGCATGTCTGCATCATGTGAGAAACCCCTTTCAAGGGGAGGCCCTCTGGTGAGTATACATGACTAATTTTAAAGAGACAGTACCACAATATACAATGGTAACCAGTCCCACAGAATTATAGCTCAAAATCTACTATATGTGACATTTGATGCCTGCTAGTCTTAACCAAATGATTGAATGGATTATTTCACTTGTTAGAGACATCGGAAAGTGAGATGAAGAGTCAGACTTAAGTATGGTCCTGTCCATCCCTGACAATTCTTCAAAAAATATCTAAAAAGTCTAAAATCATTTAAATTTAGATATCAGGCAATGTAGCGGGTAAAATACGATCCATTTAATAAGCAAACAGCCTCGTGTTTAACTGTCTTTAACTAAAAGAAATGACAGTAACTTTTCCTAATTCATTATTTAATGAGGCTCATTTTCTTAAATGAATCATCTGGATACTAACTTTTTTTGATCATCGCTGGCTGTGAAATGAGATCACCCTGACTGACACCTGTCCAGCATGAGTGAGCTTTACACCCTTCAGATCCGAAAAATGCTGAGATGCAACTACTCTCAACAGCCAATGGCTTTGCAAGCTCTGACCATATGTGCTCTCAACGCACCAGATTTACATCAAAGCCAGGTGGTTCACATGTTTGCAGCACTCATTCATCACCCTCTGCAACCTGCACACAATTTGAAATCACTTTACTCAGCTGCACTCTAGAAATAGAACAGATTCTAATGTCAAAAGTACATTTCCCATTCAAAGACAGGGCCTGAAGTAAAACTTCAAACCTGAATAGCAAAACCCCCACCCCCCAACACTTTGGGGAAATGTGGGTTTCAATCCGGTTTTGCATTTTTCAGCAAAATATTAGGATTAAGGCTGTAAATTAAAACACCCTCAAACTACAGCTACTAACACCATGGTTGCTAGAGAACAAAAAACATGGTGATTAGCTTTGGTTTGTCTAAGCGCTCAATGGGTACTAATATTCCGGTAGCACTGGAAAAATAAATATAAAGATCCTTTGTTCCTAAGGATGAAAATATGACTGAAAAATAGAAACCAGAGGGCCAGCCTTTTAAGAATTCCACCTGGTGAGTGCTGAAGTCTTTTGAAAGATTGACTATAAGTGTTACAATAAAAGCTACAGGGTGCAGGAAATTTTTCAGAGCCTGGCTCCAGCATGAGTACCAACAACATGGAATTCAGGCTGTAAGTGCCAAACACTCTAACTGAAGTATGAGCAGTGCCCAACTGGTATATACTAAGCAGTGGAAAGGAGTGGTCTGCTGCAGGAGAAAGATTAAGAAGGCTCAAACTCTCTGAATTCAGAAGTTAATGCACACTTTTCCATTGGTTTCAACTGGAAAAGTCTCAGGCCCAGAGTTCGGATGATTTTTGTTTTACTTCAAAGAAGTTTGCTCTCACTCTTTAATATAATGTTTCACACAATTCGATTTCGCTTTGTATCCTACAGATAGGAAAGTGAATTAAGTGAGTCCTTGGAAAAAATATAGATTGTGCAGAGATCTATTTGCCTAAAATTGATCATTTCTGCTCCTTCCTCCCCAACCCACAAAGTAATGACATACAGCAGAAACAAGTTAACTTTCCTTAAACTAAATACTCATGTGCTTGCACGCGCACACACACACACAGATTTAGGGAAAGACTGTGCTCTGCTCCTTCATATCTGCAGAAGGAATAAGAGGAAGCAAGGCCCTCTTCCACTCTCTGTGCAGTCATGTAGGATCTTTTTCAGGTGTAGCTGAAGTGCTGTGGAGAAGAGAAGAGGCTACATACCCCAATTCTTACCCCATGAGCAAGTGGGCAGGGAGGGGTCAGGGAGAAGGTGGAGCCCCTGTCCCCCATTCCCGGCTTCTGGCAAACAGAGGCTAGGGACACCATCCCTGCCCATCCTGGCTAATAGCCATTGATAGACCTATCCTCAATGAACTTATCTAGTTCTTTTTTGAACCCTGTTATTGTCTTGGCCTTCACAACATCCTCTGACAGGGAGTTCCACAGGTTGACTGTGCGTTGTGTGAAAAAATACCTCCTTTTGTTTGTTTTAAACCTGCTGCCTATTAATTTCATTTGATGACCCCTAGTTCTTGTGTTATGAGAAGGAGTAAATAACACTTCCTTATTTACTTTCTCCACACCAGTCATGATTTTATAGACTTCTATCATATCCCCCCGTCAAGGCTGAATCCCTACTCTGGCACTTCAAGTGCAGAAGGTGGGGGTGCGCAAGGATTTTAAAAATTAATACTTGCCAGTCCAGGCTTGTATTACACTCCCAAGGTTACAGTTTTTCTCTAACCTTGGCTTGATAACCTTGCTGCCACCACCCAAATGCAAAAAAACCCCTTTGAATCCAGGGAGGAGCACTTGGGAATTCCTCCCTGTGGGGTACCCTCAAGCCCTTTCACCCTGCTCCGGGAAAGAAAACAATGGAAATTAGCTGTTGCCACCAGTTAATTAAACAACCTATGCACAAACCTCTTAGGACACCAAAAATCCAATCCTGTTCTTAAAAAAGGTAAATTTATTAAAAATAAAAAGGAAGAAAATATATCTGAAACTTAGGCTTTTGCTAGATTTTAAAAGAGCAATTCCAAAAATTAAGTACCAAGAATAGCTTTCTTGGGGTCCAGCTTAAAAGTTACAAGCAAACAAAAGCCCCTGGGGGTTAGCACAGAGGAGATCCACAAGCCAAAATAAAGAAATAAACCTGATCGCATCTATTTAAATATTCCCTGTCCCAATGATTCCTTATTCCTGCTTATAGCATTGCTGCTCCATGTCTCCTTCTCCAGAAAACAACAGACAACGGGAAAGTTTCTTTCCCAATTTAAAAAAGTTCTACCTTCCCATTGGCTCTTTTGGTCAGGTGCCCACTTCCTTTTCTTTACCTGGGCGACTTTTTAACAATTTACTGCTCTGGAGCCACTCCTACAGGTAAGTATCATGAGGAAAATGGTGGTGACCCTCACAGTTGATATTTTATTATTGATGTTGGCATTGTTTTAACAACACTTACTGGATCGAGTGACAGCTAGTCAGGATATCTACTTAGGATTATTCTTCAACAAAAATGAATTACAAGCAGAGAACAGCTACCAAGAGGGATTTTACAGCTAACTATCTGGGTGGGTGTCCAGACCCCTAATCGTTTTTGTTGCCCTCTTCTGAACCTTTTCCAATTCCAATATAACTTTTTTGAGATGGGGTGACCACATCTGCACATGGTGTCAAAGATGAAGGCATTCCCTGGATATATAAAGAGGCAATATGATATTTTCTGTCTTATTTTCGATCCTTTTCTTCATGATTCCCAACATTCTGTTTGCTTTTTTGGCTGCTGCTGCACATTGAGTGGATGTTTTCTGAGAACTATACACATGACTCCAAGATCTCTTTCTTGAGTGGTAACAGCTAGTTTAGACCCCATCATTTTATATGTATAGTTGGGATTATGTTTTCCAATGTGCATTAATTTGCATTTATCAATATTGCATTTCATCTGCCATTTTGTTGCCCAGTCACCCAGTTTTGTGAGAACCTTTTGTAGCTCTTTGCAGTCTGCTTGGTTAGCTTTGTATCATCTGAAAATTTTGCCACCTCACTGTTTACCCCTTTTTCCAGATCATTTATGAATATGTTGAATATGGTCACAGTACAGACTACTGGAGGACACCACTATTTATCTCTCTCCATTCTGAAAACTGAACATTTATTCCTACCCTTTGTTTCCTATCTTTTAACCAGTTACCAATCCATGAGAGGACCTTCCTCTTATCCCATGACAGCTTACTTTGCTTAAGAGCCTTTGGTAAGAACCTTGCAAAAGCCTTTCTGCAAATTTAAGTACACTATATCCACTGGATCCCCCTTGCCCACATGCTTTTTGACTCCCTCAAAGGGAATTCTAGTAGATTGGTGAGGCATGATTTCCATTTACAGAAACCATGTTGACTCTTCCCCAACAAATTATTGTCATCTATGTGTCTGACAATTCTGTTCTTTACTATAGTTTCAACCAGTTTGCCCAGTACCGAAGTCAGGCTTATTGGTCTGTAATTGCCAGGAACACCTCTGGAGCCCTTTTAAAAAACTGATGTTACATTAGCTATCCTCCAGTCATTTGGTACAGAAGCTGATTTAAATGATAAGTTACAAACCACAGTTAGTAATTCTGTAATTTCACATTTGAGTTCCTTCAGAACTCTTGAGTGAATACTATCTGGTCCTGGTGACTTATTTCTGTTTAATTTATCAGTTGGTTCCAAAGCCTCCTCTAATGACACCGCAATCTGCGACAGTTCCTCAGATTTGTCACCTAAAAAGAATAGCTCCGGTTTGGGAATCTCCCTAACATCCTCAGCTGTGAAGACCAATGTAATGAATTCATTTAGTTTCTCCACAGTGGCCTTATTGTGCTCCTTTAGCATCTCAATCATCCAGTGGCCACACTGGTTGTTCAGCATTTTTTCTACTTCTGATGCACTTCATTTTTTTTCTGCTATTACTTTTTGAGTCTTTGGCTAGCTATTCTTCAAATTCTTTCAATGCTATATCTGATCAAATCCAAAACTGCAGGGAATGCTCTAGCCATCAATGATAAGAGGAAGACCCACTAAATTGAGGGCAGAGCACACTCCGGTCAACCCCGGTAGTCCACCTCTCTGAGAAAAGTAATATAAGTTAACCGGAGAGCATCTTCCATCGACACGGTGGAGTGAAGACACTGGGGTAAGTCGACCTAAGCTACGTTGAGTGCAGCTATGTTATTCACGTAGTAGGAGTAGCATAACTGAGATCGACTTGCCCCAGTAGTGAAGACAAGCTCTAAGAAGGTGCATTCTACATACAAAACTTTGATAGCCTTGCAATGGCAATTTCTGTTTGCTATGCTGATGGAAACAGCCTATAGAATTATACAATGATGAAACCAATAGGGCTCTACTGACATTTAACAGGGTTTCTATATGACTGTGTTATCTTGAAATTAAAACCTATGGGATTTAATAGAAAGGAGATCATTTTCTATAGGTTTTCTTTTCAACTGTCCTACATCAGGAATACTATTTTCTATTAATTTGGTAAGTCAAAAGCCCCGACTTACAGATACATTTCTATTCAATTCTAAAGGAATTTTCTAGAAGAAACTTCAATAGAGCGTTATGCTACCAAAAAAAGTTACATTGTAATTAAGAATCAACAAGCAAACGAAAAACAATACAAAAAATTATAGCAGTAATTAACATGAGTATTTCTAAGCTAAAAAAGTAATTTGTTAATGCAAACCTTTGCTGCATAACAGTAGCTGTTAACAGAAAAAAGTAGTTACAATAAATTATTACTTATAAACAATTACTTAACACCAGAAATCCTCCTCATGTCCACATCTATAACATTTCATCCAGGAATATGAATATTAAACAACTAAGTTAAGAAATTAGTAGTTTTGTTTGTCATACATAAATCATGACTAGAATACCACAAATATATACTATAAAACATCTCTCTGTGCAAATAACAGTACCGGGAGGTCCACAAATATTAAGTATAATGTTAGCATGGCATGGCTGGAGGAGCTGTGTTTCAAATTCAGTGCAGAACTTAGGTCCTAAGTGCTTGTTGTCATTACATCGCTTTTTGTAAAGACGTTTACCTGGAAATTTAGCCAAGACACTGAGGTTATTATATAATTCTACCTACATTTTCCCTGCAGGATGATATTGTCTTCATTTTCTGTCCTAAACAGCGCAAAGTACTGTTGAACAGTTGTTACCTTCCAGTCCAGGAATAGCAGCAGCTCAACAATGGGACAAGTGAGGTGATCACTATACACACACATTGGAAGGTGATTATGAATCTTGTTAAAGGTGGTAAAATGAATAATAAATGTTAACACTGGAATTTCTTGGCTGCTTGTATCACAGTTAAACCTTTCATGATAGCGTCTGTGGTCTCAACAGGTTTCTGTATTGGCCATACTCAAGTTGATCCACACCTCCATTTGAAATTTTTCAAGGGTCCACAAATGAAAAAGGTTGAAACTCACTGCTCTGGAGCCACTCCTACAGGTAAGTATCATGAGGAAAATGGCGGTGACCCTCACAGTTGATATTTTATTACTGATGTTGACATTGTTTTAACAACGCTTCCTGGATCGAGTGACGGCCAGTCAAGATATCGACTTAGGATTATTCTTCAACAAAAATGAATTACACAGGATAGCACTGGAGCGCTATCTAGAAGTGTTGGTGAACACACTAGAACACTGCTTAATGCTATTTATTACAAAACTTAGGATCAATCTGAAAAATGCTGAAGTGTGGGGAGAGTGTGGGGGGGAGTTAAACCTAGCATGTTTGCCATTGCCTAAAGCCACACACAGCTGACTGGTAATGTGGCAGATGAAGCATTTCTTTATTTCCATTCTACACTCTGCCTTTTATGTTAGCAATATCAGCAGTCACTCACTATCATTACTATAGCCTTCAGTGGTGCAGTCAACTTCACTGCTCTGTTGAGTTTGCTTTTCACAGATCACATGTCTACTCAGCATGTGAGTCCCGTTTGACTATGAGGAGGTAATTAAAGGATGGATATGGCTTATGATTCCTGGTCTGACTAGCTTGCACACAAGCAAAGAAAGTGACATTCAAAAGGTGTGTACCAGACTGAGTATTCTAGGGAAAAGGATGAGCTCATTATTTAAAGTTGTGCATAAGTATTAATGTTGACATCATTGTGACTTTAACAGGGCATGAAGATCTCTGTAGAAATCTCACACTCATGAGTCTTCAGCTACACAAAACAGATCATGCTCCTCAGCTAAATTGCACAAAGATGGCATCAATGATAGAACACAGGATTTTCAGCTCTCAAACAAACACCCTCCCCCCTCCAAAAAAGCTAAATTTTTGCTAAAAGGAGACTCTCTCCACTGGTATTTATAATAGTATTGTAGTTTAATTCTTCTAGAGGTTAGCCGTAAGAAAGATCAACACATGAAACCAGTCTGATATTCCAATAAGTAGAAATCATTAGTGCACATATATACCAGTTAGTACATTATGAAAACATCCAGAATCAAATGTCAGATTTTGCTCAAACTGAGAAACCTGCAATACATTCTGAACGTGTTAAAAAGAAAAATAAATTGATTCAGAGAAGTAAAAGACAGCACTGTTGGCTTTTGGATGATATACTTAATTGACTACAAATCCATCCCAAGCAGACCAACAACCACCTCACTAGCCAATCAGAAAAAAACAAATACAAAAACAACAAACACAGGCCTCCAAAGGGGTATGATATATGTTTTAGTGTCAGAACATCACACTGGCATTTGAAAGGAAAGGGCTCCAGAGATGTGACTTTCTGTTTCTCCAGACCTATGTAGGTACCACACCATCCCCAGCTGCTAGGACAAAGGGCTTTGGCTAATAGGCTCTGCACATGGGGGGAAAAAGGGAAGAAAATATTTTATTTAGTTTATCACAGTGAAGAAGTATGAACACATTAACCATTTGAAGTAGGAATAGGCTCCTATTATGAACTTCCTGAAGGTTGCAGTCACAGGGATCCAAGGTTTTGGTTCAGGCTCATCTCTTATTAAAGTCTGGTCCGCTCCTATTGCATTCATTTTTAATATTCATTTGTATTCCCTTTGTTTATATCATAGGAGTCTGTCTCTGTTTTGGTTTCTATTTCAAGAACAATAGACTGAACACTCAAATTTCAACATGCATTTTAGCTTTTTTACACTTTATGTACATTCAAACATTTATAGAATGACAGGAATTACTCTTCAAACAGGGTGTGAAGTGTATAACAGTGAATCTAGGTACATGAGTTATACAGTTACCAAAATAAGAATAATTTTTGAGGATTATCACTATTTAGATCAGTAACATATTTCAATCTATATTTAAATACATATCCAAAGGCATCTTGAATGGTTTTCAACTGTGATGTTTATTCCTTCGAAAACATATGCTGTAGATTGCAGAAATAAGGTTCATCATAGCCATTAGAACATATTGTTGACAGTCCATAAACACATTTTTATGAAGGTTTCATCATAAGGCAATTCCATTCTATGAACACGCACAACATAATTACCTGGGATCATTAATCTTTATTTATTCATTCAACTCATACGAGCCGTATCCACTAAAAAAAAGACGCAAACTTTAATTTAAACCACAGTTTTGCTAATTGAGTGTGCTGAATTGTAGGAAATCCTAATGTGCAAGACTAAAAGTTTTTTTATTTAATTTTTCTTTCTTTATATTTACATATATTAGCATATTAAAAGTCCTTTAAATATAAAACAGCCTCCCTAAGTATATGTCCCCCTTCCCTTATTTTGGGGCAACACACACAAGCAAATTTATGAGTAAATATAGGTTTCTCTTTCTTCACAGAAGAAAGGTTTTTTTAAAATGAAAGAATTATACCACTCTCCAGGGAACCATTAGAATTTATTATTTGTATTATGATAGCACTTTGGTGTCCCTCTGAGGGATCAGCCCCCATTGTGCTAGGCACTGTACAAACACCAAACAAAAATATGGTCCCTGCCTCAGAGAGCTGACAAACTAAGTATCAAAAACAAAATACTGGCATTAGAAAAGGTTCAGAAAAGGGCAACTAAAATGATTAGGGGTTTGGAACGGGTTCCATATTAGGAGAGATTGAAGAGGCTAGGACTTTTCAGCTTCGAAAAGAGGAGACTAAGGAGTGGGTATGATGCAGTATATAAAATAATGAGTGGTATGGAGAAAGTGAATAAGGAAAAGTTATTTACTTGTTCCCATAATATAAGAACTAGGGGCCACCAAATGAAATTAATGGGCAGCAGGTTTAAAACAAATAAAAGGAAGTTCTTCTTCACTCAGCGCACAGTCAACCTGTGGAACTGCTAGCCTGAGGAGGTTGTGAAGGCTAAAACTATAACAGGGTTTAAAAGAGAACTGGATAAATTCTTGGAGGTTAAGTTCATTAATGGCTAATAGCCAGGATGGGTAAGGAATGGTGTCCCTAGCCTCTGTTTGTCAGAGGGTGGAGATGGATGGCAGGAGCGAGATCACTAGATCATTACCAGTTAGGTTCACTCCCTCTGGGGTACTTGGCATTGGCCACTGTTGGTAGACAGGATACTGGGCTGGGTGGACCTTTGATCTGATCCAGTATGGCCATTCTTATGTTCTTATGTTCTTAAAACAAAAAACAAAACAAAAACAAAACAAAAAAACGCATTTTGATAGATACAGACAAGAGGAGCACAAAGAAAAAATGAGACAATACTGGTCAGTGTGTTAAGCAGCAGTCATGGCACCTTAAATACCTAAGCATTGTCAATTTTTTGTATACATCATGGCAGAGGAGAGTCTTAATGGGAGATAAGAAAATGCTGATAATTGTACAGTCAATTGCTTGCCCACACTTAAGTTAATTATAAAATATACCCAAGAGACCAAATAACCAATGTCAGTCAGATTTATTGCTACAAGCCAATAATAATATCATACAGGGAAAAGGTTCTACGTGACATCAGTCCCCAGGTAGCTGTTGTGGAAGTATAACATTGTATAAGGGGACATGCTGGATACATTGTATATGAGAGGGCATGCCAAAACATGTTACAAAGTATCTGAGGGAGCACACTTCGGGACAGTCAGCTTTTGAATGGAGAAGCAATTAAGATAGAGCCAGCATGTCTAAGAAGCAGGCATCAGAATGGAAGGTGTGAAGGGCAATTAGTTAAGTTAACTGGAAGCTGTTAAAGGAGATTGTTAAGGGCGGCAGGTAATTGAAGATACGTGACTGGTCTCAGGGATCTCGAAGGGTGGTGACTAAAATCTTTTTCTTCTTTTGTCTGTAACTTCTCTGTAACTTGTTCTCCAAAAAACTGTATAAATTAAAAGACACAAGCCCCACTCAGGGGGTTCACTTCTAAATGTATTAGCAGAGCAGCTTTGCTAATAAAACAGAGTGGTCTGATAAATTGTGAGTCTGAGTCAAACTTTGACAATTTGGAGGTTCCACCGAGATGGCAAGCGGCTTCACTGAGGCTGTATGATCCCTGACTGCCTTGCAGGACGATCGTGGCAGCCGGCGCCTGGATGCTTAGTCCAAGCGATCCTCCACAAGACAGAAAGGTACACAGCAGCAGCGCAGTCTACGCCATTGAACTTGTTGGTTCCCACTCTGTTCGGGTAGGGGTCTTTGGATCCAGCTTCTGGAATCAGACGTCTCAGGTAATTATTATTTTTGTGCTTTAACCAGTTTGAGGACTGTCTTGTCTTTGAGTCTATCCGTCTTCCCCGTGGTGTGTGTGTGAATCTGGGAGCCATCTCTGTCTGGAGACTGGCTGACCAAGGGGTCCCTGTCCCCATGGTCTGAATAAGTGGAATCTGCACAGCTGATATAACCCCTGGTGTGAAAGCAAGGGCAGTTGAGGCAGTAGCCTGTGGGCTCCTTTCTGTGTGTTGCACCGGGTACCGCTCTGCTGAGCACGAATTTCCTTCTTGTGTGAGTGCTGTATGAAGTCCTCCTGGATGGGTAATCAGAAGTCTAAGGTAGAACAGTTCCCTAAGGGAACTCCAGCCTATTTTATGTATTTTAGGAGGGGTCCGGACTCTTGTAGGTTTCTTGAAAAATGGTCCAAATTAGCTCTAGAGAACCCCAAATTACAGTGGCCACTGTTAGGTTCTTGGGACAAGGATCGAGTGGACGCTTTAAAAAGCAAACTCGTCCTCCCAAAAACCAAATTGGAGAGAGGAGAAGTAGACTGCTTCATGCAGTGGTGAGAAGAGGCAAATCGTAGATGGACTGAGTCAAAACTCACCTCTCTTAAAAATTCTACCAAAAAATTAACAGTTCAATTGGATGCAGTCTCTCCCACCACTAGTCCGAGCACTCCCCTTTGCCCAGTCCTGTGCAATGATCCGGATCAAACCCGACCCCCACCATACTCCTGCGCAAATAAGAAATCAGAAAAGGAAAAATCTTCATTGACTACAGATAATGAAAGTGAAGAAGATACCCTCATTGGCTTCGCAGCTCTGCAAAATATTATGAAGAAGAAATCCAAAGCAGACTGCAAAGATTCTCTTGACATCTCTTCTTGGAAAAGAGAACCTGATGGGAGGTTAATGAGAGACTCTGATCAAACTGTTGTGGCACCCTTACGAGTCCTTAAGATGGGAGAAAGTGAGTCCATATGGGATTATAAACCCTGGACTCATACGGAACTTATCTATAGTTAAAAGTTTTCCCAAACCACAGGAAAACTCTGTCAAATTTGCTGAGGAGTTTCTGTTAATCTGTGAAACCTATGAACCCTCTGAGACAGATCTCCTCCAACTGTGTAAATTGTTAGCTCCTGCCAGTTATTATGAAAAATGGTTGGCTGCCGCAGACTGGCCGGCTGAGGCACGCCACTCAACCATAAAAAGTACTGGCCCAGATTCGGCATACAGAGACCAGTGTATGGCTGTTTGGAAGCGCCTGCATCAAGCCATTCCCAAAGTGTGGTCTCCTAAAGCAAACTGGACAGCAATACGTTGCTGTAAGCAAGGGCAAGGAAAAAGCCCAGGCGACTATAGGTCCCAGCTAACTGATATTTTCCTACAACATTCAGGAATACAAGAGCCCGATGTAAATGGGCAGGGGGCCTTGGCACATGCATTTGTTGATGGTCTTCTCCCTGCCACAGGCAGCATGTTAAAACGAATAAGTGTGGGATGGGAGACTGAAACCATGGACAAATTGCTGGCAGTAGCAGAGCATTGCCACCGCACTTTGAAAGGAAAGGAGGAACAGTCCTCCCAAAAGTTAATGGCTCTGCAGATACAGCATTATTCAGGACTAAGAAGACCACACCGGGGACAGGGACGGGGTTGCGGAAGGGGGCGGGGGGCTGGATTAACTGGGGTTTGTAACTACTGTAAACAGCCTGGACACTGGAAAAAAAGAGTGTCCGAGACGACCTAATAATTGTATGGGAAATCAAGTGAACCCCCCGCTGGTTCCTCCAGCTGATCCCCAACCCTATTTTTCACCCCAACAATGACGGGATGCTGGGGAACCTTACAAAGTTTTAGCTCCCTTATTACCTCTGTCCCCTACTGGAGAATGTGTCCTGACTGTAAATGATCTCTCTCTCCCTTTCCTTGTTGATACTGGAGCTTCTCTTTCTACAATCCGCACCACTGACTTGCCTGAGGTTCCCCGATCTGGAAAATCTGTGTCTGCTGTTGGCATTACAGGGATCCCTACCTCTTTTCCCCTCTCAAAACCTTTGTCTGTTCAGGTCGGTCCCCTCTCTGAGGAGCATGCATTCCTCCTCTCTGATTCCACCCCTGCAAACCTTCTGGGATGGGACTTGCTATGCAAACTTGGCTGTTCTATTTACTGCTCCCCAGATGGTGTCTATCTGCAAATCCCTCAGTCTTCCTTATGTGATTCTGTAGCCTCCCTGCTGTCTGAAACTTCCCTCTCCACTCCGGTCCCTTACTGTCCCTTAACTCCATCCCTAGAGCACCTAATCTCTCAGGTTCCTTTCTCCCTATGGCCATCTCACCCATCTGAAGTGGGCCGATTAAATACTGACCCAGTTCGGATTACTGTAGACAATTCCAAACCTTTGCCTCGCCTGTCTCAGTATCCTTTGAATCCTGAGGCAGAGGCTGGGATTGCTCCAGTTATATCTGCATTAAAAGAACAAGGAATTATTGTCCCTTGTTCCAGCCCCTGTAACACCCCTATCCTCCCAGTTCAAAAGGCTGATGGCAAATCGTGGGGATTTGTTCAAGACCTTCGAGCTATTAACCGTATTGTCATACCTTCTTTTCCAGTGGTTCCTAACCCTGCTACAATACTAGTGTCTATTCCTCCAAATGCAACCCACTTTACTGTTGTAGATTTGTGCTCCGCTTTCTTCTCTGTCCCAGTTCACTCTGAATCCCAGTATCTCTTTGCCTTCTCCTACAAGGGTCAGCAATATACATGGACTACCCTTCCCCAGGGGTATACAGAGAGTCCATCCTATTTTTCTCAAGCCATAGCCAGGGATCTCGCTGATCTGGTTTTCCCATCAGGATCCACACTGATCCAATATGTGGACGACTTACTCCTGTGCTCCCCCTCTCTGTCTGCCTCAGAAACTGATTCACTAACACTTCTCACAGCTTTAGCAAACAAGGGTCATAAGGCTTCTCGCACAAAATTGCAGCTCTGCCAAACCTCTGTCACATACCTAGGCTTCCTTCTCTCCCAGAGCTCCCGTACACTCTATCCAGCCTGGGTACAAGCCATCCTTAGCTTCTCCAGCCTTGCTCTCCACGCCAGGTCAGAAAATTCTTAGGCATGACAGGGTTCTGTAGGCAATGGATTCCCCAATATGCTTCTCTGGCTAAACCACTCCAAGAACTCACTCGATCCTCTGTACCTAACCCCATGCCATGGCCACTTGAAGCAAATGCTGCTTTCATCTCCCTTAAGCAGAATTTAGCCTCTGACCCTGCCTTAGGGTTACCTAACTATGACAAGCCTTTTACCCTTTTCTGTCACGAACAATCTGCTTGTGCCCTCGGGGTTCTTACTCAGGAGCACGGTGACAGAAATCGCCCGGTGGCTTATTTTTCTGCAACCTTGGACCCTGTAGCCCAGGGTTTACCCCCTTGCCTACCGCTGTAGCTGCTGCAGCGCGCCTGGTTGAGATGTCTGAGTCCCTTGTCCTACGCTCTCCTCTCACTCTCATGGTTCCCCATTCTGTGGAAACTCTCCTTCTGTAACGCAACACTGCTCACCTCTCCTCTGCTCGCCTCACTAGGTATGAACTTTTGCTGCTTTCAGCCTCACATATCACTATTAAGCGCTGCTCCCGGTTAAACCCTGCTACCCTCCTTCCTTTACCTAGTGATGGTGAACCCCATGACTGCCTTGCAACTGTCTCCGCTATCACTGTCCCGCACCCCGACCTTTCAGATGTACCTCTCCCTAACTCTGACCTGGTATTATTCACTGATGGGTCCTGTTATAGAAATGACCAAGGCCACCTTCTTGCAGGGTACGCTGTGGTCTCTCTCTGAGACCATAGAAACTGCGCTCTTACCCTCTGTGACCTCTGCCCAGGTGGCTGAACTGATTGCTCTAACCCGTGCCTGCTTTCTAGCCGAGGGGCTCTCTGCCACTATTTTTACTGATTCTCGGTATGCCTTTGGGGTTGTGCATGACTTTGGCACCCTCTGGCAGGCTTGAGGTTTTCTTACCTCTACTGGTACCCCTATCAAGAATGGCCCCTACATTGCCACCCTCCTGTATGCAGTTTTATGTCTGCCTTGGCAATTGTTAAGTGTACTGGCCACTCAGCGGCAGACACCAAGGTGGCAAAAGGTAATGCACTTGCTGATGCTGCTGCAAAACATGCCACCACTATAAAACCTTCACCAGAAGCATTTCTTGGTCCCCTCTCTGTCTCTGTAATGCTGCCATCCCTGTTTCATCTCGCTCAGCTCCAGGATTCTGCCCCAGAAACAGAGAAAGACTCCTGGAGTGCTTTGGGTTGCTCTTTGCATTCTGATTCCCTTTGGCGATCGCCCACCGGTACCTTTGTAGCCCCCCTCTCACTCTACCCGTCTCTAGCTGCCCTGCTACATGGTGTTTCACATGTCGGCAAGGAGGGGATGGTCTCTGCTATGAGTAAGGTGGGGTGGTGGGCTCCCCATTTCAGCTCCTTTGCAACCCGCCACTGTGCCGCTTGTGTTACTTGTCAAAGCCACAATGTAGGCAAATCTGTAAAAGTAACACAAGGGTTCCGGGGTTTGCCTCAAGCACCTTTCCTACACTGGTAACTTGATTTTGTACAAATGCCAGAGTGTCAGAAATATGAATTCATTTTAGTTATAATATGTCTGTTTTCGGGTTGGATTGAAGCCTTTCCCTGTCGCAAAGCTGATTCATTGTCCGTTGCAAAATGTCTGTTAAACCACATTATCCCTACCAAGGGAATTCCTGCCACTTTGTCCGGGACCGGGAAACACATTTTACTGGAAAAATTGTTCAACATCTAAACCAGGTATTACATGTCACCCACATGTTGCACTGCCCTTACCATCCAGTGCAGGGGCAGTTGAAAGGTGAAATGGTGTGCTTAAAAATAAGCTGGCAAAAATCTGTAGTTCCACAGGGTTAAAAACTGGCCAGCTGCTTTACCACTGGCCCTTATGGAAATTCGGTCATCCCCATCCCAGAGACACAAATTGAGTCCATTTGAAATCATCATGGGACGCCCTATGCGAACAATGGCTACTATTACCCCAGCCCCAGACCTAAACCTAACTCACAGTACGCTCCTCCAGTACTGCAAAGGGTTAATGCAAGCTGTGAGCTCCTTCCATTCGCAGGTGCGAGCAGCTTGGCCGACGGAACCCACCTCTGCTGCCTGTCACACTCTTGAGCCTGGTAATTGGGTCTACCTGCGGCACCACCTTCGGAAGCACGCCTTGGAACCCCGGTGGAAGGGTCCATACCAGGTACTGCTCACCACCCAGACAGCAGTGAAATTATCCGGCATCGCTGCATGGATCCACGCCTCACAGTGTAAGCCAGCGCCACCTCAAGGGGACCAAGCACCTCTGCAAGACCACGCAGAACCAGCTTCAACCCCAGAAGACAAAGAGGAACAGCCTGCAATACCTTACAATCTGTGCTCTCGTAAGAGTTGCCAGAAGCAGAGGGTAAGCAGACAGCAGGACCCAACAAACAAGAAGCAGTAGTGAGCCTAGCACCTGCTGCCCGGTGGACGTAAAACCGTGACTGCGGTTCCCTCGAAAGGGGTTGTCGGAACCAGAAAGGGTCTTGCTTCCAACATGTGTCCTTTGAGAAGCTTAATCCTCAGCTACTGTGTCCTGAGGGTCTGGGGAATCCAGAGTGACAGTGACAATTCTTTCATCCAACAACAGGTGCAGATAGCCCAGATCCTGAATATTTCTAATTGCTGGGTCTGCAGCCACATCCCAGCTCACTCACAAGCTAGTATCCCCACCATGGCAATCCCTTTGAATTCCTCAGAGCTTGCTGGAGAACCCTATCCACTTAAAAGGACATGGAAGGAAAATGACACTTGGGGGCTGGGAAAAACAGATGTTCCTAAACTTATAAGTGTGGTGAAAGGAAAGGGCCACTGGTGCTGGGTGTGTAATGGGACAGGGCTGAATCTAGGGAGGAGCAGCTGTCTCCAATACATCGTGTCCCATGGTGTATGGGACTATTCAAACAAGGTTGGAGAATGGCGAATCGGGTATGGAAAGATAAACTTCCTCTCAACCTGGGATCAAACCAAAGATTCAATCTCTTGCTCCCCCTACAGCCTCCCTGAGAAAAACAGCACCATCTACAAATGTCATGTGAATGCTACCTCTTCTCCCAGTGAAAATCATCCTGTGCCCTTTGGGGATACTATTCCTCCTTCGTAAATTCTTACATGTCAAAGGGTTGCAGTCAACCCTTCTCAGCTTTAATGGGACATCATTGGGTTTGTGGGGAAAATGCTTACACTGTGTTACCAGCAAATTGGTCAGGTATCTGTTATCCTGCTCAGCTTTTCCCACAATTCTGGGTGCTTCAATCCCTCCCACGAAATCGCCTCCGTAATTTCAGGAGGAAAAGGAGGGACTTGCCAGATGCTAAATGGTATGTGGATAACATAAGCCCCCTAACTTGGGAAGAAGCTGTTGGCATTTCTTTAGTCCCAGTAGGGGGGGTAATCCACCATGCAAAAAGGCTTTTAAGGTTACAAGCGGTGGTTGAGATCATGGCCAATGAAACAGGAGAGAGCTTAAAAGCTCTAGCCAAAGAAGCAGGAGCAGTCCGACAAGTGGCCCTCCAAAACCGTCGGGCATTAGATATAATACTGGCAGCCAAAGGAGGGACCTGTGCTCTAATTGGAACAGAATGCTGTGTATACATACCTGATAATACTAATGAGGTAATAAATCGTGCTAGCCATCTGGAGTAAATTGCATACCTTCCCCACGAAGAACCAAGTTCCTTGTGGAAATGGATAGGTAACTTATTCAATTTCTCTAGTCTGGGAAACTGGTTGTTTCAAGGAATCCTGATTATCCTATTTGGAATTCTAATAATCTTTGTGTGTTTTCAATTGATTTCTTGTTGTATCCAAAACTGCACAAGACACACCATCCATCAGGTTACCCCTAACCAGAGTGCTAATCTAATGTTGTTAAATGTCACCAGTGAAAGTAATGAAAAAGAACGATTGATGTATGGAATCCAGTAAGTCATTGGTCATGGGCATAGCCTTGACCAAAAGGGGGGATTGTGGAAGTATAACATTGTATAAGGGGACATGCTGGATACATTGTATATGAGAGGGCATGCCAAAACATGTTACAAAGTATCTGAGGGAGCACACTTAGGGACAGTTAGCTTTTGAATGGAGAAGCAATTAAGATAGAGCCAGCATGTCTAAGAAGCAGGCATCAGAATGGAAGGTGTGAAGGGCAGTTAGTTAAGTTAACTGGAAGCTGTTAAAGGAGATTGTTAAGGGCAGTAGGTAATTGAAGATACGTGATTGGTCTCAAGGATCTCGAAGGGTGGTGACTAAAATCTTTTTCTTCTTTTGTCTGTAACTTCTCTGTAACTTGTTCTCCAAAAAACTGTATAAATTAAAAGACACAAACCCCACTCGGGGGGCTCACTTCTAAATGTATTAGCAGAACAGCTCTGCTAATAAAATAGAGTGGTCTGATAAATTGTGAGTCTGAGTCAAACTTTGACACTCTTGTGCAGCGATGTTATATCCATCTTATGCAGAATATGTGCTTCCAAAGATACACCCCTAAAACCATCTTTTTATACCCTACATGTTCAAAAGTAAAAGGTACCATGTACATCATCTGAAACTAGATTTAATCAATCCGTTTTTTATCTTTTCTTTTCCTGGTACCATGGTGTATCCTTTATCTCTTTGTTCCGAACACATGCATTTCAGGTACCAAAGGGTGTGAAGGCACCTCTAAGGGCATTACTAAGGTAGAACAATCATATGTCTTGTCCTCTTCTTTTGGGACATTTCAGTACAGGCCTATGAGAGTACCTGCCGCTCTGTTGCTGTAACAAAACACTCATCTGTCCTGATGTTGACAGCTTCCCTATTTGTTCAAGCCAAAAACTTACTTTAGTGAATGCAAGGAGTTATGGAATACTTGGCATAGGTGAGCAAGGTTATATAAAAGTCACAGGCCGATTTAGGCTATATAACTGCTCTAATATGTGTACTTAATGCTATTGGCTCTAAATGCATACTTTTTATACACATGCATGCATGCACACACACACACACACACAGAGAGTGCAGCAAATACATATTATTAACATGACATGTATATATATGCTAGACAGCATATATTAGTTAACAAAAGACAATGAGCATAGAAGTTATTTAAAGTCACTTAGTCAACTGGCAAAGCAGACCAGTATCTCAAGTTGTGCACCCAGGGTTGATCCCCCAAACCCTAGTCACATTTGAAAGTGTAGAGCACTGCTTAACCCCATCTTTCCTAGATACAGAGGGAGGAACCCAGATATTTTTGTGAGTCTGGGGTCCAAATAATTACTCATATATAGTGTCTTTTCTAATTTGAGAGAAAAGGGAAAAATTAAACGAGTGTTCTTAGTTGCCCTAGGCCCGCTTATCTCTTATAATCTTGCTTACTCTCGCCTTAAAATATTTTCTCCCCAATATCATCAAAGCCTCAATGTTTCTTCTTGGGCACTTCTGTCTATGTAGGTTAGGTCAGGAAACAGAAACAATACCACGTGACTTGTGAGAATACAGCACATACTCAGAGACCAATACAAAAGATCTTTGAGCCACTGTTTCCTAAAGTGTGGGGTGATGTCCCTTCAGAGATGGGGCATTGACAGGTCTCAATTATTCTCCCATCTCAGTTTTCATTTTAAAAAAAAGTATCTTTGTTATGGCTGGTAAAAAAAAAAATCACAACCCTGATTTTGCAGACAGCCTCAACAACAGTTGTGAAGTGCCCCACTTATTTCAGTAAGAACTAAATCAGAAGCCAATGATAATATTTCAAATCTCACAGATTATATAAGAAAGGCGAAGCAGCATCATATTACCATGAGCTATACAATCTGTTCTGAATGACTGCTCCTTCAGGGTAGGTTTTAACACCACATGGCAGGACTGAAAGGGGTGTGTGACTGATTTAATTTTAATCAAATTTCAGCTATCAAAAGTTTAAGAAACGCTACTATAGGCTAAAAGTTATTTCTGCAAGCTATTTCAACAGCTGCAAGTAGTAACTACATCTGTGAGAGTCATAACCTCTTTACTGATCATTAGTGAATAGAAAAAAGGGCTAAAAGAATCACATACATTTGCAAAAACATAAAACCTCTTTATTATTAAATGTTTCTCTGTTAACAACAAGTAGGTCCAAGCAAAACATACAGGGCAAGTTTTCATTCAATATCCATATTAGCCACTGCCAAAAATGGACTAATGACCAAATAAGGACTGTGATTAACTGCTAGCCTGCTGACTATTGTAGCCTCACTGCAGTGGCAGCATTCTTTTAAATGCTAATTCCACCGAATGCCAGCACTTAAAATAAGATATATTGAATATGAGGTTAATTACAGTGAGTACATAAATTAACAGGCCTTTTTCACCCAAGTGAAAGTGAAGTAATTACTGCCAAGAAAGAGAAAGTTACTCAATAATATCAATAAAGTGTCAAAGTTCCTCTTGCTCACAAGAGAAAATATTGGCCTGCAACCACAGGTTCAAAGACCTCTTCATTCAGAGATAGATAAATTTAGTACCATGCAGTTTATAGTATGGGGCTTTTCCACATGAGACCTTACAAGCAAGGTCCTGTCTGCTGTGTGGACACTAAAGATCCCAAGTTATCTTAAATAAGAGTAAGGATTGGCCTGGGTGTCCCTAGTTCAGCTATATTCCTCTCTACTTCTGTTATGCACAGAGGCAGAGCCATACCAGATCAGTGAATCCAAACCAATTTGAACTCAGGTACAAAGTTCAGATCTGAATCCTGAGTCCTATCTAATGAAGTAGATGTCGTTTCTGAAGTGCAATGAGAACTTCAAGATAGAAATTTTCTATTATACTAGCCAAACTTGTTATTGTCTACATAATGAATCCAAACCACTTCCCTCCCAGATATCCCTGTCCAGGACCTTAGAACTACTAAGAATGTGGAAACCTATTATCATTTATGTTGATGTGTAAGTCACTCCACATTTTCAGGGATTAAAAGATGTTTTGTTATCTGTTCCTACATTCTCCAGCAGTGCTGAAAACACACTTTGCACAAACATTTTGCCTAGTTGTAGATGCACGTTCTCTAGGTCCTAAATAATTGCATCACTTTTATTTGAATTCTCTCTTCAGGTTCACTATGGGCACAGAAAGGTACCATCATGATGGACATACATTTGGAGCAAGGGGGTCTGATTCCCAGCTCGATCAGACGTACTTGTGCTAGTCTTTTTGAGCTAGTGCGCTAAAAATAGTAGCCCTTTTCCCCCACACCTAGACAGCAAAAGTGGTGGCATGGATTAGCAGCCCTGAGTACAAACCCATTGGAGTCCCATGGATGCTATATACCTGGAGCAGGTAGCCTGTGCTGCTGCCCGCACAGCCCATGCTATCACAGCTGTACTGCTATTTTTAGCATGCTGGCTCAAAGAGAGCTAGTGCAAATATGTCTACTTGAGCTGGGAATCACACCCCCCACTCTGTATGTAGACCTAAGTGTTAGATGCCAGATCAGCACTACCAAGACGTGCCTGGTCAGCAGATGTGAAGGGAATTTTGTGAGAGGTTGCCTGCAGATTTACACCAGAATCAGACTGAAGTATAACTGAAACCTGGAAATATGGGAAGAAAAAAAAATGCTCATTTGATGCAACTCTTGTAATAGTACAAAGCTGTAAATTTCCAAAATAATGATCCAGGTGGGTTCAAGCTATGCAGTGCTAGATTGCTGCTTCCTATTTGATTTAACATTTTGTGAATGGTTCTTTCATTATGTTAGCACAGTAAGTTATTCGCCTCCACCAGAGGAATTTGTTTTAGGAATGTAAACACATCTGTGCACAATCTAGAAGGGCAGGCAAAATTGATTGGGAGGAGAAAATTTATAACATTTTGATTAGGAGGAGAAAACTTTTAATGATTTTTAGAGCTACAAAACTCCAAGCTGTGAGGTTTTGAGAAGACTCCTGCAGAATGCCAACTGCTATCAACACTTAATGAAATGAATGGGAGTTGAGGACACTCAACCCCTGGCAGGAGGTATTGAGCACTTCACATTATCAAGCCATATAGAAGGAAAAAAGGCTTTTAGGCATTAAACAAAAAAATAAGTCGGTGTGTGCCCTGGAATCAGATAGAAGAGAAACAAATATCAGTGGAATAAATCAGGGGGTAGCCATGTTAGTCTGTATCCACAAAAACAACAAGGAGTCTGATGGCACCTTAAAGACTAACAGATTTATTTGGGCATAAGCCTTTGTGAGTAAAACACCACTTCTTCAGATGAACTGGGTGAAAATTACAGATGCAGGCATTATATAATGACACATGAAGGGAAGGGAGTTACCTCACAAGTGGAGAGCCAGAGTTGACAGGGCCAATTCGATCAGGGTGAATGTAGTCCACTCCCAATAATAGTTGAGGAGGTGTCAATTCCAGGACACTCAAAGCTGCTTTTGTAATGAGCCAGCCACTCCCAGTCCCTATTCAAGCCCAAATTAATGGTGTTAAATTTGCAAATGAATTTTAGTTCTGCTGTTTCTCTTTGAAGTCTGTTTCTGAAACTTTTTGTTCAAGTATAGCTACTTTTATATCTGTTATAGAATGTCCAGGAAGATTGAAGTGTTCTCCTACTGGCTTTTGTATGTTACCATTCCTGACGTCTGATTTGCGTCCATTTATTCTTTTACGTAGGGACTGTCCGGTTTGGCCAATGTATATGGCAGAGGGGCATTGCTGGCACATGATGGCATATATAACATTAATAGACTTGCAGGTGAATGAGCCTCTGATGGTGTGGCTGATGTGATTGGGTCCTCTGATGGTGTCGATAGAGTAGATATGGGGACAGAGTAGGCAATGAGGTTTGCTACAGGGATTGGTTCCTGGTGTTAGTGTTTCTGTGGTGTGTTGTGTACTTGCTGGGGAGTATTTGCTTCAGGTTGGGGGCTGTCTGTAAGCAAGGACTGACCTGCCTCCCAAGGTCTGTGAGAGTGAAGGATCATTTTCCAGGATAGGTTGTAGATCGTTGATAATGTGCTGGAGAGGTTTTAGCTGGGGGGCTGTACGTGATGGCCAGTGGTGTTCTGTTATTTTCCTTGCCGGGCCTGTCCTGTAGTAGATGATTTCTGGGTACCCATCTCGCTCTGTCAATCTGTTTCCTCACTTCCCCAGGTAGGTATTGTAGTTTTAAGAATGCTTGATAAAGATCTTGTAGGTGTTTGTCTCTGTCTGAGGGATTGGAGCAAATTCGGTTGTATCTTAGGGCTTGCCTGTAGACAATGGCTCATGTGATGTGTCTTAGATGGAAGCTGGAGGCATGTAGGTAAGTATAGAGGTCAGTAGGTTTCTGGTATAGGGTGGTGTTTATGTGACCATCACTTATTTGCACTGTAGTATCCAGGAAGTGGATCTCTTGTGTGTACTGGTCCAGGCTGAGGTTGATGGTGGGGTGGAAATTGTTGAAATCCAAGTAGAATTCTTCAAAGGCTTCCTTCCCATGGGTCCATATGATGATGTCTTCATCAGTGTAGTGCAAGTAGAGGAGGGGCGCTAAGGGATGAGAGCTAGAAAGAGAGAAGAAGCGTTGTTCTAAGTTAGCCATAAAAATGTTGGCATACTGTGGGACCATGCGGGTACCCATAGCAGTGCCGCTGACTTGAAGGTATAAGTCATCCCTTCTCTGGCTCAGAAGGGGTTAAAAGGCAGCCCTTGGAGAGGGCCAGGGCTGAGAGAAAAAGCTAGGCTGATTGGGGAAGCAGCCACAGCTGGGGCCATGCCCCAATCAGGCCACATCTGGCCCTATAAAAGGGCTGTGAGCTAGGAGAGTCTCTCTCTAGCTCTTGAGAAAGAAGGACCTGTCTGCCTGGGAGAAAAGGGTACCTGGAGTGGAGCAGGGCTGGGGAAAGGCCAGAGGAGCTGGGGAGCTCCATCCTGGAGAACCCCCAGGCTGCAGGCCTTGCTGAAGGCCAGGAAAGGTACTGGGGATTCAGAGGTGTAGCCTGGGAATAGGCAAAGGTAGCAGGTCCAAAACCCCACTTGCCGATGATGAGTCGTTTACAGACTGCAGTCTGCCCCAGTGAGCAGGGGCTAGATGCTGACTGGCAGTAGCCACTGAGGTAAGGTGGGGATAGAGGGTTGTGGGGGGTTCCCCTGGGAGGGGAGACCCAGAGTGTGGGGGCACTACCAGGGGTCAGCACCCCAAGGTAAAGGGGCACCAGGGTCCAGGAGGGACATGGGGGCCAGCAGCAGGTGAGACATCAGCCTGCAGAGGGCACTCTGGGCTGGAAGAGCTAATTCTCCTGACAATTGTTAGGATATAGATATTCAGGCCTGTCTGCAAAGGCCTGTACTTTAAGAATTTAGGGGTATTCTTATCACTTGGCTAGTTCTAGAGGTATAAAAGAATCAAAATCACTGTCTGCTGGTGTAAGGGCCTTCTCTTACTGTGACAGTTTGAGGCCCTGTTCTTAGGCTCAGGCCTTTGGCTAAGCAGCAGAGGCAGCCATAAGCTGGGAAGCGAACGGTCACCTCCTCACATTCCAAACTAGTCACATTGAAATAAGGTGCTATTGGGCTGTCAGGCACTATCAGGACAGGATTGTATTCCTATCACTTCCAGAGAAAGGGAAGTGCCTAGAAAATGTAAAAGGAAACTTAGTTTGATAGCATCCTGTCTGGCAAGAACTCACTTATCAATAGCTGGGATGTGAAATCCTCACTTCTGTATTGTTTTGTCATTATAGTTCCCACTTTGCTATTGT
Source organism: Eretmochelys imbricata (assembly GCF_965152235.1). Taxonomy (NCBI): domain Eukaryota; kingdom Metazoa; phylum Chordata; order Testudines; family Cheloniidae; genus Eretmochelys; species Eretmochelys imbricata. The sequence continues at coordinate 190,046,431 of NC_135572.1, read as the reverse complement.
TTATTGGCATGGTCTCTGTCTGGTTCTGTGATTGTTTCTGTCTGCTGTATAATTAATTTTGCTGGGTGTAAAATAATTAAGGTGGTGGGATATAATTGGTTAGCTAATCATGTTACAATATGTTAGGATTGGTCAGTTAAATTTCAGTAGCATGACTGGTTAAGGTATAGCTAAGAATATTACTATATAAATTAGGGGCAAACAGGAAGTAAGTTGGGATTCGAAAAGAAGGAAAAAGGAACTTGTATTTAAGCTTGCGGGAAGTTCATCCCAATAAACGAATCAAATTGTTTGCACCTTCAGACTTCGGGTATTGTTGCTCTCTGTTCATGCGAGAAGGACCAGGGAAGTGGGAGAATGAAGGAATAAGCTCTCTAACAACAACCAGCAGGAGGTACCACGCTGTTGAGTCTCAACTTCGCTACAGTCCCCAAATCTGAAATGGCTGTGGGTGAGGACAAAGTCTCAAAGCTCAGCCACTAGATGTGCCATAGCCTCATCAGGGATACTGTTCTTAACAGCTTGTAGTCCATTCTCATGTGGAATATTGGTGTAAAGAGCTTCTACATCCATGGTGGCCAGGATGGCACTATCAAGAAGATCACCAATGCACTGAAGTTTCCTCAGGAAGTCAGTGGTGTCTCGAAGATAGCTAGGAGTGCTGGTAGCGTAGGGTCTGAGGAGAGAGTCCAAATAGCCAGATAATCCTGCTGTAAGAGTGCCGATGCCTGAGATGATGGGGCGTCCAGGGTTTCCAGGTTTATGGATCTTGGGTAGCAGATAGAATACCCCTGGTCGGGGCTCTGGGGGTATGTGCATGTAGATTTGTTTCTGTACTTTGTCAGGGAGTTTCTTGAGCAGATGGTGTAGTTTCTTTTGGTACTCCTCAGTGGGATCAGAGGATAGTGGCCTGTAGAATGTGGTGTTGGAGGGTTGCCTGGCAGCCTCCTGTTCATAATCCGACCTGTTCATTATGAGTACAGCACCTCTTTTGTCAGCCCCTTTGATTATAATATCAGAGTTGTTTCTGAGACTGTGGATGGCATTGCGTTCTGTACTGCTGAGGTTATGGGGCAAGTGATGCTGTTTGTTTACAATTTCAGCCTGTGCATGTCTGCGAAGCACTCTGTGTAGAAGTCCAGTCTGTCATTTCGACCATCAGGAGGAGTCCACGAAGAATTCTTCTTTTTGTAGTGTTGGTAGGAGGGTTCCTGTGGGTCAGTACACTGTTCAGTGGTGTGTTGAAAATCATCCTTGAGTCGGAGAGGATGAAAGTAGGCTTCCAGATCACCGCCCAACTGTATCGTGTTCGTGGGAGTGGTGGGGCAGAAAGACAGTCCCTGAGATAGGACAGACTCTTCCGCTGTGCTAAGTGTGGTTAGATAGATTAACAATATTGTTAGGTGAGTTGAGGGTACCACTGTTGTACCCCCCTGTGGCATCTAAGAGTTTAGATAGTTTACTGTCCTTTTTCCTCTGTAGAGAAGTGAAGTGTGTTGTAAATGGCTTGTCTCATTTTTGTAAAGTCCAGCAACGTGGAAGTGTATGTGGCTGGCTCATTAAAAAAGCAGCTTTGAGTCTCCTGCAATTGACAGCTCCTCATCTATTATTGGGAGTGGACTACATCCACCCTGATCAAATTGGCCCTATCCTCACTGGTTCTCCACTTGTGAGGTAACACTTCCCTTCATGCGTCATTATATAATGCCTGCATCTGTAATTTTCACCCAGTTCATCTGAAGAAGTGGTGTGTTACCCACAAAAGCTTATGCCCAAATAAATCTGATAGTTAAGGTGCCACCAGACTCCTTGTTGTTTTAGTGGAATAAATGTTACACAGCCCAAATGTATATAAAAATATTAGCATGCAAATGATTAGGGAGGCAGTGAGCTTTGTAATGAATCTAAGTTTTACTGAAGCACACAGTCCTCTGTCAGAGAAACATGGAGAGGGCAACGATCTGGCATTGCGGAGTGGGGCTATGGTCACTCCATAAGGACCCTGCTACAGGATATCATATTAAGATTCCCACTACTATCCAAATTATGTTTCAAAATGCTCAGATGGTGTTTGAAGAGCATGGTAAGTCTCCAAAGATGCATAAGATAGCATGAATGGCTATCTCACAGAGTAACACTATTAGAAGAGTTGACTTTGCTACCATTATTCTAATTAGATGGGAAGTGGTTTTGCAATCCTGTGAAACTTTGAGATTTCAAAAATATTCCCCATTCCCCAGTGGGACAAAACAAATGAAAAAGGGAGAGAGAGACCTCACCACTCAGAATAACCAATAGCTTTGTGGTTAGGATACTCACCTGAGATGTGGAAGGTGAGAGTTCAAGTTGCCGCTCTAAACAAGCAGAGCAGGGACTTGAACTTAAGTTTCCCATATCTTAGATGAGTCCCCCAGCCACCAGACTATTGTAGTTTAATTGCTGTAAGTGGCTGACACACTCACTACCACCATCTTCCACCCTTTATCCTTGACCCCCCCCCAAAATCTTCCCAACAAAAGTTTAGTCAAAACAGATATATACCCTCAAAGTTTCAAATTTGACAAATTTTTTGACAAAATAAATAAATTAAAAAAAAAAATCTTGACCAGCTCTCATTCTAATGACATTAAGGGCAAGTCTACCCCATGACGCTACATCAGTGCCACTGTACCAATGCAGCTGTGCCACTGTAGTGTGTCCTGTGAAGACATGCTATGCTGACAGGAGAGTGCTCCCCCATCATAATTTCTCCACTTCCATGAGGGGTGGAAGCTATGTCAGTGGGAGAGCATCTCCCTCCAACATAGCATCAGTGTGGACAGCGCCTAAGTCGATGTAACTTGCATCGCTCAGGGGGTTGTCTTTTCACACCCCTGAGCGACATACGTTACATCAATTTAAGCAGTAGTGTAGATCAGCCCTTAAACAGTAAAAATGGCAGTATCACCATGGAGAGAACAAATTAAACATGAAGATGATGTATTGGTCAACAAGACATAATGGAAAAGTTAATACTAAACAGTATGTTCTGTTAATGTTTCTGAGTGGCAGTGTTGTGATGTAGAGTGAGACACAGCTGTGGAGCTATAAATTCTATGCACACTGATGGTAGCTTAAAGGAGGGTGTTTTTTTCCATATTTTTCTCATCTGCCATTATTCTTATTGTTATTACAGCTACTTATTTTGAACAGAACACTTTATTTAAATAAACTCAACAAGAAAAATATTCTCTAAATGTGACAATGAACAAATGTGTCTAAAAACAAGACAACAAAGCATCTTACTTTGTCATCAAGAAAGCTAGACAAAAAGAATTGTTCATTATTATGCTTCATGGAGTACAAGCAACATTAGCTTGTATTTATCATTACCATGCCATTATTTCTTTAAAAGTTTATTTTCCCCATTTTTCCAGTGAGTTCACTTTCTGTACAAACACTGATTTCTGTAGAACTTTGTAGTCATCAGAACCCAAATTTCTTTAAGTTTCTTCATGCAGATTTTGGACAGATTAAAATACCATCCTGTAAACCTGTTGTAATTGAAAGGGAAATCACAAATGCATAAAGAGGAGATCACAAAACCCAAACACACAAGCTGCCTTAACTTGTACAGTTTGCCTAGATGTGCAGATAGCCCTAGATCTCACTGATCACAGCATTACAAGTCATTCTTTAATAAGACAAACTGTTTAATAACTTCTCCAGTACATTAAGCAAAATCATCACCTTTTTGGCTAACAGAATGAAATTTGGTGTTTCCTATTTAATTTTTTGTTCAACAATGTCTGAATATCAAAAAGATAATCTTAGGATGAAATTCACCATTGGCATAAACTGATGCAATTTTGTTCTCTTCAATAGAGTAGAACAAGCACTGCACAAGCATTGAAGTTGGTCCTTATTGATGTCCAAGTTCCCTATAATCCTCCTAAAGTATCGTGAGGTACGATTCAATCAAAATCTTCCAAATCTACAATTCATATAATTTTATACACAAAATAAAAGTTAAAACTTTTTTAAGATTGAAAAATCAAGCACTCAAACTAGGAAATGCTGGAATTAAAGTTGCACATGTAACCTTGATTTGCCCCCTTTCTGTGTATGAATTAAGATTAGTCTTTTTTTTCCCCCCACAGAAGTCCTCCTCATTCAGTGCCCAGGATGGACAGTGCTTTTTGAATAAGCAGCTAGCCAATATTTTATTTTCTCCTCATTGTTCAGAGTATGGCCTCAGGCCTTATTTACTGCACGCTATTCAAACCCGGATCTGAAGAAAGAATTACTGATTTTCACATGGTCTTTTTTATGGTTCTCATGACTATAACATCCGAGTGCTTCACAAACAACCCTGTGAGCTGAGGAGGTGATATTGTCCTCATTTTACAGAGGGAGCAGAAGCAGAGAGATTATGGTTGAAATTATCGACTTTGGGTGCCCAATTTGAGATGCTTAGGACCAGATTTTCAAAATACTTAGCAATACATAGCACTTGATATGTTCAAAGCACAGCTCCCATTATCTTCAGCTGCAGATGTGATTAAGCACTTCTGAAAATCAGACCCCAGAAATGAGGTCACCTGGACACCCAGAAATGAGACAAAGATAATTAGTGACCACCTCTGAAAACTCTGGTTTAAATAACTTGCCCAGCATTATATAGGAACTCTGTGGCAAAAGCAGGGATAGAATCTAGTTCTCTAAGGAAGCATTCCACTGCCTTTACCACGAGAGACTCCTTTTTGCAATCCTCTGCCTCATTCATTATACACCTTCCAACTTCTGCAACAAAGCAGGGGTCCTTTAGACACCAGCCCACTTCCACAAGCCTTATTCATCCCCAGAGAGGGTATGTTTTGTGCAATGAATAAGGATCCTGTGGAAAAATTCCAGTATGGGTTCAGGTATTGAACAATTAATTTGTAAGCATCTGGAGGATAATAGGATTATTATAGGAATAGCCAGCATGGATTTAACAAGAACAAATCATGCCAAACCAACTTAATTTCCTTTTTGACAGACTTATTGACCTAGTGGATGGGGGGAGGAGAGAGGAAGCAGTAGACAGGATATATCTTGATGTTACTGAGGCTTTTGACATAGTCTCACATGACATTCTCAAAAGCACACTAGGGAAATATCATCTAGATGAAATTACTATAAGGTAAGTGCATAAGTGGTTAAAAAAATCTGAGTAGTTATCACTGCAAATTGTGAGGGCATATCTAGTGGGGTTTCATAGGGTTCAGTCCTGAGTCAGGTACTATTCAATATTTTCATTTAAATCTTGGATAATTGGGTGGAGAGTATGCTTATAAAATTTGCAGATGACACCAGTTTCAGAGGGATTGCAATCACTTTGGAGACCAGGATCAGAATTCAGAACAACCCTGACAAATTGGAATATTGTTCTGAATTGAAGATGGAATTCAATGAAGACAAGTATAAAGGACTTCACTTAGGAAGGAAAAAAAATCAAATGCACAACTACAAAATGGAGAATAAGTTCCTAGGTGCTAGTACCACTGAAAAGGATCTGGGGGCTATAACTGATCACAGATTGAACATGATTCAAAATGTGATGCAGTTGTGAAAGGCTGATATCATTCTGGGGTGTATTAACTGGAGTGTTGTATGCAAGACAAGGGAGGTAATGTCCAGCTCTACTTAGCACTGGTAAGGCCTCTGCTGGAGTACAGTGACCAGTTCTAGATGAGACACTTCAGGAAAGCTGTGGACAAACTGGAAAGAGTCCAGAGGAAAGCAACAAAAGTGGTTAAAGGTTTGAGAGCCTGACCTATGGAGGAAAGTTTTTTTTCTTTAAACTGGGCCTGTTTAGTTTTGCGGAGGAAAAAAATCTAGGGAGGACCTAACAGTCTTCAGATAAGTTAAAGGCTCTTATAAAAAGGACAATGATCAATTGTACTCCATGTCCACTGAAGGTAGAAGTAGTAGTAATGATCTTAATCTGCAGCCAGGGAGATTTAGGTTAGATATTAGGAAAAACATTTAAACTACAAGTGTAGTTAAGCTCTGGAATAGATTTCCAAGGGAGGTTGTGGAATCCCCATCATAGGAGCTTTTAAAGAACAGGTTGGACAAACATTTGCTAGGGATTATCTAGGTTTACTTGGTCTTGCCTCAGGTGGAACTGATATCTTGAGGTTCTTTCCAGCCCTATGTTTCTATGAAATTAAAGATGGTATCATAATGCATATGCACAAGGAAGCCAAATTAAATTTGCACATGCAACCTTAAGAGTCTGCATTGCCTAGCTTTTGAGTGATTGACTTTTCATCCTTAAGTATGTTACTTAAATGTTAGTTTTTTAGAATGTTAGAATTTTGTAGGCTTTTTAAAAAACAAGCTAACTCCCTCCTGACATTCCATCAGATGGCATGTTGGGACTCACATGGTTCATTAGGAAGGTTGGAACCTTTAGAACCACCACACTGATCTCTTCTATTTCAGCTAATGGAGTAAGTGATAGCAGGCTATCCTCCTCTGTATGGACCAAGAGTAGAGGGGGGTAAGAGACACACTTTTCAATGGATTTCCTAGATATTTATTGGCAGCAGATGAATAGTAAGACTCCAGAATATTAAATTCTATTCCATGCTCTGATGGGGAAGTGGGCTGTAATGGCACAAACACTTCTGTCTATTCCTCCCAAGCTTGACCCCTTCTGCCCTGTCTCCCTCCAATCTGTCTCCGTCCCATCTCTTACCCACTCCTTGTCCCTGTACCATTCTCCTTATCTAGCTAGTCCCAGTCTCCATTCCTCAACTTTTTCATCCCAATCTACTTGCTCAGTCACTCCTAGTTTAGTCCTAGTCTAGGCTCCTCATCTAATTTTTCTCTCCTTTCTCCCAACTGGCTCCCAGTCCCCCTGCTCTCCTTTTCCACTACTCACTTTCAGTCCCAGTCTCCTTGACCAACAAGTCCACCTGTACTCTCAGGGAATTTCCTGTCTTGCCCTCACAACTCAGTCCCCATATCAGACTTCTTGTTTTAATCCTAGGGTGACCATACATCCTGTTTTGACCAGGATAGTCCCTTTTTTAAGCCCTGTCCCAGTCATCCTGACTTTTTTGGCAAAAGTGGGCATTTGTCCTGTTTGCTCTTGTTAACTTGATCAGTTGGCAAGAGCAATGGAAACTGGGGTGTGGAGGAATGTGGGGATGGGAGTGGTGATGCCAGTCCTATGCAGGGAGGGGAGGCAGGGCTTGGCTGAGCAGCTGGTTTAACCCCTGTCGCCTTGGGCTGGAGGAAGCATGCCCAGTTGCTCTGTGGGGTTGATGAATGCACAGTCTGGTCATCTCAAAGAGCTGTAAGAGGCCTGAGCATGCTCAGCAAAGATGGACTCTTCACATACTTTAGTTAAACTCATGACTGAGTATGCATAAACTGAAATTTTTCAAAAGATTATAATTTGGTCAAATTTTTCACAGGGATGGTAAGAGAATTTCCAATCCCTGATCCAAAGCATGCAGGTGCACCTTTTCAAAGAAGACATCACTAGATTTTTAACACTTGCAAAACAATTTATTTCCCCCCAGTCTTGTTCTTGGAAGCTGCTAAACCATTTTGGCTGAAATTTTCCCAGAGGATCAGCCTGAGGCAGACACCCAAAATTTCAACCCAGATAGTTAGTTTGGCAAAGTTATAAGGAACTGAAAGTAGATTCTTACAGTGAGAACTTTAATTATAGATACTAGCAGGCCTGCCTTCAGTTTTAAAAAAAAAAATAATTCAAGACAACTGAGCCAAAGAACAACTGGTAGCATTTATTACTTTGGCTCAGTATGAAGCCACAAAAAACCCATTTCTGCACATGCAAAAAAACGTATGCACTTACTTACTATTTCTGAACTCTTACCACACCATGCTGCACATGTTCCCAGGCCCCACCAAGATCCATGCATCATTTTCAAAACAAAGAGAACTTATTGGTCCCTACTGGACACCAGCAAAATAGATCCTCCTCTTCCTATAATAGGCTGCTGATAATAATAATCACTGTCACTCTCCCTGCCTTTAACAGTGGGGTTGTGTACACCAACATTTAGTTTGCATAAATCTAACTCACACTAGCCTACAACTCACTAACAGTTCATATGGCTCCTGCTGCCACCCCTTAAGAGTTCTATAATGCCCTTTGTTCTTCCTTCTTTGAAAGGAGAGTATGTCAGTGCACACTAGGGAACTTTTAGTGTACGGTAGCAGGGTCCATATAGAGAAGGTTAGTGCATGACAGGCTAGTGTGAAGTAGATTTACACCCTGGCTTGCCAAGAACTCAGTCATTGTATAGACAAAACCTGTGGATGCATTAAAAATAAAAATAAAATTTATAGAACCCTCACATAATAAATCTCTGCCAATAATATCACTGTTCTCCCTTTAATCTGTTCATATAGCTTGCACTAGTTAAAGGAACAAAACCATGAAGTGTTCAAAGCCCCAACTCCCTTAAATACTGTGCTCAAATTAATTTTATAAATTGAGAAGAGAATGTTTAAACTTCAAAAGCACAGGTTAGGGCTTATATTAAGAGAAGTAATTATTAGCAAGACAACTACACAAGACTCAGCTAATAGAAAAGAGACTCAGATCAGATCTTCAGTTGGTTCAAATCAGCAAAACTCCATCGTTGTCAGAGGAGCTATGACAATTTACACTAGCTGAGTTGTGGCATTACATTAGAATTGGAGAGCAGCAAAAAGGAAATGAACAAGCGCTGACGAAATCTGATTCTCTTTCATTGTTCTGAATAGGTATAACTAAGTTATATAGAAATGTACCTCGTTGTTTTCCATGAGAATTCATCACACTGAAATTGTTCAGTTCCTTTCATCACAGGTCTGAAAACAAAGCTATTGTGGTTTCTCTTCTGTAATACAAAAAAACCCAACCAACCCTGCACCTAAAAAACCCCCTCATACCTCTGTAATGCAGCTGTTTTAACAATGTATTTTAATTCGGTTTCAGATGGCTCATAGTAAGCCAAAAATCAGAATCTGTGTGAGAGTAGTGCTGCTTGTAGCTCAAGTTTATTAGCATAATGTTTTGAAAATTGTAAAGCTGTGAGCAATTCCTGAACATAATCATTACTATTTGAATTGCAGTAGTATCTAGATACCCCTATCGTCTACCAGGACCTCATTACGCTAGGCTCTGTACAAACACAGAACAAAGTCAGTCCATACCACAAGGAACTTACACTCTAAATACTGACAGGTTTCAGAGTAACAGCCGTGTTAGTCTGTATTCGCAAAAAGAAAAGGAGGACTTGTGGCACCTTAGAGACTAACCAATTTATTTGAGCATAAGCTTTCATGAGCTACAGCTCACTTCATTGGAGCTCATGAAAGCTTATGCTCAAATTGGTTAGTCTCTAAGGTGCCACAAGTACTCCTTTTCTTTTTACTCTAAATACTGATACTTAAATTCAAATATACTTTAAATATACTTTAAATTCAAATATAAAATCACTTGATTCTTCTGCTTCCCTCTGTTCATAGTTTGAGTCTTACTTCTCTAACTGTTCTCTCTATCCCAAGTGATTACTTCACCACTTTAAAGTCCCTTCTCTATAGAATTCTACAAGTTTGACTCTTTTCTATTAACCATTTTTCTTCCATGTTATCTTGTCTCACCTGAATATTAGCTACTACTTTTACACTAATTGCTCACATATTCTCTTCTACCTATCCTCCTCTACCTCCTCTACCTATCCTGTCCATCCATCTTAACCAATTAAACTCATGGTTTCCTCTTGCTTTCCTTAACCCAAATCTCTCAAACACAATAGTACTTCTCTTGGAGGACAGGCACATCCACAAACATGACATCCCTCTTTGACCTCACATCACACTTAATTGTCTCCATTGGCAATCATTTTGGGACCATCTTGGATCCCAACATCTTTCACCTCACACATCTCTGAGGTCTGCAAATATGTTCAGGTATTCCATTGTCTCCACTCTGCCACAGTACTTACATCTCTGGGCACCTTAATTATTTTAATTCCTTTTTCTATGGTCTTTCCCATTGTCCAACTTCATCACAGGCAGCAAGAAATGAGACAGCTCCACACTGGCTCCCCTTTTTGCTTCAAGACCCTTTGGGACAGATTCATTCCTGCTATTTTCATCTCCCTAATTCCCACTTTGGTTACCACTGGTGTAGGAGAGTTTTTATTTTCTGCCAGGGAACCCATAGGAACTCATTGGTGAAGACTGCCTAGGGAGTGTTTTAATCAGTGCATACTCAGCCACTCTGACTATATCTCTCCCCAGCCCATGCTGCCCACTTCTGGGGCTGAGTTGACTGGTTGTAGACCCTGCCCACTTTGCTTATCTTTACTAACAATACCATCACATTGTATAGCCTCCTGTGAGCATAGTATCAATTAAAATAAGCATCTTCACATTCAGAAGCAAATGTGTATCTTACAGAAAGTCAAATTCTATGCTAATTAACTCAGTTTCCTCTCTCCCATTTCATTTTAATCAGTTTTTAATTCACTAGTTACAATAAGGATTATATTTATCTTGGGGGAGGGAAAAATTCATGAGAATACCCATGATGGTTGCACTGTACTGGTCAGTGACATCACAGAATACAATGATATAGGCACCTGGCTATTATATTGAAAGGAATTAATACTTTCATAGTAAATAACCACATCACCGATATTTCTATGGAGAGAATATTGCAATACACATGTTAAACTATTTAGATTTATCTTCTTGCAGCTAAATCAGCTCACATTGAAGTTTGTCGGTGTCATGACTGGGGTGTGGGCAGTCTGACCTAGTAGTCAGAGCAGGAATCAAGCCTGGTCAGATACCAGGAGGTCAGAGTCCAAAGAAAGTAAGAGGGCAAACCTGAGAGTCAGTGTCAGGTTACCAGAAGAGCAAGAGAAGGTATTGCAGGGAGATCCCAGCTGGAGATCCCAGTTGCATGGACAATGTCCTATGCCTATGCTGGGTTTATATAGAAGCTGTGAACCAATCAGGACCCCCAGTGTTCTGCCAATTGGATTCCAGGACTGGAGTCCCCTGTATGGATTTAGTTTCTTTTCTGACAACTACTAGCCACATCACTGGGTAGCAGGCTGGAACTTACTGGCTCCTAAGAGCCCTGTGGACCAGGGTTCAAGACCTGTAGTCCCTGATAGGGAGCTATGGGCCTTCAACATCAGCCTATAGCTACAGGTTTTCTAGCTGCTGACTCACAGGGGTCTCTGGTTGGTGAGCCCTTATTCAGCAAAGCATTAAAACATGCTTAAGCATGTGACTAATACTGTCTTTATTCAGCAAGACTCTTACAGATATGCTTAAGTCCTACTGAGTTCAATAGGGCATATGAGGGAGTACTTTGCTGAATTAGTGGCAGGGCCAGTGGCTGAGACCCCTCTTTTCCATGCTAGCCAATTAGCACCCTCTCTGCACTTTCCCTGTCCTCCAATGGGCCCCCCAGAAGGTAAGAGCAAAGAAGCCAAAGGCAAGGATCATCAAACAACACACAGGAGAAAGACAGAGGTAACCATTGGCCCAGAAACAACTAATGAGCATAGAGCTTCAACCAATTTGCGTGTGAGATAGAAGGCAGGAGGGAATTAAGGGTGGGGCTGAGGACCTGGGAGAAATGGAAGAAGGAGAAAAGAGAGCACTGGACATGGAGCTTAAGGAGAAGGTCTGTGGGTCTGGAGGGAAGAGTTGAAATGTAAATGCCTTGTCTACAGTGATGGTGGCATATAGGATGCAGGCAATACGTGTACCTTGGTGAAAAGCAGGCTGCATTTACACACAGGAGTGAAAGGCTCTTGTGAGTCAAAGGCAGGAGGACACTACACTGTTAAAAGTAGCAGTATAGATGTGGGAGGTGTTGCATGGACATGTAGAGAACCGTGCAGAGTACATACCCTAAGGGTCTGGCATGTCTTTACTCTCCTTGCCTAAGTAGCACCTCACTGTCTACGCCAGAATTTATACCCACACTAGGGGCAGTTTATGTACTCTACAAGCCACCATATGGAGTATGCCGTGTAGACACCCCAATGCTTCAATTTCCCAATGTAAGGAAGGTATGGGAGAAGAAATGTAATGTACTGAAAGAAAGGGTGAAAGCTAATGGCAGGAAGTGGGGAATGATGCAAGCGTGTTTTGGGGATGGTTGGGTAGAGGTGTACTCACTTTGGAGCTTTAAGATGTGCACATGATGTTAATAAATATTAAACACCCACAATGTTTTGTATATAAAGTTCCCAGAATCCTCTTTCTATGAACCAAAGTGCCAACAGTCTGTACCATAAACCTAAAAGGGCTCTACTTAGGTTGAAACTTCATGGGTGACCAAATGATGGAACATAAGTAATCAAAGATGGAATATATGTAGTCTTACTCTCGCCCCATTGACCTGTGGAGAATATGCCCTGATGTTTAGGTAGGGGCCATTTGTGATTGAGGAAAGTACTTTTTATTGCAAATATGTTCTGTGATAGATGAGGTAATGAACCATTGAGATTATTTTTAACTCATCATGTATTCCTTTTGTCACACAGTTTCTGTAACAATGACTTGGTTAGGAAATTTCAGTTTATAAAGGTATTATAAAGGAAATTTCATAAATGATTATATTGTGGGAAAAGGAATTTCTTTGTTTGTAATCACATACAATGTATAGGGAATTGTGGTTTTGAGAGTTACTTGGCAGTTAAATTGCGCTACAGAAACTTCTAGTTTAATAGTGCTGTATTAATCCTTGACTAATAATCTTTGATTAATAAATTCCAATTGAGCTTGGTTATCTGAAGTCCTATTAAGAATCAAAATTGTACCTTAACAATGTATGTGTATGTAAACAGTACACCATTCTTTCCTCAGGCTTTTGATTGAGATGTAGGAAGGTCTGCTGCAGTCATGTTGTGAGGAAACAAGAAGAAAATGAGTTGAAATGACTGAATGAAATCTTCACTGGCTCAATTTTAAGAATGCTATTTTACCCTTTAAAATAGTCTCCGTTTAGACATGAGCTAAATTTTCCAAAGGGCTGTGACAGTCAGACCAGACAGCTGTAAGAGAGTGGTGGAAGGCAGGACTATCGGCCCCAGAATCAGGAGTGAAAGTACAACTGAGCTCTGGTTGGTACAGGGCTGGGTCCGGCCCCCCCAAAAGCGGTGGAACTTCATTCAGAAGAGGCGGGGCTGGAGGTCAGTGTCCCCCAGCAAGCCCACCTGCACTGCCTGGCCTGCGCCACCCAGGCTCCAGTGGCAATTTAAAGGGCCCAGGGCTCCCTTTTAAATAGTGGCCCTGGGGCAGTTACTTCCTTTGCGCGCCACACACACACACACCCCAGCCGTGGCAGCACTTTAAGCAGGGTCCTTTGCCACAGCAGCACTTTAATGTCACTGCCCGTTTTGTACCCACATCAGCGGCCCTGCCGGGTCATCGCTACCCCTTTTGTGCCCCCCCAATCAGCAGCGGTATGGGCCAGTACTGGCAGCCACTTTTTACCAGTACGCCGTACCAGCCCGTACCACTTTACTTTCACCCCTGCCTAGAATGGTAAAGACCCTTTTCCCCAGAGCTGAAAAGAGGTTACCTGAGACCAATTAGGGACACCTGAGTCCAATTAACAGCTCCCTGTGACCTTTAAAAGCTCCTTTGAGAGAGAGGGGACTTCTTCTGGGTAAAAAGCCGCTCTCCTCCCTATGGGAGAAGCAACCATGCTAACGCTAATGGACAGTTTGGGGAAGGACTGGCACCCAGAGGGCAGCATAACAAGGCCACCCCTCAGGGAAGGGGGGAGCAGGGTGAAGTAATCGCTTTCTGTGTTATGAACTTTTTGTTTGACTGAAGACTACTCCTTGGGCCTACCTTGAGGCCCCTTTGTAAATACTGAAGAATACAAAAACCCAAGTGAGGAGTAAACACTCTGCAAAGTATGATTGATTTACTCCAAGGCCCCCATGGCCAGAGGGGGAAATGCTGAGCCTGGAAAGGTGAAGGAGGTGCCTTGACACAGGGCCTTAATCCCCCCCTCCACTTGGTGTGTGCACGTGTTATGCACACAAGAGTTTTCCACATGCAAATGTTATCATGTGCCCAAACAAGTAGTGAGCAAAACTGCTAGGATGAAATCGGCACATGTAAGGTTGCACACCCACAAACAGAGGTCATGTATTAATATGTATATATCTAAGAGCTCAACAGTAACCATAGATACTTTGTACAGATGCACATTGCAGCACATCTTCCTAAAACCCAATACTGCACATTCAAGAACAGTACAATACATTTCAAGACATAAGAAGAGTCAAACCTACAGTATTACCTTAGTATCATGGTTGGCCACCCCAGCCCAGATGCCTCTTCTATATACAGCTACCTTAACCGGGTGCTAAGCTGACAAAAGAAGAATATAAGAAAAGGAAATGATTCCAAGTAGTCACTTGTGTGTTTCTAAAAGTGACTTTCCATAGCAATTTCTACAAAAGTAGGGTGAATTCTTTTTAGATTTAAATCAGGTTTCAGTCTCTCATTTTCTGTTTGCAGTATGACCCAGCTCTCTGTACTTCCATTTATTATTTAATTTGCTATATAATCCATAACAAAAGGTTCTTTTTCTACTGCACTGAATAATTTTTTTGTGCAGTACTACAGCAGGTAATAGTTTTTCTTGTAATCTGATTTCATTCATTCTAATTTGAAAAGTTAAAAAGAAAACCTGCCTTGGAAGATCGCAAGTTGACATGTCATTTTATTTCTTTTTTTACATACATCTTTAATAGTCAATTTCCTTTTTTCTATACATATTTTAGTGTGCAAATGTTTGCCATCAATATTAAAATATGAATTATCCCATAGTAGTGTACATAGCTTACTGAATGACATCAAATCCAATCTATTATACAGATCTTTAATAACCAAGATAACTTTTTCATCCAGGTTGTGGTTCATTATTTTTAGGATTGAATTTAGAAATGCTGTCAAAAAATACTAAGTTTTTAAATTATACTCTTCTCTAATACAGAAGAAACTTCTGAACTGGTACCAATGACAGGACCACTCATGGTGAACTGACAAATCAGTGACACCACCTTGCAAAATGGATTTTGCTTATTAATTCTGTCAATTGTTGTTTGTGATCATATTTTGTACTACACTAGCTTAGTGGGTATGATCATGACTCTCTTTAGTGGCTGATCCAGAAAATGTAAATCCATGACTTCTCAGAGTATAGGGAGTTCTCCTTTAGATCAAGTTGCAAAGGCTTGTGCTTCTGGTGGCAAACATCCCATGCTTAATTCCTGCTAATGACCACAGCATGTGTTTGTCTCTGGGCTGTGATTCACAGTGACTATGATGTGTGTCAATATGGGGTCATCGTGAATGTGAAAGAAAATGTATTCTAGAATGTTTTGTAATATCAATGAAGCCTCTAGTAATGATTACAATATTAAACCTTACTAGCAAAGCAGCTAAAAGAGTAGAGATGGTTTTCAGTTGATACATCTTCTTGCAGTGGGGTTTCAAGGCAGTAGGATAGACACATTTACGGTATTTTTCCTGGCAGAGATATTTTTACCTTAAGGAATAATGATATTTCACTCGCTGGCTATCAGTTCACATCATCAAGAACACTAATTGCGGTAGCAACTCTCCTAACTTTCTAAAATCCAGGAGAGTAAAGCAGCATGATGGAATATTTCTAAAAGCTATTCTACTTAGCATCTCTTGGCTCTCTGGTAGCCTCTCACAGTGGTCCCCTTTACTGTGATAATTAGCCCTGCTCTCGCAGCATTGCATTGGTGGCTCCAATACAGCTGTGAGTGAACTTTCTCAATCTATAACAGCAGCCCAGACATTGAGCACAGATACCTCCTCCCATTGCAGTTGAATCAGGTGACTCTCCCTTCCCTCCCCTTCAAGTTAGCCTTAGATTTATAATAGCAATAAAGCCCTTATTGCTGGTCCTATTCCCCTACTGCTCCTTATTTGGATCAATAAAGGCCTTATCTGATCTAGCTCATTTGGCTCTAGGTTCTAACATTGCAATCTACCTAAAGTAAGGAAGCAGTGCATAGGTACGCTGCCCCAGGAGCAGACCAGGGACTGGACTTGTGACTGACCACAAGTCAATCGCTGTTTCCCTCCTTCCTTCAGAAATGAAGTAATCAGCACTAACTCTTTACTAGGAATAGATTACTTCCCCTCTTTGTCAACTCAGCTGTGCTGGGTGGGAAATCATGGGGTGGAGTCAAAGGATCTCCTCACCCATCTTCCCACTCCAGACCCACCACAGAGGCTGCTCTTTCTCTTGTCCTACTGTGTCTTGCAGAGGTATAAAGGGATCCTTCCACCCTCCTATTTCCTTGTATGGTCATATAAACCACACAATAATCTTGCCCTTTGATTTTGCCTCTTAAAAATGGAATTGGATTACACTGGCTATACCAGAGACTTTGAAAGATGGCAACCCTACAGGTATCTAGGCATGTGTAAACCCCTTACCAAACCTACCCCTAGTAACTTAAAATAATTCAGGACAATAAGAACAAAACATAAGAATGACCATACTGGGTCAGACCAAAGGTCCATCTAGCCCATTACCCAGTCTTCTGATAGTGGCCAATGCCAGGTGCCCCAGAGAGAATGAACAGAACAAGTAATCATCAAGTGCTCCATTCCCTGTCACTCATTCCCAGTTTCCAGCAAACAGAAGCTAGGGCCACCATCCCTAAAGGTGTGGGGAGTCTTTTTTTGAAAGGAGTAGCTAAGGCCTGGTCTACACTGAAGCTAGATTGAATTTAGCCATGTTAGGTCCATTTTATAATGAATGCATCTACACAACCAACCCCATTTCCCCCAACATAAAAGGATCTTAAAATTGACTGCTGTACTTCTCCCCGCTGAGGGGAGTAGTGCTAAAATTGACTTTCCTGGGTTGAATTTGGGGTAATGTAGACACAGCATTGTGCAATTTGATGGTATTGGCCTCCGGGAGCTATCTCTGAGTGCTCCCATGTGATTGCTCTGGATAGCATGTTCAATTCCAATGCACTAGCCAGGTACACAGGAAAAGCACCAGGAACTTTTGAATTTCATTTCCTGCTTGGTCAGTGTGGCAAGCTCAGCAGAACAGGTGACCATGCAGTCCCAGAATCACAAACTAGTTCCAGCATGGAGTGAACAGCAGACTCTGGATCTGATTGCAGTATGGGGAGAAGAATCTGTGCAGGCAGAACTCTGATCCAGCAGAAGAAATGCTAATATATATGTCAAAATTGCACAGGGCATGGTGGAGAGACACTACACCAGGGATGCACCAGTGCCATGTGAAAATTAAGGAGCTCAGGCAAGCCTACCAAAAGACAAAGGAGGCAAATGGTCGCTCCAGGTCAGAGCCCCAGACATGCCTCTTCTATGATCAGCTGCATGGCATTTTAGGGGGGACCCTACCAGCACACTCCTTGGACACCTGCACGGTGGCAGCCTTACACAACGTGGATGAGGAAGCAGAGGAAGTGGAGGAGAATGCACAGCAGGCAAGTGGAGAATCCATTCTCCCCAGCCGCCAGGACCTTTTCCTCTCCCTAGAGTCGATACCCTACCAGGGCCTATTATTCCTGGACCCTGAAGGCAGCTCTGGTGAGTGCACATTTGTAATGACACTACGGGGGTTATAAACAATTGTGGCTAATGTTTTATTTACCCTGAACAATTGGGATGCATTTGCAGCCAGTACAGCTACTGGAAAAGTCTTAACATGTCTGGGGATGGAACAGGAATTCTCCATGTCCATCTCCATGGACATCTCCATGAAGCTCTCCTGGAGGTACTCTGAAAGCCTTTGCAGAAGGTTTCTGGGGAGGGCTGCTTTATTTCATCCTCCATGGTAGGATACTTTACCATGCCAAGCCAGTAGCAAGTAGTCTGGAATCATTGCAACACAAAGCATGGCATCGAATGGTCCTGGGTTTTGGATGCATTTATGCAACATTCGGTCTTCATCTTTCTGTGTCAGCTTCAGGAGATTGATAACATTCATGGTCACCTGGTTGAAATAGGGAAAGTTTTTTAAGGGAACAGTAATCCCCTCTGTTTGGTGATCCCCAACACATTAGACCCAGGGCATGCTGGGCTGTTTGCATTTGGCTAAAAGGGATCATCCCAGAGAATAGCCACACAGGTGGGGGTAGGGGGGAAGATGTGTGCTGCACATCCACCCCAAAACCGCAGCCCCTCCTTTTAAACAGCAATCACAACCGGATTTAGTTCCTATAGGAAAGGGGGGTGCTGCAGTTTGAAACCATTTCCACATGTTATGAACATGGAAGAAGCCAACCCCACATACCCTTTTGCTTACCATGGCTGCCTGCAAACTGAATTCTGTTGCCCATCCATGTGTGATGTGTCACCATACTGGCAGGTACTCAATATAAAAGGCAAAATGTGACCTTGTACCTAAAACACATGTGCTGTCTGCTGTGAATTGCTTGACTCAGTGAAAGTCTCCTCAGAAATATATCTTAAGTGTACTCTCCCTTCTTCCCCCACCCCCCGCAGTTGCAAATGCTTCTATGCTCTCTACATCAACTCCATCCCTGAGGTTATTGCAGATTAGAAGGTGGGGAAAAAAACCACTCGTGATATGTTTTCAGAGCTCATGCAGTCCTCCCACACTGATAAGACACAGCTGAATGCATGGAGGCTTTCAGTGGCAGAGGCCAGGAAAGCATACAGTGAGCATGATCGGAACACACAGGAGGAGATGCTGAGGCTAATGGGAGAGCAAATGGACTTTATGAGGTGTCTGGTGGAGCTGCAGGAAAGGCAACTAGAGTACAGACCCCCACTGCAGCCATTGTGTAACCACTTGCCCACCTCACCAACTTCCATATCCTCCTCACCCAGATGCCCAAGAATGTGGGAAGAGGCTCTGGGCACCCTGCCACTCAACTCCAGGGGATGGCCCAAGCAACAGAAAGCTGTCATTCAAACAGTTTTGATTTGTAGTGTGGCTACAATAAGCAATGGGGCCTTGTCCTTCCCTCCTCCCCCACCCCACCCTGTTATCAAACCCTTTGTACACCTGGGCTTCCTTTTACTAGTAAGCATTGCCAGTGATCAAGGTTTTTTTTTAAATAAATAATGAATGAATGGATTCAGAACAATAGGGACTTTATTTTCTATGCTAGCTATGGTTGAAGGGGGGAGGGGGATTGGCATCAAGGAAAATACACACACACACACACCCCTGTCACACCATAGCCTGGTCAGTCATGAAACTGTTTTTCAAAGCCTCTCTGATGCACAGCACACCTTGGGGTACTCTTCTAATTGCCCTGGTGTCTGGCTGATCAAAATTGGGCACCAGGTGATCTGCCTCAACCTCCCACCCCACTATAAACATCTTACTCTCACAGATATTATGGAACACACAGCAAGCAGCAAGAACAATGGGAATCTTGCTTTTGCCGAAGTCTAAGATACTCAGCAAACCGCATCAGCACTCTTTTAAATGTCCAAAGGCACATTCAGCACCATTCTGCACTTGCTCAGCCTATAATTGAACTGGTCCTTACTGCTGTCCAGACTACCTGTGTACAGCTTGTTAGCAGAAGGTTATTGATTGCCCTGGCTACTTGGATCACAACAGCCCCCACAGCAGATTTTCCCACTCCAGATTGATTCCTAACTGACCAAGCTTGACCAGGTGTTACAAGCTTCCACAGGGCTATCACCACTCACTTTTCATCTTGGTATTCCTGCACTTCAGGGCAGGGGAAAGTAACTCAAAGTTCCGTGAAAGTGGTCTTATGCATGCAAAAGTTTTGCAGCCACTGGGACTCATCCCATACAACAGTATGTGGTCCCACCAGTACATGCTTGTTTGCCAGGCCCAGAATTGACATTCCACTGTATCAACATGCCCCAATGCCACCATGATATTCCAATTGCCACATCCCATGCTTTCAGGAACATCTGTGTCCATATCCTCCTCACAATCTTCCTCATGTTAGTAGCTCCTAAGCTAGGCTCTGCACATACTGCAGGATAATGCAAAAGGTGTTTGCAATGCTCGCAAAAGCCATGTGCAGCTGAGCAGGCTCCATGCTTGCCATGCTGTGGCATCTGCATGGATAACCCAGGAAAAAAAGGCACAAAATGATTATTTGCTGTTGCTTTCAAGGAGGGAGAGAAGACTGACATACCCAAAACCACCCGCAACACTGTTTTTGCCCCATCAGGCAGTGGGAGCTTAAACCAGAATTCCAGTGGGCAGCAGGGACTGTGGGATAGCTATCCAAAGTGCACCAAACCATAAGTCAATGCTAGCTACGGTATTGAGGATGCACTCCGCTGACCTAATGCACTTGGTGGGGACATGCACAATCAACTATATAAAATCAGTTACTAAAGATTGACTTCCATAAAATTGATTTAATTTCATAAATTAGCAGATGAAGAGATGTTTTTCAGTACAATTTCATTTGATTTCAGTGAAATACATTTACTAAGCACATTGGAAGTTAACAAGTAAGAACAACAAATGTTCATAGCAACTTCAGCTTGGTGAACTGGATCAACTGACTGACAAATAACAGAGGATCATCATAAATGGTAACAGATTGTTCTAATTATTGGCAAGTGGGATTCCCCTGAGCTCAGTGAAGGGAACCATTTTTATTTTATTTTAAAGCATAAGTATACAAATATACATAAAGTGCAATTCAAATAACAAGCCCTGGTTACAGAACTCCAGGTGCACCCTTTTCATGCATCTCTTACATTAATCACAATTCAGCTTTCTAAGAAGAGAGACAGACTAAGAAAGAAGAGGAAGAAAAAGCAAAAGATGTGTGGGAAGAAAAGGATGGCACATGCTTTTAGTAGAGACCTTAAGAGACCCCTTTTAGTGAACCCAGAGGAGCTCTTTACCCCTATGTACACCTGTGCTCTCTGCCAGTGGGCATCAAGAGGTCCTTGAGTCACAGCATTATATTTCTCATCTCCCTTATCTCCTTACTGATTGTGCCTAGGATTGAAAGTGATTTACTCATGAGCAGAGACAGCTCAGGGTAGGTGGTTTATGATCCACTGGAGAATGAAGAATACCACCCTTCTTGATGTCACTGTACTCAGAGAGTCTGTTTCCTGATTAGATATATGTTCAGTCTTAAAGCAGAAAACTCCATCTGGTTCATAAATCTGAATTATCTGCTGTACTGGAGGGGGCTTTTTTATTAGGTTTAGAATGCTCACACCAAAGCTGTCAGCAACAGTGAAGGCCACCAAAATGTGTTATAAAATAGGCAGGAGAACTCTTACAGGTCTGACTGTCTGGTAATAGTTCTGAGCTGTGGTGGTAAGTAGCTCATTTCACTACTCAGAATTTAAAGAGCTGAGAATGGTGGCAGCACTAGAGCCCACATTTCTTGTGTAAAACATCCACAGGATAGGGACCATAGGATTCTGCCTCCAGTGATTACAGTCCTAGTTATTTTTTATCACTTAATTAAAAATATGTACACAGTCTATATTTTAAAAAGATAGCATTTTATATAGCAGTAAGACATGCTTGTGCAAGCACCATGTGTTAATTCATGCACAGCTCTGACAGCAGTCAGCCTTCAGACTCATGCCTAACAACCCCTAGGTGTAAATTAATGCAATACAATTCATGCCCTGTCATGTCTTATTGCTTAATTATCCAAGTACAAGGAGGAATATTGTGTGTTGAAATATAAGAGTACAATAATTTGCTATTAGAGATATTTGGATGGTCTTTTCTGATCAAATATGCTTCTGACTATTTTCATAGACAAAGATTCTCTCTCACACACAATATCTTGATATATCAATGATAGAACTAGACAAATTGAGGGCAACTGACTTTGGAATGTTAGCTACCTTTAAGAGGCACAACATTTAAGTTATCTAGAAACTCAGGACTTGGGGGGAAATAAACAGAAGACAAAAAGGCTAAAAAGCTTAGGGGGAAAAAAATTCACAAAAAGAACACTGAAGAAGTAGAGCCAAAGATAATATGATGTTTGTGTAAACATAGGAAATCTGTATGAACTGGGAAGAAGTCCAAAAAGAGAGAGATGACCTTGTGTGATACACTGAAGGAAAAGCACAGATAATTGGAGTCACCGTTGTTTGTGTGTGTGATTTACTAGTAACACCTGCAAGATCGCAACCTTGGGTCATTAAAGATAAAGGGCCCATAAGTCCCTCTGCATTGTACCATGTTTCTGCTATCAAATATCCTAGCAGGTGAATTGCAGAGAAAGCATATGGCAATGTAGCTGGAAAGTAGGCATTAGAAGATAAATTGCTCCCTAATTGATTCTCACACTCATTATAATAGAGACTATGTCACAACTCATGCTTTTGAATCTAAGACAAAATATTGGAGGATGTAGAGTTACAAAACTCCATATATTTCTAATGGAAGTTAGAATAAAAAATTATATGCAGACATCTGGTAAAACTTTACCCAGTGGTATCCTTTATAAATATTTTTTGTTTAGAAAGCAATGCATGGTTTTATGTTCTTTACTATTAACTGTTTGTAATATCTGTTAAAATTAGCAGAGCACAGAAACCGGTTCACTCTCATTTGGAATTTTTCGCCCTTTGTCTCACCACCACAAGCCAAAAATTTTTCTAACTTCCCTAGAATGAATGAGAGACAATTTTTCTGGAGGTTCAATCAAAATTCCTTCATCCATCCACTGGTTACAGGTTAAATAGAAATAAAGGAAGAATTTAAAAAAAAACAAAAAAACAAACTTCTTGAGGCCTTCTAGTTAAGTTTCTTAGAAAACATCCGGCTTCCTTACCTTCCCCATTGTTAAATGATCACATATGCTGCCAGGAGCCACTAGAATAATTCCTGTCAGTTGGACATTTAACTCCTTCAGAAAGCCAGAGCAACCATGGATTCAGAAGATCCATCTCCTTGTGCATTGGCACTGAGAATACATGTTTTAGAGATCATGCCTTACTTTAGCATACACTTCCTTAGAGATAGTGACTATATTGCACAAAAATAAGAAAAAAAAAAAAAAAAAACCACTTACCAATGGATTTGTATTATCATTTACCGTTGTTTCTCTGTTGTGGATTATAATAATGCCAAATAGCCTATCTGAAAGGCTTTTTAAAAAGAGAAAAGCTGCAACAGAAACATTTTTAAGGGCTCCCATGAATGTTAGACATAAATATGCAGTGAACAATAGTCCACAGAGATAAAATGACAACCAGCTCCCTCACAAGTACAGCTGATGAGAACATTTTCACTGCAAACAAATTTGATGTTAAAATATATTTTCATTGAAATGCTTGTTTTTCTGTTTTCCAACCAGCTGTAATCTCAAGTAATAGCTTCAGTTAGTTCCCATAACACTGTTTTAGCCTGTTAGCTAAACACTTGCATGGTTGTGCTGGCGGATGTGATTGCAGAGCCATTGGCCATTATCTTTGAAAACTCATGGCAATCGGGGGAAGTCCCGGACGACTGGAAAAAGGCTAATGTAGTGCCCATCTTTAAAAAAGGGAAGGAGGAGGATCCTGGGAACTACAGGCCAGTCAGCCTCACCTCA
This sequence comes from Eretmochelys imbricata, assembly GCF_965152235.1. NCBI lineage: Eukaryota > Metazoa > Chordata > Testudines > Cheloniidae > Eretmochelys > Eretmochelys imbricata. Next base: position 190,022,807 of record NC_135572.1, on the reverse strand, counting down.
GTCCCTGAAAAAATCATGGAGCAGGTCCTCAAGCAATCAATTCTGAAGCACTTAGAGGAGAGGAAAGTGATCAGGAACAGTCAGCATGGATTCACCAAGGTCAAGTCATGCCTGACTAATCTAAGTGCCTTCTATGACGAGATAACTGGTTCTGTGGATGAAGGGAAAGCAGTGGACGTGTTGTTCCTTGACTTTAGCAAAGCTTTTGACACGGTCTCCCACAGTATTCTTGCCAGCAAGTTAAAGAAGTATGGGCTGGATGAATGGACTATAAGGTGGATAGAAAGCTGGCTAGATTGTTGGGTTCAGTGGGTAGTGATCAATTGGCTCCATGTCTAGTTGGCAGCCGGTATCAAGTGGAGTGCCCCAAGGGTTGGTCCTGGGGTCGGTTTTCTTCAATATCTTCATAAATGATCTGGAGGATGGTGTGGATTACACCCTCAGCAAGTTTGCAGATGACACTAAACTGGGAGGAGAGGTAGATACGCTGGAGGGTAGGGATAGGATACGGAGGGACCTAGACAAATTGGAGGATTGGGCCAAAAGAAATCTGATGAGGTTCAACAAGGACAAGTGCAGAGTCCTGCACTTAGGACAGAAGAATCCAATGCACCGCTACAGACTAGGGACCGAATGGCTCGGCAGCAGTTCTGCAGAAAAGGACCTAGGGGTTACAGTGGACGAGAAGCTGGATATGAGTCAACAGTGTGCCCTTGTTGCCAAGAAGGCCAATGGCATTTTGGGATGTATAAGTAGGGGCATTGCCAGCAGATCGAGGGACGTGATTGTTCCCCTCTATTTGACACTGGTGAGGCCTCATCTGGAGTACTGTGTCCAGTTTTTGGCCCCACGCTACAAGGAGGATGTGGAAAAATTGGAAAGAGTCCAGCGGAGGGCAACAAAAATGATTAGGGGACTGGAACACATGAGTTATGATGAGAGGCTGAGAGAACTGAGGATGTTTAGTCTACGGAAGAGAAGAATGAGGGGGGATTTGATAGCTGCTTTCAACTACCTGAAAGGGGGTTCCAAAGAGGATGGATCTAGACTGTTCAGTGGTAGCAGATGACAGAACAAGGAGTAATGGCCTCAAGTTGCAGTGGGGGAGATTTAGGTTGGATATTAGGAACAACTTTTTCACTGTGGTGAAACACTGGAATGCGTTAGCTAGGGAGGTGGTGGAATCTCCTTCCTTAGAAGTTTTTAAGGTCAGGCTTGACAAAGCCCTGGCTGGGATGATTTAATTGGGGATCGGTCCTGCTTTGGGCAGGGGTTGGACTGGATGACCTCCTGAGGTCCCTTCCAACCCTGATATTCTATGATTCTATGGTGTCCAGGATAAATGGGAGCTCCCTGGAAGTTGTTTCCTACTTGAGAATGGCCATTTTAATTACATCACATTAACTTTGGTTCTGTAGGGAAATTATTAATTATCTCAATTCCAGTAGCACATAGCAGCCCAAATTGAGATCAGTGTCCCACTGTGCTGGGTGCTTCATAGACACATAAAGGGACAGTCCTTGCCCCAGAAAGTTTCCAATCTAAATAAAGACGACAGACTAGTGGTGGAAGAAAGGAAGCTATTATACAGATGGAGAACAGAGGCAGAGAGAGTCATAGATTGTAAGACCAGGAAGGACCACTGTGATCATGTAGTTTGAACTGCTGCATAACACAGGACATAGAATGTTAACACACAAATGCCAGTTTTTTACCCCCCATAATTTCTGGTTGAGCTATAACATCGCTTGTTGAAAAACCATCCACTCCTCATTTAAAGATTCCAAATGAGGATGGATCCACCACATCCCTAGGTAAAGTGTTCCAATGTTAATTATCCTCACTTACAAATGTGCACCTTGTTTCTAGACTGAATTTGTCTAGCTTCAGACTTTTGCCATTGGATCTTGTTATGTCTTTGATAAATTGAAGAGCCTTCTATGGTCAGAAATCTTCTCCCCATGTGATTATATCAAATCTCCTCTTACTTTCTCAGGAATGCACTACACTGAACTTTAGCCTCACTGTGAAGGCAGGTTTTCCAGATTCTTGTAGCTCTTTTCTTTCTGAAGTGTGGGCACCATAACTGAACACAGCATTACAGTAATAGATTGTTAATGCTGTATACAATGGTAACAAACACCTCCCTATTTCTACTCAATATTCCCCTGTCTATATTACTACTAGTAGCCCAGGATCCTATTGGACTAGGCATTGCATAAACAGAACAACAACAAAAAAAGACAGTTCCACCTTATACATCTATGGATCACATTTTCTTTCTTTCTTAGAGCCACCTTATCACACTGGAAGCTCATATTTAGTTGGTTATCCACCAGCTGCCCCTTAGTTCTTCTCTGAGTTACTCTTTTCCAGTGTACTGTTTCATATTCTGTAACCATGGCCACCAATATTCTTGGTTTATATTAAGTGACTTGCTTATCTAGTTAAATCTGTAGTAGAGCAGGAAATTTAAACCAGATATCCTTAACCCAGTCCTTAAACACAAGAACATCAAAGCTATTAGACATGCTGACCAAGTGTTTCCTTTTAATCATCCAAAACTGCAGAATCCTGAGTGCCACCTGGGAGGTACAGAAGGACATCCAATTACCCTGTAGGCATATGGGAGTGGATGGTGCTCAGCAACTCCAGTATCAAGGCATTATTTTTTAATCACTGTACTATACGAGAAAGTTATTCACCCTATATAGTAACTGAGGTTCTTCTTCAAGTAGTGCCCTTATGGGTGCAGTAGTGTCCCTGTGCCTGGGATTGGCACAGGGATGTGAGCTCCTCCCCTTCTCATGCTATGACCAATCTCTATATAGTGCTGTGCAATCCAACTGCCTTCAGTCCTTTCTCAAACACCCTTGGTCTGGGATGGAATCCTGAGCAGAAATGTTCATACATCTGTAGCTCCATTAATAATCACACTGTTTCCATTGTACTGTCGTGGTTATTAGCCATTTCCTTTATTTTTCTGGTTTTGCCCTTTAAAGAAAAAAAGTCTGTTGCTCTTCCCTCCCTTTTGCTCTTTAGTTTAATGTAAGTTTTATTTTTTCTTTGCCCTCCTGATTGGGAAGTCCTCTCTTCTCAGGGTTGTGCCCGGATCCCCTGGGTTTCAGAGGTGCCTCTCCCGTCATGAGGCCTTCCCTGTGAGCAACAGTCACTCACAGTGACTATGCTGTCTAGATGAGGGGCACATCTCACAAAAGTACACCTCAAACTGAAGGTTTAGCCCAGCAAGGGCTGTGAACTGAGGCAAAAACTTTTATTAATGGAGAGCTCTCTGTGACCAGACTCAGCCCTTTGCCCCAATGCTTTTCCTATGTGTCGCTTCACCATCGGTACGGTCATTGACCAACCCTGACTTGGCACGCACCACTAAGAGAAAGTCTACACTCTCCCTCCCAGATGAAAATAAATGGGCCACTAGCTCACCCATTAAGGAGCTGCCTCAAAGAAAGGCATCCTCTACAAGGTGGAAAGCCTCAATATCTTCAGGGGTGAGACTGAGCTCCTGTGACTGTCCAGGCACTTCCATGACTGGCACTACAGAGAGGTCCAAGGACCCTGAACAGGCAGGAACACAGACAGGAACACTGTCACTCGGCACCGAGAAGGAAAGTGTAAAGATGTTGAAATTGGCACCGACCGCCTCAACTAAAGCAATTCAAAGTGCTTCGGCACTGACCAAGCCCTGGGCATTGACAAAGCCTTGACACTCCGGGATCAAGGCATTCGTTTTTCACCACTGTATTATAAGAACTTTTGTATCACAATAATTGAATCAGAATTAAAAAGATGTGATAGCCTTTTAAATATGAATATACCTTTCAGAATAATTATTCATGCTGTTTAATATAAATATTAGAATGTGCAAGACACTCAGATATCAAGGTGATGTGTGATATAGATACATAGTGGTTTAAACCACTATCTGCCTAACCAGGATTTCTTAACACAGACTAAGAAACATTACTGTACAAGATGATACCATAAATTAAAGTAAGTTATTAAAATCACTTAAGCAGTGCCAATATCTAGATGCAGTTCATGGAGATTTAATCCCCTCTTAGAACGGATGATGAGTTGTGTAATATTTGCACCTATAAAAATGATTGTATTCTTGATTACCACACTTTTAGAAGAGGGGAACAGAACCCTTTATTTTATGCATGCATATTTTCCAAGACAAAGAAATTACAGAAACAGGTATTTGTCTATGTTTATGTTTCATATGAAGAATTAAATTGCCTGAAAGAAAAAACAAATGGAATTCCCTTTCACTGGGCAGAGTTACTCCAAATTCAATAATTAAAAAAGGATTTAGTGGAAGTTATTATCAGTCTCACTCTGGCAGAAATTTGTTTACCATTGGTTTCAGTTATGCACATAAATGAAGGGCACTGGCTCTAAAATTGAAAAGCTGATGACAAAATGGCCTTTGTTATAAACATAACAAATGGTTATGAAACTGTTGTTAGAATAACAGTTGTTTGATCTAAATAATTTTGATGGATCATTGCATTCACCATGATAGCATGGAAAACATGAAACAAGGGAATACAACATGGTCTTACTAATGCTTTTTCGAGTTCTCCATGCAATACTATTCTGTCACTCAACTACACGATAGTTACCTCAGGAATTTATGCATGCACACATTTTTACACACACACACACACACACACACACACACACAGGAGAGGGAACATGTTGATTTCAATTAAATTTTAACTGAAACCTGCCTGGTTTCCTGCCTGCTCACCTGCTTCCCCCGCAGCTTGGGCTTCCAGACCCCTACCTACTTGGTAGCCCACCTGGTCAGCTTTCATGGATCCAGGGCTCCCAGAATCCTGTAACAACTGGCTTCCTGACTGCCTTATTCCCAGGCCAGGGGAGCCAGGGAACCATAGCTTCCAAACTCCCAGGCTCCCCAGCAGTCTTCCTGGTGGGCTGCTACAGAGGTGGGAAGGTGAGACCAGAAACTTTTGAAAAATTGTTTTGGAACAAAATATTTTGGGAAAATGTGAAATTTTTAACAGGAGGGAAATTGTGGTTCCTGCACAGCTCTTACTTAGACACACAAACATACCCATCATCATCTGGGAGTCTATACAGGTCTGAATTGTCTTTCACAGTGGAAATCTATATGGGCACAATACCAAATAAAAAAAAAATACAAGGATACTACCAGTAAAGGAGTATATAATGCAGAGGGAGAGCAGAGGCAACTAATTCTAATAAAAACAGTAAATAGGCAATTTAAACTATGCTTTTATCAAAAAGAAAAGGAGTACTAGTGGCACCTTAGAGACTAACCAATTTATTTGAGCATAAGCTTTTGTGAGCTACAGCTCACTTCATCGGATGCATTCAATGGAAAATACAGTGAGGAGATTTATAGACACAGAACATGAAAAAATGGGTGTTATCATACACACTGTAAGGAGAGTGATCACTTAAGATGAGCTATTACCAGCAGGAGAGCGGGGCAGAGTGGGGGGGAACCTTTTGTAGTGATAATCAAGGTGGGCCATTTCCAACAGTTAACAGGAACGTCCAAGGAGCAGTGGGGGGTTGTGGGGGAGAATAAACATGGGGAAATAGTTTTACTTTGTGTCATGACCCATCCACTCCCAGTCTCTATTCAAGCCTAAGTTAATTGTATCCAGTTTGCAAATTAATTCCAATTCAGCAGTCTCTCATTGGAGTCTGTTTTTGAAGTCTTTTTGTTGTAATATTGCGACCTTTAGGTCTGTAATCGAGTGACCAGAGAGACTGAAGTGTTCTCCGACTGGTTTTTGAACGTTATAATTCTTGACGTCTGATTTGTGTCTATTTATTCTTTTACGTAGAGACTGTCCAGTTTGACCAATGTACATAGCAGAAGGGCATTGCTGGCACATGATGGCATATATCACATTGGTAGATGTGCAGGTGAACGAGCCTCTGATAGCGTGGCTGATGTGATTAGGCCCTATGATGGTGTCCCCTGAATAGAGTATGTGGACACAGTTTTTATCACTCTCTCACTGACATCGTGCTGTGCACACGAGCACTTATGTCGGTGTAACTTATGTCGCTCAGGGGGGTGGAATATTCACACCCCTGAGCTACATATGTTTTGCCGATATAGGCTATGTCTACACTACAGCCTTTGGATGGAGGCTATTTAAGTATATTGTAGAGTCACCGAAGGCATACATATGCCTAAACAAAAGACACAACATAGGAGGGTCTCTACTGATTATAGCTGTGGCTGTATGGCCTAAGAATATAGGCTCCTTCAAATAGAAAGGCCACAAGCCATTTAAGTCTTTATAGCACAAAATCAAACACCTTAAATTTCACCCAGAAATCAATAGACAGACATTGTTGATAACAGAACACCAGTATCATGCATCCCTGCTGAGAAACCTCTATCACATTGACTGAGGTCTTCTGCACCAATGTAAGTTTCCCAGTACAGTTAAGGTGCAACCCTGCCTGATAGACTCCATACCTTTGTCACCTTGAGATATGATTAATGCTAGGAGTTACTAAGTCTTCCTCTGAAACAAACGGTTACCATTTCCTAGCCATGTGTTATGATGCAATTTGCTGTAAAAAGTGTGTGTGTATTTAGAGCCCAACACTGTGAGCTACTGAGAGTGATGCTAGCAGACCAGGCCAGACCAACTCATGCTAAGGCTCATAGGCCTCACAGAACAAAAAATAAATGCAGAGCTGGAAACTGGTCTGGTGTTAGCATTATTAAAATAGTTGCTAAGCATGTGTTTTGTATTTAGACTTGATGACATGCTTGTAGGATGCTGCATGTATTGATCTCACTTATCTGTAGCTCATAGTATAAAGTTATACTGAGTGTTTGCACGGTAAACCTCTATAATTGTGTAACTCACCAAACAGGAAAGAAGCATTAATTAATTTAAAGTGCTGGTCCTGCACACAAGAAGGCCCACGGAAACCAGAGGAGCCATTGTAAAACATCAAAGGACAAAGACTTTGTTGATTTCTCTCCCACGCACCCATGAAGAGGAGACAGGCAACATTCCATCAGTTTGAACTCTGGGGGAAGGGAATAAAAATACCCAATCAGAAGGAACTATCACTGTGCTGCTTGGAATTTAGAGAGGGCAATATTTTTAAGCATAAGCCAGGGATCCCCAAGCTGCTTGGCTTAGCTCTGGAGGACATAGAAAGCTTGCCTAACACAGCAATTTCTATTACCTTTTAGAACCTAAGACTGTAACTCATTTGTGTGTGTACGTTTACCTGCCTTAACCTTGTAAATAAGTTATTTCTTTTTCTTAGTTAATAAATCTGTAGTTAGTTTCTTATAGGATTGGCTACAAGCATTGTCTTTGGTGAGAGACCTGAGGTATAATTGGTAAGTGACTGGTCCTTTGGGACTGAGAGCAACCTGAATATAGTTGTAGTTTTTGGTATAAGGGACCATCTGTCACAAAGGGAGGCTTGTCTGGGTGGCAAAATAGATTTGACTGCCCAAAAGGACTGTCTGTGACTCCACATTAAGTTTATTACAGTACTTAAGGAGTTCACACTTGATACTTAGTTGTTGAAATCTAATTATAGAACACACAACCAGTTTGGGGTTTGTGCCCGGGTTTGTTACAGTCTGCTCTGAGGTTAGCACCTATGTTTGTGAGCCACTCCAGCCTGACACAGAGAATCTTCAGAGGGATGCTAACTGCCTTCCACTGAAACACACGGGGTTGGGAGTGCTCAGCTCTTCTCAAGACCCTCTCTGCACTTAGCAGATCAGGTTTTTAGAGCCTCTTAAATGTGTATTGTAAGAATAAATCAATCAATCTTGTAAAGTAGGAATTTTTAGCTCTAAATTCAATACCAGGCATACTTTTTGTTATAAAACAACTATTTAGAAACCACAGGGTGTGTCACTAGACTGGAGGTTTAGGTTTTGTCAACATGAAATTAACTGGCCATCTGGCTGGCTAGAACTATGGTTGGCAACTAGACCAGTACATTCTTAAAATAAAAATAGATTAGCTAGATAAACAAAGTCTGTACAGTAAAGTAAGATGTTCTATTTTACTTCACACAGATAAGCCAAAATTGTTTTTCCTATACAGTAGGTAAAAATAAGACTATCAATAGATGCCAAAGCAAGCCCTAAAGACAGCATATCATTTTCATATTTGTTCAGAGCAGTGACAAAGGCTGAACTTGGTAGGGTATTTTTGGGGTGTGTGTACATGGAATAATTAATTTTGCATGTTGGTCTGTGCATTAACCTGACAAAAAAATCCACTCATCTGGTGAAAAGTAGAAACTTCTCAACTGTTTTAAATGTTTTCTCAGAAATGGAAAGCAATTACCATATGCCCCCAAACAGTTTTGGTTTGCTATGAAAGTGTAATTTTCTACTTAAGACAAATTTTTGCTAAGGTTTTTTAAAAAATAAGTTCTAACAGATAAATGAAGGATGAAAAAGAAGGATTCACTGCAGTCCAGCATGTAAATATTAAGCATGTGATTTTTAAAGTGCATTTGTTAAAGTGCAAAGTGCTTTGTACTTCTGTAGCAACTTTAATGAAAGAATTTCAAGATACTTTATGTGTATTAAACATACACATTAGCTATGAAACTAACACTCTGATGTGTGTATCTCAGCCCAGTTATCTTGTCCATTAGCTAGGTCCTCTTCCACTGGTGAGCGGGAGGAATAGCAGAAGAAACCTCCTCTTCAGAGCAGCTCCTATGAAGGCTACCAAAACCTAATAGCTGTAAAAGTATTCTTTACCTTAATACCTGCTCTCCGCTGCAGAATAATTGTGGGAGGACCAGAGGATCCACATAGTAGCAGATTCTCCAGCCACACCCTCACCCTATTTCAAAACACCAGTAAAGCTGAAGTACATGGAGCTCCCACGGAGAAATGTTTGATGCTGCACTCATAAAATTCTTGTCTATGGAAATAAGAGCTGGTCAAGATTCAGAATTTCTGTACCATGGGAAAGTCCAATATTCTGAATTTTTTCCCCCCCATTTTCAACAAATAAGTGGATTTTCAAGATTTCTTGAGGAAGTAAAATCGAAAACATTTTGGTTCAAAATGATAAAAACAAAATTGGCTCTCCGAGCCCTACCAGACTGATGGGGAATTGGGCTGAGCTTGGAGCCAAGACTCCAAGCACCATGGCAGGGAGCCTGAAAGCCCTGAGAGACCCAGCTTGAGATGAAGGTGGTCTGGGTTTCCAGGTTCCCTGCCATGGAGCCAGAAGCCTTCCTGCTTTGGGAGCGCCACCACAGGGAGCCTACCCCAGGACAGTCCATATGACAGGATTACTATGGAGCCATAGACACTGAAATCCCTGGGGTCCCCTGAGCTGAAACTGGGGCCTGTTTCCAATGGAACCCTGCCTGTAGTTCATCAGAAGCTGACAGAATTCTATACATTTCCGTGAAACATTTCAGGTTCAATGAATAGGCATTTTCCAACAAAACCCTAATTTACAGAAAAATTTCCAATCAGCTTTACTAGAAATACATTGGTTCTGCTGCCTGAGAGCCCTACACACCCCCAAAATAAGGGGCAGGATTTTCCCCCTTATGCAGATTTCACTTTATACTGATTTTTTCTGGATTCATGTGTTTAAATAAAAATGTGTCTCAGATGCCAACTTATGAACTTGCCAGAAGATAGGAAAGTCTAATACTGACATAGTCCATCCTTCTGGAGTTTGAAAGTAATTTCAAACTAATTTTGCTCTTCATTTGCATGGTAGAAATCGCTCTGATTACATTTTATACATTACTTCCAATTCCCCTTATTCTCTTTTACAATTACTTATTATCCTAATAGAAGATTTTGGTAGCTTGGTTATATTTGAGCAATGAACTTTACAGATATATTAAAAACTAAGTACAATTAACATGCACTTGTAATTAATGTTCCTTCTTTCTGTCTTGCTTCTAAATTGAGTTAAATGAAGTTGAGTATATTTCAGTTCCCTCCACTCAAGGCAGGACTGAGTATTATCTAGACCATTCCTGACAGGTGTTTGTCCAACTTGCTCTTAAAAATCCCCAATGATGGAGATTCCACAACCTCCCTAGGCAATTTATTCCAGTGCTTAACCACTGACAGTTGGGAAGTTTTTCCTAATGTCCAACCTAAACCGCCCTGGCTGCAATTTAATGTCCTATGTTATGCCACCTAAACTTAAGCTGGTAAGTGGAGGCCATGTTGTTTCTGCATTGACAGACACTATTCATGCTGTTATTTTAAATCCCTTTGTTATAGAGGCTTTCCTACCTACTGTACCAAGCACCCCAACATTCATATCCCAAAAATTCTTTATTGCTGGATATTACATAGGATGTAGCACATCAGATAAGACCATTGGTTCACATCCATATACTATGGCAGAAGCCAATACTGGAAACTTCAGATGATCCTCCCTGTATAGATGTAATATATACTTAGACGTTTGTAAGGCTGTACCACTTTCTGTTTCAAACAATTAGCAGTATACAATATCAATAAAGCACACATTAAATGGGCTAAGAACTGCCTGAGCTCAAAAAAAAACTCAAATGAGGGAGTTTCTAGCAGGGTTCTACGAGGATTTGTATTAAGACGAATGCTATTCAACATTTGAGGACTTCAATAGCTCAGACATAGGTGAGAGATTTTTCGCAGGAGTGGGTGGCTGAGATTCTGTGGCCTGCGTTGTGCAGGAGGTCGGACTAGATGATCATAATGGTTCCTTCTGACCTTAGTATCTGTGAATCTATATTATCTCCCAGAGCTGAATTGTGGATGGTGCAGAGCCATAGGGAGGAGTGGATAGGGGCTTGTTACTTTGTGTGACTCACCACCCTGGTGCCTCCTGCTAACTCTCTTAAGGATTAGCTCCACAAATCAGTACACCCTCTCCTGATAGTGCCTTGCCCGCCATCACATCTGCTTTCTGACCCATGTCAATCCAGTGACTGACATGTCCTCTTCATGACACATCCCTCAAGCTGTGTCACCATCTGTGCTCCTCCTTTCCAGGGTTTGTACTACAGTCCGACTGTCCAGGCACTTCCCCAGCGGCAAGTGATGAGTCCCCGAGCCACCCAGTACTCCAGGTCCTGACCCAAGAATCCTGTAGATGGCAGCCATGTGCTGCATCTCCTCCAACTTTTCAGTACATGTCCCTGGGGCACTTCCTCTGACCTCCAGCACCTGCTTTGTCCTCACCTCAGAGCCTTCAGGTACTGCTATGTCAACCTATCTGCTAGGAACCCTGTCCTTGAGCTCCAGGCAGTGTCTGATACTGCTCTGCCCTAGGGCTTTTTATATGGACCAGCTGGGCCCTATTGGCTGCTCCTCACAGCATCTCTCCTATTAGCTGCTTCCCTAGGACTCTATTAACACCTTACAGACCAGTGTAGGGTAGACACCCCATCACAGGTCCTTTTAGAATTTTGTTGTTCTACTATAAAATACTGTTTTGTGGCTAAATTTTGTCGCTAAGAAAAGTGGATGGGCCTGATTCCTTAGTCCATTTCTCTAGTTTTCCACAGCTGTAACTTCACAGAAATCAACAGTTACACCAGCAAAATGGAGCAGAGACTCTAGAGTGAGGCACAAGATGCAGTAAAAGTTAAAAACTTTACTTCTATTTTGTGGAGAAGCGATTAAGTACTGTACACTAGGATTGTTGAAAAATGCACAAAAGTTACACTATTTGGGAGCTCAATGTGAATTTAAAAGATTAAGGAGAACAGACTGCATGATTTTCCAGAGTGTAATAGGGTCCACTCACCCCGGGGGCACATCCTGGTGGAAGCAGTTGGGGATTAGCTCCTTTCAGCACTAAGCTATCCAATGGGAGACGTGAGCTACAGGGGTGCGAGCTAAGCCCCACTCCTCTCTCAAAGTGCCTCCACCAGGACTGCAAGGAGGTGGCTATTTCTGTTTAACAATCCGTGAATCGGAACCAGGCACCTAGGGTTAGGTGGCTTACGTGCCAAAGGTGTTTGTTTCCCTGAATTGAGTTAGCCATGGGCCTTGCTCCACACAAAGCAGGTGGTGGTGCCACCCACATTATAATTTTAGCCCAGTGATTACAGCATTCACCTGGGATGTGGGAGATTTATAACAGGTTTGAGACCAATTGCCAATTTTTTTCAGGAAAATTGTCAATTCAGATTAGTGTTTGTTCCAAAATGGTTTATAAACACACCAATGAGCAATGTTTTTTAAACTAGGAGTATCCGCAGTTAATGTAGAACAATATAGGATGTTACTAATTGACAGCGAGTATAGATATTTTGATATCTACAACAGCTGGCATCTATTTCTTTTCAGTCAACAGTTTTTTCTTCTGGGTCCCAATAAGAAGGACTCATGCATTATAGCTCACGTTTGACAATGTTCAATAGAATAATCATAATATTATAGGACCTGAAAAACTACTGTTTTGTACAGTGGAAAGAAGTAGGCAATTACCCATGAGCATTTTTCCCAGTACCACTTCCACTTCCTCAAGGTGGAGTGGCAAAATACCTTGTTTGCCTCAGCAGGCTCAGTCCTTTTTAGCCTTGGAGACTCAGGTTTGGGGCAAGGCAAATCCTTATAGGTGGCACAGGGTCCTGCTACTCCTCTCCTCAGTCAGACCCTTGTGCTTGTTTTCCTTCCCTTCTGGGGAGCAAGTGCAGCCTCCCTACTGGGAAGGTTTGGTTGTCTTGCTGCAAACAGCCTACTGGCAGCTTCCCTGCTCCTCTCACTCTCTCACTCCTACCACCCAAGTAGTTGGAGTCAGCTGAACCTAACTGGTTCCCTAGCAACCCCTTTTCCAGCTGAACCTTATTGCCCTATGGTTCTCTCTTCTCAGTGGATAGGGAGGTGCCTTTTAATCCCCTGGGACTAATTACTACCACCCCACCTCCCCCCCCACTTTTGGAGCTGTTTGTTCTGGGTTTACCACAGTAGGTGATAAGTGTTGTTCAATGTGTCTCTTTATATACTGAGTGAATTGAAAAAGAGTCAGTTCTACAGTTACCACAACTCAAAAGCAGCTTTTGTAATATGTTGCTGGGGCCTCAGCCTATTTTTGGTATATAATTGTGGCTGGTTTCAGAAAGAGGACAAGGACAAAACAAGCTTAAAAAATATTAGTCCTGTACTTCAGTTATGCAAGTGACTTTTGAAAGAACACCTGCTGCTAGTTGTTTATTTAGCATCTGCCTCCAGTTTAAGAGGGTAACCTTGCTGAGAAGAGATCCCGTTCCCCAAGAAACTATCTTCCTTGCTTTTATCCTCACCCCATTATTTCCCCATGCCAACAATATGACCCAAATTAACAATTTACATTTGAAAGTAGGAGGAGTATGAGCAACAGTAGCGCTCCTTTGGCTAGAATCATTTTATAAAGTAGAATTTTGTATAGCACACCGGTGGTATAAAGTGCAATCATAGTGCATAATCATAGTCATTATTATACTAATAGTGCCCTCATGGAATTAATCAGACCTACTGTATCATATTGAATGTGCTTACATAACACTACCGGTGATTAAAAAAAAAGTGACCCCCCCACACAAAAATTCTCATTAACAATTTGTTTTTTTTCTCCCTTGAAAAATTTTGAAGTGTTTTTGGCCAGCTCCAGTTAATACAGATGAACAAACCTTGAAAGGATCAGAGGTTCAGATTTGTTGCAGATAAGTCAAGATTTGGATGCTTATCTTCAACCAATCAGGACTAAATAAACTTTTTGTGGCCAAATGCCTCTCCACTATCAGCGCTTAAAGTGTTCTGGAAAAAAAAGAAGGCTCTTTCATAGTCTGGGAGCAGCGACTTTAGTAAAACAGTGATAAAAGTGCACCCCTCAGCATTGGAACAAGGTCTTTGACCCTTTACAACCTCTCCTCTCCCCATTTCAAGCACTGCCCACTATCTGCCTTGTTGTGGAGATATGCTTCTTTTTTCCCTCTGGTGGCAGCAGGAGACTTCAGGAATAACCCTTTGCCCCATGCCACAGGATTCCTATGGAGAAAGTTCCCAGCATCCCCCCTTCAGCAGCAGTTAAATGTAACCAGACCAAGAGTACTGAATGCCCTGTTGCAACACGTTCACATTCCAGGGCTTCCCTGGCTGTGATGCCTAGAGGGCATGATGTGACTGGGAAGCAATAGCTGAGGATGATTGGTGACTCCAGGTGTGCTGCATCATACTGTAAATAAGGACTGGTTAAAACTGGCCAGCATTGTCAATTGCATGTACAGCTGCAAAGAAAGTTGGAGACGAGAGGTGTTATAGTAATGATTGTTCGTATCATTGTTAAGATATAACATAATATGCCAGCCTGCTAGGCACCACAAATCCACCAGTAATCCAAATCGCCACTGATTCTTATGACTACAGAAATATGAAAGGTATATTTTTAAAAGGAAAGCTCCATATTAAGACAGCCACACATTTCACGTTAAAACCTGCCGTGTAAACATGACTCACAGTAGTCAAACACTATGGGCTGGAACTTTCAAGAGAGCTCCACACAATGAGGCCCAAGTTTTTAGCTCCCACTGGAGCACCGAAATAAGTAGGCAGATATTTATGAGGGAGTTCAGCACTTTGGGTGCATGGTGGGTGCTTTTCTGAAAGTCAAAGAATGACAGAATCATAGAATATCAGGGTTGGAAGGGGCCTCAGGAGGTCATCTAGTCCAACCCTCTGCTCAAAGCCGGACCAATCCACCAACTAAATCAACCCAGCCAGGGCTTTGTCAAGCCTGACCTTAAAAACTTCTAAGGAAGGAGATTCCACCACCTCCCTAGGTAACGTATTCCAGTGTTTCACCACCTTCCTAGTGAAAAAGATTTTCCTAATATCCAACCTAAACCTCCCCCACTGCAACTTGAGACCATTACTCCTCGTTCTGTCATCTGCTACCACTGAGAACAGTCTAGATCCATCCTCTTTGGAACCCCCTTTCAGGTAGTTGAAAGCAGCTATCAAATCCCCCCTCATTCTTCTCTTCCGCAGACTAAACAATCCTAGTTCCCTAGCCTCTCCTCATAAGTCATGTGTTCCAGTCCCCTAATCATTTTTGTTGCCCTCTGCTGGACGTTTTCCAATTTTTCCGTTTTCCGAGTCTGGCCGTGGGTGTTGCAATGGGAGCTGCTGTGGTCTGAGCTCTTTTGCAAATCTGTCCCTATGTAATCTGAGGATATAAACCACTCTTACCAGAGCCAAACTACATTTTAAAATATACAGTAAGACAGCCTGATGAAAAAAACTGAAACAGTTTAGAGTTTGGAGTCTAGACACTTATCCAAAATATCTGAACCTATCCCAACCAAGCCACACACACCCCTTCTAGCCTTACTGCCATTGCCTTCTTCAGGGAAAGAATGGTGTCTTTCTTCTACTTTTTGGGTTTTGTGTCACAGCAGGCTCACCTCCTGAGTCTATGGCCACCATTCACTGGACTTCGTAGACAGGTTATGACTTAAAGTCTGTCATCTTTCTCAGTGTTCTGAAAGAACTGCAGAATAGCTTTTTTAATTGGGTGCTATTTTCCTTGCAATCTGAATAGATGTTGCAAAGAAAACATTGTTACTGTAACACTGCTCAATCCACAATGACCCATTAAAATTCTGATTAGAACCACATCCTCTTCCTCACAGGGCCTTGGATTATATCAAAATTTTCAACTGTTGGCCATACTTCACAGAATTTTTTCCCTTTCATTTCCACAGTTCTTGCCATTCCCTCCTTCGCTCTTTTTTTATTAAATTCCAGTTTGCTCAAGGGGATCTCTAGGTTAACTTGTTCATGCTTAATAGCATTTTTTGTCTTTTTGTCTGCCAATTCATTGCCAGCTGTCACCAGGGTTCTGCTACCCACCTCTGTCATTTATAGTGCACTGAGTACTCTTGCATCCATTGTCCTGGGACATTCAATTTGATGACATACTGCAGCTGAGTAAATTATACAGAGTAACATCCTGCTGCTGCTATTTCCATCTGGAAAATAATCAAAATTGGTTATGCTATCACTCCTGACCACAAGGGGTAGGTTCACCTATTAGGAACCTAGAATCAATATTGTGTGACAAATTTCAACCAACCATGCCAGCTGAAAATGAAGAGATAATTTGTGCAAAGCCATACTCTGACTCGGTGTTTATGATTTCATACCTGTGCACCAATAGTCAGGGCACAGCTGAGACCTTATCACCAGGAGAAAAAAAAATAACCCCACACCCTGTATGTTAAATAAATGAGGGTGGAAATATAATAGAAGCAACAGATCCCATCCCACTGTAGAATTTACTGAAAATGTCAAAAGAATGGTGCAATCCTTGAAGTACAATTAAGAAATTACAAGTCTCTCTTTTTCAATTAACACTTTACATGAAAACTGGTTCTGCTGACAGTATCATAGCTTACATTTTTGCAGAGGTTTCTATTTATTTATTTTCTATTTTGGGGGGTGTTGTTATAGAATCTATTTACATGGACAAATCAACATGACTGATATTATATTTTAGGTTATGACATTCTTCCGTTTCTCTAAACATAACTAGTTATCTATGACTGATTATTTCCTACAGCTAGTATATTTTGAACTGTCTAAAAAGCTCCCTGAATTCAGTGCTAACTGAAATAACATATCTCAGTGAACTGTGCAACAGTTGAGAACTATTAAATAATATTAAAAGTAGCTGCACCATTGTGAAATTAAGGAAAACTTCCCATAGTTAATGTTGCAAAGCTCTATTTTAGCACTCATAACTTTGGCTTGTAAAATTTGTTTAGCCAGATGTTTGTTAGGCTCAATGAAGAAGGCAAGGAAAAATTTTTCCACAATGTTTGAGAAAGACATCCAAATGGTGTTTTGAGTTATGGGTCTTTAAAAAACTGCCCCAGAGAAAAAACAGACTACACATGTGGTCATAGCTCTCTCTCTCTCTCCATTTTTGATTATATATGGTCTATAAAAAGCTCTATACTTCTGTGAATATCTCTGTATACATATATAGTCATACACACACATGTACGCACACATATTAAGACTGTGCCATCCCCTCCAGTATAAAATGGAATAAAAAAAATCATGTGTGTGGCGGGACGGGAAAGAACTAGAAGAAAATCAATTTTTAAAAGTACTTACAGCTGGAAAAGAGTGAGAGACAGGAAGCATCAGCCAGTTGCTAGATGTCTGCTTCAGAATTGCAGCTTTTTGGCTCTGCTAAATTTAAACGGTCAGCCCCCAGAATAGCCTCAGAGGGAAAAAAATCCTATACAAGAACAACCTGGGAGTGGAAAGACTTAGTGGAGGTCAGGAGATTGCGAAGTGTGCAAAATGATTCTGGGAAAAGGGCTGTCTGGGAATTGCATGTCTGTGGGCACATATTATATTTTATAAAAATTACATCCAAAATATAGGTTAAAAATTGTTAAGGTTGCAAAGCCAGTTGCAGTTAAGGTTGCAGAAGTTAGGAAATTCCAGCACTAAGGTTGCCTGTACAACCTTAATTCAGATACTTTTGTGCTGTATGCATTATGATCCAAATACATATGATTTTTCCCCCATAAGCCTCCTACCAAATTGAAGGAATGGATACTTATTCAATATTTCTTTTTAAACTTCACATTCAATGTGTGGCTCAGACTTCACTTATCACTCCCCATCCACACCCTGCGCCGCTTACAAAATCATGGATTTCCTCGTGTGTATTTCCATGGTGCACGTAGAGTACATCTACACTGGAGCTGGAATTGTGAATATGCAACTCGAGGAGACACAGCTGTGCTAGGTCTCTTCAACCTAGCGCCCTACAAATAGAAGTATAGTCACAGCAGCTTGAGTGGCTAGCTGCCCTAAGAACATACATATGGTCTCATATGGGATCATATTCTGAGTTAGCTAGACCCTCCCACTGCTCATGCTACTTCAGTTATGCTTTTATTTTTAGCATGCTAGCTTGAGCAGAGCTAACATGGATACGTGTCCTGAAGCTGGAATTTACATCTTCCAGCTCTAGTGTATATAAGAATGCCCATACTGGGTCAGACCAAAGGTCCATCTAGTCCAGTATCCCGGCTTCAAGTGATAGCCCCTAGATATACCCAAAAAGAAAAGGAGTACTTGTGGCACATTAGAGACTAACCAATTTATTTGAGCATAAGCTTTCGTGAGCTACAGTTCACTTCATCGGATGCATACTGTGGAAACTGCAGAAGACATTATATATACAGAGACAGTGAAACAATACCTCCTCCCACCCCACTCTCCTGCTGGTAATAGCTTATCTAAAGTGACCACTCTCCTTACAATGTGTATGATAATCAAGTTGGACCATTTCCAGCACAAATCCAGGTTTTCTCACCCCCCCCCCTTTTTCCAAAAACCACACACACAAACTCATTCTCCTGCTGGTAATAGCTTATCCAAAGTGACCACTCTCCTTACAATGTGTATGAAAATCAAGGTGGGCCATTTCCAGCACAAATCCAGGTTTTCTCACCCCCCCCCACCCCGCACACACACACAAACTCACTCTCCTGCCGGTAATAGCTCATCCAAACTGACCACTCTCCTTACAATGTGTATGATAATCAAGGTGGGCCATTTCCAGCATAAATCCAATAGGCTACCTTGCATAATGACTTAGCCACTCCCAGTCTCTATTTAAGCCTAAATTAATAGTATCCAATTTGCAAATGAATTCCAATTCAGCAGTTTCTTGCTGGAGTCTGGATTTGAAGTTTTTTTGTTTTAAGATAGCGACCTTCATGTCTGTAATTGCGTGACCAGAGAGATTGAAGTGTTCTCCGACTGGTTTATGAATGTTATAATTCTTGACATCTGATTTGTGTCCATTTATTCTTTTACGTAGAGACTGTCCAGTTTGACCAATGTACATGGCAGAGGGGCATTGCTGGCACATGATGGCATATATCACATTGGTGGATGTGCAGGTGAACGAGCCTCTGATAGTGTGGCTGATGTTATTAGGCCCTGTGATGGTGTCCCCTGAATAGATATGTGGACACAGTTGGCAACGGGCTTTGTTGCAAGGATAGGTTCCTGGGTTAGTGGTTCTGTTGTGTGGTATGTGGTTGTTGGTGAGTATTTGCTTCAGGTTGGAGGGCTGTCTGTAGGCAAGGACTGGCCTGTTTTCCAAGATTTGTGAGAGTGTTGGGTCATCCTTCAGGATAGGTTGTAAATCCTTAATAATGCGTTGGAGGGGTTTTAGTTGGGGGCTGAAGGTGACGGCTAGTGGCGTTCTGTTATTTTCTTTCTTAGGCCTGTCCTGTAGTAGGTGACTTCTGGGAACTCTTCTGGCTCTATCAATCTGTTTCTTCACTTCCGCAGGTGGGTATTGTAGTTGTAAGAATGCTTGAGAGAGATCTTTTAGGTGTTTGTCTCTGTCTGAGGGGTTGGAGCAAATGCGGTTGTATCGCAGAGCTTGGCTGTAGACGATGGATCATGTGGTGCGGTCAGGGTGAAAGCTGGAGGCATGTAGGTAGGAATAGCGGTCAGTAGGTTTCCGGTATAGGGTGGTGTTTATGTGACCATTGTTTATTAGCACTGTAGTGTCCAGGAAGTGGATCTCTTGTGTGGACTGGACCAGGCTGAGGTTGATGGTGGGATGGAAATTGTTGAAATCATGGTGGAATTTCTCAAGGGCTTCTTTTCCATGGGTCCAGATGATGAAGATGTCATCAATATAGCGCAAGTAGAGTAAGGGCGTTAGGGGACGAAACTTCCTGAAAAAGCACAAGATCAAATCCGCACAGACACACCCCTGGAACCCCGACCTGGGATATTCTATCTACTACCTAAGATCCATAAACCTGGAAATCCTGGGCGCCCCATCATCTCAGGCATTGGCACCCTGACAGCAGGATTGTCTAGCTATGTAGTCTCCCTCCTCAGGCCCTACGCTACCAGCACTCCCAGCTACCTTCGAGACACCACTGACTTCCTGAGGAAACTACAATCCATCGGTGATCTTCCTGATAACACCATCCTGGCCACTATGGATGTAGAAGCCCTCTACACCAACATTCCACACAAAGATGGACTACAAGCCGTCAAGAACACTATTCCCGATAATGTCACGGCTAACCTGGTGGCTGAACTTTGTGACTTTGTCCTTACCCATAACTATTTTACATTTGGGGACAATGTATACCTTCAGATCAGTGGCACTGCTATGGGTACCCGCATAGCCCCACAGTATGCCAACATTTTTATGGCTGATTTAGAACAACGCTTCCTCAGCTCTTGTCCCCTAACACCCCTACTCTACTTTTGCTATATTGATGACATCTTCATCACCTGCACATCCACCAATGTGATATATGCCATCATGTGCCAGCAATGCCCCTCTGCCATGTACATTGGTCAAACTGGACAGTCTCTACGTAAAAGAATAAATGGACACAAATCAGATGTCAAGAATTGTAACATTCATAAACCAGTTGGAGAACACTTCAATCTCTCTGGTCACGCAATTACAGACATGAAGGTCGCTATCTTAAAACAAAAAAACTTCAAATCCAGACTCCAGCAAGAAACTGCTGAATTGGAATTCATTTGCAAATTGGATACTATTAATTTAGGCTTAAATAGAGACTGGGAGCGGCTAAGTCATTATGCAAGGTAGCCTATTTCCCCTTGTTTTTTCCTACCCCCCCCCCGCCCCAGACGTTCTGGTTAAACTTGGATTTATGCTGGAAATGGCCCACCTTGATTATCATACACATTGTAAGGAGAGTGGTCAGTTTGGATGAGCTATTGCCAGCAGGAGAGTGAGTTTGTGTGTGTGTGCGGGGTGGGGGGGGGTGAGAAAACCTGGATTTGTGTTGGAAATGGCCCACCTTGATTATCATGCATATTGTAGGGAGAGTGGTCACTTTGGATAAGCTATTACCAGCAGGAGAGTGAGTTTGTGTGTGTGTGTGTTTTGGGGGTGGGGGGTGAGAAAACCTGGATTTGTGCTGGAAATGGTCCACCTTGATTATCATACACATTGTAAGGAGAGTGATCACTTTAGATAAGCTATTACCAGCAGGAGAGTGGGCTGGGAGGAGGTATTGTTTCATGGTCTCTGTGTATATAATGTCTTCTGCAGTTTCCACAGTATACATCCGATGAAGTGAGCTGTAGCTCGCAAAAGCTTATGCTCAAATAAATTGGTTAGTCTCTAAGGTGCCACAAGTACTCCTTTTCTTTTTGCGAGTACAGACTAACACGGCTGTTACTCTGAAATCTGTAGGTATACCCAAAGTCTCTGAGTACTACACAAACATTAATGAATTTATCTTATCATAAACCTTGCAGATTAGATGGTATCATTATCCCCATTTTATAGATGGGGAACTGAAGCACAGACTGAGCAAAATTGTCAGTGTCCACTAATTTAGAGTGCCGAGCTTGAGAAACCTTGGCCGTCTTTCAGAGTAATTAGCATTTTTATATTGTGTTATAAGTTCAAAGCATGGATCCAATCTATTTCATTTGCAGTTGTGAGCACTCAGCAATTGTGCCAGCCTGGCCGCAGGGTCACACGGTGCATCAAGAGAATGAGAACACAGCTTGAGAACACAGCTTGTGACCAACTGTGAGAGTTTTGATTTAAGGTGAAACTGTGTGGTGCAGGGAGGGATAGGATCCAGTTCTCTAGGCGGGCACTCAACTTTTGTTTATCACAAGACCATCCTTCCTCTTTTTATAATCCAAGGTTTCATTCACCATATACCTTCCAACTTCTGCAAGAAATGAGGCAAGGGTCCTACAGAGTGCAGCTCCTTTCACCACACTGTCCTGATTCATCCCCAGAACATGGAACGTCCTGTACAATGAAAGATGCAGGGTCAGGGGGAAAAAACAATGTGTGACAATATAATTAAAGATTATCAAAATTCGTATGCACAAATTAAGGTTGCACAGGAAATCTAAATTTTGGCATTTCCTTAATGTTTTTTTTTTCATGATAATTTTTCTGGATTTAATTTCTTAATTAAAAAAAAAACCTTCGAAAGACAGAGATTTCATCATATGGGACCATATTGACCCCAAAATTGGGTCATCAGCAGGCTTCATAACCTTGACCCACAACAAAGATATCTACAGTTTGAACTAACAGAGTAAATGGTAGTAAGTAGCTGGCTGCTCACTTCTATGTTGACCAGTCACTAGAAAGGGGATGGGACACACATTTTGCCAGTGGGTTTTGCAGCTATTTGCTGACAGCAGGGAATGTAAAGACTGAGGACTCAGGTCAATTTCAGGTTTGATAAAGGAGTGTTCTGTAGCAGTTATTAATCCTTCTGCATCTAGGCTCTCTCTGACCCATTCTGCTCCTATCCTATATACCTGGCTCCTGTCCTCCTCTCCACTCCCATCCAAACCCAGCTGTGAGAGGACAGAGCATGCTCAGTGTACATGGAATCTGCAGAGAATTTAGCTGCCAAAGTCTAACAAGTCTCTACTAAGCATGTACAAACTGCAATTTTTTAGAGTCTTAGAACTTGGCCACATTTGGGCAAATTTTCAAAGGCACCAAGATGTCCCCCTCTGCCAAATTTCAAGTCTCTGTGCATGTGCATGGAGGCACTAAATATTGTCAATGAAATGAGATTTTTCTTTAAACAGGAACAAGCATTTTTCACTAACCGCATTCTTGGAAACTACTAAACCATTTTAGCTGCATGTTGTTGTTTTTTTTTTTTTTAAATTAAGGCGAGTATCGGCACATGGCTTTGAAAATAGTTAAAGTTTGACAAAGTTATGAGCAACTGAAAATAGAGTCTTATAATGGAAATTGTTGTAGGTAACATTAACTAAAAGCGGTACTACTAGTGCCACATATATCCATGTGTGTGTTCATGTTCTCTCTCTTATTCAGATCTACATATTTATTCTGTACAAAAAGCTACCTTAAAAGAATACTAAAGCCCTTATCCTGCAAAACACACATTTAACTTTACTACCATAAGTAGCCCAATTGATTTCTAAGGTTGTAAAATGAAGCACTCAAAAATTAGGCATTGCCAAACTTAAAGTTGCTCATACAACATGAAATCAGCCTCCTATGGCATATGCTTTCTGACTCTGTAATTAAAGATTCTTTCATATACTTTGTTTTCACAGAACTCCTGTATCACTCGATCTGAAACTCGAATGATGCCCAGAGGATAAGGTAGGTGGTAATATTTTCTTTTATTATCCATGTTTCTGGGTGACCCCATCTGACGTGTGGCCTCCAGCCCTGGCTCATTCTCTACAAGCCATCTGTTATACCCAATGAGGGTCAAAATGGGCTTTCAGTTACACAGGGTGTAAATCTGGATTTACTTCAGATTTTCACCATGGTAACAGCATGTAGAATTTAGCCACAACTAAGGCATCTATCTGCAAAAACACTGCCGCAATCACTATAAATCCCGGCTTTGTTCATTCAGAAAAAGTATTACACTAAAATAAATTACTGATGATAGACTAAAGTGTGTTTATGAGGGATCAATCTGTAGAAAGGTATCATTTTTATGAGCTCAAAGGGCTATCAGGTAATATAGTGAACACTTCTTTGGGATCCTATACAACAACGGTAGTGTGCTCACTTCCAGTTATAATTTTTCTTATATTACCTCTCAGATGGAGATGGAAACAAGCACAAAAGTAGAATGGTGTTTGGGGAGTGATGATGTTTTCTTCTGATTTAGCTTTTATGTTTCAGCAATGGCTGTCCTGTGTATGCCTCCACAGTTAAAAAAAAATGTAATCTATAACAACCGCTGCTCCTGAGTGTATAGTAAAGAATTTATTTTATTTCAGTGTAGCTATCATTTTTCATTCTTGGGAAAGGATCATAACTCAGCCATTTAGATAAGATGGGCAACTTGTGTCCATTTTCCACAATGTATTGAACAAATCTATCGCATGCATGATTTAATACAGAAATAGGTTCTTTTCTTTTATTTAAAGAGTACTTTTGTCTGAGATAAACAGGGCCAAATTTATCCCTGCCATAAAGCCACTGATTAAAATAGAGCAACAGCAGACTTGCATTTGGACCGCTATATATACACATTTCTGTGGACGCTCAGAGTGTTTAACTATTCTATTACATACTAGATTCCCTGTGTAGGGATGGATAAATATACATTAGAGTAGTCAGCTGGGCTCTGAAAGCATTTAACAACTCTATAATTTGAGAAAGAAGGTATAAATCTAATAAAGACTTGATAGGTTCCATATTTTGACGGACACCAACACAGGACCATTGACACTTAGTATACTATATAAGAGCATACTATACAATCATGAAATACTAGTTCAGAAAAATCAGTTGCATATACTTGTTTGCAGAGAAGCATGAGGAAGATTTTTTTTTAAACTATAGGACCTTTCCCCCATAGAATCATAAAAAAGGAGGTATGAAAAAGATGTATTGGGTGAGTCCATGCAGTAGTCCATTCCCCTGCCAGTAGATTGTTCTCTATCGTGGTTTTTCTAGTCCTTTGACCAGTCCATTTTTTAAAGTGCCAAGCAATCAGGCTTTCACCACTTCCCTTGAGAGACTATTCCACAGCCCAATAGATCTTACAGGGGCAGAGTCTGCTCTCATTTACACTGGTGTAAATCTCAAATAACTCCCCTGCCAGCTCTAAGCCACTGATGGATCACCCTGCTTGCAAATGATCCTCCTGCGGCCAGATGTGTCATCTTTTGGACCAGAATCCTCTAGCAGTGTAGCTCAAAGCATCTAGCTATTGTACACAATATCACATTAATTACAGTTCTAATTAAAGAAAGAAAAATGTATATCTTTCATTACATTAGTTCTGTAGCACCGGTAAATAAATGAAATAATGAGTAGAACTGATTTATTTTTGTGATGAGGTCTTCAATCCCTTGAGAGGGTCACAGCAAAGAGTATGGGAAAATTTATTCCACCTTATTAGTAGAAACCAATTGCACAAATAAGGTAAGGATGAATCATAGCATATAATCTTTCCTTCTTTAGGTCCAATGTCTGTCTAGTGTGCAGAAAGCCTCTGGGCTATGGGGATGTGTGGGGTGGAAGTTTTCAATCCCATTGCTTATTTTCCCCATGGAAAAGTGAGTTGTCAAACTGTCTACAGGAGAGGATATGGAAGAGCATTTTGGGTCAGATTCCAAGAGCTGAGTGGGTATGATTCACACTCATCCTGTGCATGTACATCTTTTGACCCAACCAATGGCAACCAAGTAGACACATGCTTGTGCAGATTATTCCTGCTGAGAACCAATGGGACCCTTTTATCACAAGAACATAAGGATTGCCATAATCTGTCAGCCTAGTGGGCCATCTAATCCAGTACTTGGTCTCTGACAGTAGCCAATACCGGACGTTTCTGAGGAAAGTGCACAAATTCTCCATTACAGACATTTATAGTTCAATGTGCACACACTGTAAGTCACTTCCAACACTCTTTTTTAAAATGCTTGGGTTATAACCTTCTATCCCCTCATACATTTTTGTAAATCCTATCAAATGTAACCGTGGATGTTCTAATTATCCATATAAATGTCTAATCTTTTTTTAATCCTACTAAGCTCTTGGCCTGCATGATATCTTGCAGCAATACATTTTACAGGTTAATTATGTGTTGTGTAATGAAATATTTCCAAGTGTCAGATTAATATTTGTTGCCTTTCATATTAAAGGTAATACTATGCAAATTTTTACTATAATTTATTGCAGCAATTTTTAATCTGATATCTATTTCTTCTTTTACTCTGATTGTTTCCTGCTTCTTTAAGATTCCTATCTTTTTATCAAATTAATTTCCCTTAAATGTGATCTGCTTGTAAATGAAACATGATTTTTGATTTGTTGACTAACACTTTATTGTGATCACGTTGAATAATAAAAGCAGTTAATTCAATATATGAAATTGATATAATTAGAATGCAGGAAAACTATAACAAAAATTCAGTTTTATTTCCTCCAGATAACAAAATGAACCTCCATTCACTACAGTCCATTAGCTGGAAAGAACAGTTAGAGGTCTTTTGATCTCTGGTGTTTAAAAAAGTTGTTTCAGTTCTCTGATGATTCCCACTACTAGGAATCAATCTCTTGAAGACAGATTTCTGAAAGCTGTTCTTAGCATTCCTTCTTCAACGTGTAAAATTCTTTACCAACCAGAAATTAACCACAAATCTTTTCAGACTTTCTACAGGTATTAAATTACTTGCTCATTATTACCGTAAAAGCAACATTCTTCCCGACCCAGTTCTGCTGCACGAATAACCTTCCATGCAAAATTATCTCCGGAACTTTTCAAATGATCTCAGGATTCCACATTGAGAGGCTGATCTTACAAGTGGCCGGGAACTGAGGTTGCTCAGGTTCTTTCAGGAGATACTTTGTCTGATCTCGTACTCAGCCATCTACACTCTAGAACTTAAGTATTATGAAGAGGGTCGGTTAGGGGGCGATCCATGAAGAGACTTAGGTGTTGTAATGCTAAGCATCACAGCACCTAGAAAATTACAGGAACACTGTAATCCACAATCCCTGCGTTAGACACACAGGCTTCCTAGACCATGAATGGGGAGAGATAGTTGCCTTAGAATGTGATCCACAAAAACCAACACACTAGGCGGGGGCCACCTAAGCTAGCCAACAGGAGATGCAGACAAGAGAAGTATGTGCTAAGCCCTGCACCTCTCTCAGAGATATGTGCCTGCAGGGAGGCTCTGATCTCTGCTTAGCAAAGTGCAAACAGGAACCAGCCTCCTGGAGTCCGGTAGCTTAGGTGTCCAAGATGTTTGTTGTAGGATTGAGTTAGGCACCTGCCTTGCTCCATACAAAACAGGTGGTAGTACTGCCACATTCCTTATAACTTCCAGCCCACTGGTTAGAGCATTTACCTGGGATGTGGGAGACCCAGATTCAATTCCCTTCTCTTCCAGACAGGGAGGAAGACCTCTGACAGGGAGATGCTCTAACCACTGATTCTGCTATCGGACTCCCCTCAGCCCCGGTCTACACTACAGTTAGGTTGATGTAAGATGCCTTATGTCCACATAACTCTGTACATGTCTACACTAAAATGTTGCTCCCACCAATGTAACTCAACCACTACATGACTTAATAACTCTACTTCTGTGAGAAGGATAGTGCTTAAGTAGATATAGTTAGGGCTTTACTCACCACACTCAAGGCCAGCAGCCAGTGGCTGGGGCTAGGGGGCAGGCCAGAGTTGGGGATGTCCAGCACCTGCTCGCCATGCCTCTTCCTCTCCAGTGACTTGGGCCCCTTGGGCAGTGCCAGCATCCCCACCATGGCCCAGTCCAGCAGCACTGGTCGCGCTCCCGGCCTGCCAGCTCCTTGGCAGCAGGGCCTGCACCAGGCCATGGGGATTGGAGTGGGCAGGGTTCCAGAGCCCCAACCCTCCGCCCCGCTATGATGCAACACGTGCTGCTGCCATCGCTCAAGAGCTCCTGGGAGCAGCATGCAATCAGACACCCCTTCCCCCACAGTCCCCACCCCTGTACCGCCCCTTCTCCTCAAGGCCCCACGCGCTCATCTCCGCTCCCTCCCTCCCCATCACTAGCCCTTGTGAGATGGCTTGCAGCTGCAGATATAGGTAAAAGATGGCTCACGGATTACAGGTCAGATCACAGGTTGATTCTGGCAGATGCAGATCAGCAAATCCACATTTTTGTATTTGCGCAGGGCTCTAGAAATAATTAGGAGAACACAATGCCACTATGTTGCTTACATTGACTCTTGCTGCCTTTCGGAAGCCATCCCACAACGCCCCACACTGACAATTAAATTGGGGCAAGCACTCCTGTTAAGGACAAGCATTATCAATACAAGGAATTTAGCGTGGACACGCAAAAGCAGTTTAAATACTGCGGTGGCTGTATGTCAATGTAGCTTAGGTCAACTTAAATTTTGCAGGGTAGACTTGCCTTCAATTTCTCATGTTGAAGCTGTTCCACTCTTGATAAATAATGAGTGATTGGTGCAGGAAGACTGAACGTGGGTCTTCCACCTCAGGGTGCTCTAAAAGCACTGGACTACAGAATTCCTTTCATGCTGTCTCTGGACCAACGACTTGAAAGAATTTATTCAACGAACAGTCAGTGTTAAATATTACTTAATCATGCCTGCCCTAATCACTCTATTATTTATCTACAGTGGAACAGATTCAACAGGAGAGTTTGAAGAAGACTCACAATGGAATATCTCATAGCTCAGTGTTTAGATCATCTCTTTGAGTGGTGGGAGACTCCTTTTCTCCCCTCTGATAAAGAGGGGAATTGAACCTGGATCTCACACATCCCAGGTGAGTGTGCTAATCATTGGGCTAAAAGTTATAAAGTGAGCACCTCCTCTGGTGCCCATATTTTGAATGGGACCCAATCCAACAGGCGGCCTCTGAGCATGCCTACCAGATTGGGCCCCACACATGAGATTTAGGTGGCCAAATGTCTATTATCGCTCTGTTCATGAATTGCTCTGGAGCTTAGGCAGGAGCTAGGCATCCTGGCACCGAGGATGGGGCAACAATGTGTGTTCCCAGAAGCAGAAATTTAGGTGCCTAGGGAAGTTTTACCCTACAAACTTAGGCCCTGACTGAGTTTAGGCACCTACAGGGTTCATCAGGATTTTTGTGGCTCACAATGGAGCCAAACTAGGAGTTAGGCAGCTCATCCAAGGTTTGGGTGCCTAACTCTGGGGTTTAGGCACTAAACTACCTTTGTAGATCCTACCCTTAGTGCTTTAGATGTCTTAAAAAACCTTCTGGGAAAATACAAAGGATTACAATTTCCCTCCTTGAAACAAAAGCATTCCTAAACTGTATTTCAACATTGTAAGTATGTTTATGTTTTTCTTATGGCTGCGCTCTGGATTTTCTTTTTTCCCCTTCAAATGTATTTTGTCCAGTTTTTTTTTAAATTCCCTTACAAAGAGATTGTGAACCAGATCCTCCTCTGGTACAAATCAGCACAGCACAACTGAATTAAATGGAGTGATGGGGATTTTTTAGACTAATTGTAGTTTTTTAGACTAATTTCCAAAGACTTTTGTCTAGTATATTGGCCCATTGATCCTTCATAGGTATCCCTAATACACAGTTTCTAAAATGGTCTGGGAGGTACAAGGTATCTCAATACCTCTTTTGTCTGGTTTCAAGTTTACACCCCAATCCTATAAAGTCATATACATAGATAACTTTATACACAAAAGTTGCCTCACTGAGTTCAAGTCTTTTCAGGATCAAAGCCTGAAGTACTACATGCCATAGAGCGCTATTGAATGTGAAGTCTATCTGTTCCCCAATGTAGAAAATAACCCAGGTTTGGCTTTCTTTAGCACACACTTTTTACAATTTTTACATTTCAATTCATAGTTGTGGTTACATCAGGTAAATAAATCTACTTCATAAAAAGTTATAACCTATGCTCATATACCCCACTGACCAACAGAATCCCATATTTCCAGTCACCAGAGCTCTCTGATGTTGTTTTCAAGGACCACTAGCTCTTGCTTATTTTCCTTATATTCCTATCGTTACCGTTATATAATATTTATATTAAGTAGTCACCAGAGGACCACCATCAGTATAAGGGTTCTGATGTGCTAGAAACTGTGCAAATGCCTAGAGACACACTTGCCCTGCTCTGAGGAGCTTAAATATCTCACTAATTTTTAATTTCTAAATTTACTTTTCCTGAAAAAAGTTTTATTCAGGGAATCCTACATGTCTCCAAGATGACTTCATTCCCCACCAAGAATCAAAGCAACCCATTTGTTGATAGCAAGATCAGTTTCTCAGAAAGATACCACTAGTCTGGAGATATTCCTGCCAGTGGCATATGCCTTGGAAATGATCCTGTTTGTTGAAAATCATATGGTATAGAGGAATCCACATGGGCAATAGATACCAGTAAGATTACAGCAAAGCCTTCTGAACATTTTGAAGAAGCTGTTCTTTTGGTTTATCTTTTGCACAGTACTTCAGTGGTCTCTCAAGGAAAGGCACAGCCCCCACTATCATTGTCACTAGGCACTCAAGATAGGAATTCAGACATTCTCTCATCTATAGATGAATTGTCACCGTGAAGTGATATATGAAGCTGACAGGTTTTAAACCATCTGCACATAAGTCAATAAGGGCAGTTGTGTACTATAAAAGTCAGAACTGAAAGTTAACAGGGCTGCTAGCTAACAAAGGCCTATGGTGCCCTGATTAGCAAAAGAAAGAATACATATGAGAGGATTACCATCAGTACTTGTAAAAAGAAAAGGCGTACTTGTGGCACCTTAGAGACTAACCGATGTATTTGAGCTGTAGCTCACGAAAGCTTATGCTCAAATAAATTGGTTAGTCTCTAAGGTGCCACAAGTACTCCTTTTCTTTTTGCAAATACAGACTAACACGGCTGTTACTCTGAGTACTTGTAAACTATCTTCCCTATAGATAATCATTCCCCCCTCCCTCCCCCTCCCCCCGGCACAGAATATTTCAAAGGTAGAAACTTTAATTTGATGAGAGGGTCATTTCTCTCACTCCTGATTAAGCCTCTGCCAATATGTGTCATAATTCTGACCTGGCTATGTTGCTGTGGAATTCATGCAGTAGTGAATTAATTTAGTAGAACTATACTGCATAAAGCAATTTCTAAAGTCTTAAAATTATGTAGTCTATCATGCAGTCCAAACTGAAATGTTAATGATGCTGAATGGTATTGTAAAAAATCTGGGGTTTTAATGTGGTGTTTTACTGTTTTCCTACCTGCTTTGATGTAAAATATTATTATTAAAGTATCTGGTGGAGTAGAATATTGTAGTTAAGATGCTGCTTGTTCTTAGAAATCTTACTGCTAGGGTAGAAATCCATCAGTTCATGAAAATGAAATTGTGTGTGTGTGTGTGTGTGTGTGTATTATAAAATGCCATTAAATATAGTAGTTGCAAATAAATGTTAATTATATCTGCCTTGATATTTCACGGGGATATAAGCACTATTAAAATTCACATAACACAGAGTGACAGTTGGGCTAAAAATCCCTGACTAAATTTTATAACTGAGAACTTACACCAACATGACACACAGTATATTTTACAACAGTGAGATTCTAGGGGTACCTGGTGACATTTTCCATGTCAAGCATGCTGTCAGCTCACAGTGGATATCAGCAGAATGTCTGTGGTATTGTGTAACGCCGACAGACCCTGGTGGTCATGGGTGGGATTGAACTGGGGACCTCTGGAGCTTAGTGCATGAGCCTCTATTGCATGAGCTAAAAGCCAACTGGCTGTTAGCTAAGGCTGTAGAGCAGACTCATTTTATCTCTATCTCTCTCTAAGTGGGCTCAGTGATACCAGTCAGCTCTGTGTTCTTGGGGAACCTGGGTGCAGTATCCAGCCTGTCTAACTCATGAAAGACCCCCCACCCCCAGCCTCTGCTTAAACCAAAACCCATCCAGAAAAAAACTTGTGGAGAGCTATGAAGGGCAGATGGGAGGCATACTTAGACCCCTCCTGACAAGGGTGACAAGATTAAGACATCTCCATTAGCATACAGAATGGAAAACAGAGACAACTCCCCTAGCCTCATCTGCATGAAAGATGGGACAGGGAGACATCTCAATTTCCATAGAGAATGGAGAACAGAGAACCACACTGAACTCTGGGACCAGAAAAGCAGGGAAGCATGGCAACATGGGGCATATCTGCTCCAGATGTTAATGATCCCATGCCTGCACACACCCCAGCTCAGAAATTATCAGACCAATTCTAGTAATGAATCCTTGATTGATATCCAAAATACTGAAGCAGCCTAGTTGTATTGTGAGCTCCCTGGAAGAAAACACCACCCATAGCCAAGAGTGATCAGCTCCTATTGTCTAGCCTAAAGAAAACTCTTGAGTCATCAAAAAGAAAAGGAGTACTTGTGGCACCTTAGAGACTAACCAATTTATTTGAGCATGAGCTTTCGTGAGCTACAGCTCACTTCATCGGATGCATACCGTGGAAACTGCAGAAGACATTATATACACACAGAGACCATGAAACAATACCTCCTCCCACCCCACTGTCTGCTGGTAATAGCTTATCTAAAGTGATCATCAAGTTGGGCCACTTCCAGCACAAATCCAGGTTTTCTCATGCATCTGATGAAGTGAGCTGTAGCTCATGAAAGCTCATGCTCAAATAAATTGGTTAGTCTCTAAGGTGCCACAAGTACTCCTTTTCTTTTTGCGAATACAGACTAACACGGCTGTTACTCTGAATCTTGAGTCATCAGTTTACCTATAAACAAATCTAGTGTTCTCCCTTGAACCACTGTATTTTCTATACAAAAATTCCTACTCACCCTCCAGTCAGTGTTCTGATGCATGGACCCAAACTCCGCATCAGTTCCACTGGGACTCCATCTCCTGACTGATCGTGCTGGGGGCTCTGCCTGTCTACAGCACTCAAGACCCTGAGCTACCACCATCACCTGGGAACCCTGACCAGTTCAAGCTGCATAGAGTGGGAGAGATCCCTCTCTCTCTCTCTGTTCTCTTTTCTACCTCAGGTATTAACATTTAATAATGTACCTGATATGTTTGTTTAGCCTTCCTTGTGTAGTTATCACTATTAGTCAATAAATAACTTTTATGGTTAAGCTGGTTGCTTCTCTCTCTCTCTCTCTCTCCCTCTGAACTTTACTCTTTTGTGTTTTTAGCTTCCCCCATTTACTCTGCAGCAACGCTTCTTTTACCGAAGCTAAAGATCCCAGTAGCGCCCAAAAATACTGAGGGGTTTGCTCATCAAGTGGGTTACTGCCAATACAATTGTGACGTGAAAGTGGGGAAAGGGACGTGTTAAACCTTTGGCATATAAGGGGTCAGGCAGCTGAAAGTGCTGCTTGACCCAGCCCATTGAGCACAGGGGCATATAAGGGGGATCAGCTTGAGAGTGCCAATTGACCTGGTCCACTCAGACTTGCTCTGTTAGTGTGTGTGTGTGTGTGTGCGCGCATCTGGTTCTAGGGCCGGAGGAACCCAGCCCCGGGGAACCTAGGGCCTGCAGGATAGCTCCATTGGGAGGGGACTTGCAGAAGGAAGGAGTGGAGCTCCATATGAACACACAAGTGACATAAGCAGCACATTAATAGAATTACAGAACCCCCCGCCTCCCAGAAGAGTAACCCTAATGAATGAGCATACCCCAAAGTAACGGGCATATCTGGTAACATCAGTGCCACTAGATGGGACAGACCCCCACACCCAGATATGTGGGTTACAATTGTACACTATAAAAGTGATATGATTGGCTGAAGAGACTTCTCTCTAAATTAATTTATATTTCATGACTATAGAGATAATTCATCAATCTGATCATCTCTATGTTAGTCAGCAAAATATAAGGTTTTAAAATCCATTTTATAAAATAGGAAAGAACAAGTGCTACATGCTATTCTCAGATATAGATATATGGGTGTGTGTGTGTGTAAGTCCATTGTTGTGTGTGTATTTGAAGACAGAATGTGACTCTTAATTTAGGTTAATCTTCTCCTACTTTCTACTGTCATGGAACCACATCACTATGAAAAGCAGTAATTGTACTGCAAGTTATTATATGACATTATTATTGTTTTCCTCCATTTTCAACACTGACTTTCCATAGAATATCAAGTAAAATTTGAGTTCTCTGTCCTTATCTTCATGGTGCTCAACGGCCGGAGCCCAGAATACCTAAGAAACTCTGGAATAAGGATCATTGTGGAGAACTCTGCCTCTTGGGCATAATGGACCTGTCCACAGCAAGAATAAAGTTCCTTTGTACTGAAGACAGAGCTTTCTCTGGGGGCAGTCCTAGGCTGTGGGAAAAAAATCCCACAGGATCTAAGAACCACCTATACCACTTTGAGCACAAGGCACACTTCTTTGACCTTGACTTCAATAACACATCCAGTGCACATAAGACATCAAATAAATGTTTAAAACCTCACAATTTTTCCTTTGGACAGCAAATAGGAGAAAAGGGTCAGGATGGGGAAAGAAGAAAGAGTCACATATGACACTTTTCAGAGTAACAGCCGTGTTAGTCTGTATTCGCAAAAAGAAAAGGAGTACTTGTGGCACCTTAGAGACTAACCAATTTATTTGAGCATGAGCTTTCGTGAGCTACAGCTCACTTCATCAGATGCATACCGTGGAAACTGCAGCAGACTTTATATATACACAGAGAATATGAAACAATACCTCCTCCCACCCCACTGTCCTGCTGGTAATAGCTTATCTAAAGTAATCATCAGGTTAGGCCATTTCCAGCACAAATCCAGGTTTTCTCACCCTCCACCCCCCCACACAAATTCACTCTCCTGCTGGTGATAGCCCATCCAAAGTGACAACTCTTTACACAATGTGCATGATAATCAAGTTAGGCCATTTCCTGCACAAATCCAGGTTCTCTCACTCCCTCACCCCCCTCCAAAAACCCACCCCCATACACACACAAACTCACTCTCCTGCTGGTAATAGCTCATCCAAACTGACCACTCTCCAAGTTTAA
The DNA here is from genome assembly GCF_965152235.1 of Eretmochelys imbricata. Classification (NCBI taxonomy): domain Eukaryota; kingdom Metazoa; phylum Chordata; order Testudines; family Cheloniidae; genus Eretmochelys; species Eretmochelys imbricata. The sequence continues at coordinate 189,988,221 of NC_135572.1, read as the reverse complement.
ATCCAAGTTAAACCAGAACATCTGGGGTGGGGGGGGTAGGAAAAAACAAGAGGAAATAGGCTACCTTGCATAATGACTTAGCCACTCCCAGTCTCTATTTAAGCCTAAATTAATAGTATCCAATTTGCAAATGAATTCCAATTCAGCAGTTTCTCGCTGGAGTCTGGATTTGAAGTTTTTTTGTTTTAAGATAGCGACCTTCATGTCTGTGATTGCGTGACCAGAGAGATTGAAGTGTTCTCCGACTGGTTTATGAATGTTATAATTCTTGACATCTGATTTGTGCCCATTTATTCTTTTACGTAGAGACTGTCCAGTTTGACCAATGTACATGGCAGAGGGGCATTGCTGGCACATGATGGCATATATCACATTGGTGGATGTGCAGGTGAACGAGCCTCTGATAGTGTGGCTGATGTTATTAGGCCCTGTGATGGTGTCCCCTGAATAGATATGTGGGCACAGTTGGCAACGGGCTTTGTTGCAAGGATAAGTTCCTGGGTTAGTGGTTCTGTTGTGTGGTATGTGGTTGTTGGTGAGTATTTGCTTCAGGTTGCGGGGCTGTCTGTAGGCAAGGACTGGCCTGTCTCCCAAGATTTCTGAGAGTGTTGGGTCATCCTTTAGGATAGGTTGTAGATCCTTAATAATGCGTTGGAGGGGTTTTAGTTGGGGGCTGAAGGTGACGGCTAGTGGCGTTCTGTTATTTTCTTTGTTAGGCCTGTCCTGTAGTAGGTAACTTCTGGGAACTCTTCTGGCTCTATCAATCTGTTTCTTTACTTCCGCAGGTGGGTATTGTAGTTGTAAGAAAGCTTGACAGAGATCTTGTAGGTGTTTGTCTCTGTCTGAGGGGTTGGAGCAAATGCGGTTGTATCGCAGAGCTTGGCTGTAGACGATGGATCGTGTGGTGTGGTCAGGGTGAAAGCTGGAGGCATGCAGGTAGGAATAGCGGAAAGTAGGTTTCCGGTATAGGGTGGTGTTTATGTGACCATTGTTTATTAGCACTGTAGTGTCCAGGAAGTGGATCTCTTGTGTGGACTGGACCAGGCTGAGGTTGGTGGTGGGATGGAAATTGTTGAAATCATGGTGGAATTCCTCAAGGGCTTCTTTTCCATGGGTCCAGATGATGAAGATGTCATCAATATAGCGCAAGTAGAGTAGGGGCTTTAGGGGACAAGAGCTGAGGAAGCGTTGTTCTAAATCAGCCATAAAAATGTTGGCATACTGTGGGGCCATGCGGGTACCCATAGCAGTGCCGCTGATCTGAAGGTATACATTGTCCCCAAATGTGAAATAGTTATGGGTAAGGACAAAGTCACAAAGTTCAGCCACCAGGTTAGCCGTGACATTATCGGGGATAGTGTTCCTGACGGCTTGTAGTCCATCTTTGTGTGGAATGTTGGTGTAGAGGGCTTCTACATCCATAGTGGCCAGGATGGTGTTATCAGGAAGATCACCGATGGATTGAAGTTTCCTCAGGAAGTCAGTGGTGTCTCGAAGGTAGCTGGGAGTGCTGGTAGCGTAGGGCCTGAGGAGGGAGTCTACATAGCCAGACAATCCTGCTGTCAGGGTGCCAATGCCTGAAATGATGGGGCGCCCAGGAGTTCCAGGTTTATGGATCTTGGGTAGTAGATAGAATATCCCAGGTCTGGGTTCCAGGGGTGTGTCTGTGCGGATTTGATCTTGTGCTTTTTTAGGAAGTTTCTTGAGCAAATGCTGTAGTTGCTTTTGGTAACTCTCAGTGGGATCATAGGGTAATGGCTTGTAGAAACTCGTGTTGGAGAGCTGCCGAGCAGCCTCTTGTTCATATTCCGACCTATTCATGATGACAACAGCACCTCCTTTGTCAGCCTTTTTGATTATGATGTCAGAGTTGTTTCTGAGGCTGTGGATGGCATTGCGTTCCGCATGGCTGAGGTTATGGGGCAAGTGATGCTGCTTTTCCACAATTTCAGCCCGTGCACGTCGGCGGAAGCACTCTATGTAGAAGTCCAGTCTGCTGTTTCAACATCACTTAATGGACATCTGGAAGGTGCTTAGATACTACGGAGATGAGGAATGTATACAAACCCAAATAGAATTATAGCAAGTTTAGCTGAATGTATGTGCAGTTGGAGCTTAGAGAAACACTGCTACAGGATGACAGAAACCTTGCAGAAACCATTGTCTCAGATGAGTTGTGACAGAGAAAAGTTAGTACTGAAAAATCAGATCAGGGAGTGCTATGAGACTCTGGCTCAAGCACTCTAAATAGTGTAAGGCAGTATGAAAGCTCAGTGCGGGAGGTCTAGATGAAAATGTGTTCTACCATATACTTAGGCCCAAAACTCCAAGTCAGAATGAGCCATGCTTCGTGCAGAATCTAAGGGAAGGCAAAGGGAGCTTACAGCCACATTTAATTCTAGGTGCAGCTGGGAGTTGCTCTGGCCCTCCTTGGTGAAAGCAGGAGCAGCCTTGCCTCAGGGTTCTTCTAACATACATCAGCTTGTCACAGCTCCTAATGGCCATTACATTTCCTAGGGAACTGCCAAAGCTCCAGATGCTCCAGGTGTGTCCCTCCTGCTGCAATCACAGCCCCAACATGCTCTTACACTGCTACCGGTAGTGGTGGTGGTAGAGAGTCAGCTATGCCAGCTCTACAGCATGCAGGGATTCCTTTATACAAGAAGATTCTTTGGCTACCCTATAAGGGGAGCTTTATGTATCCAGAGCTGAAGATCTGCTCCTTAAACTACAGTACTTTGATCAAAATAAAAAAAAACTTTTCTTACATTCCCATGACAAAGGAGAAATGGCAGCTAGAGCACTTAACAGGAAAAAGGAAAAATGTGAATGGGGTATTTTAAATGTTTTAATGGCTTTTAATTTAAAATGTATACACATTATCATGAATAAATAAATAGCCTGTATGGTTTTTAAAAGCTACACGGTAAAACAAAATTATGTTGGTATGTATGGGGGTCATTAGACTGGCAAAACCATTTTCGGTTTGAGAAATTCTTCTGAAGCCAATCTGAAAGTTATCCTCCCTCGAAGAATAAGTGCAGTGATGTGTCCAGTCAGCTGTGTGGGCTGATCTGCAGCCCATTGACATTCATGGAGTCACTCACATCAACATCAATGGGCTTTAGATCAGATCTGCTCTGTACTACTCTTGTGGGATAATGGGCTATAGGCCACATTCAGCTCTCAGTTACTTCAATTTACTCAGGTATAAATCCACTGAAGTCAATTTAAACAAGCATACTAGATAACAGAATCTGGTCCATTTGATTCTATTCCATGCTTCAACAGAACAAAAGGGGCTGACTCTAATCTAATTTACACTGGTTTTACACCATTGTTAATCTAAGGATTTCAGTGGGTTTCTATTTCATAAACCCTAGCATCAATGAAATCAGAATCAAATTGTGAGTATGCTGGGCCAAATGCATCCTTTGTTTAACCACAGCAATTTTGGTGGGTTTACACCAAGGATTTGGCCCATCAACTGATACACACATATTCAGGAGTGTATTACATATAGTTTCAGAGTGTGTTGCATTATGCAATTCTGAGTTAATACCTACAATATAGGATATCTACCCATCTTCATTTTAATAGCCATCACAGACTTTTACTTTGTAACTCTCACTGATTACCCATAACACCCACAATTCTTCAGTCACACTTCAAATTCTCTGTTTTAGATAAGAAATTAATGGTGCTCTAATTGGATACTTATAGTCAGTTAAATACTAATTGAAAGGCTTACTTGAGATACTCAGTATAAAGTGTTATTAATTTTTCTAATTTAAAAACAAACAAAGTATCAAGCATTTTGCAGAAGTCACTTTATAAACTGTATTGAGATTTTTCTTTCTGAAAAGACGATTTTATGGTATTCCTCTAGTGGCACAAGCCTGTTATTAGAGCACACCAGGTTTGAATTAAATGTTAATTCTTTGACATTATACAGAGAACTCCTGAACCAAAGATAGTAAAAATATATCCCATGATAAAAAATTATCTAGGCAATTAAAACAATATTTTAAGGTTGCCTTTAAAGAGTTCATCTTTGTATATCAAATAAATCCCCACTTCATTTAAAATATTGAGGGTCCAATCCTATAGTCCTCATGCAAAATAATGTGAAAAAGGTACCTTTTGATGTTTTTTATAATTCAAGACAGTAAAAACTATGCAAGTCTCATCGTCTTTTGGGGGTTGCTGTGTGTGCAATAGGGAAGTTTTTTATGGATACATAATCATACTGAAGTGACTTTTAGTGTGTACTGCTTTTCAGATGTTTTCATAGCATTTTAAATATGGTGGGTTTTGTCCTCTATAGCAATTCAAGAGAAGTGAAAAGTGCTTTACAAAGCAAGAAATAAAATACTCCATATTTTATATATGTCTCTTAAAATTGGGGTTGTTTAAAAAAATAATTCCTTGAAGTCCCCAGATTTAACCTCAGAAGGCCATATTCCACCTTCATGTAAAATAGGCAGAATTCTTTCGATTTTAATAGCACTGCACCCAATACTGATACCAGGACTGAATTTGCAGTATAAGGCCTGAGGCTTATCCCACTTACATTAGTTTTTCAACTGGTGTATTTACACTGGCTTAAATGGATTTTCCCTGATCTACAATAGTGAAATGAGAGGAGAATTTGGGCCTATGTTTGTTGTGTGTGGGGGTGGGTGGATGGGGGGGGGGGGGTGTCATTTGGTTTTAAATAATTTCATTATCTATTTCTTTGGCAAATACATTCTTTGGCAACTACTTTTAAGGTTTTGAAAGATGCATACTTTCAGTTTTGAAAGATGCATACTTGTCTTCTGATGTATATTACTTACATTTCTTACATGTTGTGAAGTACCCTGAAACTTGTGTATAGTATTGCAAAACTCAATATAATCAGAGCTTGTGGCCTGGTATATCTTTAAGGCAAGACCAGTAGCAACAGGTAATGTGAAGACAATTATAATAGCTATCTGTTCCCATGATAGCAATAGGAAGTGGGAGTCAGATTAGGTAGAATAGCAAGAGTCAGCATTGTTATGGCAGTTGTAATGTGTTTAGATTGCTTCCTTTGAAATTGCTCTGAAAGAACAGTTATGCAAGTGAATATTATGTCCAAATTGTGCCCAAAGCAATATTTGTCTTTTTCATTCAAATGCAACTGCACGCAACCTGAGCTCACAGGCCATTACCTTTCTTTTGGTACATTACTACTAGTAGTAAATATAATTCACAGCTCTTCTATGGTGCTTTATATTAGTAGATTTCAAAGTACTTACAAAGAAGGTATCAGCCCCATTTTACAGATGGAGAAACTGTGGCATAAGAGGTGAGGTGACTAATCCAAGGTCACTCAGCAAATCAGTGGCAGAGACAGGAATAGAAGCCAGATCTCCTGAATCCCTGTCTAGTGTGCTAGCCACTGATCATTTAATAAGGTTCTGTTGAAAAAAAAAAACAACCCCACACTCTGATGACCCAGAATCTTAAACCTTTTTACTTCTTTTTCTCTTTAGTCTGTCTTACCTACATGCATTTTTAATCAGAAAATTTTATTCCGTTTACATTGTTTCTGCCCATATATTTGTGTTTAGTAGTGTATCTCATTTGGTTCATAAAAACAACATAGTTTGCATTCTGCATATATAAAGTTATTTTAAAAAAAAATTGAAATGGACCCTCCAATCTGGATAAAAGCATATTAATGAACCATTAACGTGCATCAGCAAGGTCGACAGGGACAGCTAGTGAACAGCAAGCTAGTGCAGATAGATTCGCACCCAGCTTGCCATAAACAAATTGTTCATGTACCTGCAGAGAAGTGCTAAGCTGCATCTGGTTGCCCATGTCCCCCATGTGGCCGTTCTAAGAGCTAGGGATGGCCAGAGCACAGTAGTATCCCAGCCACACCCCTTTTTGGTCTGAGAATTCCCTCATACTAGAAGCCAGAAGGTAAATTGGCACAGAGCTTCTACACTGATTTTATGTTACCCAATGAATCAACCTACATGGGGGGAATCCTTAAGGATGAGTTAGCAAAGGGCCATAAAATTGACCTACGCCAAAGTAGTGTAAAGGGGCCACAGTGGGATAATAATCTGGCTCATTTGACTGCAGTGGAGTTATTCTAGATTCACACTGATGTAGTGAGATCAAATTCTGGCCCATTGCCTTAAATGTCAGTAGAATAGATATTCAAAGAGTATAATAAGTTTGAGTACCTGGAGCTTTATGCTTGTCGAAGGGTTCCTCTAGTCTGTCACCTCTTATAATCTTTCCCCTCTATTTCCTTTTCTCCCCTGGCTGCTTCCATTTCTACTGCCCCATAACCATGCTGTCTGCATAATGGGATTTCAAAGTTAAATTTACTGAATTAGATAATTTCAGTTTGCCTCACAGCACATCTGGGCTTTGCTCCTGTCCCTTAAAACTAGCTCTGAGATAGAGAAATTTGCTCATATATTACAAGGAACCCACTCTCTGAAAGAGGGAAGGACAGGATATTTATTCCAGGTATTGCCGCAATTCTTAGATAAACCTGAGAAATGTTAAAACTCCTATTGACTTTAATGGGGCCAGGATGTCACCTAATGTCTTTGGGAAGAATCCTTCATTTTCCAGAAGAACATTCTGGACCTCACAGGTAGATTATTTTTTTTCCCCTTGGAATGGATCTAGTGGGCATGAAGTACCTGACATTTCTGACAGGAGAAAAGCAGTACCACTCCAGAGCACTTTATTTTGACTCCCCATGTTTCCAAGCAGTCACGGCACTGTTTATATGCAGAATGGGAGAACTGGTTTGGTTTAACAGAGTGGGAGAACTGGTTTGGTTTAATAAGAATCACAGACTGGGAAGTACTTGTGGCACCTTAGAGACTAACAAATTTATCTGAGCGTAAGTTTTCGTGAGCTACATCTTATGCTCAAATAAATTTGTTAGTCTCTAAGTGCCACAAGTACTCCTGTTCTTTTTGTGGATACAGACTAATACGGCTGCTACTCTGAAAGACTAGGAAGTGTAAATGAAGGGTGTTCTCTGGGTGGCACTCATAGCATGGGATGGCTCTGCAGGCTCCCTACCTCAGGTTCCTTTCAGGTTCTTTGCAATAATTGACTCAGAAAGCAGAATCCTTAGAATAAGATTTCCTTACATGAGATTTCATTTATTGAGTCTTTTCCCAACTGTAGACCCTGTAGTCCCACAACCCTCCTTCCTGGCTCTTTGTGATAATCCAAACAAGATTCTACTCCTTCACACAGGAGTCCCACAGCTCTCCTGATTTCAGCCCTTCTTGGGCTCTTTTCATTCTCGTTCTCTCTGCCACCTCCTGGGCTCCTTTGGGGTATTCCCTGATCTCTACTAAACAGCAAATCTCCAGTAAGACTAGCTTCTCTGAAGTCTTTCCTTTTCCCTCTGCAGTCTCATGTATCCCCTTTCCAAACTGTTCTGAGCCCCTCTTTAAGAAGTCCCTATCCCCAACCCCAGCTGGGACTGATAGCTCCAACTAAGTTGGGCCCAGGTGGACTCAGCTGAGCTAAATGGTCCTTACTGATAGGCATCTAGTTAGTCACAAGAGGACTGGCCCTGTTCCCTCTTAAAGCAACTAGGCACCTTGTGACAGGAAGCAACTATTTATTTATGCCACCACCAGGATGTTGGAGGGCTCACTAGAATTAATCTTTCCTGGAGTCTCACCTTATTCATTAATGAAAAATAGAGTAAACAGCAGCCCTCATAGACATGGGTCATTTGAAAGCCTCTCTTCACCAAGAAATAATCAGTAAGATGTCGGGTAGGCAAATAACATTCAGCAGAATAAGCAGATTTCAGCAAGGACCATCCCGAAGATTTCAGCCCAATGAGTGCAGCATATTATGACAACCAGGGCATACCTTTACATGCATGAGGATTATTCAGTGGAGTATTCAGTGCAGGTGTCCATGTTCACATAGAGATTCTCTGCCTGCCTTTGGCAACTTCACCTTGCTTACGTTTAAAGGTTGTTTTTAGAGAAAAGCATATTGAGTAACAAATTTGACTTTGACTATACTGTCAAGGTTTCAGGGCAGCTGCACCAGTATGCCCCCTCTTTGGTTCCTCGAGGGCACACTCTTAAAGTGTTTGGCTCCCAGCCATCACCTCTCTGGGTTGGAGACCCACATCTCATTTGCACCTCACTGGCGGTTTTAAGGCTGCACAGTTCCCTGATTTACAATGTGATATCCCCAGCAAGTCAGACCTCCTAAACAGGCCAGTGCCTGTGCTCTCCTTTCTCTCTGAAAGCTACGACTATTGTATGATAGTTCCTTCTAAGCAAGCAGGTTTATTCTTAAGGTAAAAGCAATATAGCGAAAACATATTAAAAACAATAAGAGAACCTACACACATGCTAGAAAGCTTACCAGAAACCACCCCCAAATCTAGTCTATGGCTCGGATACATTTTAGTCCTTCAAATCCTTTAGTCCACAGCTGGTTTTCCTTGTGTTTACAAATTCATACATCTTTGATCAAGAGTCAGCACCCCAACTGAGCAGATCAGACATTTCTTTATACAGCTTGGGTCCTTGATCTTGGCCTTCTGTAACAGATAATCACCAGACAATGACCCTTGCCCTAGGGCAAGGCTTTAAAAGGCTGGGTGTTTGCATAACCAGACTTGGGTAAATTGCATTGCACTCTCCCTGGGGATTCCCCAGGAAATCCACTTACCACTTTTTATCCCCAAACTCCCACTTGTCTGGCAAATTGTATATGTATAAAACTCCTAGGATTTATATCACTCACATCTCCCCTCTAGAGAGGTTACATACAAGCCTGGCCCACAATAACGCATGCACTTAATATGATAAAGTCCTTCAATGTTATGGCAATTTCCTGCAATGTCACACATACCTCCCCTTTGGGTTAATACAACCTCTTTTTCAACAATGTGGCTGTAAAGTAAGCAAGCCACATGTATCTACCTGCTCGCTTTCAAGTGATGTGAGAGGTAGCATCTTTTGTGATGTAATTGCACTCTTCTTGAAACAAAGGGATATAAATTGTACTGTTTTTGCTAGCTGTGGGCCATGTATCAGAGAGGAGATTCTGGTACAGAGAGCTGAATTCTCTCCCACATATATCCCATATCAAGTGATTAAGATTTCCATTAGCATCATTTCTAGCATCATTCTGGCCACAGGCAAGGTAAAAGAAAAGAGATGTGTAATGGAGCAAACATAATGAAAAATGACTGATATACCCTGATTCTTCACAGTGCACTGCCTTCCAATAAGGAGTATTTAAATGCTATTTTACTTGGGAAAAGCAATGAAATAAAGCATCATCCTCCCTTTCCCCTCCCTCCCCCCATATACATATCTTAATACATTGGATTGAGTAGGAGAACAAGCTGGATGCTGGGGTAAATAAATGGCAAGAGTATGACTAATGGATTTTATTCACTTCCTTGTGCTTTTGGTGCCACATCTGATAAACCTTAAAAAGAACCTGATTTTCAGAGAGTGTGTGCTCAGCACTATCTGAAAAATCAGACCCTGTTAAGATGTGTCAAGTTGGGCAAGCAAGATCACTAGTCACTTTTGAAAATCTAGGCCTTGACTTCTTATATAGAGTGATCGTTTCAGGATATCTTTGATCTAAATCACCAGTCCTAGACAAGTGTTGGGAGTAGCAGAACTTAACTGGTAAATATTTAGGTCCAAATCCTGAGGTGCTTACTCTGTCCTTATTCAGGACAGTCTTTCATTGAGTTAAATTTAAATGTGCTTGAATGATGACTGTATAAGAACCAAGTTAGGGACCTCAGGATTTAGCCCTCCTTTGATTCAGCATGGTCAATAAAAAGGTGCTTAACTTTAAGCATGAGTAGTCCCATTTATAAGGGACTGGGACAAAGGCAGTCTGGACTAGCAGTCCCAGCTGCACTGGTGTCCACAAGTCAAGGACCGCCACAAGGCAATAGTCAGCAAGCCAGGATCAATAGGCAGGAGTCAGGGTCAGAGTCAGGCTGGAGTCAGAGATCAAAGATAGTTACCAGGTCAGAATCAGGAGGCAAGAGTCAGGGTTAGAAACAAGTTGATATCAGAGACTAGAGATCAGAAAGCAAGATAGGGGTCTTGCACAGCAACAAGTCAGAAGCCTGCATGGCTCTCCAGAGAACTTTCTGGAGCATCCTCCATGGTTAAATAGTGAGCATGGGCCAATCAGTGGGCCACAGGGTGCTGTCACTCTGGACCCTTTGGGGGGTACTTCCTGCAGTGCCCAATCTCCCCCGTGCTCCTTTGATTTAGTTCTGCATAACCACCTTACATCCTTAATATCAATGGAACTATTCATGTGCTTAAAAGTTTCTTGCTTCTCCCTATGTTTGTTGAACTAAGATTTGGGTGGTGGTTTTTTTTTTAATACATTTTAAAAGATTCGGGGGGGAAGGGGAGGCAGGCACAGCTCTGTTTTCTTCCAGAGGTCCCTAAGTTCAGCTTTTGGGTGGTACAAAAGAGAAAAATCCGCTCTGTGCTAGGAGTCAGCCAAAAGGGAGGCTGGAATAAACTAGGATATGAAAGTTTGAAGGTTTTATAGATCATATCAAAACGTTTTGGCCTTAGTGATAGGAAACTCCTCTGAGAACTTATGCTAATATCTTTGTTCAGTGGAGAAAAGAGGATAGAATCAAATCAACTGACAATACTGAACACAATAAGAATTGTGCCAAGTGCTAACAGTAATGTGGAAAAAAAAATTTAAAAACTCAGTTAATTAAGCCATTGAATAATAGAACTTTGTGTTTCTGTAACTCAATAACATTTTCATTTAAAATATTTATTAAGCATCCTGTGTTCACTTGCAGTCAAGGATTTCAAAGAAAATGACAATGGTAATGTTCTTTCTAAATGATCTTTGCCTGTTATGACTTACTGTAGGCTCTCTTTTACTCATCTGCTTACAATACGGCCAGTTTCAATGAAGGTAATAAAAGAAATGATATGGGACCTATTCTCATCCTCCAGTGATATTTCTTTTCCCTAGACTAGAATATCAAGACTTCAGAAAATGCAACTGTCTGCTTATTTTTATGTGGTGACTACTATCATAGTCATTTTAACACACTCACATTATTTACCATATGTTCGTTGTTTAGCCAAAATAGATTTTCTACATAGTTCATTTGGACACTTAAGACAAATAAGCTATTTATTCCCATCACTTTAATGTTTCAGCTACTAGAATATTAAAAAGAAAGTATTTTTCACAAGAAAATGTGTTCTCAGATATTCTCTAATGTAATATATTTTTGAATAATGGTACTTTGCTTTATTGCCCTCTCTAAAAAAAGGAATTACTTATGTTCCTTGCTCTTTTTCAAGGTCTTACATCATGATGTAAGAGCTTTAAAGACACTCAGTATTCTCTTTCAAAATTAACTCTGACAAACACCTTTTTCAGTTGACAGGTATCTTAGAAATGGTTACTTCAGAAGAGAAACTGTCTACAGCTAGCTATTAAAAGCATTAACAGGAAAAATCTGACTAACTCAACACTTCCTACAACATATTAAGGTGCAGCACTGTAAGATTTATGTCTGAAACGATGGGGCAAGCCTTTTATAAAGCCATATCCAAGATGTGAATAGTGGAATAAAAGGGGTATAAATAAAGATCTACTCTGACCATTTCATTTCTGGAAGATCCATCTTGTTATTTTTTTCGTTCAATAGCACATAGAGGTCCACGTAATGATCAGAGCAGCATCGTGCTAGATGCTGTACAAACATGTAATATAGGACAATTCCTTTCCTGAAGAATGGACAGTCTAAATAGAAAAGACAGGCAAAGGGTGGGAGAAAGCAGTTATCATCATCTCTGATTTAGAGAGTGGTAATTAAAGCACAAAGTAGTTCCATTAAAGTGACTTGCTCAAGGTCCCACAGGAAGTTTACAACACATCAAAGAACGGAATCCAGATACCCAGAATCCCAGTCCAGTGTCTGAACCCCAAGACTATCTTTCTTTATAGGTTAGGTATTCCTTTCCAGAAAAGTACAATTCTGGACAAATTAAGTTTGTTGCTGCTTTTAAATGTATTGTGAATTGATAAATTCGTATTCATTGAATCTACAGTCAGTTTTTTCTTGTTCATTATAAAATATGAGATCATCATGACAATAAGTGACTATTCCTGAAAAAAAATTGCATTATTTCCTTACTCCAGCACCTCTCCACCCAAATCTATTTGATGTTTTGTCATTTATTCTAAACAGATAACATTATTTTTCATCTGTGTTTTATTATTTAGCAGGGTGTAGTTTACACTCATCTTTATATTTCTGTGTCACACATTACAATGGATCATTTTGTGGTAATTGAGCATGCTGGTTAGCCATCATATATGGATTCCAGATCTTACACTGAAATGTACATACACTCAATGTATCCTGAAAGATCAGTATCCCACCCTGCAATATTAGTTACAATGCAAACACAAAATAGCAGGCAGAGGTCTAGTAGTTTTGTCATTTTTGAGGTGCAGATTGTCTTGATTTCCATCCAATATTCTCTTGATAACTTTAGAGGTATCAGACACACATTATATAGGGAAAAGTGTCTCATGTTTAGACACAGCAGCTTCTGCCTTGCACATGATTTTATTATAAGAATTAAATAAAACGTGTGCCGTCACTGAAAGTCATGTTTCCTAGGCATGAAATGTATCTTGCTATTTAATTTCCTTTTTTATATAAAATAAATTGACAATAGTTGTATTATCGTTAAAATTACGCCTGGCTAATGGTGGGGTGCACAAGGTAGGACGGGAGGTGCAGGGAAAGGTGCAAGAAGCTTTTCCTGTATACACCACCCATACAGAAACCCAGCACAGACATACAGACTGATCAATGGGCTTTGGGTCAGGTCACACTCCTAGAGCTCACACAATCCTAGGGGATGTGCCCTGCTAACACTCCAGGGGAGTTCGAAAGCAGAGAAGGAAGAGGCAGGGCCATGCCCTATCCCTTGGCAATTGCAGAAGGGAGGCAGCACCTGTCTTGGGGATGGTGCAGCAGACTCCTCCCCTCCTTGTGGGAATTAAGGAAGGGGCTATAGTTCTCTGAGACACAGTCCCTTCCAGAGCACCTCCTCCTGCTGGAGAGTACCTGCACACCACCCCTAATGCAAGCTGATGACTATCATGAGCAATTGATCCCTTTGTTAAACGAATGGATTCCTCTTATAACAACAACAATTAGCGATCACTTGAAATTATGGAATGTTAACTGCTATTTGTCGATGACACTGTAGGTGTTTTGTTAGGGCCAAATTCAGACTTTCAGCGGAGTTGCACATTTTTATCCAAAGTCTAAATTTTGCCACTAACGTTTGGGGATTTGAGCCCTGGATATGAATTACTCTCTCTCACGCACACACACACACACTTTCTTGAGATATTAAAGCCTTGGCTCAATAATTATTTTAATTTTGTCAGGTACCCATAAAAAATAACTTTATTGAAGGAGAGATTATTTTTATTAGAATCTACCCAGCGGAGTTTTCCAAAAATATTTTTGCTGGCCTTTATCATTATTTGTTTGTTTATAACAGTACCCACTCTATGTAGCAGTGTTCCTGACAAACAAGGACCCTGTCCAGTCCAGGAGATCAGAGGTTTTTGAGGCTATATAGAGAGCAATACTGGAAATGTGGTGGTTATTACTAGCTTTGTTCTTAGTAATTACACGTAGTCAGCTTTGACTAATTAAGGACATTGAGTCTCAGATTTTTACACTAATGTCACTCCTTTAACTTCCGTGGAGTAACTTCTGCTTTACACTGGTGCAAGCAAATTTCAGAATCAGGCTCTTCTTTTTTTTAGAATGACTTGCATACCTTCTGTTCTGTTGCCATCATCAGTTCTCCTGAAGAAAATCTTGAAGCTGAATTATGGTGAAAATAGGTAAAAACAAACATGCACAGATGGTTTTTTCATCATTCATAAGAGAAAAACATACAGTACAGTGGCTTATTTATTTATAATTGAACCTTTATATCTCTAAAAGAAAAGAATGATAAATTGCACCCTAATTGTGCCAAAATGCTTACAGTTTTCACCATATTGTCATTGTCCAATAGTTTTAGAACATGAATTAAACTTCAGAGAACTTATGAATACTAACATAAAAAAAAAGGCTCAGGAATGGTATCCAAGCATTGTGTTGAGGCTCATTCGGAATCACTCACTGGGAAAATCTGCACAGAAATGTCACACATGGCTGAGCTCAAACAAGTGTTTCTAGTCCCTTGCCCCTTTATTATCACTAAATTCATTCTCAGATCCTGAAACCCAGTAATTAAATGAATGAATTTGCTATCAACTGTAACTGGCTTATCAACTGTAATATCACTCGTCCCATTTTTTTAGGCCTGCTCTCCAAACCCTTTTTGTATCAGTATTATTGGTAGAACCCTAATGTGGTCGCAGTTAGACTGGGTTAAAGATGCTTTATTCTGATGTATCTTATTTGCCTTCTTGTACAGGAATTAGCTGTACCAGTATAAGCACGGTTGCACAAGTATAATTGTGTCTACACTAGGAGGAGGGCATTTTACTGTTTTAACTATACTGGTATACAACTTTTGAGTGTGGAAAAGACCATCCATTTATTTGCTTCTACCTCATGGCAAGAGTTAAGCACATTTTTATCTTTGATTGGATACAGTGGATCCATCTCAGAATATTGAGGCCCAAATTCTCAAACATATGTTTACTGTTAGGCAGTGATGCTGCCATGGGAGCCCCCCAAGTGGAGACCAGAGCCTGAACAGAGCACTGCAACTTTAGTAGGGCCCCTTACTGGCACAGATGTCTACTAATGTGAACCTGATTGCAGCGCTGGGACCTGTTTAAACAAGTTTAACATTTTGGGCCACACTGAAAGTTGTTCAACCATTTTCTGTTGCTATGACATAACACAACAGGGCAATGAATGGGAAGGAAGATTACACTGATTGACTGCAAATAATAGAATACACATCCTCCATATACACTGTAACTGATGAACCTCTCTCAGAGAGTGATGGAGATTTTTGCACGCAAATATATTATATGTGCTCATGTTTTATATTAGCTCAGTCCTTTTACAAAAAGTTTGAGTCTTTCTGAGTCAGTAATATATTGCTGGAGGTGGACAGTATTCTTGTATTAAATCCTCTTCACTTTGATCTATCCTTGCAGATGGAGATATGCCTGAGATTTTCAAAGAGACAGCAAAATATTTTATTCATCACTGCTAGAGTTTTGTGTTTACAAAGCTACTTCAAAATATATGTTTTTAGGAAATCTGGGTTTTTAAACCAGTTATGTATGGTCACAAGATGATTGGGAAAGCATTAGGAGGTTGTGAATCATTCATATAATCAAAGGCTGTACCAGCTTGGTACATTGCAACTGAAAGGGTTTTAATTGGTTTTCATTACGCTTCTTAAGTTTGACATACGTTTGCTAATATATATATTTTTATGAGGACAGAACCCAATCCTACTACAGTTTCTAAATCTTTTTACACTACCATACAAGATACCTATTTGGGAGAATAATTGCTTTATTACAATCTGCAAACCAGAAGCAGAGAATTATTGTGATTGCTGGTAGTGAACAGGTAGGCTGAGTTCCAACTTCCATTGTAACACTCTTGTTCAGTTTCTCAAGAAAATTCCATTGAGTCTCAAATTTTCCATGTTTGGTCTTGGCCCAGACTTTTTTTTTATTTTAAATTCTGAGAATAATCAGTTCAGCTCTTTCTGACCTACATAACAAGGGGGGGGGGACCCCTTCATGTGCTGTACCTATATGTATCATCTACCTATATAGGTTCTTAAACAGAGCCTACTGCTAGGATATGCCACACAATCCAAATGAAATACTTGTGCTTACATAACAAAAATAGACAAACGTTAAAAACTTCCAACTTAGGTTATTTGATAATCCACTTTCAGATAGGAAAAAAAAAAAGAATACAGAAAACCGATTAAGGGATAAACTTTCAAAGGCACACATGGAACTGCAGCAGAGCAAAGAACAGGTGCTACTAGACTGAGTGATGCTGGGTGTTGGTCCTTTAAGGCAATGATGTTCTGGGTGGAGCACATGACCAAGTAACGTTCATGTGGTGAAGTTCAAGTGATAGTCATGTGACTTACAGAACTATAGGAGTCAGATATAAGACGAGTCTTGGCTCAAAAAGAAACCTGAAGGAGTAGAATTGTTGTGAGAATTGCTCCCTAGTAGTTGCCCAGAGATTAGTCAGATCTGGAGGATGACTAGTCCCCCAGGAGAGCTGGGGAGGACTGTACTCAATGAGGGGATTCAAAGAAGAGGTTATGGTAAAAACACAAACAGGGTTTCTGTGAGCAAAGGGTGGTGGGGACCAGGAAATCCTATGGTAGAGGAGGGACTTAATCCCCCACATGTCACAAAGATCTTGTTTTCATTAGGGGATAAAAAGCATGTGGTTAACGTGTTAGCTAATGCAAGTTAACAAAGATGAGATAAAACGCTTGTGCTGATGAGGCAGTTTGATAGTTTTCACACACAAATGCATATTAGTTACCATGCTATAAAAACACACCTTACTGTCCGTGAAGACTGTCAGTCTTTAACTCAACCTGCTAACCTCTGGAAAATGACAAACTGCCTTGTCTTCACTAGAATTATACCTTGAATTAGTTAATTTGGAGTTAACAACACACCTTCTTCCCCAGTGAGGACAGGGCTTGGTGAAGTGATATAGAAATACCCTGCAGCATTGAAGTAAATTAGACAAGAAAAAGAAACAAAGCTCAGGAGGACTAGATGGACATGTGGCCTGTGGACAGTTCACTGAGATGATCTGGAGAGCCTGGAAAGGCTGACAATGGACGACTGAGCGCAGGGTGGGCCTGGAAAACGATTGCAGTCAGTTGGAATTTTGCTTCTAGTCTGGAAGAGTAGAATTATGGCTCTGGAATGAAAGGTCAAAGGCATTACAGTGGCCTATAAGCCTGTGCAAGACAGACCGGGGAGGTAAACGGAGACACTGCACCTGAGGCCATGGCACCAGAGAGATGGTATACAAAGTTAGGAACACTGGCTGTCATTGACTTCCAATGGTAGCTGAGCAGTTAACTACTATCTATGCCTTTAAAGTTACAAATGTTTAAACTCACCACTTTATTTGCATGAACTATTTCCTTTTTCATACATTTTAAGGATGATGCACAGTGAAGGATGTTTTCTTTTAAAAGTGCCTCAGTCAAGGACTCTCTCTGTTAAAGACATTTCTCCTTTACCTTTGGGGACATGAGTGGGTGCAGATTTTAAAAACTCCTCCTGGACAAAATAATGTAGCAAGGCAAAAAGTTCAAAGTACAATGTTAAAATAAAACATTCCAACATCTTAAATAGTTTTGGCTGTTCCTGGCCCAGCCCTGAGGCTTCAGACTTCCTCTAGTGCTGTAGCTATATCAAAGTGCAGTGGGAATTAATTTTTCCCTTTTGACCTCCTAAAAAAATGTCAGTCTGTCTCAGTGTGAAATATTTGAGCTGCTTGTCCTTTTAAATGGGATAAACAAATGTACTTTTTTAATTTCATGCTTTCAGGAGTGGAAGAATAGGTAAGCGCCACAAGTGCTGGCTTTTTCCTTTCCCCGGGGGTGCTCAACCCCCACTTAGCCCCAGGCTCTACCCCCACTCCACCCCTTTCCCCAAAATTCCACCCCCACCCCACCTCTTCCCATTCCTGCTCCATCCAAGGCCCCACCCCAACCCCATTACCTCCCTGTAGCCAGACTCACTCAGGCTCACTCCCAGATGCAGTGTAGATGTACTCATAGAAGATCACAGCTTATTAATGATACTGGTTATTCCTAGATGCTGGGGTAGCCTCTGAGACCTTATCCACTCAGTAGCCTCCAGGATCTTATCCACTTGATTTCCAAAAACTCATGAACAACTTACTCTTTGCCTCATCTTACATTCCAGGACTATCTTATCCTAGCCCTGATAGAGGGCATGCTCCCAGGGCTAGGAGATTCTTTGCCTACCCTAGTCTGTTCTGGCCCCAGCTGGTCATCTTAACAGTTCAGATCCCCTTTTGGGGGTTTATCATTGTCCATTTGTAGGCTACTCCCCCAGTGGCTACAGGAAGTGGAGGATGCCCTTTCCCCAGCCCAGGGACCCTAACAGTAGCCATATCCCTTTAATGTAACTGCCCTCAATTCCCCAGCCCTCAACAATACTTCACCCTTACCTCAGGGCTTTCTATGTTCAGGCCCATCAGCTAGCCATGAGCTCTTCATTGCTCCCTCAGTCCCTGCCAGCACTAAATTGTCCATGGTCCCTTCAGCCCTCTAGGAACACCACTTCACTCCTCAGGCTCCAAGCAGCAACTGACTATCTCTAGCTCCAGTAGCTCACTTTGTACTAGCCTGCAACTCTCTGATTGGTTAGCCCTTTGCAGCCTCTCCTTCTGATTGGCAATTTCCTGTGCAGTCTCTCTATGCCTCTTGGAGGACTTTGTTCCACTGCTCCTTTCCTGGTATGGGTGTGGCAGGACATTGGCCTAGTCCACCCCATCACACCTTCACAACAGAGGAAGGTGAAGTAAGGCCTGCAAGCCACAACAGAGAGAAGGGGAATATGTCTGAACAGTAGGAGGCAAACTGGCTTGAAAATGGCTTTGTGATTGTGTCCAAAAGGAGACTCTTTTACCTCAAGCACATATACCCTAAGAACCCCACAACATCCTAAGGAATTACCCTAAGAAACTAGTTGTGAGGGTGCATGAAATTTTGGGATTTGACAGTGTTCTAAAGCATCTACTATTAAATTGTTGTTTCTCCCAGCACTGGAAACCATAAATGATGTTACTACCTTTCTGAAGAAACAGATCCTCAGGACCCATGTGGACGAAGATCTAATTGGGATTGGGAGTACACCTCTTATCTACAGATTTTGCACCAAAATATCTCGAAAATTTCAGAAACATGAGTCTTAAACGATCAGATTTGCATGACAAGGACAAGAGTCATTTAACAGCCTGAAAGAACATAGACAAAAAAAGAACATGGTACTAATACTAACCTGCAAATCTTCCTGGGATGTCTTATGGAAAGTGACTAGCAAGTTCTCCTACTGAAGCCTGCACTTCAGGATGAGGAATTGGAGGAGGTTTCCCTCTTGTACCCTGAAAAACTCAGTGAAAAAGAGTCAGGCATGTCTTTTGGCAGTGGGTCCACAGAGCATCTACAGGACTGAATCAAAAAGATACCAAGACAGTCAGACATTCATTTGAATAGTAACAGATGAGATTCTCCTATGCTTAGGGTTGGCAGAATGTTATTTGTTTTTATATAATGTCAGTGGAGAATATAAATATTGATTTCTAAGCATTTATTTTTAGAGATTTAAATTTTGAGAGCTGCAGGAAATTATGAGCAAGTCAGTCAATTATTTTAGGACAGTAGACACAGATTCAAAAAGTTAAAGTTTTATAACACTTAAATCACAAATTGTTAACAACATTTGTCAAAATATACAAAGTCAATAGCTAAGTCAAGCTCTAATATGTTCTCAAACAGCATTTTTCTTACTTTGCCTAGCTATACATTTTGATTATTATGGATGAAAATGTCTTATCATCAGTTTGTGTGTACAATGAAATTGACATTTACGGATAAAAATCTACCTCTGTGTTAAAATTCTGTTCTCAAAGCCTCTAACTTAGGAGTCAATGATTAAAATTAGTCATTGTGCCTAACTACCTTGCTGAATTTGACATTGAGGGGTGGGGAGAAAGAGAGGTGCAGTGGGGTGAGTGAAATGTTGATTTCCACTGTTATTCTGTTTTTCTTGGATGAATAGCTAACTAATAGGTCAATGAATATTTTTATCTTCAGTTTTTGCCACCAATTAATTCTGATATCCTATGACCTTGGAATGGCTCTGTATTCATTTCAAGCATTTAACTATTTTGACTGATATATGGAGGAGTAGACATAGATGCACTGCAGGAGTGGGGGACTGTCTGGAGTAGCACTAATCCTTTCTGCACTGAGCCCAACCATTGCATCATCTCCTGACTAACTTCAGGTAATGTAATTTTATCCCAGAGGACACAAGATAAGAATACCGTAAACATGAATCAGTTACTGAATATTGAATACATGTGTGCTTTATTCTTATAGACAACCTCCCTGCTCTAGAAGTGATGAGAGGCTGACAGCACATATGAGCAGAGGGAGGGCATAGCACAAAAAAAGTGTCTTTTTACTTGATTGGGTTAGGAATAACCTAAAACTTTAGAGACTTTCAGTAATCCTATAAATTTGATTCTCATGCTTTGCACTTCTATAACGCTTTTAATCTGAGGATCTCAGGCACTTGTGATGTATTTTAATGTACTTTACGCCTTCCTATACCTCAGTAAAGCAGGTATTATTTTTCAAGAACAAAAGCCAGAACTACTTACTCCCACTCTCCCACCTTAGCCATTAGATGTGCTGTGATAGGTTTTGTTTGATAATTTGCTGAGGGAAGCCATGCCCTAGGTTTGCCATGAGCAGGTGCAGTGATTTCAAACTTCCCCATACCATGCTTCACAGGACAGGGCAACTGCACCTCCATTCCCCTTCCATGTCACACCAATGGCACCCTCTCTAGGCACCTGGATCCTCAGCCATTACCTCTCCTGTGCGGGAAAGAGACCCATGTCTCTTTCTCCCTCCTGACTGGGGTTTTTCCAGGCTGTACAATTACCTGACTGCACTGTGTTATTCCCAGCAAGCAAGACTGCCTAAACAGACCAGCATCTATGCTTTGATTTCTCTTCTAAGGCACAATGTCCCACAGCTCTTTCAAAGCAAGCACATTTTTTCTTAAGATGAAACCTTTACAGAGAAAACATTAAAAACAATAAAAACCAACATGCATGCTAAAAAGCTTAACAGATCACCCCAATGCCAACTTGGGGCTCTGGTAGGTGCCAGTCCTTTGAAACCCACAACTGAGTTTTCCCCTTGGTTACAAGTTAATAATGGTCTCAGACTCAGAACCATAACAACCATGAATAGTTCAGTTTTCCCTTTATACAGCTTAGGCTTTTGACCTTGGCCTCAAACTTCCCCATACCATAATTTTTCAATCGAGCTGGGAATGCTCTCCCCATATAACAATATGAGAAGGGCAGAATGGTTGTTGATACCTGTTTGCAAACCCCAAGTTGAGAACTCTTGAGCTAGTGTGTTGTGGTACTTGGATTCCCAGTTCCAGCAAATATTTAGGGATGCTGAAAACAAATGCCTCTATATATTTATGAAAGACAGTAGACAACGGTTAATATTGATGGATGAATTTCAAAACATTTCATCCCAGTACTTGGAGAAGTAAGCCTTAACTAATTTTACCAAAGGGTTAGCTGTTTCAACACTCAGCATCCCAGGAATAAGCAGTAAGAAATGTCTGGACTAATGCATGTCTGGAACTAAACGTTAAGTATTTTCAATTCAGTGTTGCCAACTCTTGCAAATTTTATTTCAAATCTCACTATTTTTTTCCAAAAGGCTCGCTCCTAGATTAATATCATTGCATGAGAAACCCAGCCCTCATTTAAAATAAAAAAAAAAGTTTTTAAATGCGACTCAGGTGTTCTATGGAAGCTCAAACCAGGAAATAGAAAACTGACCCAAATTCTTAAAATATCATTATTATTTTTAAGCCAGTTTTTTTCTTTACGCTTGTTAGTAGTTAATCTTTGTGTGTAAGGAATATGTGTTGTACTATATTCTGAGAAGCTATTGCTTAAAGTTTCCCTTTTTTAAAAAAAATTGTCTTTCATATAATAAAAATACGTCAGTAATATAAAGCATCTCTTAAAATGGGTAGCTGTTAGTACTAAACAGCATTAACACAGAAACTCTGGCATACAGATGAGAGCACATTTTACTCAACCATTTCAGGGCAAGTCTGATACTAACAGGATTCATTATATATCACTTTTCTGTCATCTTGTAGCATAACATCCATTAAGTTATTTCATAATTGAATTTATTCAAGTCATAATGTTAATTCCATCATCCACAGACTTAAAACACTTTCATGACTCTGAGCTGGCCCTATCAATATTTAGCTCATGTTCCCAAGTTAAACTGTAGCAATTGACAGCAGAAGTTTTAAGTAGACACCAGAGTTAACAGCATAAATAAAAGCTTGATTGATGCAAGCTTTAGAAGCAATGCAATTATTTCTCTGACTACACCAACTATTCAAGTAATTCATATTAGCCAAAATAAATACCATCAGACCTAGTCTTTTTTTTTTTCTTTACAATCACACCTTTAAACTTGGGGAGGGTCTCAATTGCTTTATCTAAGGGCATGATTTTTTCCTGGTATGTAAGAAAGAGGCTACACTTTAGGCTTCTGATTTTCAGTCTCTTTATGGCAAATATTAGCATCTAATCAACTGCCTCAATTTATTTTTTCTTTTTTTAATTAGTTTTATTGGGAAACACTAACACACACATACAAATGTGAGCAGGGTCTTCATCTGTGAGCACAGAACTTTGCATACACAAACTTTTTTTTTTTTGTTGGCATTATCACTGGAACCCATAAATAATATAAAACTTACATTATGCAAAACCATTTGAGTGAGCATGCAATGCTTGTGTATAGGGTGACCAGACAGCAAGTGTGAAAAATTGGGACAGGGGGTGGGAGGGTAATAGGAGCCTATATAAGAAAAAGACCCAAAAATCGGGACTGTCCCTATAAAATCAGGACATCTGGTCACCCTACTTGTGTGTGGAAAAAAACACAAAGCCATGTTTTGACAATTTAGCTCAAATGTAAGGATGTGGGGTACACTGCCCTCTAATGAAAAGAAGCAGTGGAATAAAGTGGCTGGCTGACCAGAAGCCTCTAGGAGATAATATTACCATTATCAGAAGTAGGACTAAGAATTTTACCAAACAACATGTATTTCAGCTACCAATGCAGATAGCATTTGATAGATATGCATTGTAAAACTGGAGATGATGGAACCATTGAAAATATGCATAAAATGTGAGACTGCATATTAGAAAAGTCACAGTGCTCAACCATAGTACATTATGCAGGAGAACAGGCCAAAGAGATTTATTATATATTCACACTGGAAGCTAGGGAAGTATATTGGGGGTGGGGGGGAATCAATGGCTTTCTCAAGCTATTTGAGGATTATTATCCTCCAAACAAGGGAATCACACTTGAACAGCAACATTCACACACAAAGATCAAATACTGTATTTGGTTATATTCTAAGAGGCGTGTATATGTTGCAAACAACTGAGCACAAGAATTCTGCAGAGTAGGTAACATAAGCTAGGATGAAACTTTACTGGTAGCCGTGTGATAAGACATTGTTATGAGCAAAACTCAAATAAGCCAAAAATTGGCAAACACTGCAGAGATACAAATGTTCGCATTGATTACACAATAAAACTGTCTTAGAAGTTACTCCAGTCAAAACACTTTAAACGTCCAAACCTTAAGATATTTTTCTCCACTGGCCCTCAAAGCCTTTTCAGATTGCTCCAGAATTAATTGTATCATGCTGTATCAATGTAATTGACAAGTATACTTCGTGGTATCAATATTATGCTACAAGTAAAATATTTATTAACACAGGAAAAGGACAAAATCATTCTAATTAGAATATGACACCATAAGGACCTAATCCTGATTGTGGCCTCAGGATGCTACTGTAATATAAATATTTAATAATACATGTGTTGGAGACTGTCACTTAGTGGTGAATCAGATTAAAGAGGCCGTTGAATAAAGCTGATATAATGTATAAGTCAGCTGGTATCTGTTATAAGAAAATTAAGGGCCAGATCTTAAACTAGTGTAGATCAGCATGCATCCAGTGAAGTCAATGGAGACATGCTAACGTATGCTAGCTGATAAACTATTCCTAAATACTAAAATGTGCATGTTCCACTTTATAACATAGTTCATTACCTGGAACTAATTTTTGAGTGAGTCTGCGGTGATCCAATAAAATGGCAACCTTTTCTTAACAGGAAATTAACACAAATGTGTTTGTGTTTGTTAAAATTTGATAAAGTAGTTGTGCTTTTATTATTGTAAGCAGTGTCAGGATGAGCTCCACCCTGACATCTGGTGGTGAGGTATGGCAAGTTGTGGAAAAGAACTTCAGGGGCCAATCTCATTTGCATAGGCACACCCACCCCGCCTAGAATGAGGCCATAGCTGCCCAAATGGTCACTTTGGCTGCTGTGGGATCCCCAGTGTCTCTGTTATTGGGGCAGGAAGAATAAATTGTTATTACCCTGATTATGGGAACTGTGCTTGGAACTGTACTTGGCCTTTTGGTATGATGGAGGGACTCACCATCAACTAAGTGGCACTCGCTAGGCAAGGGTCATGGGTTCCAAAACTCTGTGAATTGAGAGAGGCTGGGGACAAGTATTAATACTTGATGGTATGGGCCCTTTAGTGAGGGCCTTACATGCTAATTGCACTTCCTCCTCTCTCCACCGTGGAATATCAGAGCTAATTTTGATTTCATTAGAAGTCTAGTTATAGGCTGCTGAGCTCACTTTGGGCTAACAGTGCACCAGCACTGAGGCTTCCCTACTACAAGCTAAATTCACCAAAGAGCTGAACTGACTAAGAGCTGAAATCACTGAGCTTTGTGTTAAGTATTGGGGGAGCCTGAAGATACATTGTGGAGCAGTTTGTGGGATGGCTGGAGTGCCTTGTGGACCGGCTGGTGGAGCAGTTCGTGGGACGGCAGGAGCTGCTTGTGGGCCACGGAGCGGAGCGAAGGAGTTCGTGGGGCAGATGGCGGAGCGGAGCGAAGGCCTATGGAGCTATGGGGCGGTCAGCTTCAGATCATGTAAGGTGCCTCTTACCCTCATCCCATCTCCACCCAGGTTGGGAGGTAAAGCTCCGCAGATAAACTTTCAAACTCTGGGGCTGCCCTGACCAGGGACAGAGACTTTTGGGTCATTGGACTTTTGGGACTTAGATTTGGGGTTGCTGGACTCAAGAACCAAAGGGAAAGGCGCATGCCCCAATTTGCTTGGGGTGGTTTTTTTTTTTTTTTTTTTGCTCATGGGTTGTGTTATGAATCCTGTTGGTGGTGTTTCCCCAACATAATGCCACATTGTTTCTCTCTGTTATTAAAAGGTTTTTTGCTACACTCAGACTATGTGCTTGCGAGAGAGGAAGTATTGCCTCTTGGAGGCGCCCAGCGGGGGTGGTATATATTTGTCCCAGGTCACTGGGTGGGGGCTCGAGCCAGTCTGCATTGTGTTATTGGAATGGATCCCCTAGATATTGAACCCGGCCCTTGTTGCTGCCAAATCTGACGGCCAGAAGGGTTACATTATCATTACACTTTCATGTGACTGAAGGTTTAACATTTGCCTGGGATCATAAATACAGTAAGTAGCTATTCCAGTGGGGCCAAATTATGATCCCAGTCACTTTTGATCACTTGAAAAGGGACCTAAACACCATGGAGGAATATTTCCAGAAATGGAAACTCAAGCCAAATCCTCACAAAAAACAATAGTCACTGTATTCCATCTTGATAACAGGAATGCTCAGTGCACTCTGAAAGTAACCTTCTGTGGCAACACTGTGTGACATGACCCCATTCTGACCTATCTCAGAGTGAAGCTGGATTGCACGCTAATCTTCCATGACCATCTGAAGATGGTAGCTGCCAAGACAAAGATAAGGGTCAACCTGGTCCAGAAACTGGCAAGCACAAGCTGGGGAGCATCAGCATTATGGACATCAGTGACGGCCTTTGAGTACTCCACAGTCAAGTGCTGTCCACCAGTATGGACCAGAAGTAGACATACTCAACTTGTTAATGTCCAACTGAGCACTCGTATGTGGTGCATCATTGGAATCCGCAAGTCGACCCCAACACCTTGTCTGCCAATGCTGTCACACGTTGCTGCCCCATCCGTTCGCCGCCATGCTGCAACCCTTTCAGAATTCCAGAGGATCATGGAAAATGAATGTCTTCCCATCCACCAAGACCTTAATAACATCCCTCACCACCTCTTGAAGTTGCATAAGCCCTTTTGGACCCACATATTTAACCTTCAACAATGCAACTTCAATCCCGATGAAGCTTGAAAAGATGAATGGAGTTCACAAGAAGTCACAACAAACATCTCATAAAAAACCCAACGCAAAAGATCCCTGGCTTCAATCTCCCACAAAGCTCATGGGCAACCCTAAACCATCTGCACAGACCATGGCAGATGTGGATTCTTGCTGCACAAATGGAAAACTAAAGACTCTTCTGTGGCTGTGGTCACCTAGAACAGACCATGGAACATATAGCAACTCCATGCCCAATTCACAACTACGAAAGAGGCATCATAGCAATATACTCTGCTACTCCAGATGCAATTATCTGATTTAACCATCTAAATCTAAAATTATAGTTGTTGCTCTACATTTACATCAGCCATATGAAGAAGAAGATTTGGAGTAACCATGAAGTTCTTCCAAATTTACAGCAGTATAATTGAGAGATGGATCTGGTCAATTATATGTTCTTCACAGTTGATCTGTTGAAGGAGCTTGTTCTTTTAAATAGCATGCCCTAATCTGTACACTAAAGAGGCTAAAAATCCATGGAAATAAGCAATTGAATCATTGAGTGCTTACCCAAATTTGAATGGCAGAACCTTTTGAGATCTGTCTAACTATTACCCAGTGTGATGGGGTACCTGACTAGATAAGATTTATGACTTCTGTTTGATATTATACACTCTGTGTGTTTATGCCTGAGGTCTGTCTTCTGTTTTCTTGCATTATACTGGTGGGGTTAAAGAGAGGGGGATAGTGCCTGTGTGTCTGCCTTTGAATAGCACAGTCTTTAAGGGCTGTCAACAACTGGTTTGCCTTGTCCTAAGAATGCAATCACTGCAGCCTAAATGAAGCCACTTCTCTCCAACTTGTCTGCAGGTTGATGGAGAATGGAAACAAAACAAAACAGGGTAATGAACCAAAGGACCAAGGTGTTAGTGCTAGCTTTTAAAACATTACACTGAGGGATTTAGGAAACACATAAAGGAGCACATTTTCTGAGTTAGAGGGAGCCCTTTGACTGCTGGACTAGCTAAAGCAGAAGGAATCTGGTTACAGGGGTCAGAGTGGACTTCATGGTCCAGAAGAGACACCGAAGCTGGAAGAGTCTAGGCCAGAAGAAGGGACCTGGAACCCTGAAAGGACACTGACTACATCCCAATGAACAATCAAGAGTGGAGAGGAAAGTGAGGCACCAGACTGGGTACAGGCATTTCTTGTTTTGCATGAATTTGCATATTTCTTATGCTGTATAAAAAGAGTGATTGGAGGGCACCATAGGGACCCCATTCTGAGAAGGGGTACCAGACAGATAGTCTATGCCCAAGGAGTGAGTTGAGAGTTATGTTTAGCTGACATTTTCTCAGACTCTGCAAACCTTCCTGGCGATACAGTACAAGATTCATGAATGTAATAGAATGAGATAGCTGTTGCCATTTAGACATATAAATGAACATCAACTGTTACGATAAGAGAGCATGTGCTTGAACTAGAGACCTTCTGAGCCTCCAGAAAGAAAAGAACAAAAAGCATTGCTATTCAGAGGAATTCTAGTTTTCAACCCTGTTTGTCACACTTTTACTTCAAACACACAATGCAGCGTTAAGTCATGGCAGGAAAATACCATCTACTCCTGTATGTCTTTGTATAACTTACTCAGAAATGTGAAGAGCCTTAACAGCAATTTTTAGGAAAGCCAGAGAAGATGTGATTAAAATGTATTTATTAGTTCATGAACTTCACGGATCACAAAAGCACATTTAAGATTCAAAAAGCCAAATAGCTTTGAAGTGATAATATTGCATTTTTTTACTTTAAAGTTATTTTTCATGAAAGGTTTTGCATCACAACTGGTCTCCAACAGAGTCTTGGAAACAGTATATAGTGCAACGTTGCATGCCACACATTTATATTCCTATTCATTATTATTAATTAAGCACATACCACTGTGTCTTTGGGTACGCCTGTATGTCAGAACAAACCCAAGGCATCAAGTCTCAGAGCCCTGATATACAGTGAGCTACGGTGCTAGAAATAGCTGTGCAGATGTTCAGGCTTGAGCTGGGGCTTGGGCTCTGAAACTCACTCCCCTTCCTGAGTTTCAGAGCCCAGGCTCCAGCCCAAGCCCGGATGTCCACATGACTGTTTTTCGCACCTTAGTGCAAGCCCCACAACACTGAATCTGTAGACCCAGGCTCTAAGACTTGCTGCCACTGAGGTTTGTTTGCTGTGTTGACACACCATTAGAGGCCCCATCATGCTAGTCACTGTCCATGCATATGGTGAGAGACAGTCCTTGGACTAAGGAGGTTACAATTTGAATACACAAGACTGACAACATTGCAAAAAGTGGTAGTATCCCAATTTAAAGGTGGAGAGCCATGACTCAGCGATCAAGTGACTTCCCCAAGGTGTCACAGAAAGACCACTGAATTCAACTAAGATCTCCTGCTTCCCAGTCCAGTGCCTTCAAGACAAAATTACACTCTAGGAGCTATTGCAAAACTACTATTACTACTGAATGTTTCACGAACTTGCAAATGCATTTGAACTTTGTGAATAATTTTTAATCCATAAATAAAAAAACACATGGTTTTCAAGAGAGAAGCTGTTAAAACCAGGTTTTCCCACCCAAACAAAGTCTGTACTCTAAACAATGAAAATATCTTAGGTTACTAATATCCTGCTATCCAGGAAAAGTCAGACAATGTGGATTTTTTTGTTGCTAGTGTCTATCATGGCCTTGCTAACATGTGATATGATCCGAAATTAATGCCTTTTTCTGACCCTGAGTTCTTTATAGTAGTGTATAGAAAAGGTAAATATGTGTTGGAGAGTTCTAATGTAGTGATCTTCATTTAATCTGTCCTGAGACAGGTAGTATCAGTGAACCAGTCATGGTTTATAACACAAGTGTTTGGTTCAACAGTGAGAAATCAGAGAACCATATCACCAGATTTTCATGGCAGAGTTCAAAGTGAAGCTGGGCAGCAAACAGGGCAAAGATGAAAGCAAGGGCAAAAAGAAGTTAACCCTGACATATAGCATAATAGGTATCTGAGTCACTAAGGCAGTGACTCCAGTATGAATGGACTTGTTTGTGTAATTAAATGTTAGCAGATTAATTTGTGAATAGCCATATATTTTGCATTTCGTGGTAGCAATGTGCATCTCTGATCTGTTTTTAATACTTCCTGTTGTACTAAACATCCCTTTACATTATTCAACTTTGGTCTCCTAAAGTACATTTTTTTTCCTTTGGTATGCAAAAGCTATTTCTCTTGTTTAGACTGTTATGTTTAGATTCTGATCTAAGTTACACTGTTGTAAATTTCGAGTAGCCACACTGGAGAAAGTGAGATAAAAATCTGGCCCCACAAACCGCTGTAAAAGCTGTAGAACATTTTTCATTCTAACTGTAAAATTCCTGGCCCTTTTTGTTCATTTGCACCTCAGTTCCCTTCTTCCTCCTTCCCAGAATGAAGGGCAGCTATGCAGCTGTGTAGCTTATTTAGACTGGAGTGTCCTACAAGGTATTCTCCTCACCCAATGGATCATTTGGAAAGGGAATGAGTTTTGAACCCAGAAATAAAACGTGTATTAAGTTTCCTAGCAGGAAGCAGCAACAATTCCTCCAGAACTCAGCAGAACATGTGTCATAATGCAAACATGGTAAACTAGAAAATGCTGCCTATTTTTGAGCGTGCAAAGTTTGAGTATGACAGAAATCAGGCCAAAATAGCTGTGGAAAGAAAGACATGGAATAGAAGAATTAAGAGAATAAAATATTCAACAAGGTATATAAAGGAGAAGAGAGTTGGCATTAATAGCTTCTTTGTTACTGATAGTATATATATTTTGCATAAAAAAATCACTACGTTAAAAGAAGGGTACGTTTGCAAAAAGTACTCAAAAGTTAGGCAATACCAAAATTAAGGTTGCTCCTGCTACTGTACTTCAGGCCCACATTTAGGCATTTGGCAGCTACAGTGTCTACTGAGTATGTGCAATCTGAGGATCTGTATAGACAACAGTTAATGTTCAGCAAGCTGGGGTGTGATTCTATCCTGCATTAGCCTGCAGCGCACTATCTGCCCGTGAGCACCCTGTTACTGTGCACTAAAGTTCTCTAGTGCACACTGATCTATCCTGGTTAGGGGTAACCCAGTACACAACCTTAATGTCTATGAATCTACGAGAAATTTGACTAGACCATGCCCTGTCATAGTTTAGCTACACAGCTTGAGAAATCAAGTTTTGATTATTATTGATACAGCCAGGAAGTTGAAATAAATAAGAGTGGAGGGTAACTGAGTCTCCTTCTATCATGACTCTTCTATAGAAATACAGAGGAAAACGCTGAATTTAGAGAAGTCCACAAACAGCTCCATAGGAAAAAGCTTTGATTTGCATTGATATTCCTAGCAATCCTGGAAATATGCCAGGTGGGTCAAACTTACAGCTTTTATACACCAGGAGAAGCACAAATGTTTCTGAAATCGGCCCCAGAACCAAACACAGGAGACCAAGAAGAAATGGGGACTAATTAGAATGAAGTTAAATACAATTTAATCAAGTGCTCCATAGGCATTATGGAAGGGGAATTAGGATGACTTTGAGTGAAAAATCTTAAGAATGATTTGTATGTTAAGTTTATTAGAAAAAAAAATCAGTAATATTTTTTTTTAAAAAAAAATGGCATAGGAGTTGTTAGGAAAGTTTATAAATAAGTATATGGAAAAATGAAAAATAGAATGTTTGAACTATATGGTCTAAGGTATGTTATAATTGGTAATGATATTGAATGTGAATGCAGGGAAGCTTTTGCATAAATATGATATAGATACAGCTATTTTGGGGGTTATGGACTGAAAGGGGGGAAAGTACCACATGGTATTGACAATTCTGAATATTTTGAACAAAAACAACGGGTAAAAAAAATCAGGAAAAATTGGGTGCTCCTAGAATTTTAGGGCACTAAACCACCCAATAAAACAAAAACAAAAGATACTTTCTGCTTTGAAAAAGGAGCTGGTAGTAGTGGTAATCCTTTGAGAAACTTATCTCAAAACAAAAGAAGTCAAACTTAAAAAGGAACTGGTATCACGTGTACAGAACTTTTCAGTTCCCATAAGAGAGGAGTGTGTATACTAATAAGTAGCATGAGAATGTAAACATTAAAACAGACCCAATGCATAGGGCGTAAACCTATTAGAGTATGTAACACTTATGTCCTAAATGACCAAGGTATCCCATTTTTAATATTTTTTGGAATGACTTCAGCAGTCCAAAATTCACGGGAAATAGTTGCAGATGACTAACTGTTGTCTTAACTCAATATGGAATAGACTATCACCATTAGGCAATGTAAGCCCATTAAAAAAAGCTCAGATATTGGAATCAGCATATAAAGAACAGGACATGATAGATTTCTGGTGGTTTCTACATCAGAATGTGAGGGACTTCAGTTTTTTCTCCAAAATTGTAAAAATATATACTAGGATAGATCTAATTTTGAGTTCAAAAGTTTTTACATAACATTTTTGATGTTAGAATAGGAGTAATATGCATCTTGGACCTGGTGGCTGTCTTCATTAAAATAAAGTCTAATTCAGGAATAAGAGAAAGAAGTTGGAGATTTTACAATCCATTGTTAAGAGACAGACATTGTGAATAAAATGGAAACCATATTGATAATTACTTTAAGGATAATCTCCTACAGGATGTATCCCCAGGAACTAGGTGGGAGGCCTTTAATGCTGTAATAAGGGGACATGTATCATAGTTATAGGAAAAAGTTGTAGGCAAAAACAGAGGAACAAATTTACTCCTTGCAGAAGCAATATTATTTAATTAATAACGTGAATTTGTTCCAAGAGATTAAGAACACAAAAAGAGCATTAGAAGCATTGATACCAGAAAGAACCCAGAGTGCTAGCTTATTTGCCAGATAAGGTTTTTGTGAATGGGGGAACAGGTCTGGCAGACTACTAGCCAGACTGATTGCTAACAGAAGATCCAGAACAGCCTTATCATATTTTAAAGACAAAAATGGAGTATACAAAAAAAGGGATTATCAAAATACTAGAGGAATATTTCTGAGAGATATATACAGGCAAAATGTAAAAATGGAAGAATTTGGAGCTAGTATATTGCCCAGACTGAGGTATAATGAAAAAGTATTATTAGGTGGCCCATTAACACAGGAAGCAATAGAGATGCTTATCTCATCACTAAAATCAGATAGAAGTCCTGAAGCAGTTCAATGAAGCTCTGAATTCTATAAGATGTTTAAAAATACAGGTAATTCCCTAGTTAGCAAATGAATTTAAGTCTTCTTGGGCAATAGAGTGCTTACCAAATACCTTCTATCAAGCAGATGTAGTTTTGATACCTAAACCAAATAAAGACTTACCAGATTTGGCTTCCTATACGGCCAGCTCATTAATACATATAGATAGTAAGATTTTAACTAAAATATTTAACTAACTAGTTAGTTTAACTATTTAACTAAAATATTAGCATCCAGATTAGAGAAAATAATGCCTAAATTAGTGCACCAAACCCACAATAGCTTTTAATGAGGATGAAGCCACTTAAATAATATAAGAAAAGAAAACTACTACATGAGATATGGCATTCCAAGAGCTCTAATAAAGAGGCCTGCATTCTAACTATGGAGGCAGACAAGGTTTCTGATTTGGTAGAATGCCCATTTTTATTTAGAACGTTGGAGAACATGGTTCTGAGGAACACGTTCACAAGTGGATTTAAATAGTCTACAAACGTCCTATGGCACGTATTTGGGGAAATGTCACAACAACTGAGCAGATACCGTAATGAATGGGAACAAGACATGGGTGTCCCTTATCATCCTTATTTGATTTAAATATTGAACCATTCTGGCACCAGTGAAATATCACCCACTCCTTAAAAATGCACTTACTAATTGCGCATATGTGAGACACTTGACCAAACAAAAAGCTCAGATCTCAGTATTATCAAAAATTAAAAAAATGCCTTCAAACCTGTGCTGAATAAAGAAGATTTTAGATGATGGGCCACATATCACTACGATACGTGGAAGGACTTATGTAGGGATGGACACCCTCAAAACAAACAGAAATAGCTGATACATTTTTAAAAAGGACAATAATGTGCAATATGAGTTTATTTAAAAGAACACACAGTCTGTATAAAGCAAGCAAGGAGAATAAAGGAACCAAAGATATCTGCCTTAGAAAATTTTATACACCTTTGTAGTGTCAGCAATCAAGATTATATCTAGAATGTATAATCTTATGAGAATGTTTTAAAGGTACAAACCACATAAAGCTATTAAGGTATGAAGTACATGCTGTAAATATGAAATAACAGCAAAAGAATGGATGATAAATACTGGCTGTAATAGTAACCAACAGTGCAAGTTCAGTACTATTTAGTTTACAGAATATATGTTTCTCCATCTCTCTATAATAAAATAGATCATTTTGCTCCAGATAATTGTGTGAAATGCAAAACAGACAGGCCCTCTTTCATACACATGATATGGGACTGCTGGAGAATATAGAAAAAATGGAAAACCATTTTGAAAGAAATAAAAACAAGTTAAAGATAGAACTTGAACGGAACTCAAAG
Source organism: Eretmochelys imbricata (assembly GCF_965152235.1). Taxonomy (NCBI): domain Eukaryota; kingdom Metazoa; phylum Chordata; order Testudines; family Cheloniidae; genus Eretmochelys; species Eretmochelys imbricata. Next base: position 189,954,424 of record NC_135572.1, on the reverse strand, counting down.
ACATGTATTGGGAGTTAGCCTGGTAGTTAAACCAGGAATAAGGAAGCTACTTCCATTCTTGCTCTTTTTAGCCAAAAAAGGAATGTTAAATTTGTGGATCCAGACAAGAAAGCCTTCTGTAGACCACTAGAAAAATAGTAATAGAATATCTTACAACAGAAGACTTAAATTTTGGGAGAACAGTCCCAGACAAATTCACACACACAAAAGTTAATAGTAAACCTGGCACAGGAAAACAATACAACAGAAATACTGAAATCATTGATATGCCCTGATATAAGATTACCATGTCTATACTTATAGGATAGTCAAGAAGGATATACAGAGAGGATAATCACTGAATTATACCCCCCTTCCCTTTACTTTCCCTTTCCTTCTATTCTCCTGAAACGCTTTCCGTTCTCCCCAAATAAAACATTCAGCTTCCTGAAAAACAAAAAAGTAAATATGAATATTTTTATATGTATACACACAACCCCCCAACCACGTTAAGGTGGTGTTTAAGTAATTTTGAAAAAAAGAGAAATAATGATATAACAATATACAGTCAAGATACAATATATTACTTAATATTAATTCTGTATTAAGCTAGTCCCTATACATGTCAAGGCAATATAATTGTAATGTCTTAATGTAAATTACCCAAAATAGCAATAAACATCTCCCCCCCAAAAAAAAGTTTTGATTACTCTATAACATTTTATCCCAAATCAGTGTTCAAACTAAAACTCACGAGCAATGAGCCAAATCCTGTTTCCACTGAAGCCAATAGGAGCTTTCTCACTGTTCCTCATTAGAACCAGGACACAGCCCCAAAATGAATATAGAGGGGCAGATTCCCCACTATGGCTGCATTACAAATGTAAACTGGCCCTTAAACCAACTCAACTAGCCCAGAAAGGAAAACTTTAATATGAGAGGAATTCCACTGGTGATAAGAGCCCTTTTGCTGGCTCTCTTAACTCACTCCAACTCCCTGAAGCCATTGTAGCAGGACAAGGGTGATGAGTCAGTGAAAGTTCACTGTATATGGGCTTCCACAGATCAAGTGGAAGTGTCTATATGAGACAGGGAAGGGCTAAGCCTGCTATTCCAATCTAGAGGCTTTGCAGAGCACCCAAGAAGACAATGTGCTTCAGCACTATGCTTGGTCTGAGGGCTGAGAGGGTAAAATCCATCCTCAAGGGTCCCCATTTAGTACCACACATGGCCCATTTGCTTGTGCTATTTGACGGTAAATGTGAATTTCACACTTTATTAGGGAAATAAAAAAAATTATCTCACACTGTAGCTCTTAACATGTGAATAGGCACGTACATGAGTTCTTGTCCACATTAAAGTTGATCTGGTTATTTGTTCCAGCCAGTTGATTCTTTTCAGTCAAAGAAGTTGTCACAGGAATTGAATAAATCCAGCAGATTTTTTCTTTTGTTTTTACCCCTCATCATAAACTGTCAAGAAATGTGCCAGTCATCTCTGTCACCGTCAGATATGACATTTGAATCTGCTGCAGCAGCTCTTAGTGAAGAGCACAAAATCTAGATGAAATGTCTCAATGTTCACTTTTGGAAATGTCAGTTGTTCTACATGCTCAGTATTTAGACTTGCTTATCAGTCAGTGAGCATTGTCAGCACCTGTGATGATGTGTGCTGAACACCTACTAAAACGATGGCAGCTAACATACCCGACTGCAGTTACAGTCAAGCTAGGCTAAAGGCTGTGGTTTTGATATTCACTAAAGAGAAGGATATTCCCATGGTGACAAAATCTCTTCTGGACTTGTAAATTGCCCTCCACAAAAACAGGTGATGGCAAGCATGTAATAGTATATATTTTCTCTATTGGGGAAAGAGCTAGTTTTACTCCTTTTCAGGTGCAAAAGACAATTGACCAGGTAGAGGGGTGGTGATGGTGGTGAAACACGAGCAATTTCAGGACCTGATCCAGAGCCCATGAGAGTTGTACATGAGATTTGGGTCTGGTGCCTATTTCTGTAGTAGGTGTTCTATGAGGCATCAGTAACTCTTGTAAACCCATTCATTTAAAAGATTACTCTAATGCTTGGAAGTCCTATATCCCAATACGTCTACTAAAGGGTGTGCTCTCTTTTTGCTTCCAGTGAGCAGTTTGTCTGATTATAGTTATACAAAAGACAAACTGTCATAAATATAAAGGGAAGGGTAAACCCCTTTAAAATCCCTCCTGACCAGAGGAAAAATCCTCTCACCTGTAAAGGGTTCAGAAGCTAAAGGTAACCTCGCTGGCACCTGACCAAAATGACCAATGAGGAGACAAGGTACTTTCAAAAGCTGGGAGGAGGGAGAGAAACAAAGGGTCTGTGTCTGTCGGTACGCTGCTTTTGCCGGGGATAGAACAGGAATGGAGTCTTAGAACTTTTAGTAAGTTATCTAAGTAGGTATGCGTTAGATTATGATTTCTTTAAATGGCTGAGAAAAGAATTGTGCTGAATAGAATGACTATTTCTGTTTGTGTGTCTTTTTTGTAACTTCAGGTTTTGCCTAGAGGGATTCTCTATGTTTTGAATCTAATTACCCTGTAAGGTATCTACCATCCTGATTTTACAGAGGTGATTCCTTTACTACTATTTACTTCTATTTCTATTAAAAGTCTTCTTGTAAGAAAACTGAATGCTTTTTCATTGTTCTCAGATCCAAGGGTTTGGGTCTGTGGTCACCTATGCAAATTGGTGAGGATTTTTACCAAACCTTTCCCAGGAAGTGGGGTGCAAGGGTTGGGAGGATTTTGGGGGGAAAGACATGTCCAAACTACGTTTCCCAGTAAACCCAGTTAGAGTTTGGTGGTGGCAGTGGATATTCCAAGGACAAAGGATAAAATTAATTTGTACCTTGGGGAAGTTTTAACATAAGCTGGTAAAAGTAAGCTTAGGAGGTTTTCATGCAGGTCCCCACATCTGTACCCTAGAGTTCAGAGTGGGGGAGGAACCTTGACACAAACATACAGGAACACAGGAGAGAACAAAAATAGTGAGTGAGTGTTTTATCACTCCTGCTGTTCAAAATATGGTTGCCAATAATAATGTGGAGAAGTAGTTGGTTGATATTATCTCTGGCTCTCTTGCACTGTGAAAGATATACAATGCATGCATTTGAATGTACTTTATACCACAAAAGTTAGAGAGTTCCAAAACTTTGTTCTCATGTATGTCTACCAAATGTGATCACAAGGTTTTCAGAAACTGGCTGTTCCATGTAGTTCTTTCAATACCTATAATAGTAGTGGTGATAGCAAAGTTTAATATTCAATCAATCCGCCTACCACATATTCAGATTCTTAAACTACAATATACAGTGCTCATCTGCTCATGTGGCATTAAACTCAGTTTTTTTGCACTTCAGGAAAAGAAAAGTGTAAAATATAAATAGTAATGCATACTAAATCTCTTGTTCTTTGAGTGGCATTTGTTAACAGTGAAAAGAGAAATACAGAAGCTGAAATATGAAGCATGTTCTTATGTGAAAGAACACATGGAGTTGGGAAATATTTGTGCATGTCTTAGGAGACAGACTTTTTTTTAATATATATTTGATTATACAGCAGCTTTATATATGAAGGGCCAAATTCTGAGGGTTTTAGTCAGGTTCCCATCTCCTAACATGGGGAAATAGCTCACATTGGGGAAATTCAGAAAGTTTCCTTCTCATTCCTCCAGAAGGGGCATGGATATCTTCTTTTCAGCCATGAATTCCACTACCAGAACCATGGAACCCCAAACATCTACAAAAAAGCAGTACTTATATGTCATTTGCCACTTTTCTGGCTCTCAGCCCTGCTTGCTCCTTCTGATATGAGGACAGGCATGGAGCCACCAGAAGTTGTACTTGCAGGAGTTCCCCCTACCATGGCTGCATCTGGAACCCTCCCCTAAAGGCTGGTCCACAGCACTGAGAAGAAAGCAACACAAAATAATATGGTCTCAGTCAGAGTGTACTAACTTACACTGTTTTCCCCTATTGACACGAGAAGCAGAATCCAGAGAAACCCAGACATCCTCCTTGTGCCCCCACAGCTCTTTTAAAGTTATAGAGAAACAGAAGCAATACTTAGACAATGTTGAGCTAGTGCTTCCTTTATAAACTCATTTTGAGTAATATCATTTTTCAGGGGGGAAATCATTTCAGATTGAAACTAGTATACATACTTGCCTGAGTACTCTTCCTAATATTAGAAACAGTTAGATTTGGCTGTTGATTTTTTGTTGAGACATTGTCTCAAGTGTCACTCTTTTTAACCTCTAACCAACCAATTATCCCCACACAAGTACATTGCACTTTTCTCATTCTCAGTGTTCCAAAGCAAAAGTTAGGCAGCAAAAAGTGTAAAAGACACATGGCAAAAGAATACATGGCAATACTATCAGAAAATAGAGACTATAAGACTTATGGTACAACGTTATTTACCTATGTAGTAGGGACATATAGAATAGTATTTTCCTTATATTCTTGACATTTATAAGCTTTTCATTGACTAAGGAAATGGGTTTTAGTCAGTGAAATGAGAAAAAAATTGGCATTTATGCAGTGTGTATGGAAATAAGATGTACTTACGGTAGAAGACTATGGAAACTGTATGATCAAGATCCTGCAGATATATTTTCATGATGTAATGAGATGTAAACACATTGCAGTTAGTTGGTATTTCAATAAAGCTCTTGAAACGGATACTGGATTACATCAAAAGGATAACAACATTTATTTTGTATTGGTTAAATTCTGCCAAATAACTTCTCTTCATCTACTTCAAATTTAAGAGTTCCACATAATTCATCCACTGGATATCTGTGACATTATTCAGGGTACAATTTGGACTGATGGATATCTGGGTCCCCTCAATTCCCCAATCTGTGGTGCCTTTTACACTGCTTCACCATGACAGCAGTCACTCCTGGTCTGCTCACTCACAGCCTCCAGCATGTAAATTATTCCCAGTTATACTGTATGAGTGCTATAGCCAGCCACTCATGAATTACACTGCAGGGTAACACCAGCAAACTCTCAGTCCCAGACTTCCCTCCCCTCTGAAATGTGTGGTTTGGACTGCCCCACACCCTCCGGGACAATACAACCTCACATAAAATGTGTCATTTAATTAATAGAGAATGATATGCACAAATCCTGTTATCTCAAATGAAGTTTCCCAGACAAACACACTGGTTTAGATTTTAAAAAACGTTAACTACAAAAGATAGATTTTAAGTGATGTGACAAAGTTCCTCCTCTACCTTGGTGGGTCTTGCATTTATTGGCGGATTTGCTCACCTTGGAGCTTCACAGCAGCCCTCAGTTTGGCCATTTTCATGAACCCACAGTCCAGGTCAACTCCTCCTGTGTCTGATCGGGAGTGGGGAGGTTTGGGGGGAACCCAGGCCCGCCCTCTACTCTGGGTTCCAGCCCAGGGCCCTGTGAAATGCAGCTGTCTAGAGTGCCTCCTGGAACAGCTGTGCGACAGCTACAACTCCCTGGGCTACTTCCCCATGGCCTCCTCACAACACCTTCTTTATCCTCACCATAGGACCTTCCTCCTGGTGCCTGATAATGCTTGTACTCCTCAGTCCTCCAACAGTCCACATGCTCACTCTCAGCTCCTAGCGCCTCTTGCTCCCAGCTCCTTACACACACCACAAACTGAAATGAGCTCCTTTGTAAACCCAGTTGCCTTGATTAGCCTGCCTTAATTGATTCTAGCAGCTTCTTCATTGGCTGCAGGTGTTCTAATCAGCCTGTCTGTCTTAATTGTCTCCAGAAAATTCCTGACTGTTCTGGAACCTGCCCTGTTGGGAAACGGAACGTCTTTTGCTTGCTCCTCAGCTATCTGCTTTCTATTCTTTCCTAAAGCCCCCTGGCCTGGATTTTTCTTACTTTTTGCACCTGCCTTAGTCCCCCCACAACCAGGCCAGACGCTTTTTTTGTTTTTTCTTGATTCTTTGTTTTTTTTTTCCCGTCTACGTGCTTCGGCCCTTAGTTTGCCAGCATCCGCCCCGCCCCCACACCTGCTTTCGGGCGCAGCTATTTGCCTCAGCTGAGCCCCCGGAGGAGGGGAGGGAAGATTGCCGATTTTGCTGTCCGGAGGGGGGAGTGGAAACCCCCAGACCCAGCCGTTTTGCCAGCAGCTCGGACTTTACAACATTCTTAGCATGCCGGAAGCCTTGGAACACAGCCAACACAGCCGGAGAAGAAGATTTCAGCAGACAGGAGAAATAATCCAGGAGAGCTATAAATCATCGTGAAGGGGGCCGTAAGACTGAGTCATTTTCTGAATTATACTCTCGTGGGGGGGAGTTTGACTGTGGTTACTTGTGTTTGTGGCGGCACAGGGGGTGTGGCATGGAGACCCCCACCCCCGATCCATCGGTGCCCCTACCCCCCCATCGTTATTACAGTTGTCACGGCCCCCCCGCCGTCTGTCCCTGCTGGCAACCTGCCATCTCCCTTCGGATCCAGCTGTTCGCTTTGAACTTTGCCTTCCAGACCGGACATAACAGCCGACCAACCGAGACTCTTTGGACAAACGTGTGTGGGTCTGCACCCCCCCCCCGGATTGCTTATCCCACAGCTTGCCCCTATTACCAGACCCCGATTTTGTTTCTTCCCCCCCTCCCAGTCCAACCCCCTCGGCATTCCCCCCCTCCCCGCCTGCAGCCTAGCGGGGAGGGGTGGTTTTTTTCCTGTCTCCCCCTCCCCCCTCCTCCTTCCGGTGTTTCCCTGTCTCTCCCTGCTCACAATGGCGGGGAATGAGAGGGGCGAGACTGCTTCAACAAAATTAGTTGTCCCTCCCCCACCACCACCCCTGCCCGACCCCCAAGGCCCCCCCCACCACTATTGTCAAGATACCTGCCACCCCCCCTGCTGGGGCACCGGTAGCAGGAGGCACCAGGGTGATTGCTGCTGCTGCTGCACCCACCGCCCCCCCAGATTCTAGGAAACCCCCCCCGGTTAGCCGGAAGGGCCAGGGCGGGTGGAAAGGAAAGGGCCCCGCTAAAACCACTGAGCCCTCCATGGCAGGGGCTGCCCCCACCGCTGTGGCCTCATCATCAACCGTGGCGCCCCTCCCTGCGTTTCCCTCCACCAGCTCTGCGAGTGTCCCTCCCCCGGCCCCCAGGACGTATGCCCGAGCTGTGACGGGCTCCCCCCTGCCTGCCGCCTCATCATCTCGCGCCCCCCCCCCGCCTCCGCCACCATCACCAGCGGCCGGGGCCCTTTCCCCGCCTTGACCAGGAAGCACGGAGTCCGTTGCCTCCTGGTGCCTGCCTCGCCCCACGTGGAGACATATGTGCAGACGTTGGCGAAGGTGGTAGGACCCACGGCTATTGTGGCGGCCTCCAAGATGTATGGGAAGGTCGTTTTTTTCTTAGCCTCGGAGGATGCCGCCCAGGAGGCGGTGGAGAGGGGCCTGACGGTGGGGGGGGTGTTTGTCCCCCTAGAACCGTTAGAAGACCTGGGCGTTTGCCTCGTCCTTACCTCCGTTCCTCCCTTCCTACCCAATGCTGCCCTGTTACCCGCTCTTTCCACCCTGGGGAAACTTGTCTCTGTCATCAGCCCTCTCCCATTGGGCTGCAAGGACCCCACCCTCCGTCACATTTTTTCGTTCCGCCGGCAAGTGCAGCTTCTACCACCGGCAGGGGCGCGTGACGAAGAGGCGCTCGAGGGGTCCTTTCTAGTCCCTTGCCAGGGAGCCCGCTATCGGGTCTTTTATTCTACCAGAGAGGCCCGGTGCTACCTCTGCCGTTCAGCGGGGCATGTCCGCAGAGACTGCCCTTTGGCCCGGGGGGGAGGGGCACCCGAAACCACCGAGACCCGGCAGGACATCGGCCCCATCGCTGCCGACGCCCCTGGCTGCCCAGCGCCTGAAACCAACCCTCCTCCTACTCGACCCATCGCTGCTCCCATCCGGGCCCAAGAAATACCTTCCCTACAATGCCTGGGCGAGCAAGGGAGTTCCACCCTTGCTAGTACCACTCCAACAGAGCCTATGGAGGAGGGTGTGGCAAGGATATTACCGGGTATAGAAGAGGGCCCTCCCCAAGGAGAAACCCCCGCCACTCATGTTGTCTCACCGCTACCTCCCCGAACCCCTAAACCATCGCCTCTGCCCCCCGACACGACCCCTGCTAATCAGCCCCCAGATGACGCTATGGAGGGCTGGACCCTAGTCCAGGGGAAGCGAGGCAAGCGGAAGGCTCGAGCTCCGCTGCATCCATCCGACGCGGAAGCCCCCCGGAAGACCAGGAAAGGAGGCACTGCTATCGAGCCTCCCGCCACGGCCACGAGCGAGATCCATCCGCTGGTGTCGGGAGGGGAAGACGGACTGGCATTGGAGGGCAGAATCCCTCCTCCACGGGAGACCCTCCCCTCCGAGACTTCTGAGGACGCCCCTTCTGCCTGGACACTACCCGAACCCCCCGTGGACCCCGAGGCGACCGTTGAGGCGGGCCCTAGAGGAGAGGCCCCCAGGGTGGCAGGAGTTGGCCTCTCCCCCGTGTACGCGGAGATTGAGGCCCTAGATTTGACCCCGGTCACCCAGGGAGGGGATGATCTGCTGCCGGCTGGCCTCGAGCTGGGCAGCCTTACCCCAGCCTCCCTTTCCCTATGCTCCCTCCCCTTAATTGCCTTCCCGGGTGAGCACCCTGCAGAAGGTGGTCCCCCACCTGATGCCATGGCCGCTAAGACCACCATGGAGCCAGCACCTAGCATTATTGGGAGCCCCCTCCCTTACCCCTTAACCCTTGACTCTGCTCAGGAGGCACTTTCCTTTAGCTGCTTGCCTCCTGCACCCCAGAGCCTTACCCCTGCCCCTGCCCCCACCCCTGCCCCTGCCCAAGTCCCCTCCTCCTGCAATGTTAATGCCGCCCCTGGGGTTATTTCCTTTCCGCCTTTCGCAGATTCCCCCCAGGGAGCAGTCTTTGCACTTTCTAGCCGCGACCCATTAGGAGTGGCAATTTTTCCCCTGCCATCCCCCTCCACCCCAAGGCGTGAAATGAATTTAATAACCCCAGCCTGTCAGACGCCCCGTCGGTGGTCCGCACCCTGTCTACCCGCCTTAGCGGACCACGAGGCTGTATTAAGAGTCCCATCAGGGAACACCTCGGGAATTGTAACCCCACCCCCCCATGAGCTGCGGCATGCGCTACGGAAGTTCCTAGAGCACACCCGTGGCGCCCACGATAGGGCACAGCTGCCTCTTCAGCTATGGGGGGACTTTGATCAACTCCTCCAGGCCACAAGGGCCCTTATAAAGGAGGGCAGGGGGCAAGGAAGGCGCGGTGCTGCGGCCTACGAGCAAGCCCGCAGCTTCCGACGCGATCTACTCACGCACGGGATGGGTCACGGGTTGCTGTGCAACCCGCCGGGGGCCCTGAACACCCCCGCCGATACGAGGCCCCCACCCCCCCAGCCCTCCGCATGACGCCTCTTATTATTGCGACCCTGAATACCAGGGGCTGTAGGATGGCTCTCCGCAGGCCCCAGGTGCTCTCTTACGAAGGTAAGAGAAGGTACTCTGTAGTTTTCCTGCAGGAGACCCATACGGACCCGGCCGCCGAGGACAGGTGGCGGCTGGAGTGGGGGGACGGGGTATACTTTAGCCACTTCACGACCTGGCAAGCTGGAGTGGCGACCCTGTTCTCCCCCAACCTACGGCCTGAGGTGCTCGGGGTCAATGAGGCCGTGCCGGGCCACCTGCTGCACCTTCGAGTCCGTATGGAGGGGCTCGTGGTTAATCTTGTTAACATCTATGCCCCGCAAATGAGCTCCAGGCGGCCACAATTTTATCAGCAGGTGTCCGACTTTCTCGGCACCCTGGATTCGCACGAGTGCCTGGTCCTGGGAGGGGACTTTAACACCACCCTCGAGGAACGGGACCGCTCAGGGGCCGAACCGAGTCCGGCCGCTGCAAATATTCTCCAAGGGATAGTTGACCATCACTCCCTAGTGGACATCTGGCGTGACCATCACCCAGATGACACCTCTACGTTCACCTTTGTCCGGGTGGAGGCCCATCGGTCACACCACTCTCGGTTGGACCGTATTTACTTATCCCGTTTCCATCTTTCACAGGCCCACTCCTCCACCATTCGGCCGGCCCCATTCTCCGATCATCAATTAGTCACCGTAACGGTCTCCCTCCGTGCAGAGAGACCGGGGCCGGCCTATTGGCACTTTAATAACAGCCTGTCGGAGGACGAGAGCTTTGTGATGTCCTTCCGGGAGTTTTGGCTGGCCTGGCGAGAGCAGTGGCGTGCCTTTCCCTCGGTGCGGCGATGGTGGGATCTCGGGAAGGTGCGCACCAAGCTCTTCTGCCGTGACTACACTCGGGGCACCAGCCGACGGCGAAATGCGGCGATAAAGCAGTTGGAACGGGAGGTCTTAGAGATGGAGAGGCGCCTGGCCGCCGATCCCGAGGACCCGTCCCTCTGCGGAGCGTGCCGGGAGAAGCGGGAGGAGCTCCGGGCCCTTGAGGACCACCGGGCCCGAGGTGCCTTCGTTCGGTCCCGCATCCGCCTCCTTCGGGAGATGGACCGCGGCTCCCGCTTCTTCTATGCCCTGGAGAAAACGAGGGGGGCCAAGAAACACATCACCTGCCTTCTTGCGGAAGACGGCACCCCCCTCACGGATCCAGAGGAGATGTGTGGGAGGGCCCGCGACTTCTACACAAGCCTTTTCTCCCCGGACCCGACCGATCCTGATGCTTGCAGGGTGCTCTGGGAGGAACTCCCCACGATCAGCGTGGGCGACCGAGACCGACTAGAGCTGCCTCTCACCCTGGCCGAGTTCTCGGAAACCCTCCGTCGCATGCCCACCAATAAATCTCCGGGCATGGACGGGCTGACCGTGGAGTTTTACCCCGCGTTCTGGGACATTCTCGGCCCAGACCTAGTCACCGTCTGGGCTGAGTCCTTGCAGAGCGGGGTCCTCCCTCCGTCGTGCAGGCGAGCGGTGCTCGCTTTGCTGCCGAAGAAGGGGGACATCCGCGACCTACGAAACTGGCGTCCCGTCTCACTCCTTAGCACGGATTACAAAATCGTAGCGAAAGCAATCTCGCTGCGGCTAGGGTCCGTGATGGCGGACGTGATCCACCCAGACCAGACCTATACTGTCCCGGGTCGCAGCATTTTTGACAACCTCTTTCTAGTCCGAGACCTTTTGGAACTCGGGTGGAGGGATGGTCTGTCGTTTGCCCTCCTGTCTCTTGATCAGGAGAAGGCGTTCGACAGAGTAGACCATGGGTACCTCCTGAGCAGTCTGCAGGCGTTTGGATTCGGACCTCAGTTTGTGAGTTTTCTCCGGGTGCTGTATGCCTCCGCGGAGTGTTTGGTTAGGCTCAACTGGATCCTGACTGAACCGGTCAGCTTCGGGCGAGGAGTGCAGCAGGGATGCCCTCTCTCGGGCCAGTTGTACGCTCTGGCGATCGAGCCTTTCCTCTGTCTCCTCCGCAGGAGGATGACAGGGTTGGTGCTGCGGGAGCCGGAGCTGCGGCTGGTCCTGTCGGCGTACGCCGATGACGTACTCCTCGTGGTCCAGGACCCGGGCGACTTGGCGTGAGTGGAGGCATGCCAAGCCATCTATTTGGCAGCCTCCTCCGCCCGAGTCAACTGGGTCAAGAGCTCTGGCTTGGCGGTGGGGGGCTGGCGGCGGGTAAGCTCCCTCCCACCCGCACTTCAGACCATCCGGTGGAGTGCGGGTCCACTGCTCTATCTCGGCGTTTACCTTTCCGCCACGCATCCTTCCCCGCTGGAGAACTGGCAAAATTTAGAGGGCGGGGTGATAGAGCGGATCCGGAGATGGACGAGACTACTCCGATGTCTCTCCCTCCGAGGGAGAGCACTGGTGCTTAACCAACTAGTCCTGTCCACGCTCTGGTACCGGCTCAACACCCTGTCCCTGGCCCCGGGTTTCCTGACCCACCTCCGGAGATTGATTCTAGAGTTCTTCTGGTCAGGAATGCACTGGGCCCCTGTTGGAGTTCTTCATGTACCCCTGAAGGAAGGAGGGCAGGGCCTGAAGTGTCTGTACACTCAGGTCCGCGTTTTCCGCCTCCAGGCCCTGCAGAGGCTCTTTTATAGTGCAAGTAGTTCGGCGTGGAGCATACTGGCGCACGCCTTCCTGCGCCGTTTCCAAGGGCTTCGATATGACCGGCAGCTCTTTTATCTTTCTCCGAGGGGTTTTCCACGAGACCTCTCCGGGCTGCCGGTCTTCTACCAGGACCTCCTCCGGACCTGGAAACTGTTTCTAACAACCAGGTCCGTGGCGGCCACCGTGGGAGCAGATCTCCTCACGGAGCCCTAGCTACACAACCTCCAGCTCCGTGTGCAGGTGGCGGAGTCCCGCTCGGTGCGCCAGAGGTTGGTCCTGGCGGAAGTCACGAGGGTCGGAGACCTCCTGGATTATGACCGGAGAGACTGGCTCGATCCCCTGACGCTCGCTCGGCGCATGGGGCTCTCCAGCCTCCGTACCCCCCGGTGCGTACTTCAGGAGGTGAAGGCCGCCTTGACCCCTGCTGCTCGGGCTTATGTTAGCCAAGCCTTGTGCGAGGGCGCACCCCGCCCATCCCTTACCCCAGGCCCGCCGGACCTTTCCATCGGGCCCCCACCCCGTAGATCCCAACAAACCCCTCACCCTTTCACTGCAAGCCGGCTGCACGAACTGCAGCCGGTTAGCTTTCAAATTGTTCCACGGAAATACTTATATACACTTACGCTTCACACCCTTCACGCCCACACCCTGGTGTCCCGCCCCGATATAAAGTGGCGGGATCTCCTGCCACCTTTGGAGGGTGAGCAACCTCGGTGGGCCAGCCTGTATTCCACCTTGGTCCCAAGGCCCGTCGGGGACATCAGTTGGCGGCTCCTTCACGGAGCTGTGAGCACGGGCGTGTTTTTGACATGGTTTACCCCCATTCCGGACACTTGTCCTTTCTGTAATGTGAGGGAAACCCTGGCGCACGTATATTTAGAGTGTGCCAGATTGCAGCCTCTTTTCCGGCTCCTCACAAATATTCTATTATGCTTCTGGCTTCATTTCTCCCCTCACCTTTTTATCTATACACTTCCCATCCGTGGCCCCACAAGGTCGCGGGATCTTCTGGTCAACCTTCTCCTAGCCTTGGCTAAAACAGCCATTTATAAAACCAGAGAGAGGAGGTTGGCCCATGAAGCGTCCTGCGATTGTGGAGCCTTTTTCCGATCCTCAGTACATTCACCTATCCGGGCGGAGTTCCTCTGGGCGGCATCCACCGACTCCCTTGATGCCTTCGAGGAGCGGTGGGCGCTGTCTGGGGTTCTCTGCTCGGTGACCCCGTCCGGTTCCCTCCGTCTGACCCTTTGATTGAGGGGAAGAGCGAGAGACGCCAGCCCCAGCCGTTGCCGCTGTGGATACCATCATTCCTGTCATCTAGGAGGGGTCCTATAATACATGGGTGTCTACCCCCCCCACCCCTAAACCGCCCACCCCGCAGCCGTGCCCATCTTACCGGGCACTCTCAGGAGAGGGAGGATCAGTGACACTGGGCGCGGCACTAGGTAACTCGAGGGGGTGGAAGACCATGAGTGTCGAGGAAGCCCCCCCGCTCTAGGCCACCAGGTAACTCAGGAGGGTGGAAGACCACGAGTGTCGAGGAAGCCCCCCCGCTCTGGGCCCGGGCTAGCCTGAACACTTCTCCCTCCTGAAAGCTGCTGTGTTATACCTTCTGATTGCGTTGTTTTGTTGCATAGTTGTTTTGTTTCCTTTGGTAATTCTGTAAGTGTTACCAATAAACTTTCTTTCTGTTTCAAAAAAAAAAAAAAAAACCTGCCCTGTTGGGAAACGGAACGTCTTTTGCTTGCTCCTCAGCTATCTGCTTTCTATTCTTTCCTAAAGCCCCCTGGCCTGGATTTTTCTTACTTTTTGCACCTGCCTTAGTCCCCCCCCGACCGGGCCAGACGCTTTTCTTGTTTTTTCTTGATTCTTTGTGGTTTTTTTTCCGTCTACGTGCTTCGGCCCTTAGCTTGCCAGCATCCGCCCCCCCCCACACCTGCTTTCGGGTGCAGCTATTTGCCTCAGCTGAGCCCCCGGAGGAGGGCGGGGGGAAGATGGGAGTGGAAACCCCCAGACCCAGCCGTTTTGCCAGCAGCTCGGACTTTACAACATTCTTAGCATGCCGGAAGCCTTGGAACACAGCCAACACAGCCGGAGAAGAAGATTTCAGCAGACAGGAGAAATAATCCAGGAGAGCTATAAATCATCGTGAAGGGGGCCGTAAGACTGAGTCATTTTCTGAATTATACTCTCGTGGGGGGGAGTTTGACTGTGGTTACTTGCGTTTGTGGCGGCACAGGGGGTGTGGCGTGGAGACCCCCATCCCCGATCCATCGGTGCCCCTACCCCCCCATCGTTATTACAACTGTCACGGCCCCCCCGCCGTCTGTCCCTGCTGGCAATCTGCCATCTCCCTTCGGATCCAGCTGTTCGCTTTGAACTTTGCCTTCCGGACCGGACATAACAGCTGACCAACTGAGACTCTTTGGACAAACGTGTGTGGGTCTGCACCCTCCCCCCCCGGATTGCTTATCCCACAGCTTGCCCCTATTACTGGACCCCAATTTTGTTTTCCCTCCCCTCCCCCAGTCTAACCCCCTCGGCATTCCCCCCCTCCCTGCCCGCAGCCTAGCGGAAGGAGGGGCTACTCCACCTTCTCCCCTCCCCCCTCCTCCTTTCGGTGTCTCCCTGTCTCTCCCTGCTCACAATAGCAGGGAACGAGAGGGACGAGACTGCTTCAACAAAATTAGTTGTCCCTCCACCACCACCCCTGCCCGACCCCCAAGGTCCCCCTCCACTACTATTGTCAAGATACCTGCCACCCCCCCTGCTGGGGCACCGGTAGCAGGAGGCACCAGGGTGATCGCTGCTGCTGCTGCACCCACCGCCCACCCAGATTCTAGGAAACCCCCCCCCGGTTAGCCGGAAGGGCCAGGGCGGGTGGAAAGGAAAGGGCCCCGCTAAAACCACTAAGCCCTCCATGGCAGGGGCTGTCCGCACCGCTGTGGCCTCGTCATCAACCGTGGCGCCCCTCCCTGCGTTTCCCTCCACCCCCTTGCTAGTACCAATCCAACAGAGCCCATGGAGGAGGGTGTGGCAAAGATATTACCGAGCATAGGAGAGCGCCCGCCCCAAGGAGAACCCCCCGCCCCTCATGCTGCCTCACCGTTACCCCCCTGAACCCCTGAACCATCGCCTCCACCCGCTGACACGACCCCTGCTAACCATTCCCCAGAGGACGCTATGGAGGGCTGGACCCTAGTCCAGGGGAAGCGAGGCAAGCAGAAGGCTCGAGTTCCACTGCACCCATCCGATGCGGAAGCCCCCGGAAGACCAGGAAGGGAGGCACTGATATTGAGCCTTCCGCTATGGCCACAAGTGAGATCCATCCGCTGGTGTCGGGAGGGGAAGACAGACTGGCATTGGAGGGCAGAATCCCCCCCTCCACGAGAGACCCTCCCCTCCGAGACCCCTGAGGAAGCTCCTTCTGCCCGGATACCACCCGAACCCCCCGCGAACCCTGAGGCGACCATTGAGGCGGGCCCAAGAGGAGAGGCCCCCGGGGTAGCAGGAGTTGGCCTCTCCTCCGTGTATGCGGAGATTGAGGCCCTAGATTTGACCCCGGTCACCCACAGAGAGGATGATCTACTGCTGGCTGGCCTCAATCTGGGTAACCTCACCCCAGCCCCCCTTTCCCCATGCTCCCTCCCCCTAATTGCCTTCCCGGATGAGCGCCCCGCAGAAGGTGGTCCACCACCTGATGCAATGGCCGCTAAGACCACCACGGAGCCAGCACCTAGCGTCACTGGGAGCCCCCTCCCTTACCCCTTAACCCTTGACTCTGCTCAGGAGGCACCTTCTTTTAGCTGCTCACCTCATGAAGTCCAAAGCCTTACACCTGCCCCTGCCCCCACCCCTGTCCCTGCCCAGTTCCCCTCCTCCTGCAATGCTAATGCCGCCCCTGGCGTTATTTTTTTCCCGCCTTCCGCAGATCCCCCCCAGGGAGCAGCCTTTGCACTTTCTAGTCGCGACCCATTAGGAGTTGCAATTTTTTCCCTGCCATCCCCTTCCACCCCAAGGCGTGAAATGGATTTAATAACCCCAGCCTGTCAGACGCCCCGTCAGTGGTCCACACCCTGTCTACCCGCCTTAGCGGACCACGAGGCTGCATTAAGAGCCCCACTAGGGAATACCCCGGAAATCGCAACCCCACCCCCCATGAGCTGCGGCATGCACTACGGAAGTTCCTAGAACACACCCATGGCGCCCGCAATAGGGTACAGCTGGCTCTTCAGCTATGGGGGGACTTTGATCAAATTCTTCAGGCCACAGGGGCCCTTATACAGGAGGGCAGAGGGCAAGGAAAGCGCAGTGCTGTGGCCTATGAGCGGGCCCGCGGCTTCCGAAAAGATCTACTCATCCACGGGATGGGTCACGGGTTGCTGCACAACCTGCTGGGGGCCACGAACACCCCCACCAATAAGAACCCCCCACTTCCCCAGCCCTCCGCATGACACCTCTCATTATTGCAACCTTGAACACCAGGGGCTGTAGGATGGCTCTCCGCAGGTCCCAGATGCTCTCTTACCTTCGGGAAGGGGGGTACTCTGTAGCTTTCCTGTAGGAGACCCATACGGACCCGACCGTCGAGGCCAGGTGGCAGCTGGAGTGGGGGGACGGGGTATACTTTAGCCACTTCATGACTTGGCAAGCTGGAGTGGCGACCCTGTTCTCCCCCACCCTACGGCCCGAGGTGCTAGGGGTCACTGAGGCCGTGCCAGGCCACCTTCGAGTCCGTATGGAGGGGCTCGTGGTCAACCTTGTTAACATTTATGCCCCGCAAATGAGCCCAAAGCGGCCACAATTCTATCAGCGGGTGTCCGACTTTCTCGGCACCCTAGATTCGCACGAGTGCCTGGTCCTGGGAGGGGACTTTAACACCATCCTCGAGGAACGGGACCGCTCAGGGGCCGAACCGAGCCCAGCCGCCGCGAACATTCTCCAAGGAATAGTCGAACATCATTCCCTAGTGGACGTCTGGCGTGACCATCACCCAGATGACACTTCCACGTTCACCTTTGTCCGGGTGGAGGCCCATCGGTCACACCACTCTCGGTTGGACCGTATTTACTTATCCCGTTTCCATCTTTCACAGGCCCACTACTCCACCATTCAGCCGGCCCCATTCTCCGACCATCATTTAGCCACCGTAACGGTCTCCCTCCGTGCAGAGAGACCGGGGCCGGCCTATTGGCACTTTAATAACAGCCTGTTGGAGGACGAGAGCTTTGTGATGTCCTTCCGGGAATTTTGGCTGGCCTGGCAAGAGCAGTGGCGTGCCTTTCCCTCGGTGCGGCGATGGTGGGATCTCGGGAAGGTGCGCACCAAGCTCTTCTGCCGTGACTACACGTGGGGCACCAGCCGACGGCGAAATGCGGCGATAGAGCAGTTGGAACGGGAGGTCTTAGATATGGAGAGGGGCCTGGCCGCCGATCCCGAGGACCCGTCCCTCTGCGGAGCGTGCCGGGAGAAGCGGGAGGAGCTCCGGGCCCTTGAGGACCACCGGGCCCGAGGTGCCTTCGTTCGGTCCTGCATCCGCCTCCTTTGGGAGATGGATCGCGGCTCCCATTTCTTCTACGCCCTGGAGAAAACGAGGGGGGCCAAGAAACATGTCACCTGCCTTCTAGCAGAAGACGGCGCCCCCCTCACGGATCCGGAGGAGATGTGTGGGAGGGCCCGTGACTTCTACACAAGCCTTTTCTCCCCAGATACGACCGATCCTGGCGCTTGCAGGGTGCTCTGGGAGTAACTCCCCACGGTCAGCGTGGGCGACCGAGACCGACTAGAGCTGCCTCTCACCCTGGCCGAGTTCTTGGAAGCCCTCTGTCGCATGCCCACCAATAAATCTCCAGGCATGGATGGGCTGACCGTGGAGTTCTACCGCATGTTCTGGGACATCCTTGGCCCACACCTGGCCACTGTCTGGGCTGAGTCTTTGCAGGGCGGGGTACTCCCTCTTTTGTGCAGGTGAGCAGTGCTCGCCTTCTTGCCGAAGAAGGGGGACCTCCGCGATTTACGAAACTGGCGTCCCGTCTCACTCCTCAGCACGGACTACAAAATCGTAGCGAAAGCAATCTCGCTGCGGCTAGGGTCCGTGATGGCGGACGTGATCCACCCAGACCAGAGCTATACTGTCCCGGGTCACAGCATTTTTGACAACCTCTTTCTAGTCCGAGACCTTTTGGAACTTGTGCGTAGAGACGGTCTGTCGTTCGCCCTCCTATCTCTCGATCAGGAGAAGGCGTTCGATAGAGTAGGCCATGAGCACTCTGCAGGCGTTTGGATTCGGACCTCAGTTTGTGAGTTTTCTCTGGGTGCTGTACGCCTCCGCGGAGTGTTTGGTTAGGCTCAACTGGACCCTGACCGAGTCAATCAGCTTCGGGCGAGGAGTGCGGCAGGCGTGCCCCCTCTCGGGCCAGCTGTATGCTCTGGTGATCGAGCCTTTCCTCTGTCTCCTCCGCAGGAGGATGATAGGGTTGGTGCTGCAGGAGCCAGAGCTGCGGCTGGTCCTGTTGGCATATGCCGATGACGTACTCCCCATGATTCAGGACCCGGACGACTTGGCACGGGTGGAGGCTTGCCAGGACATCTATTCAGCAGCCTCCTCCGCCCGAGTCAGCTGAGTCAAGAGCTCTGGCTTGGTGGTGGGGGATTGGCAGCAGGTGAGCTCCCTCCCACCCGCACTTCAGACCATCCGGTGGAGTGCGGGATCACTGCTCTACCTAGGCGTTTACCTTTCCGCCACGCATCCTTCCCCGCCGGAGAACTGGCAAAATTTAGAGGGCGGGGTGATAGAGCGGATCCGGAGATGGACGAGGCTACTCCGATGTCTCTCCCTCCGAGGGAGAGCACTGGTGCTTAACCAACTAGTCCTGTCCACGCTCTGGTACCGGCTCAACACCGTGGTCCCTGCCCCGGGTTTCCTGAGCAACCTCCGGACATCGATTCTAGAGTTCTTTTCGTCAGGAATGCACTGGGCCCCTGTTGGAGTTCTTCATCTACCCCTGAAGGAAGGAGGGCAGGGCCTGAAGTGTCTGCACGCTCAGGTCCGTGTCTTCCGCCTCCAGGCCCTGCAGAGGCTCCTTTATAGTGCAGATAGTTCGACGTGGAGGATATTGGCGCACGCCTTCCTGCGCCGCTTCCAAGGACTCTGATACGACCAGCAGCTCTTTTATCTCTGTCCAAGAGGTTTTCCGCGAGACCTCTCCGGGCTGCCGGTCTTCTACCAGGACCTCCTCCGGACCTGGAAACTGTTCTCAACGACCAGGTCCGTGGCGGCCACCGTGGGAGTAGATCTCCTCACGGAGCCCCTGCTACACAACTCCCAGCTCCATGTGCAGGTGGCGGAGTCCCGCTCGGTGCGCCAGAGTTTGGTCCTGGCGGAAGTGATGAGAGTTGGAGACCTCCTGGACTATGACCGGGGAGACTGGCTGGATCCCCTGATGCTCGCCCGGCACATGGGGCTCTCCAGCCCTCGTACCCCCTGGCGCATACTTCAGGAGGTGAAGGCCGCCTTGACGCCCGCTGCTCGGGCTTATCTTAACCGAGCCCTGTGCGAGGGCGCACCCCACCCACCCTCTACCCCAGGCCCGCCGGACCTTTCAATTGGGCCCTTATCCCGTAGATCACAACAAACCCCTCACCCTTTCACTGCAAGCTGGCTGCATGAACTGCAGCCGGTCAGCTTCCAAATTGCGCCACGGAAATATTTATACACACTCACGCTTCACACCCTTCACGCCCACACCCTGGTGTCCCGCCCTGATACAAAGTGGAGGGACCTCCTGCCACCTTTGGAAGATGAGCAACCTTGGTGGGTCAGCCTGTATTCCACCTTGATCCCGAGGCCCGTCGGGGACATTAGTTGGCGGCTCCTTCACGGAGCTGTGAGCACGGGTGTGTTTTTGACACGGTTCACCCCCATCCCGGATACTTGCCATTTTTTTGCAACGTGAAGAAAACCCTGGCGCATGTATATTTAGAGTGTGCCAGATTCCAGCCCCTTTTCCGGCTCCTCACGAATATTTTATTACGCTTTTGGCTACACTTTCCCCCTCACCTTTTTATCTACACACTCCCCATCCATGGCCCCACAAAATCGAGAGATCTGCTGGTTAACCTCCTCCTAGCCCTAGCTAAAACAGCCATTTATAAAACCAGAGAGGGGAGGTTGGCTAATGAAGCGGCCTGCGATTGTAGGGCCATTTTCCGATCCTCAGTACATTCACATATCCGCGCGTAGTTCCTCTGGGCGGTGTCCACCAACTCCCTTGACACCTTCGAGGAGCAGTGGGCGCTGTCCAAGGTTCTCTGCTCAGTGACCCTGTCCGCTTCCCTCCGTCTGACCCTTTGATTGAGGGGAAGAGCGAGAGACCCCAGCCCCAGCAGTTGCTGCTGTGGACACCATCATTATTGTCACCTAGGAGGGGTCCTATAACATGTGGGTGTAACTCCCCCCACCCCAAACCCCCCACCCCGCAGCCGTGCCCATCTTGTCGGGCACTTTCAGGAGAGGAATAATCAGTTGACACTGGGCGTGGCACTAGGTAACTCGAGGGGGTGGAAGACCACGAGTGTCGAGGAAGCCCCCCCCGCTCTAGGCCCAAGCTAGCCTGAACACTTCTCCCTCCTGAAGGCTGCTGTGTTATACCTTCTGTTTGCTCTTGTTTTGTTGCATAGTTTTGCTTTATCCTCTTTGGTGATTCTTTGTAAGTGTTACACAAATAAAATTCTTTTCTGCTTTAAAAAAAAAAAATACTCTCCTGTACCCATCCGGCCCAACCCTGTCACAGTGATTACAAGTAATGAAGCATAAAAAAAAAAGTCAGAATTGGTTGCAAAGAAATAAAAGGTAAAACAGAGCTTAGGCCATGTCTACAGTAGTGAACTTACAGCAGCACAGCTATACCAATGCATCTGCACCGCTATAAGATTGCTCATGTAGCCACTCTGTTCTGATAGGAGAGAGGTCTCTCGTCGACATAATAAAACCACCTCCATGTGCAGCAGCAGCTAAATTGGTGGGAGAAGCTCTCCCACCGACATAGTTCTGCCCACACCAGCGCTTCTTTCGGTGTAACTTATGTTGCTCAGGGGATGTGTGTTTTTTCATCCCACTCAGCAACATAAACTATATCGAAAAATGTGGTAGTGTAGACAAGCACTAAAACGTAACTTAACAAGCTAAATGAATTCAGAGCAAAGGTCTCTCACACCACAGGTTCCAACAGTCTTTCTGGCTGAATCTTTCAGACAAGAACTCTCCCCCATCCAGTGCTGCTCCTTTGTTCTTGGGGTGTTGTTGATGCCATTGGTAGAGATTATTTGGGGTGCCTGCTCTCTTCTCTATAGCCCTTTCTCTTGTGCAAGAATTATTTCCAACTGGGGACTTGTCTTCACTAACAGCTAAATTGGCATTGCTGCAATCGATGCAGTGGAGTTGATTTAGTGGGTTTGGTGAAGACATGATAAGTCGATGGCAGAGTGCTCTCCCGTTGACTTCAATACTCCTCCTCCCCAAGAGGTGGAAGCTATGTTGATGGGAGAGCGTCTCCCATTGATATAGTGTGATTTAGACCCACTGTAAATCAATCTAAGCTACATTGAATTAAGTTACATAATTTAACTAGTGTAAATTGGATAGACTTACATCATTATTGTAGACCAGGCCTGAGGTTCAGGAGACAGAAAGACTGGGTGGACAGGAACCTCAAGCTGTTGCTTTATCAAAATGTAGATTTTTGCCCACACCTTCTCTCCTGCCAAAGGGTGGCCACTTAATCAAAAGACAGTCCAATTGATCTTGATGACTCCTAACTGAGGTGTTGGCTACCCTTTTGTCTCTGGAGAACTAGCTTGTGTCTGTCCTCCAGAGCAATATCATATAGTGGAATTTTATAAATGTACATACAATATTGCCATACATATTTTACCAGGACAATCATGAGCAAATCATGAGTTTTCAAATGATACCTCAAAACATACTTTGTGTAAGATTTACCGTAATTCTATAAAAGGGGTGAATGTAGAGGACCGACTGTTACAATATCAATGTTGCATTTGAATTTCTATGGTCCCAATTCTTCAAACCCTTATTAATAGAATATTTCTTGCTTGTGCAAGTAGTCCCATTTAATTTGGTGAGGGAAGAACCTGAGTGAAAAAGGACTAATTAATGTGATTAAGGGGCTAGTTACAAGATTGGGCCCCAAGATTTTTTAAAATAAGAAATGTGATTTGAATTGCTAAATTCAGAAGAAAAAAGTGTTACTTAAAATTCTACACAAAAAAGTGTATATTTAAGCCTTTTCACAAACTAAGGCTTCAGAGTGCAAACTCATAGTCACAGCCTAAACTGGCTTAACTGGAGCTATGCTGGTTACACCCGCTAAGGAACTGGTTCATGTAATATTTAAACAGAGATGGCTGAAACAGTGGTCAGATTTCCAAAATAAAAGGAAGTGGGAAACACACTGAATAATACCATTATCTCCTTGAGGATGAGTGGGTTGTGTTCTTCACCAACCCCCAAGTTGTGCAAAATCCTGAGAAAATATAAGTGTCTTACGTCATACCCCAAAGATCAAAGGACTTGGACTAGGATGGGATAAAGTTCCATCTAAAACAGATTGTCCTCCACTGAGGAGGTCTTTGCCCCCAGTCCCCACAATTTCAAATCTAGGGAATACAGACAAATGCAGCCATTTTATCTTGATTGTGACAACAGAGCACAGGGAAAGTAGGGATCTTCCAAGGCAGAGTGGAATATGAAAGCTGTTCTGGACTGCTGGTAGAGAGAGTACAGTTACTGTGTACAGGATGCAAATCTAGTGAAATTTTTCTTCTTGCCAATTTAAAAAAAAAACATTTTTCCCCACAAATTCCTGTTTATTTGTTGAGGTAAAAAAAAAAATCTCAATTTTCTCATACATCCCTTTTCCTATTGTGTCCCATCCACAAAGACAGTTACATTTGCATTCTGCATGTTCATGGGGCTACAGATGGGAACAAATGCACTTAAGGGATTGCACGGTGGGTGCATTCCTATCTGATGTGGAATAGGCCTTTAATGGGAAAATCTGGTTCACAGAAATAAGATGGAAGAATCATATTTACTCTTCCTCCAGGGCCCAGATCACAGAGGTAAGATAGAAGCTTGCTGAAAAACGGAGGATACATTTGCAATCCAGGAGGTGGGTTGGAGGACAGGGAAGGGAGATCCTTCAGATTGCCAACAGCAGTTTTCCAACTTTCATAAGTGCTTGTACCACAAATGAGAGATTCCATCTCCAGCATTTCAGCTGGTTCAACTGCTAAAAGCCACTCCACAGGAATAGAAATTGCAATGCTCTTTTGGATGTACCTGATCTGCTCAGACAGTGCCGCAGGTTGTGCTACGTTTGATGTTCCTGCAGTGAAACCAAGTGATTAACATAGTTTCTTCGCAGAAAATAAATTTGCAGTATTCCTAGGAAGGGGTTTAGTCTCTTTCAGACAGTGAAAGCTGTATGCTGAGGTAACTACAGCAGCTTGACAATATATCCCACGCTCTACTGCATATTTTTTTCCTGGCTGAGCAATGTGCAGCTCCAGCATATATGTAAGTCATCTGCAAGAACGGGAAAGAAAGAAAATAACTAATGAACAGGTAGCACTGCCAGGCAGAAATTATGGTATTGGAACTACAAAAATGTAAGAAGATCATTTTATTTAATCACGAGCAACTCTTTGATGTGACAGAGGATAGGGAGTCCTTGTTCCCTGACAGTAATTGTTTTTCCTCCTTTAATGCAAAAGTGAAGAATTTGAAGCCAGGAAAGGTCCAGTAGCAGATAAGGTAACTTATATACTTGATAAGGGTATTGGCAGCTCTAAGGCATTTTATATTTCATAATATCCTTGCCGTTACACTTGTATAAACTGGCCCGGGGCGGCAGAACCCATGACGAGAGGGGGCAGGGAAGCTAGCACCTCTCCAGTGGAAATATTGTGTGGATGACCTGTTTCCACCAGCACATTCCCTGTAAAGTGAGCACATACATGGAGGGAAAAGTGACCATCACAGTGCCTGGGATAGGGCCATGGAGCGGGTAGGAACCTCTCCCCGCTTGCAGAATCTCAGTATCTCCACTTGCTCCCCATGCAGAGCATCCACCCTGCTCCCCCTCCTATCCCTGACTCCACAATTTCTGCCTCTTCCCCTGCAGCCCCCAACTTCCCCCATTCCCCATGCAGAGCACCTCCAGCCCATTAACACCCCAATTTACCGAGACTTTCCACCAACATAATGCATAGCATAAACATGGCAATATTATGTTCATAAAAGGGCAAAAGCAATAAGTTGGTTAAGTGATTATTTCCTCAATTGTGCCAAAAATGTTGTTGACTAAGATGTTAGAAAGGGTAGCTGTTTGTAAAAAAGGGGAGTCAAAACCTACAGAACAGGACAAGAACGGAAATGATCTTTCATGATTTTTTTTTACATCAGACAGCAAGTAAGATTAATAGGCTATTAACCCTGACATGTCTTACAATAAACAGACATTTAGTGCCCAACATTGCAAGGTCTTATAGGAGGTACTGAGAACAGTCAACTCTGTTTGAAGGCAATGGCAATTGAGGTCTCTGAACAGAATTGGACCATTATTCGATCATGTTTGAGCTCCACTGGGAAAATAAAAGCAGTCTCTCTCTTTCAATCAATTTGTCTAGTGATGTTCTTCAAAACAGCAAGTTAGTTTACTTACTTAGTTGTGTAATTGCTAAAATGTTTGTAAACAGGAACAGTAACTAAGATGTCCGTTTCAATTAAAATGTGTAGCTCTGAATGGTTAATGCACACCAAGTGATAGCTTCCACACTCCTTAGCCACCTTTAAAGCACAGCAGAATTTACCACTCATTGAGGTACGTCACCACACAATGGGGCAGAGTCATACATGCTCTAACTCAACTGACTTCACTAAGACCAACAGATAGCCACAAGCCCTAGCACCCAATATTGTATATGTGTGTGTCTGTGTGTGTGGGCAAGCAAAATATACAATTTTAACCTCATTGCAGGCAAATACTAGTGGGACCCTAAAATAACTATCAAATAATCATAGCTTAGTAACCTAGAATCATAAGCTACTTTTGGTAGGTGTTAGGAATCTTTCTAGATCTTTTGGACTCTCCCTTGACCTGCACTCCATACTCGCCAGGCGAACATGTCATGCAGTTGCTTGCAGAGCATTCCCCCTCATATGCAAGCACATACACTGTGCAACTCTGCTTCAGACATTCCATTCACCTTGCGAATTATTGTTCCACTTGTGTACTGAGTAGTATAGAGGACCTCACATTGATTGTCTGCACCAGGATGAATTTCTGGCAACAGGATAAGAAGAGCACACAACATTACATTTGAGGGTTACCAAATTATAAAAGCTTTGAATATAGAAGAGAGAGAATGTTCTGCCTTTTTGCAGAGGAAACAAACTCAGTCCAAGACCAGAAGTTAGTCATTAGAATGTGCCACTGATATATTTTTAACCTTGACACTTTCATTACTCCATGACATAAATTAACTAGCAGTAGGATATAATGAACAGCAGAACATGACATGATTAAATACCAGCATTACGGGATTAAACTCATTAAGTTATATAGTTAATATCATACTCTAAGAAAAAATTTAGCTGCAATTTGCATTTTTGTTATGCACCTGTGAATTCTTTGGGCCAGTTGGTGTCTGAAGTTAATGGAGCAGTGTCAATTTACATCAGCTGAGGACTGATTCTAAGATGATGATATAGTCACTTGGTCCAGATTCTGATCTCAATTACAGCAACATAAGTAATTCCAGAACTCAGTGGACTTACTCTGGATTTACAACTGAAAACAGGCTCAGATATCTTTCATACTCCCAACACTTACTAAAAATTAATAGATCCACTTGAAAATAAAATTCTTTTCATCCTAGATTAAGGACTCCTTTTTAATTATACTAAAAACATTTTAGGACTTATTACCAAGGATGGTTGCAAAATACATTTTAATACATTTGTTCTGTATCAAGATATTAGTGTTTTTTCCCTGTACGTTTACCATAATGCCACATAGAGATGATGGGTTGTAATCTCTCTAGGTCAAGGATTGTGCCTTCCTAGACATTTTTACATGACCTAGCAGTAATGTTAATAGGCAAGTAAGGGGTAGTGAGTACATGCACATCCCCAAGACAGCACCAGGAGACGTTATTTCTAATACCTGCCTCAGGCATGATTCTTCCTGTGTTTTTCTGTTGCACTATTTAGGTGTAAGTTGCTACAGACCTTAAAAGGATGCAGCATACTCCCCTGTACTCTTGTACATGCTTATCCACCTCCTCTTTCTAGCATGTAGGTATAGCCAGACGCACCCTCCTCCCCCCCTCCCCATTTGCTCTTTCGAGTGGAGCCTGCACAGTTTCCTGTTATGCTGTTACAAAGCCACAAGCAGTGGAAGATCCCCAATGATGCTAGGTGCTTGCTTAAAGCTGAATTGCTCTATATTACCAATTGTATTCATACAACCGATGTAAGGAATGAGTGAGACAGTGTGAGCGACAGCCAATGGCAAAACAAAGAAACAAATATCGCCTTTTATGGAACCATGGTATTATCCTGGTGAAGGTATAAATCTCGAGACGGGCAGCCAGGACAGGGGTAATAATGAGGAAATGTAACAGCACACTAAACTCGGGACCAGATCGGAAGCAGTAGAGCCCTCACGTACATCCGAAGGGACTTCGGGGACTCTCGTCGCCCCATGGCCGATCTCTGGGCAGCTGTCGCCTGGCCAGCCTCAGCCAACTGCAAAATCGAAACCAACATCCATGCCTGCAGCCCACTAGCATGAATGTGGTGGGTGGGTGTGTTTGTGTGTGTGTGTATAATTGTGCAAATAAGGGAAGCAATAAATCAATCCTCAGTGCTGCTCTAGTTCACCCTTTGTTTGTGGTTATTTCTTGGCTGGTTCCAAGAACAGGTAACAGTAGGAAGAGGAGTCATGACGCTGCCCCTCACCACTTACCTATGTGCATCATGGGTGCAGCCCTCTACTCTCCCCCACACAGGGTTGAGATATAACAATTCTGCTGCATGTGAGTTGATGGCCCATTATTCCCCCTACTTTCCCATGTTAACAGGGGTCACAATCTAGTCCAATATAATGTATTTCTCATGACACCTGTGTTGATTTTCAGGAAAAGACTTACCTTCAGAAAAGTTTAAAGAAAAATTTACCAGAAGATCTTTTTATTTCACCATTTCAAAATGTGTCTTTGCTGTAATTCCCCAGAGAGATCACACATCCCCATTATTCTTTAAACTCTACATCTGCAGGTTCCTAGTGTAGATTGACACTTAATATCAATAAACTCGTGTTAACTTGGGATGTTAGTTCTACCAGTAAAAAGCATATTTTATTTCCTTTGGGGGCGGGGGGGGGGAATGTGAGGGGGATGGAGGTATATACCAGTATGCCATCTAAAATAGGTTTCAAAAATCTGTCATCAAGTATTAACTTCAGAAATTCAGCAGTGGAAAAGAGAACAGCTTTAGAATAACTTTGCCTCCATTGAGTTTTAATTATTTTTTTCCAACCTGCAGGCAAACTGATTCCTTCTAATAAAATATAAGTTAAAAAATCATTCTTTACCATGATGTGCTTACTTTATGTACACCAGGTTCCTAATGTAACCAAGGTAATAGCTTAATTCTGGTTTACAATATTATCAAGATGTTTTACAAATTGGTTCAGTATTTTACAATTCAACATACATCTATAAAGCATCTTTCATGATGATTCTCTCAAGGTATTGTCCAAAGACACTTTAGAGTTCACTTAAGCTGCCTGAAAGGCTGGAGGTATCAGATTTGTACTTGGCTAAACTTTTAAACAACCACTTCTGTGACTATGATCTAATATCATCGGACAGAGAATTCCACGCCTTAGGGCACAATAGACAAGGGCTCCAGAACCTGACATCTCCAATTTACATTTGGAAATTATTAATAAATCAAACCAGTTAAACACAATGAAATGTGGAGCAGCTGAAAGCTCAAATAAGCAGGGCTGAGGCCACGTAAAATCTTGAAGATTAAAAGTAAAATTCTAAAATCAATTTGAAACTTCAGGGGAAGCCAATGTATTTACTGAGGGAAAAAGGTACACAATTCTGACTTTTGTACTGTTAATTAACCTTTCTGTGGCATTCTTGACATGTTGAAGTGATTTAAAACCTGTAGCACTAAATGGATAAGGAGTTCACATTTAGTACTGGACTTTAAGACTTTAACGACAGAGTAAGGACTTGCAGCAGAAATCATTTATCATTGTGCATAGCTGAATTTTCATGCATCAAGTTTTGACTCCATGTCTGAGAAACAAGCATACAAAGCTGTGCATGTAAATTGCTGGTATTTTGTTCGATTGCTTGCATTAAATTATTATTAAATTATCTGGAGCGTCCAAATATTACAAACATAGTTTTTTCATAAATATAGTAACACTTATGTTTACAAAACACTAAATGTGCAAAATTTCCTAAAATAATAAACAGCACACAGAATGTGACAGTTAATTTCTCATAAAAGTTTTAATTATTACCTTGTAACTACATGAAAACTTCTTGCTGGTTGTTTAGTGGTGACAAGACAATTTTGTTAGGTTTATCTTCATCTAGTTCAAAAGCACGTTGCAGAAAGGACAGAGACAGATCAGGGAGGCTGGTAATGGGATTTGGAGCATCTTGACTATAGGTCATTAGTCCACAAGCAGATGTGGCTGGTACTGACTGAAACCCTTTACCCATTAACCAAACATAGATGATAAATTTGTGAGGCTAAACTGGACATCTTACTGTATTTAGCATAGCTATGTTAACATTAATATTAATCACCAGGTATTAGTTGGATCAAGCCCAAAGTACAGTTTACAATGTTGAAAATTCCTAGGCTAGCTAAGAGAGTTATAATACTGCTCACACCGTGTATTCAATATTAATATGGCCTCGGGGGTGGGGGGAGGGGGACCCTATTCTCGGAATGGTCTTCCTTTTTATGAAACACTGAAATTTCAAGAAAAATGACATTATAACAAAATAATTAGAAGCAAAGATAAGATGCAAAGTACTGGAAAAATAGGGGATTGAAAGTAAATGTAGTTAAAAGAACAAACTGCCAAGTTAAAATTAAAGTTAAGTTGAACACAACTTAATGTCATGAGTATCCTTATTAATTGGACTGAGGGAGTGACCGTAGTTGAAAACTCCTGTATTATAATTTCCTATGCCTTTTACTGGCTTCTATTGGTCAACTGAAGGACCAGTAGCTAATAGTCCAATAGGCCTATTAGACTGTTTCCAAAATTAGTTGAAGGTGACCGAGTTGAAAATGTTCAACGAGCATTTCCACAGAGGGGAGGAGGTGGAGTATTCAACATAGAATTACATTTAAACTGACCTTCTTAAAAATATTTTCCTTCCTCTGTGGAATTCATGGGCACCTTCTAGTTTGAGGAAATATGCGACTACAGAAAAGTCAGCTATGAGATATTTAATATCTATCCTGTCACAGCATGCTACATTTTGGGATATAGTAAGTGAACCAGGAAGTGCCAGTGAATTTCTCAGAACAGAAAACAAATCACTTTTATAAAGGTCATTTAAAAAAAAAAAAAGCATGTGTGCGCCAAATTCTTTTCATCTTATACTATAAACCTGGTTAGTGGGGTCATTCAGCATATCAGTCCAAGCTTCCCTGAATTTTCCTCCTAGCTTTTCAGTTCACCGTAAAGGTAATAACTTAACGGAGGTTGGCTTCACATGGTAACACAAGGCTAAAGACTCTTGACGACAAAGACAGGAAGTAGCCCGGGGCCTGTTTACTTTGTAGACATGTTTATTGAACTGCTTGCCTCTCCCTGAATTTATTTTTCCACAAAAACCTTGGCAAAAAGGAAAATTCCTGCCCAAGATTATTTTTCTGGAGTCTCAGAAGAAAGTCAAAAGGATTCTTAAACTGTTTCTTGACAGAATAAAGACATACATATGGAGATGATCTCTTCTAATTATTCAGGACTTACCTTCCGATAGAAAACCTTACTGAAAATAAGGTGTCTTCTGTAAAACAGGCTGCAATGAAAGCTGAAGATGCTCAGCACCTCACAAAAGATGTTCAGCACTTGACAGGATTGCACCCAATATCGATTACCCTGGCATAGTAACTTGGCAAATTCTGGATTTTCAGATGACAATTGTATATATTTACTGTACTGTCTTTTGCCATTGTAATTTTCATTGTTGTAGACAACATTTAGAACAATTTTCTTGTACATCTCTCAACTACCTTGTGTCTTTCTTGTATTTGTAGCTGTTGGTATAAATGTAAAAGTTTTACATTATTTTAGTCAAGAGTTTTGACATGATTTACCAAATTAAAAAAGATACACAATTTGTCTTTGCTTTGAGATTTTTTTTCCCTACATCTAAACTGGCAGTATTCATGTTCTTCTCAATTTGTATGCAATCTGGAAAGAAGTGGAAGATCCAGTCTCATACTATTAAGCAATAGGAGCTCCTTTTTATACTAATGTGTACTGTGAATGCATCAGGGAATAAGCCCCTTGTTCTGCTAATGAAACTGTAGAACAAAAACAGAGTTGTGTTTTGGGGACACAATAGTGGAGCAACTTGGATTTTGTAGACATCTAAGTACCTGAATTCTGCTGCAAATCACAGAAATCTAAATTAGCTAAATTGTGCCTGCAAGTAAGTGTGCGAGCACAGTGGTTTATTAAATAGTTTGACAAACAATTTCTAGGCGTAAAATCGGAGAACATTGTGCATAGTATTTAAAAATAGTGAAGAATCTTTAAGGTTCCAGTCCTGCTAAGTTTTAAACATGTGCTTAACTTCACATACTGTGAGTAGGAGTCCCGTTAAAGTAATTTGTTCTACTTGCGCTATGTAAAATTTAACTTCTGCATAAATATTTGCAGGATTAGGGACTAATGTCCAGATCTCCCAAGATATTTAGACACCTAATTTTCACTGCAATAAATGTGAGTTAGGTGCCTAAATACCTCTGAGGATCTGGGCCTATAATTTTTTTTGAAATCTTTCCTGATGGAAAAGACACTGCACAAGAGATGTTCAAATTGCCAAATTTATTTTCAATAAATCAAAACTTCATGTTGAAACTTTTTAGAAAGAGCTGAGGGTTCATGCAAGGCCATAGAAATATATTGGATAAAAATTAGAATCATTACCAGCTATGGCTGGATATTTATCCAACAAAGACAAAAAATGAAAATTTAATTAAATCTAACAAACTGATAATCTTCCAGTTGCCTAAATACATTAATGAACCTCAGATGATTATTTACTACCTTTGAGAAGTTTATTTCACAAAGAAAATTGTTCTCCTTTAGGCCCTGATTCAGCAAAGCATTTCAGCATATGCTTAAGTCCCACTGAAGATAATGCCTATACACTGCTTAAGTCCCACAAAATACAACTTAGTGGTACACAGAACTTGTGCTGACCCTTTGCACGGGGTAAATTTCAGTCATAACAAACACATGTTGATTTAACAATTCAACTGCAATAGTCCAGCTGACTATGTCTGTAAAAAATAAGAATTGTATGTGCACAGGGATCAAGTTGCCTGTGAGATATGAACTACTCTGTAAAACAACGTGTTTATATATGTTTAGTCACTTGCCAAGAGGATCAGCACTATCTGACTCTTCCATTTTGGCAAAAAAATTGGTTCAGTTTTTATGTCTCAATCATATCACAGACATAGCTAAAGGTATTACAAATGCCATGCAATGTGACAGTTGCTACGTACAGAGTAAAACCCTTATTATGTAAATAATAGTACTAACTACATAGTGTGACAAAGTTCCTGCTCTACCTTGGTGGGTCTTGCGCTTATTGGCGGATTTGCTCGCCTTGGAGCTTCACGGCAGCTCTCAGCTTGGCCATTTTTTTAAACCCACAGTCCAGGTCGACACCTCCTCTGTCTGACCAGGAGTTGGGAGGTTTGGGGGGAACCTCTACTCTGGGTTCCAGCCCAGGGCCATGTGGAATGCAGCTATCTAGAGTGCCTCCTGGAACAGCTGTGCGACAGCTACAACTCCCTGGGCTACTTCCCCATGGCCTCCTCCCAACACCTTCTTTATCCTCACCGTAGGACCTTCCTCCTGGTGTCTGATAATGCTTGTACACCTCAGTCCTCCAACAGTC
Organism: Eretmochelys imbricata; assembly: GCF_965152235.1. NCBI lineage: Eukaryota > Metazoa > Chordata > Testudines > Cheloniidae > Eretmochelys > Eretmochelys imbricata. Next base: position 189,922,042 of record NC_135572.1, on the reverse strand, counting down.
TGCGTTCTCACTCTCAGCTCTTAGCACCTCCTGCTCCCAGCTCCTCACACGCACACCACAAACTGAAGTGAGCTCCTTTTTAAAACCCAAGGGCCCTGATTAGCCTGCCTTAATTGATTCTAGCAGCTTCTTGATTGGCTGCAGGGGTTCTAATCAGCCTGTCTTAATTGTCTCCAGAAGGTTTCTGATTGTTCTGGAACCTTCCCTGTTACCTTACCCAGGGAAAAGGGACCTACTTAGCCTGGGGCTAATATATCTGTCTTCTATTACTCTCCTCTAGCCATCTGGCCTGACCCTGTCACAATAGTAAATAACTGCATAAAATTGATATAAATTGTCAGCTTGCAAGTTGCTGCTGTTCTCATTGCAGTTAATCATGCATGTTCCTTTTTCAAACCTTTTCCTTGTATGAATAATGCACAACTCCAACACATAAATCCATGTGAGTGCCTCTCTGTCATTCCTGCATCCACTCCTTTTTGGAGCTAGTCATCCAGTAATGTGTAAATCAGAAGTAGCCATTTACACATATAGAAAATAGAGCTTCATGCTCAGAAGAAAAGTGCCACATTGTTTTTCACAAGGGGGTGTTCACCTAGCTCATAAAATAATATTAGGTAAAGGTTCTAGGGCATTCACCTCTAAGTGTTTGCAGACAGCTACCATTACAAATCAGACTCACCTTAGTGATTTTTTTTTCACTTCCCAGTAATGCCCGTGACACAAAGGAGGTACTTCTTTTAGATGTGGCCTCCTACCTCTCGTCAGCAGTTGTGCTGCTCCACCAGCTATGCCTGCCCCTTGACTTCCTAAAGGCAATGGAGCAGGAAACTGCCATTGCCAAATTTTTGTTTTGATTCTGATTAGCTCTTCTGCTGCTGGCTCATCAATAGCTAAAAGGAGACTGCCTCCACTGGCTGCCTACCTGCCTGCCTGCCTCCCTCCATAGCCCTGATTCTTCACTATAGAAAATGACAAGACACTAATACCAGAAAGGAAGAGAGTCACATTCATGGGCTGTCATGCCTGGCTTTCCCATCAAGGGAAGATATTTTTCTCTGATACAAGGAACTGCAATTCACAGGAACCTGATGGGATGCACATGGATGAGTCTGTACTCCACTTCTACCCTCCTGAGCTGTTTCATCCATTGAATGGATCATACCAGCAGACCAACCTGTGGCATCTCAGTGCCCCACTGAAGAGTAACTGCCTCATCTATGTCCAGAAACCACCCAGTACTTTCTTTGCATTCTCTATAACTCAGTAATCAAAGGGCTAAATTACAGTATCTGCTGAATGTCTTGAATGGGTCAGATTTCCCTCTCTATGACCCCCCCACACACACACACACGGACAGCTAACAAGTTCTGCTTTCAAGTTCCAGCAACCAAATGATGGACTTGGAGATTGTGTTTGGGGCAATTTTTAAAATGTTTAAGATATCTAATCGCTGAAGCTTTTATGATATTTCCCTTTCTCGGGCTCAATCATGGCCCGAGTGAGTCATAATGTCTCCACATAAAATAAAACCAAAGTTTTCAAACCTGGGTGACTTGAATTCAGCTCATAAATCCATATTTAGGCTTCTAACTCTTTACAGCTCTTCATCTGTAACTACAGCATTGAAAAACAACATTTCACACACTTGTGTAGTTTAACTTCCAAATCAATACTGATACAACATCCAAATTATCATTAATTTCAAGAATAGCTTCATTATATTATCATCTCATCTTTTCACACGAAGAAGTACACCCAGACTGCTTTATAAACACTCAGCAGATTCTGCATATGAATTCATTGCTAAGGCCGAATTTGTTTGCTCTTTCTCCTACAAAAATACAAGGATCAGAACTGGCTGCCAGCCATTGCAAGTCATATTATCTTAGAAAACATTTGTCCAAAAAAATCTTTTCTGGTATAACAAAACAAACTTTGGGGTTTATAGCAAAGGTTTATTCCTTTTTGTATTAGGGGTTTATTACTTTTTGTATTAGCATTGGTAGATTAAAAATTCAACATTAGAGACTAAACTTCTGTCAGATCCTTTTGAGTTCAGAGGATTTTTTTTATATTAATTGGTTTTGGCAAATTTCATCAAAAAGAACTAGAAAATATGTAGCTGTTTGATAATGTACGGAATATTCAAGGAATGGGGGGAGTGTACTAAAACTATACTTTTTGCTTACACAATCTTTTTGGCTCTAATTCATAATACAAATGTAAAGGCCATAGGTTTTACTATTTGTTTGAGACTCTTACTACTTTTTCCACCAAAGGGGGAAAGAGAGAGGTAGGGGAACAAAAGAAGCCCCCAAAGTCTCCTGACTGGAGTATTGGTTTTAATTGCCGCAAGAGCCCACCTCTTCAGAAAGTAGCCAGTGGAAGCTGGGAGAGATCACCAGCTTTTTGTAACCACTGGAGCTAGAGACTTATCTCCAAAGAGATGGCGTGTAAGAGGCTTAGAAAAAGCAACACTGAATTTTTTGAGAGACAGAGGGGAGCGCCAAAAGCTCAGCCAGAACACGAAGCTTATCTTCCACGAATTCCAATCTCTTCTGCTAACAAAGGGAACCCTGTGCACCGTCTTTCAGATCTTTGGGGAAAGCTCCAGGCCAAAAGCCAAAGGAGGAGAAACTGCCCATATATTTTAATTTAGTCAATTGCTTAACTATCTTGTTGAATATAGGCCTTTATGACTGATAGTTTAAGGGGCTTATGTGACTAGAAACATGCTTTGTAGGCAAGTTGACATTCCAGACTTTCCTGTGAAGCAAGCAGCATTCATCTCTATCAGCTGGTCATGAGATTCTAAACCTTAACATTTTGATAACCTGATATAAAGAAAAATATATTTTGGATGAGAATTCAGAAAATCCAAAAATGATTAGCACCATTTTTTCTGCTGCTGCAGACATGCCTACACTAGGTTGTAAGCTTCTTGGGGTAAGGACCATCTTTTAGTTCAGGCACTTAGCACAGTGGTGTCCTGGTCCATGAAAGGGCTCCTAGTTGCAAGGCTCCCACAGACAACAACTAGGGAATTGAACAGAAAAAATAAAAATGCAAAAATCCTGCTAGTACAGCCATGGGTCTACATAAATCAGGGTGGACACCAGTGTGAGCCTTAAGACAAGACTTAATTGGCTTCCAGCATTCTTACCTCCATAATAGTTCAACTGCTGAAACCACCTCTAGCTTCTGTAACACAGTATGTGTCAATACACAATTATCCGTGCAACTTCCCCTACATCTTAGTGAGAACAAGCAAGCTGCTGGTTTGCTGATGACTCAGCCAGCACCATTACTTAAAAGAGCACTCAGCCTTTAACTTCCAAAATGAGAATTTCATTGGGAGTCTGATGCTACTCTTATTAACAATAGAGTAACACACCTTTGACTTCAGTGGAGTTATTCCTGATTTACTCTGGTGTACATGAGAAGAGAATCAGAGCAAATACTTTTCTATCATATACATTGTCTGCAGGGTTGTTGTAGCTGTGTGGAAGAAGAGCTCTGTGTAAGCTTGAAAACTTGTCTCTCTCACCAGAAGTTGGTATAACAAAAAGATATTACTTCACTCACCTTCTCTTCACATATGTGACTAACAAATTTTCCTGCTGCTCCCACACCTTCAAATATGCTTAGCAACTCACATGAAAAATTCACATTAGCTTTGAATAATAAAAAAGTTATTTACGTTTGACTGGGCTCTATCAGGCAACGACTAACTATACTAGCGAAGAAAATAATAAAGCCAGCATATGAGAAATAACTTCAGGCTCCTTCTTAAATTATCTTTCTCTCTGGTTGACAGCTCTGTTCTGGAGGTCAGTCAACCAGGGAGCAGAAAGAAACCATTTCTTTACACCTGTTCTTCACAAAAAGGGTGAATACAGATTCAAGCTAGCTTCTTTCCTTTCCCCAACATTTGATGATAGAGGCTGCAGAATTGATAGAGTCACCAAGGATAGGGTGAGGGAGGATACCTGTAGCCCTCCCTGGTGACTGAGGGTAGAGAATTTCTGCCCCACTCTTAGGGAACTTGTTAAAGTTTCCTTGTCTGTAAACTGAGCCTGGAGCTGCCACTGTCACCACCTAAAAAGTCATACAGGTATAGAGATAATTAGGAGACTACTCCAGCCATAGTGCTGCATAAGTATTTATCATTACTAGTAAAAGTAATTTTGGGGGACTGCATGAGAACCCACAGCAGGAAGTAGGGAATGGAAGGATTGTAGACACAGAGAACAAGAGCAATGGGTGTAGGACAGGGAGACAATTTGCATGAACTATTCTCTAGCTAAACTCTCTACAATAAATACATTCCTGTAAGTAAGTTGGTGGGTAAGGCTCACAAGTCTGCTGGCATTTTGCTCCTGGAGAATTGGTCAACAGCAGAACAAGCATCAATAGCCTACAGAGCTTGCACATCTCAAATCTGTGGCTTTTTGTGCTGGAACCACTTCTCAGACCATAGCAGGGAGCTACACAGTGACTAGACACCTCAGATTACTAATATGTTGAGAGCACCTAGCAAGTAGCAGCAAGAAGGAGCCCATTAGGATAGCATCCTATTTATTCAATATTAGCAATGGAAATGGATTTCCAGCCTGCTAGCTTTATAGAATAAAGACTCTAAGGACTTTATATAATAAGGACTCTAAAAATCAGGGTTTCACTTTGGGGAAAAAGAGACCTGAACAAGTGTACTAGTCTAAATGTTGTCACTCTAATTAACCCAATACATTAAAAATAACCTCAGTGTCTAAATTAGTTACCCCACTCCAGGGATGTCCCTTACTCCAGCACCTAGTTCCTCTCCAACTTCTGTTGCTGAGTGCAGTTCCACAGGAGAATTATCTAAGGTCCTGCCTCATGATTAAACTTACCTAGCCACATGCAGTAAGTGAGTAGGAAAAATTAAGCACCTGCTGTGTCTACTTTAGGTCTTTTAGAACCTATACTTTACCAGTGAGTGAAGTTCCATCAGTGGTAACACCAGGAAAGCTCAAGTGAAAACAAGGCTCAGATGTTTTTAGGATTCTGCCATTTAAGCTGGCTCAGAGCAGAGTTAGCCAACATGGTGGTAGAACCTGCCCCAGCTCATCCAAGCCTTATCTACATTACAACTTCCATTGGTGCTTTCATCCTCCAGTGGAGTTGCACCTGTTGAGAATTATGGGTTTACAAAAAAATGAGTATAGACAAGAGTGAAGGGGATGTACGGGTAGAGGATACACTGTTTCTCCATCCTACTTTGATATGTTATTCAGAATTTTCCAGGTTCCTGGCTTCCATTGTTCTCTCTTACTGATGCTGTCAGGTTTCTACTTCAGAAGTCACAGCCTCTTTTTCATATAATTATTTAAAACAACAAAATAACCAGAGTCCTCCTTGTGGGCACTTTCCCCCACCCCAAGGAGGATTTTGCATGTCAACTTTCTGATTAATAACCTGTTCTTCTCATTTATAACCCCTCATCCTTAATAACTATTTTCCTTTGGAGTTCTCATTACAATTGCAGCTTCCCCAAATGTCACAATCAACTACCCCATCCATCTGCTTCACAACCTTCCAACAATAATATTCTGTCCATTCAATGGGGCAGTAATCATGCATCACAAACAAGCAGCATGATGTATAAAATACTTCACCAGGACACTAATAATTTTAATAAATAATAAAATAAAATCCATTTGTGTTAAAATTTAATTTTCAAGTTGCAAAATTTAGATCAAATGACTATATCTGTCTCATCTAAAATAAGTTAGATTCACTTCAATGCATAGGTATTTTTTTAAAAAAAATCTTGCTACATCCTTCTTGAGAGTAGAAAGGAATCAAGTGCACTAACTGATATCATCCTTATCATTTGACTTTTTATGGTGTTTAAGAGGCTTGATTATTTCTCCCTCACACTACTGCCTATGGCTCAACTCTCAAGTCAGAAGCAATATGGCAAACTACTTCCTACCAAAGTTTACACTAGCTACCATAAGGCTTTGGATAGCTCCTGTCATTATAGTATCTGCAGTGGTATTCAGAGATGAATTCCATCCCTCTCTTCTCCTATATCATTAAGAAAACCTGAAAACAAAATTCAAAATAGGGCTTAAGTGGCACAGAAACCTCATGCTGGCTCTCTGCACAGGAGTGATTTCTGTGCTATAGAGTAAGTTGAGATGCCACACTTCCTGTAGACTCTTTATGCATCCTTTAGTTTCCTGTGACACACTGCCTGCTGGGGGGAGAAGCAAAGAAGCCCAGGACAGGGTGATCATGGAACATGGTCACACAGAGCAATAGGAAGTTTTGTTATCTCATTGCTATACATAGTTCCTGTTCATAGTAAAGGGTTTATCTTGACACTGGTCTGCTTGTCAGTAAGACACTACATGGTACCAGGACTGGAAGACGCAGTTGTTAGAAGTGTGATATTGCAATGGCTGCTACAGAGCCTGCACAAGTAATTCCCCCATAAGCCTTGAGAGTCAGGGGAAATGCTGACCATGCCTGGAAAAGGCTCAAACAGCAATTTGAGCTGCATATAAAAGCCACAGGGGCAAATAAACTAGTGGATGTGCAAAAAAGTGCTCTGCTTTTGTAGTTACGCTTTGCTTGGTCACAGAGCTCCAAGATCTGCACTTTCAACACACCATAGTCAGATACTGCTTCCTAAGACTACCTTTCAACGTCTTCAACTCCAGAAGTATTTCACTATGCAAGAAGCCAGACATCAGAGGGCCTAGCATATATGAAAGTGTGCATTGATGAAATAATAATTTGGGCAGCATTGCTGATGAACATCAGGAATGACCGAAGAGAGTCCTGCAAAATTGCAAGGGCTAATAACCTTAAACTGAATAAGATTGAATGTCAGGTTCAAATAATGAAGATAAGATATGTGGGAGAGGGATTGTTCTCAAAGGGCATCTTGCCTGAAGAATCAAAGGTTCAGGCAATGCAGAACATGCTAAAACCCAAAAATAAAAGTGGAATTCAAAAGTAGCCAGGCTGAATTATGTCAGCAAGTCTACACATAACTATACAGTTTGCACAACTCAACAAAGACATCTCTTCCACAAGGTCACAGAATGGGCAGGGATCTGAGAGCATGAAAGAGTTCAATGATTTAAAGGACATTCTGACATTAGCTCTACATTTTTGGACCCCTTGAAAGACATCAGGCTCTGCACAGATGCCTCAAAAGGAGAACTGGGAGCAGTACTATTGGACTGGTTGCCAGTTTCATATATCACAGCTACCAAGAAGTTGTACACACAAATTGAAAGAGAGAAATTAGGTCTGGCATAGGACAGTACAAGATTTCACAACTTTCTCTCTGGTTTTAGCTTCAAAGCAGAAACTGATCACAAACCACTGATTGCAACACACAAACAGGAACATGGAGAAGCACCAGGCAGGATACAGTGACTATGTTTGAAAATACAAAAATAAGATGTGACCTTGAGTTCCAACCTGGATACCACTTAGTAATAGCAGACATAGTTTCAAGAACACATGCTCCAGTTGTCAGTACACAGCCTGATGATCAGGGATACAAGTGATAGCAAAGAAGGGGGGGGAATTCAAAAGTTCCCATCTACCTATTCCTGATATAAAAAGGAGCTCTTAGTGATCTCAGGTGTGCTCTTGGAGGGGGGACAGATCATTGTTCCCACAGTGATAAGAAGGACAATATTGGAACAAGCACACAAAGGGCACCTGGGAATAATCAAATCAAAGATGAGAGCTAAAGAAGTTGTATTCTGGCCACAGATGAATAGTATCATTGAAGAAATGGTGAGCAGGTGTGTAATGTGTCAGCAGTACAGCTCTTCCTAGCAGAAAGAATCTATAATACTGCATGAACATCTCACAATTCCATGAGACAAAGTTGGAATTTACACGTTCAGCATGGGCAGACATGATCACCGGATTATTTTGGACTATTTTACTAGATTCCTTGAAGTAGTCACACTTGAAGATGGGTGAAATGCCTTAATAGACCAATCAAGACATGTTAAGGTTGTTTAAAAACAACCTGAATAGTTGTTAAATCAGGTATTGTATTTGCTATAGTTTGTTAGATTAATTTAATAGTGTTTTAGTCTAGTCAGAAACATTAGAAAGAGATCTAAAAAGATGTGCTATAGAGTAAGTCTTCCAGGAAGTGTAGAGATACCACACTTCCTGCAGACAATGGTTTCCTGAACCACTTCCTGATGGGGTAGAAACAAAGCAGCCCAGTGCAGGGCAATTGTAGCCTGCAGCTATACAGAATAGTAGAAAGTTTTGTTACCTCATGGTGGTACATAACAAACAGAAACTATCTTGATACCAGTCTGTTTGTCAGTAAGATACTTCAAATTCCATCCATTATTTCCTGTACTAAATATACCTTTTCATACTGCATTTGTGTGAAAAAGCCAAGATACATAGAGTACTACAGATAAATAGAGAAGTTAATTCTTGGGATTTTTTGATAGAACTCAGCAAAGAGTTGGAAAAATGTTGACCTTACATCTTTTATGTACGTTTCCTGTCAAAATTCAAACATATGAGCCTTGCTAATATGAATGCCACCCATTATTCTATGTACTAAATATGCCTTTTCATTCTAGATTTGTGTGCAATAGCTAATATGAATGCTCAAATAAAGAGCATTTCAAACTCAGTCAGAGAAAAGAAACAATATCATGGGATTTGTGCTCATGGCCAGAGTAAATTTCAAATTGTGAACCACAAATATTTAGAATTTGGAAACAAACTGCAGAACAAGTGTTATTTGCTGGGGGGAAGATGACAAATCATTTCAAATGAATAAATTCAAGAATTTTGCATTAGTTCGGGAACTATTTCTAGACAGAGTAAAAGGCCACATTTAATATAAATTACTTCTTGTGAATTATGCCTTCATCTTTACCCATACACTAGCTATTTTATACCTACCTGAAAATGGAAACTTGTATTAATTTGCATATAAACTACATTAGAAAATCCTATTATTTACAACCGAATAATTTTCTCATTCACTTCACTAAAAGATATCAATCCATCCTTAGAGTGTACTATATTTCAGGAATTAAATCATTGTATTGACATGTTTATTTTAAAATAAGAAAAATCATCATTTGCCAATGTATATTACCATATCCATATTTTAATGGTGTTGAACACAATGATCATTCAGGGAGGCAAATGGAATTACAAACCTCAAGCTGCTGCTTGTCTCTCAAGTAAACATGTAGAGTGGTATATTTCAAGCTCAGCTGCATTTTGAACTGTAAAGCCTGTTACTAATGGCACTAATGTAAACACAGGAAAAAAATACAATGCACAGAATAAGTCAAATAGTAGCAGAAAATAAATGTTTTCCCTTTGTGTCAACATATGGCCCACTCTTTGCAGTCTTAAAGCACAATACACCAACGGATTACAGTGTATTTCCCATTCCGTGTTTTCAAAGAACATTTCATTCTGGCTGGCATCTGAAGTTCTGAGAACCAAGCATCAAATTTACGTTTGCCTGCCAGGACCTTTCAGAAGAACAAACAGAATCTTTCACCAGGAACTGTACAAACTCTGAATTCCGCCCAGGTCATTAGTGGCCAATAGTTATTACTGTGTGACAGCTGTTTTGTAGCCTGCGTGAACTGAGTTGGTGGTGTCAGTCCAAGTCCCCTTCGACCATGTGCTATGTAATAAAAGGCATAATCACAATTGACACACATTGACACCTTTGCTGGCAGTTTCAAAGAAGCCAAGGTTTGGATGGGATTAGAGACCGAACAACTGTCTCACCTCTAGAGGTAGTCCCATCAGAAAGAGAGTTGAGGCATACTGCCAGAGCAGCGTGAGAAAGCTTTGACTGCCTATGCTATACCTGTTCTGTCTATAACAGAGTTCAGTGCACAGAACTGCTCTTTTACCATCTTTCATCAGAGCAAAATCAAGGGGAAAGAAAGTATTTCATTTTATTTTAGGGCTTTTTTTCCAGTTCTACAAGGCAGAACCAATGGGGAACAATAACGGCCATATTTTCAGAAAACTACAATTCTGCTTCCGAACTTACCTCAATTCACAAATAAAATCTCTGTTTAATGTTAGTTACGGTTGCTGTCAGCAATAAACTAAACCATAAAACATTTGGAAATGTGTGACCCTATTCCCCCCCCCACACACAAAACCCTGGCTTCATTCAGTACACAGAATGTATCTAGTCTGGGGATAAAGAAGAGTCTTATAGTAAAGGAGTCTGTTGTTTGCAGGACCCCTGCCTCATTTCTTGCAGAAGTTGGAAGGTTTATAGTCAATAAGGCAGGGAATTGCAGGAAGAGAAAGGATAGTCTCATGGTTAAGGCAGTTTAATGCCCCCCAGAGACTTAGATTTTAACCCTTCCTCTGCCACCAAGTTCCTGAAGAAGAGTTCTGTGTGGCTTGAAAGCTTGTCTGTCTCACCAACAGATGGTGGTCCGAAAAAGATAGTACCTCACCCACCTGGCCTCTCTGATGTCCTGGGACCAACAAGGCTACAACTACACTGCGTACACCAAGTTCCTGTGCGGTGCTGGGTATGTCGCTTACAGCACATTTTTCATAGGTAGTCTCTTCCACATGTAGCCACGAATTGTATCATAATGCACATGCACAAAGGGGGTGAATTAAGGTGTCGTGGGCAACATTCATTCTGGCATTTCCTATCTTGAGAGTGCTCAGCTATTATTAATCCTTAATGTTGTATTTCCTGTTTTTTTAAAGTTTAGTTTCTCACTGAAAGCCACCTTAACTAACATTAAACAAAATTTTTGTTTCTGAATTTCATTAGGTTTTTTCATATAAATAAAAGACATTATATATGTGCATTTAAATAATGAAGCACTTATATATTTCTTGTCTTCGATATATATTTTATTGCCATTGTTGTCATCTTTGTGGTACGTCCATAGTTCACTACTTGATACCATGCCGATCAGTATATTGAAAGTAATTAAACTAAACTGTATTTAAACAAATCATATTTTTAATGAAACTTCAGTTTTACTGCAACTTCTAAATGACTATCTGCATAACAGAAAACTGGGTAGGGACTCAAAAGAAATATTCAGAAAGTCATAACCCCCAATTTTTAAGAAGCATATAGGAAAAGGAAAATGTAACCTTACCTGGAAAAACAACAGACAATAACCCTTTGAAAAACAACAGTGTAACTTACCACAGTACAAACCCAAAGAAGCACTATGGTCCCTCCTGGGACCCTTCTCTGTAATAATGTGAAGGTTGTCTGACATAAGTCAATTATCAAAGGCAGTGTTGCCATGACAACCAGGATCCTAGTGACTCTCCCCAGCTATGTAAATGATATGGCACACACTGGAAGTCAGCTAGACATGCTGGCCACTTATAAGTGCCACTTATTTAGGTACCTAAGTCTAGACAGAGCCCTAACTTTAAACAACCACGAAAAAAATATATTTTATCCTGTGTACAAATAACTTGTTTAAGTCAGAGTGGCAGCTTTACCTGGAAGCACATGTGTAAAAGACAGCCAAACGAGACAAGAATGTTTCTCTGGCTAAGTCTACAATGCAGCTGGGAAGTGCAATTTCCAGCTCATGTAGACATACATGTGCTGGCTCAGCTCAAACTAGTGTGCTAAAAATAGCACTGTGGCCGTGGTGGTGTCGGCAGCATCTTGAGCTAGTCACCCAAGTACAATTCCCCACTGAGATTCTAGGTATGTGTTCAGTCAGCTAGCCCAAGCCACTGTTAATACAATTGTGGCCATGCTGCTATTTTTAGTTGCTAGATAGGGCAGAGCTAGCCTGTGTATGTCAACCCACACTTGGAGAAAACATCTCCTTGCTGTAGTGTAGACATACCCTAAGTGTCTCCTCCTTGTCAGTTGTGCCAACCCTATTACTTTAACTCAGAAGGCGGGTTCCCAGACCATGTTGTGTGAAAAACCGTTCTGCATGGCTGCTCTACCCAAATCCCCCACCTCCTGTGGCAATGCAGCCAGTCAGAGCTGCTACACAAGCAAATGGGCAGTCTGGTACGTTAATCCATGTAGGAGGAAGACCCTCCCACCACCACCCAGCCAGCTAAACGTAAGGTAAAGGCCTCGTGAAGCTCTTTGAGCTCCTAGCTACTTGGGAAACAGCTGCTCCTTGCTACCTCTCCCTCTCACTAGGATCAGATTGAAGGGAGGCTCCCTTGGAATTAGCAACTGCCCCGGAGGTGTTTACTGCCCCCCTCTACCTTACCTCCCCATGTTGTTCTACTGCTGTTTGCACCCCTATGCCTTCCTTCCCCAATTACCCCTTCCCCATGTACTACTGTTATCCTCTGCCCTCCAGGCCTCCTCCACCACATTCTGCTACTATGTGACACACTTCTCCTCGCTGCTGTTATTTGCTGTCTGACTCCTTACCCCCAAGAAGCAGTTCCCCCTCCATGCATAAGCACTGGGAAACTCAGGGCCCCTACTCTCCCCTATCTCCCCAGGACATCTCTTAGAGTCCTCCCCTACCAGGGCTGGACTCCCATTACCTTGGCTTTCTAATGTGAGGCACGATGGCCTCTCTCACACCAGCTCCCATGTCTGGATGCCATTGACCCCCAGAGAAGCAGGGATCTCCTGGGAGAGGGCCCAGCCCCACAGGCAGAGCGAGGTCTTCTGACTCCTGCCCTGCTGGCCTGGGAAGGGTGCCTTGCAGGCCTTTAAAATAGGAAATTTTATGTAGGTTTATTTGAATAAGAATCTATGTTTTTTTGGCAGGTATGTCTCTTGTATCAAAGGATTATATAGTTACTGATTACAAGCTTCAGTATCATGTCCATCCAAGTGCTCTACACATGATTTTGAAGTTCATCTGCCAGTTTACTGGCAGCAATGGTATAGTTAAGAACATATGTCACCTGTGCTTTAAATAGCCTGTCCTCTCAAGAGGCAGACAGTCACATTTTGCAGCAGATCAGCTTTCCTGGTGCCTTTTGGTTTTAGCTATAGTTAGAGTATATTTTAGTGTCTTAGCCTGGAAGTAACGAAGTCTGGATGATTGAGGTGAAGATGTAATCAGAGAGAAAAATACAGAATCTTCTACTTATCAAGGTATTTTACACACCTGTCATGATATCTGAGTGCCATACAAAGATGAGGAAAAGCTTTTATGTCTGCTATTACTAACTCAGAGTCTAGGAGTAGATATGCACCTTGCAGAACCCCTGAGATTGAAAACTATTTTGACAATAAGAAAAGGAGTACTTGTGGCACCTTAGAGACTAACCAGTTTATTTGAGCATGAGCTTTCGTGAGCTACAGCTCACTTCATCAGATACATACCGTGGAAACTGCAGCAGACTTTATATATACACAGAGAATATGAAACAATACCTCCTCCCACCCCACTGTCCTGCTGGTAATAGCTTATCTAAAGTAATCGTCAGGTTAGGCCATTTCCAGCACAAATCCAGGTTTTCTCACCCTCCACCCCCTCACACAAATTCACTCTCCTGCTGGTGATAGCCCATCCAAAGTGACAACTCTTTACACAATGTGCATGATAATGAAGTTAGGCCATTTCCTGCACAAATCCAGGTTCTCTCACTCCCTCACTCCCCTCCAAAAACCCACCCCCATACACACACAGACTCACTCTCCTGCTGGTAATAGCTCGTCCAAACTGACCACTCTCCAAGTTTAAATCCAAGTTAAACCAGAACATCTGGGGGGGGGGGAGGAAAAAACAAGAGGAAATAGGCTACCTTGCATAATGACTTAGCCACTCCCAGTCTCTATTTAAGCCTAAATTAATAGTATCCAATTTGCAAATGAATTCCAATTCAGCAGCTTCTCGCTGGAGTCTGGATTTGAAGTTTTTTTGTTTTAAGATAGCGACCTTCATGTCTGTGATTGCGTGACCAGAGAGATTGAAGTGTTCTCCGACTGGTTTATGAATGTTATAATTCTTGACATCTGATTTGTGTCCATTTATTCTTTTATGTAGAGACTGTCCAGTTTGACCAATGTACATGGCAGAGGGGCATTGCTGGCACATGATGGCATAAATCACATTGGTGGATGTGCAGGTGAACGAGCCTCTGATAGTGTGGCTGATGTTATTAGGCCCTGTGATGGTGTCCCCTGAATAGATATGTGGGCACAATTGGCAACGGGCTTTGTTGCAAGGATAAGTTCCTGGGTTAGTGGTTCTGTTGTGTGGTATGTGGTTGTTGGTGAGTATTTGCTTCAGGTTGCGGGGCTGTCTGTAGGCAAGGACTGGCCTGTCTCCCAAGATTTGTGAGAGTGTTGGGTCATCCTTTAGGATAGGTTGTAGATCCTTAATAAATAACGCTTCCTCAGCTCTCGTCCCCTAAAGCCCCTACTCTACTTGCGCTATATTGATGACATCTTCATCATCTGGACCCATGGAAAAGAAGCCCTTGAGGAATTCCACCATGATTTCAACAATTTCCATCCCACCATCAACCTCAGCCTGGTCCAGTCCACACAAGAGATCCACTTCCTGGACACTACAGTGCTAATAAACAATGGTCACATAAACACCACCCTATACCGGAAACCTACTGACCGCTATTCCTACCTGCATGCCTCCAGCTTTCACCCTGACCACACCACACGATCCATCGTCTACAGCCAAGCTCTGCGATACAACCGCATTTGCTCCAACCCCTCAGACAGAGACAAACACCTACAAGATCTCTGTCAAGCTTTCTTACAACTACAATACCCACCTGCGGAAGTAAAGAAACAGATTGATAGAGCCAGAAGAGTTCCCAGAAGTTACCTACTACAGGACAGGCCTAACAAAGAAAATAACAGAACGCCACTAGCCGTCACCTTCAGCCCCCAACTAAAACCCCTCCAACGCATTATTAAGGATCTACAACCTATCCTAAAGGATGACCCAACACTCTCACAAATCTTGGGAGACAGGCCAGTCCTTGCCTACAGACAGCCCCGCAACCTGAAGCAAATACTCACCAACAACCACATACCACACAACAGAACCACTAACCCAGGAACTTATCCTTGCAACAAAGCCCGTTGCCAATTGTGCCCACATATCTATTCAGGGGACACCATCACAGGGCCTAATAACATCAGCCACACTATCAGAGGCTCGTTCACCTGCACATCCACCAATGTGATTTATGCCATCATGTGCCAGCAATGCCCCTCTGCCATGTACATTGGTCAAACTGGACAGTCTCTACGTAAAAGAATAAATGGACACAAATCAGATGTCAAGAATTATAACATTCATAAACCAGTCGGAGAACACTTCAATCTCTCTGGTCACGCAATCACAGACATGAAGGTCGCTATCTTAAAACAAAAAAACTTCAAATCCAGACTCCAGCGAGAAGCTGCTGAATTGGAATTCATTTGCAAATTGGATACTATTAATTTAGGCTTAAATAGAGACTGGGAGTGGCTAAGTCATTATGCAAGGTAGCCTATTTCCTCTTGTTTTTTCCTCCCCCTCCCCCCCCCAGATGTTCTGGTTTAACTTGGATTTAAACTTGGAGAGTGGTCAGTTTGGACGAGCTATTACCAGCAGGAGAGTGAGTCTGTGTGTGTATGGGGGTGGGTTTTTGGAGGGGAGTGAGGGAGTGAGAGAACCTGGATTTGTGCAGGAAATGGCCTAACTTCATTATCATGCACATTGTGTAAAGAGTTGTCACTTTGGATGGGCTATCACCAGCAGGAGAGTGAATTTGTGTGATGGGGTGGAGGGTGAGAAAACCTGGATTTGTGCTGGAAATGGCCTAACCTGACGATTACTTTAGATAAGCTATTACCAGCAGGACAGTGGGGTGGGAGGAGGTATTGTTTCATATTCTCTGTGTATATATAAAGTCTGCTGCAGTTTCCACGGTATGTATCTGATGAAGTGAGCTGTAGCTCACGAAAGCTCATGCTCAAATAAACTGGTTAGTCTCTAAGGTGCCACAAGTACTCCTTTTCTTTTTGCGAATACAGACTAACACGGCTGTTACTCTGAAACCTATTTTGACAATGGACAAATGGAGTGACAAGGAGCAGCTGTCCATCACTACCCTATGGGGTCTCTCTGACAGAAAGGTTTGGCATGCCTCTAAGGTGGGAGTGAAAGTAATATTAATCTCTTACCAGTTCGGGGGCCAGCTCTGGGCCCCTGGAAGGGGTTGGACCTCTGGCAGAAGGGGCGGGGCTGGGGGGTCAGCCTCCCCCAACCAGCCCATCCGCACTGCCTGACCCACTCCACCTGGTGCTCCTGCGGCGATTTAAAAGGACCCAAGGCACTGCAGCGGCAGCCGGGAGCCCTGGGCCCTTTTAAATCGCCGGCCCCAGGGCAGCACCACCGTCGGCGGCCCTGCCAAAAGAGTCCGCTGCATATGGGCCGGTACTGGCTTCTTACTGGTACGCCATACCGACCAACTTTCACCCCTACACTAAGGCAAATGCATCCACCACCTCCTCACTATGTCCCTCAGATACATCAACGGTGCCTCATGAACAACTGTGCTGAAAGCTACTGAAAGATTTAGCAGAGTTAACAAGGATTTCTGATCTCGGTCTCTATTACTGTGAGACGACTGTTGACCACCAAGATCAAATGATATTTCTGTATCAAGTCTTTGTTTGAAACTTGGTTCATTTATATGTAAATAATTGGAGGACACAACTTGTTCACGGTATTTGGCTAATCATCACCTTCTCATTGATTGTTCCCGGAGGAAAGTGTGGACAATAATTAGCAAGGACACTAGCATCAAGATAAGGTTTCTTAAGCAAAGGATGAACTACCATGTTTGGGCAATAATAGCAGCTTGTCCTGCCTTTAAGAAACAAATTATTTCCACCAATGATTGGTCTAGGCATTCCTTCCTGGCCTTTGCCAATCTTGAAGGGCAAAGCCCTGGGGCAGATTTTCAAAGGAATAGAGGGGAAGTTAGGTTCCCAGATTCCCACTAAATACACAAATGGTTCAAGCAGATATGCCCAGTGAACCTATCTGTAATGGATATCCTACATAGAGAGACTAATTTGTCCATTTGCATCCAGCAATATCTGTATACTAATAACCATATTTTATGTCCAGCAAAAACAGGAGAAATCTGCTTACATTCTACGGTTCTGAAACTGCAGTTCCAGGATACTTTATTAAGATTTTGGCTGAATCTTTCTTTATATACCAGTAAAAAGGTGATTTAAAATATTTTAAATGTAAACATTTTTATAAACTGAGAATCATAATTTAAACACATGTCTAACTGTGCCAGTTCACAGGGATTTGATTTTTTTTTTTTTTGAAAGAGGATGCACCAGAATTTAAATTTTTGTTTTAAAAAAATAAGTTTGTAACTCTTATGGTTTTAAAGAAAACCCTCAGCATATAAACAAAGGGTAAACCCAGTGATAGCTGCCTGAGTCTGGAGACAGCCTGAAATAGTAACTCAAGGAGGTCTGTCCACAGGTTTTAATTCTGAAGCTTAATGGAAATGATGTGTGAAATTCATTAATTATGTCACTGCTGATCCAAGTACAGAAGAAAGAAGACTCATTATATGATATGAAAATTTGCACAACTGACTTTGAGCGCCATCCTTTTTTGAGGTCTCGTTTTGGGAACTCAAGTGAGCAGAGCTCGTTTTTGTGGATTACATTTAGGAGAGTACCACTACTATTTCCCCCCTCCCAATTTGACACCTCATTCTAAAAGCTATTGAAAATTGGTGGAGAGAGAGATTTTTAAAATATTGCTTGGAGAGTATTTAGCATGCTGATTCAGTAACTCACAATCAAGCCAGATGTGAAGCCCAAATCAAATCTGAAATGCTAAAAAAAATTTTAAATAATTTAGCACTTTCTGATCTGTTAGGAAGGTAATTCTGGAAAGCAAGCTAAGTACTTCCTTCTGATCTTCTGGTTCATGTACTGCATATGTCTCATTCTTCCCCCCGCCCCGTCACCTTATTCACACACTAATCAAATGCAGCTTTTTCATCTCAAACTTGGGAAACTCAATTTAGTAACTTTTTAAATAACAGCATTCAGGTTCCTAAGTCATCAGTCTATAACGTATAATTATCTGCCTATTCAGACAGCATTAACATCAGATTCAAAGTCAGATGCATCATACCCGATTGTCAATCTATCAGACTAGTCCTTTGTATATATAAGCTTAAGTTTTGTTGAGAGGGTTAAATTGGGATTTAACTTCTAGCAGGAGTACATTTAAATGTGAATTTACTTTTTCAACAATAGATTTTCAGAACTTCGCATGAGAAATGTGAATTTA
Source organism: Eretmochelys imbricata (assembly GCF_965152235.1). Taxonomy (NCBI): domain Eukaryota; kingdom Metazoa; phylum Chordata; order Testudines; family Cheloniidae; genus Eretmochelys; species Eretmochelys imbricata. Next base: position 189,903,725 of record NC_135572.1, on the reverse strand, counting down.
ATCATGGTATTTGCACACACAATTTCCTGTGCAAAACAATCATGCAAGTAACTTAGCAAGCAAGTCATTTTCATTGGGTTGCAAGTGTCTAAGTGTATACAATCTGCATAGGGAAAACTTTGTATGAAGAAAACTCTGAGCCAAAAGGAGGATTTTAAAAGCAAAAAATGTTAGAGTTCCAGGACAATTAGTAATGGTGCACCCTCATTTACTCCCTAATCACTCATTTAAAATAGTGAATAATTTAAAAGCTGAAGGCAATTCAGGGTTGGGTTTTGTTCTGTTAGATATTTCTCTAATAATGACAGGTTTATTAAATGCTCTTAATTTAGTTGCTCTGAAGATTATGGTTCCTTCCCCGCACTCTCATACCAACTATATTATATTAGCCACTATATACTTTTTTAATTTTACTGAAGAGGAACAAATGTTATAATTACTATGCATTAGATACTTAGGAATATGAATCAAGATTTAGACATTGCTAGGCAAAAACAATTCCTTTAATTTTAAAAAAATATATTTTTAGTAGATGTGGTGAATTTTAGTGCTTATTGTGATGGGTTGGCCTCCCTCCACTCTCCAGTGCCACCTGATGTACTAGGGTACCACTGAGCCCGCCGGTTCCACCAGCCTGGGCTCCCTTACACTGTCCTGCTGAGCCAGGCCCTCAAGCCTTCTCCAGCACACACACAGGTAGGGCCACACCCATCTGCAGAAAGACAGAGACACTGAGATCAGCTCTGCATAGGAAGACTCTGCTCAGGAATTGCCCAGCACTCAAATGCACACCTCCCTATCCCACACCCCGGAGTGTAAACCCAAAATTGTATTGTCTTGTGCTGCACAGAAAACTGTACAGCATAAGCTCATGAAATTCACTCTCTCCCTCAATGTGGAGGAAGATATGCACAGCTTTTTGCCCCCTTCCCCTCATTGTTTATTCTAAAACCCAGTTTGTGGAATCCATACGTTTATTAACTACAAAAGGTAGATTTTAAGTGATTCTAAGTGATAGCAAACAGATCAAAGCAGATGACTGAGCAAATAAAGCAAACACGTAAACTAAGCTTAATACACCAAAGAAACTGGCTACAAGTATTAATTTCTTACCCTAAATTTGTTGTTTTAAGCAGGTTGCAGAATTTCTTGAAGACAAATTGCTCTTGCTTGCAGCTTAGAACTCCAGGTATTCCTTTCACAGGCCAGACACCTTCTAGCCTGTGTCCAGTTCTTTCTGCTCCAGATCAGTCTTAGGTGTTTTCAGCAGTAATCTTGTGCGGGGATTCAGTAAAGAACCAACCCTAATTAACTCACATCCCAGCCTTAAATAGGCTTTGCAAATGGTGGGAATCCTTTGTTTCCCAGTTTGATCGCCACCCCCTACTAGTGGAAAAATATTAACAGTCCAAGATGGAGTCCAGTACCAGGTGACATGATCACATGACTCTGCAGTGTCAAAGCAGCCATAAGTCCTCAGGAAGACTTCCCAGGAAGGTGGGAGATTAGCATCTTCAAAGTCCTATTGTTCTCCCTAATGGCCCAACAGGACTGATTGCATTCTGTCTGGTGGGCTTTCCCCAGATGTAAACCCACTTATAATTGTTATATAGTCAATATTCCTAACTTTAGATACACAAATGATACATGCATACAAATAAGATAATCATATCATAACCTTTCCAATGATACCCCACAAGACCCATCTTGTATAAAACACCTTAGTTATGCCATATTCATAACATAACAGTATCTCTATGAAGAAGCATAGTGTCACACTTATGTAACTCTGAAACAGTCTCACCTATTTCTAAGGATACACTAGAGTAGGTGGGGAATGTGCTAAGATCTGTGAACAGGTCTTCTAATAAACTTTCTTCTTATTGACTTATGTTCCTAAATTCTTATAATCTTGGGCCTCTTTTCAGCAGGAACTAACATATTGACTATTCTGATAAAAGACCAGTACTGAGGCAGAGGCCAGTTGGTCATTTACATTGGGGGGGGTTCTCATTCTAGGAGCACAGGCAAACAGCTAAGGATGATTCTAATCAGTTCTCTTCATTTGAGTGTATGGTTAAGCCTAAAGAAAGATGGGGAAGGGATGTGCCTATGCTATTTGCATCTGACCTTGAGTTGAGCAGGGGCCTAATGCAAAATTTAAATTGTCTGCATGTGTCCAAGACAGTATGCAAGACACTCAACCCAACATCTATTTTCAGTTAGCCCGGATGATGCCGTTTCTCTGCGTTCTCAGTGCCTGATTGAGATTGGAACTTGGGTTAGGCTGAGTTGCTGAACTTCAATCCAGACAAAATTGAGGAAATGCTAGTAGGGGGAGGAGAAATCATCTAGGTGCTAAAGCAGGGATGATGGCTATTCACCCTACAGAGCGGAAATTCATCTACCCTTGAGTCAAGATGTTCAACATTTATTTATTTACCCATCCACCCACCCTGATTGCTCCTACATTCTTGTGTGACATCATTGCTAACATCCTTTTCTCACCAATTCTTACTAATGAATTATGCATTTGTGTAGTCATTCACCAATTAGGTTTCCAGAGACTATATGATTTTTAAAAATGTATTTAGATGCCTAAGGACATTGTTTAGTTGTTTTGTGATATTATTGTGCTAAAGACTGAGAAATCTGAACTCATTTAACTTCTCATTCAGATGTGAATTTAAATCTGTAGAAGTGAACGTTCATTAATACACTGTGCCAGTTAGTCAACAAAATGCAGCTATTTGTAGTCAAAACACAGTGACACGTATTGCCTATATATTTACCTTTAATATTCTCCACTAAAAATGAGTTTCTGGGTGTGATTCCCAAGAAAACTATGTTTCTTGGAGCAAAAGTTTTCTTGTTTTTGTTGTTGTACCATTAAGTGCATATTGGAAGAATCTACAATAGATTTTAATGTAGTTGGGAGCCTCAGTGCCATTACTTTCTGACTGGAGATGTACTAGCAAGAGAGCACTGTGTTTTATTTTCACAGCGTGAGCAGCAAACACCGTGGTAGGCTTTACATTTGTGTCTGAGCCTGCAGCTCAGAATAAACACATGAATATTACCTCATCATTTAAATGAGTTGCAAGCAACAACCACACCATGCTTTCAAATGTAATATAAGATGATGAACTCCTGATGTGCTGAATTGCATTATATTTCAGTTGAATTTGGTACTATAACTTAAATTTCTGCACACCACTCCTAGTCCACCAAAATAACTGTAGTGGTGACCAATTAATCTTTTCCTATACTTTTTCTATGTGATACCTCTCTGCAATACCTCTTCTTAAAGCCATATATTATGATGATTTCTTTGAAGTTGCCCATCAAATGATGAAAAGATACTTGGTTTATATTATGCCTTATTATCAACTCATTAGTTGCTTTTCCTCAATACCCAACCCTTATACTCCCGTGGTTTATAAATTACACCAAATTATACAGATTTAATGACACTGCTTACACCACTATTTACCTTACCTCTGAATTTGGCCTGTAATGACCAAATCACATCTTCAATTTTATTTTAAAGCAGCAGTAATACCACATGGGAGGAGTTATTACGTGACTGAGATTTTTCTAATTACATTCTCAACATACCAATAATAGTATTGGTCCTACTTCTGTAAAAAAGTTAGACATTTAGAATAATCCACTGACATGTTTGCTTTGTTTTTCTTCCTTCTAAAAGTGATTTTTTACAACTAGAGTTTTTTTCTCTTTGGATTATGAAAGGAGCAGGTGTCGCCTCACAAATAAGTCTTGCTCCTCAGTACTTCTCAGTGTTTTCAGTCATCAGGTGAACAAACATTGTATACTATACTACTTTTGGGAGTATACTATTTATTTAGCTCCAGTATTTAAGTAAACAAAGCATCCACTGCAACCAATACAGGGTTAATAAGTTCGTTTTATTAGAGTTTATACTGGGCTCTGTGCTTGTTTAACTACAAATTCAGATACTAACCAAGATTCCATAGTAAGGAGTACAAGATAGAAATATTTCAGTCATCCGTAATTTGCTGATGTAATCCATATGCTTTATACTGTAGTATTTCATTTTGTTTCTTCTCTAGGGAGGGAGGGAAATGTAGGGAGAAGAAGACTTGGATCTTAGTTGCATACTCAGTCTCTACACTGGTGCAGGGAATAGGGTAGGACAACTTAGCTGGAAGGATCTGGAAACATCCAAAAGAGGCTCTAACCATTACTAGAAATGGTCAGTAGCTGTTTGAGGCTGTGTAGAAAGTTTTCATTGTTATCAACCCATCTGGTAGATCAGACCCTAAGATTCTCTGAGAGCTGAGCCAATCAGAGAGCAAGGGGGGAAAGATTATAAATACAGGATTAAAGACATCCCTGTGGACTCAGCAGCTGATCGACACAGGAACAAGAGATGGGTCTGCTGTGAGGTCAGAGTCCCACTCTCTGTACCACTTTGAATATGGGTCAGTGCAATTCTAACTTTATTTACTAGGGAACCCCTCCATTAGAATAACATTAGGTCCACTGTGGTGCGTTTTATGGACGTAGAGGGAGAGCATTTGTTACTCCCCAGAGACTGGGAACTCACAGTTAGCTCTCAGCTAAATGCTTTAAACTGGGATTCTTTCTCAGTGAGAACAAGCAAATGGGGCAGCACTTAGTGAAGTGAGAGTTTGTAAATTCTTGCCTGACTTAGCTGGGCTTAGGAGGAGAAGATGATGCCCTGTAGAGTGAGAACCTTACAGAGATCCAGGAAAGTGATATTTTATATGCTGATCCCAATACCTGTACAACTTTGGATACAGGCTACAGACTTCTGTTTCACCATCAACTGAGGGAAGCAGTCAGCTATTAAGCCAAGGGCTGGAATACTGCTGGCTGTGGAGAACCCCCAGTCTGTTTGTTTGCAGATAGGATTCTCAAGAGTTTGAGCAGACTGAGACACTGCCATTTCTAGAACTCTGAAGAGTCCAGCAACACACACTACATGCTACAGTCACACTATAAAGACTGAAAAATCAGCGCTGAGAAGAGATCAGAGGAGATTGTCCATACTTTAGCACACACATCAAAACAATGTTATGCTGAAATCTTATATTAAATGTTTAAAACAGACACAAAAGAGAAAGCATCTACATAAGGGACACTAAGAATCTCTCTTTCTCTCTCAATTACCACCATGCATTTACCCGGGTTTTATATACAATAGCTCTGAGATTTAACTGTGTGTAATGCATTTTGAGAAGTCCTGAAAAGACAGAAGTCTGACCTGCACTTCAGCAAAGAGTTAAGCTGAGGTGCAAGAAAAAGGGGAATGTATAGTTATAGAAAATATTGCCTGACCATCCCCTCCCCCCGTTACACTGACACAAACCTGAAAACACAGTATAATCATGAAATATCTTAAAGGCTGGAAGGCTTTAGGAAAAACAGGAGTATTTGGAAAAGACTTGCATTTAAGGAAATGGTAAAGTGTTTTAATCAGTTGTAGGCAACCTGCAGCCAGCGGGCCGCACGCAGCCCACCAGGGTAATCCACTGGCAGGCCGCAAGACAGTTTGTTTACATGTGTACGGCTGCCCACAGCTCCTAGTGGCTGTGATTCGCCATTCCCACCCAATGGGAGCTGCGGGAAGTGGCGCAGGCTGCAGGGACGTGCTGGCCACCACTTCCCACAGCTCCTATTGGCCGGAAACGGTGAACCGCGGCCACTGAGAGCTACAGGTGGCTGTGCACATGTAAACAAACTGTCTTGCGGCCTGCCAGTGGATTACTGTGATGGGCCGCTGGCCCCAGGTTGCCAACCACCGGTTTAAATTCTTTAAAATGTATCTGGTTGCACCATATACACTGTTTCATTACAATATTTTTAAAAAGTAAAAGGAATAAAATTATATAGTACTACAACTTTAATCCTTCTATATCCATGGTCAGGCAGCAAAATATGTATGTACCTTATATGTAGCTACTGTAGCATTACTTAGTAGAGTACTAAAAAATGTGATTATTAAAATAATTAAGGAGGATCCAGTATGTCTCAAATATATCAAAGAATAACCCACACAATAGGAACAACTACAATACAAACTAATTAAATCTGCAAATGAGACTGATGAAAATCATTTATTCCTTTGATGTGTGTGTAGCTAATAGGGGAAATGCATACATATTAAGGGAAAATAGGTACTAAAGGTTACTGCACCCCCGTCTTGAAATGGTTTCCATCATATACAAGGTTTACAGTTTGGTTCAGTGGCTCTCAGCACCCACTATACAAATTGTCCCAGCACCCATGGATACATTGCTCCTTTTGCCTAATGTTGAACTCATCAATTACTAGAAAACTAAGTTGTGTTGAAAGTTAGGAAAAGAACTCAAAACATTTGAGGTTCAAGTTTCACTGGCAAAATACCAGTTATGGGCTGGGCAACATTTAATCAGAGCAGCATCCCTGAATAGGGCAGCATGGTCTTTTAATTCCTTTTTTTCAATGAAGCCAACGCCAAAGTTTTCTGTGAAGCACTTAAAACATTTAAGAAAATTCAACAAGCCTATGAAAGTCTAATTCCACAGTGTTTACCCATCCTTAATTTAGAGGATTAGGATTGCTTGGGACTAGACCCTTTAGATGATAACTAATGAGTACATGTTATGCAACCCCACATCGGTTTCTAAAATACCATCATAAACAAAACACAGAAATTTGAATCCCAGAAAGAGGTCTGGGAGTAGCACCTTAGAGTAATATTGTACTTCTCAAAAATACTTAGACAATAGCAATAGAGGGAGTTGAAAGGTCATATATCCAACCAAAGAACAGGACAGTCATTGGGTAGCGATCACTAATTGAGTCTCTAAGAACCTAAAGATACCTTAGGTCTCTCTCCAGTTAATCCATGATAGTCAAGCACTCCTTTAAAGCAAAAGAGAATGGAGGGGAGGGAGTAAGAGTCTCTAAATTCTCATTTTAAATTCAATTTTAACAACAATATTAGAAATTACATCATGGTAAGCAATGAGAATTGCCTTTCAAATTATTTTTGTTTTTTACACACACACACACACACACACACACTTTTCCCCTGGCCATTCACCTCTACTTGCAGCTTGATTCGGCACACCTTGGCACCAGTGCTGTTCCTTTACTAGAAATATCAGCCTTGCTCTTATCTATTAGAAAAACCTCATCTAAATATTAATGGTCTGTTGTATACTTTTCTATCCAAATTTCACATTTCTTGTGCATGCAATGTTTTTTCTTTAAAAAAAAAAACAAAAAAAAACCAAATTATTGAACATAATAATGCTCACAACTATGCTACCTTTCATCAAAAGACCTCAAACAGCTTCAAAAACCTACAGACCCTATTCACATCCTAGTTTCACTATATCTTCAGCAGGCACAACACAGACTGTGTGTCCCAGGTCACCAAAAGCAATAAGTTGGTGAAGAGGAGGTGCAAAACAGTGCAAACTACTTTCAATCCTCTATTCCAATACAGGCTATAATGTGTTCCAGCCTAACCAGGAGATGCTCAGATTCAGTGCAGTTCCTAGCCAGCCTTGACTAGATGCCTCCTATTAAGAGCTGGATGGAATTTAAACCACACAATCAATAGCAGAAACCCTGGAAGACAATGACACCACTAATGAGAAATGCTCCCCCAGTGTAACTGCCTCCAAGGCTTTTCATAGGCTTATAACTGGGGAAAATATGGGTGTTTTTTTTCTCACAGTAACAATAAAAGGCATAATCCTAACACCAGAGCAACCACTCAGCCAAATTTCAAGTACCTGCTCCAAACTGTGGAGGCATTAAAATATTCCCAACAAAATTAGGGCTTTATGTAATACAACAGCCAAACAATCAGGCAGCTTCTGAATATAGGAAAGGCAGTGTACTATATTTCATCAATGTATTAATGTTCCAAAACAATCTGTTTTTGCTAAGTCATTCTCTACATTTTTCTTCATCTGGGCTGAACAATAAGAACAAACAGAATTCCATTGTCTGTATCCTTCTACTTCATTTCAGCACAGGATTCCTTTTTTCTCATTTCACCAGAGGTACTTTTCTTCTATATGTCAAGATAGAGGCATTTGTTCCTCAGGTCTATCATTTATCGTAAGTGTGTGAGAGAGAAGAAGGTATATCATAAAAATAGACATAGTTATACCTTGAGTTACACCCTTACCTCCAAAAAAGTTGCGACAATACTTTC